>NC_045798.1:77275297-79899463 GCF_009873245.2 Balaenoptera musculus
AAACAAAAAACCCCAACTCAATGAAAAATGAGCAAAGGACTTGAATTGACATTTCTCCAAAGGAGATGTGTAAATGGCCAATAAATATATGAAAAAATGCTCAACATCACTAATTAATTATTAGGGAGATGCAAATCAAAACAAATGAGATACCACCTCACACTCATTAGTATGGCTACTATTAAAAAACAGTGTTGACGAGGATGTGGAGAAATTGGAACCCATGTGCACCGTTGATGAGAATGTAAAATGGTGCAGTTGCTATGGAAAACAATATGACAGTTACTAAAAAAATCAAAAATAAAATTACCATATGATACAGCAGTTCCACTTCTGGGCATATATATGCCCAAAAGAACTGAAAGCAGAGTCTGGAAGAGATATTTGTACCCCCATGTTCATAACAGCATTATTCCCAATAGCCAAAAGGTGGAAGCAACCCAAGTGTCCATTGACAGATGAATGGGTAAACAAAATGTATTTCAGCCTTTAAAAGGAAGGAAATTCTGACATATGCTACAACATAGATGAACCTTGAGGACATTATGATTAGTGAAATGAGCCAGTTACAAAAGGACAGATACTGGATGATTCCATTTATATGAGGTCCCTAGAGTTGTCAAATTCATAGAGACAGAAAGTAGAATGGTGGTTCCCAGGGGCTGGGAGGAGGGGAGAATGGGGAGTTAGTGTTTAGCGGATACAGGGTTTCAGTTTGGGATGAGAAAGTTCTGTAGATGAATGGTGGTGATGGTTGCACAACAGTGTGAATGTACTCAATATCACAGAACTGTATACTTAGAAATGGTTAAGATGGTAAATTTTTTGCTGTGTGTTTTACCACAATTTTTTTAAAAAAGAGTAACTACTCCCACAAGCTTTATTGTCATCTTCTCTTTTTGCCACAGACTTTTCATTTAAATATATAATTCTCTTGACCAATATTAAAGAGAAAACCGTCATCTATAATTTAAGAATGCAATTTACAAAGCAGAGGAATAAAATGTTGACTTTTCCCACATCCACACTTGAAGAATGTCTGAAGCCATTGCCCTGAATAGCAGCTACATTTGGCAGAATTAATTTGGAATAATGGTGCTGATGGTCTGCTCTGACTTTTCCTACTAAACGGCCCCCTCTGAAAGTTGCACAGCTGCCACTTGTGTCAAACAAGTGACGACGTTTTGTTTTTGTGCCTTTGGATAGTTTGTGTTGTTTATTTAATAAGATTGGAACTAGTATTTAGTCAGTTAATTGAAAAAGTTGGTCAAAGCAGAGTATGAAATGCTTTAAGGTATTTTTTTATACTTTCCTTATCCTAGACTTTGTGTGGAGGCATGAAGGTATGATTCCTCTAAAGCATTATATTGAAGAAAGGATCTGAGAGGAGCAAAGAATAACAGTTTCTAATGTAGTATGCCTAGACTGACAGGTAGTTCCAAGAACTAAATCGGGAACAGAACAGTTATTTTAGTTCTTGCCTCAGAACCAGGGGACTAGATTTTTATTACTGCCCCCCCATTTACAATTTTTCCACAAACCTGTTATTTTGTTAATTGATTCACTTTGAGTTTCTCCAAAGCATTCAGTTTAGTTTTTATAGAAATAAATTTTCCTTTTATATTCATATTTCTCTGTTTATATTAAAGTTAATATAATTACAAATACTATTGGTATTATAGGGTTGGTTTGAACCTACCGCTCAGCAGGTATGGGTAGAAATGTGCCCTGATGCTGTGGGGACCTCAGAGTGCCATGGATTTCACTGGTGGGTTTTACTGCAGGGATGGAGATGTGGTTAATCCGGTGGGTTGGTTGAAAGGACATTGGTTAAGAGAGTGTTTTCTCTGTTCAGAGTCTTTATCAAGTCTCTTGCCTTTGGGAGAATGTTTCTAGCTTTATCAGACCTCAGTGGCACAGTATTCAGTCAGTACCCTCCTATCATAAACATTTCATGTCTATTTTATGTTATTTGGTATTTTCCAATAATTTGTCAATGAAGAAGTTATGCCAATAACATTTTCTGTCTTGTTTAAGGCTATGCTCTCCTGAGCTCAGCTGAGAGACCCTTTTATGTTTATTTTCTTTAAATTCCTTTGAATCAGTTGTTACAGAGAACTCTGGGGGGTAGCTCTGGGAGATGCATGTCTTTCACTGCCTGGGTTTTGTGTGGCTTGGCACACTTGTATGAGCTGGATACCGGGGGTGTAGGAAGCCAAGGTAGTAAAGTAGGAACTGGAGCAGTGGGAAGAGGGAGGGATGACCACTGTCAGAGATGGCCGAGACCAGGCAGGGCCTGCAGTGGGCATGGGCTCCTGCTGTAATCACCCAGGATGAGCCTAACATGAAGTCAGCCCCTTCCCTTCTCATTTTATATTGGAATCGTGCCTTCTGGCAAAGGGTAAAAGCTTTTTCCTTTTGTATGCTATTTATAACAGAGCATCATTTTATGTGGTTCAAGTGAGCCTTCAAAAATAGATGGATAAGTGAGAGGTTTTTTTTTAATTAAACCTAGGGGCTATTCTCTTTCAGTCTACTGTGGTGTGTCTCCATAAATTGGAGTTAAAACTTGTTACATCTTGTGTGTTTAAAAACACCAGTCTTGAGTTTAAAATAACCATAGCTTCTGTTTTTAATACTGGATGGATAAACCTAAAACAGATTTATGTGAAAAGATATTCTGGATTTCAAAGAAAAGATGGTTTATTCAGGATGCCTGTTTCTCCTTTTTCTTTTTTTTCCTTTTGCTTAGCAAATTGCTCTCAATTTTTGAAATATGGTTAACTCCAATTATCTTTATGTGGACTGTAGGCAAGTAGAAACTTCCAGAATATCTTGGCCATTCCCACCCATTCTTTCCTTACTGTCTTTTCTCTTGCAGGCATTAGTTACTATTATATGTTCATGGAGTGCAAACTAATATTAATTTTGGCCCAAGCTTCAGAAAAATCACATTGAAGAATGATTTTTTGGGGAGTATCCGAAATTTTACATACCTTTCTTACATTCTGTTAGCACGCTTAATTGATTGTATGCAGAAACTTGTATCTTATATTCTTTTTTTTCTGTTTGTATTCTTATGTCTATTTCTGTGTTGTGCAAAGGGAACCAGTTCTCCCAGGCCTTCCATCTTGGTGTTAGCAAATATGGAGAGAGTAGAAAGCCAGCTTTAACCTGCTGCTGAGGTGGCTAGCTTGATTTTCCGTCACTGGAGATGCTGACATTGTGGCGGGGAAGCCCATAAAACTCAATTAGACGAAGCGACATCGAAGCTTGTGTCAAGGCAACAAGCCAGACAGGGAGGGCAGCTCTGACACGGTGTCAGATGAGCACACGTGGAGAAGTGGGAGACGAAGGTTGACTAAAGATACTTTAGGAGTCTGAACGACACTGTGTAATTTCTTTCCTCGAGCATTAGTGAATATATGTAAGACTTTTTGTCTGTTTTCACAGAAACAAACATTAGCAGTGAACATTTCATGTTCACAGGAAGCACTGCTGTCCTGAGAGATTAATTGCCTAAAAAATCGGAGATGGTTTTTTGTGTGTATGTGTAGCTATATATCAATCAAATAATAAACTTAGTTGTTTTTGAGTGAAAGCAAAACAGTGCCTTTATTTTTGAAGAAGTTAACACGCAGGTATATCTCAGATTTTGTAAAATCCTGAACTTTTACCAGAATTTTCTAGGCTGTTTTAGGAATGGTTTTGTGTAGAGGTGAGATACTGATCCTGCTGCCTGCCGTGAAGGTTGCACGTGCAGTAGGAAAGCCCAGTGGCCCCCAGTGGAGGCCCCCTCTCTCCACTCTTCATCAGCGTCTCCTCACTCACCATCAGACCTTCTGCACCCCTGATGTCTAGTCTCCAGCTACCACGGTCCTGCTGTCTGGCTTCTGTTTCTTCATGCTGCAATTCCCTGATGCCCATGGAACGCAGCTTTTATATGTGGCTGCAGAAGTTCTCGTTCACAGTGGTAAATAGTTCCAGGCTGCACTTGAGACCAATTATATTTGTGTATAGTCCATATATATACATATATATATATATATATGTATATATATATATATATATATACATATATATATGTATATATACATAAATTATAAGGAAACTAAACATACAAACCTTTAGTGCTTTCATAGCAACAACTTAAGCTTTCATAGCAACAACTTAAATTCTCTGGCTTTTTCTCTAGCACACTCCATATGTCATTTATTGTGGTTGAAGTTCTGTGTGTAAATACACTTACTTCCCAGCTGATTTTTAAGTAAAATCTGTGTGAGGCTAGTGATTTGATGATAAAACAGTAGATAGGAATAACAGGAAATGTAGATTGCATACAGAGTCACTGCCTTCACAGTTTTTCAAAGAATTTGGAAAAGCAACACTTTATAAACAAGTTTATAAATACAAGTACATCTCACCTTTTTGGTTATCAGGCAGTGTTACCAATTGCAAACATAGCCTTGAGCCAGGAGGCTAGTAAAAGGGCCTCTAAACAGCCCAGATAGACACTACAGAATTTAAGTGCAAGCACTTGGGGTATATCAGAAGTAGCAGTCATAAAGTGGGAGTCAGCCAGCTCCCTGAGGACATTTTTATGAATATCATTTATTATACTCTTACATATCCTTTAATAATGATGACTCAAGGCAATCAAGAAAAAGTATTCACCATTTATTTGATTTTTGACAAGGCAGGACAAGCTATGGTATATTCAAAAGTATTGGAATAAAACTTATTGCCAAAAGAGTAAATTCTTGAACGTCTGTAAAGCTTGGTAATCTAGAAAAGCACATGATCCCTAGGTTTAGAAAGCTAAGATATTATCGTTATAACTACTACAAGGATTTAAAATGTTCCAGAGAAAGTCACAAGCTTTAGGTGAGACAGGAAGAGGGTCCCACAGTAACTCCTGGTAGTGGAGTGTATGCCGGAGTGTGCAGTTGGGAGGAACCAGGGGAAGGAAGGGTAGTTAGGTGGCTGTCGCCATAGTTGAGAGGGAAGTGGGGAGTTAAGGGGAAGAATTTGAACCTGGGTGGTGACATGGGGAAGAGAGAGGAAGGACGGATGCAAGAGGTACTCTGAAGGCCGCAGGGTGAATTGATTAAGTGGATATGGTTGACAAGAGGGAGGGAGGTTTTAAAGGTGACCCAGGTTTTGCAGCTCTGGAGTCTGGGAGAATGTTGTTTATTACTGCAGAAATGGGACAAGCAGCTGATTTTGCAGTGAGGGAGACTGCTTTGTTTTCAGGTGGTGAGTTAAGGAGCTGGCCAGAGACCTGGCAGGTTTGGACTTGAGGCCTTTGGACTTGGACTTGAGGTCTAAGAGGCTCTTTTCAGCCGTGCCCAAGACAAGCGAAGACAGGCATGCTTTCATTGTTGCCTTGGTAAGTGCTTAGTAATTATTGGTTGGTTTGTACTTCTTTTGAGTTTTGTGGGATGATTGGATTTGCTTGAAAATAAATTTTGTTCAGTTACATAGTTTTTCTTACAAGTAAAAAGTCAGTAATTAGGCCTGCTCACGCACTTGGAGAGTAGGAACAGAAGCTGAGGCAGACAAGCTAGCCTGACTTTGCTGTAAAGCCTCAAGTTTCCTCTTGAAATGTTACGTAAAATCTCCGTTCAACTCCATAATATTTATTTTATATAATGAAAAAATGAAAGTATTAATAATCACCATCAATACAAAATAAAGTTTCCTACCACGTTTCTCTGTGGTTTTGCTTGGTTCTTCTTGGTCCTGCATAGGTATGCTTTATTTGAGCTGCAAAGGGAAATGCAATTTCCTGTCAGCAATATGATGGCTCTTTGGTACATCATTGAATGTTCTTGCTGTATTATTTCCATGATCTTTGGACAAATGTTTTAAATTAGTGGAGCATTATGAAATTCTGCTAGGAAAGCAAGATAGTACAGCTTATATTATTGAAACTTTTTTGTGGCAGGATTTGTAAGAGGGTAATAGGGAACGACTATTAACTTAAGTGGCTAGTTAAGACTTTTGTCTTTATTGAAAATGGTGCTTTTTATTGAAATGGATAATTAGTAATTGCAGCTACTGTCATTAATGGTTAAGAATCCAAATAGATAAATAAGTGGATACGAGGGAAGTCAGGCCTTAGGTGACTTGGATTAATACCTTTTTAAAAAAAATCACTACCCTGCAAATTAATGAACACACTACTTTTTCCTGTTGTGAGACACTTTCTTTTTGAATAAAGAAATTATAAAAATCACATTATTTTTAAGTCTGAGTGTAATCAGCTTGGATTCCTATAGCCAAGGAGAAGATTCTTTTATTACAAACTTTAGCACACATCTTTCTATTCAGAGTGATTAAATCAAACTCGTCTTTCCATGCTACAACCTTATTTCAAATGAATGCTACAGAAATAGGAAACTAAACTCAATGGGAGTATATAGTATTGGCTAAGCTTTACTTCTAGACTTGGAGAGTTTCCCATCTTTCAAAGTGCTGGAGCTTAAAGGCAGTTTAGAAAAGAAGTGTTTTCTCAGGCATATCTTATTGAATCTCTAATGATTATTTTTCTGTGTTAGGGTAAAACTGTAATTTGCTATCACATTTGTGCTCCATGCACACCGATATGAAACAGTTGACTTTATTGCTGATGTCCTTTTAGTATAAATGATTTTTCATAATTGTTTCAAATGGCATCCTTTTTTTTTTTCTTGGGAAAATACTGGTTTTCCTACCCTCTTCTGACTAAAAGACTGCTTTTGCTCTCTTCTCACTTTCTTCTAGCCTACCCCTTGACCTTTTTTTTTTTTTTTTTTTTTTTTTTTTTTGTGGCCACACCGTGCAGCATTTGGGACCTTAGTTCCCTAACCAGGGATTGAACCTAGGGCCACGGCAGTGAAAGCGCCAAGTTGTAACCACTGGACCATCTGGGAACTCCGCGCCCCCTCCTCGCCTTTTTTAATCAGTGTATTCTGATGATTTTTCTAAATATGGGCTTCCCCAGATCTAATGCAAAGGAACATTCGTTGATAAACAAGTTTAAAAACATGTCTTCTCTTTTATTATTAAGCTCTGAGTTTGAATATTATTAAGCTCTGAGTTTGAATTGGTTTTTATGATTCAACAATCCAGTAAGGGTTTTCTTTTTAAATTCCCCCTTTTTTCTTACCTTTCTTTTGAAAATCTGGGTTTTCCCCTAAATTTGATGCTTTATAAGTATCTCACAAAGAAATTCCCTTGCAATTAAGAATAAAATATACCCACTGAAATAGAGATGAGAGCATAATTTCATTAGAAAATCTGTGTAAGATTTATCCAGTGAAGGTAGATTACAAGGGGGTACTTGTCATGACCTGCAAGTCACTTAGATATTTGCAAAGAAAACTCAGTTCTGAAAAATGATTTAATAAATTAATTGGACGGGATTTTATGTGCTAAGAAACATGACTTTCGTACACTTTGAAGAGACTTTCTAACACTAATTGATACATATGAGGAACTAGATGCATTTAAAAATTTTTCCTCTTTAACACGGATTAGCATCTGCCTGCTGCTCGGCATTGACAGCAAATCACGTTCATTCATTAAGTACTGTGATGCAGAGATGAGTGATACAACCCCTGCCCTGGAGAGCATTCTTTTTTTTTTTTTTTTTTTAATTTTATTTATTTATTTTTGGCTGTGTTGGGTCTTATTTTCCGTGCGAGGGCTTTCTCTAGTTGCGGCAAGTGTGGGCCACTCTTTATCGCGGTGCGTGGGCCTCTCCTGTTGCGGAGCACAGGCTCCAGACGCGCAGGCTCAGCAGTTGTGGCTCACGGGCCTAGTTGCTCCGCGGCATGTGGGATCTTCCCAGACCAGGGCTCGAACCCGTGTCCCCTGCATTCGCAGGCAGATTCTCAACCACTGCGCCACCAGGGAAGCCCTGGAGAGCATTCTTGAGCAGATGTCTCCACCAAGTTTTGTAAGATGAGAAGCGTAGCTAACCTGGTGAAGGAGGTACGGAGGGACATTCCAAACAGGGGGGCATCAGTGAGAAATGAAAGCATGTTGGGGTGTTTGGGGTGCTGCCAGTGGGTCTAGTGTGACTACAGGGATGGAAGGTTAAAATAGAACATGCAGAGAGATGAGCCTGCAAAGGTCGAAGAACTCCCTTTGTGTGCTAGGAGTTTAGGTGAGGCAGTATTGTCCAGTGGTTAAGAGCATGGCTCTGGGTTGGATCCTGGCTTTGCCAACTCCTAACCTACTTTGTGACCTGGGACAACTCCTTTGGTCTCTGTTGCCTCCTCAGTAAATTGGAGCTGAAAATTGTACCCACCTCATAGGAAAGTGATGAGAATAAGTGTTCAATAAGTGTTAGTTCCTATTATTATTGTTGTTGTTGATATAATTATTGTTACTGTCATCTCAAGGTTGTGGAGGAATCATTAAAGAATATTTCACAGGAGAGTAACTAATGACATTATAGCATTTTAGAAAACCATTCCTGGCAAGCAGGGTGGAAGGATGAAGTATATTGACTTAAGATGGATAAGGCACATTATTGCAGTAGTCGTCTAGGTGAGACAAATGAGGGCCTGAACTAAATTGGTTGCAGGAGGAATGGAGGGAGGAAAGGATGGATTAGAGAGATTGAGAATGGAGATTTGGCTGGTGATAAATTTGATATGGAGGGGAAGAAAACAAAAAACAGTGTGTCCAGCATAACTAGGAGGTTTTAGATTTGAGTAACCAATGGGGAAGCCAGAGAGAAAATATATGAGGAGGAGAAGCTTTAGGAGGTGAGAAGATGGTGAGTTTAATTTGGATTTAGATTTCATATTTGTGGATCTTCCTAGAAGAGAGGTCCAACAGCCCGTTGGGTACCAGTATATAGTTCAGGAAAGAGATCTGAGCTGACCTTGAGATGTGGGAGTTAAGAGTGAAGTCACGGAAGTGAGTGGAGGTGAGGAGCCTGAGAAGCCAAAGCTGAAACCACGCGCATGCATAGAAGCTGCCATATTTAAAGAACTTGTTGATGGGGGCTTCCATTAGAAGGGATCCCATTAAAAAAGATTAAAAAGAATCTGGAGAAGTAGAAGAAAACTGGAGACTAGGAACGTTAACAGAAGTCTGGATGGGATGGGCGTGGGGCTGGGGCTGGGGAGAGTGGTTCAAGAGTGAGCATGTTCATGGAATAGTGGCGACCAGGACACGGGAGGTAAAGGTTGGCGTTGGATACTTTTCAAAGAAGTGTGGCTCTGAGGGAAGGAGAGATTCCTACATATCCACAGAGTTCCCTGCCCCAGTACCCCGCTAATCTGTGGCTGAGGTTCTTACCATTCTCTCTCCTGTCAAAACCTCCCAGTAGTTTCAGCTCCACTTGGTATTTTGGGACCCAGCCTGACCAAGATCAAGGCAACATGGCTACTGGGTCCCAGCCATGTCCTTGTTACCTCTTTCTCGTGACTAAACTAAGCTCTTGCCTTGCTTCCGGGGCCCTTTTTCTCCCCCTCAAACTCAACTAACTCCCTCCCTCCTTTCCTTCCTCCTTTCCTTTCTTCCCCTCCTCCGCCTCCCATATTGAACTCCCTTTCCTGGCTTCCAGCCCAGCACTTTAGTTGCTGGGAGACTGAGGTTCCACCTTTTCCTCTCAGTTCACTCTAACTCTTATGAGTAAATCCTCAAAGCTGTTTTTTTTTTTCTTTGTTTGTTTGTTTTTACCACTGACTGCTGATTTACCCTCATGTCAGCTTGCCTGCCTGTTTGAACCATCTCATTCTAACTGCCAGATTCACCTGGTGATGGAGCTTGATCAATCAGTTGTTTTGCCTTGGCCATTCCTAATACTGACTGTTCCTTTGTCCAGTCTCCTATAGCCTGCTTCTCAGCTCTGCCCTAACAACAACCATAGCCAGTATTTGTTGAACGTGGAGCTTTATATACAAACATTATAACATTAGTTTAGTTAACAGTGATTGAATGCTTGCAGTGTTTCAGGCACTGTGCCGAACACTATAGGTATATGATTTAGATGGCAGTTTAATCTATTTTATAGACAAATAAGTTGAGGCTTGGTTTAGTAACTTGTCCAGGTTCACAGAGGAAGAGGTGAGCCAGCACGCAAACATAGGCCCGTCTGACCCCTAAGCTTATATTTCTAACTATCATACCATGTTGACAGTTCCCTGCTCTATCTGCTGTGCTGTGGACTAGTTGAATGTTTCTCAGACTCGGGTCCGTTGGCCTATTGTTTGGGTGTTGATTTCCATTGTGTCCAGTCATACTTCAGACCTAAGTTTTACAGGTTTGGTTTCCTGATAGAGATGGGTCTCTGTTGTTGCTGTCTACATGTACAGCGACTTTTGCCATAACTAACTAATTTGCTTTCCTGAAAGGTAAGTTTTATTTAAGAAATTTAAAATCAACATTTTTATTCTCGGGGTAAGTGGCTCTCTGCAAGATTGTGATAAGCCTTCTTTAAAAACTTAAGTAGAAATGTCATAAGTAGACACATATACACATAATATATATTTCATATATATTTGAAGTGCTTGTTTTGTGTTTTGAGGTGAGGAGGAAGGTTGAAGTTCTTGCCTAGAACTTTTTATAAGTCAGTATACTAGTTTGATTTGGAGATGGGAAAAAATGACTTTTCATTCCACAAGCGTATATTTTTGTGGATAGTTTGTTACTGTTTTAATCTACATTTCACAATTTCATGTATTAGGTTTTTTTTTAATACAAATCACTTGGATTTTATTTGTAGATTTATTGTTGATGATGAAGAAGGATGAAGGACTTTAAAGTGGTCCTTGTTGTTTAAATATTCAGAGTGGACTCTGTAGACCTGGGGTTTGCAATGCTGGGGAGGATGTTTTTAATGAGTATTACAGTTTTACTTTTATAATCATGTTAAGGATTATTAGGTAAATGGAGTAGAAAACAAAACTCTTCTCTTGAGGCAGCAGAGCAGAGATTAGAGAAAATGGAAATCATGGACCTTACACTGTGCAACCCCTAACCTCTTCATTATGCATCAGTTCCAGCTGATTTTGGAATCTGCCTTCATAGTGCTTTAGGGCAGGAGTTGGCAGACTTTTTCTGTAGAGAGCTGGATAGGAAGTATTTTAGGCCTTTCAGGTCACATAGGTCTCTGTTGCATGTTCTTAATTGTTTTGTTTTTGTTTGTTTACAACCCTTTAACATTTTACTTTAAAAATCTGAGTCATTCTTAGCTCTCAGCCATACAAAAACAAACCACGGGCTGGACTTGGCCCCTGGGCAGTAGTTTGCTGACCCTTGCTCTACAGGAACCTTTTCGATTGAGCCCCGTGATCACCTGAAATCAATGTAAGTTCATCTTCCATTCCATCCTCCAGAAAGTGTAAAATCCCTTTGCACTCCCAGTATCCTCTTGCTCCTCTGACTCTCAGACTTTTAGTATAGCCTCTCTCCCCCTTCCTTTCCAGGTTCACCATGTGATCTAAACCCCTATTGCCCTGTTGCCTGGATTGTTAAAGTAATCGCCTGCTCTGCAGGTGTCTCTGCTTCTAGTCTTCTACTGGTTTAAACTGTCCTGTACACAGCTCTTGAAGTAATGTTCTGGAAATACAGTGATATTGTGTCATTTATTTTACTCAAGGTACATTAATTTCTTGTTGTATGACATTGAAACTCTTCCTTCGTATCTTTCTTTGAAAGGTTACGGAGCTTTCCATACATAGAACATTTTTCTTATTCATTTCCTATGTGAGCCCACAGTTTATAAAGCAGGTTATATCCTGTGATTACTTTCTGGACACACCTAAAATTGTTAGTCATAATGGATTTTATTGAAGTAAATTGTTAAAAGTAAACCCCAAGTTTGTAAGACTTAAGGAGGCCAGTAACAATGGTAAATTCAAAGTGTCAGTCACTGTGCTTTACAGATACATTGGCCTCTTTAGCCTTCACAACAAACTAATGAGGAAGGTACTGTTTTACAAGCAGGGCACTAAGACGTAGAGGAAGTGAGGGGCAATGTTAGTTGAATCGATTCAAACCTAGGCTCTCTGGCGCCAGAATCCATGTTTTTGAACCACTGTGCTATATTGCTTCCACAATGAAGTAATAGTTAAAAGAAAGACTTTGAACCTAGTAGAGGAAAGGAAGGAATCGTTCAAACATAGCTTTAACCTTCATCCCTTTCCTTGCCAAGGCCCCAGCTCTCTTTGTATTTTGTTGTTTTGCCAGATAGTTTGTGAACTTGGCTGAACTTCATAGATGGAAGTATTTGAACGTTTGAAATAGGGAAGAGTTGAAGGTTATCAGAACAGAAAAAGTACAGCTCTTTTCCCAGAGCACAATCAGGTACATTTAGATAGAGTGTGCCAGAGACTCTATCCATAGGCAGAGAGAAGAGAAAGCATTTGAACATGATTATTCATTGTGAAAATTTGTTAAAAACATCAACAAAGCACTGTTTTGGTCAGCCATCTGCTGGAAGATAGAAATGAACTTGTTAAGAATTTGCAGTTATTTTTGAAAACTGTTGATTGCTTGTTTTGTTTGTGGATTGCATATTGTCATCTGGATTGTTAATTGCTTGGGAAGAGAAATTCTATTTTCTGTTTCTTTTGCAATCTAAGCCCAAATTGCCGTTTCTTAGAATTCTGTATATAAGCGGGTGTTCTGTGAATGTTGACCAAGTGAGATACAGATATCTGATCTTATTGGACAATAGTTAACTTTGATCTTCACCCATTTGTTTAAGTTAAATCCTCAGATACTTAAGATTAAAAAAAGCTGATAAATAAAATTCTTCCTTTCCAACCTGTTTGGTTAAGAATAGATTGTTCCTTTGTAACTAAAACACTTCTATCATAATAAAACGTATCTTAAATATTAGCCAGCCATTCATTGTATGACTTTTTATGGAGGCCACATGTGTCAGGCATTGAATGACTTGTCTACTGTAGGCACTGTTGTAGGTGCTCAGGATACAGCCAACAAGGATTGGTAGCTTATATTCTGGTGGAGGGAAGAGATCGCAAACATAATATAGAAGTAACTTATATAATATATTAAGTAACAGATGCTATGGAAAAGGAAAAAGTAGGGCAGCGTAAGGGGTGCCGGCACACTGGGAGGAGGCAGGCTGTGGTGCTATGAGCAGGGTGGTCAGCGTTACCTCGTTGGGGTTTGAGCAAATACTCGAAGGAAATGCAGGAATAGGCCAAGCGGCTAATTAACTATAAGTCTTGTTACCTCCTCTTATTTTATTACCACTCTTCAGCTTGTTGTAGATTGCCCGTGATTAATTTGAGTCCCTGTTTTATTCCACCAGTATAATCTGTGAAGGCTTATTTAGCATACGTTGTGGAACCCTTTGCCACCATAATCAGAGCAAATAAATTAAGGCTTAGAGTTTGTGTTACGTAGATGTAATTTATTTGGGCTAACTATAGGTTTTGTGGTTTGATTATTTTTAGCAAGTGCAGTCTTCATCTTTTAGAACTTGCTCAATAGTTATTAATGTTAAGTAACAGTGTACAGTGGTGGTCTCAATTTTTTTTTTTTTTTTGCCTCTAGATCGATCGCATGTCGTGCACGCAGACTCTCATCTTTAGCGTCTTTCATCATATGCAGCAGCTAAAGTTATTCTTGAGGGGGAGGGGACGTGAGGATGGCTGAAGAATGGGGCATTCCTGCACGGGAGCATGTAAAAGGAAGGAAGGGTCCCTATTGTAAAAGACCCTTTCATTTTGATACTTGCCTTGGTTCCAATTATTTGTTTTATTGTTTAGAGTTTGTCTTACCTGCTTAGGATCATAATAATAACTTATTGGCCTTATTTTCTAGAGTGCCCAGAGGGTATTGGGTACTGAGCTGGCTTCTCTAGATACCTGCAGCCTATGCCTTAGTAGTGAGTCTTTGTAAACCCTGATAACATTAATCCTTAGAAGCAAGGATCTCTTGTCACTGCTGGTAGGAGATGTGCCAACAGAGAGATATTCAGCTGAAGTTTATTTTATGGAGTCTTTTTATTGTCTGCTTTCACTTAACCAGAAATTTCCCTTCTTGATATTTGTGCACATTAAGTTGAGAATTGAATTAAAGCTAATTTCAAATGTCATTACTGAGAACAATTAGTTTTTAACTGTAGCTTTGCCCAGGTGACATATTTTACATGGCAGGTTTGGTTGGCACTGAAGAGCTGCATCAAATAGAAACTGTCTTTATGTAATATACAACTTCACTACCAAAATTTTTCATTTGGACAAGTGAGACAAATGTGTCAAAAAGCAATTGTAAAGTACCCGGATAATTTAGTATTTGGGATGAGCTACTTGGGTAAGTGTGCCAACGTTTATCTTAAAAATGGGGTCTCTAGAGTCAGCTGACTTGTGTAGTCTGTTGTGAAACTGCTGAATGAGCCTAAGGATTGTGTTTTAGTTCTCATTTTCCTAAAACAATTAGTGAAATAAAGTACTACCGTTCGTATCAATGGTGATTTTATTTACTAAGCCTGTGAGCTTAGTAAATTTCAAAAGATTTATGTAAGTTTTTTTTTTTTTAAGTTCTTAGGATTTTTTTTAAATTTAATTTTATTTATTTTTGGCTGCACGTGGGCTTTTCTCTAGTTGTGGTGAGCAGGGGCTCCTCTTCGTTGTGGTGCACGGGCTTCTCATTGCGGTGGCTTCTCTTGTTGCGGAGCACGGGCTCTAGGCGCTCGGGGTTCACTAGTTGTGGCACGTGGGCTCAGTAGTTGTGGCGCATGGGCTTAGTTGCTCCGCGGTATGTGGGATCTTCCCAGGCCAGGGCTCAAACCCGTGTCTCCTGCATTGGCAGGTGGATTCTTAACCACTGTGCCACCAGGGAAGCCCAAGATTTATGTAAGTTTTATACCCAGATTTTAAAAATTGTCGGCACTGTACCTTGTAAAATAAATTATTTTTTGATTCTCTTACTGCTCATTTTGCTTATGATAGCCAACTGCTGGGAGGAGTACTTCTCTGTAGGTGTGCTCAAATTTCTTTAGTTATGTATACCTGCTGTCTAATAAAAAGCTCACTTTATTGAATGCTTTCTGTGATGCCTGACATTGTTCTGAATGCTTTACATGTGTCTTATTTCACCCTCATAACAATCTGGTTTGATGTAATCTTCATTTTACAGCTAAGGAAATTGAATCCAGAGAGGTTAAGTGTTTTCATTTATTTATTCAGTTGTTTTCAGTTTATACTGTGTGCCAGCATTGTTCTAGGTGCTGTACTGACAAAAATAATAAAACGAAGAAGAAGAAGAACAAAAAATTCTACCATTAGGGAGTTGTTAAGGAACCTGCCCAAAGTCGCAGAGCTCTTAACGACAGAGCTGGGATTTGGACCGAGGCAGTCTCACCCCACAGCCCATGCTCTTCACTGAGCTGGGGGGACGTCCCACTCTTTTATGCCCATAGTTTCCCTTCTTTCTTACCAAGTCTTAGACATTTACCTCTGTCTCTTCAGCATCTTAACACATTTTCACACCTATTTCCTGCCTTTCCCATATTCCGTCTTTTATATTCACCTCTTCTGTCATATTCACTCACATTCGAGCACACTGAGGCAGTCATTCCTAGTCTCCAGTAACACTGTTATCTTTGTGCTGTTTTGCTTTATGCCTACACCATTTATATTTTTACTTCCTCTGTCTCCTTCCTCCCCTTCCTTTACCTCTTTTCCTTTCACCTTCTTTTTCCCTCATTCCCCTTACTGCCTTCCTTCCTTGCCAGAGTGTATGCTAACACTTAGAGGCAAAGGAGTGCTGGGGAACCAGCAGATCTAGTCGTTGATGGAAAGAGAGGCTCAGAGAAAAGAAGAGCACACTCGCCAGTGGTCAGTGAGGGAGGGGACGGACGATGTGCCCCGGGAAAGAGGAGAACGCTGGGTCTGCTGGTCTGAGGAGCTGAATCTGAGCAGCAGGAGGGCAGTTGAGCCAACCTAGGAAGCAAGTGGGAGAGACCTAAGTCTCCTTGGAAGAGGGTACAGTGGGGAAGGGGGAAGATTAAATTCCGTGGAAGGAAAGACCAGAGTGGAACCTGAGCAAGTGGGGATTAACTCCCTCCCAAATAGAATATGACTTTACTAATTTGATGATTGAAACTGTTCTAAGTGTTGCAGTTATAGTATAGAACATCATACAGCTAACTAAGCTAGGTAGGAAGAGGTAGCAAGACATGGACTACAAAATGCAGCTGAATTAAAGTAACTTCATTTCTAATCTCGTAGCGAGGGCTAAAAGCCATAGATAAAATAAGCACTCAAATACTGGTTGAACTGAAAGTAATTTGGTCTCATTCTATAGCTTTTTTTTTTTTTTAATGCATATGTGCATGTTTTCATCCATCTTTCTACTGTGTGCCAGGCACTGAGAATGTATAAATAAGTGAGACAGTGCCCTCTCTAGGCACTTGGAGCTTAGTTGGGCAAACAAAGGACAACTTTTAAAGTTGTGTGAAGCGCAGAAGTAGAAACTTACTAATTATGCCTTTTGGGTGGCGGTGTCCAGCGGCGTAGAATCCAAAATGAAAAGTTAGATTGGGACAGGAGGTCAGGGAGGCCATTTCAGGCAGGCAGAATAGCAGAACTGAAGTCAGGGCAAGTGTGGAAGGGATTAAGTCTGGAGGAAGCCCAGTGAGGGCTGGATAGGAGGTGAGTGGCAGAAGACGAATTTGCAGAGTACACTGGAGAATGGGGAATGCCCATTGCCTATGCCTTCATCGCTTAGATTTTTGTTTTTTATTTCGTGCCTTAAAAGTCTCTCTTAAATGAAGTCAGATTTTAAAATAATCTCAAAATGTTTAGTTCTGGAAGAGTATGCTCTCTGGATATATATTAAGGGTTCATACTGGTGTTAAAACTTGGAATACTAGAAACTTTAATTTAAAAATTTGCTCATTGTTAGTTTTCTAAGTCAAATTGCTTTTAAAGAAAACAAGTCTTTTTAAAAAATATAACATACATTCAGAAAAATGCACAAGTCTCAATCACCAAGTGAGACCTCTGAGCTTGAGAAGTAGAATATTACCAGCATCCCAAATCCCCTTCTACCCTCCCTACTTACTAAATACCTCCACCCTCCTCCTCTAAAGTACCCACTATCCTGATTTCTCACCCTGTCAATTAGTTCTGCCTGTTTGAACTTTGTATAAATAGAGCTGATCATATGTACTTTTGTGTTTAGCTTCTCCTGCTTAAGGTTGTTTGTGAGGTTCGTCCATGCTTTTGCATGTAGTAGTAATTCATTCATTTTAGTTTCTGTTTGGTATTACATTGTGTAATTATACCACAGTTTATTCATTCTACTGTTTATGGACAGTTGTGTTGTTTCCGGTTTTTTTCTAATTACAGTTAATGCTGCTACAAACATTCTTGTGCATCTTTTAGAGAACTTACATATGTATTTTTGTTGCGTAAATCTCTGGGAATAGAATGGATGAGTCCTAGGTTATTCACGTTTTAACTTTAGTAGATCCTGCCAGCAGTTCCAAAGAGGATGCACCAGTTTATATTTCTACCAGAACAGTATAAGTGTTCATATTGCTCTACATCCTTGTCAACACATGGTATTATTAGTCTAAATTTGGCCATTCTGGTTGGTGTATAGTGATCTCATTGTGATTTTAATTTGTATTTCCCAATAACTGCGGTTGAGCACTTTTCATGTGTTTATTGGCTCTGTGGATATGTGTGTGTATGAGAGAGAAAGGTTGCCGGGGGAGGGGGAACCTTTTTTTAATTAATTAAAAAAATAATTTTTTTAATTAAAAAAATAATTTGTAGAGATTCTTTTTATATATTTTTTTTAATTAAAAAAAATAATTTGTAGAAATTCTTTTTATATATTCCAAATATGAGTTTTTAGGTAGTTATATATGTTGTATATATCTCTTTCCCATGCTGTGACTTGCTTTTTTCACTCTCTTAATGTGTCTTTTGATGGCATTCCTAATATATCCTACTATGTCCACCTATTCCTTATGATGATTCTTTTTGTGTCCTATTTAAGACATCTTTGCTTATGCTAAAGTCATAGAAATATTTTCTTATAATGTCTACTTATGGTGTAAGGTAGAGGTCAAGATTCTTTTTTTTTTCCTTCATCCATATGGATAGCCAGGATTGATTTTTTTTTTTTCTAAGTTTCTTATTATAGGGAATAAAATATTTCCAAATGTTTTATCTAATTCAGTCTACAAATAGTTTTAAATGACTTAAAATGCTCTCTTAATTGAAATAATGGTTGTTCTATTTCTGGTGTGGTATCTGAAATTGCAAACAAACTGGTTTTTCTGCCTGTTCATCTACTTCTCTTCATCTGTCTGTAGAGAACAAAACAAAAACTCCAGCTCAAGAGTTTCATATAGTGTCTTTCTGCTCAGAAGTCATATCTTTTGTTGGACACAAGAAATATCCTCTAACTTTGAGGTCATCATTGGGTGTGTGTGTGTATGCCTATATAGGCAAATGGAGAATTGGTAAATAAAATTTTAGGTAAGCCTGTCAGGAAAACCAGTGATTTCTATTACTTGATTCCTTTCTATTTCATTCTTCTAGGCTGATTTATAGTGATTCCAAAAAGAATTTATTGATAGATTCAGAAAGAAAGGAAACCTTCTATGTTATTCTTCCTAGTGTGTATTTTCTGTGCTTTTTCTTTTCTCCTGCTGTCCCCATTTTTAGGCATATGGCATAAAAATGATTATAACAGTGGGACTGGTGAGCAAGTATATTACACTTTCCTGTTATTGGTTAGTTGAGTCTTTTTCTTGTTGTTGTTGTTGTTATTTGCATTAGTCCTAAGATTTTGAGAAAACCTTTTTCTTCCGAAAGGTAGATAATACTTCCAAGGCAAATATCTTGTAGGGAAATGAAAAGATGGTAAATAAGAATTTTGTAGTGCATTGTATATGTTGTGTGTACACAACTTTGGACTATCTAAATATTGTTTGCAATGTTGAAATGTTATCTTTGAGGATCAGTTTAACATCTGTCTTGAAATCCATAATTTCCTATTTATCTGAACAGAACTTTGCCCTCGGATCTAAGTATGAGATTATAATTCTTTAAGTCTAAAGCTCTTAAGTATAGTTTTATTTTCCTTATAAATTTGTTTGGCATTATATGAGCTGGAGTGTTGTCTAAAGGAGATAAGATAGAGTCAGAAGCTGTTTGAGGAAACTCCAAGAAATAAAAATCTTGAGGTGAATACTCAGTTCATCAGGAATTCGTTTAAATTAGTATGTTATTTACCCAAACGTTGTCAGCTTTTAGTTTAAAATCCTTTTTATGAATAAAGTTGCTCTTACTCCCTTTCATAATAAAATCTTCTGGTTTAGTGTAAGGTGAATATATTATTTTTTTTTCAAGTTAATAATCGTTAGGGATTATTGTAGCGTGCAGCTACCAAACTTTCATCTTTATCATATGAAAAGGAAACTCTCACATCTCTGTAACTTAGTTACTGGTAAAATGGAGGAGATAGTGGTGGTGAAGGAGCGTTCTTGTAAAATCTATCTTAGTTTGTCTACGAAGTTCTGTTTTCCATTAATTGTATTTACTCTAAAACTCAAGGACATAAAATTAAGGGACTAGGCTAAAATTTTAAGTAAATTTTAATTGTATATATTGAGCATTTATTCTAAGGCTTATGGTTTTGGGGGAGAAGCATAAACAAGAAGATATCAGTGTTGTACTCACACAGTTTATAAACTAAAATAGAACTAAGACGTTTGTGTATGTGGTTTATTCTGAGGTGAGCATTTGGAAATAATTGGTTCAGTGGTATATTCCAGAATTCTCCTTCTACTGTGTGAGAGGAAGGGAATGGGTGAGTCCAGTCTGGTGGAGAGAGAGTCCAGTGGTGTAGGATGACACGCGAGGACGGCTGCAGCACGCACTCACTTCAGAAGTGAGCAACATTTAGTCCTCATGTCAGGACTGGAGAAGTGTCCTCTCCAGCTGAACCTGCAAGCTGAATGGCTCAAGTAAAACTGAAGATGCAGGTAAGCAGAGGCTGATAAACAAGGACTGAGTGAATGAAAAACATTCATTCTTCCAATCTTGGTGTAAAAAAGCCAAAGCTAGTCATATAACTAAAAAGTTAATAATGCTGCCATAAAGGAGTTTGTCACCGTTAACAACGATAAATATGGAAAATGAAAGATTCTTTTTATTTAGTATAAGAAATGGGTGGATTTTGTCATATTCATAGTCTCTTAGAAAGTTCTATGCTTGATTTTCTTTGATCCCAGTAGTATATAATTTTGTATCCATAACTAGTAATTAGTTTTTCTTTGCTCCTAAAAATGCAAAGGTTTTAAATTTAATATTTTATTTTTGTGTGAAGGACAAGTTTTATAATAGACTTGATTGGTTGTAAATGTACACTTCTTTCTGAATAGTCTATTAGCTAAATTGTTCTTCGTCAGCTTATTTTACCTTTATATCTTAAGTAATTGAGGCAGTTTCTTTAATATCTTGTTTATTATTAGAAAATACCATATGTAAATTGAATTTTTCTCATCACTAGAAGTGGTTTCATGTTTTCTTATCTCCAGTTAGTTCAGTTAATTTGTTTAGACTTTTATTGAATGCCTTCTGTGTGTTTGTCATTGGTCTAAGTCATCTGAGAATAGAAAGGCGAATGGCATGATTCTTGCTCCTGAACTAACAGGAGACAGAAAGGTTAATAATTTTAGCGTTATATGAATCATTCCTTAAGTATGAAGTATATGTAAAGTGTTATGGGAAGACAGATGAGGGAGAAATTAATTCAATAGGCAAGAGAGGCACAGATATAGGGTATTTAAGCAAGGCCTTGAAAGATGGGTAAGAATTGGTTCTCTGATTTAAATACAGACTTTAAGAGAAAATGTGTTATATGAGAATTATATAGGCTGAATTCCATTACAACAAACATAACAAATCTCAATAATTCCTCTCCTCTCAAATTTCCAAATTTCTGTCAGCTGTCTTCTTAGGTTAAAAAATATTCTTTTAAACAAGAAAGTTCAAATAATTCTCAGTAAGGTTTCCATAAGAGATGTGAGCAGACTTGAGACAGTTCTAAAAATATGTAGTTATAGTAGTGATCCATACTTCTGGTGTAATTTTAAGAAATCTGTGCTTTTTCTGAAAATAAGTTAATTCATTTTCAGAGTTTTGTGTGTGTGTATGTGTGTTCTCTTGCTATTCTCTTGACTCAGGGCTTTTTTGTCCTAGCTGTCAGATTTTAGCTAAGCTGATGAAACATAATGTGTAGATTCATTCTACTACATGATATAATTTAAAATTTTTACTCATTGGTAATTAGTGAATTAATTGTGTTAGTGTTAAGTACCGATAGCCAAGAATAAATACCATTTAAAACTGCTTATAATTGTTAATATGGAAGGCTCCCAAGTCCAAATGTGAAACCCCAAAATTAATATAGAAGTTTTTAGGTGGTTAGCCTCAGAAGTTAGTGATTTATAGTAGAGGGGTGAACAGAAATAACCAGCGATAACATTTGGGGGTGAGAATGGTATAACTAGTTCAGATGCCAGGGCGAGTATGGTAGGACAGTGAGTCAGAGAGTTGGTAAAGGGCCAGATCAGTAGAACCTGCTAGGCTATTATGGACTTTGGCTTTTACTCCGAGTTAGGAAGTCATTGAAGGCTTTTGAGCAGAACAGTGAACACAATCTGATCTGTCTTTAAAAGAATGATTCTGGGTGCTGTGTTGAGAACAGACTAGTGCTATGTTATGGGTTTGAAGGAAGGATGGAATTGCCTTTTCCAAAGATGGGTTAATCTTAGAGGAGTAGGAGGAGACATTCAAGTAGACAATTGGACGAAGGAAACTGGAGTTCAAGGGAGGTCTGGGCTGGAGATGCAAATATGAGAAGTTGAAAGTCTGATGTAATGAATCCATACTGTGGATTCCATTTATGCATGTAATCATGTAATTATCGCACTAATTATATGCAGATACTTGCTAATCTCTTACGCTAAGCATTATACTTGTCTAAAATAATTGCTTTCGTTTGGAATCAGTATCTAATGTGATTCCCTAGCACACTGTTACTTTTTTCTATCATGGTTTCTATCAATTTATACTGCAATTGCCTGGTTATCTGACTAGACTGTAAGGTTTTTAAGGATTGGAACCTGTCTTCTTGCCAGGTATAGAGGTGCTCATGTAGACCATACGGAACTCAATTTAATGTGAGGACTGGAATACTGAGAGTTACTACATTTGAATTTTTTTCTTTTTTAAAAATTTTTATTTTATATTGGAGTATAGTTGATTAAATTTGAATTTTTAAGGATATATATCTTATATGAAATCTAGAAACCACCATTTTTCCATTTACACAAAACTTTGTTGCTGCAAACAAAAAAACCTGGATTTTTTTTTTTTTTCCTTTCTTTTCTCTCTGAAGGGATTACCTTTGGGGAGACAAGGCCTATGTGGTATCGCAATGAAAATTAAGTCATAACCATGTAACTTTTTAAAGGACTTCAAATCATTAATTTGAGAGAAGCTCAAAATGGCTGTACTGTGACTATCTTATTCTATCCAAAGTTGAGTATTTCTGAAGACATACATAGGGTAAGCATTGGAAAGAGTGTGAAAATGAAAAACATCATGTTTTTCCCTTTTAGCATTAACTTTGACTCCTCACCATTATCCTAATTATAATGGCCACAGTTGGGTGAGTAGAAGGGAACATCCTTCTGATCTTTAAAAACTTGCTTGATTTTAGCAGATTTCACACAGGAATGATTAATACATTACAAAGACATCTGATGTGGTTCCTCTGCCCTCTTGCAGAAGAAAATAGTGCCAGTAAAAGGTATAACACCACCGAAGGAACTATTGCCATTATTTACAAAAGTAAGGAAGACTAGGGAGCCACCCTAAACACAGATGATTAAAAGAATATCTGAGGAATGGTTAATATGTAAATCTTAGGAAGCTACGACTTTGTACCAAGAAGGACCCTTAATAATCTGTGTTTTCCCCTCAGAGCCCTTTCTTTAAAGGAAATATTATTTAGATGACTTCCTTTTAAATAGAAAACTGCTTTATTAGGAGTTGGATTGAGAGAAAGATGGGACTTAAGACCACTGAGGACACAGTTTGGTAACCAGTGATCTAATCTGATTTTCCCATTTTCTATCCGCATTTGAGAGAATAAAGGCCTAGAGAAGTAAAGTGGCTTATCTAAAGACATAGAGCCAGTTAGTGGCAAAGCCAGCTCTAGAATTCAGGTTTCCTAACCTTCAATCCAATCTTAACCTTCTTAGTTCTCATTTTGACTTAAATATTTATATTTTATTTAAAGTAATAGTAATGTATTTATTATTAGCCTTTATTTAAAACTGTGAGAAATCTGTTCTATATATTAAGTTAAAGACATTTTTTTTTTTCCTTTCTAAATCCATGAGAGAAACGAAAAATCAATACCCAAGGTATGAACAAAAACACACAATTTTGCTTTGAGTTTAATTTTACTTGTGTACTTGACTGTGGACTCAGAGGCTATATG
Organism: Balaenoptera musculus; assembly: GCF_009873245.2. NCBI lineage: Eukaryota > Metazoa > Chordata > Mammalia > Artiodactyla > Balaenopteridae > Balaenoptera > Balaenoptera musculus. The sequence continues at coordinate 77,298,815 of NC_045798.1, forward strand.
TTGTTTGTAGGTGAAAGACTGTACAGAACCAGCACAGATGTAGTAGCAGTTGTTCAGTCAACAGCACAAAGCCCTGGGATGCGCTGGTGCGGTGGAGAGTCTAGGTTACCCAGCCTGTTCTCGTGCTAATGTGATTAAGCTAAGGATTTTGACATAGGATGATTATCCTGGATTGTCCAAGAGGACCCTGATTCTAATCCACAAGTGTCCTGATAAGGGAGAGTGAAGGGAGATTTGAGACACACAGAGAAGATGTGAAGACAGAGGTGGAGAGTGGAGTTATGTGACTACAAGCCAAGGAATACTGACAGCCTTCAGAACCTAGAAGCAAGGAACAAATTCTCCCCAAAACCTCTGGAGGGAGCGCAGCTCTGCCAACACCTGTTTCCTGGGGCTGTTGTAACAAACTACCACAAACTGGAGAAATTTGTTCTTTCATAGTTTTGGAGGCTATACGTGCTCCCCCTCAAGGCTCTGAGGGAGGATTCATTTTTCCTAGCTTCTGGTGGTTTCTGGCAATCCTTGGTGTTCCTTGGCTTTGCAACTGCGTCACTCCAGTCTCTACCTCTGTTGTCACATGGCCATTTTCCTTCTATGTGACTGTGTCCAAATGTCCCTCTTCTTATAAGGACACTAGTCACTGGATTAGGGCCCACTCTAATCCAATACGACCTTATCTTAACTTGATTGCATCTGCAAAGACCCTATTTCCATATAAGGTTGCATTCACAGGTACCAGGGGTTAGGACTTGAACATATCTTTTTGGGGAATGCAGTTCAACTCACAGCAGAGGATGTGGATGGCTGCCACAGTGACTGAGAGAGTGGAAGCAAGGGAACTAATTGGGAGTCAGTTGTTCTGTTGGCAAAAGATGACAGCTGTTAGATTCAGCTATATTTAGGGGACAGAGGTGATAAGATTTGCTGAGGATAATGAGGGAGAGAGGGAAATTGAGGATGACTTTTCTACTTTTATGTGTATACAGTTGCTGATACAAGGTAGTGAGAATGTTAGATTTGTAGTGATGACCTTGAATACATTTAAGTGATTAAAAATTTTATTGGCATTTCTCAGCACATCGTACAACTAATTGAATCTTGGGTACCATTTTTTGGTGATTTTTTTTACCCTGGATGTTGGTTAAATGAGTGTGTATGCTAAATAAGTATCCTCTGTTTAGTGTTTTACAACTAATGTACACATCATTTGTACCTGTGTTGGCATTTTAGTTCACCCTCCAGTTGGTTTTTTTGATCGATGAATGCCAGCTTTATTTGGAGTTGTGAGTAGGCAGCAAAAATATATAAAATTGTTGAAAAAATATGTAAGACTGTGATAGTCTTCAAGGTTAATCTTCATGGGTTTTAAGTCCTCTTGTAGTGTCTTGAAGACAGTTAAATAAACAATGAGGTTTGTTTAACTCAGAGGGAAGTGAAGTGCTAACACTGTCAGTCTACTAATGTACTGATTATTGGACTTTAGCCAAGCCCATTGCCCTACTACAGACAAAAGTCATGGAATGCTTCATGTCTCTTCAGTAGTTTGAATTTCCACATATAATGCTTAGAAACATGATACTTTTGTTTGCTGGGGCATTTTTACCTTTAAAATTTGAAAGTCGGAATACTGTATTGTGCCTAGCATTCTTACTTATTTATTTATTTATTTATTTATTTATTTATTTATTGATTGATTGATTGATTGATTGATTGATTGATTGATTGATTGCTTGCTTGCTTGCTGTGTTGGGTCTTCGTTTCTGTGCGAGGGCTTTCCCTAGTTGTGGCAAGCGGGGGCCACTCTTCATCGCGGTGCGCGGGCCTCTCACTATCGCGGCCTCTCTTGTTGTGGAGCACAGGCTCCAGACGCGCAGGCTCAGTAATTGTGGCTCACGGGCCCAGCTGCTCCGCGGCATGTGGGATCTTCCCAGACCAGGGCTCGAACCCGTGTCCCCTGCATTGGCAGGCAGATTCTCAACCACTGCGCCACCAGGGAAGCCCGTGCCTAGCATTCTTTTTGGAGCTCTGCTAACAAGAATTGCTTGATCTTTGGTGATACTTCATGATTAAATGAGTTTTATATGTAAACTGAATATATTGAAAATAACTCTGATAATACTGAAAAAGGTAGTACTATAAATTTAAAACACTATAAAATCAGAGAAAATTAGATTTGTTTAGATCAGATATCAAAAGTGTAGTAGGTGTCCTTGTCCAAAATTCATGTCCACCCAGAACCTCAGAATGTGACCTTGGTTGTTGCAGATTTAATTAGTTAAGAGGAGGTCAAACTGGATAAAGTGGGCCCTAAATCCAATGACTGGTTGTGCTTAAAAGAAGAGGATACGCAGAGAAGGTTGACCGTGAAGACGGGGGTTAAGATGGGAATTATGTTGCGCAATCCAGGGGAGCGGCAAGGATCGCCGACAACCGCCAGAAGCGAGGAGAGAGGCATAGGGCACCCGCCTGCTCCATCAAAGCCTCCAGCAGGAACCAACCCCACTAACACCTTGATTTCAGACTTTCACACTCCAGAACTGTGAGAAAATAGACTTCTGTTGTTTTAAGCCATCCAATTTGTGGTAGTTTGTTATGGTAGCCTAGGCAACTAACAGTTTATGATTCTAAGACTAATTTTCATTGAAATGAAGATGATCATTAGCTGTTTTCAGAGCCACTCTCTCCCTGCTTTTTCAGCTGGCTGCTCAGAGTCACTCTTCTTGATAACTGGCTGCCATCGGGTGACTGTAAGAAGTGCGCTAGCAATCACGTTCAACATGCCCCTCCCTGTGATAGGCCGCATGACTGATCACAGCTGTTTTCCCTTGTATCTCAGAAGAAGGATGGAAGGCTTGGCCACCTACTTGTGCATATTGGGGTACCCAGTTCTAGAGGTTTGCTCATGGGATATGACAGCAGTTTATTTCAGTTCCAGTTAGGGTGAAATTTTGATTTGAATATAACTGTGTTAGGGAAAGTTCTAGCTACTGCAAGAACCAACATACTGATCTTATGCTTTAACAAAATACATGTTTCTTTTGTTCTCATGGTCAAGTCCATTGCTGATGTTTCTAGTCAAGCAGCTCCAAGCCAAGTGACTCAGAGACCTGGGCTCCTCCCATCTTGTGGTTCACCATCCCCTTGAGCCTCCTCAGAGAGTTCTTCTTGCACCATCTTCATCCAGCTGGTCAGTGGGTGGGGAGCCGGTGAAGGAGCACGGGCGGGGGGTATAGGCCACGTTTTGTTTGGCCAGAAACCAGTTGCGTGGCTCTACCTGAATTCCAAGAGAGGCCGAGAAATGTAGTTATCGTTGTGTGTCCAGGAAGATGAAATGGGATTGTTGAACATACAGCCAGTCTCTTCCAAAATAGCATATGTAATATATGCTAGTATATGCAAAATAGCATTTTGGTTCATTCATATTTTAAAAATTATCTTAATGTATTTTGGAGCCATGAAGCTTTCTTTTGTTTTATTATTTTGATGTTGCGATATAGGTTTTTTCCAGCAAATGTTCTAAGTCTTTCCTCTCAAACTCCCCTGGGTGTTTTGAGTAATGATATTATATTATTTATTTATTGTTTATTATTGGCTGCATCAGTCTTAGTTGTGGTGCACAGGCTCTTCGTTGTGGCGCACAGGCTTCTCTCTAGTTGTGGCACGTGGGCTGCTGTAGTTGCGGCACACGGGCTCTCTAGTTGTGGCACGCAGGCTCAGTAGTTGTGACACATAGACTTAGTTGCCCTGTGGCATGTGGGATCGTAGTTCCCTGACTAGGGATCTAACCGCATCCCCTGCATTGGAAGGCAGATTCTTAAACCGCTGGACCACCAGGGAAGTCCCAGTAATGACATTTTATAATTTATTGCCCTACTAAAATTAAAACTTCTCTTTGATAATTTAGGATTGAAAAGTATGACCTGGAATTGCAATATAATTGTAAATAAATCCATTGCAATAATATATTGCTTCTATAAATCACGATGAAAAGGAAAAGCTGACTTTAACATTTCTGGTATAAGGTTCCATAGTACCTGGAAATTCATGTTTCTCAAAAGTTTTTGTTTTTCTGGGCTTCCCTCGTGGTGCAGTGGTTAAAGATCCGCCTGCCAATGCAAGAGACACGGGTTCGAGCCTTGGTCCAGGAAGATCCCACAGGTCGCGGAGCAACGAAGCACGTGTGCCCCAACTACTGAGCCTGCACTCTAGAGCCGTGAGCCACAACTACTGAGCCTGTGTGCCACAACTACTGAAGCCCGTGAGCCTAGAGCCCGTGCTCCGCAACAAGAGAAGCCACCGCAATGAGGAGCCCGTGCACCACAACAAAGAGTAGCCCCCGCTCGCCGCAACTAGAGAAAGCCCATGCACAGCAACAAAGACCCAACGCAGCCAAAAATAAATAAATAAAATAAATTTATTAAAAAAAAAAAAAGTTTTTGTTTTTCTGGCCGCTTTATTTATAGTCTGGAGAATGAGTTAGCAAATACTTCTTTTCTATTGCCAGCAAGTTTTGGAGGCAGATTTTGCTCTCTAATTTCCAGGGATACTAAAAATGATAAATGGACATTATCCCTGTTGTATACACAAACCTTCATTTATCCTCATTTCTGATTCTTCCTGGTGTGATCCCTGTTACTCATCCTTTTGTCAGACCTACTTTGTTTGAATGTTTATATATGTATTGGTTTATTATCATACTCATAATATACTTTATGATGAAAATGACAGGCTGTTTTTTTCAAAACTGCATGTATACTGTAACTAATTCAGCTGAATGGCTTTCGTTTGCCTATTCATAACACCCCCTTTCCTTAAAAAAAAGAAAACTTTATGTTTCTAGAGAAGAAGCTTGAAATATTTGGCTGATAATTCCAGGCAAATGTTTTCCTCTGTAATATAAACTAAAGATTCTTAGAGACTAGGAAGTTGGTTTTGAGCCACCTATTTTCTCTCCTGTCCTTTGTTTTTCCCAAACACATAGCTGTTGATTGTATACTTTTTGTAATTTGCTGTGTATGTTGAGAACTGGCTGTTTTCTCTGGCCTAAACATAGGAGTGTTTTCGTCTATGCAGCAGGTGCTTGTAGAGCACTTAGGCTATTGCAGATATCGTGCTGGGCTTTGGACCTGCACTTTGGAAAGAGCTGCGCCTAGTAGTAGACTGTGTGTTTGGCCTACTCTGGAATCTACAGGCCAAGGGAGAAGCCCAGGAAGACTGAAGTTCTGGGGTTCTTGATCCCTTTGAAAATCAAAAGACTTACTTGTGAATAAATTCTTTGGTTACCAAGGAATTAAATCCGTATCTTAGATCTGAAAGACTTAATAAATGGCTTTTAGGATAGCAAGGGCTGTAAAATTCATGCTAGTCAATTACAGCTATTTCCTTTTCATTGTAGTGCCTGGAAATGCTTTTTTTTCATTGCTAGGTGTTCTGCTGCTCTTGAGAGTCACCATCAGTTAATGACTTAAGGCAGAGTAACCTCTCCCTCTGACTTTTCCCAGCTAGTGAAAAGCTGTTCTTTTGCAGGGTTGGGAGTAGAGGGGAAAAACAGTATGGAGTCCTAGATGAAATTAGGATGCTATTTGTGTACAAATATGAAAGTTTTCACCAGAAAATTATAGATTTTTTGGGTTTACTTTTTAGTCTGTTTTCTTTTAATCATTAATTGAGAAGTAGTGACTTCACATGTCTTATTCAAACACAACTACTGGTATCAACAATGTGAAACCTACTTTCATGGTGGGTGGTGGATATACGTTCATTTTTATTAATTAAATGGCTTAGTGTGCTATTTTTTTCTTTCACGTGTTCTTAGGATGTCTGGAAAGCTTACTCATTTCTTTGGGAAAAGTATTCAGTAGTAGAAACATGCTTATTTTGATTTATAGCTGATTTATAGTTGCTGGCTAGGGAGAACTGGTAATATTGAAGAGGGATTAGGAGTTGTAAAAAGAAGTCATGCACTTTGATTTAGCAATTCGTAGAATGAAAATTCAGAAACAGTTATCAATAATGAAGAAATGAGAAAACAAGGGATAGTTCTATGGAGTATCTTGCAAGTCTTTTAAATAGAAAGGCTGAGAACTTGGGAAAGTGTATGATACAATAGGAGGCTAAATAAAGCAGGATATAAAATGCTGGGCATGTTATGATTATATGTATGTAAATGATTTGCAAATTTTAAAAAAAATTCAGCAAAATGTTTATAATACTGTGAAGAAAGTAGGATTATGTTTATTTTCTTGTTTTTAACTCCCCTTTCTTTTAAACTTTTGATGATAGAGTTGTACTTAAAATAATAATTGAAAAAATTTAAGTGGAAACATAGTGGATTTTGTGTGTGATCTGGGAAAGTTTAGAATAAGATCTTGAAGTTTCCTATAAGTAAATCATAGAATGGGCTAAATGTGGGAGGTTTTATAACTTTTTCTAGAGATTCCTAATAAGTTGAGGAATTGTCAATCTATTTGAATGGGTGAGTTTTAGACATTTCTGAGGTTATGTTTGTACAAAATAGTTTAAGGGCAGTGTTAGAACTTCTGAATCTAGACTCAACATCTTTGGTGTAATCAACCTTGTAGGGGAAAGGGTAGGTAGTCAAATGAATGTTATCTAATGCAGTAGAGCGTAGTGGAAATAAGGTTTTTAGGAAATTGTTTTGCTCTGAAATCTTTGTTTTTGTTTTTAAAAGTCAATTACATGTTATCAGTATGTATAATAAAGTGGAAAGTAAACTCTAACCCCATCTCTCAGAGAGAACCACTGTGGAAAAGAATTTTGAATCACATTGCATCTTACGTGATTGTGTAGATATTGTTCTTTGTTACCTTGTCAAGTCACCTTGGCTGAGTCTGTTCTTCTAGGCAAAGCAAACTGAAATAATAGTTTTGTTGTTTTGTTTTTTACTATGTCTTAGGAGAGAGGAATAGTGGTGTGGATTATCCAAAAATTATTCATGCTTGATTTTAGAATTTTTATTTTGGTGTTTGCATGTGTGTGTGTGTGCCTGGCTAGAACGTTCCAGCACTCCTAATAAAAGCATCTCACAGTGAAGACTTGATTCAGCTGGAGCTGTGGAGCTGTCTGGCTTCATCATCCTGATTTCCACACGCACGGCAGTGTGCATCACCTCTGACACAAGTCCCAATTTGTATCTACAGGAGGTAGTGAGTGTGTTGTTTATTCTTTTGGGAGCAGTTAGAGTAAATAGGGGTATAATGACCCTTAGGCATTCTCAGATTTAAGATTTAGTCATTCCTGAGGCCTCTAAAACCTCATGATATATAGTAATTTGCAGTTTTTCTGGGGCACAAATTTGAATCGAGCCTACCCTGAGGCCTGCTGCCCAGCCTCGTCATTTCGGTGAAGTTCAGCTGTTTCTCCTCACAAATGGTGTTTTATGCTTTAATGCTTGTGCCTTATGCCATTATTCTTTGTGGAGAACTACCACAGAAATAAAGGCAGCTGGGAAAGCAGGTGATGAAATTCTGAAGTCTACCGAAGTGATGGTTTTTTAGCCAGAAAATAGAAGGTGTAGGTATTTAAGAATGTCAAATGTGGTAGAAGCTTAACAAACATATGGATCTGAACAAGTCTGCCATTCATTATAATGGATATGACAACAAAAAGTTAGTGAAACTGTTTCGGTGATTGTTCTAGCCAAGGAAAGAAATGCTCATCAAATGAGAAGGAAAACTCAAGAGAATGTTGAAAAGGCTCTTAAGGTATGGTCTGGTCATGCACAGGGAAGATGAGACTGCCATTTCTGGGAGGTAACAGATGGTGAAGACATTGAACTGACAGGTGCAGGTTGATTTGATAAAGTTTTTCAAATGTGTATTTTTGCCAAATATGAAGTTAATGAGGGGAGGCCACACCAGCTAGGCATATAAGTGCTCCTGGAACTGAGCTGAAGCAGCTCATAAAGCAGGGAAAGGTTGTCGTCTCTGTGAATGCAAAATTGTAATGAAACCCACATTTGAAGAAAATACCTTCTCTAAATACATGTCCCATGAAGAGACATGAGCATCAGATATTCAGATAACTAAGGGATAATTTTGATGATGGAGTGGAGGGAACTTTAAAGATGCCCAGGCAAAGAATCTAGTTCCCTGCGAGGACAGGAGGTGCGGGAAGGAAGGAGGGAGGCGGGGAGTGTAAAAGGCAGCACCGGCTCTCTAGTTCATTCCCAGCTGCCTCTCTCGTCTTCTCCCCAAATTGATTCACCTGCTTCTTTGGTCAGTGTTAACCAAACGCTGATGATCCACCAGGTCAAAAAGGCATTGTTAACCTGATACTGTAACTCAGTGGGTCTCAAATTGTGGTCCTCAGACCTGCAACACCAGCGAAATCTCGGGCCTCCGCCCAGATTACTGAGTCAGAAACTCTGGGTGGTGGAGCCTTGCAGTCTGTTTATAGCAAGGGCCTTCCTGGTGGTTTTGGTGCATGCTACAGTCTGAGGCCCTCCGTGTAAACTTGTCTTCATGCAGCATTTCCTTTCAGCATTTATATTTAATTAATGTCGTTTAGTTATCGTTTAATTTAATATTGTTACACACAATGTATAGTCATAGTAATTATCTTTATTTGATTTTTCAGATTTTTTAAATTTATGGATAATTTTACTGTAGTTTGTATTAGAGTTTGCTTTGGTGGATTTTTAAAAAAGTTACTTTGGCCCTCTGTTTACATATCTGTAAGAGTGTGAAGGGGTAGCGCACGTTTTCCAGGCACTGTTTTTCATGAATATTATAGGGGGAATTATAAACTCTGGTGGTATTCAAGAACTTAGAGATTAGAGAAAGGTTCAGGGCATGACATTTCTCAGGGATAAGGGTCTACACTAATTTGGGAGATATAAATAAACCTAATCAGATTGAGTGTCAGTAAGAAGCAAGATTTACTGGGCAGTTGACTTTGTATATTTTGATCTGATGCGTAAATTAACTGTCTCCAAATATATTTAGCAGATGGTTGTCATTTCATCAGCTAAAAGCAACTAGTCTTAAATCTGGTTTCAGAGCTCCTGCCAGCACACCTTGCTGAGCTTGCTTCGACTTCAGCTCTGAGACAAAATTCCCAGCTGCCAGTTCATGCTCAGGTCTCTGGACCTTGTTATAGAGTCGTCTAAATCCTCTGCCAGCTCTTGAAATGAGCCTGGGCAAGTAATTTATTCAGTCTTTTCTGACACTTCAGGTAGTCAAGAAGGATTTAAGGATTTATATGCAGTAAGAAACATGCTTTGTAGTTTTATCAGTCTAAGCTCTAAAGGTAGAGAAGGTGAGGTGAGAGTTGAGTGTTCTCACTTATTCCTGACCATTTTCAGCTCCAGGGACCTGGTAAATTCTTCTACTATCTCCTATGTACTGATCAAACTTTCTTACTTTTTGGTGCCGTATTATCATGAATACTTTCATTCTTTAGAGTTGAAATTGTGATTGCTTAATGTGCTGTTCTTATTATTGTTTTTGACTATTTTGGATTACACTAGGCCCTCACTAGGTTATACAAAGTCTTGTAAATATTTTTGTAGATTATTTTAGGGAAATGTAGGTTATTAATGTTTCACTATGTTCAGGTAAATAGAACTAAGTGAAACCAACACAGTAAAGTTGTATTAGTTATTGCCTCAAAACTCAGTGGCTTAAAACAGCACACATTTATTGTCTCATAATTTCTCTGAGTCAGGAATTCTGGAGTGACTTAGCTGGGTAGTTCTGGCTAGAGATTATCATGAAGTTTGCAGCCAAGATGTCCTAGGGGCACAGTTCTCTTGACACGGACCGGAGGATCTTTCCAGCATGGCTTGCTCACCTGGCTTCTGAAGAGGCCTCAGTTCCCTTTTGGCTGTTGGCAGGAAGTTTCAGTTCCTCACCTGTTGGCCTTTTCATAGGGTCCCTAGGGTGTCCTCATGGCAGCTGGCTTCCTCAGAGGGAGTGATCCTAGAGGGGGTAAGGTGGAAGCTATTTGCCTTTTTTGACCTGGTTTCAGAAGTTACAGCAGCCATTGAGTCTGCTACATTCTATTTGTTAGAAGCTAGTCACTAAGTACAGTCCACAAGCAAAGGGAATGGGATTGGGCTCCACCTTTGAAGGGAAGAATTTAAAAAAATTTGTGGACATATTTTCAAACTACCACAGATAGACACTAGGATATATTTGGCAAAGACATGTAATTGGCAGCAACCAAATTTGTACTTATTTCTGTGTTGTTCAGTGGTCTTCTAGTTTAAAGCAGGTGTTCTGCTACTATATATGTTCCCGAAACTTCTCATGTTCTCCAAAGTTGAAAATTAAAAATAAAAGTGTTTATGGGAAAATAGAGTTGGAGAGCGGCAGGACTCTAAGTCCAAGCATCTTTATAACCAAAATACTAACAAAAATAATAATGGATACCTCAGGAGATAACCTGGACAGCCTAGGCAGGTAACTTATTGTGTCTGGAAGTTACAGACACAATATTAGGGAATATTAAAAATGCACGATAACATAAGAGTAGAAATGTTGGCTTGTGGACATTGAGACTGCATTTACCATGGGCTTTTTCCTTTGTTTTTTTTTTTTTAAATTTTATAGCTACTTTATTTTATTTATTTATTATTTTGGCTGTGCTGGGTCTTCGGTTCGTGCGAGGGCTTTCTCTAGTTGCGGCAAGTGGGGGCCACTCTTCATCGCGGTGCGCGGGCCTTTCACTATCGCGGCCCCTCCCGTTGCGGGGCACAGGCTCCAGACGCGCAGGCTCAGTAGTTGTGGCTCACAGGCCCAGCTGCTCCGCGGCATGTGGGATCTTCCCAGACCAGGGCTCGAACCCGTGTCCCCTGCATTAGCAGGCAGATTCTCAACCACTGCGCCACCAGGGAAGCCCTTTCCTTTGTTTTTGAAAGTTATAATTCCACTCCCAATATTCTGGCTCCCCTTGCCTAGAGTGAATCCTTATGGACCAATACTGTGCATATTATACTGACTTCATTCCCCTATTTATGATCATAAATGAATTAATTAGTATTAATGAAACATATTGTAGCAGAATGGACTGTAGTTAGTTTTCTTTAAACAAATACTTCTCTTCTAATCATGCTTATTCATTTATTTAATAAAATTCCCTTATGATAGATAAAACATGAGTAGACTTAATTTCAAAAGCTCCTGGTCAAAATTCTAAGTTAGTAAGATCCAAAGAAGTGATGTTTTATTATATTCTTCACTCCCCCTCAAAGCTGAAATTCTCTCATCTTGAGGAACAACATTTAAGTTCAGGCTGTTTTTTTTTTAAACATCTTTATTGGAGTATAATTGCTTTACAATATTGTGTTCGTTTCTGCTGTATAACAAAGTGAATCAGCTATATGTATACATATATCCCCATATCCCCTCCCTCTCGCGTCTCCCTCCTACCAAGTTTAGGCTTTAAACTACAGAAGAGAAGAGAAGGTGAAGAGAGAAGAAAAAAGAAAAGAAACGAGCAAAAACCCAAACTCTATTTTTAAAAATGGGGGAGTTTGTCTGCTCATCACAACGATCTCTGTTCTTTGATCCAGACTGCTGTTTATATATAGGGCTTGTTAAAATACAGATTACTGGGCTTCATCCTCAGAGATGCCAATTCTGTACTTCTAGGGTGGGGCCTGAGAATTTGCATCTCTAATAAGTTTCCAGGTGATTCTGGTACTACTGGTCTTGGGACCATACTTTTAGAACCACTCTGTCTGAAGCAACTGTTACAACAATCTGTCCTACTCCCACTTGAGTCAACAAAGGAGGTTATTTTAGAATTCTCAGGATTTTTCTATCAGAGTAGCTCTATCCAGTTATCTTAGTTATATCCATTAAGGTTGAAGTTCTAATATTTGTGACAGTGTAGAGAGATTAATGAACTATGCATTATTCTTTTTACATTTGTTTTTGAAAGGTAGTATAGTGACACCCAGTTTAACTAGAAGTGAATCATTCAGAAGACTGAACTATTTAGATTAATACTTATAAATATGCAAGTCAAGAAGGACCTGTGAGTGGAGGAAAAGACTTACCACAAAGTTTAGTCCTTTACTTTGAAAGAGGGTAGAGAGCTAACTTTAGGCCTATTGTTTTAGGATTGAATGTAAAGTAAGGTAGTAAATTAGAAGTTGCTTATACACTCATTACTGTCAATAATTGGAAAAGAAGAGCCAAAGAACTATGATAATACTGAAGTTTGGAGCTATTTTTGGACAAGAGCAGATAGCTCTCCTAGTCCACTGGTCCCACAGGGTTTCTCTGAATTTCTGAATATAGTAATATATTGAGAACCCACACGTTAAAGAAAATCTTTAATTATGTTAAACATACTTCTATAATCTATAAAAGTGAACGGTATGTATGAGAAAGAATTAAATTTAAATATTTGGCACTTGGTTCCAGCCAAGATGGAGTAACAGAGACTGCATTTACTCTTTAACCTAAAAGTAGAAACAACTAAAAATCAGATGAAATATATGAAACAGCTTTCAGACATTGGGCATCAGGCAGCACAAGACACAAAACCCCACAACAGATGTGCTCCTTGAGAGAAAGGAAACAGATTAAAACAACCCTACAAATGTACCATCTTACTGATGGTGGGAAAGAGTTCCAGGATTAAGTTGTAGGGAGGAGGAACCCAGGCAGAGCCTGGTATTCACAGTGAGTTCAGGAGACAGAGCTGGGAGTCCATTGAAGCTAAGCAGTTTGAGTGTACAGAGTAGAGTGCTGGAGAGAAAAGAGCTGCTCAGAGAGTCCTGGAGATGTTCAAGGAGTCATCATTGAGCCTTCAGCTGAGTGCTGATCAGTCATTTATGTGAAGAAGAAACTATGTGAGGCTGGGGTTTAAAAACACTGAAAAGGAGCAGAGGGAATAAACCTTGAAGCTCACACAGGGCCAGGCAAAGTTCATGCTCCTGCCAGCCAGACTGGAGAATCTTATAATTTAGAGGATGTCAGTTACAGTATTGCTTGCTAATATTGCTATTATAAATCTAGACTTAAGGCTGCTCTGGTCTTATATGACAAATCCCAGAAAGCAAGCCTGGTAAGAACCAAACTGTTTTCAACTAACTTAATTGTGTCCCAGAACAAAACTCCATAATATTCATATAAATACAAAAATATCCAGCGCTCAACAAGATAAAACTCCTAATGACTAGCATCCAAACAAAAATTACCAGGTGTGCAAAGAAGCAGAAAAATAAGACCCATAAGAGAAAATGATAAAATAAAACTGACACAGAAGTGATACAGATGATAGAATTAGTTGACAGGGACACTTAAGCAGCTATTATAATTGTTTCATATATTCATGAAGGTAAAAAAAGGCATATTAAGGAGTGACATGGAAGATATATACATATGTGTGTATATGTATGTGTATATAAGTATGTACCCACATATAGCCAAATTGAACTTCTAGAGATGAAAAGTACACTGGATGGAATTAACAGTAGATTAAACACTGGAGAGAAACGATTAGTGAACCTGAAACCACAACATACCAGAATTTGTGGAATGTAGCTAAAGCAGTACTTAGAAGGAAGTTTATAGCACTTAAATGCCTATATTAAGAAAAAAGAAAAGCCTCAAGTCAGTGACCTCAGTTTCCACATTAAGAAAATTAATCCTAAAATTAGTAAGAGAAACAATGATAAGAACAGAAATAAATGAAACCATAAACAGAAAAACAGTAGAGAATGAAACTGAAACCTGGTTCTTTGAGTTGTTTAATAAAATTGGAGGGAGGGGGAGGGGTAAGCTGGGACGAAGTGAGAGAGTGGCATGGACATATATACACTACCAAATGTAAAATAGATAGCTAGTGGGAAGCAGCCGCATAGCACAGGGAGATCAGCTCGGTGCTTTGTGACCACCTAGAGGGGTGGAATAGGGAGGGTGGGAGGGAAACGCAAGAGGGAGGAGATATGGGGATATATGTATATGTATAGCTGATTCACTTTGTTATAAAGCAGAAACTAACACACCATTGTGAAGCAGTTATACTCTAATAAAGGTGTTAAAAAAAAAGATGAATGACTTGTAAAAATCAAATCTTGTACTCTTTGCTAACTATTGTTGGGAGGAAATATGGGGCAGTAAAAAGACAATGAATAATCTGATCCTCTAGTTTTGTATATTGGTCCTGTATAAACCAACTTGTGACATAGGACAAAATAATTTAAACACTTTCTTTAATATTCTTATCTTTAAAATAAAAACAAAAACTCCTCCCTCCATTTTTTATGAGAAAAACAGATATAATAAATCCAAAGAAAGTTATAAAATGTAAAATGTTATTATAATAAACATTTTTATGTGAAAAAAAATAAAGTTGGTAATCTTCTAATCAGACTGATCAAGAAAAGATAGAAGTTTGTCTCCTAGAGTAATGGAAGTGAAAGCAAAAATAAACAAATGGGACCTAATTAATCATAAAAGCTTTTGCACAGTGAAGGAAACCATAAACAAAACCAAAAGGCAACCTACAGGATGGGAGAAAATATTTGCAAATGATGCGGACTGAAAGGGATTAATTTCCAAAATATACACACAGCTCATAGAACTCAATATCAAAAAAACCAAACAACCTAATTAAAAAATGGCCAGAAAATCTAAATAGACATTTCTCCAAAGAAGGCCTGCAGATGGCCAACAGGCATATGAAAAAATGCTCAACACTGATAATTGTTAGAGAAATGCAAATCAAGAGTACAATGAGGTATCACCTCACTCTGGTCAAAAAGTCTACAAATAAATTCTGGAGAGAGTGTGGAGAAAAAGGAACCCTCCTACACTATTGGTGGGAATGTAAATTGGTAGAACCACTATGGAGAATAGTATGGAGGTTCTTTAAAAAACTAAAAATAGAGTTAACCATATGATCCTGCAATCCCACTCCTGGGCATATATCCAGAGAAAACCATAATTCGGAAGATATATGCACCCCAGTGTTCATTGCGTCACTGTTTACAGTAGCCGAGACATGGAAGCAACCTAAATGTCCATCAACAGACGAATAGCTGAAGAAGATGTGGTATATCTATACAATGGAATATTACTCAGCCATAAAAAAGAATGAAATAATGCCATTTGCAGCAACATGGATGGACCTAGAGATTATCATACTAAGTGAAGTAAGCCAGACAAAGACAAATATCATATGATATCGCTTATATGTGGAATCTAAAAAAAAAGATACAAATGAACTCATTTACAAAACAGAAGAAAAAAAAAAAGAAAAGGTATGTTACCAATATCAGGAATGAAAGAGGTGACATCACTACAGTTTTTTATTGATATTAAAAGGATAAGAAGGAAATATTGTGAACAACTGTATGTCAACTATATGAAAACTTAAATGAAATGGACAAACTTTTAAAAAGTCAAACCACGAAGGCTTACTCAAGAATAACTAGATAATGGAATAGCATAGCCCTAACTCTAGTAAAGAAATTGAAATTATAGTTAAACACTCTCCCCCCTGCCACACACAAAACAAAACAAAAAATAAACAAACAAAAACCAGAAAAAGCAAGACTCCAGATCCAGAAGTCTTCACTGGGGAATTCGACCAGATGTTTAAGGATGAAATGATACCAATTTCATCCAAATTATTGCAGAAAAGTAGAGGAAAGAATTCTTCAGCTCAGTCTATGAAGCCAGCATTACCCTCACCCCTGACACCAAATCCAGAATGTTTTTAACCATTTTTAAAATTTTATTTATTTTTGGCTGTGTTGGGTCTTTGTTGCTGCACGTGAGCTTTCTCTGGTTGTGGTGAGCGGGGGCTACTCTTTGTTGTGGTGTGCGGGCTTCTCATTGTGGTGGCTTCTCTTGTTGTGGAGCACAGGCTGTAGGTGCACGGGCTTCAGTAGTTGCAGCACGCAGGCTCAGCAGTTGTGGCTCACGGGCTCTAGAGTGCAGGCTCAGTAGTTGTGGTGCACAGGCTTAGTTGCTCCGTGGCATGTGGGATCTTCCAGGACCAGGGATTGAACCCATGTTTCCTGCATTGGCAGGCAGATTCTTAACCACTGCACCACCAGGGAAGTCCCCCAGAATGTTTGTATATATATATATATATATAAATATATATTCTTTTTCAGATTCTTTTCCATTATTGGTTGGAACTATTGAATATAGTTCCCTGTGCCAATTTGTTGTTCTTACTGGTGAAAAACTGAATGCTACTCCCC
The DNA here is from genome assembly GCF_009873245.2 of Balaenoptera musculus. Classification (NCBI taxonomy): domain Eukaryota; kingdom Metazoa; phylum Chordata; class Mammalia; order Artiodactyla; family Balaenopteridae; genus Balaenoptera; species Balaenoptera musculus. Next base: position 77,315,007 of record NC_045798.1, read on the forward strand.
TAAGATTAGGAAAACGGAAAGGATGTCTGCTTTCACTAGTTCTGTTCCTTATTGTATGGAAGGTTCTAGCTTGTGCAGCAAGGCAAGAAAAAGAAATAAAAGACACCCTGATTGCAGTGGAAGAAGTAAAGCTGTCACTCTTCACAGGAGAGGACTCATTTTACCTGATTTCAAGACTAATTATAAAGATTCAGTAATCAGGATACTGTGATATTGGTTGAAGACAGACAAATAGATGAGTGGAATGGGAAGAACCAAGAAATTGACCCACCCAACTGTGGTCAATAGAATTTTGATACAGGTGCCAAAGCACTTCAGTGGGAATGGATAATCTTTTTTTTTTAAAATAAATTTATTTATTTATTTATTTATATTTTTTATTTTTGGGTGTGTTGGGTCTTCGTTGCTGCCCACGGGCTTTCTCTAGTTGCGACGAGTGGGGGCTGCTCTTCGTTGGGGTGTGCGGGCTACTCAGTGCAGTGGCTTCTCTTGTTGCAGAGTGCAGGCTCTAAGCCACGTGGGCTTCAGTAGTTGCAGTACACAGGCTCCGTAGTTGTGGCTCATGGGCTCCAGAACGCAGGCTCAGTAGTTGTGGCTCAACAGGCTTAGTTGCTCTGCGGCATGTGGGATCTTCCCGGACCAGGGCTCGAACCCATGTCCCCTGCATTGGCAGGTAGATTCTTCACAACTGCGCCACCAGGGAAGTCCCAATGGATAATCTTTTTAACAAAAAGTGCTGGAATAACTTAGATAGCCACTTGTCAAAAAAACAAAAACAAAAACCTCCTGAACCTCTACTTATTTCTTGCTGTGTACAAAAATTAACTTGAAATTAATCATAGGCTTGAATGTAAGAATTAAACCTATGGGGCTTCCCTGGTGGCGCAGTGGTTGAGAGTCTGCCTGCTGATGCAGGGGACACGGGTTCGAGCCCTGGTCCGGGAAGATCTCACATGCCGCGGAGCAACTGGGCCCGTGAGCCACAACAGCTGAGCCTGTGCGTCTGGAGCCTGTGCTCCGCAACAAGAGGCCGCGACAGTGAGAGGCCCGCGCACCATGATGAAGAGTGGCCCCCGCTCGCCGCAACTGGAGAAAGCCCTCGCACAGAGACGAAGACCCAACACAGCCAAAAATAAATAAATAAATAAATAAATTTGGGGAAAAAAAAAGAATTAAACCTATGAAACTTACAGCAGAAAACATAGGAGAAAATTATAGTGACCTTGAGTTTGTCAGAGACTTCTTAAATACAACACAAAAAACACTAATTGTAAAAGATAAATATTTGGACTTCATTAAAATCGAAACTTTTGCTTTCCCAAAGTACTGTCAAGAAAATGAAAAAGCAAGCCAGACTGGGAGAAAATATTTGCAAGTTACACATTTGACAAAGGACTTGTATTCAGAATATGTGAGGAACTCAATTCAATTAAAATTGGATACGAGATTTGAATTAGTCATCTCAGCAAAGAAGGTATGTGAATTGCAGATAAGCTCTTGAGAAGATGATCAGCATCATTAGGAGAATGCAAATTTAATCTATCATGAGGTACCATTACATGTGTACTAGAACAGCTAAAAGTGTTGACAAGGAGGTAGAGCAACCGGAACTCTCCTGCCTTAGAGATGAACATGTAAAATAGTACAGCCCAGCCATTCCAGTCCCACGTGTTTACCCAAGGTAAATAAAAGGATATATCCACACAAGAATGTTTATCCCAATGTTTTCAGTCAAGATAAGCAAAAAACGTGGAAACAGTCCAAATGTCTATTAGCAGATGAATGGTTAAACAAAATGTGATATATTCATGCAGTGGAATACTACTCAGCAATAAAAAGGAATGAACTCTTGGCACACTCAACAACATGGACAAAAAGTGACAAAAAAGCAGATGAGCAGTCGCCTGAGCATGGGAGGCCCTAGGTGGGGGGGGGGGGGAGGGAGAGGGAGGGATCTCAGTGGGCACGAGGAACTGTTAGCGATGATCAGTGTGCTCATTTTCCTGCTCATTTATAGGTGCATATATGTCAAGTCTTATCAAATTGCCATGTGCCAAGTGAGTAAGAGAGGGAAAGCACGTTTTAAATCATTCTCTGTTGTGTTCAGGTTTCTCTCTCAGCCTGAAATACTTGCTTTTGCTGTCCATCTTTTGTCCCAGATCGTATAAGAAATGCCTTAAACCTGTAGGATATTTCTAAAGGAAAAGTTACAACAATGGATCCAACTTTACTTTGGTGGGCATTGGTTCCTTGTGTGATGTCAGTATTTCTTAGAGCATAGACAATTTGAATTCCTCTGAATTGAGAAGTTTCGAAAGTGGCAGCGAGAGCTAAAATAATTCCTTACGTCATAGAATAAGGAAGTCTGACACAAAGGGGTGTGCACGGGGGTGACTGCCCAGCTATATGTTACTTATTCATCTCCATATTCCCCAGAGCCCAGGCGGTACACAGCCTGGTCCTGAGGGTGTGCCTGAGCTGGGAACACCTAGGGAGGGAGCCAACAAGAAGGATATTTAAATTCACCCAGAGCAAGATAAGAGGGATTTGATTCAGACTGGGATGTTTAGGGCAGGGACAGACTAATCTTACCATTAGGTTCCAGGACTGCTCAGGGCCCTTGGGAATTTTTCTAAAGAGGGAATAAAAAGCCAGTATCTGTTGATGTCTCCATAACTTTTCTCGTATGTATCCCTTCTAGCCTTAGTCCTCTATCTGGCAATTTGCTCTGGGGCTTTCTCTAGGATTTTTGTGGAGTTGGAGAATTGAAGGACTGTTCCTTATATACCTCTGTTGTCTTTTTCTTCAGTCTCTAATTAAATCACCGATCTCTATAAATGTGACAGGTTAACAAGTGTCCTTGAAGCCACTCTCTGATGTGGCTGAATAAAATGCCTGCTTCTTTGCATTCATTAGTGTGTGTGTGTGTGTATATAAGTATTTAGATCAGATCCCTTGTTAGAGAATATTAGTGTATTACAGTCATGGAAATTGGATTTTGTAAATCGTGTTGTCCATTATTTTTAGCCTTGCACGTACCTTTCAGTTTTCTGAATCTCCTGTCCCACTTCTCTACAGGAAGAGAGACTATAATGTAGAGAGGAGCTCTTAGACTGGGAGCCTGGGCATCTCTCTCTGTGGGTGTAAATGAACTTGTGCAGAATGGGACAAGTGAATGACTATGGTCTGATCCATCACTGGCAGCCTTTGGCAAGCCGTATCTATTTTAAAGTCTCCTGGGCTTCCTACCCCTTTGTGGGAGTGTTAGCGTTTGGTTGACAAACAACTCAGTGGAGCTCTCCACTGAGGATGCCAGCTGTGTAGTTGTTTGCTGGGCCCAGGTTCAAAAAGGTGGACCACTTTTAGACTTCATTCTAGCCTAGCCCCAGCAAATTTATGCAGTGTACAGTATTTATTTCATAAAACATTTTGATATACTGGGAGAAAGAGGAAGTGAAATTCAAACCTGCTGGTTTTGTTATTTGCAAACATCTCTGCCCAAAGGTGTGTATTGGGAGGGTTCAAACAGTTTTTGGATCTTCTTGAGATCTATTTTTGGTGCTGCTGTTCTTCCTGTTTCCTTCTCCAGTAGCTATTAGACGTCTACCAAAACTACTTGGCATTTATCTTAGTTTTTAACATTCATAAGAATATAATTTTTCTTGAATCTGTTTCTTCTGCTAGGCAACTAGGCAAACTTTCAAATAAATATAACACTTCTGACTTGGGAACTATTCGGGGACATGTGCCCCTCATTAATTTATTTGTGAGCATGGGCTTCAGTACTCTTTGATAAATATTCAGTGTCTAGAACTGGGAAATATTTTTCTTGTTGTTTATACAACTCCATCACTTATTAGTCACAGTAGTTCTCCCATTCAATTGATGGGGCTTGTCTGAATGTCATTCTTCCAAATTCACTTCCATCTGGGAAATGAAGACTCTTCAGAGGTTTCTCAGCTCTCTCTTTGTCTCTGAGTCTTAGTGCATCTTTCTCTGTCTCTTTGTTCCCTCCGTGACTCACAAGCACTACAGCACACAGTCCTTCCTGGATTGGCATTAAGTTTATCTTTGAGGACTTAGCTTATGTTTATAGAGGAGTATTTTCTTACTAGAGAAGTCATTTTTTTTTAAAATAAATTTATTTATTTTATTTATTTATTTTTGGCTGTGTTGGGTCTTCGTTGCTGTGCACGGGCTTTCTCTAGTTGTGATGAGCGGGGGCTACTCTTCATTGCGGTGCGTGGGCTTCTCATTGGGGTGGCTTCTCTTGTTGAGGAGCACGGTCTCTAGGCGTGCGGGCTTCAGTAGTTGTGGCTCGCGGGCTCTAGAGTGCAGGCTCAGTAGTTGTGGCACACGGGCTTAGTTGTTCCGTGGCATGTGGGATCTTCCCGGACCAGGGCTCGAACCTGTGTCCCCTGTATTAGCAGGCGGATTCTTAACCACTGTGCCACCAGGGAAGCCCAAGTCATTCATTTTTAATTGTCTCCTTAATAGTAAATGTACATTAAATATCTGTAGGAGGAAGAATATGAGTGGCTAATTCCATTAAAACTGATGAGTTTCATTAAATGCTAGATCTTGAATGTTATCTTTCTATATCAGTCTATAATATTTTCTTCTTAGTGTACTTAAATTAACTCTCGTATTCATGAAAATCTTGAAGCCATTTCTGTTTTAAATGTAAAATTAAGTTGTGAAGGATATAGCAGAAAAAACTTAGGCTATAACAAAGGAGTTAAAATAGCTTTTTTCCTAGGGTTTTAAGGAAAAAACTCTTCTTCACCTATATTAAAAGGTACATGTGGAGCAGATGTGGTAGTTCTTATCATGATTGCATTACTGCAGGTTTCAGATTCTCTCAATTATAAATTAGATTGTTTCCCTATAATTATTCTCTGTTGTCCAAGTAATTTATCTGGTAAATTTATCTGATGAGTAGCAAAAAAGCCCATTTCTTTAAGACTGAAATGTTTGCTCGTGTTTGTTGCAGGAAAACCTCACAGCACTGGTAGCTCGGAACGGATTCAGCTCTCAGGAATGTATAATGTCCGTAAAGGCAAAATGCAGTTGCCAGTGAACCGATGGACCAGACGCCAAGTTATCCTGTGTGGGACCTGCCTAATAGTATCATCTGTGAAAGACAGCTTGACCGGAAAGATGCATGTTCTGCCACTAATTGGTGGGAAAGTAAGTTTAAAACAAACGAAATACTAACAGATTTCCCAGTGTCATTAAGAAGCTTACTTTGAGTCATTTCTATAGTAAGGGGTAGATGGGTTTTTTTTTTTTTTTTAAAGAATTTCAATTAAAAAAAAACTATGTATTTATTTATTTTGGCTGTGCTGGGTCTTAATTGCAGCATGCAGGATCTTCATTGCGGCACGTGGGATCTTTTAGTTGCGGCATGGGGGCTGTTAGTTGTGGCATGCATGCGGTATCTAATTCCCTGACCAGGGGTCGAACCCAGGCCCCCTGCATTGGGAGTGCGGAGTCTTACCCACGGGACCACCAGGGAAGTCCCAGGGGTAGATGGTTTTTGACTCATCATTCCTGTTGTGCCTCCACCAGTGGACATTTTTGGTTGGTAGAGTTTTGGAAAATAACAGTGTCATTGGCTCACGTGAAGCCCTGGTTATGTTCACTTCTTAGTACATGCACCTTAACTATGTGACTGAAAATAGAGCAACTAGAATTTCACTGTTATATTTCAGACTGTAGGTGATAAATTATTATTTATGAGAAGATGTCTTTTGATATTGTGAGCATGTATTTTATAGTATAGTACAGTGATCCCCAAGTCCATGACCTTAGGATCATTCAGGCGTGCTTATCAAAGGTTAGACTCTCTAGCAGGAATCTGTGATCCCGCTTTGCCTTACCTCTCTGTTTATTTGTGTTTAGTGACCAGTGGGGTTAGTACTTTTAGTTTATCAATATAGCTAGTCATGATTTTTGAACCTGAAATGCTACTCATTTCAGAGAAAACCTGTGATACAGCTGATAGATATTTCCAACATACTGGCTGCTTTTCTTTGGGCATGTTAACTATTTTATTCCTATCATTTATAAAATATCAACAGAAAGAACAGGATTGCTTAGGAAGATATTACATTCTTTTCTTTGCCAGATTTATTTATAAACTCCAAGCACTGGTAGGGGTATCATTACCATAATTATATGTCAGTATTTCCTGATTTTTAAATGATATGATAATCTGTTAATAAAGGGGAAGGTAAATTTGGATGAAGAAATGGGTTTTTGGAAATCGGGGGCATATTAAAAATTTTTTTCTTGATCGTTACTTGATCGTTTAAAAAAAATAGATTTGGCTTGTCTGTGAGGTGTGTTTAGGTCTATTTCATTCGCCCATTTTGAAACCATGGCTTCTTAACTTCTGTCTGAGCATTGAAGAATTAGTGATAGTTTATTACTGAAGATCTTGTCCTTTGGATGGATCTGAAAAATTATTCATCATTATTACTTCCATAACTCATCATTAAAAATGCATATTTAATGTTTGATGCCCCGATAGGTCAACAATCTGTTTCTTTCTTTATGGTGTTAGTCATTTGCATGGGCAAATTTAATATAACTATTTATTAAATATCCTCTGTGGGGAAGCAACTTTGCTTGGCGTCCCAGAAATACCAAGATGGGTAAGTCACCATCTCTGCCTTTGAATAGCTTATAATTACTCTCTGGAAATGAAGGATGGACACAACAATATCTGCTCTACGAGAGGTGCAAAAAAATAGTGTGGAAGATAAGTGGAAGAGATTACATTTTGTGGGGGGAATCAGGGGATTTTGTGATGAAGGAGGTAGCAATTATGATAGAACTTGAAGGGTGAAAAATCTCTTGACATATAAAGGAGATGGTCAGAAAGATTATGGTGCTCAGAGAAGCAGAGGCAGGGAAGCAGTGGAATGTTCAGGTAAGGTGAGAGAAGATCCAGTTATAATTAGCATTTTTATTCAGAGCTAGAGACTTGTTCTGTTTCCCAGGCCTATTACTGGATGTACTTCTACCATTGAGTGAATAGAAAGTTAACAGCTTCTTTTTCTCACAGACAAAGCTTGTAAAACCTGTTTTGTGCTACACCTTTAAAAATAATTGAGTATGTTGAAAAATTATATTAACCAAGTTAGGAAAAAATAATTCACTCTTTGCAATGTAAGTTTTCATTAATGTTTGCCTTTCCTTTTCTCATTCTGGTCTGTTATTAAAGGAAAATCTGAGAGTAAATGGAAGGGGTGTTTTTGTTTTTGTTTTCTAATTTATATAAAAGAGCTAGAAATGAGGTGTGATAATCAATTTTGCTATAATTGCTGTGATAATCAATTTTGGCACACTACTTGAGCATGATCATTAGTTTACGTTTTCAAATGTCGAATTCAAATATGAAGTTAAATAAAGCTCTATTAAAGTTTAATTGTTGAAAAACATTTGTTTAATAAGTTTTTATTCATGTAACAATCATTATATTTAATTTCTTCTTTAAAATTGAACATAAATTTTTAGATAACTTATTTACATTAATACTTTATGGAGTATTTGTTAAGCTATGAGGCATAATAAGCTGAGTAACTGTTAACTTACTACTCAGTTTAGGAAGTACAGCAGCATCAATACCAGTGTCTCTACCTGAGTTCTCTTTGCATCTGTCCCATTGCCTCCTCCTACCCCAGAGGAATCCACTGTCCTAGAATATGTATTCATCATTTGCTTACTTTTTTAAAATAAATTTTATCATATAACTATGTTTTGCTTGTTTTGATCTTAATAAAAAATGGTATCATCCTGTTTGTAGTTTTCTGTGATTGAATTTTTTCACTCAATATTATGTTTCATAATAAGATTCCATATTACTTGCTATATATGGTTTTCATTTCTGTATAATGTTCCACTCTGTAAATGTTCCAAATTTCTAAAATTTCTTAAGTAATTTTCTCGTTGATGGACATTTGGGTTGCTTCTAGTTTTCTGTTATAAATAGTGCTCTTGAGATAGTCTTATTTTGATATGCCTCCTGGTTTACAAGTAGTTTTTCTAGAGCAGCAGTTCTCAACTCTTGTCGCTGTGCCTGAAGGGGACATTTGGTAATATGTGCAAGTGTTTTGATTGTCAAATGATTGGGTAGTCAGTTGATGTAAGCTAAGTTATGCTGTGGTAACAAAACTCCCAGATCTCAGTGACTTATCATAACAGTTATTTCTCACTCACACTATTTGTCCAGTGTGGGTGGGTGGAGATTTCTTTTTTCAAGTAATTATGTACGAACCCAGCCTGTTGGGGGTTCTTCTCTCTTATAATATTTGTAACACGTGTCTTCCTTTGCTGCTTAGGCAGGAGAAGAGGTAACTGGAGGGTCATTAGCTGGCTCTTGTATATCTGGTTGTAGAAGTGACACATGCCACTTCTGCTCATGGCTCATTGGCCAGAACTAGTCACATGACTCCATCTTAATTACAAAAGTTCTGGGAAAAGTAGATAGTGTGTTTGGTTAATACTAGTATCTTCTGCTGCAAGGGGACACTATTGGCATCTACAGGGCAGGGGCTCAGAGAGTAAAATGTCATGCAAAAATATTAGACAGTCCTGCATAATGTACACAAGGAACTATTCAATCCAAAGTTCCTATAATGACCTCCTTGAGAAATATTGCTCTTAAGAGTGCAGTCACTGGGCTATAGGACATATATGCACATTTACTTTTACAAGATGATATCCAGTTGTTTTCCAAGGTTGTTGCACCATATCATGCTCATATCAGTGTACATTTCTCTACATCTTTGCCAAACTTTATTGAGGTATAATTGATATACAACATACTGCACATTTTGATAACAATTTGATAACTGTATTATACTTCCATGAGCACAATTTGACAGATAGTCCCCTTGTGCTCCTTTGTACCCTTCTGTCCCTACTTTTTTACTCACTCCTACCCATTCCCAAAAAACACTGCCTGATTTCTGTCCATATGGATTAGTTTAAATAGCATTTTTATAAAATTATATTTTCTCTTTGGTGTATAGAAATGTGATTGATTTTTTTAGTGTTAATCTTATATCCAGCCACCTTGCTAAATTTTCTTATTTATTCTAATGTCTCTAGATTCTTTGGAGTTTGCTATGTAGCTAATCATCTCATATTCAAATAATGGCAATTTTCTTTCTTCCTGAATACATTTCTTTGTCTTATTGCAATGGCCAGGACTCTAGTACAGTATTGAACAGAAAAAGTAAGGTAAGAGAGTGATATCTCATCATTAACATTGAAGTTTGCCTTACATAAATGTCCTTTGTTGGCTTAAGTGAGTTCTTCGTGTTCTTAGTTTGCTTAGAGTTTTTATCATGAATGATGAATGGGTGGAGAACGTCATCAAATGCTTTTTCTGCAACTGTGGTGGTGATCATACGGTTTTCTTCTTTAATCTGTTAATGTGATTAATGACTTTATAGTTCCAATAACGTTAAACCATCTTTCCTTTCCTGAGGTAAATCCAACTTTTGTTCTTGATATATTTTTTTCTGTATTGCTGGATTGTGATGCAACATTTTGTTCAAGATAAGTGTTCATGACTAAGGTTGGCCTGTAATTTTCCTTTCTCTTACTGTTCTGATCTGTTTTTGGTTATACTGGCCTCATAGAATAGGCTGGGATCTTTTTCTTCTTTTCTCGTTTGGTGGATGAGTTTGCACAAGTTTGCAATGATCTGTTTCTTGGAACTTTGATAAAACTCACCTGCAAAACCATGTGAGCCTGATATTTTCTTGGTAATTAAAAAAATATTCATTTTCTTAAATGGTAATAAGACTATTTAGGCCTGTTTTTTTCCCCTTGATTTAGTGTTGGTAAAATAAATTTTTCTAAAAATTTGCCACAAAATTATTTATAATAATCTCCTTTTAATCCCTGCTTAATCTGTTGTGTCTCCCTTTTCATTATTAATATTTATGTCTTCAGTTGATATCATTGATCAATATCAATTGATATTCAATTTTGTTAGCCTTTTCAAAGAATTGCTGTTTTGCTTTGTTAATGTTCTCTATTGTATATTTGGTTTTCATTTCTTTCTTTTTTTTTAATTTCTTTTTTCTTTTTTAATTTTTTGGCTGCGTTGGGTCTTCGTTGCTGCGCACGGGCTTTCTCTAGTTGTGGCAAGTGGGGGCTACTCTTTGTTGCGGTGTGCGGGCTTCTCATTGCAGTGGCTTCTCTTGTTTGCGGAGCATGGGCTCTAGGGTGCGTGGGCTCAGTAGTTGTGGCTAGCCAGCTCTAGAGTGCAGGCTCAGTAGTCGTGGTGCACGGGCTTAGTTGCTCTGTGCCATGTGGGATCTTCCCAGACCAGGGCTTGAACCCGTGTCCCCTGCATTGGCAGGCAGATTCTTAACCACTGCGCCACCAGGGAAGTCCCGGTTTTCATTTCGTTAACTTCTGCTTTTTATTATCACCTTCATTCTGCTTTGAGTTCACTTCGTTTTTGTTTTTGCTATTTTTTCCCTAAGTTCTTGAGATACATGCCAATTAAATTAATTTTTTGCCTTCTTTTCTAATATGAGTATTTAAAATTATAAATTTCCCTCTGTGTACCTGCTTTTGTTACATTCCATAAATTTCAGTACATAGTATTTTTAATGGTTTAGTGCTAAGAATTTCTATGTTTTGATTACAAATTCTTTTTTTTACCTGTGAGTTGTTTAGAAGTGTACTAACTTTCTAAATGTAGCTTTTTAATTGATTTATTATTGATTTTTAACTTGATTTTATTTTGGTCCCAGAATGTAGTCTGTGTGATCTTTCTGAAGTTTTTTACACTTTCACTGTGACTTGGTTTGTGGTCAGTTTTGTAAATGAAATATAGGAAACATTCATTCTGTAAGTAAAACGTAAGAGTTTGTGTAATATCATGTTACTTTATCGTTTGGACTTTTTCTCCTTATGAAGAATTTACTGGGAGTGGAAATTTGATTTGACAATATCGCTGCATTATTGGGACTTGAAATTTCTTATGGTAGGGTTTTATTTCAGGTTAATCTCAATTTCACAATAAGCTAAAAGAAAAAAACTTATTTAACATGCTTGAAGACCTCTTTTAATAAAAGGTTGTAATTCAGAGTAATACAAAAGTCCCCTAAGTAAAAATTCACCTGCCATAAAAATTCTTAAGTAAAATCTTCAGTAAAAGTCCTCTTTAACAGGAAGTAAGAACCTCAGCACCCTATTGTGAGGGTATAGAAGGATAAAAAAGAGAGTCTGTTACAATTTTAAACAGGAAGAAGAGAATTTCACTATTGTGGGGAAATCTCTTGAAGGTAATAGTCCCCTTTTTGGTTTCCTTGTAATTCAGATTGGTTGGTCAGACTTAGGAGCTTACATGCTTTAAGTAGTAAGAGGCACACATAAAGAGATAGATGCAAAGCTGTGCAGGCTCACTGGTCTAAGGGACAGTTAATGAGCTCGGTAAATATCCTGCTTTCTGACATGTTTTTGTCACTCTTTGTTTTTTATAGGTAGAAGAAGTGAAAAAACACCAGCACTGTTTAGCGTTTAGCTCCTCGGGACCCCAAAGCCAGACTTACTACATTTGTTTTGATACGTTCACAGAGTATTTAAGGTGGCTTCGACAAGTTTCCAAGGTAAGCATTTAACCAAGAATTTTGTTCAGCTTCTGGCTGGCTGAAGAGTTGCTTCTGCTTTACAAAATATAGTTATACACTCATTTTTTTCTTTTCAGATATTGCCAGTAGTTAGCAATTTTCAGTCTTTTTAAAAGCTCATTTTGGTGAAAAGTAGCTTTTTAAAAATTGTGTTTTATTTGCCCATTTTGTTTATACTTAAAAAAGAATTCAGTGGGTAGACTGTCATTATTATCTTAATGTTGTAGTGAAGGAACATGAGGTTGAGAATATTTAAGGGACTGGCCCAGGGTAGGACAACTACAAAACCACAAAATACCCAGAGAATTGTTACAAATTTCCCCTTTTCCTCTGACCATTTTTTCTTATAAGCAGTCTAATCTTGTACCATCTCCCTTTCACCTTTTCAATTTCTGCCTTTTGAATGGTTTGATTTCTTTTTTCGTCTTAATTATTTTTCCCATTTTATAGTCCTCTGTTTAAATAAGATTACCATGACCCATGAAACAAAATACCTCTGTGTGTGTGTATGTGTGTGTGTGTGTGTGTGTGTGTGTGTGTACTGGAACCCACAATAAACTGATAAATAAGATAAAGAAATGCTGGTATTTCAGGTGCTGTGTGTGAGAACGTTTTTATATCACATTTGTAGAATTATGTACAGTGGGTTAGATGGCAGTACTTTGTGCCTTGGTTTTGGGTGTGTTTATGAAATGATGAAACCTCCCTAGGGTGCAGAAACATTACAGTGGAATTTGCTTTCATATTTTTGAATTTATAATCCAATTTGTTATTCAAGTTCAGTGTGATTCAGACTGCTGCATGATGTAATTATTTGTCAAGTGAATGAATAAGGAATAACTTTGTAGAGCAGTTAAGAGAAAATTAGAGAATAATGTCTAGAAAGTCTTTTTGACATACTGGGCTCATTTGAATTATCAGGGGGAGAAAACTGTGTTCTCTGATGATACAATATACTTAGGAACATTAGTTTCTCCTTTTAGGAAGAAGCAATGGACAGAGTTTAGGTTGATAGGACTTTGAATATTCTCCCAACCTAGTAGGCAAATGGAGGTTCTAAACGTACAAGACAGCACCCCTACTAGAGAAAAAGGGAAAGATGACACTTCTCCTTCAGACTTGCATGTAGAATTAATGTGATATTAGAGGCAACTAGTATATCTGTCTAGTTGTTTTAAAATTACTCTTGTTGTTGCAAGTGTGAGGAGACAAATATTATATAATATCGTGCTTTTAACATTACGTGGTTGTATGGGTTCAAAGCAATAAGTCAATGGCCCATACTCTATTCAGAATAAAATGCCAAACTATGGTCAAACTGCAGTTTAAATTTCTGTCTATATGGAGATGTTGATTTTTTAAGTAAACTTTTGTTTTCGGAGTAATCTTCTATTTACAGAAAAGTTGCAAGGACAGTATAGAGAGTTTCTGTATACTCCTCACTTGGTTTCCCAGACATCTAATATTACCATGATACATTTGTCAAAACTAAGAAACCAACATTAGTACGTTACTCTGAAATTATTTGGATTTCACTAGTTTTTCCATTAATGTTATTTTTCTGTTCCAAGATCTAATCCAGGGCACCACAGTGCACTTGGTTGTCATTTCTCCTTTGTCTCCCCTGATCTCTGACAGTTTTTCAGTCTTCCTTTGTTTTTCATGACCTTGACAGTTTTGGGGATGTAGTGGTCAGGTATTTTATAGAATGTCCTATATGGAGATGTTTTGACCTTTTATACCAAATGCAGTGTAATAGCTGCTTTACATTCTTTTTCGAACAAGTCAGAGGTATAAATTCTTAAACAAACATGGATAAGGATGTAAATAAAAGTTTATGTAAATTATCAAGCTTACCAATGACAGATTGCTTTGATTGAAACAATAATAACAGAAAGATTAATAGGTATTGAATTTAATAGTCTTGTATATTAAACATCCACACAATTGATAAATCACTGTTCTAAAGCCAGCAAGCATTTATTAAGCACCTTCTGTATGTCAGGTATGTATTTTATGCACTAGGATACAGCAAAGAACAAGTCCAGTTTCCCTCTCTGGGTAGGGCTTATACTGGAGAGACAAATGATAAATAAGTAAACAGAGAAGAAAGAAAATATCAGTTAATCATCATGCTATAATACAAAGTGATATGACAGAGAATGATGGGAGAGGAATAACTCTCAGGAGGGGACATTTAAACTGATACTTCAATGAATGAAATAGCTGATTATTTGAAGATCTGGTGGGGGTAGCTTTGCAGGTAGTGGGAGAAGGGAGTGAGAGAGCCCTAAGACTGGAAGGAGGGATGGTGAAGGTCAGAGAAGACGAGGGTCTTCTGTTATAGAAGAGGATGAAAAGTCTGGATTTTGTCATTGGCATTATGGCAAGCCATTAAAGAGTTTTCTTCCAGAAGGTTCCATGATCTCACATCACATTGGCTGTTGTGTAGAGAATGGATTGTGGAGGGCAAGAATAGAAGCAGGGGGGCCTGACCGTCAAGAGGCTCTTGTGGTGTATTCTAGGCAAGAGGTGAAGGTGGAAATGGAGAGAAGTGAACAGATGTGTTTTGGGGATCAAGTGACAGGTTTACTGATAAATTAGATAAAGAGCATGAGGAAAAGGGAAACATAAAGAATGGCTTCTAGGTTCTTTGAATTGCTGTGTAGATTGTAGTCTCAGTCAGAAACCATAGCACGAATTAGACTCCATATTTGCGCCTTTAAAACTCTAGCAAAATACAGTTCTTCACTTCAAAGAGCTTCTGTTCCTAGGGAGACAGCAGAGAGGTGGAGTGCAAGAGGAAGATTATTAAATATCTCTTAAATAAGGTGTGAAAAATGTTGATTTCTAACTTGTGGCAGGTGATTGTGTCAAGTGTTAGCTTGGTTAGTACTCTTCCCTGTTGCTGGTTGGTTAATATGCCATTTCTATGGTCTAATAGGGTGGTGTCTCTGTAATGAGGCTCTCACTCCGATTATCCAAACCTTGAACTGGTTCAGACATCAGACCTCTCAGTAGGAGGGGGTTGGGGGGAGAATTGTGACACAGGAGCACATGATGGTGGCAGGATGAGGAACAGGAATGTTGGTGTGAGTTTCCCTTTTCCCTCATTATTGTATGGCTGTTAGGAACCATCGGATAGGTACGTGCTGAAATGTAATGTAGCTGCACACATGTACATACACAAGACTGCAGCTTACATTTCACACTTCCAGGAGGGAGGGGGGACTTTGAGTTAATTACCTTAGATTACTAGTATTAACAAGTACTCAACTGGTAGTTAACTGATATTAACTAGGACGAACTTGAATCAGAACCTTAACCTCCCCTCCCTTTAGAACTGCTCTGAATGTCTGGGGAGGCCAAATGGTGTAGGAGTAAAGAGTTTGAGTCTCAGCTAAGGAGACCTGGGTTCTAACATTTACTGGCCGTGTGACTGTATCTAAGTTTCTAAATATTAAGCCTTTTCATTTGATAAAGGAAATAATAATAGCACTTACCTCTTAGTGCTTATATGAAATATGCATGTCATGGACTTACACTGGCACATAGTAAGTGTGTGTGTGTATGTATGACTGACTAAATAAATACATAAATAATTTTATGACCATCATTCCTGCCATCATCACTGACTGGCTGGACAATGTATTTTTTAAAAAATATTACCTGTTTTTATGTTTATTTTAAGCATAAGACACACATATGCTTAGTTTATCTGAACAAGGAACCTTCTGCTGCTCTTAACCAGGACAGCAGCCTTTTGGGGTAAAGTAATTAAGCATGGCAGACATTGGGGAGAAAGAAGATTTCTTCCTGAAAAGTCAGGGTTAGGGGATAGAGGGCAAACATTTTAATAAATGCAGATTTTAGATACAGTGTCTTCCTTTTCTTCAACCCTTAAAACCAGATACACATTTCAAAAATTTTTAGAAGTTGTTATACTTAGTGAATTAAAGGGGAAATGAGCTGTAATGGTCTGATTAAAGAGGTTAGGTATTATAGGAGGAATAAGTGAGAGAACTCCCTATTTGGGTATGAAACCCATATAAAATATGGCCACACTCTTTAAACTTTGTATGTTGAGGAAAATGCTATGATAGTGTCTTTTCCTTTAACCCCGCATCCTGGGAGGGTAGATTGGGGCTGCTGGAAAGAGGATTAGAACTCGGTCCCTTGGGGATATGTGTGTATGGGAAGCGTGGAGTGGCACCGGCTGACGGACAAGCCACTTCTGCTTCTAGCTTCCCCTTTCCATTGTCTGTTCTTCCTTATATGTAGGTCTTAGGAAGGTATACAGTTTAGTCACACTCAGGGTTACTATGGAAACAGTTTCTTCTTCTTTTCTTCTTATTGAGGAACAAAACATTGACAGAATGGATTGTCCATATCCTGATGTTTAAATGAGGATTCGTTTTAATAATTGTCTGAAAGAAAGACAAACCAACAACAGAAAGAAATATCTGAGTTTCTGATTCTTAATGACTATCCTCACCCCAGGGTGGGAAGACCAAAAGAAGCAAATTCCAATGGTTTTTGAATTAAAATGAATTAGATAATTAATTTAAAATAAAAATTCTTTATTTTCAGTTTATGCTTCTGGATCTTAGCTACAAGAAAAATGTTATTCTTTGTTCTAATTTTTTTAGTTGACTTTGTGAACATATATAAAAGGTTATTAATTAGCCGTGTTCTACCAAGACAGGCTCTTATATACTTATTATTTTTTTAAACTTAATCTTAGCCCTTAGTTTTTGCTTGCCAAAATAACACCCGAGGCTGTCCCTTTAGAGTTTTTAATTTGGGGCGGGTGTTAGTGGTAGTTACTGTGGAAGAAATGGCTTCTTTGGGAGGATTACAATGTTGATTTTAAAGTCATTCCTGAAATATTAATGCACGGCACGCTTTAAAAATTCAGCAAACATCCTGTTGTATGCTATGTAGAACGGACTCTGCTAGCCCAACATGGGTACCTGTCCAGCGTGTCTTCAAAGTGGTTGGTGGGGCAGTGATGTGAGGGCGAGGGTAGTAGTTGAGGGAAGAACAGGAATTGCAGAAGTGCTCCAGTCAGGTGTACGAGTGACTTTACAGAAATGCTGCCCCGGCTGTCCCTCTTTGTGGCCCACTTTTTGGAGTACATTGGTTTTAGACATGTTGATTGATCCCGTGGATTCTCTTCAAAGTTAGTCTCATGTGAATCTATAGCCTAAGTCGTACTTATTTTTAATTTAAAGTCTTAGTCACTTCTGGGACACTGTATTGTCCCACATTAAAGTCTGTTTCTTGATTTCAAGGAAGCTTAAAAGGGGATTTAGATCACTGATTTGGTGTTGTGCATGAATGTGGGGTTATTTGTTTGTTTTTGTTGTTTTTATTCCAAGTGAAAAGCATTTATTTATTATTAGTTAATTAATTAATTAAAGTATACATTAATGTGTTTTTAACTTTTCATTATGGAAAATGTCAAATATTTAGAAGTAGAGATAATACGCACATACCTATTACTCAGCTTCCCCAATTCTTAGCTTGTGGCCAGTTGTGTTATATGTATATGTTGTATGGCCCAGTGGTATAAGTTGACGCCTCATAAGGCCACTTAGTTTGTCCACATATCTCTTTCCTTGTTGATCAGCGGTTAACAGGCTGACAGTTGCCAGCAACGGTGGCTTTCACAGTGCTTATCTCTCTGGCTATCTTTCTTTTAGTATTAATCATAGTATTTTAATTCTAGGCCATCTTTTTTTTTTTTTTTTAAATGAAAAAAAGTCACCACGTTAAAGTTTTGGTTGCCGTGATATTTTGGTTCACCCTTAATACGCATAGCGTAGGCAAGTCAGGGCAACATCTCATGCTGAATTAACGATCACGTGAAATGATGAGTAAACATCACCCTTTAAATAAGAATAAGATATATGGTGAATCACAGTTGAACTTTTGCTTTCATGTGCTTAAAAAGAGTGTTTTATTGTCCAGATTTTACTCAAAGAATACTTCACTAATCACAGAGTCAAATCAATCTGGTGGAATAGGATTGTTTCCAGCATATAAATTTGTGTCATTTGATGTAGTTGCAAGGAACCCTTTAGGATCACTTAGTCATCTTTTGCACATATTTACACATATTTTGTCTCTTAATTTGAAGTGTAACTTAGGGAGTATTCTGCTTTTTGTCAGCATGGTTAGTCACTTGTCTTTTAGGGATTTTGCTGTTGCTGGTTACCTTGGGGTTATAAGGGTAAGAAGCTGTACTCTCAATCCTGTTCTGCTAAGGAGTCCAGGGCTTAAAGGGGCTTTTTTTGGAAACCCTCCCTTCACATTTTATACCCATTCTTTAGATAAAGAATCAAGGGCCGTTTGACCATGACAATCTAGCAAGTCTATGGCAGAATCTGAAGTAGAATTGAGGGTCTGAGTGACATGGATTTTAGTTTATAAAATGTCACCCCAATCCCTAGAAAATTGCTCTTGTACCAATTCTGTAGTGAAGATATGAGAAAAGTTTGGAAATTCAGTGTATGAAATATTTAGGTACAGGAAGCTTCAAGGAGGTAATGAGCAAGCTGAGTTTGAAGGATGAATAGGAGTTCACAACAAAGACAAGGGGAAAGAGCATTTCAAGGAGAGATAAAATATCTACAAAAGTACAACTGTGTAAAATGTAAATGTGTAGTCATATCACAGATGTCTGAGCAACGTGAAAAAGGAAAAAATGGAAGCTAAAGTTAGAAAGTACTGCCCAGGACTTCCCTGGTGGCGCAGTGGTTAAGAATCCGCCTGCCACTGCAGGGGACACGGGTTCGAGCCCTGGTCCAGGAAGACCCCACATGCCACGGAGCAACTAAGCCCGTGCGCCATAACTACTGAGCCTGTGCTCTAGAGCTTGCGAGCCACAACTACTGAGCCCATGCGCCGCAACTGCTGAAGCCTGTGTGCCTAGAGCCCATGCTCCACAACAAGAGAAGCCACCACAATGAGAAGCCTGTGCACTGCAACGAAGAGTAGGTCCCACTCGCTGCAACTAGAGAAAGCCCGTGCACAGCAATGAAGACCCAACACAGCCATTAAAAAAAAAAAAAAATCTTAAAAAAGAAAAAAGGACTGCCCATCTGGATAGTATCCTGCTCATTCCATTTTATTTTCTTGGGAAAATTTGACTATTTCACCAAACATCATAATTAACTTTCCAGTATAGTTACACAAAAATTCATATTGTGGACTCTTTCCTTATTATAGATATAAATAGTTTATGAAATTAGGGAATTTAGAAATTCTACTTTGAATTTAAACTAAAGATAAAGTATTTTGGATTACATTAAATTTTGTTTTTCTAATACATAATACTGTGATTTAGTGGAAATATTAAAATGGTCTCTTTGCAATTATAATTATGCTTCATCTTATTTCCACATTGCTAATCCCTTCTTTTTTTTTCTATAGTAACTATTGGTTCTGAAATCCTAGTGAATATATTCCTAAAGAAGGGGTTTCTCCTTCATTCTAAGTCATTTCCATTTAAAATTATTTAAATTTATTTTCTTCAGAGCTTTTCAATCCACTTTTATACAAATGAAAAAGATACCTAGTTTGCTTACTGTATCCTGACAGAAGCAGCATGCTTTGTGAAACGGTGCTGACTTGTGTACTTTACATGTTAAACTCATCCCATGTGTCTCCATCTTCCCTTCTTCTGTCTTCCCACCCTCCCTCCCCTGTTCTGTCAACAGCTCTGTTGTTGGGGGGGGACAGAAAGTAGTGAAGGGGGAATGAGAGAATATTTATTCCACCGTTTCTCTGTGCTAGGCATTCTTCTAGGCTCCACTTCTAGCGTCAGGACTTCAGCAAATGGAAGAAATGTGTTCCTCATGTGTATTTTATCTGTATGTTGTTATCTTTAGTAAAATACATTTTAGGTTTTAAGGGAGGAACATACAGCTGTGTTTTTTTGTTTGTTTTTTGTTTTGTTTTAATAAACTTATTTATTTATTGACTTTTGGGTGCACTGGGTCTTCGTTGCTATGCACGGGCTATTTTTAGTTGTGGCGATCCGGGACTACTGTTCGTTGTGGTGTGTGGGTTTCTCATTGCAGTGGCTTCTCTTGTTGCGGAGCACGGGCTCTAGGCACGCGGGCCTCAGTAGTTGTGGCGCATGGGCTCAGAAGTTGTGGCTCGGGGGCTGTAGAGTGCAGGCTCAGTAGTTGTGGCACACGGGCTCAGCTGCTCCATGGCATATGGGATCCTCCCGGACCAGAGCTCGAACCCATGTTCCCTGCATTGGCAGGTGGACTCCTAACCACTGTGCCACCAGGGAAGTCCCTACAGCTGTGTTTTAAAGTTACAGCATGTTATTTTAAGATTGGGAAGGGCCCTTGTAAAGTAGTCGCCAAAAAGGTAATATTACTTGTAGTTTTCTGGAACAGTTGCCTTAACAATTACTTGGCATTTTCTTTAAAAGTGTTCGTTAACCTTAAAGTCTAGTCATCATCAAGTGGCTCTTAGTTGAGAGAATTAGAATTCAAGATTTGAGAAGGACCTTGTGGACTCCCAGACTTACCTCCCTCCTGGAAAAGGTCTACAGCCTTTCAGATACCTATAGTGTCTGACAAGACAGCTCTTCCTTCGAAGTGAGCTGAAGTCTTTATCCCTATACCTTTGACTCACTGACCCTAGTTTTGCCCTCTGGTTTAACAAAAAGTAATCGTACTCACTCTCCTATTTGATAACCTCTAACTATTGAAGTTTCTATGATTTCTGTGCCCTCCCCCACCTCTTAGCAATCTACTTTTAGGAGAAACATCTCTGGTAATTCCAACAATTTCGTCATCACTTGGTTTCCAGATCCCTTCTCTAGCTTTTTCCTTTGGGTGCTCTGCAGTTTCTTGATATACCTGCAGGTACTATCTGATGAGCACAGAGTATGTGACCATTGTTTTCCTTGCTTCAGACATTATGTCCAAAGGGAGTTAGTTATTCATTCATGAGGTCAACACAAAAATAAAAAGACTCTTTGTTTTTCCCCCCAAATTGTTAATAGATATATTTTGTTAATAATAAAATCATTTAGCCGACTGAATTGATGCAGTAGTGACAACAAATAGTGATAACTAACATTTTGGTAACTTTTTTCTGTGTGCCAAGCGCTATTCTAGATGCTTTATAGTATCCCTGTGAGGTCGGTGCCCATAACATTGTGTGAGGTCGGGCTTTACCACAAAAGGAAATAACCTTTGAGGAGATATTATCATCTCCATTTTGCAGATGAGGGAACTGAGATGTAAAGTATCCAGCACTGCTTTATGCAGGGAGTTCCTCTTCCTTGCTTTTTCTTTAATTGTACTTCCAGTGTTTTACAGTGGCCTGAAGGGGCAAAACAAACCAAGATTCAAATAGTAACTGAGATTTACTGAAATTGTCAAAGAGAAGTACTTCAAATACACAGTTGTCAGTAGAATCCAGGCAGCTCAGTATTAGAATAAAAGGTGATTTACCAAGCAGTCTGTTGACTGGGGTGTGCTGCTAAGGACACTTGAGCATGGCCACGGATCACTGATCTTCTTAAATAATGACCAAGACGTATTTAGGAAATCTGAGATGCCTTCTGAGTCACCCAAAGCAAATTAAATTGGTTTCAGTGTTGAGGGGACTACTGTTGTCTAACTTCAAAACCCGGTCAAGTATTGCTATATCAGGAACTTAGCATATATGATTAACCAGATCTCTACATCTGGTCGTCTTGTATTTTGAAGTTAAATCATTTTAATCTGATGAGTGTTTAGACCAATGTAAAAATACATAATATCTTAAGAGTTTAGTTTCCGTGATATATTTACTTACCTTGGAAGACCCCAATATTTGTAACCCAGAGTATTGGATTATCTACAACTGCTCTGAGCAGTTAAATTCTTCTACTCACTGGTCTGATTTATTTTATAAAGTAAGGAATACTCGAATAATTGAAAAAATATCAGCGAACTCTCTATGTTAAACATACCAGACCTTGTATGTTAGACTGGTACTTAACCAATGAGGTGTATGTGTCATTTGTATTTTAAATGGAAAACAAGTAGCCTGTTTCTAAGAGAGAATCATTTAAGTGTGCATTTATGTTACTTATTTTAATAGAAAGTTAGAATGTAAGTTTTTTGTGGTTAGCAATCTTTTCCCTTCTCCTTTGTCGAGGAGATGCTCGCTTTGGGGGAATGCTGCCGTGATGGAGCTCAGAGACACTCTCAGGTGGTCATATTCTAAAGAGCTTGTTTACACATATTTTGCCATTAAGGAAATGAGGAAGGAACTCTGAGTTCAGATTTGATCTCCACCCAAGCCAAGCTCTATTTTTCTTTTCTTACTGAGAAACACAGTGGGCTTTGTGTGTGTGGAAGGAAGGTGACTGTTAGAGGGAGACGGTTAGTGATTCTGGAGGCTGCGGGTACCATCTTCTCCGAGCCTCTCACACTCAGAGAGGGTGAGGTGCCAGGTGTGCGTTTCTAGTTTAGGCTGTACCACGAGCTCGTGGGACACATCCTGCAGCTCTGCCTGCTCCTGATGGTGCGGTGCCAGTCTCTGCACTGGTGCCTGGGAATACCTGCCCATCTTGGCGCGTGAGGGGACCGTCAGTGCCGGAACGGCCTGGGGAGCTCTGGGGTTTGTGTCCTGTGCTCTGTGTGTTCCTACCGCACCACTGCATGTGCATTTTGGAATTATACTTGTTAGATGTCTGTGCCTTCAAGGGACCCATTTTTTGAAGACGAAATGTGCATGTCTCCAATATCAAGTCCAGTGTCTGTTTCATAAAGACAAATGGTAGATACATGTTGAAAGGTGCACTCATCCCCTCTACTCACCTGCAAAGAGAAGTCGGGACGCCTGGGAGGAACTCTCAGTCTAAATTTCTCAATATTGTTTTTCTTTATTGTTATAGCCTGGTGCTTTTACAGTGAGCCATGTGTTTTATTTGTTTGCTTATCTGTCAATCAGTCATCTATCTAACGCTTCTCTTTTCTTTCTCTCTCTCTTCCCCCCCTCCCTTCCTTCCTTCTTTCCTTTTCCAGCCTGCAGCTCTCTCCATGCTCTATTATTCTTTGGTCCCTTAACGATGTTTTAAGTGGTACCTTATAGTTTTAGTAAGCCTAATCTTAAAATCGTAGACCCCTCCCTTCCCTGAATAATTTGCCCTCAGAGAGTTCCATCTCTCATTTTTGTCTGTCAATGATAGCCTCTCCACATCTTCTTGTTTGTCTTCATTGATTTGATTACATCTGGTGGTTTGGAATGGTGTGTAAATTTGTGTATATTATTTCTTGGGTTTAAAAATTTTTCATATCAGTTACTCATTTAAGGCAAAGAAACGATAAAATACCAGAATTCCAGGTAGAATTTACTAAGTCCCAAATTGGCAGTTTGATATGCCCCTATTAGGACATTATTAATGTATATATTGTAATTAATTTTATAGGAAGGTTTTCTGCATCTGCTGTTAAACAGATTTTATAAAATGATAATTAGTACAGGATCAAGAAATGAGATGTCATTGTGAAAATGTCTGGAGTCAAGTTAAGGCATTTCCTATATTTGTAGAATTTTTTTAAGGAAATGATTGCATGTTTTGGAGCAGTGACAGCTTAAAGTTTATTAAAATTGGAAATTTTTTGTTTGATATTATTATAAAACTTTATTGATGAAATTGAAAATAAGTCATTAGAGTGCTTAGCTAAGAAAGATGAATAAACTCTATTCTAAATTTATATTCTCCTACTTCATGTCTTCCCAAAGCATCTTTGGGGGGTGAGAATTAAAACTAAGTCAGTTGAGGTTAAGAATTTTTTACAGAAGTTTGGTAAACTCCCCAGAGACTATCCCTGTAACCAGGGCATAGTTTCCCAAACCACTAAAGGCTAGGCCAGAGCAATTAATGACTCATAATGCCAGTTTACAGCAGTATTTTACTTTGCACAAGCGGAATTATTTGTGCTATTTCAGCTGCTTTGACCAAGCCTTTCAGAATCATTTTGTTCAATTTTGAGCATGCTTTGCACATAATAAGGATAAATACCACTTCACTAAAATATAGTGGGGACAAAAAAATCACGTGAATGTTATTCTGAACTTTCCGTTGCTTATAAAAGAAGATTGTCCACTAAGTGAACGTCAGGAATAATGTGAGTAATGCAGAGTGCAGTCCTGTTGCAAGGGAAGATGATAATTTTGAAAGCACGGAGGGGATAGGTTAGGACTAGGGTAGATATATTGGTTTAGAAATGCAACCCAGCTAGACTCAGAGCAGAGATACTTGATACAAGTGTGCTAACGGTTGGTAAAGAAACGACTCAGGAAAGTGTCAAGCTGAGTAGGATGTTAGAACTGTGTAGAAGCCCAGTAGGTAATCTGGAAAGTTTGTTGTTCACATTATCATTTTTATGGTTAATCTGCAATGGTCTTTGGGGGAAATATTTTGAGGGCCCGATGAGCTTTTGGTTCATATGTGTTCACAAGTCATTTGGAAAAGAAGACAACGTGAGCCAGTGGTTGGGATTCATGTTCATTTTAATGTATCTCCGAAAGTACAGAGGTTTATGGAGGAAAAAATCCCATTTGATTTACTAACTCTAAATTATTAGCCTTAAAATTTTTTGTTGTTAATATAAGCTAGCACTGATTTCCCAAGCCATGGTTACTTGAACTGATCTTCTAAAACTTGAATCCATTCATGTGCGGTTCATTGATGGTCTGTGAGGGATGACATCAAATCGTCTTTGCTCTGGGCTGAGGGTTATGTTAGGATTTGATCGTGGCAATTAGAGGAGCCTCCCTTTGGGTAGGACTTGAACTGTGTTGGAGCCCTGACTCCATGGCATATGCTGTCATTCAAACTCTGCTGCTGCTTTCACTGTGTGACCTTGGGCACACCCTTTAACGTTCATCTTTGAAATGGAGATAAGTCCTTACTATGCTGAGTTATTGTGAAGATTAAACTTAACATTACATCTAAAGAAGAGTGCCCCCTAAATGTTAGCTGCTATTTTGTATTACTATTAGGAAAAAAAAAAAAAAAAAAAAGCTAGAATAATAAAAGGCTACTTGCTCTGAGGTGTATACAGGTGGCTTTCTCTTTTTTTTAATTTCTTATCTTGAGGAGGATCTTAGTTTTAACAGGTGCTATCTAGGTGGGTCACAGCCTCTTTGGGTAGCCCTTTTGGTAGTTTTTTCATTTGGGAGTGCAGCAAAACCTCTTTGTGGTGGTGTCCTTAGGTGCCCAGGCTGATCTGGGGGAAAGCGTTTAAATCTCCCCTTTGTTGCAGGGCGTGGCACTGGGCAGAGGTGCAGCTAGCGGTAGTAGCTCTTGTGGTCGCCTTGGCCGCTCACTGCCCCACTGCCATCACGGCATGTCTAACTTCTGTTCCCGCGGTCCCTGTTCCCCGCTCTGCTGCGACTCCCACAGACCACGTTTGCTTGCTGTAGCTTTGTTACTGTGCTTTCCTCCCCCTTGTTTCCAGCGGGAACAGCTTGCGGTCCAGAATGAGGAAAGAAATCAAATACCACTTGACATTTAATCATTATCTTGTAGCTGTCCAAAGAGAGTATTCATTATGATGCTTCAGCTGAAATGGAATGTGTCCTCTACAGAGTAGTCCCCACATGGAGGAATACACCAGATGGGTCAGATGCAAACTGGTGAGAAAGGAAGGGTTGTAAAGTAGTCCCCTGTCATTCTTCCAGCAAATACTTCCTGAGGGTCGTAGTAAGTGCTGAGCACAGGGCACATTGTGAACAAAATAGGCCCAAATCCCTTCTTTATGAGCTTACAGTCAGAGACAGAGACTCTTCTGGAACCTTTCCACGATGGCCCATTTTGCTCACATGAAAAACCAGAATCTTTTTTTTTTTTTTAATTTATTTTATTTATTTTTGGCTGCGTTGGGTCTTTGTTGCTGAGCGCGAGCTTTCTCTAGTTGCGGTGAACAGGGGCTGCTCTGTGTTGCAGTGTGTGGGCTTCTCATTGCGGTGGCTTCTCTTGTTGTGGAGCATGGGCTCTAGGCACGCAGGCTTCAGTAGTTGTGGCACACGGGCTCAGTAGTTGTGGCTCACGGGCTCTAGAGCGCAGGCTCAGTAATCGTGGCGTACGGGCTTATTAGTTGCTCTGTGGCATGCGGGATCTTCCCGGGCCAGGGCTGGAACCCGTGTCCCCTGCATTGGCAGGCGGATTCTTAACCACTGCGCCACCAGGGAAGCCCAAAAAGCCAGAGTCTTTACAATAACCTAAGAGATGGTACAAGATCTGCTCCCCGCCCGCAACCCCCTTACCTTTCTGACCTCATCACAGGTCACTCTCCCCTGTCTTAACTGGTCTTCATGTTGTTCTTAGAACAGACCAGACACACTCCTTTTTTAGGGCCTTTACACTGGCTACTTCCTCTGCCTGGAGTGTTCTTCTAGATAAATCCTTTCAGCTAAGTTCCTCATGTCCTTCAGGTCTAAATGCCACCTTTTAGGTGAGGCCTGTCCTGACCAACCTATATAAATTACAACCTACAACCTTCCCAACAATCCTGACCCCTTTTTCCTTGCTCTATTTTTTCCATAGTAGTTACCAATTTTTAACATATAATCTACTTATTTGTGAGATAAGTTTAATGAGGGCAGGGATCTTCTTATTGTTTACTGAAGCATACTAAGTGCTTACCTAGATCAGTAATAGGCATATAGTTGGTATTCAATAAACATGTTGAATGAAAGAAAATGAAAAGTACTATGGAAAAGAATTAAGAAGGGTGTACTAGTTTCCTATGGCTGTTGTTAAAAATTACCAAAACCTTGATGACTTAAGACAACAGAAATTTATTCTCTCACAGTTCTGGAGGCCAGAAGTTCAAAATCAAGGTGTCGGCAGGACTGTGCTCCTTTTGAAGGCTCTAGGGAAGAATCTATTCCTTGCCTCTTCCAACTTCTGGTGGCTCTAAGCATTTTTTAGCTTGTGGCCCACATCAGTCTCTTCCTCTGTGGTCACATTGCCTTTTCTTCTCTCTCAAAATTCCCTCTGCCTGTCTTATGAAGATGCATGTAATTATATTTAGGGCCCTTCCAGATAATCCAGGATAAGTACCTCCCCTCAAGATCCTTAATCACATCTTTCGTCATGTAAGATAATATTCACTCTTTTGCCACGTAAACTAATATTCACAGATTCTGGGGATTAGTATGTGAACATACCTTTTGGGGGGCCGCCATTCAGCCCACTACAAAGGGTTAGGGGGATCCTTGAGTTACAGGGGGAAGAATCGTCTCTGATGCACCACGTAGTAGAACACTAGGATGCGAGGAAAGCCAGGAGACTGCTGTCATCCATTTCCCCCCTTTTTACTGAAATTTTCATTGAGATTACGCTATTTTTTTCCAATTAAACACACACACACAGAAGAGCACAAAGGATAATATTACAATTTCCACGTACCGGTCTTGGCCTCCCCAGTTGTTAACATAGTGACATAGTTCCTCCATATCTTCCATTCTTTTCTTTTTCTTCCATTCTTTTTAAATTTTATTTATTTATGTATATATGTATGTATGTATGTATGTATGTATGTATTGGCTGCGTTGGGTCTTCCCCGCTGCGCGCGGGCTCTCTCCAGCTGCGGCGAGCGGGGGCCACTCCTCGCTGCGGTGCGCAGGCCTCCCATTGCGGTGGCCTCCCCTGCTGCGGAGCACGTGCCCCAGGTGTGCAGGCCTCAGTAGTTGTGGCTCGTGGGCTCTAGAGCGCAGGCTCAGCAGTTGCTCTGCGGCATGTGGGATCATCCCGGACCAGGGCTCGAACCCATGTCTCCTGCATTGGCAGGCGGATTCCCAACCACTGCGCCATCAGGGAAGCCCTTCTTCCATTCTTATTATAAGT
The DNA here is from genome assembly GCF_009873245.2 of Balaenoptera musculus. NCBI lineage: Eukaryota > Metazoa > Chordata > Mammalia > Artiodactyla > Balaenopteridae > Balaenoptera > Balaenoptera musculus. Next base: position 77,342,553 of record NC_045798.1, read on the forward strand.
AAATCGCATCACAGCTAAATTCCAAATCCCCTACACTCCCATTCCTGTTTCCATTTCCCTCCCTGCTCATCTAGAGGCCGTCACTGTCATTGATTTGGCATATGCCCAATGCGTAGTGTGTAGCTTTACTGCACATATAACTATTCATACATAATATATGGAGTTGTTTGTTGTGTGTGTTTATCTTAAAAATGTTTTTCATACACGGCATTATAGTGTATGTAACATTCTGCAGCTTGCTTTTTTTTTTTTTAATCAATCCAGGTTGATACATACAAATCTAGTTGAGTCATTTTAACTGCAGCCCTAAGTGGCAGGTTCTCTCTCCCCTGGCTTTAGAATATATATCCCAGAGAAGGCCTTTGATGAGCCTGGCCTGGGTCACATGCCAGTACCTGTTGGATCAATCTGTGGGTTCTGCAGTGGGGGGCTCTGATTGCTCGAGCTGGGAATACATGCCTGCTGCCGTAGCCATAGGGTCAGCCTACGCTGCCGCTCTCGTCAGAATCACATGCATTTGAAGGATTGTTACAGAAAGGAGTGGAAAAGGATTTGGGGCTGACAGAAACACAGATTGCCACTTGAGTTTCAGCCTTGAGCTTGGACATCAGGTCCTCTGGGAAGCCTTCCCTGACTCCTTAGCTTGTGCTCTGTGCCCTTGCACTTAACGATTATTGAAACCATTGTCAAGTAGTATATTAATTCACCTCTCCTTGAGGTGCACTCCTTTAGGGCAGACTGTGTCTGTCTTGTTTTACTCCTGTACCTCAGGAAATGGAAGGTCTGACACACCATTCCCTCCTCACCACATATTTTTGCCTGAATGATTCCGCCGAGTATAACTTTCAACCTCACTTCCCGTGAATGGGTTCCTGCCAGGGAATCTTGTGTGGCTGTGACATGTTTGCACCTACCTTTCTGCCCATTAAATTCTGGCTTTTTTTCACATCATTTGGTTTGTGTGGGTGACTTGGCCTGTTTTGGATTTTCTTTTTCTTATTTAATAGTGAGAATTCCAGGAAAGATCAAATTGCTAAAATGCAAACTCAGACTTCCTTTGTAAAATCTTTTGAGTTGAGCCCTGCCAGGCCTTCTTTCATCCCACTGTCCCCTCAGCTTTCATGTGTGCACAGCAATTTCTTTCTAACCTCAGACATGCCATCAGCAGAATGTGTTTTATGCAAAGTTACTTCTGAATACCTTTTTTAGCATCAGGAGAATGTGGGTTCCAGTGGGTATAAGATGTATTTGGAAGTAGTTGTAGCAATCATAAATGGTCATAGCAGTCACCAATTACTGAGTGCTTTTTCTGACCAGGCATGTAGATGGAGGTGTCATCTTTATGCCTGTTACACAGGTGAGAAAATGGGAGCTTGGAGAGCTCAGTGATGCACTCAAGTTCTCTCAGCTCCTGAGTGGTAGAGCCGGGATGCGAATCCACACACTGACGCCAGAGCCACACTCCTAAGGACCATGTTCTGCTGCCTTTTATAATCATGAAAGAGTAAAGCTAGGGTTTGAAATGTAAAATAGATAGCTAGTGGGAAGCAGCCTGGCACAGGGAGATCAGCTCGGTGCTTTGTGACCACCTAGAGGGGTGGGATAGGGAGGGTGGGAGGGAGGGAGACGCAAGAGGGAGGAGATATGGGGATATGTGTATATGTATAGCTGATTCACTTTGTTATACAGCAGAAACTAACACACCATTGTAAAGCAATTATACTCCAAAAAAGATGTTTTAAAAAAAAAAAAGCTGGTCAGCTGGGGTTTGGAAATGGAAAAGGACATCGAACAGATCACAAATAAGGAACGGAGTTTTTGCCATAAAGCTTTGGTAAAGATAAAGAGCACGAGGAGGAATCAACCAAGATCTTAGAACAATAACCCGACAGCCTCTGTGAGGGAAGAAGGAGCCAAGGTGTGTGTACGTGGGCCTGAAGCCACATGCCATGGCATAAACTGGCGCCACAGTCCCTGGAATGTGGGAGAGAGAATACACGCTGCCCAACGCTTTTTCCGCTTCCAGCATGCCCTGTAGCCCTGGGACTCTGGCTATCATAGGAGCCATTTAACCGGGAAAACTTTGAATATGTGGATAAACATTTAGACATAAAACAAATTTCACTTAGAATACCTATGTGAAGCAAAATGGAAACTGTGGGAGAGGCAGTGCGAGAAGTTCAGAGCAGGCAAACAGTGGAATCTGATTATGTGCTACCACTATTGTTAAAGATATGCACAAGACCACTGATCCTGCGTTTCTTTGTGCCGTTTTAAATCAGTATATACAAGGGCTTTCGTAGGTTCTGTGTAGATCTTAGTGTCTATCTCCCAACCCTGTATTTACTCTAAAGTCTTGTATTATTTAGCTCTGAATTCTCTCACCATGAATGTTTTCAGGAACATATAAGCCCTACAGTTGGAGGAGATTACTGATATCACTAAACTTGATAGGATAATCTGTGCTCTTTGTAACCTGTCTCCTATACTAGTTTACTGTAAGTACCTTCCACGGAGGGACACTGTTTCCTGCCTTTGTGATACTTTGCTCAGTTCTATCTAAGTAAATACTCTTGGTTTATATTTGAATAATGGTGCTAATTACACAGTGGGTCTGTGTTCCCAAGTGGGGTTATCTTGTTTCTGTCCGTGGAAAACAGTTATAGGATAAAGGATGGTATGAAACTTGAGTTGTGTTTTTGTCCCTTTCTAGGTCGCATCACAGCGCATTAGCTCAGTGGACCTCTCATGCTGTAGCCTGGAGCATCTGCCTGCCCACCTCTTCTACAGCCAAGACCTCACTCATCTCAATTTAAAACAAAACTTCCTAAGGCAGAGTCCCAGTCTACCAACTGCAAGGGGGCTCAATGAACTGCAAAGGTGAGCATGAAGAAATGGGTGGATAATTAGGAAGGGGAGGGGGTGTCAGCTTCTGGTTGTTTCTTGAATATTCTGACTAAAAAGCTACAGTTAGTAACCTTTCTCTTTCAGAGGGCAGGGTAATAGGACTTTAGTAATGAAGACATTTTCAGTTCTCATTCTGAAATTTTTTTCAAGGTCTCTGCCTTTGAAATGAATGATTTATGATAGTCATTAACTGGATAGATTTGTATAAGAAGAACACTTCTCTTTAAATCACTTGTATTTCTTAACCTGTCTACAGATAGGTCTGTGAAAAGTTGATATTTGCTGTGTTACTTCTGAGCTATAGGGGTTTGGTCAGATTAATTACTTCCTTCAAAATTTACAAAAGGTCAGTTTTTTCCATGAAAAGATATTTCCTTAGAAATTTAAGAACGAAAGTTTAAATCCATTAATACCACATCAACTGGGTGATTACTGTATAGGTTTCAAGAGTCACATGTTAAATGAAAAGGGTCTGCTCCTCTAGTTAGAGGGAAGGGACTTTATTTGCATTTATCTGAAACAGATTTAAGAATTTACCATGTTCATGTAGTTTTCTTTTTTGGAGCAATGATCAGTCTTGATTCTGTGGTAAATGAAACCTCTGATATATATTTGTTGCAAATATGTGAGACTATAACTACAGAATGATATAACTTTTAAATAAATAATGGATAGTTCATTTGTTCTTAAATGATTGATAATGATCAGAGATTAAACTATGGAAATTAACCATTATGATTATGTGTTTATGGTTTTTTAACATCCAGAAAGAATAATACAATAAGTATTTATATAAAGTTTGTGCAGACATGTAGAATAAAGGAAGAGTATTTTAATTTTCTTTTCAGATGATTGTGAATATTCTTCTTTGATACTATACCAAAACTTGACAAGTGGTAATTTCTTAAATGTTGGTTTCAGTGTGGAATGTAAAATCCTATCAGTGGACTTTTAAAATTCTTTTACATTAGGACCCATTGATCTTTCTCGTACTTTGAATGGATCTTTGCCCATACATCCTTTTGTTGCATTAAGTATTGGTCATTTGGAAAATACTGGTTTGTTGGATAATAATGAGATTCCAGATGTTAATGTATTTCATTATGCAGTTTCAAAAAATGACAGTTGTTAATATCACCACTGATCCCATCAGAAAAATCTTTAAGTATTGGGAAGTTGTCAGGCTCAGTGTGGAAACAAGTTTTCCAAAATTTTAAATTTCAGTTGAAAGCTTGAAGGCTACCCTTGGCAACAAATACTGTCAGTTGTTTTTCCTGAAGTGACCTTCTTACTTCATTGTAGAGAAAACGCCTGCCAAATACCCAAGTCTGAATACTGAGTTTGTCAGTTGTTCTTTCAAGTAAAAGTGGTATTCCATGAACATTGTGACTAGTTTGGCTCACAACTCAAATAATCGTACAAGGGTTTTCCTTGGGATAACCATCATACTTTATATACAGCAGAAGTGCTTTATGTGTACTTCCCATTTTATCACCCAGAAAATAAAAAAGATATGTATTCAGCGGTTGAGATGTAATACAGATAACTTTCTTGCATCATCAAGGACATTTTTAAGTAAAATTGGCATTATGCAATTTTTTTGAATTTTTGAATTTTATTTTATTTATTTTTTTATACAGCAGGTTCTTATTAGTCATCCATTTTGTACGCATCAGTGTATACATGTCAATCCCAATCTCCCAATTCATCACACCACCCCCCCACCCCCCCACAGCTTTCCCCCCTTGGTGTCCATACGTTTGTTCTCTACATCTGTGTCTCTATTTATGCCCTGCAGACCGGTTCATCTGTACCATTTTTCTAGGTTCCACATATATGCGTTAATATACGGTACTTGTTTTTCTCTTTCTGACTTACTTCACTCTTTAGGACAGTCTCTAGATCCATCCACGTCTCTACAAATGACCCAGTTTTGTTCCTTTTTATGGCTGAGTAATACTCCATTGTATATATGTGCCACATCTTCTTTATCCATTCGTCTGTCGATGGGCATTTAGGTTGCTTCCATGACCTGGCTATTGTAAATAGTGCTGCAATGAACATTGGGGTGCATGTGTCTTTTTGAATTATGGTTTTCTCTGGGTATATGCCCAGTAGTGGGATTGCTGGGTTGTATGGTAGTTCTATGTTTAGTTTTTTAAGGAACCTCCATACTGTTCTCCATAGTGGCTGTATCAATTTACATTCCCACCAACAGTGCAAAAGGGTTCCCCTTTTCTCCACACCCTCTCCAGCATTTTTTGTTTGTAGGTTTTCTGATGATGCCCATTCTAACTGGTGTGAGGTGATACCTCATTGTACTTTTTATTTGCATTTCTCCAGTAATTGGTGATGTTGAGCAGCTTTTCATGTGCTTCTTGGCCATCTGTATGTCTTCTTTGGAGAAATGTCTATTTAGGTCTTCTGCCCATTTTTGGATTGGGTTGTTTGTTTTTGTGATATTGAGCTGCATGAGCTGTTTATATATTTTGGAGATTAATCCTTTGTCCGTTGATTCGTTTGCATATATTTTCTCCAATTCTGAGGGTTGTCTTTTCATCTTGCTTGTAGTTTCCTTTGCTTTGCAAAATCTTTGAAGTTTCATTAGGTCCCATTTGTTTATTTTGTTTTTATTTCCATTACTCTAGGAGGTGGATCAAAAAAGATCTTGCTGTGATTTATGTCAAAGAGTGTTCTTCCTATGTTTTCCTCTAAGAGTTTTATAGTGTCCAGTCTTACATTTAGGTCTCTAATCCATTTTGAGTTTATTTTTGTGCATGGTGTTAGGGAGTGTTCTAATTTCATTCTTTTACATGTAGCTGTCCAGTTTTCCCAGCACCACTTATTGAAGAGACTGTCTTTTCTCCATTGTATATCCTTGCCTCCTTTGTCATAGATTAGTTGACCATAGGTGCGTGGGTTTATCTCTGGGCTTTCTATCCTGTTCCATTGATCTATGTTTCTGTTTTTGTGCCAGTACCATATTGTCTTGATTACTGTAGCTTTGTAGTATAGTCTGAAGTCAGGGAGTCTGATCCCTCCAGCTCCGTTTTTTTCCCTCAAGACTGCTTTAGCTATTCGGGGTCTTTTGTGTCCCCATACAAATTTTAAGATTTTTTGTTCTAGTTCTGTGGAAAATGCCATTGGTAATTTGATAGAGATTGCATGGAATCTGTAGATTGCTTTGGGCAGTATAGTCATTTTCACAATATTGATTCTTCGAGTCCAAGAACATGGTATATCTCTCCATCTGTTGGTATCATCTTTAATTTCTTTCATCAGTGTCTTATAGTTTTCTGCATACAGGTCTTTTGTCTCCCTAGGTAGGTTTATTCCTAGGTATTTTATTCTTTTTGTTGCAGCGGTAAATGGGAGTGTTTCCTTAATTTCTGTTTCAGATTTTTCATCATTAGTGTATAGGAATGCAAGAGATTTCTGTGCATTAACTTTGTATCCTGCAACTTTACCAAATTCATTGATGAGCTGTAGTAGTTTTCTAGTAGCATCTTTAGGATTCTCTATGTATAGTATCATGTCATCTGCAAACAGTGACAGTTTTACTTCTTCTCTCCAATTTGTATTCCTTTTATTTCTTTTTCTTCTCTGATTGCCATGGCTAGGACTTCCAAAACTATGTTGAATAACAGTGGCGAGAGTGGACATCCTTGTCTTGTTTGGCATTATGCATTTTTAAAAAGAATATTTTTGCCATGATTGCCTGGCAGAGGAGAATACTGTGACAATGGGAACAGTTTGATGCTGCACTGAATTAGCTCCATAGGCAGTAAGAACTCCAGAAGGATATTGTGCTTGAGCACTTCCTTATTGTTCCCTGGAGCTGATGGTTACAGTGAAAGGGAACCACAGGAACTTCTTGAACTTAGGCTTTTATATGCCCTATGCACTCATAATACTATTTTTGCTGACACTACTGTAATAAAGTTACAATGATTTTTTGCTAAAGGGTTATATCATGATTTAATCTGTTTTTGAGGCTTGAAATTATTTTGAAGTATTCTTATGTATTTCACAGCATTGTAGGCTTCTGCACTTCATTACAGAGCATCAAGAACTTTATATCATGCTATTAAATCCTGCTGTCTTAGAACAGAAAGGGGCATTAGAATTTATCCAAACCAGCGCTCTCATTTTCGAGATGAGGTAGAGGGAGATGTTAAATGCCAAAATCAGGTTAACGGTTACCTTCTGGGAGGCATTTGGGGATGCAATTAGGCAATGGTTTGAAGAGGATTTCAACTATATCCAAAATGTTTATTTCTTTACAAAAAATTAGAGACAGACAAAATGTTAATATTTGAAAAAGCTGAATAGTGGATACTTGGAGATCATTATTATTTTCTGTATTTTTCTGTTTGTGTATTTCATAATAATCCAAAAATTAAAGCCTAAACAAAAAGGAAATCAAAATGCTTCTCATAACATAGGGGAATATGATAGTCCCAAAGGGTCAGCATATATGGACTAAATAAATAAATAAATACCCAGATGGAGGGATATTTGGGGCATTGCCTTGCCTGTTGGTGCTTTCAGAATCTCCTGATTGGTTCCTCATATCTGTTGATTCTAAATCTGTAAATAGCTTTTCAACACGTCCACCTTTCTCGTCTGCTTCCTCTGCTGCTTCTCCTCTGTCTCTTAGCACATACCCTCTCCACCCAGCTGTGAAGGGAAGCACTTCTCAGCTCTCACAGGGGCTATTGCAGGAGCTTTGGAGAAATGGTTGTCTTACTGTCATTTTCCCACTGCAATTCATCCTGTTTAGTTTTCTTGCCTACTATTTTGTGCATTTTTTGGTTTTGTTTTGTTTTGTATTTTTAAAAATTTAAACTTTGGTCCCATCAAAGTAATATCCTATATAGAGTTTTAAAAAATCTTAATAGGCAATAAGACATAAGAAATAGGAACTCCAGGGGCTTCCCTGGTGGCGCAGTGGTTAGGAATCCGCCTGCCAATGCAGGGGACACGGGTTCGTGCCCCGGTCCGGGAGGATTCCACATGCCACGGAGTGGCTATGCCCGTGAGCCACAACTACTGAGCCTGCGCATCTGGAGCCTGTGCTCCGCAACGAGAGAGGCCGCGACAGTGAGAGGCCCGCGCACCGCGATGAAGAGTGGCCCCCGCTCGCCGCAACTGGAGAAAGCCCTTGCACAGAAACGAAGACCCAACACAGCCAAAAATAAATAAATAAATAAAAAGAGTCAGAATCTATCACACTTATTAAAAAAAAAAAAAATAACCTTCAAACGCCTATGGCTTAGAAGGCCCTGCATAGTCTAGATGTGGGTAACTCTGTCTGGTTCACCCCTTGTGACTCTCTTTCCTGGTTGTGTTCTAGCAAAAAAAAAAAAAAGAAATAGGAACTCCAGCCCATCCTTATACCCAAGTCCTGTTCCCTAGGCAACTACTTTTGATTCTCAGGACTCTTTTTGCTGTCTTCTTCCATCTTCTGAAATAGTATGTATGTACTGCTTTTTTTGAATTTTTTGTTATTGGACATTATGAGTTGGCATATTACAATGGAAGATGAGGATTTAACTCTTAGATTGTCTCACAGTCCCTCAGCCCCATGCCACCTGCCCAGACCGCTGCTTCTCCCATCCTCTCAATGTACAGATATCCGTTTCTGGTTAAGTAGATGTTGAGGGCTCACATTATTTTGAGCATGGAACTGTGATTCTCCTAAGCCACTTAAATGCAACGATTACATTTCCTTTCCTGTGCTGGCTGGATAGTAGTCTCTCTTTTTCACTGGTGTACTTTTCTTTTTCTCTAGTGTTGTTAAGGTGGCAGAACTCTACCCTCTTCTCAACACCTTTGTCTTGGAGACTTCTTCCCTCCTGGAGCCAGCGTAGGTACCTGCTCCATAGGCCTACTACCGAGCTGTTGTCCCGGGGTTACCTTTTGTCATTTTCCTGGTAATTCCCTTTTCGTCTCTCCTGTGTTTTCTATATGTCTTCCTGTGTCTAGCAATTCTTTCTTGGTTTACTCCCTCTTTTTCATTGAATATCTTCTAGGATCTTCCTGAGAAAGGGGACATGGGAGACAAATTTACTAGGCACTTTGTATATCTAAAAATATATTTCTCACACACTTGATTGATAATTTGGCTGGTCTCTGGATAGGAAAACATGTTTCCTCAGAATTTTGAAGCCAGCGCACTATTGTTTTCTAGCTTCTACAGTTGCTATTAAAAAGTGTTATACTCTTGGTTCCTGTCTTTGTAGACCTTCTTTCTTCTTCTTCTTTTTTTTTTTTTTTAATAACCCCCAAAGAGGTTTTAGGATTTTCTTTTTTAGCAGTCTTTATTCATTTCAGCAGCTATGATGAACACTCGATCTGAAAAAAATTACGTCCTTCAGTTCTGGAAAACTTTCTCACTGTGTTTTTTGATAACCTCTTCCCCCCCTTGGTTTTCTCTTTTCTTCCTCTGAATTCCTATTAGTTAGGCAGGACCTCCTCATTTGTCCTCTAATGCTGTAATTTTCCTCTTTGTCTTAACGCCCTACTTCTTGACAGGTTTTCTCTACTTTATCTTAACCTTCTGAATTTCTGCTGTCTGATATTTTTTAAGAGCTCTTTCTTGTTCATTGGTTTAATTTGTGTGCATTTTAACAGCATTCTGTTCCCCACCTCCGCCATGGGTGCATGCCTTCTCTTTCTGAGGACATTAAGTTAATTAATTAATTAATTTCCTTCTTGCACTGTCTTGATTTCTTTTTTTTCCTGTTTGTGTGGGTGTCTGACTTTTATGTTAGGAACTTGACCTCACTGTTTGGAGATCCTTTGCTCTCTGTTCCTATTTCATGGTGAGCCGCTGATAAGCGAGTTGGGTGCTGTGGTCTGTGGACAGCGCTTCTCCTCCGTACAGCTTCATTGCAGGGCTGTCGGGGGTGAGCCTTGTGGTTTCCTTGGGGAACTTCCAAAGGCAGTATCTGTGGATCTTCTCCCTAGGACATGTCAGTTTTACTTGAGAGGAATCTTTTGGTCTTCTGCCTGGGCAGTACATGCCAAGATTCAGGGAGTGGAGTAGGGAAGAGAGCTGCAATCTCAGGGTTTAGCGTGTGGATTTTTATTTGATCCCCTGTTTTCAGAACAATGTTTTCTACTATTCCTGATGTCTTTGAGCCAGGACTCTGGGATTCAGTTTCTTCCAGGGAATAAACTGTCTCCTGCTGGAACTGGGGAGAGGATCTGGGGTCTCATGTAGCTCCTTATATTCCTTATATAATCTTTTGGAAATCTTTTTGTAGAAGTATAATGAGTGTACAGTTCGATGGGTTTCCACAAAATGAACACATGTGACCAGTGCTCATACTGAGAAATAGAAAATTACTAGCACCCAGAAGCCCTCCCTGTGCCCCTCCTCTTAGTACCCTAAAGATAATCACGGTGTGCACTTCTAACAACACAAAGAGTTTTGCCTGGTTTTGTTCATAATATAAAAGTCATATAGTATATACTTGTGTCCCGCATCTTTCATTTACATTTTTTTTTACAAAGCAAAACAAAGCATATCAAGTTACGTATTATCAGCTTGCACTGTATAGTGTGTAGTATAAAGCCATAACTTTGATTTGTTTAAGGTGGGAGACTTTTCAGTTTTGCACTGCCACGAAGGTTTGTTAGGTTTCTGTTGCTTTTTTTTTTAACCTCTTAATTGGAGTATAATTGCTTTACCATGTTGTGTGAGTTTCTGCTGTATAACAAAGTGAATCAGCTATAGGCATACACATATCCCCATGTCCCCTCCCTCTTGGGTCTCCCTTCCGCCCTCCCTGTCCCACCCCTCTAGGCGGTCACAAAGCACTGAGCTGATGTCCTGAGCTGTGCGTGGGGGAGGTAGGTTGAGGGGACTTGGATGCGGAAGCTGAGCAGCTGGTGAAGGTGATGTTGTGTTTGCCCTTCGGGAAAAACTAGGCTTTAAACCAATTTCTTTTTCTCCACATACTAATGTGAGATTTCTGTCTCCCATCCCCATTATTCATGAAAGATTTTATTGCCAAGTTTTCAAACTAGTAAGTTTGTAAGTATACGTGTACACACACACGGATGTTCGATGCTAGGAATTGAAATTATATATATTTAAAACTCAATTATACTTCAAAAAGCACTAATGTAGCTTATTTAGGGTCATACAGTTAGTATGGTATTTTTGAGATATGCCATTTATTTAATTTATTATTTTTAGTTGTATGTTTAAGGAATTTGTGTTGATCTCTAGTGTATGTTTCACAGGGAGTATGTTAGAGAGGTACCAAAGGGTAATTTATTTTTACGTTCTTACCAAAGTCTCAAGGGATGAATTTTTAGGTCACAGTGTCAGGGCGAATATCCAGAGAGAAACTTTACATACAGAGCATTTATAACGCATAGGAGTTCTAAGACTTTTTCTCTTAACCACATATCCTCCTAATATTTTTCTTTCTATTGCAAATTCTCACCTTAAACAAATGAGCAATTTCCATAGAACATTTAAAACGGTATTTGCAGCAGCATTCTAATTCTGGAAAGATGGCATGCTGATGTACACACACAGGCCAGCAGTTTCAGAGGGAAAACATTGTTCTTGGAACTACCAGTGTTTGTTTTTCCTTTATTGGCATTGGAACTCTTCAGTTAGTTTTCAAAAATAGAGGCAAGGCAAAATCAGAGTAATTTTTGGTAGTTTTAGTGGTTTCTTTCCAGATTTTGTATGTTACTAATAGTTACGATGCATTATTTACCTCTATTTTATTAATACGTAGTATTTCACTTATATTAACTGTATTCCATTTAGATGACCCAGATGGTATTAGTACTAAATTGTTATTATTTGCAATGGAGAATTGTTTTAATAAAATATAGTAAGTTTCTTTGTAAAGTCAATGAAGAGGACAACCTTTTGCTGGCTTAAATTCAAGGAATATAATTTTCCTTCCCATGTCTTAATTTTATTGTTTTTAATATGGTATCAAAGCAGTTTGAACTTATTTGTACTAAATTATATTGGTGTTCAAACATTTCAAATGTACTTTTACATTTGAAAGAGCTAAATCTATCATTTATTAAAATTTCATGTGTCGTAATATCGTATTGACAGATCTAAAGTTTGTAAGGGATGATCGCTCACAGAGTTCTTGTATGGAGATATCCAGTGCAATGTTTACAAAGAGCAATGTCAAGAGCAAACTCAGAAGCCAAGTTTGATCGTAATAATTTGTATGTGTATGTTTCTGGTAGCTTTGTCCACCCACGGTACTTGGAAGGTTATCTGATTAGGTGTGAAATTTCTTTCAGCTGAAAAGACTAAGAGAGATGGGAGGGATGAGAATTTTTCAAATGGGAGTGAAGGAATGAAGTTGAGTTGGGTGTGCAAGTATGTGGGTGTAAAAGAATGAAAGTTATTGAAGAAATGAGCATTGAGAAACTCGTAATTATGCCTGGCATTTATCAAGTACCTTTCTTCTTAGAAAGCTCAATTTTCTACATTTTTAGTCTCCGTGAAATGGAAAACAAATGACCTTATTTCCTACTCTGTTCTTTTGGGGATCTTGGCATTCCAGAGCTACAGAGTTATTCGTTTTAATTACTTATCCTTACCAAAAGTTCGCATTTCCAGGTTTTTATAAAAAGAGAGATTTTAATTTTTGTTTTTATCAGTGATTTTATCAGTGACTCACTTTTAATGGAAACAGTGATGATTCATTAACATAGTGGGATCAGGAGTGGCATGCTAAAATATTTTTTCAGCTTGTTTGCCAGGCATAGACTGCAGTACTTAGAACAGTTTCAGCTTCTTTAAAGATGCTCTGTCATATAAAAAATATTACAAGCAAACAAGAGCCACTCACTGCTGAAGGAAGGGCATAGCCGATGCATTAAAGACAAAACACTTAGCACAGTCGCTGCTCAGGGCTTGGGAAGGAATTTTCACTACTGGGTTTGGGGAGGCTTGCCAAATGTCTAAGGAATTTCAGAGACTGTATGGAATGCCCTTCTTCCACTTAACTTTTCCCAACACTGAAGTTCCTTTCTTATACAGCTTTGCTTTTCAGATGGAGTTTTGATCCTCTTGGGAAGCTTTCCATCTCACACAATTCCCATTTTCTTTCCCTGAGCATTTGATCAAAGGAAAGCGTTTGCTTGGTGCTTGGGACACTGAGATTGTGTAGCCTTTGGTGCTCTCCTTGGCGACGGCTCTCGGCCTCATTTCTGGCAATAATAGCCTATTTTCTTCTGCCCTCATACAGCGCATTTAGAAGAGAGAGCTCAGAAGAAACAAAAGATTTATTTATCAACCAGACTGTATTAAATTCAGTTTGCCCTGTTGCCTTCTTGGGATCCTTTAAGATGTTCTTTAACTTTTTTTTCCCCACTTAAATAAAAAGTGGGGAGAGATCTTCAGAAGCCTTGGCTTGAATCCAGTGAGGCTATTGTATTCTGGCCAATTCTGTTCTTCTGTTTGTTTTAGTTGAGCTCCTGGCTGTACTCTCTAAGTTTTAACTGTAAGAGTTTAATGTTAAACATAGTATTTGCAGAAATTTGCTATTCTGAGTGGTAACCAGCTTTTCACTTTGCCTAGCTCTTAGGGGAAAAGGATAAGCATGCAGTGAGCGGGCCAACAGATGATTATTTTGTGGTTGTTGATGGTTAAATAGCATAGTAACTTGGGACTTGGGAACATGATTAACATCATTACTGATAACTTCTGAAATAATGTTTTGGTTGCTAGTGTGAGAATGCTGATGGAAACCAGTAATGTTCCTCTTTCTCCCTCTCTCCTCTGCCTCATGTCAGACAGACACAGCTAACAGTACAGCTAACACTGGAGCTCCTTCTCACAACACACATGTGTAACTTTTGAAAATTAAAGACCCATGAGGGTTTCTGTTTGTCCTAAGAGTGCCTGTAATTTTGATGTCACTCACCATGCGCTCTGTAGTAATAGAGCTTTGGATGGAAGAGTCAGATTCCTGTTGTCATTTCCCATGGCTGGGTTAGGATGGTGATGCTAGAGCTGGCAAGGTATTTGACAGAGGCCTCTCGAAAGTAGGGCACACCCATCCCTCCCCGGTGGTGTCTTTGGGACTCATAATTAACAAGAAACCTTAGGGAAAGTCTGACTTTCCAAATAGTTGTACTTTCCTCCAATTTAAAGATTTCTGTCAGAAGGCTCACTTTCACCCCACATAGAGAGATCGTGTGTGTGTGTGTGTGTGTGTGTGTGTGTGTGTGTGTGTGTGTGTAGGGGAAGCACAAGAAGGGAAAGGGAGCTGTTACTTGCTTTATGTAATACACAAATCCATGTGTTCTAGACTCCCCTGTTCAAAAATTTCCATAGGTAAATAGCAGTGTCTTCATCTGGAATTCGAGGTGCTCTGTGAATACTCTAAGCATCCTTTATGACCACAGGAGTTCTTTCTGCTTAACAATATAGTTTGCTTAACGTTTTCCAAGAACACCGTGGAGTTGTTGCCCCCCAAATTAGTGTTTCTCAAAACGTGATTTATGAAATGCCTACATCAGAATCACCTGGGGTATTTACTAGAAACAGAGATACCTGGTGTTCATCCCAGACCTGCTGAATCAGAACCTCTGGTGATGGGGCCCAGGAATCTGCATTCTAACAATGCTTACTGAAGTTTGAGAAACAGTCACACCAGCCTATTCTTTTTGAATGCTGTCTTTTCAGTTCCCCATCTGCCTGTTGAACTCTTGTTCATGTCCCTTAGGTAAAAGTGAGTTTTCTCTTCTGCAAGCATTTATGGTATTTTTTTTCCAGTATGTTTCATCTTCTGCTTTTTATTATAGCAGCTTTGCTCCCAAACTGTTTCAAGTTCCTGGAGGGTGAAAACCATGCCTGATTCACATGTGTATGCTTCACACCCTTTATGCCTAATAAGAACTCAGAAAATGTTTAGTGAATGAATGGTTCAGTCCTAGGATCGGACTTTTATTATACCTAGTAAACTTTGGGTATTGGAGTTTTGATTTTTTCTATTTAACTATCAGATATGCCTGGTCTGTTTGTGATGTGAGCTTAAGCTTTCCATGTCTGAGCATGTTTTCGTGACGTGATTATTCTTTCCGGCTTTAGCTTATGTTCACCTTCTCCTCTGGTAATCTAATATCCTTGATAGAGACATTACCTGGTTTTCATTTTTACATATCCTTGTATGACTCAACTGGGATTTTATCTAAGTATACTGTGTGGGTCTTCTCTGCTTTGAGAAGTGGAAATAGCGATCGTTTTCTGCCTGTTACAGAAATGTTCTTTTTATATTTTGTTATTTGTCCTACTAGTGTGGAGGTTAATATTAAACATCTCTTGAATAGTATCTCAATTAAATTGGCTGACTATGGGCAGATCCGTTGGTGAGAAAATGAAAAAATGTAGTCATGGATAAAGTGAGAAACTATTTCATAAGAGATGTTTAACTGTAACATAACATATTTCTTCTTTGTTTTTTTGATTGTTATGTTGCTGATTTATAGAAGAATCAGAAAATGACAGATTTATGCCACTGAGGACTTACTGTTTTCATGAATTTAGTTAGTGCACAGTTCCTGTAGATCTAGTGACTCCTCTTTCTGCATGGTTACCGTCTTGTGATTTGGAGTGGTTTTCTGTATAATGGAATTACTTGATTCATGGGAGCCTGCCCCTGCATGTCCCCCCCACCCCTCCCTTGCTGTGGGCAGGAGCTCTGTCTTGTTGGCTGTTGTATCCATAGGGTTAACTGTGTCTAGGATCTGGCACAAAGTAAGTAACCCATAAGTGCCTCTTGTTGGAACTATTTTAAAAGGGAGGATTAAAGTAAACATTTCTCTCTTTAGGGCATGCTTTAATTTGCCCTTCCAGCAACATGTCCATTGTAATTATTGCCAGCACTGAGTGTTCTCTATTTCCTTGATTATTATTTAGGAAAAATTATGTTTATGAATTGTAGCTTTGGTATACTTTTTCTGCTTTTTCACATTTGCCGCAGTTCTTAGGAAAATGCTGCTCAAATTCTTTTGTGGCTGTAAATTTTTAGTTTTATCCAAGTAAAATATGCATGTGTTTACTTTTGTTTTCTAGTCCTATGAGAAGGTGATATGCTTGTTTTGGTTATACTGACAGTCATTAGTGGTGCTTAGGACGAAGATGGGTGGTTTCTGTTTATTTTGCTCAAGTATTGAGAAGCTGGCTGTGTGCTTCATTAGCATTTGGGTGCGCTGAACCTCCCAGAAGACCCTGGAAGGTGCTAGCTGGGAACAAGGCCAGTGGGCTACTTGAGCCTTGGAACAGAATGGCATACGTAAGTTCATGTGGATTCATTTCAGAAGTGGTAAAGGGACAACAGGAAAAAAGTGCCGCACCAAGAAATGGAGAAGCCACCGATGAGAGTTCAATTTCAGCGCAGTACAGTTTGGGGAGAGCAGTGTGAGAGCTAAAAGGAGATGAGTCATGCTTTCTGAAGGGTAGATGTTCGCAGCAGTTCTGAAGCAGGCCCAAAGATTCAGATGTGTCTCATGCCACCACAGCTGCAGACAAGTCCAAGAAGAACATGGGGTAAAAGGTATCCTTTCTTTTCTCCTGAATCCAGGAGAGAGAGCCTCTTAACTGTTTTACAGATTATTTGGCTTTCTTACATAACAGTTAGAGCATGTTCAGGTTGCCCTATATCATTCCTGGATTGGGGCAAAAATATTAAAACATGGTGTAGGACTAAGTTCATAAGCCAGTAAAGTTCCACACTAAAGGAATTGGAATTTGAGGAGTGCATGGAAGATGAATCAGGAAGTTGCTGACTGATGTCTTTCATTCATTGACTTAACTAATGTTTCTTGAGAGAAAGTGCATTCAGTACACATTTTTAAAATGTACTTTAATACCCTTCCCAAGATTTGTCCTTCTAAAGATAAAAGAGAAAAGCTACTCTAACAAACTAATAATTTTATTAAAGCATTTTGCTGACTCAAAACCACTAAGTGGGCTCTTAGGAAGGACAAAAATACAGGCATTTGATTTTATAAATTCTCTTGGAAGAAAAGAAAAGAGAAAGAAAAAGTAAATGCAGCTTGTTTTTACCCAAGCCTTTTTCTTTGTCTGTTTTACTGGAATCGCACTAAGCTTCTCTTTTTGTTCTCTCTTCCCCTATCCTATGAAATTTATTTAAATTGAATGGAAATTGAAATGGATGGTTTATTTAATAAATGATATTGGCATAATTAGCTACCAGAAAAAAAATTGTTAGACCTCCACCTAACATAAAATAAATGTCAGGTGAAGTAAAGGTCTAAATGTGCAAAATAAAATATATAAATATTAGAAGGAAATATAGGAGAACATTTGTGCCACTTTGGGTTAGGGTAAGAGGACCTTCTCAAGCAAGGTGAAAAACATAGACTCCATACAGGAAAAAATGGCCACATTTGAGCAAATAAAAATTAAAATTAGTGTGTGGCTAAAGTCAGCATTAGCAAAGCGGGAAAAATGAAACCATAGGCTGGGGTGTCCTGTGACACACATGCATCATACGACACCAAGAGGCACATAGTTTTCAGGGAGCTCCTACAAATTGATAAGTAGAAGGTGAACAACCCAGGAGAAAAATGGGCAAAGAACATGACTGTGTATTTCAAAGAAGATGAACTTCATTCACAACAAGATAAACTTCATTGAGAAATAGCAATTGAAATGACCTGATACAACTTTTTACCCATCAGATTAGCAATAATGCAAAGGATGCTAACATTAAATGGTTTTGTAAAGGTAGCGTGGAAAGAAACCCTCTCCTGCGTGGCCAATTGGGAGTATGAATTTCTACAACTTTTTGGTAATTTTGCCATATGGATTAAAAAATATATATGGGGGTGGGAGATACAAACTATTGGGTGTAAGATAGGGTCAAGGATGTATTGTACAACACACGGAATATAGCCAATCTTCTGTAATAACTGTAAATGGAAAGTAACCTTTTAACGTTGTATAAAATATAAGAAAGGTTAAAAAAATTTTTAATTGTACAAACTCTTAGACCCACAGTTATACTTTTAGAAATACAGGTTCACAATCCCTCATCCAAAACTCTTGAGGCCATTTGTGTTTCAGATTTCAGAGATTTTCAGGTTATTAAAGATAATACGATGGCTATACTGTATATTGTATAACACATCCCTCAAGGTTTGGGACAGCACTCCATAAGCAAACACGTTTATATTTCTAAAGGGAACAGATGAATATTCACATCAGTTTAGATCATTTTTGGCACCACATGAATCAAAGAAAAATTTCTGAATTTTTAGAGCTTGTTGGGTTTCAAAAATGTGGATGGCATTGGGCACCCATAAATACTGCAAAATAAAATCATTGATGCACAAATAGGCTGAATTATTTCTATTAGCAAAAGACTGGAAGCACTCCGTGTCGATCAGCAGAGGGGTGGAATAAATGGTGGTGCATTTGTACTCTGTGTATTATGCAGCTGTCAAAAGAGTGAGTTAGATTTTAACGTACTGACGCAGAAAGATTTGTTTGTATTAGATGAGAAAACAAGTTGTAGAAGAGAAGCGTGTGGTACAATCCCACTCAAAAAAGAGGGAGGGAGGTTATCACCCACTTACGCATGTATGTGTTTTACAAGGAAGAAAAGCTTTGGGAGGATATATACCAGACTCTAGACGCTGGTTATCTCAGGAGGATGAGATTTGGAAGGAAGTAGGAGACTGTTAACATTTTGTTTACATGATTCTAGAGTTTGACTTGTTAAAAAGAGCATGTATTAATTTGGTCACCAAATAAAAGCAATTTTTCTCTTAGAAACAAATACAGTTTGTATTACAGAGCACTGAGAGTTGGCACCTCTCCACTAAGGTGCAGCTCTCCAGACCATGAGGGAACCTGCTTTTCATAATTAATAATTAATGGAAGGCAGAGAGCTAAGCCTGGAGCTAGGCTTACAGCTCCAGTCCTCAAGCAGGGCCTTCATTACTTAGTACCGAAGCCTAATAATCTCCAACGTGTATTAGCCTGTCCCCCCGCGGGAAAAAAACAAGTTAAACTTGGACTGTTACTATGATACGGAAATCCGGTCACCCAGGGAGTCTTTTTTTAATTGACCCACTTGTGGGGAATAATAACTCCAGAAAGTAATATTGATTTTTCTTTGACTCGTTGAGTAAGACAAATGTGGTTTCCGCTTCATGAGTGTAGTGTATGACACTCATTTTAAACACATTTAGAGTATGTTTAAAAATAGAACTACTTCTACCATACTGTCATTTTATTTTACAGTCAAGTTTTCCTAGTACTGTACCCTTAGTTCCTGGAAGGAAAATTACTAAAGATTTAGATGGATCTAAAGCTAATTAGTATTATGTCTCCAAATAGTTATCATGCTATTTACTTGGTTTTATTTCCTAAATATATACAGGCTGTGTAGCCCTTACCTTTAACTCAGATGCAGAAAGAAACTTGTACATAAACTTTTGAGTGTGGATAGATTGAATGGATAAATGCTGAGAAAGGAGAAAAGATTAAGCACATCAGTGATCATAATAAAACAAGCCCAGGACAGGGCGGTATATGCAAATTGACAGCATTTGTGTGTTTGTTTTTCTCAACTGTGGTATCTTATGTGGATGGCATTGGGCACCCATAAATACTGCAAAATAAAATCATTGGGAGCAGGTGCTCCTTAGAAAATAAAGAGAAGCCATTTGCTAAACGTGATACTGTGCCGTGTAACTTCATTTTGAGAACTAAGATTGCTCTGTTAGACTGGATGAATGTTAACTTGATTTCTTTTCCCTACTCCGAGCTCTATATAAAACAAATGAACATGAGTTAATATCTCTTTCCTTAAAGCATTTTGCTTGCTCTGGAAAGTGAAGTCAGTCTTTTCAGGTTGTTGGGTAGTTTGGGAGCATGGGCTGTGCCTGAATTTGTTTGAAGGTAAATGTACATAGTGTTCAAAATATTCATTATCCTCCAGGGCCGATAATGCCACCCTCTATAGAGGGAAGTGAGGGTGAAAAAGGAGTGCTTTCCACACACTACTCTGAGGCCGTTCTTTGACCTGTGACTTAGAATTGTTAGTAAGTGATATCTATTTACATTTAACTCTTTAATAAGATGTAATAAAAGAAGGGCGGGAGAGATGAGAAGTAGTACTGATGTTGAAAGGCAGTAGATTCAAGTTGTATGTGATAGTCACGCTATTTCTCTGAGCCTAGTTTCTTTGTCTATGAGCTTGGGAAATGAAAGGCCCCGTCTGTTCTCACTTTTGATAGCCCTGAGAAATAAGGAAGGTATATCTACTTTAAGTAGCTTTCTTTAGCCTTGGCACTGTGTGTGTGTGTGTGTGTGTGTGTGTGTGTGTGTGTGTGTGTGTGTACATATAACAGATGTTTTTAAAAAACAAACCACACAGTTTCTTGTCCTTTTAGTTTCTACAGTATCAAAAAGAATCCTTTCTTGTTATTGATAAACTCATAACTGTAATTATTACAATCGTCATTAAAATAATTTTTATTAGTCTTAAATTTTGTGATGCTCTGATCATCCTCTACTTCCTATATTGAACAGCTATGAGGGGATATCTGCAGCCTGAGTGAATATAATGTAACTTCATTTCAAGGATTTTATTTTAAGGTTTAAGAACTGTAATATTAGTTTCAAAAATAAAATTATTTAAAATATTTCACCAAATATGCAATTTTTCCAAAGCCAGCCAAGTTTTATTTTAGAGTCTGGGCCTGTGCACATTTGATAACTTATCTGTCTCACCGGTAAGAATGACAGAGCTAAAAGTCTTTAATTTTGTAGGAGACATAGAGATTTCTGGTCTTTTCTTCCGTAACAGTGTGCTGTCACCTTGCTCTCTCCTCTGCATTCTTTTAAAATGAAGGTAAAGGGAGGAAAGGTCACCCACTCCCCACTTTGATCTCTTATCTCTCTCTTAACTTAAACATTGCCTTCAGGTATCTGTTTCACCCATTTGAAGACCAGAGGGAAGTGGATTCTAGGTGGACTTTTATTTTTCTAAGAAGGGGGTTTTTGAATTGGCAGATGCCTGTGATCTGATTGCTTTCTACATAAATAAAGAAAAAGTGGACCTCTAAGAAGGCTAAGGGTTAGAGTTTCCAAAACAGATGAGTTTTACTGTGTTCTGATCAAGAACTTGAGTTCTCAGAAACAATCCGTGCTTTGTTTGCTAAACAAGTCTGCTGAACATCGTGTTCTTTTCTGGGAAGAATTTGGGGGATGGGCTGTGCAGGGCAGGCTACGAGGGAGGTGGAGAGGGAGCGAGAGAAACTTAGGACACTTATAAATCATAATCAGCCCTTAAAATGTATAGGTCTAGGGCAAGAGTATAAATGGAGGCCCCAGACCACATATCTAAATATTTAATTTATAATTAAGCTAACAAACTGTTAAATAAAACACATTCTCGCCTCCTACCTTCACAAATATACTTTTATGATGACCTCTAGATTCAAATTTATTGAATTCTATCTATATACTCCTCAGACCCCTTGGGATTCTGCACTGGATATGGCTGCATGGGGGGAACTGGCTCAGTGGCCTGAATTTCATCTTTTCCCGTCTCCGACTCTATCCCTCATCCTGCAGGACACACAGCCCATGTGTCCAAGCTCTGTCCACTCCTAGGGCCTATGGGTTCACATACTCATGGGCGGATGGGCCCAGGGAAGAGGCCCACACAAGCACTGAAAACAGATAAGGTGTCATTTGGGTAAGGAATTCCAGGATCCTGCTTATTGTTAGTATGGAGAGAACGCTTCTCTAATGGAAATATAATGCGAGCCACATAAGTAATCTTAAATTTTCTGGTAGCCACATTGAGGAAGAGGAAGAAGAAACAGGTGAAATTAATGTTAATAATATAGCTTATTTAATTCAATGTATCAAAATTATCAGTTATAAAGAATTATTAATAGAGTTTACATTCTTTTTTGTACTAAGTCTTTGAAATCCAGTATGTATTTTATAATTAGAGAACATGTCAGTTTTGACTGGCCCCATTTCACATGCTCGGGAGCCACCTGGGTCTCGTGGTATTTGTACCAAACAGTACAACTCTAGGCCAAGGGAGCCCAAACTCCTTGTTCTATAGGGGCACTTGGCCTGTACTTAACTATTTTTTTCCTCTTCCATTCAAGTTTGTCACCTGCCTTTTACTCATTCAACTCACTGCTGCTTGCCTTTCTTCTCAGGAATGGTATGGTCCTAAAAAATTTGTTTGCATAGATGAATATACCTTTTATCCCCCTGTTACTGACAAATACTTTTCCAAAAGCCAATGCTTCCACTTTCCATCTTGAGTAATTACTGGAATTGTAATCCTTCTGTTCCCCACTTTCTGAAGTCTTTGTGCTATATTGTTTTGGATAATGTCTAGGGTCTTTTTCCTTCCTAGAGGAACTTTTTTAAAAAAAGTTCAGTTTAATTGCATGCATATTTTAAAACTGTGGCCAGTTCTACCAAATGAGGATACAAATCTAGAAGGTAGGGTACTGTTTTTGTTTGGACTAGAACAGCAGCTTTATCTATTTCAGGATAGAGTTTCCAGAATTAGAAGAAGAAAAAGCATCTAGTTAAATTTGAATTTCAGAAAAAAAAAGAATATATGTTTTTTAGCATAAGTATGTCTCATGAAACATTTGAGACATACTTATACTAAAAAATTATTTGTTGTTTATCTGAAATACAAATTTAACTGGATGTCCTGTATTTTATCTGGCAACCCTATTTCAAGACTGTTTTACTGTCTCAAAAATGGGGGACCCTAAGCAGCTTTTATTTCTGTGGATTAAACTATTGATATTTACTGTGTTAGAAATTTAAACTGAGAAATACTTTCATATATAGTAATTCATTCAGAAAAATAATAAACCCCATTCTTGTTAACATATGTATTTTTTATGAAAAATAACTACCTTCTATAACAAGAAAAAATAGGGAGAAGAATGTTCTTATTTTATATTGTTGCAACTCTTAACGCCTGGCTTAAGTAGAAGATAGTTGGATTCTCAAGTCTCTTTCTGTTTCTAATCAGGTGTGCTATCACAAAGACATGTACCATCTGGAACTCTCCACTGGACACTTGGGAGAAAATGAGAGTGGCAAAAGTCAAATGACATCTTAGTATTGTTATGAAAATAGTTTTGACCTTGAGAATCTCCTGAAAGGATCTAAAGGACCTCTTGCACGGTCCCCCAACCATGCTTTGAGAACCCCTGGGCTAGGAATAATAGACCCTCTAATTCTAGCTTGTGTGTTGGATAGATCATAGATAATCAGAACAGAGGATAAACATTCTTTGTTTTAAGTAGGACTAATGAATCAAATCATAAAATACAAAACAAATTTTAAAATGATTATTCACGTTTAGCGGTAATTCTTAAGTTTTGTTTTGTTTTTTACTTTAAAATTACTCTGTTGGCCGCTCTCACCTTCTGAGATGGCCCACACTCTGTCTGTGGAGTGTGCTTCTGTCTAAATAAACCCACTTCTTACCCATCACTTTGTCTCTCACTGAATTCTTTCTGCGATGAGACATCAAGAACCTGGGCTTCATTAGGTCCTGAAACCAGATACTGAAACCCCCGCCAGGTGGGAGAAGTTAACTGTATGCTGCCACAACAGGCAGACCACGGACTGGCTGGAACCAGAAGGTTGATGATGCTGACTTCCGCTTACCTCACCACCAACCAATCAGAAGAAGGTCCATGAGCTGATCACACCCTCCTCTTTGAACCATTACTATAAAACTCCTCACTACCCCCTGCAGGTCAGGACACTCAGTTTTGAAAGCATTAGCCCTCTGTGGACCCCTTTGCCTGGCAAAGCAATAAAACTATTCTTTTCAATTTCACCCCCACCAAAAATAAATAAATAAAATAAAATAAAATTACTCTGTCAAGAAAATAGCTATCAATCTGTCAAATAGGTACATTGTCAGCTTTCTATTTAGAATAAAATTTATATAGCCATTTAGAACAAAGCTTTACATTTTTTATTATAAAATTCAATAAAGATGTCACATGACAGTTTCTTAAAATGCTGATTGGATTGAACTGGGTTTATTTTTAAGATGTGTCTGTTCTAGGCATAGTACACATTGCCTAGTACTTAGGCTTGGCCAGTTTATAAAATAATTAGCATAATGCAATAACTCATCTGATTCTCATCTCAAAATAGAAAACGTGTAGAGGTTGGCAGTGGGCCAAATGCGAGAGTACACAGAGAAGTGCCCTCAAACTTAGAGGTGACTTCTTGAATTGCTTTAATTGCTTGGACAACAGAAAATGAAAGAGCCATTAACAAAAATAGAGCAGGAGGAAGTGCAGGTCTGGGATAAAGATGGTATGTTCAGTTTTGGACTGGAAATGTTGTAGGGTGGGTCAACAGAGAGGAGATGGTGTGTGATAGGGTTAGAGAGAGTTGTCCACAGAGTAGTAAAACGATTTCCAAGGAAGACAGTGTAAAGAGAGAAGAAACGAAGAGCACATCTGTGAGGAGTACCTAACTGTGGGGTAGGAAAGAGGAGATGGGGAAGAAAAAAGGAGGAAAGGAGGAAAGGTTGGAGAGAGCTAGGAAGAGGCTAGGTGAAGAAAGTGTCCTTAGAGTGAGATGAGAAGAGCTCTTCGTGGAAGGGTGTGTGGTTAGCAGGAGCAAGTATAGGATCGAGATTGAGGAATGGTCATTGGTTCTTCAATTTGGAACTGCAAAACTGGTACCCTTAGAGACAGTGTAGTTTCAATTAATTGTGAAGTTTTTGTTATTTCAGGTTTGGATTGGAGAGAAGGGAAGCAGAAAGGTTTTTGACTTGTCTGGGGTAACAGAAATCCTAAAGAGCTACATCGGTGTTCTTTTCCTTCCTCTCTGTTGTCATTCACACGGGTGTTAATTAAGCTAGCCAAGGTGAAGCTAAAAAACTCACTCCAGCAAACTCACCGCCTCAAATATTCAACCTTATTTTAGAGTGACGTTTGTTCTTAAATATCATCTTTATATTTTAGGTAAAACGCTGGCCTTAGAGTCTGAAGATGTGCACTCCAGCTCTGCAGCTCTGCTGCTCGCTTACCCTCTGAGGGCTCCTTTTTCTGCTCAGCTGAATTAGAGTTGGACTAGATTATCTCTAAGGCTATGCCAAAATCATGCGATGTTATGCATCTATGACATCTGTCTTTTCTTTCCTTTTATTATAATAGGTTCAGCAAGTTGAAGAGTCTTAACCTTTCCAATAATCATTTAGGGGACTTCCCATTAGCAGTCTGCAATATTCCAACCCTGGCCGAGCTGAATGTGTCCTGCAATGCCCTCCGAGCAGTCCCAGCAGCCGTCGGAGTTATGCACAAGTATGTCCTTCAAACCCTGCTGCAAAGTATCTCTCAGAAACCCCGAGAAAGCTGCATCAGGGTCGCAGCACATGAGATTAGTTAACTTGTTATGTTGGTCATATGTTGGTCTCTTGGTCCCAAATCAAGAGATCATGCTCTTGTGTAGAGTTCGTTTGTTAGCTTCTTTCAGAATCTTGTAAAAAATTAAAATACCCTTGTTTAGAATGAAGACCCCTACAGGTGAACGTGTCTAAATATGGGAGGAGGGGTTACTTTCTCATTTCCTGAGTTACGTTGAATTCTAAGACCTAGAAGTTAATTTTTTAGAATAACAATGAAAGATGGGTATTTGGGCTGATTCACACTGCAGTCAGCTCGTGTTGTTCTCATTTATGCCTATCCAAGTTGGGAAAATTGGTCATAATTTTCGTTTTCAGTAAAAGATTAAGATGTTTATCTCTGATCATTTCTCTCTGGTGTATTATTGCCTCAGGCCCTGTCCTTAGCATTTTGCAAAGGATAGTGTATTTTCTTTTTCTGGTATTATGATCTGTACTTATGGAACTCGTATGTTAATAATAAAGATGTAAAATTTATACATTCTCTTTCTAATTCTTATGTTTTCTTTAATAGCTTACAGACATTTTTGTTGGATGGAAACTTTCTCCAGACCCTTCCTGCTGAGTTGGAGAACATGCATCAGCTTAGTTATCTTGGTCTTTCTTTCAATGAATTCACTGACATTCCAGAGGTATTGGAGAAATTGACTGCTGTGGATAAGCTTTGTATGTCTGGAAACTGTATGGAGACTCTTAGGCTACAGGCTTTAAGAAAAATGCCTCACATTAAACATGTGGATCTAAGGTAACCATTTTAAAGATATATATCCCATTTGAGTGGTTGGCTTATATTTGGGGGGTAGGTTATAGCCCTTTTGGTGGCATTCTTCTGTCGAGGCAAGCAGGCTGGTTAGTTGCAATAAGGGCCCGCTTTGCTATTTTTGCCCAGAGGGAAGTATAATGATTAGTAGTAGGGTCTGCTCATGCCTGAAACTTGTTAAATTTTTTTTTCTCACTGATGAGTGACCACATATCTTGAAGGTCTTAGTTGGTTTTGCAAGTTTGAGCCCAGTTTTAATTAGCGTGAATCAGTAGGCCCATCGAGTCAGAGAGAGCTATTTATGGTGAATGAAAACCGTATCAAGAGCCAAGTGGATATTTTTCTCTCTTATTCCTACTTTTCTGTGGCTTGAGGCAGTTGACACAATTGAGCATCTCTCCTTAATTTTTTTTCCCTTCCTTGGCTTCCTTAATATAATATATTCATTAAATTAAATTTATTACTTATTTAATTTACTTATTTTAATTTCCTCTCTCTCTCTATCCAGATGGGTCTGCCCGTAGTTTACAGTTCTTTACAAAAATGTAAAACTCATAATCTCTTGGTAGGCCCAAGTTTGGCCAGAACCTCCACTCTCAGCCCTTGCAAGAACAAGGGAACCTGCATTTTGAATCCTGATTGCACTAAACTCCAGCTGAAAACACTAACACAAGCCTTGCTACATCACAGATGCCCAGTAATCATCCCTTTGTATGTAAACTTCAGTTTTACTTTCTAATGCACAAAGAACCAATACACAAGGAGGAAGCCATTCTAAATTTCTCTTTTTTTAAGGAAAAACAAGAGCCTGTCATTGGGCTTGAGTTCCTGCAAAGCAACCTATTAGGTTTAGGCCTTAATATTGACTTGCCCAATTTGATACTTTTTCAACCAAACTAACTTTCCCATTAGCCAGGGAGTGATGACCACATTAAATCTTGGGTGAAATATTTAATGTCTCTGTGCAGCTGTGTTCTCATCTCTAGATTACAGTTAATAACAGAATCTAATTCATAGAGTTTTGGAAGGAATGGAGTAAATGCCTCACTCTCCCAGCAAATGTTACATATTGTTATTATTACCTGCTGAGATCTCGTACTCATGAACGTGCTCAGCTGTCCGTCTTGGCATCTTTTCACCTCTTTGATGGTTCTTTCCTTGTTTTACTACCCACTTTCCTCTCTGGTGATAACCCCAGACCCTCACTCAGGCCTGTTCATCAGTATAAAGTAGCATCACCTTTTGCTCCTCTCTCATCTCCATTCTTACCCGTTTGGCCCCGGGGAACCCATTCATTCCAGTCCCACAAAGAGTTGATTTGCTTTACCTTTCCCCAGACTAAAGGAATCAAGCCTGTCGCACCTGGGGAAGTGTTAGCAATTTGCAGACCTAGAATTCTTAGTTCAGGGAGTTCAAATGGTAATAATTTATCTGACTTTGAGAACTTTTTGGAGTGTGACAGGATAGGGAACTGAACACTTTGTCTTGTTAACTTTCTTTCTAAATTGTTAACGTTATTTGCCTCTGAGTCACTTGGGTTTAGAAAACCTTCATACTCAAGAATTTGAGCCCTTTTTAAATTCAGCCACCCAGAGGTATAACGATGGTCGTTTTGACCTCAGGTAGCAAGCACGAGGGGATTTATAAGTTACCTGGTATGGATAAGAAAGCATCATTTTTCTTGATCTGAATTAGCTTACAAACGAGATCAATCTAATACGTTTGGAAGTAACTTCTTATTAAGAGCTTTGTAAACTCTTCAGATTTCTAGTTCTAACTGGGTCTTTTTTAGATGAGATTAGTTACAGGATATTTAAATACCAGAATAGACTTCTGTTCATGTAAATGTGGAATGATCATGAGTGGGTAACTGCTTCCTTTCAGACCGCTGAGCTGAGGGGGCAGAAATCTGGTCAGATTTGCTTATAGTTCTGCCTTAATATCTTAAACTGAAGCTAGTGGAATGATTTAAGGGGAGTTTCACTTAGTTTCTGTAAGCAGAGGGCTGATTTTATTGATTGAATTTTTATTCCTTCAGATGGAAATATTACATCAGATTAAAAGTAGTCATTTTTCTTTTAATCTTATTCTTTTTCTCATATTCACATTTTTGAGTCTGATACCATTCTATGGCATCAGTAATAATTTCTCCTCCTCTTCTCTGTCCAAAATGGGGATATTACGTCTTTCTCCTCGATCACCTCTCTTTCTGTTTTGTGCCTTGGTGGTTGGTTGCCTGTCCTCACAGGACTTCATCATTTACCTTTCGTCTCCATGGTAAATATTCCTCAATTTTTCTCTAACTCTTATTTCTCTTCTTGGGATTAATTCCACTTCAGCTGCCAGCAGGATAATTTCACCTTGCTTTCTCCTGTTGACACACTCACCCAAATTACATGTGAAACAGAGTTTAGTTTCTTTCTGTTCAACCAGTTCTTTCCCCTGGATTCCTCATTTTGCTGTTAGCGACACTGCTTCATTGGTTATCCAGACACAAAATTTTTGACTCTATTTTCTGGTCTGCCACCAGAACCCATCAGTTCTCGCACACTAGTTTGACTCCTTGTCCCTTCCTTTGCCTTCTCACTCCTGCTATTGTCTCCTAGCTGAGCTGTCTCCTGCCATTGTACAGCCTCTCAAGCAAGCACAGCCTTGCTCAGAGCCTTCAGTTCTCTAGTTCAAGATATTCAAGCTCTTGCATCTGGTTTCAACCCACTAGCCTGTGAATCCCTTGAGGATGAGGCTCTATCTAGCTCAGAGCTGCTCATAGTGTGGTCCTCCAGCCTGTGCTAGCAAACCTACTATTTGCTACTTTTCTGCAATGAGATATGTATAGAAATTGAGACTTAATATCTTAGAAACGCACAGTGACTTGACATTGCCACAATATCCAAGTAGACTCATGTAAGCAGACTTTCTCATGGTACAGGGAGTAGACTAGTTTCGGTGTTGGCGAACTTGCAGCGATGAACTGCTTGTGCGGTGCGCTGTGCCCTGGTATGTGCATATGACTACACATCAGTCTGTGATGGATTAGAAGTTCAGAAAATAGGTCCTGCACCCGAGATAACTTGAGAAGCACTGCTCTTATTTATGTATCCTTGAGTTCCCAGTGTTAGCGCTTAGTAGGCACAGTACTTGATAAAGATTAATCGACTAACTCACCTTTGTAGCCGTATTCTCACTCCTGTCACATAGCCTGCACTCCTGAGGGACCCCCTACACCCATGCGTGAAACTCACCTTGTGCTCTTCTCTTCAGTCCAAAGGCCATTCAGCAACTCCTCATGGACTCCTTTCTTCTCCCATTTACATCTGTTGAATTCTGCCTGCCCTTGGGATTCAGATGAGACGGCTCCTCTTGCACAGCATCTTTTTTGACCATTCTCTGTATTTTACGCCATTTATGACATTTATCACATACTTGTATCTTTAGACTTCGTATTTTAAAGCGTATCTGGTTTTCCTCACTAAATGACTAAATCTGTTGACAAGCACCTTACTTTATTCACCTCGGATTGATGCAAAGCCATAGGTTACTGTCATCATCATCACCATGGCTGTGCCTTGTTCGCAGAGCACCAGCACATGCATTCATTTGATTTTCTCAGCTGCCTTGTAGGACAAGGAAGGTGTCATCCCCATTTTACAGGTTAGAATTAGACTTAACCGAGACTTTGGTGACTTGCTCAAGGCCACACATGCAAGTGTTGAGCAGCAAACTGGAACTAGAACATTTTCATGCTGCCGATCAACACATAGTAAATGCTCAGTGAGTATTGATGAAATAAATAAAATGCCTGTGTTCACTGAGGAGATTATTGGAAGAAAATTTTTACCACATTTTGCCTCTTAAAAGGTCACCCTAAGTAGTTGTATTATTGTGTGAGCCTGAAAACTTTTGATATTTGCATCCTGATAAGACTTGGCAATTTAAAGTGCATAGTGGGACTAACCTCCCTTTTCTTTTGTCTCCTCATTAAACCAGCCCTTTAATTACGTTAGTGTTAATACAGTGGAGGGGGAGGGCGAGGAGATGATAGTGCCACGTGAAGATAATTTAAAGTGTAGATTAGGGAGATCATGGGACATTTTTTCAATTCCTGCAATCTCTTATATCCAAAATTAGATTTGGGGTTTTTTTTCTTTTTATTCTGTGTACATATTCTAGTAATCTAGTGAGCATTTGGAGATAGGCAAATTGCTGGGTTGAGGCCAGTTTTTTAATCTTACAACCTGGAATAGAAAAGAAAAGGAGCAAAAAAAAAAAAAAATCATCTTGGGGACATTTGAAGAGGCAATATGCTGTTCTTGCAGGTTGACAAGTCCTAGCTCTTTGCTGTCTGGTCACTCTTCCTTGTGTTTCAGTGGCTTTATGATACTGCTAGTAAAATTTTAGTTACCCTCATTTTATTTTATTTTCTCAAAGGGCAGAAAATCACTGCAGAGAAGACTTGGCTTTTTTCTAAGCTCCTGCCTTTGTATTAATGCTCTTCTAACCAAGTGCATGATCTCAGCACTCTGTTGGCTTTGTAATGAGAAGCAGGAGGTTCTGTTGTTTGTTTGTTTGTTTGTAAAGGATTTGGGCGTAGCCTAGCAAACTAGGAATTGAGATTTTCATCTGTTTTTCTCCACTTTGAAGCCAGATGTGTTTTTGTTACGTTGATTCCTGGTCCCCATTACTACTTACTTATCTTCTTGGCAGCTCATTCATGGCAACTTTAGTCTATTAGCTAACTAGTTCTTATGACTGAGGCTCTGCCAGTTTTTCCCTGTGCCCTGAACTTGTTGATCCCCATTATCGTCCTTTGTTTTATGATTTCTCAGTGAATCCTACGTGTCAAATTTCAGTATTTTCTGCACTTTGCTCTTTCAAGTAGTATTTTAAAATTGGAGATCGTTTTGGTAATTAATCTTTGGTCCAGAACCAACTGAAAATTCAGATGTATTTGCACACCTGTCTCTGGTGTATATTTGGCTCCCATTCATTATTCTTTTTCCAAGTTCACCGATTAATTCTGTCCTTTATGGCTGCTCATCTACCTGCTCACTCATCCTCTCTCTTTCCTGAAATATCCATGTAGTTGTAATGTGCTTAATGGGTTATTCTGGGTTTTGCTTCTCGTGTTCTTTCAACCAGATTCTTTGGAAATAAACATTCAAATGATTTTTTTCTCCGTTGAAATGAACTAAGGTGAAATCAATACGCATATCTCTCTTCCAGCCTTAATGATCTAAATTGTGTTTCAGATTATATTGTCAAGGTTAAGACCTCATGGAATTGTAGCTAGTTAAGGAAAGCCAGATACTGAGATTAAAGAAATCATGGAGGACCGTGACAGAGTGAGACCTGAGTCCTTCTTGTTAGTCACCATGTGAGGGTGTGACTGTTTATTTATAACACTGCAGTTAATTATAGTCTCTATTTTTGTCCTTTTCCTCTCAAGACTGAACCTAATTAGGAAGCTAATAGCAGATGAAGTGGACTTTCTCCCTCACGTCACTCAGCTTGATCTGCGCGACAATAAGCTTGGTGATCTAGATGCTATGGTTTTCAACAACATTGAAGTTTTACACTGTGAAAGGAATCAACTGGTGACACTAAACATCTGTGGCTATTTCCTAAAAGCACTGTATACCTCTTCTAATGGTATGTAACAAAGACCACATCAGATTTTCTCTTTTGTTTTTTTTTTTAAATTTATTTATTTAATTTATTTATTTTTGGCTGCGTTGAGTCTTCATTGCCGCATGCAGGCTTTCTCTAGTTGCGGCGTGCGGGCTTTTCATTGCAGTGGCTTCTCTTGTTGCAGAGCACAGGCTCTAGGCACGCGGGCTCAGTAGTTGTGGCACACGGGCTTAGTTGCTACACGGCATGTGGGATCTTTCCGGACCAGGGCTTGAACCCGTGTCCCCTGCATTGGCAGGCGGATTCTTAACCACTGCGCCACCAGGGAAGTCCCCAGAGTTTCTCTTTTGGTTCTAAGAATTTACTCAGTGCCATCTTCTCTGCCTCAACTTTGATTTTTCTTTCCATTTAGGAAAATAAGTTTTTCCAATTTTGCTAAGACAAAAATCATAAAAGAAGAATCCTGGTTTGGTATTTAAAGGAATCAAAAAGGAAGATTTTATAGTTCCTAATTTGTTTTTCTCATATCGTGATATTTAGATAGGTTACTCCCACTTGTGATTTGGCTCTTCTCCTTGAAGGGCAGACAGGGGGGAAGGTGGGGGGTGAACTGTTGATTGGGCTACCTTGTTAAGATAGTAAATCTGGGGGGCTTCCCTGGTGGCACAGTGGTTGAGAATCTGCCTGCCAATGCAGGGGTCCACGGGTTTGAGCCCTGGTCTGGGAAGATCCCACATACCGCGGAGCAACTAAGCCCGTGAGCCACAACTACTGAGCCTGTGCGTCTGGAGCCTGTGCCCCGCAACAAGAGAGGCCGCGACAGTGAAAGGCCAGCGCACCGTGTTGAAGAGTGGCCCCCGCTTGCCGCAACTAGAGAAAGCCCTCGCACAGAAATGAAGGCCCAACACAGCCAAAAATAAATAAATTAATTAATTAATTAAAAAGAAAAAAAGATAGTAAATCTGGAGAATGAAAGTGAAAGGGAGGTCTGTTACGGACTCCATTCAGGGTCTCAGATTTCCCGCTCCACCAACAAAGGAGCTCACCTTAAGAGAAACCCAAATTATATACCCACAGGGACACCACAAAGCAAGAGTCTTACTCGTTTAATAAGGTCTCCTCCTTAGAATTTGGAAATCATGGCAGTTCTAAAACAGAAAAGGTCGTATGGGCATATGTTTGCTGAAGTGAAGATTTCCATTCCCTCCCATCAGACAACTGAATGGAAACAAGTACTTATTACTACGTGCTGAACAAATATTTGTCAAGCACTTGTTTTATGCATAGTGTAGTGCAAGAGTGCTAGAGGATAGGGATTTTTTTTTCTCTTTTCTTTTTTTTAATGAGATTACTGTCTTCTCACTGGAGAAACAAACCAAACCTCAGATAGCTACAGGTCACCAAAGGGTTATAGGATATGGGTAGCTGGGAGGTATGAAGTGGGTGTTGAAAAGGAAAGAATCTGAATGTGGTTTGTTCGGCAGATGGAAGAACACAGGGAATTCTTTTTATTTATTTATTTATTTATTTATTTATTTATTTATTTATTTATGGCTGTGTTGGGTCTTCGTTTCTGTGCGAGGGCTTTCTCTAGTTGCAGAGAGCGGGGGCCACTCTTCATCGCGGCGCGCGGGCCTCTCATTATCGCGGCCTCTCTTGTTGCGGAGCACAGGCTCCAGACGCGCAGGCTCAGTAGTTGTGGCTCACGGGCCTAGTTGCTCCGCGGCATGTGGGATCTTCCCAGACCAGGGCTCGAACCCTTGTCCCCTGCATTGGCAGGCAGATTCTCAACCACTGCGCCACCAGGGAAGCCCAAACACAGGGAATTCTAAACTCATAGGTACCTGCTGGAAAGTGGTGAGAAGTACTTATGGGATGCATGGCTTGGAGTGAAGCTTGGTGAAGCTTTGAAGCTAGTACAGTAAGCTGTAGAGAACCAGTGGAGATTCTTAGTGGAGGAGGCATGTGATGGAAATGATGCTATTAAGACTGTTAACATGAAAGCAGTGTGCAGAGCGCACTTATGGGAGAAGAGTGGAATGATGCACTCTTCCACTAATCCAGGGTACTGCAGTGGTTTTTGTGTGAGCTAGTAGTAATCTGCAGTCAGGACTACAGATGCTGATTTAAGACATCTGCTCATAGGTGGTACCTGAAACCATGGAAGTAAGGTAACTAGAAAAGAGAAGAGACCCAGTACCAAAAGTAGACCGCCAAAACCCTCACAGTTAGCTGGGGCCAGAGTAGGAAACCAGAGAGAAGCTGAACCTCTGAAATACTTACTTGGTAAGGGTTTAGAGAAGCAGAAGGACATCTTGAAACTACTCTATCTGAGAAACAAAACCCTAGGTGTCATTTCGTACAGTTTTGAGGAAGGGCTTCCAGATTTGAGTAGAGGACGTCATTTGTGACCCTCAGGAGTGCTGTTCCAGTAGAGTGAAAAAGGCACAAGCCAGGGTGCATTTGATTTTATGGAAGGAACCCTGAATGTTTAAAACAAAAAATGGTATTCATACAGTTAATCTTCCAGATAAAATTTAGCATGCATAACAAGAGGAGTGCCACAGTAAGTGGATAAGAAAGAGGTGGGAAAGTAGAATGAGTGATTTATTTCAGTCTCTGAATAAGATCTTGTGATTAAATTAGAAGTTCTTTGTACTTTCCTATAGTTTCAAAGTTAAACAAATGGATGTATTTCCTAACCTAAACAAACCATGGAGAATAAAGCACAGGAATGATATTCTACATATAAAAAGAGTCTCAGTGTCACTTGAATGGTAATGTTTTTGTTTTCTGCTTCCTAGAACTTGTCCAACTTGACGTTTACCCAGTTCCGAATTATCTGTCCTACATGGATGTTTCAAGGTAAGAAGGCAAGTCCTAGAGCACTCTGGGGTCTGCTTGAAAATTATTTAGAAGATTCTGTCTCAACTTTGGCATAAGAACTTTTTATGTATCTTGAAGGTATTCACTAGTGTTGAATACTTATCCTCTGAAAAATGCATGCAACTATCTGTCAGTTAAAATATGTACTTCATTTGTATACTATAGTTTACACCAGGAGGATCAAGATGTTGATGTGGACACCGGTTTGAATGCCAGGTTTACGCTTGAAAGATTAGTCAGTTGAGGGTTGTATGGCTGGAAGGTCCAGTACTTCTTTAATTATATTAACCGTATCTTCGTGTCTTTCCCTGAAATGTTGTTAATTTCGTTAAAAATATATGTTGTGCTATATAGCTCTCTGATTTTTTGCCTCTGTTTTGTACATACATCTCCTTACTAAGAACTCTTAAAAAGTGGTGGCTGAGACGACCAAAGTAAGGTTTCCATACAGCCTGCTCACTTTTCTCAGCTCACTTGTGAACACCTTTTACACAAATTCACTACTACAGTGTGTCATGTGTACTCTGGTTCCCACAAATATTGTAGTAGACTTTTTCCTGAGGGCCCAAAGCATGTATTTGCACAAATTAGACTTTCATAATCTCAACACACTAAATTGAAACTCACTTTTAACTTAATTCCAAAGGTAATAACCAAGACTTTTCTGAATGACCATAGTACATGGGAGCATGTGGCCCTGTCAACGTGACAACTGTTAACTCATTTCAGTGTGTAAAATCTGATACAACTGATATGTGATTTGTCAGGTGCAGAATTTGCCTTTAGTCATGAAAGTACACAAACCTAGATATTTTAATAATATTCTCAATCATAATTATGTCAGAATGTGTCAGAGTTTAGCTGATGTGAGAATGATTACAGTTAGTTTTATTAGACATTTATAATTATAAAATCCTTTATGAGTAGTGCTTCATACATTTCCTACTAAACTCATGTCAGACAGTTCTGTTTAATGAATTTTAAGTCAGACACTACCTAAGTTCTTTTTTTTTTCTGTCAGCCTTGAATATTACTATCTTCAGCATTTAAATAAGAGTACAGGAGTGGGGTTTGCATACATGGGTGCATATAAATATCTTGAACAGATTTATTCGAGAGAATTGGCCATAGAGTGAATCTATTTTTCTTTTAGTTATAGTATATAATTGGCAAATGGTTCCCATTGAAACCCCTAAGTGAGACTGAATTGGAAACTCTTATGTCATGCTAGTCCCTGAATTCTGCACTTAAATGCTATTCATCTTTTTTTTAACTCGCATGTCCAGAATCTTTACTGTAACATGCTCTGCCTAATCCACCTCCCAAACCGTAGGATATTCTCTTAGAAAAACCTCTGCTTCCCCTCACATAGCTCTGGGTATTTCACCCTCTCTTATGTACTTACGTTCTCTAAAGAAACTGAGCTGTTACTCATTATAGTGTTTACTAGGTTCTTAGAGCTCCTCAAGTTCAAAGTTCTAGGTTATTTTATCACTTAAGAGGAATTTTATTGCTATATGGTGAGGTTGCTTATACTGAAGGGTACTTTCACTCACCTATCGTATTGAGATGTTTTAGGGATTAACTACTGTACAATAAAGTAATTAAGTGTGTCAATCTGTAGAGCTTCAAAGCCAGAACCGTGTGTACCTATATAAACACTAAACAGAAAATAATGCCTTCTTTTCTATGTTTTAGTTGAAAAGTTGATATAATAGCAAAAACTTTTACTCTAATATAATCCTTGTTCCAAGCATCATACTTTTCACAGACTTGTTCATCTGTTTTTAAAGAATTGTAGTCATAACATACATACCATGTTAGATTTTTTGTGCCTAGTCATTTCACATATTTTAAAAAGAAGGTAAAAAGCTAACCATCTGTGACTAAGGAGACATTCAAATATAGTAGGTTTATCTGAGACATGGTCAATTCATTTAACAATTTAAGTTACCATTGGTTTAGTCTACTTGTTTCTGGTAATTATAATTACTATCTAATGCCTAAGTAAATGTTTTCAAGTAATTAATTCTGAACTTAAGGGTTAGTGTATCTTTTCATTGCTGCCATTTCTTTCCATTTGTCTATGGCACTGCTCTCATGGTACCTTCTGGAGTTAGGAAAATTTTTCATGTTCAGGGTAAAAATGCAAATTGGAAAATAAAACTATTTTATACCATTTGACTATTTACCTTAACTGGAAGTGTGTGTATATGTGTTTGTTTGTTTGTTTTCCAATATAAGACATCTTCTCCCTAAGCTTACATGGGTTTATAGACATTTTGGGATGGTAATTCTGGGAACCAGACTTTTTTTTCGACTTTAGAGATGATGCAGATGATATGACTGTGTTCTTTGCTACTCTTTCTTTATTTCTTATTCCTTCCCTATCACAGTTCATCTTGCTTCAGATTAAAGTGAATACACATGTCCTTTTGATTGATACTCACTGTAATTGGGTATTTCACTCGAAGTTTTATTTGTGCTATATAATTATTTTGACTTTTGAACCATATTTTAAGCCAAATTCCAATCAAAAAGAATTGTATATTCTTATATTTAGGAACCGTTTAGAAAACGTGCCTGAGTGGGTATGTGAAAGCCGAAAGCTAGAAGTTTTGGATATTGGCCATAATCAAATATGTGAACTTCCTGCACGGTGAGTATTACAGATTAAGTTAGAGAATCTCAAATTAGATGAGCAATGGAAAAAATTGCTGATTCAGTGTTTAATTTGTTATTATGAACCCCTGAAAGAGTTTGTTCTAAAACCTTATTTAGGGACTTCCCTGGCGGTCCAGTGGTTAAGAGTCTGCACTCCCAATGCAGGGGGCACGAGTTCAATCCTGGTTGGGGAACTAATAAGATCCCACATGCCACACCGCGTGGCCAAAAAAATAATAATAAAACCTTATTTAGTATCTTTTACCTCTCATGGTATCTTCGAGGCACAATCTTCCATCATGCAGTGATGGGTAGACCAAGGCTTTGACTCCGAGCCAGACTTCGCAAAGCCACGTGGCGGTTGATGCTTGGTGGAAATTTTCAAATAAGCCAAAAGAAATGTTCAGAGACTCAGCAAACAGTATGATTTGTTCACCTCTGAAATCTTAATTCTTTCAGAATCTTTGCCTTCTGTCCATTGTATTACATGTCTACCTTACCAACAAATAATTTTTGGCTTTATTTGAACGTAACCCTGAAAAAAAAAATAACGTAACCCTGAAAAAAAAAAAAAAGATTATTAGATCATTAAACCAGAAAAAGCAAACTAGATTCTGTTTTTCTTGTGTGAAATTTGGAGTAGAAGGTCGAAGAACTTCTCTTTCCTTCTCTTCTCTCTCTTAACGTGCTATTATTTTTATTTCATAGTATTCACTTTAATGGCAAGATTGTAAAGCAGCCACGTGATGATATCTGGTATCCACAGATCTAGACAAATATCTTCAGGTTGGCTAATTGTGGCATAAAATATTATTGGACTGTTAGTGACCAGCCATGCAATTAATAACCGGAAGAGTAGTCTATCCCACTGCTGTCCTGAAGAACTTTCTGTGGTGATTGAAATGGTCTGTATCTGTGCTCTTCACTACAGTGTCCACTAGCCACATGTGACTGTTGAGCACTTGAAATGTGGACAGTGTGACCGAGGAACTGAATTTTAAATTTTATTTAATTTTAATTAATTTAAATTTAAATAGCCACTTGTGCCTAGTGGCTGCCACAACTCAGGTCTAGGTATTTCCACTATTCTCAGACAGTCACTGAACAGAGTAAGTCGTTTATTTTTAACCATATATAGTAAAAAATATCAATGAAAAATTGTAGAAATATATCACTATTTTGGGGTAAACTTAGATACACGATCTTTAAAGGTTTATGATCGTATTCCTCTGTTCTCTTGTAAAGGAGAAGGATCATGAAATACACCTGCTTAGTAAGCCCAGTAAATGTGTCAGAGTTCAGCTGTCCACTATGACAGCCAGTAGCCATTAGCTGAGGGGCTATTGAGCACTTAAAACGTGACTAGTCCTAACTGAGAAGTGCTGAAGTATAAAATATACACTGGATGCAAAATATCTCAATAATATTGTATATTAATTACATGCTAAAATAGTATTTTGGATATATTGGGTCAAATAAAAAGTGTACTGTAAAAACTAATTTACTTGTTTCTTTTCACTTTTTTAAATGTGACTACTAAAAAATTTTAAATTACGTATGTGGCTTGCATGGTATTTCTGTTGGATAACATTGTGTTAGAGTCTAGCTCTTGTGGAAGAAGTCCAAGTTACATTTTCAATCCCTGGAAAGCTCAGTTGATTTTTCTTTGTTTCTCAGCCATATGTTATACCTGTAAATTCAATCCATTTGAAAATGCTTTTTGCTTTAGAGTTTTATGTTGAGTGAGCATTTAGGTGACCCAGTATAGCCCGTCACCATTATCAAAAGGACTTTGGTGATGTGCCCCGTGGACAGATGTATGTGTGTGTGTGTGTGTGTGAAGGAGGGGGAGAGAGAGAGAGAGACCCTTTTAGAAGACAAACAGCAAAAATGAAAACAGGCTACTACTAATGAGGAAAAATAATTTTTTTAAAAAAAATCTGGTACTGTTATCTTTCTGTCTGTTTTTCTCTTGCCTACTTTGACCTCCCCAATTTAACACATATAACATGTTGGAGTCTAAGGCCTCTGTGTCACTGTATGCTACAACAAAGATATTATATAAATAAACCAACAATTAAATAAATACAAGATAACTGATATCTTACCCAGTTTTCCCCAGAGTTAATTAATCTTTGATTTGCTCTGCATTAGTACAGGCTTTTTTGGGATCTAAACAAATGCTTATTCAAAGCAAATCCAAATGCTGTCTTGTCAAAAAATTTAAACAGTGTTTGTTTTTGTGTATGTCTGTGTTTTTAACACATGGGACAAAAACAATACATGTTTTCTCATTTATGGTGTTGTTTAGTTGCAAACTTTGTATCGGCCCTATCTTTGATCTAATATCCAGGCCAAGACAGTGATTGGTTAGAAGTTGGTTTAACATTCAAGCTTTGTTTGTCTAGGTGATGTGTGTGAAGGGTCTGAGAAAAGAGAAATTCATGTTTAGCAGTGGAGCTGTACTGAAAGGAAAAGAAGCTATTTGAATTATTTTAATTCATAGTATGCAAAAGAATTGAACAAATCCAGTTACTCGCATTTATACTCATCCTATAGTTATCAAATCTCCTTTCTTATCTGGAAAAATGAAGACAAAGATTTTGTAACCTGTCTTTCAGTTGTCTATCTATGTAAGGGTGAAGTGTGTGTGTGTGTGAGAGAGAGAGAGAGAGAGAGAGAGAAATAATCCCATTCTACTCTCTAAGAATTCTAAATTGTATACCAGACCCAGCAAGACAGTAAAATTGGTGGACCAAATCCCAAATTATTAGGTTGAAGTGAGCGTTACAGAGGCTGGCCCCTGTGATAGCTGTGACTGAATGACAGTCCTGGACAGATTGTCTTGTCACATTAATATCTAAACCTGCAAAGTCAGGTATATCTTTAAGGGGGGCCCACGGTGTCACAGTGTTGAGACAGGTTGCTAGCATCTTTGTGAGCAAAGAATCTCGTTTTGATACTTAAAGTGAATAAAGTTACAGCTGTAATATAGAGTGATTTAAGAACTTTGGATGTCAGTGAGGTCAGAATGGTGGGAAACAGGAGGTGGGTGAGGAAGCCTCATTCTTTGACAGCAGTGTAAATGAGTTCTCATTCCAATGTGATCCGGATGCAAATTATAACATTTTCCCACAGTCCCCAGATTTCTATGTTTAACCCAGGACCTGCTTTATTCTCTACGACTGTTGAGGTCTTAAGTGATCATAAAGCAGATTTACATAAGATTAACACATATTCATCATTTGTTGCAGTTTTGATAACCCGTAAAAGAAAAAAACACAGTCAAGCTTCCCAATAGCTTGTTTGATGCTCAAAAGAAAATACTGCATTGAGTGAGTTATATTCTCTTTAGGAGGGAGTCTCTACTTTGGTCTAGGATTAAACCAAAGAGAAAATAGAAATATACAGATTTAGGGAAGTGAGGAAAGGGAGAAATAATTATTGTGAAATGCAACTGAGGAAAATGTAGCATTTTTTCAGTTGTCATTGGTAAAAGTTTAACTGGCCAAAAGAATCCTTACTGAAGGTTGACCTTGTAAGTAAAAATTGCTCAACTGTATTTATTCAGATTCTATTGTGGGTAAAACCCCCAGCGTTCCAGGGCGATACCAGATGTAATCCCTGCCTGGGGAAGCCTACAGCCTTTCACGGTTTGCCTTGTGAGTGTAACAAGACTAGGCTACTGCCTTTGGTGTCTTCTATGAAACTCGTTTTCTTTTTCACTAAGTAGAGCTGCTTTGTTAAATATTCCTTTTCATAGATTTTCCCACCCTATTTTTTTTTTAAGTATGGAAAGTATCGAAATATGAACAGCTCCAACTTTGAGCTTATGTTAAAATGAATTTGCACTTGCTCTGAATGAATTTAGGTTTCTTAGAGAGATAATTTTAAGTCTTTTCCTACTCGTATTCATTTTGAAATCTTCATCCCAAATGAGCTCTCAGTAAGTTTCCTTCTGTCTTTGTCCCTGTTTGCACAGTTTATTTTGTAATAGTAGTCTCCGGAAACTACTGGCGGGACACAACCAGCTGACAAGGCTTCCCGAAAGGCTAGAAAGAACCTCAGTGGAGGTCTTGGATGTACAGCACAACCAGCTCCTGGAGCTGCCACCCAACCTTCTGATGAAGGCCGACAGGTAAAGCTGCTTGTTTGTTTTGGTTGTTCATCGACTTGTAAGATGCCCCCTAATTAGCATTCTTATCTTAGGTGATCTCAGACCATTTAAAGTGGACTTTGTGACTATCTATCTGTCCTAGATTGATGAAGAAAATGGTATTGCCAGCCACTTCTGTCACCATTTTGTAGGAAATAAAGGCAGGAATATCCTAGAGAGTCTTTCTTAATTTCTCTGCTTCTTTAATTTTGATTCCTTAAGTGGGTTGAGTTGTGCATAAGCGTGAGCTGTGGAGGTGTCGGTATAAAACAAGGGTGGGAAGTTTGCTGCCTGGTCAAAACTTGTGCAGCCCGCTCTAGGCTTAGTGTAATTACCTTAGGATTCTCTGTTCTTGCTTTCACATATTTATGACTTTGGGTGACAGAGATAGATTTTCCTAGAGTTTTACTTTTTTTTTTTTTTACCAATTGTCTTATCTTTACCACAGGTTTACCCTTGCATTTAAACTATTTTCTTTTTGAACAAAGAGAATTTTTCTAAATAACTTGTTCACTAAGTATTTAAAGAAATTGTTCCCATCAACAGTGTAGGAGGGTTCCTTTCTAAGATGTTCAATAAATATTTGTTTAATGAAAGGTAAAAAATTTAAGGAATTTTAAATACTACCCTTGATCTTGGATTTGCATTTTTTTCTTTCTCTCCTTTTCCTTTTTCAAAAAAATCTTTTTATCAAGATGTAACTAACAGTCAAAAAGTGTACAACTCTTGAGCGTACTGCTCAGTGAACTTCTACATACATATGTACCTCATAACCATCACCCAGATGAAGAGAGAGAACATGTCCAGCATTCCTTTCCTTTTCCTTTTCTTCTGTTTCCCTCATTTAAAAAAAATTTAGTCTCTGTACTTAATGTAAGTTACAATGAATTCCTACTGGTATAATTATTGAGAAATAATGGAATTGTGGGGAAATGGGATTGTTACATTGTAATTGACTGGTGCTATGTCATTCCCCTGACAAAAAGAACAATATTTCAAGGTAAGTTAAAGAATTGTTCTCGCTTTTGCATTCATATCAAAGGACAATGCACAGCCTATGGGTAGCTCTAGACGTGTTTCTTTTATTTATTTATTTATTTATTTATTTATGGCTGTGTTGGGTCTTCGTTTCTGTGCGAGGGCTTTCTCTAGTTGCGGCAAGTGGGGGCCACTCTTCATCGTGGTGCGCGGGCCTCTTACTATCGCGGCCTCTCTTGTTGCGGAGCACAGGCTCCAGACGCGCAGGCTCAGCAATTGTGGCTCACGGGCCCACTTGGTCCGCGGCATGTGGGATCTTCCCAGACCAGGGCTCGAACCCGTGTCCCCTGCATTGGCAGGCAGACTCAACCACTGCGCCACCAGGGAAGCCCCACGTGTTTCTTATTGTTATGAGTACTATAGGATTTGGTTTCTTCCCCTGCGGAGAATTCTATGTCATGTTGTAGCCTTGTGTTTTCTTTCATAAGGCTGACTAGGGAAAATTTGGGTGCAGTTTTATAATGAGAATCCACTTGTTCTCCTGGGGGATCTACATTGAATCGGTAGAAACCAAAAGGTAGATTGATTCGGGTTTTAGGAGTCTTTGAATGAGATAAAGCCATTTCTGAATCTGAGTCTTATAAGATCATGACTAGTAGAGTAGGTAAATAGTGCTGGAACTCTCCAATAGATAATAATCATTCTTTATTCATTTCTGAGAATTTTATTTTAAAGGGGCACTTGAATATGTTTTTCATTCTCTAGAGGTGTCCCTAAGCAGTCATTGAGTCTCCCTGGTGCCAGCCAGATCTGACAATGTGTGCCTGAGGTCACTCACAGTGTGGTCCAGGAGACTGTGTGTTCATGTTCAGATGAGCAGTAGCGAGGGGCAACTTTAACTTAGATTGTTCCATAGGCAATTCCGCTGACTCCCAGGGTCGAGAACCGCTGCGTGGACTGTTGACTTTGTGGCCCTGCACAGGTTTTCCCATGTTGTCTATTCTGTACAGTCCCAGAT
The DNA here is from genome assembly GCF_009873245.2 of Balaenoptera musculus. Classification (NCBI taxonomy): domain Eukaryota; kingdom Metazoa; phylum Chordata; class Mammalia; order Artiodactyla; family Balaenopteridae; genus Balaenoptera; species Balaenoptera musculus. The sequence continues at coordinate 77,386,022 of NC_045798.1, forward strand.
GGAATCTGTATGTTGGAAAAGGGGTGACTGTATGAACTAGAATATTTCTAGTCATGCAGTATGGAAAATTTAGGACCTGAATTGAGCCACTGAAAGGGAACATTGCTATCAAGGAGAGCAGAATAAGCTGAGCCTACAGTGTAAGCTAAAGGCATTTAGGCAGAAATACCCTAGTCTGGATAAATGGGCCTATCCAGAGCCAGCTGCATTTTGGAAAATAGGGGCTGGTGCGGGGGAAGTAGGCAGCCTTGGGAGGAGGGCAGGCCGTGCCAGATGCCCTTCCAGCACAGGGAAGTGCTGGAGTAAGGGGCTGAGTGAATTAGAAAGAGCAGGCATCCTGCTTTTATTTTATGAGAGAAAAGCAAATGACCAAAAGAGGCAGAAGTAAGAAACTTTTCCAAGAAGGCATATTCCAGTGCCTTTGTTTTCCAAGCAATGCAATAGCCCCATCTCCAGCCTTGTATAGCAACTGACGTTGTTGTCATGACTCTAAGTCAGAAAGGTTAAGAGGTTTGGTTCTCTTGGGCAGATAGGGTTATAAAGAGGGTGGGGTAAAGTCGATGAGATCTTTTTTGAACAACATTCTTGTATTATTTCACTCGTTGGAAGACAAGAAAAATAGAACTTTTTAAAATTGAAATGTAGTTGACTTTTACAATATTATATTAATTTAAGGTACACAACATAGTGATTTGATATTTTTATAGATTACACATCATACAAAGTTATGATAAAAATATTGACTATATTCCCTATGCTTTACCAAACTATTTACTGCTTCTTAAAGGGATAATACTTTTTCTATTTATCCCCTTTCCAAAACCTAAATAACTGAGGTTTTCTCTATCTAATTAAAAAAAATTTTTTTAATTGAGGCATAATTTACATTCAGGAAAATGTAGAGCTACTGTATATTTGGTTTGATTAGTTTGAGGGGAAGGAATAAACTACTACTGACTATTGTGGGAGCAGGTCAACCTAGAAAACATGAAGCTTAAAATATTAAAAGAGGGTTTTTTAGGAAAGAATCTTCACAAGCTCTTAGCAGGTGGTTTCTGTTGTGATTTGTTTTCATTTACATGGTTCAGGATGGCCAATGTCTTACTGACCTTGTAAGTTTAAGTCACTGTGCTGGGTACTGCAGGGGATTGAAAAATGACTAACATCAGTATTACCCTCAAGGAGCTTACAACCTAATGCTGAGCTTAAAATAACTGCACAATAAACTGTAATAAAAGGTGGGGTTGAGAAGGTAAAGGAGAAGGAAAATGATAGGATTGGTTTTAATTTAGGCTCCTGGTATGAAGAACAGCACTTTGTTGTATAATACAGAGCTTTGTGTTTGGCAGATAGCTCCAGGCAGTAATGAAACTGCTTCAATTCTCCTTCCATTCAGCTTGCTCCATAATACAAATCTTAAAAAATATATAGATGCTCTCTTTTTTTTTTTTTTTTTTTTTTTTTTTTGTGGTAGTAAATTATTGTTACCAGTTCTGTGTTTGGTTATATAACTGAGGAAAAGGCCTGAATACAAGTCTTCGTAAGTTAAAAATGGTTTCGTTTGTTCTCTAAGTAGAACTTGTGCTTGGACGCTTCATGAGAACTGTCAGAAAAACATGTGTTATTGGACACAACAAAAGGCTGAACTTAAACTCTCTTTCTAAGGAGATTTCTTTAGCTCTGAATCTTTCTGCTAAAACACAGTGTCATGGTTTTGATTACATAATATTGTCTCTGAGATATTACAGCTTTAGAATGGTGTATTTTAATCTGCTTTACCTGGTAGCAGGTAACCAGATAAGAGAGGGGAATCTACTTTAAATTAGATGACTTTTAGTGATATTTTTATCTTCCTCTGAAAACTTCAGACGGATTTTATTAAAATTCTTATGACCTGAATCAACAATTTAAGTTTATGAGTTTACCCTCCATATTCTTCTTTGAGTTTTGTTTCTTTTGACTGGCAGCTCAAAAACTATAGACAGATGTAAAATATGTTAGACCATATTTGCTGAGAAGTTGACTGTGATTTTGTACCTTGTGGTCAGGGCAGGATTTGGTTCTGTTTGGGGAACTGGGAAGTATTCTAAACTGGATCCTACCGGCCTAGATCTCTCGTCTTATCCCTTTTTGCTTAGAGTTGAGAATTTTCTTGATGGAAACCCCCAAAAGAGTTTCAGATAATCAGTTTTCATCAACAGATGGGCAAGAGTGGGAGTAGATATTCCCCATGGGTCACCAAGTTGGATGGATGAGGTACTGCCATCCTTCTGTCCTTTCTGAAATCTCGGCAATGGCTGGTTCCCTGTCCATTTCACATATGCACTCTCATGTCGTGGCCAGAGAGCTGCTCCTGATGAGGTCAGTCACAATGGGCCCTTTAAAGGAGAGTTATAGATTCCTATTGTGGGTGGGGATTAGAGTCTGTTTTTATCCCTGGTTGGAACAGAACAAGGTATTTTCAGGGGATAGGAATGGGGAGAGTGTATGTACAAATGAAGTACATGGTAATTATTAAAATATCCCCAGAGTATTAGTCACATTACAGACCATAAGTTTTAGTGACTCAGACAGAATATGTGTAAATATCAAGGGGACTAAAAGGGAATAGAAAATTTGGGAGAGCGTGATCGATTAACCATGACAACTGGTGCCTTTTGGCAAAGATAGATATTTCTGGCATTTTGAAGAGCTAAGTTGCCTACACTATTTTTCCTAAGGGAAGAGAGCTATCTTGGGAAGTTCTGATGTTTTGAGAGCCGTAGTGAAATAAAATAGTGTTTCTCAGAGTGTTCAGAATCCCCTAGATTACTTACTAAACATGTAGATTTCTGGCCCTTATCTCAGTTCTACTGACTCAACTTGGCCAATCATCAGAATTCTTAATTCTATAGATTTTTGAAGACTTACGCTGACCTACTTAATAAGAATATCTGGGAGTTGAAGTTGAGAATCACATACCTTCTGGAACAAAGGCACAACATCACTTCTGTGTGTTTTTGCCAGAAATGCATCACGTTATTCTAAATTCTAATGATGATAAAACATCAAACAAATCTAAATTAAGACTGATTAGAGGAGACAAATGAGGCATGATAAGGAAATGGAATGTGCGATCCTAAATTGGATTCTGGACCAGATAGAGAACATCAGTGATATAATTGATGAAATTAGGATATCTCTAGATTAATTTATAGTGTTACATCAGTGTTAACTAATTCTTAATTAATTATACTTAATTTTTAAAATTAATTCTTTTCGAGTTCTTGTTCAGCAGTTCATACATCTGTATAACCTTTGTTCCTTTGCTCTGTAGGCTTATGATCTTTACTGCCCAAGCCAGGCAGATTTTCAGATCTTTCAAAATAATAATGTGTGAGTTCTGTTAGGCTATACGTACGCGCTTTCTCTTCACATGCAATCCTCACTATTAGGTGATGTTGCTAGACAGTGAATAATAGGCGTCCTTTTTTCAAACTGATAAGTGAGGTGTAGTAATTTAGTGGGTTTCTACCAGCACTTTAAAAAATGGCATAGAAAATATCAGTGTAAGATAGAGTAAGGTTAAGTATTGTTTCAAGAAACTTTTGTTTCATTTACACATGTATATGTCGCATCTGTACTGGGTGGTCATGTAAAATGTATTTTGTACTCTTGGTTGCCATTAATGAAAAGTTTGAGAGCCCCTGCTTTAAGAGCTATCAGTCTTCTGAAGATATCAATAGATGAAATTGTCAAAAGCGTTGTGTTGTATGGACAAATGATAAGGAATTTAGAGCATTTTGTTTGGCACCTCTGGAAGATTTTGGGGGCCAGAAATCAGGGAGTTATATAAAAGTCAAAGAATTTTGCTGCGCTTAGGGTCTTAACCTTTTGCATTTTCAATAGACTTACAAGTCCCAGTACTGATCTGCAGAAAAATCATTTGAATGCAGAATGCCTGGTATGCCTGCAAATAGGTAGACCTGTTGTGGTACCAAATCCTGTGCTTTGTTTCAGGACAGAATTTGGCTGTAAAATTTAAGGGTGTGCTGGGAATTACTGAAAAACAAAAACAAAACAAAAAAACCTAGATTAGCTAGAACAGATGAACAGAATGTGCCAGGGAAGAAGAGAGTAATTGCTCAAGAAGCAAGAAGTGGATTTGTCTCACTGCTGTCATGGGCAACTTTCCAAATGCTTCAGGGCAGGAGTCGTATGTAAGTCTTTTCTCTACAACTTTTGCACTTTCTGCTAAGAAAAGTTTTTGAGTACTGTGCTATTTATTAAGTTATTTTAGGAATGGAGTTTGAAGCGCTGTGCACATGTGGTCTTCACACTACCCAGCAGGTGCCCTGCTTGACCTCCAGCTTTTTTGGAGAAGGCCTTTGAAAATGTCCTCAGGAAAGTTTTATTATTACTGTTTTTATCAGTTGAATTGTGTTAGGAAATAGTAGACTCTTTAAGATTGGTGAGATCTGGGTTTATTTCTGGCTCTGACACTAATTACTGTTTAACAACAGCCAGGTAATTTGACTTTTCTCAGCTTCAGTTTGTCTTCTGTGAAATATAAGGGGGGCATCTCTGGGATGTTGGGAGAATCAAGTGAAACAGGAAATAGAAAAGAGCTGTGGTCTCTAGAGAGCACTTTACAAATGAGAAAAAGTGATATGTTACTGCATTTCTCTAATGATTATAAGAGGGTTGCATAGTGAAGAGGGTTCTATGGATGAAATTCTCATGGCACATTAAACAAGTCTTTTATAGAGTTATTACAAAAATCTATAAGGGAGAAGCTTGAGGAAGTTCTCTCATATCGTATTGAGTTGAGACCAAACTCAGTGCTTTAGGAATTTAGTTTTGGGGAGGCTTTGAAAGCAGGGGGTGGGGTTATACACCATATTTATTGAGTAAAACCATTACCCATACTGGAGAAATTTTACAAAATTAAAGTAGTTGCTCATTCTGATGGAAATACAACACCCAGATTAAACCAACTTAATTTGCCTCCTGCTGAAACGTGCGATTGTGGGACAGGTATTTTATTTTTAAAAGGATGGGTATTGAATTTAATTTCTCAGAGACTATTATAATCAAAAATGTTTTTAGCCCAGTTGTTTGCTCTTTGACTGTTAACTAACACGATGATTCAATCAGGCTTTATTCAGTTCAAACTAAATCCTTTGGAACCAGCCCGTGTAGTTTCAACTTAGTTTCATGTCCTGGAGGGAGGGGTGCGGGATTCCCCCCCCCCCCCCCCCCCAGTTTCCCATAAAGAGTATAAACTTCAATACTGGCAAATTTCAACAAGATGAGAGGACAAGTCTTTTTGGAAATCCCTCTCTTCCCTTCATCAGATGTTGTAAGGAGTTTTTAAAGTCCCTTTTGCAGTTTTCTAGATGAGCATTCACTAGTCAGTCTTTTTTCCTTTCAAAACAACTTTCCCTCTTTTTCTGGCCTAAAAATACGCAAATATTCATGAGTTAATTTCTTTCTTTTCTTTTCATGTATCTATAACTACATATTTCCTAGAGAATTGTATTTTAATGAGATTGTCAGAGTTTCCCAGCCAACCCCATTCCAAGATGGTTTAGGGCAATACATTTTAATTTTTTCTAATTCTACACTGAAGAAATCTTAACAGGGTATTTAAGTCAGGTGATACAAATGGGACTCTTAAAAGTACTTTAAAGAACTATGGTGCTGGAAGGGGTTTCCTTCCTATGTCAAAACCATTTCAGAAACTGCATGAATGACCTTTATTTTCTTCTCTGTAGCACACACGACTATAATTTCCCATGACTATTTATGGTCTGTGCAGCCTTTTTCTTTTCTTTTTTTTTTTTGTACAGCCTTTTTCTAACTCCCCCCCCCCTTTTTTTTTTTTTTAATGTCAACGGAATACGTGTTTCTTTAATGGAAAATGTTCTATTTTGGGGAAGCTGCTTTTCCTTAGATAAGTAGTGGAGTTGGACTGTGTGTGTGTAAGTGTGTGGAGGTCGCAAGATTGGAGAGTATTAGCTTAGTGGACTGAGGGCTTGGGATGACAGTTTTGGTGATGACTCCCGAATACAAAGCTTTCTTTTTATCCAAGATTAAAAATAACTGTACCTGGTATTCCAGAGTCTTCCTATTTAAGGAAGATTTTATTCTTTTTTTACTAACATATGGTAAAATAGTCCTGAATTGAATGCTGAACATTTCAAACCTGGGTGGTTTTGAAACGAGAAACGCAGTTCATTAACAGGGTAGTTCTAGGTAAGGGGTGGGGGACAAGTCAGCTTTGACCTTGGTTACTATGGCAGGTGGGTCCTGTGGGCTGGACGCTCTCCATGCTCGGGTCCCTGCAGCTTCACTGTGGAGCACACGTGGTGGAGATCCACTGTGAAGCAGCAGGGCTGTCTGCCCGTGAGCCAGGCACAGTTCCTGCTCTGTCCTTCTCTTCCCTTTCCAGGGATTTGGAACTGATCACAGCAAGGATTCTGTTTCAGTCCTCCAGCTTTGCATTTTGCATTTGTCTGTGTTTCACAGTAACTATGGAAGGAATTACAGTTTTTGACAGTTTTAGTTATCTCAGGTGTAAAAACATTCTTCATAGTTCAGCTATTGTTCACGCTATCATTTGGATAACTGGTAGCATATACATCTCGTTTTAATGTAAGTTTTATTGAAGTATAATATAGATACAGAAAAGGGACCATATCGTAAGTGTAGCACTTGATAAATTTTCTCAAAGTGAACACACTCATGTGACCAGCACTCAGATCAAGAACCAGAATGTTATCAAATTGGAAAAATTAGAAGCTGTCTCCTACACACTGCTTCCCTTCCCTGACTTCTAATACCATAGATAAGTTTTGCCTGATTTTGAACTCGATAATTATGGAATCATGCAGTGTATCCTCTGGTATCTGGCTTCTCTTACTCAATATTATATTTGTGAGATTCATCCTATTGATACATGTACTTGTTCTTCATTTTCACTTCTACATAGTATTACATTATTTTACTACGGAGTAAATTATCCCTTGCAGTTGTGAATATATGTCAGTAAAATATGGTTTGGGCATCATACTGAAAAAGACTTAGTCACTATGTGATTTAGTTGTATTGTGATCTAATGTCTAATTATTTTATTACTATAAGAGCTCTTTTATTTTAAAATAGGCAATTGTTTTTCCCTTTCTTAAGACAGAATATTAATTTTATCTTATCACTATCCCTTCGACTCCCCACCAGCTATAAAATTAATCACTTTCTCTCACCTTTGTGCTTCCATAAAAATTGATTTCTCTTTGTAGTTAATACAGATAGCTACTGTGTTCATTATAGACAGTGGAGTCACATATCTATATGCCTGCCAAAGCCAAGACCTATCTTTTTTTTTTTTTTAACTTTTTATTTTATATTGGAGTATAGCCAATTAACAATGTTGTGATAGTTTCAGGTGCACAGCAAAGCGACTCAGCCATACATGTAGATGTATCTGTTCTCCCCCAGACTCCCCTCCCATCCAGGATGCCACATAACACTGAGCAGAGTTCCCTGTGCTATACAGTAGGTCCTTGTTGGTTATCCTTTTTAAATATAGTAGTGTGTACATTGTCAATCCCAAACTCCCTAACTATCCCTTCCCTTCATCCTTCCTCCCGGTAACCATAAGTTCATTCTCTAAGTCTGTGAGTCCGTTTCTATTTTGTAAATACGTTCATTTGTATCATTTCTCTTTAGATTCCGCATATAAGTGATATCATACGATATTTCTCTTTCTCTCTCTGACTTACTTCACTCAGTATGACAATCTCTAGGTCCATCCATGTTCCTGGAAATGGCATTATTTCATTCTTTTTTATGGCTGGGTAATATTCCATTGTATATATATGTACCACATCTTCTTTATCCATTCCTCTGTCGATGGACATTTAGGTTGCTTCCATGCCAAGACCTATCTTTAAATTCATGTTTCTAAACCCAGTTTCTAATATGCCAGGTATCAATCAGAAAACTTCTAGGTTTGTTGAGGATTCTGGACTAGACCTGTGGCTTATCAGTGGGATTCTGTTGCATTTTTGTCATTGTAGCCTGAGACTCCTGAATGCATCTGCAAACAAACTGGAAACCCTTCCTCCAGCCACACTTTCTGAAGAGACAAACAGCGTCTTACAAGAGTTGTATTTGACGAATAACAACCTCACAGATAAATGTGTGCCCTTGTTAACAGGACACCCCCATCTGAAGATTCTTCACATGGCCTATAACCGACTTCAAAGTTTTCCAGCAAGGTAAAAGATCACAGAGTGACATCCTTCATTGCATTTCTGAAAATGGATTCATAGATGGAAAGGCAAAAACTAACATGTTTATTTCTCAGATAATGTAAAGCTTGTTCCTACTGATTCTTATTCACAGTGTCTTTTATATAAGCCATTGTCAGCATTCCCCTAAAGAGAAATGTGTTCATTTTTCTAATATGAATGTATCCAAGGACCCAATTGCTAGAATGTTCTTATGATTTTGAAATAAGGCATGTCATCTAGCAGGTATATTTTTTCTTTTGCTTCCTTTTAACCAGTCAAATTAAAAAAAAAAAAAAATTAACCTAGTATGGTGTGTGAGAATTAGAACATAAACTAGGAACCTGAAGGTTCTCAATTAGCTAATAGCTTTTGTATTTATGCTTATGGTATAAAAAGCAGTGGTGGCCTGTGCATTCATAGAAACTGACATTACAAATAATTTATGGCTCTTAGAAAATTCTACTTTTAAGTCTATTTTAATTTTAATTTCTAATTTTGGGGAGCAGTGGCATTGTATCTTGCTTTGAGTGAAGCTTTAACAAGTTAGGTCTTAGAACTCACGCCCACACATCAAAGAAGCAAACACTAGCCCCTCTGTTATTCTGCTGCTAACTGCGACTTAGCATTGGGCCAAAGCAAAATATAGGGACTGCCTTCCTCTGCTAGCATCAAGGATACCAGTCTGTTGAAACCCTTACTAAAGGAGGGAGGCCCAAATATACATTGACTTCAAGTATTACTCTATTTTTGTAGTATACATTTATTTCTTTACTTTTTCCCCTCATTTGATGTTACTGATTAAGCTTTTCTTTCTTTTTTTTCTTTTAATGTACTTTTCTTTTACTATGGAATGAGATGATATTTTTGGAAGAAAACATAGTAGTCACATAACAGTAATATCTCTGAAAGGGCTCATGGCCCTCATTTGATGGTGAATGACTAAGCCCAGCAGGAGAAATGATCATCAGCTCAAATTCTGAGGGTATCCCCCAGAGACCCATGCCAGTAGTAATCACCCTAACTACAGAGAATTTTTTTTGACCACCTTCTTTCTATGTCGAGGGATAGAAACTTCTTTAACATATTTTCTTTCTTGGACCTGATGTCTATACTTTCAATCTTTTTTCGTGCCTGTTACTCATTGATTTCTCCACATTTCTTTTCACAATATGATGACAACATATTCAAATAATAATCTTACAAATTCAGGCTATCATAGATGGATTATTTCACAGTCTGTGCATACACTGTTGTTTGTAGCATATCCTAATACCGTGTTGAATGTTAATATATTAAAAGATCTGATTTCATAAGATAAAAACTTAGTTCTTGTATCTTCGGCGTATATTTATTTTCAAGTAAGCAAATAAGGTAACCTTTATTTTTGAGAGAAAACAGAAAAGCAATAAAGTGTTTCTTGCTAAATTTTTTAAAAGGTTTATTGTGACAAATGAAACCACAGCAAGGAGAGGAGATACCAGTAACTCTAAACTAAATGATTCAGATTGTAAGTTTGAGTTGCACTCACTGGGAATTCTGTACTTGTTAGATTCCACCTTCACAAGTGGTGGAAAAAGGGCCAGAGGAGTGATAGATGCATTATAGATTTGTAGAGGCAGAGGGTTTTTTCCCTCCAGATTTACAGAAAATATAAGAAACCCTAATTCTGGAGTTTTTCTTTATTTGGTTACTGTAATTATTGATTAATGTAATTAAATAGTAATTCTACATTATAGGTTAAGATTGAACAATAAAAGACATTCTTAAACAAAAGTGTTCAGTTATATTAGGACTTGTTATTAAGGTAAGATCAGAAAGATTCTTTCTTTGTTTAGCAGGAGTTGAGAGAAATTTCTTTTGGGTACAGATTGACTTTGGGCATTGCCAGAAGGTCGAGAGATGATCCAGATGACCTTTCAGCATCCTACTCCTCATGACCACCTTGTTATCACAAGTGATGTCCAAGGAATTTGGGGAGTGGGATTTCAGGAAAACGCATATCTTCATATAAACCATACCCTTTTCTATTCTATATATTCCCTTGAGGTTTCAGTGCCAATACAAAGAAATCATACTCTCACACTAAGCTCTTTTAAAGCACATAGATTCGATTAATGCTAACTTTTGACCCATTTGAGTAGGATTTTCACTGGAGTTCAGACTAAGCTACATAGTAAAGTGATTGTTGTCAGGATAACGTAGTTCACACAGAGTTTTCATAGGAAAAGGACGTCCATTTTTCTTCTTGTTGCCAATTCAGAGAGCTGAAGTTAAGAGTTTCCGTTTTATAGTAAGAGAGGAGGTATCAAAATACTTTGATACTCAAAAACAGTAGTGAAAAACTTGTCTGTTAAAATGACTAGTGCAAGTGAATCTTTAAAGAATCTTCAGAGTCATAGTAAATTACCTTTTGGTTCTCATTATCTATTATTTTCTTTCTAAATTTCCTTATAATTATTTTGTGACCTGCCCACCCTTGGATTTTCTCTTTTTTAGTAAAATGGCAAAGCTGGAGGAACTTGAAGAAATTGACATCAGTGGGAATAAACTGAAGGCCGTCCCAACAACTATCATGAATTGCAGGCGCATGCACACGGCGATTGCTCACTCCAACTGCATCGAAGTCTTTCCTGAAGTTATGCAGCTCCCAGAAATCAAGGTACGTGGGTCGATTCCATAAACTCCAAGCTTCAAGTCCACAAAGAGACTTGTTTTCTCTAATTCATCAGTTCAGGATGTTCGCACCCTTGTTGGATTTCCTCAGAATGAAGACTTCTCTGTTGTCCTTGCTCCATCCTTCCTCACCACTGGGCTACACCTCTGAGTCGGCAGAGGGAAAAAAAAAACAGTAATCAAAAAACACTGGACTGGGAGTAGGGAAAATTGTATTCTGGGCTCTGTCCCTAACTAGCCACATAGCCACCTAACTCTTTCCCATCTGTCTAACAATGCTTGTCCTGCTTATTTCCAGGGTGGTTATGAGACTCAGAGACTGCATCAGGTTTGATAGCAGTTTGAAATAGTTAACAGTACCTCTGCACACCCCTCCCCCCAACTCCCCTAATTAAATAGCATCCACCACCCCAGCACCCAATTAGTAATAATTCCCTATATAGATGTATCTCATTACTGTTACCATTACCAAACATTCACTTCAATTTAATGAAACCTGACAGAGCAGATAGTATTCCCATTTGGTAGGTGAGGAAACTGAGGTGCTGAAAAGGAAGTGGTTTCTATAAACTGAAGACGGCAAATTGGTGGCAGAGACATTCTGCAGTTCCTGGCTCCTGACTCAGGGCAGTTTCATCGGGCGAAACCAGTTCGCTAGAATGAAAGCCATCTAACAACTTTTTATTCTTTTTTTTTTTTTTTTTGGAGCAAAGAGTAAGAAGTTCTTTCATCTTGCATTTTAGCATTTCTGATTATTAGTTTTGTGCTAGGAGCATATTCTAATCTCCTAAAAAGGAACAAAAGTCATCCTATTTGAAGACACTTTGAATAGCGTGAATAAGTTTTCACCACAGGAGTTTTTGTACATTTACATGGTTGAGGTGTGTACAAGCCATTTGATAAGTGTGTGCATGTGTGTGTGTGTGCTTAAGCCATGAGATATTTTACTGTGAGCGCACTGTCACCTCATACCTGACCGTGGCGTTTTAGAACACTTACTGTTAACTCGCAGAAATATTTCATTTTTACTTTATATACCTTTTACAGTAGGTAAGAGGTGGGGCTCTGAAGGAAGACAGATCTAGAGGTGGATCCCAACTAAGAGCTGCTTAATCGCTCCGTTTCCTCATATGTAAAATGAGGGAAAGAACAGTGCTTCCTTTACAGTATTGCTGTGAGGATGAAATAAAATAATACATGTAAAGCATTTGAAATAGAAGTGGCACCTGGTAAGAACTCTGTAAATATTAACTATAATTAGTTACAAGGCCTCGATAGGGTTCAACTCTGATGTCGATTATATGGAGCAACTGTTTTGGCTGATGATCAACAAAATCCAGGAAATCTGTCACTTAAGCAAATGCTTCTTTGCTTCTATCCCAGGAACAATGTTGACAGCTAAGCTTTCCAGGGGCTGCTCCACTGCCCATGACTCGATGGGGGTCGTGGTGTCTGTCACGGGGCCTCACCAAACAGGTCTCTGTGCACCGAGGTCTCAAGATTAACCTCCTGTTTGCTGGTCTTACTTTCTGCACCTGTCTTTTAATGTTATATAACTCTGAATTGTAGATTCTTTTTTTTTTTTTTAAGTATCTGGTTTAAAATACAGATACAGATAGACGTTTAAACTTTTCAAGTTTTGACTAAATTTTGCAAAATACGAATGTTACTCTATGAAAGCAGATCTTCTCTTAGACCCTTGCTTGGATTCCTGGATTCTAAAATTGGTGCCCTCGTGTTTCCATTTAATTCCTTCCCCTGTTGTCTTCTCCTGTACCCTGCTTTACAGCTCCTTTTAAAATTTTACTTTTGGTATTACTTTTTTTTTTTTTTTCTACAGTTTTTCTTCTTTTGTTCTTTGATTTTTAACCCCAGATATTGTATCTTAGCATTTTCCTTATGTTAAAAATGTCCAGTGTTTCTGACCCAGCTCTTCCATTACCAAGAGATATTTTGTTGCTGGGGTTTTATTTGGGGAGGGGGTGGTGGTGAGCAGTATCAAGTCTCCTTTATGTACAAAATACAAACTTTGCAGCCCTGGACAGATAGTGTTATTAAAAAAGTGGTAGTTAATATTGTTTGAGAACTCTGAACTGATATTTTAGTGTTATTTCATATGAGAATATTTTCAGTTGCTATATAAGTATTTATGCAGATTTAAACCATCCAAGGACTTCCCTGGCGGTCCAGTGGTTGAGACTTCGTGCTTGCAATGCGGGGGGCGCGGGTTCGATCCCTGGTTGGGGAACTAAGATTCCACATGCCGTGCAGTATGGCCAAAAATAAATAAATAAATAAACCATCCAAAAGAAAATTCCTGGTAAAAATATTTGCTGTAAACAGATGATAAAATACCTATGAGAGTCTTCACTGCAAACTGAGCCCTAAAGCATGTTTCTAATGGAAAAGAAATCATTTTTTTCCTAAGTTGAAATACTCCAGCTGCTATTAAAATATTATCATTGAGTTAATAATCCTAGATTGTATTCTTATTGCTTCTTGAAAATAAAGTACAATAATTATAGAGTATTTCATAGAAGGTATGAAGATCATTGCAATTATAAACATTAACAGATAATTTAAAGAGGGTTAATATCCTGGTATATTTAGCGAGTTCTCTGTGAGCCGTCTCATCTGTTAAGACATTAAAGAAAAGTGCTTGTTCACTGCTTTGTTACCAAAGCTTTAAAACCAATTATCATTTAAAGGGTAAACAAGTTTTCTTACTAAAATATATATGCTAAAATGTAGTTTTTTATTTTACTTTTTTTTTTTTTAATGTAGTTTTTTAAACTTGTAAAATCAGGCCATTATTCATGTACCCCTAAATCAGAGACTATATGCATCCCCTATTCTTGGATAAAATTTAGGCCTGGCCTTTTCTCATCTTGGTGCATTCGGTGAGATCTGTTAAAGTGATCATCAGGCGTCAAGTTCTGCACTTGGGCAGGAAGGTCATATAAATTCGTAGGAAAAGAAGTATATTTCTTAGAGCTTTTCGATGAGCTTAAGTGCACCCAAAGTCCTAGTAGTTTGGTTCCTTAGTATTGATATTATTGTCTTCACCTTTGTTTAGCGCCTTCAAATTAGTCTTCCAAACCCCGCCACCAGTCCTGTGTTCCTGGAGCAGGTCATGTTCTGTTCTGATTCTAAAATAGACAGACCTCCCTCTGGGTACGGATCAGCTCTCAGTCAGCTAGAGAGGAAAACTTAATCCTAGAGTCACCACATAAGCCACACTTGGCTTGGCTGGTCCCAGGCCGAGGTCCTTACATAGGCTGCTAGAGCTGATGAACCTAAAAAGCAGGGTGGCCGCGGGTGTGGCACTCGGTTTCTCTTCCTCAGGGGCCCTTCGCCAAACCACATGGCAGTCTCATTGATAATACAGGAGTTTTGCAACAACACCAAAGCTTTTAGTTGAGTTACTTCCAATTAGGGACATAGTCCTACCTTTTTTGAAGTGTAGTTTAAGCAGATGAAATAAATGTGTGACACATACAATGAATGAAATTTGAAATTTAAACACCATATATCAGCAACTTTTGTCAAATTTTCCATTTCCCTGTGGTGTCCTGATTCTGATTACTGGGTGAACAGCATCTTTTAAAATGTTTTAAATTCTCTTCAGAAGGTTATTTTCATGTTTGTGCTATGCAGTAATAAACCACTTGGATAATTTGAGTGACTTCATCTTTAGGACTATTATTTCACTTCATGGAGTATGAAGTATTTTTAATATGCCACACTCTTGAGAACAATGGCTACAGGAAGTTGAATTTCCCTTGGAATCAAGCCATGTTGTTGTTTCTAAAGTGAAACGAGAGCGAGAGAACCAGCTCAGTCATAGAACACAAAGAACATGGGGAAACGGCTAGGTCAGCATGGATGAAAGAAAAGGCATTAATTCTTTGGAAAGTAGGATAATGGAAATAAAGACAGATCAGGGACCAGTTAGATGTCAGTTTGGTAGAGTAGTTGACCTACTAGACTTAAAAGGTCATCTAGGAACTGCAGTATCCAAAAACCAGGAAACAGGAGCAATTGTCATTATGGTCCTGGAATCTGGGTAATGGTTATTTAGGAATTCTTCTAACATTTGGGGAATCTGGCATCCATTCCTGTTTGGGACAAGAGCTAAGGAAAAAGGAATGAAGCAGTGTCTACCAGGACATGGCCATTTAAGCCACTTTTCTCCCTGCCTCACTAGCAACTCACCAGCAGGAAGCTAGGACTGCATAGTGTCTGTCTTTCAAAGTTGGGATAATATATTAACTCAGACTAATTTGTTTTTTTAACTCGAGTTTTAAAAATTATTTCAGCAGCCCTTTTAAACACAAAGCCATGCCTTTTACAATGAAATACTGCATGCATCTTATGAAGTGGGTTATGTGTACATACAGATAAACAACTGGTCCTCTGTGAGCTCGTGCATTTTGAAAGTATCCCTTTAGAGATGCTCCTGGAAAAAGGAGCACTTGTGACCATGAGTCCTCAAAGCAGTTGGCTGTGAAGTGGTCACTATCCTGCTCTTCAGAGTCTTCTGTCGGTAAGGAAAAAGAGAAGTGAGCTCATATGCCCCCAAATCTGGAATACAGCCTGGAAGCATCTATAAATTTCTTTGAAGTCTCCTTTTTGATCTAAAATTACATGCTAATTTTGTGTTCTACTTTTTACCATTTCTTTTAGTTTTAATGTCAAAGTAAAGACTCTTCCTCTCCGTAATCTTTGAGTAACACTGAAGCCCCCAGAAGCATGGGCCAGGTGTCCTGTAACTTTGTGATACACCACTGAGTCTCCCCAAGGGCACACATAACCAATTTTATGAGGTAATGATGTAAAGGAATTGCTTAGTTTTTAAAGGATGCATCTTCTTAAAGTCAGATTTTATAAATAATTTATTTTGGTGTTTAAGGGAATTCGCTGTTTGGAGGAATGGAATACTATTTGATGGATCGAGGATTTTTTTAAAACAAAGTTTTACCCTGATTGTCATTTTTGTCAAGTAGTTGCCAATAAGGTTTCCTAAATCTAAAATCCAGTTGAGAAAAATCACAGATAATGTATATAAATTTAAAAGGAAGAGTCTGTACAAATTAAAGTTCTTCTTTTGCAGCTTCCTGAAAGGTGGGGAGGTTTAAACAATATACATTCCTGAATAATTATAGACAAATACACTATGACATAGAAAAACCGAACTTCAACCTTGGCTTTAGGGTCTGTGTTTAAAGTAAAAGGTTCAGACTGGCTCTCTTAGTTAATAGGTTTACTTAGATGTGTGAACATCCTACAGTGATGATGACTTAGCCTTTTGCAACATCAAGAATATGTAGTAGTTTAAGTGTTAAAAGAGAATTTGACTTAAAGTTATATAATGAGAAATACTACACATGTGTGTACATGTATTTTACTCTAAAGCTAAAATGTTCGGGTTCCTATAGAACTCTGAGAGAGGGAGGTGGTATAGACGACTTCAGCGTGAGACACAATCTGTAGTTCACCGTTTGGCCCCTACCTGCCTCTCCAGCCTCATCTCCTGCTCTCGGGCCCGACCACCTCCAACCACACCAACCACTCTTGCTTCGTGTCCTGGTATACCGTGCGTCACTCTGTCTCCTGCCTGGTGCACGTGCTGCCAGCGCTTGCTAGATGCCCTCCTGTTCCCATCTGCCTCTTTATCTTTAATTTGGATTCTTCACAAAAATCCTCCCCTGGAAAGCCCTCTCTGTGGTCTCAGTAGCTGCCCCTTCACTGTCACAGCCACGCACACTTGTACACATCGTTGATCATAGCAGCTGGAGGTAGGTAGTGGTGTTTATTTCCCCCTTTAGCCTGGGAGTTCCTCGGGGTGGGGACTGTGTCTGCCTTCTCTCGAGGTCCCTGATGTCTGGCTTAGTGTCTGCCATTTAGTAGATGCTAAATAAATGTTATTTTGATTGAATACTTGGATGTATTTGCTTCTTTTGACTTCAAAATGGAAATTAGTGAACCTGTTCGGAGGGGGAACATGTTATACATCAGCGGCTTTCACCTTGTGAGGACTAGGGAGTGCAGAAGGTGAGTGGGAGCCCCGCCATTTGGAGCTGTCAGAGCCGTTGAGCAGCATGGGTGAGGTGGGGGACTAGCTGTGGTCTGAAGAAGGAAGAAGCAAGGGGGTTGCAGAACCTCAGAGCTCACTAGCTCTGTTAAGTTGCTGATTCAGGGCAGCACAGGCAATTATTTGGCAGATAATGAATAATACACTGCTGTGAAAATTGATATGTTTATTTCTTTAGTAATGTTTTGTGAGGAATCATCATAATTAAGATATTGCAACTTTTGTGATAATTACACTTGAACTATACATCACATTGTATTCCCTTTTCTTTAAGATACACTGATTATTTTCCTTTACTCATATCTAATTGTATTAGCAGTCATTTCCTCTAAATCATGAGTTCCTTCTCAACTATGAGTTATCTCATTTTTTCTGAGGGTTGGATAATTCTGTTTTGAGTATTCTTACCAGAGTTTTGTATTATAGCAGAGTGATTTTTGTTACCTATATCCAAGAATGGGCCTGAAAGAGGGGATGATAACGTTTTAGATTCAATATTCTATTTCACAATGTATTTCCAAGAAAATTTTAGTGCACTAAATATAAATATATACATTAAACAACATAGAATATGTGGGTACTATTTTTTTCCTTAGGTCTCACTTCCACATTTTCTATTTTCTTGGTGGTCGCTGTTACAATTATTCAGTCAACAAGTGTTTGTCGAGGACTATTAAAAGAATAGGAGATAGTACTTGTAAGTAAAGCACTCACTATCTGCGTTAACACCAGTAGATTGGCACCAAGTACCAGTGTCCTGTAATTTTTAGGAATAAACCTCCTTCAGTGTGCAGAACTATATAAAGGTGTTTCTTCGCTTATCTGCCCTTAAAGAAAAGAGTTTCCTTCTCATGCAGAAACAATAGCATTTAAAAACGTATCAATTGCTTTGCAGTGCTACTTATTCTAGACTGAATTTAACCTAAACATGTGTATCTCAGTTCCCATCCTAAGAAATTTAATTACTGAAGAACCTTCTTGTAAGATCGATTCATTTATTCATTCAACAAATAATTGTTTACCAAGTGCCAGGCAATCGATTGTTTATTTGTTCCTCCTTTCGGTGAAGGCATCTATCGAGCCTCTGTTCTTTGCAGTGCACTGCACTTCCGATATAGGAGGAGAAGAAGCAGTCCCTTCTCTCTAGGAGCTCATGGTCTAGTGAAAGAAATAAATAAGCAGATACTTATAACAGGGGACATCTAATTGAAACGGGCACTGTAGTGGAATTGAGTGACATTGTAGTGGCGTTGAGTCTTAAAAGAATAAGGCAGATTACCAGGTAGAAGGCAAGGATAGCTTGAAGAGTTCCATTCACAGAGAATAGCATGTGCAAAGGCACAGACAAATGAGAACATGACACATGCAAGAGTTAACTTTGACACAGCTGAATATAGAGTGTGAGGAAGCAGGTGGTGAAAGGTGGGGTGAAGGCCTTAGTTGACATGTTGAGCACTTTGGTGGCAGATTGAAGGGTAGTAGGGAGCAACAGAAAGACTGAAGCTGGAGTGTGATGTGATAGAACAAACCACATCAGAGAATCACCCTGACAGCATTGTGGGGAATGCATCAGAGGGAAGTGAGACTGAAAGCAAAGTTCGGACGCCATTGTAATCCTCCAGGGGAAACGTGATGTGGGTCAGAACAGGACTGCGGGAACTGACTGCCATGAATTAAAGACTTGGTGATGAAATGGGCCTGGGTGGGGGCAGTGCGTAAGCACCATCTCTTAAGATCTGCGTTACCATCGCCAGCATTATCTTTATAAATGAATACCCTATTGAACTCATAATTTGATAATTTAAAGAATGAGCAATTTTACGTCTACAGAACTGTGAAAGTTTAAATCTTTAGAGGTAACATTAGAAAACATTGCTCACCAATTTCAAAAAATTCAGTAATGTTCTAAAATGTCTTTACTCTTTCCCCGTAATGCATGCTCTGACCTCTGAATTCATTTGTGTCAACCACTTTCGTTCTGTGTTGCCCACACCTGTCAGCCCTTAAGCTCATGTTTCATCACCACCAGGATACTGTATTGACACCATGTGTTGTTTTATCTGTACTGATGTATACTGACCATACTGCCAGAATAGCCCATACTACCAGTATTATCAGTGTTTCATTAAAGTCCAGTTGGCTATTCACGCAACCATTATTTATATTTGGAAAAACAAAAAAAGGAGATGACCATGTCCCTGTTGTTAACGTTTAGGTTAAGTGAATTCTTGTACTTCTGTTGAAAGTATTAAGACTATAAAAGGTGTTGGGAGTGAAGATATAGAATAAGTGAAATGTAATGGAATTGTACCTACATTTATGGGTTTTAAAAGTTTTTTTATATTAATAAGGCTAAAAGAAACAAAAATAGAATTCTAACACTGGTTGTGTTCAGGTGTTAAATTTAACGGTAAGTTTTCTAATCTCTGTCCAACTTTTTATAATGTGGTTATAATGCTCTCATGATAAAAAAAAATTACAGTATATCATTGCTACTGTTTCAGAGCAAGGGTATGAAACAATTTGTGTGGAAACATTGTATTGTTTGAATTCAACTGAGGATATATTTCTCCAAAAATAGAGGTTTTCATTTTACCCAGTCTCTACCCCTCCCCAATCCATAACAGATTTAAGTTCTTTAAAAAATTTTCCAGATAAAGATGAATTTGTCCACTTTAAGACTGAAATTCTTGGATACAATTTGCCTTTCAGTCCACCTTAAGATTTTTAATATGCTCTTTAGGCATTTAAAAAAATTATAATAAGGTACCAGCTCAAGCCAGATAATTGAATGCTTTCTCCCCATTCTGCCAAATTGTTGGTTATACATTCTCTTATCAGAAAAATTGCCAACTGTTCTCTCTTGTGCATGTGATCCTTCTTCTACCCTGGTCCCCGCTCCCATAACAGAAATGCAGCACCTCCTTTTGGGACTTAGCTCATTTAAGCCTTACATTTTGCAAGAAAGGTGGTGTTATTCCCATTCACAGATAACACATAAGTTTTGTTCTAATCGGTATGCTGAACCTTTTTGTGGCAGTTTTCCAAGTGAGATTAGGCAGGGCTGTTGGAGAGTCCAGGTATTGGATGCCTGGAGTGCAGGGTCTGTATTTGACTCCTGCCTTTTTCCCGTGCATGTAGTAGGCAGGCCCACCCGCTAGTCTTTCGCCACTTTCTTATTTAGCTTCTTTTGAATTATCTTCCCATTTGAATATTCGTTCTCTGCCTTCTCCTCATTTTGCGTGCTTTTTGGTTTGTCTTAAAAACCAAAGACAAGCCCTTTAAAGTTCCATCTTGATGTTGTAACTGTAACCCTCATGGCCACAGCAAGTGCGGAGATATTGTGAACAATGTGAGTGAGACACTATCTTTAGGCTTTTTCAGTTAATGCTTAATTTTTAAATGTAGAGATGATGTAAAAGGATGAAGCTGGGGAGTATGAAGAACATGGAATTTGTGTTATTCAAAGAAAGTAAAATTTTAATTACATTTAGCAAAGTCTGTTTTAAATGTTTATGGCAGAATAGCAGACCAACGTAGTTTCTGCATTTGGCCATCATAGTACAATGAACGGTCACACTGATATTCCTGCAACGAGTAGGGGCATAGAACTACCTTAACAACTTCTCCAGGCCATCTCCTTGTGTTTCCACTTGTTCCTTCAGTGCGTGGACCTGAGCTGTAATGAGCTAAGCGAAGTCACTTTACCAGAAAACCTGCCTCCAAAACTGCAAGAACTAGACCTGACTGGAAACCCCCGACTTGCCCTCGATCACAAAACCCTGGAGCTGCTGAAGTAAGTATTTTGTGAAGCGCTGCAGCCCCATCGCTATTCACTGAAAATGACATTTATCACTTAGTCAAAACATTAAATGGAATATGAAGCATCTGTTGACTTATTAGGCCTGTCTTCACACATTTGAAGTGAAGTGATTTGTGAGTCTGTAGTTCACCAAAATGGACGAATGGCCAAAAAAATGTTCAAATAATTGGTTACTCGTGTCCTTTCAGAAAGTTTTTGAGAAAGTGTCCAGACAAAAAGAGATGAGAATAATGAAACCAAAGAGGAAAAGGGGATTTAAAGACACAGGAGAGAGCAGTGAACAACCAAGAAATAAATATACATCTCATTTACGAATAATATGGTGTGATGCTTAATGCAAATGTTACAAAGGGATTTTGCAAGAGATTCATAATGTGGGGTAAATGAACTATTTGGAACTAAAATTCAGGTTATTTAAACAAAACTGGGAGAGTAGGGTAGTTAGATCTTGCTAAGTTGTCTTCCTGTTTTGGGAAGAGAGTTCATTGGTACTGTCTCATGTTTTCTGTTGATGGAGAATAACAGGTTGGAGTTCACTATGTAAAACATTAAAGTTAACCTTGTTAGAAAAGATGTCTTTATAACTGTTCATCACAGAACTCTAAATATCAATAAAATTAAATTATGCTTCACATAATAAATATTATACAGCTACTAAAAACAATGATGTGGAGTTATATTACTAACTTGAAAGATCTCTGCATATGACGTTAGGTGAAAAGAAAGTTTACAAAGAAATTTGTATAGTGTAATCCCGCTTTTTGTAACAAATTTGTGTGCATTTGGGGATGTGTGCATGTGTGTGCACATGCACAACTAGAAAATTCCTAAAAGGATATAAAACAAAATGTTAAAATGATGCTGTTCTCTGGATAATATAATTATGGATGGTCTTTACTTTCTTCTTTAAATTTTTCTGAATTTTCAGAGTTTTTTGCAGTGTATCTTAAAGTAACAGTCCTAGACATCAACACACATTAGACATTGTGTATGCCATCTGTGCTTAAACCCTGTTGTAATATCTGTTGCTGAAAGTCATCTTCCAATATCTTAGAAAAAACTGAAAAGGAGAAGAATTTTGGAAAGAAGAGTAATTGGTGGTCCATTATTATTATCCTAGGCTTTAGTACATATCAAAATTTGAAAATCACCTAAGGTGATTCCTGGTTGGAATTGGCTTAATTAGTGCCTGTTTGTTGATATTTTAAGTACTTAATGAGAAAATTGATTTAGTTGAAGAATATTGCCTAAGTACAGTGTCCTCGGGAAGCCACAGGGACC
This sequence comes from Balaenoptera musculus, assembly GCF_009873245.2. Taxonomy (NCBI): domain Eukaryota; kingdom Metazoa; phylum Chordata; class Mammalia; order Artiodactyla; family Balaenopteridae; genus Balaenoptera; species Balaenoptera musculus. The sequence continues at coordinate 77,408,169 of NC_045798.1, forward strand.
CAGGCTCTCTCCACTGTGTATCAGTATGTAAAGCCTTGGCCCAAATCCCTCAGTGTGTCCAGACCTTAGTTTTCTCATCTCTTAGGGAGGATGGCCTACACACTGTCTAAGGGACTTCCAGAACTAAGAATACATGGATTAGCAAAACCCGTTTGAAACCCGTTTTCATCTTTATAACGGGTAACTTTTTGAGTTTTTACAAATATGACATAATTTTATGGTAAAAATAATTATATAAAAATCTGTTAATAAATGGAAGTAGCTGTTTGGAGAAAAATAAAAGTTGAATTTTTATTGCACACCAACATAAATTCCAGCTAAATTAAAGAGTTAAATATGTAAAATGAAATAATTTTTAAAAGTAAGAAGAAATCATATGGATATATTTACAAACCAGAAAAGGACTTTTTAGGCCAGAAAAGGGGATGGGGGAAATCACAAAAGAAGTCAATATGTATAGAGTGGTTTTGATATTTATGTGATGTATATTTTTATATAAAAATACTTTTTTTACATAAAAGTTTTAGATATCTGTTCCAAAAGCTATCAAAGGTAAATCTAAAAGGCAAATGATAAACTGAGAAGAAACGTTGGCAAAAAATAAGAAAAATAAAAGCATTAATATTCTTAATAGAAAATGTTCTTATGAGTCAGTAGTGATAAGTACTCACTCAAGCAGAAAATAAGTGAAGGATATTAACATTTAATAAACAAAGTATGGATAGTTACATGAAAAGATCATATTCAGCCTTATTAGTGTATCAAGGAAATATTAAATAAAATATTTAAATGATAACATTTTTCTCCCTTAAATTGGTGTTGATGGAGGGTTGTAAATGGATATAACTTTTTAAAAAAGCTTTTGGCCCTGTGTATCAAGCTTTTAAAAGTATTCATATACTTAGACCAAGGTTTTCTGTGGTAAAAATTTATTCTAAAAATTAATCAGAGATATGGTATTTATTTTAGGTACAGAGATAGTCATCAAGATATTTCTAATTAAATTTAGGATGAATATAAAATGACATGGAGAAATGTTCATGATGTAATTAGAAAAAAGATGCAAAACCATATATATAATAGAATGACCCCATTATTATATAGGCATAAGACAGTATCTGTTAAAATTCTCTACCAAAGGACATATGTTACTGGAGTGGCCAGAGCTACTACAGTGAAGCACATGTGTGCTCTCAGATTAAAAAAAAAATTAGTAACAGACAGTGAAATCATAACACTCTTAGGTAAAAACGTTACCCTCTGTTTAATATCTAGAAGGTTGTGGCTTCTTAATAACTTGGGAGAGTTTCCACATCTAATGTATTACTTGCTCTTTTAGAGGCTTGGCCTATTTGTTCTACATGAGGCAGGCTTAGGCCATATGGCAACTCTTCCGTGTGACTGAGCTCCGGCTCCCAGATTCCCTCAGACTAATTTCAAGATGTACGAGAGTCAACATCCAGGTCACTTCAGACAGCTGCTCGGTCACACTGTGTTCAGCTTGGCGGAAATGAGAGATTGCTGCTTCACTAGAAAGGATTATGGGGGAGTTTAAGGATTATTTTTTTCTTTAATAATCAGGCCAGGCAATGGAATTATTTCTTTGAAGGCTCCCTGTTCTGTAAAGAGTATAAATGTCTTTAGAAAGGAGTCTTCCGTTTTTCTCCAGAACTCAGAAAGGTAGGAAAAATGTAGGGAGAACCTTTATGCCTTAAGAAACCCATTGCATTGCTTACTATTGTACATGGATCAAATTTGGTACCAGGTCATATGGAAAGCAAACAACAGCAGACTATCTTTTTAAATACACCTTTTATTGATGGGTTTGAAAGGAGGATATATCGCCCTGCTGTAAAATGAGGTATTTGACTTTGAGGTTTTCTGTTGACACTACCTATGATTTTTATGTTTTTCAGCTTTTTTAGGATAAAGGAAAAGGTGAATGTTTTCTGGTAATTAAGAGTAGAAATTTTTCTTTAATGAAATATTTTTAAATTAAAAAGAAATTGCCACCAAATATTTCTAGAATCAAAGTGAATATTATTAGACATTGATTTACTTCTGAGTTGAATGGTTCTTAGGAAAGGTATTCCGTATTTATTATATTTTGGAGTTAATGAATGCCAACAGATAATTTAAATTCTTGGGCTCAGGACAAAATTGTTTAGGTGTTAAGAGATATACATAATTCTGTTTCTCTTGTTTAAGTAAGGGGGGAATAAACTAGTGGCAATTTACAAATAGGGATTTATCTCACCATGTAGTAGGCGGCCTTTTAAAAACCTGCTTCACATCTGTATGACTTACTGTTTGTGAGCACTGAACGCTTTCTAGTAGGCTGGTTTTTAATGAACTGCATTTGAAGGTTTACTCTTTTAATATTTCTGTTTTTGGGTCCTTTTGGACCAGTTATAGCATATGAGAGCTGAGGTGAGATAAGAATTTGTCTCCCAGTTTATTTATATGTAGTTAATGTGTAATTTATTGAATACCCCTCATTTACTTCATAATTTTATGATATTGGTCTCAGCATGGTTGTGCAGGTGAGGAAAGAATTGGAAGCTTCAGGGGACAGCAGGTCCCCAGTAGCATCTGTGACATATTTGAAGGGGTGGTGTGGGCAGATACCGGATTTGAGGGTGAGTGTTGCAGAACTCTCTCATATGATCCAAACACAGTACAGTCGTGGCTTGGGTTTCATTCTTTTCAAATCTGGGCTTCATGTTGTGAGAAGACACCTAACTTAATAGTTAAAGTTCCTTTTCTCATGCCAAGGTTGAGAGCTGTCCCTTTCATCCCCAGGAGAGGGTAGCCATCTAGGGGTGGTGTGTGTGTGTGTGTGAAAGTGCCTAATAACCGATATTTGATGCTGATAAAACTAATTTTCATGCTCTGTATATATGCCCCTTTGTTTTCATTATGATGAGTAGCTAGTTCTTGTTGCTGATAGATATTTCAGACACATTAAACACAAGTGGTAAGTACAGAGTGCTTAGGTGTTTTTCATTTCTCAGGTAAAGGTAGCAATTTGCACATGTTCTGTTTTACTGATTCCCGGCCCCTCCGTTTCTCCGGTTAGTAATATCCGCTGTTTCAAGATCGATCAGCCTTCGGGAGGCGATGCATCTGGAGCCCCAGCTGTATGGAGCCATGGCTACACCGAAGCTTCAGGGGTGAAAAACAAGTAAGTGGGGTGAAACTTTGGAGTGAGAACCGCCGCCCGCCCGCCTCCCTGCTTTAGTGGGGTGGAAGCCCAGTGCTAGCACACACTCTCCCCGTGTCACATTCATTTCAGCATGTTTCCCCAGAGTGAGGCCACCTCATGACTTAGGCTGGAACATTAGGCTAAGCCCTGCTTGGCATCACATACTCTCTCTTTGTGAGGATGTTGCTAGGATACGGTGTAACTGACACATTATATCTATGTGAGACTCCAGTGTTTGGAGAAGGCAGAAGTATTGAAATGCATCCCTGCTCCTTTGAAAAGCCCCTTTATCTTTCTCTGAAGCCTGTTTACCAAGCAAAACAGGGATAGTATTAAAGGAGTAGAAGTAGCCTTGATTGTCCATATTCGAGATCCCTTATGTTATTGACAGTCACTGTTTCTGTGGAGCTGTTTTTTACAGTCTAAATTACCTTGTCAGGAGTTTGATGTCCATTCCCTGTAATGTCAGCTGCTTGTCTTGCCATCAGGTCTTGTCCGTCTTAATTTCTTTTTCTTCCCTATTTTCACCAACCTTCCCTGTCTCAGATGCAGATGTTGATTTCTTGAGAATTGTAATCCAGCTCTTCAGGCTTGGTTGCTTTTTATGAAGGGGTGCTGATAATCAGTACTAGAAAAGCAAAGGATCCTATAAATTAGAATAGTCATAATTTAATTAGCTAAGGTATAAGAACATAAAATATTGAGAGCAGGGGAAGGACAGGAAGCGGAGGATGATCCCATAATAGCTAACAGCATTCAACCCTGGGTGCACGTTAGAATCAGTCAGGTGAGGAACTTTAAAGACCATTTTCCAGCCTAGGCCCGTTAAATCAGAATGCTTTAAAATCTCCCCCAGGTGATTCTAATGTGCATCCAGGATTGAGAACCACTGACTAGCTTGAATACCCTTCATGGAAAATAAAAGGTGGAATTGTGGTTGCCATGCTGACTGCTTTTCCTTGGGTCAGAAAACAGAATGAACTCACGTTGTGCGTCTGACGCATTGATCCTGTCCTCTTTCCCTGAGACTGTGCTTTGGCATATTAGAGAAGACGTAGCCCCCATTTCAACATCTCTGTTCCATTTGCCCCCCCCAAAACAGGCAGAATAACCAGTTGTGTCTGGGCTCTGACTGCTTATTTCTATGTACTTTGTACTGTATATCATTATATTTGGGGGAGAGAGGAAGAAACTATACATTCTTTGGAACACTCAAAGTTCCTTCCTAGAGATCTTTCTTTTTTTAGATTAAAAGATCTTCTGTCTTACTTATAAACACCAGTATGTGAAACTGCTCTCTAATTCCAGAACACTGATGTGAAATCCAAGATTGGTTTTTAAACCTCTCTGGATATTAAAATGTATTATCTACTCATGTATATTAATGAAGCAGTGACCAGTTAGGTATTTTTTCCTACATAAATCCCCCTTCCACAATTCCTTTTTAAAAAAATTTTTGCTATATTGAAGTGTAAGATAAACGGTAAGCATACAACTCTATGAATCGTCCTTAAGTGAACCAGCACCTAGATTGAAAAATAGAACATTACCAGCACCTCATAAATCCCATGCCATCCCTGGCCCTCACTTAATTTTCCTTTGCTTTTTTACCCTTTGGTTTTGCCAGCAGAAGTTTCTCAAGAGTTTTCTTTTTGAATTGTGGATAAAGTAGATATATAAGCAAGAAGCTTGCTGCTTTGAAGGAAGGAGAGATATGCAGTTGTCCCTGCCCCCAAATCTCAATAGACATCTATTCTCTTCTCTCCCTCCCACTTTCCCCTATGGGTACTGGTGCTGTGTTGCCTCCCTATCAGGTCATTTCAGATCCTTTGGGAAAATCCAAGCAGGGAGCTGCAATCCTATAATTTAGGTTCTTCCTCAGACTAAAAAACAAACAGGAAGCTTCAGCGGAAAAAAAAAATCACCACTGTACTTTTAAAACACGTTATTTTTTTCATACCCCCTGCCTGATTCTTTCTAGCAAGGGGAGCCTACAGAGGAAGACAGAATTATAAGATGATTTAATATTATATAATTAAATTTTACTGTGCCACTAATTGTCATATAACTAGGGATGACTTTTTTTTTCTTTAATAAATGGAGGCAAGAATTTCAAAGTACTGAGGTAAGAGGCAGATTTCCTGGCTTTGAATCTGGGCTCTATACTTTTTTGCTATGTGACCTTGAGCAGTTACTCAGTCTCTCTTTAGCTTACTTTCCTGGTCAAAAATACTACTTGTCCTTATAGGGTTATTGTAAGGATCCACTGATTACATGCGTGAAGAACTTAGAATAACATGTGCCATATAGTAAACTCTATTTAAATGTTAGTTATTATTATCATTAATGATAATGATTATTACTATTGTTATTTATCCCCAAACTCCTTAAGATCAGGAATTATATTTTTAGGTTCATACCGCTGTTACCTAGCCATGATACATATTAGGTGCTTAATAACTTTTTTCTTTTCATTAATTTATATACAGTAATAAGGTATAATTTATATTCAACAAAATTCACCCTGTTTAGTGTACAGCTCTGCAAGTTTTGATGAAAGAGTATCATTGTGTAATCACCATTATAATCAGATTATAGAACAGTTCCTCAAAATGCCTCCATGCCCCTCTGTTGCAAATTCTTCTCCCCACTCCCAGCCCCTGGCAACTCCTGATCTGTTTTTTGTTCCATTAGTTTTGCCTTTTCTAGAATGTCATATAAATGGAATTATACAGTATATAGCCTTCTCAGTCTAGCTTCTTTCACTTAGCATCATGCATTTTAGATTCATTTGTGATGTTGCATGTGTTAGCAGTTTGTTCCTTGTTACTGCAGAGTATTATTCCATTGCGTGACTATGTTACAGTTTGTTTATCCATACACAACTTGAAGGATAAATTATTTAGATTGTTTCTATTTTTTAGCAAATACAAATACAAATCCCATAAACATATAAACCTGCATACGGGTTTTTGGGTGAACAAATGTTGTCATTTCTCTTGGGTGAATACCTATGAGAAGGATTGCTGAGTCGTTATGGTAAGTATATATTTAATTTTATAATAAACTGCCAAACTGTTTCCCAAAGTGGCTGTACCATTTTGCATTCCCAGCAGCAATGAACGAGAGTTCTCGTTGCTCCACATTCTCACCAGTACTTGTAAGATCAGGTGGTGGCAGTGGTGGTAGTGGTTTTGATCATTCTAATAGTGATATTTCATTGTGGTTTTAATGTTTATTTCCCTAGTGACTAATGATTGTTGATCATCTTTTCACATGCTTATCATCCATACCTATATCTTCTTTGGTGAGAATGTAATCTTTCACAATTAAATATGATGTTAAAAGTGTTTTTGTAGACTTCCTTTATCAAGTTAAGACAACTCGCTTCTATTCCTAGTTTGCTAAGAGTTTTTATAATGTGTATCAGATTTTGTCATAGGCTTTTTCTGCATCAATTGAGATGATCATATTTTTTCTTTCTTAGTCTGTTGATGTAGTGAATTACATTGATTTTAAAATGTCGAATCAGCCTTGCATTTTCAGGAAAAATTCCCCATGGTCATGATGTATTACCCTTTTTTATATGCTGCTGGATTCAGTTTTCTGGTAATTTGTTGAGCATGTCTGTATTCACAGATTAGCCTGTAGTTTTCCTTTCTTGTGGTGTCTATGTCTGGTTTTGGTATCAGGGTGATGCTGGCCTCATAGAATGAGTTGAGGAGTATTTCCTCTTCTTCAGTTTTCTGGAAGAGTTTGGAATTTATATTATTTCTTCCTTAAATGTTTGGTAGCATTTACTAATAAATCCCATCTGGGCCTGGAATTTTCTTTGGTTTATAACTAAACATACAATTTCTTTAATATAGAATTATCTCTTTCTTCTTGAATGAACTTTGGTAATTTATGTCTTTCAGAGAATTTATGCATTTTCATCTAGTTTTCAAATTTATTGGTGTAAACTTGATCATAATATTCCATTATTCTCCTTTTAATGTGTATAGGATCTGTAGTGATGATGTCTCTCCCCTCTCTCATTCCTGATATATTTGTCATTTGTCTGTTTATCCTGATCAAATTGGTTTGAGTTTTATCAGTTTTATTAATATTCTCAAAGAACCAGCTTTTGGTTTCATTGATTTTTCTGTTGTTTTCTGTTTTCTATTTCATTGACTTCTGCTTTTATTTTTATTATTTCCTTTCTGCTTGCTTTGGGTTTGTTTTGCTCTTAATTTTCTAGCTTCTTAAGGTAGAAGTTTAGGTCATTGATTTGGGCTTAAGGTATTAATATTCTATGCATTTAGAGCTATAAATTTCCTTCTAAGCAATTTTTCCAATATGGTTGGAGGTCATACTCTGAATCAGTTGAATCCTTTAAACTTACTGAGACATTTTCTGGACCAGAATATAGTTTATCTTGGTAAATACTCTGTGTGCATTTGGAAAAAATCTTGGGTAGGGTATCATTTAGATCAAGTTGGTTGATAATGTTGTTCAAGTCTTAAATATCCTTACTGATTTTCTGTCTACTTTTCCATCAGTGACTGAGAGACTATAACTATAGTTTTATCTGTTTCTCCTTGTAGTTCTCTCAGTTTTTGCTTCATGTATTTCCAAGCTCTGTTATTAGGTGCATAAACATTTAGAATGTTATAGCATTGTGATGAACTGACCCCTTTAACATTATGAAATGACTCTTTGTTTCTGTAATATTCTTTGTGCTGAAATATATTTTGTCTGATATTAATGTAGCTATTCCAGCTTTCTTTTGATTAGTGTTTAGCATAGTTGACCCTTGAACAACACGGGGGTCAAAAAACACAGTCAAAAGTCCACACGTAACTTTACATTCAGCCCTTTGTATCCGAGGTTCCACATCCGCAGATTTAACCAACCACAGATTGTGTAGTACTGTAGTAGTATTTAGAGGAAAAAAATCAGCATATAAGTGGACCTGCACAGCTTAAACCCATATTGTTCAAGGGTCCACTGTATATCATTTTTTATCCTTTTGCTTTTAAGCTATTTGTCTCTTTATTTTATTTATTTTTTTAATAAATCTAGATATTTTTTTTTAGTAAGTGTATTTCATTTATTTATTTGTTTGTTTATTTATTTATTTAGGCTGTGTTGTGTCTTCGTTGCTGCATGGGCTTTCTCTAGTTGCAGCGAGCGGGGGCTACTCTTTGTTGCGGTACGTGGGTTTCTCATTGCGGTGGCTTCTCTTGTTGCAGAGCTCGGGCTCTAGAGCGCAGGCTCAGTAGTTGTGGCGCACGGGCTTAGTTGCTCCATGGCATGTGGGATCTTCCCAGACCAGGGATCGAACCCATGTCCCCTGCATTGGCAGGCAGATTCTTAACCACTGTGCCACCAGGGAAGCCCCTGTCTCTTTATATTTAAAGTGTATTTCTTACAGGCAGTATTTAGTTAAATCTTGCTTTTTTATATAATCTGACTTTCTGTCTTTTTGGGTGGTGTTTAGACCATTTTTATATTTAATGAAGTTATTGGTATGGTTAGGTTTAAATCTGCCAATTTACTAGTATTTGTTTTCTGCTTGTCTCATCTGTTCTTGATTCTCTCTTTCTCTTTTTCTTCATTCTTTCGGATTGAATATTTCTTATTCCATTTTATCTCCTTTATTCTTATTAGTTCTACTTGTGTGTGTGTGGTTTGTTTAGGGTTTATAGCATAACCTTTACCTTATTAATTAATAAGGTTTACCTTCAAGTAATACATCATTTCACATATATTATAAGAACCTTACATTGTGTACTTCCATTTCCCCTCTCCTAGTCTTTGTGCTCTTGTTGTCATATGTTTTACTTCTACTTTTGTTGTAAACCCCAGGATACATTGTTAAAATTTTTACTTTAAACAGTTATTCTAAAGTAGTGTTTCTCCACTTCAGTATTATTGACATTTTGAGCCAGATAATTCTTTGTTGTTTTGGGGCAGGGGAAGGAGGGGGGTGCCCTGTGCATTGTAGTATATTTAGCAGCACCTCTGGCCTCTACCCACTAAATGCCAATATTACCACCACTCACAATCGTTACAAGCCAAAATGTCTCCTGGGGGCAAAATGTCCCCCGTTGAGAACCACTGTTCTAAAGTGATTTTTAAAATAAGAAAAAGAAAATGTTTATATTTACTCACCTATTTGTCATTTCCAATACACTTCATTCTTTTATGTAGATCCAGATTTCCATCTGGTAGTATCATTTTCTTCTGTTTCATGTAGTTCCTTTTACATTTCTTGTAGTGGTTGTCTTTTATTTGTGTGTCTGAAAATGTCTTTTTTGCACCTTTACTTTTGAAAGCTGTTTTCACTGGTTTAGAAATCCAGGTTGACAGTTTCTTCCCATAAGTACTTTAAAGATGTTGCTCCGCTGTCTCCTGCACTGTTTCTGATGAGAACTCTGCTGTCATCCGTCCTTTGTTCCTCTGTAGGATATGTTGTTCTCAACTCCCCAAACCCCGCCTTTATCCCTGGTTTTCAGCAATTTGATTTTGATGTGCCTCAGTTAAGTTTTTTTACGTGCTTTTACTTACTGTTTGTTGAGCTTCTTGTATCTGTAGGTTATAGTTTTCATCAGATTTGAAATATTTCCATCCATTGATTCTTCAAAACTTTTTTCTGTCTGTCTCTCTTCTCTTTTGAAGACTCCAATCCCCTGTGCGATGGGCTGCTTGAAGTCATCTCACCACTTACTGATGCCCTGGCTTTCAATTTTTCTCCTAGTCTTTTATTCATTTTGGACAATTTATGGGACACAGTTACATTACTTGGAAACAGTCTGATTAAGTGGAGAGACTCTGCAGGCCTCTAGAGCGCCCTGTGCGGCTCTCCTCCCACCAGTATATACTTTTCCTGTACTTTTCCTAGTGTTTTAGTTGTTACTCCATTTTTGCTCCATGTGGAAGTTCTCCTTGATAAATGTTTTGTGAATGAATGTGCACATATGCATTCATAATCTGGTGTTATTTCCCATGCCTCCTACTGTCTTTCTTTCACTAGTATTTAAAAATAAAATCATCAGAAGAGGAGAGTGGGGGAAAGCCATGAAGCATAAATAAATATGTGCTTATCATTTTTCTTCACTCACAGAAATTAGTTGATATAAATTAGCTGGGGTTAGTTTACCTATTCTTAATCTATGTGGAGTCAAGAAGAAAGAGACAAGACTGGATTAAGCAAATCTGAAAAAAACTCAGTTGGTTTGGGCATGGAGAAGGAATGATGAGTCAACTTAGCACAAAGCATTCTTGCTTTGCAGGTTGTGTGTTGCAGCCCTGTCGGTGAATAACTTCCGTGACAACCGGGAGGCCCTGTATGGTGTATTTGATGGAGACCGGAACGTGGAGGTGCCCTACCTTCTCCAGTGTACCATGAGTGACATTTTGGCGGAAGAGCTGCAGAAAACAAAAAACGAAGAAGAATACATGGTCAATACGTTCATTGTTATGCAAAGGTAAAACTTAGATCACCTGCCCTGTGTTTTCTTGCTCTTCTTTGAGTGTTTGCCATCTGGTTAGAAAAACAGGTGTCCAGTAATCTCAAAGCCTGTTGTTGAATATGCGTGATTCAAGATGCATTCAGGCGATTTGGTTTTGCCCAAGTATCCGGGCTGGACTGTGTTCCGTTTGAGACACACTGATGTTCAGACAACTTTGTTGGAGGCCGAGTCAGTGACAGGAATTCAGTTTCTCCCAGAACCGGTCTCATAGGCCCGTCGTGATTCCAGATTTTCACCAGATCGTTTACGACACACTCCCCTCACCCCAAATCATGTGAGCGCCAGACACTCTTTAGACCTTCTGGCGTGTGGACTGCTCTTTGAAATGGACTGTTTCCATCTCGGTTTGTTCCCCCTTATGAAACACTGTCACTGATTCAAGAAGTGCCAACCTTCGAGAACTTGAGATGGTCAAATTTTAGGCCAGGAGTTAAATCATTCTTCATATATTGTTTTTCCCCCTTTATTAAATGTTCAGTGTTACTAGTAGAATCCTAGGCCATTCCCTAGAGCTTTTGGTCACCGTGGAAGTTGTGGAATGTTGTTTCTAACTATGAGGGCTGCATGTTATGAGCATTCCCACATTCGAAGAATTGCTCGCTCTTTTGTCACTTTAAAGGCTTTGTAGGTTGTAAAGGAACTGCCTATTAATATTGTACTGCAAACACTTGCTCTTGTGGGACCAGGAAGTGGAGAGTGCTCTAAAGGTCATGGGAACAATGACTATCTTTTCTCTTTCTCTCCCTTTTCCCTGCCTTGATAATCTGCCAGAGGAAGTATCTTTGCAACAGGAGTAGAAAAAGTGTCTGCTAAGGAATGCTGGCCCAGAGAAGCCTTGAAAGTTCCCCTAAGTCCTGAATACTCTTGAAGAGCTCATTAGAGGCAAGCCCAGTGGGGTTCTTTGCTGCTCGACTCACCTGTCTTTCAGATCCTCTAGTGGGCGTGTGCAGTTAATAATTGATGCTGATAACAGCTAATATTTAGTGAGCCCTTAATATATACCAGTCATTGTTCTAAATACCTTAATGCCATAAGGTATAAGACAGGGACATCTATCTACTTTGCTGTTTTGACCACCATCTTGTTTTAGGAAAAAAGCCAACACATTTCATATATACAGACACACGTAACACACACACACACCCTTCACACACTCCTAAGCGGTCTACTTTTTATAGACCCTCAAACACTGGATGAGAATTAAGAACTTAAGAGCCTCAGACTCTGATTACTAGCTGTACTTCTCACAAATACCATCCTAATTCTGGCTTTGCTGGGAGGAATCTTTGTGCCTTTGACAGGAAGAAAGCAGTGCTGCCTTGGCAGGGCCTAAAGTCCAGTCTGGTCGTAGATGTGCAGAAGTTGGAGTTTAGAGACCCAGATTGTCAGCCCATCTCTAGGTCATTTGCTTGCCTCTTACTTTCCCTGTTGGTTAACAGGATGTGGGGTGTGTGGTGATCTTTTCAGTCCTCAGGAGAACTGTATGTTCTCTGTGCCTGACATCCTAATTTATATGAACAGGCAGCCCTGGTTTCCATCGCTAGTGGTGCCCCTTGCCTAACCTAGACAGGGTCTGCCTTTGTAAACGGGGGCGTCTGTCCATCTTAACCTTTTGTACCACCCAGGATCCATCTGGGAGGCACTGCCATCTGTGGGGCTTTTGAGAAGAGTTCTTACCTCCTTTTGATTGTTAGAACTTGCAGGTGTCTTGTGTATTCAATACGTGTATGGACTGATGGTGAATAAAAGCACTTTGGAGCTTCATTACTAGAATGTCCTTTCTGTGAACATTCTAGAATAGACATCACTCATCTAGAAAGTCTGCACTGTATAGGACAAGAACATGAATGGTGCAGCACTTGAAAGCATGTCCCAGCAAACATCCTAATAAAGAGAGAGGGTGGTCAGGTAATTCTGAAGTGTCAGTGGGTGTAGTGTGTTTACACCTGCTCCTGTTAAGTGGTCACTCCGGCTGTCCTCTCTCGGGAGCAGAGGGGATTTAGAGAGGAGGATGAAGAGAGAAGCGGTCATTCCCGCTGTCTCTGGGGCACGCCGATACGGGAGTGGCAGTCTGGATGCAGCAGGATAAGGGCTCCTTTATTCCACAGCAGCTCCTTGGGTCTTTCGTGGTGAAGTGACACCTGCCCCAGTTGTGAGCAGACACCTCTCCGTGTGTGTGTCTGTGTGTGTCAGATTCCACAGGCTCTTTTCCTGAGTTGAGCAGTGCCTGCTTTGGTGAAAGAGGCCTGGTGGAGCCCCAAGTTCTGTTTTTCCTCCTAGCCCCGTCCAGTGGTACAGTCTGGCAAAACTACATGTGACGGGTGTGTGTGGGTTTTTACCCCATCTCTTCGTTTTCCAGGAAGCTTGGAACTGCTGGACAGAAACTTGGAGGTGCTGCTGTCCTTTGTCATATCAAGCATGACCCTGTGGACCCAGGAGGACCCTTCACCTTGACCTCTGCTAACGTGGGCAAGTGCCAAACGGTTCTCTGTCGGAATGGGAAGCCGCTGCCTCTGTCCAGATCATATGTTATGAGCTGTGAGGAAGAACTGAAGAGAATCAAACGGCACAAGGCCATTATCACGGAGGTGAGGAAGAGGGATTTTCCTCAGGATGGGGGAGGACAGGGCCAGGGTCGTGGCAGAATCAGCCAGGGAGCATTTCCCGCCAAAGAACATTCTTTAAACATTGACGTTAAAATTCCAAATCCGTAGTATCATAGAGCAAACTCTGTGTGTGATATGTCTGAAGACATTATAATATACAGAGTAATAAAATAGTTACCGACGGCCTCTCCGCATCGAGGGCTGTGCCGTGATACCATCTCATCCTCACAGCCGCTCTTCGGAGGCACTTCGGCGGGGGCTGAAGCCCCCAGCCCTGAAGTCACGCCGCTGGTCCTCCTGTCCTAGATCTGCTGCTTGCGGGCTACGACCTTTAAACCTGAAGCCTCAGACTCCTCCTCCGTAAAGTGGGCATGGCAGTGTATCTGTCCTGTCTTACGAGGCTCGTGTGCGTATCAGTGTAAATGTAACTAGTAGTGACTTTGGTTCATGCCTCCTGCTCCACTTGAGTAAGGCAGTGAGTGGTTCTCCGCCAGGGGCTGTTTCCCCCCGACAGGACACTTGCTAACGTCCGAGGACACTGTTGTTGTCACAACAGAAATGCTTGGGGCATGCAGCAGGGAGAAGCTAGGGATGCCGCTAGGCATGCTACGGTGCGCAGGACAGCCCCACAGCAAAGAATGATTCGGCCCAAAATGTCAGGAGCGCCGCTGTTGAGAAACACTGGTGTCAGTCTTCATTACAGAAGAGTCCCTGTAGCGCAGCTTCCAGAATGGGCTGGAGGAACTGTGCCCCACTCACTAGCTCATCCTACAGTGTGGGTCACCTGCTGTGCGCCAGAAACGCGATGTGGGCTACAGGCGGGATCCCCGGAGACACACGTCTGCCCCCAGGAGGCGTCCAGTCGTGTGGATGAAAGCCCTGGAGGCATGTGCGGCTCAGGTAGACGGTGGTGAGCGTTTGCAGCTCGGTAGAGAAGGACTTTGACTCCCGGCAGGCTGTGACAAGGGCCGTGAGAAAGATGCAGACGGGATCCACCACACGGGGCTGGCAGGGGAGGCTGCGCGCAGAATGTAGTTCCCTGCTTGTTCTGAGAGCAGAGAGGATTCAAATGGACGCTAGACAGTCTCAGATGGGATTGAATGAAACTATTAAACGTATTGAATTAAATGTTCAGCATTACACGATGCAAAGATTAACCATTTCTGCTACATAAATGCGTCACAGTTGGTGCTTCAGAGGTTTCTCCTGCTTTCTCTGCCTCCCTCTTCCTCGCTTTGTCTGTATCGCTGTGTTGGTTTTTTAAATTTCCCTGCCTTGAGGTATGCCCCCCCCCCCACACACACACACAGACAAAATCATTGATTCTGATGTGGTGAGATCTTAAAGGGTTGGGCAGAACAGCGAGGGTAATTTTTGACAAATTCCACATTTTGGGGAAGAACAAATATATTAGGAGAATTAAGAGCTGAAAATTGTGCTTGAAGCCCCGCTTTAGTAATTTTACTTCGAATTGTGCTGCCTGCTTGTATGCGTGGTGGGATTGTCTGCCGAGCTGGGGGGCGCACTTCCCAAATGAAGGAACGTGGTAGGGTTGGGAAGGGAGCGGGTATTCTCCGGAAGAAACACTTGCTTCGAGGGAGATGGTTAGACCATCACTATTCCCTCATCCCAGACACACATAAAAGTTGTCCTAATGGAGCCTCCTCTGGAAAAGGTGTTAAAAATAGGGGCATGTAGAGGCACGTCCTAGACCCGAGAACCTCAAACTTGAAGAATAAAGAATAGAGCAGGTACACCCTGGGGTTATCTCCCCTCCTCTCCTCCAGCTTCAGAGTAAAGGCTTTTTATTGGCAAGTGGTCTGAAACTTTGGTTTGTGGTTTATAGTGGCGTGAACTCGGCTGGACTGAAGCAGGAGACTTTGTCGTCTCCATTTGCTGCCAGGAAAGCGAGTTCAGGCAAGCGGTAGGAGCTGGCACTTCTCCTTAAGCATCTACCTCTCCAAATGCGATCAGTCGTACCCAGCTAGTCACCCCAAGATTTTCCCACCAATTGTTTTTAACCTTCTTACGTTTAAAACAGTGCCTCTCCCCTCACTTCTGGACCTTCAGACATTCCCGCCCCCGATGGTTGATGTGCTTTGGGGAGTGACCTAAGATTCCGGGCGTTATCTGGAACGCACCTGCCTCAGGGGCTGCTCTGCACTGGCTCATTCAGCAAGGCTCTTCCTCTCGGGACCCCCGTGGGTTCCAGGAGGCGCTAATCAGCCATGTTGCTGTGTCCGATGATGGTCTGCTTTGGAGATAGACGGGTCCCAATAAAGGGAGTAACTGAGATACTTTCCATTTGTCCCTCCTGCTTCTTACCTGCCCCGGGCTTCTGCCCCAGGGTTCTGATGACAGGTGGGCATGAACCACTCCCAGGAGGGTGGGCAGCCCCTCCCCCTGTGGGCCACGTGTCACGCTCCGGTGGTCCCCCAGGCAGGAGGCCCCAGGGAAGCCGCATGTCGCCCCGCGTGCTCCATGGTAACATCTGTTTGGAAACCCCTCTTCTTCCAGGATGGCAAAGTGAACGGAGTGACCGAGTCCACGCGCATCCTGGGCTACACGTTCCTGCACCCCAGCGTGGTGCCCCGCCCCCACGTGCAGTCCGTGGCCCTGACCCCGCAGGACGAGTTCTTCCTCCTGGGCAGCAAGGGCCTGTGGGACAGCCTGTCCGTCGAGGAGGCCGTGGGGGCCGTGCGCAACGTCCCCGACGCCCTGGCCGCCGCCAAGAAGCTGTGCACGCTGGCGCAGAGCTACGGCTGCCGCGACAGCGTCAGCGCCGTGGTGGTGCAGCTCAGCGTCCCCGAGGACAGCTTCTGCTGCTGCGAGCTCGGCGCCGGCGGGCCCGTGCCGCCGCCCAGCCCCGGCACCTTCCCGCCCTCCGTCAGCATGGCCATCAAGGAGCGGCCCGCCGACGGGCTGGGCGTGCCGTCGTCCAGCAGCGGCCTGGCCTCGGAGATGAGCAGCGAGCTGTCCACGTCCGAGATGAGCAGCGAGGTGGGGTCCACGGCCTCGGACGAGCCCCCGCCGGGCGCCCTGAGCGAGAGCAGCCCCGCCTGCCCCAGCGAGCCGCGCTGCTCGCTGCACCCCGCCTGCCCGTCCAGCTCCTTCCAGCGCCAGCTGTCCAGCGCCACCTTCTCCAGCGCCTTCTCCGACAACGGCCTCGACAGCGACGACGAAGAGCCCATCGAGGGCGTCTTCACCAACGGCAGCCGGGTGGAGGTGGAGGTGGACGTCCACTGCGGCCGCGCCAAGGAGGAGGGGAGGCAGCAGCCCCTGCTGCAGCTGCCGGCCGACGCCAGCGACGAGGGCATCGTCATCAGCGCCAACGAGGACGAGCCGGCCCTGCCCCGCAGGGCGGACTGTGCCGCCGTGGGGACCGTGGGGCGCCGGCGGGCTAACGGCTCCGTGGCGCCCCAGGAACGGAGCCACAACGTGATAGAGGTGGCCACGGACGCGCCTCTCCGCAAGCCGGGGGGCTATTTTGCAGCCCCGGCTCAGCCGGATCCTGACGATCAGTTCATCATTCCCCCGGAGCTGGAGGAGGAGGTCAAAGAGATCATGAAACACCAGCAGCCGCCGCCGCCCTCACAGCTCCACGTGCAGCCGCCGCCGCGGCAGTGCCCGGTGGACCAGCTGCCGGACTCCTGTGACACGCCGCTATGACCCACCGTGCGCTGCTTCAAAATAAACTAACCAACAAAGGCTGAGTTGCCAGAGCCTCCCGGGCTCCCATTAAACCAGGGGTTTACTCCACGCCCTTCTCCCAGACGCTTTCCCAGCCTGTCTTTGCAGCCAGTCTGTAGGGTCCCCTTCTGTTGGTCATTTTTTTAAAAAAATAATTACCACTTTTCTTCTCGTGATGCTGTACCAATATGATTTAAATTTGTTAACTTCTTCCCCTAACATATCAGATGTGTAAAGACAAAGAACAAAAGGTTTAATATATTACAGAGAAACAGTTAATGTTAATACTTTTTAAAGTGGCTTTGTGTTGTTTTGTTTGTCTGGAAGGCAGGGCAGGTTGCCAGTGCTAAATGATTTAATAATACTGTAATTCTGTATTTCTTTGCGGGAGGCGGGGGGAAGCCTTTTTTTTTTTTGTCTTGAAAATGATAGACATTTGTAGAATATGGAGACTAACTCCTAGGAGTTGCTTTACTCTGTCAGGTGACCTAAGTCACTGGGATTCACTAATTTTCTCTGAGAGAACAGTTGATTGAAAAATTTCTATTGTAAATAGCTCAGTGTTGTATAGTGATGCTTCACATGTTTTGTAGTTTTGGCATAAGGGACTAAACAACTGACTTCCCTCCCCTCCCCCTCTGACACACCTTCCCGCCCACACCCCCCCTCCCCCCACCTTTTTAATTCACTGAATGATGAGCCTGAGCGTTGCTAAGAGCATTGCTGTTCAAATAAGGTGGACCTTAGGCCACTGGAAACGAACCTGCACCCGAGGGGCCTCGGACCCTTTTTCTTCCTCTCCTGTTCCCACCCAGCCTCTTTTGCAGACACTTTTTAATTGTGTTCCTTAATGCTGCCACAATCAGCATGATTGTATAGAATTCAGTTAGATCATTTACATACCAAGAGTTATATTAAAGCAGAATGCACAAATGAACATGTCATTTTTGTTATAATAAATATAAAATTTACAAGTATTGGACCCATCTGCTTTTGTCTTAAGAGCCAGATGTGTCTTGCAGATGATGACACCCAGCTTGGGTTTGGAATGAATGCATGTAACTTTGGGGTCATCAGATATTTCCGACTTTGATTTTTTTTGAAGGGAAAATACCCAACAGGTTAACCTACATTGAACGAACGTAGTGAAATCAACCCTGTGGTTAACAATACGCGTAGCTGGTCTTACAGCCTTTCTGTTTCTTCCTGTTATTGTGTAGGGTAGATGGTAAAAGGGGAATAGATGAGGTTGCATAGAGGAGATCCCTGGAAAACTCCCAGAAAACCAAATTGGTTTCCAGTTCTCTCAAGGCCCCCTCAGTCACCTGAACATGTTAATAGATCTTTTTATAAAAATTGGAGTATAGTTGATTAACAATGTACACCGGAGCTGGTTGCCTCGCTCTCTACCCCTAGCAGAAATAATGTCAGTGCAGTGGGGTCCACTAGGAAATCCCGTATTCCTAGCTGACTTACTGGCCCCATGTACAGACTCTAGTGCCCCACCCCTCCCCGCCGACCCTGCATCTTGTGAACCATGTTTTGGAGATGCTGCAGGTCTTCTCTCTTGTCTCATGTGGACCAGCTTCCCAGGTAGAATGGTTTTCCTTCTTCAGATCTGCCCTCCAGTGGTACCTGGCTGGTTCAGTGACAGGACATGGCAACTAGTCTTTCTTGTAGACTCGGTAATGGGCTGTCCGTCCCCTGACTAGGTGGCCAGATCAGAGGACACCCCCCCCCTCTTGTCTTGGTGACGTCCGTTCTTCATTCCGTGTCAGGCTACTTGTACACCGTGTACTTTGAAAACCACTAAGGCTGTGGAAGAAGATTGAGCTCCTCTCAGCCCCATAAGGGACCCAGTGACCAAGGGACGAGATTGCCCAAGCCCGGGCAGAGCTCTCTGCTCTAGAGCCGGAGCAAAACCATCTCAGGATCCCTGCGCCCAGCCCCACCCACCAGCACCTTGCTGCCCAGTCGCCCCTCTGCTCCAGGCGGATCGGAGCAGACTTGAGAGGCTCTGGGTTTTCGCCCCAGTGCCTTAGTCACTACAGAAGATCTGGGCTGGCTCTCTGACCTCCTCGGTGCCTAAATCCCCTGTGGACAGGGCTCACCGGTTGCCTTGCGCGGGGCCTGCCCAGACGGTCAGTGTGGCTCCGATTCCACGGCAGCTCCCTTCCAGAGGAGCCAACACTTCCGCCCTGAGCGTGGCCAACAGAGGCAGCAACAATTTGAGGAGTCCACGATGGGTCCCACAGCAACTGCTTGTGCCAGGGGCAGCCGCTGGGCCCAGCGAGTCCCAGGTGGGGACTCACCTCACGTCCTAACGTGTGTGGCTGACTGGGAGAAGGCGCACAGGCCTGGCGCTGCTGTTCTCCTAAGGCCGCCAGTTCAGTGAGTGCTTGCTTCTCAGTTTCTTAGACCATTCAGTCACATTGAGCACGTGCCGCATATAAGGTACTATGGAGATAAAGGACAAAACTTTGCCCTTTGGGAGCTTGGGGTAAATAGGCATGTGGGTGACAAGTAAGAGATGAGCACATATGAAGCGGCTAAAGACGCGGAGACCTACTACTGGGCCTCCTTGCTCTTGCCTAGGAGCCTCCCAGTTATTGCCTGAGGAGTTTCTTTTCACTTCTGCTCAGCAAGGTAGCATCTAATAATGTACGCAGAACTGCTTATAAAACTGTGAAGTGCTTAATTGAAGATTCCTCAAAGCCACGGGATCTCCAGGGTGAGTATGAGGGGGAAGGGCATCCCCCAGCCCCACCCCACACTCTGTCCTTCCTGCTGGGAAGGCCAGCGAATTGGGAAAGGGCTGGCGGGTGGGTGGGTAAGAGGTTGGAAGCTCTGACGGGGCTCGCAGCCTTGCTAATAGACTCAGAGCTCCCTACCGAGGACCCTGGAAGTTGCTTGGTGTTGGATCAGCCACAGGCTGCCACGTGTGTGCCCACAGAATAGTGGCTTTCCGGAGGGCACCAGAGCCAGGCTCCGGAGCCCCGACTCCCAATCTGACCTGGTTTCTCTAGATTGCTTTTGTCACAGCACCACCTGCTGGTGAGATTAGATTTTGGGTGGAAATGGGCATGACTCTTGGTCTTTCTCTTGCCCCTTTTCCAAAAGAAAGTTTTAGTTACTTTCATTCCTAGACACCTGACAGAAAGCAATCTCCAGCACTGTTAAGTAGTCAGAGAAATGTTAGGGACACTGACGTGCAGACATATCAAGATGTGTAGCCGGAATCATAGCATCGACCTGGGAGAGAGGAAGTCAGTCTCCAACATCCATCTAATTCTCCATTCCCCACAGGGAAAAATAAATAAACCCCCCTAACACGCCTTGGATCTGATAGGGCAACACCAGCTCATTGCTGGCACTGCCCAACGGGGAGAAAGAACCATTCCCACGCGAACACTCATCAGAAGGCACTTTGAATTGACTCTGACACGTCAGGAAACAGAATTTTTGTACAGTGTGGGGTTGTGGTATCTGCCCTCCCTTCCTCCCAACCACGTAATTTGTAGATAGTAAAGCCTTATGTAAGTGGAAGTATTGTCATTGTTGTAAGTAAAGAACTAAGGGTGGTCAGATAGAAAATAATTGGGAACACAGCAAAAGTAGTTTTTTACATTAAAAACTCCCAGAGAGGGAAAAAAACAAAAACTCCTAGGAAACATCTGTTGGAACTGTTACAGGAGGGAGGGATGATGTCATGGTAGAAAAAAATAGGCTTTCCTCATTTCTTGCCATTGAATTTCATTTTCTTTCAGTTCATCCCCCCAAAATGCATTTTGTGCAAATGGATCTGTGCAAACTTTATTTCCCTATTGTTGTTCACCTGTTGTGAACTGATTCCTGTTGCTGCGTCTTTGAAAGATGGCTCTCAAGGTTGTCCCCTCACCCCACCCTTAGCAAAATCGCAACCAAGTTCAGACTTAGCTTGGCAGATCCAGTGCCCTGATCGGTAACAAAGCAGGAACTACATCTAGCAGACAAAGCTTTGGGCGAGTGAGAGGAAGCAAGCTTCACAGCCACCTCACACCCACCCGATTCACCATGTCCGTTCGCGCCACGCGTTTAGGAAGCACCAGCCAGAGCCGCCGCTCAGCTCTGGGCCCCTGCCCAGGACCACAAATGCAGCGGGGCTTGGGTGCCACAGTGGCTGTGCTGACCTCCTGAGGTCTTGGTCTCAGCCAGGTGAGGGCAGACTACAGGCCCTACATGTTGCCCCCTGCCTTCTAGAAGACTAAGGTTGAACCTTGACAGGAGGAAAGGGGCCAAGGGGTCCCCAAGGCCACCTTCCACTTTTCAGGCTGTGTGGTAAAGTAAAAAGCCACGCTGTCCCCTGCCCTGAATTTAAGGACCCATAAACAAGTGCTGCTTTTGTTGGGCTCCAGTTCATTAGTCCTTTCATTTTCTTCTAAATCAGAAACACAATGTTCTATCCTGTTCAAAGGGGGCAGGGCAGAACACGTGGAGAATTTTCTCCCGTCTGCTTATGACTAGAACTTCTCCCATTGTCATTCCTCTCTTTTTCTAAAGCTGTGGAAGTAAAACTGGCTTCAGACTGAAATTTAAAGTACTTTTCTAGTCATTACTATTTCTTAGGTCTTATTCCAATAAACTGAACTTCCCCCTAATTCCTAATCTTATCTATTGGAAGAAAGTTGAAATGGCAACTAAGATCATTTTCCTAAATGGTGCAACTCCAGCTGTTGCCTTTTCCTGAACTCATTTACAGGTCATTTGCCTTTCTGAGTCTTTAAGAAAACTGTTTTGCAGTTAACGTTTGGAGGCTCTTTTTTTTTTTTTTTTAATGTGGACCATTTTTAAAGTCTTTATTGAATTTGTTACAGTATTGCTTCTGTTTTATGGTTTGGTTTTTTGGCCCCGAGGCGTGTGGGATCTTAGCTTCCCAACCAGGGATCGAACCCGCACCCCCTGCTTTGGAAGGCAAAGTCTTAACCACTGGACCGCCAGGGAAGTCCCATTTGGAGGTTCTTAAGTCAGTTTTCCACTTAACAGAAATTGCCCTGTAAGCCAGGAATAAATCATGCACGCAAAATAAAGTCTTTTGTTTGTTTGATGGTCTACAATGCATTTTAAGAACTACTCAAATACTCCTTTTCCTAGAGCGTTTCAGTAGGTTAAAGATAGTTCATTGAAATGTGGCCCACCCCTGCTTATCCTAAGCACAATCACCCCCACTGTTTCCTCAGGAGCTGAAACCACCATCTCTCACAGGTAAACCCACGGGACTTTTTTCCTGGAAACTTCATTAGGCATGTATTTCAATGCTGTCTGCAAATAATTTGCATATACCCTTCATGTAAACATTTTTGAGTCCTCCAGCTTTCAAATTTAAAATCTCATCATGATATTCCTTAGATTACAACATGTTGGGTTTTGTCTTCACTCCTTTTCTGTTACCAACACATGTTCTAAGGGATGAGACGCTGCGTGTTGGGGAAAGAAAGGGCCACGGGCAGGAAAGCCCTAGCCCACCTGTGTGACCACAGTGGCGCCTCTCCTGTCCATTTCCATCCATTCTGAGCATCGTGGGGCAGGAATGATCTCGAGAGTTCACCCAGTGCCCACTTCTAGGCAGAATCCAAACTGTTGCTCTGCTGAGTGGAATTTTATTTTTTCCAAAGATAGAGGCTCTCTGACCTCCTTCATAAACTGTTGACCACCTACAGGCAGAAGTTGAGTCCCCACTCTGTGCAGAAGTGCCAGGGTGGGCGGAGCACAGTGAGAGGCCCACAAGGATGAAAAATAAAGCACGTTTTAAAAGATGACGCTACTGGACTTCCCTGGTGGTGCAGTGGTTAAGAATCCGCCTCCCAATGCGGGGGACACGGGTTCGATCCCTGGTCCGGGAAGATCCCACATTCCGCGGAGCAACTAAGCCCGTGCGCCACAACTACTGAGCCTGCACTCTAGAGCCCACGAGCCACAACTACTGAAGCCCGCGCGCCTAGAGCCCGTGCTCCGCAACAAGAGAAGCCACTGCAATGAGAAGCCCACGCACCGCAACGAAGAGTAGCCCCCGCTCGCCGCAACTAGAGAAAGCCCGTGCGCAGCAACGAAGACCCAACGCAGCCAAAAATAAATAAATAAATTTTAAAAAAAGATGACGCTACTACTGCAGAGACCCACATAACCAAGAATGCAGGGAGACGGGGTGGGTCTCCAGGTCTGAGATCGCAAAGGGCCAACCCCAAGCTCAGAATTGTCTGTAAATCCCAGCCCCGCAGGGTGGTCACTGAGATCCAGCGCTGTGAGGAGTTCTTCCCGTCCACCAGCGGCCTTCAAACGTTCCTGCCGTGACTTCCTGAGGGATGATACTGACTTCCCACCTCCAGTGAACAAAGAAGGGGGAAGGGCCCACCTGCCACCAGCTGCTCCTCATTAACGCCGAGCTCGGATTCCTTCCTGCAATGGAGAGCCAGTAATAACCTTGACCGCTTCCACCCTAGGAGCCTTGCCACAGAGCCTCTTCCAAGTGTGCTGAGCGCAGAGGGTGCAAGGACAGAGCAGATGGACCCTGGGCCTGCTTTTACAGAGCTCTGAAGACTCAAACTCTTGGGACGGAAAAGAACAGAAAGACCAATGCTCCTTTGCTCTGCCCATCAAACACCATCACAACCATTTCCTAGCTGTTTTTCTCCAATAGGCAGGGTTTTATTTTGAGCAACTTTGAATTCTACACACCTGTGGAAGATAGACACAGCAGCTGTCTCTAGCACGCTGACCTCAGAGCTCCCTCTGCTTCACGTTTAATTCCTTTTCTGCAACCCATCCCTTGGTACCATACCTGAGATACACACGCCCATTTGTTTAAAAAAAAAAAAAAATGTTTGCAGCCTTTTCCCCTCCACTCCAGCACACTGAGGATGGGCCTCACTCACTTGCAGATGCACAAGGCTCTCCACATCCAGGGTTGAAGATGGGTCCCTTGGCCTCCACTGGAAATCGCTGACTTGTTACTTTAGCGGGGCTTCTGCTACAAGCCGCCTCAAGGTGTCCAAGCGCCTGTCCTAGAGATGAGTCCAGCCCTCCCCCTTTTCGCTTCCAGCTGGGCCGGAAATAAAACCACTGGTTCATGCACATGGCGCCCTGCCTACTGTTTGCAACTTCCAGCCGCCTCCATCCCTTCGGTCCTGGCCTCCGCCCCTCGCGTCTCCTCCCCATTCACGCCCTCCCTCCCAGCCGTTCAGCTGCCCTGGTCTGGCTGCTGCTCACCGCGGTCACCGTGGCGGGAGGGAGGATGGGGCTGGACGTTGCAGCGGCTGCCACAGCCGATCACTGCCTTGTTCAACCTCTCCGCTTAGGCCCCCATCCCTCTTGCTTGGCCTCTGAGCCGGCTATAACTGCTGCTTCTCCGCCACAGTTTGCAGGCTCTTCTGCCAGATCCTACGAGATGGGTTCCGCGCTCCTCCCTTCACCTCTCACTCTCACTCAAGGCTCGTCCCGGGGGCGCTCATCGTCTCCCCACCCCCGCCCATGTCCACACGGCCTCCTGGACACCTCCCTCGCAGGACTCAGGCGCCACAAACCCAACGTACCTCAAACCTGCACCTCCTGCAAGCCCGACGCTGGCAGAACCTGTCATCGGTCACCAAGTCCTGTCAGTTCTACTTCCTAAACCCTCCTGGTGGAGGAGATGGACAGTGAATAAGCACATCTTTAAAAATGAACATGATTATTTCAGATGTAAAAAAAAAAAAAGTGAAGAAAACAGAAGAGGAAAATGGAATCAAGAATGATATTTGACCTAAAACCTGATGAAAGGAAGACAATTAGGATCTGGAGGCAGAAAATTTCAAGCAGAGGAAACTGCAAGGTCAAAGCCCCGGGGTGGGGACCGCGAGTGTTGGGATATTAGGGGAGGGGCCCTTATCAGCTTCCCTCCTCCTTGCCCCGGCTCTGAACCAAAGGCGAAATAAGACAGCAATAAGCAGAAGGGGCAGAAAGGTCACCTTTACTGCTTAACGCTGACAATGGAGAATGCGGGCTGTGTCACTGGGTGAGGGGACTTCAGACTACGGAACCCCCTCAGCAGTCAGCCACTAAGCGGAGGCGGAAGCCCTCAGGGCTCTGGGGCAGAGAGCGCCCCCTGGGGGCGGGGAGGAAGCTGAGAACGCAGCTCCCGAGGGGGCGGGGCGCGGGCTGCGCATGCTCAGTGTGTCCTCTCAGACTCCCGCGAGGGAACGCTGGCGCCGCCCTGCAAGACGCGTCCCGGGGCTGCAAGCCTGGCGTCTTCAGGCTGGCGGCGTGGTTAGAGCTCGGGAACCCAGGGCCGGAGGGTGTGAGATGAGGCCGCAGACCTCGGCCAAGGCCAGGGGGCTGAGAGAGAAGATCTCGTCTTCCAGGAGGTTGGCGCAAGGCAGGTGCTTACTAAACAGTTTCTCAAGGGTCCTCACGCTCAGGCGCCGTCCGCTCGGCCTGAGCCCTCCGGCCCCCGACGCGCAGCTGTGCGCCTCGCGCCTCGCGCCGCGGCCTCTGGGCCCCATCCCTGCATTTCCCGTGCGATGCAATCACCGTAAATGTCCACCCAGTAATGGACGAAAATCCCAATTCGCCTGATTTCAAACATTTGGAAACTGCCTCCTGTAAGTCCTCTCACACTGGTCACGCTTGGGGTCCGGGTTTTTGACTGGGAATTTGTGGCCCCAGCGCTGTGTCCCTGAGTCGGGACTGGCCTGGGTGGCTTTTGAGCAGCACAGGGACTCGGCCTTTACTGGACAGGGAGTCGCTCTTCCCCAGGCCCCCGAGGCTGAGGTGTGTGGGCGGCGGCGGGAGGAGGAGAATCACCGGAAGTTCAGGATTATCACCCGCTCTCCCCAGGAGACTCCCAGGAGGTCCGCTCAGCCTCCGCCAACTCCTACCTGGCCCCGGGGACCTGAGAGCAGGAGGGAAGAGCTTTTTAAGCCAGGGCCGAAATCCGGCCTTCCTCTGGGTGGCTTTGGACGTGTGGATTCATTTATTTTCTCCTCTGCTTCTATTTTGCAGCGCTTTCACTCAGGGTTGTGAGAAAGAAATTCAGGGGTGCCCGCCGTGGTGATCTCTCTGACGGAGTGAGAACCAGAACTAACTACGAGTTTCTGATACTCAGCAAAATGTTACTTTCCTCCCTGGATTGATGAACGTGACTCGTGTTAATTCAGCTATTGGCAGGAGCTGCAAGGTCGCGCGGGGCACTACGGTTTCGCTGGTCTGCAGAGAGTCCCTTCCCTTCGGTGCGGAGAGACCCCTCCCCTGTTTGAGTCCTGCTTTTGGCCCTTCAAGCGGCAGCACGTTGGCACAGGTATGAGGTGGAACCCTTTTCAGCTGTTTGGGCGGACTAGACATCGGCCGCATCCCCACATTTCCTCTGGTTGAACTTAATAGAGTTCTTGGCGCTGTGAGAGATGCCTGGTGAGCTGCTCCCACCCACCCACTCCAGGGTCACCTGCCCAGGGTGTGTCTGTGAATTTCCTGGGGACGGATGACTTTGGCCGTGGTTAGGCATTCCCCTGTATCTCTCTATTTTAAATTGCTGATTTGACCCAGGACAGGCCATTTCACATCCTCCGTGATCAATAAATATTAAGTAAATTATCCAAAACCAAGTGGAAACCGCAGTCTGGACAATGAGCTGATTTATGCCTTTAATGAATCTCAGCCATTGTCACCGCGGTGAGCAGCCTTGGGCGCTTGCTGCTCTCATGTCATTCTTCACATGACATGAGCCGAACAGGCACCGTTCGGGGGTTTTCTCAGGGAGCTGGACTCTTCCCAGCAGATGAAATGCTTGTGGCCTGGTTGCATAAGATTGCACTAGGACCGCTGCTGGGCCCCAGGGGAAGGTGTGTGGACAAAGCTGGCGCCAGAGGGACACCAGCGCCATCAGCGCAAAGCCTTGTGAGGAGGTGGGTTTCTTCTGGCCAGTGCCAGCCGGGGAGGGAGCACGGAGGACAGTGTGGTCTCCCCAGGGGCGTGTGTTCAGCCCTGGGATGCGCCAGAGGAACCACTGGGTGTGGGAA
Organism: Balaenoptera musculus; assembly: GCF_009873245.2. NCBI lineage: Eukaryota > Metazoa > Chordata > Mammalia > Artiodactyla > Balaenopteridae > Balaenoptera > Balaenoptera musculus. Next base: position 77,435,212 of record NC_045798.1, read on the forward strand.
GAAAATATCAGAACTTCCCTTTTTGTTTGTTTGCATTTCTGAAAGTTGTGAGAGTTAAATTCATACACGGCGTTGGACACTTGCTTTACTTTAGTGGTTGGCTTAATCTTGACAGTAGCCCTGGGAGGTGAAGACTATTATAATCCTCATTTACGCAGGAAGCTGAGGCTCAGAGGGTTCCAAGGATCAGCCCCGGGTCAGGTCACCGCCAGGAGGTGTCAGAGCAGCCTGGCTGGCTCCCCACTGTCTCTTATCACCATTTTTTAACCATTTCGTGGATGAGACCATCTTCACCATGTGGTACACGTATGTAATGTATTAATACACACGCGCACGCACAAGCACACACACACATACTGCAGGCTGCAGCTTTGTTTTTCTCTGAGAAGTAAAAGTTTGAAAGCCCTGGGACCGAGCCCTCTGTGAGAATAAGAGCCAGGTGCCTGCTGGCTCTGACCCAACAGTGGGAATTCAGGCAAGTCCCTTGGGCTCTGGGGACCTCAGTTTGTAACAGGAAGGCTGTGGACGCAGCAGCCTTGGGTCCTTTCCAGCTCCGTCATTCACTGCTCCCAGGACAGCACTATGGCAGGAGATTAATCCCCCCCTGATTATTCCTTAATCAAACAAAAGTTTGAGTTTAGGGCAAGTAGCAGTTTTCCATTGCATTTAACTGCCTGTCTCACTGGGAGTGCTTCAGGGATCGTCAGCACTTTGGATAGTTTGGGACCTTTTCATGCTAGATGGATCTGATCTTGCAAAATTTAGCTTAAAAAGAAAAGGAAGAGGGCTTTGGGGTTTTGTTGTTGTTGTTGTTGTTGGGTTTTCTTGTGGGGGGGGGGATGTGTCTGTGGATCTATCACTAGACAGAATTGTGTTCTCGCTGCCTTAGTGAAGAGGGACTGCCCAGGAGAGCAAGGGGGCAGGCTGGTTTGTACTTGGGGAGGATCCAGGATGTCACAAACTAGATGACAGCATGGGAGAGGTCTCATGACTGAAAAAGGAAAGATCTGTCGAGTACGATGCAATTTATGGATAGGGAGCTACTTTTTATAGGAGGAGGAAATATAACTCTGAGGTAAGACTTGAGCACAAACCATATTCGGGAAATTTCTGGTGTGTCGCGTTACCTTCCTGTGGAGGGTACTGGAGAGGGAAAGGGGGGATTACAGCCAGACCTTCGGAAGGTTAGGGGACAGATTTGCAACAAACATCAATATTTGGGACCCCCATTTATGTTGTCACTCTTTTACACTTGGTTGATTGTTTAAATCACTAGATAGATTTTTTAAATGATGATAATAGAAACGTATTCATCTTTAAGGATTTGGGTCTACCTTTCTTTACACATTCTTTTCTCATTCTAAGATTTTAAATGGGCATCTTGTAAGCTCCTTGAAGGGGAGACCTTGCCTTACTAATATCTGTATCTCAGGACTTGCCCTGCACCTAGCACATAATATTCTTTCAACACATTTTTATTCATAAAAGAATGCACCAACTTTGCAAACACCTTGTGGGCTTTTTAATTGGTACCCTTCCTTTTCAGCACTAGAAATGACTAACTGTCTTTAGAAAGGTGCCAGAAATGGAACAAAGGCTTCTCTCACCCCAGAAGCCACAGACACATTTTAAAATATAACCAATAATGTCTTTTTCTGACTAGAAGATAATGCACACAAAAAGCTGGAAAAGTTAGGAAGCTTAATGAGGAAAAAAGCTGAGCCATGATCCCATTAACACATTGCCATTGTTTTATTTCTTTCCAGTCTTTTGTCTATGTACCACTTTTTTTTTTTTTTCCTTTTTCTGAGCAGAGAAAGGTTTATTGCAGGGCCAACCAAGGAAAATGGGTGGCTTGTGCTCAAAAAACCCAAACTCCCTGCTGGTTTTTAGGGAAAAGTTTTTATAGGCAAAATTTGGGGTGAGGGCTGCAGGGTGTGTGACTTTCTTCTGATTGGATGGTGGTGAGGTAACAAGGCAGTGTTCCAGGAATCTTGTAAGTGCCACTTTTTAATACACATTGTGGTTATGTTATATTCAATATCCTTTTTTTTCCAATTATGTGGTGATCATCTTCCCTTGTTAATAAAAATTCTTAGTAAACATTTTAAAAAGCTGCTAATATTCTGTCAGGTGAATGTATCACAATTTGATCAACTACATCAATAATGGTGGTCATTTGGATGGTTTCTAGCTTTTTGCTGTTTTAAATAACACTGCAGTGAACATCTTTGCTATTATCCTGCTTAAAATTTATGAACAGTTGGAGCAAGAGGTAGGGAGCTAAGCTGTTACTCTCTGTAGTGTAGGAAGATGTGCCTTGGTTTCCAGATGTAGAGTAAATGCAGCCCCATAACGATGGTGAAGGTCAGTGTGTGGGGCAGTGTTATCTGAGGGAGGACAGTGATGAGGTCAGAGCACCTGCTACAATTTATTTATTATTATTATGTTTTATTTTTGGCCATGCTGTGTGGCTTGCAGGATCTTAGTTCCCTGACCAGGGATCGAACCCGGGGCCTTGGCAGTGAAAGTGCCAAGTCCTAACCACTGGACCACCAGGGAATTCCCCATAGAACCTGCTACAAAAGGGGAAAGTGATGTATTTTTTTTCTTCCTGGAAAAAGAAAGGAAATTCAGTAAAGAGAAAATTCTGATACAGCTTTGGGCTGATTTTTAAATAAACATCTCAGCTTCAAGAAGAAAAATCAAGATTTTTACTTTTCCTCTCTGCAAAGTGTTCCTTTAGTGACTGGTGGTTTATAGCAGATTTCAGTGGCCTGGGTTGTAAATGCCTAGAGACTGAAACTTGTAGCTGTGATTTCACGATAGGATTTCAAATGTCAAGACTACTTCCAAATATGGGGCACTTTGCAAACCTAGGACACTTGGTATTCACCGTGAACCCAGTGTGGCTTGATTTGTTCTTTAAGGACTCGAAAGTCTAGTGGAGGAAAAAAGTCATTGAAAAAATAACAGGAGCAGGAGTTCTGGAGCAGACAGCCTTGAGTTCAAATCCTGACTCTGCCTCTGACTAGCTGGGTGACCTTGGCAATTTCACCTCCCAGTGCTTTAGTTACTTGGTCTGCAAACTGGGGTTCATAGTACATAGTCATAGCACTCAATGAGAGGATATGACATTAACATAGGCCTGGCTTGTGGGAAGGACTGGATTTCAAGTGTCTCAAATGCACAGAGAAGAGCAGCCACTCGGGTCAGGAACAGAGATGGCTTCACAGAGGGGCACTTTCTTCAGTGGTCCTTGCGGATGCTTGGGAGGTGGTTCACGGAGAAGTGGGATAACAGCAACCCCACCAGGGGAGTGATTGAATCAGGAAAGTGAAGTTGGGGTGCCAGAAAGAAGTTCAAGTTCTCTGAGCCCTGATTCTTAACTACTTTTGCTGGATCATTCTGTGTTTGTCAACATCTTCTTGGTTCACATTGTCCTGCCTCTTTTAAAAAAATTATTCTTCCAAGAATCATCTATTATTAGAGCTTAACCAACTTTTTCTATGCAAACTGCAAGAGGGAAAAATGTTCCTTTTTTTTCCCCCTTTGATATTGAAGTTAGTATTACTGTTTAAGTAGTCTACTATAAACTGGCACACAATTGATGGACTGTAGTGTATCTTATCTACTTTAAATACCATCTATATGGTGATAGCCCACTGTCTGCCGTATCTCTGCATGTGGATGTTTAATAAGTGTCACAAACTCATCCCATTCAAAAACAGAGCTTCTGGTTTTTTACCGCAAACAAATCCTCTCTTAGTCTTTCTCGTTACAAAAATGTCACAAGTAACCATCCAGTTGCTCCAGCGAACATCTCAGGAATCATGCTTGATTCCTCTTTCCCCCACTGCTGCACACAAGCCAGTTCACCGACAGAGCTGTCTGTTTCATCTTGAGAGCATATCCCAAACCATCCATGTCTCTGCATCTCCCCTGCTCGTCCAAGCCACCCTTCTCTCTCGTTTGGGCTTCTGTATGAGGGCCTGTTGTGGTACCATTCCTGTCAGTTTTCCACCAGAACCATCAGTGCAAAATAGAGAAGACCATGCCGGGTTCCAGAGGAGCAGTCTTCAGTGGCCTCCATCATTCTAGAGTGACCCCAACTTCTCATGAGGGCTGCACAGCCCAATATGGCCCCATCACTTCCCTGCCCACCTTTGCCACTCTCACCCTCGAGCTTACCCTCTAACCTCAGCACCAGTGACGTTTTGGTCCAGATAATTCTTCATCATGGGCGGCTGCCCTGTGCACTGTAGGATGTTTAGAGTCATCTGCAGGCCTACCTACTAGCTGCCAGGAGCACCCCCCCACCGCCAGTGTGGCAACACAATTGTCCAGTATCCTCTGGTGGGCAAAATCGCCTCTGTTGAGAGTCACCAGTCACTTCACACTGGCTTCCTTCCTGCTGAACAAGATGAGCATCTTCCCACTTAGATCCATTATATCCTCTTCCTTAGATGGTCTCATGTCTGCCTCCTTCTCTGTTCTGATCTTGGCTCAGATATCATCCCCTCAGAAGGCTCTTCTTGACCACCCACACTAAGGTGGCCCCTTCGAAGTCACCCTGTACTGCATGGCTGCATTTCAATTTCTTCATATCCTTTGTCAAAACTGAAACGCGTTTGTGTATTTCTTTGTTCAGCATCCCTTCATTATGTTGTAAGCTTCATGAGAGTAGAAACTTGCCTGTCTTCATGGAGTATCCCAAAGACGACCAACAGTACCAGGCCCACAGGTGGCAGGTGACAATAACAAATGTCCAACAGATACTTAAATGACCCCCTCCTCCTTCACTGAGACTTTTTGGAAGGTCGAGGTGGGATTACAAAATGCTTGGGGACTTCCCCGGTGGCATAGTGGTTAAGAATCCGCCTGCCAATGCAGGGGGCACGGGTTCGAGCCCTGGTCCGGGAAGATCCCACAAGCCGGGAAGATCCCACAAGCCGCGGAGCAACTAAGCCTGTGCGCCACAACTACTGAGCCTGCACTCTAGAGCCCACGAGCCACAACCACTGAGCCCATGAGCCACAACTACTGAGCCTACAAGCCACAACTACTGAAGCCCACGCACCTAGAGCCCTTGCTTCACAACAAAAAAAGCCACTGCAATGAGAAGCCCGCGCACCGCAATGAAGAGTAGCCCCTGCTCGCCACAACTAGAGAAAGCCCACATGCAGCAACGAAGACCCAACACAGCCAAAAAACAAACAAACAAAAAAATGCTTGGGATAATTCCAGGACATGATTGCTGGAGAAAGTCTAGGGAGATTTCGTTTGACAACATCTTCCAGCCTGAGCTTTCTTAGTCTGGTGAGCTAAGTGCTGGGGGTCCCAGGTGAGTGACCCCATGGATCCAGTCTTCTTACTGAGGAGGTTCTGACCGAAAGGTCACTTCTGGGACAACCCAAGCAGGAGCCTGGCGGGTGGAGAGTATTAAGGTCATGGAGAGGTTGTTGACATAAAGGGAACATTGACTTCCAGGAAAGGGAAGGGGCCCTGATGGGAGCCAAGGTGTGGGAGGGCGGAGGTCATGTCCTAGGCGGCTGGGGGCACCTCTCCCTCCCCCGGCAGTGTGGCGTCCACCCCATCCTCCTGACCACTGCGTGGTCACACACAGCCCTCTCTTCGTCTCACAGGATGCATTTCCGGGGCTTCCAGCCAACCTCTTGACTCTCTTCTCTTTGCCAAGTACAAGGGCCAGTTCTGTCTCCTTCTGACCTCTCTGAAGCTGCTGATTCAGTGAATCACTTTCTATCTTCATTGTCTTTCCCACTCTTGGCAGGCTTCCTTACAGAAAAAAACCCTTTTTGCAAGATGAATATTGACCACAAAGGATATGTTTTTCCCCTTTTTTTTTTTTTTTTACATATCATTTTTCAATCTCAGTTGATTCAACTTGTTGCAACTACAATACATTACAATTAAATATTGGAGGCAGAAGCTGGGGACAAAAGGCAATATTGATAGAATGTATGTTAACTATTGACGTTTTCAAGATAAAAATGAATCACTTTATTATTTCCTATAGACATACAATTGCTCAAAACAGCGCACTGCCAGGTGGCAAAAGCATCGATTAGCGTATAACACGTGCCCACAGGATTGAGCGAAGTGTCCAGCACTCTTTATGGCTTTTGTTCCCTTGCTGGAGAAACTCAAGCAAGAGTCTGTAGTTCTCTCTCTGACAGCAGTGTGTGCAGGGCTGGGATATCCGGTGTCTGGACTTCTGAGAATTTGTCATGTTTGCAGCCCTGTGGTGAGCTCATGCTGAGGAATGCTTTGCCTCCAGCTGCTGTCCCACCTGGGTAGAGCTCGGCAGCTCTAAGAGTTTTGAAACCTTGGTAGAACATACTGGATTCTAAAACCTGCTGGGAGACTTTTGTCTCAAGAGGCTACAGCCGGTGTGTCATTTTTGAGGATGACTCCAATACTAAATCCCTTTCCAATCCACAAATGTAAAGAATGGTTTTGTTCTAGGAAAACCATGAAGTAAGTTGAATGCACATGTTCAAAGGAAAGAGTCTTCTGTCTGAGATGATAAAGCTATACCCACACCCCAACCTCAGTAACACGTCCCCCTGTGTAATCCTCTGTGTTCATATGCTCATCTGATGATATTGTCAGCATGCAGATCTCTCTTTATCAAGCAACTGGATATATAGAATAAATCCCCTTTGTTGTCTAAACCAGTCAGAGTGGGTTTTGGTTGTTACATGTGCAAGCATCCTAACCTGTAGAAACTCACTCGGAGGAGAAACTGAAAAACCAGGCCTGAGTTTACCTCTTGTCTTCCTTTCCTAGACCTGCCCTGATAAAGTATCACAAACCGGGTGACTTAAAACAACAGAAACTCATTCTTCCATGGATCTGGAGTCTAGAAACCAGACCACAGGTTGGGTCCGGAGACGGGGCTGGCCTGGCATCTGGAGTTGGATTCAGTGCCCTGGAGGCTGGATCTTGTGCCGGGAGGGTCAGAGGTCAGGCAGAATTGGGAGCCTGAGAATAGCCACTCCAGGAAATGAAGGGCAGTCTTGACGAGTCCTAAACAAGTATTGGAACCGCACATCTGGCGCTGCGTTATCAGGGCTGTTGGTGTATTTTCCCCCACAGTGGTTCTCAACCCTGGCTCCACACGGGAATACTTGGGGTGTATTAAAAAATACTGATGCCAGCGTCGCACCCTGAGAAATTCTGATTTAATTGGCCTGGGGGTGGGACCTCCATGAGTATTTTTTTTTAATTAATTTATTTATTTTTGGCTGTGTTGGGTCTTCGTTTCTGTGCGAGGGCTTTCTCTAGCTGTGGCAGGCGGGGGCCACTCTTCATCGCGGTGCGCGGGCCTCTCACTATCGCGGCCTCTCTTGTTGCGGAGCACAGGCTCCAGACGCGCAGGCTCAGTAGTTGTGGCGCACGGTCTTAGTTGCTCCGCGGCATGTGGGATCTTCCCAGACCAGGGCTCGAACCCGTGTCCCCTGCATCGGCAGGCAGACTCTCAACCACTGTGCCACCAGGGAAGCCCCATGAGTATTTTTTAAAGCACCCTAGGTGTCTCTTTTGCTTCCAGAGTGGAAAATCATAGTTGTTGAAGGACAAGCAGAGAAAATGGAGAGTTCTTTTTCCAGCTCCGGGTGAGGCAAGGACTCAAGTACCCCATTTAACACAACTGGAAACTAGAGCACTAATTATCACAGAAAAACAAGTTCTGACAGATTCCTTCACCTCTGGAGCCTCCTTTGGAGTGGGGAGAATGCATCCTGGCAGGGCTGCCAGGTCGCGGAGCCAGCTGGCCCAGAGGGCAAGGCCTCTTCCCTGGTAAACGGCAGCTTCCTCTCAGAATTCGGGTGTCTGCAAGGGCGGGTGGTGACACTGACGAGACTGTGGCCAGAAAATAGCACTGGCCCCAGCGTGGCACCAACTGATGTCCGCGGCAGGAGGACAGATGAGCCCCCTGGCAGGGCCCTGAAGGCACCACTGGCAAAACACCACAGGAGCGCCCTCGGGTGGCCCCCGGGGATAATGTAGGGGATGAGGACGGGGATGGGGTGAGCGCTGCCCCTGTGGGTGGGTCACCCGCATGGAGAGAGCACCCCCGTCTCTGACTTCTGCTCAGAAGGAGGGCACGTGAGGCGTCCAGCCAGTGCTGCTAAATTTTGGGCCTGGCGCTTCCGTACAGGGCAAACTAATTAACCTTCCAGCCTCGGCGGCGGGGCGGGGGCAGAAAATACCAAGGCACCCTGCAGGCTTTCCAGAGGTTAATTATTTCCCATTTCAGCACCTCCGGGAAAGCACTGAGGTCCCTCATCATGGTCTCTTCCCCACCCTGTTTCCTCTCTCTGCACCCTTCCTTCAGGCTTGATCTCACGTTCACTTGAATTAAATTTCAGCCATCTAAAATGGCATAGCTGGCTGGAACTTAGAGTCTGACATTAGGAAAGCACCAGCGTTTTTATTCACGCCGGTCTCTTTCACCAAGTTAAAAGTCCAAGGCATCCTGTAGCAGAGGTGCCGATATTTGTACAGTGCCCTGCAGTTTACGGAGCACTTACATATGTATGATCTTGCCAAATCGTTAAATTCTGAAGACAGATGTAAATAGATCTGGACCTTGTACCATCTCTGCATTATTGGGTACAGGGGCTTCTCATCTCTAGACCACCTTGCAATGAGAGATTTTTGGTGCTCAAGGAACTAACTCATTTTGCTGGAATTCAGATCAGAGCCGCCATCTTGTGAACCTAAACTCTAAGGAATAGTGTTGAATCAAGACGCACCTGTCTTCCAGGGCCCATCCGAGCAGACACGGCCCTGGGTGGTCATTTTCTTACGTCCAGGAGCAGCCCCGCTCCCTTTATGCCCTCCCTTCTCCAGCCTGTGCATTTAACCCCTGCAGACATGTGGTAAGAACGCACCCTACCATCAGGGCTTACGGGGCACTCGGATAATTCCCAATAGGTCCTGAGGAGCCCTTGTAATTGACCAGTGCCTGAGCTGACTCAGTTGGCCCCCCCCATCCCTCCTCCTCCGGTCTGGCCCCCTCTGGGGTCCGTCTGTCCGGGATTTTCCTCTCCTCCTGAGGAGGAGTGTGGTGCCAGTTCCTGGTAAACCAGACTTTGTAATAAAATCCTGCAGAAACGTATCTGCTCCAAGCATTAACCATTTGTATTGGCGTCCTGTCCTCCTGTTGTAGAGCCTCAGGACTCAGCCCGTGGTCTGTGCAGCCAGGGCCCTCGGGGTGAGGCTGTGCTGGGAACACGGGAGGCTTCTCCACGTGGAGTTTTCTGAGCGGAGCCCACGGTACGTGCCCCGGTGACTTACGCCTCTCTTCATGCACACATGACAGAGCTTTGCACAATGGGACCGCCCCATCCAGATTCCCCACCCAGTAGCCTGCTGACCCAGCGTTGTCTTTTCCCAGGCTTGTCTATATGCACACCCTCCGTAGGCCTGTGTGTTCACCCAGACACGTAATCCACATATGCAAACCCCAGGGGGAGCTAATATCGTCCAGTGGGTTCAGAGCGTGTCGGTCATCACTCCATGATGGAATCATCCACCAGCCTTCCACCGAATGGTCTAAACATGGACTAATGACACGGCCTAGAGCCGTCATTCCATTAGATGTCACAGATGGTGATTTTCTAGCTCTGTCATTCCTTCTGCAATGATTGGCTGGAATTCTTCTAGGAAAATAAACTTTCCCTCATGAACTTTTTTGGCTTTCCTGAATACAGTCTGTATAGGAAAGACAGAATAAATGACACCCTCATACTCTCCAATGGTGACCAATTTTTTTCAGTATAATTATGAATTCATGGATTTTATATATTTCATGGGTTTCAATCCATTGCATTCATTATTCTTTTAAATGCTCAAATTGCTCCCACTTGGATCAGCGGGAGCCCTTTCAGGTTTTAGCTCCCGTGGCCAGTTTCCAATTATTTTGTTGTTCTTTCTTGTCTTTAAGGCATAGTCCACCAGGTATACACAGTCAAAATACTGCATTGAAAAGCCACGGAGTCATTCTTTCTGTGTGAGGTTCTGCCAGCTGTTTTAATGTACATTAGGTTTGTTATACATTTTTTCTATGTCTGTATGCTTGACAATTCCATAATGTAAAGTTAAAAAACACATGACCTCTAGAATCCCATAGAAATGAAAGGTCCGACGTGTAAGGATGTTTGTCACAGCAGTGTGCAGTGACCTGGAACCAGGAATATGGGGATGCGTGTTAATAATTTTGTGTTTATTTATGTAAACACTCACATGACCCCAAAGTGAAAACTATGAAACAAGGTACATCTCAAGAAGTCTAGCTTCTGTTCTTGTTTCACTCACCCAGTCCCGCCTTCCCCCAGACAAGCTTTTTATATTCATTTTCTTTTTCCTTCCATTGTTTCTTTTTGAAAAGATAAGCCCCAAAGATGGTGTACTACAGACACTGTTCTGCACCTTGATTTTTTTTTTTCACCCAACAATATATAGGAGATCTCTCCATATCCAGACTTAGAGATCTTCCTTGTGACTTTTTACAGTGCCACACATAGTGCTTCATGAAGGTGTACACCTCGTTTTAGTCTGTGGATGGATATTTGGGTTGTTTCCAAGGTTTTGCTATCACGCATAATGGCCACCATGCCTTGCACAAACACTGTTTTGCTTTTCTTTCCAATGTCTCTTTGGGATAGATTTCTAGAAGTGGGATTACTGAGTCAAAGGAAAATGCACGTGGGATTTCAGTAGGCATTGCAAATTCCCTTTCCTAGATGTCGTACTGGTTTGCGTTTTTAACAGCAGTGTATGCAAATGCCTCTTCCCCACGGCCTCTGGTCAGAGTGCTTGTCATATTTATGAATATTTACCAATCTGATAGGTGAGAAATAGTATCACAGGATAGTTTTAATTTGCATCTCTTTTACTTGAATGGAGTCTAGGATCTCTTCATGTGTTTAAAGGACATTTGCATTTATTTTTTGTGAATTAGCTGTTGTATCTTTTGCCATTTTTTTCATTCGTATTGTTAGTCCCTTTCTTTTCAATTTTTGACCCTTTATACATTCATGATATTTGTCCTTTGTGATAAAAGTTGCAAATATTTTTTGTCTTTGACTTTGCTTATTTTTTTTTTAATTAATAGACTTTATTTTCAAGAGCAGTTTTAGGTTTACAGAAAAATTGTGCAGAAAGTAGAGTCTCATATACCCTCTCTCCTGATACACAGTTTCTCCCATTATTACCATCTTAGGTTAGGGTTACAACTGATAAGCCAATATATTTGCTACAATTGATAAGCCAATATTGATACACTATTATTTTTTTATTAATTTTTATTGAGTATAGTTTACAATGTTGTGTTAGATTCTGCTTACAGCAAAGTGAATCAGTTATACATATACATATATCCCCTCTTTTTTAGATTTCCTTCCCATTTAGGTTTTTTGTGTGTTTGGGTAATACAGTTTATTGAAAGGCAAACTCGCTTTCTCCGGAGTTCACTTACATGGAGGTAGCTATCTAAGAATGTCTCTTCCCTGTGACAAACCAAGGCAATCAAACCATACCCAAAAGCAGAAACCCAGCAGAATAAGCCTATCGGCTTTGTCGGATGACACTCAGAAGCAGGAAAAAAATTATAAAGCCATATGATTGTCTCCTCAGCACTGCATTTGGCCACATACTTGTTTTTTAATAAAATATTTTTTTTTCTTTTTAAACTAGCTAAAGAAAATATTCTCGAGTAGGGTTAGTTCTTAAAGCAACAAACAGAAAAAAATGTGAAGGAAAGTTTGGTAGTTTATTTTTATTGCTGAATAATAGTCCCTTGTATGGATGTGCCATGGTTCATTTATCCATTCACCTCTGAAAGACATCTTGGTTGTATCCACATTCTGGCACTTATGACTAAAGCTGCTATAATCACATGCAGGTTTTTGTGTGGCCATAAGTTTTCAACTCATTTGGGTAAATACCAAGGTGCACTATTGCTGGATTATATGGTAAGAGTACGTTTGGCTTTGTAAGAAACTGCCAAACCATTTTCCAAAATGGCTGTACCGTTTGCATTCCCACCAGCAATAAATGGGAGTTCCTTTTGTTCCATGTTCTCTCCAGCATTTGGCGTTGTCAGTGTTTTGGATTTTAGTTGTTCTAATAGGTGTGTAGTGAGATCTACTTGCTTTAATTTGCAAATTTGCCCAATTGCATATGATGTTAATGCATCTTTTCGTATGTTTATTTGCCATCTGTATGTCATTTTGGTGAGGTGTCTGTTCAGATCTTTGGCCACTTTTTTGTTGAATTGTTTGGGTTTTTTATTGTTGAGGTTTAAGTATTTTGTTTGTATATTTTGGATACAAGTCCTTTATCAGATATGTATTTCACAAATATTTTCTCCCATTCTATGACTTGTCTTCTCATTCTCTTGTCTGTGTCTTTTGCAGAGCAGAAGTTTTTAATTTTAATAAAGTCTACCTTATCAATTTTTTTCTTTCATGAATCATGTTTTTAGTGTTGAATCTAAAAACTCATCACTAAACCCAAGGTCACCTAGATTTTCTATGTTATTTTATAGAAATTTTATAGTTTTGCCTTTTACATTTAGGTCTGTGATCCATTTTGAATTAAGTTTTATGGAAGGTCTAAGGTCATTGTCTAGATTCTTTTTTTTTTTTTTTTTTTGCATGTAGATATCCAGTTGTTCTGGCACCATTTGTTGAAGAGACTAGATGTTCTCCACTGAATTGCTTTGATTATTTGCCTGTATTTGTGTTGGTCTATTTCTGTGGTCTGTATTCTGTTCCATTGATCTAGTTGTCTATTCTTTCACCAGTACCCCACTGTATTGATTACTGTAGCTTCAAAGTAAGTCTTGAAGTCAGGTAGTGTCAGTCCTCTGGCTTTATCCTTCAGTGTTGTGTCAGCTATTTGGGGTCTTCTGCCTTTCCATACTTTAGAATCAGTTTGTTGACATCCACAAGATAATTTGCTGAGATTTTGATTTGGATTACATTGAATCTGTAGATAAGGGTGGGAAAAAATGGCATCTTAACAATATTGAGTCTTCCTTTCCATGAACATGGAATATCTCTCCATTTATTTAGATATTTCATTTCTTTCGTCAGTGTCTTATGGTTTTTCTCTTATAGGTTTTACATATATTTTGTTAGATTTATACATAAGCATTTCATTTTGGGGTGCTAATGTAAATGATGTTGTGTTTTTAATTTCAAATTCCAGTTGTTCATTGCTGGTGTATAGGAGAGCAATTGACTCCTGTGTACTAACTTTGTATCCTTGCAACCTTGCTGTAATTGCTATTAGTTCCACTTTTATTGTCACTTTTTTGAGATAATCATCTCACCCTCAAAAACAGTATTCCCTTTCTTGTCTTACTGCTTGATTTTTTCTTCCATATGACCTTTATAATCAACTTGGCTAGCTCTAGAAAACAAAAGAGTGCATCCATGCACACACATGTGTGCGCACACACCCACTCACCCAATATCACACTGAATTTATACATAAGTTAGAGAGATTCACATTTCTATGGCACTGAGTCATATCCCAAAATATACATGTGTTTCCATCAAGTCTACTTTTGTGACTTTTAGGAGAATGTTATAGTTTTCTCATATACGTTTTACACATTTCATGTTAGGTTTATGTCTAGCTATTTTATTTAAAAATATTTTGATATTATAAATCCCTTCCATTATATCTTATAATTGGTCACTGTTTAAATATATGAAATATTATTTTTTATAAGCTAATTTTATGTTATTTTTGCTGAATTTTCTTATTGTTTGTAGTAGCTTTTTCACTAATTATTTTTTGTTTCCCAGGTTTTAGCTTTTTTTCTTTGTTTGTTTTGTTTTGTTTTTAACATCTTTATTGGAGTATAATTGCTCTACAATGGTGTTTTAGTTTCTGCTTTATAACAACGTGAATCAGCTATACATATACATATATCCCCATATCTCCTCCCTCTTGCGTCTCCCTCCCACCCTCCCTATCCCACCCCTCTAGGTGGTCACAAAGTATGGAGCTGATCTCCCTGTGCTATGTGGCTGCTTCCCACTAGCTATCTGTTTTACATTTGGTAGTGTATATATGTCAATGCCACTCTCTCACTTCGTCCCAGCTTACCCTTCCCCCTCCCCATGTCCTCAAGTCCATTCTCTACGTCTGTGTCTTTATTCCTGTCCTGCCCCTAAGTTCTTCAGAACCATTGTTTTTTTTTGTTTGTTTTTTTGGTTTTTTTTAGATTCCATGTATATGTGTTAGCATACGGTATTTGTTTTTCTCTTTCTGACTTACTTCACTCTGTATGACAGACTCTAGGCCCATCCACCTCACTACAAATAACTCAACTTCATTTCTTTTTATGACAGAGTTATATTCCATTGTATGTATGTGCCACATCTTCTTTATCCATTCATCTGTCAATGGGCACTTAGCTTACTTTCATGTCCTGGCTATTGTAAATAGAGCTGCAATGAACAATGTGGTACATGACTCTTCTTGAATTACGGTTTTCTCAGGGTATATGCCCAGTAGTGGGATTGCTGGGTCATACGGTAGTTCTATTTTTAGTATTTTAAGGAACCTCCATACTGTTCTCCATAGTGTCTGTGTCAATTTACATTCCCACCAACAGTGCAAGAGGGTTCCCTTTTCTCCACACCCTCTCCAGCATTTCTTGTTTGTAGATTTTTTATGATGGCCATTCTGACCTGTGTGAGGTGATACCTCATTGTAGTTTTGATTTGCATTTCTCTAAGGATTAGTGATGTTGAGCATCCATTCATGTGTTTGTTGGTGATCTGTATGTCTTCTCTGGAGAAATGTCTATTTAGGTCTTCTGCCCATTTTTGGATTAGGTTGTTTGTTTTTTTTGATATTGAGTTGCATGAGCTGCTTGTAAATTTCAGAGATTAATCCTTTGTCAGTTGCTTCATTTGCAAATATTTTCTCCCATTCTGAGGGTTGTCTTTTCATCTTGTTTATGATTTCCCTTGCTGTGCAAAAGCTTTTAAGTTTCATTAGGTCCCATTTGTTTATTTTTGTTTTTATTTCCGTTTCTCTAGGAGGTGGGTCAAAAAGGATCTTGCTGTGATTTATGTCATAGAGTGTTCTGCCTATGTTTTCCTCTAAGAGTTTGATAGTGTCTGGCCTTACATTTAGGTCTTTAATCCATTTTGAGTTTATTTTTGTGTATGGTGTTAGGGTGTGTTCTAATTTCATTCTTTTACATGTAGCTGTCCAGTTTTCCCAGCACCACTTATTGAAGAGGCTGTCTTTTCTCCATTGTATATTCTTGCCTCCTTTATCAAAAATAAGGTGACCATATGTGTGTGGGTTTATCTCTGGGCTTTCTATCCTGTTCCATTGATCTATATTTCTGTTTTTGTGCCAGTATGATACTGTCTTGATTACTGTAACTTTGTAGTATAGTCTGAAGTGCAGGAGCCTGATTACTCCAGCTCCGTTTTTCTTTCGCAAGATTGCTTTGGCTGTTCGGGGTCTTTTGTATTTCCCTACAAATTGTGAAATTTTTTATTCTAGTCTGTGAAAAATGCCATTGGTAGTTTGATAGGGAATGCATTGAATCTGTAGATTGCTTTGGGTAGTATAGTCATTTTCACAATGTTGGTTCTTCCAATCCAAGAACATGGTATACCTCTCCATCTGTTTGTATCATCTTTAATTTCTTTCATCAGTGTCTTATAGTTTTCTGCATTCAGGTCTTTTGTCTCCTTAGGTAGGTTTATTCGTAGGTATTTTTATTCTTTATGTTGCAATGGTACATGGGAGTGTTTCCTTAATTTCTCTTTCAGATTTTTTATCATTAGTGTATAGGAATGCAAGAGATTTCTGTGCATTAATTTTGTATCCTGCTTCTTTACCAAATTCACTGATTAGCTCTAGTAGTTTTCTGGTAGCATCTTTAGGATTCTCTCTGTATAGTATCATGTCATCTGCAAACAGTGACAGCGTTACTTCTTTTCCGATTTGGATTCCTTTTATTTCTTTTTCTTTTCTGATTGCTGTTGCTAAAACTTCCAAAACTATGTTGAATAATAGTGGTAAGAGTGGGCAACCTTGTCCTCCACCTGATCTTAGTGGAAATGGTTTCAGTTTTTCACCACTGAGAACGATGTTGGCTGTTGGTTTGTCATATATGGCCTTTATTATGTTGAGCTAAGTTCCCTCTATGCCTACTTTCTGGAGGGTTTTTATCATAAATGGGTGCTGAATTTTGTTGAAAGCTTTTTCTGCATCTATTGAGATGATCATATGGTTTTTCTCCTTCAGTTTGTTAATATGGTGTATCCCATTGATTGATTTGCATATACTGAAGAATCCTTGCATTCCTGGGGTAAACCCCACTTGATCATGGTGTATGATCCTTTTAATGTGCTCTTGGATTCTGTTTGCTAGTATTTTGTTGAGGATTTTTGCATCTATGCTCGTCAGTGATATTGGCCTGTTGTTTTCTTTCTTTGTGATATCTTTGTCTGGTTTTGGTAATAGGGTGATGGTGGCCTTGTAGAATGAGTTTCAGAGTGTTCCTCCCTCTGCTATATTTTGGAAGCATTTGAGAAGGATAAGTGTTAGCTCTTCTCTAAATGTTTGATAGAATTCGCCTGTGAAGCCATCTGGTCCTGGGCTTTTGTTTGTTAGAAGATTTTTAATCACAATCTCAATGTCAGTGCTTGTGATTGGTCTGTTTATATTTTCTGTTTCTTCCTGGTTCAGTCTTGGAAGGTTGTGCTTTTCTAAGAATTTGTCCATTTCTTCCAGGTTGTCCATTTTATTGGCATATAATTGCTTGTAGTAATCTCTCATGATCCTTTGTATTTCTGCAGTGTCAGTTGTTACTTTTACTTTTTCATCTCTAATTCTGTTGATTTGAGTCTTCTCCCTTTTTTTCTTGATGAGTCTGGCTAATGGTTTATCAATTTTGTTTATCTTCTCAAAGAACCAGCTTTTAGTTTTATTGATCTTTGCTATCGTTTCCTTCATTTCTTTTTCATTTATTTCTGATCTGATCTTTATGATTTCTTTCCTCCTGCTAACTTTGGGGGTTTTTTTATTCTTCTTTCTCTAATTGCTTTAGGTGTAAGGTTAGGTTGTTTATTTGAGATGATTCTTGAGGTAGGATTGTATTGCTATAAACTTCCCTCTTAGAACTGCTTTTGCTGCATCCCATAGGTTTTGGGTCATCGTGCTTTCATTGTCATTGTTTCTAGGTATTTTTTGATTTCCTCTTTGATTTCTTCAGTGATCTCTTGGATATTTAGTAGTGTATTGTTTAGCCTCCATGTGTTTGTATTCTTTACAGATTTTTCCTGTAATTGATATCTAGTCTCATAGCGTTGTGGACAGAAAAGATACTTGATACAATTTCAATTTTCTTAAATTTATCAAGGCTTGATTTGTGACCCAAGATATGATCTATCCTGCAGAATGTCCTGTGAGCACTTGAGAAGAAAGTGTACTCTGTTGTTTTTGGATGGAATGTCCTATAAATATCAATTAAGTCCATCCTGTTTAACGTATCATTTAAAGCTTGTGTTTCCTTATTTATTTTCATTTTGGATGATCTGTCCATTGGTGGAAGTGGGGTGTTAAAGTCCCCTACTATGATTGTGTTGCTGTCCATTTCCCCTTTTATGGCTGTTAGCATTTGCCTTATGTATTGAGGTGCTCCTATGTTGGGTGCCTAAATATTTACAATTGTTATATCTTCTTCTTGGATTGATCCCTTGATCATTATATAGTGTCCTTCTTTGTCTCCTGTAATAGTCTTTATTTTAAAGTCTATTTGTCTGGTATGAGAATTGGTACTCCAGCTGTCTTTTGATTTCCATTTGCATGAAATATCTTTCTCCATCCCCTCACTTTCAGTCTGTATGTGTCCCTAGGTCTAAAGTGGGTCTCTTGTAGACAACATATCTTGTTTTTATATCCATTCAGCCAGTCTGTGTCTTTTGGTTGGAGCATTTAATCCATTTTCATTTAAGGTTGTTATCGATATGTATGTTCCTATTACCATTTTCTTAATTGTTTTGCGTTTGTCATTGTAGGTCTTTTCCTTCTCTTGTGTTTACTGCCTAGAGACGTTCCTTTAGCATTTGTTGTAAAGCTGGTTTGGTGGTGCTGAATTTTCTTAGCTTTTGCTTGTTTGTAAAGGTTTTAATTTCTCTGTTGAATTTGAATGAGATTCTTGCTGGATAGAGTAATCTTTGTTGTAGGTTTTTCCCTTTCATCACTTGAAATATGTCCTGCCACACCCTTCTGGCTTGTAGAGTTTCTGCTAAGAAATCAGCTGTTAACCTTATGGGGATTCCCTTTTATGTTATTTGTTTCTTTTCCCTTGCTGCTTTTAATATTTTTTCTTTGTATTTAATTTTTGTTACTTTGACTAATATGTGTCTTGGCATGTTTCTCCTTGGAGTTATCCTGTATGGGACTCTCTGCACTTCCTGGACTTGACTGACTCTTTCCTTTCCCATGTTAAGGAAGTTTTCAACTGTAATCTCCTCAAATATTTTCTCAGTCCCTTTCTTTTTTTCTTCTTCTTCTGGGACCCCTGTAATTTGAATGTTGGTGCGTTTAATGTTGTCCCAGAGGTCTCTGAGACTGTCCTCAATTCTTTTCATTCTTTTTTCTTTATTTTGCTCTGCAGTAGTTATTTCCACTATTTTATCTTCCAGGTCACTTATCCGTTCTTCTGCCTCAGTTATTCTGCTGTTGATTCCTTCTAGAGAATTTTTAATTTCATTTATTGTGTTGTTCGTCATTGTTTGTTTGCTCTTTAGTTCTTCTAGGTCCTTGTTAAACATACCTTGTATTTTCTCCTTCCTATTTCTAAGATTTTGGATCATCTTTACTATCATTACTCTGAATTCTTTTTCAGGTAGACTGCCTATTTCCTCTTCATTTGTTTGGTCTGGTGGGTTTTTGCCTTGCTCCTTCATGCTCTGTTTCTCTGTCTTCTAATTTTGCTTAACTTACGGTGTTGGGGTCTCCTTTTGCAGGCTTCAGGTTTGTAGTTCCCATTGTTTTTGGTGTCTGCCCCCAGTGGGTAAGGTTGGTTCAGTGCATTGTGTAGGCTTCCTCGTGGAGGGGACTGGTGCCTGTGTTCTGGTGGATGAGGGTGGATCTTGCCTTTCTGGTGGGCAGGACTGCGTCCGGTGATATGTTTTGGGGTGTCTGTGACCTTATGGTTTTAGGCAGCCTCTCTGCTAATGAGTGGGGTTGTGTTCCTGTCTTGCTGGTTTTTTGGCATAGTGTGTCCAGCACTGTAGCTTGCTGGTCGTTGAGTGGAGCTGGGACTTAGCGTTGAGGTGGAGATCTCTGGGAGAGCTTTCGCCGTTTGATATTACGTGGAGCCGGGAGGTCTCTGGTGGACAAATGTCCTGAACCCAGCTCTCACACCTCAGGGGCACAGGTCTGACATCTGGCCAGAGCACCAAGACCCTATCAACCACATGGCTCAGAAGAAAAGAGAGAAAAAAGGAAAGAAAGAAAGAAAATAAATAAATAAAATAAAATAAAATAAAGTTATTAAAATAAAAAATTTTTAAAAATAAAACAATTAGAAAGTAATAAAAAAAAGAGAAAGAAAGAAGAGAGCAACCCAACCAAAAAACAAATCCATCAATGATAACAAGTGCTAAGAAATATACTAAAAAAAAAAAAAAACGACAGACAGAACCCTAGGACAAATGGTAAAAGCAAAACTATACAAACTCACACAAAGAAGCATACACAAACACACTCCCAAAAAGGGAAAAAAGGAAATATATATATATATATATATAAAAGGAAGAGAGCAACCAAATCAATAAACATATCTACCAATGATAATAAACTATTAATACTAAACTAAGATAAACATAGAACCAGAAACAAATTAGATGCAGAAAGCAAACCCCAAGTCTACAGTTGCTCCGAAAGTCCACCGCCTCAATTTTGGGATGATTCGTTGTGTATTCAGGTATTCCAGAGCTGCAGGGTACATCAAGTTGTCTCTGGAGGTTTAATACACTGCTCCTGAGGCTGCTGGGAGAAATTTCCCTTTCTCTTCTTTGTTTACACAGTTCCTGGGGTTCAGCTTTGGAATTGGCCCTCAGTTTTAGCTTTTTGTTTCTAATTATTATGCCTCTAATTGCTTTCTTTTGTTTGCTTATTGGCTGCTATCTCCAGTACAATTTTGTTTTTTGTTTTGTTTTTTTAATTTAATTTTATTTTTTTATACAGCAGGTTCTTCTTAGGTATCTGTTTTATACATATTAGCATATATATGTCAATCCCAATCTCCCAATTCATCCCACCACCACCACAGCCGCCCCCACTGCTTTCCCCCCTTGGTGTCCATACGTTTGTTCTCTACATCTGTGTCTCTATTTCTGCCTTGCAAACCGGTTCATCTGTACCATTTTTCTAGATTCCACATATATGCATTAATATATGATATTTGTTTTTCTCTTTCTGACTTATATCACTCTGTATGACAGTCTCTAGGTCCATCCAGGTCTCTGTAAATGACCCAGTTTCATTCCTTTTTATGGCTGAGTAATATTCCATTGTATATATGTACTACCTCTTCTTTATCCATTCATCTGTCGATGGGCATTTAGGTTGCTTCCATGACCTGGCTATTGTAAATAGTGCTGCAGTGAACATTGGGGTTCATGTGTCTTTTTGAATTATGCTTTTCTCCAGGTATATGCCCAGTAGTGGGATTGCTGGGTTGTATGGTAGTTCTATGTTTAGTTTTTCAAGGAACCTCCATACTGTTCTCCATAGTGGCTGTATCAATTTACATTCCCACCAACAGTGCAAGAGGGTTCCCTTTTCTCCACGCCCTCTCCAGCATTTGTTGTTTCTAGAGTTTCTGATGATGATGCCCATTCTAACTGGTGTGAGGTGATACCTCATTATAGTTTTGATTTGCATTTCTCTGATGATTAATGATGTTGAGCATCTTTTCATGTGTTTGTTGGCAATCTGTATATCTTCTTTGGAGAAATGTCTATTTAGGTTGTCTGCCCATTTTTGGATTGGGTTGTTTGTGTTTTTTTGATATTGAGCTGCATGAGCTGCTTGTAAATTTTGGAGCTTAATCCTTTGTCAGTTGCTTCATTTGCAAATATTTTCTCCCATTCTGAGGGTTGTCTTTTCGTCTTGTTTATGGTTTCCTCTGCTGTGCAAAGCTTTTAAGTTTCATTAGGTCCCATTTGTTTATTTTGTTTTTATTTCCGTTTCTCTAGGAGGTGGGTTAAAAAGGATCTTGCTGTGATTTATGTCATGGAGTGTTCTTCCTAAGTTTTCCTCTAAGAGTTTTATTGTGTCTGGCCTTACATTTAGGTCTTTAATCTATTTTTAGTTTATTTTTGTGTATGGTGTTAAGAAGTGTTCTAATTTTATTCTTTTACATGTAGCTGTCTAATTTTCCCAGCACCACTTATTGAAGAGGCTTTCTTTTCTCCATTGTATATTCTTGCCTCCTTCATCAAAGATAAGGTGACCATATATGCGTGGGTTTACCTCTGGGCTTTCTGTCCTGTTCCATTGATCTATATATCTGTTTTTCTGCCAGTACCATATTGTCTTGATTACTGTAGCTTTGTAGTATAGTCTGAAGTCAGGGAGTCTGATTCCTCCAGCTCTGCTTTTTTCCCTCAAGATTGCTTTGGCTATTCGGGGTCTTTTGTGTCTCCATACAAATTTTAAGATTTTTTGTTTTAGTTCTGCAAAAAATGCCATTGGTAATTAGATAGGGATTGCATTGAATCTGTAGATTGTTTTGGGTAGTATAGTCATTTTCACATTATTGATTCTTCCAGTCCAAGAACGTGGTATATCTTTCCATCTGTTTGTGTCATCTGTGATTTCTTTCTTCAGTGTCTTATAGTTTTCTGAGTACAGGTCTTTTACCTCCTTAGGTAGCTTTATTCCTAGGTATTTTATTCTTTTTGTTGCAATGGTGAATGGGATTGTATCCTTAATTTCTCTTTCTGATCTTTTGTTGTTAGTGTATAGGAATGTGAGAGATTTCTGTGCATTAACTTTGTATCCTGCAACTTCACCAAATTCATTGATTAGCTCTAGTAGTTTTCTGGTGGCAGCTTTAGGATTATCTGTGTATAGTGTCATGTCATCTGCAAACAGTGACACTTTTACTTCTTCTTTTCCAGTTTGTATTCCTTTTATTTCTTTTTCTTCTCTGATTGCCATGGCTAGGACTTCCAAAATTATGTTGAATAGGAGTGGTGAGAGTGGACATCCTTGTCTTGTTCCTGATCTTAGAGGAAATGGTTTCAGTTTTTCACCATTGAGAATGATGTTTGCTGTGGGTTTGTCATATATGGCCTTTATTACATTGAGGTAGGTTCCCTCTGCCCACTTTCTGGAGAGTTTTTATCATAATGGGTGTTGAAGTTTGTCAAAAACTTTTTCTGCATCTATTGACATGATCATATGGTTTTTATTCCTTAATCTGTTAATATGGTGTATCACATTGATTGATTTGCATATATTGAAGAATCTTTGCATCCCTGGGATAAATCCCACTTGATCATGGTATATGATTCTTTTAATGTGTTGTTGGATTCTATTTGCTAGTATTTTGTTGAGGATTTTTGCATCTATATTTATCAGTGATACTGGTCTGTAATTTTCTTTTTTTGTAGTATCTTTGCCTGGTTTTGGTATCAGGGTGGTGGTGGACTGAGTTTGAGAGTGTTCCTTCCTCTGCAATTTTTTGAAAGAGTTCAAGAAGGATGGGTGTTAGCTCTTCTCTAAATGTTTGATAGAATTCACCTGTGAAGCCATCTGGTCCTGGACTTTTGTTTGTTGGAAAATTTTTAATCACAGTTTCAATTTCATTACTTGTGATTGGTCTGTTCATGTTTTGTATTTCTTCCTGGTTCTGTCTTGGAAGGTTATACCTTTCTAAAAATTTGTCCATTTCTTCCAGGTTGTCCATTTTGTTGGCATAGAGTAGCTTTTAGTAGTCTCTTATGATGCTTTGTATTTCTGCAGTGTCCATTGTAACTTGTCCTTTGTCGTTTCTAATATTATTGATTTGAGTCCTGTCCCTCTTTTTCTTGATGAGTCTGGCTAGAGGTTTATCAATTTTATTTATCTTCTCAAAGAACCAGCTTTTGGTTTTCTTGCTGTTTGCTATTGTTTTGTTTGTTTCTATTTCATTTATTTCTGCTCTGATCTTTATGATTTCTTTCCTTCTACTAACTTTGGGTTTTGTTTGTTCTTCTTTCTCTAGTTTCTTTAGGTGTAAGTTTAGATTGTTTACTTGAGATTTTTCTTGTCTCTTGAGGTAGGCTTGTATAGCTATAAACTTCCCTCTTAGAACTGCTTTTGCTGCATCCCATAGGTTTTGGATCATCGTATTTTTGTTGTCATTTGTCTCTAGGTATTTTCTGAGTTCCTCTTTGATTTCTTCAGTGATCTCTTAGTCATTTAGTAAGGTATTGTTTAGCCTCCATGTGTTTGTGTCTTATATATTTTATCCCCTGTAGTTGATTTCTAATCTCATAGCGTTGTGGTTGGAAAAGGTGCTTGAAACGATTTCAGTTTTCTTAAATTCACCAAGGCTTGATTTGTGACCCAAGATATGATCCATTCTGGAGAATATTCCCTGTGCACTTGAGAAGAAAGTGTAATCTGCTGTTTTTGGATGGAATGTCCTATAAATATCAGTTAAATCTATCTGGTCTGTTGTGTCATTTGAAGCTTGTGTTTCCTTATTTATTTTCTGTCTGGATGATCTATCCATTGGTGTAAGTGTGGTGTTGAAGTACCCCTCTATTATTTTGTTACTGTCGATTTCCTCTTTTATAGCTGTTAGCAGTTGCCTTATGTATTGAGGTGCTCCTATGTTGGGGGCATATATATTTATAATTGTTATATCTTCTTCTTGGATTGATCCCTTGATCGTTATGTAGTGTCCTTCCTTTCTGTTGTAACATTCTTTATTTTAAAGTCTATTTTATCTGATATGAGTATTGCTACTCCAGCTTTCTTTTGACTTCCATTTGCATGGAATATCTTTTTCCATCCCCTCACTTTCAGTCTGTATGTGTCCCTAGGTCTGAAGTGGGTCTGTTGTAGACATCTTATATATGGGTCTTGTTCTTGTATTCATTCAGCCAGTCTGTGTCTTTTGGTTGGAGCATTTAATCCATTAACATTTAAGGTAATTATCGATATGTATGTTCCTGTTACCATTTTCTATTGTTTTGGGTTTGTTTTTGTAGGTCCTTTTCTTCTCTTGTGTTTCCCACTTAGAGAAATGCCTTTAGCATTTGTTATAGAGCTGGTTTGGTGGTGCTGAATTCTCTTAGCTTTTGCTTGTCTGTAAAGTTTTTGATTTCTCCGTCGAATCTGAATGAGATCCTTGCTGGGTAGAGTAATCTTGGTTTTAGTTTCTTCCCTTTCATCACTTTAAATGTATAATGCCACTCCCATCTGGCTTGTAGAGTTTCTGCTGAGAAATCAGCTGTTAGCCTTATGGGAGTTCCCTTGTATTTTTTTTTTTGTCATTTTTCCCTTGTTTTAATTATTTTTCTTTGTTTTTAATTTTTGTCAGTTTGATTACTATGTGTCTCGGTGTGTTTCTCCTTGGGTTTATCCTGCCTGGGACTCTGCACTTCTTGGACTTGGGTGGCTATTTCCTTTCCCGTGTTAGGGAAGTTTTTGATGATAATCCCTTCAAATATTTTCTCTGGTCCTTTCTCTCTCTCTTCTCCTTCTGGGACCCCTATAATACGAATGTTGGTGTGTTTAATGTTTTCCCAGAGGTCTCTTAGGCTGTCTTCATTTCTTTTCATTCTTTTTTCTTTATTCTGTTCTGCAGCAGTGAATTCCACCATTCTGTCTTCCAGGTCACTTATCCGTTCTTCTGCCTCAGGTATTCTGCTATTGATTCCTTCTAGCGTATTTTTCATTTCAGTTATTGTATTGTTCATCTCTGTTTGTTTGTTCTTTAATTCTTCGAGGTGTTTGTCCTTTAATTCTTCTAGGTCTTTGTTAAACATTTCTTGCATCTTCTCGATCTTTGCCTCCATTCTTTTTCTGAGGTCCTGGATCATCTTCACTATCATTATTCTGAATTCTTTTTCTGGAAGGTTGCCTATCTCCTCTTCATTTAGTTGTTTTTCTGGCGTTTTATCTTGTTCCTTCATCTGGTACATAGTCCTCTGCCTTTTCATCTTGTCTATCTGTCTGTGAATGCGGTTTTCACTCCACAGGCTGCAGGATTGTAGTTCTTCTTGCTTCTGCTGTCTGCCCTCTGGTAGATGAGGCTATGTAAGAGGCTTGTGCAAGCTTCCTGATGGGAGGGACTGGTAGTGGGTAGAGCTGGATGTTGCTCTGGTGGGCAGAGCTCAGTAAAACTTTAATCTGCTTGTCTGCTCATGGGTGGGGCTGAGTTCTCTCTCTGTTGGTTGTTTGGCCTGAGGTGACCCAGCACTGGAGGCTACAGGCTGAAATTTTCCCCAGAAGTATCCTTTATGTCCCTTCCAGTCACAGCCCTACTAAGGGATCATTATCCTCCTGACTGCGAATACTATGGACTACTTTTGCCTAGTTTTGGACTATATATAAATGGGGTCACTTTTGTATCTGCCTTCTTTTGTTCAACATTGTGTTTGTGAAATTCACCCATTATATCATGTGTAACAGTGGTTTGTTCTTTTTCATTGCTGTATAGTATTCCATTTCCTGGATTATACTGCAATTTATTTATCCATTCTGCTGTTAATGGACATTTTAGTTTTTTCCACTTTGAGGTTATTATGAATAGTGTTGCAATTAACATTCTTGCTGAATTTCTGTGGGGGTTTATACCTAGGAGTGGAATTTCTGGGTCATAAGGTGTGCATATTCTCAGCTTAGTAGATATGGATGATTGATTTTCTGGAGTATTTGTACCACGGTATGCTCCCATTATCAGTACATGAGTATTAGTTGTTCCAAAATCTCATCAACCCTTGGTACTCTCTGTCTTTTAATTTAATTTAATTTAGTTTTGTGGTGATGTCTTATTATAGTCTTATTTTATTTTATTTTTTTAATTTTTATTTATTTATTTATTTATTTATTTATTTATTTATTTATTTATTTATTTATGGCTGTGTTGGGTCCTCGCCTCTGTGCGAGGGCCCTCTCCAGTTGCGGCAAGCGGAGGCCACTCCTCATCGTGGTGCACGGGCCTCTCACCATCATGGCCTCTCTCGTTGCGGAGCACGGGCTCCAGACGCGCAGGCTCAGTAGCCGTGGCTCACAGGCCCAGCCACTCCGCGGCATGTGGGATCCTCCCAGACCAGGGCTCGAACCTGTGTCCCCTGCATTGGCAGGCAGACTCTCAACCACTGCGCCACCAGGGAAGCCCTATAGTCTTATTTTAATGTTGAGCACCTTTTAGTATGTTTATTGGTCATTTGGTTATATTCTTTTGTGAAATAACTTCTCAAGTCTTCTGTTCATTTTTCTGTTGGGTTGTCTGTCTTTTTCTTATTGACTTCTAGGACTTTTTACATATTTGGAAGATAACTTATTTGTTGGGTATATGTATTACATATGTCTTCCCACACTGTGAGGCTTGCCTCTTCACCTTCTTAATGTTATCTTTGATGAATAACAGTCCCTAATTTCAATTAAGTCTAGTTGACCAGTCTCTTCTTTTAGAGTTAGTGCATTTTAGATATTCTTCTATGTTTTTCTAGATGATTTAGTATTTTATCTTTTACATTTAGTCATACAAGCCATCTGGAATTTATTTCTGTGTATAGTGTGAATTAGGTGTCAAGGTTCATTTTTCCCTCACATGGTTATCCAGTAGATCCAACGCAATTTATTACAAAGATTGGTCTTTCCTTATTGTACTGCGTTGTCATCACTGTCATCAGTCAGGTGACCATATATGTATGGGTCTGTGTCTGGACTTTCTATGCTGTCTCATTGGTTTATTTGTCTGTTCTTATGCCTTTCTCAAACTGTGTTAGTTGCTGTAGCTTTATAACAAATCTTTTTTTTTTTAATTGTGAAAAAGTACACATAACATAAAATATCATCATTTTAACCTTTTTTAAGTATACAGTTCAGTGGCATTAAGTACATTCACAGTGTTGTGCAACCATCACCAGCATACACATCCAGAATTTTTAAAATTTTAAACATTAAAAATTAAAATTAAAAATTCAACATGTTTAAAATTGTGGTAAAACATATAACATAAAGTGTACCATCTTAACCATTTTTAAGTGTACAGTGCAATAGTGCCATGTATATTTACATTGTTGCGCAACAGATCTCCAGAACTTTTTTCATCTTCTGAAACTGATACTCTATACCCATTAAACAACAGCTCCTTGTTTTCCCTTGTTCCCAGTTCCTGGAAACTTCTATTCTACTTTTTATCTCTATTAATTTGACTATGCTAAACACCTCACATAAGTGGAATCATACAATGTTTGTCCTTTTGTGTCTGGCTTATTTCACTTAGCATAATGTCCTTAAGGCTCCTATATGTTGTAGCAGGTGTCGGAATTTCCTTCCTTTGCAAGGCTGAATAATATCGTATGTATAGACCACATTTTGTTTATCCATTTATCCATTGATGGACACTGGGTTGCTTCCATCTTTTGGCTATTGTCAATAATACCGCTATGAACATGAACATACAAATATCTGCTTGAATTTCTACTTTTGATTCTTTGGGGTAGATACACAGAGGTGGAGTTATATAGCAAGTCTTGATATCTGGTGATGTTGATCCTTTAGCTTTGTTCTTTTCCTTAAAGAATATTTTGGCTCTTCTTGAGCTTGTTCATCTCCCAATGAATTTTTATTATCAGTTTGCCAGTTTAAAAAAAAATCCTGACATTTTGATTGGGATAACTTTAAATCTATAAACCAATTTTGAATGATCAACATTTTTACAATATTGAAGTATCCTTTCTGTAAACTTTGCATAACCCTCCATTACTTAGGTCTCCTTTAATTTTTTTCAATAATGTTTTGTAGTTTTCAGTGCAAAGTCTTGAACATCCTTTGTTAGACTCACAGCTGGTGAAGGCAAAGGAGTCTCTGGCCCTGTGGACCTCAGTGACGGGGCTGTCAGACCCTGAGGGACCCCGGAAGGACCCTCCCTGCCCTCAGGTCTTACCTCATATTCTACCTCAAGGGCAGGGTCAACTCCTCTTGGCCTTTTCGGGTCGGGGTGGCTCTGGGCTATTTTTACTCAGAACATTCTGATAACAAAGGTTGTTTTCCACCCTAACAATGATTTCTCCAACTCTCTGGACACCAACTGAGTGGCCTACAGTTGAATTCTGGTCTAACACTAACCACCTGGAGTTAGTGTCAGATTCTGCAGATCTAAGGGCTCAGTCCTGCAAAGCCCCACTTCAGACACCTGTTACAAGTCCCTGGCCACCTGTACTTCTGACCAACCAGCTATAGGTCAGGAGTTCCCACGATCCCTCCTCAGGTTCCATAATTTGCTAGAGTGGCTCACAGAACTCAGGGAAACACTTTACTTAGGTTTACCAAGTTTATTAGAAAGGATGAAACTCAGGAACGCCAGAAGGAAGAGATGTACAGGACAAGGTATGGGGGTGGAGGGCACGGAGGTCTCTGGGTGTCACCCTCTGAGTACTTTGATGTGTTCACCAACCCAGAAGCTCATCACATCTCTCAAATCAAGAGGTTTTATAGAGCGTAAACTCCAGCCCCTCCTACCCTTCCTGGTGGGTGTGGGTGGGGCTGGAAGTCCCAACTCTCTAATTACTTGGTCTTTCTAGTGACAGTCCCCATCCTCAGTCTATCCAGGGACCCCACCCTAAGTTACCTTATTAGCAAAAGTCAGGTGTGATCTAAGGGGCTCTTTATGAATAACAAAAGACACACCGAGCACTCAGGAAATGCCAAGGGTTTTAGGAGCTCTGTGCCAGGAACTGGAGACAAGGGCCATATCCACAGTCAGCCCTCCATCTCTGTGGGTTTTGCATCCACGGATTCAACCAATCATAGATCAAAAAAAAAAAAATTTTCCAGAAAGTTCCAAAAAGCAAAACCTGAATTTTCCATGCACCAACAACTATTTACATAGCACTAGGTGTTATAAGTAACCTAGAGATGATTTAAAATATACAAGGGGATGTGCACAGGTTACATGCAAATACTGTGCTATTTTATATAAGGGACTTGAACATCCACAGATTTGGGTATCCATGAGGAGTAGGGGGGCATCCTGAAACCAATCCCCAGGGATACCAAGTGACGATTGTATTTCTTATCATGCTACAGTGACCCTGCCCAAACATGTGGTCACTTTTTTCTTCTTCAGGAGACACTGTGGGCTCCTCAACACCCATCTCTTAAACTGTCTCCTTCTGGTTCTTGCTCTGGGCTCTGTGTCCAACTCCTAGTAGATGACTCTGAGTTTAGGGACCCCAGCAGAACTCGCTCATACTTGGTCACCTGCAGGTCCCAGCAACATCTGCTCAGGCAGGCGAGTGTCCTGGAGCTGAGTGTGGAAGAGAAGAGGGAGGCTGTGTTCAGGTTTGTGGTCCCCAGCCAGCTTGGCTTTGGTCAGAGAATTGGCTTATGGCTCATTCCTTGGGCACACAGTTAGAAACCTAGTGGGGTAATCCATTCATATACAAACTTTGTTATTCATCTTATATTTTTCCCTCCCTCCATCTCATGTACTCAGAAAGGCTCTGAGTGGCCTCTCCTCAGGGAAGGTTTCAAGATAAGTCTGCTTAATGTCAGTGGCTCTGTTTCTTTCGGGATTGCTTGAGGAGTTGCCTTTAGGGGCTTCAAGAGGGAAGAGGAAAAAAGTTAGTAGGGTCAAGACTAGCAAGACCCAGGTCCCTGGTGAAGTAGCAACACTCCAAAAGGATGCCTGTGTAGGGTGCAATATTGTCTGGGCCCTGGAGACTAGAGTTGCCAACAGTGACAAAGAGTTTGGAGCCCTCAAGCAAAGCATGGGTGGCTGGCCATTGGTTTGGAGAGACCATGCAAGCATGGGCACTCAGCAGCAGCCAGGAAAGACAAAAGAACAGAGGGGTCTCCCAAGTGCTTTGGGTTGGCCCAAAACATCAGAAGCTCAATCCTGGGATAGAGGATATGGGTGTGTAAGAGTGTGTGTGTGTGTGTGTGTGTGTGTGTGTATGTGTAGCTAATGGTAGTCAAGGTGGGATTTCCTGTTAATTTGGCAGGATGGAGATTATTGTGGGTTGAATTGTGTCCCCCCAAAAGATATTTTGAAGTTCTAACCTAGTACTTTAGAACGTGACCTTATTTGGAAATAGGATCTTTACAAAGGTAATCAAGTTAAAATGAGGTCACTAGGGTGGGCCCTAATCCATTATGACTGGTGTCTTATAAGAGGGGAAATTTGGACAAAGAGACATACACACAGGGAGAACACCATGAACTCCAGAGCTGTGAGACAATACATTTCTTTTTCTTTTCTTTTCAAGTATAGTTGATTTACAATGTTGTGTTAAGACAATACATTTCTGTTGTTTAATGTACCAGCTTGTGGTACATTGTCACAGCAGCCTTAGGAAACTAATATAGAGATTCGGAATTGGATTTAAGGAGAATAGGGAAAGGCAATATTTCTTACACACCTGGATTTGTCAACCAAGTTTCCCACTAGTTGGCAAAAGGAGAGCTAATTTCCTGAAAATCCATGTGATTTTTTGGAAGAAGTTTCCAAGATTGTATAGTATCCTTCAGCTGTCCATTCAAGGTTATACTATCTCCTCTCTGGAAAGCCCTTTCCCCTCCTTTAATCCTTCCAAGCGTGTGATGAGGTAGATTCCACGCCACCATTGAGCCAGAGGGGGTCGAGGCCAAGACCGCACTTTTGATTCTTGGCCCCTGGGACGTCCCATCACTCTTTGCTGTCAGGAAGTTCTCTCCTCTATGGTCAAAATCCCTCAGGTTGGAATTTCCCTCTATGGTCACATTATGATCCAGTCCCCTGGCAAAAAACAGGGATGAAAAGAAAATTCCCATGATTATATTGAAAAAATTAGCCACAGTTAGGAGGTCAGAATGAGAGAGGCCTGGCTTGGCCAATGGAGATGTGAGGGTGATCCAAGCTCAGTAGGAGCCAGTTGGATGCCGCGTTTGATAAGGGAAGTAGTGCAGACTCGGTGGCATGAATAATGACGTCATTTGCATGGTCATACCTCACCAGAAGTAACAGCGGTTGGTGCGGGTCTGACCACACCGTGAACATCACGTTCAAGTCTAGGATCCGGTTCCCTGGGGGCTCCACTACACTGATGTGATGTCAGAGCACAGGCAGGAGTTGGGCGCTGGCAGCCAAGGCAAATGAAGGAGGGAGCTGTTCTTGGTCTGGACAGGAGACCAGGGTGTCCGTGGAATGACCGCATCTCGTGAAGGCAGGCTTAGGTCTGATGTGGGAAGTGCCGGCTCGTACAATGCAGCTGGGAAGGAGGTGAACATTTCATGTTCGATGGAGCTGTCGAGCAGGGGGGTCCCAGAGTGGCAAACAACTGTCCCAGAAAATATTTACACCAAGGGTGGATGGCCGAGGATGCAGTCTGCAAGGGGAGGAGAGGGGATCGCTTCCTAAATTCTAGGTTCTCCATGTCTAGGACGATGCCTCTGACTGCACGCGTAGTTTCTAGTAAAAGTGCACTTCATTCATTTCATTTTTAGCATAGGAAACTTTGAGGTTGTAGCAAGTTTAAGAAAATCTTTTTTCATGAGCAATAATAAAAACAGAATAGATTGAGGGCAACGTGGAGGGGCCTCCAATTTGTCATGAGGCCACTAGGGGGCAGAGGAAGCCAGCTCTTTGGAGCCACTGAAAACCACTGCAATCCCAATCCTTTTTCCGCACCACAAAATGCTTGAGTAAAAAAAAGAAAAAGTATAGCACAAACCAGAAATGGCTTTACCATTTTCAAGAGTTTCTAGTATTCGGAGGTAGTTTATATTTTATAGCTAGAGTGTTGAGTATCAAATGGAACACTACCTTTAACTGGAATTCAATGAGTCAAAATTCAGTCACACCTACTATTCAGCTCCATGCTTACAGCTTGTGTACAAGTACATATATGCAGTGATCACTGTCCTTAAAGAGTGTTTGATCAAGCTGGTAAAAAGGAGGACATTTAGAGCTGCTTTTTTTTGGCTGCTGCCATTTGATTTTGAAGGAAATCTGTCTCTGGTACAGTCTTGGTCTCAGAAAAGTCTGAAATTGTTACTACATGATGGATCTTTAACATTGGAACTATTTCTGACTCACAAAGCACAAGGAAAGCAGATAATAACGTATGGTGACCCCATTGCCAGGCACAGTGGAAAAGCACAGTGATGTACCTCTGTTGGTGCCTCATACCTTGTAAGGGACCTTTAGTTAATTATCATACGCAGGGAATTAAGCATTTGATGCAGTGGTCTTATGGGTTTAATTAAAGCACCCTTTGATCCTGAGGGTCTATCCCCCAAATCCTGTGAGGTAAGGATGAAAGATAACATCCCATTCAAAGAAGCTGAGGCTCTGAGGCTTATTTCTCCAAGTTCATTCAGTCAACAGACATTTATGAGCTCTGTGCCAGATCTGATGAATGTTGAGGGGCTTGTAGAGGAACTGAGGAAACAGACACATGGCATGAAAACAGAGTGTTGTCTGAGGTGCCATAGGAGTGTGTACAGGGAGCTATGCAAGCTGAAGGGAGAGGTTCCAAGGCTCAGCTGAGGAAAAGGGACCCAAGGAGGCTGTTTAGAGGTGGTCATTTTTTAGCTGACTCTCCCCAAGGCACTAGGCAATAGCGAAACCAAAACCACTGTGGAGGGACACTTCTGTTTTCCAAATTGCACAGAATTCCCACAGAAAACAAAAACAGAACAAAACAAGATCATCCATCCCTGTGGAAGACAGCCTTACAGTAAAAATGAAAACTTATAAAACGCTAAAGGACACAGTCACCAAGAATAAAAGTAAGTGTCCATACCAAACATTGTAGCTTTCAGATAATAGAATGTTCAGATAGAGAGTATAAAATAATATGTTTAACATAAAAACCACAGAAGAGAGACTAAATATGACCAGATGGACTTGAAGAAGAGCCAAATAGAACTTCTAGAAATGGAAAAATAGGATTATTTAAATGAAACACTGAGTGGATGGAGTTAAGCAGCAGCTTAGACACAGCTAAAGAGAGTTTGTAAATTGGAAGATGGAGCCAAGGGGAGGTAGAAAATATTAAAGAAAGCTTAAGAGGCATGGAGGATAGAATAACAAGAGCTGTCATATCCTTGATAGGAATGTCAGGCAAGAATAGAAAGAATGAGAGAGTGGCAATCCTCAAAGAGATACTGGCTGAGATTTTTTTTTCTTTAAGAATTAATAGAAAACATGATTCTTCAGATTCAAGTGGTAGGGAGTCCTGAGCAATATAAATAAAAATAAAGGCATACCTAGCAGATGAAAATGAAACTGCAGAACACCATAGAGGGAAAAGAGATTTAATCTCTCTGGATTAAGAAACCAGAGATTAAAAAACAAACAAACAGACTTGCTTACAAAGCAACGACAGTCCAACTGAAAACCGCCTTCTCAATATCAACAAGAGAAGTTGGAAGACGAGGCACATGCTGACAGAAAATAAGTACCAAGGTGGACTTCAAAATCTAGGTAAACAGTTATTCAAGAGCAAGGATACAATAAAGACATCTTCAATCAAATAAAAATGGAAAGTTTACCCCTAGCAGATCCTCCCTAAAAGAAACTCTAAGAAATATACTTCAGAGGGAACAAAATAAATTGAATCTAAAGGAAATGAGTAGGCTGCAGGAAAGCCTTCTGCTTTTCCCCTGCCATCCTTCTCCCTCCATTCTCATTCCTCTGTCATTATTCCTCCACCTCCTACTTCCCAGTTAGGAGGGCCTGGCGAGGAGG
The DNA here is from genome assembly GCF_009873245.2 of Balaenoptera musculus. NCBI lineage: Eukaryota > Metazoa > Chordata > Mammalia > Artiodactyla > Balaenopteridae > Balaenoptera > Balaenoptera musculus. The sequence goes on from NC_045798.1 coordinate 77,469,206, forward strand.
ACGCTCACAGACGGCGATGGCAGGAGAACGTAAGAGGCCCTCCTAATACACTGCCATTCCAGCATCACACCGTCTTCGTCTACCTACATGTGTGTTCTGAACACCTCTGGCTGGGGTTCCCTATCAACTCATCACTCCTGGGACAGAAGGTAGCAGCCCAAGGGACCCCAAAGTGCATCAGAGGGCCCCCAAACTGTATACTGTAGCTCAGGCTATATAGAAGGAGCCACACTTTTTGATTTTGGGAGGGAACCTCCCAGCTGGCCAGTAACTGTTCCTCCACAACAATATCCCATTGGCAGAGGTAGGCACCTGTCTTTGTTTGGGTTCTCTCTGAATCTGACTCTAAGGCAAAGATTCCAGATGGAGTAGTTTATCTGGGAGAAGATCCCAGGAGATGCTGGCAGGGGCATGGAGAAGAAAGACAGGGAAGGGAGGACAGCCAAGAAAGCATAAGGCATGTGATATCAAGCTGGCTACCACTGTGGGTGACTGAAGCTTACATCTGCTCAGAAAGCTCTGGAAGCCAATGTAGAACACACACCTCAGTGTTGTCCTGCCTGAGGGACTGGGGAGCTGGGGTATTTATACACCAACTCCTGTCCACCGTTGTTGGGAGGTTGCTCCAGGGGTATCAATTCCCTGCCACTCTGGCATGCTGCACAGGTGGCAAAGGGGTGGCTCCAGGGCAAGAGAAAGTCTTCAGGTCACAAAATGAGGTGCTGGCAGTTGGAATTCAAGCCTGTCAGGGCTGAAGGGGAAAGAAAAGGGTATGGACAGGGCTCAGGCAGCATCTGCTGTAGCACCTTGATTCAAAGCCTTTTGGAGAATGCACTTCTTTCATAGGTGAAAATAAAAAGACCCCAACAAATTCAATGCCATGGCCAGGTAAAAGGTGCTTTGGAACTTCCTGCTGCTCGCTGGCATTTTCTAAATGAACGCTGCCTTCAGCTCCTAGTTCTCTTGCACACTTTGGGAGGGCTTGCAGGAAGCCTGGAACTTTTCACTCTCATTACAGTGACAGAATCTAAAAACACCCAAGTGTGTGCTTTGTCCACCAGCTTTGCTAATAGCCTGGCAGGCAGTCCAGCAGGTAGATGTGTGCTCGGAAAACCGTGCAGGTGCAGCTGGCACTGCAAACAGCAGGTGATGCATTCCAAAAGAACAGGAAATTCAGGGTTCTTGAACTTCTGGCTGACTTAAAATAAAAAAAGAGGACACATTTTTATATTACTGATATTTTCCCAGGTTTGGGTACTATAAAAAGAACTAGAGGGGAATAAAATTAGAAACACACCTTTTGGCACCCTTAAAATAAAGTGGAATGAAAAGTTTTTGGGAGTGACAGGAAGAACACCAGGGCAGATGGCATTACACACTGCAATTTAGCCTTGGCGGTAACCACAGTGGGATGACCTGCCCCATCCCTTTGAATGGTTTTAATGACTCTGTTCTCTTCTTTTGTTTGTTTCTATGGTCTACAATTTTATTTTAAATGCCTGGTATCTTATAAAGTCTCTAATAGCTTGGACATTCATTATTTGCAAGAGGGTTTCAGTTAGCGACCTCACCTGTAAAATAAAGATGCTACCTCTTGCACCTCCTCATTTCAGACTCTTACTCTCTTGGCCATTTTCTGGTTGTGAAAAGGAAGGATCGCAGTGGAGAGCCCTGCTTCGGTCTCGGCAGCTGTTAATGAGACTAGTATATGAAGCTGTGAAATTTCCATCCTTCCTAGAAGAGAATTATGTCAGCAACTCCTCTGTCCCTAAGCTGGAACAGGCCACAGTACTTGAATGAGAGTCCTGTTATACTTTAATACCAACTTCAGCTTTATCCATTTATTCCATCCATCCATCAATCTAGCCTTACGTCCACCCACCCATTATTCTGTCACATCCACCGAGCTAGGGAGCCAACCATCCTTTCTTCCATCCCGACCATGCTTCCATTCATCTTTCCAACCAAGCCTAGCAGCCTCCTTCCCTCCCTCTCCCCTCCCTCCCTCCCTCTCTTCCTGCCTTCCTGCCTTCCTGCCTTCCTTCTTTTCCTTTCTTCCCTCTTTCAATTAATGCATCTCAAACAATCATCCTTCCATCCATCCATTCATTTATCACAACCATCCAAGATTGAGTGCTTCTGGGCGAACTAAGCATTGAAATGCAGAGGTATAAAGAGTTTACCCTCAACACATTTACCCTTTAATAACATTTTAAAAAATCTGTAACTGGGGATAACCTTTTTTTTCTTTTTATTTTAATGGAAATCATTTCCTCTAGAAGTATTTGTGAGTCTGCCCACGTTCAGTGGTAATCATATTCAGGGAAAAGTGGAAAGAGAGTTCTTGAGAATTTCATTGCAGTTTAACATGGGGCCCTGGAGCAAGTGTCTCCTGAGGGATGCTTCTTCATGTTGGTGAGCCCTTCCTTTTGTGGATTTTTATTGGGCATTGCAGACAACCTTGTACACTTTCCTAGTGGAGTAGGAATTGAGACGAAGCCTTCCAGATGTCTGGGAGGATTCTGGGAATGTGCACAACAGGCAGAATGAGCTTCCCTGGGCCATGTGTTAGAAAACGTGGTCCAGACGCAGCTTCACTTTAATGGCTCGGAAACTCCCAGCAAACCTCCTAACCTCACGAGTCTCTGTTTCTCCATATGGAGTCATCATTGCCCTGCCTGCTTTTGCACAAATTGTGTGCAAATAGTCCAAAAAGAGCTTGGAAAACCACCTACTATTTCTTTTTAAAATTGTTTATTATTTCTTAATTACATGAATTGCTGACTGTTGAGAGTAGAAAAATCAGAAGATCCAAATGAGAAAAAACTAAAACAAACAAACAGACATAAAAACCTTTTAGTCCCACCTCTCATTTTCCCCAAGATATGTTTACTGACAGGAAAAGGTATTGATTAATGAATGCTCAAGCTGAAAAAAAGCAGATTGTATAACTGGATATATGCTAATGATTCCATCATTTAAAACTGTATTTTCAAATATACACATATATCTGGAAGATTATTTTAAATTAACTTTAATTACAATATTGATACATAATATCAAAAAAGTCAGATAAGTAAAAGATAACAATTTAAATTGATCATGACCTACTATGTAGCTGTAACCACTGATGACATTTTGGTGTATTATCCTCACAGAGTTTATTTATATCTATATCTACATTTTTACAAATATTGTACCAGAGCATACAAACAAATATGTAACCTGCTTTTCCATTCCATGATATAATATGACCAACTCTCCATATCAATATATATACAGCTGACCCTTGAACAACACGGGTTCGAACTGCATGGAATTTTTTCAAAACATAGGTAGTACAGTATTACAAGATCCACAGTTGGTTGAATCCTTGGATGCAGAACCACAAATAGGAGGGCCGACTATGAAGTTATAAGCAGATTTTCACTGCAGGATGTGGGGTAGTGCCCCTAACCCCCAACTGTTAAAGGTCAGCTGTACTATATGCTATTTTAATTAGCTTTTAGTGTCCAGTCCTATGACTGTATCACAGTTTATTCAACCCATCCTCTGCTGTTGGATATGTATATATTTTTTCTCTCCCTCTTTTTTTTTTTAACATCTTTATTTGAGTATAATGCTTTACAATGGTGTGTTAGTTTCTGTTGTATAACAAAGTGAATCGGCTATATGTGTACATATATCCCCATATCCCCTCCCTCTTGTGTCTCCCTCCCACCCTCCCTATCCCACCCCTCTAGGTGGACACAAAGCACCGAGCTGACCTCCCTGTGCTATGCAGCTGCTTCCCACTAGCTATCTGTTTTACATTTGGTAGTGTATATATGTCCATGCCACTCTCTCACTTCGTCCCAGCTTACCCTTCCCCCTGCCTGTGTCCTCAAGTCCATTCTCTACGTCTGCGTCTTTATTCCTGTCCTGCCCCTAGGTTCCTCAGAACCTTTTTTTTTTTTAGATTCCATATATATGTGTTAGCATATGGTATTTGTTTTTCTCTTTCTGACTTACTTCACTCTGTTTGACAGTCTCTAGGTCCATCCACCTCACTACAAATAATTCAATTTCGTTTTTTTTTTAATGGATGAGTAATATTCCGTTGTATATATGTGCCACATCCTCTTTATCCATTCATCTGTCAATAGAACCTTAGGTTGCTTCCATGTCCTGGCTATTGTAAATAGAGCTGCAGTGAACATTTTGGTACATGACGCTTTTTGAATTAAGGTTTTCTCAGGGTATGTGCCCAGTAGTGGGATTGCTGTTTCGTATGGTAGTTCTATTGTTAGTTTTTTAAGGAACCTCCATACTGTTCTCCATAGGGGCTGTATCAATTTACATTCCCACCAACAGTGCAAGAGGGTTCCCTTTTCTCCACATCCTCTCCAGAATTTATTGTTTGTAGATTTTTTGATGATGGCCATTCTGACTCGTGTGAGGTGATACCTCATTGTAATTTTTTTTTTTAATTTTAAAATTTATTTATTTATTTATTTTTGGCTGTGTTGGGTCTTCGTTTCTGTGCGAGGGCTTTCTCTAGTTGCGGCAAGCGGGGACCACTCTTCATCGTGGTGCACGGGCCTCTCACCATCGCGGCCTCTCTTGTTGCGGAGCACAGGCTCCAGACGCGCAGGCTCAGTAACTGTGGCTCACAAGCCTAGTTGCTCCACGGCATGTGGGATCTTCCCAGACCAGAGCTCGAACCCGTGTCCCCTGCATTGGCAGGCAGATTCTCAACCACTGCGCCACCAGGGAAGCCCCCCTCATTGTAATTTTGATTTGTATTTCTCTAATGATTAGTGATGTTAGGCATCCTTTCAAGTGTTTGTTGACAATCTGTATGTCTTCTTTGGAGAAATGTCTATTTAGGTCTTCTGCCCATTTTTGGATTGGGTTGTTTGTTTTTTTCATATTGAGCTGCATGAGCTGCTTGTAAATTTTGGAGATTAATCCTTTGTCAGTTGCTTTGTTTGCAAATATTTTCTCCCATTCTGAGGGTTGTCTTTTCGTCTTGTTTATGGTTTCCTTTGCTGTGCAAAAGCTTTTAAGTTTCATTAGGTCCCATTTTTTAATTTTTGTTTTTATTTCCATTTCTCTAGGAGGTTGGTCAAAAAGGATCTTGCTGTGATTTATGTCATAGAGTGTTCTGCCTAAGTTTTCCTCTAAGAGTTTGATAGTGTCTGGCCTTACATTTAGGTCTTTAATCCATTTTGAGTTTATTTTTGTGTATAGTGTTAGGGAGTGTTCTAATTTCATTCTTTTACATGTAGCTGTCCAGTTTTCCCAGCACCACTTATTGAAGAGGCTGTCTTTTCTCCATTGTATATTCTTCCCTCCTTTATCAAAAATAAGGTGACCATATGCGCGTGGGTTTATCTCTGGGCTTTCTATCCTGTTCCATTGATCTATATTTCTCTTTTTGTGCCAGTAACATACTGTCTTGATTACTGTAGCTTACTGTAGCTTTGTAGTATAGTCTGAAGTCAGGGAGCCTGATTCCTCCAGCTCCGTTTTTCTTTCTCAAGATTGCTTTGGCTATTCGGGGACTTTTGTGTTTCCAAACAAATTGTGAAATTTTTTGTTCTAGTTCTGAAAAATGACATTGGTAGTTTGATAGGGATTGCATTGAATCTGTAGATTGCTTTGGGTAGTATAGTCATTTTCACAATGTTGCTTCCTCCAATCCAAGAACATGGTATATCTCTCCATCTGTTTGTATCATCTTTAATTTCTTTCATCAGTGTCTTATAGTTTTCTGCATTCAGGTCTTTTGTCTCCTTAGGTAGGTTTATTCCTAGGTATTTTATTCTTTTTGTTGCAGTGGTAAATGGGAGTGTTTCCTTAATTTCTCTTTCAGATTTTTCATCACTAGCATATAGGAATGCAAGAGATTTCTGTGCATTAATTTTGTATCCTGCTACTTTACCAAATTCATTGATTAGCTCTAGTAGTTTTCTGGTAGCATCTTTAGGATTCTCTATGTATAGTATCATGTCATCTGCAAACAGTGACAGTTTTACTTCTTCTTTCCAATTTGTATTCCTTTTATTTATTTTTCTTCTCTGACTGCTGTGGCTAAAACTTCCAAAACTATGTTGAATAATAGTGGTGAGAGTGGGCAACCTTGGGCAACCTTGTCTTGTTCCTGATCTTAGTGGAAATGGTTTCAGTTTTTCACCATTGAGAATGATGTTGGCTGTTGGTTTGTCATATATGGCCTTTATTATGTTGAGCTAAGTTCCCTCTATGCCTACTTTCTGGAGGGTTTTTATCATAAATGGATGTTGAATTTTGTCGAAAGCTTCTTCTGCATCTATTGAGATGATCATATGGTTTTTCTCCTTCAGTTTGTTAATATGGTTTATCACATTGATTGATTTGCATATGTTGAAGAATCCTTGCGTTCCTGGGATAAACCCCACTTGATCATGGTGTCTGATCCTTTTAATGTGCTGTTGGATTCTGTTTGCTAGTATTTTGTTGAGGATTTCTGCATCTATGTTCATCAGTGATATTGGCCTGTAGTTTTCTTTCTTTGTGACATCTTTATCTGGTTTTGGTATCAGGGTGATGGTGGCCTCGTAGAATGAGTTTGGGAGTGTTCCTCCCTCTGCTATATTTTGGAAGAGTTTGAGAGGATAGGTGTTAGCTCTTCTCTAAATGTTTGATAAAATTCGCCTGTGAAACCATCTGGTCCTGGGCTTTTGTTTGTTGCAAGACTTCTAATCACAGTCACAATTTCAGTGCTTGTGATTGGTCTGTTTATATTTTCTGTTTCTTCCTGGTTCAGTCTTGGAAGGTTGTGCTTTTCTAAGAATTTGTGCATTTCTTCCAGGTTGTCCATTTTATTGGCATAGAGTTGCTTGTAGTAATCTCTCATGATCCTTTGTATTTCTGCAGTGTCAGTTGTTACTTTTACTTTTTCATCTCTAATTCTGTTGGTTTGAGTCTTCTCCCTTTTTTTCTTGATGAGTCTGGCTAATGGTTTATCCATTTTGTTTATCTTCTCAAAGAACCAGCTTTTAGTTTTATTGATCTTTGCTATCGTTTTCTTCATTTCTTTTTCATTTATTTCTGATCTGATCTTTATGATTTCTTTCCTCCTGCTAACTTTGGGGTTTTTTTATCCTTCTTTCTCTAATTGCTTTAGGTGTAAGGTTAGGTTGTTTATTTGAGATGTTTCTTGTTTCTTGAGGTAGGATTGTATTGCATTGTATTGCTATAAACTTCCCTCTTAGAACTGCTTTTGCTGCATCCCATAGGTTTTGGGTCATCGTGTTTTCATTGTCATTTGTTTCTAGGTATTTTTTAATTTCCTCTTTGATTTCTTCAGTGATCTCCTGGTTATTTAGTAGTGTATTGTTTAGCCTCCATGTGTTTGTATTTTTACAGATTTTTCCTGTTATTGATATGTAGTCTCATAGCGTTGTGGACAGAAAGGATACTTGATACAGTTTCAATTTTCTTAAATTTATCAAGGCTTGATTTGTGACCCAAGATGTGATCTATCCTGCAGAATGTTCCATGAGCACTTGAGAAGAAAGTGTATTCTGTTGTTTTTGGATGGAATGTCTTATAAATATCAATTAAGTCCATCTTCTTCAATGTATCATTTAAAGCTTGTGTTTCCTTATTTATTTTCATTTTGGATGATCTGTCCATTGGTGAAAGTGGGGTGTTAAAGTTCCCCACTATGATTGTGTTACTGTTGATTTCCTCTTTTATGGCTGTTAGCATTTGCCTTATGTATTGAGGTGCTCCTGTGTTGGGTGCATAAATATTTACAATTGTTATATCTTCTTGGATTGATCCCTTGATCATTATGTAGTATCCTTCTTTGTCTCTTGTAATAGTCTTTATTTTAAAGTCTATTTTGTCTGATATGAGAATTGCTACTCCAGCTTTCTTTTGATTTCCATTTGTATGGAATATCTTTTTCCAACCCCTCACTTTCAGTCTGTATGTGTCCCTAGGTCTGAAGTGGGTCTCTTGTAGACAGCATATATATGGGTCTTGTTTTTGTATCCATTCAGCCAGGCTATGTCTTTTGGTTGGGGCATTTAAACCATTTACATTTAAGGTAATTATCGGTATTTATGTTCCTATTACCGTTTTCTTAATTGATTTGGGTTTGTTATTGAAGGTCTTTTCCTTCTCTTGTGTTTCCTGCCTAGAGAAGTTTCTTTAGCATTTGTTGTAAAGCTGGTTTGGTGGTGCTGAATTCTCTTAGCTTTTGCTTTTCTGTAAAGCTTTTGATTTCTCTATTGAATCTGAATGAGATCCTTGCTGGGTAGAGTAATCTTGGTTGTAGGTTTTTCCCTTTCATCACTTGAAATATGTCCTGCCACACCCTTCTGGCTTGCAGTTTCTGCTGAGAAATCAGCTGTTAACCTTATGAGGATTCCCTTTTATGTTATTTGTTTCTTTTCCCTTGCTGCTTTTAATATTTTTTCTTTGTATTTAATTTTTGCTACTTTGATTAATATGTGTCTTGGCATGTTTCTCCTTGGAGTTATCCTGTATTGGACTCTCTGTGCTTCCTGGACTTGATTGACTCTTTCCTTTCCCTTGTTAAGGAAGTTTTCAACTGTAATCTCTTCAAATATTTTCTCAGTCTCTTTATTTTTCTCTTCTTGTTCTGAGACCCCTGTAATTTGAATGTTGGTGCATTTAATGTTGTCCCAGAGGTCTCTGAGACTGTCCACAATTGTTTTCATTCTTTTTTCTGTATTCTGCTGTGCAGTAGTTATTTCCACTATTTTATCTTCCAGGTCACTTATCCGTTCTTCTGCCTCAGTTATTCTGCTGTTGATTCCGTCTAGAGAATTTTTAATTTCATTTATTGTATTGTTCATCATTGTTTGTTTGCTCTTTAGTTCTTCTAGGTCCTTGTTAAACATTTCTTGTATTTTCTCCATTCTATTTCCAAGATTTTGGATCACCTTTACTATCATTATTCTGAATTCTTTTTCAGGTAGACTGCCTATTTCCTCTTCATTTGTTTGGTCTGGTGGGTTTTTACCTTGCTCCTTTATCTGTTGTGTGTTTTTCTGTCTTATCATTTTGCTTAACTTACTGTGTTTGGGCGTCTCCTTTTGCAGGCTGCAGGTTCGTAGTTCCCGTTGTTTTTGGTGTCTGCCCCCAGTGGCTAAGGTTGGTTCAGTGGGTTGTGTAGGCTTCCTGGTGGAGGGGACTGGTGCCTGTGTTCTGGTGGATGAGGCTGGATCTTGTCTTTCTGGTGGGCAGGACTGCGTCCGGTGGTGTGTTTTGGAGTGTCTGTGACCTTACTATGATTTTAGGCAGCCTCTCTGTTAACGGGTGGGGTTGTGTTCCTGTCTTGCTAGTTGTTTGGCATGGGGTGTCCTGCACTGTAGCTTGCTGGTTGTTGAGTGGAGCTGGGTCTTAGTGTTGAGATGGAGGTCTCTGGGAGAGCTTTTGCCGTTTGATATTGTGTGGGGCCGGGAGGTCTCTGGTGGGCCCATGTCCTGAGCTCGGGTCTCCCACCTCAGAGGCTCAGGCCTGACCACTGGCCGGAGCACCAAGACTCTGTCAGCCTCACGGCAGTGAGCTGCTGCAGGTGAAAACGGTGGCGGTGGCAGCTGAAGCGGCAATGCCCTTGTCTTCTCTGAAGGCTACAGAGGCGACATTCTCGTTCCTTCGCCCGTGTCCAGCCAGGTGGCGGATGGTGTGCAGGCACTGGGAGCCTCCTCCTCCTCCTCGGCGACTGGGCTCTGAATCCTCTGCAGTAGCTGCCGAGGAGCCCGACAGGTGAGGGGAGGGGACGCTGGGCTGCAGGTGAGGGAGCTGATGTTGGATATTTAACATGTCCGTCTTCCAAAAATTTGGAATTTTTCCCTATGAACAACATATAATCAGGATCCTTCCAGTGAAATTTTTGTGTGCATGCATATTGCTGAATTTGCTGAATTGCATTTCAGAAATGTTGGACTATTTATTCTCCCATTGTGATGTATGAGTATCTTCCCTACCCCCAGCCCCATTAGAATATATTTATTTAGGGAATTCCCTGGAGGTCCAGTGGTTAGGGCTCCGTGCTTCCACTGCAGGGGCATGGGTTCAATCCCTGGTCAGGGAACTAGGATCTCACGTGGCATGGCCAAAAAAAAAAAAAAGAATATATTTATTTAAGTCTGAATTGGTAACCCCTTCTTCCTTTCAACAGTCAATACAGAAAGGGGAACATGGAAAGTGTGTCTCCAAGCCTTACCCTCTCTGTCCAGGTGCCCCACCTGGCAAGTAACCTCTTTAGGTAGTTTTTTCCTGTATCCATTCGGATTTGTCTTGCAAAACCAAGAAAATACAAATATAAATTCTTATCTTCTGCCCCTTTTGATACAAAAGGTAGCAAATTATATGCACTGTCCTGCCCCTTGCTTATTTTTCTCAAGGGATACAGTAGAGCACTTTCCACACCAGTACTGAGAGCACAGCCTGCTCTCTGTTTCAGCAGTGAAGTGGTCCATCCCAGGGAAGCATCAAATCCGGAAAGAGCCACCTGCTGTTTCCACTGTTTTTTATCACAAACATGGTTGCAGTGAACAATCTCCTGCATGTGTCCTCTTCTGTGCATGCCTGATGCCACAGAATACATTCTCAGAAGTGGGATCATGTCTTTGTAATTTTTTTTTTTTTTGCTGCGCCGTGCGGCTTGTGGAATCTTAGTTCCCTGACCAGGGTTTGAACCCGGGCCCCTCGGCAGTGAAAGCATGGAGTCCTAACCACTGGACGCCCAGGGAATTCCCCACGTATTTGTAATTTTTGATGGATAGGCCACATTCCCCTCCCTAATGGAAATACCAGTTTACATCCCCACCAGCAATGTTCCACAGTGCCTGTCTCTCCACAGCCTATCCAACAGAGTGTGGTATTAAACATTAGGATTTTTGCCAATTCAGTGGATGAAAGTGTATTTCAGGGGTGTTTTCTGTCAATGCTGCCCACATTTTCTATTGGGTTCTCTCTCTCTTTTTGTTACTATTTCTAGGTGCTCTTTTTGTATTAGGAACTTATAGCCCTGTTTTGTCATATGAATTGCAAGAATTTTTTTTTTTTTAACATTTGTCATTTAAAAAAAATTAGCCTACAGTGGTGGTTTTTTTCCTTTCCGTGCAAAAGGTTTAAACAGTGTAGTAGAACATGTTAGTCTCATCCTCCGTGCCTCTGGATTTTGAGTCACATGTTGGAAGAGGGTGGGTGAGAGCACATCTTAGGCCTCCAGGAGCCCACGGCCAGCGCCCAAGGCCCAGATGGCACTGCAGCTCCTTGGGTTCTCAGAAGCAAGCTGCCTTTTTCTTTTCTTTTTGTTAAACCTCGTTTCATGGGAACAGGAGCGGTGTAAATATCTCACAAATCCATTTAGAGAGAACAGAGGGAACAGAATCGGGAGTGGGCTTATGTCTGGGAAACATCATACCGTCAGGCCTGTGCCTGCCCCCCTCCCCCAAGCCCTCCTGAATGGGTGACTTGGGCTGCAGTTCGCAGACTGCCCAGAGGGGCAGCACTGATAGTGGAAGAAGATGCACTTTATGGTGTGTGTAGACCGTTCCCGTGCACACTTCACGTGTTTTTAAACTGCACTCATCACAGCCCAACAGCCCAGTAGATTATAAACCATGTTCTACGGAAACTGGGAAATCATTGGACATCCCTGAGTAAGTAAGGGTGTGCACGGGCAACATGTTTCACGTGCATCTTTGCCGTTCCTCCTGCCTCTGATGCAACATTCTAGAAGAGTACTGGGGCTTTAAGAATTGTGCAAAAGGATTGTAAGAGTCCAGCAAGCTTTAGTGCCAGCCAGAGAGCCTCCCTCTGAGGCAGCTCTTTCAGCCCTGTAACGTTAACAGTGAAAACACCCACTTAGCACTGCGGTGCCAGGCTTGGAGACACTACCATTAGCCTACTTCTCACAGGTGGGAACACGGAGGAACAGAGAGTTTAAGAAACTTGCCCCAAACTACCCACCTAGTATGTGGCAGAGCTGGGCTTTGAACCTAGGCAGCCTGACTCCAGGGCACAGGCTCCTAGACAGTACACAGAGTGTCCTCAATTAATTACAACTCCAAACCTAAGAGGAGAAAATACCATTTAGAAGGAAGATGGGAAAGACAGTTAAAAAGAAATAAAGGAAGAAACCTGTATGAGTGGTTCCCGGCACCCCTGCGCCTGCTGTAACTGCCCGCCACTGTTAGCAGTGTGGTTTCTATTTCTGGAGAAAGCTGGGCCCGGGAAGCGGACCTCAGGGTTCCAGGCCCAGCACCTCAACTCCTGTAGCTCTATGACCTGGGGTAAATCACTTTATTTTTATTTATTTCTCTTGTTTTTGTTATGGTAAAATATACATAACATAAAATTTACCACTTTGTTCTATTTTCAAGTGTACAGTTCAGCGGCATTCAGTGTATTCACAGTATTGTGCAACCATCACCATGATCCATTTCCAGAACATTTTCATCATCTCAAACAGAAACTCCGTTCTCAGTAAACAAGAACTCTCCATTCCTCCTTCCCCCAGATCCTAGTAACCACTGCCTACTTGGTGTCCGTGAATTTGACTATTCTGCATACCTCGTGTAAGTGGAATCGTACAGTAGGTGTCCTTTCATGTCTGGCATATTTCATATAGCATAATGTGTTCAAGGTTCATCCCATTTAACGTGTATCAGAATTTCATTCCTTGTGAAGGTTCAGTAATGTTCCATTGTATACATATTCCACCTTTTGTTTATCCATTCATCTGTTGACGGACAGTTGGGTTGTTTCCACCTCTGGATGTTGTGAATAGTGCTGCTGTGAACATTGGGCCTGAGACCCTGCTTTCAGTTCTTTGGAGTCTATACCTCAGAGTGGAGTTGCTGGGTAATATGGGAATTCTGTGTTTAACATTTTGAGGGACTGCCAAACTCATTTTATTTTCAAAGAGGAGATTTTTTCCCTCACGACCCTGGGCATAAGCTTCCTAATCATTTCCCTGGGCCAATGAGCAGAATTTTTCCAGCCCCGTCTCCCTGAAGCATCAGCCCTACGACGTCTAGTGTGTGTGCGGCTCACACAGGCCGAAGGCCACAGGCCCCGTGAATTAAATGCTCGGCACCTGCATGTGGGTCCTCCCGTCTCCTCACTTGGCACCCTGTGGACCACCTCTTCCTTCTAGGGTCACTTTCCACGTTCGTTTCCTTCATAGTTTCTCCCTCTCCACAATACAAGTTCTGTGGCGGTGAAGACATTTTTTTCTCTTGTTTTCTATTATATCGTCGAATTATAAGATGGTAGCTGGCACATAGTAGGTACTCCAGAAGTAAGAGAAAATGCCAAGCCTTTGTATACATTGCCTCATTTAATCCTTATAACAACTTTTATCCCCTGCTTCGCCCTCCAAAAACAGGACCAGATAGTTTAAGTAACTTCTCTAATGTAGCACAGCTAGTAAAATATATATTCGATGTGTGATCTACACGGGAGTGCAACAGACGTGCACCAGCGTGGCTGAAGGAAACCAGTACTCCTCCAGCTACCCACGAGCTATTCTTGAGTCCCCGGGGATGCTGCGCCTGCCAGTGGGCACACTCCTGCCCTTTCCGGGGTCTGGACTTGAAGACCCTCGTCCTGGGGCATAACTGACCTCAGGGGCCCCAGGAAGGCGCCCTCACCCCCAACTGCTCTATCCTCAGTGAGGACCTTGTCCTTAAGGTCCCACACAGAGCAGAGGCCAGGCAGTGACATCGACTGGAACTTTACTGACAGTGCGAGGATAACGAAGGCACGCGCGGGAAATGAATTACGAAGTCCTCAGGCTCAGACCCTCACCCAGGGCTCCTCATGGCACCACCCGGCCTCGCTACCATCCTGGCCATGAGCCAGGAAGTTCACGGCCATCAGTGCTCTCCAGGCATCCCCCCACCCCCGCTGTCGTAGTTTGCTAGTGCTGCCAAAACAAAATACTGCAGACTGGGTGGCTTAAAAACCAGAAATTTATTATCTCACATTCCTGGAGGCTGGAAGGCCCAGGTCAAGGTGTGGCACCATTGGTTCCTCCTGGGGCCCCTCTCCTTGGCCCGCTGATGCTGTCTTCTCCCTGCGCCCTCACAGGTTCTTCCCCCTGTGTGTGTCTGTGTCCTCATCTCTTCTAAGGTGGACACTAGTTGGATTGGATCAGGGCCACCCTCGTCACCTCATTTTAACTTAATTACCTCTTTCCAAATACAGTCTCATTCTGAGGTGCTGGGGGTAGGACTTCAACATATGGATTTGGGAGGGGACACAATTCAGCCCACGACAGCTCAGCCAGAGAAGCACGTTTCTCCTCTTTCCTAGGAGCGTAAGATTTTGCTCCAAGTCGCAGCCATCTCCTTGGCCTCTTCCAAAGACGACTGCTAACAGCACCTATTCATTTCGGTTTTTCCTATCAAGCAGGGAGGTTCTCCAGCCACATGGTTATGTGTAGAAGAAAATGTGTCTGCTGGATATGATGGGCTAAAGGGGTCTGCCACGCTATAAAGTTGTGAAATTCTGTGTTTCAAAAGCATTTCCAGAGAACACGGGTTATGAGATGATGTGGAAAGGGGTGCGGGGTCAAGAGCTGGGATGCTGTAATCAGAAGCCCATCCTCAGTCCAGAATTCTCCTCTTCCTGGAGTCTAAGCTCCTCATTTTAATGCTGTGAATGAAGCCATTGCCTATCCTGTAAGAGCAGATGATCTTGCTTCACACGAATTGATGTGGACCACAAAGCATGGCTTTCTTCCTCTCCTGGAACCATAAATTAAGGTCTGTTCTGCACTCATCTGCTCGCCAGGTCTTGGCAGCCTTCTCTGGACCTTGGGGCTCCTTGAGTACTTACAGCCTTTGTTCAAATAAGCAGCCTCCCGATGGCTGGCCCAGATGTGAGGCCTATATCTGGAAACTATCCCTAGTCTTGGCCCAGGCCTTCAGGCTTAGGAGATGTGTGTGTGTCAGGTACAACCCCGCCCTGCCTGGTGACCCACACACAAGGCCCCGTGTAGGGCAGAGGTCTTGGGGACTGGCGGCTGGGTTTGGAGACCGTGTGTTGGGTTAAATCCCAATGGGCTACCTGCCAACAGCACCACATTTGTGTTCCCATCCTACCATCCTTCCTTGATTCTCTGGCAGGGCCCACAGTGCCAGGCCTGCCACAGACATCCAGCATGCAACCCACCTACCTTGAGGCATCTCACTGATGCTGCCACCATGGCTTGGCCCGTGGATGGAAGTGGTTGTCTGAGCCTGGAACTGGGTCTCCCAGCTTGAGAATTTATACCTGAGATTGATGGTGCAGGCATGAGGGTGAATTGTTTGTACATCACAAAGTGCTTAGTTCAGAGGGGGCTCCAACGCCTAAAGAAAACCCTGTGCTCTAAAGCCAGTAATACAGTATGACCCACTTTGGACCAGCGGTGCCTGTCCAGGGAAATGCCCTGCCCACCATCCGTAAGGAACAGTGAGCACCAAAGAGTGGTTTACGTGCAGGAAGGAGGTGGCATTTCTGGTAGGACCAGAGTTTGCGCAAATGCTTGTATCAGGTACTCGTGTCAAGCTGCCGGCTGCTATTGACAGATTTGAGGTCTGACTGACCCTCTGGGCCAAGAAGGATCCTCACTGATGTGTCTGCCTGGCCTGACCTATTGGTTTTTGGGTTTTTTTCGTCGAATGCATTTTACAATTTCCCAACTAGAAAATTTTAAACATACAGTAAAACAAAAGAAAAAAAGTATTCCTCAAATCCCAACATCATTAACATTAACATTTTGGTTTCTATATGCCAAATCTTTTCTCATATGTATGTATAGTTTCTAAAATAATGAAAGACAATCATCCCATAATACTGTTCTAGAACCTGCTTTTCTTTCAATATCTCATAATATTTCCATGTCAAAAATATACAACTACATCAGCGGTCTTAAGAGGAGCAGTACTGCCACTTAGGAGAGGACTGAAGATCTATGAAGGCATTTTCAGTTGTCACAATCATGGCAGAGTAGGAGAGGGTGGGTGGGAGATGTGCAGCTGGCACTTAGAAGACAAGGGACCAGGAAATTAAGTGTTCTGCAAAGCTTAGTCCAGCTCAGATTTTGAATATCCTGATGGATATTTACAACAGTGGGAAAAAAATTTATAATAACTTCAGCCTAAGACCTAACTCCTTTTTACATATAAACACAAAGCTTTTTGGCATGGTTTTAGTATACACAGAATTTTATAACAATGCAACTAATGAGTTTTGTTTTGTTTACACTTTTTACTATGAATTGTCAGCTCAACCATTTGGAAAATCTCATCAGCAACGGCAAAGCCACTCCCAGCCTCTGAGTCAAGGTTATAGCCACCTGGATCTATCTGTATTGTAGTCATTGCATTTAGAATGAGTGTACATACATGGGAATACACTTACCAGCCTTTTGTTTCCAAACGTCAGATGCAGAAAGCATCTACAAACGTCTTGTAGTACAATTGTCTTACTTCTATTAAGTCCAACTTATTTAAAAGCAGATTCAAACATCTGGTTTCTTCATTATATCTTCAAATGTAGTTGCTCCTAAAAATTTGCAAATTGCAACCGTTATCTGTCAGCTCTGTACCCCCTTCTAAGCCCTGCTCTCCATCTCTGAGGTTGGAAACCTCCAAGTTATATCTTCCAGATTCCTTCCCATCTGGCTTCTTTGAGCGTCTGCCAATGGGAGGTACTGGGGGAGGTTGGAAGAGGAGATCAGGGAGACGCTATTATCCCGGGGCTTCTGGGTTGTGTAGTGTGCACAGTGGCAGCTGCAGCAGCTTGGCCGTCGGAGGCTCCCGGTAACTCTGTTTTCCCTTTTGCTTCTCCAGTTCTAGGGAGCAGTGACTCCTTGTAGTTCCTAACCCTGGACAACCCTACCTTCCTCTCTGTGCTCTTCCAGCCCTTCCCAAACCTTTATAACCAGTTCCCTAGATTAACTTAACTTCTGTTTGAAATACCTAGAATGGTTTGTTTTCCTGATTAGACACGAAAGGATAAAAAAGGCTTAGAAATTGTATTCTGTTTGACTTGTTTAATATTATAGTCAGGCCATTATATCCCTTTTTGAAAAAAATTATGCACTTGGGGGCTTCCCTGGTGGCGCAGTGGTTGAGAGTCTGCCTGCCAATGCGGGGGACACGGGTTCGGGCCCTGGTCTGGGAGGATCCCACATGCCGCGGAGCAACTGGGCCCGTGAGCCACAACTACTGAGCCTGCGCGTCTGGAGCCTGTGCTCTGCAATAAGAGAGGCCACGACAGTGAGAGGCCCGCGCACCGCGATGAAGAGTGGCCCCCGCTCGCCGCAACTAGAGAAAGCTCTGACAGAAATGAAGACCCAACACACCCAAAAATAAATAAATAAATTAAAAAAAAAAAAATTATGCACTTGGGTAGGTATATTGCCTGTGAATTCAATTTCAGTATAAAAAGGGGGGTATTACAAAATATTTATTACTATAAAAAACTGGTTTTGAGCTTGAAAAGAGTTGAAAGCAATCCATGCCATCGTTTGTAGTGACCTCTTTCATCTTTTCAACGACTCCCTATTGTTTGACATTGAGAATTATTTCAGACTTTTCATTATGACAGTGGCGCTTCGAGGAATATCTGGTACTTAGAGTTTCCAGTGCATTTCAAAACTTCTAAGGGCAACTGTTTCTAATAGAACTCATTTCTGTTGCAGATCTCATGTCCTTCCTGGATGTGAGTTTTCATAAAGAAAGACCAAAAAAAATTGCACTTGCAGAATACGCTGTGACAGCCCTGATGGGGAGGGTGCAGGTGGCAGGTGGGCATAGGAGGGGTGCAGGACAGGGCACAGGATGGAAAGTCAAGATGAAAAAAATCATATACTAAGAAAACACTAACCAAAAGAGAAATCAAGTAGTAATATTAACATCAGACTAAGTAAGCTTTGAGATAAAAAGTGTTACTAAACATAAAGGTCATGACATAATAAATGATAAAAGGTCCAATTTTCCAGAAATATATAACAGTTCTAAATCCAAATGTAACTAATAACAGAACCTCAAATATACATAAACAAAAATTGACAGCTTTACAGGAGAAACTACCAAATTCACCATATCTCTGGGAAGTTTTAACACCTATTTTGGTAGCTATTTCTTTGTTTGTTTGTTTGTTTAATTTTATTTATTTATTTATTTACCTTTGGCTGTGCTGGGTCTTCGCCGCTGCACGCGGGCCCTCTCCAGCTGCGGCGAGTGGAGGCCACTCCCCGCCGCGGTGTACAGGCCTCCCACTGCAGCGGCCTCCCCCATTGCGGAGCACGGGCTCCAGGCGCGCGGGCCTCAGTAGTTGCGGCACGCAGGCTCAGTAGTTTTGGCTCACAGGCTCTAGAGCACAGGCTCAGCAGTTGTGGCACATGAGCTTAGTTGCTCCGCGGCATGTGGGATCCTCCCGGACCAGGGATAGAACCCGTGTCCCCTGCACTGGCAGGTGGACTCCCAACCACTGCACCACCGGGGAAGCCCGGTAGCTATTTCAAAGGATTGATGTCATACAGGACATAATCTTTAATCACAATTCAATTAAATTAAAAATAAAAAGATAACTTTTTAATCCAAACCCCATGTCTTTGGAAACATACATAAAACACTTTAAATGTAATCATGTATTAAAAACAAAATCACAATAGAAATGAAAATATTCAGAACTAAACAGTAACTAAAAATTATGTACCAAAATGTTCCAGATGCAGCTAAAGTGGTACTTAGAGAATAACTTATAACTTTAGATGTTTATGTTAGGAAATAAGAAAATCTAATAACTTAATAAGCCAAAGAGCCAACTTAAGAATTAGGGGAAAAATAGCAGCATAAGCCCAAAGAAATAAGAAAGATAATGAAGGTAATGTAGAAATTAATGAAATAGGACATATATATTAGAGAGGATCAACAAAGACAAAGTTGTTTTGGGGGAGGGGAAAAAATAAATATCTAGCAATATTAATCAAGAAAAAAGAAAACAAACATGAATAAACATCAATAAGAATTTAAAAGGCGATTACAACTACAGGTGATGCAGACCTTAAACAGATAACTGGAGGATATTATAAGCAACAGTGAGTGGTCGTGTTACCAGTCAGTGACTTAGGTAGGCCATTCCGTCTTTGATAAAATGTTTGAACTAGCTGATCTCAAACATAAAGCATAAAGCAGCGCTGCTCATTAGTTAGTGACTATATTGTGAAAATACAGATTCTGACTCAGTAGGTCTGGGTGGTGCCTGAAAATCTGCATTTCTTTTTTTCCTATTCCTGAGTTTTGTTTTATTTGCTTACTTATTTTTATTGAAGTGTAGTTGATTTACAATGCTGTGTTAGTTTCAGGTGTACAGCAAAGTGATTCAGTTTTTAATATATATATATTCTTTTCAGATTGTTTTCCATTGTAGGTTATTACAAGATATTGAATATAGTTCCCTGTACTATACAGTAGGTCCTTCTGTGTTTATTTATTTTATATATAGTAGTGTGTATCTGTTGGTCCCAAACTCCTAATTTGTACTCATCCTTTCCCCTTTGGTAGCCATAAGTTTGTTTTCTATGTCTGTGAGTCTATTCTTAGGGTTTTTTTAAATAACAAAATTATATTTGAAGACACAGTCCATGGCATTTACATAAGAATTCTTTTTTTAAAAAAAATTTTATCATGTATTTAACTATTGCTTTGGCCTTTATGGCTGTCTTTTTTTTTAACATGTTTCAATTAAACTTTATTTATGGATATTGAAAGGTGAATTTCATATAATTTTCACATGTCATAAAATAATATTCTTTTTTTGAAGAAATTTTCAACCATTTAAAAAATGTAAAAAGCATTTTAGCACATGAGCCATACAAAAATAGGGGATGGGCTGGGTTTGGCCCATGGGCTATTGTTTGTTGACTTCTGATCTAAACCAGTGCTTCTCAAACTTTTTTTTTTGGCTGTATAATTGATGTACAATATTATAAGTTTCAAGTGTAGAACGCAGTGTTTCACAATTTTTACAGGTTATACTCCATTTATAGTTGTAAAATATTGGCGATTTTCCCTGTGCTGTACAATATATCCTTGTAGCTTATTTATTTTATAAACAGTAGTTTGTACCTCTTAATTCTCTACCCCTATCTTGCCCCTCCTCCTTTCCCTCTCCCCACTGGTAACCAAAGTTTGTTCTCTGTATCTGTGAGTCTGTTTCTTTTTTGTTATATTCACTAGTTTATTTTTTAGATTCCACATATAAGTGATATCATACAGTATTTGTCTTTCTCTGTGTGACTTATTTCACTAAGCATAATATCTTGCAAGTCCATCCATGTTGTTGTAAATGGCAAAATTTCATTCTTTTTTCTGACAGTATTTCATTATATGTATACACCACATCTTCTTTATCCATTCATCTGTTGATGGACACTTAGGTTGCTTCCATATCTTGGCTATTGTAAATAATCCTGCTGTGAACATTGCAGTGCATGTATCTCTTTGAATTGGTGTTTTTGTTTTCTTTGGATATATACCCAGGAGTGGAATTGCTGGATCATATGGTAGTTCTACATTTAGTTTTTTGAGGAACCTCCATACTATTTTCCACAGTGGCTGCACCAATCTACATTCCCACCAACAGAGGGTTCCCTTTTCTCTACATTCTTGCCAACATTTGTTATTTGTGGTCTTTTTGATGATGGCCATTCTGACAGGTGTGCGGTGATATCTCATTGTGGTTTTGATCTGCATTTCTCTGATGATTACCAATGTTGAGCATCTTTTCACATGCCTGTTGGCCAGAGAATCTGCATTTCTAACAAGACCCCCTGAGTGGTGTAGATGTGCTGGTCCATATTTGAGTAGCAAGGCCTTAGGCATCATTGTCTCATACACCAGCATTACTGTCTTTTTAGGCCGATTCTGTCCTGCAGTCTGTGCTGCCTTTTTTCAGTTACTCCCAAACTCCCAAATCCTTCCCATTCTACCCAGATATAGTAAAGCTAAGTTTCATCAGTCAAAACCTGAAATAACCTTGAAAGAAGCAGAACAAAAAACATAAAACAAGATGAGTACCCTCTAATTTTACTACAAGTTGCAACTAAAAAGACATCATTCCTAAAAGAGAACACCTACAGTCAAGCCCTTTTTTCTTTCTTTTGTTTTTTGTTTTGTTCTGTTTAGATGAACCAATTTTCTCTGTATTATGGGAAATGGGTGAATTGAAAAGTGCTATATAGACTTAATGCCTGCCAATAATTATAATGACATACAATTATATAATCCATTCATTGACAATAAACACTATGAAAATTTCTCTTTTAATTATATAAGGGAAATTTCTGTTTGTCTTCATAAAGTGTTTTAGAGGCTTATCTTAATTATCCCCATATCATTCACGGTTGAATAAAAAGTCAGTTTGATGTGCAATGTGGGATTAAAAAAAGTCTCCTACATAATGCCTCCTAAAGCATGAACTTTAACTTCAAATTCCCTTTGTGTAAGTCAAGGAGAAATTGATGAAGTCATTTTGCTTGAGTGCACAAAATGAGAATTTTACTTACAGTTTCTGACAATAATAAGGTTGTCATCTTTAATATTTAAGCTCAAGGTTGGAGGGGAAAAGATATTTATGCACACATATGTACAACCTAGCAAATATTAGTCATTTGTCCCCAGATACCTGGAACCAAGCAGAAAAATAAAACAGGGTGCTCTGGCCATCCCAGAAAATGTGTAAGGTTTTAGATTAAGTATGACATCGTCTTTGGTGTGACTGCCACCCTGGGTGTCCCTCTTCTTGTTGCTGCTGACACTCTCCACAGTGTCCTCATTTCCACCTTGGGCCAGTGCTGAATGAGCAGGAGGAAATATTTGATAGATGTCAGACCTGTCACTGGAGCATTACAGGCAACAGGCCTGCAGGAGTGAGTGTCCAGTTATTCATGCCATCTTCAGCTCAGTTCTAATTAGCTGCACCTCAACATAAAGCTTGACCTAGAACCAAGTAGGCCATTTACAAATTCCAAAACACAAGCACCCAGGGTAATCAATTTACGCTATATTTTGAGTATGATTCTAAAACACCAAGCACTAGGTAATATGAGCGAAAGACCCAGGGCCTAGACCACAAAGCCCGCAGCCACTGAGAGCACAATTTTGTGGCAGCCTCCTTCTTGGTCATGGAATCCCAACAGAGACATTTGTGATGAAACCCTGGGTAGACACAGGGTAAGTGGGAAACAAGACAAATCATTTCTCAAAACTGTGTTTCTAAAAACCTAGCACAGGTTTCAGACCTCTCAATAGGCTTTCCTAAGGAAATCTAATCTAATAGCTAATATCAGGGACTTTTTCCATATCTGGTTTAAGAATTGTGGCCCAGAAAAATGGCCATACAAAAGCGTTCCCTCATGAGATTCTCCTGACTATTCATGAGGTTGGAATGCTTCCACCTTTCTTCAGGTGAGCACCCTGAGGCCCAGACAAGTTAGGTGACAGATCAAGGCCCAGGGGTTGGGTTAGCTCCTCCATTCAAGCCCAGGGCTTTCAAACTCCAGAGTGTTTCTGCTCCACTATGCTGCCCATCTTACAATAACATAACACGCAGCTCAGAGATGGATCTGCTCCTTACAAGTGCCAGGAAGCTCTGAATAAAAATCATAGAATCATACTTTCAATAATCACATCTAGGGAATAAGTCTGTTCTTCCCCTGAAGTATCGTCCTTATGTATTAAACAATTTAGTCACTGAAGCCTTTTAGACATAATCATTTGTTTCTTTCTCCAAGGTCCATAAGAGGGGAGATTCTGTCTCTCTTATTCACAGCTAAATGCTATGGCCAGGCAATTCTTAGCACATAGTTTGTGTTCAACAAATATCTGTGACTGATAGCGTAAGAACTACCTGTTGAAAGAATTCATTAATGAGTTCAGGAAAGGACAGAAAGGTCATCTATGAGGTCATCCAGAGGATTTGGATTATGACATAAGCCTAGTTCTTGGACTCTCCACCCTTCTGAATATTTAATATAATACAGACATGATAGAATATATATATATATATGATTAAAATGTACAATCACTGTATTCATTTTCGAGGGATGCTGTAATAGGATACCAGATAAACTGGGTGGCTTAAACAACAGAAATTCATTGCCTCACAGTTCTTAGGGCTAGAAGTTCAAGATCAAGGTGTTGGCAGAGTTGGTTCTTTCTGAGGAACTATTGACAAATCTCACCCTTGCAATACAGATCTTCAAATCAGCCTTTTATGGGCCTTTAATCCTGGATAACCAAGGATCCTCAAACACACAAGGAGAACCACTAACACAAAGAAGCCCCAAGCAAACAACTGCAAAAAAGAAGCTGGAGGAAATGGGATGAATCAGGGAAGAGAGAAAAAATGTAAATAACCCCAAATAATATCCTTAGAAACAAGAAAACACTGCAGCTTTAAAGCAAAGAGTAAAATTCTATAAAATGGTAACAATTAGAGATTAAGAATAAGCTCTTGGAAAATTAAAACATATACAACAGCCAAAATAAAAATATTCAACATGGGGGTTAGTAAGTAAAGTTGAATAAATTAATACAAATGATAAAAAGATGGAAAGTATGATAGAAAAGATGAGACATGGAAGGTTATTCCTGAATGTCCAACATCTGACTAATAGGCGTTCCAGAATGAGAGAACAGAGAAAATGGACAAGAAAAAATTTATTGAGCATTTTCTAGAGCTGGGACTCAGGTCTCCAGATTGAATAGCTGACCATGGGGAAATGATTCATACCCAGGTAGCTGCTGTGGACAACAGAGATAAATGAATGTTCCTAAAATCCTCCTAAGGAGAAAAAAAAAAAAGCATCAGGCCTCTCAACATTATATGCAGAAAATAGGGGAGCAATGTCTTTTAAATCCTCAGAAAAATGAACTCAATCTAGAGCTTGGCTCTCTGATAAACTCACTCGAGTGTGAGGCAAAATAGATTTTCAGTCATCCTAGGACTCAGAATCTCTACCTTCCATTCATTTTGTCATAGAAAGTGAGTGATGTTTATGCTCTAGTCAGATGGAGTAAAGCAAGAAAGACAATGAACTAGGACCCTGGAAAGAGTGGATGTAACCCAGGAAAAGGGTGAAGAGAAGTTTCAGGAAGGCAGCAGAGCAGCAGACTCACCTGGAGCAGGAGGACAGAGGGTTCAGGGGAAGGAGACCCTGAAAGAAACAGGGGCTCCCTAGAATACCTGAGATAACAGATCACTAGGGTAAGATGAAAGACGGACAGATGGCAGAACTGATGGAGCACTTGAAAGAAAATATGTAAATTCACGTAGTCATAATAATATGATTTAATTTAAAATAGTGATCTATCATAACAGATAATAGATACCATCAAAAACGGATAAATCAAGAGCAAGCCATATAAGCATGTTACATAAAACGTGAAGGCAATTGCCAGAAGCAGTAGCTAAAAGAGTTCAAAGTGGTTCCTCCAGGTATTAGAACTAGAGTGGGGGGGGGGGGAAGCAGCAAGGAGGGGTGAAGGGTTGCTGTGATTTATTACCAGCCTTGGGGCACTATTTGATTCTTAACTCTATGTAAACACGAGTTTGGTAAAAAATTTAAAACTAAAGGAAAACAAGCACAATGTGGTAAGTGCTACCAGAGTGGGAGTGGAGAAGAGGAAGCTTTGAGTCTGCAGTGGTGCATTGAAAGGAAACCTTCCTAGAAGAGGCTGGTCACGGTTACGTGATGCCAGAGTCGGACCTGCCAGTTTCATTCATTCGTTCACTCCTATACCGTGCTCTAGACACTGCTCTAAGTTCTGGGACTAGAGCAGTGAACAAAGAGACCTGGAGAGTGTATGCCATTTTCCCAGCTGCCAGTGAGCAACTGACACTCATGCGTTCGCTTCTAATCCCCACATAGCACTTTGAATAGTGCCGGAGTGACACGGCCAATGAATCCTGGTTGAATGAGTTAACGAATGAATGAATGGTGTAACCTGTAAAATCCACAGCCATGTGAATGGGCAAGTAGCCATGAGGATAAAGAGCATTTTCTGGACTTGAAGTGTAAAGAAATTTCTCCTCTAATCAAATGGCAACATGTTTAGAGAAAATTTAGAAATCCAATATCCCAGGCAGGAAGGTCGTGGGTCCCCACTTAGCTCAGTAACTGTGTAGCCTTTGTTGTCACTACATTTCTCAATATTACAAAAGTCTCATCCATAAAATGGGAATAATGGTAATACCCCATAGCATTATTATAGGAACCAGTTGAGATAGTGCTTTGTAAACTGTAGAACACTATGAACATTTGAATTGCTTTACCCTGGGGATTTTTAGTAGACTTTGCCTATAACTTTTAGAATAACGGGAAGTTAGAACCTTGGAGTTCATGGAATCCATCCTCTCATTTTATTGAAGAGGAAACTGAGGGCCAGAGTGGGGCAGTGGGTTTCCCAAGATCACACAGCCAGGCTGTGCAGTGTTCAGACACCCATGTCTCCTGAGTTCAGTGCTCCTTCTTGTTCTACCCAGTTTGTCCCCTTTGGGTTCAGAGATTTCAATTCAGAATCATTTGGAAGTGCTGTAATTTAGAAGTAGATTCTGTCACTTAAGAGTGAAAAAAAAAGAAAAAACTAGTCAAGCATGAAAGAACTCAAGGTTTTGCATATCAGAAAGTCCTAAAGCCCAAATGAGTAAGGTTAGCTCTTGACTCCAAGAGAATCTTCCGTCTTATTTCAAATGATGTGTCCATCCCTTATTTCTTAAGAGCAGAAGTGACACCAAAAACGTGACTGCTTTATGAATTACTGTAGGATGGGAAGCCTGCTGCTCTGGTTTCAGGAGACTATGCATGGATGTGTGTATTTGATACCATGCTGCGTTCTGGAAGGATTCAGGAAGAAGTTAAGTTACAGAAAAGGGATTACATCTTATAATGGCTTTGGAATTCTCATTCAAAGAACTTTATTCCCAAAGCCATGAGTGAATTTATATTTTAGAAGGTAATGACAAGAGAACAGCCATTATTTATTGAGTGCTTCTTTTGTGCCAGATATTGTGCTAAAAACCTTATGCAGGCTTCCCTGGTGGCATAGTGGTTAAGAATCCGCCTGCCAATGCAGGGGACATGGGTTCGAGCCCTGGTCCGGGAAGATCTCACATGCCACAGAGCACCTAAGCCCGTGTGCCACAACTACTGAGCCTGCGCGCCTAGACCCTGTGCTCTGCAACAAGAGAAGCCACCACAATGAGAAGCCCGTGCACCGCAACAAAGAGTAGCTGCTCGCCGCAACTAGAGAAAGCCCACGTGAAGCAACAAAGACCCAATGCAGACAAAAATAAAATAAATTTATTAAAAAAAAAAAAAACCTTATGCATGTTGGCTCACTTAATCCCCTTAACAACCATTTTGAAAATGAGAAAGCTAAGGCTCAGAAAGGTTAGGTGACTCTCTCAAGCCAGAGAGCAAATAAGTTGTAAGGGTGAGGTGTAAACCAAGCTAATGTAGTTCTGAAGCCTGTGTGTTTAGTCCTTAGACCATGTGGCATAGAAGAAAGCTTGCTGCTGATGCACTTGAGTTGGACCTTGATAATGTAGCTGGAAGAAAACTAAGGTTGTTGGGATATTGAAAGCTCAAAATATACTAACTGGGTTGAACAGGAAGGAGCACTGAACTCAGGAGACACGGGTGCCTCAACATTGCACAACCTGGCTATGTGATCTTGGGTAATCCACTGCCCCACTCTGGCCCTCAGTTTCCTCTTCTATCAAATGTGAGCATGGATTCCATGAACTCCAAGGTTCTAACTCCCCATTACTCTAAAAGTGATAGGCGACCAGACCTTCAAGATGACAGAGGAGTAAGACGTGGAGATCACCTTCCTCCCCACAAATACATCAGAAATACACCTACATGTGGAACAACTCCTGCAGAACACCTACTGAACGCTGGCAGAAGACCTCAGACTTCCCAAAAGGCAAGAAGCTCCCCACGTACCTGGGTAGGACAAAAGAAAAAAGAAAAAACAGAGACAAAAGAATAGGGATGGGACCTGCACCACTGGGGGGAGCTGTGAAGGAGGAAAGGTCTCCACACACTAGGAAGCCCCTTCGCGGGCGGAGACTGCGGGTGGAGGAGGGGGGAAGCTTCGGAGCCATGGAAGAGAGCGCAGCCACATGGGTGCGGAGGGCAAAGCGGAGAGATTCCTGCACAGAGGGTCGGTGCCAACCAGCACTCACCAGCCCGGGAGGCTTGTCTGCTCACCCGCCGGGGCGGGCGGGGGCTGGGAGCTGAGGCTCGGGCTTCCGTGGATCCCAGGGAGAGGACTGTGGTTGGCTGCGTGAACACAGCCTGAAGGGGACTCATGCGCCACAGCTAGCCAGGAGGGAGTCCGGGAAAAATTCTGGACCTGCCTAAGAGGCAAGAGACCATTGTTTCGGGGTGCACGAGGAGAGGGTGTTTGGAGCACTGCCTAAACGAGCTCCAGAGACGCGCACGAGCCACGGCTATCAGCGTGGATACCAGAGACGGGCATGAAATGCTAAGGCTGCTGCCGCCGCCACCAAGAAGCTGGTGAGCAAGCACAGGTCACCATCCACACCTCCCCTCCCGGGAGCCTGTGCAGCCCACCACTGCCAGGGTCCCGTGATCCGGGGACAACTTCCCCGGGAGAACGCATGGCGCGCCTCAGGCTGGTGCAACGTCACGCTGGCCTCTGCCGCTGCAGGCTCGCCCCGCATCCGTACCCCTCCCTCCCCCCAGCCTGAGTGAGCCAGAGCCCCCAAATCAGCTGCTCCTTTAACCCCGTCCTGTCTGAGCGAAGAACAGATGCCCTCAGGCGACCTACACGCAGAGGCGGGCCAAACCCAAAGCTGAACCAGGAGCTGTGCGAACAAAGAAGAGAAAGGGAAATCTCTCCCAGCAGCCTCAGAAACCACGGATTAAATCTCCACAGTCAACTTGATGTACCTGCATCTGTGGAATACCTGAATAGACAACGAATCGTCCCAAAATTGAGGCAGTGGACTTTGGGAGCAACAATATATATATATTTTTCCTTTTTCTCTTTTTGTGAGTGTGTATGTATATGCTTCTTTGTGTGATTTTGTCTATACAGCTTTGCTTTTACCATTTGTCCTAGGTTTCTGTCTGTCAGTTTCTTGTTTTTTTTTGTGTGTGTGTGTAGTTTTTAGCACTTGTTATCATTGGTGGTTTTGGTTTTTGGCTTGGCTGCTCTCTTCTTTTTCTTTTATGATTTTTAATTTTTTTAATTTTTAATAATTATTTTTTAATTTTAATAACTTTATTTTATTTTATTTATTTATTTATTTTCTTTCTTTCTTTTTTTCTCCCTTTTCTTCTGAGCCATGTGGCAGACAGGGTCTTGGTGCTCCGGCTGGGTGTCAGGCCTGTGCCTCTGAGGTGGGAGAGCCGAGTTCAGGACATTGGTCCACCAGAGACCTCCCGGCTCCACATAATTTCAAATGACAAAAGCTCTCCCAGAGATCTCCATCTCAATGCTAAGACCCAGCTCCACTCAACGACCAGCAAGCTACAGTGCTAGACACCCAATGCCAAACAACTAGCAAGACAGGAGCACAACCCCACCCATTAGCTGAAAGGCTGCCTAAAATCATAGTAAGGTCACAGACACCCCAAAACACATCACCGGACGCGGTCCTGCCCACCAGAAAGACAAGATCCAGCCTCAAGCACCAGAACACAGGCACCAGTCCCCTCCACCAGGAAGCCTACACAACCCACTGAACCAGCCTTACCCACTGGGGGGCAGACACCAAAAACAACAGGAACTGCAGCCTGCAAAAAAGGAGACCCCAAACACAGTAAGTTAAGCAAAATGAGAAGACAGAGAAACACACAGCAGGTAAAGGAGCAAGGCAAAAATCCACCAGACCAAACAAATGAAGAGGAAATAGGCAGTCTACCTGAAAAAGAATTCAGAATAATGATAGTAAAGATGATCCAAAATCTTGTGAAGAGAATGGAGAAAATACAAGAAACGTTTAACAAGGACCTAGAAGAACTAAAGAGCAAACAAAAATGGTGAACAACACAATAAATGAAATTTAAAATTCTCTAGAAGGAATCAATAGCAGAATAACTGAGGCAGAAGAACGGATAAGTGACCTGGAAGATAAAATAGTGGAAATAACTACTGCAGAGCAAAATAAAGAAAAAACAATGAAAAGAATTGAGGACAGTCTCAGAGACTTCTGGGACAACATTAAATGCACCAACATTCAAATTATAGGGGTCCCAGAAGAAGAAGAGAAAAATAAAGGGACTGAGAAAATATTTGAAGACATTATACTTGAAAACTTCTTTAACAAGGGAAAGGAAAGAGTCAATCAAGTCCAGGAAGCGCAGAGAGTCCCATACAGCATAAATCCAAGGAGAAACATGCCAAGACACATATTAATCAAACTATCAAAATTTAAATACAAAGAAAAAATATTAAAAGCAGCAAGAGAAAAACAACAAATAACATACAAGGGAATACCCATAAGGTTAACAGCTGATCTTTCACCAGAAACTCTGCAAGCTAGAAGGGAGTGGCAAGACATATTTCAAGTGATGAAAGGGAAAAACCTACAACCAAGATTATTCTACCCAGCAAGGATTTCATTCAGATTCAACAGAGAAATTAAGAGCTAAGAGAATTCAGCACCACCAAACCAGCTTTACAACAAATGCTAAAGGAACTTCTCTAGGCAGGAAACACAAGAGAAGGAAAAGACCTATAATAACGAACCCAAAACGATTAAGAAAATGGTAATAGGAACATACATATCGATAATTACCTTAAATGTAAATGGATTAAATGCCCCAACCAAAAGACATAGCCTGGCTGAATGGATACAAAAACAAGACCCATATATATGCTGTCTACAAGAGGCCCACTTCAGACCTAGGGACACATACAGACTGAAAGTGAGGGGTTGGAAAAAGATATTCCATACAAATGGAAATCAAAAGAAAGCTGGAGTAACAATTCTCATATCAGACAAAATAGACTTTAAAATAAAGACTATTACAAGAGACAAAGAAGGATACTACATAATGATCAATGGATCAATCCAAGAAGAAGATATAACAATTGTAAATATTTATGCACCCAACATAGGAGCACCTCAATACATAAGGCAAATGCTAACAGCCATAAAAGGGGAAAGTGACAGTAACACAATCATAGTAGGGGACTTTAACACCCCACTTTCACCAATGGACAGATCATCCAAAATGAAAATAAATAAGGAAACACAAGTTTTAAATGATACATTAAACAAGATGGACTTAATTGCTATTTATAGGACATTCCATCCAAAAACAGCAGAATACACTTTCTTCTCAAGTGCTCATGGAACATTCTCCAGGATAGATCATATCTTGGGTCACAAATCAAGCCTTGGTAAATTTAAGAAAATTGAAATCGTATCAAGTATCTTTTCTGTCCACAATGCTATGAGACTGGATATCAATTACAGGAAAAAATCTGTAAAAAATACAAACACATGGAGGCTAAGCAATACACTACTTAATAACCAAGAGATCACTGAAGAAATCAAAGAGGAAATCATAAAACACCTAGAAACAAAGGACAATGAAAACACGATGACCCAAAACCTATGGGATGCAGCAAAAGCAGTTCTCAGAGGGAAGTTTATAGCAATACAATCCTACCTCAAGGAACAAGAAACATCTCAAATAACAACCTAACCTTACACCTAAAGCAATTAGAAAAAGAAGAACAAAAAAACCCCAAAGTTAGCAGGAGGAAAGAAATCATAAAGATCAGATCAGAAATATATAAAAAAGAAATGAAGGAAACGATAGCAAAGATCAATAAAACTAAAAGCTGGTTCTTTGAGAAGATAAACAAAATTGATAAACCATTAGCCAGACTTATCAAGAAAAAAAGGGAGGAGACTCAAATCAATAGAATTAGAAACGAAAAATGAGAACAAACAACTGACACTGCAGAAATACAAAGGATCATGAGAGATTACTACAAGCAACTCTATGCCAATAAAATGGACAACCTGGAAGAAATGGACAAATTCTTAGAAAAGCACAACCTTCCGAGACTGAACCAGGAAGAAAGAGAAAATATAAACAGACCAATCACAAGCACTGAAATTGTGACTGTGATTAAAAGTCTTGCAACAAACAAAAGCCCAGAACCAGATGGCTTCACAAGCGAATTCTATCAAACATTTAGAGAAGAGCTAACACCTATCCTTCTCAAACTCTTCCAAAATATAGCAGAGGGAGGAACACTCCCAAACTCATTTTATGAGGCCACCATCACCCTTATACCAAAACCAGACAAAGATATCACAAAGAAAGAAAACTACAGGCCAATATCACTGATGAACATAGATGCAGAAATCCTCAACAAAATACTAGCAAACAGAATTCAACAGCACATTAAAAGGATCATACACCATGATCAAGTGGGGTTTATCCCAAGAATGCAAGGATTCTTCAATACATGCAAATCAGTCAATGTGATACACCATATTAACAAATTGAAGTATAAAAACCATGTGATCATCTCAATTGATGCAGAAAAAGCTTCTGACAAAATTCAACACCCATTTATGATAAAAACACTCCAGGAAGTCGGCATAGAGGGAACTTACCTGAACATAATAAAGGCCATATATGACAAGCCCAGAGCCAACATCGTCCTCAATGGTGAAAAACTGAAACCATTTCCACTAAGATCAGGAACAAGACAAGGTTGCCCACTCTCACCATTATTATTTAACGTAGTTTTGGATGTTTTAGCCACAGCAATCGGAGAAGAAAAAGAAATAAAAGGAGTCCAAATTGGAAAAGAAGAAGTAAAGCTGTCACTGCTTGCAGATGACCTGATACTATACATAGAGAATCCTAAAGACGCTACCAGAAAACTACTAGAGCTAATCAGTGAATTTGGTAAAGTAGCAGGAGACAAAATTAATGCACAGAAATCTCTTGCATTCCTATACACTAATGATGAAAAATCTGAAAAAGAAATTAAGGAAACACTCCCATTTACCATTGCAACGAAAAGAATAAAATACCTAGGAATAAACCGACCTAAGGAGACAAAAGACCTGAATGCAGAAAACTATAAGACACTGATGAAAGAAATTAAAGGTGATACAAACAGATGGAGAGATATACCATGTTCTTGGATTGGAGGAAGCAACATTGTGAAAATGACTATACTACCCAAAGCAATCTACAGATTCAGTGCAATCCCTATCAAACTACCAATGGCATTTTTCACAGAACTAGAACAAAAAATTTCGCAATTTGTGTGGAAACACAAAAGACCCCGAATAGCCAAAAGAATCTTGAGAAAGAAAAACAGAGCTGGAGGAATCAGGCTCCCTGCTTCAGACTATACTACAAAGCTACAGTAATCAAGACAGTATGGTACTGGCACAAAAACAGAAATATAGACCAATGGAACAGGATAGAAAGCCCAGAGATAAAGCCACGCACATATGGTCACTTTATTTTTGATAAAGGAGGCAAGCATATACAGTGGAGAAAAGACAGCCTCTTCAATAAGTGGTGCTGGGAAAACTGGACAGCTACATGTAAAAGAATAAAATTAGAACACTCCCTAACACCATACACAAAAATAAACTGAAAATGGATTAAAAACCTAAATGTAAGGCCAGACACTATAAAACACTTTGAGGAAAACATAGGCAGAACACTCTATGACATAAATCACAGCAAGATTCTTTTTGACCCACCTCCTAGAGAAATGGAAATAAAAACAATAAACAAATGGGACCTAATGAAACTTAAAAGCTTTTGCACAACAAAGGAAACCATAAACAAGACGAAAGACAACCCTCAGAATGGGAGAAAATATTTGCAAACAAAGCAACTGACAAAGGATTAATCTCCAAAATTTACAAGCAGCTCATGCAGCTCAATATCAAAAAACAACCCAATCCAAAACTGGGCCGAAGACCTAAATAGACATTTCTCCAAAGAAGACATACAGATGGCCAAAAAGCATATGAAAAGATGCTCAGCATCACTAATCATTAGAGAAATGCAAATCAAAACTACAATGAGGTATCACCTCACACTGGTCAGAATGGCCATCATCAAAAAATCTACAAGTAATAAATGCTGGAGAGGGTGTGGATAAAGGGAACCCTCTTGCACTGTTGGTGAGAATGTAAATTGATACAGCCCCTATTGAGAACATTATGGAGTTTCCTTAAAAAACTAACAATAGAACTACCATACGAAACAGCAATCCCACTACTGGGCATATACCCTGAGTAAACCATAATTCAAAAAGAGTCATGTATCACAATGTTCATTACAGCTCTATTTACAATAGTCAGGACATGGAAGCAACCTACATGTCCATCGACAGATGAATGGATAAAGAAGATGTGGCATATATATACAATGGAATATTACTCAGCCATAAATAAAAATGAAATTTAGTTATTTGTAGTGAGGTGGATGGACCTAGAGTCTGTCATACAGAGTGAAGTAAGTCACAAAGAGAAAAACAAATACCGTGTGCTAACACATATATATGGAATCTTAAAAAAAAAAAAAAAAAGGTTATGAGAGACCTAGGGGCAGGACAGGAATAAAGACGCAGACATAGAGAATGGACTTGAGGACACAGGGAGGGGGAAGGGTAAGCTGGGACGAAGTGAGAGAGTGGCATGGACACATATACACTACCAAATATAAAATGGCTAGCTAGTGGGAAGCAGCCGCATAGCACAGGGAGATCAGCTCAGTGCTTCATGACCACCTAGAGGGGTGGGATAGGGAGGGTGTGACGGAGACTCAAGAGGGAGGAGATATGGACATGTATGTATATGTATAGCGGACTCACTTTGTTATAAAGCAGAAACTAACACACCATTGTAAAGCAATTATACTCCAATAAAGATGTTTTTAAAATAAATAAATAAATAAAAGTAATAGGCAAATTCCACTTATAATCCCAAGGATAAAGTAATTACGATTTTTATAGGGCTGAAAAATTATAGGGCAGACGTGAGTTTACTTTAAAAAAAACCCACAAAACCTCTCACTCAGTTGGAATTAGATGGCATCATGCATCTTGAAGAGAAAACCCTCTATTAACAAGGAAAATATGTACTAATCAAAAACTTGGAGAAGAGACTGAGAAAACTCCTTTCTCCAAGGAAAACCTGGTCCTGGAAGCTGCTGTTTTAAGAACAAGGTAGAGAATAACATGCAAAACATCTAAAGATTTAGGATCCCATCAGGGTTAGTAATGGTGACTCCAGGCTCCATAGGCTCCCTCCGAAACCACTCAGCAGAAGCACACAACCTAAGTGTTCCTGATGGGTTTCCAAGTCTTCAGGATGAGTTTACCAGAGCTCCACCCCTCCCCAGTGTCTCTTCATATTTTTATTTTACATTTATTATATATTATAGTATAATTTTATGTGTTGCATAACATGTAACATATACTATATATAACTCATAGACTATTTCTATTATTTTATATTTATAGGAACCACAGCAATCTAGTTGTAGTGGGTCCAGTTGGGATGGATAGAGGCCGTAAGCCCAGGTAACCTATGCTTGAGGTATTTAGAAACAAAGCCAATCATCAGAGGTCCATCCTGGATGACTTAATAACTTGGATCTTCTATTCAAATCACTTTAACAAATGATGGAGTCTTACCACGAGGGCCAGGCACTTTGCCAGGCACGGTGAGCAATTGGGAGCTGTGTTTGCTCTGGGTTGCTTACAGTGGATTAGATGGAAAGAACTTTCCATGATCTTTCTTCCCTACATGTCTTGTTGGACCTGCCTAAATTAGTAAGATTTGTACCCGTTCAGGTTGTAGGTAAGAGCTGAGATTGCGGTGTTCGTGTCTCAAACTGAGATCTATGGAACTCTGAGGGTCGGAGGATGTGATAGGGGCCCATAAGTTCTCTACCACAGGTATTTTATTAATTTCACATTTTCATTTGGTTGGTAACTTTAAAAAAAAAATCTTAATGGAAGTAAACCCAGGGTCATTTGATGACCACTTTAAAAAATAAATCCTGCTCTAGTACTGAGGTGCCTGCATTCGTGTTTAAAATCTTTTTGTCACCCAGGAGCATATAATTGTCCTGGGCTATTGGATCAGGACAGTGGGATCTGGTAGAGGAGGGATCTTACTGGGTGAGGCCCAGGGACACCACTTACTGACATCACCTGTGCTGACTGTCCACAAGGGTTTCACAGTAGTCGAACAGAGAAAAAGGGAGACAGCCAATGAGTCATTTTACAGACCCCAGGAATAAGGGAACGTCAGAACGAAAGCCACAACAACAAAACTGGCGACCCCAGCAATCAGTGCTATATGCTCACGGAGAGCAGCAGTTTAGCTTCAGTTGTGTTAACTAAAGTTTTAATTTTGTTGGTTTTGACGTTTGTTTTTGATTGTAAATTTGTCATTATAAATCAGTGTATAAGGGCTATGAGTATAAAGGATCAAATATGGAGTAAGTAACATTACTGTGGAAATAATTTAAGCCAACACAGAGATCCACACAATATTTTCCCTTTAAAAGGGTCCAAATGTTGCTCAAGCTTAAGCAGGAAGCAGGAAAGGGGACATTTAGTCCCACATGGCCCCTGGGAGGCAGGTTGCTTGTTAACAGAAGCTAAGGGGAGGAGAGAGAAAAACTGTCCTGTCTTATATCAAGAAACCTGAGTCTCTGGGAGCAGTGGATTTCAAAGTGTTCTCTTGGAGCTTATATAATAATTAAAACAAAACAAAACTAGATACTCCTCACACGTTTTTTGTTTGACATTTAAATTTTTCATCATAAGCTACAATAGTCACAAAAGATGTACTTTCCAGCGTGCTGTAAACATTGGCATTTGAAAAACAAACTGGCTCAGAACGCTTAAACATGTATAATGGAGTCTAAATACCACAAGAGATGAAAACCTCCATCATTCATTTAAAAAAGGATGTGAACCCCACTCTTGTTTAACCCTTGGGATGTCTGTGTCCTCCCTTTTTCTTCTCAAACTCACCTTTCCATTCTATTTCTCCCACAGAATTTTATCCCAATGTAAAATCTGTGCTTCAAAGTAGTAATTGATTACCCGATTATGCTTCTCTGCCACAGATCTATGTGTATGAATTGAAATTTTTAACTGTTTAAATTTTCCAGTGACCATAAGGCACTAAGCATTCACTTTTATCTGGATAAAATTGAGTTACTGCTATAATTATTATTAGTTCACAATTGATCAAAACAATATAAATATATTGCAAATGTTGATTTGATATATAATTGTTACATATAACAGTAAAATGTTATTGGAGATGCCTCTCTTAAAGAGATGGATTCATCCATAGGTGAATATTACTGATTGCTAGAATAAGACAAAAGTTCAGCTTCAATTCTCTTCCTAGTTTTCATTCTTACACATGTAAGTTCTACAACTCTCTGTTCCCATAAATAAATAGCAGGCATTTTGTTACAGCATTGGCACTCAGTTCTTTGAACTTCTTCCAAGAGATATTTCAAAAATCACATACTAATCCATCTTCAAAAATTATTAATCTATCAGCTGACAACTCAATTAGGTCCTCCTTCAATTTTATTAAAAGCCAAAAAAAAAAAAAAAAACCCCACAAGGAAACCATTTGATTTACAAAGAGATTTGTTATCCAGTCATTGGAGTTATTTAGTTTCTCAATTTTGGGAAAATATAACCAAAAAGGAAGGCTATATTGAGACTTAGTAAATGACAATTAATTATACTTATTATCTATCCCTTAAGCATTTTATTCCACCCAATATTAACGAAAAGATTTATGAAAATCTAAATTCTGTTAATTTCAGTATGCCTTTACTAATAGGATATTTTTGATAAAATGCTATTATCAAGGACTTTATTTTTTTTTTCCCAGAAAAGTATGCTTTTATTTTTGACCTAAAGGTTGGTGTTTGATGAAGTTATTGTAATCTTTAGAGCACCATCGTGTTGTCTTTCTTTCCCATGTAGCCTCCAGCTTCTGTGATTGCAAGGACCATAAGTGGCGCATCTGTGCTAGTACCTAGCACAGTCTCAGGAATATGGTAGTTATCCAGGACTTTAAAATCTATTTTATTCAAGACACTGGAGCAATCATTTAGTTCATTTAATTTATGGGAATCAGCTGCCATATAAACGAATTAACAAAGTCAGTCTTCTATTGTCCAGTCAGTCAACCAAATTAACTTTGGCTTCCTGTTAGAAGAAAGAGTCTGCCTTCCTTTCTCAATTCAGGTGAATGTGATAAGCTGTGTCTCCAGGATAACTTCTCACTTCACAGAGAGCAGCGGAAAGAAAGCATAGAGCCTGCCCCCACTGCCTATGTTCCTGCTTTGCTTTCCCTCCAGAGGCAAGTGCTCTGTCAGTAGTCAGGGGATATGAGAGGAGAGATCTTTAAAGTAGTCCGAACACCTGACTTGGACTGAAAACCTCACCTCTGAAGCTATGCTTCTCCTGAACAGAAATATGTGTAGATGGCAAGTTTATGATGCCCGATTAAGCACCAGTGTGTCAGATTGCCCTTGGTTTGGAACTCTAATTCTTATTCTGGGGCATCTATGAAAAGCACGCTTTTCTTCTGTAAGGAGGAAGAAAAACAGTTGGAAAAGGAGGTTGTCAAAGGAGACCAGGTCCTTTCTCAGAGAAGATTAGCACCAGGCAGAGTGCCCGGAAGTTGGGAATCTGGAAATCTATTTGCATTAACCCAACTCTGGAGTGTCTACTGCTGCGGGGACCCAAAGACTTTCAGGAGAGATACAAAGAGTTGGGTTAGTAAAATACACCCCGCAGATCCCCAGCTTCCTTGGGAGTCTTCCTGATGCTGGTCCTCCTGACAGAGTCCCTAACACCCAGAAGGCTAGAGGGCGGCCCTTCTGTCATCCTGCAGAGTTCATGGATGAGCCCAGGGGCTGCGGATCCTCCCCCAGGCCCACTCAGCCTGCGCCCTCTCCAACCATGCGCCCAGGGTTGGCAACAGTCAGATCCGTAGTGCCTTTAAAGATGCACTTAGAATGCACTGAGGGGTGCAAGTTAGGACCAAAATGATTTAAAATATATTTTTCATTCTAGTAGAAAATGAGTCTACTGAAATAATACAGGCGAACCTCGGAGATATCGCGGGTTCAGTTCCAGGCTACTGCAAAAAAAAGCGAATATCAAGATAAAGCAAGTCACACAAATATTTTGGTTTCCCAGTGCATATGAAAGTTATGTTCACACTATACTGTCTATTAAGTGTGCAATAGCATTATGGCTAGAAGAAAGTACATACCTTAATTAAAAAATGCTTCATTGCTAAAAAATAAACCATCACCTGAGCCTTCGTGAGTCGTAGTAATAACATCAAAGATCATTAATCTCAGATCACTAGGACAAATACAATGATAATGAAAAAAGTTTGAAATATTGCAAGAATTACCAAAACGTGACACAGACACAAAGTGAGCAAATGCTATTGGGAAAATGGCACTGAGACACTTGCTCCACGCAGGGCTGCCGCAAACCTTCAATTGGTAGAAAATGGAGTATCTGCGAAGTACAATAAAACAAGGTATATCTGTACTGCAGATTTTAGTTCAGCCTAATAAAAGCTCCAAGTAATTATTGGTCAAAGTTCTAATCCAAATTATGGAGAAAGATTCTTTGCTGGGTTCACACATTAGTGGTTTTGTAAGTAGGCATGAAAACCCAGCAGTAAAGAAAAGTAACCAATAAAGTAACACTGGGAAGACAGCTCCACTGGCCTCCAGCAGTCTTTTAAACAGAACAAGGATGCAAAGGGCCCATGAAACACATCCTTCCTGGAGCAGAGGTTAGAGCACTTCTCCCAGAAGGACTTTGCTTGAGGTGTATTTCAGAGGGAGTAAAAATACCCAAGAATCGCTCTAGGCACCCTTGAGCACCACAACGAAGGGAGATCAGGTTGTCTTGAACTCGCTTCGTGGATGGGGGTGTGGAAATCTGTAGGAGGCCAAAGAAAAGAATGTGCTTGTAAAGTTTCCATGTCTCAGTGCTTCTGAAATAGGTGGAAATTACAGCTCCAGTCCTTTCACCATGGGAACATCTGGGATAAAAGTACTTCTGTGCATATTAAGAGGACTATTTATAGTTTTCTACGAATGTTAGGGAAGACAATTATGTAAAGCGCTACTGTATTATTAGGTATTTGAAAAATACCAGGCTTGCAGTAACTGTTTGCAAAGATCTAGAAGCAATTTAGACGTCCACAGATCTGCGTACTCCAAGTGGGAAAGCACTGGTTTATTTTCCTGATGCAGCAACACCACCAAACTTCAGCTAAAGTCTCTGCTGACAGCAACGAACAGAGCGGTGTCACCAGGTGTGTCCGCCCTGCTGAAGTCATGTTTGTGCTGGTTCTACACGCACAGGGAGCCAAAGGGAAATAAGAGCTTGAGTCACTTATGGGACGATTTGGACAATCCCCCTGCATAGTAGGGTGGGTGCTCAGACCTACAGGACAGGCTTCTTACCTCCTCTGCAGGACGCTGAATAGAAGCAGACAACTGCCCAGGGGGGCAGGGGGTGGGACAAGAGCCCATCCAGGTGTTCTGTCCATAGCCAGTCCCAGGTTTGCACAGCTCCCAAAAGGGGATGGGATGGAGCAGGGTTTCCCGGGTCCAACTGGGCAGAGGGATGATTTTTGACAACTTTGCAAATCAGAACTTGATTTACACATGGTTGTGTCACAATTTTCTGGACCTTTTGCTACTTCTTAAACATCTCCATTGTAATCAAGCCTCATTTTCTAAAACAACTCAGGACAACTTACAACTCTAACCAACTTTCCTCTCTACCGCGGCTTAACGAAGTGTTCCCCAGCCCTTTGAAATAAGGGTGTGAACCTTGATCTCATGGGGAATATGACTGTGCAATCCTGCGTAGTCTTTTCTTGCCCCTTTGTCTTTGAATTACATAGTGAGAAATGACCAGAGAGAAGAAATTAAATTCAAAAGTAAATCAGTAGAGCTGTGAGAAGAGACCCTTATAGAGGAGAAGGGTGGTCTAAATCCCGTTGACTTAATAATGAAATAGAAAAATGTAAGATGTAAGAGGAGGGTTACAGAGCTATTAGGAGACTGGTCACCAGAGGGGCAATTAAACCAGTGGCTAGAGATGGGGAGGAGGGGTACCCCTGCTGATGCTGCTGCAGGAGATGAGGAACTAGAAAATCGAGAATGAAGCTTGGAGGTTGCTTATAATGCAGCCTCCCCAAGCATGTGATTTAATTTCGTCTTGAACCACCCAAATCCTCTCTTGAATATTAGGTTCCACTGACTGGTATTGTTTGTGGAATTCTTTTCTTCGTCCATGAAAGAGGAGCAAAATTACAAAGGCCAACAGTAATTACATTTTAAATAAACTTAAGCCACCAATTCTTAAATGGGTCTTTTTAATTTCAGTGCACAATTTTATACTGAACTATCATCCCTCCAGATTCTACTTCTTCGTTTTAGCCGTTGAGGATTAAGCGACCAATCGGTTGTTAATATTTTTGCAAATCGGAAATATGATTTAAAACATTTAAAAGACGGCCACGTCCTAAGTTAAACAAAAATGCAAGTTAAATGTCTTAGAGAAAATAGTGTTTGATATTCACAATGTTATAATGAACCTGAGTGCCAGGGTCCGAGGCTGGCCTTTCTTCAAACAGACAAATAAAGCCCGGATGATTGAAGGCAGCAAATCCTGCGGGATCCAAGGCCAAGACCGATGGCGTTGTCCTGACTGTGGTGCCTCCTCGTGTTTCCTGAGAACAGATAACCCCTCCTCATGCCAGAAACACAAAACCCGACTACCTACCTTCCAAACCTGGAGCCTGGACTTTCCCCTTTTGGACACATAAACAAAGAATGACAAGGGTAGAGAGAAAATAGGGATGCTTCTTTACTGTAGCCTAATGAACGAGTCTCCCAATGAGAAGATGATTCCCCAGGAAAAAGTCGCCCCAAGGGTCCCACTTAATAGTAAATTACTGCCTTAGTGTATTAAATTGTACCCTAGAGGCCAAAAGGAATTAGGGAAAACTGCCTGATTTACTTTTACAAAGTGATTTACACACGGAGGTGTAATC
This sequence comes from Balaenoptera musculus, assembly GCF_009873245.2. Taxonomy (NCBI): domain Eukaryota; kingdom Metazoa; phylum Chordata; class Mammalia; order Artiodactyla; family Balaenopteridae; genus Balaenoptera; species Balaenoptera musculus. Next base: position 77,510,411 of record NC_045798.1, read on the forward strand.
TGTCTCCATAAATCTGAAGCATCTACAAGGCAAGCCACTCCTAAGGTAATACAGAGAAGGCGATTTCAGTTATGTAGTTATTTACCACCACTCCGTGCAGCCTCCCTCAGAGTCAACACCGGAGACAATGAACACGGGCCTCTTCAATTCATTCTGTCACATGAAGACCATTTTTCTCATGTGGAGAGAAAACAAGGGGAAATGCAGTAAAAAGAATCTCTCTCCCTCCCTTCCTCTCGTCTTTCTCTCTCTCCGAAGCACAGTCCTGAGATGTTCTGAGGCTTGTATGTTCTCAGACACTGCCAGGGGGCTTTTTACTAAGGACATGAAGCTCTTGGGCCCACAAATGACAGAACAAAGGATGTCTCACTTTCACCAGGACTGCTCTTCATTTCACATTTACCCGCCTATCCTTTGGTTCTGCAATTGGATTCATAACTGAAAGGTGAATCTCAAGTTCAATGAGTCGACAGTTCATTACCTTGAAAACAGAAATGGCATATGCAAATAGATTTTAAAGAAGGTCTGTCTTCTGTTACTTCATGTATGAGTCCAAGTTCACAAAACTCTTTTCAAATTTAATATTTATTGAGGGCATTTCCCCAAAGAGCATTTGCTAAGATTGCTGCTGCCAGAAGCTGAAAATATAGTTCACTTAAAAGCAGTTTTATTTATACAACTTGAGGATATTTATGACACGATCATTGATTGAATGTTCAGCCCATTTTCTTATCAGCAGTGCATCTCCCCAAAATGAGAAGAGGTGAGAAGGAGCTGTGTGGACTGAAATATCCATCAAGTGTGACGGAACTAGGTCTGTATTTAGGGAAAGATGCTATAAGTCTGGAAAAGGCCGCCCGAGCAGAAACCATCTCCTCTATGTAGTTGATCATAATAAAGCTCTGATCAAATTCCAAATCCTAAGACACACACTCAAACTTATTCAGACAAATTACTTCTCTTCCTGAAAACCATTTTGTAAGCCTGGAATTTCAGCAGGGAAAGGATTCTAACCATTTCAAAGCACGTTAAAAAAAATCTCCTTTCCCTTCCTTACCTCACAATTCTTCCTAACACAAAGATGAAAACCCCAGCAAGACCAAGATGGCAAAGTAGGAGATCCCAGCCTGGGTCCCCTCACAGAGATCAATAATTAGACAGCTATCCATGGACAGAAACAGCTCTGGGAGAGCTCAGGAGTCCACTTAAGAAACTTCAGCAACACAGTAGGAAAAACACCTGAGGATAACCGCGCAAAATGGGAAGAAAAAGAGCTTCATTTTGCCTGCATCATCCATCTTCTAGGCCAGCCCTGCTCAGTGCCCAGAGGGAACTCCCCACTAGAAAGAGTTCCCCTCGACAGGAAAGGAGAGTGGGTGAGTGGGCAGCCTTCCCAGCTTTTCAGGGCACAGCACCAATGATCTACTTTGGTTTCACACCAGCCAGAAACCTGCAAAGCTGAGACTTACAGAGATGGTTAGGATCAGGGAGAAGAGCAGGGGCTACAGGGAGTGGCTGCAGTTCCCAGTGACCGGCTCTGCAGAGGACCCAGCAACTTGCCACTGAAGAAACCAGTGCCCAGCACAGCTGTCAAGAACCCTTTGCAGATTTCACAGGTTTTCACCCCACAGGTATTTGCATTCGCAGATGCCAGAAGACTGAATCCCTCCCTGCTCCCTCCCTGCCCTGTCCTGCCCGAGCCCAGGATCTGCACCAGCAGCCAGCCCAGGTCTCTGTGGCTGCATGAGTGCAAGACGCCAGCTTAGACCCCTATGGCTGACTCCCACTATTGTGAACATACTTGGGGCTAGCCCCTCCCGCTGTGTACCTGCATCCCGCTGGCCCGATCCCTGTTGCTGGCCTCCACTGCCCTGTGCACACCTGTTGGGAGACCCTGTAGCCACAGGAGTGCATGCTGACAGCCAGGGCCCTCACAGCTGCCAGTGCGCCTGCAGTTGGCCCTGGCCTTTGCTGCTGAACCTGACCCCTAGCACTGTGTGTGTGTCTTCAGCCAGCCCCTGCCACTACACAGGCCCCTGCAGCTGAGTGGGTGCACACCACTGACTCTGGCCACCATAGTTGCCTGCCCTGGTCCTTAGCTGCTGGACCTGGAGGTGCCACTGAGGACCCTAACAGGCCTTGTAGCCACTGTGGACCTGCTGCAGTACTCACAAAGGACCACACAGTTTTTGGTGCTGTGGACTCCGTTGGCCTGAGCCAACAAAACATCATGCTCCCTGGACCCAGAGCTACCACATACCCTTGCAGTTGGTGCCCTTCACCACTAGACCCAGGGGCACACCATATTCCAGTATGCCTTCACCTGCAGCAGGTGAAGGTCTTTGCTTACCAAAGTTAGTCCATAAACGCTGGAGGAGGCGTCTGATTCTTCAAGCGAGCAGATACCTGCACAAGGCTACAGGCATCACAAAAAATCAGGGAAACATGACATCACCAAAGGAACACAGTAAACTTCTGGTAACTGACCCCCAAGAAATGGAGATTCAGGAATTACCCAGCAAAGAATTCAAAATAATGGTTCTAAAGATGCTCAGAGAGCTACAGAAGAAACAACTCAATGAACAATTTAAATGAAATCAGGGAAACAATACAATAACCATGTGAGGAGTTCAACTAAGAGATAGAAAACACAAAAAAGAACCTAACAGAAATTTTGGAACTGAAGAATACAATAACCAAATTGAAGAATTCAGTGGAGAGCTTCGACAGTAGACTGAACCAAGCAGAAGAAAGAATCACTGAGCTTAAAGACAAATCATTTGAAATTATCCTGTCAGAGGAGCAAATAGAAAAGAATGAAAAGGAGTGAGAAAGTCTACGGGACTAATGGGGCAACATTGAAAGAAACAATGTACACATCACTGGAGTCCCAGAATGAGAAGGGAGGGAGAAATAGGCAGAAAACTTATTTAAAGAAATAATGGCCAAGAATTTCCCAAACCTGGGGAGAGAGTTGGACATTCAAGTTCATGAAACTAGGAGATCACCCCATAATTTCAATCCAAAATGATCTTCTCAAGACACATTGTAATAAAACTGTTTAAAATCAAAGATAAGGGGGATTTTTAAAGCAGCAAGAGAAAAAAAAATTCTCTTATACAAAGAAACTCCATAAGGCTATCAGTGGATTTCTCAGCAGAAACCTTCAGGCCAGGAGAGAGGAAGATGATCTATTTAAAGTGCTGAAAGAAAAAAACTGCCAACCAAGAATACTTTACGCAACCAATTTGTCCTTCAGAAATGAAGGTGAGATAAAGACCTTCCTGAACAAACAAAAGCTGAGGGAGTTCATCATGACTAGACCTGCCTTACAAGAAAGGCTGAAAGGAGCTCTTCAAGCTAAAACGAAAGGACACTAATTAGTAATATGAAAACATCTGAAAATATACAACACACTGGTAAAAGTAAGTAGATAGATTCAGAATACTCTAATACTGTAATATAGTAGTGTGTTAACCACTTAACTCTGGTATAAAGGTTAAAAGAAAAAAGGACTAAAATAGCTATAGTTACAATAATTTGCTAATGCATATCTGAAAGGATGAAATCGTGACATCAAACACATAAAATGTGTGTGGGGTCAGTGAATGGGTAGAGTTTTTGTGTGCAGTGGAAGTTCAGTTATTAACAGCTTAACATAGACTGTTATATTTTATATATATCAAGGAAGCCTCAAAGGGAGGCTTTGAGGCTTCCTTGATATATATAAAATATATACCCTTTCCCTTTGGTAGGTACACACAAGATAAAGAGAAGGGAATCAAGTACACCACTGTGGAAAATCATCAGTTTACAAAGGAAGATAGCAAGAAAGGAAGAAAGGAACAAAGGAAGTACAAAACATCCAGAAAACAATTAACAAGATGGCAATAGTCAGGGAGATGGCTCAAGCAGCCATAAACCAGCCCCAATGTCGCTCTCAGGAAGGGCAGCCAACGTGGAATTTATTGTCCCCAAGGTTCCCTCAAGGCCCTTACACACTTTGCTATGACCTAGCTCATCAGGTAAATGGCTTCTCAGGGACAGAAATATTGTATCACTGTTCTCAAAAGAATGGGTGAAGCACAAAATCAGGATTTTCTGTAGCTCTAGCAGACAAGAAAGATCTGGGGAACACAGAAAAGGCATTTCCAACCCCAGAAATCACACCTCATACAAGGGTCATGTTGGGGTGATGGAGGAGTCACAACAAATCCATCTCAAGCCCCTGTGTAGAGCCATGTGATTAGCCATGGGCTAGGAACCCCAAGATAAAGAATACTCAGCCCAAGCCCCCAGCCTGTTTTCGGGCTGGAGGTTACCTTGTTTCCCAGTTGGCAGCAATGATGTTTGTTGATGTGGTTTCCAAATGTAAGCAGCAGCTCAGCCCGGGATCTCCTGGTTGGACTTGACTGGCAGAGGGTGCAGGACTCCCATTAGGCGAGTGAGGTGGGCCTGGGCAAGGTGACCAACCACCATCCCCCAATAAGGGCAGAGGCAGCATTACAACCCCCCGGCCTCCTGTCCTTAGCGATCTGGCACAGTTTGGAATTTGGCTTGAAAACTCACAGCTTGTAAAGATTGGGTTTTTCTGTTTTTGCAAGGTGTTGTTTCATTTGGTTTGGTTTTGGTCTTGTTAGAAGAAATTCCAGATTCTGCAAAAGGTACATAGCATTAGTTCATAGGCTTTTTAAACATCCCCTTTACAGTAATGGAGAAGTCTTGTTACTTATGGTGGAATTTTTAAAAATCTCAAAAGCTGATGCTCCTGAAGATTGTTTTGAAAGATACACTGGGCTTTCATTGCACATAGAGGCAATTCGAAAATATAGATTTGTTCACTGTGTGGTTTGTTCATTTTCTTTTTAAAAAATAAGTTGGCTACAGAGTAATCAAACAGCACTGGTACAATGTACACGAGGTTACCTGCTTTCTGATGAAATATAATAAGTGCACCCATCAACTGTATAACATTCTGGCCCCAAATGTTTAACCTGAATCTAATCACCAAGGAAAAATTAGACAACCCAAGAGGTAGAAGATTCTATAAGACAGTTTGTGTGAACTTAAAAAAATCCAAGTAATATAAAACAGATAAGACAAAACAAAAAGGTGGGGGGACTCTTCTAAGTTAAAATTTTTTGAGGCTAAGAGAGACAAGAAAACCAGAAACAAGTTACGAACCCAAGGGTATGATAAAACGTTTTAAGGCATAAAAGACATTTTGAAGACGCTTGTGGAATTTGAATACGAACCGTACATTAGATCTTATTAAATTAACGTTAATTTTCTTCAGTGTGATAATAGGGTTGTGGTTGAGTCGCAGGATGTTTGCTGAAGTATTTAGGGGTAAATGTCATGATGTCTGAAGCTTACTATCGGATGGTTCAGCTAAAGCACACATATGTAAAAGAAAAATAATATGTTGCCCAGAGAAGAGATACAATAGGCTGCAGTTTTCTTGTGGGATAGAGTGTATTCTAAGGAATTCACTTGGGCTGGTTTCTCACCTTGGTTCCTGGCAGTAGATTGAGATAAAAAATGCTTGATGGTTTGGGCTTGATTCATACCAGGGAATGAATTTAATTCTGTAACTCTGAAGAACCAGATAAGCAACTTTAGGTGCCAGAAGTGAATGCATCTTCCTTAGAAACGAGAATTCGTATTGTGGCTTTATGGGCAAATATTCCGCTGAGCCTTGTTTTTATTTCTCAGTCTGAACTGAGGATCGGCCCTGTTTCAGAGGACAGGTTAAGGCTGGTCAGACTTAAGACCAACGTCGTGAATGCTTTGACAGTGGCCCCTGACTACTTTGAGACCACTTCCATTTGAAAAATATGAAGCATCCTCTTACTATTTTGAGGGTAGATTTGGAGCAGGAGGAAACAAATTATTTTGAGAGTGGCTCTCCATTTCTCTTATGTACCAGCCAAGCTTTGGATGCTGGAACCCAGACAACTCCTCTGCCTTCCCTTTCTGCACAGGCCACCGTGGGACCTGTGATCAATGTGGAGGAGAAAGGATTGAATTCACTCCCTCGGGACTGGGAATGAGACCAAGTCAGATATTGGATTTGAGTGCTAAGTGTGAGGTAATACCCTCTGGTTGCTTTGCCAGTCGACTGTGTTAGGACTATATCAGGGCCACTACCAGATTTGAGATTTGAAAGAAAGACACTGCGGACTTCCCTGGTGGCGCAGTGGTTAAGAATCCGCCTGCCAATGCAGGGGACACAGGTTTGAGCCCTGGTCCGGGAAGATCCCACATGCCGCGGAGCAACTAAGCCCGTGCGCCACAACGACTGAGCCTGTGCTGGAGAGCCCGTGAGCCACAACTACTGAAGCCCGCGTGCCTAGAGCCCGTGCTCCGCAACAAGAGAAGCCACAGCAATGAGAAGTCCGCACACCGCAACAAAAGAGTAGCCCCCGCTCGACGCAACCAGAGAAAACCCGTGTGCAGCAATGAAGATCCAACGCAGCCAAAAGTGAATAAATAAATAAATAGATTTATTAAAAAAAAAGAAAGAAAGACCTGGATTTTAGAAGACAGTCTTGCAAATATTAAGATAACAAGCACTCTTTCAGCTTACACCATGGATGCTTATCAGCTCTTCAAGTGGCTACATAAGCATTGACCCGAAGGAGACGTGCACACACGATTTTGTTGAAAGCAACTTAGTTGAGTCGATAATTTCTAAAAATATTAATTATAATTTGGTTGAAAATGAATAATTTCTAATCACTGTTGGTTGTTTTGTTTCTTCCTTCCTTCTTCTCTTCCTCCCTTCCTCCTTTCCTCCTTCCTTCCCTTTTTCTTTCTTTCTTTTCTCTCTCTCTCTTTTTCTTTCTTTCAACAAATATGGGCAAACTGTGTGCACCAAGGGGCATTATTAAAACACTTTATTTCTTTAAACAATTTGGTCTGTCTTTCCAGAATTTCTCCAGTTGTTTTCCTCCTTTCCCCCCTCCTCTATTTGCGATTTATTTTCATCCAGTTATTCTGACTTTGTGTTGGTTTGTTAGGGCCAAGTTGGAAGCAACCAAAATGTCCAACAATAGGAGTTTAGTTGGAAACAACTCAAAAGGCTAACAATAGTGGATTGCTTAAATAAATTATAAAAGGTGTTTTACATTATGCCAAAACACTTTGAAAATGGTAATATTCAAGTTTGCCCGATTCTAAAATTTCATGAACACGTTGGCAGATGAGCAAAGCAGGTTAAAGGTAAATCAGGTATATATATGTATGGCTGACTCACTTTGTTATAAAGCAGAAACTAGCACACCATTGTAGAGCAATTATACTCCAATAAAGATGTTAAAAGAAAAAAAAGAAATAATAACAGTAAGCAAGGCTATAAAGTAAATTTAAAATGTTCCCGTTGGAATTTAAATTAAAGTACTTTGATTAGATACCCAAGATATGAACTCAATATAGGATGTACTTGTATGCTTAGAAAAAAAAAAAAAAGTAAATCAGAAAAAATTTAAACCTTAAACAATTCCAGATAATTTTTTTCTATTTTATCATCTATGATTTAAGATTATTTTATTTTTCTAAAATCAGCTGACATTCACTAGATTAAAAGAGGTATAATCAAGCAAAAAGAAGATAATAATGGCAGCAGTATTTTTAGCCTTCAGGTGACAACCACGATTATCTTGGTATGATTCCAACCAGATGATTTTCTATGCATTGATCCATCTTTCTCCTCCACCGCTCCACCAAAATGGCTTTTGTCAAGGTCAACAATGACTTACGTGTGGCTGAAGTCTCAATCCTCATTCCACTCGACAGATCCATCAGACACGGATGATGCTCTCTCCTCCTTGAAGCACTTTCTTCACCTGGTTATCAGAACAGCAAGCGCAGTGTCCTGGTTCTCCTCTTCCTCCCCAGGTGGCCCCTCCCCATCTCCCTCACTTCTCCACGGCCGAGCTCTCCAGAGCTTGGTCCTGGAATTCTTAGTCTTGATGCCCTTACGCCATGCTTTGTCTTAAAATACCGTTTTTCTGTGATGCACTCATTTATTGATTCAATACATATTTATTAGGTATCTGTTAAATGCCAAGCATTGTTCTGGTCACTGATGATTTTTTTTAAAAGAAAAGGAAAAAAATCCCCAGTCTTCATGGTGCTTAAACAGTTGCATGGGAAGAGGGCTTAGAAAATAAGCAAGATAAATTTAAAATATCCTGTGTTAAAGGGTGATGTACTGGATTAACTAGGGTCCCCCCACAATTCATGCTCACCCAGAACTTCAGAAAGTGAGGTTATTTGGAAATAGTGTATTTGCAGTTAACTGAAGAAGAGGTCATACTGGATTAGGTGCTATATTCAATGATTGGTGTCCTTATAAGAAGGCCATGTGGGGGCTTCCCTGGTGGCGCAGTGGTTGAGAATCTGCCTGCCAATGCAGGGGACACAGGTTCGAGCCCTGGTCTGGGAAGATCCCACATGCCGCGGAGCAACTAGGCCCGTGAGCCACAACTACTGAGCCTGCGCGTCTGGAGCCTGTGCTCCGCAACAAGAGAGGCCGCGATAGTGAGAGGCCCGCGCACCGCAATGAAGAGTGGCCCCCGCTCGCCGCAACTGGAGAAAGCCCTCGCACAGAAGTGAAGACCCAACACAGCTAAAAATAAATAAATAAATAAATAAATAAATTTATTAAAAAAAAAAAAAAAAAGAAGGCCATGTGAAGACAGACACAGAGGGAAGAAGGCCATGTGAACCAGGAAGTGGAGGTTGAAATGATGCAGCTACAAGCCAAGGAACACCAAGGACTGCCAGCAACCACCAGAAGCTGGGAGAGAGAATGAGAGGGTTCTCCCTGAGAATTTCCGTAAGGAATTCACCATGCCAGCACTTGATTTTGCATTTCTGACCCCCAGAACGGCGGGAGAAGAGATGTGTTGTTCTGAGCCACCCAGTTTGTGGGAATTTATCACAGCAGCCTTAGGGAACTCATCCAGGTGAGAAGTGCTGTGGGGAAAGTAGGGATGGAGGAGAGAGAATGTCCAGTAGAGGAGGAGGTTTGAAATTGTACTTGGGACGGTCTCGTTGCAAAGGTAATATTTGAATAAAAACCTAACGGAAGTGAGAGAGATTTATGGGGCCTCCTGGGAGAAGAGTATTCCAGGCAGAAGGAAAAACCAGTGCAAAGGTCATGCTACCCTCGTCTGCAGCAGTGGGTCTCAAAGTGGGATGCCTGGACCAATAGTAGCCGCATCACCAGGAATTCGCTAGAGATGCAGATTCTTGGCTGCACTCCAGACCTCCTGAATCAGAAGTTCTGGAGGCAAAACCTAGGACTCTGTGTTTTAGCAAGCCCTCCAGGGGACTGTGATGCAGCTCCAGTTTTGAGCCCCACCGTAAAGGATCGTCCTTGCACGCGAATCACGTGGTGATTGTTTCCACTTTCTACCGAGTCTTGGGAAGCAGAAGGCGGATGTCCATCTTCACCCAGTGCACAGCTGTGAGCCTGACGGCTGCAGCTTCTGAGCAGGTGTGGAGTGCTGTCTACCTGCGGCTCAGTCATTTCATGCATCTGTTGAAGTGGCCCTCACTCCATCATGCAGGGGATCAGGGAACGTGGAAAACATAAATCAGATAAGCCAAGAGCCTCGTCGTAGCCACTAGCACCGTGGCACTGCCACTTAGTGGAGTAATTTGAATTTCTTCTCTTCTCTTTCCAGTGGAGGATCTGTGAGCAGAGCACCCAGGTGGAGTGTCCTGGCAGCGAGAGACTCTGGACGTAAGCGCAGAATACAGGTCCAGCTGAACTGACAGACCTGGATGCTTTTTGCCCAGAAATGTGAGTTGATGTCCTAAAGGCAGCAAAGGAGACCATAGGATAAAAGGCGGAAATCTGGGGAAGCAGATCGGGCTCAAAAGAAGGAAGAAATTATGTTAGCACTGCCAGGGAAATGAATTTAATTCTTAGGTTGTCAAATGTATTTAGAGATTGTTTTATAAGATCACATGAGTAATCAAACTAATAAAGCAGGTAAGAGCTGAGTTCCTCTGTTTGGTAGACCCTGTAGGACATGGCCGGGGTGGCACCCTGACTCTAGCACATTGTGGGAACTATTGGCTTTGTTATCTCATTGATTACACTGTGAAATTGAGTCTTAGGGTTGGATTTAATTTTACTTAAATAAAAGGAGCTATCTGTGTCAGATTAGATAATCTCTCAGGTATTGTTTGACAGAAATGTTGTCTAATATAATGGACTCTCAAATCTCCTCCTTCAGAATACCATGCTTATTAGTCTCCTCCTCTGATTGTCCCACCATCGGCTAAGCCCCACCTTACGTGTCTGCCAGCCCCTCCTCTTCCCGCAATGAGTCTCTCAATGGCGTCATCAGTTTCTTCAAATTCAAAATGGACTCACTTATTCTCTCCTAGCTCCCAATTCTCCTCCATTACAGCTGAGCTTTCCAAGGGGGCGAGACCATGTTTTATGATTCCAAACAGTATTGGGCCCAAAGTAAGTGATTCATGCATTTATCAGCTTAAAAGCAAGAGTACTGGGGAGGAGGATTACATGGATAGGGAAGGAAGGAGAGAAAATTTGTCAGTGATAAGAAAGCAGGAGACAGACAGAGGTCTAGAAAGAGGTTTGAAATATTGCGATATTAAGTTGTGTTTATCCTCACTATGACTTTTCCTTACCCTTATTCCCAGTAGGTAGGAAGCAGGTAAGGAAGTGGGAGCTCTTTCAAGACAGCCTTCTTCCTGACTTCTGTTTTTCTTGAGGGACTTGTTCTGGAAGTGAGGAGTAGATGTAGAAGCTGTGAGGAAAAGAAGAGACATATCCCTAGATTGGGAAGGGCAGAGGTTGTTGGGCTGCCCAAGTTATGGACCATTAGGACTCCTTTCATTGCAGTTGCAGAATCCAACTTAGGCTGACTGTTAAAGAGAATTTAATGGCTCACGTAATTGTGGATCTAGCTTCAGGCATGGGTGAATTCTGTTGCTTGGGAGGACTGGTCTCTTCTGATCTCTCTCATGGCTTGGCTGCCCTCTGGGCTGGCTTCATTCTTAGTCAGATTCTCTCCATGTATGATAATCCCACTAAGCAGGGAGTCCTCAGCACACAGAGCTGAAGCCCAGCAGGCAGAGCTTCCCAGAGAGCAATCCCAGGGGCTGACTTTCCTTGCTTTGGATTGGCTTAGAATTTGGGTCAGGAGCTCAGTCAGTCACTTATGGGGAGGATGGTTTCCCAAAGAGAAATTGAAGTGCTGTTGCTGGAAGAAGGGGAAATGTATTGGGTAGACAAAAATATCAAATATCCACTGCCATATTCCATAGAAGCTGGTGACACTCAAGGAGTTGAAAACTCATCCGAGGGGAGTGGCTACAGGGGCAGCCTGGGGAAGGTCAGAGACCCCCAGCCTGTGCAGGGATCCCTGTATTCCACCTGGCATGGCCCCTGGCTACCGCATGGAAATTGGATACCCGTATAGGAAAAAAATGAACCTCAACCTCTGTTTCACTCCAGCTTGCCTTCAAGGAAATGGTCAGGCTTGATCCTTAAGGATGTCAATTGTTCCCTTTAAGGACCAGAGAATAGAGTCCCCACCTCCCACCTAGCCCTTCCCTCCCCCCACAATTTTTCAGCCTGCTGAAAGAAAGATTCTCTTGCAACCCCAGGGAGGGAGAAATCTTAAGATAGACTTGGATTGATTTTCCTACCAGCACGGAGGTATAAGGGCTTAAAGGCAGATTGAATTTTTTTTTAATAAATGTATTTATTTTATTTTATTTATTTTTGGCTGCGTTGGGTCTTCGTTGCTGCACGCGGGATTTCTCTAGTTGCGGCGAGCGGGGGCTACTCTTCGTTGTGGTGCGCGGGTTTCTCATTGCGGTGGCTTCTCTTGTTGCGGAGCACAGGCTCTAGGTGCGCGAGCTTCAGTAGTTGTGGCTCACAGGCTGTAGAGTGCAGGCTCAGTAGTTGTGGCACATGGGCTTAGTTGCTCCATGGGCATGTGGGATCTTCCCGGACCAGGGATCGAACCCGTGTCCCCTGCACTGGCAGGTGGATTCTTAATCACTGCGCCACCAGGGAAGCCCCAGATTGAATTTTAGTTCAAGAAAAATAAAACAAATGTGTCCTTCTTTTTTTGTGTGGAGGAAGGTTTATACCTGACACGTTGCTTCCTTTTGGTGTCTGAAAATATTGTCCCCCAAAGTACTGTAATTTAACAAGCATGTGCTTTTATTTTCTCAAAACCAAGGATTCTCTATCACTCCCTTTAAAGGAAAGACTGAAATTTAGGAAGTCTTGAAAAGCCTACTCTCCAGGTGAGTGTGTTGCTTAAAAAATTATTTCTAGTGACTCCAGATATAGACCCACCCATAGATAGTCGATTGATTTTTGACCAAAGTACCAAGTCAGTCCAATAGGGAAAGGAAAGTCTTTTAAACAAATGTTGCTGAACAAATGTATACTCATATGGAAAAAAATGAACCGCAATCTCTGCCTCACTCCATGAATAAAAATTAATTTGTGCTGAATTACAAACCTAAATATAAAATCCAGAACCATAAAATTCTAGAAGAAAGTATAGGACTCTGTCTTCATAATCCTGTGGTAGGCAAAGATTTCTTGGACAGAACCCCCAAACCATTAACCACCAAAGAAAAACTTGGTAACTTAGTCTTTATCAAAATTAAAAATTTCTATGCATCAAAAGACACTGCTAAGAAAATGAACAGATAATCCTGGACAGCCTGGGAAGGAATATTTGCAGCACAAATATCTGACAAAGGACTTGAATCCAGGATATATAAAAAACTTACAAATCAACAATAAAAAGATGAACAACCCAGTTTTAAAATGAGCAAGACTTGAGCAGTCGCTTCACAGAAGAGGATGCACTCATGGCTATAAGACATGAAAAGGGGCTCAGCATCCCCTGTCATCAGTCACCATGCAAGTCAAAACCACAATGAGGTAGCATCTTGTATCTGCTAGACTGGCTGAAAACAAAACGAAACCAAAAAATGGACAATACCAAACTTGGGAAAGAATGTAAAGCAACTGGAACACTCATCTATTGCTGGTGGGAACGTAAAATGATATCATATTTTTGGGGAACTTAATTGACAGTTTCTTATAAAGTTAGACATATATATAACCCAATGATACAGATGTTCCATTCCTGTGTATTTCCGCAGGAGAAATGGAAACGTGGGCACATAAAGATTTGTGCATGACTCTTCACAACAGCTTTTTTAGTAAAAGACAACAACGGGAAACAACTCAAATGTTTATCAACAGGAGGTTGGATAAACAAATTCTGGTACCTCATACAATGGAACTCTACTCAGTAATAAAGAAGAACAAACTACTGATTCATGCAACAACATATTAATAGATAAACATTATGTTGAGCTAAAAAAAAGCCAGAACCCAAAGAATGCAAATTTTTTGACTCCTTTCATATGAAATGTAAAAAACAGAAAGTGATAAAAATCAGAAAGTGATTGCCTCTGGGGGATGAGGGTGGGAATTGCCTGGAAAGGAGCACAAGGAAACTTTCCTGCATCATGGAAATGTTCTATATTTCGATCGAAGTGGTGGTTACATGGGTATATACAATTGTCAAAACTTAACAGACCACTTAAGATCTGTGCATTTTTCTGTGTTTATTATACCTGAATTTTTAAAAACGTTGGTAAATGAGGTTATTCAGACGTGCGAGTGATTAACACGGGTTTGACTTCTCCCAGTGGTGCTCTGGAAGACAGAGAGGAAGGCATATGAGAGATAGCAGTACCTTTCCTGTAGAGTGTTTTCCTTCTGTGGAGTGTTCCCTGGGGAATTCCCTGGCGGTCCAGTGGTGAGGACTCCGTGCTTCTACTGCAGGGGCCCTGGGTTCCATCCCTGGTTGGGAACCAAGATCCTGCAAGCTGTGCGGTGCGGCCAAAAAAAAAAAAAGAGTGTTCCCTGGAGGCTTACAACATCTCTCGCTTGAAGCGGGCAGTCTGCGGTTCCCAGGGGCAAGCTGAGCCGCCCCACAGGCCGCATGATCAGGAAGGGCAGACATTAGGACCTAGGTCTTCTCTTTTCTAAACTGCGATTAGGGTCTGCTCGGAGCTTGGACCTTGACCATGGTCTTCTCTTTTCCTTTGATTCGAGTTTGCCCATCATTTCTCCACACTGAATTGTGTTTGGCAGCCAACACCGAGGGCGCTAGTGCCCGGTTGTAAAGCGGTAACAGCTCTATTTGATTAGACCAGCCATAATTTATTGCTGCTTTAACCTCTCTGTTGCTCAAGCAACCAATATCCTGAATTCAGACTCAGGGTATTTTAGTTAAGTTTAAAAATTTATTACCTTACAACCAGTCAGCCCATCACTGTGCTCATGTCCCACTCCTGTGAGTCACGCTGACCCTTAAGAGTCACCTCTAACTCTGCATTAACTGAGACCTGTGGCTCGGGTGCCTGTGAAGGGCTGGGACAAACGCACCACGATTCATGTGTGCAGAGCGCCCTGCTCTCCCCTGGCTGAGCACACCGACCAGAACCCACCCAGGGGACCTCCACGTTGACCTTTCAAGGAGCCTTGCCTTTATTGCAGGATGACAGTTTACTGCCGAAGAGGCAAGCTTATGCACAAAAACTAGGTGGGCACACGGTTTATTCTGTAACTTAAAAGGTTTGCCAGTGCCAAGGGTTAGTGAAGAAAACAAGCACACAAACAAACCCGCTTGGGAAAGCCAGCCTTGCAGTGGATGTTGGCTTTGCCCTCTCCCTACTGCTTGTGGGGAACACGTCCCTTTGCTCTTTCATCTTCTTCTCTAACTGTCCCTTCTCTCCCGTCACCACCGCATCCTTCTAATCCCAGCTCCCAGCACCCCTTGGCTGGACAACTGCTGAATTCTATCTTCCTACCTCCACCGCATCCTGGCACGTCGTTCATTTAGCCAACATTTATTCACAATCTGCTCTGTCCTCCACGCTGGGGACACTGCACAGCTCTTAGTCCCATGAAAGAGAGAGACGAGTGAGCAAACTGCAATGCATGGATTAGACCATAAGCTTCAGGGCCAGGGACAATACCATGTTGGTTGTAGGCTTTGTGCCTAGTATTTTAAATAAATGAACAATTTTTGAAAGTTATAACTTAACACATGTTCAAAGAGCTATGAAAAACTTCAGAAGACAGGGGCTGACTGAGTCAGCAGAGGAAAGGGACTGGCTTGGCTGGGCCAAGTGCAGGATGGTGAAACTGTACAAGGAGGTGACACTGACCCTGCAGTCTCGCCACAGGTGCTGTCCCCTCCAAAGCTCTTCCTGGACACTGCAATCCTCGGGGAGTCTCCTCTTCTGAGCTGGGCCCTTTAAAATATCTTGGCATGTCATATTCCTAATGACAGTGTTTTCATATGGATGTGTCATGTGTCCCTCATTAGGCTACAGTCTCTTTTAGTGATTACAGTTTATTTCCCACATGCATAGACCAGATATTCATAAATCTAGTCACTTTTTAATAGGATGTATTCTACTTTGGGAATGCCTTATTGTATATTTTATTTACTCATAAGACAAAAGGAATGCTTCCCTTTAAATATCAGTTTCTCTGGGACCTGTAATTGTTAACTTATAAACCTTTAATTACTTGCTAGAGTCTGGAACAGGGTCAGAAAGAAATTTTAAAGTGCCAGGTGTAACTATAAGTCGTGGTTCAATTCAGAAATGCAAATAAAGTATCTTTGGGTAAGTCAAAGGAAAACTGCAATTTGATTTGCCCAACATTTTGATTTTTAACATACATCGGCCCCATTAAAAAAACAAACAGTTTTAGATAGGTTTAAATACTAGTGAATATGTTGTTAGTTTTAGCAAGTGATATATCACAGAGATCTTCGGAGTCTATAAGTGGAGCAGTCGACTTCACACAGCTGGCGTAGAAACGGATTTTGAGAGTATAACTCTCAGAGAGCTTTGTTCTAAACATGAGTGGGTGCTCCATTTTTAAACTGCTCCAAAATAATTTGTTTTGATTTGATTCTGGAATGCAATTAATAAAAGACATATAATTTCAATATGTGATGTTCAAAATCCAACTTAAAGGGATTTTTAAAATTAGAACTCATAAGATTTGAATCTTAAATCTTAAATGGTTGTCATGTGTCTGTTTATGAAAAAGAGATTTTTTTTTTTTTCTTCATTCAGCTCAGCTTAAGCAAAAGTCCATTGTAGCACAAAACCAACAGTGGCATCCTGTGGCTTGGCCTGTGAATGACAAGTGTGTGTCACAATTGTGGTCTTGGGAGGCTTAGATTCATAGCTACACAAAGGTATAGAATCATTGCAAAGAACATGGCGATGCCAGGAGAAAAAAACAACCGTTAGTTATTTTTTAAGACCTAAAGTCATTATAAGTGAATCTTCATGGTCTTTTCTCTTTATTTCATGAGAGGGAAGTGCATGTATGATTTAAAATTGAATTGAAAATAAAACTAAGGAATTTACTTATTTTTTTAAAAAAGCTTATTTTGGAAGGAATCCAGCATGGGGATTCCCCTCTGTAATTTTTGTACAGAGAAAATTCCATTATTTTTCTCATGTTGTTATTGCAACATCTTATAACATATAGATCAAATGGTGAGTTTGTCTTTCTCATGTTTTATAAAAGAGAAGGAAAAGAGGAACATTTAAAAAATTGTAATTCCTGTGTAAGTGTGGGAAATGGAGTAGAAGAATCCATACCAAACCATTAACAACTGCCAACACTTTATCTTTTTTTTCCCAGGAATAAAATACAAGTAAATCTTTGGTGTTCTTTGACACCCTCAGCCTTGTCTTGAAGGACGTCACTGTCGTAGCTTCCCTGTGCAAGCTTCAATCTTCTCACTTTTTTTTCACATTTTTAATATTTTCGTAAGTGATATAGTGTTGCTTTATCCTATTTAAAAAACTTTTTATAAATAGAAATATGGTGTTCATATTCTATAAACTTTCACTCTCAAGATGTAGTGGAATTCTCATAAATGCCTACCTTGAGTGAAAAAATTTATAAAATATGAATGCCATAATTTTATTTAAGTAATCTTTTAAATAAGAAATATATATATACACACACACATACATATATATATAATAAAGGTATTTGGATTTCCACTTTTGAAAATTACCTGTTCTCATTTTTTCCCCACTTTCCTATTGGAGTGCTTTCATTTTCTTATTTGTTTATTTATTTATTTAGGTTCTTTCTCCATTAAATATAAATTCTCTGATAAAATAAAATATGTATTTATCAGGTCCGTTGTTATAGATCGTGCAACTATCTTCTCTAAGCCTGTTTCTTCTTTTTTTAATCTCAAACTTTACGATATATTTTGTTATAAGAGTGTTTCCGTTTTGAGGGAATTATATGTTAATTATATTTATTTAGGACTTCTAATCTACATTTATAAGAGAGATTACCCTGTAGTTGTTGGTTTTTTCCTCTTGTACTGCCCTTGTTTCATTTTGGTGTCAAGCCTCTACTAGCTTTACAAATCAAGTGACCTGCTATTCTGTCCTATTGTCTGTAAGAGCTTATAATGATGATCTTTTCCTGGAAGATTTGGTAAAATTCACTACTAAAATCATCTAAGACTAGTGTTGTAGGGGGAAGGTGGTCAGGAGGTGGGAACGTTTGTCAAATCAACTTTTTTAATGCTAAAATTGCCTTCTTCAGTTTTCTGTTTCTTTTTCAGTGTCAGAAAGTTATATATTTTTCTAGAAAATTAGGAATTTTATCTATATTTCCAAATTTATTGACATAAAATTGTGCAGCAGATTCCCTTATGAGTTTTTTCATTTCTATGGCATCTGGGATATATCATATTTTTCCATTCCTAGTGTACTTCATTTATTTCAGTTGCTGAATAATATTCTATTGTATGGAGAGCCACAATCTATTCAATTATCAGTTGACGGCTATTTGGGTTGTTTCCATTTTTGCCTATTATGAATAATGCTGCTATGAACATAAGTGTACCAGTTTTTGTAGACATAGGTTTTCATTTTGGAGAGCATATACTGAGGGGTATAACTTCTATCTAAACACAAAAAGGGAGGGCATTATTAAAGATGTTAGTCTGCTTTTCTGCAGCTGGTCATAAGAATAAGGTTGGTCGAATAACTACCCATTCTACCCCCATACTTCCCTTGCCTTTTACCAGCACCTCAGTTGGTTGATTCTTTGCTTGATAACATGATCCAAACTTTTAGTTTTGAGGAGTGTGACTCCTTGGTGATTCTGCCCATATGGAGTTGATGTAGTCCTTTGTTAACCTTGACCATGGGGCAGGAAGTACAAATAGACACCCTAGGGGGAAGCCCCCAGCTTCTTTGAACACTGTTCCTTCTTAGTGTAGTAGCTCTCTTAGCTCCCCTGGATAGCCAGCGCCAGCCCTGCAGCACTCACCCTGACCTCCCCTCTTTTCTTATTCTCTTTGTGGCCTCGGACATTGAAATGCCAGGGAGCAGTTTAGTTCCAATTCAGGGGAATGGGCGGTGGGTCCACTGGTGATGGTGGAAGATGAAAGGAGCGGTGGGGATTGTTACCTGTGTGTGTTACAGTGTTGAAAAAAAATAGACATGCAGAGTATAGCTACAGTGCTTTCTAGCATCAAATGATCTAGCAATTCCGCTCCTAGTATATACCCAAGAGAATTGAAAACAGGTGTTCAAATAAATACATCTGCACACATGTGTACATATGCTCGTAGCAGCACCATTCACAATAGCCAAAAGGTGGAAAGAGCCCAAATGTCCATCAATGGGTGAATGAATAAACAAATGTGGTACATATAATGGAGTATTATTCAGCCATAAAAAGGAATGAAGTATCTATACATGTTACAAGGCGGGTGAACCTCGAAAATATTATTGGGTTGGCCAAAAAGTTCGTTCGGATTTTTCATACGAGGTTATGGAAACCCCCGAACGAACTTTTTGGCCAACCCAATATGTTAAGTGAAAGAAAGCCAGACACAAAAGGTCACTTACTGTGTGAGTCCATTGATATGAAATGTCCAGAATAGTTAAATCAACAGAAACAGAAAGCAGATTGGTGGTTGCCAGGGGCTGGGAAGAGGAAGGGTTGGAGAGCAGCTGCTTAATGGGACAGGGTTTCCTTTTAAGGGAGTGAAAATGTTTTGCAAGTAGATGGAGGTGGTGGTTATACAACATGTGACTGTAGTAAATGCTACTGAGTTGTTCACTTTAAAATGGTTATTTTTATGTTACGTGAATTTCACCTCAATAAAAATGAACAAATAAAACCCTCTATGGTTTTACATTCCCTTGCACATTTAAGCAAGGGATTATTCCCAACCTTTATTTCCTCTCACAGATGTTCTTTTCTCTACCATCCCCTTTTTCTTATCTTTTAAGGGTATTCTTTAGATTAAATGTAGGCTAGGAGTTGTTAATAATTTCAGGATAAATGTTTAGATTAGATAAAAAGATATTTGAAAACAAAACAAAACAAGAGACAGATCGAATTAGCATTCCTCTTTGGTTATATGTTATAGAAATCCCTTTGAAAGAACTGTGTTTTTAGTGAGAAATTAACACATAAAATCATTTTTCCTTATAAGCTTGGAGCCCTACCAGACATCTTTAACTGGGCGGAATTGCTTCATGTAATGAGTGATTTAAAGCAAAAGTAACAACCTAAATGTTAGAGAGTTACAATTGGTCCATTTGAAGAGAACAAGCCTTGTAGGTGGGAGCAGCGCCGCCAGGAGAGCACAGATGCCCTTTCCATGATGAGACCCCCCCTTTAAGGACCATAATAGAGACCAGTTAGGTAGAGACAAACCCAGATGTGTCTCAATTTGTCAGAAGCCTTGCTCTGTTTCCCCCACATGGTTGGGGTCTGATAAAATCCCATACATGGTTTGGTCCAGCACATTCTTCTCAGTATTTACATCCCAAGGGGAGTTTTAAGGGACATTTAATCCTCATGTTTCTGGTTCATTTTCCCTGAACTCATCAAAATGAGGTTATGAAAGATTGCTTTGATCTTTACCAGGACTTGTTCACGAGAGACATGAGGCCATTACTTTCAAAACAGAAACCTCTTCTCTGCCAAGAGCCTGGGGGTTAACAGCATGATGTCAGAGCTTCATTCGAAGCCCCCAACCTTTGAGACCCAACTGGATCCTAAACTTGGCTTGGGGAGGCCTGCTGCCCTCCAGCCTAATAAAGCCCATTGATTAACTGTCAGACCAGCTGTGTAACGAGTGAATTTTTAGTGGCTGTGCCATTTTCTTGGTTCCAGGCCAGAAATGATTGGTATAAAACTTACACCATTAGGGAGACATTTCAGAGAGAAATTGGTATTTGCATAATGAAGGGCTGCCTTCCAAATAAAAATGTGCCTTACAGGACAAGTATTTTTTAATAATGAAAATGTAAATAAATCTGTTAACGGCAGCCTTCTTTGGGTTCTTCCAGAGACCATACACACTTGAGGGTGAATTACTATAAGGCAAATCACAGATTCCCTGTCCCGTTGCTTTAATATTTGTGGAGTTCAGTGTCCAAGGTGTAAGGATGGGAAATAAGTATATTATAAAACTATGACCAAAATTCCTGCTTCAATAAACTTGAACGATCCTCTGGTGAGATAAGACTGTAAAAGGCACTAGACTTTAGACTTTAGGGGTCATAGTTAAAGTTCTTTAATTTGTCAGGAATAGAAACCAAGTCATGCCAGATTGGGCAAGAGGAATTTGTTGGAGAGATATGGAGATGTCTTGCGGCATTAAAGAATGATCTGGACACAGTGTTTAAGAAGGGCAGGGGCTGCACCAGGGCTGCTGGGGGTCTCAGTTGCTAGTGTTTCTTTTTCAGATTGAACTGAGAACTAAAGGCAGAAACATCATAGAGGATTTGGCATGGGATACGATTTTGTGAACTGTGTCGAGGACAGGCTAGGTAATCCCAACTATCATCCCCCCAAAATGAGGTAGTTAAATATTTAAATGACCAGAAAAAAATCTTAGAACCTGAGCTGAAAGCGTCCTTTAATGTCACCCCTTCTTCTTTAGCCCTGACACCTGGGCATTTGGCATCTGTTTAAACACTTCCCATGAAGGGACACTACTTATGAGGACAGCCTATTCCATTATTGGACCATATGAAATATAAAAAGGTCTTATATTGAGTGAAATTTGACTTCTACCCTTTGGTTCACTATCTAGACTTTGAACACGCAGATCAAGTCTTACACAATGTACACAAGATAATTGTTTATATGTTGAAGACAAATCAATGCCCTGGCCTCTTGGCTTTCTCTTATTCTAGCTAAGCATATTTAATGGCTTCAGATAGTTATCATATACTCAGATTTTTCCCCCTGTCCAACCTCTTCTACACATAATTTAGTCTCAAGTGGCCCTCTTAGAATGCAGTATCTAGGATGGAATATACACTCCAGACATGGTCCAGACAGCAAATTTCTATTCATGTGGCTTTGGGTTGTATTACCATTATGGTGTTGACTCAGGTTGTGATTGTGGTCCAAGCATGAACTGTTGCTAAATCAGCTCTCCCCTTTTACCCTCTTGTGCAATTAATTCTTTAAACATAAATGCTGCCAAAAAGGAACAATGAGTAGTCATTGCTCAGATTATTTTGACTTTTGTCCTTGCCTTCTGTTCTATTAACTGTCTTTCCACCAACAATTGATAAGCATGGATTTTATCCCTTACTCCAAGTCATTGCTTAAAAAAAAAAAAAGTTGAACTGACCAGGGCCAAGTACAGAGCCTGTCGATCTGGATTGGAAATGTCTCCACAAGTTGACACTGAGCAGTGGTCTCTGAGTACAGTTATTCAACCAACTGTGTATCAGCTCAGATGCAGGGTTTTGTAGAGTATGTCTGATGGAAGAACTGTTTCTTTAAATATTGATAAGGTTTACTTTAAAAGAAAATGTTCTGAGTTTTTATTATTATGCCCAGTGAATCATTAAGAATGTGGAATACCCTTTTACGTGTGTCTGTGTGGGGAGTATTATCTGGTGGAGTCTCATAACACACTCTTGGGAAACACTGACTGAATCCTATTAGCGTGAGCACGCGCGTTTCCGATTGGTTCCACTAGGATTTAAATGAGAGTCTTGATCAAGTGCTCTGCTATAATCAAGATAAAGTCTACGGCATGCCTCTGTGCTACCAGTCTATCAGCTCTGTCCAAGGAGGAGAGAGTTAAGAACTGAGCCCAAGAGTGCAAGAGTAATCAAGGTGCATGTTGGCTGGGAGACTTCAGAGACATGGGATCTCAGGTCTTAAAATGGCCAAAATATTCAGCTGAAGAATGAGAGACAAAGGTTGAATCAAAGGCTGAGCCCATTCCCAGCTAAGATCCAGAAGGAGAGCCCAAGCATGGTGGCCAGGACAGTCAGTGGTGCTCATGAGCGGTGGCAGCTGGGTTTTAAATCAAAGTCCTGTGGCATCTGGGTCTACCCTTTAGGGCCAAGATTCTGCCTGAGCGGACACTGGACTTGACGGCTTGAGGGTTAAGAAGCTTCTTTCTGTCTACCTGCTAACACTCTGCTGCCTGCCCTGTCGGGTCTGGTCTTTCTTTGTTCTTCTAAGCTAGGCGTGAAAACATAAACTCCCTCTGTTGTCCTTAGGATACCCCCCCACAAGCCTTGATTCCATTTGGCTGTTAGCCTTCCTGACATTCTTCCTCTTCTTAGGTTTCCTTCCTGGTCATCTTTGGTTCTTCTTCCCATCTTTCATCTTTAATACATTTCTACATTTTATTCTTTTACAAGTTCTATATACTCATTAGCATCTACATTTGCTTTTGGGCCATTTCTACTAAGTTCAGCAGCAATATCCTATAGCTGGATTTATTCGTACAGTGGATATATTCCTGAAAAAAATGAATTTCAGTAAATTGAATTATATTTTGACTACTCACAGAGAGTTTGAAATTTATAGATTCTTCCAATGGGTATTTTTTTTTGTAAAGTTGAAGAATGGTTTTGTAAGTCAAATAACCTCTAATTTGCCAATTGTGTAAGTCTGTATATTTAGTTTTCTTAAGTCATGGTTAATCTACATCAATAAACACTGCATTTTAAGTTTATCAAGTGGCAGAGTATCTGGTCAGTTGACCAGAATTAACTGATGTGATTTCATGACTGTGTTCAGCTTTACAGTATGATTTAAGGTTTACACTTAGTAAATTAAATGAGATCATTTTATAACTACTCACAGTAGGGGCTGACTCAGTGTGTGATGTACGCAATGGAATAATGAATCTGCACTAGCCCAGATGGTACCTTCTGTTGTTGCCCTTCATGTCACTTACTCATTCACCAAACATTGTGGAGTGCCTAGAATATTCTGGAAACTTGGAATACAAATGCCGCGGGTTTAATTCCCATCAGACAGGTACTTAGAGTAATTCGCTGCCAGGCACCCAATCCTAAATCCCTGCAAATATCTTTAATTACTAATTAGATGGGGATTGACACAATCCAAGGAGACAAGCAGGCGATCTGGAATCAAGCTGGAAAAAAGCACCAATGGGAAGTTCACAGACCCTGGACCATACCCAGTGGCTCTTTGCTTGGACGTGGACGGGCCATGACTCCATATTGAGTCTATGGGAAAGTAACAAACATAGGTCCAATTCTGCTCACGTCTCCATGGCCGGGGGGGATGATAATCAGAATATTATATTCTTATTATATTATATTCTTATAATAAGAATAATCTAATATTCTATTAGAGTCTGCTCCCTTCGTGCCAGACACTATTCTAAACACTTTGCGTGTATTGACTCATTAAGTCCTTACAACGCCCCCCATGGGGTAGATTCTGCTACAATTTCTATTTTACAAAGGAGATGACTGAGGGCACAGAGGGGTAGAGTATTTTGCCCAAGGTTGCACAGCATGTAAATGGTAGGGCTGGGGTCCATCCAGGCAGGTGACCTTGGAGCTCATGCCTTGGTGGTCACAAGGCTCAAGTGAGGTAGCAGTCGGTGGGAGCCTCTTGGCTCTGTGATGCCGCACAGGTGAAGATAGTATTAATAGTGCTGCAAATCACCAACACCGGACCTCAGACTCTCTACCCATACAGATGCTCTTGATTTACCCAGTAATAATCAAATGATTTATACACATCCTCTCCTGGAACAAGTATATAGCAACCTAGTTCTGGTGGGTTATGAAATAGATGTAAAAAATCCAAATGGCTTATGGAGAAATCAGATTTTACCCTGGGACAGGGGTGATAGAACACCTCAGGTCAGGGGGACCTCAAAGGCTCCCTGTTCAGAATTCTCCCCCAATTCCCACTGTACACTTGACTCTCTCCCACATCCCCATAAATCTGAGTGCCCTGGGTGTCTGGATATTGGATTAGAGATGGGTATTGATGGATGAGGACAGACAGAACAAGGCCTGTAAAAAGTGATTCATTAACCTAGGCAACACTTTATAGCTAAAAATTTCAAAGCTGGGGGCTATCTTTCCAAAACACAGATCTAACCATGTGTCTCCTCTGCTGAAAACTTATTAAGGGCTCTCCTTTACCACAGGGTAAATTCTCAAGGTCATGCTCAAGGTCCTCCGAGAGCTGACTCCTTCCCCCGTTTCCCCCAGCAGGCCCGGCAGGCTGCGCGGTCCAGGCGAGTCCTGCCACCCTCCCCCCACCCCCCAATCCCGCCACCCACCCTCCTCCGCTGCCCCGGGCTCCTGCTTGGTAGGCCCGGTGCAGATATGCCTGCCCGGGGAGCTCCTCTCCAGAGCCCAGCCTGTGGCAGAGTCAGGTCCCTGTAGGTCAGAGCCCAGAAATTCCTGCGACCCAGAAGGTGAGAAACAGGGTCCGAAGAGCCCGGAGGAGAAGGGGAGGTTGGCTGAGGGCTTGGCCTTGCGGGGGGATCACAGGAGGAGGGGCCAGCCCCCTGCTGCTACCCTTCAGGCTCTGTGGTCACATCACAGGGTTGTCGCCAAACCCTGCCATGTCCTGCTGGGTCGAGAGCTCACTGGGTCTGGAGCAAAATCTGCAGGGACAAGTGGGATGGGCCCCAACAAATGCGATAAAGGCAGGGAACCCCACTGCACAGCAGAAGAAGGGCCCGGGCGGCCCCCCAGCTGACGTTTCTCTGACTCCCTGGGGTCCTGGTCACAGCACCAAGCGCCCACTGAACCGAACACGAGGCGACACGTGGGCAGATGCCCCACCAGGAGCTCACGCTCTGTCCATGCTGCCCTCCTTTACTCAGCTCCTTGACCTTGTGTCCCAGGCGCTTTGTTAGGGGGAAGGACAGCCCCTGCCCCCAGGATCTCCGGGACACCGGGCCCATCGCAGGGAGGCACAGAGGGAGTGGTGGCCCACCCACCTGGGAAGTGTCTGGACTGAGGCCTGAGGGACGGGGGATGTTCATACGTCTGCAGGTCCGGGGTCCTGGGGCAGCGTAGAGGGCAGAGGGCTGCTCCAGGCCGAGGGAAGGTGGCTTCTCGCCGCATGTGGCCACGCTGGTGGGACTTGGCTGTCTTCCCCCCTCCGCGCTCCCCCCTGCCGCTTCTTCCTCTCCCCATGCCTCCCGTTCACGTTCTGCTTGTCCTTCTGGGTCAGCCTCAGGTTGCACGCGCACGCTGAGCCGACCCCCCGCGAGTCCCCCCTGCCGCTTGTCCAGGAAAGCTTGCTGGGGAAGGCCCTTCGGAGGATGGAAGCAGTTTGCAGATGGAGCGCGAAATCAGGCCGCGGGCTTTTGGAGGAGGCAAAATTATAATTTGCATTTCTCTGCGGAGCGAGAACTCTGCAATTTAGGATTTTGCCTAATTGCTCTTCAGCGTTTTTCCCAGGCACTTCTTCTCCTGGGCGGCCCTGTGATTGTTGGAGAGCTGCGCCGTTAACGGCTCTGAAGCTCCATCCAACCACGGCTCAAAGATGGCTCAGGTAGAGAGCAGGGCAGTCCTGAGTTCGGCTTTTTTTTCCGGAGTCCTGATTTGCTCAGCATCTGGAGGAGAGGGAGGGGCGCTGGCGCTGGCGAGAGGTTCCGCGCGCATATCTGCAGCAGCATCTCCGGCCTGTGGCTGCTCCGCTTTCCGCTCTGAGCAGCTGGTGGCCAGGACCGAGGGGACGCCGAGGCGGGCACGTTACGTTCTCTCGGCAGCGGGGCTCTCCTCGCCCATGCGTGTGAGGCTGAAGCCCCTCTGTCACTCATTCACACTATGGACATTTGGGAAAGTTACCTACTTCCTTTAAAAACGTATTTTTTAGTGTCCCTAAGTGGCAGTAAGACTGGCAAGCGACAACCTGGAGTACTGTGTGGGGAATCAGGTCCCGCAGGCTCCCCTTCTCCCCGTGATCCCCACGCAGGTTCAGACCCAACCCAAGCTGTGCTGTCTCCCTCTGTCTGAGTTCGAGGTATTGCCAGCAATCTTTTTCTTTTTTAAATGAAAGGCACACCAAAAGAACGGAAGTTACGGGCATTTTTATCAATCACAGGCAAACGCCTTGGCAAGCAAGGACACTTTCCATTCAGCTTCAGCTCTTTGTGGTTGTAAGTTAAGGCCACAGATGTTAAAGCCACAGGGAGCCATGTTTCCAGGTGGGGCAGGGGCCAAGCTAAGAATATGATGTTCTTCAACAGTCCTACCTCTATCCAGGACCATCGTCCAATTCAAATCCCTTCACACGTGGCCAGCCCTTTTATACAGGTCAAGCCTGGCTGAAAGGAACATCCTGGAGGTTTTGAAGTGGACAAAAGCACATCAGACTTTGCTACAACATAGCACAGGGCTATGCACAGAACAGTGTGTGTGTGTGTGTGTGTGTGTGTGTGTGTGTGTGTGTGTGTGTGTGTGTGGGAAGCAGGCATTGCTTACAGGAAAGCGGTTCTGAACTAGCTCATTCAATGTTGCAAAATAATGATTAAAGTCACTATGTCTTGTTTGCCTTCTACCATCCAGATGCTTTGCATACATTATCTTTAATCTTCAAAACAACTTTATAAAAGTGTTACTATCCCACTTTTACAGATGAGGAAACTTAGACTCAGATAATGTATTCATTTGCTAGGGCTGCTATAACAAGGTACCACAAACTGGGTGGCTTAACCCAACAGAAATTTATTCTCTCACAGTTCTGGAGGCTGGAAGTCTGAGCTCAAGGTGACAGCAGGGCCGTGCTCCCTCTGAGATTCTGGATAGAACCCTTCCTTGCCTCCTTCTACCTCCTCCTGGTGGCTGTCCATCCTTGGGTGCTTTGTTTTTCAGCTGCATCACTTTGATCTCTGCCTCTGTCATCCCATGCATTCCCCCATATGTATCTTGGTGTCTGTGTCATCTCCTCTTTCGTAAAAGTCATATCGGATTAAGGACCCACCCTACTCCAGTAAGACCTTATCTCAACTAATTACATCTCAATGACCCTATTTCCAAATAAGGTCACATTCTGAGGTTCTGGGGGTTAGATCTTCAAATATCTTTTTGGAGGACACAGTTCAGCGTAGAGCACAGCAGCGAAGTATATTGCCTAAGGTATCACTGCAAGTGCAGAGAAAATTTGAACCTCGTACTGACTCCCAAACTCCTTTTCTTTCCCGTACACTAATTTATGCAATTGATGTGTGTAAGTTACTCGGGCTTATTCCAGCTTTGTATTTTCTTATCCACAACCTGCTTTTCAGCCCCAGTTACTGGTCCCTGAAGTGGGGAGATGAGAAGGAAGGTGGAGGTCAGGGCCGAGGAGCTGAGTCAGGCTCAGGAATTGCATCTGTATGTATCCGAGGTCCAGTCAGGAAAACAGAAATTATAGTAGGTATGTCAAACGGAGAGGATTTAATACAGATATTTGGTTATAGAAGTACCGGAAGGACTGAGAGAACAAAAACAAAACAAAAAAGGGTGGGGAGAGACTATAGTAGGAACAAAAAAGAGAGTCTATGGTAAGAAATCATGTGGGTAATATGGCAGCTGAGGTTCTGGAGAAACCTCCCTTTGATAACTTCACAAATGTATGGCTGAGGTAAAGGGAAAGGATTAAAGCCCTGAAAGGATATAAGAGAAAATCAAAGCTGCCATTCACCCCAAGGCATTCACCATCCATGGTGTTCTAGATCTTGGACTCTAAGAGGCTACGGCCCTGATGGCAGTGGGTAGAGCCTAGGACCACTGCAAGCTGGAATGTCAGACCAGAGATACCTATACAAGCTAGGTCCTCTGATGAGTACCGCTCTTGAACTAGAGAAAACCACCAGACAGAACAAAAAGAAGACTTGCTCGTCTAAAGCTAGGCTCTGAGTGAAGCAAAAAACAAGACTGAGACAGGGAAGGAGACATATTGTGTCATATGGGGGCAATATGGTGGTCTCCCTCAAGGGAGAGAAGCAGAACCCAATTCTGTCTCCCTGGCAGTGCCTGGTGACAGCACAGAACTTCTGGGGAGACAGCTTGTGGGACACCAAATGAGGCTCAGTCTTGGGCCCTGGGGCTCCCAGTCTTGGCAAAGATCCCTGCCCAAGCCTGACCCAGAAGCAGTAGGGTAACTTGCCTTCAAGAGATCACCTTGGCTCTGAGAAATGACATCATTGTCAGCCACAACGAACTGGAGATCTTGGCTCATCCTCCATTTTTAGGCAAGAACCTTCTGGATTCTTCTAGGGAAAGGGAGAACTCCTCTTACCAATCAAGAATGAGATGAAGTTTTCTGCCAGCCTGCTGTCAGGGTGTTTTAGAGTCTTGTTTAATTTCATTTCAATAACATAAAGATATGTGTGATTTCTTGCATATCTGAGTTTGTGGAATGAGAATTGTCCACACTACACAAGCAATATCTATACCTCAGGGGAATTTGAAGAAGGATTTCCTCCATTTATGCCAGGGAAGATCACCTGAGGGATGATCGGTATGCTTGTTCTTTGCAGAAATAGGGTGTGCTCGCCCCACAGAAGTGAAATTCTAGATCTTCTACGAGTTGGCTACAAGAGGGGCCAACCTTTCCTTTGTCTATGGTATTGAGGGGATTGTAAAGCTGATGGGAGGGCAAGGAATAGGAAGGACATTTCATAATATGCTAAGAAGATCAAAGTACCAACTCGTTTGCAAATTGTAGGCTACCAGAGAACAATACTTCCAAGCACTAGCCCACCCGGGGAGTAACTGTTTCACAAGAAGATCTAAGAGAGAGTCTAAATATACCATTTCAGGTTTAGATACAAAAGTAGAAGTCAAGTAGCTGGGTCTTATATCTTTAATGTTCAATTAATTTAAGACACTCGGAGTATTTGATCCAGTGTCAGTGGTTTTGATTACCATTGTTAAGGAATCACCTGCAGAAGTAATTTTATCCCAAAGCAGGATCCATGGTTATACTTATTTATTTTTGTCCTGACTCTTCCTGGGTGAGAGAGCTTTTAGTTATACTTGGTAGGGGAAATTAACTACCCAGAAGAAAATAGGTTATTTTCTTGGGAAAAGAAAGTTCTAGAAAACCAAAAAATTTTGAGGTTTTTTTGTTTGCTTTTTTAAAAGAGCATTTCTCAGTGGGGTTTTCACATTTCTACTATTATCGGCTTGTTTTTCTTGATGGAAAGAATATTAGGGGTTAAAAAGAAAAAATGAAAGGGAAACATAGCAATTCAAAAGTGACTATGTTGTCCATGTATCTCTACTTCCAACAGTTGAAGAGTGGAAAAGTTGGTAAATAAGCCCCAAATTCCACGCATCTTCTTAACCAGTTGTCTGGTTTTGAACAGACAACTGAGATACAGTGAGAAGTTCTTGTATTATCTTCAATGCCAGTGATTAATACTAATTTACTTTGGGCATTTCAGTGGTGTCTTGTGGAGCCTGAATTGGACCATCAAAAATAAATGTTGCACAGTATTTTCCCACAAGGGGCACTGATGTACTTGAGACAAGTCGTCCTTGGCAGGCAGTATGAAGTCAGAAGGAGCTTCTGCCTCTGGCCCACAGTTCCCATTAATAAACCTCCAAGAGCATCATGGCTCCAACCTTCGTGATTTCCATCTCCCACCTAGACTAATAAATGGATCTCTTGGAAATGAACCATGAGCACAATTTTAAATTTAAATATTGTGTCACCCAGATCGAACATGCTTTCTTTCAGTCACGATATTAACTCAGGTGAAGGACGTACTGAATTGAAGATCTGGCTATGTTGGCAGAGGCCTTTAGCCTAATCAAGAAATTTATGGGCAGACAAATTTGTTAGGGAGCCAGACATCTTCTCTAAATCGAAACATCTCGAGTCATTTAGCAGCTGATCTGTGGTGTCCCTGAGCTTCCTTGAGGTCAGTTAGAGGACCTTATCCATTTAGTGCAGCGTTATGACTTTAACAAATGACTGTTTTTTTTCCTTTCTTTCTTTCTTGGTTACCAGAACTAATAAAAACTTCATGGAGATTTAGAGACACCTAATGAAACCAGGAGTGTTGAATTCCATGCCTACCTGTTCTAGTTCTTCCTGGGAAATTCCACATGCCCAGCTTTGAAAAACAGAATGGAAACCAGTCAAGGAATTGGGTATATTGCCATCTAGCCTACCCAGATGGGGGAGAGCTTGCACATTCAGTGTCTGCCACTCAGCACGGAGCCTGTCACATGTTATCACTCACGGATGCGACAACTTTTCTGGCTTCTGCCTCTGAAGACATTCAGTGAGAGTTGGCAACTTGGTTGGTATTTCAGACAAAGAAATGAGGGCGTGGATTGAAAACAGACAGGGCTTGCAGGCTTTAAGAATGGCAGCTTCATGTCAAGATTCCAACAAAAATATTGATCAGCTGCCGCCCTCCCTTTTTTTTAAGGCAGCAGGAGACTCTAGATCCAAAATTCTGTATAATCCCTCTCTACTAACAACAACAAACAGCTCTTTGGCACTGTTTATACTATTCTTGGCAAGGCACAGAGCTCAGGTGACATCAAGTGTGACTATATAGATATATATATACAGTGAAGTCAGCTTATAATTAATTTCTGCAGATTTACAAATTTAACTGCATAGGAGTTAACATTTCTGAGAGACAGGAAAGACCACAAACAAATAGATAATGGCATATGACACACATGAGGCGGAGTGCTTATTTCCTTAATATACAAAGAGCTCTTAAAAGTGAATAAAAAGATAAGTAACCCAGTGGAATAATGGGCTTTCACATATGTTATAAATATTCTAATCTGGTGTGACAATTACTCTTTAACCTTATTTCTGTGACTTTCCCAGGCTTGTATTTTATGTGGTCAAATCTGTATGTCTTTCTTTCACTTTTACGCTTAGAAAGGCATTCCTCATTCTGAAATACATCTGTTTGATTTTGGATTTGGGAGGGCATTAATTTCTGATCTGTCCATTTTCCTATATAATTAGCTGGTTGTTCCAGCTTCATTTATGGCCTGGTCCTTTCTTTCCCCACCAATGCATGGTGTCACCTTGATCTTACATTAAATGCTTACGTGTGCTAAAAATAACAAGTCCTTTGGGCGGGAGTGCAGTGGATGAATCGGAGGCGTTTGCAGAGGTGGTGTTTGCAAGATGTGGACATCCTTCCTTTTCCCTCTGCCCACCCCCCTTCCTCCCCAGAGATTGCAAACAGAGGGAAGGAAGCCAGGAAAACATTAAACGAGGTCTGTTGCTCTGGATAATGTCTTGGAAGAAAAAATGCAGGCGGGGGTTTTATGGTTTAAAAACGCTTACCTGCTTCAAGAACCCTTCGAGAGGGACCGTAGCTGCCCCATACTGGGCGCTCACTTGACACCAGGGCGCTCACTCTGAGCACCTACAGGACGACGTCGCTCATCCTCAGGACCACCCACGACGTGGGTGCTGTCATCCACCCCAATGTTAGAGATGAGGAATCACACCCAGAGGCCTCAGGTCGCTTCCCACCAAATCGTTTGGAAGGACAACAGTCTAAAATGTGGCTAAACCAGCCAGTCAACAAAGGTGCTGGGATTGTCACGTTCTTCAAAACGGTTCCTCTCAACAAAGACATCAAGTGTCACAAACACTTGACCAGGAAGGTCCCTGCAGCTGGGACGCAGTGCTATCTGGTGGAAATGGTCCTGGGTTAGAAAGTGATCTAGCCAGGTGATTTGTACGGTTCTGGGAACTGTGGACCACCATCGATTTCTAGGTACTCACTGAACTCCTGTTCCTTTCACATCAACGCTTTTCCTTTCCAGGAAAGCGAAGAAAAAGGCTTTTCATCTCTCTAACTGGCTCAGGGGGGCACGGCAGAGACCTTTTTACCACAAGATCCTGTGGTAGCTCAGAGAATTCTGTATCTAAATCTCTGGAGATTAGTGACCTTTGAGTGTGTGCTTTCATAATTTATAATCAATTGTTGGGTTTGCAGACTTTCACTGAGTGACTCAATGGGCTGGTGAGGTGACAGGTGTCGTGAGCACGTGGTAAAGCGGGGATGAGGCCCCCCGGCCAGGGCAGTGCGATATGGTGTAAGGCACAGGTCCCCAACGCCTGGGTGGCGGTCCGCTGCTGGTCCGCAGTCTGTTAGGAAGCGGGCGGCACAGCAGGAGGTGAGAGGCAGGCGAGCAAGCGAAGCTGCATCTACTGCTGGACAGCATGTAGATCCCCATCGCTCCCCATCGTTCGCATTACCGCCTGAACCCTCCTCCCCCATCCCCGCCTCCGTCTGTGGAAACATTGTCCTCCACGAAACCGGTCCCTGGTGCCAAAAAGGCTGGGGACCGCTGGTATAAGCTATGGTGGCACATGCCTTGGGAACCTGCTTTTCTCTCTGAAACGGGGCTCTGTTCACATAAATTCAGAAGCACCGGACACTAGGTTTGGATCAGGTGTCAGGAGTCCTGGATTCCTGAGCCGGCTTTGTAACTGGTCTTCATAACCAGACCCTACTTCAGTGTTCTTATCTGGAAAATAGGAGTATCGACATAGCTGTGCGTTTCTCTGTAAGTGACTGCAAGCCTCACATGTATGTGAACGTGTCTTGAAGTGTGTACGTTGCTCTAAAGATGCAAAGTTTTACTACCAAAAACAAGAAATATTGTTAGTTGATTGTTTTTTGTGGTGGTTGTGTGTGTATGTGTTTTGTGGCTGTTTGACCATCTCGGCACTAAGCAACTGGTTTGCTGATCCAGGCTTGACTGTTGGCTCCAAGTCAGAAAGACACAATCTCTTGTTCTCGCCTCCCCACCGAGGAGCCTTCAAGCTCCCCGATGAGGAATGGGCTGCCTCATTTTTTTGTCAGTTCAAACCACATCCTGCCCATTTCCACTTTCCATAAGACAGCTCGTGACACTGGCGGTTTTAAGATGCGGCAGG
This sequence comes from Balaenoptera musculus, assembly GCF_009873245.2. Lineage (NCBI taxonomy): Eukaryota > Metazoa > Chordata > Mammalia > Artiodactyla > Balaenopteridae > Balaenoptera > Balaenoptera musculus. Next base: position 77,543,721 of record NC_045798.1, read on the forward strand.
CTTCTCCGTGAAGCGATAGCAGAAGACTTTTTAACAGAAGTGAAAATAATTCATCCAGTGGTTAACATGTCAGGTCTAGGCATTGAGTTTACCCTCCACCCTTCAACTTGATCCAAACCCCTGATTTGGGGGATGAATGGCTGGCTACTCAGCCTTCTCTCATGGTCTCGACTCTTACAGCTTTCTAGACAAAAACTAAGTGCAAGGCAGGAAAGACAGAGGTGTCCCCGAGAGAGGGCTGCGTACTGTCCAGGCTTGGGCCCGAATCCAGTTGATGGCACAGTCTTCAGTAGGTGGAAGGGACCTGGGCAATCTTCTAGTCACTGTACAGATGAGGAAGCGTCTTCATTTTACCACTCAGGAAACCGAGTCCAGGGACAGACAGTGCTTTGACCAAAGAGACAGAGCCCGTTAGAGGCAGAGCCTGGACTGGTCCCTGGGTCTCGGGGCTCCTGGCTCAAGTTCATTCTAAGTAGACCAGTTGTACCCATATCTTTAATTTAAGGACTGTTGGCATCGCTAGAATAGGTGAATTCGTCCTGGTGACTGGTTTGGGTCCTGGTGACCAAGGGGCACTTCTCACAGCTGGAAGCTGTTTGCTGAAAGCCAGGATGGGACCAGCACCAAACAGCAGATGAAGCCCACGCTCAGCTTAGCCATGTCCCAAGCAGGGACACCAAGTGTTATAAATGTTTTGAAAGAATTTGACACTTGAAGAAGGAGAGAAAAGGAAGAGGAAGAAGCAACGGCATTATTATTTAAGTAATCGTTAGAGAAAATCAGAACTCTGGGATTCTTAAACTGATGGTGTGGAATCATTTTTATTTTTAAGCGCACGAATGCAGACACCACAATCTTTCCAGTGTTCATGGGAAACTGGGCCAAGAGAGGGGAGAGCCATGGCCTGGAGCAGGGCTGCAGCAGGAAGCCGGCCAGGAGACAGACTCAGGACCAGCCTGAGGGGCGAGCATCCCCACAGCGGGCACCCCGCGGCCCCATGCTGTCCAGCGGGTGCCCAGGGCCGCTCTTTATGCTTCCGTCCGGGAAGCCTGGAAGGCCCAGGCCCTGCTGACGGTAGGAAACAGCATTTTCCAAAGACACCTGCCTCACAGACTTCTGACCTTGGACAGTGTTTATCCCCAGGCTGAGGGCTCCCTTATCTTTCAAGGGTAAGCGGTGGCCTGTAAACGGTTAACTTATTAACTCGACTTTTGATTCCCTCTGGGAAGCCAAGGACTACACGGCAGTCTCGCAGGCGCTCGGGTTAGGGTCAGGGTCAGGGCCAGGGTGGCGGTCGTGAGTACCAGCAGGCCTCCCGGGCCTCTGGGAGCGGCGGGAGCCCTGAGCCCGGACTGGAGGAGCACCGGGGCAGCGGGCACTGCTGCCAACAGCCGGCACCCGGAAGGGCCCGTCCCAGGCCGCCGGCTCAGAGCGGCCCCGCTGCGAGCAGAGCCCCTCCGCCAGTTTAACTGGCGGCCCAGATAAGGGTGCGGGCTCCTCACACATTGCACAATCAACCGCTCTGCCAACGGAGGGAAGAGACGAGGCTTGTCCAACCCCTCTGGTCAAAACCAAACTTCCTCGAGGGCTGTCTTCTCCGCCATCTCCTCTCCATCACCTATTTTTAGTTTCCAAGTTGGTCTGAATTAGGTGTGGCTGTATTTTTGTGTGGGGGGAGGACGGTGGCTGATTTCCCTTTCACTCATTCAGGCATCAGCCTGGGGTCTGGCCTGGGCCCCTGGCTTCCTTTCCTGGTTCAAGATGTGTCCGGGGCTGTCGCTGAAGGGCTCAGGCCGCAGGTCCCACTTGGGAAGAGTGGGTGAGCCCGGCCGCGTGGCTGACAGTGAGTTCGGCGCTGCCGCGTGTCTGGTGGATTCACAGAGGCTTTTGCTCCATCAGGGAGGAATAGTCTTTCTGACAGCTGCGTCCCCAAACTGCCACCCAATGACTCTCCAGTCAGGTCCTCACCCCGCCCTGAAGCTCTCGCCGTGGAAGAGTGATTAGCCTTCCCTTCAGGTGAACTCCACGAGCGCCCCTCGCTCCTGAGCAATTGCTGTTCAGTTATTTCCTCTCCGTCACAGCCCTCTGACTGGGCGGCCAGTGTAAGACGTCAGGGAAGCAGCGAAGCTAGCAAACATGTGTTTTGACCTGATTATAAGCCAATTCAGCCATGCCATCCTGGGCTTCTGTCTTACCTGTGGAGGGACTGTACATCCCAAGGACCATCCACGGCAGGTTCTTTTTCTTTTTCTCGGCCACGCCATGCAGCTCGTGGGGATCTTTGTTCCCCGATCAGGGATGGAACCCTGGCCCAAGGCAGTGAAAGCACCAAGTTCTAACCCCTGGATCGCCAGGGAATTCCCACGGCAGCTTCTTTCTAAATTCCAAAGTAGGATAAGCCAAAGAGGTGATCACACAAGTTCTAGGGCTCAAGAAAAAAGAAAAAGAATAGGAGAGACAAAAAAAAACCCTCAAGGGACTGAGAACAGGAGAGAGAAAAGGAGAGGGAAACCGGAGTGAGGGGAGCATGGGGAGGTGCCACCCAAGTTTGCACAGGGGCGACCCCAGCCCAGGGTTTGCTCAGCCTGATGCTGCAGCTCCTGCTGCAGGGCAGCCCGAGGGCGCTGAGACCAAGGAGAGCCGGCCGGCCAGGGCGTGGACCCCGGGGCCCTCTTCTCCACTAGGTCTGCTGAGGGCACTGCCGGCATTGCCCCGGGACTGGGCACAGAGGAATGACCGGCTCGGGGGACCCGAAGTCCCCTGCTGTCTGCTCCTCTGTGCTCAGCTATGAGGGACCGACAGCCGGGCTTCGTGCCACAGGGCACGACCCCTGCAGCCTGGGCCCGTGGTCCCCTCACCTCTGCCCCCTGACATCAGGGGGAGGCTCGCTGAAGCTCCAAATCCCTAACTAAACTGGGTTCGACAGTTACGTGGCACATTCAAGGACGTTGAAGCCCCAACTGGAATAAAGGCCCTGAGGAACGGAGGATGCTTTAAAACAAGCCTCCGTGGGGTGCGTGCACGTGTGAACTAAACATGGCACTCACGCTATCCCTGCATCTCACCCGGGGCCACAGGTGAGCCAACTAGTGTCCCTGACTGCCTGCTGCAGCCTCTCTGCAGGGGTCACCTGATTCTCGTTCTTTCCTGGGCCTGGAGCCCTGGGGAGCAGAGGGACCCGTCCTCTTCCCACACTGTACGGAGAGCCTTCTGTGTTTGGCCATTGCCGAATTTACACAGATGTGGTCCAGCAAGGCACGTCCCCAGTCTGACCCCCCGGGCTCTGCTGCGCACATCCAACCCCTAGCACCACCCCCCAATCCACCTTTCTCGTCTCACTGCCTCTCCCCCACACCAGTTGCTCACCAATAATTTGGTGAGGAGACTCGAAGTGCCAGCGGTTTATCTGCTGTGCATGATTCCAAGAATTCAAGTGGGAAGGAAAGGTCGAGGGAGAGAGGCTGATCATGAAAGTTCACGGATAACTTGTCCAAGGTCCCCTGGAAGCCCTGGGACTGGAAGCGAAGCCCAAGCACCTCTTTGTCGTTCTGGGGTCCCTCCATCATCATGACATCTTTTTCTGTCCAGCGTTTGTGGCTCCTCTGGGGGTGTTTTGCCTGCCCTGCGTCTCCACTCCTCACCATGTCTCCTGACACCCCCAGAGCTTGCTCGCCTGTGCCCACCTGGGAAGCCACAGCTTCTTGTCACCACACGGTGGGCGAGTGGATGGACATCTGCTGTGTAAACAGATCCTCCTAGGGTGTGGAGGTGGGAGGCAAAGAATCTCCTCGTTTCAGATCAGCTCAGCGGTAATGAAGAGGCGCTGACAGATAGATAAGAAAACCCCAGCCTTTTCTGTTGGGCATTGCAGTTTATGCTGCGCAAAGTTGTCTGCGCCCACGATGAAAGCTGGAAGGAGGACAGCGTCACAGATTGGAATGCGGACGTGGCGGGAGACTGCGTGTGCCTGCGTGCATGTGTGGGCGTGTAGGTGTGCGCGTGCATGCGTGTGAATACTCCAGGAAGAAGGAGAAGGGAGCAGCCCCACGTGGCTGGAGAGAGCCGGAGCCATTATTTCGAAAGACGCTGGTTAGTGATCTGGAGGAGACAGGAGACAAAGTTCTTCTGAGCAGGGGTGCAAGGCTAAGAATAAAAAAGGAGAAACCCTTTGGCTTGGACTAGAAGCTGGTTCAGGAAGGCTCCTTTGGATTCCCTGGGACCCCAGTGGGGTTAGAAAAGACCTTGTGTTTTAAAATAGAATTTGGAGAAAATCCCCTATTGCATGAAAAGGGTCAGAAGAATCAGGTAGTCCTCTGAGTGGGGCACATCCAGGCCCGCTTCAGCAGAGACACGGCGGCGGCTTTGGGAGCCTCCTGGTGAGGGAAGAACGGAGTCTCTCCACCTCCTGAGGGGCAGGGCTGGTGGTTGAGAGGTCCCGGGGGACCCCTGAAATGAAGAGAATCTTCCAATGGGTTACTTCCCTTTGGTATCAGCTGCGAAGCATTTTCTAAGTGGACCAACACAGTAAAAAGACAGAGGATGCCTGAGGTCAAGACCAGTGAAACAAGCCTTTAGCTGGGGAGAAGTGAGTGGGCTGAGGGGGTCACACCTTGCTTTCCAGCACCTCCAGTGCCCCCTAAGGTGGAATTACTGGACCACGTTCCCTTTGCTTGTTTCCCCATGTGTGGCAGGAGAGGGTGGGGATGCTGGGAGCATGGGGGTGGGAACAGGCTAGTTGAACAAGTCTGGGTGCTTATTTCAGGTCCCCTAACCTGGGTCCTTACGGTTAAGGCTCCTTCTAGCACAGGTTTGACCAGAGCCCCAGAGAGTGCTCTGCACAGAGACGGTGGTCACCGAGTGTATGTAGATGATGGTCCCCCACATCAACTCGCTGCTTTTCCTTCTGGTATTTGGGATATAAAAAAAGAGTAGGTTTTTGGGGTTTTTTTCTTTGTCCCTGGAATATGCCACCAAGGTCAGGTTTCAAAAGTTACAGGAAATTGAGAACTAACAGGGCTTTCAAAGGGCCTGGAGGAAAAGATACTAGATTCATCCTAGTGTGACTATTTGACCCGGTCAGCTCCCCATCTCTGTAGAGCAGGGGTCCATGGGACCACATAGATGGCAGGATGAGGCCCCAGCATTCAAGAATTTGCAGCCCTGTTGGGGAACCAGGTGAACGTGTTTGGAAACATTAGAGGACAACTGAGGCCACGAGCGCAGGAGAAATCCAGGAGGGAGGACTGCTGCGCGGGTGTCTTCAGGGAAGGATTCACAAGGCGGGGGGTGTGATTTGGCCCCAGAAGGATGAGGATGGTCTGGGTAATGGACAGGAGGGGAAAGAATTCTAGAAGGTGTATGTATGTATCAGTGTGTGTGAAAGTGTGTGTACGTGTGTCAGAACAAATGCAAGTTTGGAAGCAGGGTCAACTGGGGACATTGGCTAAGAAGAGTGGTTAACACTGGTTGAGCTTCCCACCTGCCAGGTGACACGTTTACCCACGTTATCCCACCCCATCGTTACAACAGCCCTGAGAGTTGATCATCATGTTCGTTTTGCAGATGAGAAAACCAAGGTTCAAAGAGGCTTGGGCCACGGGGTTCCTAAGGGAAAGAAATAGAATGCAAGCTCACATCTATCTCCAAACCTTTGTTCTTAATCACACCGCTCGTGAGACCTGCCTGTTGGAAGTGGAGGGTGTAGAGTTCAGTGGGGAGACGTGGGTGGATGGAGGGGTCCGTGTGGACACTGGCGACAGGAGAGGAAGCAGAAGAGCCCAGTCTTACTTCAGGATGCCACAGGGAGTTGTGGCCGGCCTTTGAGCATCAGAGAGATGTGGACAATGGTGTGTTTAGAACACATGAACGGCGGGGGGTGGGGGGGTTGCTGGAAGATGCCAGAGGGCAGAGAGAACACTTAGAAGGCACTGTGGCCCCAAACCGAGGTGGAGAGGGTAGCAAAAGAGAGGCAAGGGCCGAGCAGAAAGGCATCTCAGAAGGAGACAGAACTCGGCCATCGAAGAGGCCTTGGGCGGAGGAAAAGTGCCTGGAGAGGTGACACCACGAGCAGAAAGGAAGCTTTCTGGAGGGGAGGCCCCCGGGAGGTGAGAAATGACTTCAGGCTGGGACACCACGGCCGCATCTCCCAAAGTGGGTTCTGCGTCCCCTGCAAGGAAGGACCTACACCTGGTTGAACTTCAGGAGCTCTGGGTGGAACAAAGTAAAGGGTCTTCATCGTGGAACTTCTCATAGCCTTTGATATGCCGATGTGACTCGACAAGAGGGGAATGTAAAACGTGGTATTTCTCGAACTTATTTGACTTATTTCTCAAAGTGTGGAGCTGGCGTTCCACAGAACACTCTTTGGGAAACGGGGTTAACATACCAACCTGGAAATTCGGGTGCAGAGCCAAGGCTCTTGTTACGCTGACCTGTTAAGTTTTCTTGTTTGTTTTGTTTTCTTAATCGTGCTTTGTCCCCTTCTAGAAGCTGGGATTCTCTTCCCTGGAGTCTGCAGCTCAGGGAGCCTTGGGATCATGGGGTTGCTCTCTGTGTGACTGGAGAGCAGGCAGGAGTGGGCTCACCTGGGCAGCGGCCCTTCTCTAGGCTTCCTGAGGACGGGGCTGACCTTACCCTGCGTGGCAAGCCCGTGCCAACCTTGGGAAGGGCTCTCCCCAGCTCCCCACCACATCTGTGTGCTGGTAGATGTGGGAGAGCCCTGCTCTGTCCACATATCATTCTGCCTCGGGGGAGATAACCAACAGGGACTTTAGAACAGCCTGGGGGCTACGGCCAGATCGCAGTAAAAGTAATCATCTGACTTCTTTGCTATAGAAGAGAGTTCAGAATAAGAAGGATCTTGGATTCCATCCAGGTGGTGTTAGTTACAAAGGAGCCAGAAGAAGCGCGGGAGAAGGTCTCACTGGTGCGGCAGTTCTGAGCCCTCGGGGACTGGACGATGGTGAAACCGGGGGGTATTTAGGGAGAAGGACGCGTCTGTCGGCCTCCTTACTGGTTGCACAGCGCCCCGTGGCGAGTCCCCACTGGGGACAGAAGGATTGGCTCCAGGGACGATTCAGCAGGTTGGGAATCTAGAGACCAGATCTTCTAACCCGAGTCCAGCCACCGATGGGCTGGCTGACCCCAGGGCAAATCACTTTGTGTGGTTTCCTCATTTGGAAAGAAAAAAAAAAAAAGAGATAAAATCTGATCTACCTCCCAGACATTCGGGGTGGTTTCTGTTTTGCTTTTTTGCGAAGAGCAACTAATAAAAATGATACCAAACTCCTCTGAAAATAAATACAGGCTCTATGCGTTTCTAGCAATAATAGCACGTATTCTCCTTGGGATCGTGGCTCAACTTACCACGATAAAATCACTGGTAAATTTCTAAAAAGTTACCCCTTTGTGCACATACCTTCTCCATAGAAAATGGTTTTCTGTTAGAAAAAGTTAAAGGATACTCCAGGCCTTTCATTTGGGGTTTATGTATTTCTTTTCCCTCGTTGAATAAAACTCTCTTTCTCCAGGTTTCATTTTGGTCATATTTCAGAAATGGCTGAACTTCAGATTCTGAACTCCCAAGCACGGGAGGGTGATTTGAGAAAAAATAATGAGATTAGCAGATAAGTAAACAAACATTTTAATTGAGACTCAAACTGTAGAAGTACTTTGGGCAGTATGGAATTACATGTTTCCATATTCTTTGTTGATTTGCATGAAGCCAAAACCCAGAAGGTTATATTAAACGTAATCACCTAACTCCACGGGGCCTGGAAAGTGTTTTTCATGTGGCAATTTAAAGGCGAGTGATTGTGCAAAACACAATGGCACAAATGAGTGTTTCTGCTGCTTTTGTTTCTTTCAGAAAGGAAATTAGCTCTGGGGGAGGGCAGAAAAGTACCATATTTCAGACCCCTACCCTGAAAAAGGGAAATACCTTGAGGGACCTCACTGATCCCTTAGGAAAGGTGGATTAGGGTCCAACATGGAATGAGGTCTTAATGCAGGTTTTATGTTTTGAGAACCAGGTCTCTGGCTCTTAGGAGTGCTTCTAAGTTGAAAACTTCACTGTATTTGGTTTTTTTTTTCTTTTTTCTTTTTGCATCTAATACATATTTCATAGACTCCTGTCTTAAAAGCTTTCTGATTGATTGGCGGCAGGGAGCCAGCTCTCTTATCTAACTGGACTAAGTTCCCACCTTCTCTCCAAAAACCCAGAACATCCAGGAAGGCCAAACGGATCGTGGAAGAAGTTGCTCTGTTCTTTCTCATCTGATGTCATGAGCTACCGAGTGGTAACTGAAAAGTGCTCACCCAGTTCCTCTCTCCTTTCTCCACTGGATGCTAAGTGGGCTCGCCCGTCATAAAGCAAGCGTGTGGTTTACTGGGCCTTGCAGCCTTCCCTTCCTCCCTCAGCTGGAAGTGTCTGAGAGCAGAGGCATAGCGCCCTGTAGTCGTAATAGCTAATCGTAGACCCAAGGCCACTCAGTCCCAGCACATCAGCCTTCACCCCACTTGTAATTTTCCCTACGTCAATCTGGACCCCTTAGAGTTGCCCTGTCCAATGCACAGCTACTAGCCACGTGTGGCTATTTAAATTTAAATGAAATAAAATTAAATGAAATTTAAAATTTAGTTCCTAGGTCACACTAGATGCATTTCAGGTGCTCAAGGTGGCTGTTGTTTCAGACAGTTCAGATATAGGACATTCTGTCATCACAGAAAATTCTGTTGAACGGCGCTGCCTCAGAGATTAGCCAGACAGGGACTTCATCTTGGCTGAATTTTAAGAAACTGAGACCCAAAGAGGTTAAATGACTTTTCCAAGGATACCCAGGAATTTATGAAAAATATATTTCTTGGCTGTTTTGGAATCCTCAGGATATCCTATATTTCGATCTTGATTTTTACAATTTCTACATCAAATGCATATTTGATTTTTGCAAGTAAAGGAATCTAATATAACGATGGTCTTGCGGTATAAAAACACTGATTCTTTTTGGAGATGCTCAACCTGTTATAGTTAATTATGTTTAAATTATTTTTCCTGCTTTTAGTGACCTGTGAATTTCACAAAAAAAAGGAAGTCTGGATTAAGTTTTGGAGAAACATTGCGTTATTTATTCCCTATCCTGGATTGTGTTAGTAATATTGTTATGCTACTAAAGACACTCGGAAAACTGGAATCAATTACCTGAGAAGGCCGGGGAGTCACAGGACCCATCACTGTAACACCCACGGTCAGTTAGCATCATTGGTCAGACTCAGGGTGGGAAGAGAGTGCTAGAGACTTACCACACATGTGTGTCCCAAATGTTCTTCGCAGACTCTTAGCTTCACTTAGAGCCAAAACAGACAATAAATGTCTCTCTCACTCAACTGTGTCCAGGATTTATGCAGTGCCTGGTGTGAGATCTCACTGCGGACCAGAATTCACCTTGGGTGGCAGGGCTGAAGCCTTGCTCAGGTGCAGAGATCAAATGCAAAGAGCCACAGAGCACTAGAGATGGGGAACTCAAGACTTGGGGACTCCTGAAGAAGGTCCGTCCAGAGGAGGGGCCCAGAAACTCCTCTGAGATCCACCTTGCCTGCTAGGCTCCCTTGGATACAAGGAATTTATCCCAGTGGAGATCAAAGGGGATTCTGGACCACTGTTTTAAGTTATTAATTAAGTGAAATTGATCTGCAATTATTTCAAAAGCTAACCAAACCATGGTATAGAGAGAAGATAAAAGAAAGAATCTGGGCTCACCATGGCTCTTATTAACTTCCTCTTTGTAATGAATAGCTCTCCTTGTGTTCCACCGAGCCCTTGCCTACCCACGTGCAAAAAGGAAGCACCAAAGAAAGCAGCAAGGCATCTTCTCTTGTCACAGTGAGTTGTGCTTCTCTAACTCTGGGGCTTAGACTTGTTGGCGAAGACACCATAAAAGGCTGATGTGCCCCTTGGGTGTGATTTTTATCGAACAGACACTGAGTGTTGGGACAGTGGAAGAACTTCTGCCCAGTGTACCGGGTGAATTACATGATAAGAAGGTGCATCCCAGAATAGCAAACCAACTGGGGAGGACTCAGAAAACAGGAGACCAAGTCCAAGAAGAACAGATGAGGCACGGAACATCCATCAAATACCACAGGGCGGGGCAAATAAGGGCCAGAGCCCAGAGGTTGGAGGATTAGCAAACCCAACAGTAGTATTCTGGTCTCCTGTAATTCTGCCCGGCATGGCTGAGCAAGGGCTCCCTGAGTTCTCTTATAGTCAAGAAGGAGGGTTAAAGTGGCGCAGAAGGCAAGGCCTTGTGGCAATGTCAAGAGCCCTTCTCCTGCCCAGACTCAGCCTGGACATGTGCTATGCGGTCTTTGGAATGGGTCTTCTAGTCTGCAGCACCCTGACCAGCCAGGGGCTAGTGCATCCGTGCTCCTTGGAAATGATTATCAGTTAAACCAGATATTCTTCCTAACTCCTGATGTATTTCAAGGAGGAAATGGAGAGAGAACCATCTGTAGAAAAGGCATTATCCCTGTGTGCTCTGAGGACAGAGCATGGGAAGAATCCTAAAGGCTTGGAGTGGGAGTGAGGCGTGCATGGAAGATGCACAGGCAGCAAGATGAAATGAAACCAGAGGAAACTGCTGGGCGGCGGCTGGGAAGTAAAGGCTGAGCTTTGCAGAGGGGCAGCTCTGGCACCAGACCTTGACCCTGCAGATGATGGTCTCCCTGAACGCCGGGGCTTCTGGATCAAGGCGTGTGGTTGACTGGGAGCTGACTGTGCGGGCTGGTGGTCACGGGGACCAGCATGACTGGGGAAGTGCAGGGGTGAAGATTATACTGTTCACATGTGACACTGTGCTGAGTTTGGCCTCAAAGGCATTACTGGTGAACTCAGAAAGGGAAGTCTGATGTAATTGGAAAACTCAAACCTCAGCTCCACTACTACGAGCTGTGAGGCTTTGTGAAAATAAATTAACCTCTCTGAACCCTGGTTTCTACTGTGGTAGGCTGAATGATGACACCCTCCCACCCTCCCGAGATGTCCACATCCTAATCTCTGGAATGTATGAATATGTCACCTTATATGGTAAAATGGACTTTGCAGGTGTGATTAAGTTAAGGCTCTTGAGATGGGGAGAATCCTGGGTTGTCTGGGCGGGTCCAGTGTCATCATAGGGTGCTTATGAGAAGAATGCAAGAAGGTCAGAGTGAGAGTGAGAGAGGGGTGTGATGAGGTTGGAATGATGCAAAGAAGGGGCCATGAGCCAAGGATGTGGGAGGCTTCTAGAAGCTGGAGAAGGCAAGGAAGTGGAGTCCCCCTAGAGCTGCCAGAAGGAACATGGCTCTGACGACACCTTGATTTTAACCCAGTGGCACCTATAAAATGCAACGATAATGGTACCCACCTCATAGGGCTGCTGTGACAGTTTAAATAAGACAATGTATCTAAGGCACTTGACAAAGTGGATGTCAAGTAAATCGTAGATGGTTTTATCATGTGTTTTATAAAGTCGTATTATGAGAGCCAGGGCTGGATCCCACGTCTGACTTAAAGGACACCCACTACACTGTACTAAGCCAACTTGGCGTGGTTGGAAGTGGCTGCATCTCTTCTTAGAAATTATGGTACAGCATTTTAGGATTGCCGGAACCCAAGGAGATGCTTCTGAGTCCTTTATCCCAGAAGGCTTTGGGGCCCCACAGACGTGTGACTGAAGTCCTGCATTCCAGCTCCGCACAGCCACGGTCTTGGTGGCATTTGAATGGCTGTAGGTGCACCTAAGGCACTCAGATAATGTGACAGTGGCAAATGAAAAATGTCACCAAGCCGTGTGGCTGTGAAGCAGGCAACTGGCGGGTGTGGATTTCAGAGTAAGAACATGCTCTGTGCTCCTGGACATGGACGTGGATGAATTTGGTCACATGTGGACAGATGAGAGTGACAACAACTGTGGCTGAGGGAAGCCCAAGACCCTTCTTGGTTTCTGTCTTTGTGGAGCGTATGTACATGACTTCCCCACGAGTAGGGGATGAGTGTGATGACATAATGACTAAAGTCTGTTCGAACTTGAATTAGTTGTGGTACCGCTGGGTGGAACACAGGGGAAGTAATTAGTGAAGGCAAATGGGAAAAGTCCAAAACTGGAATTTTGTTTTTAAGTAACACTGAGCAGAGAACCATTTAGGAATGAAGACAACATATTTCCCTAGTCCCCTGCACACGGATCTCATTTTAAAGAAAACAATGAGAAGGTAAGTTTTAAGTGGTGTCATAGGAAATGTTAGAAGCTAATGTTACTAATCTGAAAGCTATCAGGGCAAGGAACTATCCAGGTGGTTATGGGGTAGAGATATTGCAGGAACTCTCCACAGACGTCTCAAATTGTTGGTCTTTGAAAATAAGGTCCATGTGCAATGTTCTCTGCAGTGTCATTGTCAAGATACTTACTAAGTTTATAGCTAGGCATTATCAAGATGGATTCTCATGATGAGTACCTGTCTCCAAGGACCACAGTTGATTATTATCCTGGGGGTCATTTATCATTCTCTCCCTTTCTGTGTCTCTCTCAGTAAATAAAAATGAAAAGTCAAGGTTTGGAAATAATTAAGAAAATTGTTGACCTTGTAGGTAATTATAGGAATTTGCTTCTTTGATTCAGCTTCCTAATATAAATCCTTACTCTGTCTTTGTAAATATTGCGGGCTGTTATTTTCTGTGGCTGCACAGCTTTTAATAGTTTGGAATAATAAATAATGTGATTTTCTATTTTGGGTGGCACCTCAACCCCTTCACATTCACCATTTGGATCTTCACACCACTGCCTCAGCAGGTTGGTAGGACATGACAGGACAAACGGTACAGTTCTGCTGAACTGAGGAGAAACCTAAGATTCAAAGAGGTGGAATGCTTTACCCAAGCTCATACTTTTAGCCAGCCACAATTTGAATCCAGATCTTCTGATAGCAAGTGTTGGAAGCCCACCATTAGGGCTTGAAATACTTTCATTGAACATACCGCAATCTTGTTTCCCTTCTGACCTAACAGCAAATGTTTCAAAAGTAAGAATTCTTTTGGGAAAGTCTGGAAAAGAGGGTTTGAGGTGTTGCAGGAAGGGGGACTCCTTCCAGGGCCTGCCTGAGAGTGGGCTCTTGCCTAACACTCGGAAATGAACTGTCCGAGGAGACACACGTGCTGACAAAGCAAGAGACTTTACTGGGAAGGGGCGCCTGGGCGGAGGGCAGCAGGGTAAGTGAACCCAGGAGAACTGCTCTGCCACGTGGCTCGCGGTCTCAGGTTTTATGGTAATGGGGTTCGTTTCCGGGTTGTCTCTGGCCAGTCATCTTGCTTGGCCCATAGTTTGACTCAGGGTCCTTCCTGGTGGCGTGCACATCGCTCAGCCAAGATGGATTCCAGCGAGGAAGATCCTGGGAGTTGGTAGGACATATGGACTGGCGTGTCCTCTCTCCTTTTGACTTTTCTGAAATTCTTCTGTTGGTGGTAGCTTGTTAGTTCCGCGTTCCTTACCAGGAGCTCCTGTTGTAAAGTAACTCATGCAAGTGGTTGCTTTTGTGCCTGGCCAGGGCGGGCGGTTTCCGTCAGTGGTTCCCCTAACAGAGGCAGTCGGAGAGAAAGATGCTTTTCAGCCTTCCCAACTTAATTAGCATGGGGGTAGGGGAAATGGGGGCAGACAGAGGAAGGCATTTTACAGGCATGTTGTTCGTGTGTGGGCGGTAAAACATCTGTACACAGAGTCTAGAGTGGTGCCATTCAACATGGTAGCCACCGGCCCCATGCAGAGATTGAGCCCTTGAAATCTGGCTCATTTGAATTGAGATGTGCTCCAACTGTCAATTCCACACCAATTTCAAAGACTTCATATAAAAAAGGATGGAAATGACCTCAGTCATTTTCATATTGATTATATGTTGATATATTGGGTTAAATAAAATGTTATTAAAATTAATTCCATGTACTATTTTTAATTTTTAATGTGACTACTGGAAGATGAAAAATCACAAATGTGGCTCACATTTTATTTCTGTTGGATGGCACTGGTCCAGAGGTTTCCCGTTTGGATAAGACTTGGTAGGTGAGGGTAAGTGAGGCCAGGAGTCCAGCTGGGTCTCAAAGAGGACAGAGAGTCCTGCAGCAGAGGGCCAGGGGAGAGCTGGTCCACGCTGCCCTGGGGAATGGGGCCTTATTATGCAAGAACATTAAAGAAGCAGCAAGAGTTCCATGTGGCAATTTCAATGGAAACATTTTCACTCCTGAGACCTAGTTTCTTTCCTAAACTCCACCCAAGGCAACATGGATTATTGCTTCCTGGAAACTCAACTAGGGGACTTGAAAGTATCTCATATTAAAAACAGAAAAACCCAAGAAGGAGACAAATAATTATATTTCTAAAAACTTTTAGAACAAATGCTTGCTTGTGAGAAATAATTTTCCTATAAATATTTTATTCCTCCTTTTCTTTCTTTTGTACCCTGGCTGAGGAGTTCCACATGGACACAGGAGATGATGTCCCCCTTGGGAGAGATCAAAGCCGCCCTGGGTCTATTTGCTGTTGAATTCTCCTCACGGTCTTTGCAGCTTCTACTCCCTCCTGCTTACTGGCCTCTGAGATGAAGTGGGCTCAAAAGTTTGGAAAAACAGAGAGAGAATGCAGAAAAAAAATCCACAGCTATGTAGCATCTAAGCCAGTTGTTTCAGACAGAAAGTTCCAAATCTTGGCTAGAAAGAGAGAAATGTTTACGTTTTTTTGTCGGTGGGAACCTGCACCTAAACAACCCACTTTGAAAGAGAATGTATAGTCGTATAAATAGCAAGTTAGCCTGATTGATGTAAGATGACCCCAGAAAACAAGGAGCTTATTCAATTGGACTTGATAAATATTTTATCAAGAAAAAAAGAAAAAAAAAAGCCAAACAGACAAGACACTAGATAGAGAGTTCCTGAGGCTAAGGGCTGGGTCTTAATAATTCCTAAATCCTAGAGCTCTGTCCCACACCTGTCCTAGGAGCAGAGCTCAACAAACGTTTGTTGGACCACTGGATCCACTCATCAACTTGTGGGAGACCGGTCAGAGTTCTCCAGGGGGTGAGGAAAGAAAGAAGGAAAGAACAGGCCCTGATTGCTTTGGGATTTGCCTTTCCTTGTAGATGTGGGCTCAGATATTTCAGCAGCATAGATTAAGAATGATACAGGATCATGCAACCAAGGACACACAGACAGACAAATGACAAGTGGGGTGAGGTGGGCAATGAGCTGCAGGTCTGTGGTTTTTTAATGCGAAAGAAAAAAAAAGGAATTTTAAAACACAGATTTGCAACAAAAATAATACATTTAAAATTGACTAGCCTCTCATGCTTTTCTATGACAGTAGTGAGCCTGTGCATTTAATTGAATTTTTGTGACGCTAAGGCTTTGTTTTTATTTATTTACTTTGTTCCTGGAATGAATATTTTATTACAATTATCATTACCCAATTACCTGCTGGGTCCTGGGGGGGAGGGCGTGTATCCTCTGCCCCTCCCCCATCCACCTTGGGGCTTCCAGTAAAGTCCAGGGGGAGTGCCTAGAGGGGCAGACAGGGCAGGAGTCTTCCAACAGCTGCGAATGTTCCATTAAAAGGAGTTTGAAAAGGCATTTACCACCCTTCCACATGTTCAAGTTGACATTTAACTTTTAAAACTTAAATATAAATAGTGGCAAAGGATTTTCTTGCCAACGTATTGTGAATAGTATGGGAAAGCAAATTGTCCCGAAACTATCTGTGGCAGAACTTTTTTTGTATGATGTAATTTATAACCCTTTCCGTGAATTATGATTCTTGATAAAACGCTTGAGTAATTTCCAGATAGACTTTAATGGGATTAAGAAATCCTGAGAAGTTAGGCTTCCCCATTCACTATCTTAAGACACATCAGTCAGGCTCTGGGCATTCTTTGGTTGTGGGGGACCACTTTTTTTTTCCTCTGGATTGTCTCTGACAATCCCTGAATTGAGGCCAGTTTGAAATAGAATTTTGACACATACTAACAACAAGTTTGTCTGAGAAGTTATTTTAGCAAATGACATTGTACAGATAACTTTGTTGCATCACTTTTTCATTATAGACAGTGGAATCTGAATACCATAACAATAATCATGCATAATACTCAGCGTCAGTTACATGAAAAAAACAGGAACAAGTTATTTTTGGACCCCAGGAAGTTTTACGTTTTTCCTTTTCTTCCCTAAAATTCATATTGCTACCCTCCATTTTATCCTAATATGATATGTCTTACAACTGAAAGTTTAAAATTGGTTAACCTGTCATAACTTTCTACAACGAAAGTAAACTATGAATTTTTGTGACCGTAAGGCTTTACATTTTTGTTCCTAGGTTGAATAATTGAATAATTACAATTATTATTATTACCCAACTAATAAAAATATACAAATATATTACACATTTTGATAAACCATTATTAAATCTAAATTTTTAATTTTATTGGAAATACAAGTGTTAATGAGATAAATGGGGCTGGTTTATCATCCTCCCCCTCCCCACCAAGAAGGACAAGTATCTATAAATAGAAATGACCTGTTACTAGAAAGAGCTAGGGTTCACCATCAAACCCATTCTTTGTTTTTATGGATGTAAGCTTCGAGGAGAGCTGTTCACATACCAAGTACGAGGGAGTGGAAGGAGTTTTGTATAGTAATGTTACACAACTCTGGATTTCTGAGTTATATTCTGAAATCATATTTAAAAAAAAAAAAAAAAACCCACATCCTGCCAGCTTGACAGGTGGCCGTCTTGACTAGGTGTTCTTTCACCTTTGTTGAAAGCAACCAATTGGAAAAGTGATTTGCAAAAGGATTCGTTTCCCAGGCATTAGTGTCTAATACAGCCCAAGGATTTCACATCATACCTTTTGGTAACTGAAGGGTTTTAAATCCCCAGGACAGTGCCCAGAGGTGTGCAGGTGAATTGGCTCTCTGGAAAAAAAAAAAGAAACAAGAGGGGGAAAAAAGCTCTATTTTGTATCTTATGCTCATTTCCATGGTGTAAATACTTCCACCAGGGCCTATTTCAAGCTACCAAACTTGACTTCACTGGAGTTGGGAAGAGACAGGCGTGATTGGCCCCCGTGGCTAGGGCAAGGGAATCACAGCCAGATTCCGGGAGGGACGGCTGTGTGCGCCCCTGTTTTGTGAGCTGTGACAGATGATTGCGAAAGGGAAGGTGGGAGATGAGAACTGGCCTGACCTCAGGAGTGTTCTCACGGAGGACAGTTTAGGACGGAGCATCCCTGGCATGCCAGGAACGTTGATTCCTTTAAACACCCCAAGCTTGCTTACCCCTTGCAAATGTGGTGCCCCAAGGCTCCATGTGCAGCCTTTTGAAGACCACTGATAGAAGAGAAGCAAGGGCCCGGGAGGCAGCCGGACCACAAGCTCAAATCCTGCCTCTGCAGTTCACGAGGTTTGAGGACTTGGGCATATTAACTTTTATGAGTCTCAGATTTCGCCTGTAAAACAGGAGAAGCCAGTACCCACCTTCCAAGGTAATAAGAACTGGTGGTGTTACGTGTACAGGGGCTGGCAGCTAGCAGATGCTGCTATCGGAGTCCTTTTAACTGAGTTGAAGGGAAGAGCCTTGGAGGATTGATGCCTTCCTAGGGCAGCAGTATAAGAGGGAAACATAGGTGCCCGGCTGTTCAGGATGTCTATGCTCCAAAACAAGTGACTGCTTTGGTTATCTTAAAACGCTCACTTCAAACCAGAATTTTTAGCTTCTTTCTCTCCTTTTTATACCATCTTTCATCTTACGGAGCAGAGGTTGGGATCTTCACTTGGTATGAGGGATCACACCGGGCAGCAACAATGGGAGTAGAACTCAAGGCTGGTCCACCTTGAACCCAACCAGAAGGGTTAGTAACGAGGAAACAAAACCTCCTTCTAAGGCGGCTTCACCCGCTGAGCAATCCCATAGCCTGGCCCACCCAGGGCTTCATAACCAGTCAGGCTCCGGGGTGGCTCTACTGGCTTGTTAAGAAGGTCTTTGAATGACAGGGCAAAATCACATCACCGCATCACAAACAATTCCAGGGTACAACCAATATCTCACATTGTACTTTATTTTTCTTCACAATATTAACTGGACAGACAAAGAAAGTTGAATGGCAGTGGGGCTTTCCCCAACAATACAAAGAAAATGCCATTATATTTAATGCTTGCCAACCAGAGACTTACTTTATCTTAACTATCTAAAGTACACTTATCATATAGTTTTTTGTGTGTGTACAGTGTTGCAGGATATCAGCCACCCCTAAGAAGTATCCGTCTTAAAAACAGCCCATGGAAGGGAGAAGTGTGAACATCTTGATAACAAAAGCTTTCAATACAAAACCACTTTTTATACACTTATTTTTATTGAAAACAAAAATAATCCCAGTAACTCAAAACAAAAGCAAAACTTGGTTGAAAACTTAAGAAGATAGTATAATAAACACAAGCTTCCTCCAAAGAAATGTGATCGGCTATCATTCCTTTAAATGCTACCCCAGAGGCAAAAACTTAATGAAATGAGCTGGCTGGAGGGCTCACTGCAGATTCCCTAAAAGGTTTAGGGACACGGAGTTACTAATATACTCTAGTCATATTTAGTAACAGTCCCGGGATTTCTTGATTAAGCCTTTCCATCTTCCACAAGTGTTTCTGTCTGCTGAGCTTACCTTGGGACCCAAAACAACCTTGTCATCAATAGGATATATATTGCCTTTCAGTTATTTTTCTGGGGTAGTCATGATGAATTGGGGCAATACCATTCATACTCCATCTGGTTTTCTTTGTGCCCCGTGGGATGCATATTTCATGGTTGGCTAAGGCCAGTCCTATGAGCACAGACATGGAACAGAATGATTCTTTGGGTAAGGATAAGGAACTTGTATTATTACTTACCCAGTTCAGTCTCACTTTTTTTCTCCCTGTATTGTGCATAATAAGTATTTAGAAATAGATGTCCCTACCAACCAGAAGGTTTTCATTAAATATCCTGTTGGTTAAAATTACAAATTTATTGTTTAAATAGCCATTAGACATGTCCAGGCTTGAAATTAATACCATTACCATTGATGGCAGATGTTTAAAAGAGTTTTGGTTCATCTGCTCTGCCATACAGAGCTGGACTTTGAGTTGTTCTGTTGTCTCTAGAAGCTAAATATACCACAGAACTTGAAAATGTTTCTTGTTTGTTGCATAAGGTCCTTCACCGAGGCATCACATTGATCCTAGTGAAGTTTTCACTTGTTTGCATTTCACATCCTACAGTCCTGGCTATTCTGAAAGCCTCCACACCCTGATCCAATCTTGGGAATGTTTTGCTCATTTGAAAATTCTTCCTCCCAACCCTGCAACAAATGTTCTTTGTCCCATAATAATTAAAAAAAAAAAAAATCCCTAGGAAGATTCAAATTGAATAACAATAAAGATCTGATTGGAACCTTCATAAGCTTAACAATGTAGAATTGTATTTCTTAAAAGTGTATAACCACATTTGTCTGGGCTGCAAAAGACACCACAGAATAAGATCAGAATAGAATTTCAACTGACTCCCTAATTTCCTTAGAATGGCTTATATTTCAAGCCCTTCCTGTTTTTTTCTGATAGAGGAGGTGTCCATTACTAACTATAAGTGATAAGGAAGTATAAAAACAGCCGCTGCCTTAGAAGTACAGTCGAAATTAGAATTTAAGTTCACATGTATAAGTTCATCATTTTAGCAGAAGTTTAATTACAATATAGACAATTTGCAATTCTATTTATCCCATAGATCCTCGATGCGAAAAACCCAGACGTGTGTTGGGACTGTCCTACATATTTAAGTCTAATCCCGATTATTAGAACTCCTCTTGATTTATGATCACTTCCTAATTTCCCACCTTGGGCCAGGACTAGGTCTTTAAGTGATGATAAGCATAAACATTTACTAATGAAATAAAGTCACATCTTAATGGAAGGTCATATCGGAATAGACAGAGATAAGTGAGCTGGGGCAGAGGCTGTTGGTTTTTGGCTTGAACTATAGCAAAGTGCTTCCTTCATTCGAAATGTGACTTTAAGCCACATCTGAAGCCTGCAGAATCTGAGATGAGTGTCTGCTGCGGAAGGTGCGAGCTGTCATTTTGATCTCTCTTTCGGGCTGTCTGTGCAGCGAGGGCCTGGGAGGACCCAGGAGGTTCTTGGGTGCTTTTCTCCTTGTGGCTTTTTTTAGAGCCCTCGACCTCCGTTTGGAAAGTGCACGTGCTCTATTGAACCCTGACCTGGGCCAACATGTGCACCACGCTGATGGTAATTCAGGTGTGAATCCCTCCTCCACACCTGTTAGGTAGGAATGGGTCTCTGCTGTCCAACTGCAAAATAATTGAGACAATGCAAAAAAGGAGGAGAAAAAAATGACTAGTCGAGGCTTTTATATACATTCATTGCTTCTAACATGTTTTTAACAACAAGAAAAATGCAACTTCAACTACTCTTAGAGAGAGTGTAGCCACAATACTGTACAGTTCTGGGGTCAGGTGGCCGGGAACATTTATCATTAAAACCAGATAATGTAACCCCACAGCAAAAGGAAACCAGTCAGAAATTAGCCCCTGTGACCTTTTTTATATATACATTTTTAGAACACTCTGCAAATCCCAGCTTGAACAATAACAATAACAACAACAACAACAACAACAAAAGACAAACAAGCTTTATATTAAAAATGTCCGTGTTCTTCATGGTTACTTCTAAAGCAGCTTGGAGGATCTCGCCACTTGGAGTGTACTGCAAACCGACTCCATTAGAATGATCTTGGCAGGATAGCAGCACAGAATTTGATATTCCATATTCATCACTTTTGACAATGTAAACCTTTCATAAGATAATATTTTGCTTAAAAATTAGAATCATTCAAAGGTCTGATCGTCCTGTTCCCTGAGGCCCGCCAGGGAGGTCTGGCTTCATACCATGGGTTTCTTGCTTTCTCCGTCTAGGGCGTAAGCGCCACTGCATTTCAGGAAGGACCTGAGGACGGCCACGGAGAAAGGCCCTATGGAAGGAGGGCGGGAGGGCTCCAGACAGGTCTCCGTGGAAACAGGCACGGACGCCATCTCTAAAGGGCAAACCATCGGAGCCAGAACTTAATCCCCTGGTCATTTTCCATCTGGATTTCCAGCCGAATGAACCTCATGGGTTTAACCAAACATGTATGCAATCCTAAATGATGTGAGTTAAATTCTGATTTGGCCAAGGACAAGTAAACCTAAGCAACAAGGTCAAAGGGACAACAGATACGTCCCTCACAATAAATAATTCTGTTGACATGGAAGTGGACGCAGCTCGGTTCAAGCAAAGTGGCTGGGTGGCCGGCATGCTCCAGGCTTTCTCAGGTAGCTGAGACCCAGGGCTTAGCTCACCTCCTCAGAAATGCTTTTAAAGAATTAAGAGCCAAAAATCTCAAATGGAAAAAATGATCATTTTTGGTAACAAATAGTGTAGAGGCCATAACTAAATACAATTTTTTAAAAAGATGCTGAGATGCATGTAATCTTTTTTTGTTTTTAAAGCAGCTTTCGAAATATCAACCACAACATTGAACATAAGTACATTCCAAAGTTAATACAGATAAATGGTATATAATGCAATAATGCCACAGTTATTCCACGTATGTCTCAAGGCTGATTCTAAACTTGAAAAAATATTTCTAGTTTATGAGCTGGACATTTCACTTCTTTTGCTACTTCTCTAGCGTTTTCCAGCACTGATTTTTTTTTTTTTTCTTTTTTCTTTTTTAACGCCCCAGGATGTACAGATAATCCCCACATTCCACACCTGGAACTTTTTTTCCCCCCCTCTGTCAGGTTTTTCAAATAAAACCAAACTACAATGACAAGATAATGTTTTACATCGTAATTCCACAGACATAGGTCAGTTAATCCATTTTAACGCTTCCCTTAGGATTTATGACCCTCCCCAAAGCCTTTAAAATCTTGCTTTAAGCTGCACGGGCAGGCTGGCAGCCGCGTGGCCGAGGCGCACGCAAGCGTCTCCCTTGGGGGGCGGGAGCGAAGGCGCAGTGCCTGTTTCCTTCCCTCCGCAGTGATAGACGCCCGAAGAGCCTTGGCTCCCGGGTTCCACGCTCCACGTGGAGAGGCGCCTAACCAGGGGGCCCCAGGGTAGCAGGCCCAGGCCTCCTGCCTTCTTTCCTTGCCCGCGCGATTCTGAGCTCCGTCACCTTCCAGACATTCGCAGACCACACCGCTCTGTTTAAAACCCCTCGAGCAGGCCAGCGAGTGCCCAGGCTGGGTTCCAGGACGAGGTCTCCGAGCTGGGGCAAGGCAGAGCAGACCGCGGCCTCTTGCGGAAAAGCAGGCACTTGTGGCGGCCTGGTGCTTCCTGATGCCGAAGAAGTCACCGAAACGTTCACTTCCTCGCATTCCAGAGGATTCTGTTTCATACACAGACAGAGCCAGTATTTGGAGGGGGAGCGTATCCAAAATATATGAATATACACGTCAGGGCTTAAGGTACTGGATGATATTGTATAAATTGCTAAAATGCTTCTCGGCACAATTGGTAGCTTAAAAAAATACTTTCCTATGGTTTAAGGGCATTTTTCCCAACACTGTCCTTCGGGGTGGAGATCTTGGCAAATACCAAGTCCATCTGAAGTTCCCGATGGTTTTCTTCCAACCGGGTGTGTACCATATGCAAAGTGTTCTGCAGGCCAGGGAAGAATGGTCTCCCCTCCAAGGACCTTCCCTCTATTAAGAACACAGCCTCCAGGGCAACAACAACAACAAAAAGAGGCAAAGAAAGGGAACACCTTCTTCCTAACCTCCAGCAGCCAGAAACCCGGCTTCTGGAACAGTCAAGTCCTTTGTCAATTTGTTTGCTTTTCAGATGGTGAGTCAGTTGGGCCAACAACATGGAACAGAAATCCGTGTTTATAGGCACAGGAGACCAGGTGGAGCCATCCAGGTGGGGCTTAGTAATTAGTGGTAGGGTTTCCAAAGACAGGAGGTTCAATGGGACTGTCTTAAATAAATAAATCTTATTTTTCTTAATAATGTAAAAAATAAATTGTATTTCCCTTTGGCAGTAAGTAGCTGATTCGACGTTGAGCCTGAAAGCTGTTTTTTCGTTGTTGGTGGTGGTTTGTTTTTGTTTTTAAGAGACCACAGCTTCGCTTCATGGTACATCAGTGACAATGCATATTATTTCTACTGCTTTAGTGAACCTTTTGCATATGTGTTTGTGGCAGGCCTGTGGACTTCACTTATGGCCCAGATAGGCACCCAGGGTGACGCAAGCTCCCACCAGGGCCAGACTGAGCAGTGCCTTCAGAGACAGCCAGGAGAAATCAAACAGAGGCCGCATGCTGGGACCATACAGCTCCACAAAGGCATCCTGCAGTGGGGAGAGGAGGGAAGAAAAAGAATATTAGAGCGGGCACGGACGGAATGCCAGATGACAGGGAGAAAGGCATCTGAAGTGCCTGGGCACCTTCAGGAGGGTTAGGGGAAAGGTCAAACGCACTTTGGGGGCAATGATGTCAGACCCACTCTTTTCACTTTCATTCAGGAAGTATTTTTTGAGACCCTACTTATGTACCAGACACCGTAGAGATACAGCAGTGAATGAAATAGGCTAAAAGCGCAAAAGCTTTGACCCAGTGGAGTAGGATAGACAGTAAACAAAACTACATGTTTCATATAGTGTATTAGAGAGTGGTAGGTGCTAAGGGAAAAGATAAAACAGCAAAGGCAGTTAGAAATACGGCAGGCTTTGCAATTTTAGCTAGCATGACCATTCGTAAAAATAATTTTAAAAAAAACCCAACTACTCCTTTATTGAGTGCTTGCTATATGCCAGGCACTTGTAACAAATGCCTGACATGCATTATTTTATTTATTCTTCATACCCATCTTACGGATTCATTTTCTTTGTTCCTGTGCTGTAGGAGAAAAGCTGAAACCATTGAATGCTCATTTCTTAGATTTGTTGGGGAAGATTAGATTCCATGTTTGGACCCAGTGGGTATTTGGACAACTCTAAATATATCTGAATATATAAAGCAGTAAATGAAATGTTGTTCCCTTGGTGTGATTAATCAGGCATGAAGAGGACAACAAGATGTAGCTCCGGTTAGGCCCCCAAACCTGGAATTAGAGCACATGATTTCATGATGGGAGACAGTAACATACGGAGACGTCCAGCATCACGGTAGGGAGGAGGGTCTGACGACGTTTACCGTGTTTTTGTCTGTTTGGGGCAAGTATTGCAGTAGAGGGACCAGGTATCATCTTTGTCTCCCCAGTGCTATGTGTGGTCTTGGTACATGTAGGTGTTTGAGAAATGTTTGTTCAATTAAAGAGTAAAGTTTTCTGAAGTCAAACATTGGTTTGAATTCTGTGTTTGGCCTAATACTTCACCTAGATGCTTACTCTGCCTTCTTGAAATTATTCCTTTTGTATACAAAAACCACTGGACATCTTGCAGTAGTCTCGAGAGTTTAAGGCATCATTAGGGAAAAGTCCCATGTTATTGAATATAAACTTACACAATTATTTTTCATGACTGCATAGTATTCCACCATATATGTTTATATATCTATATCTATGCTGTACTTTATTTAACCAATTCTTTATTTGGGTTGTTTTAAACTTCTGATCTCATAAACAACATTATGATACAGCTTTATACATAAACTCTTGTCTACTTGTTTGGATTTTTTTAGACAAATTCCCAGAGGTGAACTCACTTGACCAATCATCAAAATTGCTCCCCACAGTCACGAAAGGTTTGTGTTGAGCCATCCTCACTCTCTCACTGGTTGCCCTGTGACCAGTGGCACCTTTTACAAAAGGCAAACAAGAGGGAATTCCCTGGTGGTCCAGTGGGTAGGACCCGGCACTTCACTGCCGAGGACGTGGGTTCAATCCCTGGTCGGGGAACTAGGATCCTGCAAGCTGCAAGGTGTGGCCAAAAAAGAAAAAAAAAAAAAGGCAGACATGGGTTTAGGGCAGTGGGGCTCACTGGTCTTGCCCCCCAGGGGACATTTGGCAATGCCTAGAAACATTTTTGGTAGTCATGGTCCGGGATGGGTGTGCTGTTGGCATCTAATGGGTAGAAGCCAGGGATGCTGTTCAGTATCCACAAGGCACCGGGCAGCCCTCACCACAAAGAATTATCCACCCCAAAGCGCCGATAGCGCTGAGGCTGAGGAGCCCTGCGAAGAAAGGTTTAGAAGAAACTCTGTAATCACAGCCCAAGGAAGACCCAGTGGTCCATCTAGTGTGTCAATAGCTTTGGTCAAATTAGTACAAGATTACTTAGTCTAGACAGATAACTGCTCCCCATAAGTGAGTGAGCTATACCTTCAGATGTACTGGATTAACTTTTACCAGGAGAGGGCGCAAGGGTTTTCTTCTTTCTTAATCTATTGTTAACATTTTCTAAGTTTGAGCCTTAGCAAGCAAGGCAATAGACATAAATGAAATATGTGCTTAGTGCCCTTAGCGCAAAGCTGAGCTAACAATCACGGCTGTTTGTCAAGACACCTCCTACTTTCCCTACATGTAAGTGGCATAAATGGGGCAGAAAGGGGTCAGGATCTATTTAGAGAAACTGCCTCTTGCAAAGTACATCCCAGGATCCCACAGACACAACAGCAAACGTCTAACAAACAGCCCTCCCCTCCGTGCTGTTCTCCCTGAGGGATGGGCAGGCTGGAACCCACAAGAGCCCAGCCAAAGGGCACCCCAAATTCCTCAGAGTACCAGCACAGGGCAGTATGCAATTCGGCTTGATGTTGAGAGGGTCAGTGGTTGGACCCAGCATCCCTTTAGTTATCAATGGAGTTTTCTGTGTTTGTTAGAATATGAAACAGACTAAGGCCTAGGCCATCTGACCTTTCCAGACCAGGAGCCATCCTGGGAAAGTGGAGGAAGCAGCGACAAACTCAGACTGCTTTGTCTGGTGCACAGTACCAGCAGGAGAAGAAACAACCTCTCCAAATACCCCCAACTCTCTAGGGCCAGAATAATTCCCTCTCCCAAGCCCCAGCCCCTCACATTAATAACTATGCTTCTAACGGACCTCATGGCCCATTTCTGATGTGCACTATAAAGTAAAAAAATCATTTCTAAAGTGGAACGAGCTAAAGAAGCATCTCTTAACCCAAAGAATGAGCACAGAGACGATGACGCAGCCCCAGGGATCTGGGAGTTAGCTCTGAACTCGGGGGAGAGGGTCTGGGTGAAATCCCAGCTTTGACATTTTATTGCTTATGACCTTGAACAAATTACCCAACCCTGAGCTTCATTTATTTCACCCATAAAATTGGTTGTTGTGAAGATAAACATAGGTGACTGAGGCCATTTGTAAATGTGGCCCAGAGTGTGAACTAGTGGAAACAGTACCTTGTTCTCTGGTCTGTCCTCTTGCTAACCTGCTACATCCCTCCTAAAACTGCCCTTCCCTCCAGATGGTCTACCGAGCCTGCTAATTTCCAGAAACAATTTACTAGCTCCCTCTAAGGTGTCAGCTTTTGGTTCTGAAGATGCTTGGTGATTTCTATAGAAATTGTGAATTCAAACGTACCCGTCATGTGTTCTGGTGATAACACACGCCAAACTCTACTTCCTCGTAAATTATTAAGTCAGGTTGTAGGGCTGAGGGGCGTTCTTTAAACCCCCGAGATGGAATCTGGCTCCTACGGTTTGCCCATCTGTGATTCTAAAGTGCAGAGCAGACCCTGTTGTTTCAGGACTGAAGATCCTAAAAGCTACTTTCATGGAGAGTCCTCTTCTTGCTTTTTCAAACATCCTGATTAGGGTGATTTCCGAAGTCTGTTTGAACAGTCTGTCATTATTTGTTTAAGTTTGAAAGCTGTTTTAAATAAACACATGCTCATTTTATGTATTAAAAGCAACAAAGAGGGAAAAAGAAAACCTGGGCCGTTGTCATGTGATTCGGACAAAATCCCAGCCTATATATTCAGAAGGCATGGCAGCCCTTGCTCATGTCAGGACTGGCAAGGGCTCTGCCTGACCTCAGGGATGGGCACAGCAAGTCCCCAGGGAAGGGTCCTTTCTCCTGTTGGCCTCTCACATCATAGAGAAGGCAGGCAGTGCCCCAGCTCTGCGTGCTCTTTTGCAGACAGCTTCCCCACAAACTACAAATTCAGAGGCCACAGATGGTCTGAGTCTGAGTTCCACCCAGGGCTGGCATCAGTGGGGCAGGGCGGCCAACATCCCAACCCCGGACCCCGGCTGCAGGGTTGGAAGTAAGCCAGGGAGATGTGGGCGGGACAGACGGATGGGAACAGACCAGACTCAAGACTCCTAAGCCAGGGAAAGTTGGGGGGAGGTGGTAAAAGTATCATCCCTCCTGCATTGGGACCACTCTCACCCCCTTCTCCCTCTTCCTCCCTCCCTCCCTTCCTTCCTTTCCCCTCTTCCTCTATTTCTCTCTCTCTCCTCCCCCCCTCCC
Source organism: Balaenoptera musculus (assembly GCF_009873245.2). Lineage (NCBI taxonomy): Eukaryota > Metazoa > Chordata > Mammalia > Artiodactyla > Balaenopteridae > Balaenoptera > Balaenoptera musculus. The sequence goes on from NC_045798.1 coordinate 77,571,244, forward strand.
CGACACAGACATACACATACAGGTCCCTCAAGGCAGCCCACCCTCCAAAATTTTCCTTTCCCCTTCAGAATCCTTCAAAAAGTTTCGTTTAAACCTGATTCCAAATAAAACGAGATTTAAAAACGAATCAGATTGGTAGAAACTGAAAAAGAATACTGAGTTCTGCTGAAAAGGATGGGGTAGGGATGGGGGTGGGAGCCCCAGATACTCTTACACAACTGATAGACTCCCAGGTAGAGGTAAATGGAGAGACCTTTCATATTTGGCAATGCGTAGCAAAAGCTTTAAAAATATTGTCGTTTTGTTAGTAATTCTACTTCTAGTTCTTTATCTTGAAAAAATTAATAAAACCCGAAAACAACAAAAATATATGAAAATATGATAATGGAATATGGGACCGTCACTAAAAACTATACCCTGTATTTATTGGCAAGGAGAGATGTTCCCAACATGACACTGAGTGAAACAGGTAACAATGAAACCAGCGTCTGTAAGTCCAGGCCCCTGACTCCATGCTGGCTCTCACTGCTCCTTGCACCGTGGCGAAACTTAATGTGGTCTTGGTTGGCTGCAGACAAATCAGAACTTCAGCTACGTTCCACAGTCTTTGAGCTGACTTGTGTGGATACATTACATCATCATGGGAGACCCTAAGGGGGGGAAGTCATCCTGCCCTCAAAGAGCTTCCAATCCAGAGAGGGGATGCCTCTGTGTGCACATTGAACTAAACTAAATCGAGGCGTGTGCCATTTTCTACCCTGCACAGAGCGGAAGGTCCTGTCGGCAGAATAAAAAGAAAATCAGATGGCGCTAACAGGAAACTGAACACTGCTATCAAACGCCTTTCATATTTTCTATCTGTCATGGCTTTATCATTTTGTCTCCATGGGGATCGCCTCCCTCATGACAACCTGAGGGCAAGGGTTAGAAGATAGAAAAGACGATGGACTTCCCTGGTGGTGCAGTGGTTAAGAATCCGCCTGCCAATGCAGGGGACACGGGTTCGAGCCCTGGTCCGGGAAGATCCCACATGCCGCGGAGCAACTAAGCCCGTGAGCCACAACTACTGAGCCTGCGAGCCACAACTACTGAAGCCCGTGCACCTAGAGCCCGTGCACCGCAACAAGAGAAGCCACCGCAATGAGAATCCCACGCACCGCAACGAAGAGTAGCCCCCGCTCGCCGCAACTAGAGAAAGCCCACGCACAGCAACGAAGACCCAACGCAGCCGAAAATAAGTAAATAAAATAAATTTATAAAAAAGAAAGAAAATGGAAAAGGCGAACCATAGTAACTCAAAACTGAGCGGGCAGTTACCTCCAAGTAAGTTCAGATCTCCTGCACTGGTGTGGTAACACCTAGTAATGATAACGCCCTTTATATAAATGAGGCAAATGAAATGTAGACTGGGAAAGTAAATTACTCACAGTGTGTGCTGATAAGCTGCTATGAGGCGGAGGAGGACGAGAGGCTGCGTTCGCATCCCCGGCCTCCTGTGCTCAGTGGCTGAGGACCCTGGCAGGCACTGGGCTCTGTCTCCCTGCGCCCTCCCTGCCTCCCTCACCCTGCTCCTCCCATCCAACCTTGACCCCATCCTGCCCCCCAGTCACCTCTGGCCTTCCAAGCGTTGCTGAAGAAAGTCGTCTGGCCAGGCAGATGGGGGCTGCTCTAAATTCATGGTCTCCAGACTCAGTGAGTTCTAGAAAGCACGGAGCACTCCCTTACCCTGGGTCAGAGCTTGGCTCTGCTGCTTTCTATGACTATTCCAAACTGCCACCACTGTTCTCATGTGTCCCCTCACTGTTTAACAGCTGATGTCACCTCTTTCTTCTCTGAGAAAGTCGGGCCATTGGGTGAGAATCACCCCAGTTTCCTATCTGGGAGCACCGACTAACTCACATCCCTATCTGTCCTCCCCTGTTCTTTACACCCCACTCCCTTATTCCACTGTCTCCTGTTGCTTCTGGAACCTTCCTCCGTCAATTGCCCCAGCTCCCAACTATGATGTCAACCTCATCCACCTTCTGTCTCTTATTTCCTTGGCATATAAACATTCAGATTTCCTCAAAATGTCCACGCAGATGCTGGGTTCCACCCTAAACATTACCTTTTCTCTTCTTTCCCCCCAAGACAAACTGCTAACCTACTCTCATCAGCTGCTTTTCCACCACATTTTAATCCACTCAGCCTGGCCACTTCCTCCACTGCGCTTTTCCTTTCTTTTTTTTTTAAAGAGAGAAACTTTTTTTTTTAAATTAATTAATTAATTGATTTTTTTTTTAGCTGCGTTGGGTCTTTGTTGCTGCGCGTGACCTTTCTCTAGCTGCGGCGAGCGGGGGCTACTCTTCATTGCAGTGCGCAGGCTCCTCATTGTGGTGGCTTCTCTTGTTGCAGAGCACCGGCTCTAGGTGCGTGGGCTTCAGTAGTTGTGGCACCTGGGCTCAGTAGTTGTGGCTCGCGGGCTCTAGAGCATAGGCTCAGTAACTGTGGCGCACGGGCTTAGTTGCTCTGCGGCATGTGGGATCTTCCCGGACCAGGGCTTGAACCTTTGTCCCCTGCATTGGCAGGCAATTCTTAACCACTGCGCCACCAGGGAAGTCCTCCACTGCGCTTCTGAAACCACTCTCCCGAGAATACCAATACCCTCCATGTGGCTAAATCCACTGAATACTTTTCAGATCATACCTGACTGAGCATTTTGACACACTGGATGCTGAGATCACTGTAAATCTTTGCCTCCTGGAGAATTCTTCTCCATCTCTTCATGGGCACCTCCTCTTCTGTCTGCCCTGATGGGTACTTGATCCTCCCTGAGCAGCCTGGACTGTCTTCTCTCTCTTCAGCTAATCTTCACTCTCATGGTCTTAAACAACCCCCCCCCCCCACCCCCGATGATGTTTCTGAAACCTTTATATCCAGCCCCACTTGCTCCTCTGACAGCCAGATTCCTATTCCAATCGTCTTCTTAGATGACCCACCAGAAGTTACAATACAGCCTGTCCAGACTGGAGTCATCAAAGCCCCTCCAGCAAGCCGGCCTCTCTTCCCACCTTTACAGTGTCCACGCTGTCAAGTAAACCCACACCCTGAGAGTCTCCTAGATAGATGTTTCCTCTTCTCTCCCATCCATTCATTCACAGGTAAATCCCACAGTCTTAGGTTGGGTTCCCCCAGAAGCAGACCCTAAGAAAAAGACTGGAGTGTAAGCAGTTTATGTGGGAGGTGATCCCAGGAAACACTAGCAGGAGAGTGGGGAAGTGAGACAGAAAAGGGAAAGTGGCCATGAGTTACCTTGTCAAGCAAGTTACTGCTGCTGGCAACTGGAACTGAATCCTGCTGGGAAATCTGGGGGTCAGCGCAGAACACACACCTTTCGTTATTCCAGTAAGCGGCTAGGGAGCTGGGGTATTTATACACCACCTCCTTCCATTCATTGGCTGAGGGTTGCTCCTATGGAGGTATCAATATCCCAGCACTTCTGGCCAGTCAGGTGCACAGGTAAAGTGGGTTCTAGAGGCCAGAGAAAGCCCTTGGGGCAAGAGATCCAGATGCTGTATCTCCTGTAGTTGGAGGTCAAGCTAGAGAGCTCTGAAGTGGTAAGGGCAAAGGGATTCCACAGGACAGTATATGTACCACTGATTTCACCACCTAACTATTTCTCTCCCCAGGATTACTGCTAGGATTTCCCATCTGATCTCTCTGCCTTTAGTCTAATGCCCTACCCTTCAATCTCCTCTCGCTACTGCAGGCAGAGTGATCTATTCAGAATCAAATCTGTCACTTCCATGCTTAACTCCAAATTCTTTAACATGACATCCAAGGCTCCCGATGCTCTGCCCCAACCTAGTTTCCTGCTCAGCTCTGTCACGTGTAAGTTCATTTTAGTTCATTCAGGAATTCAGTGCAATCGTGTTTTGCAGGCAACTTTCTCCAAGCCCCTGGGTTGAGCTGAATAATCCTCAGCTAGTCCCTGTTTACATGTCTGTCTTCCCCCATTCAATAATTAGCACCTGGAGGTGCAGGGACCATGTTTTATTTATCTTTGGATCCCTGGAGCATGTGTCTGTCACATATTCGGCACTCAGCAAATGTCTGTGGAACTGAAATACACTGATTTCTTTTACTAGAGAACAGGTTTTCCAAATGTATCTTAAGAGACGATATTTTTTAAAAGGAGCATGTTCAAAGGACAAATACATGATGGGCTTAAACAAAAGCCGCTGCCTTTTTTTGCAGCAGCAGCCTCTAGTGTCTTCCTGTGAGGAAGTGATGTTCAGATGGTTCATAATGGTCAGCGTTGGATCTCACTGGTCAGTGTCTGTGCCATATCGGTCGCTAACTATTTTGAATATCATCCCACATGTATGCCCTGTGAGTCTCCAAGGGGGGGATAAGCTGTCGGGCATTTTCCAAACTCACTGGACCACTTACCCCTCTGTCAGGGAGATTCCAGCTACGTTATGAAGACTGAAAATGCTGCCTAGAGATGAAAAAAAATAATCCTGGGCACGACAAGAGAGGCAGCATTGGTGCCCGTTGTACAAGACAGGGGAGATGATCAGCGGCCCCAAGTTGATCCTGGACCTTCATGGGAACATAAAGACCGCCGGTAGTGGGGCTTCCCTGGTAGCACAGTGGTTGAGAGTCTGCCTGCTAATTCAGGGGACACGGGTTTGAGCCCTGGTCTGGGAGGATCCCACATGCCGCGGAGCAACTAAGCCCGTGAGCCACAACTACTGAGCCTGCGCGTCTGGAGCCTGTGCTCCGCAACAAGAGAGGCCGCGATGGTGAGAGGCCCGCGCACCGCGATGAAGAGTGGCCCCCGCTCGCCGCAACTAGAGAAAGCCCTCGCACAGAAACGAAGACCCAACACAGCCAAAAATAAATAAATAAATAAATAAAATTTAAAAAAATAAAGACCACCGGTGGTCACTAGTCTTGGATTCTACTAAGGAGTCTGAGACTCATTCCCAGTAAACACGATCTATGGTTTTCCAACGCCCAGAGCCAACTGACATATAAGCCCCAGGAGAGAGGGGGGCACACACAGCAGAGAGGAGGGCTCTCCCTAAAGCCCGGAGGCGGTGGTGCGCCGACGCCCACTGTGGCTGAGATCAAAAGGGGAAGCAGGCGGCCAGGCCGCTGGGAGCGGTGGCCAGCACAGCACACGCGAGGAAGTGAGGACTGTTTCTACCTGAATAAAGCAGCTGGTAAGGAAGTGACTCCATTTCCCCCTTATCATTGGCCCGGCAGGGTTTCCTCTGCAGCCACTTGGTGCTGAATGAGTCTGGAGGGTTCCCTCTGGAGAACAGAGCTGCTTTGGGCGGTTGCAAACTTCTGTCCCCTGGGGCTCTTCCTCCCTCCTCCCCATCCCCTTTACTCCCAAAATATTGATTCCGGGTTTGGGGGAAAAGGAAGGAGAAAAAAACCCCCAACAACCCCAGAGCATATAACTGAAGGACGCGCAGCTGCCTGGCCTGCAGATCAAGGTGCCCAGTGAACGTGAGAAGCAGGGTGATGCTTCCACGAGGCCTGCAGGGGCCGCCCCCTGAGCCCCCTCCAGTGAACGGGGCTTGATCTTGGAGGGACTCTGGCCCAGTGGGAAGCGCTAGTTGAATCATAGGCCAAGGACATAAAATGAAACCTAATCCAAGTGTCATCTGGATGTAACCAGAAACCTGCTAGAGAAATGGCAGGAGATGAAAAACCCAAACAAAACAAAAAAACACAACTTGCCTGCCTACCACAGCGGGTCCAGGGAAGTTTGGGTGTATTTTGTGATGCAAATTGAGCTGAGGATGCAAATCAGGCAGGGGCCCTCGGGAGCGAGGGAGGGCAGAAAAATGAGAACCCCAAGGGTGCCTTCCCTTCTAGAGCAGGGCACACTTTGAAACTAATCTGCAAAGGCGTCTGTTGCTCTGGGGACCCTGCAGCCACAGGGCCAGGTCAAAGGCCGCTGGCCCTGTCCACCTGCTGAAGGAGTCTCGGGAGGCTCTGCTAGTCTAATCGCCCTGGGGCTGGGGCACACTGCTATCTGGAGAGAAGTACAGTGGCAGATTCCTGGCTGCACTAGCCATGCAAATACTGCAGGGAGTGGGGACTTGGCCACCTGTGGGCTTAGGTCCCTCCTGCCAGGAGGCGAGACCAGTCCAGAGCTTCAAAAGATGTCTGTGGAATTGGGAAAAGTAATGCATCTATAGCAAAATGTGCTAAAACTATGTTAAATGATTGGGTCATTTGGTTCATCAGGTTCGGATAATAAACCAAAACGAGAATAAAGCCGTATCTATACGAGACCTCGAAATCTCATCTTTGACTTGCTGATGCATTCGGGAACCAAACATTTTTTTATAAGGTGCTGAGGAGTCTTAAATCTAAATAAGACACAGGCCTGCCTTGTAAGAATTGCTCCTTGATATTCTCACGCATTCACAGCAGCTTTGGTGAGCTTGAGAGTTCTCTAAACACGTTCAAAGCACTTTGTGTGTGTAGGTGCGTATACCCTGCAGCGCTCTGGGGAGGAGGGGGGAGACCAAGTCTGCTGTCCTCGTTTGAAGGGTGCCTTCCACAGGACCTCACAGGCACAGAGGCCACAGGAAACCGCCTTGCAGTGTTTTGGCTTTAAAACAAAGTTACTTCATTTTTCTTCCTGACCTTCCTCATTCCACTACCTTCTTTTGGCTAGAGTGCCCTGCCTTTTCTGGCGCTTGACCTCTTCTTGCTTTGGGCTTATGCTATTTTCACTGTTTGGGGGGAAGTATTATCTTATGATATTTTGTTAGGACGAAAGTACATTGAGCAAAAAAGTTGTAATTATTACAACTCAACAATAAAAAGACAAGTAGCCTAATTAAAGAATGGGCAAAGATTTGAATAGATATTTCACCAAAGAAGATATACAAATGGCCAATAAGCTCAAGAAAAGACATTCATCCATCATTAGGGAAATGCAAATGAAAACCACAATGAGATATCACTTCACACCCACTAGCATGGCTTTAAAGTAAAAAGTGGACAATGGCCAGCGTTGACGAGGAGGAAGAGAAACTGGAGACTGTGCACGTTGCTGGTGGGAATAGAAAATGGTGCAGCCTCTGTGGAAAACGGTGGTGGTTCCTCAAAGGGTTGACCAGTTAGCCCATGACTCAGCAATTCTACTCCTAGATATATGCCCAAGGTAACTGAAAATATATGTTCACACAAACATATATGTTCACATTTGTACACAAATATTCACATCGGCATTATTCATAATAGCCCAAAGTGGAAATGACCCAAATGTCTATCAGCTAATGAACAAATAAACAAAGGGTGGTACCATCCATACCATGGAATACTATTCAGCCATAGAAAGGAATGAAGCATTGATACAAGCTACAACATGGGTGAACCTTGAAAACATTACGCTGAGTGAAAGAAACCAGGCATAAATGGTCACATATTGTAATGATGCCATTTCTATGAAATGTCCAAAATAGACAAATCCATAGTGACAGGAGTAGATTCGTGGTTGCCTGGGGCTGGGGAGAGAGAAGACTGGAGAGTGACTGCTAACGTGTACAGGACTTTTTTATTCCAGAGTGATAAAAAAGTTCTGGAATTAGGGAACAGTGATGATTGTACAACCGTATGAATAGAAAAACCGAAAACCAGTAAGTCAACCACTTTGAACTCAATTTTAAGGTACCTCAACTATTCTTAAAAAATTATATTTTTTACAACTACATGAAGAAGGGCACTAAACTATTTTTATGCCACGCGGAATTGGACAGAAGGGTTCGCTTGTTCTGTAACCCTTGCTCACAGGTGTGGCCCCCTTGCCAGTGTCCAGGCCTACCTGTATGTGAGCATGAATTCATCCCTGTGCGCTTGGCGGCAGGTTAGCACCTGCGCTCCCCGGAGGTCACTGTCTGGGCTGTGCCTGCCACGTGGTCTGTGAACGCAGGGCATGGCCAAGGTGCCTACCCCTCTCCCCCTCTCCCTGCCGCTGCGAGAGTTAATTCATACACCAAAAATGGGAACTGAAAGCAGATGCTTGCTGAGTTCTGCAGCTTGGCCTAAATGCTGTCATCAGGACACTGCTGCTGGGGGACAGGGGGTGAAAGAGGGTCCTTCATTTATTAATCGTGGAGGACCAGAGTCGAGGGCCGAATGTCTGATCCTCACTTGTTTAAATCAGCAAGTGTTGACTGAGGATGGTGGTGGCGCAGAGTACAAAGAACCCGCATTTCCTAATAGGAACTTGCTGAAAGTGGCCTCAGACCTGAAGGGGGTGTGTCAGAGTGAAAAGAGCAAAGCAGAGTGAGTTGGGAGGGTGCCATCCTGAGCAGGGCTCCGCCAGCCTCCAGCCGTGCCTGCTCTGACGCTTGCTTTCAGGACCGGTTAAGAAATCAGCACGGGCATCTTTTCTGGAAGCTCCACACCACACTGGCCGTTGCCTTGATGACAGACTTAGACATCTGTCCAGGACCCCATCTGCCCCCAGCCCACCCCCCGCGATGCTGCTGGTCCTGGTGTTCTCAGTCTGCAGCAAGTGAGTCGCCAGCTCTGCTTAAACCTCCCAGGACGCTAGCTTGCATCCTGCTGAAAAGCACCTCGGGATATAATAAGCCGCACCCTTGTTCCCAGCTCCCCAGCTCTGCAGCCCCGTTGAGTCACTGTGTGATGGTGAGAATGACAAGGGGATCCCCAAGCAGCCCATGAGAGAAGCCTCTCCCGCACACCACGGATCCGTCCACCTCTCAGTAAGAGAACAGCAAGCCTGCCCTCCACGCCTGGGGACAGGGGTGGGCATGGCGGTGAGCTTGCTCCGTCGGCTCCATATGGGTGTGCTACGAAAAATCTGCTTTCACTTTGTAGTTTATGATTGAGTTCAGTTCACCTGGAAAGACTCAGTGGGAATAAAAACAGACGCATTTCAAGGTGCACGGCCTGGCTCTTTGACAGCCCTCTTCCTTCCGCATCAGACAGTCTTCCTGCGTCCAGGGAGGACAGCAGACCTCCCCATCACAAGGAAAACGCAAGGTCTCCGTTCACGGCAGCAGCTGTTATTGCTGAGATGTACAAACCCGGGCAAGGTCAGCACTGTGGTTCTGGTTTCAGGCTCATTAACAGGGATCCAGATATGCTGGTGCAGCCACTCGTCTAAATAGATGCTCACGGTGAAGGACATCTGACAGTGTGTGCTCTCTGTTGCCAGAACGATTCAGGGCCTTATATACAAACAGAGAGAGAGGGACACTTATAGGGAGAGACAGAGAGGAGAGACAAACAGAGAAAGAGAAGAGAGAGACAGAAACAGAGAAAGAGGGAGACAGAGACAGACACACAGAGACAGAGCGAGAAGGAGACTGACATATACACAGAGAGACAGAGAAAGACAGAGACAGAGATAGAGACACACACAGAGATAGTCACAGAGACCGCAAGACAGAGACAGAGTTACAGAGAGAGGGAGATGGAGACAGAGAGACAGAGACAGACACAGAGAGACTCACAGGGAGAGACAGAGAGAGACAGAGATCCTGAAAGCAACCCTGGATCTTCCCTCAGCACAGCCTCCAGGGGACTGCTGACTCCACACAAGGACGCCCCTCGCAGTGAAGCAAGCCTGCTGTGGAAACCAGCAAGGTAGCAACGTGACGTGTGCGCCGTGAACAGGCCTGCAGTGTCGTTGCCAGTGGGCACTGAGAGGGGGAGGCCACGCCCCTGGGGCTCCACTTCCCAGGCCACTGGCACTCCCGTCACGTGCTCAGACACACGTGCAGCTTGCCGCGCGGAGCCCATGGGACCCACCCGCAGAGGCGCTTGGGCATCTGCTGGCTGGACCTAGGATGGGCTCCTCCTTGGCGAGGGGCCAGCCCAGGACCCCCAGGTGGCCCCGGCAGGTCGGCGGCCAGTGCCCCGTTCACGTGCCAGGCCTCACAGCTCCTCCTGTCACTGATGCCTTGGAGCGGGGCAGCTGCAGCCGATCTCCACGACGCAGGCATGCAGCCGGCACCTGCTCCGTGCCCAGCACTGCGCTCGGCGCCCAGGGAGAACGCGGGGGACCGCGGCGTCTGTATGACAATGCATTCCTCCAACCCAATTCCTCCAACCTCAAATCAAGGACTCAGCAAACACTCTCCCATTGGGATGACTCAGAGATGGCAGTGTCCCACTGGAAACACTGCTCACCCTTGAGGTCATAAGGAGAAGTTCAAGTTTGGGCTGGCGAAGCCTTCAGGTGGGACTTTAGTTCTAACAAATTGTTATTTCCACCGAGGGAACCCCTTGGCCAAGTGCATGAACCTTGGATCCACGTGCAACATGCTTTTCACCATAAATTCGGCACACACTCACTCACTTTGGAAGGCTCTTGGTGGCACCACATGGGGCTTTTTCACGAGTACGGCCCTGGTTCCTCTCACTTTGATCTCTCCTTCAGACACATCTGAAGCAAGCAATCCATCCACAGTCAAACCACTTATCCAAGTACTTCTTTAGTGTCTACTTCCGGGATGAGGAGCGAGAACTAACTGTGTGCCCACCCCCATGAGGCGGCTCTCGTAAACGATATTACACAGAAGAGACTGGGGTCAGAGAGGTTACACGACTTGCCCAAGGTCACACAGCTGCAGTTTGAACTGTGCAACTCCTGGTTATGAGCTTTTTCAACTCACTTTGCTTCTCCTGTTGGAGACAGAAAAGAAGTAGGAGATCCAGGCTTTGAGGAGACAAGCAGTAAGTCAGACAGGTTAAACAGAAAGTCCTGAAGGGTGACAGGGAAGGCTCGATAAACCCGTCAACAGTCTTTAAGGTGGGCTGGAGGGGACAAAGTTAGACAGGAGCCCAGCCTGAAGGACTTGCATAAGGGGAGGAAAGAGGTGCTGGTGTTTCAGGGCGAGGGATTCAGGTCGGGGTCGGGGCCACACCGTGGCGGGTAGGCTTGTGTGTGCAGGTGCGGCCGAGAGGAGGGAAGAAGCCCCCGTGGTCAGGGAGCACACGCAGGTCCCGAGCCCCCCACCAGCCCAGCTGCTCTGCAGTCCGGATCCCCCAGGAGCGTGTGCGGCTTTCTGGAATCCCTCACTGTGTGGTTTGGCCCTGTGGCTGCTCCTGCACATGTCACCTCAAGAGTATTTAAAAATGACATGTAGACAGAGACGTGAACCCCAAAGGAGAAACTCCTTCCACAGTGTTCGGGAAAAGCCCTCCTACGTATGGGGCTGCTTCGCCGGGACATCTGGAAGGTGAAGGAGAATGTTTCCTTGCGTCACAAAAACAAATCCAGCTAGAAGCCTATTTAGGATGTTAAGATAGGAGACTCCAGAGCCTCCATGGTGGGGAGTGTATTTCGACCCTTCCAAGGGCTCTGCTCAAGGGTTCCTGCCGAATCAAAGTGTCCCCAGCAGCGCCCCCCTGACCCCGGTCTCGGGCGGAGAGAGAGGCAAGGAGAGCCAGCCGTGAGGTCCAGACCCAGCCCGAGAGCGCCTGTGTGATCCAGGCATCACCCACTCCATCTCATGACCGCTAACAGTTTTCTCTGCTGACTTCAACTTGGACATTGTTCAGAACTCAACAAAGCCAGAGGCCTTTAAATCCCTAGGAACCTCCCCACAGAGCTTTTTACAAAACCCACCTGCTCGCTGGGTATTTAATCCTTTCATGTTCGGTTTGTTTCTGGAAAGCTGGAAGTTTGCGAGGTGAGTTTGTGATCGCCACAGTCAGGCCAAACTTAGTCAGATGGGCTTTTTTTTGTTTTTAAAAACGTTTCAGGAGTTGCAGCTGAGAGAGTGTATGTTCAGGGCAAGGCCTCTAACACACCAAGCTAAAGATGGGCAAGTGGAGGAAGAGTTGCTTGTATACGCGGTGGCTCTGAGCTCAGCCCCCCTGAGCACACAGGACCTGACTTCCCACCAGCGGGGCGCGAGGGACGGGCGCTAGAGACGCTGGGCCTGAGCTCGTCCTCGGAGCCTCACCGCCTGGCTGCCTGACTCCACCGACCCAGGCAGGACACCCCCCCCTTCCGTCCCAGAGCCCTTTCCCCCACAGTCCCCTTTCTGTTTTTCTTCTTTGCCTTGGTCTTTTGTGTGGCTTTGCTGTTCTCTCCTTGTCTTGCGTTTTATCGGCTGAGGTTCGTTTCTTAGTTCCAATGCTTTGGTTCCTGGTCTCCCTTTGTCTGCCCTTCTCTGGGACACGCCTGCTCCGAGTTTCCTGGGAGACGGTGAGTCCCCACCCTCTCGGATGTGTAGAGGGCTGCACGTGGGCTATTTGGTGAGGTCTCTGCAGCCACGGGAAGGGCTGCATGGGGACCTCCCATGGAGTGACCTGGTGGAACGACCCTGGTCGTGGGCACCAATGGGCCTGAAGCTTGCAGGAGATGGTGCAGGGTCAGGCGAGGCATCTCTGTTGCCCTCCGACCGTGGCAGCTGGATAGGAGGCCGGGCCTGAGATCCTGGCTGGAATCTGTTAACCCCTGCAGGGTTAAATGCCTGGGGTAGTGGTGGGGCAACTGGAGAGGGATTTGAGTAGGATAAACGGGCAGAATGAAAAACATCTAATTGCATATTTTCTTTGTGAGTTTTCACTTCTGTCGAATTCTTGGAATTCTTGTCTTACAGTTTTACCTGCTTTTCATTTCCGTTTGAACCTGAAACATCACTTAAATGTCTTTTGAGGTAATCCTCACCAATTAAAACAACCCCCAAAACTGGCAAAAAAAAATATTAAGGTTATTCCATTCACACTTGGAGGGTTTTTCAAGGATATCTGACCCCCGGGCATAAGTTCATGGTTGATGACTTAACAGATTTGATTAGGTAAGTTTTACTACTTGTTACATCAGTTGGAAAAGGTCATTTTATTAAGGGTCATTTTATTTTATTATTATTATTTTTTAAACTTATTTATTTATTTATTTATTTTTGGCTGCCTTGGGTCTTTGGTGCTGTGCACGGGCTTTCCTCTAGTTGCGGCGAGCGGGGGCTACTCTTCGTTGCAGTGAGCGGCCTTCTCATTGGGTGGCTTCTCTTGTTGTGGAGCACAGGCTCTAGGCGCGCGGGCTTCAGTAGTTGTGGCTCGTGGGCTCTAGAGTGCAGGCTCAGTAGTTGTGGCGCACGGGCTTAGCTGCTCCGTGGCCTGTGGGATCTTCCCGGAGCGGGGCTCGAACCCGTGTCCCCTGCATTGGCAGGCGGATTCCTAACCACTGCGCCACCAGGGAAGCCCTTAAGGGTCATTTTAAATGTTAAAAATTACAATGTCACTGCCATCATGTCTACAATACCTTTTATACAAACTTCCAGATGTAACATAAGTCCTGGGATGTAACGTACAGCATGGTGACTGTAGTTAATAATACTGTATAGTATATTTGAAAGTCGCTAAAAGAGTAGATCTTAAAAGTTCTCATCACTAGAAAAAAGTTATAACTATGTGTGGTGATGGATGAATTGTTAATAGACATCGTGGTGATCATGTTGCAATATATACGTATTCATTTTGCAATATATACATAATCACTGCTGTACACCTGCAATGAGTATAATGTTTTACATGAATCATGTCAGTTAAAAAATATATAATTTCACTGCCATCAAGTCCACAAGGCTTTTGGTAAGAAAGTAGGAAATTCCAAGTTCTAATGTTGGACAAGGGAGCACACCCTTTCCAAGACAAGAGTCTGAGCGAAGCTGTGCCTTGGCTCAGAAGCCCATCACACCATCCTTGTTGTCATGACAACCCACACAGTGGGCAAGCTATGGGGTCTGAGTGTCAGCTACCCCAGGCTCAGGCCCTCCTCCTTGCCACCAAGGGAGTCACCTCTCCAGGTTTCAAGGGCCTCATTTGTGACAGGAAGAGAAAGCCCCCACCTGTCTTCTGAAGGCCCTTTTGGGTCCTAAAGTTCGTTAACTTGTAGATTCGGGGACTCCGTTTTGTGTTTGTGCATCAAAAGCAGGGAGGAAAGGGGTTACATAATTGGGAGACTGGGAGAAACAGTCCACTAGGGCCTTTTTGGTTCTTATTACAAGTCCCAGAGTTGCCATTCCATCTATTCTGGGGGCAATGGAGGCCTGAATCCTACAGCTGGTCACAGTGGAAGAAACCGGAAGCCACAGCCCTAACAGGGAAGCTAGGAATGTGCCTGCTATTCTAGGCATCAACAGAAACAAGCACCCAGACCTTCAAGGCACCAGAAATGAGACTCCCGGGCAGGGTTCCTAAAGTTCCCACTATCCATTCCTGCTTAGGACTCCGTGCAACAGCGATTTAGGACTACAGTTCAAATAGAATGAAAGCCGTATTTCAATAACGCGAAGATGATTTTGTGAAAAACTAACAGACACCTTCCCTGGATGTATCCTGCTTATCACTCATAAATAACATTCATTAGTGGTAACTTTCAATGATATGTTAATACATCAACCAAAGGAATCATACGGGCTTTTTTCATCCCTCTTCCGTGGATTATAGATCCCTATGGTACTCAAGGTTACCATGTTATTCCTTTGTGGCCCCTCCAGCACTTCTTGGATCTCCCAGAGCATCCCTTGAACTGAAATTCTCCTCCTTAAGTCTTTCCCAGAATGTCTTCCCACCCTCCACCCCCGAACCAAGAAGTTACAGAGCAAATGCCTTCAAGTCATTTTTGGGTTATCAGGCTGTAGAAAATTTCTCAATCCAGAAGATTGTTGAACTGCTTTTTTTTTTTTTCATTTCAGATAACTCAAAACTGGTTTGGTTCCATGACATCAACCTTGGCATGTATGAAGAATAAGGGAATGAAGGCTTTGTCTTACTTGGAACCAAAAGAGAGGAATCTCCACTTTCTCTGTCTTTTCCATTTTTATTAAGACAGTATTTTTTCCTTTTAGTCGGATGATGTATACTTTTAACATTACAGGGGAAAAGTGTCAGTGATATGCAAGTCATAATAAAAGAAAATCAAAAGAAATGCAATTATAAGGGACAGGGAACTTCATCATTTTTAGTATGAAATGCCCAAAGGAAAATCTAATTTTAAAAATTACCAGCACCATATAAAGGAGAAGAGAATATACAGAAAAGATTTGTTATTTTAAAAATTAACTTAATCCTTAATCTTTCTGGCTCTTGGCCTTTTCTCTTTATTTTTAAAGGCCAAAAATTATCATTTGGCGCTGGATAAGGAGTAAACCTCACACCATTGCAATGTGATTCTAGGAAGTGGCAATGGAATCCTCCTGGTCTCTGGTTTGCTGGCTGAAACACAGTAGGACATAAAAAGTGTTATTAAATAAAGAGCAAATGTATATTGAGGATGAAACCATAACTGTCTCTTTCCCATTAATATAACGGTACCTATTAAAAATGGAAACGAGGGCTTTCCTGGTGGCGCAGTGGTTAAGAATCCGCCTGCCAATGCAGGGGACACGGGTTCGAGCCCTGGTCCGGGGGGATCCCACATGGCGCGGAGCGACTGAGCCCGTGTGCTGCAACTACTGAGCCTGCGCTCTAGAGCCCGCGAGCCACAACTACTGAAGCCCACGTGCCACAACTGCTGAAGCCCACGCGCCTAGAGCCCGTGCTCTGCAAGGAGAAGCCACCGCAATGGGAAGCCCATGCACCACAACAAAGAGTAGCCTCCTGCTCGCCGCAACTGGAGAAAGCCCGTGCGCAGCAACGAAGACCCAACTCAGCCAAAAATAAATAAAATAAAATAAATAAATTTATTTAAAAAAAAAATGGAAACGAATATTCACGGGGCACACTGCAGTTGATAAAATTCTTCCATATCTATCAACTGGTTTGATCCTCCCAACAAGCCATAGATAAGTCATGACTCTTGTCACCCTCACTTTACAGATGACCCCAAGAATAGGTAACTTTTCCAAGGACACATAGTTAACTGATGGTGGAATCAGGACTCAGACCCAGAATCCTGACAGAAAGCATCTTGCCCTTCCACTCTCTCACACGGCCTCCCTGAACGAAGTTATGACTCCCAGCTAAACGTGCTTGCAAAGAGCCAAGATGTCATAAGTTGAATACAGCCATGACTTGCTTATTTATAACAGCTCTGTCTCTTCAAAAAAGTAAAAATTATGAGGAAAAAAAATGAAGCTCATTTATAACATAAATGTTGGCTGACATTAGGGGCCTTTGACTTGTTTCTAAGTTGCTTCTCTAACCCAGCGAGATTTAATTCACCCCCCTCAACCCATATTAAGAGAAATTGGAATCATTCATATCTTCAGAGGGAGAGTCCAAATAATATTGCAATAACACAGCCTTCCTTTAAAAGACTTTTCTTGATGGAGTCTCTGATTTTTCCTTTCAGGCATGAAAAATAATACTGTTATTATAGTGGCCTGGCCGAGGGTTAGCAGTGAGGAAGGAAGGAGATGGCACACAAAATATTGATTTCTAACCCTTTATCTAATTACTGGTTGGAATCAAATTCAGTGTTTAACGCTATGGCTCTCTACAGTAAGGGTTCTCTTGACATAAGTCTTTTAGATTTGAGGAAATAAAAGTTTCCTTTGTCCAGATGTGATTTTTCCCCACTTTGCTTGAGTCAGCCTGAAAATGGAAGACATGGAGATCTGGAAGAAAGATTCCTAAGGGTTCTCTCCTTTTCAAGAGTGGATTCCACAGAAAGCCGTCTGCTCTCACCTTCTAGCAATAGTGGTGGTCTAGGAGGGCCCAAAGAAAAACAGAAAAGTCACTTTTCTGTCCATTGCACATTGTAATGATTTTTCTTCTTTTATTGCTATGTATATCTACTCTTTTTTTTTCTTCCTTTATCCCTCTTAATTTGCTATCCTCCCACTTTCTCTTAGCGTTTGTCTTTGCTCCCATCTATCTTCTCTCAAGGCATAGTCTCCCTATGCTGTGAAACTATCATTACCAAGCCTTTCCTGAACTCCCAGAGCCTCGCACAAATTCTAGAACCAGACTCTGCTCAGCCTTCTAGTGAGCTGTTTTAGGCTAATACACCAACAGTCTCCATGTAGGGATAAAGAGGTAGATTTAGATGGGGAGTCCTAAAAACGCTGAAGCTTAGTGAACAACGTTTTGGAGAACTTCTGGCAGTAAACGTTCTAGGAATGTTGGAATCTGGCATAACATTTACTGCTTAGGAAGGAGTTATCCAGATTGCGAGAATGGAGATGAATTCTCCAACCTCCACTGGGCGACTCCTGTCATATTCTTCCAATTTGACAGGCAACACTCTTCAAAGAGTCCTAAGCCATATGTCCACCGAGAAGGCAAACGGGCCTCTTTCATCCTGACTACACCGAGCTCTCATGGTAGCTTCAATAAACTACTTGAGAAGTCATCTGGGTTTCCTCTTCTGTAATGCAATAAGGGACATTCCCTGCTTCGCTTTCACCTCTCTCATTGCTCAAAGGGAATTTTCCCCCTTCTTGTACTTTTTCTATAAATTAGCCTAAGAGATGGGTCAAATTAACCTGTTCAGACTTTCCACCAAAATTCCCTTCCCCACACCGACGGTGTCTGTCGTGACCCTAAGCTACTTCCCCCCGTGGCTCATCCGCCTCCCACCACACCGAGCCACCCCCTGCCAGACTAGCCGTCTGTCCTGCGTTATTTCCTGGGCATCAGCTCTGTGACTAGCACGACCTCAATTCTGGGGTGGCCTCAGGAGACAATCGCCCGTCCTCTCGCTCTAGTTGGAGTCAAGTTTATGTGGGAAGCCAAGAGGGAGTGACACAAGAAGCAAGGCCCTAGGTGGCAGAGGGGATGGCACAGACACATGCGCCTTGAGCAGGGTTCCCAGAAAGATGGAACGGGGTGCACAGTTCATGCAGGCAAGGTGGCCGGTAGTGAGTGAGGGGCCAGGGTGAGAGTGACAGCACAAGCTGGAGGGGGAGGGGACACATGTACATGAGGAACGCCTGGCTGCAGGGCTTTCCAAACAAAATCTCATGGAAAAGATCACTGAAATGAACGTCGGAGCCTATTCCATTTCTGTAGGCCCAACCCAATGTCTCATCCTTCCCAGCCATGTGGATACGTGCTCATTTCCTTGGCAGCCTTAGCTAAAGCTTTTAATGTGATTTGAGTGCCTTAGAGATTAGCATGATTATAAATATAAATGTTCACACACAAGCAAGTTGAAACCAAATACCCCTCAAACACTGGCTCTCTGTGATATGAAGGTTTTCAGTGGTGCCTTGAGCCCTTGGATGAACGAGCTAGAAAACATAGTGAAATGGGCCCATCGGTGAATTCTCAAGGCCAGGCTCCTACACAGAAAAGAGGGGGCTCAGTAGCTGCTCCCTGCGGATGTCATCTACAGCAGCTGGCCGCACAGCTTCGGACAACAATCTGAGAAACATGAATTTAGAACTTCAAGTAGGGGCTTGGCTGGGAGGTAGACTGATCAAAACAGATGGTCTTTACTCCACAGCCAACCTGCAAAACATCCCCTTCATGTTCTAACTGCTTTGTAGAGCTTAGGGGAGACTCAGTAACGAATAGTTATAAATAGCCATCAAGGACTTTGTTTATCTAACTAAGAGAAAACAGTGTTCAAGATTTTTAAAAACACGCATTTGACACCAAAGCGATGTAACTGCCATGGGCGCAGAAACAGAGCACACCAAACTGAGCCTGCTGTTTTGATGTGGTCACTATTTGCTAAACAGAGCTGCCACTTGGCAACACTTTGTGTGCCCAGTTTTAGGTATTTGAAAACTTAAAAACATACCTCTTTCAAGAAATTCTAAAATTATAGATTTTGTCATTAATTTGTCAAAACCTTCCCCAAAATTAGTCCAAAAGCCTGAGATTTTACCGTCAAGTCACGTGAAGGCAGAAGGGATTATGATGACCGAATCTCTTCTTTAATCTCCTAGCATTTGTGTATCAGCTTTTGTCAACCTAACCGAGCAACTTATCTACAAAGCACTACTCTTAAATGTTCTTACTGTTAAATAATGAAGTGCAAAAAGTGTTCCTGGGAGGCAAAAAGATAATAACAACTCACGTGCCTACTGTCAGCACCTACTTTCTTATTGGAAGATATAATTATGTGGGTTTGGTGAAACTGCAAGATACCCATTGCATCAGGATGGTGGATAGTCAGGTGGTAATGCCTCATCATGTCTTCAATTTTGGTATTTTCTACCTATGTATCTGACCATGGCTCCTTCAGCAGTGGATACAGGAGGCTAGCATACCCATATAGCCTCAGCTCAGAACTGGCATCCAATTTGCTCGCATGAAGATCCACTGCCTGCTACTCTCCGTCACCTGAAAAACGATTTCCCTTGGCCCCTGATTCTGCCACTCCACTTCCACCCCTTCAGGAGGCAGCTTGAGGGACAGGATGGAGCACAAACATTAGAATAAGACAGAACTGGGTTGGGGCTTCCCTGGTGGCGCGGTGGTTAAGAATCCGCCTGCCAATGCAGGGGACGTGGGTTCGAGCCCTGGTCCGGGAAGATCCCACATGCCGTGGAGCAACTAAGCCGTGCGCCACAACTACTGAGCCTGTGTGCCATAACTACTGAAGCCTGCCTGCCTAGAGCCCATGCTTCATAACAGGTGAAGCCACCGCAATGAGAAGCCTGCACACCGCAACAAAGAGTAGCCCCCGCTCGCCGCAACTAGAGAAAGCCCGCACACAGCAACAAAGATCCAACGCAGCCAAAAAAAAAAAAAAAAAAAGACAGAACTGGGTTGGAACCTCAACTCTGCACATTCCCAGCTATGTCAATGAGTTGGATGAGTTCGTTGTTCTCCTTTCTTTCCCTGGAATGCTTAAATCTAAGTCAGTAGATGAGGTCTTCAATGTCTCTGAGCCTCCATGTCTTAGTTCATAAAATACAGAAAATAGTTCTAGAGTTGTCATTAGAATAAATGACTTCCGTGAAGCGTTCAGCGCAGGGACTGGCATCAGTCATTGTGATTCCCTTTCACTCATCTTTCCATTTAACTGTCAGAGATCTCAATTTCCCTTCCCTTTCTGGGAGGTGAAAGGAAATGCAAATGTGAAAATAGCGGTGTGAAAAGCTTGAAGCTGGTAAAGTTCTTTTTGCAGGATTTGTAGTTTTTGATTTGAGGATCTTACTTACTTACATCATTAGTCAAGGAAAGTTCTTGAAAAAACAACTCCAACCAGACTCAATACTTTTGAGCTACCAGATGCAAGCCTGGAGGAGTTCCGGAGGCAGCGGAAGCTACTCCTTCACGACCTCGGTGCAGAAGGGCGAGCCTGTCCTCATCAGGAAGGGATTTCCAACCCAAGAGAAAGAACCTCTGACCTTGTACTAAGCCATGAGGTCCCCATCTGGAATATTCTATGAGAGCCGGCTACTTCAAAAAGCCAATGGCAGGTCCAGAGGGAGATGGACAGCTGACACAGTCAAGGGGAGAAGAACCTTCCATAAGACAGTAATATTTACAAGTCAGGTATGGCCCTGGAAAGGGGAAGCCTGAATGCAGATGCTGGAGATATTCATGAACTCTTTAACGGTGCACAGAAAGGATGAAAATCACTTATTCATCACATACCTGAACCTCCCAACTCTGGGCTATTGGAGTTTAGGGACAAAGTTTAGTTTATGGACAAAGATAATGCAATACTATTCCACACATGTTTATGGAATTGGCTACCTACCTCCCCAAGGAGTAGAGACCTCACACCCTTCCTGACTTCAGCTACAACCTTGCTAAGGGGCTTTTAGGCTGTTGGTTCCCAAATCTCTTAATGAGCCTTCAACCCTAATTTAGAATCAAATATATCCACATGTAACTCAGGTACTTCAAACTCAACACACCCCAAAGGGAGCTCATTCAGCTTTCCCCAAATCTCTCTAAAAGCCCAATCAGCTCCCCTGATAACCTACAACCCAGCTGGAAACCCAGACGTGACCCTCAACTTCTCCCTCTTCCCTCCCCACCCATGCGCCATCACTGCCATCTCTGCCGTATGGGTGTCTCCTCTTTCTAGTCTCACCGCTGCCAGATCCCTCTGCCCCTCTGCATCGCTGCTGATCTCCCTACCTCCCCTTGGCACTGCCCTTGGCACTCCAGACTGCCCTTGGCACTGCTCCCAGGGGCTTCCTCTTAAACAACAGAGCAGTTGCATCCTTCTCTCTCATTCCAATGCCCCGAGCGCTTTCCCATTGGCCACAGGGTGAACTGGCTCTGACCTATGCCTCCAGAGCCACCGCTCCCCATGCCCACCTCCTGCCTTCAACTCCCTGTGCTACTGGCAGCATCAGCCTGAAACCTCATACCTCCAGCTGACCCCGGCTCGCACCACATCCTGGTGCCTCTCAAGACTCTGCTCAAACACCACCTCTTCTGTGAAGCCCTTCTTGACCAAGCCCCATCACCTCCGCACCACACCAGTTTCTTATTCTGCACATCTCTGCTCGCTCTTGAGCTCTCCACTACGCGTCTGCTTCCTCTCCTCAATGGCAGGGCCTGTGTCATCTTCATCTTTGTCTTCCAGGTTCTAACGGCGCCTGGCACTGCGGGTAAAAGCTGAGTAAGCATTTGTGGGGTGAATAAGTAAATAAATTGAAATCAAAATGATTTAAACAACACAATCCAAAAAGATTGTGCCATGCTCAAGGAAGATGGACTCATGACACATTGTAAGAGTCTCAGGACCGTTTGGAGTTGAAAGCAGCGTAGTGTGCGGTACAGTCTAGAGTCTTGAGATGGATTTCATAGCTTTAAGACCTTGGCTGAGATGTCTAATCCCTTTGAGCCTCAGTTTATTCATCTATAAAAAATGAGGGGGATGGCAGCATCGGCTGCAAGGGCTGGGGTGAGAATGCCGTGAGATAACGTTCGCCAAGGGTCCCTCGGAGGGGGCGCCGTGGGCAGGAAGCAGACGTCAGCGCCCTCTCCATGCATCAACAGAACTGAGCACAGACCCTGAGGTCTGTGGGGAAACAGCGGGGGCAGAGCGTAGCTCCTGCCTCAAGGGGCGGATGCTCAACTTGAAGAGGCACAGTATCCCCGCTGGAAGAGCTGAGAAACCATACTGCGAGTCGATACTATCAGACGTGTCATGAAGCCGACAACAGCCCCTAGCCAGGCTGGCGTGGGCTGTGCGATGCACGGAGTGGGGGGGGACGTCTCGGGGGGTTGAGGGTGAGGAGAGACGCCGGTGGAAGAGGAGGGTCCCAGAGACCCAACCTGCTGGGATGGAAGCCTCAGGGCGCCCTGGAGTCTAGGTGAGGGGATGGTTCGGAGACCGGGTCTGTGGCTTGTGGGCTCTGTCTGCTGCTCTCTGCTGCCCCCTGTTGGTGTGGAGAGGGAAGGGGAGGATGGTGGCTGAGAGGCAGAGAGAGGAGGGCAAGCCGGTGAGAGGGGAGGGAAGAAAGGGGGGCAGGCCGTGGAGGTGGGGAAGAGAGCAGGGCCTGCCAGGGTCCACCAGGGCCCTCTCCTCCTTTCTGTCCCTGGAGTGCTTGGCATAGCCTCTCTCTTCTGCCCTCGCTCCCCGCTCCCCATTTTCTCTTTGCAGGTCGGAGGTTCATCACCTGGGTCTCCCGGGACCCTGGCGTGGACCACTGGTGTGACCGAGGAAGGTGCGTTTAGCACTCTTGGGCCTCCGGGTCTCACTGCTTGTCTTGCCTGAGGGTATTCCCCAAGTAAGACCAGAAGCCCTTTTGGCCCTGAATGCCCCAGTTAATATTCATGTAGTTTGTTGAGGGGAAAAAAAAAAAGAAACGCTGAGGGGGCAGAAGACAGGGGCGAGGGGGGGGGGGCACAAAGAGGTGAAGGAAGCAAGAGTTAACACCAAGCCCCCTCCGGCAGCAGAGAGGGATTGTCCCTTGCGGGGAAAACTGCAAATGACTTTTCCCATTCACCTCAGCCCAGTGTTTTCAATTTATAGACTATGACTAGGCTTCGGGACTTAGACCATCCCAGATATGTCCTTGTTGGGAGAGGCACTGTAGGATGTTCAGCAGAACCCCTGGCCTCCACCCACTGGATTCCAGTGGAAACCCCTGCCTAGTTGGGACAACAGAAACGTCTCCAGACCTTGCCACTGTGCCCCATCTCGCGAAGCCCTGCCTCAGAGCATTGGGAGGCTGTACCCAAACGCCGGGAGCCGTGCTTCCCCTGCACCTCGCCCTGACCTGAGTGCTGCAAGGATGCTACGTGCCCGCCTACCCGTCCACCTGCCGCTCAGAAACAGAAACGAGGCCAGGGAATCCCTTTCCAGGTCCTGATCTGGGGGGCCCCTCTCCTGCTCTGCTCAGGACCTGCAAATCAGTGGACTTCATAACCCCAAGGGGCTCTGCACCCGGAGGGCTGGTCTCCCGATTTCTTGGGTGACCAGAGATGCGGGTCAAAGCGTTTGCCCAGAGGCAGCTCCCTCCGGGCTGGAGGAGTAAAGCAGTGGAGACTCTGCCCTCCATCTTCTCCTCCATTTTCTCTCCCCTGAGCTGGCTGCTCTGTGAGAAAAAGACACAGCAGCGACTCACGTGAGCCCAAGCCCGGGGCCACCCTCCAGCACATGCAGACAGCGAGTCCGGGAGCTAAATAAGAAAGCCTTCACACAAATCAACAATTACGTTAATTGTGGGTCGGACAGTTTTTTTTCCTGAGGAACTAAGTACTCAACCGGGGGTTGGCGTCCTCTATCTGGAAAAACCAGAATGCAGGAAGATGAAGGAAAAGGGGCCAAGTCCCTTTATTTTTTAAGCAAGGAAACTTGAGTCCCAGAGAAGTGAAATGTCAGCCAGCATGGAAGCCAGGACCAGACACCTCATGAGGTGGAGGGTGGCCCCAGGGAAGGGAGGGCCTCAGAGTGTGTGTCACCAGTACGTCTGTACCTCGAGAGGTGGCTTCTCTCTTGGAAACCCTGTGCCTGAGGTTGGTCTATAAAATAACGCAAGTGACAACGGAAGAGAGTCCCCCAGAGGGGCACCTATGCCCGGCTCTGTGACCCTGTTTTCAGTGAAAATTAGTATCAGCTGCTTTTGGCTTTAACCTTGAACTCCAGCTGGCTTTATCTTCTCTCACTTATTATAATTGTAAGGCCATGCATGGTGTAAACGTCACACCTGGGCTTATACGTCACATGTCATCAAAATACCGTGAAGAGAACACTATGTGGTCTCTATCAGAAGATAGAAAAAAAAGAAGAGCAAGAGGCAGGTCCGGCTTCTGACTCAGGGCGGCTCGGCCCTCCTTGAATACCGAGACGGGCCCGGGCCCACCATGGCCATCGGAGGTTGTCCAGGCCAAGTACGCACTGTTTATTGACAGAGAGACAAAGAGACACCTGCCCAGGTTCAGGGTGACCGGGGAGTTTCCAGTCTGGATATGAGAACACTTTTACACTCTACCAAACATTCTTTTTTCTTTTTTTCAAAAGCCAAAATTAGAAAGAAAACAAACATATTCGGGGCTCAACGTAGCAGGAAAAAGAAACTCAGAAGTCAAGACATTTCATAAGAAAAGCTCCGACTGGGTCTAAACTCACCTGGCCTAGAGTCTAGGGTTCCTGTGATTGGGGTGGGAACAGGCTGTGGCCCCCGGAGGCATGGGAAGCTAGTTGTCCCCAGACAAGTGCCCAGGTAGGAGGCCCACCCTGGTTCCCACGCTGCAGGAGTGGATGGGAAGGATGCTGGGGGAGTGACAAAGGCAGAGGGCTCCTGGAGGGGTATTTTTCTTGTCTAACCTAGCGGTGCCTTGAGGTGCGATTAATAAGTAACTGCCAAGAGCGACTCGGCAGTGAAGGCACTGAGCCACTGCCCCCCTCTGCCAATGCAGAGATAGCCCAGTACTGTTTACCTGGCCGCCCAGTGACCCGGCCCTAGCAGGCATCTCGCTAATTAGCATAGTCCCTCTAGCCCGGCCTTGGGGCTGGCGGTCACACACTCTCCCACATTCCAGGCCTCAGTCTGTGCCGGGCCCTCCGAGCCCCCCAGGCAGCCTGCCAGCTGGTCCCCAAAGCTGCGGTGAGATCTGCCTTCCTCCGGGGGCCCTTCCACCTGCGGGCACATGGGACATAAGCCTGTCCCAGCCCCAGGATCCAAGGCCTACATCCATCTTCAAGAAGGCATCCTCTGAAGCAGTGTGGGAAAAAAGCTTTTTTGCTTGAGAATCACCTTGTATTGTACTGACTTGAAAACAGGTCGGTCAGCTTCCATTCAGCCAGGGTGGAACTGGAACTGAAGGGTATCCATTAACACACAAAATGCCAGGAGTATTTTATACCATTCAGGCAGTGGTGAGTCATTAGTTCACGTGAGATTCATCCGTTTATAAAAGAGACTGGAGAAATTAATTATTTAAAATTCTGTGACTATCGATTTATACTCACGTTATCTACTTAAAAAAAAAAAAAGTATCTCAGTCGGGCTCTTTTTCTCCCAAGCGGTGAAAATCAAGTTATCCTTCCTACCGCCTTCTCCAGCCTCTGCTCTAAAGAGAGCTGGGATCAGGCTTAAGCAAACCAGAGGCAGGGCCGAGCAAGAGATTTTCACCAAAATTGCAAAAACACAACTGAAAGAGAACTATTCTTAAGAAAGACTCATGTACCATAAAAGGGGAATTTCCAGAAGCCTCTGATATTAGCAATTTGCTCTTCCATTCCCTTCCTCTCTAGTTTCAAGATGAGATGATGACAGAAAGACTGACTTGTCAGAAAAAAAAAAAAAAAACATGAAACTCCGTATACAAACGTGTAAACGGTCACAGTTTACACTTGCGGGAATTTCCACACCTGTTCTTCTGAGTGGCCATGAGGAGGAGGAAAGAGGGAGAGAAAGCAAAGGAAAGCTCTGCCCCCATTCACCCACATTCAGACAGAATCATGAACCCTGTTTTCTTACTTTAAAATAAATAGCACTACTTACTGAGCACATGTTTTATTTTTCTTATGGGGCAAAAATAGTTTTTCCAAAGTCAAAGTTCTGAAATGGATTTTTTTTTTTTTTTTTAGAAACAGACATAGCTGGGAATTTTCTGAAAACTAGTGCAAGTAGGGATGTTTCTCCTTTCACTTTCCATTTTTACATATGCATTTAAGGCCAACATGCACTGGCTAATTTCAGTAGAATGTTCCAGAGCAAGGGGAAGCACTGCATCTCTGGGGATGGGTGGACATTTATTGGGCATTCACTTTCTATAGGGCCTGCGATATTTGGGACTATGGGGGAGTCATATTCAGGAAGTAGAAAAAAAAATCCAATTAAACAGGGAAATAAGCCAAACAAAAATGGACATCAAGATAAAACACCACATATGAAAACACAGACGCATGCACAGAACCAGCTGTAGTTTCTACAAGCTGGGCTGAATCTGCTCACCTTGCAAAGATTTCCCGGACGGCGGTACGGAGGATGGCGGGACTGCTCACGAATATTTCTTAGTTTCTACCGGCTGACTCTTAACGTTTCTAAATCCCTTGAATGGAGTCACTTTTAGTTTCTTCCCAAGCTCAAGCCACTTTATTATTTAAAAAATGTTCATGGGGGTTTAATTTACAGACAGCAAAATGAACACTTTGTGTGTGCGTACAGTGTGATGAATTTTGACAAAAGCAAATACTCCTGGAACCCACTCCCCTCTCAAGATATGGAACCTTTTCCATCCTCCCAGAAAGATCCCTCGAAGCCACTTTGTTTTAAAATTATTTGCATCTGAACGTTTTAGCGTGGAGATTATCAGAGCCAAATGTGTGGGAAGCAAGCCTCATCATCAATCATCTACTGCAAACACAGGTTGTGAAGGTTCCGAAGATGCTGCGTGAGCCTGCACAGACACGTCTGCAGGGATGGGAGCTCGTAGTAAATGCCAAGGGGCTTTTCAGGGACAAGCACGTGGGCCCCTCTCAGCAGCCCAGCTGGCAACTTGACCATGCAACTAAGACCCAGTGGGTTTCTTTTCTGGTTTTGTTCTTTAAGGCATCAGGGTTTACATGTTTAGAAAGAGGGAAGTTGAGGCGGGATAGTCAAATCGACCATATTCTCAAAGGAGCCAAGGCTCTCTGATGAGGAGGGTTCAACCCAGCTCAGAGCACTCCTTTCCAAAATTCTATTGCAACATCGAAAGAGGAGTTCACATGACCAGGCAAATTAGAAATTTTCTTCACATTTCCTGTTTCCCAAATTTCCGAGGAGACCTTCCGGGAACGTCTGGCCCAGAGGCACACATTCAGGGTGAGGGACGGTGGCTCCACTTTACTACGACCTTCGCCCTCCTGGCAAGGCGGGGGCGGGGCTGGGGGGAGAAACGAGGCCAAATGCGCTTCCTTTGGGTCCAGGGAACCAAAATTCTGGCAGAGGGGCCAGGAGTAGAAGCCCAGATGCAGCAGACGCCTGCACCTCTAGACTTCTGTTTTCTCAGGAAAGGTAGAGCTACTTCACGGACATTTGAACTGTACATCTTCAAAGCTAAAACAGAATGAAAAAAGTCCCGGAACATTATGTAGGAAGCAGTTTCTTTTTTTTTTTTTTTTTCCTGTTAATCACTTTTCCAAGATGGTGCCGCGAGGTAATCCTTTCTTAAATCTTCCAGCAATCAAAACAATGTGGTCACAGAAGTTTACAACTTTAAAACCTTTCAAAGGTCACCTCCCTGCCGCACACCCTCTCACATTAAGAGCATAACGGATATTTTGAGTCACACATATTGTTCTTTGTTCAATTTGCATTTGGTGAAATCCCTCCTTTGGACCAATTTAGTAAGCAGTGCTTTGGCCTCCCTTGGTGATAGTTCTCTTGTCTTCTCTATTTTCGTGTGTCAAAAAAGTTTAGACTCCCAACGGATAAAATGAAGGGGTAGCCTTTGTCATTTATGCTTTCTTTTTGCTCAGATGGTTTTTCCATCTTGCTTGGGATGGAATTCCTTCTCCTTCATGAGGAACTAAGCCCTTCAAGACTCAGCTGAAGTTCACGTGCTCCATGGTGCCCTTGGACCTCCTCTCCTTGGCCCTGCCCTACCTGACCTTTCGCTGAACTGACATACTTCTCCATATTTCAGGCTCAGACGGCTTGGTCTCCACCACTAGACAGTGTTACTGAAGGCCTTAATCAAGAGTTCTCATGCCAATTACCAAGTGAGACGGTGAGAGAAAGACTGTCTCAATGGGAAGTCGATCCCAAGCACCCACTGCCCCAATGCAGGGGTTCCCACTGATGAAGATTCTCACCTCCAAATACAATACGCGGCAAAGAGCTCTCAGGCCCGGGACCCACTCTTCCCACCAGATGCACTGTGCAGGCCAGCTGTCACAGGAGGCCTGAGTGCTTTATGAGGCTGCCTGCTCACTCCCCCGGCTTCGTGTGTAAGCCAACGGTGCTTGGCTTTTAGAAACATATTTCCTTCTCTATGAGTAATTTAAAAGTGACTCATGCTCAGCTTCAACAGCCGGTCCATGTGACCCGCAGTGCTGGTTGAGTGTATCTATAGATGTGTAAACCAAAGCAGTTCTTAGAACACAGATTTCCCCCCTCCCACGTGCTGTTTATTTCCCTCCACTTCACAGGGACCGAGCGATGATACAGACGAGCTGCCGGGGACCGCCTGCTCCTTACTCAAGCCTGGAATGGGCCCAGGAGGAGGAACCAAAGCACAGCATCCAACAAGAGAAAATAAAAGACCAGTGGAGGAAAGAGACAGGCAAACGAGCTAATACATTTCTCTCGTATGAGTCGATGATCAAGGAGCTCTGAGAAAAACTCATAAAAATCTAATACAATGAGGATTCATCTAAACAAAAACTACTGTGTCTCTTTCTGTTCCAGTGGAGGTTCAGATGTAAAGAAGTAGAACTCGCACCCTCACCACCTCCAAACAACCCACCGCTTCACTTCCTAAAACAGAAGAACATTCCTGGGATGTGTTGTGGTTGGACTGGATAACTCACATATATTAAAATGTTTTAATTTCCCCAGCTTGTCTTCACTCCTCTGCCGCTGGAGAATGCGCAGGGCCCAGCTTGGGGACACTGCTGCCGCAGGAAGGACGTCGGGTGACACAGCTGCCAAGCGCACCAGATAGTGGTTCCTACCTCCTTCTCACTTCCTTTTTTCTATTAAACCAAATCTAAAAACTCATTTGCCTGCTTTGTGAAGACCTCCATAGTCTGGCCTCTCTCACTTTATTTTCCGGTGCTGTCTATGTTAACTGTGCAATGTATCCGCGGCTACAGCCTGGGAGTGTCTTCACTGCTTCTCCAATGAGCTGAATCGGTCCCACCCCAGAGCCTCACCCACTCCCTCTGACCTCCCAACACCCTTCATCACCACCCTCCGTCTCTCCCGCCCCACGGTACCTTGTTACCTCCATCACCCGAGTCTCCACCCCATCCTCAACCTCAGCTCATCCCATCTGAAAACCTTCCAGGGAGTCCGACTGGACCAGTCCCGCTGTCTTAGCATCTACGTCTCCTCAACTCCTCCCATATTTCATTTTGTCTGCTCTCCAGTTTTATTTTGCCACGTGATGTACGATAGTCATGCTTCTCCAGTTGGGCTGCAAATTCTTTGGGGAGGGGAATCACATATCTTATTCCCATTTATCCCCACAGTACCAAGCCCCACGGCAATGGGCAACGTGAACTTCCCAGTTAGAAGAAATATTTTATTTTTGCCAAAAAGGTGTTGTATGCAAGGTCTTACCAAACTTTTAGTTCTCTGTTCAATGTGACTGCATGCCAGCTGAAAGACAAACTTTACTGTTCATCCTAGTTGGAGGCTATGTGGAGAGGAATAAATATTTTGTTGAATTTTCAACAAAATGACAAACATGGGCAATAACAGGCATTCACAGAGCACTATGTTTAAGCATCTGACAAACATCAATTCATCCGAACCTCATGCTGTATGCACTAGGTACTGTTATTAACCCCACTTCTCACAGGAGGAGACTGAGGCAGAATAGGTAACTTGTCCAAAGCCACATGGTTAGAAAGTGCTGGATTCAAACTCAGGTCATGTGGCTCCAGGCTGTGCTCTTAGGTGCTAGGCTGTACTCCTATTAACAGGTGCGTTTTAGGTATCCATCTTCTACAGGGCTATCTTGTCCCAGTTAGGTATACTAAAAACTGTCACCACTCAAGTCCAACATAAACAGAACTGATGGTTAAATGTCATCTTGCACGGAAACTTCAAAAAGAAGTATGGCTATGTGGGAGCTAAATAAATAGCATCTTTAACGTGAAGGGTATAAAATCTGCCAGTCCCTCCCGGGGAACCCCGCGGAATGGCACTGACCATGCTCAGCAGAAATTACAGGTTCAAACCTCTGGGCAACCTTGAGGTAGAATCCCCTTCAGACCAATGTTACTATACACCCAACAGCATCTTCCCAAATCCTTAATTTCTCAACATAAAGAAACCTAATACAATCCAAATCATAGCTGCAGTTAGATCTGTTTACTATATTTTAAATATGACCTTGCAGACCCACACATGGCATTCTTGAAAACATCAGATTAGACACAAGAAGAAAAACCTCATCCTGGTGGTCAAATCATAGCAGGAAATGATGCCACCAGCAATTATTCATATATTAGCAGTTGCTTAAGTACCATAAGGCTTTTAGGGGAAAAGATTGTGAGCCAGTGGTTGGAAATGAAGCCCCATTATTAATGTAGTCAAGCTATTCAGCTGGATTCAATAAAATAAAAAGCCCTGCCCAGACCAGTGTCTGTAGTAGAAGATGCTAAGAGCTATTTTTTAAAAATCTGGTTTTATTGAATCCAGGCTTTATACACAGCATTCCTTCTTCCCAAAGGGCTGAAGAATCATCCCATGCATTTTAAGCTATTTGAGAGGAAATGGACTTAAGCTGTGTCAGGAAAGCACAGTTAGATTTAAGGAGAGAACTTCATAATATTCAAGGTGATAGAAAACTTGGTAGCCGCTGGATATGCTGTCAAAACAGGCTGTGAAATCCTCTTTCATCAACTCAGTTCCGGTTAAAAACCATTCCTGGGAGCCTGCTATGTGCCAGGTCCCTTGTAGGCCCTGCGAGGCCCTGAGCATCCCAAGATGAACAAACTCTAAGCCCTGCTCATGAGGAAGTTACAACCCAGCGGAACAGACAGGAGTTCGGGGCTGACCAGTACTGGGGAGAAGTCGTCTCGTTGCGATGAATGTATTTGGTATAACTCCGTCTGTCCCTCTCCCTGGACTTGCCGCTGTCACTTTTTATGTCTCTGGCTCTATATTCATTGTTTTGGGACAGTTTTGTCCCCATCTCCCAGGCCCCAAGCCTCAGACCTCCCGGGTCTGGGTAGCCCACAGGGCACCATCTGTGTTTATCCCTCCAACCACATCCTCGCCAACTGCTACCCCTGTCTCTACTGCCCTGCTCAGTGGCCTTGTTCACACTGGCCAGTAATGCTGGGAGACCTTTCTGACCCCAAACCCTCTCATTCTTGTGGGCTGTACCCCTGAAAAGAAACCACGGGAATAATTTACTCCTTGGGTGAAGGCATCAGGACCAGGTGTTTCACATTCACCTGCTCGACAAACATTTACCGAATGCCAAGAGCCAGGTACCGATGGGGAGAAAAGAAAGATTAGGTAAGACTCTGTCCTCGAGGACCTTTGGATCTAATAAAGGAATAAAAAAGACCTCAGCCCAGGGGAAAGTGCAAATAACAAACAAACCATAAGACAAGGTTAAAAAATAGAGATGACTCCCAGGGAAGGTCTAATTGGACCAGTTATCATCAAAAACCAATGTCCCAAATGAGCAGAGTTCTTGTACCAGATCTCCTGCCAAGCTATGCTCTCTACCTTAGAGCAAGCCCGTTGCCTTTTTGTTAAACCATGGGCCTTAATCCAGTATCAGTTATGGTCAGGGTTGCAGGCCCACAAGACACAAAGCCTGGCCCCCGGGTGTGAGAAAGCTGCTGGCTGCCCTATCCAGAAGGGACCATGGGGTGACAGCCACTCAGGGCTTTACAGACTGCCCAGTATGATGCCCCAGACAGACAGTCACTGGGACAGAGGGACATAAGGGGGTGCTAAGGAGAGGAGAGACAGCTCCAAGGGAAGGAGAAGGATACTCCGCGGAGAAGGAGAAACTTGGCCAACCAAACCCTGGATTGAGTCTTGAACGATGAGAGGGTTTGGATTTGGGGAAAAGGAAGGAGAGTCACCCAGACAGATTAGCTGCTAGGAGCCCTCGGGGGGGAGGGATCATACATGCGTATCCTTGACTGGCTCGGCGACACGATCTCGGGCATATAGGGTCACAGTGATGTCCCCACCATCACACTGTCACTTCCCATTCTCCTAGAACCCCCCCAAGTCATGCCACACCTCCAGCCCTGATTCTTCCTCAGTTCCCTTCATGCTCCAATGGTACTGATGATGTCCCTCGCCAGGTCACAGGACTTCCCAGCAAACCTGAACTTCCAGCTGATCTTTGCTTCATTTCCCTCGACTTCCCACGAAGTGGGAAGTGCTTCCCAGCATTTGGAGCTGGTCCTTTCACTCCCATGCCTTTTGTCAGCCATCGTGTGTCAAAGGCAGAGTGTCAGAGAAAACAGAACATACTCAAAAATAGAAAACGCAGACAAAACTCACTGGCTGAAGACATTTGTAGAAGGTACTCTCATAGTCACTGGCCGAGAGGATACCTTACCGTTTGTCACACCAGCTCTCCCTGGCTGAGACCATACAACAGAACTATGGAAAACGTATACATATATAAACAATGAGCTCTAACGAAATACATTTGGGAGGAAATTATTGCAGAGAGAAACATTATCATAATGAATTGGTATTCCTTAGAAAGGTGTTAAATGGGGTTAAGTATTAACAAACGCTTCCAACACCAGGCAGATTATATATATAATCGTATTGACTTTGAGCGTGATAGCTAACCGCTAACTGAGGGGAAACAGGCCATCAGGTTAAGTTCGGGTAGGAAAACGTTGATGATTATAGCATTAGGAATGACGCACTCCTTAAAGGATAGAAGTTTATGTATCATATTGGTTGACCTACCTACCTCCGTCTCTTCTTCATTCCTTCATTCATTCCTTCCTTCCTTCTTTCCTCCCTCCCTCCCTCCCCTCCTTCCTTGGAGCTAGGCACTGGGCTAGATGCTGAGACTAACGAGAAGAATAAGATATGATCTCTGCCTTATAGGGCTCACATTCCAGCTAGGGAGACCAACAGCTACCCCGTTCTAATGTTGCAACACCGTAAGGTGCTATGATAGAGGCATGCGGGAAATGCTTCAGGAGCATGACGGAAGGTGGCATCTGCTTTGAATGGGTTTTAGTGGACTCCCTGGCAAATAATTCTGTAATAAATATTTCCCTTAGGTCTCATTGCTAGGGGTTTAGCTGTCTTTCACAATCACCTATTCCCACTCTTTCTCTTCTTCTGTCTCTCCCTCTCTCTCTTCCTTCTTCCATCATCTATTTATCTACCTCTCTCCACCCATCATCTATATCTATCTATCTATCTACCTACCCATCCATCCATCCATCCATCCATCTATAACATTTTAAATCATGTAACTTTCTAAGACAGGCTCTTATCCTTGCTGCAGGGACAGCCTAGCTACCAAAGATCATTTTGCTAAAGTGAAAGTTGCCAAAGGGAGTCTGGAGTTCCTCCTCCAGAGGTCTTTGAAAGAGGATTCTTCTCAACTGTCTGAAATGGTTAGATGGTCCTGCCTAAAGGCAGCCGGGCTGACCAGAGGACATTTCAAGGGCTCCTATATGTCCTTGTTTCCTCTGTTGCCAAGAGCCCCTAAGTGTCCTTGGACCATAAGCAGCTGCTACCCTTTCAGCACTGGGACCGGCTGCCCAGGCCAAAAGCTGAGCTGAGAAATGGCAGCCCTGGAGGGTCTGTTTCCATATTCTTAGAGGTCACTGTTGCAGCCGGCTGCTGTTCTAATAAAGACTGCCAACTCTGCATTAAGAGTCACACCTGGGTTCCAATCATTCCTAGCTGACATCAAGAGCCAAAAATCCATGAGATGCTTGGACTCAGAATCTTGTTCTGTAGCTTGCATTTTCTAATGCCTTAAAGCTTCTGATCTGTTTCCAGTTGGAAGGAAATGGAGACTGCTCCATTCCCTGGTAAATTAATTTGGCCTCTGTAGCATTAATTTCCACAGGTTCCCTCATCTTCTGTTAAGTATAAAGTCTTCCTGGGATAGCAGGGCTTTTTAGGTGGTCTGCATATCCATGGGAAGAGGAAAGGAAATCCGAGGGTGGTATCTAGAGACATTGTTGGCCAGTGGTTACTGCACTTTCTCTAGTGCATCCAAACCAAAGGGGCTGGTCACCCTCAACAGCTAAACATAAACAACATGGCATCCTGACACTGGCAGCCTCAGTGGGCTTGAGTCTTTATCTTTGGGTCTTAACTATCTTTGATAAGAACTGCTTATTGGCCTAACAGCACTGAATCAACGGGTCTGATTCTGAGGCTCTGGTTTACTGTCTTGGAGGAACTCCAGCAACTCCTGATCCTTAAAGTCTGACAAGGGCTCCACAGGTCTCTAGGCAACGTAGACACCCAATAATGTCTAGTGACACGAGTTCCCCAGTTGATTCCATGGGGGACTTCTTTGGAGTTGTCAAAAGGAACCGGGCCTGTTTTCTCAATTAAATGCAGACAAAGAGTTGCCTTTTCTTTTAGGGATAGATACCAACAGACATCATCAAAGTAATTTTAACCCTATTTAAAATTTGATCTTTTGGGGACAGCAAAGGTGACCTGTTTACATTCTTTTACATTTTTCGATGTCCTCTTTGTGATTACAACGACCAAACTCATATAATCAATAGCCAGATTATGATTATAATCAGTGATCAGCACCTCAGAGGAAGCCTGACATGGTGGCTAAGAGCATAACATGGGTTTCATCCTGGCTCAGCCACTTCCTACGGCACGATCTTGGGCAAGGTGCTAAATGCATCTCTGGGCCTCAGTTACTTCATCTGTAAAGTGGGGATAATGACAGTACCTGCCTCATTAAGTTCTTGTGAGGATTAAATGAGTCATTGTATGTAATATGCTTAAAGCGGTGCTGGCCCAGCACACGGTAAGTGCTGTATGTTAGCTAGTATTGTATTAAGAATGAATCAATCATGGAGCTAATCAACACCTAGCAGACAGGGCAACATCTAGGAATCTGGATTTTTTTTTTTTTTTTAATTTTATTTATTTATTTATTTATTTATTTATGGCTGTGTTGGGTCTTCGTTTCTGTGTGAGGGCTTTCTCTAGTAGCGGCAAGTGGGGGCCACTCTTCATCGCGGTGCGCGGCCCTCTCACCATCGCGGCCTCTCTTGTTGCGGAGCATAGGCTCCAGACGTGCAGGCTCAGTAATTGTGGCTCACGGGCCTCATTGCTCCGCGGCATGTGGGATCTTCCCAGACCAGGGCTCGAACCCGTGTTCCCTGCATTGGCAGGCAGATTCTCAACCACTGCGCCACCAAGGAAGCCCCTAGGAATCTGGATTTTAATTTAATTTTATTTATTTATTTTTTGGCCACACCACAAGGCTTGTGGGATCTTTAGTTCCCCAACCAGGGGTCGAACCCCGGTCCCCGATAGTGGAAGCGCGGAGTCCTAACCTCTGGACCTCCAGGGAATTCCCATGAATCTGGATTTTAGATGAGATACAATAATACAGCAAAGAGCTTGGAACAGTGCCTGATGCATAGTAAGGGTGCAGTGTTAGTCATTTATACCCTGGGCAGCGGGGACCTACTTCTATTTTGATCTGCTGTTTTCGACCTTGTCTTATCCTTGCAGAGCTCTGTGGCACCACATTTTGCTTCCTCTCTGCCATCCCTGGTGTTCAGAAAAGGCCCAGACCCCAGCCCCAGGTCAGGGGGAATCCTCCACTAACACGGTGAGATGCAGAGTCACAGTCTGATACATGACCAGTAAGTTGGGTCCCATTTTGGAGTTCTTTTTCCCTGCTTCACTGCCCTTCCACAAGTTTTCCCTCGCATCCTCTCTTTATACTTGAGTCTTCAAATCATGCAGCCGCCTGCACCCTCTGAAACCTTCATCCACTTGTACTTCTCTTTTGCACATAAGGAAACACAGGTACAAATGATAACATGAAAAGGGTGTATGAAATCAATCAGGCTTGTCATCGAAGGTCACTGTGTTGCTGCTGGCAGTTGGCTGGGCATTGGTACAAAGAGAATTATACCAATCAGGTGCCTTCTTCCAAAAACTGAGAATCAGAAGACAACCCTTCATTAGGTATTCTTGGTAAATAGACTTTTTTGAGAAGATTGGAAAAGGGTTAATTTATCTTTGAGATAATGTTAATAAAATATTACAAACTGAGTTTCTGTGGGATTTTCTGTTATAATCAATGTTTTCTTCTACTGTGAATTCAAAGTGAACTTTTTTGTATAAGTCTAAAATCCATGTTTTTGCCTACATATTCACAGTCATGTGTGATGTGGAGCTATCACCCTGCCGATGGTTTAATGTGTACTTTTCAAGTTTTAGTCCCCATGTTGGCCTAATGGGTTACAAAAAAAACAACAAAAAAAACCCCTTAATTTCAAAGATCTGGCCTTTTAACCTTTTAGGAAGTGAAAGGCTTTAAATAGTCCACCAATACATTTCACAGTGTCCATCTTGCAATTCTACAAGCACAGTGTGAATGAGCCCAATTCACTGCCCCGGTTAGGGAGGTTAGGAGATCCTGATAAATTCAGATAAAGTGTAATGAAAATGCTTAGCAACTGGGGGCCCAGTAGGGTTCAGAAGGCTTGCAAAAGAAAAGCACTTATAATCATGAGATGAGAAGGGATGTTACTGGCAGCAACCAACAGATTGATAACGTCATTTATTCTTGTACAAGTCTAGTTAAGTGCATTCACAAAAGCACTACACAGTGCAACGGGTAAAATGAAACTGGAGAACCTTCTGGAAGAAAGCTAGCCAAATATATATGATAAACATGCTTCAAGTTCTAGGAGATGGAGATAATACGTAAAATGAATAGAACCGAGATTCCAACTCTGACCTGCAGTTGGGCTAAGGCATCCAAGGCACAGATTTTTCCACTGACCCCCAAGATGAAGAGCCCTGGGCTTCCTCAAGGTCTATGCAGTTAAAAACCCGGCGAATGAACGCAATCTGAATGAACACGTTCTTAAGCCAGGGGAGCACCTCCCTGGGTAACTACTAATTCATTCTTATTAGTCCTCACGTATCTGTTTACGGAGCAGGAACAATGTGGACGTGAAGGCTGCTGCGACTGCTGGCCCTGAACATGGTGACATGTCCTGGTGACATGGACCTTGCTTTTTAAGCAAAAGATAATCATTTTCCCACCTGGGATCTGCAGGGAGCCAAGGCTCATGCTCTCAGAGTAAGGATCAAAATTGAATGTGATGAATCCTAAACCATCAATCCTACCTGAAAATGTAAAAAGCCTCCT
Source organism: Balaenoptera musculus (assembly GCF_009873245.2). Lineage (NCBI taxonomy): Eukaryota > Metazoa > Chordata > Mammalia > Artiodactyla > Balaenopteridae > Balaenoptera > Balaenoptera musculus. Next base: position 77,608,606 of record NC_045798.1, read on the forward strand.
AGGAGGTCATGAAGGCAGAAAAGTCTATCTTTGCACAAACGGGGCTCAACTCAGCATTCATTCCTCTTCTAGCTCATCTTTTTCCTCATTTGCACCATTATCAGCATTTCCACTGGCTCTGCACAGGATGTCTATAAATAGCACTTAAAAACTGGGGAAAAAAAAAAAAACTGGGAAAAAATGGCAGTATATTGTCTAACTTGAAATTACCTTTCAAAGCTACATTAGCTTCAGTATAAAAGTTGGGCTCAGTTGTTCTCTTTGTCTTATTCCTGGATGAAATTAACACATCTAAGATGAAGAAAAATTCTGTTCTAGTGTATACCTTATGGGCTCACTGTTAAAATGCACCAACGCCAGAAATACCAACTCTACCTGAACATTTTGGGTGTTATTTGTTTAAACATGTTTGTTTTCTTAGTTAAGCTAAAAATATTTCCCCCTGGTGTTTCTGAAGGGACATTTAGACTAAAATAAAAATAAAAATAAATGACATGTTTAAAAAGTTATATTCATCAGACCTGGAGCAGAGTACAGAAAACGGATGGAGGAAGTGAATTTTAGGACCTGTGTAGTGGTTTTCCTATTTTGGTTGCTCTAAATAGATGTGGAAAAACAAACTGAAAGAAAAAAGCACATCTCCACCCTATGCAAGTGAGGAATGAAAAAATATTCCTCATATTGAGTTAAGCTTAGAAATAAATTAATACATGTCCATATAAAAGTTCTTCCTGTTATTATATATCAAACCCTGTTACTATGAACTATAATAATTATATAAAGGCTTTTTTTGTACCAGACTTTTTAGCATTTGGTATATTCTTTTCTTTTTGGCCGCGCTGAGTGGCACGTGGGACCTTAGCTCCCCGACCAGCGATCGAACCCGGGCCCTTGGCAATGAGAGCACGGACTCCTAACCACTGGACTGCCAGGGTATTCCCTCATTTGGTGTATTCTTAACTGAGCTTAGAAATCTTAGGGGGTAGTGATCATAAATATTTATTGTAGAATATGGACTACAGTCAAATTTGACTTACAGTTTCCTTTTAAGTGAGAAAAACATAATAAGAATTTTAGCAGAGAAAGGAACATACGATCCAGGGTTTCTTCCCTTAGATAACAGAACCCTTTATTAGGATGCCTATGGCTTCAGGGAGTCCAGAAATTCCCTGAAAATAGTTGGCTAAGTTTCCTGTGTTCGTGAATTTTTCTGGGGAGAAGGTACATAGCTTTAGTTTAATTCTCAAGGGAGATATATATATATATATATATATACATATATATATATATAATCATGTACATACACTCACATATACTCATTTAATTCTTTATAAAACCCCCATAGAGTCAGTATTACTTGACCCTCATTTTATAGGTGATAAATTGAGGCCTAGCAGAGGTAAATGACCTGTCCAGAGTCATATGTCAGATGGTAGCACAGTTCATTCTGAAAGCCAGATTACCTATTTTCTAGGGTAGCAGTTGTTTCACTGAAAGCTAAGGGACCCAAACAAGACTATGAACCCAAAACATTACTCACTGAGAAACAAGATTGGAACTTAGAATTTCTAGCAAGTGCCTCAGCACGATGGGGGGCGGGAGTAAGGGGATGGCCGTGTTTGCTTTTTATTTTTGTCTCCCTACTCTTCTTTTCCTGATGCACATGGATGTGTCTCCCGTTGATTATATTCTAGTCTAAAATTAAGCACCAAATTGTGCATTTCTTTTCTGAGACCCAACTGAAAAATGGAACATCATTTTCCATTATAAGTGGCCTAAAGAGGGTCTCTGTGGCCCTCCTTAAATGTAATCACATCTCTTGTCATCTCTAGCAAAACGCTGAATTTCATGGCATTCCATTAAGAACTACAGAGCACACCCCCACGAGGGATATGGGATCTTAGTTCCCCGACCAGGGATCGAACCCATGCCGCCTGCAGTGGAAGTCCCCATACCCCTTTTTTAAAATGTTTATTGTCTGCCCTTTCACCTAAGATGTCATGCTGAACCACCAATCAAGTGAAGGAGTGTCCTGACATTCTAGAGAAGTCTATCATATTTTGTCAAAAGTCACCTTGCTCAAATATAATCTTCACTCAGAAGGCCAACATGAGTGGTCCTTCCGTCACTCTCTGAGGCTCAGAAGTGGTTCATCCCCTGGAAAATCAGGAAGCCAAATTCTTAGGACTCATGAAAAAATACTAGGTAAGAATGTTTGAACCTAAATGTTGTGTTACTTCTCCTTTGTTGAACCTTAAAAGGTAGAGGCTAATTTGAAGATTACTAATCTGTCAGATGATGGAAAAATATATATAGAAAAATATATATTTAAAGTTAAACTTGGCAGTGGTGACTACCCAAACGCCATCATCAAACTAGCTATTCGTGTGCTGTACTGTCTACAAGCTCTTTCACATAAATTATTTCCAGGAGTCATATCAAAATATTTAACAACCAGCATGGTGTGCACCCAAGCCAATCAGAATAGACTTCAGCTGGCTGTACACAGCTGTGCTGGGGCATCCCAGATGAATTCCAGCCCTGTTTAGTTCATTTGAGGGCCCTTGTTGGTACTAAACTGTTTTACCAATGGGTTTAAGAAGAAACTCAAAGGTGAGGAAACCCGAGCTCAGAGATGTTAAGAAGTGGCCTGGACCAGTCAGCCAGTTGATGGTAGAGATAAGATTCAAATTCAGATTTTCTGTCCCCTGCTCTCTCCTCTTCCCATGACACGTGACCAAAAATATTTCCAGGGAGACTAGGTTGCCTGGAGCCCATGCCACGTGGGACCGTGAAGCTATTGGGGCCACACAGGAGATGATCTATTTAGACACGTTTTTAGAACCTGTGGGACAGGGGAGCTCTGTTCTCGAGGTTTCTGTGGGGCCTGCACCCCTCAGAACAGAGTGACCAGGGGTTGGGCCAGTAGCACTCACTTCACTGGAATCCTTGAAGCCTCACAAGGGAAGTTCTCACACCAGAGATTTGACTTAGGCTAAAGGGAATGAAGGTGACTTGGATGATGGGAATGAAGTTGATGTGGGATGATGGGAAGGCGGGGGAAAGCTGTGGGTGGCGTTTTCCAGCAAAGCTAAGTCTAACGAAATGATCTCAGCTCGCGCTACTGCCACTCTCGTCTGCGTGTGTGCTCCCCCGGACGAGCCGTGCAGTTTGTGCCCGTCAGCGTTCTGCACGGTCCACTAACAGGACATCGTGCTACTGAAACAGGGAGCAGGGGCGGGAATGGAAACCAGTGTCCTGAGAACCCTGGTGATAAAATCACTTGCAGACTAATCAGTATTTTCCATAATGATGAGACCTGGCCGGAGAAATGGCTCTGGTCCTCTTGCCACACCTTTCTGACTCTAGGAACCCACTGAGTGTGTGGACGGAGGCCTAGGAGGCCAATGCGGGTGGTCAGGCTTCTGAGGACTGGGATTTGAAAACCTTCCTACTGTTGGCTCGTGACAGGAAGTTTGTCGGCCTAGCAGTGTCCAGTGCACAGTAAACGCTTGCTCAGGAAATGTTTGTTGAGTAAGTGAGTGAGTGAATGAGTAATTGAAATAATGAATGAATGAGTTAGTGAATAAGTGAGTGAAGGAGGGAGTGAGTGGTAGGTGTGTGGTAAGGGGCAAGGGCAGTAATACCCAGACTTCAGTCAATTCCTGGGACCACCCCCCCCCCTCAGGTAGAATGTACCAAACACGCCTTTGCTAAGGGCAGGTGAAGGGTTAACTGTTCAGCCACACCTTCGCATATCTCATCTCCTTCACCTCTACCACAATATAAAGAACAGTACACAGAACACTTAAAAGACCAAAACCTAACCTGGGGGCTCTGATTCCAGGCACAGGTCCCCTCCAGGACGATATGCCAGAGGGTTCCCTGCACTTTCTCTGAGTATCCACCCTGAACCTCCCCCATCACGCTGTCCACTCAGCCTGCAAATCCCTTTCTTCTCCCTCACTGCTCTCCTAAGCAGCCCACCTCGGGAGACCACGGGCCACTTTCCTGTCGCCCGAGAGGCCCTCCTGGCCACACTTCTCACCGCCCACCTCCCCGGGCTCACCTTCTAAACTGGACGGGGAGTTGGCCAGTGTCGGAGAAACTAGCGCCAGGCTTGACGAATGGATGTTTGTTGATGAATAACAAAGGCATTCTGGCCAGTTAGAGTTGCCCTTCAAGAGTTTAGGCTTTCACATTTTTAGTGACCCTCAGGACACAGCCCTGGGCTCTGGGGTGAGCAGTGGTGATGTGCTCGCAGAGGGGCTGGAGGAGAAGGGCCACCAGACGTGTCTGAGGGGTCGAGCTTCCGAGCCTCCCCGTCTGCAGGTTGGCCATTCACCAGGGAGGGGCATGCCCTCCCCGCCAGGAAGAGACAGCAGTGGAAAATGAACCCGCCCCTCCTCTTCCTCCAAAGAACAGCACCACCAAGCCCACCGGCGTGGCCGTGTAGGATGGACACACCTCTAAGCAGTGTTTGGTCATCAGCCGCTTCCCCAAGCACCCAGTGTCGCAGGGCGGCAAGAGCACTGGGGACGCTGGGGTCCTCCTGGGTTGTGTCCCCTGAGCCAGGGGCCTCATGATAAATCAACAGGAGACCAGGGGCCATGAAAACACTTGGCTGTGGCATAAACTACCAGCTAGTGGCAGATTATGGTACTTAATGGCACGGCCGCGTAACAGATTTTGTCAATTCTTACTCTCTGGAGATCACAGGCCACCTGGCTACGGCCAGCCGCTTAACAGGAAAGCACTCCAAGATTCCAAGAGACTAAAAGGCTCATAACCGTTGTTTAGAAATGTAAATGGCCTTCAATTACACCCAGAGAGGGAAATGCATCTAGGGGGAGGGAGGGATGATCTGTAATCCCATCTCAGGGTTGAATCCAAGGCACCGGGAGAATACAGACGGTTTAAAGACATGGGCAAAGGTTCTCAGGGCGAAGAATGTCCATTTCCATCCAAGATTAAAATGTGGTTTGGGAAAACAATTACCTGCCTGGGATCCTGGGAAAGTAAAACTTCCTGGTTTCTCTGCCAGGAAGAGCGATTGTAAAACAAGGGCTGAGAATCGCACAAACAAGATTTTAGAATTTTATCCAAGCAGCTGCAGTTCACCTTCGAGGAGCCCAGACTCACTTGGGTCTGATGGATGTTGCGACACCGAATTCGAGGTCTCCCCAGCCTGCTGCCAAGAGCTGGCCCCACGGGACAAAGAGAGAACAGTTGCTCTCTTAATGGGAGCAGAAAACAAAACTCTCCCACCACCCAACTCCCTGCTTTGTTGTGAAATTGTCACTGTGCCTTTGAGGGGAGATTAAAATCCGAGCCATGTCAAATTTAAAGGGCAGGTTCCCAGGCAGGGAAGGGAGAGGGTTTCAAGGGGGAAAAATGCCAGTTGCATGTGAATCTATGGAGGATTTGGGAATCACAAAAGTCATGGGACTTGACTCAATTAAAACGAATGGAAAAGCACAAGCCCGTAATTTAAAAATAATACTAAAGTAAAGCAGCGAGGATATCCTGGCTTGCTCTCTGCTCATTCTTGAGCCAGCTTGGGAGCCTCGGAACAGGTTTCCTGAAGCACAGCATGGGTGCCGAGCAGCAGTTTTTACCTACTTTCCTGCACTTGACACACAAAGATTCTGCAATGGAGAGCGAGAATGAATGGTCCCCCAACCAAAGAACATTTCCTGAGAGCCAGTGAGGTGCTCAGCAAAGTTGCTGCAGTTGGGGAAAGAAAAAGTACTGTAGTTTTCAAGGCATGGGCAGAAGAGACTAGAGAGCTGGAAACCAGCTATAGGAAAGCTGCCTGCTTTGGCAGCCTTGCCAGATTCTCAGACACACAGGACACCTTAGCTTTCCAGAAGGCAGCCCTGGATGCCCCCAGAGCCCCTGAGTCTGTCATGTGGTTCCACGTCTTTGGAAGAGCCCACGCCGGCTCTATATAGGAGCCCTTCCACACGTCCCCTCCTGGTGCCATTTGTAAAGGTGAGGAAAGATGGATGATGCCAGAGAAGTTCGAATCCCATAGCTTTGTCTCCCAGAGAACCACGTGTTGGGGTGTGGGAGGGAGAGCCCCCAACTCCACCTTAGGAAGGAAGCACATCTCAGCAAGGGGCCTGATCGTTTCCAGGTCTGAATATTACCATTGGTCTTTGCATGGATATTGACATTGAAGAACTATCCCTTGACTACTCGAGTCCAGAGATTTTTTTCAAGTTGGCTCATCCTCCTTTCTAAGAGGAGGATAATAAAAGTATCTACCTTATAGGTTAGAGTTCTTACGGAGATGAAATGAATGCTTATGAAGATGTGCGGTGCTTTGAATGGAACTCGGCACACAGTAGGTGCTCAGTAGATATTAAATTTCATTACTGTCGTGAGTGCCATTTTTCTGACTGTTCATTCATTTAGTTTTCTGTTTTCTCATTCAACGAGAACTGTATTTTGACACATATCAAAAGCTATTTTTATGAATGTTTAATACCCCCTTCATTTATGAAAGAACTCCAGGATCTCCCCGTTAACTAAGTATATGGCAATCTATGCTATCTATCAATTAAGCACAATTTTTGACATGATTTTTAAAGCCTTACATTTCTGCAACATTCCTTCTCTCTTTTCCCGTCTTCTCTCTCCCAAATCCTCTAAAGATACCTAGCAGATATTTTATTAAGCCCTGATAGATTATGGGAAATGAGTTTCAGTAGTAGGAAGATAAATGTCATTTATAAAGTTGCTTTTCAAACACCAGGACCCTGGCCACATCGCGAAAAGCAGGAGAGTGATTAAAATCCCGCCCATAAAGCAGAAGCCCTTGGTGCTGCTAAGAATTCTTGTCCTTAAGCAAAAACTGCAGCAGGAATCCCTACCCGCCCCGCCCCCCCCTTTCATGAAATGGAAAATGAACCACTGGCCGCTCCCCTGTGAGACAGTGCAGCGTTTACTCCCCTGGAGCGGGGGTGGAGGCGGCTGTCAGCCCACCCCATCGGGCTTAGTCTCCATGGCGTTTTCCACTTTCCCAGGCCGACCAGGGCCATGTGAATGATTTGCTACCAGCCAGCCAAGTGGCCAGGCTGCTCTTAGTGAGAACTCTGCCTCGGAGAAGCAGCGGGGACCACAGAGGAGAGGAGGTAGATCTCCCATCCATCCTCCATAGACCCTCTTCTAGCTACGGGGCTCCATCAGCAACACTCCACGCCCCTCCAGCTCTCAAGTCTTTGGTGCAGGGCCCCTACAGTAGCTGCTCCTATGAGCAGACACACCCTTTTTCCTATTTTAGTTACAACAAAAACAATAAGCAAAAAATCCACTGAGGGTCCTTGTGGGCTCCCACGGACCGACATTCTCACGACACCCATGGAAACTTGTCAGTGCACTGACCCTTTGATTCACTGTGGTCCAAGGGGCTCCTCATGCCTTTAAAAATAAATATTAATGCTGAGAGGGTGCTTTGTTTCACTTTGCACTCTCAGAGCTGATGATCCAAGGCTACGAATGAGACGCTTTCAGGGCCGTCAAGTACAAAAAGGGAGAGAGACAACTCATTCTTGCCTCTGCAGTCAGAAATGAAAAGGCTTTTGCCTTGTTTGGCGAGGGGTTACTAATTCGGAGGATGCCAGTTTTAGAGTCCGTCTCAGTTTGACTTGTAAATGAAAGGTGGAACCTCACCAAGATTACCCTGCTGTGTGCCTGCTGGCCCTCTTTTCTATGTAGGGGTGGGGCAGAGGTTCACCAAAATCATTAGAAAGTTCAGGAAACTAGGAGGGAGAGCAAACCAAGTAGAAGGTGGTGAAGCTCCGTTACAGAGCGTCCCCGGTGCCTCCATGCGATCCTTGTGTGTCCTCACTACAGAGGGTGAGGACCCGGCTTCCCCTTTCAGAAAGGCTCCCCGGCTTTGGCTGTATCAGAATCACCCAGGGGGCTGGTGAAAATACAGGTCCTTCTGTGAGCCTGGCCTCTATACTTTGTATTAGTGCTCCGAAACCAATTATTTCAGAACCGCTGCCTTTCAGGAGAGCAGAGAGAAATAACTGATGAGAAGAGTTGGTAAATTTTTATTGAACTATTAATAGACATTTCTTCTAATGCTTATTATGAAGCTACACTTGCAGAACGCCTGGCATGTGCCAACTTCACCATCAAACCCATCCCACAGCCCCGCAGGGAGGATGAGAGGACCTGGAACCTCAGGGAGGCTCAGGGGAGCCCCGTGTCCAGGCATACACAGCTGGTAAATAGTTCCATGTGATGGTAAGACCAGACGCATTCGACCACAACTGGACTCCAGCACGGCCTCGGTTCCTCACATTCACGTCCTGGGGGCTGGGGTCTGGGCTGGCACACTGCCCTTTCGTGGGGAGCATCGGGACCTTGCTGGCTAGGGACCACCTCTCTCCACCACACCTGGGCAGCCCTTTGTTTCTTCTCTCCTTCTCGGTCCCCTTCTTTCCTCTTATCTTGCTTTGCCTTCACCCTCTCTCCTTTCCTTACAGCAGTGAGTCCCAGGTCTTGCTAACACAATCACTCACACAGTCACTCAGGGAGTTCCGGGTCCCACCTGTAGAGAGTCTGGAGGAATTTGTTCAGGATGCAGCCTGGGCATCAGGCTTTTAAATACTCCCGGGTGATTCTAGCATGCGGCTAGGATGGAGGAGCCCAGCCTTATTGAAAGCTGCCAGGCACAACCTGCAGAATCCAGAAACTCACCTGAACACACTCATGGCTGACCACCTGCCACTGTTTTAAACTGAGCACCATGAAGAAGCATGAGGTGGCCTCAGGTGACACTCCAGCCACATCCGCCGAGAAAACACCCGACTACACCAGCTGACCACACGGGGAGAGGATCCAGCCCTAGACGGGCAGAGTGTGCCTTGTCTGGTCTCTGCAGAGGGGCTCTGGGAGAACATACACTGCTCCCTTGGGACCGGGGAGGCCATGGGGTGGGTAACGGGAAGAAGCACAGCTACCATGGCCTCCCTGCATATCAAACAACCTGGAACAGGAGTGGCTGTGCAAACTCTCTCCTGGTGAGATCAACACCATAAAGAAGCCCATAAAACTGGCTTGATCACCCATTCTGCAAACCAGCTGCCCAGTTTCATTACACAGACCCACAAGAAGGACAGGAAATCTTACACAGGGCTCTGCTCTGCACCAATCTCCTTAAGGAAGTCTTTCAGACCAACACAATCTCATGTTCCCACTTTGGTCATTTGTCTAAGGATAACTCATTGCAAAGGATTCCCCATCTAATACGGACTGCAGCCCATCAGGGATGAGTGGGCTGGAAACAGAGCCTCACTAAAGCATTAGGAGGCTTCTGCGACCCAGTGAGGTCACGGCACTGCCGCGGAGAGCATGTGTCACATCTCCAGCGCGTGGTGCAAAGCCTGGTGCACGCAGGTCACCAGCGACTGGGCAAGTCCATGTCATACTGAATATCCATAGTGGGCTCAAACCCACTAGTTGCCACAGACCAGGACGTGCTGGGGAAGGATAACAAGCACGAGGCTTTCCACGGAGTAAGACCAGTTGGCAGATGAGAGTGCAGAAGGGGCAAGGGCCTCCCCTGAGAGCGGGCCGCCAGGGAGAGCAGGGCAAGACCCCTCCGCCCACCCCTCTCCTGGGCTGTGGGCCAAGATCGAGGACAGAAGAGCAGAGGTGGGGTGTCTGCTCCTTCAGGCCCCCCAGGTGAGGAAATCGGGCCTCCTGTAGGACCTGCTGTTGTGGGACCTGCCCCCGACCCCACGAGACTCCACTTTAGCTGAGCCACTGCCGCAAGGGGGGCGGGGGGCACAGAGATGCTTAGGGACAGTGGGCTCGGGACAGCTGTTCCTCGTGAGAGACAGCTGCAGAGGGGGCCCCCCTCGTGGCCGCCAGCTCAGCTGTGCCCATGGGTACCTCGGAGAGCTGAAGCTCTCTTGCTTCTACATGAGAGGAGTTTCAAAGACATCAAGAACTAAACCAGCTCTGAAAAAGGTGACCGAAGACGAGGGGTGGCATCTGAATTGGGACATGTGCGGCAGGAGTTCAGAGGAAGGGGAAGTCGTGACATCACCCTTTTTTATGAGGGTTGGGGGGCTTGAGCAAACGTGTCTGAGGACTCGATATGGACATCTGTAATCACACAGTTGGAAGAGTAAACATTTGCCTGGAGAGAATCCCTTTGCTCTCTTCTCCTTCCTATCTCTTGTGTACTTTAAGTGGTGTCATCTGTTTTAGCAAGAATAACTGTACCCCTCTCTTCTTGCCCCACTATGAGCTGCATTGGAAGGCGGCTTGCCAAGGAGCACCAACACTCCATTCCACGGGGAAGAGAGGCTGCCCTGGGCCCTGGCCCTCAGATATGCACCATCTCCAGGACCACACAGGCACGCATACATGGCGGCCAGAACGGAGAAGTAAAGGCACTTTAAAGAAACCGAACGTATCCGATCCTGAAATCTTTGACTCCAACCCGACGGGTGTACGTAGGAGACGACTCTGCCAATCAGAACGGAGACTTGTCAATTGCTGGTCAGTGAGCCAGGGAGGCCAACCTTGGTCCTTTCCATGCCAGCCTTGGCCAACTAACCGAGGCAATCTTAGGAGTAAGCACGCGACGTCATCTTGGTGGCATTATCTTTTTTTTTTCAATTTATTTATTTTATTTATTTATTTTTGGCTGCGTTGGGTCTTCGTTGCTGCACGTGGGCTTTCTGTAGTTGCCGCGCACGGGGGCTACTCTTCATTGTGGTGCGCGGGCTTCTCACTGCGGTGGCTTCTCTTGTGGCGGAGCACGGGCTCTAGGCACGTGGGCTTCAGTAGTTGTGGCATGTGGGCTCAGCAGTTGTGGCTCGTGAGCTCTAGACCGCAGGCTCAGTAGTTGTGGCGCACGGGCTTAGTTCCTCTGCAGCATGTGGGATCTTCCCGCACCAGGGTTGGAACCCATGTCCCCTGCATTGGCAGGCGGACTCTTAACCACTGCGCCACCAGGGAAGCCCTTGGTGCCATTATCTTGAAACCAACCCAGTCTCCTAACTTTCCTTGTTCAGATTCTGTGCTCACCAAGCTACCTCTGAAGCCTATCTGGCTTCCAAAGGAAACCTGCCCAGAGAGAGAGCATGGCCTGGGGCAGGTAAGCACACGACGTCTCATTACAAATGAATACACTGGCCTTCTGGTTTGAACACCTGTCCAGTGGGCTGTTAATGGGAGTCAGTCCCTAAGAGACGAATCTGTCCTTGAGGAATGAACAAATCAGATCTTCGAGTTGCCAGGATGAAGTTCAGACCTTGGACTGTGCTGAATTCAGCCAGTAATGCCACCCTTGGGAGTCTCCTGGAGGTCACACTTTTAGTCTCCCCACGGTGACAGCCCAACAGATAGCTGAAAGGCTTCCATGGCTACTTCTTGGATTACGACACTTTTTCTTGAGTGAAGACTCGATGTAGATTCAGAAATGGCCTGCATTTTACAGGGCTTGGATGCTGTGCATGATTTCCGCGGAAGCAGTGAGCATCTGTTCCGCTCCTTAGGTATATGGAAAACTTCACAGCTGATATAGATTCAGATCTGTTTAATCCTTCAGCCATGTCCGATTCTGATATAATCAGACTGAAAGGCAGTCAGAAAGGTTGCCCAGAAGGAGTTATGAGAGACGCTTCCTCTCAAAGAACACAGGATTTAGTTGGGGAGATACAAACTAAAAAGATCAAACATATGCAATGTCACAAATAAAAATATAGCTCAAATGGATAGAGGAGTGAGCCAGAATTGGGTGGAGTTGAACTCAAAAGGCTTTCTGAAAGAGGTATTTCTAAGGAAAAGCAGCTTAGTGTCATGATAAAAAGGATGGGTCTTGAATCAAATAGACTTGGGTTCAAATGCTTGACTGTGACTTCATAAGGTACAGGCAAGGCTAAGCGGGGTGGGAACAAAGTGCTTGACACATGGGAAGTGCTCAAGGAATGGTCATTGAAAAATATCCACACGGAAGGGAAAGGATGAGAAAAGACATGAGGACAGTTTACACTCTCTCCGCATCAGGCACTGTTCTAAACGCTTCATTGTATTAGGTCATTTCACTTACCCAACAACCTAGTGAGGTCAGTACTGTCAGTAACCCCATTTATTGATGAGCAAATCAAGGCACAGAGAGGTTAGGTAACTTGCCCAAGGTCAACACAGCCAGTAAGTGACAGAGCTGGGCTTTGAATCCAGGCATTCTGGGCCCTGAGTTTGTAATGTTAACCACTTTGTCTTTTTCCATTACTTATGCCACACTGCTTCTCTTTGAACCAGATATATTACCAAACAAATTGTCAAAACAGCTTGGATTTTTAGGATGAATATTTAAAATATTATAAATCCCTTGCTTGTAAGGGAGTGGTCGGTTGGAACAGTTTCTGCTGATCACTCAGGAATCTGTCCAGGACAGTAATGTGTACAGACTATTTTTGTCTCAGTTAATATACAGCACCATATAAACATTGGCTCAACCGAAGAGCCTGAACAATAAATTATCACTAGCCCAAGTGCTAAAATAGCACTTGATTTTCTCTCTGCCTGAGCATGCTATCTATTTATACTTTGCTTACTTCTGTGGAGTTCAAAGTGCTTTATACACATTTCATCATAGCCATACTTATGTCGATTTACTGTCTTTATTATACACATGTGACTAATGTACCCTACAATGCTTAGTATTTACTACAGGATTCTCAGTTTCCAACTAGGTTTTTTTTAATCTAAGGGAACTACTGATTCTCTTTAATTTATAATTAGTGGACATTTGTTGTCTATTAAAAGAATAGCATTTTACTGTTTCTCTTTTAGCTAAATTCATCTTGTATATGATATGACCATTCTGTCCCTGAATATTAATTGTATATTATTTTTTATCATTTCTTTACAATTCCACTTATGGCTGACCTTGAACCAGAATAGATCTGTCAGTTTAAAGCTGTAATATAATTGCCTCTTTTTCTCAGCTGACTTTCTGAAGAATATATATATATATATATACACATATACACATATATATTCTTATCTTTTCAGGCTGATTGGTGCATTGGCACACATGCATTTTCAAATTTGATCTTCACTCTTTCAGTTTTCATATTCATGGGCAAAAAACCAAATTTAGGTGTTGAAATGGAATAGGGAAAAGAACTCCAAAGAAAGATTTCCTTGAATTGCTGGAGAGTAGATGAGAGCCCAAACTATGGCATATATAAACTGGGAAACCAGGTTTATGCAGTGTCAGGAGTTAACACAATGCAAGGTTTAGAAGCATGCCTTAGTGCTGGACGCAGGGAGAGAAGTGAAGGAAGAATTGCCATTTGATGTTTCCATCAGTGACAAAGCAAGCCCAAACGCATAGCCTAAGGCTGGGGTATTCTGTTTTCTTTTGTCCTCTCCTCCTGTGACTATCCATCTTCATTACTGAAAACAGAAACTCCAGCCTTAAGCATTTCCCTGTTTTTGCAAAAAGGTATCACACCAACAATCCCTTTTCAAGAATCGGCAGTTATCGTTTCATTCTACACAAGTCCCTAAAGTTTTCTCCTTGACCAAGTACGTCATCTGCCAATGTGAATTTAGGAAGATGGGACAGATACGGAAGATGTAGGAGTCATAAATACTCACACTATCAGTAATGATGTTGTAGGAGTTTTTAGAAAAAAAGTCAATTATTCCATGAATGTTTTTGTACCCTAGTCACACTGATATGATATGAGCCTTTAACAAGGTCAAGGACCTAATCTGTAGTCAATAACCTCATTCAAAAGAGAAGGTCAGACACTTGGAGACACAGCTGCACAGATACACCGAGTTCTCTGGGAGAACCTCGGGGCTTCTACACATTCTGATCTCTCTTCCTAGATAACTGGACGCCTCTATTATTTCTCTTTCAGGACTCAGAATCATTATCATTTCCTCTAAATGACAAGCCTTTCCTAAAACTGGGTCAGATGCCCATTTTATGGACATAGCCCCCTATGCCAACCCCACTTATCTTACTGGGTTGAAAATGCCAGGATCACCTTCAGATAAAGACCAGATCTCAGGAAAGAGCTGAAGGAAAGAATGGATGAAAGACAACAGAAAAGCAAGAAGGGAGATGGGGGCTCGGAAGGACTGTCCTGTGACTGGTATTGTTACTGCTACATGGCCACCCTGGGTGAACCCTATGGAACTGTGGAAATCTCTAGAAGCAAAACCAGGCCAAGCCTAAAATTAGTTCAACTAATAAAAATTACATTACTTGAATGTTTTCAAAAGCAGATTTCGCTCTTGTATTTTTCTTTGTTCTTTATTTCAAGAAAATAAACAATGGTATGGCATTCTCATCTGAATCAGGTCCAACCCTGAAGGCTGGAGAAGTTCTCAGATGGCACACTGCACTGGGCCCCGAAAACGCCGGGTTGGTTCACACTATGGAAATATCAGCAGAATCAAATAGGCTTGGGAAGTTTCCAACAGCTTCGTAAGCATATGTTCCAAGTTCAGACAAATGTGAAGCGCAGAAGAAATAGTTAATAACAATGATGAGTGGAATGTGCTAGAAAGCAAGAATAAGAACAATTAAAGCATGTTTTCTGTTCATTTTTTTTTTCAAAATTATCTGTTTCAACAGCAAAACAGACTCTCTGAAAAATTAAGTCACCAGTGCCACATATCAGGCAGAAGGACATATGGAAATAGTACGGTCTTTGGAGTTAGACCCAGCTTGACTGCTAGTCCCCAAACTTCCTGGCTCCAACTTCCTGGCGAGTAACTTAAGTTGGTAGAGTCTCTGTTTCCTCATCATCTTTCAGAATTTTGTGAGGTCTAGAGAAAATATAAGTACAAGTGTTTGGCACATAGGTGGGCGTTCGATAAGTAATGACCAGCGTGATCACCACCACCTCCTCCACTGTCAGAGAAATAATCAAAGCATCATTCTGGAAATTATGAATGACCCTAAGCTGGACTGAAGTTTAACTATGTACGTGACGTGCATAAAGGTCTGAATAAGCAAATTAGAAGGCAAACTAGAAAATCCTTAACGAACATAAAAGAGCAAACTTATAAGTAATTTAATAGTACCCATTTTACTATAAACAATAGGTGTATATCAACTAGTCTTAATTTGTATTGATTTGTCATAATTATTCATTGTAACTCATAGTACTCATAACTATTAAGTTATACTATAATAACAGAACAATATACTGTATATCCTTCCAGAAAATGTTATGGGTATACATGCATACATACATGTATCTATTTTTTTTCCTCATGTATGAGATCAAATACTCTATAGAGACTTCAGCTTTTCCGCTCTACAATAATTGGGCATCTTTCTATGTGACTTCACGTCTATTGATCACGTTTTTAACAGCTGAATTTTAGTTCATAGAAACAATTTACCATCATTTAGCCAGTCCCCTACACAGATATTTTTCTTTTTTCCCCCCAGTTTGCTTGTTGGTTTTTTGGCTTTTGCTGCAAAAACAAAATAAATAATGCCACAATGGATGTCCTTACATATATGCAGGAAAACCTCCTAGAAGTGAAATTGGTGAATCAAAGGGAACGTAAACTTAGTATTTTCAAAATTAAGGTCAAATTACCCTCCAAAAAATTTATAAGACTCTACCCTTCCTCTAACAGTATGAAAAAAAAAAAAAAAAAAAAAAAGAAAAAGAAACCTAGACTTTTTCACACTTGCCTAATTCTCTCTCTTGTCCCAGAGATGAAGGTACAATCTGAAATCATAATATTAACTGATTTCACTATTTACCCTTAAATTCATGATAGTTCCTTGCAGTTCTCATCTGCAGACGCTTCATTTAAAAAAATGTAAATAATGCCAGCGGTCCTCACTCAGGCAAATAAAGTTCCTCCAGCCAAGAAGGAGGTGTGGGAAGAGCTCTCCGACACCCAGAAGAAAAAAGCAACAATTAACCAAACGAATCACAGATAAACATGTTCAAGTTACCTTGCCTTGACTGAGGGTCTCTCTGTGTGTTCAACTCAGCACTAAATACTTTACATACATTATCTCACTTTAGGGTCTGTGTATTTGTGAGTATTTATAAGCCCAATAAAAGCCTCACAGATTGCCTGATGAGATCTGGGAAAATAAGAACTGTCCTTCACCTCTGACCAACGACACTGATGATTCAAAGCTCCCCACGTCCCTCCCTCTCCCCCATCCCTCCCCCAAGGAAATGCAAGTGCTATTTCCAACCAGCAGTAACAGGCCAGCCTTCTCTCAGCCCTAAATCCCTACCAACGGCCACGTCCAACATAACTGATGTGTTTCTTGATGACCCCGAGGCTTGGGGAAACCCTCAAATATCTTCTGAATCATTCAAAGAGATATATATGTGTCTGGTGTAGTTTTGGGGTTAGGTGTGTTTTGTTGTATTAAATTCTGTAAAAACTAGTCATAAAGAAGTGGTCTAGGTTAAACAGAGGGTTGAATTAACCAGAACACCTCCCTCTTCTAGCTAATGCGAGCCATTTACTGTACTTCAGACAAACTGGAATTTACCATGTTACTCACCCCTGATCTCACCATCAAAAGTTCTCATTCTTTTCTTTACCATCAAACTGAGCAAAAGAATAGATGCCCACGGCACCCCACCCACCCTGCCAACCAGGATAAAAAATTTGAAAAAGAGCTATTTCCCATCATTCCCTGTAGTCAGAATATCCCAAGTAACTTTGTTAAATCCACCCTTGATAAAGATCTCCCAGTTAACAGGACACCACTGAGATTAGAGTAATTAAGTCACTGGTTTCGATGCAAAGCTTGACTAAATGATTTTATGCCGCAGTATATATTCTCTGTGATTTGCTAATATAAACGTAGCCCCTCATTTATTTTTTTTTAATTTTCTAAAAGTTTTGCAAAAGTCAGATTTTTGAAACTCAATCTACATTTCCTCCCCAAATTAATAAGGTTACACCTCCAAGCACAAAGACATGTTCCATAAAGCATCAGAAGCCAGACACCAACAGTATTGTGAGAGTTAAGTCTCTACTCACCAGAGACCACATTTCATTTTTCAGAAAGCAGGACCACAACCCCTGTACCATCTCTTCCCCCTGCAAGGGAAGAAGGCCTTCTCCCAGCCCCCTTTCTGAAGGTCAAGGCCCTGGTGATGGTTTTCAAGCTCTAGAAACCATGAGGATGTCCCAGCAAATGAAACCACTTTAAGAATCTGTCTTTTAGTAGCTATAAATCCCCTTGGTAGGTCTATGATAGGCCTATCTTTGACTGTATCCGACTTTCTAGCCAGAAAAATGTTCATGAGGTTCCAGGATATTCAGGAACTTATCATTTGTATTCAATAGTGTCACCACTAACTTACTCAAAATGAAAAAATGCTTTTTGTGTGTGTGAAATCCATCAAACTCTATTTGAGCATCTGAGGCAGGTTTCAGGGAAATCACTCACTGTGGGTATCCGTGCAGAGCAGCTGCTTGCAGAAGAAGTGAAACCAGTCCTGAAGTCCAGGATAAGCCCTAAAGTTTCCTGATGCATTAAGTGGAGATTCTGAAATCAGTGCCAGGGAGTAAGGTTTTAAGATGGTTTGTTTGCAAAGCGTGAAAGAGCAGTGTGTTTGGATGCCCTTAGGACAGGCCGTTGTATATGACTGATTCATCTCTGACCAATCAGAAGGAGCTAAATGTTGAGGTGAGTATGAAATTTCGAAAAAAAGGACCTGGCTTTTATTTCTTTCACATTATTTAAAAAATAACCTAAAACAGCCACTATGGAGAACAGCATGGAGGTTCCTTAAAAAAAACTAAAAATAGAGCTACTGTATGATCCAGCAATCCCACTCCTGGGCATATATCCGGAGAAAACCATAATTTGAAAAGATACATGCACCCCAATGTTCATTGCAGCACTATTTACTATAGCCAAGACATGGAAGCAACCTAAATGCCCATCGACAGATGAATGGATAAAGAAGATGTGGTACATATACACAATGCAATATTACTCAGCCATAAAAAAAAGAATGAAATAATGCCATTTGCTGCAACATGGACGGACCTAGAGATTGTCATACTGACTGACGTAAGTCAGACAGAGCAGGACAAATATCGTATGATATCACTTATATGTGGAATCTAAAAAAACGGTACAAATGAACTTATTTACAAAACAAAAATAGAGTTACAGATGTAGAAAACAATCTTATGGTTACCGGGGGTAAGGAGGGGAAGGATACATTGGAAGATTGGGATTG
Organism: Balaenoptera musculus; assembly: GCF_009873245.2. NCBI lineage: Eukaryota > Metazoa > Chordata > Mammalia > Artiodactyla > Balaenopteridae > Balaenoptera > Balaenoptera musculus. The sequence goes on from NC_045798.1 coordinate 77,626,854, forward strand.
ACATACACACACTGCTAGATATAAAATAGATGACTAATAAGGACCTACTGTATAGCACAGGGAACTCTACTCAATACTCCATAATGACCTATATGGGAAAAGAGTCTAAAAAAGAGTGGATATATGTATATATATAACTGATTCACTGTGCTGTACAGCAGAAAGTAACACAACGTTGTAAATCAACTATACTCCAATAAAAAAAACTCCTAAAAACATAGCTTGTGATATTTAAGTCACCTACAGTTTGAGGACCTCCTTCCTTCATCTGACAGCTGTTCAATCAACTACTATGTGCCGCTGCCCTGGGTGCTGGGAGGTGTTGTAGAGAAAAAGACACGCATGGCCCCTGCTTTCAAGGAGCTGAAAGAATAAACATGCCAAGCACTGACTGTATAATATGAAAATATGCAGAAGATGAAAGTAGGGTGATAGGAGTGGGGAGGGCTGGGTGGTCAGGGGGAGCTTCTCTGAGGATGTGACATTTAAACAGAGACTTGAAAGGCCAGAAGGAGCAGTCCCAGGACAATTAGGAGGACCATAATCCCGGCAGAAGTCACAGGTAGCAAAGGCCCTAAGAGGGGAGCTTGCTGCGTTACGGATCAGCAATCAGCCCACGTGGCTCGTGAGCCACGGGCTTGAGAGTTGTGAAGGGGTCAGGCGGTGAAACACTTTGTAAATCAGGACGAGGAGTTTGGGGATTACCGTAAGCGTGACGGGAAGTACTGGGGGTGATCAGATGAACTGAAAAAAAACTCTTCTGCAAAGACCCCAAACTAGAGATACGACCAGAGACAGTGGGGAGAGGGGGCAGCTGAAGAGCCCCTGTCTCTGGATACCCCTCCCCCAATCAGTGAGAAGCACGGAGGGCAGCTGGGTTCCTGGGATGACATCAGCCTGTGACACCACGGCCACAGCACAGGCCAGGACATCAACCCTTGTTTGGTCAAGACCAAAGTCAGCAAAAGACCTTCCCCCTGCCGCTGCCCCAACTTCCAGAGATAATCCCGCCTCTCAATCCTCCCCAGAAACACGGCCCCAGTCTCCTCTCTGCGTTGAGACACACAGAAGCATTTGGGTCCCCAAGCACTAGCAGATCCCATGCTTCTGTTAACTACTTCTGGGGACAAAAATATCTCTGAAATCCTTAATGCATTTCATCAAAGAAACGAGGTTCATCAATTCTGCAGCTATACATAAACATGTTTCATGATATGAAGAAGAAAACTCCCAAGTATCAGCCCCCCATGATGAATGTCCCAATCAACCATTAAAGACTTATTTTTAGCAGTCAACCACTAAGTTCTGAGCCGAATGCAAGGTCATGTGTTATCTGAGAAGCACATGTCATTGTGGTCATCAAACAGCTAATCTGGGGTGAGGTGTTCTAGGGAAGATGCTTGTTATGAAAGGAGAGGGTATTACAGTGATTACTGCTATTCAGAAACTTAAATAAATGCACATAAATGGAACATGGACTTAATAACTAAATTTCAAATATTTCAAATGAGTCCACTGAAATAACATTACTAGATATATATTATTAACATTGGCAAAAATGTGCCCTAAGGTTTTTCAACCTATCTTTCGATGATAGTACGGTGGCCAGACATCAAATACATGGTTCTAAAATGATATGATCACATCTAGCATGTTAGTGAGAAGACCAATGTAGATTTATTTCCTTACTGGCCTGACCTTGAGCAAGATAGATTACATTCCTAAACCTTGGTTCCTCATCTGTAAAAAAATAATCATATCCATCTTTCACAGGGTTGTTATGATGATTATATGAGATAAAGTACCCAACACAGCACATGGCAAAGTTGTAGATACCCAATTACTGTCAGCTCACTATTCCTTCAGTGTGCTGCTTCTATGGTAATCCACATTTTTAGCAAGCTAAGAGTTTTACTTTGGGGGGCACATTTATTAACACCATCCAATGGCATTTAAGCAAAGGGCTGGAATTTTTCTCTGTTCAGAGCTGTATCTTCAACACCCAGAAGAAGGCTTGCCTTACAGTAGGTGCTCAATAAATAGTCACTGAATGAATGAATGAGAGGTTACAGTGACACAAGGTTAAATTTAAAGGTCAATTATCTTAATAGCTGAATTGTCTGGTATGTTTTTGATGGAAGAGATGTATTCTGAAAGTGCATTCAGACAATCAACTTACAAATGCAGCCTTCTTACAGAATAAGTGATCAAAATCATCTATGGAAGAGAGCAGTTGTTCAACTATCTATTGTGATACTTCAACCTCAAATCAATGGGAAAAGTCTGGTCCCAAGGGCTCCCGGATCAGCAGGTCAATGGTCCCCAGGAAAGTGGGAACCACCATATATAACTGGCCTTGAACTCAACTTCCAGGTAGCTGAGGGTCAGCCTGAGGGTGCCCACAAGGCCACCTCTCCTGTCATCGCCTCTCCAGGGCTGGGGCTGCCCCGACATCAGAGTGGTTGGGAATTGACCAGAGTGAGTCTCGAACAGAAGAAAACATCATCCTGGGGAAGAGAAACCTACCTCGGTCTGAGAGCTGGTGATAAGGAGCTGGGTCTGCCACCAACAAGCTGTGTGGCTCCGGGTAAGTTGTTTAATATTTGGTCAAGCAGGCCTTGGTTTCATTGAGTTCAAATGATCAACACTGGCCTATTTTATCTCTGAAAGTTCAAAAGTCCCATGCCTGGACTATGGCAGCCCGGCCGGTATCCCTCCACATGGCCCTGCTGTTGTGAAAAATTACATGTACAGAAACCACAGATGATAATAGGGGAGCAAATAAGGAAGAAAAAGTCACTCCTTCACCCTCTTTTCAAGAACTACTGCTCACAATTGCTCACATCTGGCACGCCTCAACGGTAATCATTTGCAAGGTTCAAAAACATTGAACCTTGAAAGTGAAATAAGGAGCTTTATCTTCAAAAGGAAAATTAAAGACCTGGAGCAGACCCCTTGGGACCTTTTTATTATACCTGGATAATGGCAGGTATTATTACTCTATCCAGCAGTATATTTTTATGAATAGGCTAACACATACCCTTAGGCTGTAAAATTGTGCTTTAGGATATAACATGTTGATTCAGACACAAAATAAAATACTGTTTGTACGGTGGGTTTTTAATGAAAAGTCTAAAAACACACCTATTTAACAAACCTCTATTTTTTATAGAGCCGGCCTAAAAAAGCCTGCTTAAAAAAAAAAAAAATCTAACTATGGGTGGTCTCACACCTAGAAGTGGTACAAGAATCCTTTGTCAGATCATGTGTCTTAATTTTTGGTATGGAAAAAGTGGTCACCGTAATTATAAGCCAGAGAAAGTAAAGAGTTTAAGAAATTCTGTGCAGGAGGGGAGTAATAGTTCGTTATTAGCATTCAATAAAACTGTAATTTAACCAGCTTTTAGGTCTGTAACGATCAGCTTTAAAATGACAGCACTTGACAATTCTCTACGTTACCTTTCGGCTATTTGTCCAAGTGTCTTATTTCCCCCACAAAAGCTACGCTCCATGAAAACCCCTAGAACTACCTCCACTCCACTGCCCACCAGACCTGGTACACGGCTTGTTTTTTGTGTTTAATGAACCACAAAGAATGTTTCAGGAACAACCTCAGGAAAATCAGGCGAGAAATAATTCAGGGTAAGAGGAAATCAATGCGTCACTTGTTTAGAAGCTATTCCCTTAGGCTTCAAGATATTTCAAATATATCCTTTAAAAGGTTCAGTTATGGAAAAAGTTCATTTGTGCAGATTTTGAAATGAGTTTTAGCCGAGAAAAGAGTCAATAATAATTATTAATGAAGGAGGAGGGGGAAAGTTTAGTTGTGTAACTTAGTCATTTGGTTCCTAAAACCTTTTTCCTGATTGAAAGGCATCATTAGGGGTTGAAATACACATATTGGAGGAAGAGAAATAATGTGATTGTTTCTCCCTCTATATGGTCTTTTGGGGCCTTCAAATGAAATCATCAAAGTCAAGTGAGCCAATGGAAAACTAATGAGAGCTGAGCATTTTGTACCGTTAAGATGCTTAGTTAACTCAGGCAGCAAGAAAGAATCACATGGGCCTTTATCACACGGGGTAAAATACAAACGCCCCTCCAGAAGGCTGGGGCACAGATAAACCTGAAGCATTATAGCTATGACTTCCCCTTGGCTTGGATTTCCTGTACTTCTTGGATTTCTTAATTCCACATTGCACCAACTTTTCTTCTTAATCATTTATACATATATATATATATAAATATAAATATATATAATTCATATAATCCCAATCTTTTAGCATCTAACCTCTATCTCCCAGACTGCACCTCACAACGAGAAGTGGCCAAGAACAATTCTTCAGATCTGTCTTTCCCTTGTTTTGATCTCTTAGAATAGGAAATAGGATGACGGTATCAAACCAGGTGAGAAAAAGTAACATTTTCCTGAAGCAGGTAAGAAAGTTATGGCTTGGTGACACGTGGCTGCCAAATTCATAAGGGTTGAAATAGACCTGAACGTGCTCCTAAGTGCTTGGCTTCTTCCAAGGATGCTGCAGTGACGAGAGCCTGGCCTTCAGCGTCTACCCTGGGCTCAAGCCCCAGGCTGGCCCTTCGGAGCTGTGCCATCGGCCGCAGACCATTCACCTTCTCTGAGCTTCGGCCCCCTCGTCTGAAAATGAGGAAAATGCCCATACCTGCCCGCGGTTTTCCGGACTCAGATAGTGCAAGGCAAGGCCCTAGCACTGTGACCATCATCTAGTGAGAACTCAGGACCTGGGAGCTCTTGTGGTACCACCTTCTGCGGCAGTCGGGCAGGATGCATTGGGAAGCCAAACTACTGCCAAACTTTCTGTGAAATTCCTAGCAGGGGGCGGGGGGCTGGGGGCTGCCTCAGAGGGACACCGCCTGTGAGCTGACGGTCCCTGCTAGGGTTGGCCTTTGCAAGCTCACGTCTGGGAAGCGAGGGTAACGACAGGAACAGCGATGGAGAGAGAGGAGGGAGGCAGGGAGGAAAGCTTCCATAAGATAATGTCGCGTTCAAGCTCTCATCCTCATCCTTCTCCCATCACCACCACATACTTTAAGTTCAAATGAAAGCCGTTCATTACCGGGCAGATATGGAGAGGTGGGATGTGTCGTCGGTGAGACAGCATCTTTCGTTGGCAAATGGGGGCAGGGGGTGGAAAAGAAGCACAAACAAGCAAGAAACTCAAGCTAAACTGGCCTGTCTTCCTCAGCCTGGGGTGGGAATTTCTCCATGGAAAATGTCTATGTTTTTAATATTGGGTCATAAGGTAGATTTTATTTGAGCGTTTCAGATTATTTGGTCTTTATTTTGTAAGGAAGTCGCTGTGTTTGCTTTCACAACAAAGTGAAGTAGTTTCAGTTAGAGGAAAAGAGAACAGTGATGCTGAAGGAAGGTTTAGCCTGAAAATCCTAGGTACCTGTGTCCGTGCCAACACACACACAGACACACACGGACACACAAACACACACAGACACACACAGTCAGACACACGGACACACAAACATTCAGAGACACACAGACAGACACACAAACACACACAGACAGGCACACGGGCACACAAACACACACAGACACACACAGACACACATAGATACACACAGACAGGCACATGAACACACAAACACACAGAGACACGCAGAGAAGCACACATACATATACACACAAACACAGAGACACATGGACACACATACACACCAAGACAGAGACGCATGCAGACACACACAGACATACATACAGATAGACACATACAGACACACACACACACACACACACACACACGCACACGGCTAGCTGGGCTCGTCCCACCTACCCCATGCTGCGGGCAGCGGCATCTTATCTCCCCTCCCCTTGTTATCAAGAAAACCCTGACATCTGCAACCGCACACGGGGTAAACATGGTAGTAAGAACCAAAACCAAAACATAACAACAAAACAACACCCTCCCGCCACAAAAAAGCATCTTTCAAGCAAGCAAGCAGGTCTGCAAGGAAATTTTCAAGGACCGTTTCAAGATCTTTACTGCTCGGGAAGCACACATCTCACTGTTTTCAAATATGTTCGTGTTTTGTTTGTTTGGGTTTCTTTTTGCCTTCGTTCTGCAGGAAGCCTCACAGATATGACAGGGTGATTTAATTCGGTACAAACCTCGCCTCCCTAATTCTTAGAATGTAGATAGATACCACTACCGGTATTCTTAGAGTTACACAGCCTCTCACACCAAATCTAGCGAAGTAGAACCCACATTTCTTTGGAATCCCTACTTTTAGTTATTCGCAGGTTTTTCTTTACAACACAGGAAACCAAATATGAGGCAGTGTTGTAGATATTGATAAATGGGCTTCTAAAATGTTCTCAATGGCTGGCAGAACAACACCTGATTTATAGCCAAAGAAGGGAGATAACGACTTACTCCTTATACCCCTGGTAGAGGAAAGTTAGTCTAGTCACTCTTTTGTCAGGTGTCAGAATTTATTCCTGACAACAGATTCTGGCAGATGCCTCTGTGAAGGCACTTGCGAAAGTTTCTCCCTGCCGTCCCAGACAGTCAAGAGCCAAAGATGATAGAAAATTGACAGTGTACCACGTGATGGAAGAAAAGCCAAGCTTTGAAGGAAGGGGTGGCGTTCGCCTGAATGTCTGAATCCGCTGAGCCCTGAGCCCCATCGAGCAGGGGTTTGGAACAAGTCAGGCATCTTCTGCGTGAAGTGGGCAGTGAGCCTGCCGCACTGCAGAGGAATCAAGCGCAAGATCGGGGCCTCTTCCTTAAAGACTGATGCTCCGCCTGCTACACTGATACCCGGTTCACTACGGTGCACAAAGCCAATGCTCAGCCTCGGGCTGAATTTTCCCCACCAGGCAAGCTGCACCTTGAGCGGATAACAAATCACTCTAAGCAAAGTCCATTTTTTTCACCTAACACTGACATGTAAGACTTTCTACAAGATGGTCAAAATGTCTTGAAAGCCAGATTCCTGAAGATCTTTCAAAAGACACTAACCGGATATATGCCTAGGAGTGGGATCTGGAGAAAAACATGGTTCTAAAGGATACATGCACCCCAATGTTCACTGCAGTGCTGTATACAATAGCCAAGACATGGGAGCAACCTAAATGTCCACTGACAGATGAATGGATAAAGAAGATGTGGTACGTATATACAATGCAATATTATTCAACCATTAAAAGAATGAAATAATGCCATTTGCAGCAACATGGATGGACCTGGAGATTATCATACTAAGTGAAATAAGTCAGACAGAGAAAGACAAATATCATATGATATCACTTATATGTGGAATCTAAATAACATAATACAAATGAACTTATTTACAAAACAGAAATAGACTCACAGACATAGAGAACAAACTTATGGTTACCAGGTGGAAACGGTAGGGGGGAGGGATAGATTGGGAGTTTGGGATTGACATGTACACACTGCTATATTTAAAATAGATAACCAGCAAGGACCTACTTCCCTGTGTATAGCACAGGGAACTCTGCTCAATATTCTGCAATAACCTAAATGGAAAAAGAATTGGAAAAAGAATAGATACATGTATATGTATAACTGAATCACTTTGCTGTACACCTGAAACTAACACAACATTATTAATCAACTATGCTCCAATATAAAATAAAAATAAAAAAACAAAACAAAAACAAAAGACACTAACCAATTCATCCTTCTAAACCCCCCTTTTCCCACCACCCCCGACAGGATGTACCTGCTGGAGTGATCTCTACAGTCAACAGATGTTTAGGTAAATTAAGTGGATCATTTTATGTGACTTGAATGCATGAGTAACTTTTAAGTAAGTTTCTTTTAAAAGGAAATTAATTTACTCATTCCTTCCCTTAACTTCCGTTAGAACGTTGGCAGCACAATCCGCAACTTTACTAAGATTTAGAAGACCTGGCTCTACCAGGCGAGCATCCCCAAGCCGTTTACCTAAACCTTCGTGCGCCTCAGTTTACTTGTCTCTAAAATGGGGAGCCTGGGCAAGATGGTTTCCAAGGTTACTTTGAACCTTAGCATTTGGGGATTCCACACGTATGTGGAATCTACTCTATAACAGACACTCTGCTGGACGCAACAAGGAGGCAAACGTGCAAAGACACGGTCCCGACGCATCCTGTTTACAGTGTCATTGCTTGGCTGTATTTCCAAACTTCCGTCATAGGTTCCGTTGACTTGGGATCAAATTTCTTTCTTCCTTGAAGTGTATGCCTCTCTTTGATGTGCAGAGATTCTTAGTCAGACGGGGCCCCCTCCTATCTGCACAGGCCTGGCCTAAGCATCCGTCCACTCACCTGCATATCACAGTTCCGCAGGTTTTTTCCTGGCACCCGGCACCAGCAGGAGTTCTCTCGACAACGATGACCTCGGCCTGAGCTGCCACGTTTTCCGGAATTCTAGAATGTGGGGTGGTTCCTGATCCATGCAGCTTGCCCTGCTCCCCGATGTGGATCCTTCCTCCTCTCTCCTGCCTCAAGAACAAACGTCCTGGCCCGCAGCCTGAAGCCCCGGGACGAGAGACCTGGGTTAAAATCTGGGCATGTCGGACCTGTCATCATCCAGGCTCCGGCACACAGGCTGCCCTTGGGCAGAACAGCTTTGCTCATCAATCAAGCTTCAGGGAAGTGGGTGGTTTGTACGTGGGGCCCACTTTGCCGTGACCAAGCCCCTATGAAAACGTCTGAGTGTGAATGAAAAAAAAAAAACAAACCTCAACAGTCTACTTTCTATGTCTGCTGCAGGAGGGCCAAGACAAGGTTTTATTTAAAAATAACTCCCTCCTCTTTCCTGAAGGCTGAAAGCAAGCACATGAGCTTAAAAAGAATTCCTCTTTCAAGATTTAGTAGTGACTCAGATCAGGAAACGCAGCTCTCAACTTAACGATGTCACATGCAAAACAAGAGAAAACTTGAGGGATGTTTCCCAAGTATTCAGAACTTAGAAATGACCTATTTCCAAGTTTTAAAAAAGAGCCTCCTGAGAAGACATCTCATGTGATTGGGATGTATTAATGTGGCAATCAACAAGTGGAGCAAACGAATGTCATTTGAGGCTAAGCTAAGACATGACACAAGTCCCTACAAAAAGAGAGGTAGTTCATGGGAAGAGGTCAAGTTTCTTGTCACAGGGCTGGATACATATCCTGGCTATAACCTGCTACTGGGGCAAGTCATGTAACTTCTCTGAGTCTTAAAAAAGAAAAGAAATATAAATATATATGTATGTTATATCTACACACACATGATATATTGATATAATATATAGGGGCCAATTATGCTTTCAACTCATAGAATTGTGAGAACTAAGTGAGACACTATAAGCAAATCGTTTCTATACTGTAAACACAACAGAAATGTAAAGCAGTATTATAATAATAGACATATTCATTCAAATACATGTTACTCTATTCAAAATTATTTGATATGTAGTCTAGCTTTTGTCCTTTTTCTTATTTTAGGAATGAGTTTCTAATTAATTCAGTTTATACGTATTTCCTATCTGAACTCTTCACATTTTCAAAGCTCCTACACAAGTGACAGAAGAATACAAGTTTAAAATAACCAGAGAAATAACACCACAGAAATAGAATAGAGAGACGATTTAAAAAGCATCTACCCTTTGCCGCAGCAACACTCTGGTAATGTGTCCTGCTCACATATGAATTGACTGATGAACAATGTTATCTGTTAAGGCATTATCTGTAGTACCAAACGATTGGAAATAACCAGGTGCCCATCACTAGGGGTGGTTAATTAAACACGTGGAGAAGATAGTTACATGATGACCTCCAACAAGTCCCTCTTCCCGGTGTTCACTCCCTTGGGTAGATCCTTCCACACTGATGCTGGGCTGGGCCTGTGACCTGCTCGGGTAATGGAACATTAGCAAATATGCTGCAAGCAGAGTCTTCATAAGCCCTTTTTTACTGGGGCATAATCCCTCTCTGCTTTTGGAATCCAGTCACCATGGGAAGAAGCCTGGGCTAGTCTCCTGCAGACACCTAATCCAGCCGGTGGTGGAATCTACCACCGACATGTGGGTGAAGCCATCCTGGACCATCTAGGCCCAGCCAAACTCCCAGATGACCTCATCCATATGAGTAAATCCATGAAAAATCACTCAGCTGACCCCGGTCCAAATAGCCCACCAAAGAGTTGTGAATAAATAAAACCATTGTTTTAATTTAAGCCACTAAGTTCTGGAGCAGCTTGTCATGCAGTGAGAGATAATGAATACCACCATGATATTCCCCAAACAGTGACATACTATGAAGGTAGTAGCCTACCCATGAAGAAAGAAAAAGGATGCACTGACATGCTACAGTCTCCAAGATACAGAGATAAATTAACAGGCCAAGTGAAGAACAAGGCTGCCTTTTATGTAGGAAAAAGGAAAATTTTAAATACATATGTATATATACTTATTTTGCATGAAGAGACACTGGATATGTACTCAAGAAATTAACATACATAACTACGTGTGTCAAGGGAGTTAGGGGGTAGTGAACTGGGGTAGATGGGGACTCGGCGGGAGTGAAACTCATCAATAAAAATGTTTCTAAATTGTTTCAGTGTACGAACCATGTACGAACCATGTGAATCTATTACTTACTCAGAAATAATATTTTTTAAAAAGTAAAAAATCAGGGACTTCCCTGGTGGCACAGTGGTTAAGAATCCGCCTGCCAATGCAGGGGACACGGGTTCGAGCCCTGGTCTGGGAAGATCCCACATGCCGCGGAGCAACTAAGCCCGTGAGCCACAGCTACTGAAGCCCGCACCCCTAGAGTCCGTGCTGCACAACAAGAGAAGCCACCGCAATGGGAAGCCCGCGCACCGCAAGGAAAAGTAGCCCCCACTCGCCCCAACTAGAGAAAGCCTGCGGGCAGCAACGAAGACCCAACGCAGCCAAAAATAAATAAATAAATAAATGTATTTTAAAAAAAGGTAAAAAATCAGACTAATCCAAGATAGAAATGACAAAGGTTGAAAAAGTAGAATTTCAAATTGATTATTATAATTCTACCATGATGTCATCCCTTACAACAGCGTTCCTTTGAACCAGAATAATCCTCTCTTTGTAATACATAAGGTGATTTGTAAACACAGTTTATCTTCCCTGCTGCGTTGTGTCTTGAGAGTAGGGATCAGGTCTCATGCATTTTTGTTTCTTCTGAAACTGGCAAGCATCGTGCAGGGCACAGAGTAAGTACTCCATAAATGGTTGTCGAGTCAAAGAAATAGATAACATTTCTGACATCACCAAAGGTCTCCGTTGTTAATGCTGGTGAGTTCTCGAACATCTTCAGCCTAACTTCTCCCATCCATACACACGCTCCACACACCATCTTTGAAGAAAATGGTGAGAATCCATCATATTTTGGGTTGGCTTCTCTCATCGACTTACTCTGAACTACTGGGCAGGGTATACACAAAAGCTAAATTTGAATGCCACGAAAGGAAGAAAAGCAAAAGAAACTCCCCCATTTAGAAAGAAAACAACAACACCCATAGAGGAAGTCTAGAAAAAGAAAGATCTTTTATTACTTCTCATCAGTAACAAATTTCACTTCTGTGGTTGAGTAAGCATCAGCCTGTAGCCAGCTCACTCTGCAAAGCCAGCCAAGCGACCCAGATAAGTGGGCTGTGGGAACGTGGAGCCAGAAGGTCCTCCTCCCCATCCTCAGGCCTCCGGAGAAGTTGGTGCTCAGGCCACTGTGAAGAGGTTGTCTGTTCCGACTCTAGCATTTCCAGGAAAGAGGAGGCCACATCTTTCTCCGTAACTCGTTTCGGGGCTTGACAATTCTCCCTGGAAGTCGTCACTTACTTTGAACCTGTAACTTCCCTCCTGTCCCCTCCCCTCTGCCTCTTCTGTTACAGTTTGCTGTCTCCGGGTCTGACTCAATGAAAGCTTAACCTCTTGGAGGAGGAGGTCTGGGTCACCTCACCTCCATCCCTGTGTCCACATCTCCCCCTCCAGATGTGCTCGGTCACGGCCATCCCAACCCCCGGGCGTCCTGGACCGCGCCCTCCAACAGCATCCCGTGGTGACCCTGGCGCTCTGTCTGTGCTCCTCTAACATAAGCCAAGATAAGAGGAATAACACGGGCAATACAAGGCAGACAGTCCAGGGCTGAGTAGTAAAGGACACGCATAATTGGTGTGTATACCACTGTCTCAAGAGAGCCAGGGCACCAAAATCTTCCCCCTGTAAGTTCTCACCATCTCTCTTTCTCCCATATCAAATAATTCCAATTCCTCAACTGCTCTCTCTGATTTCATCTCCCAACTTGTGGATCCATTTCACTGTTGTCTGCCATGTTGCATTTCCCCCAAAGCTACGACAATGGGGACTCTGCCACCGCGGGGATCATCCTTCGGAGGTTCCACAAGGTAAAGAAGGTCGGAAAGCTGAGGCTGACAAACTAAAAGGCAGCTATGCTTTTGCCACAAGAGATCAACAAGCGTTGCTTATGTGCCTGCTGTGTGCAAGGAGGTGAGTTAGATGCTGTCAGAGACAGAAAAGAGTAAGACATCATCTCTGCCACTTAACAAGAGGAACACTGATAAGATGGCATTTAAAGAAAGGAATGTTGGCTTGGATGCGCAGAGCTCACTGACGGGTCAGGCAGCTGGGCGGCCATCAGGACCAGGTAGGAGGGAGGCAGTGGAAATGGCAAAGAGGAAAGAATCAACGAGTGGGTCAGAGGAAGCCTGAATGCTGATTCCTGGGTGCAGAGGAGAAATGTATGACGGAGGATGCTTTCCAGATTTCAGGTCTGGAAAAAAAAGGAAACCTATGCCACTCCTGACAGAGGCAGAGAGCGCTCATGGGGAGCGGGCTGTCCTGAGGACCCACTGAATTTTGGAGAAAACAAGAGGAAATAGAATACTCAACTTCAGATGAGACACTCGGACTGGGGATATAGTTTCATGATGGAAGCCATGAGAACAAAAGCCTTTGTGGAGGAGCGAAGGCACAGGAAAGGAGAAAAAGGGACGGGCGCGGGGATCACTCCGCATGCTCAGCGTTAGGACGGAGGAAGCAGAGGCGGAGGCGGGGCCGGTCTCATCCATCCTTGTAGACGTCCCTGCAAGTGGGCGTGGTTCTGCCCCCACCCCTCCCCCTCCCACCCCGTAGGTGCTCCATGAATGCTTCATAACTGTTTGGAGAGGGAAAGGGAAATGCAGTGGTCAGAGAAGCGGGAAGAAAACCAGCAACGGATCCAAGTCACATCAGTCAAAGGAGAAGAATAACTCAAAGATGGTCAAGGGCTAATGCTGCGTGGAGAATTACATGATTTTCTGAAAACCCAAGGGCACACCAAGGGTTCCAGGCTGCCTGGTCCCCCAGAGCGCTGGGTGAGTGAGTCCATCACCGGGAGGTCCTGCCTTCACCATAAAGTCTGCACAGACTCCCCAGGGTGGCGCTGCCTTACTTGGCATCAAAAAAAAATCCCTGGGATTTATAATATTTTCAATTTAATTTCTGTGCTGTTTCAGTTTTGACGATGAGATCTGGAAACACTGAATAAAAGTCTGAAAGGAAACTTGGGATGTTCAGGCTTGCATGGATTCCACCGACACTGGTTACTCTAACCTCGACTTTGGAAAGAGAAAAACTGGCATGGGAATTTCCTTGAAAAAAAAAAGACTAGTATTCGAAGACGCTGGCAGTTGATTTCACATCCCAGGGAAGGTACTTGATTAGAGGGACTCTTAACAAGAAGAACTGAAGACCTAAGTAAATACTCCCCATCTGCTCCTGGGCCAGCCACCTGGCCATTGTCCTGTCTGCGCTGCTGATAGGTTTCAACCGACCAATTCTGTTTTATTTGTGCACGTCGAGAAGCCACCTGTCGTGGAATAGACTCACGCATTAAACAAAGTGAACATTTCTTATTTCCGTGCTTCCCATATGATTTTTTTTTTTTGAAACACAAAGCACTCCCTTTCACCTTGAGCAGATTTAAGAAATGCTGACTCCGAAGAACAGGTACAAAGAAGGCAATCTTTTGTTTATGAAGATAGTTAACAACCCACTCGTAGAAGGACTCCTCCTGTCCCCAACACTGGTGAATTAATCCATCCACACTTTTTAGCTCATTTCCCTGGTTGTTACGAGTGAAAGTGGAGCAAAAAGGTTTTAAAGGGGGCATGGTATATTTGTGCTAAAAACAGGCACCACACAAATCCAGAGATGGGAGCCGAAAAGAAATTCCAGGTGTAGGGAACAGTGTAAGAGCAAAGCGAGAAGAAGGGAGGTGCACGGTGCTTGGGGGACTGTACGTCAGGACGGAGGGGATGCAGGGAAGGGTACTGGGTTGAGGACTTGCAGCCACGAAGGCTGGGAGAGAGGGGGATTCTTCGTGGAGGGCCTTTAACGATCAAGCTGAGGAAGGCTGGCCTCTTCCAGAGAAGTGGGCACCAGCGGAAGGTTTGAGCCAGGGAACAGGAAGGTCCCAGTGGTGCCTGGGCGGCACCCAGGAGAGGGAGGGGAACACAAAGTGCTGTGGGAATGGCATCGGAGCTAAAAGCGCAGGGATCCCCTGATTCCATAAGCCGCTGGTCTCACTGGTGGCCCAGAGTCTGGTGGCCTTGGGTCTTCTGGAATTAGTGTCAGCTCAGTGCCCACGCCCAGCAGTCCTCAAAAGGTCTAGTGTTTCCTTTTCCCCAATACGCCGTCACCCTGGTGAAAGGCTGTAGGTCCCTTTGGGGAAAGCTGGGAGAAAGATTAAGAGTATAAATTTGGGGCAGTGTAGCAGGGTGCTTCCTCAAGGGGAACCAGCCTCCCCTTCGTTCAAGGGGCCCTGGGTCTGTAAACTGGCCCAAGTCTGCGAATTGACTGAGGGGCCATGACTTTCGGTTTTTATGATTCAAGTTTGACTTACGTTCACTTGACCTAGAACTGTTCTGCTTATACAGATCAAGTAAGAATTTAGTAGCCTGTCCATGGATTTCACAGCTAGCAACACCGTGAGGACAGAGTTGGAATTGGAGGAAATGAGGTGAGAGGGTTTGGGTGTGGAAGAAAGAGAGAAGGTGGAACCAAACTTGGCTGAGACGTGGGACCAGGACGAGGTGCCCCCGTGACCAGAGACTGGCAACGTCAGGGCGAGGGGGCAGTTTGGGGGAGGAAGAGGCAGAGCTGCGTTGGAAATGGTGATGGATCATCCAGTGGACGTGACCAGCAGAGAGTCGGAAATATGGGACGGAAACGGGAGGACTGTCAGGTCGGGAGGTAGGGGGTTTGGAACCATTTGCATACAAGCAGAAAGGCTGAGCGGGAGGAGACGCGATCTGAGAGAGGGCGACAGCAGAAGGCCGACACCAGGCCGCACGTCTGGATTTACCCGAGTAGGAGGAGAAAGAAAAGCTGGGGAGGACTTCCCTGGTGGTGCAGTGGTTAAGAATCCGCCTGCCAGTGCAGGGGACACGGGTTCGAGCCCTGGCCCGGAAAGATCCCACATGCCGCGGAGCAACTAAGCCCGTGCACCACAACTACTGAGCCTGCGCTCTAGAGCCCGCCTGCTGCAACTACTGAGCCCACGTGCCACAACTACTGAAGCCCACGCGCCTGGGGCCCGTGCTCCGCAACAAGAGAAGCCACCGCAATGAGAAGCCTGCGCACCGCAACGAACAGTAGCCCCCGCTCGCCACAACTAGAGAAAGCCTGCACGCAGCAACGAAGACCCAATGCAGCCAAAAATAATAAATAAATAAATTAAAAAAAAAAAAAAGAAGAAAAGCTGGGGAGCTGGTCAGATGGGCTGCTCGGCAAGGTGGGAGGAAGAATGAGGCTTGTGCAATAGAGGCAAGAAAGTCTAGTGTTTCAAGAGGGATGTTTCCTGGGGTTCCAACTGCTGCAGAAAAGTAAAGCAGCATGGCTCTGGATGTCCTCAGAAATTGGTAATCCCCTTGTAAGACAGCTGTTTCAGGAGAGCGATGGAAACAGAAGACCCACTGGAGAGGTGGGAGGGGTGGTGGGAAGGGGGAGTAGGGGGTGAAGGGCTGGAGTTAGAGACGGACGAGCCAGCTTTTAAGAAGCTTAAAAACATGGGGAGGAGAGATGATTGTAGTCCTAAAGGCGCAGCAGAGTTAAAGGCAATGTTTTCCAGGATTTGGATGCCCTGAGTATACTTGTGGACAGTGAAGGGGTGATGGGGAATATTCTGGAAGGTTCTGGAAGGCTGAGGAGCCCTGGAAGGGCCTGGACTATTGAGCAGAGGACAGATGTGAGTGTACAGAAGGTCCTTCATGGAGGCCTCGGGGCTCACCCCCTGGTTATAACCTTGGTGGTAGGGGAGGGGTGCAGTGTGGACTCAGGGCCCAGGAAGAACAGTCTTTTATTTTTTACAAAATAGTGAAGGCAACATTAGCACTGAGTCTTTATTATCTTATCGCTGGCTTCAGATTTCATTCCTGTGTCGCACTTTCCCAGTGTGTTTGCTTCAAACTTCCTTAGTCTGTAACATCCTCATCAGCAAGGAGTTTCCAGCAGCGATTCCGGGAGCAAATGTGTTCCCCTAAATGCATACTGCTCTTTTGTGAATGAGACACAAAGAAACTGAACTTCTAACTAATGAAAGATACTGGATTAACAGATAATATTTTATCTGGGTTTCAGTTCAGTCATATGTCTCGGAATGAGCTTATCTTGCCCTTAAGCCTCCTGCTTTCCTCAGTTCATTTTTTTCCCTGCCATTCAGACCGGGTGGCGGGTTCTTATTTCTTGCCATTCACTCCTGCAGGACTCCTCGGAATCAGTCCAGTTGCTTCGAGCTGAGCCCGACTTTGAAGGCGGGGCCCTTGCCTGTCACTCCTTGTAACCCACGAGCTCCGTCCTCTCTCGTGATCTGATTGTTCCCTGACCCGGTTCTGAATCTCCGGCCCTTCTCTTTACTTCTCTCCACCTCGCCCCAAGTACCAAGTCTCAGGCTCAAGCGTTGCTCCGTCCTCTGCGTGTCCGCCGTCCCGCTGTGGGCTGCAGTTGCTCTGCATCCTCCCAGAGCCTCAGGAAACGGCCTCTTGAGTATGGCTGGGCCTGTTCTCCCCACCCAAACCTTCCTCTTCTGGTTTTCTGAGCCCACGGGAGTCTCTGTGGGTGGCATCCTTTATTTCCAGTTTTAAGCCAGCTCTGCTTTTTAAGTGGTCACCTCAATCCTTCGCTAAAATTCTCTTTGGTGGAACACTGTAGTTTTGGTAACCCCTTACTGTCTACACTTTAGGGAATGGGGCCTGATTTTAGTCCTTCAGACACATACAGTGAAATCGGTACCTGACAGTAAGAGGTGTTGGTGACAGGCATAGTCTTCTTCTCCTGAATGTAAAATATCACGGCGCTTGGCGTTACTCTAACTTAGCTGCAATCTCTGGCTCTCCCTGGCTAAGGACGCCCTTGCCAACACAGCAGAGCCACGCCAAGCAAAGGCCCTTCTACGAGGTACCAGAGGGAAGCTCTTACATCATGAAAATCAGGGGACAGACCATCTCTGATTCTCCTGGTCCTTGCACAGGTTTTATCAGAAACGTAACCAGTTCGCTCTGGGGGTGGGGGATTTTAATGACTATGAGAGTAGAACACTGCATTTCTAGTTGCTCTCTATGGTTACAGGAAACTTCTAAGTGGCCCTAAAAATACTGAATTTAATAGTTTTGAAAATTCCGAGTTTCTCCAACGGAAAGGAGGAAAGGGAAGGAAGTTATGATGCTTTCAATGGGCACATGAATTAGGGTGTTCCATTTTACAGATTAGAAAGGCAAGGCTAGACAGTGAGTCTCATAGTGATAAGTAGCCACAAGCCACAACTGGGACCGAGGTATCTCAGGTCTGAATTCCAAGCCTTATCAAATATAGGTTACTACCTTTACAAAAAGGATGAAAAACTGTGGAAAGGAATTGCAGGAAGGGGGAGTGGGAGAGAGAAAGAACATATAGAACATTCAAACTTGTTAAGATACATGTCCCTTAATTTATACATTGCTCTTGATTAAGACTAAGTGACCTGAATTCTTACACACAGTGAAAGGGAAAAGCAGGTAAACAGATTCATGCTGACTGAATATGTTACTTTCCCTCCCCAAACTATACAGGTTGGTTTCAGATTCTCAAATAAAAATGTATGTAAAAACAGTAAAACAGGCAAATCACTTACTCTTGCAGCCAGTTGTAGTGACTTGGGTGCTTTTCTTGACAAATATTCACATGTCACACACCAGCATCACATGCTCAATACTATTTCAGTCACTATGACTTGTGTGAAAGTCACCTGAATTGGGGGATTGTTTGATCTTAGTATCACCGACAGGGCCTCGCACAACACCCCTCACTGCTAACAAACTCAAAAGAAAGACTTCAGTTTAGGAAACTAGCATTTTCTTAGAAAAGGTGGGGGGGAAAGCAGTTCTCAGTAAAAGATAAACCACAGACCTACTGCGTTCAGCCAAGTTGTACATATTAAACCACACACACACACACATACACACACACTCACACTCACACAAACATACACTATCAAAATAATGTTTATGCTCTGTCTAATCCACGAAGGTGAGTAAATTCAGAATTAAGACGTTAAAACCAGAATCCTACTCAAGACTTTCCCTGACATTGAGACTATACTGAAGAATGATAGAACTGGATTCTAGATCACCTCGTTTGTTCTCCATGCAACTCTAATAACCCACATTAATCCAGAGGTTCTTTTCTTGGTGGGACACCAAGAGCCAACATTCTTTTGCAGAACAGGCTGGTCAGAATTCTCTAGGAGACAGAATCTATTTCTACCTCGAAGTACAGGGAAGCCTCAGGCTCTCAGGGACTCAAGGTCCCAAAATGATGTTAGATAAAAAATTAAAGGGGGGGTGCTGGGAGAAACTTTTCTGTCAGGTGGAGAGCCTATCAACAGAAAAATTAGGGATGGAAACAGCTAACACAGGCCAATGACCTTGAGGTTACATCAAAAATGACACGGGAGGGGGGGCTTGCTGGCCTCAAAGCGCCATCTCAACGGCAGGCATTGGCTGCAAATGCCAAGCCTCTTTGTGGGAAAGTGAGAGGGACAGAAGGGAAAAGAAGAAGAAAAGCAAGAAGGACAACAGAACTGGTGGCAGACCTTGGCATCCAGGATAAGAGTAGAAAGCACCAGACAGTCCAGACTTAGAGGAAGACAGGCAGTGGGGAGGGAAGAGAGGGGTTGAGCTGCCATCTTGGAGGAGAGCCGGTACAGCAAACAGCCCAGCTCAGGAGATGGTCTGTAGGATCCAACCCACCCACTGCTTGCGCACTTCCAACACCACATGGACGGTTATTTTTAAAGCATTGGAAATGTAAACCATGTTATGAGAACTCTCACTCAGATCCCATCTTGCCATACATCCATGTGCGTTTGTTTTTTTTTTTTAAGATTTTTTTGATGTGGACCATTTTAAAGTCTTTATTGAATTTGTTATAATATTGCTTCTGTTTTATGTTTTGGTTTTTTGGCCCCAAGGCATGTGGGATCCTAGCTCCCAGACCAGGGATCAAACCCGCACTCCCTCCACTGGAAGGCGAAGTCTTAACCACTGGACTGCCAGGGAAGTCCCCCATCTGCGTATTTTGAACACAAAGGTTCAGAAGTTGTGTGTGATGTGTTTCACCTTTTGAATTCTGCCAAAAACTGTAAAGAAAAAATGAAAGCCAAGAGGAAAATTTCTAGCTGCCATGCTAACCAAATGTTGTCAGGTTAAAAAAAAATCATCCTAAACATAAAATAACACTTCAGGCCATAAGATTCATTTCCATAAATATTTCTTCCCCAGAACCCAATTCTAGAAAACCATAATCTCCTCTTAATGAATTCTCTTATATATATTACTGTGATGGTCTTATTGTGGCCCCATGTTTGTCTTGAAGTTTGGGACTTCAGAGGGACCCTGTCCCCCCATCCTTCCCTGCAATTTAGGGGTACTGCTCCTTGGTGGTGACAATGTCACAGCCACATAGAAGGATGCAAAAAAAAGGTACTTCATACACTGCTAGTGGAAACAGAAATTGCTATACCATTTAGCAAGCAATCTGGAAATATCTATCCAAATTCAAAAATACCATCATTGATGAAGTCATCTCATGCCCATATGACCACAGCACTGTTTGGAGTAAAATCATTCGATAGGTTATGCCATGGTCAACCAAGGAATAGTATGCAGTCATGAAAAAGAAAGAACGGAGGAATTTCAACGATATATCCTGTGAAGTGAGAAAAAAACAAGATGCAGAGAGGGACATATGATATGATCTGATTTTTATAAGGTAATGACCAAAATCACATGTTTCTGTGCCTATCCATCTATCTACCTAAATGTTTGATATAATTATATGAGTGAAGTGGAGTGAAACACAGAAGGATGACACACAAGGTTGATAACACTGGCAACATGGGGGAGAGGGATTAGGGTGGAAGGAAAGAAGGGAGTGAGAGGAAAGAAATAAGTGAAAATGAAAGAAGGTAGCAACCATAAAAACCACATGGATGCCACGATCTCATTTATAGGAAATCATGTGTGTGTGCTCAGGCACACGTCTATAAACAGAAGATGATGAGATAGTCTGCAAAATGTCGATGGTTTTTATTTCAGGGTGTTGAGATGTTTTTAAATATAATTTTTACTTTACTTCTTATATATATTTTGAAAAATATTTACAACCACCTGTATTGTATATAGAATCAGAAGAATTCATTGAGAGAGAAATATAAAAAGTCCCATGCAAGGCAATACAGGTCCCCAGAGAGGAAGCAACTAGAGAGAGAAGGCTGAAACGTCAAGCTGGGACCAGACTGGGAAGGCTCTCAGTAACAGGAAAGACAAAAGAACAACTTATAGGCTGTGTACCAACATAGTAACAACAGGCTGCTGTTTTGGTGGTAGATTATGAGTGATTTTTTTTCTTCTTTTTGCTTTTCTCTATTTTCTGGATTTTCTGCAAAAACCATATCTTGCTTTTGTAATCAGAACAAAAAAATGTATTATTTAAAAAATTATGCCATGAAAGTTTTTAAGTGGGAAGGGTCACTTAATGATTAATGATGAGTGATGTTTTAGGATATTATGCAGTGGTCCTCAAAGACAGAGATTAAAAGCCATTTATGAAGGAGTAGTATCAGTGAGAGTTGATAATGGCCCTCAATTAAGAGGAAATGGCGGAAATGGAAAGGTACATAGTGGGCCTCAGATGTTTTCTAAATAAAGGGATGAATAAGTGAAACATTGATGAAGAAGAACTGCTAATCTCAGTGGCCCTTTGTAAAGTTTATATGGATGCCCGCAAAAACACAGCCAGATGTCAGTCGGCTGATTTAATCCAAAATTACAGACAACTGTAATTGTACAGAGAGACCAACCCATTGTGAATATCACGCCCCTAAATGCAGCCACATCTTGCAAGCCATGTCAAAGAAAGGTACAATACCCAAGGGAAAAGACCAAAGTGGTAGAAACCATAGTCGATAAAGAGAAATTATGTGATACGATGATGTAAAAAGCTTTCCTCCACCCAAAAAAGACAAGCTATTGACAAGCACTGCATCCAACAAACACTGGAATGTTGTAGATCACATAAAAATATTCCCAGGTAACTTCTGGCTTGCATTCATTTTATACTGTAGCCAACTTAAAAAGTTTCTGATGTGTTAGGAGAAATTAATTTAAAATTTTTTATCCAATTGTGGTTTGCTTTTTTCTAAAAGTTGGCACATTCTGAGAACTCCCCTTCATTCGAAGTATTCAGGAAGAGGATGGGCGGCACCATGTTTGAGAAGGTGGTAGTAGAAGGCTTCCAAAGGACTTCCCAGCTTCAAGAGTCTCTGAGTCAAGAGGAGACATCATGCCAACTGCCAGATTTTGTGCCTTCTCTCTCTCAGATGTTCCAATTGAGGTAGTTTACTAAATAAGTCATGTTTATGTTTTTCTGGCATTCCTGAAGCAGATGTAATATAACTGAAGGCAAACAATTTTAGTAATGCCAATTCATGCACTGCCATCTAAACACCACGTAATCATGAAACTAAAATATTTACCCAATATCAAAGACCGAGGCAAAGAAACCAAAAGGCATTTTGTAAGACAAAGTACTGGCCGGTACTTCCAATAAAAGGATTTATGGAGAGTTATCCTGAAATGGCTCAAGAGGAAAAGTCGATGTGACTTAGTTTCTAATCACACAGAGGACTGCCCTGCTGTTTTTCCAAATGGTCAGAAAAAACTGGGGAGGGATTGGACGGGTTGTCACAGAGAACCAGGGTCCTCCCGATAGAGTTTCGGGGTGGGCTCGTCAGAAAGTAAGCCACAGCCCAGCCGCCCCCCGGAAGACGCCGCCCCCTGCTGCCCATCGCTGACCCAGGACATTTCTCCACCTGTGAGACCACCTCTGATGGTAATGGGCATCCTTCCCGTTCTCCATATGGGTGGTGTGTTCCCTTCCGCCTTCCTGCCTTCTCGGCGGCTCTTCATCACCCCACAGCCCTCTCTTCCTCCAAGTCTGGCTCAAAGCCCACCTCTCCTCAGTCTGATACCAACCAATTCGGGTCTTTCATTCTATCTGAGTCCTCTCCTGGTTTGTACGCTCAATTAACATGAAACAATTGGCAAGTTTTTTTAATGGGAAGAGCCCCAGTGCATGATTCCCGTTGGATCTCCTAAACCCCTAAATATCCCACAGAGCGGAGAGAAGAAGAACTTCCTCCCTTCCTTTCCTTCCTTGCCTCCTTCTTTCAATGTAGTGTTTATCCAACATTTATTTCATGCAAAGCACCTTTCAAGGTTTCTTCATGTACTATTTCACATAATCTCCTCACAAACCTCCCTAGGAATCAAGGGCACTCTCCCAGCCCAGCTCTGCTCTTCTCCAGCTTTCCATAGTCTTGTCCTGGGGTCACCATCTTCTCAGTCCCTTGGTGTCCTGTTTGGTTCTTCTTTCCTCCTCAACCCTACATCCAACCAACTGCCAATTCTCTATCTCCTATCTGGCTCCTCCTTTTTTATTCCCCTGCCTTGGTATCTCTCCTGAACACCAAAGCCTCTTCATTACTGGTCTCTCTGCAACCAGGCTATCATTCTAACACATGAGTTGCTTGATATCACTGCACGAATCCAAAACTTTATGTAATTCCTGTTGTCTGCATGATATAACCCGAGTTCCCTAGTTTGACATTAAAGGACATCCCAACTATTAACACGTATCTTCCAGACACACAGGACTTCTTCTGATTCTCCATACACGCCAAGCAATTGGACTCTTACAGGTTTCTGTTTGTGCCATTCCCTCTCTGTGAAATGGTCTTCACCCAACTCTGTCCTCGGGTAAAATCCTACTTTTCAAACCTAGCTCACATGCCACCTGACTACCCCAGGTCAAAACTGATTGTTCTTTCTCCTGAACTTTCTTAGACTTAGTTGTTTACAGCTCCAAGGCTGCCTCCAGATATAAAATCCTGGAGGAAGGAGATAGTATCTGTTTGTCTTTGCATTCCAACACCACGGCCCAACCACAACAGTACTCCCTCAGCACAAGCGGGAATGGAGTTACCAGCATTGGGAAGTGAGTTTACTAGCCACCACTGTCTCCCAAGTGTTCCTCGGAATTGCAAGCTAACAAACACTTATGAAGTACCTACTCTATACAGAGCACTCTGGCAGGAGCTGCAGAAGCAAGCCAGCTAGCGAGCCATGGTGTTTGTAATGTGTCTTTTTAAAGACCTACCTCACCTATTATGCTAAGCCACCGAATACACCGTTATATGAAGACGTATCCAGGCTTGAGGGCCAGCGGCCATTCATAACCCTTCCCTCTATCACTGGATGTACTAGAGGTAAGACCCTATGTTTCAAAAGTACCCAAGAAAACAAGGCTCAGAGCTCTCAAAATCGGGGCTGTTCTTTTTTTCCAGGACAGAGAATGGGTTGATATGGAAAATAAAGGCATTTGTCTGTTAGCAGCACTAATTCTCGAACCCATCATTTACCTTAACTTCAGTTATAACAAGCACTTAAGGCCAGGAAATTAGCTGAGAAAACATGAACGTCTGGGAAAACTAAACGTTCTCTTACCTGTGAAGTCATGCTGGTGGAGGAAAGCTCTTGCAAGGGATGATAATATTTTTATTTGAAGACTGGTATTTTGACAGCAGCTGTGCAAAGTTTTCTGAAGAGCTCAAGGTGATCTATGACATAAGGTGACCATATGTCCCTGCTTGTCAGGAAGAGTCCCGGTTTACACCTGTTGTCCCTGCAAAATTATTAATAGTGCCTCCCCCTTCACTCTCATAACTGTCCCCATTTGAACGATAAATTATATGACCACTCTATCTACACGTGTACTGTCGGACCACAGCGGCCTGTCCATACAAGGTAAGACGGTTTGCTCAAATTCACCAGGGAGCTGACGCCAAGAAAAGGGGCAGAATCCAGGCTTCCTGACACCAAACCCAGGCTCTATCTCAGGGAACATATTTCCTCTAAGTTGTTTCCTCATCAATTAATCACGAAAATCACTTTGGGAAATGGTAAAGATACATAAGCATGGCTTCTGCAAACTAGCACTTACGATTTAGTTGAGGAGACAAAGCACATACACATTCGATAATTAA
Organism: Balaenoptera musculus; assembly: GCF_009873245.2. NCBI lineage: Eukaryota > Metazoa > Chordata > Mammalia > Artiodactyla > Balaenopteridae > Balaenoptera > Balaenoptera musculus. Next base: position 77,651,508 of record NC_045798.1, read on the forward strand.
ACAGGGTCGGACAGATTCGTAATATGGTGCCAATCACATGGCTCAAATGACAATTTCAAAAGGAGCTAGAGAAGGGAAAGAAAAAAAAACCCTCGATGGGATGCAGGGAAGGTTTCTGGGAGATGATGGAACCTGAACTGGGTCCTAAAAGGGAAAAAAAAAAAGGAAGAAAGGAGAGGGAAAAAGGTATTTTTCTTTGAAAAAAAACAAAAGACAAAATTGGGAGAGGAATAAACCACTTAAGTGATTCTATAAGCTCTATTACTTTACAGTCCAGAAGATTTTAAAATGACAAAACCAACACAAATGGCCTATGTGTCCTTCCCAAAGTCTCACCATGATTTAAGGCACAGCCATCATCAGACTGGGGTGTCTCGCAAGCAGGTGAGTGCTGGCTGCTGGACGACAGTGCTCCTCCCTGTGATGTGGTGAGAAAAAAGTGGCCACCTTGACTTCTACCCTCAGCTTTTTCACTAACTGGCCATGTGTCTGTGGGCAAGTGGTTTCATCAGTTTTGAGCCTCAGTTTCCTTAAATAAAATGCTAGGGTTGGATGAAGAGATCTCTAAGAACCTTTCAATCTCTGGCCCTTTACAGTCAATTCCAGGTTTTAGTTTAATTTAATGAATCTATTTATTTATTCTAGATTTAGCTCAATAGTGGATGTTGAGCTATTTCCAGCAAAATGGCAAACTTTGGGCTGATGGCTTCCTTTCCACTACAAAGATACGAAATTCTCAAGAAAAATCACAATGCTGAGCCTAGAAGGAAAGAAGAAAGGGAGAAAAGCATAGGCTCCAGGAATGAAGAAAAATTGAAGCCAGAGCTTTCACAAAAAGTTGACTCTGTGGGGTCCAAGGGAGTTTCAGAACCCCACAAATGCCCTTGAGGATCTGGGGATAGTGATTAGATTCTAATGCCTATGAAGAGACATGGCCTTGGTCCTGCATAAGGTGGAAGGAGGGAGGCAGGACGGAGCCCTTTTCATAAATCTTAAAGTCACCCATCCATGAAAAAGGGACCAAAACACTGCCTGCTGGCCTCAGGTGAAGAGCAGACAATTGCCTTGTATCCAGAGCTTAGGGAGCCTCTGAGAAATCAAAACCCTAAACACGAACCACATTCAGTTGTAGGATCAGAATTTACATTATCTGTATGTGGGGGGGTGGAACAAGCAATGAATATAAACACAATTCCAGGACCATCGAAATGCCTTTGATCACCAGAATAAACAAATACGTGACCACTACATAGGGACGATTTCACAACTCAGGACTTACAAGATTCCCATAGAAGGGAAATCTCTATGAAGATGAACTTGACAACACACACACACACACACACACACACACACACACACACACATAAGGGAATTAACTACCATGAGGGACAGTTGTAAAGAGAATATTTTTTAAGGTAAAATCTAAGAACTGGAAAAATACTACAATCTGAAACAGACTACGAAATAAGATTTCTTAAAATCATTAAAGTGATAAAAAGAAAGACTAAAAACCATAATGAAATAATAGGAGTAAATAAAAAAAGAAAATAGCAGACCTGAAAAAGAACAAAATAGAACTAAAAATAACTCAATGGAAAAGTTAGACAGTAGAGTGACACAAATATAGAATTAGTGAACTGGAAAAAGAGATTTGAGGAAATCAACCAAAATGTAACATGGGACTTCCAATTAAAAACAGAGAACTGAACACACCGTATCTAACATTGGTCTCTCTGAAACCTCACTAAAACTAGAGAAAGTGACCATTTAAAAGACATAAACCCAGAAGGACACGAAGAACAAGTGAAGGGGTAACAGCAGTAAGATTTTGGAAGATGGAAAACAGCTGGACAAGTGGTAAGAGAACCAGCAGAACAGAAGAGGCAGAGTTCTAAACTAGGAATAAGGAGAGTTAGGAACCAAGTAGCAGATGCTCAAAGGGTCCAGGAACAGAAGGCACTAGTTACCTTTGGAAATGGGAAGGGAGGGGAAGGGAGGAGTGACTAAAATGAGGAGATGGGATGAAAGCCATTTAAGAACCAGTTATATCCCCAGACCCCCAGATCCCCTCCTCTTCTCCACCCTTCTGGGCAGCAGCCTCTACCCCAACGGGTAAAACTGGAGGTATGGCCTCTGGAGACAGGGTTCCTGGATTGGGAGATGCCACACATCAAACGAAGCAGAAAATATGTATATTAAACGCTGACCTCTCCAGTCTGATTCCTAACCTCAGCTCTCAGCACTGGAACAGGCAGAGCTTCACCGTCCAGGGGAGAGTTTGGAAGGGTGTTCCCTGGAGAATCTCACCATCTCTGTAGGCTCTTAGTAGGAGACTTTAGGGGTTGACATTAGGAGTTCCCCAACAAATGGCATTATCATGTTATTCTATGATAATGCTCAAAGTCAACAAGCCCTGCACATCCTGAGAGCTTCCAATAAACTTATTAGTTCTTCACTCTTAAACATGACCAGACACTCAAGGATTACCAGACATGCCAGGAAAGCCTCTATAAGGGAAGACAGAGTTCAAAACAAACAGAAAAAGGCAACAAGGAGGAAATAGAGGCCATGAATGGAGAAGAAAATTTCAAAAGAGAATAATTTTTTTTTTCAGAATGCTGAGAGAATGTCACACACATGAAAACAGAACAGAATGCTTAAAAAAACCCAACTATTTATAGATGAAAAGAGGAAATTTAAAACAATAACAGAACTGCAAACCCAATAGACAGGTTGGAAATTGAAGTTGAAGAAATTGCCCCAAAAGAGAGCAAACGATAAAGAGATGGAAAACAGGAGAGAAAAATAGGAGGAATTTAGAGGACTGGTCTAGAAAGTACAACACCCACATAATAGGAGTTCTGGAAAGAAAGACGAGCTAACAGAAGCACATTCAACAGATTGAAAGAACACACTGATTGCCCAGTATAATAGAAGTAAACAGACTCCCACATAGGAAAGTCATTGTGAAGTTTAGACTACTGGGGGAAAGAAAAGATTCTACAAGGTCCCAGGAGAAAGGAAAAAGAAGGTCAGGTACAAAGCATCAAGAATCAGAACGGTTTTAGCCTTCTAGCAGCAACACTGAGAGGCAGCATGCAATAGGGCAATGGCTTCACCCTTTGGAAGAAAATTTAGTTTTGACCTAGAATTCTTTGTACCAGACGGACAAGCCTTCCAGTGAGAAGATAAAATAAAGACATTTCGGACATTCAAAGTGTGAATCTATCTCTCTTGGATCCATTTTGGAAAGGCTGCTTATAGATTGGTAGCCACAAAAATGTGTAAGTGGAAAAAGAGGAAATGTATGTGATCCAACAAAGGACTAAAGCAGAGGGGCGATGTAGTGAAGGGAGAGGACTGGACCAGTGGATCAAGAGAGAGATAGTGAGAGCCACCACCAGGGCACCAGGCTGTAATTCTGATCCTGCTGGAGGATGTGCTTCTTCAATGAAGCAGATCACGATAGGGGATTCAGCTCAGAAGAAAGGCCAAGGAAAGTTCTAGAATAACAAGGAAGAGAAATCCCAGCACGACAGCTGTGCAACAGGCCTGAAGAAAAGTCCAGAAAAAAAGGGATGTTACCAAGAAAAGAAGAACTCATGGATTTCTGATGTGATCGGCCTTGTGGAAATGTGTACAGGGAGACTATGAAAGATATAGGGGGAACATCTTTCCCTACAAGGACGAAGAACACTAAGGAAATTAAGAAAAAAAAACAAGACAGATATTAACATACGATATCACTTATATGTGATCTAAAAAAGGGTACAAATGAACTTAGTTACAAAACACAAGTAGAGTCACAGATGTAGAAAACAAACTTGTGGTTACCAGGGGATAAGGGGGGAGGGAGAAATTGGGAGATTGGGATTGACATATACACACTACTATATATAAAATAGATAACTAATAAGAACCTGCTGTATAGCACAGGGAACTCAACTCCATACTCTGTAATGGCCTATATGGGAAAAGCATCTAAAAAAAGAGTGGATGTCTGTATATGTATAACTGATTCACTTTGCTGTATACCTGAAACTAACACAACATTGTAAATCAACTATACTCCAATGAAAATTTTTTTAAAGGCAGATATTAACTTCATAAAAATAAAAAAGTTTAACTGCTAACACTATTTCCATAGGCCAAAGAGTGAAAACACTAACAACTGATTTAACCCAATATTGCAATATAATTATATTGAGAGAAAGGGGTTGGAAAAGCAGCGGATATGGTTATGTTAGAGAACTAAATCTGTATTTACTATAATAGGAAGCTAAGACATCATGAGTAAAATTGATAAAAGATCACAGCATAGACATTATTTAGAAATGCCAGAAGAAAAAGCTAAAATAGAGACAGTGATGTTCTTTGGGAAGTGGGGGTTAGGGGAAGTAGGATGGGGTAGAAGTTGTTCCCATAGAAATTAAGGAACCAGCACATAAGTAAATATGTATGAGGATGTTTTTATATACAATGTTTGTGTCGACATAAAACTGAAAATAACCTAAATGTTCATCAATAGTGGAACAGCTGAATAAATTGTAGTATAGCCATACCATGGAACTTACTTAGCTATTTTTTTAAAAAATTAGTTAAATTTGTATTACTTATCTGGAAGATATCCTTAATGTACTATTAAGAGAGATAGTAAGTTGTAAAGTAATGCACAAGGTATTATTGGATTTTTGTGTGTTTATATATGAGCTTGGAGAGACATGTGGAAGGATGCATACCAGATGTTAACCTTATATACCTTAGGAGGACAGGAATGGAAAGGGTAGGGGGAGACTGAAAAGAAATAGACCACAGAAAAGTAGAGATATGGGAAATATGAAAACACAGGTTAGCAGACATGAAGAAGAAGAGAAGAACAAGATCTAATAACCTACAACAGAGGACTGAGAAAAAGATAATAAAGAGAGCTGGGAGGAACAATATTCAGAGATTATGACAGTATTTTTCAGAATCAATGAATATCAGGAATCCTTAGATTCAAGAGTATACTGAATCCCTAACAGGACTGTGGTGAAACTGCAGATCATCAAAGACAGGAACAAAAAGAAAAACAAAGATATTTCTTTTCACTAAAAAAGAAAAAAAAAACCTTCTAAACAAAAGACAGACTGACGCTGACTGCACCTCATCAATAACAGATATCGGAAGACAATGAAATAATATTTTCAAATGCTGAGGGAAAATATTTCTGTAAAATTCTATACCTAGAAAATTACTATTCAAGACTAAGGATGAATCAAAGATATTTTCAGATAAGAGACCGACAGAGATAGTTTCATATCCCCAAATCCTTGATGAAATAACTACTCAAAGATGTACTTCAGTAAGAAGGAATTTGAACTGAGAAAGGGGGAATGGAATCTAAGAAACAACATCAATAACATTTATTGAGGGCTCACTCTGTACCGTGTACCAGGCACCATTCTAAGTGATTTATAATTAAATTGGGATTCAGATTAAGGCAGTCTGGTTCTGGATTTCATAGTCTTACCCACAATGTGAATAAAGTGACATCTATTTTGATAAATTTTAAAAAGTAGACTTGTAAAAAAAAATAATTGTATGTGGACAAAACAGATAGAAACAAAATGATAGATGATAATAAAATAGCTGACGGTGTCATAACAGAATATGTGTGAGAGAGAAAAGCTGGATTAAAGTGTTCTAAGTAATCTGTATTACATTGTCTGGGAAGCAAAGAGATACAGATAACACTTTAATTTTATACTCTGTGAACGCAAATATAATTTTTAAGGTTTAAGGGTAACAGCTGAGATGCAGAACAAAACATATACATTACAAATCAAGAGGGAAACAGTAATCATTGTCTTAAGAGTATGACTATATTTTTGTGCTTGGGAGGCAAGAGGAAGGAGAAACTTCAACAGGAGAAAGGTAGGGGGAGGTCTGGAGTCTCCAGTAAGAGGCAGGGAGGTCTCTACTGAGCCCATCACAGAATGAGAGGAGAGTCTCAATACATCATTTCCTTTGATTCTCCCCTGGGCTTCCTGAGCTTCTTGAAGTTCTTCAGGATGACATCATATAACACAGCACAAGCTTTGTGGGTCTCCATGATCATCAGTGGGGTCCTGGTACTCTACTTCACTGTGGGAGCCTTCCAGCTTGGTGTGAAGGGTGTTCATCAGCTCAAACACCTTCTTCAAAACTTTTCCCATCTTCAGTCTCAGGTATCTGCAGCTGCAACCAGGTGGTGACCCTGTGGACTGCTCAGTGACATCCGTGGTCTCCAGCTTCAGGCCCTTGCAGGAGGACTTCAATCCTCTCCTTGCCATTCACAGGGCCACTGGGAGGACCTTTGCCTTCATCTTCCCCTTTTGTCTTTTCATCCCTATCCTCCTTCTCCTGCTGTTTCTTCCATTCCTCCTTTTCCATCTTCTGGACTGAACAGGCACCAAGATGTCCAACAGAGCCTTCAGATAGCTCAGGTTGGCTTCTTGAGAGCTGTTTCCTTCAAAAATTCATCCAACTCAAAAATCTTCCTGAGGAAATAGCTCCTAGGTAGGTTCTGTCTTTTGCACTGGTCTTTGTGAAACATATCCACCTGGGCTTGGGCCCCGGGCGTGGCTATGGCTGGGGAGCCTAGTGCCACACAAGGAGCAAGGAGTGGGCATAGGGAAGAGGAAGCAAAATCAACAGGAAAACTCAAGTAATCTAACAGAAGACAGGATAGGAAGAAAAAATAAGTAAAGAAGAAGCATGGCAGATGGCAAACATTCGGATTCCTCGTGAATTCCAAATATATGACTTATCATAATAAATGTAAATGGCTTAAACTAACCCATTAAAAGGCAGAAATCCTCAGACTGAATTTTGTAAAACTCCAGCTGTTTATAAGAGAGTAGCCTAAAACAAGTCACAGGAAGGATAAACATGAAAAAATGTATTCAAATAATAAGTGTTCCTACAAATAATAAATGCTCAATAAATATTGATTTTAATTGAATGACTCAATTAATAGGATAAAATAGACTTTAAAATAGCCAAAAGCATTTGGGGGGATAAAGAAGATCACTGCTTAGTAAAAAAAAATACATTCACCAGCAATCCTTCCATATACCTAATCACACTGCGTCAAATATATACAGCAAAACTGATTTAATTATATGAAGGTAACAAATTCAAAAGTATAGTGAGAGATTTTAGCACATATCTCTATGAAATCAATAGACCAAGCTAAAAAAATAGGACAAATGTAAATAATGCATATTACTAACTTCATTTAATGTCTATGAAGAAACCCTCCACGCAATAAAGAATAAACATGAAATGTTTACAAAAATTAACCAGGTTCTACGCCACAGAGCAAGTCTCAACAAATTTCAAAGAAGTGTTAACATTCAGACCACACTCATCAACCAAAATACAATAAAAGTTGAAATCGATAACAAAACCACAGTCCCCAAACCCCAGTACATCTTGAAATTTCAAAAACATGCTGTTAAATTATTAAATAAAATCAAAATTAAAGTAACAAAATACTTGGAACTGAACAATAATTAAAACCCTAGATATCAGTAGAAGGAATGTTTAGCATTAAATGCAACAACAGAAAACAAAAAAAATTTTAGATTAAGAAAATAAAAAATTAAGCAATAAAGTAAACTCAAAGACAATAGGAGAAAATTCTTTTTCCACAAATGGATAAAGATAAAGTAGTAGGAAGGCAATAATAAAGATAATAACAAATCAATAAAATAAAAACAAAGAAACAATACACATAGGGACAAAACAAATGTGGATTCTTTAAAAAAATGAATAAAATAGGTAGATATTCCACAAGAATGAGGAAGAGAAACAAAAGAAGGCACAAATAAACACTATTAGGCATGAAAAGGAGCCATAACTAAAGATTTTTTTTTTAAGCATGAGAACTCGATTCTCTGCTTTAAAGCAGTAAAACTAAAAACAGATGAAATGGAAAATCTCCTAGAAAAATATGTTACCAAAATTGACACCAAAAAAACAGAAAAAGAACAAAAGCTCCTGTATTTGTATTTTTAATACTTATAAATACTTATTAAAATTATATTTAATACTTATTATATTTAATACTTTAATACTTATAAATACTTATAAAAATATATTTTTATAAGTTCAGTCTAAAGCTATATTTTAGAAGTAGACAGTACAAAAAAGGAAAGCAATAGGTCAATCTCAGTTAAAAACATCAATGCAAAAATCCTAAATAAAATATTAGCAAACATACCCAGCAGTGTAGTGTGTGTATAAATGTATATTTATTTTAAAACACGTTTTTTGATATATACCTCAGGTATCATATATATCATGATTGCATGTATCATATTTATCACATGGTAAATATATGGTGTGCGTGTGTGTGTTGTGTGTGTGTGTGTGTTTGTGATGACCAGTAAGGTTCATCCCAGAAGCTCAAGGAAGATTCAACATTAGAAAGTCTTACTGTAATTCACCACACTTACAGATTAAGAAAGAAAAACTAATCATCACAATAGATGCAGAAAAAACATTTATCAAATTTAGTACCCATTCACAATTTAAAAGTACAATAAAATACCTAGCCAACCCAGAATATAAGGAAGTTTTTACTAAGCAGTTTCTACTAAAGATCTATGATAAACCTTAGGAATATATTTCCTTTAAAGTCAGGAAATAGACAAATATGTTTTTTTCTATCACCACTCCACTCATCATTGTGTGAGATATCTGGCTGCCACAATAAACAAAGGAAAAGGAGTAAGAGAAACAAGGATTTGGAATAGAGAAACAAAAGAATTATGTGCACATAAGATTGTCTACATTGAGAATCCATGAGAAACTACAAACAATTACAAGTCATAAGAGAGTTTGGTAAGAATGCTGGAGATAAGATTAATATACAAATATCCATGGCGTCCTTATCAGCAACAACCAATTAGAAAATGTAATTTTTAAAAGATCCCATCAGCAATAGCAATAAACTATGACAAGCCTAGATTCAATCTAAAGAAAGAGGTGCAAGAGTTAAATGAAAGCAAATTACAAAAGTTCACTGAAAGTCCTAAGACGTAAATAAACAGCGATATATCTCATGCTGAGAGATGAGAAGATTCAACATCAACATCAGTTCCTCCTAAGTTAATACATAAATTGAATGTAATTCATATTAAAGTCCCAGAAAGGTTTTTCATGAACATTTTTAGCTGGTTTTAAAATTCATATGAAAGAATTAAGGTCAAAAAACAGCCAAGACAATATTGAAAAAATGTAAGATGGACACTTGTCCTACCAGATATCAAGACATTTATTAAAGCCTTATAATTAAGATACAATAGAATTGGTGCAGATATAGATTACTAGACCAGCGTAATAGAGAGAGTCCCTCTGCGTATAGGAACTTGGGATGTGACATTATAAAACTGTGGGAAATGACTGAACTATTTATTAAATGGTCCTGGGACAATTGGTTATTTACAGGGGAAAAAAAATAGATCTCTAACTCATGCTATATCCAAAAATGAATTCCAAGAGAATTACAGTTAACTTTAAAATATTTAGGAAAAAATACAGACACTATTTTAATAATCGCAGACTAGGCAATGACACAATAGCACAAACCATGAAGCAAAAAAAGAAAAAAATGTTGACCAATTTGATTTTAAAACTTATGTGACAAAAGACACCAGAAAACAAAGGTTAAAGGCAAGAAATGGAGACAGTAGTTTTGTTTTTGTTTTTGTTTTTTTTAAGTATCCAGGATATATAGTGAACATTTGGTAACTGTAAGGAAAAAAACCAAATAACCCACTACAAAAAATGAGCAAAATCTATAAACTGGCAATACATAGAAAAAGAAACCCAAATGACCAACAATCATGAGAAAGAAAAGCATAAATCACTAGAAATCAGAGAAGTATGAATCAATACCACAATAAGATACCTTTCAATCTAACAGATTAGCAAAATGTAAAAGCCTGTTAATGCCAACAGCTGGAGAAAATGCAGAGCAACAAGAACTCTCATACACGGTTCTGTAGTGTAAATTGAGAGCAATTCAGCAACATCTACCAAAGTGGATGATGTTTGTCCCCCAAGACTCAGAAATCCACGTCTGCATCTATACCTTTGAGAAGCTCACATGTCCACGTGGAAACAAGCCCAAAAAGAAGTACACAACAGCTCTGTCTGTAAAATGAAAAGGTGGAAAAAATCTAAACTCCCATCAATTAGAGAATTGGATATATTATGATATATTCATTAAAAGGAATTAATATAGCAGGTAAGGAAACTTGCTCTACATCAATTAATTAGGATAAATCCTAAAAACATAATTTTGAGTGATAAGGCAAGTTGGAGAAAGATGGATTACTGAGTAAGAACACTACGGTAAATGTTTTAAACTCACAAAATAATACTAGTTATTGTTCATGACACATAGCCAGGAGCCAAATGCAACAACATGTATGTAACAACACAACTTTGGAAGACTGGCTACCTCTAGGAAAGCTGTAGGGGAATGGGATCCCACTGGGGTAGAAAAAGAGGCTGTAACTGTAACATTTTCTGCAAAAAAAAAAAAAAAAAAAAAAAAACTTTTAAAAATGTGGCTAAATGTCAACATTTATTAACTGTGAGTAGAGGGCGACTACTGGTTGATGTATTATTCTCTGTGACTTTTTTCTTTTGCATTTCAAATAGTTCGTCATTTTTTAAAGTTACATTTTAAAAGGATGTGTGGATGCGGTATTCATTTGCCCGTTTCCCCCATCTTTCTATCTAGGTATACAGTTGTGCTAGCAGTCTGGAGACCTGAAGCATAGTCCTGGTTCTAACACTACTACACTGTGTGACACTGAGCAAATCACTGAACCTCTCTGGGCCTCAGTGTGCTCATCTGTAAAATGGGGATAGTCACAGTGCTTATGTCTTCAAGAGCACTCTGGAATTAGATGTGGACTTGTTCCAGCCCCACCACTGGGGCTGTGAGACCTCAGTCAATTTACTTCAACTCTCTAAAAGGCGGTATCTTCATCCATAAAATAGGAATAGAGATAGGATTTAGCTCACAAACTTGTTATAAGAATAAAACAAAATGAAAAACGAAAAACTCTTAGTACATCATCAACAAAACAAAATTACAAAACCAAGAGAAGATACATGCTATGCCTATAATAGACAAGGGATTGGTATCAAGAATACGTTACATACTCCAATAAATCAGTAAGGAAACAAACACACCAACAGAAAAATGGGCAAAGGATAAAAAGAGAGAATTCATAGAGGAGGAAACCTAACTTCAGTAAGCAAGTGAAAAGATACTCAACCTCGCTAGTAATCAGGAAATCACATCTAAAACCTACCCGGCCATCAGATGGGCATAAGATAATTTTAAATATGGTGATGACCCATGCTGAGAGACCATGTGGTGGTGAACTGGTACCATCACTTTGGAGAGCAATTTGGCAACATGTAGGGAAGTTTAAGATGTGCTAACTTTATGACTTTGCTATTGGGTGTGTGTGTGTATATATGTGTACGTGGGTGTATGTATGTATGTATCTATCTGTCTATCTATTGATACATCTCCAAGAGAAGCTCAAGTCTCCCACATGTGGGCAAAGAACATGTACATGTTGTAGCACTGTCTGTAATGCCAAAAAGTTAGAAACAGCTATAATATTCTTCAAACAGACATTTTAAAAGTTAGAAACAACCTTAGCATCCTTCCTTTGGTAGAATACTATGCAGCATGGATGAAGTAGAGGTACATGTTTTACAACAGATGAATTTTACCAACATAATGTAGAACACAAAGCCAGTGATATCATTTAGATAAAGTTTGAAAACATTTAAAAATGTAAATGTCTATGGATACACATATGTGTAAAAGATGCAATCATGCATGGTAATAATGTACATCAAAGTTAAATTGATGCTTCACAGAAAAGGGGAATGGGACTGGGGAAGTGCTTTCTCTCTCTCTCTCTCTCTCTTTTTAAAGGTAGGTAAGAAGATCTGAAGCAAATATGGCATAAAGACATGACAGAGCGATGGTACATACACATGCACTTGCTATCTTATTCTCTATATTTCCTGTTTGCTTGAACTATTTCACCGTATAAGAACCCCGTGTTTTGCATTTTAAAGATATCGATAGATATGATCATTTGTTAGGAGGTGCCCCTAAGGCAGGTAGGGCAAGTGTTATGATCACTTGACAGAGGAAGAGGTGAGGGAGGGCTGGGAGCGGTGGGCACAGGGCTTATTGTCTGCGGGCTCAAAGCCCTCCTCATCAGATTGCAGTGCTCACGCCACTCATTCAGTAATCTATACACACAGGGAACTGGAACTCAGTGCAAATGAGGGTGGGCAGATGAAGGGGAAGACGACCTCTTCCCTTCTGGAACAAACCGCAGCCTGAGGTAGGGCAATGGCATAACTCGATAAAAAAGGGAAGGTGACGGGCTGCCCAGGTCATCTGACAGCCTTTCAATGAATCTGCAACTCACTCGTGGAGGCCATCGCCCGTGCATCTGCCCAGGAGGAGGAAGGGGCTGGAGGAAGTGAGAAAAGTGACCTCGGGGCCAGAATCACTTCGCCCCCAGAGCACCAGCCTCTGAAGGGCAGGATCTCGCTGGGCTGGGGGCATAAGACCTGAAGTCTGGTCCGCGATTGGTCCCTCATGCTCTCTGGCTTTCAGCTCTTCTTATTTATAAAACTGAGGAGCTGAGCTACCATCTTGAGGCCAGTGAAATTCTACAGTCTGTCTCCCTGAAGGAGTTTTTCCTTAAAACTTGGATCTCTTAAAATCCAAAAGAGAAGGTTCGTATTAATATTTACACATGGTTGTGAGGCTCATTCCTGGACGTGTCACGACAATGTCCTCTCTTCCTGGTGACGTACACAAAATGCTGGGTAACAGTACCTGGTATCTGGACATCTCAGTAGCGCTACTCCTGCCTGCCACCAGCCCCAGCTCCACTCTTGAGCCCTGGGGACCGATGGGCATGGAGGTCAAAGTGATTGTGGCTTCAACCTAGCAGCAACTCATATGCCCCATCCCACCCTCGGAGTCACGTATGCTGTGGGGAGATGCGGTGGTCCCCACCAACAACTTAGCCTCTGAAGCAGCACCACGTGCACATTTTAGGCTGGAAATAATAAAAGAATTTCCTGACGGTACAGATTGCCAAAGAGGAGGGTGGGTAACCAAAGGAGGTTCCAGAATCTCCTCTGGAGATCTTTAAAAACCCGAGACGATCCGACATATCTGAGATGATTTTTTTGCAATCCTGCCAGATGGTCCTGGTGCCTATCTTCCCAGGCATACCCGGTCCTGCCCTTTGCTTTCTCTTTCCTCTCAATATGACAGACGCCTCCTGTATATTTTCCTCCCCCCCCCCGGGGGGAGCACACTTGCTACAATCCCTTAGGCTTGTTTGCATTCGATTCCTTGCCTCCTCACACCTTTCCTTGTTATTTTATGGAGAGCTGGTCAAAGGTCAGAGATGCCCAGTTGCCCACACATAGTTGGGTGGTGGCATCAGATACCCAGGCAAAACAGGCCGATGATTCCAATTCCAGCCTAGACTCCAAAGCTGGATGGAAACGGAGAAAATTAGCTGCTGCTAACAATCCACTGTAAATGAAAATATGATCCCAGTAATTGATTTTAAATAGATTTTTTTAAAGAATCCTTGGCCGCATTTCATCAAGAATACAGAGTTTCAAAAGCGTTCATTCCAGGGTTAGATTTTTTCCCCCCTTCCTCTGGCTGAAACCCCAAATGGCCAAGATCCGAGTCTGAATAAACAGTGTGGGTGGTGACTGTTCTGTGAGGCCCAGTAGAGGATGCAACCGCTTTCTTATTCGGTTCAGCGTTAAATCATGTGAAACTAGCCTGATGACTCCACAGAACTTTTACTCAGTAACAGAGGGCAACACAGCATGTCCTGTTTCTCCGCTTCCCAGGGAGAAAAAAAAATTAATTCTCCTAACTGCGAAGGTGTAATTATGTATAAAGTTCATTGACCTCACAGGCGGCTGTCAGATGATCTTTCGAAGGCCCGTGAAAGGCATCCCAGGAATGCGGTGATGTGGGCAGAAACCGTGGATTCACGCCACCGAATGCTTTAAACAGCACAGAACCAGCAGCCGTCAGGAAGGACTCCAGTGCAAACAGAACTTTAGGAGAGTCAGTAATTTCATCTCACCTAAGCATTTCTAGGCCTTCGAAAGTGATCGTTATCAATCAGAAGCTCAGGAAGAAATCCCGTAGGGACGGGGCGAAGTGATTCTATGTGCTGGTTCCTGCCGCAGCTGGCTGCAAATGTATGGATTCAGGGTTCTTTCCCCATTTTAGAGGGAATGCCTTCTGACTTCCCAGCTACTGACACGAAAAGCAAATGAGGAAGCAATCCCATTCATAAATACACGGCGGGGCTTGAAGGAGACAGTAGAGTCAGTGTTTTTTTAGACGGTTTTGATAGAAGACAGCACCCGCATGTGTCTGCAGTGATTTTATCTATTTGCCAGTAAATGCCCTAAAGTGTGTTCTTCATACGCCAAGGCTGCATTTTCCTCTTCGGGCTGAGGGAGAGGAGGGGACAAGCAAGATGAGCTTACGGAACGTGTGTCCCTCTTCTAGCCTTTACCTGGGGACACCCCTGTCAATTGGAACCCAGGCTACTGTGAAAGCCGGGCACTGAGGAAACCCTTGAGGACATGGAAGGCTGATTTGGGCTCCTTGGTGACGGGAGGCCAGAGCCCCAGGGGATGCTGTCAGAGGGGGGAGTAACTTCAGGGGCCCTGTGACTCAGAGGGAGGAAATATGAAATATTTCGGCTTGGTGCTTCCTAAGATTAAAATTACCTGTTGGGGTCCAGTATCATTTTTCTTTCAGTAGCTTCCTCACCGAAAGCTTTATTCACTTTATCAGTCAAAATATTATGATTTCAGTGGGTGAAACGTCCCAGGGTTGTGTTCTAACCTAAATAAGCTGCACTCGCTCTGTGGCAGCGTTATTGTCATGAATATAGAGAATGGGTGGCCAACGTTTTTGATCCTCTGATGGCAGCAGAATGGAAAGATTATCACTTGCTTCATTTTTAGATAAACCCGCAATTCTTGGGTCCTTTACCCAAATCGGCCACCTAGATTTTGAATACACAGTGTCAGTCGGCATTCAACTCGCTCTAACTCAACAGATCCTTGGGAAACAGAAATAGTGGAGTGGGCGCTATTGGTGATACAGAAGTCAGAAAGGGAACCCTGCCCTCAAGCAGGTCACAAATGAAGAGGCAGACATTAACCCCAACTGAAGGATTCGGGAAGGCTTCCCGCGTGGAATCTTCCAGGGTGAGGTGGCATTTGACCTGAACCTTCACCCAAAGCTCCCTTCACACTTGTTGGCTGTGTCCTTCTGAGGGTCACTGAGTCATGCTTATTGATGGCTGGGGGTCTACAGTTGCACCTTGTTTTGAATCCATCTGATATTTGAGGGGTTTCCTGCCAAGATCCCTCCCCTAAGAGTCATACCATTTAATATTACTTTCTTCAGGGAACAGTAAAGTAAAAAAGAAAAGGAATTCCCTCTGTCTTCCCACTCTGAAGAAGGAAGCCTTCCTTCAAGTCTTTAAAAATTTTCTAGAAATACGATTATCCTCATAGTTACAGAGGAAATATGCTTCCAGATAAAGAAATCTGGACGCTAAGCAATATCCTAAATCATTTCCACCCTTTGGATACTACAATTTATAAAATTCCATGAAGGAAATGACTCTTATTTCTCATGAAGTTCCCACTGGGAAATCATGGGGAGCCACAGTTATGAAAGCGATATCCTTTTGCTTATCCCAAATTCCTTCCCTTTGTCCAGGGCCTCCACCATCTCTGAACTACACAGCAATTTAGTTCTTTCTCGTCTCGCATACATGTTGCCAGAGGTGGTAATTTGGGCCCATGACTCGTCTCCGTTACATGGTAAGTTCTTGGACATTAGGGACTGCTTTCTTTTCTTTCTTTTTTTTTAATTCCTCATAAGTTTTTGTATTCCAGAAGTGCAAGATTAATTTAAAACAAGTGACTGATTTAAAAATCAATCATTCTAATTTACCATTTAACAGAATGAAAGAAAAATTATATGGTTATTTCAAGAGATGCAAAAACATTATAAAATCTAACACCCATTATTATAAAATCTCTTAGCCAACCAGGACTAGGAGAGAACGGCTTGAATCTGATGAAGAGCATCGTTCAGTTCCATTTCATGTGAGATTGGGAAAGAGACAAGAAATGCCTGTTCTCCCCACCGCTGTTCAACGTGCATTAGTTTTTTTTTTTTATCTGTTTTCCTCAAATATAGTTGATTTACAATGTTGTGTTAATTTCTGCTGCATAGCAAAGTGATTCAGTTATACATATATACTTTTTCATATTCTTTTCCATTACGGCTAATCACAGGATATTGAATATAGTTCCCTGTGTCATACAGTAGGATCTTGTTGTTTATCTGTCCTATATATACTGGTTTGCATCCGCTAATCCCAAACTCCCAATCCACCCCTCCCCCACCCGCCCTCCCCCTGCTTTCTTCATCTCTACATTTCTCACATTTCTTTAACAAAGTTGGTGTTCACTGAACAAATGAATAAATGAATGAGTGAGTAAATAAATATCATAGAGATGTCTCTGATGGGTTGGAAAACTTTCAGTAAAGGACCAGAGAGCAAAGGCATCTGGTCTCTATTGTAACTACTCACTCTGCTGTTATAATAGGAAAACAGCCACAGATAATCTATAAGCAAATGAGTATGGCTGTATTCCAATAAAACTTTATTTACAAAAACAAGTGGCAAGCCAGATTTGGCCCACAGGCCATAGTTTTCTGAGTCCTCATCTATGGTGCTTATCTTTGTCATACATCTCAGTATATACTTTAAATTTTCATGTGGCACCTGTACTTTTCAATAATTAGATGTAAACATTCAAGAGTTGTTTTGGAACTCCACATTAATGCATTCATTAAAAACAAAAAACAAAAAAATAGGAAAGCACATACAGAAATTAGCTGTTACTCCAAGTAAGAGCTTGGAGTCACTTATTTTGTATATTGTACGCCTTTAACAGGAACAATTCTTATTCCCCAAATGAGGGTAGTAGTTTTGCCATTTACATCATGATTATTGAGTAAACTTGATATGAGATCTCAGAGTTACTGGGTGAAGGGTCTGGTGCTGGGGCATGGTGAACTTGACACTTTCCTGGAAGGGGGAATAAATGCCCCCCCCAACCCCAGCAAACCCGCCATTCCTGTTCTCCACCACATCATCTGGTCTCTGATTTTACTGCTAAAATCCTTCCAAAGGTTATTAATGCAGAGGATACGCCTTTCTCTTGATGACCCTCTGGAAAACATCCAGCTACAACGAGCAAAACAGAATCTGAAAAGCCCGGCAAACACACAGAGTAGTAGGGGCAGCTACGAGAATCTGATGGAAACAAGATGTCCAGCATGTCACCCGGCCTGGTTTGAGAGTGCCCTGCCCGTCATTACTCTTTGCCTCACTATCAGCCCACCTTTTGTGTGTGATACAGTTTTGTTTTGTTTTTTAATCTGCAATCTATTTATTTATTTGGCCACACAGCATGCAGGATCTTAGTTCCCCAACCAGGGATCGAACCGGCGCCCCCTGCAGTGGAAGCACGGAGTCCTCACCACTGGACTGCCAGGGAAGTCCCAATAGGGTGTTTTTAAAAAGGATTTGGATTTGAATTATGGTGTAAACTCAAAGGATGCTAAGTGCTAAGGTCAATTGCTTGGTTTGGAAAAATTCAACTAGCACTTTTCGAGGTATGAGGAAACGCACAGCAAACAACACACAAATGAGCACCCCCAGCTGACAATCCATGAGACGGGCTGCTCTCAGGTGGGGATCTTCAGACTGCACCAGTCATCGCCAGGGTGTCATGTACCCTTCTAGAGATTTCTTGAAAGAAAGAAAAATGAAATTGGAGCCTTTCCCTTATGCCAAGTGTCTCCTCAGCACCCAGACCAAACAAGTAGAAAGACTCTGTGCCTTAAGAAAATCAGACCCTCTGACTCGCAAATGGAAGGTACCATTGTGGGGGTCAAAATACTGAGTTCAAATCTACCACGTACCAAGTTCAAGTCGCCTACGTGACTTGAGGCAAATGATCTGATGTTACTGGAACTTGCCCTAACTTTCAACACAGGGCTAGGACATCCACCTTATAGAGGAGAAAGCTGGGAAACAGGGGATACTCTTGTTTCTGGCCCGATTTATTTCTGCAAGCGTTGAGTCTATTACGTGCTTGCGTTGGAGAGTGGAAAATGAATATGCCACAGATTCTGAGCACAGAGAGCAGGTGATCATCACTTACTGCTTGTCTGCAACACTCTAGAGCCACCAGGCCTGTTATCAGTCACTCTCACTGCAACATCCCCACCCCCACCCGCCGCTGCCAAACACTGAGGCCACTGTCATCGTCATTCAGAATGGAGCTCTAGCGAACAGCGTCGCGCACGGGAAGTGATATCATTTATACAAACTTAATTTCTATTTGATACAATTCCAAATTGTTGACAACATATGTGGCAGTGGCACATGCAAAGCTCACTGCGATCTTGGCTGGGAGTAAGATGCATAAAAATAAAGATGAGTTAAAAAGAGGGAACACGTGGAGGAGACACTGAGCGGGAAGTGTAAAGATAATTACTGCGAAATTTCCAAAAGGTTGTTGACAATAATGGAGGACAACCTCCTCCATCTCAGTTATGACAGTCTTCCGGTAGCATGGATCAGGTCCCTGACACCCCCAGGGGAAAAATCTCGGAACGTGAAGCATAAACGTATCGGCCTCCTGCTGCGCAGACTGGGTGACGAGGAAAGGTGACATGTGAGAGTGGAGAGTAGGACCCTTTACTCACAATCCTCTTTGGCTTCCACTCAGAGAAACGGAGAACGGGCCTACCTACAGGGAACACTTGATCTCTATTCCCTTTGTTCATTTTTTTTTTTGAATTTTATTTATTTTTTTTATACAGCAGGTTCTTATTAGTTATCCATTTTATACATATCAGTGTATACATGTCAATCCCAATCTCCCAATTCAGCACACCACCACCCCTCCCCACCCCCCGCCACTTTCCCCCCTTGGTGCCCATACTTTTGTTCTCTACATCTGTGTCTCTATTCCCTTTAAACCAGCCTCTTGGGCTGTGCCTACAGGATAAAAACAAGTGACTCAAGGGAAAAAAATAATACTTAGGTTAGGGACTTATCTGACAAATTTGAAGTTCAATCTAGCATCGAGAGAGATGCTCTTCATCTCTTCTGAGGCTTCACAAGAACTTATCTGCCCCTTACTTCTGGTCTCCAGCTTCTTTAACACTGAAAAATTCTACTTGAAATACGAAATCTTTAAAGATTCCGTCTGGAGATTTCCAGAGGTTTTGTTTAGCAAAGTAAATGGGCTCCTCTGATTAGTGTGTCTAGAACAATCCAGGTAAAATGTCCTTTAAATCAATCATTCTAAAGTTAGCTTCCAAGGAATGCTACTGCAGCATCAAGAAACGGGACCATATGAGTTATTTCATCAGACCCTGGCAGTATTCTGGGCAAAGCAAACAGAGAATCTCGAGGAAAAAAAAGAAACTTTCAGAGCCCGCTTCGGGCCCCCTCGCATTCCTTTTTTAAGCATTACAAGATTGATCCTAGGCCACAGATGCAGCTTTTGGATGTCAGATGCAGGCAGATGTTTTCCCTTAAATCCGTTGTCTCTCCCTCAATCTGTTTATAGCTGTTTCCCTTTCGGCCTGCACCTCAAGTTCTCTCTAGCTGCACGTCCTAAAGGTTTCTTCCCTCCACATGCAAAGAGGCATCTTTCTATAATTTCTTCTCTTTTCTATAAGGAATGCACCCACTCATGAGGTAACTTGTATACCCACTACCGGTGTGTTTTCTTACTCGGCCATCTTCAAGAAATATTGTACTAGAAGTCCCCTATATCTTAAGTCCCCAAAGTTACGTGGCATCAAAAAGGGTTTTATTCTTAGAAGTAAACTATTGAGGTCACATGACTGGTCTTAGCCTCTTAAATCAACTAACGGGCTTCCTTGCTAAGGTTGGGGTTATTTATTCAAACCTGTGGTTTTTTGTTCTGGGCTTATACATGCTCTTCCTACAAGTCAGACCAAGGATCGCCATTGATAAGTCAATTATGCAGATTCCATGGCAGCCAAGCCAAGCGATAGATTTCAGAGATTTACCCAACCTCTCTCACTGCAGATTCATCCAGAATATAATCCAGACGAGAAGCAGGACAACATCTGCTGCGATTTCTCATACACGAAAGCGCCATGAGACAAAGGGTGTTTCTTAGAGGTGATGGAATAGTTCTGTATCCTGATGGCAGTGGTAGCTACAGGAATCTGGACATGCGGTAAAGTACCCATACACGCACACACACACAAACAAGCACGTGTAAAAACTGGCGAAATCTGAATAAGGTCTGGAGATTATAGTAATGTCAATTTCCTGGTGTTGCTAATGTATATACTCTAAACATTATACTCTATGCCATGGTTATGCAAGATGTTACCATTGGGGGAAGCAAGGTGAAGGGTACATGGGACCTCTTTGTGCTATTTTTGCAACTTCTTGCGTCTATATTTACTGCAAAATAAAAAGTTTAAAAAGTGCCATGAGAAAGTTCGTGTTTGTCTGGCAGTAGCTTGCGCAACTTCGCCTAATTGTTTTTGAAGTTCTAGGCTGCTTCTTTTTCTAGTCAGAGGGTTTTAAAGGATTTCCTATGACTTTTCTCTAAGAAGCCTACTGTATAGCACAGAGAACTACACTCAATACTTTGTAATAACCTATAAGGGGAAAGAATCTGAAAGAGAATACATATATATGATATATATGTATATATGTATGTATAACGGAATCACTGTGCTGTACACCTGAAACTAACACAACACTGTAAATCAACTATACTTCAACAATAACCACAACAGAAAAGAAATGAAGTCAACCTAGCTTCTGATCTGCAGCCTGTGTGAATAAGAGAGCTGGGGGCGTGGGGAGGGGTAACTAGGTCTCTGAAAGCTTCATACTGGATTCAGCAGGTTGTGTATTACGACCAGGATTCCAATAAGACAGCGTCCTTCTGTTGTTTGCTGGATGTTCCCAATGACACAGGGGTTTAAAGAGCAATCAGGTCGTAGCCTCAAGCGGCAAACATACACTTGAGGTCACCGGATGAGGAACAGGGAGGGAGGGGAGAGGGGTGGAACCAGGCCAAGATTTTGTTCTTCCTTCTGTCTCCAGAAGTTTCCCCCAGGACGTTTAGGGCCCCTCCTCATCTTACAGGGCTGGGGTCCAACAACATCTCCAGGGATGCTCCCATCTAAACCAGTTCACCCCTCCCCACTTACCTGGCGTTACTCTTTTGATGTCTACCGGCTCCTAACTTTCTAGTTTACTTATGTATTATCTGTATCTCTGCCTTCACATATGAGCTCCACGAGAAGCCTGTGGCTTCTGTTCACCAGTGAATCCCAACACCAAGGAAAGGACAGTGGGTATTTGTTGACTGAAGGGTGAATGAAACACCTCCAAAGCAACGGCCCATTCTCAGACTGTGGCAATTCTCAAACCCACAGGTCATTATAAAATGACACAGAAATCATTCAGGCTGATTTACGGATGTCAGGGTCAGTCTGTTTGGCCAAGAGGATAAACATGACAAAAATGTGACTGATGTTTTTAATGTGAGCAGCTGAGTTACAAGAGCCATGGGGATCCCAACGAAAAGACATGATTTTCTATCGAATTTTCTCTCTGAGGCTGAAAGAGGCCAGTAGTTGGTAAATAGATGGGGAGATAGGAACAAATGTGTACCTAAACACACACACACACACACACACACACACACACACACATTTTCTCGTCTTCAGTGATGTAATGGGATCTTGGTACTTCCTTTACCTGAAGTGAATGGGGAGTCCTCTACCAGGGGCAAGGCAGAAAAGTACCAGTGAGACAGGTGTGGAGGGCACATGTAGGCAGAAAGAAGGGAGAAAGAACCCCTGTGAGATACTGAGAAACACGTGAGACACAAGAGTCGTGAGAGGTCAGGAGTGAGTCCAGAGCTGTCCTCCCCTGAAACACGTCACACCCCTGTTCAAAGCAGGAGAGGCTTTGGACACCCCACCATGCGCAAGATGTCAGAAGAAAACTCTTAGAGGGTTGTGTTTTTAGAGGTGGTGAAATCATTAAAATAAATGAGTAACTTTACATGCATCTGCTTCAGTGAGAAAAAAAACTCCCCCCAAAAGACCCCTCAAAATCGTGGGAATAAGAAACAAGGAGGCCAATGACCCCTTCACTTGAAAAGTCTCCTTGAAGCCAAGCAGCCTGAAGTCCGTCTTCTGATACCAAAGTCAGCCTGTGCTGACTCCCCTTCATTTCACGCTTCTCTTAAAAGAAAACAGGCCGGACTGTTTCAGTAAATAACAAAAGGTCAAGAGAAACGCTACTCACAACATGAGCAAAATAACGGCACAACCTGCCAAACTGTTTCCTAAGGCCTGACCGGCAGAACAATCCAGCGGTTCAACAGTCCACAGATCCGACTGTGACAGGTTGAAAGGTTCGTCTCAGTAAAATCCGCCCCGAGGCCCTAGTTCGTATTTCATCCATTAGAAAGGCACATGCAGATTATGCCAGCAGGTTCAACCTCCATTTAAGTACCACGCCTCGCATAACGGAGTCGGTTGCCTGTGTGTGTGGTGTTTGTTTTTATAGGCTCCTCTCCTCGGATTATATTTTGACGTGAGAGCCGAGTGTCAGTGTGATGGTGACAACCGGGCACCGGTGGCCTCTGTGTCTGCGCGTTTCACACCCGAGATTCCACCAACCGCACGTGGAAAACATTCCGAAGAAAAGATCCAGAGAGTTCCAAAAAGCAAAACATGAATTTGCCGTAGGCTGGCAACTATGTACACAGCATTTACACTGTATTTACAACTGTTTACACAGCCTTCACACTGTATTAGGTATTATAAGTAATTTAGAGAGGATTTTAAGTGTTTAGGAGGATGTGGTAGGTTATATACAAACACTAGGCCATCTTCTATAAGGGACTTGAACAGCCTCTGATTTTGGTTCCGTGGGAGGTCCTGAAACCAATCCCCCCGAGGGATGACTGTCCTCCAAAAAGCTCAGAGTCAATTCTGTAAAATCTCCTGAATGAACTTCCAACTGGTTTGACCCCATTGCCTGAGGTGGGGCACCGAACGTTCATTCTCCCTTTGGAATTTCTCTTATGTGAACAGAATAAAAAATACCATTATAAGAGTTTTAGAGAAAGAGAAAAATACACACAAGGCATAAACCAGGACTCTTCACCCTCAGGATGCTGCCTCAGCTGATTCTGCATCAGCAACCTGCTGGGATACTGTCTTTCAGGCCATTCCTGCAGCAGCCACCAATGCCACCCTTGAAGCCCGGTCACCAGGCTTGCTGCGGTGACGGGATCTTACTCATCTCTGGCCTCCACGGGGCCTTGCAATTGGTCAACACTCAGTATATACTCAGTATATACTCAGCTCAGCAGGTTGAGTCAATGGTACCTGTGTTCTACCACATTCCTGGTTTAAAACCATAGAGCAGCGTTTTGCAAAATACCTCCCATGAAATACTAGTCCAGCAAGAGGTTACCTGGGTGCAAAATAATTCTGATTTTATGATGAAATACATTTTGGAAAAGCTTCAGACTATATTCCCCCATTTCAGAATCAGAAAGCATTTGAGCATCTGAAAGACTCAGAAAGGGCCTACAGGCAAGAAACCTGTTTAAGTCAGCATTTCCCATGTGATTTTCAGAAAGCTTTTCTCAATTCATACATGTTACCATCTTGAGAAACTAGTGTTTTGTAGAGGACATACTGGGGAACTCGACTTCAGAGCAATTTCTGATTCATGTCTAATCACAACTCATCTGTCCTTAAATCTAATTGACTCTTCCTTCGCTATATGTTATTGTGGTCGATTCTGCCCATTTAACACCCTCTTGTGAGTTCCCTCTTCTTTAACCTACTGCTTCATAATATCATCGACTCACAGAAGGTCAGATCTGGAAGTGCTCTTAGAAAAGAATCACAAAGTAAAGGTCAACCCCTGAATTTAACAGAGCTGTTAACCAAGGCCCCTACGGTGAAGGGACCAGCCAAAGATGTCACAGTACAACACAGTTTGGCTCTCTAAAGGCAAGGGTGGTTTCAGGCACCTGTGCTCTGCCATCCAGGTACACTGCAGTCAGGGCTTACAGCAGCGGGTCCCCACTGGGGGAGAGAAGGAGAGGGAAGCAGGGAAGTCTTAGAGAACCCTCCGAATGCCATACACTTACACTGCCATCCTCCCACTTAACTCTTAAAACATGTCCTGTCTCAAAAGTTTCAACAGCTCCTGGGTCAGGTATTTGAAAGATGAGGCCAGGCCACACAGTAAGCAAGCAACTGTGCCAGGATTTGAGCCAAGAACAGTCTGACTCCAAAACACATCCTCCTGCTAGTGTATTCCACTCCCTCCACAAAGAGGCCCTCAAGAAAAGCATGTGGAATTACATACGAAGCCAGGAATTTGCATATCTGAAATTAGTGGCAGAGACTACGACCAGTGCTGCAAGGAAGAAAGAACACACAGCAAGCCTTTGTTCCATCAAAAGACTCTATTACTTGTGAATGTGAAGGAGAGAGTGAATTTTTGAATTCACTGTTAACGAAATGAAAATTTTTTTAATTAATGAAAATTGAACCAACTGAATCAAGTAATGAGAACTACATTCTGCTAGTATTGACTATCACACATAATATATTTGCAAAGTTTTGCATGACCACTTAACGTTAGAAGTTACTGGCTTCTCTCATTAAGTGTTTGGTTATGTTTCATGAAATCTACGATGGGCACAAGCCCAGTTACTATGATAATGATGGTGGTGGTGACATATTTTCATTTTATATCAAAAACATACACTCTTCAAAACTCTTATAGTTTTAATGAAGAAAGAAGACTTTCAGATATAATCAACTGATAAATACGAGTGTACATTCTCATATTCATTTCTCAGTAATCTAAATTTAAAAATTCAAAAACTTTGTATTTGCATTTTTGAGGTATTTTGAACACTAATAAGTGAGTTTTCCACTTACTAGTGGAAGTAGTGTCTATGGGGGAGATTCTGAAGCAACATGTGGTCCATAAGTCCGAGTAGTAAAACTGACAACAATAAACTAACAACAAATAATAATAGTCACAAATCCACAAAAAATCAAATTAGACAAAATACTGGCCTGGGAGGATTTATATTGCTCTTTATAATAATTAGTGTGCAACTCAGCTTATGGATAACGTGGAGTTTCAATATTGGTGGAAGGGGAAATTTTTAATTTTTGCACATAAAAGTCAACCATGACTGTGTAACCTTAAGAAAAAGAATGACTAAGGAGGGTATTTTATACTTGAATGTCAAGATACGTTTTTTAGTCAGTGTTAGATAGTGCACTCATTAGGTTTAGCACCTGGAAATTTTTTAAAAAGACAAAAATGAGTTACAAGAGTGAATTTATGCCTCTACCAATCTTTTATCCTTCAAATATGAAAAATGCTAGTTTTTCTTATATCTCTAAAAAGTCATCCATGAGATATTCGTTCACTAAGATTATTAGATATAAGAAGCAAAAATTTACAAGGAATCAGAATTTGTGAAATCTTGATCATTCATGTCATAGTTTATCGACAGAAAATTTACTTACAAGCAAATTGACAACACCTACTCTATCACTGGCTTCATTAACATTCCAAACGCGCTTTATTTATTCACTTTATGCACAAGTCCTCATGTCTTAGTGGGAAAGCGCCTATACCACATGCCGCAACTAAGGAGCCCGTGAGCCGCAACTAAGGAGCCCGTGAGCCGCAACTAAGGAGCCCGCCTGCCGCAACGGAGGCCAGGCAAAAACAAAAAAAAAAAAAAAAAATAAAAAAAAAAAAGACTTAAAAAAAAAAAGTAGTATTTAGGGACTTCCCTGGTGGTCCAGTGGCTAAGGCTCTGCACTCCCAATGCAGGGGGACTGGGTTCGATCCCTGGTCAGGGAATTAGATCCCACATGCATGCCGCAGCTAAGAGTTCTCATGCTGCAACGAAGGTCAAGGATCCTGCGTGCCGCAACTAAGACCCAGTGCAGCCAAATAAATAAATTGATTTTTTTAAAAAGTAGTATTTACTTCCTCCCATATCCAAGTAACTTTGAATGGGTCAGTTCTGTGTAGGTCCGGCACAGAGAAGTTCTGCCTAGGAAATCTATCAGATCTAGTTCTAGAAGAAAAGAGATATAGCAGGTAGAAATTAAGAAGGAAGCAGAACAGGCAAAATAAATAGCTTCCTAGCATCTGCTATTTCAGATCTGTTTTTCTTTATATGAATGCATAGACAACAGTTACCAATTCTATAAACAAAAACATATTTTAATGGCAAATAGAATCATCCCTGGAGGAAAACACAGTTCCTTGTTTCCCTCATGGTGAAAATAACAATAGCTGTCACTGACATAGGGTTTAGGGCATGCCAGGCACTGTTCTAAGCTCTTGACTCACATTAACTCACAACAGCACTTATGAGGAGGTGTTATTATTATAATTGGCACTTTGCAGGTGAGCAAAAGGAAACATCGAGAACTGGGTCGAAAAGGACAGAGCTGAGGCTTGAATCCTGGCAGGCTGTCTTGGGTCCATGTTGCTAAAACCTGCCACCAACTACGGAGCTTAAGCTGGGTTTCCTATTCTGACATGCCTGCATAAGAAGTACATTCAAAGTAGTTAATAATCACGTCCCACATAAAAATATATATACAAGAAAGGGTTAAAATAGTCTGTGATTCTACCACTACATCGCATAACTGGGTCAGCCCAATCACTGGAGAGAAGGAGGTTTCTAAGTGCTACTTCCAAACATCAGTGACGGGGGGCAAACCAAACGTCCCTAAGAACATCAGCCATTTACAGTGGAAATTTGGGGAGAAAACTATTTGAGGTGAACATTAGAGACTTCTGTTATTATAACAATTTGATTATTTCTTTGACCTTCTAGATGTGAATAATTGAATAATTTAATTGCTAGAGTTAAACACTTGTCTGTTTTTTAGGAAAACGAGATTTTTATCTGGGATTCCCCAGTATATTAGAAAGATGATTCTTAGTATAATTGTGGGCAAGAAGGAAATAATATACATATTTGTGGCTATGAGCAGCTAACCAGAAAAAAAAAAAAAAAAAGGAAAGAAAGAAACTGTCTGGACTTGCACAGTTCCAAAAACTACTGAAATGTTTTCTTTTTTTTTTCTACCCTACTAAGCATTTCTTTCTTATCAAGGAGGATTCATTTCCCACCTGTGTCTTTTACATTTTCGAAATACATATAAAGTTAATGTTTATTTTCCACCCACTGAAAGCTTGTTTCAATTATTCTGTCTTTGAGCTTTACTTTTAGGAGTTACAATTGGTTTGGCCAGCTTTGGCGTGAGAGGAAGCTTCCTTTTATGTGCAGCAAATTCCCAACTATTTAGAATGTTTGCTTCGGAGATAAAGTGATGCCTGGTGGTTTTTCTACTTTATAACAATTCCCACGTACAACATGACAGGACAAAAACCAAAATTTGCTTGCACTGAATTCCATCTTTCTTTGATGAGTACATCTCATAATTGGGGTCAGGATCATCAATGCCAGTTTGTTTTTGTTTAATAGTCCAATGTTATGTGAAACTTCCCAATGTTTGTATTATGAGTTAATACATATATTCCAAACATGGGTTGTGGAAAAGATGCAATATGAGGTGTTCCAAACCTTTGAGTTGCACTGTCTTCATTCTGCACCCTAAGAATTTGACTTCAACTCCAGTGAAAATCGTATCTTCAGGTAGCTTGACACAAGGCACCATCCTGACAGCACACCTGTGGCACATTCCCTGGATTTCAGCAAAAACCGTGCGATGGGAACAAAAAGACAGCGAGGGATGAGGTCTTCCAAAGGTCACGGGGAACTCGGGCAGAGACGAAACGTAGAGGAGCAGAATGCGAAGCTACTGAGGCTTGCCCTGCCTGTACCTGGATCTGGTCCTCAGGTTGAGGACCCCGGCTGCTGAGTGCTTAGACCCGGAGAGCATTTGGTTGCAAGTCTGATTCCTCTTGGGGGAGTTTGGACGAATCAAAGTACATACAGCGGGAAATTCTGGTCTGATCCTCTGCTTTCATCATTTTCATCACTTTCCCATTTTACTGATGGCACAGCTGAGGTCCAAAAGAGCCAACTGGCACAGAGCTAGAGCAGTGTAAGGCCAGCGCCTGTCACCTTTTTCAGCTCCATAGATTATAGCCAGATCTTTTCCGTAGTATCTGGTACTGGTCACCAGTGAAACAGGGTGGTAATGAGGACTGCTCGATCTAGGCCATTACTCCTAATAAACAGACCAAGCTCGGTGATGCAGCGAGTTTAGAGCCCCTTCCCCCTCGACGGGGGCTGGGTTGCCCTCAGGAGCACGACAGCCAGCTCTCTCTCCGTTTCTTGGAGCACCGAAACCTCCAGGGACACAACTCTGTGCTTCTACTTGGAAAGCCATGCTTGATTCATTCATTCAACTGTCAGTTGTTCAGTTCTTCAAAAACCAAAATGGTCTAGTGTGAATCCTGCAAGTCGAGGATATGGACTCAGAGAGACACCACTTGCTAGCCAGGATGGGCCATGTGGTTTCAAGAGAATGGACTTCCTTTTCTCACTTTGCAGCTGACTTGTTGAGTAAACTTGGCCTACTCGCGTCTTAACCTTGGTCTACCTTGGATTTCCCCTGTGTAAAAAACGTGGGAAGACAATGTCTAACTACTTCTCAGGGATGTTGTAAAGATCACCTCATCAGTGTCCTAAACCACATGGTCCTAGGGCAGCACAAGGTGCTATACGTTACCCTCACTATGATCGTCTGTGGTCGGTTACGGGCACACACACCAACATTTTTTACCAAAAAGAAAAACAAAAACAAAAAAGATCACAGCAAGAAATTAATTCTGTTCTTATTTGAGGGACTTCACAAAATGTCATATTAAAAACATTAACCTGGGCTTCCCTGGTGGCGCAGTGGTTGAGAATCTGCCTGCCAATGCAGGGGACACGTGTTCGAGCCCTGGTCTGGGAAGATCCCACATGCCGCGGAGCAACTGGGCCCGTGAGCCACAATTACTGAGCCTGCGCGTCTGGAGCCTGTGCTCTGCAACAAGAGAGGCCGCGATAGTGAGAGGCCCGCGCACCGCGATGAAGAGCGGCCCCCGCTTGCCGTAACTAGAGAAAGCCCTCGCACAGAAACGAAGACCCAACACAGCCATAAATAAATAAATACATAAATTTAAAAAACAAACAAACAAACAAACAAAAAACATTAACCTTCCGAAAACTAAATTCAATTGTATGTAGCAAGGGAACATACTAAAACCTTGCAACGGTGATATTCAATCTACAAGTGCTTCAAGGAGAGAAAGAACTTAATCAGATGGTTAATTAATCAAATTTATTTAATGGGACAAATAGAGCCGGTCATCTCATTCTGTTTTAGATTGAGTTTAGTTTAAGAATACTATAAAAATGCTGTCATTGTGCAACCATCGAATACTTAAGTTTGCCAGTTACAGAACCTCAGTTACAAAATGACACCGGGAGAACACAGATGGGCAGATACTGTCTTGTGACCACTTCATGGAAGAAGAAATTAAGGCAGGGTTAGAGGGTGACTCAGTCAAGGGCTGCATACAAGTGCTAGATCTGCGTATGCGGACTTGAATCCCTTCCACCTGTTTGCTCTCATGCTCAACACCCACATTTGTGAGCTGGCTCTGGTGGCCTGGACTAGGGGCACACAGCTGGGGATACAGGGGTTGATCTCTAGCTTGGGGTCACAGAACAGGGAGCACAACCTTTTCACCCCATATGGAGCCTGTCCCTAGGAACTGAGTGTTTTCATAGCACGTGCTGATGAACCAGCCTAAGCAGCCAAGAATAAGTGGAGAAATTAACAGTTACGTTCAGGGGCTTCCCCGCTGATGCAATGGTTAAGAATCCGCCTGCCAATGCAGGGGACACAGGTTCGAGCCCTGGTCCGGGAAGATCCCACAGGCCGCGGAGCAACTAAGCCCGTGCGCCACAACTACTGAGCCCGCGCTCTAGAGCCCGCGAGCCACAACTACTGAGCCCGCACGCAGCAACTACTGAAGCCTGCACGCCTAGAGCCTGTGCTCCACAACAAGAGAAGCCACCGCAATGGGAAGCCCCCTCACCGCAACTAGAGAAAGCCCGCGCGCAGCAACGAAGACAAAAATAAATAAATAAAATAAATAAATGTATATAAAAAAACCAGTTACGTTCAAACATCCATTAAAACGAAACGTGTGTCTGCGAAACAAGGTTGATCTACGATACCCTCCATCCAGTCTGGTTTTACCAGTCTAAACAAAATGGGGAAAATAGGGAAGGTAGTGATTTTTTTTTAAAGTTAAATTCATTCCATTTAAAATAGTGTAATTTATTCTAAGATTATGCCCTCCCTTCCTATTTTTGGTGTTAAATAGTCTTTATTTTACCAGCGAGAGTAAATAGTAGCTGATTTCTTAATATCCCAACTTGGCAAAATAAGAAGTTAGCACCTCTATATTGGCCCTTAAATAGAAAAAGTAAAATAAAAAGACTTGAAATCCGCAGGTTTGGCTAGCTCTGCCTGGGAATGAGTTACCTGCTGTTAGAAACTCTTAAAGAGCAGAGACCCATAAAGAGTGGGTATTATTTCAGGTGATCAAATGTTTCCTAATAAGGCACAAAGCTTCATTTCAACCTGTAATGCAAAAGGATTTCAAGCTGTACTAATGGAGTTTCCAAACTAAGCTAGAAAAGTATGCTGCCATCTAAAATCAAATGAAATGTAGATTCTAAAGTACTATAAAACATACACTTACATTGTCATTCTTCAAAAGGTAGAAAGCACTTTCATTAAAACCCAGAGGGCATACAAAGACAATATAATCCAACAGACATAGGCATAATAATAAAGAATGAAAACTCTGTTTACTGGTTTTCCACTTGTAGATCCTCTCTATAGAAGCTAGAGACAAACACCGATTCTGCATCTGGGGACAGATGGCAAAGGATTTAACCATTCAGTTAACCAAAAAGAACCGAGGTCTTACCAACCTTGGCACTAGTTGATGGAGGCTGGGAGGTGGGAGAGGGGAAGGGAGTCAGAAGAGCTAATGTTCTCATTTTTTAATGGATCATTAAATGATAATCTCTACGATTAATGGAATAAGAAATGAAGACTGTGTTTGAAATGTTAAGCACTGTCCTTTGAGGTGAGGGACTGGGAAGGATGACATAACTGTGGAGGGAAGACGCTGGTGGGAGAAATGGGGCCGATGAAGGCAGAGAAAAGCCATTTACCCTGGAACGAAGTTAACAAAACCCAATGTTTACAAACTGGGAAAGAGTGGTGTTAGGGGTTGAATTGTGTCCCCTTTTGATACATTCCAGTCCTAACCCTGGTACCTGCCAGTGTGACCTTTTTTTGGAAATGGAGCCTTTGCAGATGTAATCAAATTAAGATGAGGTCCTTGGAGTGGCCTCTAATCCAATGACTGGTGTCCTCACAAGAAGCGGGAAACACCACGTGCAGACAGACAGAGGGAGAAGGCACGTGACCACAGAGGCAGAGATCGGAGAGGTGCAGGTGCCTACCAAGGAATGCCCAGGATGGCCAGCTGCCACCAGAAGCCAGAAGGGACAAGGAAAGTTCTCCCCTGGGGCCTTCAGAGGGAACATGTCTCTGCCCACACCTTGATTTTGGACTTCCAGCCTCCAGAACTGTGGGAGAATAAATTCCTCTTGCTTGAAGCCACTCTCTCTGTGGTACTTTGTTACAGCAGCCCTAGGACCTTAGTCCACATGGTATACATATATTATTTAAAGAGTGAAGGTAATCACCCTAAGAACTTTTAAAAAGCGTGGGAGGCTTAAAAGGTATTGCCTCTGGGAAGCAGGTCTAAAGCAGGAGAGGAAGCAGCACAGGGGCCGTTACTTTGTATCCAATGCCTTTTGTAGCAATATTTGGCTTTTTAACCCCGTAGGTGGGTTACTCTGACCTTTAAAAAGTCTAAATAAAATAGCCTTGGGATGGCATCCCAGCGAAACCTGGTCAGCTTTCTCCACAGCCGATGCTATACTCTGGGGACTGATGACCATCCCCTCCGCCCGATCCCCTGGCCCCGTCCTCACCCCTGCAGTGGACACTCCCTGGACACCGTCCCTGTCTGTCCTCAGGGACGCACAGCGGCTGAATGTCTGCACACATGTGCACTCACACGCCTGCCGGCCCCCTCTCAAGTACTGCTGGACTTTCTGTGGGTTTGTATCATCAATGACAGTAATTTTCCCTATTGACTTGGATGATTAAGACTCGACGACAATGAAAACAGAGAACCTCAGAAAGCCTGTCACTGGCTTCCTTCTCAGATTAACATGCAAAACAATGCCTGACAAAGATTTCCATGATTACGCTACACAGTATTGGAAGACCTCACAATGGAGCTTAATCACAATCATTTGCTCATCAACTTTTATTTAACCCGCAAAAAGAAATGCCGAGTGCTCCCCGGTGGCCTGGATCAAGTCCCTTGGATCTGTGATGCGAGCAATGACTTTCCCAGAGGGACGGAAGAGGTCCCATGCCCTCTGTTCGCTCTAAGAAGAACGGTCACATTGAGCCCAGCAGCCTGTGATGTTGTGGAAAAGTGTGTAGTCACCTCCCACATGAATAGGCCTATTGATGACCATGGAACCCGGTGCAAGGGCGCCAGCCCCCGTCCCAGAAGGAGCAGGACAGCGGGGCGGTGTTCCCAGCTCGCCCAGGGAGGGACACAAAGCAGAAGACAAATACGGTGTGTGTGCCCCAAAGGTCTCCACTCACGCCCATGGGCACGCGGCTCCCGTGGCGGCTGGGGAGCAGCTCGCCATGTGCTGGCGCTGAAGCCGCGCCAGGTGATGAACACTGAATGACACACCCACCGGCCACCCCATGGACGAACACGCAGGGAGCGGAACCAAGGGGCGGCGTTTTATCAGGCCAAGGGGCGGCGTTTTATCAGGACTCGGATCCTGACTACGGTCAATGCCCTGCCTCCGGGGGAACGTGTTTGCTTTTATTTCCATCCCAGCACTCAGTTTCCGGCTGACCCCTCCCAGCCACCCAGGGGGTTGCCTGCCCTGCCCTCCTGGCTTTCAGACGTCCAGACTCAGCGAGTGCTGTTGTTCTTTCCGTGTTGCAGGGGGCAAGGTCACCCCGAGAGGACTTCCCAAGACAGGTGTGAATCGTGCCCACGAGAAATCAAGTCACAACTGGCAAAGCCACTGCATGCGTGAATCTATACTGAACAGAAGGAACAGGTTGGCTCGATTTTTATTATGTGGGCTTTCAGGGAACTCTCCCTCCGGCCCCACAGACAGAAGAGAGTGTGGCTGCATTTAGAAGGGGCTCCATTCAAGCGTACACATGTGCTTTCTCACTGTCTCAGTTACCCTTCTCCACAGCTGGCCTTTCCCCCCTTCTTGCTTTTAAAACATCACCTCTCAACATATCGTAATAAAGACCAAACCCTGAGACTCACATGTTCCAGAAACCTGAGCTATTAGATGTGCTTTGATCATGTCTAGCTCCTTCTCATCTGTTTTGTTCTTGATCACATCAATACTGCCATAAACAAGTTGTCATTTTAGTTATGATGTAAGCCTAACAAGTCTTGCCCTATAGCACCTGACATTGGACTGTCTCCTTTTGCTCAATCCATACATACGCACACATGTGTGCACAGACGCGCACGCACACAGCAACGTACCACGTGAGGACACAGGTGGAGCTCCCTTGCAACGTAACTGAAAATATGCCAATACCCTTTGGATCACCAGGTTCTGGCTTTATTAGGTAAACTGTTTAAGAGGCACATAACGGAGGGCTTCACAACCTCATTTTACGAAAAAGAGAATTTGGTAGCTCCTATTCTTACACTACAGGGTGCCTCTGTAAGGAGCTGCCCCATTCATGAGCCAGGCTCACCTTGGTCAGCAGGGGTAGATGATGGCACAGACCCCAAAGGGGCAACCCAGCCAGGATGCTTCTTTAATCGCTAGGAAGGAACATAACCCAACTTCTTGGGGGTCAGACTTATAACTAATGAGGCTCCACATTATGTAACAAACTCACTAGGGAAAAGGTGACGATTTCTTAAAGATGTCCAGCCAATTGACTTTTAAAATTAAAAAAAAAAAGGACCAAGTGCATCCTCTCTCTCCCCATCCCCCTGGCAGATGATGGGGACTGACGAAGTGGGAGCAGTAAGAGGAACAATAATTGTATAAACAAGAAGAAATAAAACAAAAAAGAAAAACAAACATGAGCTGGATCAGGAGCAAAAAAAAAAAGGCAAAACAAGCAGAAATGATCTTTTGATAAGAACGGTATTACATAATCCAGCGCCTATAACATGGAAAGCCACTTTGCACTGCAAATCACTTTTCCACCAAGAATTGAAAGAAGCAGAACAAACGCAAATATCAATTAAGGTCCAGAGTAGGGCTCCGTTCCCCCTCGAGGGGCTTGTTCTTATCCAAACACTAATGCAGGTACTGTCCGGCTGCCTAGCAAAGGATATTTTTTATTATCACTTGAGCTGGTCTGTCCAGGGAGTGATTTTCCCATTTTAGTTTGCAAGGAAAGGTTAAATAGGAGAAGTAGAATGTCTTTCACTTAGAAGATAATACAATCTATCCCAGTGCTTAAGGCTCATGGGGCCTCTGTGGGTGTATCAACTTCCAAGGAGCCCTCCTGGCTGTACCAAGGACCGGCTGCCAGGGTGTGGGTTAGACCAGACATCGCCCCTTCCTCCAAGGGCGAAAACTGCACCGCTGTTCCAACCTCTCCCAACAGGAACAAGGCAGACTCGGAGAAAACCAGTGCAGTGCTTGGCCCAAAGGAAGCACAAAAATCATATTTACTGAAGAAATGAGGGGCAAGAAAGATATCTCTGACCCAAAGAGATAAAATACCAGAGCCAATGAGCTCCTTGTATTAGCTACAGACCAGCCACGCAGGGCAGACCTGCCTTGCATAGGACAACTCAACGTGTATTAGTCCAATAAATAAGAAAAGGGGATAGCCTTGAAACTTACACAGAAATGTAAACATTCTTGGGGAATAAATCATATTTTTATTATTCTATCTGTACCATTTTGAACATGGTGGTAAATTTTCTGAAAAACAAACTGTCCTACTTTGTCTTTTTTTTTAATTTATAATGTACAAGTAATCAGATATCTTAAGCTATGCACAATACCTTAGATTTCACACTGCTTTTTTTTAATGTTTATTTATTTTTTTCTTATTAGTCATCCATTTTATCCACATCAGTGTATACATGTCAATCCCAATCTCCCAATTCATCACACCACACCCCCCCGCCGCTTTCCCCCCTTGGTGTCCATATGTTTCTTCTCTACTTCTGTGTCTCAATTTCTGCTCTGCAAACCGGATCATCTGTACCATTTTCTAGGTTCCACATATATGCGTTAATATACGATATTTGTTTTTCTCTTTCTGATTTACTTCACTCTGTATGACAGTCTCTGGATGCATCCACATCTCTACAAATGACCCAATTTCGTTCCTTTTTATGTCTGAGTAATATTCCATTGTATATATGTACCCCATCTTCTTCATCCATGCGTCTGTCGATGGGCATTTAGGTTGCTTCCATGACCTGGCTATTGTAAATAGTGCTGCAATGAACATTGGGGTGCATGTGTCTTTTTGAATTATGGTTTTCTCTGGGTATACGCCCAGTAGTGGGAGTGCTGGGTTGTATGGTAATTCTATTTTTAGTTTTTTAAGGAACCTCCATCCTACTTTGTCTTACAAAACTGAATTTTTATAACGTTGGGTTTGCCTAAAGACGGGAGAGCACATACTTCTCTTCTTTGGAGTAAAAGTAGAAGTACCCTGTACAAGTACAAAATACAGGGAAATGATCAGAAGTGCTTTCTTGTTCAGGGTATTTGTTACCAGTTAGTTGTTGCTGATCTGGGTGATGGACCTGAGAACGTGCAAATGAAGCTGGTGACGATAAAACGCTACAGGTCGGGAACTCACGCCAGGGTCACGACTCAACCTCCTGCTCAGGGTAAGTGCTGATTTTTTGGGACCAAATTAGGCCTCCTTGGACCTCTGGGGTAGCCCTCCTGCATTTCCAGGCAGGAGGTGGATGGGGGGCTATTTCGGTCTGTCTGCCCATCTGGTCCCTTTGTACCTGGCTAGCTCAGCCACTCAGCTCAAGGTCAGGCCAGCAGATGCGGTGCCTTTGCTCTGACCAGCCATCCATCCCACTACGACACGGATCACTCACTGGATACAGAAGAGACGCAATAAGAAAGTCCCAGGGGGTGAGGCACCCTCTCATCCCCACGACACAAGTGCAATTCCAGGCTGGGGGTCTGGAGCACCCTTGTCACTTAGGAAGGGGAAAGGACATCAGAACTTGACAGAGGAATCAGCACCAAACTGTTGTCCCCAAACAAAGAACTCATATCAACAGGGAATATAAAAATGTTATTGAGAACTTCTGTTCTCAGATGTTTAATACAAAGGAGAGATTCTTG
This sequence comes from Balaenoptera musculus, assembly GCF_009873245.2. Classification (NCBI taxonomy): domain Eukaryota; kingdom Metazoa; phylum Chordata; class Mammalia; order Artiodactyla; family Balaenopteridae; genus Balaenoptera; species Balaenoptera musculus. The sequence goes on from NC_045798.1 coordinate 77,688,318, forward strand.
TGCCAGGGAACAAAGTGATCCAGTATTCACAAAGCAGGAATTCTCCCACTGTACATTTTGTTTCCAAAACACTTAGGACTACAGCAAGTTTCCCAGCTGGGGTAAAGAAGCTACTTCTGGAAGCAAGAGAGGAGATAACTGAAATCTTTCACACAGGAGCTGATATCCTTCCAAGAAGAAGCACAGCCAGTGTCAGCATTTAAGGGCATCCAGTGTAGATGGTGAGCTGACCTGTCCCCTAATATGTGGGGGGGAAATGAGCGCTGAGAGTTCTTAAAGCTACAGAACATTCTAGTAACGTACCATGGGAACCCAGGAACCTCAAGCATTTTTTAAAAATTAACTCCTTGAGCCCGGGGTTCCAGGCAGTGCCAGTGTAATTGTACTTCCACCGGGATTACTGCCAGGAAGGAACAAGCAGGGCTTCTTTAGTACATATTTTAAAAACCTGTTTTGTGACCTGCAGGGAAGTCAGGTGGTAAGGAGCCTTCTTTTATCAAGGTGGGAGCTGGGGAGCAGGACAGCGGATGAGTGACCTTTCTCTCTGGCATGTTCACCATACAAGCTGCACGATGGAATTTAGAGCCAAAGTCGCCAACCAGAAAGAGAACACGAGGGTATCGGTCGATTTCTCTTATTTTCATGTCATTATTTTTACTTTTCACTGAAAACAGTCACATTGTTGTTTGTCCCTCTGTCCCGTTTACCAGGCTGGACGTTCCTGGAAGGAAATGCAAAATGGACGAAGACCCCAGGCTTTAAACCAGGGTCACCATCTAAATCCTAGCTCTGCGACCACCATGCAGTCTGTGTCAACTTGTCTTCAACTCAACTTCCTTACCCATAAACTGGGAATAAAGACGCCCGTCTTTTAGGATTGTGGAAAATCTCAGAAGTAAAATTATAAGTGAAGTGCTTACACACAGTAGGTCCTGCCTTTGAGTTCAGGGGCTGTGACTTACTCACCTTGGTATCTATCCCCCACAGCACTTTGCCCTTGAACCCTCTCCCGGGCAGTGTACCAGCATGCTTCCAATTAGTCATGACTAAAATTTGGTACAGCTCACCGTAAAACTCGACACTTGTACTCCAAGCATTATTTTATTAATGGCAAGGATAATGGCAAAATCAAATATGAGATGATCTTACTGCTTTGCTGCATCTCCTACCACTGGAACGTCAAGGGGACAATGTTAAAATAAGTACACAAAGGAAGTACTTAAAGAGGCAAAGGAGGAATTAAAGAGAGTGACAGAGATGCAAGTCAGGAAATTAAGTCTTAATTCTCAGCTATGCCTCCAAAATACCAGTGTCTTTGAACAGCTTGCGTAATCTCAAGCCTTTTTTAAAGAGTTAGCATCTAGGAGCTAGCATCTGTGACAACTAACTAAAATTTTAGTAAATATTAACAGAAGCTGACATTATGGAAATTTTTAGGGCCATCATCCACTAAAAACCTTACTACTTGGGATTATCCTTTCTATATGGTCCATGGGAATGGAGACCACACCAAGTGGCTTACGGCTCTTACAATCAATACCTACACTCTCCCACCCACTCAGTCACAGTCTTTTCTGGGCACGTAGCATGTGGAGTGCACTGTATCAAGTCCTCTCCGCCTGTGAATGAGAACGGGAGAGGCACCAGCCCACCGAGATACAGCAAAGGGAGAGGGGGCGACTGCGTACGCAGCCAGGGGAAGACTGTCCACGGAGGGGAAGGCACAGAGGCGAGGGACCTACAGTGCAGGGGCCGCGAGGTGGCTCAAAGGAAGAGCAGGACTCTCACTGATGACCCACAGAGAGAAACAAAGCTTCAAGATACAGCAAGGCGCCGGGGCTGGGAGAACAGATGCGTGACAAGTGGGGACGCCATGGAGAAGCACCTGTGACACTCCAGGTGGCTCCAGCCAGAACTCCAGCCCTTTCCCACTCGAATCAAAATAAACACTGAAGCAATCAAACAAGCACTCATGCGCTTCCAGCAGAGCCCCAGACTCAGGCTGGGAGTGGGGCGGGTAAGGGCAGGGCTTGACGGGGCCAGAGGAATGCAAAGGAAAGAGGAGCAAGGGCTTCTGTCCTCCTGCAGCTATTACGGAATTCAGAGAGAAACAATAACACAATAAAGGCAGCCATCAGTAATCAAACACAAGACACTTCCCTGTGTTGTTGCATCTGATCGTCATAGTAACCCTAGGATGTAGATATTAATAACCCATTTAAAGATGTCACCCAAGATTACAGAACTAGTTAAAGATGAAACCAGGGCTAAAAGTCAGATCAGTCTTGACTCCAGAATTTGTTTTCCAAGCTCCTATACTCTACTGATCCTCTCTCTGAGAATCTCTCTGAGAATCAGAACTTTATACATACATGCATGCACATGGAGGAGAATTTTATAACCTAGGTGTGGGGCAGGCCGGCCTCACTATGACTCAGACCCCAGAGGCTATAAAAGAAAAAAACTGATAAATCTGATTACATGAAAATAAAAATTTTCTGCCTGGGAAAAATACACCATAAACAAAGACAAAAGACAAACCAGAGAACTACTGGGAACATAAATCATAGGCAAAGGCTAATTTCATTAATATATAAGGAATGCCTATAAATCAATAAGAAAACATCCAACAAGACCAAAAGGACATTCAGCTGATATAAAAGAAAATCAAAATAGTTCACAAACACATTAAAAGATACTAAACTTTACTCATAAGAGAAATGCAGACTGAACAATATATTAGGATTAGTGAACACTGAAACGTTTTATTCTACAAGCGCTGGAGAGGATATGAGGAAAGAGGCGCTCTCATAAATTACTAATGAGAGACTAAATGGATACATCCGTTACGAAGGCAATCTGGCGCTATCTATCAAAATTATAACTGTCTTTACCCTCTGACCCAAAATTCCAATTCCAGGATTTTATCCTGAAGATAAACTCATACACATGCAAAATGATGTCTATAGAAAGCCAATATTTGCAGCAACGTTTGTACCAGGCAAAGTCTGAGAACCACCGAAATATCCAACCAAAGGAGACGGATTAAATAAATTATGGCATCTCCCTATAATGGCCTATTATTTAGACATCAAAGAGGAGAGGAAGCTCTTCATGTGCTGATATGGAACAAGCCCCAAGGAATACTGCTAAACAAACAAAGCAAAGTAAAAATGGCAAGCAGAATATGCTATCACAAATGTCAAAACACAATTATATAGAGTATACATTTGTATTTCTGTGCACCCCATGGAGAGACACACAAGAGACTTGTTACACTAGGTTCTTCCAGGGAGAAGGCTGGTGGGTGGCTGGAATACAAGGGTAGGAGGGAGACTTCCTTGCCATTGTATACTTTGTATCTTTTGAATTTAATAACATGTACTTATGCCTATTCAAAAAACAAGTTATACACACACACACGTATAGAGATACACTGCATAGAAATCAAAATCGAGTGCCAAGCAGTGGCAAAAGCTGGCTTCTGGTCCAGCCTTGCAGCCAGTGGGCTAGTGAGAAAAGCTCCCTCACCAAAGTCTCAGTTTCCTCATCCATAAAATGGGATACTTCTTCCTTCCTCTTGTGCTTTTGAGGAGTAGATGAATGAATATACATAAAGCCCTTAGACCGGTGCCTGGCACACAGCAAATGTACACAAGTGTCTGTTAAATAAGCACCATGTAAGCCGAGACCAGAAAGAGCCACAGGAATTAGACCAGGAAGACAGAAGCAGGGGGAAGCAGAATGTGCCACTCAGAAGGAACAGCACATGCAAAGGTCAGGGGGTAGGAAAGCACACTGCTGTGCAGAGGGCATCCTGGAGGGGAGGGGGAACCGGAGAGACGGGGCTAAAGGAGTGAGCGTGGACCAGTCCAGACAGTTTCTCTGTGGGGAACAGGCAGCAAATAGAGCATTTCAGGCAGGGGAATTCCATGATTGGGCAGGCTTTCCTAGAAAGAGTTCTCTGGCAACCATCTGGAAGACAAGTTGGAGAGAGGCACAAACTGGGTGGCAGAGAGGCCACTTAAACATTGTTGCAGCAACTCAAGAAAAATGGGGAGGCTGTGAGCCAAAATGGTGCCAGCGGGGAAGCAGGAGAGGAAGGATTCGGGAGACACAAAGGAAGCCAAATCCACCTGGCTTGTGGACATGGCCGGGGAGAGGGTGGAGAAGATGCAACCAGGGATAATTCCCAAAGGTCTGACTTGGCTTATGTGGAAGCCCAAGACGCAACTCAGTGAGAAAAGGAGTTCAGAAAAAGGAGCTGGTTGGGGGGTGGAGGTAAGATGGTAGGTTAGGTCCCAGGTTTGTTGAGGTTCAAATGTCTCCTAGGTAATCCATGGTTAGCTACAGGCATCTAAACCTCAGATGATGGACTCTGGCTGCACGTACAGCTTTGGGAGGTACCAGACAAATCTGTAATACTTCAAGGCTCTGGACTATGGTTAAGGCAGCTGCCACCAAATGGCAACGGTCCCTTTGGTCCAAGTAAGAGACTTTTGAGAAGATACATGACCTGTGATGCAGGTAAGACCCATGCTCCTCCCTCCATCCCTCTCTTCTGCTCTCCTTCCCTCTCTCCCTTCTTATACTCCCTCCTCTCTCTTCTTCTCTCTTCCCCCCTCCTCCTTCCTTCCTAAAAATGGGAAAAAGTTCTCCTAAGAGGTTTCCTGAAATGCTTCACGTGAAGCAACCCACTTCTGACAGTCCCAGCTAACTGGTGATGAAGGCTTTATTTTTTCCAACATTCCTGCCTTGCTCTTGTTTCTCTCTTTACACACAGCAGAAGTCACTAGAAAGTTGTCACTGTCCTATAGACGCATCTCCACGTGACGGGGAACATCCCTGAAGACCTTATCTTTCCACGTGTCTGTCTCAACGGCTGCACTGTCTAGGTGTTTCTTAGAAAGGGCATTCTGCGGTTTCTCTCTCCTCCTGAGGGGCTTCAGTGAATCCAACCCCGCTTAAAGACCACCTCCCAAAGGGTTTTACTAAGAGATGTTAGAACTGACTTCTGAAAGAGCATACTAAAAGTACGCTCTTTTTACTTTTCTACTAAAAGTAAAATCTTGTTTAAGCAAGATTTCTGGAACAAGTTAGGCAGGATCCTGGGGCCAGGATTCAGGAGTTTCCAGCTTTGTTACTCACTCACTCACCCGTTCACATGATCCTAAACTTCCCTCAGCTCTGGTCTCCTCACCTACAAAATCGGGGTCAATTGCTAGACCACCTCCAAATCTCCTTCTGGCTCTAAAATTTTGCGAAGTCTAGATTGGAGGGAGGATGGAAATTGGTCTCATGACAGTGTGGACTATTTCAGCAATTCAAACGTGCCATTAAACATTGAAGGCAACTTCAGTTTTAGAGATTAGTTGATTTCCTGGCTGGACAATAGAAATATTCCAACTTTATCATTCACCAAGTCTGTTGCAATGGCCCATATACTTATCCCAAAGGGAAACCCCAACTGTTATAACTCAGCAAGTGCCACTCACTTTTCAAACTCCTACTTGGCCAAAGAAGCCACCTCTTCTCCTGAAGAAACTACAGCTAGGGACTCTGAGGGGAGAGAAAAATGCCATGCAAGGCATGGACGACTACTCAGTCTTTAACTATGTAAATTATAGGCCTGCCTTTTTAAAATGCAAGATAGTTCAGTCTACCAAGAAATGGACAATGTATTTTCCCACTTATAGAGGTTTATGTGACTTGTGAGAACAAGGCAGGAATATGAACGAGGAGACCTAACCTGATAACAGACTACCTGCCTTCTCTCTCCCATAGAAGTCATGGGATCGTCCAGACGAATTCAGTTATTATAGCAAGGCAACAGCACAAACAGCCACAAGAGATTTCATGCAGAGCTCAACACAAAGAAAACCAACCAGGAGAAAGTGGCCATTTTTTATCTAAAGAGAGTTTTTTTCCCATCATGTCTGTCAAAATGTGATTTCCCTAGAATCTGTGTACTTTTAGTAAAAAGCAATATGTCAGAGTTTAATTGACTTAAAATACTGTATCTTAAAAGATATCAGGTAATGTACCCTCTTAAACCAAAGCCTGGATTAGATTAGTTTGAAATGCATCATGCTCAAAAATAATTTCAGTGGAAACCTGATTTCAGCAGTGTGCTTTGGTAATCATATAAGGGAGAATATTAGGTATCTTACAACATGCATAGAGTATTTGCTGTTAATCACACAGCAATATAGAAATTAGCTGTCTAATTTACTAGAAACCAGATATAATTTATTGGTGTTTTGACGGGATGCACAAATAGGTTTCCATCTTTGAAATTTATACATATATATATATATATATATACACACACACAAGTGTTTATCTTTAAATTGTTCACTATACCCAACATCACTCAAAATAAGAGAAAGGACAGGATAAATTAAACCATAAACTGAGTTATTTCACCTATTGTTTTCACAAATGTAAAAAAGGCTGACGACTAGTCAGACAGCTGGTGGGGCTGTAAACTGCTAACTCCTATGGAGGGTGATTTGACAGAACCAATCAAGATGCCAAACACACTCACTTTTGGTTGCAGCAATTCTGCTTCTAGGATTTCTTTCTATAGACACACAAAATAATTTAATACAAAGCTATTCACTGCATCATTATCTGTCCCAGAAAAAATTGGAAACAGCCTAAATATCTATCAGTAAGGGACTAGTGAATAAGCCATAGTAACAAAGAAAGAGGACGCTCGCTCATCTTACTAATATGCACTGAATTCCAGACTGTATTTAAGTGAAAAGCCCATACGCAGAACAGCATTTATGTTCGCCATATATAAGAAAGGGGAAAACAAGTATATTCACATACGTATGCATACGTGTACATGTACGTATACCCATATATACGGATGCATATGTGTATACGTAAATATAAATATACACACACATAACAAGACTCTGATAACAGAGATTCTGGGAAAGGCAACCAGGTGCTTGGGCAGAGGAATAAGTGGAAGTCCCTCCCCTGCATACCTTTAGGGACCTTTTGGGGTTTTTGTTTGTTTGTTCATTTGTTATTGAAGTATAGTTGATTTACAATGTTGTGTTAGTTTCTGGTGTACAGCAAAGTGATTCAGTTACATACATATACTCTTTCTCATATTCTTTTCCATTATGGTTTATTACAGGATATTGAGTATAGTTCCCTATGCTATACAGTAGGACCTTGTTGTTTATCCATTCTATATATAATAGTTTGCATCTGCTAATCCCTTTTGGGACCTTTTGAATTTTGAACCATGTGAACATGTTACCTATTCAAAAGTAATTTGACAAACATAAATAATAATAAATTGTTCACAGGTAAGCAGTAAATACACACTCATATGTATTACTACTTAATACGAACATGAAGGACCATATTTTTTAAACACCAAAACATTTAGGCCAAGATTGGGTTTTTAAAATAATGCTATGAAGAATAAAAATGAGGTGTTCTTCCTCTTTCTATTCTCTTGGAGCTCTTATAAAATAATAAATGACATATAGCAGTTTGGAGGGAAACCAATTAAAGGGACATAAATCATCATTAACCCCTTCCCCAGATGAATGACAAAGAGACACATGTTCTAATTAACACCGAGTAACATTGTGTGAAGAGCAGTTTGCAATGGAAATGAACAGACGGCAAACAAGCATATGAGGTATCGGGGTGCAAGACAGAAAGCTTGATCTGACACTGAAAACTTCAAGCAAGTGAAAGAAATTGTACCTGAATGAAAACTGCTCTAAAAAGATGAACGAGCTCCCCTATCTAACTTTCTCTGGTTTTTAGGTGCATTTGGGGGGGGTTTTGCTGCTTCCTGTGTTCAGTCCCCACAAGGCAAATACTATTCCAAAGCCCATCCCACTTTCTACATAGGCAAACACACCCACACACCAACCACCCAGCCACCTTTTTACAACAGAAAGATTTCCTATCCCCAGGCAACGGATGGCTCAGTTCATTTCAAATCAATCTACCATTTCAGTTCAACTAAAGGCTTTGGACATCATCTTGGAGTTTGATGTAATAAGAGCTGACCTAGAGGGTTATGCTTTAACAACCCTCTCTCTTCTTTCCTTTGAAACAGAGATTTACGACAGGAGGCAGAGAAAGAGACGAAGATCGCAGGGTTGATGAAACCCTCTTATGATGCACAGAGCAGGTACCAAGGGGCTTGTGCTTCTGACTTCTCTTTGCTCAAAGGGAGACCAAGTAAGGAAGGAGGCACGGTTTCGTCTTGTTTACAAGTTCATCCCATTCTTAGACTTTTCTCTGTGGAAACAAGGATGCCACAGCAGTGGCAGTTTCATTAGCTGAACCCTCAGCAAAGAACCAGTGACCGACTCCACATGTGGGAGACTTCAGCCCAGCTGACAGATGCTATTTCTCTCTGTCCCCATTGACCCAGACTGGGGAGACAGCACATTTCAGACAGGATGCCCTCCCAAAGTCGTGATGCAACCCTGAAGAAAAAAAAATCTGTTCAAGATCCAAAACCAGAATCTGGTTTCTGCCAATTCAGAACGACAGAGACCAGTGGCTAAGACACTGTCCTTACAGAAGGTATGTTGAAGTTATACATATTTAACATCAGCCAACACTTCATACTCTCCCGTCTTTTATTGTTTTACCTACATCTAGGGTTTTAAATGTACATTCTGTAGTGAACAACAGCTGGATAAAAAAACATAAAACTTTGAGTAAACACCAGATACAGTTCCTGCTTTCCAGGCAAAAAAGCAGAAAAGGTTTTTGTTTGTTTGATTTTGGAACTCCAAGTAACTACTCAGAGGAAAAAATGCACATAGTGGGGTAACCAGCTATATGAACAACATTTAAGGCCAGGAATTATAAGTATAAACGATTTGTGCAATCTGAATTTTTGGATTTAAACGGACACTTTAGTTCCTGTGTTTGAGAGGAATATACATGTATTACATACATATATACACACATACACAGATTTATGTATCTATTTTACACAAAGCAGACAGTTTCCGCTAAGCTATTATTTGAAGTATTTGGATTCAAACTCAGTTCTTTTCTCCATCTGAGACAACAGACTCCGCTGGTTTGAGGATATTTTTAAATATAAAAACTAATTATCCTATTTCACTGCCTATAAATTCAATTTCTATTTCTGAGCCTGCTTCTGCTGTATGTCTCCTGGTAGTGCCCTTGCATTATGGCTTGTTTACAACCCAGTCTCAAATCACAGGAAAGATGGGGATCAAATAAAAGTAAGCTTTCCAACCTTTTAGGAGGGTTTGCTAATGCAGCAACATTTCCATAATGCTATAGATTTTTAAAACATCAAGTCCACTTTCGATGAAAGGATAGTTCTTTTCAAGCGGTAAATTTTATAGACAATGTAGAGCATATAAATTGGATGCATAAAGAGCGAGGCTAATGCCAGTGTCAGAATGCTTTGTCTTGGTGAGATTCTCCTGCAAAACCAATCAACCAGTGCACATGGAGATGCATCAGGCAAACTTTTGCAGACCGGAGTCCGGGTTTTGCTTTGTGTCAGCCTACTAAGAACTTCCAAGGCCATTCTGGACTGGATCACAGAGTAGAGGTATGCAATGTACAGCAAACACTTTTCCCTTCTCAACCCTGCTAACTCCTTAAAAAGAGAGGCCTTCACAAACTTGTCCAGGAGAGCAAATCAACCACCACAATTTACGTTGCCCAGCTGGGGTGGTGAAGGTCAAAGGCAAACCAAAATAAACTGTCAATGATAAAGAATTAAATCAGCCTACGCTTAAAAAAAAAATCCTTCAAGTCCATTCTACTGTCTCCGTTTCAGTTATGTGAGCCTATCTTCAGAAAGCTCCTCATCAAAAATCTGCCCTTAGATTGCTGGCTTGGCCACCAATTAGCTGGCTCAACCCCTGGCAGGCTCTTTCACTCTTGAGACCTTATTTTTCTTATCTATGAAGTGAGGGATCTGGGCAAGGTGACTGAGGTTCCTTCCAGCTCTAACCGTCCACGGTTTGTGATCAAAGCCTGTGCCCACACCCACTCGGACCCCCCCATCCCAAGCCTTTCGCCTGACTCATCTCTTCTGAGGCTCGGTCTCCACGGTTTTCTGGACCCCGCAGCAATGGTAGCAGACGAAAACGAGATCTTTCTTAAACGTTCCTGATCAAGATGCTTTCTGTTTCTTGGATTTACAAACATCTCAAATCAGATGAATAGTAAGGAGAGGGTCCAAAGGATGAACTAAGATGATTAAGATGACATGCCTCCAAAAGGAAGAAAAACACATTTGTGAGGAGGACAAAGCCACTTCTGGAAATTCTGGGCTTTTTTTTTTTTTTTTTCAAGAAGGGATCTAAGAGGACGTTTTCATACTCTACTCCCTCAGTCCCGATTTCTGAGGCTCTGATTCTTCTTATTTCCCATCCCCCACAGGACCAGGAAAGATGGACAGAGAATTTTTTTCTCACTATCTTCTGATTTAGCCAAATGGGGATCATTTCTTCATGACTATCATTTCATACACTGATTTCTGAGACCTCCTGGTAAACGTTGACTAGGCCCACCTACCATGGACTTGACCTTCTGTAAAGGTATTTTAAACAACACTTTTCCCACACTGGACATCCACAAAGGCTGATATCTGGATTCTTCCCACCCTTATTTTTGGCGCAGTAAAGTTTTCTTCAAGCTGCCACATATGAGTGAAGGCCCTGTGTACTGAGCCGGCAGAGATTTCTCCCACAAGCCCCACCTTGCCCCAAAAGAAGAAACTTCCAGGCTCTTGGCTGAATCCAGGTATTTGTCAACCTAATTGGTACATCTAAATAAATGCTTGATTTTTTAAAACAGAAAATTCTAAGTCCAGCTACACACAAGCCGTAAAGAGCGTAGCCCTGCTATCATTACCTTCTAGGACCCAAACGTTCGTTCACCAATATACTCAAGAACAGAAACAAGTTCTGCCTTCGAAAGTCCGTGTGTGGTCCTCAAGGAAGTATTTATTCAACTACTATGGTATACACATCCACTCTCTGGCTCCAATATCCTTTTACATCCAAAAATCGGGAAATAATTTTTGATGGCCAAAGTTTGGGTGACCTGAAGACCATTCAGTTACTGAGGCCACGGTCAATAATGTTAGATTTCATGAAAACTCTGCTGTCCACTGCAGGGTGGCATCCCAGTGGGGTCCTTTGACCCCCAAACCCTGCCCCACCTGCACCCAAGCATGGCAGGTTCCAAGGGGCACTACCCTTACTGGCCTTCAACCCAAAACCCATGGGGCCACAAGATGGAAGAGAACTTGGAACATGCCCTTCCACTCTGGTGCTAAATACCATACAGCCCTGACTTTTCTAGAACACTTTGTGAGAGTGCCCTGGGTTTCACGACTAATTGAGTTTCCCTGTTGTTGAGAAATAAAGGACAAGTTTTAAGTAGTTTCACATGCAAACATCCCCGCTCGGAGAAGCGCACACACTACAGTACATGTAGTTTTCTTTGTTATTGTTTGCAGTTTCCAGTTTAGGACTTATCCAATTATCTACCTATTGTCTGGTAGGCCTGGCACAGGGGATTCCAATTACAGGAAACGCTTCTGCAATCGCAGGCCCAAAGCAAACCCTGGAGCACATGGCAGCTCAGCCAGAGGGCGGGTATGCGCCGGGGGGGGGGGGGGGGGGGGGGGGGCGGGCGGGGTCCGGCTGGGAGGGAGAGGCTGCCTGGCAAAACAACCCAAGTGTGAAGTTCAACTACAAAGCGACTTCCAACCACTTTGCATGGATCTGGTCTTTGCTGTAGGAAGGGGAGTGAAGACGGATTAGGGGTGTGTATGGGAGGGTGACGCTGTTGAAAGCTGCTTGAGGTGACAGCCAACACCTGCACTTACAAAGGGTCTGGGGCTGAGGACCACACAGGGATGCCACCCTGCAGTGGACAGCAGAGTTCTGCTGAGATGCTTTACGGACGCCCTGGGATGGTTGATTTAGATGCTCTGGGACAGACAAACAGACTCTGGGCGGGAAAGACTAAGGTCAGCTCGCACCTCTGCAGCTCTCTTGGGGGGTGAAGGGCGGGGTGAGCTCTTGCCGAGAAACTCTGAAACCTCAGTCTCCCCGGATTGCTCTTCTGCAGGAGTTTCCTTTAAAACCCAGAGCACTTCACTTCCCTGCTCAAAGCTGTCCGCTGACTTCGCATCACACACAAAACAAAATCCAAATCCCTGCCAGAGTCTACCAGGCCCTACCGTGGTTCCCGATGGGAACAGAACCGCCTTTGGGGGCACCGGGGGAACCCGTAGGGGCTGTTCCGGACGTCACACGACAACCGGGGTCATTAGTGGTGCTTTGGGGGTGGACAACCTGAAACGCATGGGATGGTCCCACACAGCCCAGAAACGCCCCAAGCCCCCTGTGAGCTCCCGATGCCCCCTGGACATTCTTAACGCCATTTTACACTTCATGTCAATGTGAAGAGTTTTGTCCACGATTTTCATGAACACCCAAATGCTAGGAATGCAACAGGGAACAACATACTTTGTTTTGTTGGGAACTTGACTAAGAAGTATTCACCATATCAGAAATATCACGTCACTAATAGTGACACTGACTGTCACTGAATCGCGATATAACACATCTGCAGCCCCTGCCTTTATTGCTGCCACGTTCCCAGGGATCTTACAAGGACGTGCAAAAATGTGACCACCTGTTACGACTTCCCATGTAGTCGTGCCTCCGCTGACATGTTGAGATGCTTATTATAAGTGACTGTCCTTTTGTATTTATAGTACGGTTAAGGCATTATATTGATGGTTTGTAATTTATGTGGGTGGACAGGTTGTATTTTCCACTAATTTCATTGCAGGAGAGTAAAAGGAGTGTTACTAAATATCTGTTATGAAAAGCAGGGTTTGGGTCTGGCCGGGACCAATTCGCACCACCTCTCCCCTCATTCTGAGCCCCTCTGTTAGGCTCTGAAGGTGCCCTGCTCCTGCCCTAGGACTTCACCTTGGCCTCCCTGGAAGGCGTGTCTCTCAGACATCCTCAAGGTTACCTTCCTCCATTCCCTTCCACCATCCCTTTACTCTCCTTTTTCTTCTATAGAGTTTATCATTGCTCGACGTTAAATTTTATCCTTCATCGTTTATTGGCTTTCTCTGCTACTAGAACTAAGTCTGTGAGACCAAGGACCTGTCTATCTTGTTCCCCAGCACCAAGAACACTGCCTGACACGGAGAAGGCACTTATTAACATCTGTTGACAAATAAAGGAACAAACAGACAAACTGAAGTTTGGTCCTACCAAGGGGCTCAGATTCTCTGGGAAATAGCAAATCCTCCCATGACCGGTGTTGCAAAATGTGCTCTTTCTTCCACTGGCCATGTTTCTCATGCTGCACCCTTTTCTTAGCCAAAGAGCAGTAAAAGAGAAAGAAGCCAGTGAAAAGGAGGGGGGTAAATTCTTTTAAATAACCATCTTTGCAGGACAAGCTGTATGGGATGGACTCTTAACAAGGGGACCCCCCCTAATCTTCAGGACATCCTGCCCATCCTCTCTACCCACTGTACAGACACACACTGTGGAGGCAAAGGTTTGATTCCCGAAGAGCCCAAAGTCCCTCAAAAAAGAACCAACTTCTACAATTCCATACCCAATAAATGCAACTCAAACCGAAAGATATTTTAAGAGGGCTAGATCCTGACTGGTGATGGCCAAAGTGTGCCCTCCTTTACTCTTTTCTTCATTTTTCGACCCCCCTGTTCTTTGAAATGAATTGTATTCAGAAATTATCAGGAAGTAATGCTCTTCAAATCAAAATCCCAATGGGTATTTTTGTGGAACTTGATGAGCTGACTTTGAACGTCATATGGAAGCCAAAAGGCCAGAGACAGCCACGATACACTTAAGAAAAAGAAAATGAGGCAAAGAACTTACTCTACTGGATGTCAAGACTTATAAAGCTATAACAAGTAAGAGAGTGTGCCACTGGTACAAGTGGAAACAAACAGACCAATGGAACAGAACAGAGAGCCCATCAACAGACCCACACATACAGAGACACCGAATTTTTGAAAAATCTAACACCACAGAGCATTAGGAAAAGATGCTTTCCCCAGTAAACGGGGCTGAGTTGATTGGCTAACCATGTGGGAAACAAGAAAACTTTGCTCTCCCAGCTCAAAACCTTCATGTAACTCAATTCTAGGTGTGCTATATAAATGTAAACTTAAGTGGCAAAACAATACAACTTTTAGAAGTTAATATTAGAGAAAAATCTTCATGACCTTGGGATAGCAGGACACAACAAGCACTAACCATAAAGGAAAAGATGATCAATGAGGCTACATTAAAATTAAGAACTTCTTTTCATCAGAGGATGCTGTTAAGAGCATAAAAAGGTAAGTCACAGAGGGGGAGAAAGATATTTGCAACCCATACGACTAGTGAAAGGTTCAGTCCAGAAGATGTAAAGAACGTTTACAAATGCACAAGAAAAAGACAAGGCAACACAGTTGAAAAATGGCTAAGAGACCTGAATAGGCATGTCACAAAAGAGGACAGTCAAGAAACATATGAAAAACAATTAGTAATCCGTAATTGATAATAAGAAAAACACAAAGAGCAAAACAAAAACAAAACCAAAATGACACTGTGATACCATTATAAACACAGCAGATAGGCTAAAATAAAGAGACTGACCATTCTAAGTTTGGAGAGTAAGCAAAATATCAGGAACTCTCATACATCTGGTGGGAGTGTAAACTAATTCAAACATTTTGGAAAACTGTTCGGCATTACATCTACAACAATTCTACCATTTGATTGGTACCCAACAGAAACGTGGTCTATAAATACAATGGGATATTATTCAGCCTTAAATAGGAAACTCTGACACAGGCTACAACATGGATGAACCTTGAACACATGCTAAGTGAAATAAGCCAGTCACAAATATAATCCCACTTATATGCGGTACCTAGAGTAGTCAATTCATAAGAGACAGAAAGTAGAATGGCAGTTGCCAGGGGTTGGGGGAGAGGGGAGGATGGGAAGTTAGTGTTTAATGGGTGCGGAGTTTCTGTTTGGGCAAATGAAAAAAAGAAATGGCAGCAACTGTTATTGTAAGGTACGTCCCCAAACCAGAAGTTAACTTTAACATATTCCCAAGAGAGAGAAGCCAGCACATCCACATGGGCTCACCGTTATTTGGCTGTCAGTAGTTTCTTTTTTTTTTTTTTTTAATTCCATCCCATACTCAACATAAATACCAACATGAGTTTCTTACAGTAAAGTGTGAACTAAAATTAGTCCGTAGCAGTAACTAATGCTATCAGATTTCCTAAGTATTCTATTTGTACTTTGATTGTAGCCTTCATTAGCTAAGGTGAGTTCAATGCTGATCAGGTAAATTAAAGATTATAGTTGAGTAAAAGGGCATTGATATTACCTGACTTAATCACTCAATTCAATAAGGGTTGGTATCCCAAGGTCTTGCTATATGTGATTAAGAAAGTTAAGCTCCGGGCTTCCCTGGTGGCGCAGTGGTTGAGAATCTGCCTGCCAATGCAGGGGACACAGGTTCGAGCCCTGATCTGGGAAGATCCCACATGCCACGGAGCAACTAGGCCCGTGAGCCACAACTACTGAGCCTGCGCGTCTGGAGCCTGTGCTCTGCAACAAGAGAGGCCGCCATACTGAGAGGCCCGCGCACCGCGATGAAGAGTGGCCCCCGCTTGCCGCAACTAGAGAAAGCCCTCACACAGAAACAAAGACCCAACACGGCCAAAAATAAATAAATAAATTAATAATTTAAAAAAAAAAGAGTTAAGCTCCAAGTCACCCTTTGATGATATTTAACTGCAATTCTGATTATCTTTAAACTGCAATTCTAATCCATGAGATGCAGCTAGCAATTATTTCTCATGTACTGAAGGATCAGAATTTACCCTGGAAGTTTATCAGAATTGCTTCCAATCTTCAAAACCCCAGATTTGCATGCTATAGCCTATAGTGGCCTTGAAAATAATCTGTCCAAACACCCAGTTTAACCCATGGTTTAAGCTAAAAAGAAAGTGGACTTCACTTATTTTTCTTTTTTCCTCCTGAACGGAGGTCCAATTTGTAAAGCAGGTCGATAGAATGGAAATCTGATTTTCAAGGTTAGCTTTCACATACATCTAAATAATATTTCAGATGGCAGATTTTACAGAATCATATTACAGATTGTACTTAACTCCAAACACCAAAGAGTTGGCATTGGGACCCTTCCATGATGACTTCTACGAAAGGCACTGAATCTTTGTAATCACGAAAAGTAAGATCATGAATGTCAAAACACAGGCCCTGGCTCACAGAAAAATGCTTAATAAATGGCAGTAAAAAAATATATATATAATAATAGCAAGAGTTGAATGTGCATGGTCCATGTAAGCTAAATGTCTTATCTCATTTTAGCTGAACAGATTTTAGAACAGTCAGTGATTCCATTCTATTTTGTAAATTATTGAGCTGCACCAATTCGGAAATTCTTCTGAAACTCAATTCCCAGGCATTTGGCTTTTGTTCCTGGGATTTCCACTGCTTTAGAGGATCCAGCTTTAATGGGTTCTTTCTGAGAAACCCTCCACAGGTTCTGAGAAGTACTTTTAGTGAATGCTCCATTTAACTTCACTTTGCAATTAATGAAACTTTCAAGACATATTTCCCCTCCCCTTTTTTCTATTGGAGTGATTTGTTTTTCTTGCCTTCTGGGTAATTAGGAGCAGAAAACTACTCCCACTAGGGCCTAAAGGCCATAAATATGGCACCAAAAATGCCAAACGCCAAAACAAATGTCATTTGCAGGGTTCTGAAAAGCCCGTCTCTCAGACTTAAAAATATTCCACGTTACTGGTAAAGGTCTTTGGTCGGTAGGTATCAAACGGATCACTTTCTGATTTCAGTGAAATTCAACCAATAGTAAAGCTTTTTGAGTTTTCAGTCTTCCTTGACGAGAATACTTAACCTTTACCAGTCTGGGAGCTAGACTCTTTCCTGCCTTTGCAACTTGACCAGTTTGGTAATAAAACAAACAACCAATTTAGTTGTTTATTTTCTTAGCATAAAAATGTTTGCGTGTTTAACTGAGCGCCAGTGTACTGTATTTGCTCTTCTTCTTTTAAAGTTTTAAACAAACAATCACTGGACATAATCAACCAGGAACAATCCTCTGCTTGTGAGACAAGTATCCCCCATCTAGAAACACGACAGAAAAGAATGCGGTTTATAGGGACCCGTAGTCTCTCCAAATTACTGTTCACTGTCTGGTGAAAAAAACTGTTTCAATCACTTTCCCAGTCACCCAATGCACGACTCCAGAATTTTCAGTTCAATTATAGACCTAGGAATTCACAGCCCCTTTGGTGATGGATAAAACCACAAGGCTTAGTTCAGAGGAAGCAAAGACACATCCAAATGTGAGAACTGCTCCCACAGGATTTTTATACTTCCTAGTTTTAGGTAGATCAAGAGTACTTTTAAAATAAACTTGGCTTTTGTTTCCTAGCCCAGTGGAAAAATCTGACTTCAGACTCTGCGGTGACAGAAAAGAAGCCTTACTTTCCTGGGCAACCAGAACCCAGTCGTCACAGGAACTGCAGCAGGTCAACAAAAAGGGTACGATGTCCACTTGAGAGCCCTGATGAAGGTGACGGTTCAGCCTTGCCTGGGGGAGCATCTTCGAAACTTTAAAATACGCTGATTCCTGGGTCCCACCCTCCACTCCTCTGCCCACCCCCCCGGGTTCTGACTAAATTGGTGTGAGAAGTGGCCTGGACATTGGGATTTTAAATGTTCCCTGGGTGGTGCTAATGTGCAGCCAGGGCTGAGAACCCCTGTGTCTTACTCCATTCGGGCTGCTATTACAGAATACCACGGACTGGGTGACTTATAAACAACAGAAATGTATTTCTCACAGTTCTGGAGGCTGGAAGTCCAAGATCAAGGAGCCAGCAAATTCAGCGTCTGGGGAGAGCCCACTTCCTGGTGCACAGACAGCCATCTTCTGTGCCTCCCGTGTGGGAAGGGGCGAGGGAGCTCTGTGGGGCCTCTCTTCTAAGGGCACTAATCCCATTCACGAGGGGTCCTCCCTCATGACCTAATCACCTCCCAAAGACCCCACCTCCTAATGCCATCACATTGGGGGTTAGGCTTCAACATATGAATTCGGGGGTGGGGACACAAACGTTCAGTCTGTAGCAACCAAAAATGTGGTCAAGATGTCACAGGCCATTTAAAAATAAGCTGTAGGATGGGCCAGTGGGGGTGCCCCCTGGGCACAGAGCTCATGGAAACCCTATGAGATGAATGAGACCAGGGCTGAGCTGATGCTGCTGGGAAGGGGGGGATCCCATGATCAGCCACGGTTTCCTCCCGGCTAAGAAGGCCAAGAATCCCCCAAACGCAGGGGGTGGGGGCTCGGGGGCAGGTGGAGGGGGTCACAAGTAGTCCTGCAGGGCTCTTGAGCAAGGATCCAAATGTTGTGCCCATCACTCGCCCCTATTTGGGGCCCCAGAAGTAGACATCCCTAGGATCTGAGTTGTACCAAAAATGTTCAGGCCCTTCACAAGGGTCATTCACAACAAGGTGGTCTTTGCTAGGCTGGGCCCTGGGCCCTGTATGCCTGCAACAGACTCAGCCTTTGCAACGCTTACCCCACAGGGCTCCCAACGATGCACAGGGACCGTATTTAACGTTTTGAAATTTTAAATCCAAAAAAGCTAGCTTCAAATACATGATTCAAGAGCATAAAACTTCAGAGCAGAGAACTCTGTGCTTCCCTGGTAGTTTGAACATCTTATTTCAGAATGGCATGGGGGCATCTTGATTAAATTTTTGGTTGCAGTGTATTCCGGGTGAAGGAGGGGAGAAATGTGAGTGTTTACTCAAAACTACCCTCCTCCCCCACCAGGCCCAAGTTAGGTTTAAGCAGCTCCGGCTCCAGACTATGAGAATCCTAGAAGGATACAGGGGCTGGCTCCCCTCAGACTCCACTCCAGCGAGTGTAGACGTCAGGAAAAAAGGGAAAGGTGTTTCTGGCAACAGGCTGCAGCACATCCCTAAGGAAGGAGCCTCCAGAGGTCTCTCAGCCCAGGCTCCCCACCCCGCTCTGTCTTTCAGGGTCCACCACGGCCAGCTCACCTGCAGCTATACCACCCCAGGGACTGAGGTGGGGCTTCTGTGAGCTGCTGGAGGGAAGGAGGCTGGAGCAAGGATTCTTTTTAAATGGAAAAATAAAGATCATTAGGGGAACTTCTCATTCGTCCAAGAGCCGTGTGTATTCAGCTCCCCTGGCAAGGAAGGAGGGTTGTCCTTCGCCACTGGAGACCATTGCCCTGGAGATGGGCGGGGTGAGAAGAGAAATGTCGGGGAGGGGTGGTCTCTGTCTTGCTGCCTTCTCTGGCTGACCTCTGGAATCGAGCCCCAGAGCAGGGGAAGAGGCCCTTGCGGTTCCCCTGACACTTCCCCGGGGATGCACGGCCTTCGCTGGAGCTGATCTGGGTGGGAGGCAGCTGCAGACTGTATCCTCCCCACAATCTTGGGAAACGGAACATATGCAAATACAAGATGGGTAACTGATGCTGAGGCACTGGATGGGAGAAGTATTCTAGAGGCCTGTGTGGGCCGCAGACTGCACATATGTCAGCCATGTGCTACGGCTCTTACCCAGGAACAGAATCCTGAGCTTGGGTTTTACAGACAGGCTCATGGTGTCCGGGGAGACAGTGAAGTGGAGGTGGTACCAGTTTACACGGAGGGCGAGTGTGTGTGTGTATGGGGGTGCTCTGCAGCTCAGCATGGGCTTGGAAGATACTGGAAGGTCACCCACTCAACTTCCTTAGCAAGCACGTCTCTGTGTTTTCTGCCGGCAGCTTAAATTTGACAGCACACACGTGACTGGATGGGGATGTAGGGGCAGGGACCGTGGTGTCAGGTTCCCAAAGCCCTACGGGGGCCTTCTCCCCCAACCTTCTGCAAGAGCAGCCTGCCTGGCTTTGTCAGTGCAAGGATACCCTTATTTCTCTGGGTCTACCTGGACTGTGTCCTAATCTTGGGCACATTAAAGGGTCACCTGAGGAGCTCTGACCGTATGACAGCTCTTTGAAAGCACACCGCCTGATGTACTCACAACTGCAGGGAATCTGTAAGAGCACAGCCTGCCCCATCACAGGCCTGCTACGTGAACATAAAAATGGGAGCGCGATGGGGGGAAAAATGCCGTACTTTCCTTTCACTATTCTCAAAGTTGCTGTGATTATTTAGGAATTAACTTCATTTCATCAGCCATGAATTGAGACCCTTTTACACAGCTCAAGAGGGAGGAGAGAGACATAGGTGAATAAGTATGATACAAAACCTATGTACTTTATAAAAACAGAGAAAGAACGTAGACAAAGGAGAGATTAATTCGGATTAAAGGGGGGGAGAGGATTCAACAAAATGGAGGTGAATGCAGTTGGAGCACGAGATCGGGGCAGAAAGCAGAGGAGAGAGAGGTGAGCTGGGAGGAGACCTGGTGCCAGCCCAGGAGGTCAGCCCAGGAGGTCCCTGTACACCAAGCTAAAGAGTTATTTGGGATCTGGGGCAATTTGGGGAAGAAGGGCAGGACAGGTTGGAGATGGCACAGAACTGTGGGAAGAGGGTCAACATTTCCTTAGCATCCAAAGTCTGCCAGGCACGGTGCCCACTCACTAAACCCTGATACCTTCATGATAACCCCGTGCAGTGGATGTTATTGTTCCCGTTGTAGACCTGGGTCCCCTGACTCCCTTCTCAATATGAAGACCCATTCCAAAGGCACCCCGACAGCTCTGGGGGACTTGAGGCAATGTAGTCTCTAACGAAGGGGTCCTGAGGGCACCGGGAGATGACCTGCACACTCCACGACACTTATCCTCAACTTCCTCTGCAGACATCACTGCCCCCAACGGTCTGGTCTGCTGCCTATGGGTAGCTGCTTCCATCTGTCCCTCTGTTTCTTCTACCCCAGTAGCTCAAGGGCACCATTTCTTACTCAGAGCAACTTAACTGCGTTTCTGGCCTCCACATCAGTCACTCAAATTAGCAGGACAATATGATTTTCCATGAGTGTCCATAAAAAGAAAACTTTTGTTCTGTTTATCACCAAAAAAAAAAAAAAAAAAAAAATTAGCAAGACAAAGGGTCTTCTTCAGGATCCAACCTTCATATAGAAAGTATTAGAATTCTTCAGGCTAATCATTTTATACTCTTGCCCTGTCACGAGGAAATGGCAGCTCAGAGAAATTAAGGATTTCTCGAGGTCTAGGGCAGAGATGTGTTTTAGGAAGATATGGCATTGATGAAAAGAAGGGACGGAGGACTGGCAACAGGCGCTCAAAGAGAGAAAGACCAATTTGTATGACATTTTGGAAAAGGGATGGAGAAGAGTCAGTGGTTGCCAGGGGCTAAGGGTGGGGGAGGGTTTGACTATAAGGGGCAGCATGAGAAAATTTTTTTAGGGGTGAGGAAACGGTTCTGCGTCCTGCTTATGGTGGTGGCCATGCCTCTATCCACCTGTCAAAAATCACCAACTGTACACAAGAGTGAATTTTACTGTATGTCGATTTAAAAATTATTTTTTTAAAAATGACAGGGAGACCAGCTGAGAGATTACACAATAGTCAAGAAGTAATGAGAAGTTGAGTCACAGCAGTAGCAGGATTTAAAAAAAAAATAAAAGAGTGGGTGGGCGGACTTAGGTGAGAGAGATTTCAGAGGTGGGATTCAAAAGCGTGGAGCATACGTATAAAGAAGGAATCACAGAACTACAGATGTACAGGGATTTAGAGCTGGAAGGGATCTTAAGAGAAAGATCTGCCTCCAGGAAAGCTCTACCTAACAGTTGAGAAAACTGAGCTGAAAACGACTTAAGGGTTTGGGCTTTGTCTGGGTAGACAGCGATGTCATTAACCAGACAGAACAGAGACGGAGCAGCGGGTTCAAGGAGGAAGTTGATGAGTCCACTTGTGGATATTTTGAATTTGGAACATTGATGTCACCAGGATTTCTTTTTTTAGTTTTCAGGAATTTGAAAACCAAACTGTTGGGTTTGGCATTGAAAGCAATCTCTCTCCACAAATACAGTTTCACTGCAGTTACAGTAAAAAAAGAACTCATGACTATAAAGTCCTACATGAAAACGCACATTAGAGTAGTCTGAGTTTGTGAGTGTGTGACCCACAGTCATTCAAAATCACAAATAGAGAGCTGTCCTGATCCAATCCAGATTTTAGGCACATCCTCCATTAATGCATTTGCCATTAACACTACCATATTTTCACACAACAGTCTTTTCTTCCTCATCCATAACATACAGATCAAACTTTGAAAACCAGTTGCTTTCCATTGTATTGATGCCAGGATATAGTTCACTGCTGTTTTATTTTTGCTTTTGTTTTATAAGATGTAGCAAATAACCAAAGGAAGATGAGCACCGACTTGCTACTAGTCAACCGGCAGCAGCCTAGCAAGAGTTTCAGTGCTGCAGGTAAGACTGAAATCTAGGAGACCTTTGTCACTGTTTCAGAGCAATTTGCAAAATGACTCGATTTCCCAGGCAGGCGGGGAAAAGAAGTAGAGTTTTCAACATCCTTACAGCCACTGGGACATAGAACCAATTTTAAGAACCAGATCCTCAAAGCTGCAAACAACCAAGAAGGCATAATGTTCTTGGAAACCAAGTTTAATCACAGAACAACAAACTATAAAGTTAATCACACTTAAAATGACTGCTTCCCGTTTCTTCAAGAGATGAGGAGGGTGAATTCAAGGATGTCTTGTTTTAGGAAGACGCTAGAATGTAAGCAACTTCTGGGCGGGGATCTTTGTTTTGCTCAGGTTCTCAATTTATGATTGTTGAAAGAATGAATGAAGCATAGAGAGAAGTAAACAGGTCTTAAATAAGAGATGGCAAAGCTACTATACTTCATTTGTTCATTCATTCGTTCAGCAAATATCATTACAGGTACGAGACTATTTTTAGGCAACATTGTGGATACAGAAACGCAGAAGACATCAACAGGTTTATAACCTCAGCAAGGAAGAAAGAAAAGATAGCGAATGTTTGTATATCAAAGCCATATCAGAGAACATCTCACAGAGCTTTAAAGGGAGTCACAACAAAGGCTGGAAGGAGGTAGAGATGCATTAGTCAGTGGGGTCACCTTCCTCCAGGAGGTCTGAGCCTGAAGGGATAGAGACTTTCAGAAAACTTGGGTGGAAGCAGAGCCTTCTGGGACGTAAAAATAGCAGGAAAGTATAATGCCCAGAGCAGAGAAGACAGGATGGGTTTAAGGAGTAGGAAATCTTGCTCAGGAGTAGCAGGGGTTGCTGAATGCTGAAATTTCACAATTAAAAGGTTCTTAAGCAGCAGAATCCTTTATCTTGGAGGAGAGAAGGAGCCTTTTTTTTTTTTTTTTTTTAATCAGGGAAGAATTTTGATCAAATCTGTTACAAAGCATAAGATAAACTGGAGTAAGGAGAAACTGAAGCGGGTTAACAGAATTGCCTGGGTACGAATTAGGGGTGCAAGATGAGTGAGGAACCGAGGAACTTCGTAGCGAGTAAGCAGAAGAATTAGGAAGATGCAGGCTCTGCTTTGCGCCTGGGAGACCAGGAGAACAGTGGTCAACTGAAGAGGAATCACTGAGCCCAAGAAAGGCGCTGGAGGGATCATGATGAGCTTAGTCCTGAATTAAATATTTTGATTACATGTAAAATGTGAGCTGCCAACAGGAAATCCAGGTGGAAAGGTTCATCAGGAAAATAGTATATGAGCAGAACTGGAGTTTGCGGAAATACCCATCTGAGAAGCAGCTGCATACGGGTGATATTCAAGCTGCGGGGATGGAGGTCCCTCGCAAGAGTCGAAAAAAGAGAGAGAGAGAGACTGACAGACAGAGCTGTGTCAAGGTAAGCAGTATGAACGGACCTTCCAAACCATTTCCTCAACATTTTCCTCCAGAACACGTTTTTCAAAGCAAAAGAGAATTCCTAAAACTCGTTTTTAACTTGAAATAAAGAAAACACCTCAACACCTCATTCATAAGAAGGGCGAGAGCTGCAGTTCTTTACGACAAAGCTCAGGCTAAACTCCACTGCTGGCATTTCGCTTGAGAGAGCATGAGGGAAGGAGGGAAATAAATATAACCCATTGCTCTGGACAGCTCTCCTTTCGCAGACTTCATTCACGCTTCAGTCAGCGGGGAAAAAAATGGAACGTAGGGCTTATACCAGTACTTCTACTTGGTAGAAGGCAATGGAAACAAATACCCCAATTCATTTAATCTGCCACAGCACAGACACAAAAACAAGAGAAGATGTGAGAGTACCGTGTAGGATGAATGTTTCTTTCCACCTCCCACTGTCATCCCGCCCATCTCTCTTTCCCAGGTAATTATCAACACATATCAAACACCTCGAAGATGTTGATAAAGCAGCTCCACATCTGCCAACTCCTC
Source organism: Balaenoptera musculus (assembly GCF_009873245.2). Classification (NCBI taxonomy): domain Eukaryota; kingdom Metazoa; phylum Chordata; class Mammalia; order Artiodactyla; family Balaenopteridae; genus Balaenoptera; species Balaenoptera musculus. The sequence goes on from NC_045798.1 coordinate 77,712,832, forward strand.
CTCCACAGAACAGTGAAGCGTCTCAAGAGCAAACCTTCCCACCTTTGCGCGGAACAGAAGCCTGACTTCTACCATCGGCACCCACAGCTGTTTTCCACGAATACAAAGAACCTAGCCAACCCAACTGGCTCTTTGAAGGTACGCCATCCTTTTCCTGTGGCCTACTTGAGCTGCAGATTGAAAAGTGCAAAAAAGCAAAAAATGGATAAGGTTTTCACAAGAGTTACTTAGGAAGATGAAGCTGATTTTCTTCCAGTATCAAATTCTTGAGGCATGTTTGTTTAGTTTCCATTCTTCTCTATTTGTTGAAAGAATCTCTGAATTGCTCCCTAAATGTATTATTATTTTGACTGGGCAGATGGAAGTTTGTGGTTACAAAAGAAAATTTCTACATTTTTCAAAAAGTCATCACTCATTCTTATCAAAGACTCACAAAACGGTGTTGATGGGAACATTACCTAGTTGGGCAGCTACTGTCACACAGGGCCTGACGCTCTTCAACAGATCATCATTAGCACTGGAAACCAACACTGACATGGATTCAGGGCCCTGCGCTGGGCATCACCCACAGAAAGTGAAACAAACAGAGCCCCTTGGAGTTTGCAATTTAAGTCAAAGAATATCTATCCCAACCCGTAAAAGTGCAAGTAGGGGCAGGTTCAACAGCACAAAGACACGCCAACAGTCTCGGAACTACTTAGTATGTTTGGAACCCTTTTTGTCACACTCACAAGGTCCTGGGGTACTCAAAAGTATTCTTTTTTTCCCCTCAGTAAAACAGAAAAAAACTGCTGAAAGGATTTTTCAGATGCATTCCTTTCTCATGTAGGAAAGGTGGAAGACAACCTTACTGAAACAGTTAGACACAGAGTCTAGCTTATGTCTCTTCCTCCTATTCTTAGACTCCTAAACAAAGAAGTGGATTTGTATAAGAGAAGAATCCCATGGGAAGGAAGTTCAATTACAGTCCAAGAAGGCTAGAAGCCACTTTAAAGCAGTGCTGAGCTCACAGGGGAGCAATGCAGTGGGAAAATGCGAGGTGGCTGCATCGTGAGGGTGGAAATGCAGTGTCCAGATAAGACCTAGTAGAAGACTGAACAGATCACCTCCGGTAGTTCCAGTGAATAAGTTTGGAAGGTGATTTATAAGGACGCAGAAACCTATAAAACAGTTCATTTGGTTTTCGGAAAAATGCTGGAAGGACTCAGCACAAAACAGGAAAAATAAATCATGTCCAATCCTTAAAAAGATGGATATGCCCAGTGTTATTACTATAGGTGCCAGTTTGCCTGGGACCATCCCAATTTACCCTGATATCCCAGAGTAATAATTCCTAATACCTCTTTTCACTCTCAGAAGTATCTCAGCTTGGACAATAAATTTTATGGTCTTCCTAGATATGAAAGAATGGCAATCTAATAGGTTAAGGTGAACATTGAAACAAACAAACAAGTTTTAGAAAATTCTAGATTGTGCAATATATGTAATAAATAATCCAGACTTCCTATATTGCACTTACATATATAATTCTAGGTTGGGATTTGCAGTCTGATGATAAAGAGCAGGGCTCACACATAGACGTGTGGCACCCAGCAGGTGCTCGGTACCTGGGCAGCAAATAGAATGGTCTTTAAAAGAAAGCAAAGACAGAACCATTTTCACCAATGTCTTGAATGAATGGTTCTTCAGCCACAAGACACACCACTGAGGGTTGGCTTAAAAGTTCTGGGTGATTCTGTGAGTGAAAGAGGTGTGTGTAGGTGGGGAGAAGGACTGTCAGAAAAGGTTTCTGTTGCAGAAGGTTCTACTGAGTGAAGCGCCCTCTCACGCCACGCACTAGGAGAGAAGAGCAAGCTCTACCGCATGCAGTAGGCAAGTGGGCCCCCAGACAGAAGACTCTCAGGCCCTGGGCATCTCCCTCCTGTTGCAGGTAACAAGTAATGTCCACAGTGGCTCTCATACCACGACCTGGTGGCTGCTGGAGCCTCCCTTTGGTTGGGGGTATGCTCTGACGGGGAAGTTTCGAAAAGAAGAGTCATGCTGAACTCCAAGACGCCCGTGAACACGTGACATGCGCACGAGCTGACGTCAGCCCCTGCTCGGACCCAGCCCTCCTCCCATCAGGGCCAAGCCAGGCTCTCAGTGGCCGTCCCCCTCCGCCCTGCAAGACAGTACATGAGCCGCAGAAATGGGAAGGAAGAGAAGGCAAAGTTTAATCAGAGGAAATCAAAATACTCCTCTGGGCTGCACTGCCCAGAATGAAATATTCTCTGATCCACTGAACATTTTAAACCAAAACATACTCAAACCCCGAACATCAGCGCTCTACTTCTCTTTTTTGGGGGTTGAGAAGGGAGGGCGGGGTGCTGCAAAGAATAACAATTTTCAGCGTAGGAAAATCCCCACTACATGGGCTGACACCTGCTTTCTCTACTCTCCTCCCAACAGAGTTCAGTCATCACAAACAGGTCTTAGCGAAAAAGCCTCGGCAGGTTCAGAGATGGGAGTGACCAGGAAGAAAACGCGCAGGCGTGGGGTGGCGGAGGCGTGAGTGCGGGCTGGGAACAAGGCGATGCTCCCAGCAGAGGCGACACGGGGCTCAAAGGAGCCGCAGCAGGTAAGAGCACGGCGTCTGGAGGACCCTGGAGATTCGGAACACGCACGAGCGTGTTTGTACAGGGCCTGGGGAAAGATAAGTACACACGGAAACCACCTGGATCACTTTTCTTCTGTTCACACACAAGCACAAAGGAAAATGGGATTCGACTGTAGCAAGGCAACCCGAAAAGTCCCACTTCAGAATTCTAAGATTTCAAAATGGGAAACGCTTTCGTAGCTCACGTCAATTCATGGAGACCCTTCCTCACCGGGCTCCTGACCTTCTACAGGTACCAGTTATGGAACAGTTCAACTTTACATCTTTCTTAAGAACAAGCTGCCTGCTGCCCAGAGATCGTCAGGTCTACACTTTTTTTAAGTCAAATCTAGCATCTCCTTTCCATGTGATACCGTGATACTTAGAGCTGGCAGAGCAAAAGCCTGTCATTCTTAAAGCATGAAGAGAATAATTCAGCGCCTTTTTTGTGATCACAGAGAATGCAATTAATACGCTGGCTGCCTTGGTATGTAGACCAAACCTTCTGCCACAGTGTTTTGCGGGACTGTTGTCTAGGGCGGCTCAGCCAATCTTTTCATTCCAACAGAAACCGTGCCAGGCTTCTCAGTGCTGAGCAGAGTAGATGAGGTGGGAGAGATGGCTGGGGCCCTCCGAGGGCATATGTGCCCCTGGAGCCGTGCTCAAAAAATACAAAGCTATCTCAAGACCCAAGGGCTTTTGTCTCCCACACTTACTAAGCAATTGGAATATCGTCTTTGAGAAGAAAAGGTAGTTAAATTCTTACGGTGTTCATCTGTGGCCCAGAAGCTTTTTAACTCACAGGAAGTAGAGGGTAGAGAAAATAGTTGCAGACAGAAAACAGCAGTGATTAACTAAAGCCTATGATCCACGTGGGAAAACGGCTACCTGTGTAATACTAGACTCTCAAGATACGAGATGAGAAATAACTATAAATCACAGAAAGTATCAGGAGGAGGAGAACACAGAGAGCCAAGAAAGACAAATAAGTATACATGTTTTTAGCTATTCCACTACAAAACGTGTGTACTGGCCACAGCTGTAAGGTAACCCTAGACTCAATCCGTCTCATTCGGGACCAAAGGAATGGTCCAGACCAAGGACTGTATTTGCCGTGGCTCTCAGTGGCCCCAAGTATATTAGACAAAAGGAAGAACAGCGGTAGAAACCAAACCCCTATGCTATGATGGATAGCTTGTTAATATTATACCTGCTGATTCTCTGGCCTTCAAAACTCATAGAATCACCAAAGTTTAGTGACAGACCCTCTAACCCAACTCCCTGGTTTGCATATGAAGAAACTGAAACTCAAGAGTAGTGTGTGACTCATACAAACAGCAGGTTCCTGGGAAGACCAGGAGGATACAATGCAAGACCCTTGGCCCTAAGTGCCCTCAATACTGCAGCACTAATCTCAATGGCCATACCCACCTCCTGCTCCTGACCTTGACAGCTCCTCTTTTCTTCCCTAGAAGTGTACCTCTCCATCCTTTGTCCATATTGGGTGTGTGACATTGTGACATAATAAGAAATAGGTATTTGGTCTTGTCTCCAGTTCCTGGCACAGAGCTCCTAAAATCCTTGTCATTTCCTGAGTGATGGGGTGAGAGGAGCTTCTGTTATAGTATTTGGCCTTAGTCCCCAGTTCCTGACACAAGAGCTTCTAAGACCCTTGGAATCTCCAGTGATGAGTGTCTTTTGTCTGCTAATGAGATGGCTGGGGCCCCTAGATCACTTCAGGATGGAGGCTGGTCACCAGAAAGGCCAAGGCATGATTAGGGAGTTGGAACCCCCGACCTCCCAGGGAAAGGGGAGGAGCTGGAGATGGAGTTAATCGCCAATGGCCAATGATTTGATCAATCACGTCTACATAACGAAACCTCCATTAAAACCCCTAAACTACGGGGTTCCGAGAATTTCCAGATTGGGGAGGGTACTGAGGCGCTGGCAGGTGGCACAGCCAGAGAGGGCATGGAAGGTCCACAGCCCTTCCTCCATACCTTGCCCTATGCATCTCTTCCATTTGGCTGTTCCTGAGTTGTATCTTTTATAACCAACCAGTCACAGTAAGTAAAGTATCTTCTTGAGTCCTGTGAGCCATCCTAACAAATTATCAAGCACGAGGAAGGAGTTATAGGAACCCTTGGGTGGCCCAGACTTTCAACTGGTGTCTGAAGCGGGGCAGTCTTGTGGGACTGAGCCCTTAACGTGTGGGATCTGATGCTAACTCCAGGCAGTCAGTGTCCAAATTGAACTAAAGTGCAGGACGCCTCGCTGATGTCCAGAGATTTGGAGAATGGCTTGCTGGTGTAAGGAAAAACCCCACATGTTTGCTGTTCGAAGTGTTGAGAGTAAAATACCTCAGACGTGACTTCCTGGATCTCATCCCTTGCCTCTTTAGTCCAGGGTCCTGCTTTGTCCTTCCACCCCATGGATGACTGTCCTTCCATCCTGTGAATGACCGAACTCAATCTCAGACCTTCCTGACTGGTGAGATCCACCAACCCTGCTTCGTGCTGACAGGAATCTGACATGACAATAGCTGACTTCCATCAGAAGAAAAGATCTCCTTGTCATGACAACATGCCCTAACCCTCCCCTGACCTTGACCTGATGGATGCAAAAATTCAACATGAGTCAAATCTTTCCATTGAATATCAGCTACAACCTCTGATTAAAACATCATATTAGGCTGCAGGATATTCCTGTGTCCATTTACATACACAGACACACACATATTTACTTCTAAATCGGACCCCATTCTATTATCTTTGGTATAGAAACACAAGTAAATATTTCCATGGGTAATTTTATTTCTTACCGGCATTGGACTATAAGTCAAAAGTCTGAAATTATGCTTGATTGAAATTATACTTGAAAAATACTCACCTATAAAATAAGCGTGGCCAGGCCTTCCCTCCCTACCTCAGTGGACTGACAATGGGATCAACTAGAACCTGGGTGTGAACGCACTTGGTGAAGTTACACAATGTGCCACGAAACGGTCTATACTGCACTCCATCTGTGGGAAAAGAAAAAGTCTTTCTACCCTCTTCTATGATAACATCCAAATATGGGAATCAGAAGGGACCACACTGTGTAATAAACAGTTAGCAGTCTAGACCAGTGCGTCCAATAAAAATATAATGTGAGCTCCGTATGTCATTTTCAGTTTACTAGTAGCCACACTGAATATATTTTATTCCAACCAATATATCCAAAATATTATCATTTCAACACGTAATTAACAGAAAAATGACTAATAAATAGTTTGCATTCATCTTTTCATACTAAGTCTTTGAAACCTGCTGTGTATTTTATACTCCAATCACATCTCAATTCGGACTGGGCACATTTCACATGCCCCGTAGCCACCTGTGGCTAGTGCTACCAAACTGGACGGTACAGGGGCAGATTTTAGACACGGCATTTGGGTTCCACACTTTGATGGTGCACATGAGCCTTTGATCAGTGCCTAGCACACTGTCTTGTAGTTAGTCAATGTGTGGGATGCATAAATGATGGGATGTATACTGGGACCATGGAACATCTTTGGGATGAGAAGAAGAATAAAGGGCTTTAAAAGGCATTAGTCTGGGAAACCCCTAGCAGTCCAGTGGTTAGGACTCCGCGCTTCCATTGCCAGGGACCCGGGTTCGATCCCTGGTCGGGGAATTAAGATCCCGCATACCGAGTGGTGTGGCCAAAAGATAAATAAATAAAAGGCATTAGCCTGTGTTGACCTTTTCCTGTTCTCACAACGTGGAAGTCTTGGTTCTCAGGCTGCCAGAGGGAACGCTGCTGCTCAGGACGAAACGCCAGGCGAGGTCTCTACCGATGCTGTGAGCCCCTGCTTCCCAAACTCTCTCTAACCAGCCTCACTGCAGACTTGTCCTTGCCTCTAAAGCAGCCGCTACTAAAAGCCCAGGCAGAGGGCTGAGAACAGATGAGCACTTATCCCTGGGTCCCATATTCCTGTGAAATCATTTGCATCCTGTTAAGCAAATTTGCATAAAGTTGGAGCCAAGAGAGCTTGGCTGGCTTTCCAGGCTGTGCTCTTCCTCCACACTGCGCTGGCCACCATGCTTTATCACTATTTATGAGGGTGGGAGAACAAGACAGACCCCCAGTTAGAATCAGCATAAAAATGGACTCCTTCCCCACACTGCCACGAAAATCAGTGTCCTCTGGGGTACGCGAGTGAAGGAACTCTGAGATGTAACCTGGCTGCTGCCTCCTTTGTTATGACAAGAGTTTATTTTCTATGACTCTGACCTGTGGCCTGAAAACACAGCCTCTGCTGGGGTTGTATTGATCCAGGCAGGCACACGCACCTGAACGTCATGGAGCTCAGACTCTGGCTCGTGGGCCTCCGGGGAAACCAAACTCACCACCCTTCATTCCAGAAAACCACAGGCTGCCACCCTGAGAGCAGCGTTGACCCCAGTGGTCCCGTTCTCGCTTCAGCCAGGTGTGTGGAGGGCACCCTCGAGGTACAGGAGCGACTCTGGACGCACACACCCGTCTCTCTTCCTTTGGGACCGAGGGGCCCAGGCTGCAGGTGGCAAGTGAACAAAGTAAACGGCACAACTGGGCAGGCAAGTGTCGAGGGGAAAACACCCGGAAAACAATTTGATACTATTTAACATTGCTGTTATTTTATTTCAGCTGCCTATCTCTTTCTCGGACGATTTCCCAGAGAAATTCCATTTTCATTACAAAAAGGGTTTCTTATGCCAGGGAAAAGACTGTGGCACTATTATTGCACTGTTACTTCTACTAAGGTCATCTCAGATGGTATGTCTACGTCTACGGGAGATAAATGGTTTGCTAAACAGGCTTCTCCACATCCTGCCGCGGGTTACGTCTGCCCCGAATCATCACTTCTGGGGCCGTGATAGAAGCAGCTTTCTGGAAGCTGCAGAAGAAGGGAGTCATGAGGAAGAGCACCAAGTACTCCATGGACACCTGGGTTCAAATCCCAGCTCAACCTGCGCGTCTGGAGCCTGTGCTCCGCAACAAGAGAGGCCGTGATAATGAGAGGCCCGCGCACCACGATGAAGAGTGGCCCCCGCTTGCCACAACTAGAGAAAGCCCTCGCACAGAAACAAAGACCCAACACAGCCATAAATAAATAAATAAATAAATAAAATAAATAATAAAAAAAAATTTAAAAAAAAAAATCCCAGCTCAACCACCAAAGCAACTGTAATTAGTCGCCTCTCCAAGCCTCATCTGCGAGGCAAAGGACAAAACCACACCAGCCTCCTCCGACTGTCAGAAGAAATAAATGCGTTAATGTAGACAGAACATTTAGCAAGTGTCTGGCACGGAGTAGGCATCCTAGGAACACCTGCTTTATCACGAGTATAGCTGGGGCGCCCCGTTAATGCTGCTGGTACTGCGTAGTAGGCCCACACGGGCAGCTGTCCATGCAATCAGTCAGCTGGCATTACTGGGCACCTACTCTGTGCTCGTCCTGGGCTAAGCCCTGAGTATTCAGTGATGGTCCAGTCGCATCCATACTCCTCAACTCCTATGAACCTTGCTGACTCTACCTTTGAAATGACTGGCGCGGTTGTCCCATCTCAGTGGGAAGATGGGGCAGGTGTGCAGGGGCAGGTGCCCAGCTCCATCCCAAGATGGACACCTGCCCCATCTTCCCATCTGCCTCCCTGCTGCCCTCCCCCCAACACACACACACACACACACACACACCACCACCACCACCCCCCCCATCCTGCTAGAAACCTTCACCGGCTCTCCACAGCATGAAAGATCAAATCTGAATTCCTTAGGGAGACACTCAGGGCCTTGGTGAGTCAGCCTCAACTGGCCCTCAGCTTCACCTCCTTCACTCCACCCCATAACACCTATATTCCGGTCACGCTGACCTCTGTACCACTGCCTAGCTTGTCACAACCTTCCCTGACTCTGTTGATTTGCACATGGTAGCCTTTCCCATTGTCCATGGAGCAAGCTCTTACTTATCCTTCAAGACCCAGGCCAAATGGCTCTTCCTCTGTGAAGCCATCCTTAACTTTCTCAGGAAAAAACTCACTGGATTATCATATTCGTTTGTGTGTCTGTCTCCCCAGGAGACTGCCCTCCACAAGGCCAGAGAATCACGTCCAGATGCCTAGCAGGCACAGAGAATGTGAAATGAACAAAGGACCACATTTTATTGTACGATGGCTTCAGATTGAAGTCCTGAGTCAGATGCTCAGAGTTAAGGCATTGTAAGGCAGCTCCTCACACGAGCCACTCTGCGTGTCACGCAGCTACTCTAAATATGCAAACAGTGTAATATGTGCACAGTGAGGAAAATTTAGGTAGAGCAATACAGCAAAAATTCCCCCAGAAATCACAATATCCATATCCACTTGGGTCAAGTTCCTATTAATTCTCCACTCAAAAAAGTGAGTTAGGGCTTCCCTGGTGGCGCAGTGGTTGAGAATCTGCCTGCCGATGCAGGGGACACGGGTTCGAGCCCTGGTCTGGGAAGATCCCACATGCTGTGGAGCAACTGGGCCCGTGAGCCACAACTACTGAGCCTGCGCGTCTGGAGCCTGTGCTCCGCAACAAGAGAGGCCGCGATAGTGAGAGGCCCGCGCACCACGATGAAGAGCGGCCCCCGCTTGCCGCAACTAGAGAAAGCCCTCGCACAGAAACGAAGATCCAACACAGCCATAAATTAATTAATTAATTAATTAATTAATTAATTAAAAAACTTTAAAAAAAAAAAGTGAGGTAGGAGAAGAAATGGAATGTAACAGGTAAATATCATTTAAGGTCTTTTGGTCTATTTTTAACTTCATTTTTTTCACACTACTATTGCTTTGCTTCCTCTCTTTCATCCTCTGGAATGAGTCACTCCACTTAAGTGGATTTTTCAGATGACTGAAGCCTAAACTTTTAAAAAAATTTTAACCATTTGGAATGGAGATGCTTCTGAAACTTATTCCCCACTTTCCCTGAACTCGTTAACGCTTCCTACAGAAAATAAGCCTGTCTTGATGGGTCAGCAGCATCCTTAGGAATAAGTAAGACTGTCCCCTGCTTACACCCCACTGCTAACCTCGAGGGCGGCTGAGATCTTCATTCCTGTCTGCCCCACACAGAGGGGCCTCACATGGCTGTGTGTTTTAGTTCCCGGGCCAGCCTTAATAGCGCTGTTATCCTATTTCTTATGATCAGACGCTTCAAGTAGTTTTTTAATAATTTGCTGACCTCCTCTGCCAGCTCAGTACTAATTAACTCTATTTGCAGTTTCTACTGGCTGCGGAAAAATGATAACTAATCTTGTGAGGAAGTGTATTTTTTGAATCGGGTGGAAAGTTATTCAGCCTTAAAAAGAAATGAAATTCCCACACACGCTGTAACAGGGATAAACCTTGAAAACGTTACATTAAGTGAAATAAACCAGACACAAAAGGACAAGTATGATTCCACTTATTTGAGGTACCCAGAGTAGTCAAATTCACAGAGACAGAAAATAAAATGGTGGTTACCAGGGCCTGGGAGGAGGAGAGAGTGGGCAGTTATTGTTTAATGGGTACAGAGTCTCAATTCAGGCTGATGAAGAAGTTCTGGGCATGGATGGTGATGTGAAGGTGCTTAATGTCGCTGAACTGTGCACTCGGAAATGGTTAAAATGGTAAATTTTAGTTATATATGTTCTATCACTAGATACACACACATATATATATATATATATATACTTAAAGCAAACCTGTTAAGAATGATGGCCACGCTCTTATGAGTAATGGATGTGACCTTTAATTTAGCACGTGAACTTTGTGACATCCTTCTGCATAGCAGGGGTTGAAATTACTTCCTCGTTCCTAGCTGGATTGAGGATCATCAGAATTGCTTAAACAGAGATCTCTGAGGGCGTTAATGGACTTTGCGGTCATAAAGGCCTTTTATTCACAAATGACAATGCTGGTGACAAAGGGGTACTCTTTATATCCATGTGGACACTATGAATAATCCCAGGGAGAACTGGGACAGAGGAAAGGAGGGCTTTCTCTTCACACCGGAAACCAAGCAGCCCATCCTGGGCACAGATTCCAAACCTTTCTCTTGTCCTGAGATCAAGCCAGAAAACCCCAGGGTCACGTACTTAGCTGTGAGAAGAGCAAAGATCCTAATTATCTTTAGGATTTGTAAAAGATACATAAGGCATCCTTTTAAATATTATACTGTTGGGTTATAGCTCATAAATGAAACAGTTTAGGTTATATTGGACCAATATTTTTAAAGCAGTCTGGTCCATAAAAGAGAGAGGGTATAGCTGGTGGGGTTTCAGTTCGGTGAACACAGAACCCAGGGTTGGGGGAGTTTGGTGTTGAACTCTGTCTCGCTTAGTGAAAGGTTACTGTTGTCCCTCTGCCTGAATAATAATTCCCCTTCCTTTTTTGCGTTCTTATGAAACACCATGAAGTTCTACTCTAAAAGTTATACATGTTGTGCCTGGGAGAAATGTTTAATTTTTAAATTCATATATGCTTTATTAAACAAACCTCTTAAAACAGTTTTTTTTCCCTCCTGAATTTGAGTTACTTCATTCTGCACATGAGCCTAAAAGTAAAGATTCCATCTATATGTGTTTAATAACACCAAGAGATATAAAAATTAAAGAGACTGCAGGGGAAAAAAGAGATTGCTTAATAAGGAGCCTAGTAAGAGTTTCCTATCTTGTCAGAATTTGGTGTTTAAGTTTCTTTTAAGAAAATAGTTTCCTGGCCCATGAGGACACTCCCTGAGCCCTGCAGATCCTGGTCAAATGTTATGATGGAAACACTGTGCTGTTCTAGGCCAAATGTACCCAAATTAAACCAAGGGGGATGGAAAGAACGGCCCCTTGATGCACCGTGGTTGCTGAAGGTGGGTTTGTTTATGAGCAGAATAAAATTTACAGCTAAATATAAAAACAGATACACCGTCATCGTATAAACTGGAGTAACATGTCATTCCTCCTCTGGACTCCTGGAAAAAAACACGGAGGTCATGCCTAAAATAAGAACAGTGAAGGGCCGGGGATCACACCAGGGGTAAAACCGCAGACTTTTCCCACTTTTGATTAAGGCATTAGGCAGGTTACAATCGGACAGTGAGCTCATTTCTCTTGAACCAGGAAAGCACTGTGGGTTTGTTATTCCAACACACACACTGACCCCGGGGAGAGTTTCTGAATCAGGTGTCTAGTCTTGGTATGAAGCAGTGATTACTACTTATTTTTCAAAGGCTATTTATACAGACTATTGGAGCCAAAGAGGAGAGAGACAGAAACATTTTGTTTCTGTGTGTGTGTGTCTCTCTCTTTTCTTTTTAACTATAAAAGAACTTTAAAAAGTCCATGTAGTGAAAGATTTCACCTCCTAGTTACTAAAGTAAAGACGGCTAATTGGCTTCCTAAAGAGACACAAAAGAAACCAAAAAGTCACATGCATCAAATTGTTATTTTTCATAGGTTTCTGTTTTAAATTTTCAAAAATTTCTCCAAGTTTCAGAGGACATCAGTGACCACTTGGATGGCCTAAAAAAGCATCTGGTTTTGCCTCTTACTAGGCAGGGTGACTTGATTTTGCAGAACCTGTTTCCTCATCCGTAATTCCACTTCCTACCCTCGGGGGAGGTTACTGGGGTTAAATAATCTTCTATCCATAAAAGTGTTAAACCCAGAGTGTGGCACATATTGGGGTTCAATTAATGTTAGTTTCCTTCCTTCCTCCTGACTGTCAGTGACGGAGCCAATGACCAACATTGTGGGAAACGGGAATGGGGATCTGGCAGGGTCAGTAGGGGTAATGGGGAAAGTGCTCCAAACATTTGAGCCCAAATAGTAGGTCTTCTTTAATCCTATATTGAGCATGGTAACCCATTTTAAACTGATGTAAGGGCTGTATCATCCTAATATATTAATTTTAAGGCAGAACACTATGTTTTCAGCTATTCATTTTTAAAAAGCCCTTCAACCTCCTCCGGGTAAACTGCGATACTACTAGAAGAACCTCAAAACGAATATACGAAGTTAATATTGCCCCATCAGCACTCCTGTATTAAATTCCCCTGTTTTTGTTATGTTGTAGCCCCAATATTACATTGTTAATTATTTGCCTGTTTACTGTTCTGACCTCCCCACAATGCTGGATTCACACGAGGTATGAGAGACAGTCCACAGCTGTTCTGTTTTCTGTTACAGCCCCAGCACTCTTACAATTATTTGTTGAATGAACGAAGCTGAACTAATGCATAAGCCACATGGCCTTTAGGAACTGAGGAAATCCTACTGATGAAAGCTCCACCATTTTTTCAGTTCAAAAACCACTTCACTCACCAAATTTATGTTGGTTACCTAAAGACAGGAGCCCGATCTTAAAAGTAAATAAAAACATAGATTGCTAGTTAGATGCCAATAATCAGAAACAATCGTTTATATATAATTCCATTTGCCCCCTGCTGAAAGGGGCTGTTTTCTAGAACCCTCACGTTGAGTTTTAGCAAATTCTCACATCCACCATACTACGGTTCCCTTAGAAGGCATTTCAAGGTCAAGTGCGCCCAGCTCACAAGCCCATCCACGGGCATCACATGGCAAACAGTTAGATGTCCCTCTGCCGTTAACATGAAACACATCTCAAAAGCTGTATCAAAGGAAGGAAAATAACCTGAAACGTGAAACTACATTTTAATTTTCCTGAAAATGTTTGAGATAAAGAGCAGCAGTGGATACTGTTTTCCAAAATTAGATATACTTGATTAGGTTTCTATTGAGGAATCGGTGTCCTTATGAAAACACACCCTGAGAAGCACCACAGTATAAAGAAATATCCTGGAGGCTGGCACTGAATTCCCGCTTCTCTTGACTTACTGGCTCTCATGTAGCTTTGTTAGTCAAAGTTTTCTCTTCACGTGTGAATAAACAAATAACAAAAAGAATGTGGGAAGAGGAAGGCAGAGAGAAGTGGGAATATATCAATAATACCAGCCTTACCTAGAGTTTTGTGAAGATCAAATGGGCCAACAGATCCGAATTCCTCCAGAAACTTTAAAATCCTCCATCAAGGCAAGAGACTACTGTTGTAATGTTTTCACCTGGAAAATAATTCTCTGGAAACTGCCTTTCATAACTGAATTCTTTCTTCAAACACACCTTTATTAACTGATTGTTAATGAAGATTTATTGCAATGTGAATTCCAATAAAATTAAGTTTTCAACCAGGCAGCGTTAATTTAAGACAATGGCAAATTTAAAATATACTCTTCTATAAACAGAACGTTGACCGTATTCTTTTCAAAGCGACGAGAGAAGAAAGACCGCTGTAACTGAAGAAGAAATGAGCAACGCTTTGAAGCATTCAGTCAATCACTACATCTTCCTAAAAACCTCTCCACTCCAGTCCTAATCATCGCTCAAAGCTAGCAATTCCCTGCGCTCCTCACCACCCGTCCCTCTTCACCAGGAACACGGTGTCTGCTCGTTTACTGAGTCAACCTCCCACCTGTCACTAACATCGCCATCTCCTTAATCAAGTGGAGCCAGAGTGACCTTTCTAGAATAAACCCCGCCATGGCGGTACAACTCCAGCCTCACCTTTCTGGTCCGCCTCACTGGCACTCCTCATGCCAGCCAGGCTGGGCTCCTCCGCCCCTGCAACTCCCCACGTGCTCTCTTGCCTCTGGCCTTTGTTCTCGGGGTTCTGTCTGCTGTCCATCTCTGCTCCTCCTCCCCACACCCCTAGGTTTCTTCCAGCTCATCCTCCAGGCTTCAGCTCCCTTTCCTGGGAAAACTTCCCTGACTCTAATAAATGCCCCGACTGGGGTTGCATTTCTTCACCCCCCAGCTTCCCCCCTCCCCAACCCCGCTCTTCTGCAGTTGCTGTTTCATGAACTCCACCCCCCCAGACTGCAAGCCAGCTCTGTGCAGCTCTCACCTCCCGAGGCTGGCCTACAGCATGCAGCCAATGGGGAAAAACTGTGCACGATAAAGGAATAACCCATCTCCTGTTCTGTCTGCTTTAACTGTGTGATCCAACACACACACACACACAGAGCAATTATTTTCCGGAAAACACAGAGATGCAAGTGGGCCCTTCCTAATATGAACGAGGACATCTTTTTCAACTTCATTCCGAGCCAAACAGGTAGAGAGCTTTGAAGGAAGAGTCAAGTGTCTCAACTCGTATTAAATTTCCCCAAAGTTTCCATATTTGAAAACCACTAATTTACTCACTGGCCATGCCCTTTCAATATTCCCTACAAAAGGTATTTTCAAATTCCATTTGACATGTACTTTCATCAGTTAATTTTTAATTGAGCCAAATATTAAACGCTCACATTAACCGGACAAAGCATGTTTAGCTACTGAGTTGCAGTGACAGCTTGTGTTATTCTCACACACAGGCCAAGCATGAAATAGAAAACTAATAACCCCTTAAGTGTATTCTCAAAGTATCATTTATGGGAAAGAAAACTACAGTCAAAGGAAACTTGTGCAATGGCTGTCATTTTTTTCCCCCTGAGCCGCAAGCTGTTACAAAGCAGGGAAGCTCATTTTCTCACGGATCCGGAGGAGCTCAAGAATCCCACTGTCACTGGACGGATTCATTAAGAAGGAATCTGGCAGCAGCATAGGGGACAGACACTTTGGAGAACGGGCCAATTATCTGGGTGTCCTTTATAATTTGAAGTTTCTGAATTCACTTATAGATAAGCCACTTGAAGAGGGTCTGGCAGTGGTAACATAATGCACAGATGGCCACGGAAGAAACGAGAGGGAAGAATGGAAGATGTGGGGGAAAAGAGAATTTGCTTGTGGTTTCATTCATGGGGACAGATCTGTAAGCTGACACATCCCTCTTTTGAAAAAGCCCCTGGAGAAGTATGGTCAAGCTTCATTACAAGTAAACAAATCATACAATCTTTCTCCAACAGATGACAAATGATGAGCAACGATGCTTTGGAGTTTGCTTCATGCCAAGGAACGAGGATTCTCAAAATGCAAATTCCACCAGTTCTTAAAAAACCACAAAAAGGCTGTGATGCTTGCTTCAACCAGAACAGAGAACTTAGCCCAAAGCTGCCAGGACAGTGGTTTGCTCCGTGCCACCCTTGGTGGTCTTCTTGTTGGTCAGTGTCTGGAGAAATGAAATCCTAGGTTCTCTTTCTTCTGGGAACACTGAGCTGTACCAACTCCCACCTTGTACTGGCTGCTTGTTTTTAGGGGAGAATAACTAGGGGACCATTTATCCTTGTGACTTTTATGCTACAGTTCTTTTATACTTTAACTACAACAATAATAAGAGAGGAAAAACCACTTTGTTCCCACTGTGAGAACCATGAACAAGTCCTGCTTTTTTTAATGATAAGATAAAAAAATAATGAATAATTTTAGATGTCAAGACTTTGACTGTCTGAACTGGGCCTGAGACGAGAAACACGAGAATTGAGAGCAACTGTGCACATATATGCAGACTGTGTGCACGTATTTTTTGTATAAACAGACACAATGTGACAATCAATGGGCTAGTCTCTAATATTAGCATTAAGGACTTTCGTGAAAGTTGAATGTTTATTATAAAGCAACATCTAGAAGATTCCTTTTCAGGTATGAATGACAAACTTTTTCAATTCAATGGTGAAGGATGAAATCAAAACACTTTAGGTATTTTTCTTTGTTCACTGTTACTAAATATTAATGGATCAGTGGGATGGGACATTTGGAACACATGTGTCCCTATAATGGGATGTTATAGAGTGGGACACACATACTCTATTTAATAAGTGGGGTGGGACATTAGTTGGTTAGGGTGACTTTGATGTCCAAAGTGATCAAAATCCATTTATTCAATCAACAATCATTCTGTGCACCTATTATCTACTATGCTGGGTGCAGGTTAAATGTAATAGGAGGACTATTTTTTTTAATTTATTTATTTTTTGGCTGCGGCACTCGGCATGTGGGATCCTAGTTCCCTGACCAGGGATCGAACCCACGCCCCCTGCAGTGGAACCTCGGAGTCTTTACCACTGGACCGTCAGGGAAGTCCCAGGACTATTTTATTAAGTAAGGAATTGCCAGTGAAGGAGAACACCTTGACTGTTTAAGACCCCTACAAAGGGAGGACACTATTAGGAGGTTGAAACGACACTCATCTGACTCAAGGTGAATTATCTTTTAAGTAGGCAAACTGGTTGTGGGGAACCAAGCTCTGAACAGTAAAACTTCAAGTTAATCACCTTCATTCAATCCACAGAAGTCCTCAGAGGACTTTGGGGGAAAGGCAGTGTAGAAACAGCAGTAATAAAAGAAGGTAGAATCAGTGGGGGCAGCTAGGACCACTTTTGGAAATAAAGAGGAAAATGGGAAATCTACATGGTCTGGGGAAAAGGCATAGGGTATTCCTGCCCCAACTTCTCTCTTCTAGATCCTTAAGACCAACTGCTGCTGGGCATTTCCACTTGGATATCCTATTGGGAGCTCAAGTTGAAAATGTCCAAATTAAGTTCATCACATGTATCCCACAAAACAGTCATTGTTCTTATCTTTCCTTTCTCTCTGAAGGACAATATCATTTTTTGAGCCAGCTGGGTTTTGAACTTGTGTCCTCTGCTTCTTTCCCTCCCTCATTTCTCACGTTCAATCTCTTCTCAGTCCTTTGGGTCCACTTCTCCACCAGCCCCCCACACCTGTCCCCATTCCCCCACTGCCATGGTTCCAACTTCCTGCCTGGCCTCCCACTGTCCAGCCTCAGTCATTGTCAATCTTCCACAAGCCCACACATCCTGCCTTGTCTCAGAACCCTTTCGATATCCTTTTAACATCTACCAAGTTAAACACCAACCTCTCAACTTAGGGCCAGTCTTATCTCACCAGAGATCTCTCAGACTCTTTACAATCCCCCAGCAACGCCTCATGCATTCCTGCCCGCTCTGCATCCTCCAGCCCAGCTACCTGGAATGCCCTCTCCCCACATCTCCCAACTATTATCTCCGGCATAAAGCTCTTCCAGATCCCCTTCTACCTGGCCTGGATCGCTCTGTCCACTAAAGTGTGTAAAGGATTACAGCACTTTACACAGTACTTGTCTTAGTCTCACTATTGGTAGGCAAGTTCCTTAGAGGCAAAGGTTATCGTCCACATTTCTCACTCAAGTGAAACATCTGGCATAGAGCTTTGCACATAGTAGGCCCTCAATAAACGTTTTCTCAATGGAAAAAGGTAGTGTGCATGCTCTACAAAATAACAAGATCTTTATAATACTTTCCGTTCCCATCACTGCCCTGGTTGCTAGGAACTCCTTGGGGTTAAGATTTGCAAACAACTGCTCATTTTCCTTGATTAAGACTTCTTCTTATTGTTTTCTCCTTTTTTTTTTTAAGGGATTATTTATTTATTTGTTTGTTTGTTTATTTATTTATGGCTGTATTGGGTCTTCGTTGCTGCGTGCAGGCTTTCTCTAGTTGAGGTGAGCGGGGGCTACTCTTCGTTGCGGTGCGCAGGCTTCTCATTGCGGTGGCTTCTCTTGTGGAGCACAGGCTCTAGGCACACAGGCTTCAGTACTTGTGGCATGCAGGCTCAGTAGCTGTGGCTCGTGGGCTCTAGAGCACAGGCTCGGTAGTTGTGGCACACGGGCTTAGTTGCTCCGTGGCATGTGGGATCTTCCCGAACCAGGGCTCGAACCTGGGCCCCTGCACTGGCAGGCAGATTCTTATCACATCGTTTTCTTCTTATACTGTTATTTAAATATTTAGTAAGTGGCTCTGCATCATTATACTTAAAATTTTGTTAGAAAATAGCTCCAAACCACCTCTAAAAGTTTTCAGCTTTAAAAAGAGAGAGAGAGGTAGATAGACACATATCCCAGCAGGAATTCATAAAGAAAATAGCTAGGAGAGACTTTCAAGATGGCGGAGGAATAAGACGTGGCGATCACCTTCCTCCCCACAAATACATCAGAAATACATCTACATGTGGAACAACTCCTACAGAACACCTACTAAATGCTGGCAGAAGACCTCAGACTTCCCAAAGGCAAGAAACTCCCCACGTACCTGGCCGTGTGGCTGACAGGGTCTTGGTGCTCCGGCGGGGTGGCAGGCCTGTGCCTCTGAGGTGGGAGAGCCGAGTTTAGGATACTGGTCCACAAGAGACCTCCCAGCTCCACATAATATCAAACAGCGAAAGCTCTCCCAGAGATCGCCATCTCAATGCTGAGACCCAGCTCCACTCAACGACCAGCAAGCTACAGTAATAGACACCCTATGCCAAACAACTAGCAAGACAGGAACAAAACCCCACCCATCAGCAGAGAGGCTGCCAAAAACCATAATAAGATCACAGACACCCCAAAACACACCACTGGACGCGGTCCTGCCCACCAGAAAGACAAGATCCAGCCTCATCCACCAGAACACAGGCACCAGTCCCCTCCACCAGGAAGCCTACACAACCCACTGAACCAACCTTAGCCACTGGGGGCAGACACCAAAAACAGTGGGAATTACGAACCTGCAGCCTGTGAAAAGGAGACCCCAAACACAGTAAGTTAAGCACAATGAGAAGACATGGAAACACACAGCAGATGAAAAAGAATTCAGGGTAATGATAGTAAAGATGATCCAAAATCTTGGAAATAGAATGGAGAAAATACAAGAAACGTTTAACAAGGACCAAGAAGAACTAAAGAGCAAACAAACAGTGATGAAAAACACAATAAGTGAAATTAAAAATTCTCTAGAAGGAATCAATAGCAGAATAACTGAGGCAGAAGAACGGATAAGTGACCTGGAAGATAAAATAGTGGAAATAACTACCACAGAGCAGAATAAAGAAAAAAGAATGAAAAGAATTGAGGACAGTCTCAGAGACCTCTGGGACAACATTAAATGCACCAACATTTGAATTATAGGGGTCCCAGAAGAAGAAGAGAAGAAGAAAGAGACTGAGAAAATATTTGAAGAGATTATAGTTGAAAACTTCCCTAACATGGAAAAGGAAATAGTATATCAAGTCCAGGAAGTGCAGAGAGTCCAATACAGTATAAATCCAAGGAGAAACACGCCAAAACACATATTAATCAAACTATCAAAAATCAACTACAAAGAAAAAATATTAAAAGCAGCAAGGGAAAAACAACAAATAAAATACAAGCGAATCCCCATAAGGTTAACAGCTGATCTTTCAGCAGAAACTCTGCAAGCCAGAAAGGAGTGGCAGGACATATTTAAAGTGAGGAAACGGAAAAACCTACAACCAAGATTACTCTACCCAGCAAGGATCTCATTCAGATTTGACAGAGAAATTAAAACCTTTACAGACAAGCAAAAGCTAAGAGAATTCAGCACCACCAAACCAGCTTTACAACAAATGCTAAAGAAACTTCTCTAGGCAGGAAACACAAGAGAAGGAAAAGACCTAAAATAACAAACCCAAAACAATTAAGAAAATGGTAATAGGAACATACATATCGATAACTACCTTAAATGTAAATGGATTAAATGCTCCAACCAAAAGACATAGACTGGCTAAATGGATACAAAAACAAGACCCGTAGATATGCTGTCTACAAGAGACCCACTTCAGACATAGGGACACATACAGACTGAAAGTGAGGGAATGGAAAAAGATATTGCATGCAATGGAAATCAAAAGAAAGCTGGAGTAGCAATTCTCATATCAGACAAAACAGAGTTTAAAATAAAGACTATTACAAGAGACAAAGAAGGACACTACATAATGATCAAGGGATCAATCCAAGAAGAAGATATAACAATTGTAAATATTTATGCACCCAACATAGGAGCACCTCAATACATAAGGCAAATGCTAACAGCCATAAATGGGGAAATCGACAGTAACAGAATCATAGTAGGGAACTTTAACACCCCACTTTGACCAATGGACAGATCATCCAAAATGAAAATAAATAAGGAAACACAAGCTTTAAATGATACATTAAACAAGATGGACTTAATTGCTATTTATAGGACATTCCATCCAAAAACAACAGAATACACTTTCTTCTCAAGTGCTCATGGAACATTCTCCAGGATAGATCATATCTTGGGTCACACATCAAGCCTTGGTAAATTTGGGAAAATTGAAATCGTATCAAGTATCTTTTCCAACCACAACGCTATGAGACTAGATATCAATTACAGGAAAAAACCTGTAAAAATTACAAACCCATGGAGGCTAAACAATACACTACTAAATAACCAAGAGATCACTGAAGAAATCAGAGAAAATAAAAAAATACCCAGAAACAAATGACAATGAAAACACAACGACCCAAAACCTATGGGATGCAGCAAAAGCAGTTCTAACAGGGAAGTTTATAGTAATACAATCCTACCTCAAGAAACAAGAAACATCTCAAATAAACAACCTAAAGCAATTAAAGAAAGAAGAACAAAAAAACCCCAAAGTTAGCAGAAGGAAAGAAATCAAAGATCAGATAAGAGATAAATGAAAAAGAAATGAAGGAAACAATAGCAAAGATCAATAAAAGTAAAAGATGGTTCTTTGAGAAGAAAAACAAAATTGATAAACTATTAGCCAAACTCATCAAGCAAAAAAAGGGAGAAGACTCAAATCAATAGAATTAGAAATAAAAAAGGAGAAGTAACAACTGACACTGCAGAAATACAAAGGATCATGAGAGATTACTACAAGCAACTCTATGCCAATAAAATGGACAACCTGGAAGAAATGGACAAATTCTTAGAAAAGCACAACCTTCCGAGGCTGAACCAGGAATAAACAGAAAATATGAACAGACCAATCACAAGCACTGAAATTGAGACTGTGATTAAATATCTTCTAACAAACAAAAGCCCAGGACCAGATGGCTTCACAGGCAAATTCTATCAAACATTTAGAGAAGAGCTAACACCTATCCTTCTCAAACTCTTTCAAAATATAGCAGAGGGAGGAACACTCTCAAACTCATTCTACGAGGCCATCATCACTCTGATACCAAAACCAGACAAAGATGTCACAAAGAAAGAAAACTACAGGGCAATATCACTGATGAACATAGATGCAAAAATCCTCAACAAAATATTAGCAAACAGAATCCAACAGCACATTAAAAGGATCATACACCATGATGAAGCGGAGGTTTATCCCAGGAATGCAAGGATTCTTCAATATATGCAAATCAATCAACGTGATACACCAAATTAACAAATTAAAGGTGAAAAACCATATGATCATCTCAAGAGATGCAGAAAAAGCTTTTGACAAAATTCAACATCCATTTATGATAAAAACCCTCCAGAAAGTAGGAATAGAGGGAACTTACCTGAATATAATAAAGGCCATATATGACAAACCCACAGCCAACATCGTTCTCAATGGTGAAAACCTGAAACCATTCCCCCTAAGACCAGGAACAAGACAAGGCTGTCCACTCTCACCATTATTATTCAACATATTTTTGGAAGTTTTAGCCACAGCAATCAGAGAAGAAAAAGAAATAAAAGGAATCCAAATTGGAAAAGAAGTAAAGCTGTCACTGTTTGCAGATGACATGATACTATACATAGAAAATCCTAACGATGCTACCAGAAAAGTACAAGAGCTAATCAATGAATTTGGTAAAGTAGCAGGATACAAAATTAATGCACAGAAATCTCTTGCATTCTTATACACTACTGATGAAAAATCTGAAAGAGAAATTAAGGGAACACTCCCATTTACCACTGCAACAAAAAGAATAAAATATCCAGGAATAAACCTACCTAAGGAGACAAAAGGCTTGAATGCAAAAAATTATAAGACACTGATGAAAGAAATTAAAGATGATACAAACAGACGGAGAGATATACCACGTTCTCGGATTGGAAGAATCAATATTGTGAAAATGACTATACTACCCAAAGCAATCTACAGATTCAATGCAATCCCTATCAAACTACCAATGGCATTTTTCACAGAACTAGAACAAAAAATTTCACAATTTGTATGGAAACACAAAAGACCCTGAATAGCCAAAGCAATCTTGAGAAAGGAAAACAGAGCTGGAGGAGTCAGGCTCCTTGACTTCAGACTATACTACAAAGCTACAGTAATCAAGACATTATGGTACTGGCACAAAAACAGAAATATAGATCAACGGAACAGGATAGAAAGCCTAGAGATAAACCCACGCACATATGGTCCCCTTATCTTTGAAAAAGGAGGCAAGAATATACAATAGAGAAAAGACAGCCTCTTCAACAAGTGGTGCTGGGAAAACTGGACAGCTACATGTAAAAGAATGAAATTAGAACACTCCCTAACACCATACACAAAAATAAACTCAAAATGGATTAAAGACCTAAATGTAAGGCCAGACACTATCAAACTCTTAGAGGAAAACATAGGCAGAATACTCTATGACATAAATCACAGCAAGATCCTTTTTGACCTACCTCCTAGAGAAATGGAAATAAAAATAAAAATAAACAAATAGGACCTAATGAAACTTAAAAGCTTTTGCACAGCAAAGGAAACCATAAACAAGACGAAAAGACAACCCTCAGAATGAGAGAAAATATTTGCAAATGAAGTAACTGACAAAGGATTAATCTCCAAAATTTACAAGCAGCTTATGCAGCTCAATATCAAAAAAACAAACAACCAAATCCAAAAATGGGCAGAAGACTTAAATAGACATTTCTCCAAAGAAGATATACAGAGTGCCAACTAACACTTGAAAGGATGCTCAACATCACTAATCATTAGAGAAATGCAAATCAAAACTATAATGAGGTTCACCTCACACCGGTCAGAATGGCCATCATCAAAAAATCTAGAAACAATAAATGCTGGAGAGGGTGTGGAGAAAAAGGAACCCTCTTGCACTGTTGGTGGGAATGTAAATTGATACAGCCACTATGGAGAACAGTATGGAGGTTCCTTGAAAAACTAAAAATAGAACTATCATACGACCCAGCAATCCCACTACTGGGCATATACCCTGAGAAAACCATAATTCAAAAAGAGTCATGTACAACAATGTTTATTGCAGCTCTATTTATTATAGCCATGTCTTGGAAGCAACCTAAGTGTCCATCGACAGATGAATGGATAAAGAAGATGTGGCACATATATACAATGGAATATTACTCAGGTGTAAAAAGAAACGAAATTGAGTTATCTATAGTGAGGTGGATGGACCTAGAGTCTGTCATACAGAGTGAAGTAAGTCAGAAAGAGAAAAACAAATACCATATGCTAACACATATATATGGAATCTAAAAAAAAAAAAAAATGGTTCTGAAGAACCTAGGGGCAGGACAGGAATAAAGATGCAGACGCAGAGAATGGACTTGAGGACATAGGGAGTGGGAAGGGTAAGCTGGAATGAAGAGAGTGGCATGGATATATATACACTACCAAATGTAAAATAGATAGCTAGTAGAAAGCAGCCACATAGCACAGGGAGATCAGCTCGGTGCTTTGTGACCACCTAGAGGGGTGGGATAGGGAGGGTGGGAGGGAGATGCAATAGGGAGGAGATATGGGGATATATGTATATGTATAGCTGATTCACTTTGTTATAAAGCAGAAACTAACACACCATTGTAAAGCAATTATACTTCAATAAAGATGTTAAAAAAAAAGAAAATAGCTAGGAGATAGCCCTGAAATTTTAGATTTACAGGTGCCAACTGGCATCCTTTATAGACTTTCTTTTTTTCCCAAGAGATAAAATATCAATATCTGAAGATGATGATATAATTTGTAATTAACTTTATTCCTATGCTCATTGTAAGAAGGCATTGAACTAAGAAGACTAAGTTTTTGTCCCATATTCCCTTTGAAAATTCTAATGCATCTCAGTAGAATATTCGGCTGCAATTGAATTTCAAAGGTAATACATAGGTATGACATTCATCGTGCTGTAAAGCAGAAGAAATCTTAGTATTTGTGAAGAAGAGTTGGAAAAAGTCAAGAAAAGACAACCTGCAACACTCATGCCTTGTTTGGTGCTCCAAGCATTAGAAGTCATAAACTCTCCATATTCTTTCACAGCTTAAGAAAAGACATTTTAAAAATAGAGAAATATAGTAATTGGAACTGTCACAAGAAAGATGTATTGGTCTCAATGGTAAAATCTCCCTTGGAAAATTTAAGCTTCACTTGACACAGTGGGTCCTTGGGCTGGTTTCAGGAGACAGAGTAAAAAGGAGAGTGGGGTCAGTCATAAGCTTCTGACTCATTATGTTGACGCTGCAGAGAGCTGATTAGCCAATTATTAACTAAAAACGGAATATGGCTCCATCCCTGAAATTCTGAAGGCAAAACAAGGAGCAGAATGGAAATACTGATGCCAGTGAAATTGCTCGTAGAATCTGGTCAATCGCCTAAGAAAATCAGCCAAGTAGTCCTTAGTGCTTTTGTAACTGCTACCAATGGCCACGCCAGCATGTCAGGGAGATTCTCTTTCTAACATGTTTAAGACGGCGTTTGGGGAAGTACTCTTTAGTATAAGCTATTTTAGTTGTTTAGTTAGTCAAACTTTATCTAAGGCTAGAGTATAACCCTCACTCTACTCTCACATTGCAGAGATCAGAGCTAGTACAAACTCTTCCAGCAGATTCTATGTTTTCCCTGCACAGGGTTGGAATTTATGATCTCTGGAGGGAAAGCATCATATCTGATGACAGAATTTTTCCTTGCCCGGTTGCCTGTAGCAAGATTGGAGTAAGGGTTATAATATTCCACCTTGGGCAGACCCCTTTTCTGCCCCCTCTTGCTGGTTATCCAGACATAATGCTCTTTCCTTCAGGTGAATCCCACCCTTCACATGTTGGAAGGTGACAAGGAGCTACCCCTTGGAGGTCTCCCTGTGGTGGGGTGATGGGCAGGTAGGGGTCAGTGATGGAGGCTGGCAGGAGAGGGGAGGGTCCCCGATGAGAAAGCCCACACGGCTTTGGAGAAACAATCATTCCGTCATCATTCTCACTGAAGGACAGCTGGGTTTATCTTTTGTCTGGCAAATAAAGAGCAGAGAAATCGTGTTGGCACTACAAAATCGAGCACAGATCAGAACATGCAGCAATCTACGAAAATACTTTTAGAAATGAAAATGGCTTTGTCGTAACTTCAAAAGTTTTACAACCTCCATTTAAAGAAAGAGGACCACGTGTAAAAGATGTTAGATGGTAAACACCTGCTCTTCAGGAACACAAATGTCACAGTGGACTAGGAATTTCTATAAGTAGCGTTTTGGAAGAGAAGCCTCTTAATAAACAGAACAGTGCTAGAACCTAAAACCAAACCAAAACAAAAGCTTTTGTTTTAATCTCTCCCCTGTTCTGGTTCAAATCCACTTGGACTTGTCTGCATACCAGAATGATTTAAGAAAGATAGTTCTTCAAATTAATCTATTCTAATCAACCTCATCAGAGTCTCGGGTGTCTTTTACCAAAAAAAAAAAAATTAATGAAATACTTTAAAAACTGCAGGCTAGTGTTTATTAAGTCTTCATAATATGTAGAAAGAGCACCTAATGGGTAAATATTTACCAAGGGAACTCCCCCTGCCTTTCAGTTCTCTTAAGCGTACGTCCGTGTAACATAGTATTTTTTAAATCATCTATGTTTCTCCTCCTAGTTAAATCAGGCCTAATGCACACATGAACAACCATATGGTTAGAAATAACTTTTTCAGACAAAGATTGAAGTGTATGCAAAATAACACATCCTTAGGGTTTTGTTTTGTTTTGTTTTGTTTCTTCTTTTTCCCTCTAAATCTGAGAGTTTAGAATCATCTTGTCAGGCTGTGTGGCAACTGAGTTCACAACGACATCTCCAGCCCTGGTCTGTGAGGGCATCCAGGGCAGGGGAAAAGCCTTCCTCCCTGGACCCCCAAACTAACCCAGGGCCGGGCACATAGAAGACTTGCAGTCATGTCTGTTGAATAACTGTCTCCGTCCTTGGCTGACTCTCATCGTTAACTGCGTTTCGATGTCAAGCACTGATTTTGTTTGAATTGCACCTCAAATACGATATATCTCTGGGGGAAAAAAAAAACCTTTTTACTTGTACACTACAAATACAGTGTTGTTTTTCCAGCACAAATGCGCTTCTGCTGAAATACTGCTTTGCTAAAGTCTTGCGAAGACACGATGGATGACCTCAGAAATGGGTGCGGGGACGTGCTGAGTGGGAGAGACCACCAATAATACCCACAGCACCCACACACCTGCTTTATGAGTGGGTTTGTCATCCTCCAAAAAGCTGACTAGGACTGGGAGTCGAGATAAAGAAAAACTATTTAAGAGTTTGGCTTAAAAAAAAAAAAAAATCTGTGGCTTTCTGTTACCTGGTGTGCTGGGTAGCCTAATAACATTTAGCAATTCTGAAATGTACCGGTTCAATCAAGGATTGCTAAAAAGATCAATCAGTTCTCACTAGAAAGCACAGCTAAAAGTAACAGGATGCACAGAAGAAAGCCATGTTTTCGACCGACATTAAACAGCAACAAAGGCCCTAAAACAGAAAAGAGAACTGAGTGAACTATATAATTTTACAAAAGTCCCCAAAAGCAATCGCTCAACAGCACATAACTGCAAACTCTAGGAGCAATAATGTATCTTTCTCTGCAAAATAAATTACTGAAAGGGGTCATGTGATTCTTAGCAGGCAGAAAGACGCACTTTCCCAAGGAAAGTTCATCATTAAATATATTATTTAAGACTGGATCATCTTCAGGCTATTTTTAATCCTATCATTTTGCTGCCAAAATTGGCTATAAGCAGCTGAAACTCAGCCACTAGAAAACTGAGGCTTTTTCATGTATTTTGTACACTGGCCTGAGAATAGTATTGCTTTCCAGTTAAGCAAACGTTTGGGTAGATGTGGACTACATACAGAAAAGAGAAACTGCTTGCTGACCAACTAATAAAAAGGAAGCCACCCTCTACTGGATGTGGAGAAGTAAGTTCCTGTCTTCCTAAACCACAAAGACCAAATGACAAACACACAAAAAAAGTCGCACCACCATGTCATCAACAGAACGAAGCCAATATCCAAGTTACGGCATCGCATTCTTGCAGCTGTCAAACATCTCACTCTCTCCTAAGACATGAAGCGAAATGTTGTCACGTTTCTCAGTTTGGAGGGCGCCATCAATGTTCATTCACCATCAACTTGCCCAAATCTCAACCCTCTGCTTGCAAGAGCCCCTTGGTCGTGAAGCGGTCTCAGGGCCCCTGAACTCATCTACAGAATTTGAACTGTGTTACAAGGGGATCAAACAATACCGAATGGAGCTATTAAAAGAGCTAAATTTCCTGTCTTTAACTGGAGTAGAAAAGCTATCTTACTTTCATGGGGTCTGTAATGCCAACACAAATTGTATAGCTACCACGCAAAACATTCTTGAGAGGATGGAGCTTATAATAATTTCTCTCCTGTCTCTCTTGCATTCCAGTCTATTTCTTCCAAGGGTCAGATCACTCTAGTGGATACATGGGAAATATTCAGCATCCTAGGTAATATTATGGACCCGCGGGGCCACTGGAAAGGTACACTGTAGGATCCATCCCAGGTTGCCGTTTTTCCTAAAAGGCGTCCACGAGAATCGATGGTCAGTGATGGCAGCCAGCATCTCTAACTCTCACGTGCACACAAACACCTGTAGATGTGGCGAACCACAGATTCTGACTCAGAAGCTCTGGGGTGGGACCTGAGACTCTGCATCTCTAAGAAGCTCCCAGGTGACACCCAGGCTGCTGGTCCCTGAGCCACACTTGGAACGGCAGGGTCTCGGACATCTCCTAGAACTGCTGCCTCCCTCTGGAAGCCTTATTCAGACTTAGGAATAAAGCCATACTCCACTCCACAGCCAACTTCTTCTTTAGTCTTTATATAATTTGTAGACTTCTAGGACCATCTCTCAGACACCTATCATCCAAGGCCCTGCTTTCTCCAAGTTATGGAACATGGAATGCAAACTGTTTTTCCTCGGTCTCAGAAGTAGCAGCAGCAAAGAAAAAAAATGTGACTTAGAATCTAAAGCCCCCATAAGAATAGATTCAGTAGACGAGCTGATCCACCGAGTCTTGTAGACAGTACAAGTCATTGTCCAACGTTAAAATAATGTGCTAGCTCTCTTCTGAAATTTTACCATCCTTACTGAGTCCTTTACACTGCAAGACGCAACATATTATTAGAGATGCAACACTGATTGGTGCAAATTTGGAGGAAACTCTGTCTGTATGCCAAATGCTTAAAATAAAAATTTAGGTTCATAATGCACCTTTGAAAGGATAAGTACATCAGGCTCTCAAGTACTACCACTTTTATTATTCCAAAGTGTCCATTTATGATTGCATTTCCTGATATATACTTTTTTTTTTTGCCAAAGTCCTCTGCTTTCCTATTTAGTCATCCATCTATATGTTGTCCTGAAAGCTACACATTTTACCATCAGCTATTTGTGCTTCTATATGATTTATTTTTACTATAAGAGGTTTTGTCAAAAAAAAGTTTATCATGTTCTACGATATGTCATTGTGGTTTGGCATCATAAAATGTAGCCTCTACATTTATCAACCTCAGATACCTGTTGACCACAAAGATAGGCTCTACTAAGAAAACTCTATTTTGAAAGGAGGAAAAGGTGAGCCTTCACTTAAAAAGAAAATTCAACTGTATGAGATGTTAATATACCACAACTCGACAATAAAGATCAAGATTATATCTTAATTTCTATCATAAACATATGTCTCCATTTCCCATCTTTTTATTAAATTACTTGACACATGACAGTTACCACCATGGATTTCTTTCAACTAGAAAGAAAATTTTTTAAATTTTTTTCACAAAAATATGTAATAGTCAACTGTTGTTATATTAGTTTTACTTTGGTCTTAAAATGATCCTTTTGGCGTCTGGAAGTCCCTACCTCTTTGGTTATGGTGGTTAAAAATAAAACCACCTACTTAACCAAACATTTAACAAAAATATTCTTTACACACTTCACTGAACTCTTCCAGAATTACTAAAGATCTGATAATACCAGATCTCGAAAAACAAACAATTCACAAAAAACATTTAAATGTTAGAGATTAAATGGGGATGTTTTACTTTTAAACACTGAACAGTGGCATCAATATTTTGTCAACTTTGGTCAAGTAGGATCAGATGTTCATGTCAGTCATCTACTTTTCTTGGCCTTTTCTCTTTTTGGCCCCTTACCATTAGCACACTTTGTAAACTGTAGTAAAATATGTAATGTGCTTCTTGAAATCGAATCCACCTGTAGTGACTTCTAAGCTTTTTGCTCCTGTTAGGTCCTATAAAATAATAACATTAGTAATTCTCCCTAGAGACTGTGAAAGGAAGCACTGAATTGCATCCTTTTTCAAAGACAGTTCTTCAGATTAAAAGACAAGAATTATTCCCCTTTCACTTTTTCACAAATTAATCACTTCAGATATAAAGTGTAGATGTCAATTACACTTCTTCAGTCTTAGGATCTGTACCCCTCCCCCAAAGAACCACACACACAAAAAAAACTTTACGGTGACATGATAGAGGCTCTATCTAGCACAACAGTACCAGGAAAAAAACAGTTCACAGATGTTCCTCAAAAATACAGGCATCAATCACTTCAGCTAAAGTCAGAGCACGAGAATCCACAGCTACGAATCAATTCTTCTACACTTTATATAGATACTCTAGATGCAAGTTTTGCCAGCAGAGGGGACCACCAAATCACGTGGATTCTAGGTGGTGAAAAGTAGAAGATACTAAAATTCCAGTAAACCTCAAAATCACACACAAGTTATAGAACACAAGGTACGCAGCCAATGCAAATTCTGTCACTGACAAAATAAACACCCAGAGGTGAGTCTTCTTCAAGACACTAGATCATGCCCACTAGGAATATGGCACACATTGGAGGCTGGAGTTGCCGGACTTTTGGAAAGTCAACTTACAGCTTACCTCTTTACAAACATCCAGGTGTTCCAGGGGAAAGGGGCTACACTGGTTTTCCTCTTTGGGTAGATCTTACCAAGTGAGTCAGAAAAGGCATGCCCTTGGTCCTCTGGGAGAGTCTGCTCTTCCAACTGGATGGTTCTCAAATTTTAGTACAAAGAAGAAACCCCCAGGGGAGCTTATTTCTGATGCGGATTGCCAGGACCCAGCTTGGCATCTAGTTTACGAGTTGTCCCTGAAATGTCCCATTTCAACAGGCTACTCAGGCCAGGTACCATGATGAGGGGGATCCTCGGACCCCCAGTTTGAGAAACCCTGAAGGGATGCCATTTACCCCAAGATCCTACTGAACAGCAAAGACTGGATCTTTGAACCTCAATGGCTGGCAAGCAAGGGAAACAATTTTGCCGGGAAGCAATGATCACAGTTGGGTTGGCAGGGAGACCTCTGTACAGGGAAAGAGGGAGGGAAGCCACAACCCTGATTTTATTTCATTGGCTCATCGGCCTCCCTTGGCCCAGTAGCCCACCCAGACTCCAACCGCCGCATCTCAGACCCGAGAGGTCCAGCCCAGACTCACATTCAACCAGACATGTACCTACCCAGCCTCCGTTATCCTGGATCCAGGTGTGCAGGTGTCGGTTCAGGTACTCAGTCATCCACAGGGCGATGTTGTCCACCAGGGGGGACATCTCCCGGTTGACGCTCTCCACACACATGACCCCACCGAACTCAAAGAAGGCCACAATCCTCCCCCAGTTCACCCCATCCCTGAAGAGCTCCTCCACCACCGTGGCAAAGCGTCCCCTCGCGGTGAAGGGCGTCAGGTGCAGCTGGCTGGACATCTCGGCGAAGTCGCGGCGGTAGCGACGAGAGAAATCATCACCGGCCTGGCGCAGGGTCAGGTGGACCACAGGTGGCACGGGGCTGAGCGCAGGCCCCCCGGCGGGGGCGGCGGGGGCGGTCTGGGGCGGCGGCGGGGAGGTCCTGGATGGCGCTGGGGTGCGCCCAGGCTGGGAGGAGAAGATGCCTGGCGCGGGGGCGGCCCCCGGGGACGCGGTGCCTGCGTCTCCGGCATCCCACTCGTAGCCCCTCTGCGACAGCTTATAGTGGATGTACTTCATCACTATCTCCCGGTTATCATACCCTGTTCTCCCAGCGTGCGCCATCCTTCCTCCACGGAAAAGCAGCCGGGTACCAACAGCACCTCTCGCCCCCGCTTCCCGCCCCACGGCCCCGCACGGGAGAAGAATAGTTATAATCCAGCTATTTTATTGGATGTGCTTTGCATTCTTGGATGAGGGGGTGTCTTCAGTCACGCGGAACACTTGATTCTGGTGTTTCCCTCTTGGCATGAGATGCAGGAAATTTTTATTTAAATTCCTTTCGGATCTTTATTTCATGAGGCACATTATTAGTTATTGTTAATAGCAGTCTACTTCTTCCGTGATGCTGAAAGGTTAAAAAAACTAATCAGTCAAAATCAGGTGCATTTCCCTTTATACACTGGGTGAAAGCAGGGCACACACACTACAAGTTACACAGCTAAAAAGAATATAATAAACTGCCTGGAAATTAAACTTACTCGAATGCACTTAAAGTTAAAATCTCAACTGTTTCCACTGAAAGTTACATGAAACCCATTTCCTGTGCAAAGAACTTACTTGTATTTTTTCAGGACAGCATGATCCTCTGTCAAGTTTCCTTTTCTGTGAAAACAAATGCATAAGGCAAAGATTCCATCAATCTTCAGAACTCTCCAGTTATAGAGGCTGTGAAACTTGCAAATGAATCAGGAGTTGGGGGCGGAGGGTGTAAAAATTAGGAGAATTTCCAGTTTGATTCCCAGACTTCTCCTCACAGAAATGTCAATCCGTAGGAATCCCAACCGGAGATCTCAAGAGCACGAGCAAAGAAAGGCAGCGGCGGCGGCAGATGAATTACAATTTTCAGTCCAGT
This sequence comes from Balaenoptera musculus, assembly GCF_009873245.2. Classification (NCBI taxonomy): domain Eukaryota; kingdom Metazoa; phylum Chordata; class Mammalia; order Artiodactyla; family Balaenopteridae; genus Balaenoptera; species Balaenoptera musculus. The sequence continues at coordinate 77,745,374 of NC_045798.1, forward strand.
ATTTGCAGAAGTCCTGTGATTTTCCCCCTCTCGGCAATTTACACGCGCACACACACGCGCGGGCACAGACATGGATCTCTGTCCGCGGGACCGCTTCACGCCTCCACGGGAGAGAGACAGGGACCGGGGGCCGGTGGACGAGCCGGGGACGGGGGCAGGAATCCTCTTCTGATTAAACTCCGAACAGCGAACGCATTTTCCGAAAAGCTGCTTGATAAATGAAGGCTGGACGCGCCCGGCCCGCCGGTGCCGAGCGCGAGAAGCCCGCGCTGTGTGTGGTGCGGCGAGGGCTGGGGAGAAGGACGTGGTGGGGGAGGGTTTTATTTTTTCCCTCTTTTCCTAAAAAGGATGACTGCTACGAAGTTCTCCCCCCTGGACCCCCTCTTCCGCTGCACCCCACCGGCGCACCCCGCCTCCGGGCTGCGCACCCTTTCTCCTCCTCCTGCTCCTGCGCGGCGGCGCTGGCGGCGCCCGCCTCCCCCGCGCTCCCGCCGCGCACCCGCTCCGGGCGATGACGGCCGCGCCGGCGGGGAGGGCCTGGCGCCCGGCACCTTCGCTGGCGGCTGCGGCGGCGGCGGCGGCGGCGGCGGCGGTGGCGGCTCGGCGGGGAAACCGAGAGCGGCGGGCGGGAGCGCGGCGGGCGCGGGCGCGGGCGCGGGCGGGGGCGGGGGCGGGCGCGAGGAGGAAGGGGGCGGGCGCGGCGCGGGGGGGCCTGGCCTCTTCATTCTCCTCTCGAACCGACTGGTTTCCTGTACGTACGTCACACGGTTCATTCAAAAAAAGAAGAAAGAAAGAGCCCTCCTCGGAGCCGCCCCGCCGCCCCCTCCGCCCCCTCCGCCCCGCTCCCCTTGCCGGGTTAAAGGAGCCGCGGCCGGCCCGGGAGTGGCGCGCCCCGCCGGGGACTCATGGCGCGCAGGCCCGCGGCCGGGGAGGGAGCGCCCGGGACGGCCCCCGCCCGCTGCGCCCGCCCGCTGGGCCCGGCCGGTGGGTGGCGCAGGCCTCCCGCGCGGCCGCGGCGCGGTGGGTGTGCCAGGGGCCTCGTCGGGCCTGCGGCGGGCCCGGCGCGCGCTCGGAGTCTCCGGGGCCCGCGAGGGGCCGGGGGCGCCCGGGGAGCCGCACGCGGCCGGTCGAGCGGCTGCCGGGGCCAGGAGCTGGGGGGACGCCGACAAAACAAGCGCTGGAAGAGCGCCGGGAATCGCTTCGACCCTTCCTAGCCGTGCGCGCGCGGGGTGTGTGTGTGTGTGTGTGTGTGTCCGCGTCCACACATCGTGTTACCAGGGATTTCGACCCTTTCTAGCCGTGCGCGCGCGCGGTGTGTGCGTGTGTGTGTGTGTGTGTGTGTCCACACATCGTGTTACCAGGGACCTCAGCGCTGCCCTCCCATCAAGAGAGGCGACGCTGCACGTTCATCCGCGAGGGAAGCCCCAAGCATCGTGTTTACTTTCAAGCTGCTTCCTAGGTGTCCACGCACAACATACACTCTGGAGACACCATCCGTGACCGAGGCCACACAGAGCTCTCAGCGGCGCGGCCGAGGGATTAGTGAGGGCTACCAAGGGCTTTCGAGTGGTTAAGTAAATGTTTTTCCTCTGCTCCTAACAATTTCGGCACTGGGTTAGGGCTGAACGCCACGGGGGGCTACAGGGCAACTTTCAGGCCCGCAGCCCCCCAGCCAGGGTGGGTGGGTTTCTAAAGGCCTCCGCGGTCGTCTAGCAGCCAATCTTAGATGTCCGCACCTTCTCGAGTTATCTATACATACACAAACCTATATATTACACACACATATGTACACATTTTTTTAAAAAAATTCACCAGGATGAATAGCTCCCAGGAGAAAAGCACATAGGGCAAACAAGTTGCATGTGTTTATTTTTATCTCTAAGAGTCTTTGACAGAAAAAGTGCCAGGAAAAAAATAGCACGGCGGCTTACCTAATAGGACTCAAGTACAAACATATAGGGACACTGGCCTGTTGAGGTCATAGAAACATGACAAGTGAGTACTGCCATGTGTACAAATATGTTCTCACTATATTTTGTCTCATTCCTAGTCTAAAATCAAAGCATTCATTCTGTGGCAAAATAAGCACGGCAGATTATTTTCATTTCTTCATTTTATCAAATACAATCGGCCAACATGCCAACCTCTTGCATATAGGAATGGGTGCCTAGTACAAAGGTCTTACCCAGGCAAGAGGGAATGAAGGAAGGTGGTCCTTCTTGCCTTCCAACTGCTGTAACAAAGTCCCCTTTTATCCATGGCAGTGGCAGGGAGGTGTGCTGGCCTGGAGAGAGACACTGGGTAAAGACTGACCTGGATATATGTTTTCACAGAATAGCAGAAGCCCGTGTTAATGCCACACATCATGGTTTAGGGATCTTCTCAGAACCTTGTCCTAACCCCCCAAAATTACTTGAGGAATTCAAAGCCCTAGTGCTTGAGACCCAGCACATCAGTGAGGAAATGAGAGGCCAGAGCTGGAAAAAAGACTGTACTTCTGCAAAGACGGAGACCAGAAGGAAACATATCCCATTCCCAGAAAAAGGAAAGCTGCCTTTTTTTCTCCTTTACTCCACAGAGCCTCACTTTACAGATTCCTCCACACTTAAGTGGCATCTTGACCATAACCAAACATTCTCCAGACAGGTCTGCATTATTCCTTGACTAAGGCTATCTATTCCCTAGGAATGTTCTGGATACTCTTTCAATCAAAAGAGTGAAACCGTTCCTCCATTCATATTGCATGCTTATTAGATTCCACCCAAAGTGTAAGGACAAGTATTCTTTGGAGGTGTGTGACTTAACTATTTGTCTGTGAGTATTGGTGAGCTAGTGGAGGGAGCACCGGTCTGAGTCAGGAGTCCTAGGTGTGAATCTAGAGACCTTCCGATAACCTTCAAAATGTAGGCACTGTGGGCTTTTCACTTCCCAAGACGTCTTCCACTTAGAGCCAATGGATGGTCCTTTTCCTGGTTTTGCCTGGCTGGCTTCTAGCAGTAGGGTGGCACCGGGAAGAGAAAAGAACAAGATGCAGGGAATGGAGACTGTACCAAGAGTCTGAAAGGCCTGTGTTTCCCTTCTTTATTCTCCAATCTGCCAAACAAAAAGCTTTTTATTGCCAGTTTTTGCCACCTACTGGTTGATGTTTAACAGTATCATTCAGAAAGTTCTCTTCATCCATCACCAATATAAATCTTCCTGAAGTTTATGAAATTCAAAAAGGACATTATTCTAGTCTGAACATAAATACTAATATTTAATATAGGTATGTATCAAATCTTCCCAACTATTAAAATTTTTATTTAAAACGAGGATAGAAAGACAGTGTTTACTGAGAGGGAATTGACAACTAATAGGTAAGGTGAAAGAGTTAAAAATATAAAACATGACCCCAAACCATTTAGGCAAACTGACGTGAAAATAAATCCATCAACAAAATGAACTGACTAGGGAGAGTAAAAACAAGCAGATAGCCTGCATAAGAGAAAAAGGAACTGCTTAAAAAATAACATCTCACAGGCCTAGATAAGCAATCCAAAACACGAATTTCCAATTTCAAGTATCTTCTACATTATTGTTTCCAACTTTATTGAGATATACTTGACATAAGTATCTTAAATACTAGAAACTCTTATGCTAAATAGGGCCATATGCTTTAAGACGGTTTACACACTTTGTTGGCAAACATTATATAATAATGTTATTACTATAATACTAATTCCCTATTAGTATTAGTTAGTAATACTAACAGTAATACTGTTCCTGACTCATTTATGCTCCAGAGCCCCTCTTCTGTGTGATCGCATCCAAGTAATCCACTGTGTGCTCTCAAACCATCTTTGTCCTCATCAGGAAACTCTTATACCAAATCTAAACCAACACGCCTTGGTTTAACTGAAAAACCCACCTGGCTAATTTTTGGTGGGTCCTAAGCCTCAAAACAATGTTTGGAATCATTAAGCAACAACTTTTGAAACCAAGCAAGGAAGTGCAGGTAAGTCATTCTGTTGCGCAAGTTTAACAGCCAGCAAATAATGTTTACGTTTGGTGTACAAAGGAAAGCACAATAAACTCACTCGTGGCAATTTTTTCCTTTCAAATTAATGACTTGGCATTTAAAGTGAATCAACTGAGATTAGGAACTTGTCTTATACATTTCAAATGTTTACTGCTCTTGTTGGATTGACATGAAACACCATAGTATTGAGGGGAAATAGGCAAAGAATATACATTCTTATGTTCAATAACTAATGTTTATTCTCTTATGCTCTTTAGCACAGAGCACAGCATCTCCCAGACATTAACTCTTGATGAACACATTTAGAAAAATCAAGGTTAATATGTTTGTTATCTAGAGCAGCAGTAACAAAGTACCACAAACTGGGTGGCTTAAAGCAGAAATTTATTCTCCCACAGTTCTGGAAGCTCAAAGTCCAAAATCAAGGTGTCAGTAGGGCCATGCTCCCTCTGAAGGCTCTAGGGAAAAATCTTTCCTTACCCCTTTCTAGCTTTCGTTGGGGGCTGGCAATCTTTGGCTTGCAGCTGCTTCACTCCGATCTGTACCACTGTCCTCCCGTGGCATTCTCCCTGTGTGTGTCTGTTTTCTCCTGTTTTTATGAGGTCACCAGTCACATTGGATTAGGACCCTAATAACCTCATCTTAACTTGGTTATATCTATGAAGACCCCATTCCCAAATAAGGTCACATCCACAGGTACTGGGGATTAGGACATCAATCTTTTGATTAGGACATCATCTTTTGAGGACACACAATTCAACCCATAACAATATGTTTATCTTCTATCTTAATACGTTTTTTTCCAAACTAATGAGAAATGTTTATTCCAAGGTGCAAGGGCTCAGCAACGCCTGAATTTCCAAGGGAACCATGATCTTTCTAAATCTTGCCATTTCATATTTCTGCTCAAAGCTCTTCAGAGGCCGAAATCTCAACTCCTGCGCATGGGATGATGTGGCCCAAGCCCACCCCCTGGACACCCACCCAATCCTTCCACTTTCCCTTTGTTTGTTTGTTTGTTTGTTTATTTATTTATTTATTTTTGGCTGTGTTGGGTCTTCGTTTCTGTGCGAGGGCTTTCTCTATTTGCAGCAAGTGGGGGCCACTCTTCATCGCGGTTAGCGGGCCTCTCACTATCGCGGCCTCTCTTGTTGCGGAGGACAGGCTCCACACGCGCAGGCTCAGTAGTTGTGGCTCACGGGCCTAGTTGCTCCGCGGCATGTGGGATCTTCCCAGACCAGGGCTCGAACCCGTGTTCCCTGCATTAGCAGGCAGACTCTCAACCACTGCGCCACCAGGGAAGCCCGACTTTCCCTCCTTAGAGCTACATCACCTCCATGTGCTTTCTGGAATACGCCAAGATCTCACATGCCTTTTGCCTTTGCACATCTGCTCATCTCCCTGAAAGGAACCCGACTTTCCTGTGGCAAATTCATACTCATTCCCCAAGGTTTACCTCAACAACTTTCTCCCTGTGAGATCATCCCCAACTATCCTGGGCAGTCCTAGGATTCCAGTTATGCCATTAGAAGAGGTTTCGTACGGAGGTTAGGAGCTTCAAAGACAGAAAACTGGTGTGGATCCTGGCTTCATCGCTTTGCAGCTGCGACCTTGACCTAGTTACTTATAACCGCTCTGTGCCTGTGCCCTCATTTATAACATGGGGATATAAAGGTACCACTGGTAGGGTTAGTGGATGATTTAAATGAGTTAAATGCAAAGCACTCAACAGTGACTAGCACAGGTTACATTTTCAAATGTTATGATACCTTAATCATAGCTATTGTTGGATCACCATGTAATTTCTGACATGTGTTTTTCTCCCTAGGTTATAAACTATTGAGGGCAGGGACCATATTTGCCTTTGTGCATTCCCAGCCTAGAATAGTGCCTGGCATTCAAATAATTGTGGCATAAAATTCAGAGGCCTCAAGAAAGGAATGGGGAGTGGTTCCCCTTCCTCTCCTAAGACTTGTAAGAGCCTTCAGAGGGATGAAGAAGGCGGGAGGGAAATAAACAAGAAATGTAATCGCCACGAGGGAGGGACAGATTGTTTATGCAAAGTCATATCCCTGGCGCCTGGATACCGAGCTCGTCACAGGCACCCAATAAATACGTGTTGAAGGAGGAAAAATGGGGTGTATAAAATCAGGAGTGGAACAGAAGTCAGGAAATGTTTTTCTTTTTAAACGTCCAAACATAAAAAATTATAGAAGTGATATCCTATGCCATTTACATATATAAGTTGCTCAAATTTAAAGAAAGGTTAAGTTTGCCAATCAAGACATCCAAGGCATCTCTTCTCAATGTGACCAAAATTTTTCTGTTTAAGGATGGAGAAATATTAAGGCGTGTTCTTTCCCATATCTCTCTTCCATGCCCTTCAAGAGTCTAGGAGATATTTCATTGCTGGAATATGAAGGTTTAAAGTATGGGAAATCAATTTATTTGTGTATGAAACATAACTACTGAAGAAATTTTCTTAAATTCCACATTTCTTACCCTTTCACTCATATATCCCACATTGGAGTCAAACACTGAACATATTTGAAACAAGGGCCCAGAATACGAAATACTTACCGTGAAAATATTACTTCCTAAAAAATGATATAAATCAAGCCTTGTCAAGGGTTTAAGATGCAAGGTTAGGATAACATTATGAAAGAGGTTTCTGTTTTGTTTAAACATCTCTTTAAAAAAATGGACATTTCTAAAAAAGAAGTTTTTGAATCTGTAAAGCGTGTTCCCCATTTATTTCTTGTTGTGATTCAGAAATACAAGATATGAAAATCAGGTTACAATTCTGCCACAAAAGCTTCTAAAGTAGCAAACACAGGTTCTAATATATATCAAAATAGCCATATGCACTCTTATCAGTTGAAAAATGTCTTTAGAGTTGTCACATCAAGCAAGTGTAAAATATAATAGCTATTACCTCCTCTTCAAAATACCAAATCTGCCATCACTGGTCTGAACTAAACAAGATTTAGTCCAGAATACGGAAGGTTATGGTTAGTAGGTATTTTTTCAAAGCTGAGTCACTAAGAAGATAAGGAAATGAGAGATTCAAAACATTTTATGTCAAAAGTATGAACCTTTTAAGTATCCTCAAGTGAGTTAAGACACGTTTAAATTGGAATATGATATAATAAAATGAAATCTGTTGATGATACAATTCAGTAAGAAAAAAAATTATTATGGTATTGACTTCTAGAAAGACAAAGACATACAATTCTTTGCATCTAAGCAACTATGATCAAAATGCTCTTGTCATCTAAATATTAGAAATGGTCTCTCAAATTTTTACTTCTAAGAATCAACAATATATGGTTTAACAGATCCAAATAGAGACATAATTAAACATATATGTGTTCGTATAAAGGGGCCATCACTAACAGCATTTTTAATTTCTTCTCCTTTCAGGTGTGAAAATTAAATTTTAAAATATAAAGAACAACTCTCTTGACTTTGTTTTTGTAAAAATAAATGAGAATTGTTTTTATACCTTTTTCAATGATAGAGGGTCCTTGAACATATTTTGGAATTTCTAAGGCTGAATAATGTTAAGCATTTTAAAATAAATATACTCACAAATACATTATAATAAAACAGTACACCCCAACCTAGCAAAGGCAGACACTTGGAACTGAAACTCACATAATAACCTATGTCTCACATACAGAGAACCCACATTTCAAAAGAATTATGATTGAACTTCTTCTGCCACAAGTAAGACATACCCACTTCTGGGTACAATAGAAAGTGTTGAATCAATGCAATCCTTAAAAAAAAAAAAAAGCCAATAGTTTCCCTAACAATCTGACTCAGGCTTTCCCTTCTTCCCCTGAGCAAAAAAGCAAGTCAGTATAAAAAAAGGTTGTACAAGAATTGAACCAAAAAAGATAAAAAATAGAATTTGCCTTGTAATATTTTCATGTTTTGAATGAAGCCAGATCGTTATGTGATGCTGCTGAAGCGTCTACAATCCCTCATCCAAACCCCTTCAGGCCAGATGTGTTTCAGAATTCATCTTTTTTTTTGCATTTAAAAAGGTAATATGGGGCATATACTGGATATTACAAAACATCTCCACAGAGTCTGGGGCAATCCCTGTAAGTCAAACCCATTGGTATGTCTTCAGACAAAATTAATAAACAGCCCATGGAGTGGCATAAGTAAAAACTATAATAATCTCAAGTCAGTTCAAGTCAGGTTTTGCTATCAAATGAATTATGGCACCAAATTTAGGAAGAAAAAAAGGAACACCTCAGTTTTCAAAGCTTTTTGGTTACAAGAATGTAGACCTTTGCCATCTCTGACAAAGAAGCCCATTCCCTGATACTATAACCTCCACAGATCTGCTCTCATGCCTGAGCTTCATCTGGGTTGGGGATATCTCCCCGCCGTGGAACAGGGGCTTGTAAATTTGTTCAGGCAGTAGATGACCTGGAGTCACAGTGCTCTCTCTGAGGATACCTTGAGAAAGGTATATTGAAATAACTATTGCAAAATAGTTAATTTTATTAAATGAGGCATCACCTGGGACTAGATTTTAACATAGACCTTCAGTAGAAGGTGCCAACATTCAAGAAACATTTATGAGAAAAGAATAAAATTGAGAAGCACCCAGCTATTAATTTGTATCCGTGAATTAGGAAAACACAGCCTTTACTCCCTTTTAGAGGCTGCCCGATATGACTCAACTTTGCAGACGATGGCTCTCTAAGGCTGAAAGATTCATGAAACCATTATGGGTTCAAACCACCCCCATAAACTGCAATGAAGTCATCCCAAGCAACTTATATATTAAATAATAATTTCTTCTGTCTTTGTCAGTGTTTGAAAACGTGCCATTCTCATGTCTTTTAAAAAGACACCATGGATTAAAGCCATTAGACATCTTACTTTGTAAAAATTAAGTCATTTTAAAGTCAAGAGTTCAAAAACTCAAAAGCAAAAAAGATTTGCTATAATTTTTAGGTCTTTAATCTTTTGTAGAATTGTATTGTTTTGTATTGTTACCAAAACAGTCTTTTGTGTTTTTTTTTAAACAATAAAAAAAAGTTTCTTCTTCAACAGCTGTGGTCTTTTCTCACCAAAAGGAACTGGAAGGTGGTAATGTATAAACTTACTGTGTATGCAAAGGGGAGGGGACACAGCGTTACAATGGAGATGACTGCCCTCAAGTCAGAGGAACACATACAATGACAGAGCGAAGCAGGTAGCGGTGGCTAAAACTCATCAGAGGCACTTGCTGTGGAAATCCAACCAATGGACAACGGAGCCTGGCATCTCGAAACAACACTCAGGGGACCAACAGGATTTCCAGGTCTCTACGGTGAAAGTGATGGCTGGGCTTTCTTAACATGTGGTACAAAGAGGATGTCCTCAGGGTCAGTGGGAGAGTCACAGAAAGAACAGGGTGGTCATTTTATTTCAAAAACGGTATCTTCAACATCGGCCTTGTCGTCCTACATTTTTTTTCTTAATGAATAAAACTGAAACATGCTATCATCAGCCTTTCTTAAAAGCTACATATATGCTACGAGGAGATGAAGGTCACGCTTTCTAATTTTTTCATTTGCTTTAATAAATTCATTCATTAATTTAAAAAGTCAAGTCAAAAAAAACTGGTCTTCTCTTTTTTTTTACAAAAATATTATAGCAGTATAAGCAAAATTGGAAAGGAAGACATGGGAAGAGTAAGACGCTACAATGGAATGGGTGAGCTTCAGGTCATCATGGCTACTGAAGAAATTGTAAACTTTTAAGCTTCTAAGATTTGACTTCGCTTCAGAAAACATTTTAGGAGCCTGCCTTTCCCGGTGAACAAAAAATGCACAGTGCCCTAAGCATTTGAGTCTAAAGAACACAAGAAAGCATTATTTTTTTCCGACTGGAAAATATTTATCTCCTTTGTTCCACTGCATTGCCCTCTCCCATCCCCCTTGTAGTTTTATGGGATCAAAGAGAAAGAAGCCACAAGAGTCCACCAGCAACAGAGTAAATGAGGGACGTTACTATGCACTCAGACACAGTGGCAATGTATAAAATGCATCTGGAATAAAATACACCAAGTTAAAAAGAAAGAAAGAAAAAAGAAAACAAAAAGGCCCCAGAAACCCACAAACTGCCTCTCATGAAAGGTTAAAAAAGTGCTTGGAAAGTACATTTCTGGACTTGATCTCTACCGGGGAAAAAAAGAATAAATAGAAAAAAAATTTCAGTGATCACTCTGGAATCCTATCCTTTACCCTGCTCACACGCTATGAATTCCCTTACCATCACTTCTCCGCCTTGGAGAATCAAGTGGTCTCCTGCTCCGAATTTGCATAGTATTAATAATATTCTCTGGAGTTGAACGTCTATCCCCCTGCTTGCAGCCAGGTTTCTGAAGAGCACTGGTCCAATCTCACAGATTTGAAAGCAAGACATGAATGTCTGCAGGCCAAAAACTGCGTCCTGTTTAGCAGCAAGCTGGTCAAATTATTTAGAAAGTCTTTTTCCAAGGGATAAGAATTAGGCAGTTTTGTCTGCAATTTCAGATTTCGCTCTCTGCATCATGCAGCGACGAACTATACTGTCGAAGCTTCCAAGGTAAAACAAAGCAATCGTACGGAAGAGGCCCATGGTGACTACCTGCAAGACAAAGAGACCTTTGAGCTCCTGCAACAGGACGACACAATCACCCATTTCAAGGGATTTTAGGACATGCCTCTGATAAATAGTTTCTAAGTCGCATCTTCCAATCTGCTCCAAGGATAAGTACGCATAATGAAAACTTCGTAAGTGCCAGCAGAACACGGAGAACAGAAGGTGTCTGCTCTGAGCCACTGGACAGCACAGGGCCTGCCGGACAGGTAACGACAAAACATTTGTCCAGTTGATATATGCAAATTATACAAAGAACAAAATAGGGATTCTTAGTCGTCTTGGGGTTCTCTGAGCTAGGGTAGATCCAGCGCAGCACCTCAAATATCCAAACTGCAATCAAGGCTTTTTGGTTTAGAGCTTATGTTCCGATCAGAAAAGGCAGACCCTACTCTAGGCGCTGAGAGCACTGTGGTGAGAAAGACCCGTGCCGGCCTCCACCAGCTCACCCCACACCTGGGCAGACAACCAACTGAAAAGAGGCAACTACTACTCAGGGTTAAGGCAGCAATTAACCATATCCATTAATTTTCACTCTCTCCACTAAAGAACTCTCACTACAGCACCTGTAAGTGGAAATTTTAAAAGGCATAAAACTACAAAGAGAAATATTTTCAGATACACAAAGCCTCAAAATATTTGCCTCCCAAGCACCCTTTTTTTAGGAAGCTCCCAGAAGAGGTAAACAGCCAAAGAGAGCGGTGTCAACAAAGAAAGGCAATGTCCTGTGATGCAAAAGGCAGGAGAGCCAATACCCAAGAGAGGCAGAGGGGTCCCCCAGGATGACCGTGACGGGGAGGCCGGGGTCAGCTAAGCACCTGACTGGGGGCAGCCAGTCCTAACAGGCAGGTCGGAAGGCACCAGGAGGCATTCCTTCCGGTGGTGAAACTGATAGGGTATCTGATATTTCTGAGAGGAGATGAAGACAGTCATTATGACTAATACACAGAAATAATACATAAAAAAGGCCAACAATAGTTTCGGGGAAAACAAAAGGTTGTATAAGAAAGGAAAATTAGTTATGTGCATTACAGAGCTCAGCTGTGAATAGCATTTAAATAGCCCTAAGGATGGTTATCTCAATACAGATCTAACCAAAATCGCAATATCACTAAAAAGGGAGGGTGGGGATGGAGGAGAGGCGGGTGTGAGCAGGTGAACAGGGTGAAGAAAGGAGCGCTCCATCCTCATCCTTCAGAGCAGAGCTAATACCTGATCCCGAACTGAGAAATCAAGTGGAAGCAGCCGCGTAAGTATCTGCCTAGAGATAAGGAGGTGAAGGTCAGAAGGTCCAGCTAAGAGGACAGCCTGACTGCTTCTGAGAAAGGTGAAACGCGGGATATGGGGTGAGGGTTTGCTGTTTCTCATAATGAGTCTTAAAAACGATCTGATTCTCTGAAGTGTGCGCAAGGATAATTTTGAAAAATGTAAAAACCAAAGGGAAGCTGGAAAAGTCAAACTCTGGAGACAGTAAAAAGATCAATGGTTGCCAGGGGTTCAGAAGGAGGAAGTGGGGGATGAATAGGTGGACACAGGGGAATGTCAGGGCAGTGAATAGTCTGTATGACACTATAATGGTGGATACGTGTCACTCTACATTTGTCAAAACCCACAGGATGGATGGATAACGCCATGAATAAACCCTAGTGCAAACTATGGGCTTCAGTTGGTAATAATGTATCAATACTGGCTCATCAATTGCAACAGTGCGCCACACTAACGCAAGACGTTAATAATGGGGGGGGAGGGGAAGAGAGGGTCTGCAGGAACTCACTAATTTCCGCTCACATTTTCTATAACCCTAAAACTGCTCTAAAAAACAAAGTCAATTATTTTTTTTTTTAAACTTAAGGGAATGAAAAAAACAACACACAAAAAAGCAATTATGCTACAGCATAATAAGAGGCTAAAATAGGGGTGAGTCCAAGGCATTTAACCCAGTCATGGAGATTTCTGGAAAAAGCAACGTTTAAGATGAGACCTTGAAGGAAGGTTGGAAGTTGGTCAAAGGAAAGTGGGGATGGAGGGACAAAGACAAAGCAGCAGAAAGAAGAGGAAGGGCAGGAGGAGAAGGAAGAGGGGGTGACAGGGCCGGAGGTCAGAGGGCCGTGCCACAGGGGCTGGGAGTCTGTGTCCTGTGCACCCGTGCCAGCCGGTGACGCCAGGTGAGAATGCAGACCCTGGGCTGCTGGGTCTCCAAGAGAAGTCCGAAATCTCGACTTTGAACGTAAATCTCATTTTGAAACTATTCTATTTCCACACGCAGGCTCATAGCAGGTGGACCAAACAGAACGTTTCACAGGCATGTGGCTCCCCAGTTCACAACCTCTGGTGCACAGAGCCTCAAGCATGGAGTGTCCTGGTCTGAGCTGCAGGAGCAGCGACAGGGCCAGGAAAGTGGGCCGACCCAGGACGAGAGGGCGGGGGGACAGAGCGGCCCCCCGACGTGAGGGGCAGGAGAAGCTGGGTGGGCAATGACACGCCCGCTTCTGGTTGGTCTCGGAAGTGAACGCGAACACTGATCACGGGGACAGGGAACACAGAGCTGGTGACGGAAGGCAGGGGGCAGGACGCTGGGGAAAATACTGTAAAGTCTTCCCGTGGACCTGTTGAACTTCAGACGTAAAGTCACAGCCCAGGGAAAACATCTAAAAGAAATGTAGTGGCTCGTAATTTTTTTTCTTTTTTTGGCCACACGGTATGCAGGATCTTAGTTCCCCGACCAGGGATCGAACCCGCACCCCCTGCAGCGGAAGAGCAGAGTCTTAACCACTAGGGAACCACGCCAGGGAAGTCCCTAGCGTCTACTCTTAAGAGAGAATCAGAGTGAGAAGAGAAGAGGGAGGAAAATCAACACCTAAGTCCCGGGGACTTTCCGCCTGGACGTGGTCGACTGCACATCGTGTAGCGCTGTGTCATCAACTGCCCACTAGTGGGGGCAGTCCCTGCTCAGTGGCCTTCCCACCCCTCCCTGCCCTCCTCCTACCCTCCATCATCCTCGGCTTGGTCTTTCTAGAGCAATCCCTCTGTTATAACTCTCATTACACTGCACTGTACTAGCCTCACCATTCTTATCAGTCTCTCCCTCTAGACTGCAAGCCCCCTGAGGTCAGAGAGGTTGCCTTACCTCTGATGCTCCAGTAGCAAACACGGCACCCGGCTCATCAAGGAGCAGTTAACTTTTGTGTGCGTTCTGGACAAACTATAATTTCCGTGAGGGCAGGGATTACGTTGAATCCCTGACTTATCTCCCTAAGCTTCTGTGGCCTGACTCACAGGAAAGTGTTCCAGTCTAACATCCTAGGACTTTTAGGCAAGTCCACCCCATCCCCCTAGTGACAGAGATTTCCATTTTTCAAACACAGAAGATGAGTGATTCTCAGAGGAGAACCCAGATTAACACCCCAATAGCAGAGACAGTGTTTTCTCTCTATATCCACAGTACCCAGCATGAAAGTCTTCTTCCCAGACTAAATTCCTCAAGTTACAGCTTTAACCTACTTCCTTTTTACTTCTCCCAGGTAAAGGAAGAAAAAAGTGATACTTCAATAAAAATTCTTCACATCCTCATGTAAAGTTGCTATGTCTTCCTTTAGCCTTTTCTCATTGAGGTTCACTGAGAGGTGCCTGTTGTCTGTCTGTGTGTCCATCTGTCCGGAGGCCTAAGCACACAGCTCAGCTCACCTGCTGGAGCCCTTCAGTGATAGAAGTTACCGGAGCCATTCCACAGGTCAGGGATGAGAGCATGTACCCATCTGAGCCGATGGAACTGTTGAAATTTCCTTGCTAAAATAGAAGGAAAAGAAAAGACAGAGGCAATAGTAGCGACATGGGAAGGAATCAACTCAGTCACATTGGAAACAATGACGTGTGTCTGTTCACTTCAGGTAGGAGGAGAGGGTAACAAAGCACATGTCCCAGCTCAGAGACGAACGTGGCCTCAGCAGATGGGCTGGGACGGCTGGACAGGCACTTCTCAAAACGTGGGTCCATGGACCCTGAGTGTCCTGAGACCCTTCCACGAGGACAAAATGATTGTCATGATGATACTAAGACGTTAAATGCCTTTTTCACCCAGAGACACTTGCACTGACGGGCAAAACTGCTGTCTCATTAGCACAGACCACACTGGTGGTGCCTCTCCACTGCCACACACACTTGCAGTGATAAATAAATACACAAAGAAAACAGAAATTGTTTAAATCTCCAAAAAATTTTTAAATGTCAGTTTTGCTTAAAAATGCCCTTGATAAAGCAATAAAATTAATTGTTTTGTTAAATCTCAACCCTTGAGGACATGTCTTAATATTCTGTGTGACAAATCCACATGGAAGGGGACAGATGCCTTGAAGAAGAGCCCTCCTCCAACCGTGTAAGTCAGGAAAGGTCCTGCTTTTTCTGCAGAACACTATTTTTACATGCAAGAACCATGGACTGACAATCTGTGGTTACTCAAACACGGGTATCTGGAAGATACCTCACAGAAAATGAATGAAAGGACTGTCACGTCAAGGAAAACTGGCAGCTTTTGGGATCAATGTTCAAATCTGAGATTTCAAGGAAAAATTAAGAATTGGGAAAATGTATATCTGCCATTTTGAGACTGTCAGCTTCCCAATACAGAAAGACTTTTATAATAAGATCAGCAGTGATAGTAATGAATGTCAGTTTTTTGATAACTCAGGGAATCCGTATTTTCCAAATGACTAATGCATAATGTTACAAAACCATGAATGGGTACAAAACATTCAAAGTGCAAGGCAGACCAATGGATTTTCATGTAACAGAGAACAAGAAGTTCATTGATAGAGTTTCAATTTCACATTGCAACTAACCTTTAAGAAACTACTATTCATCCAGTTGAGGTTTTATGTCCCCCCCAAAAAATAAATAAGAATGTGCACAATTATCTGAGAAGCCTATAACATATTCCTTCCTTTTCCAACTATATGTCTCTGTAAGGCCAGATCTACTTTATATCCTTCATTCAAAATAACATGTTACAGCAGACTGAATGCAGAAGCTATGAGAATCCAGTTGTCCTCTATTAACACAGACATTAAAGAACCAGCGAAATGTAAAACAACGCCACCCTTCTCACTAAATTTTGTTTCGAAAAATAATTTTTGTTATAAAAAATGTTCATTAAAATATAATGGATTTATCATTGTTATTTTAAATGAATACATATTTTTAAAATGACGCAGTTTCAATTTGTGATACGGCAAATATTGATAAGTATAACCCGTGGAAACAAAAGTTCTCTGGGGTTGTCGACAACTTTAGAGTCAAGAGATGAAAAAGCGTGAGAACCGCCAGATTAAAGGAATCCTGCCAAAATACGAAGAGCTGCTTCAGATCATTAAAAACATGGAGTGTGTTTGCTTTGACTTGAGATAAGCAGGAAAAACAAAGTCCGCCCAACCCGCTGGTGCCCTCTTTCTATGCCTTTGGACACAATCGGGGCAAAGTTCTCCCCACGTCTGCAGATACTTTAATAGCCTTCGATGCTTCCTGTGTTCTGCTCGGTTTGGCCTGAACATGCAACGGCGCAGACGTTCCTTCCAGGCCAAGGCCCAGCCTCCTGACGCTTCGCGTTCCAATCGTCCCCAAATTTCCTAAATTCAACGGGTCCTAAGGTTTACAGACATCCCCTGTACATGTACACTTTTCTGCATATGGGTTAACGGGAATGTTGCCAAAAAGCTTGTGGCACATACAGCTGTCCTACAGAAGAGCACCTGGTTTCTAAAAATACCATTTTTGACTCTGAATAAACTCAGTAGCCTGGAAGTGCATTAGCTGAGTGGACAGGATGATGGCCCAGTGGGCTTGTGGCACTTTCTTATTAGTAAACATTTGGGAAAAGGATACTGGGAAGCAGGGAGGCGAAAGAAAAATCCTTAATCAACACGTTTGGCAGTAAGACACCTAAAATAATCTAAAACTGAAAATACTGCAGGAAAGAAGAGGACAACATGCCGTATACAGTATATAGTACATACCGTTTACACATCACAGGTTAAGTCTCATTTTCCTTTCAAAGAACCAAAGTTCTCAGACTGATCAATCTGTTCCTAAGATGAAGATATATTACTAATTTCCAGAACCTACTAATCAACATGGAATCAATAAGGGAAGAAAAGTACAATCTAATATTAGATATGATGAATTTAACTGACCAAATAACCCCAATAATTTATATTTTGAAATAAGCCCTGAGAAGAATATCTTTTTGTAAATACAGTACTGTTAACTATTAATAAAAGGAAACAAGGATTTTACTTACTATGGCATCTTTAACAATTTGTTTGGCCACTTGTTCTGGTTTGCAAACAGATGTGGTCTCTGAAATAAGACGAGTCTCCAAAGGCTAAAGGTGAAAAAAATAGACATATCAATACTATTACTGCCCACCGAATTAAAAAATAATTTCACAGCCCTCGTCCTCCAATTTATACATAATCCAGTTTTCTACCTTTGAACTGATTCCTGTTTTTAGAATTAGCTCTATCTAGATTTCAAATCAGTTTACTGATTACTGGTTACTGTATAAAATTCAGCCCAGTAGCTGAAGCAAGACAAGGAGGGCCCAGCTACTCTCTGTGGGATGTGTGTCTCGGTTCCAATGAGGACCATCAGAGCTTAAGTTTAAAAAATGAAAAAAAAATACCCTGCCCTGTCTTTATTTTCATTTTTAAAAAATCTTCTTTGGAGCGACATGCAACACGTGTGCTCAAAAATTCTTTAGAAGGGAGTTTCAGTTAGAAGTTTCAAAACTTAAGCCTTAAATGGCATGAAACAAATTTTATTTACCATGTAGGCTTGAAAAAATAAAATAAAATAAAAACCAGAACATATTTTCTTAAAATAGAATAGCATAGTGCTCATAAAAGTCAAGTGTTTTTTGATGAACCTAAATTAACAGAAAAGCCCTTTTGAAGGTGCCAACATTTGATTCTTCCAGACCCCCAGGCTAACATAACCATGTGTGGCCAGATACTCAGGAGATTTAAAGGCACTATGGCGCCCCCTACGGGACCCGCAGATCAAGGTAGAATTTTATTTACCCAAAGAAGTCAGCCCGACATTTTAGTGGAGGAAAAACAAAAAACCCCAATTTAACAACAAAATCAAATCTTCATGGGGAAATCACCGTCCTTTGTCAGCTTTGGCTTCTGCCTAAAAGACCACTTACCAAATGTTGCAAATCTGCTTAGCAGATTCCCCTTATTCTAGAACAGGGCATTTGGCTTAAATTTACTTCTTTGAAATAGTAGTAATTTTTAAGAGGCAGCGCCAAGGAGAAATGAATAGGAGAAAAAGCTTCTAAATCATAAACATCTTTTTGCAAATATACAGCCCATGGAGCATAAGTGCCAATTTTTATGCTGTGCAGATTCACACTTACTAAGCATCACTATAAAAGAGAAGAAAACACATCAATACCAAGTTCAAGGGGATAAGTTCTGATTGATTCCTTCCTCCCCCACTTTGTTTGCTCAGAGAGTGCCTACCACGTGTCAAGGCAGGTTCATCTGAACAAAGTGCAGAGCTGGCATTCAGCTCAGGATGACTGACAGTCACTGTATTAATGTTAATGTCCAGGGGTGATGAACACTATAGAGAAAAATAAGGACAGGGAAGAGGATTCACATCTCACGGGAAGGATACTTGAGATAACAGAGGGTCAGGGAAGTCCTCTCCAAGGTGAAGGCTGTACAGAGATGGAAAGAAGCACAGGAGGAAGATCCATTTGAATATCCAGAGAGAGGATGGCAAGAGCAAAGCCCGCAGGTGCGAACAGGCCAGGCAAGCTCAAGGAATAGACGGGGCTCCGGTGTGGCTAAGGCCAAGGAGAGGAGAAAATGCTGAGGGCAGGTGGCCGAGGTCCAGACAGTGCGGGACCCAAAAGGCTCGAGGCTTCTGGATTGTATTCCAGGCACGCTGGGAGCTAGGGGAGCTGCACTCTCTGATACACAGCCAACACCAACATGTGCTATTTAATTCTAACTTTAAATTACTTAAAATGAAATAAAATTAGAAATTCAGTGCCTTGGTCCCACTAGCTGCACTGCAAGTGTTCAACAGCCACAATGTGACTACCATACAGGAGCGTGCAGGACCATTTCCACCATTCTAGAACATTCTACAGGACTGTGCTGTACAGGAGGTTTTGATCTTTTGGGGTTTTTTTTTTTTCAGTTTTGTTTTTTGGCTTTTTTTTTTTACACAAGAGGGGTTTGACCAGGGGAGTGACAAGACCTGACTTGGGCTTTAAAAGGATCACTAGCTACTTGATGAAGAACAGACTCCAGCGGGGTAAGAAAAGGAGCAGGCAGACCAGGCTGAAGACCATGAGAGCAGTTGAGGCAAAAATATCAGCGGTTCTCACTGCTGGGATGGTAGTGATATTTGCAGCTTAAAAAAAAAGGTCCGATTTGGGATAAATTCTGAGAACAGAGCCCAGAGGATGTGCATGTCAGCTGGATGTGTGGTGTGAGAGCAGGAATCGAGGCTGGCCTCGCGGTTTCCAGCCTGAGCAGCTGGGGGAATGGTGGGCGCCTGGGAAATGAGATGGAAAATAATAAGGCGGGAAGGAGAGGGAATCGCAAGTTTTGTTTTGGAAATGTTAAGTCTTAGGCGCCCATTGGACCCCCGCGTGGAGACAATGTATCGGCAACCATTTCAGGTGTCTGAATGTGTTTAAGGCCAGGGGAGAAATTATTATTTTTAAAGAGTATTATCTTGTTAGTTAAAATACAAGCTGTACTGTTAATCAGAAAACAAACACCTTATTAATTAAATAAAGCTTGAAGATTCTTAGCAAAAATGGCCTTTGAAAATAGGGCTACATCCTCCAAGATTCCAAATGAAAGTTCCAGAAAGTTCGGAGGCCTCTTGCAAGCACATAAATTGAAAGGAACTCAGTTTTCTGACGGATGAAAATGCCCCCAGGCCGAAGGGTGGAAAGACAGAAAATGGGAAAAGGGGTTTCCTATGTTCAAAACTCGAAACAGGGCACGGCGAGGCATACTTACCTTGGTTTTGTTTTCTTCTGCAAACCCGGGGGTGTCTGTGTCTGGTGGGTAGGCAACTGTGACATAAACATTATAGGGCTTCACCTGCATTTCAGAGACAACATGGACCCCTTCAGTAAACAGGATACAATTTCGCATCCTCCCTCGTCAACCTGCACTGGCTTCCAGGCAGATGTTCTAAATACGGCCCTGATTTTCTCAAAAGGTGGTGAGACCAACAGGGTGATTCTGTAAGAGGAAAACTACCACCAGGTGAATCAGGAAACTCCTGGCCCTGAAGATCATTTAGGAGTAAAGGCAAAACGCTCACCCCAACCTCGATTCCAGAAAACAGCTGGCCCTGAGCTGGGGAGATTCGCCTCCTTCTAAGTTCCTTCCACTCCCGCTGACCAGGGGCCTGGGAGCTGCCCGTGAGGACAGCAGATGGTGCTAAGGGGAAATCCGCTCGTCCTCCCTCCCACCGCACACCACGTGGGCTCGGTGGCCGAGGCCACGGGACAGGTCTACTCCTCGGCCATCAGGAAGGAAAACGAGTTTGTTTTCCTTCACGGCTGCTTCTCAAACCCTCGTTATGTTGATTTCATTTACAAAATATGTTGAGATCATTCAAATCCCTTCCCCAATGCCCTTCGTGTGCCACCCCAGACCCGGGTCTAGAATTATATCCACCCCCTGAGAAGTCTGCTGGTTCAGGAACTCCCCTGCCAATGAGGGGCTCAGGGGTCACGTCCTCCACCACAGAACCAGCAAACAGGACGCTCCCCCGAAGGGACCCCCCAAGTCAGACCAGGACAACCTCACCTGTGAACCATCTCATTCCGTATCTATATGTGGAAACTCCTTCCCAGCTTCTCTTCCAGGCCCCCTGGCTCTCTCTGGAACAGAATCCTAGGCTTGTTTACCTCACTGCTGGGTCTCCTCACTCATAAACACACCCCCGACAATTCTAGAAGATTCTCCTGCCGGTCCGACAGGACACACCTTTCCCACTGAGCCCCTGCTCCACACTCGTATCTTGCCCTGATGCTTAGTGACGCTAAGCAGGATGGATTAAACCATCAAATATCTGCCGTGACTTTTGTTTGCTTTTGGCTCACTGCTTAGCTGCACGGAAACGCCTGAGGGAGTTGGCAGCAGACAGGCAGCTGGTCGTGAGGAAGACCGCTGTGCGTCTTAAGGAAGCTGCAAGTGACAATACTATATTGCTTCCTCATGCAACAGCCTCTGACAGCACCCCAGGGTCCTGTGTTACATTTGGCTTTTTTTCTCCCTACTTCCTTCTGTGCAGCACGGTAGGGCTGTGGAGGAGCCGCAGGGGCAGGAGAAGCATGCGGGCAGAAGAGCCTGGCCAGCCAGCCCAGGAAGTGCAAGAGCAGAGGACGATGTCCCTGCTGGTTCGGTTCCAGGCACCTAGGGCGCGAGAGTGTGTTCACTCAACGTCGCCGGGGCATGCAGCTTCAAGGCCCGGCCGTGCTGGTAAATAGCTCTGGATTCGGGCCGGCAGTCAGGCTGATGAGTAAGCAATTCCTCTTCCACTTGTTTTTGAGACGGTGACTTTAAAAACTGTCTCCCACGGCCTTGCCCTTTGCTGTGCACAGACCAGAGAGAAACACCACCAAAAAAGAAAAGCCAATACGCAGTCATGAGACAGCCCGCCCAAAGCCTGAAGCTGACTGCTCAGACGATGTCAAAGCAGTGCTTCCCCAAGTCAAGGTTATGGCCGAGCTTCCAAATGGTTAAAACAGCTTTCCAGAACAGCTTTTTCCCGGGGTGGGCAGAGATTGTCAGGGTTGGGAGAAACCAGTCCAATCCCTTTCTGGGTACTGGTATCCTCCCTACGCTCATGGAGCCAAATGCCTCTCTCAACCTATGGCTGGATACCTCCAGTGGCTAGTAACCTAACCGCTGTATTTATTTATCCAACAAATACTTACTGCATTACTACTATGCCCTCGTGGAGCTTACAGTCCCCTGAAACTCATGGTCAAATAATTTGTTAAAACCTATATAAGCCATATCTACAACCTTCCTTTAATCGACTAATCCCATAACCCCAGCAGAAAAGGAAATGAGGTTAGTTTGGCTTCACTGGTTCTTGCTAAGACAAGTGCTGACTCCTCAAGACCACTTCTGCTAAGAATTTATAAGCCAGGACTTCACTGATTCCCGTTTACGTAGCCCCTGTCTGCGTTTCTGTGTTCTCCTCACTGACCGTTCTGTCTCCCCCACTGCTCTGCCCTAGTCCCATCCTGTTACCATTCCCTCCCTTCTACCTGCCCTCGTTCTCAGTCAGAAAGACACCCACTTGCTCAAGAACTGGCTTATTACCAAAATTATCTCACCTAAGGTGCGTTGTTCCTCATTCCATCAAAGCAAAGGCATGGGGGCTGGAAACAGGATTACAGCTGTTGACATGAAGCTCCAGAACTTAAGCTTCGGCTTACTTGTGGGCCATGGCGGGAAAAGACAGGATTGGGGGGCGGGGCATGAGGCCAAGGGAAATAGAAAGGGGGACGCCTAGTTTTCTTTTACTTGGTCTCTGCTACCACATCTTTGGCTACACCCCACCTCAGAAGTCTGCTTTCCAAAAAGATCAACTTCTAAAATCTTTAAATGATGTATTTGTACCTAAAAGACTGAGTCAAAAAAGGATGACCAAAAAAAAAAAAAAAAAGCCAACAAAGCATTCTTTCAAATTTAGTGATTGTATGTAAAACATTTCTAGGTCCAACTTTAGTCTGAGGGTCAAGGGCTGGGGTGGAGAGGAAGATTTAAGAGTTCATTAAACCAAAAAAGAATGATCAACAGCACTTAGAGTCTGACTAAGTCTAGAAGGTTTCATTCACAAAAACACAAAAATCACCTTGGCCAAACAGGCCAAATGATCCAGGTTTCAAAAACACAGGATAAGTTTGGATAAGTTTGTAAGGAAACAATTGTTTTGATGCAAGTTCTGCTATGAACAAACTAGATTTTGATTACTGAATTTACTTCCCCTCAAACCTACTTTCCATGTACATGTTTACTTTAGTTTTTGTTTATGTGAGGGCATTTTTAATGGAGTCCAAATACGGAGCGAAGTCAAGCTGACCAGCAAGTCCAGACCGGCCACTTGCAGCCTGTGAATCACATGTGTCATTAGGAGGCTTCAGGAACTTGTCTGGGCTAGCAGCTCCTGTCTTTTCCCTCTTCTTTATTAACATCTTCTTTCTACCCGAAATGAAACCAGGCCACCCAGATCACACACTTTGCCCTAAATGAGTGAATCCTGAAGTCATTCTGCAAGACAAGACTCGGGGACAAAAAGCCCTCGTGCACAGACCTTGCAATTCCAAACTATCCCTTCTCCTACTGGGTTTCTGAGACCAACGTGAAGGGGTGAGGCAACCCCTGACCTGAATTATAGACACGTTACAGAGGCAGACAGGCAGCCAAAAGGCGGAACCAGAAGGCACGGACTTTGTTACCATTTCTGTCACAAAGTAATGACGCGGCTCTGAGCAACCCAATGGCTTTACTGAAGACTCAGTTTTATTACCTAGAAGGTGGCATAACAACATCTGCCTCATATATTTCACAAAACTGTTATAAAAATAAGATGGTTATTCATAAAGGGACTTCTCAAAGTAAAAACTACAAAAGAAATACCGGTGTTCTTGTTGGAAATGTCACAGGCATACGCGCCCCACTGGCTGAGCATATATGACAGTGACCTGTTATTGATTAAGAGTATCAAGGACATTGATGACAATGAAATTTGTGGCTGGTTCCTTTGGGATGAGAACAGCACAGTCTACCAGTCCCTAAGTGGCAGGTCGGGATTCTGTCACTGACCCGAGAACACGTCTGCACTGCGTTGCTCATCCAATATCTGGGCAGCGTGGCACTCTGCCATGTACCATCAAGGGCTCTTCTGGGGGCTCTCTGAATCAGGGGTCAGCAAGCTATGGCCCTTTGCCTGTGTTTTTACTGGCACATAGCCACACCCGTTCGTTCACTTGCACAAGGCTGCTTTCCTGCTATCCCAAGAGATGTGAGTAGCTGCAATAGGCACCATCTAGCCCTCAAAGGCTAAAATATTTACTCTCTGGCCCTTTACAGGAAAAAAATTTATCCACCCTTGATCTTAATCATTAAATGGGATTCTCAAATCGCACTCTTACTATAAGAGGACTGGCCACAGTGAAGTTTCCTGTGGGCTTCTTGACATCATGACGTAGTGTTATATTTCAGTATACAGCTGACCCTTGAACAACGTGGAGGTCAGGGGCGCCGACTCCCTGCGCAATCGAAATTCCACGTATAACTTTCCAGGAGGCCCTCCGTACCCACAGAGCTGCATCCACGGATTCAACCAACCTCAGATCATGAGGTACTATAGTCTTTATTGAAAGAAATCCACAAATAAGTGGGCCTGCGCAGTTCAAACTTGTGATGTTCAAGGTCAACTGTATATAGAAATAGAAAGAATTTTACCTTAAAGTATGTGATTTTGGAAAGATATGTGCAATGCTCACTAAGCATCCCCATGTCACAGCAACACAGAAGCCTACTTCACGAAGCTGAGGAGGAAGGTTATACACATCTGACAAGTGCTTATTTTATGCTAATCCTAACCACATCCTCCTTCCACAAGATGTTCTATTCACTGTGAAGATAAAACGCACTCACGTTCATCAACATTTCTTTAGGATATTAAAATATAAGTATCAGGAAAGCCAAATTGCAATTTTTAGTTTCTCATTTTTACAAACAAGGAAACTGAGATCAAGTTAAATGAATTTGTCTAAAAACTGAGAGCTACACAGTAGCTCTTTCTTCAAACACATTAGTTTTATTTAGTCAGTCATAAAGGACAGATCTTTTTGTTAAAGCAGTATCTTTAAAAACGTTAAAGAACAACAACAACAAAAAGTTAAAGAATAAAATATCTTACAAAAACTCAAACAGTATTAGGCCAGTAAAAGCGCACCTCATTTTATTATGCTTTGCTTTACTGCGCTTTACAGATATTGCATTTTTTACAAATTGAAGGTTTGTGACAACCTTGCCTTGAGCAAGTCTATTGGCAACATTTTTCCAACAGCGTTTGCTCATTTCGTGTTTCTAAGACACATTTTGGTAATTCTCCCAATATTGCAAACTTTTTCAATATTATTATATCTGTTATGGTGATCTGAGATCAGTGATCTTTGATGTTATTAGTAAGACTCACTAAAGGCCCAGATGATGGTTAATGCTTTTTAGCAATAAAGTATTTTTTAATTAAGGAATGAATGTACATTGTTTCTTTAGACAAAATGCTATGCACTCTTAATAGACCACAGTACTGTGTAAACATGGCTTTTATATGCACTGGGAAACCAAACAATTCACGTGACTCGCTTTATTGCGATATTCGCTTTATTGCGTCCGGAACCGAACCCACAAAATCTCTGAGGTATGCCTGTAATGCTGCGAAGATGTTAGTAGTGCTAACCGTGTATTAAATTTTTATGCAGTGAAAAGCATGTTAACTGCAAAGTTCAGGGGTTGCGTCAATTCTCCTTCACTAATGCCAAATCTACAAATCTCGAATTTAATACAATGATACGTGTAAGGAAGTTACCAGCTAAAGGGGACCATGTATTGCTGGGCTGACTGAAGACAGCTCTTACCTCCATCTGCAAAGCTTCCGCCAATCCCCTGATGGCAAACTTGGACGAAGAGTAGGCTGTGAAACCAAATAGGCCTAACTGCCCCGCCTGGGAGGACACGAAGACAACCCTGCCCACGCGGCGCTCCTTCATGGTGGTGATCACCGCTCGGCTGGGGTACACGCTGCCCAGGTAGTTGACGCTCATTAACCTCTGCAGGGAACAAAGAGGCCATGAGAACTAAGCAAGGTCAGCGCCCCAAGGCTGCATCCCACGGGCATCCTGCATTCTCACCAAGTCTGAGCTAGTCAGTGGAGCCCAAGTGACTGGGAGCTCAGCCGACCTGCTGAACGAATAAAGGCCTAATGATCCTGTAAGTGACCGTGACACACAGGACCTACCACTGGGAGCCTATTTCAATCTAGCGTTACATTCTCACGACGACAGCACTTACATCTTTGCTGAAGACTGGTCAAAATTAGGTCTTCCTCCTTATTAAAAAGTACACTGCATGTTTGCAGGTAATACTTTTCGAGAAACAGTTTTTGAGGAAAGAGCTTCTAGTATTTCCAGCCCTATAGTTCTAAGTGACAGAAAGATCACAGAGAGACGAGGACCGGGGTTGACAGCAGGGACTGTGGGTGGTAAAGCCTGGTTTCTACCATTTACTGCTATTGATGATGAACAGAAAAGTCAGACACTCTACTATTTCCTCAGTGAAAACAGGGTTAATACGGGTGTGATCTCCAGGCCTGCAGCAAGGATTGAAAGAGGAAACACAAGGCAAGATGCCTGCACAGCCCCTGACCTACAGCAATTACTCAATAAATGTCGGCTCTTATATTATGATGGGTAAGAACTCACAGAGGCCACCAAGATCTACTTTCCCCCTCATCCTGGGAACTCTTAAAAACCTAACATTTTCAACCTGAAAGTCTCAGGATACTGCCTTACAATGTTTCTATATTAAAAGTCTTGTAAAAATACTAGATCTATCGCCATGTGAAACCAAACACTTCATTGGGAAACTTTAAGTCCATCATGAAATGTTAACTCAACAGCATTAAGTAACTTTTAGAAACAATGACCAGAAAAACCAGCAGGCCAGGGGGAAATACTTAGAAGTTTACAAAAAGCAGAGGGCAGACGGTACTTACACTGTGACTGCAGCTACTTTGAATATTAAATAAAAGTACATGTGCACAGGTACAAAACCAAAGAAATGTAGAAAATTGTAAGTGACTATGTTAGGATTCTGGGATTCCCATTTTTTCCCCCAAATGTTTTTTAATATCATTATATTGGTTTGACAAAAAAGAAGGCATACTGAACCCATGTGTAAACCTTAGCTCCCTTCGGAGACCCCACTAAAATCTCAATAGAGATTTTTTTCAAGGCAAGAATCCACATGAGCAAAGAAAATAGCAGCAATGACATTTTGGAAGTTGAAAAGAATGACGAGGGAGAACTAACCTGGCAGAAAGCTGAATGCGAGGTGAGGAGCAGATAAACTAAAAAGCAAGATTAAACCACAGAAGCCCCAAAAGGCTCCAGCAGCACCAAGTACCTCTGGGGGCAGGAGGGCAGGCGTGGGGCTGGAGGACAGGAATGTGGACTAAGAGTCTGTTCAAAAAAGTCAGATGGACAAACCCACCCACCGCCATAATCAGAGATTTCAGTACCCCACTTTCAATAATTGACAGAACAAGTAGACACAGTAAGGAGACAGAAGACCTGAACAACGTTATCAGCCAACTGGACCTAATCGACACTGATCGAACACTCCACCCAAAACAGCAGAAAACCATCAACCCTCGGTATCCATGGACGATTGGTTTCAGGACACCCCCAGATACCAAAATCTGCAAATGCTCAAGTCCCTCATATAAAATGGCACGGTACAGTCAGCTGTCTGTATCCTCGGATATGGGGGGCTGACCCTATATATTCTTTTCAAGTGCACATGGAATGGCTATAAGATAAACTATATTCTGGGCTATAAAACAAGTCTCAATAAATTCAAAAGGATTCAACTCATACGAAGTATGTTTGCTGACCACAACGGAATTCAATTGGAAATCAAAAAGAGAAAGATTTCTGGAAAATCCCCCAAATATTTAAAAACTAAGTAACACACTTCTAAATAACCCAAGGGTCAAAGTGACAATGGAAAGGGAAATTATACAATATTTTTAACTGAATGAAAGTGAAAATACGACTTATCAAAATCTGTAGGATGCTGCTAACGCAGAACTTGGGTGGAAATCCGTAGCACTAAATATCTGTGTTAGAAAAGGGAAAAAGCCTTAAATCGATGACCTCAGCTTCTGCTTAAAGAAACTATAAAAAGAAGAGCCACTTAAAACAAAAGTAAGCAGAAAAAAAAGAAATAATAAAAATACAAGGGGCTTCCCTGGTGGCGCAGTGGTTGAGAATCTGCCTGCCAATGCAGGGGACACGGGTTCGAGCCCTGGTCTGGGAAGATCCCACATGCCGCGGAGCAACTAGGCCCGTGAGCCACAATTACTGAAGCCTGCGTGTCTGGAGCCTGTGCTCCGCAACAAGAGAGGCCGCGATAGTGAGAGGCCCGCGCACCGCGATGAAGAGTGGCCCCCACTCGCCGCAACTAGAGAAGGCCCTCGCACAGAAACGAAGACCCAACACAGCCATAAATAAATAAATTAATTAAATAAAATAAAAAATAATAATAATAATAATAGCTTTAAAAAAAAATACAAGGAAATAAATGAAATAGAAAACAGAAAAAAACAACAGAAAAATCAATAAAGCCAAAAGCTGGTTGTTGAGAAGATGAACAAAATTGATAAATCTGTAGTCATACTGGTCAGGAAAGAGAAAGAACACAAATTATCAATATCAAAAATGAGAGAGGTGACATCACTACAAACTCTACAGATGTTAAAATAATAATAATAAGGGAATATGATGAATAACTTTTGTCAATAAATTCAACGATGTAGATGAAATGGACAAATTCCTTAAAAGAGACAAGCTACCAAAGGTCACTCCAAAAGAAATAGATAAGAAGATATACATGTAGCCCTACTACATCTGTTAAAGAAACTAAAGTTAGAAACCTTCCCACAAAGGAAACCTCAGGCTTCACTGGTGAATTCTACCAAACCTTTAAAAAAGAATAAATCAATTCTACACAAATCCTTCCAGAGAACTGAAAAGGAGGGAATATTCCCCTACTCATGCTATAAGGCCACCTTGACCCTTACACAAAACCAGAAAATAACATTACAAAACACTACAGCTAATATCCCTCAAGAACAAAGAAAGGATAATAATAATCACAACCAAGTGGTGTTTATCCCAGGAATGCAAGGTTGGAAACATTTGGAAACTAATCAGTGTAATTCACCATATTAACATACTAAAAAAGAAGAACTCTATGATCATCCCAATAGATGCAGAAAAAGCATCGGACAAAATTCAACATTCATTCCTTATAAAAACTCTCTGCAAACTAGGATAAACTACTAAACTTGATAAAGGGCATCTACCAAAAACAAAAAACAGGGAGTTCCCTGGTGGCCTAGTGGTTAGGATTCTGGGCTTTCACTGCTGTGGGCCTGGGTTCCACCCCTGGTCAGGGAACTGAGATCCCGTAAGCTGTGCAGTGCAGCCAAAAAAAAAAAAAAAAAAAAAAAAAAAAAAAAAAAAAAAAAAAAAAAACAAAAACAAACTACAGCTAACATCATACTTAATAGTAAAAGACTGACTGCTTTCTCCCTAAAGTCAGGAACACGACAAGAATGTCTGCTTTCACCAACTTCTATTCAACACTGTACTGGAAGTTCCAGCCCATGGAATAAGGGCATCCAGATGGGAATGGAAGAAGTAACACTTGCAGATGACACGACCTTGGATGTAGAAAGTCCAGTGAGCGCTAGAATTAACAGTTGAGCTTGGCAACACTGCACGACCAGTACACAAAAATCAATTGTATTTTTCTATATTAGCAATGAACACTCAGAAATTGAAATGAAAACAACCATTTACACTAACATCAAAAAATATGAAATACTGAAAAACAATGTGCAAGACCCATACACTGAAAATTACAAAACACTGCTGAGAGATTAAAGAAAACTTAAGCTAAATAAATGGAGATATATATTATGGTGTAAGGGTTAGAAGACTCAACATGATTAAGATGTCAGTTCTCCCCAAATGGATCTATAGCAGCAGTGTAATCCCAATCAAAAACAACTCTCATAAAGCAGAAACTAACACACCATTGTAAAGCAATGATACTCCAATAAAGATGTTAAAAACAAACAAACAAACAAAAACTCTCATCGTTATCTACATATAGATAAAACAAGATACAGCTCCAAGAACCCACAGAGAAAACCACTGAGAAGGAAAATTAAGAGAAGTGTGTTGGTGCGCCCCAAGACCACCTCCAGTGTGGGCGATTCGCTGGAAGTTCTCACGGGACTTTGCGCACAGCTGTGCTCACGACTGAGGCTTGTCACAGTGAAAGGACACAAAGCCAGACCAGCCGGGGCAAAGGGCACACCGGCCAAAGTCCAGAGGAAACCAGGAGCACATTTCCACGAGTCCTCTCCCTGTGGAGCCTCACAGGACGTGCTTAAATTAAGTCCCCCCGGCAATGAGTCATGACAGCACAAACTATTGTGTACCTGCGATTTACATGCATGTGAACTTCAGTAAAATTAAAATGAAAAAAAACTCCAAACAAACCAAAGAACATAATTGAGATAGAATTCATCTTAAAGAAAAAGGAACTCTTATCTTCAGAAAATGCATCAAACGTGGTAGTGTGTGTTCTAACAGGGCGTGTCGGTGATAAGCCCACACCTGGACTTGACCAGAACAAGGCAAGTGACCAGACCGAGGTGGGAGAGGGCAGAGGGGCGCGTGATGGCCTGCGAAGGGGACGCCCTCTGCAGCACGGTGGCCTCCTGCCTCCTCTCAGGGCAGCCAGGGGCAGAGGGGCGATGGCCAGAGACGGCGGGGCCCACGGCAAACAATCCCTGGAACGAGGCCCTGTCACTGGAATAGAGCAACAGGTTTGGGGTTAACCAGCCTTCCTCTTTAAAGCCCAGTCCTTTCAGAGGTGAGGCCAATTCCGACATCCCCTGTCAGCTGCTTAAGCCCCTGTACTGTGCTGACCTCTGTTCTCACCGCCCTCACTCCACGGTGACCCACGCCGGCACCTCCATCCACTTCCCAACACCACCAACCCTTGTCTTAATCACCCTGACAGTCCTAAAAGTCTCCGACACAGCAGGCAGAAAGGGCCTCTAAAAGCTGCGATGCAGATCTCACTACTCCCCAGCCTGGCTTAAACCCGTTCAGAGGTTTTCAACTGAAATCCAAAGTGGCCCCATCCCACAGGCCCAGGGCTCGGGAACCTCTGGCCTCCTGGCCTCCTAGTCAAGCTCCTGGAGTTTGCCTGGCTCTCTCCACCTCGGGGCCCCTGCAGCCACTGGCTCTCCGGACTGGATCTCCTTCTTGGCATCTCTGCACCTGCCCTTCGGGTCACCTTCCACACCGTGTGAAAGAGCCTCCTCTTTTCCTTTCCCATTTCCTTTCCCCCGAGTATCAATACTTAGCGCGTCTGTAATCACACTGCTGATCCGCTGGATCCTGCCTGGTCTGTCCCACCTTAGCTGGGCCAAGGCTTTATTCTCCTGCTCACCACAGCATCCCCGGGCCCTAGAATGACACTCGATTCACTAGAGGCTTTCTCGAATATTTGTGGGTTGAATGAATAAAAGACGAAGGACGTTAATATTTACACACAGCTACCCTGAGCTGAGCATTATGCACCCAATTATGCTACTTCCTCCTCATAGCCCTGGGAGCCGTACGTCCCATTCACAGAGATGGAGGCCGAGGATGGAGGAAACCCTGAGGCCAGAAGGAAAAAGAACAGTTTGCCTGAGATCACAGTTAGTAAACGGTTAGACTTGAAACCAGTTGTGCTAAGATTTAAAACTGGTTTAGTCTGATGCCAAAGGCCAGCTTTTTTCCTACTGTCCCATGCTGCTGGGGACAGAGCAACAAATAGTCTGTGTGAGTGGGTACTGGTGTGGGTGGGAAAGAAATCGATCATTTTTCTGAACGAAAGAGAGAGAGAATGAGAGACAGAAGGAAGGAGATAGTGTGATGGAGACTGAAGGTTGAGAATAAAGTGAGTTTTTTAAAAAAGATTAGATTTGTGCTTTTTTTTATATTTCAGCATGCTTCAAAATACATGTATTTTACTTCTTTCTTTTTTTTTTTTTTAATTAACAAACTTTTTTTTTTTTTAATTCTATTCTTGTCTGCTTACATTCTTTTTATGTATGTATGTATGTATGTATGGCTGTGTTGGGTCTTCGCTTCTGCGCAAGGGCCCTCTCTAGCTGCGGCAAGTGGGGGCCACTCTTCATCGCAGTGCGCGGGCCTCTCACCATCGCGGCCTCTCTCGCCGCGGAGCACAGGCTCCAGACGCGCAGGCTCAGTAATTGTGGCTCACGGGCCTAGTTGCTCCGCGGCATGTGGGATCTTCCCAGACCAGGGCTCGAACCCGCGTCCCCTGCATTGGCAGGCAGACCCTCAACCACTGCGCCACCAGGGAAGCCCTACTTCTTTCTTCATCTCACCTGCTTCATGTTTTCTCCTTGTCATTGATACCCACACACAGTCACCTGGTCTTTCTTTTTTTTTGGCCATACCGAGTGGCATGCAGGATCTTAGTTCCCTGACCAGGGATCGAACCCGCACCCCCTGCAGTGGAAGCGAGGAATCTTAACTACTGGACTGCCAGGGAAGTCCCACACAGTCACCTGGTCTTATACTCTTAGTTCCTTCTGTTCTTCTCAGTTATAAATCCCCATAAATCATTCACTCCATTACCTTCGGACTTCCATCAGACACACAGATGGAAACAATCCCTCCCCTTCTGCCCCTGGATACACCCCGCTTCCTGAGGTCTTAGCTTTACAACTATGTATTTATTTATTACAGCCACATAACTACTTACACCTCGATCCTCTTTGCCATCCACAGCCAGTCCAGGTGAGTCTGCTGATTCTCCCTCTATATCATCTTTCACACACACACACACGCACACATGCACACACGCATGCATGCACACACACACACACGCATGTGCACACACACGCACACGCATGTGCACACACATGCACACACACATGCACACACACACACATACTCCTCTTTTACTGGCCACCTCTGAAGTCTTTCCCCTCATCATTTCATGTCTAGGCTACAACTATTTCCCCCAACTGATTTTTTACACAGCTGTTGAGACAATCTTCAAAATCTCCCTGTCAATACTTAGAGATAAAGGCATACAGGTCAAGACAACTAGCTTTTATGCCGAGTTGATAAAGGAGCCTTAAGACACTAGAGTCCCCGCTAAGGCATCCCTCTGCTTCCATCTCCATCTGGACTCGCCTAGCTCGCCTAATCACAGAGTTTACGGTGCTTTTCCACAGTCCGCCAGAAGCAAGATGTCTAAACTGCCGCTCCTGGAGTCTCCTCGTCCATAAAAGGGGGATGCATTTTAACTTCACAGAGCAAATCATTCAAAACCCATGGCTACCAGGAAGGCTCTAGAGACCAGTAAGAAAGAGATGGTTGACGCAATGTCAACAAAAGAAAAACATGTTTTGCACCTAAGAAAGACTTCAAATCTGATGTGCGTTTCTTTGGCTGACCTTTTTAAAAACATAAATATGAATATGACGCATTATCTTTTGTCTCTTGGTTTCAAAACTCTAGAGTCTGCTCTTCACCTTTTTTGGGTTTTCATTGTTAAAAACACTGATACTTGACAAGAAAATCCAGCATCTCTTGGCGTACAAAGAGCTCTCTTGATGATATGACCTCAGTGAATCAACGCAGTAATCTGTGTCAGGCTGGAGGTTTCATTCCCATTTTACAGCTGAGGAAACCAAGGTCCAGAGACTTGTCTAAACTTCTAAGGCTGGATGGTCACTGTGACTAAAATCTTGTCTAGCCTTCCTCTAGTTTTCTAAAGCTTCTGTTAAATCTGAACGCACTTCACCTATTTCATTCATAAAGCCTTTAGCCATGAATGAGTTCTCCCTTTCAGGGCATGGGCTACCCCAATGAGGAAAAAACAAATTTTTACTTACTTCAAAAGTACTAACTTCAAGATCTTCAAATTTTCCTGCAAGTGACATTCCTGCACAGTTTACAAGCATGTCCACTGGGCCCAGTTTCTCCTGTGCCTGGAAAAATTTATCAGAGTGGGCATTAAGAAAGAGAAAAAAAGAATCCCTTAGTAGCCAATCAATGCCAATAAATAAAATCTATAAAACTATTAAATCTACAGGGAAGATATGTCAACTCCAAGCCACACACCAAAACGGCAAACCAATCAAAAGGCGAGTGGATTAATTCCAATTAACCCAACCTCTTACTTGTTTTATGACATTCTCTACTTGGCTATAGTCTTGAGATACATCAACTGATATACAAAGCACCACCTGTTAGAAAGAGAAAAAAATAATCAAAGCTATGCAGGGGTCTGAAACCACCTTTAAAAGAACTTTTTTTTTTTTTAATTAAAGGCAATATTTTTCCAATAGGTAAGGAGTCCAGTTTTGGAGGTACAGATTGCAGGGTTTGAAATCTGCTGACAATGCAATTAGGAGAGGCAAATGGGGTGGGGGGAGCACTTTCTTGCAGAAAACTCTTTTGAGCAAACTCAAAAGAATGTTTTAAGAAATGCGGGTCGGAGGGTACAAACTTTCAGGTGGAAGATGAATAAGTTCTGGGGATCAAATGTAGACCTGTAATCTGCTAAGAGAGTAGACCTGAAGTGTTTTCACCACACACACAAAAGCGGTAACTACGTGAGGTGTTGGCCGTGTTAATCCACTTGTTTGCAGTCATTATTACACAGTGTAAACGTATATTAAATCGTCATGTTGCAGACCTTAAAGGTATACAATTTTTGTCTATGTATGCCTCAGTAAAGCTAGAAACAGAAAAGAAATGTAAAAACTCTCCTCTTAAAATGCAACTAGCCTATAGTGACAGAAAGTACATCAGAAGCCACGTGCACCCAGGAGTAGAGGGAGAAACGGGGTGCAGAGGGGCAGGGCAAACTCCAGGGGTGATGGAAATGCTCTGTGTCTGGATTTCAGGGGTGGTTTCACAAGCATATATTGATACATCGGTCGAAAGCCATCCAACTGAACTCTTTAAATTGGTGTGGTTTATTGTACACAAATCCTACCTCAGTAAAGTGGTCAAAAAATAATAGCAAGCTCAATAAATACGTTTAAAAAAATATTCCTTTTGGAGCAATATGAGAGCTATCACTGCCCTCTTGGGATTCAATACCAGTAGGTGGAATAAAGAGATAAGTCAACAGGATCTACTCCCAGAAGCCTCCTTAGTCCAGCCGGGCTGGGAGGCTAGGCTGGCGGCATCATCTTACTAGAACAAGGGCAGATCTGGGCCTGTGGGAGCCGAGGGGAAGCCAGGTCACATTTGGTTCACTCTGAGGTTTGCTTGAGGTCCCTGACTCTGGACTGACCTGCCATTTACAGATTTTTCTGGATGAGGGGTCACCAAGCTGAGTCCAAGCCCACCTAGTACAAACCTGGCCATGTTTAGGGATGCACAGCACAGAGGGATGGTGGGAAGAGCACAGCCATTTAGTCTTTGAAAAGGAAGGGAGGGAGGGAGGGAAGGAGGGGAGGGAGGGAGGGAAGGAGGGGAGGGAAGGAGGGGAGAGAGGGAGGGAGGGAGGGAGGAAGGGGAAAAGGGGGAAAAAGCATGTATCTCGGTGCTTACTTTGTTTGGGGTATGTATGTATGTATGTATGTATTTATCTATCTATCTATTTATTTATTTGGCTGCACTGGGTCTTAGTTGCGGCATGCGGGATCTTTTTTAGTCACAGCATGCATGTGGGATCTAGTTCCCTGACCAGGGATTGAACCCGGGCCCCCTGCATTGGGAGTGTGGAGTCTTAGCCACTGGACCACCAGGGAAGTCCCTCAGTGCTTACTTTGATAGAAATTTATGAAATAGAAATTAAGAACACTAATGAGGACAGTGGGCTACTGTTATAACTTTCCTTTTCAGACAATGTTTTCAAATCAGAGCTTAGGCCTCCGACATAGGAAATGTTCTATGTTCCCAGGGAGGTCACTGAGAGAAGCAGAAGGGTGTTTGCAGTTTCTCAGCCTTTCCATGGTTTCCTCCCTGTTGAGACTGGCCGCCAAGCTAAGAGGCAGACAGAGCATGTGTGTACGGAAGGGCGCACACACCCACAATAGGCACCCAGGTGCAGTTGCAAGTCCAAGGCCGTGTGATGCGGTGGGAAGAACAGGTGCAGCACTGGGGAAGCCAGGGTTCGAATCCTGTCCCTTCATTCACCAGCTGAGCGGAACCCGAGTCGTTTGCAGTGGTCTCACCTGTACGGTAACAGTGTCACAGGCTAGTGCCGAGCAAGATCCCTTCCAGCTCTAAGAAGCCACGATGTGAGAAGTGAGGCCAAAGGGTTGGATAAAAAGAGCCCCGTTGCCTTAGGACCGATACATCAGGCAGGAAGTTGTATTTAATGCAAGAAGGAACCCCATCCTAATGGTCTAAATTCCTGTGAAAAGGAAACAAGCCCCTTCGCAAACGTAACCTGGAATATTCCAGACTAGAGAGCTTGTCCTTGAATTTTATCCCATCATCGTACAGAAGACATTTTTTAAAAAAGAGAGTAGGAATCATACAATTAATTTTAAACATGCCTTTTCATACAGTATTAGATCATTTACTGTGAATAAAACCTATACCACAGGTCAGTGACATTTCAAAAAAAATGTTTACAAACTACCAGGAAAAAGAATGTCCCCAAGGCACTGCTTTTGCTAAGAGGAGTAACAAGCCAGCTCTGGGCCCAGTGGCAGGATCACGCTCCCACTTGCCCAGCCCAGGCCGGATGATCTTCGCCTTCCTTGATGTGCAAGTCAAGAACTTTCCACATGACCTGAAGCGTTCTGATAGATGAAGGAGTGGGAATAATGAGGAAGAAGCCCAGAGCAGAGATGGTGCTAGCAGCAGGCGTGACTGGCCTTCAGCCAGGACATTTCAGATCTGTGGTCCTGGATGATGTTTCATTCTCTATCAGAAGTTACAGGGATATTTAAAAAAACAAAAAACTGGGGAGATTTGCTGAGCTGGCAGCTTGCCAATGTTTGTGGGCTTCAGAGAAGGGGATACAGGCAGAGGCCACGGTACTAGAGAAAAACTCACATACGTGCACAAAGAGAGGTGGATGAAGATTTTTATGTGCAGCATAGAATGCAAAAGAAAAAAAAAATACAAGTAGCCAACAAGAGGCAACAGATTAAATAAACTCTGGGGTACTCAATATTATGCCACAGCAGTTTTAAAAGATGAGGCCGACTTATTTATATTGACATGCAAAGTTCTCTAATATATTCTTGTGGGAAGAAAAGAGGCAATTAAAACTACAGTGAAACACCATTTAAAACTCATCAGAAAGGCAAAAATTAGAAAGTCTGCCAATGCCAAGCGTTGGCAAAGAGTCAACGACCACTACTGGTGAGAGTGTAAACACTTCGGTGATGCATACGCTCAACTCAGCAATTCCATTTCTAGGTATATTCCATTCTTGCACAAGTGCACAAAGAGATAAACTTCAGTAATAGCAAGAAACAAAGCAAACTAACAAGAAAACTGGAAACAACCTAAATATCCACCAACAGTAGAACTGATGAATGGAAGGTAGTCTATACATACAAGAAAACACCAGACAGCAGGAAAAAAAAAAAAAAAGAATGAACTACTACTTTATGCAGCAACAGAGAGGAATCTGAACAACAGTATCAGGTGAAGAAATAAAGTTGCATGAGAGTACACAAAGAATGATGTCATAGAAACCTAGAGAGAGAAAGTAGGTTAGTGATTGCCTAGGGCTAGGAGTGGGTTGGGAGTGACTGTTAATGAATATGGACTTTCTTTATGGGACGATGAAAGTACTCTACAATTGATTCTGGTGATAACTGTGCAACTCTGTGGATAAGCTAAAAACCACTGAACTGTACACCTTAAATCAGTGCATTTTATGGTATGTGAATTATATCTCAATAAAGCTATCAAAATAAGAATGAAGCCATAAAGTTCAAAAAGAGGCAGAAGTAAACAATACTCTTCTTAGTGTCACACGCACTTATGGTCAAATTATTTTTAAAAAGCAATGGAAGAAGTAACACAAAAATCAAGTTGGGGGCTGCTTCTAGGAATGCGACAGGAAGATGAGGCTGATGAGGGGACACAGGAGTCTTTGGGGGCCCTGGTAAATGCCGTTTCTTAAGCTGGCGATCAGTGTGTGGCTATCAATTTATTATTACGTTTTATACTAAAATACACATTGTATATATACACATACAATTTCATTCATCAAAAAATTCTACAACCAAAAAAAAAATTTTAATACCTCCTTTCCCTTAATTTAAATATTGAAATGAAATCATTTTCTAGGAAAGCATTCTGTTATTTGATCATTTGTGTGTGTGTGTGTTAGAGTCTACACATTGTTTTTGGTAGTGTTAGAGTCTATACATTGTTTTTGGTAATAACATGAAATCCTAGACAATTCAAATAATTTCGTCTTTTTAAAGACAGCCTAATACGTATTTTAATCAGGAAAAGCTTACGTGCTTTCAGTGAACTATTCACAGTTGAAGCACCTCTTCTTTTCCTCTGCACACCTGTGTTGATTAGTATAGAAAATGCGTCATGAGGACAGTGATTTTTACCTGTTTATCATTAATAGAGTGTTTTTCGATTTCTTTCTTTGCCTGCAACAGTTTGTCCTGAAAGTAACAGAGAACAATTAATTCTACTGATTGTCTATTTGTCCACTTGTTTGTTTAAAAGGAGAGAAAAAGCAATTATTTGTACAAGGATTTATTAAATGCCGAAAAACACGCAGGACAGCACCCATATTGCAGAGCTATGGTGGACACACAGCTGTAACGTATGCTAAGCTATGACTAAGTGAAAGCAAGTCTTTAAATTCATTGCAGAGAAAGATAATAATAAAAATTAATGAACCTCAAAATCCCTATTGTCAGTATTAATTGCTAAGGGTCACCCTATCAATTCTAATAAATGTTTTAATTTGACGTCACTTAGGTATGAAACAAGAACAACCATACTGATATGCAGTGCTTCCCAGACTTAAGGGTACATGTGATTCCATGCCAAGAATGCTTTCCTACGAGATCGTCCAATGTTTTCCTCCTCTACTAAAAAGCAAATATAGTCAAAATCAGTTTTTAGAGGGACTAGGTAAACCTATGCCTGGATACTTTCAAAGATACTCTGAGGACAAGCAAAGCTAACCCACGTAATTGTGTAATTCTTCCAAGGTGTCAATGCTGCTTGTTTTAGTCATTTTCAAGAAGACAGAGATCGGTTTACAGTGCCTTAATTTGCTATAAAAGCTGAAATTTAAATACATCATGACAGCAGAGAAGAACAAAAGGAGGGCGGAATCCTTCTGAAAGACAAGTGGGTTTTATAAACAAGAATGCGCCTATAATAAAATTATATTATTCTATTAATAAAGATGTACACCACCTGACTTTGCCAAAATCAGAAGAGAAAATTACATTAGAAAATAAAGACTTTCTCAGTGCCAGAAGGCTCATTCACCTCCAGCAATGCCAGGACCACAGAATGAGCTTCTGAGCACCTGAAATGCTGGCCTCCCCGCCTCGTTTTTCATCTGCCTTTTGTCAAATATCAGCATTGTTTAAATCTCACAAAATGCCATTTTATCACAGTCGTGTTTTCAGTCACGGAAGGTGGTTTCAATGCCAAAGCAGGTGCGTTGTTGGAGGGGTCAGGGGATAAATAAAAGGTAGCTAATTCTGCCTTTCTTCCTTTTGAAAAGAAATGATGGACACCCAAGCCTAATTCTGTGTCATTATTTACACATCTCCCCCGGGCCCTCCGTGACCTGCCATCCCCACTGGGCCCTGCTCAGCTGGGCACCCCTACCTGGCAGCCACCGCAGTACCACCCTCCTTGTTCCCAGGTGAAGCCAAAACCCCCAATCAACGATACCGCCCTGGAGCGCCCACTCTCTCCATCATCCCTCCCTTCCTTTCTTCATCCAACAAAGATGTCTGGAGCAGCCACTATGACCCAAGCAATTAGGCCAAGCACAGAACGACAGCACTGGGCAGGACAGCCGTGGTCCTTCCCCCGCCCATAGAGCAAGGGGACGCCATGACTGCTCGTGGGAATACAGTGTCACTGCTCTGGGCTCTGGCAAGAATAACAGACACTTAAAAAAAAAAAAAAAAGAAAGAAAAACAGACCCTGTGACTCGGCACAGAAAGACACACGTTTTGCTAAACTCCTGGGGAAGAGTGAGATTCCCCTGCAGGGTCTGGGTTTCACTAGAGATGGAGACCATGTCATAAGCAAATTATAGAGAAACATCTACATGCTGTCCTTCAGGACTCAGGAACCAGCCCCACGATGGCTGCTGTCAGCACCTCCGGGGAGGTGGCGGCCCCCCGGCTTCCTGTGGCCAGGTGTGCGCTTAACTAGGTTTTGGCCGCTCCTAGACCTGCAGTGTCCATGATGTTGCCTAAGAGGTGCTGGCACTGAAAAAATATTTGTGGATCTAACCTGGCTTCAGCCAAGAAGTCTTTGTCCCAAACACAAGAAATAACCAGTGGTTCAGGAATCACACCTCCAACCACAGACGTGAGCGATTTCCCCACAGGTGTGAACACTCTGACGGTCGCATAGCCTCTGTGAATAATGTAACGTTGAATTAGTAGGTGAATAGTAATGAACCTAGAAGACTTACCTCATTTCGTGCAACCAGAGTTATAAAAGCTCCTTGTTTATAGCACTCGATAGCAATGCACTTTCCGATGCCACTGGAGCCTCCTGTAACCTAAAAGCAGAAATTAAGAAATCTTAGCACTTGAAATTTCCCTTCTGTGGGAAGTTTATTTAAAATAACTGTGATGGGCTCTAAAACCCAACCTACAGGAACTAAATCTTCAGCTATTATAGCATCTTCATCCCAGACCTAATGAATGGAGTTTAAGTGCAAACATGAAAAGATTACACTGTCAGCGGGGCCTGCATTGTTTCCAGTACTGAGCTATCAGTTGCACACCTAAGGTATTTTTCTGAGTTCACTGTGGTGGCGGTGGGGGGACGAGAGGGAAAAGTGCCCTGTACATCTAGCTAATAAACAATACATTAGTCTGATCATTCGAAAAGACACATGCACCCCTATGTTCACAGCAGCACTATTTACAATAGCCAAGACATGGAAACAACCTAAACATCCATGAATGGATAAAGAAGATGTGGTATGTATATACAATGGAATACTACTCAGCCATAGAAAAGAAAGAAAGAATGCCATTTACAGCAACATGGATGGACGCAGAGATTATCATACTAAGTGAAGTAAGCCAGACAGAGAAAAACAAATATCATATGATATTGCTATATGTGGAATCTAAAATATGACACAAATGCATCTATCTATGAAACAGAAACAGACTCACAAACACAGAGAACAGACCTGTGGTTGCCAAGGGGGAGGGGGGTGGGGGAGGAATGGATTGGGAGTTTGGGATTAGCAGGTGCAAACTATTATATACAGAATGAATAAACAAGAAGGCCCTACTGTGTGGCACAGGGAACTATATTCAATATTCTGTGATAAACCGTAATGGAAAAAAACATGAAAAATTTTGCTGTACAGGAAAAATTAACATCGTAAGTCAACTATACTTCAATAAAATAAATTAAAAAGTAAAAATTAAAAAAAATGCACTAGTCTGCCTTTGAGTCCAAACCCAGCTGAACCATTTCTTTACTACACATCTCCTATGCATGACCAGCTCTACAGGAGATGAAAAGAATAATCACTTGCACATACTTAACGATATTTTAAATAACTGCTTATTATAAAGTAATACAGGATCACATGGAAATACTGAAAAGTAGAGCTTTTCTTCTTGCACTAGTCTAACCCTCACCATCTATAGCTCAGCCATACTGGCTGTCTTTTGGTTCTATGCTCTCTCCAACCACAGGACCTTTGCACATTCTATTTTCCCTCCCAGGAATGCTCTCCTCCCCTCTTTTCATCTAACTGGCATCGATTCACCCATTAAATCTCAGCTCTACCTCACTACCTCAGGAAAGCCTTCATGGACTGCCCTCTACCCCACCGCAACCCACTTTTCAGCACTGCATCCTTTTTTTCTTTGCTTTACATCACTCCATAATCAAACAGCCATGCCTTTACTTGTGTGATTATTTGATTCACAACCATCTCTTCCATTACCACCCCATAAACTCCATAAAAATACCAACTCTATTTTGGCTCCCCACTGTACTCCTAGCGCTTAGTACAGTGCCTGGCATATAGGAAGGATTCAATATATATTTTATTTAATAATACGAATATAACATTATCTTTCTAGTCATTTTCCCTATACACATCATATAACATGGGCCAGGGGAGTGGGGGGCCTGGAGTTGTCAGGTGAGGGGGGAAAGCAAGTGTCAGAGAGGCAACTGTCCTTACACGCTTTTGCATCCTCCTCTAGAAAACATTATATTGTAATGTCTGAGGTTAAAAAACTAAAAAGCTTTACAATATTCCATTAAACAGTCGTATCAAAACATATTTAACTATTTCCCTATAGTTAGACATTTAGATTATTTTGAATATTTTACTGTTAGATATAAATCATGCTGTAAAGAACATCTCCGACCAATCGATCTCATGATTTTAAAATCATCATGACACCCTCCTACACAATGTACCTATGTCCATGGGACGCCCCTACTTTCTCTTGAGCCTCAACTTCTCACTAATGAAGGGATTTCTTTGGGAAAATTAACCAATTATCTACCGGTTACTGTAAAAATATACCTGCTGCCCCAGCTAGCAGTTGCCTCTGAGGACCTCTTTGCTATTGAAATATTTCATGGGTAGTTTTGGCTTATTAATCTTCACCAGATATTCCAATTCCATAGTAATTAGCAAGATCCCTAAAAATGTCCTTGGCTGTTTCATGATGTTGTTCCTGCTGCCTAGAGGTCCCTCCACTCAACATCTCCCACACAGCTGCATTTCCAAATCCTACCTAACTTGCAGAGGCCAGTTCCAACATCTCCTCCTCCAAGAATTTTTTCCGGACTCTGTCCCTCTGTCCTGTCCTTTGCCTGTCACTTTCTACCTCATGCAGTTACTTCTGTATCTGCCTTAGCTCCCTCGCCAGACTCTAAGTTCCCCAACAACAAGCACCAAGTCCAAGTTATCGCCCTCATTCCTAGCACAGCACTCTGCATAAGCAGTTGCTAAATAAATACTTGCCTACATTAATTTGCAAAATGGTGTACGATGCCATTTCCCTGAAAAAAAATACAATGCCAAAAAAAACTTGTAAGTAAAATTTCCCTATTTGTTATTCAATGAATTGATAGAAGCTGAAGTGATGAGGTTATTGAGAAAATTTATATGCTCTGAAGTGCCATGTAGATGCCAGCTATTCTGATTATTGCTGGCTTTTTTCTAGACGGTAATAGGTAAGCGAGCTATGTAAAATTACTGCACAGCAAAGAACAGAGTTAACCTTATAAGATCTGTCCACAAAAACAAGAATAAGACTTCAACTTTTGGGTCAGGGTTCATGGGAAACTGACCTTCTAGGCCAAGCCAGCTAATTCATGGAAGGTATCTAAGAATATATATAAGTCCATCTAGAGTATGTTACTCTTGAACGGTATAAGAAAACATAAGAGATTTTCCTAATGGCTGAGAAAAATGGTGAATATGTATTGAGTTGCCCAGCCATTGGTAAATTGAGATGTGAGACCCTAAGGATAACAGTTTAATTCCTTTCTTTGTCACTCCCTCTTACTGTTCATTGCAAATATTGTTTTAAATGTTACTATCTCTTTAATCGCACCATATACCTCTTACTGAGGGCAACAGAAGGGGTGCTTTGCTGCAAGGACAGCTACTCCCACCCACCGCTCCAAAAGGGAGGACTTGATTTTCTAGTTCTCACCAAGTCAATTAAACAGCTTTTTTTTTAAAAAAACAGCTGATTTAAATAAGTATATACTGTGTAAGACTTGCTGAATAGGTTTACCACTGTAATTAGAGAGATAACATTA
This sequence comes from Balaenoptera musculus, assembly GCF_009873245.2. Classification (NCBI taxonomy): domain Eukaryota; kingdom Metazoa; phylum Chordata; class Mammalia; order Artiodactyla; family Balaenopteridae; genus Balaenoptera; species Balaenoptera musculus. The sequence goes on from NC_045798.1 coordinate 77,788,969, forward strand.
GTTTATCAGAATTGTTCTAAAAACATAACAAGTTATGACCTAAGCCTGCTCATGCTTCCCCATCAGCAAGACGTTCTAAACACTGGCCCCTTTTCTAACACGACTGGTCTAGTCGTAACAAATCTCAAGAAAAAAAAATTACACTTTCACTCGTTTTATGACATTAAAAAAGAAGACAGATGGTGACATCATGTGAATTATTCATGCCATCCTCACATTATTTATAGTGGCATATTAAAACGGGATGGTGAAAATAAGAAATTCTTCGGGATCTACCCCAGCAGATGTGTTTATTATCTTATCTACGGCCTGCAGAAGCATGATGGGGCTGGTAGGACCAGAGTCAACATCAACTGAAAGTCCCTTATAAACACTGAATGAAATTTTTCATTACTGCTTTGACTTTCCATTTTTACAAGCTATGCTCTGCAAACACCACTTCTGAAAAATCCAACTTCTAAAGCCACGCTTTTGAGGCAGAAGTCTTCTTGCAGATGTGACACTTTCAGACTTCAACATGATTGTAAAATTTTGCTCCTCTCTCCCTCTCTAATGAATTTACACTCACTTCCTCCTCTATCTTCCACATCAGAAATAGCAGGAGTTAGAAAAACACTAATAGTTTTCTGAGAGAAATTAAAGAAAATATATGTCCCCATTCACAAACTCTGTCCCGATTTAAAGCACACTAAAAGCAATGACCATTCCATCCCATCCCAGTTCAGTGAAGAGGCTCGGATTTTAGCGGAGACACCCATATGTCACCTCTGGCACCAGGAGGATTTGCACTGCCAGCTTAGTAACTAATTTTGCTTATTCATAACCTCCCGCCTCAATGTCCCCGGGGGTTGTGAGAAAATCAAGTAAGAAAACGGACCAGAAAGCCACAGCAAAATGTGACGTGCTGGGCGCAGGTAAGAAGGCATTCCCTCTGTTTAAGAAAGGTGCCCCACCTGCAGAAAAGGGATCCTTGAAGACATGAGCTTCTGGTAAGAAACAAACCAAATCCATCCACATCCCCTTCATTCCTAAAGCACTAACTAGCCAGGTCGTTCGGCTCACCCCTCTGACTCCAAAACGATGGCAGAGGATTGCACTGGGACAGCAGTCAGTCGACCCAGGCTGAGCTCACAAGAGACAGGCAGTGTAGACTGGACAGAAGCGACCCAACACCGCTAGCCAGGACTGCCAGCCCACCGGGTTTAGAGCAATCCCACCCCACCCCCCCAGGTGAGTCACTTCCTGGATTCCTTTGGCAACTGTCACTCGCACAGGCCACCTTCCAGTTCCCAGCTTCCTCGGCGGGTCCTGGAGGCTGGGACCCGGTTCCCCGCTGCCCGCCTCCTTGCGACCCCGCCGGGACCGCGCGCCTCGCCGGGCGTCGCCACCGACCGCGGTGTCCTTGGCAAAGTTTCTCAGCCTCTCTGTTCTTCAGTTGACTCATCGGGAAACCCGAGGACAAAAATATCCAGATCCCAGGGACGCCCCGGGGATTAACGAGCGCCTCCCGAGCCCCTGCAGTGCGGGGACCCAGCTCGCTGGCGCTGCCCGCGCCGCCCCGCTCTCCGGCCCCGGGAGGAGCCAGACGCAGCGGAGGGCGGGTCCCCGAGGCCCTCCGAACAGACAGTGCCGGGGCGGACGGCGGCAAGTGACCCTCCGTTTGGGGAAGGGGACGTCGGCGGCCCGGCCTGAGTCGCGGACCGGCGCGCCGGGGTTCGGGGCGGCCGAGCGGGCCGGGAGGCGGCGGGGCAGCAACAGGAGGCCACTCACCACCACATGCGCCCCGGGCAGGGCGAGGGGCTTGGGGCTGATGAGCGGAGACACCATGTAGAGCAGCAGCACGAACGCCACGAGGAAGGCGGCCGCCAGCAGCAGCATCGCTCGGCCGAGGCCGGGGCCTGGGGCGGGCGGCGCAGGCACAGGCGCGCAGGGCTCCGCTGCGCCGGCGATCACGCGCGGCCGCGCGCAGTGGGAGCCCGGTGTTTGGGTTCGCGGCGCGGGGCGGGGCGGCGGCCAGAGGGGAAGAGGCGGAGCCTCCGAAGGGCGCGACCGCGGGGGGCGGCGCTTCCAGTGGCTAGAGGGCCGCGGCCGCCGCCCAATGGAGCGGAGGGTCCCTTGGGGTCCCCGAGCTCCCAGCGTCGGGACGGGGTCCCGCACCCTCCGCCGGCGAGATGGGCTGCCTCGAGCGCGCAGCGGACGGGGCCCGGGCGGCGCCCCCCCGGCGCGCCTCTGGGTGACGCTCGCGGCTGGTGGCGAGGGTGCTTCTTAGGACCGCGGAGAGCGGGCGCCGGGCCTTCCCGAACCGCGCTCCGCGCTGTGGCTCCGGGTGCCCTCCGCCCGAGGCCGGAGGAGGCGGGTCGGAGCTTTCTAAGCCCCGGTTCCGGGATGTCGGCACCTCGTTAGTGTATGGAAGGCCGGGGATCGAGCTCTGAAATCCCGGGCTCCATTTCATATTTTCTTGGCGTACTTAGAAAATGGTCACAGCCCACTTTCGCTTTGCAGAGGACCGGGAAAGCTTTAACATGGAGTTTTTTAAATCGCCCAGATCATTCAGTTTCGTTGAGCTCAGAGTTCATCTTCTTTACCAAGGCAGGGTTTAAAAAAGAAAAAAAGCTTTTTGAGATCTAATTTGCACACCAGACAATTCGCCCATTTAAAGTGCATAGGTAATGGGTTTTGGTATAGTCAGGGTTGTGCAACTGTCACCACTGTCAATTTTGGAACATTTAGTTACACCCCCCAAACGCGCACACAAATCCTTACCCATTCACAGTCACCCCCAGTTCCTCCCCATCCTGGCCCGGCCCTAGGTAATCACTAATCTTTCCGTCTCTATAGATTTGCCTATCCTGGATATTTCATATAAGTGGAATTATAGAATGTGTAGCCTTTTGTGTCTGGTTTCTTTCACTTAGCATAATGTTTTCAAGGTTCATCATGTGGTACAATGTATCAGTACTTCATGCGTTTTGTGACCAACTTATATTCCATTCTGTGGACACACCACATTTCATTTATCCATTCATCAATTGGTGGACCTTTAGGTTGTTTCCGCTTTTTAGCTACTATGAATAATGCTGCTGTGAGCATAAACATTCATGTATAAGTTTTTCATTTCTCTTGGGTATATACCTAGGAGTGGAATCGCTGGATCTTCTAGTAACTGCTTTACCAGAACTGCCAGACTAACAAAGCAGCTGCACAATTTTACGGTCCCCACCAACCGTATATAAGGGTTCCAGTTTCTCCACATCCCTACCAACACTTGCTATCATTTGATAGCCTCCCTACTGGGTGTAAAGTGACATTTCATTATGGTTTTGGTTTGCATAAGGCACGTATTTTTGTTTGCTTGCTTTTCCTTTTTGAAGTTATTTTTAGAAATCCTAAGGAGCTCGGGAACAAAGGAATTGATCTGAGTTTTCCTTCTTTCTTAACTTATTGCCCAGAATTAGCCAGATTGCAAGATTTGAGGGCACAGTCCCCAAGGCTTCTGACATCAATTGCAAGTTTGGAGGAGGGGCTCCCAAGCCACCCTCAGGTTTGATAATTTGCTAGGACTCAGAGAGCTCACTGAGAGCTGTTTTACTCATGGTTATGGTTTACGAGTGTCAGCCAAGGGAGGAAGTGCACAGGGCAAAGTCTGGAGAGCTCCAGCTGTGAGCCTCCCAGCACTGGGGTGTGGCAGGGTCCATGGAGTGGTGCCAACCAGGGCAGCTCACCAGGGCAGCTTCTCTGGCATTCAGAGTTGATACTGGGGCTTCATTATTAGGCATGATTGATTGATTGCCCATGTGGCTAAAGGCAGAGTCCAGGTCAGCTGATAATGCATGACAGGAGACTTCCACCTAAATCACATGACTGGTCTTTCTGGCATGACCACCCTAAAATCCAGTTTGGCCAGCCCTCATCTAAACAAGGACACTTCTAGCAGGTCTGAGATGGAATACCTCCAAGAAGCCAACGGCAAAGGCCAGACCTTCTCCTGGGGCAAGGCCATACATCCAAAGCTCTTCTACCACAAAACAAATATATGCCTAACATTTGAAGGAGGCAGTGTGGAGTAGGAGGTTCTTAATTCAATTTCCCAACAGATTTGACCATCAATATCAGTATTGCAATCTTGCTGCTAAGACAATGCCAGTGTTAGCATCTTATTGAGGTGTGAGTAGTAGACAGAACCTGAAAAATAAGAGTCAAAAGATAGCAGCACATTTGCTAGAGTTCCACTCAGTCATCAACAACTGGTCAAGCTTAGCCTATCATTCAACCAAAATGTCTCCCAAAGCAATGCCACTCGGGTTTGCAGGTTTCCATTCGACTCTGCGTTTCCCAAAACAGGAGTGATCTTCACCCATCCAGACATCTTCTAATTGAGCTCTCTTCAGAGACTGTATCATCTCTTGCTATGAACCTCCTTCAAGGCATTTATGTAGCATTGGATTTTCCTTGTCACATAATCTGTTTATTCATTCCTTTCCCCCTTGGCTACCATTTCTCCTTCTAACTACAGGTTCAGCCATTCCTCAAGTGGTTCCAAAGTCGGTCCTAGGGCGAAAGAGTCTACCTGCTTGTGAACACATGTGCACCTCTTTACATTCCCCTGGTCCGTGTGCCTGCAAAACCAGTTCCATTTTCTTATGGAACCCTTCTGGGCACTGCCTTCTCCATTAGAGTGTTTCTTTAACATCACCCAAGACAACATGTGTATTTCAGGTTTCAAGATTATTTTATGTACTTCTGTCATTGGGGCAGTTTCCATTAATGTCCAATAGCAAGCTAGTAATTGCCCCTTAAATGGCAATTCTCTGGTCTAAAATCTCAGCAGCCATTGACAGGTGGTGCTCACAGCCTTTTGCCATAAGCCCCAGTCTGAGTAAAGATTCCAGGATTTCTTTCAAATGGTTTTATGGATAAGATCTAGCAATATTTCCAGATGAGGAATATATGCACCTCCAAAATTCAAATAAACCAAGTAGACACCAGTCTTACAACATGTTTTGTCAACCAGGTATCCCATACTGGTTTTTTTTTTTTTTTTTTTTTTGAGGGGGGTGTGCCCCGCTCGGCTTGTAGAATCTTAGTTCCCAGACCAGGGATCGAACCTGGGCCACCGGCAGTAGAAGCATGGAGTCCTAAACACTGGACCGCCAGGGAATTTCTTCCCATACTGTTTAAAATTAACAGCCTGTGTGGGCTCAGGCAATGGTATTGGTTCCCATTTAGCCTGGTCAATCAATATTGAAGGTCAGATTTACCTGCCTTCTGATTTACAGTACGAGGTAGGGGAAGCTTTCCCCAATCAGACACAAAATCCATCCCCATAGTACCTTCACGTAAAGGAGACACAACCACTTTACATAGAGTCTGCCCCAACATTCCAATTTTCATCCAACCTTTCACCTTAATTCTGTCAACCTCTGCAGCCCCATCGCCTCTCACCCGAACTGTAGAACTGTAGTCTGTGTTGGGACTTCACCAACAGGTTTTAGAACCACCTAAATGTCCATCAGTGAATGAATGGATAAAGAAAATGTGGTAAATGTATAAAATGGAATATTAGTCAGTCTTAAAAAATAAGGGCATCCTGCCAGTTGTGACAACATGAATGAACCTGGAGGACATTACACTAAGTGATATATGAAAGGATTTCACAGAAACTTTGCGACGCAGAAAGACAAATATTACATGGTCTCACGTATACATGGAACCTAAAAGAAAAAAAAAATCCAAACTCAAAGTAACAGAGAGCAAAATGGTGGTTACCGGAGTCTGGATGTGGGGGAAAGGGGAGATTAAAATTTTTAAAAAAAGAAAAAGAAAAGAGAGACAGTAGAATGGTGGTTTCCAGGGGCTGGGGGAGGAGGTCATGGAGAGTCACGGTTTCATGGGTACAGAGTTTCAGTTGTGCAAGATTAAAAGAATTCTGGAAATGAAGATGGTGATGGTTGCACAACAATATGAATGTACTTCATACCATCAAACTGTTCACTTAAAAATGATTGGTAGTAAATTTCATGTTATGTGTATTTTATCACCATAAAAAAATTTGGAAAAAGTCAGTTCTCCCCAAACTGGTATACTGTCTCAATGTACTTCCTATCAAAATCCCAGCAAGATTTTTTTTTGTAGCTATAGACAAGTTTATTCTAAAATTTATATTAAAAGGTAAAGAAACTAGAATAGCTAAAGCATAAAAAAAAAAAAAAAAGAGGGAGGAATCAGTCTACCTGATTTCAAGACTTATTATTTAGCTACAGTAATAAAGACAGTGTGGTATTGGCAGAGGGAGATATACATAGGTCAATGGAAGCCAGAAACAGACCCACACTAATACACCCAACTGGTTTTTGACAAAGGTGCAAAAGCAGTTTGATGGAGGAAAGGTAGCCTTTTCAAGAAATAGTGCTGGCAGGGAGATCAGCTCGGTGTTTTATGACCACCTAGAGGAGCGGGATAGGGAGGGTGGGAGGGAGGCGCAAGAGGGAGGGGATATGGGGATATATGTATATGTATAGCTGACTCACTTTGTTATACAGCAACAACTAACACAACAATGTAAAGCAATTATACTCCAATAAAGATATTAAAAAAAAAAAAAAGTAATGGTGCTGAGAAAATTGGACATCCATCGACAAAGAAAGGAAACTCGACCTCAACTTTACAGCTTCTGCAAAAATTAACTCAGGTGGTGTGATGGTTAATTTTATATGTTGGCTTGATTAGACCACCAGGTGCCCAGATATTTGGTCAAAAGTTATTCTGGGAACTTCTGGGAGAGTGTATTTAATGAGACAAACATTTAAATCAGTAAACTGAGTAAAGCAGATGGCCCTCCCCAATGGGGGTGGGTCTCATCCAATCCATTGAAGGCCTAGATAGAACCAAAAGGCTGACCCTCCCCCAAGGAAGAGATCATTATTCCTGTCTGACGACCTTTGAACTGGAACATTGCCTATTTTTCTTGCCTTTGGACTTGAGTTGAAACACTGGCTCTTCTTAGGTCTCCAGCTTGCCAACTTACCATGCAGATCTTGGGATTTGCCAGCTTCCATAATCACGGGAGCCAACTTCTTATATTTTATATACATGTACATGTATATACATATCTTCTATCTGTTCTGTTTCTCTGGAGAGCCCTAATACAGAAGGGATCATGAACTTAAATGTAGAACTATAGAAAAAAAAACACTGGATTTAAAAGAATGAAGACTTTGGTCAATCAGGAAAAAAAAAAAATCAGGTCCTTTGTTTAAAAAGGAAACCAGGCTAGTCTCAGATTTCTCCACAGTGACACTGAACATGAGAGAACAATAATACATCTATAAGATCCTCAAGGAAGGAATGTTGAGCCAAGGTTTTCTATCCAGCTAATCTGTATTTCACCCGTTGAACATGTAATAATTAAGGAAATATTTTTCCCATGAGTGCTTCTTGAGAAAAGTGTTAAGGCTATTATCTTAGTCTGTTTGGGCAGCTATAACAGAATACCATAGACTGGGTGGCTTATAAACAACAGAAATCTATTTCTCACATTTCTAGAGGCTGGCAAGTCCAAGATCAAGGCACTGGCAGATTGAGTGTTTGATAAGAGTTCACTTCCTGGTTCACAGATGTGTCTTTTCACCGTGTCCTCACCTGGAGGAAGGGGGAAGGGAGCTCTCTAGGGTGTCTTCAGTGAGGGCCCTTATCCCGTTCATGAGGCCATAATCACCTCTCAAAGACCCCACCTTCAAATACCATCATGTTGGGCCTTAGGATTTAACACATGAGTTTGGGAGACACAAACATTCAGCTTATAGCAGGAACTTCAACTGGTCAAAAGATGACTGAGAAAAGTAAAGTAAAAGGACTGTCTTTTGAGAATTTGGCAAATGAATATGTCTAACTGTAGAACGAAGACTAAAACAAATGTATGGTCTAGGGTAAAGATGGTATACAAATGTTATACACCTTAACAATGTAGAAATAATAAAAGAAACATGTTTTGGGAGGGGAAGGAGGAAACACGTGGAAGGTAGGATGACTTTACTAATTGCCTCATTTATACCTGACGTCCAAATATACTGGTTAAAATTGACAAATCAAGTAATAGAAGTATAAATATTTACCACTATAAAGGTAAACATTCAGAAATATATTATTGACTTAAATCAGGTGAGTTGGGAAGGAAGCAGTATATAAATTTTATTGCTGCTTATGGTGAAGGATTAACAGATCCTATCAAAGGAAGCAGATATGGGGCTAAATAAGGTCTAATTATAGAGGCAAACAACTATACTACAAACTATCCTAATGAGAGGTTAGTTAAAAAGGCAGAGGGAAAAATAACACTACCACTCTTTACAGATGATGATTACGTTCTCTGCTGCCTTCCACAGCAAGTGCTCTTTCCGAGTCTCGAGAATTCCCCATGTTATGCAGGACCGATCGGCAACCATCAGGCAGTACTGCCCTTTTCACTCTTAGCTGAGACCAGTGCTTCTCAAATTGTGTTGAATGTCCAGGTTCCTTTTTTATTTCCTTTCTGTTGCAAACCAGTTAGAAAAATGAAATGAAAACAAACCAAAACAAAGACATGCAAAATATAATCTTTAACGATTTACTATTAAAGTCAACAGACTTAAAAATACATTAAATAAATATTATCTGAACAAACAAAGAGAAAAAGAATGACACAACTGTATAGGCTGTTCATAGAAAGTATGCATAGGGACTTCCCCGGGTTGAGAGTCTGCCTGCCAATGCAGGGGACACGGGTTCGAGCCCTGGTCAAGGAAGACCCCCATGTGCTGCGGAGCAACAAAGCCCGTGCGCCACGACTACTGAGCCTGGGCTCTAGAGCCCGTGAGCCACAACTACTGAAGCCCGTGTGCCTGGAGTCCATGCTCCGCAACAATGAGAAGCATGCGCACCGCATGGAAGAGTAGCCCCCGCTCGCCACAACTAGAGAAAGCCTGCGAGCAGCAACAGAAGACCCAGTGCAGCCAAAATAAATAAATAAAAATAAATAAATCTATAAAAATTATTTAAAAAAAGAAAGTATGCATAAAAGTGGTTAATACAGAGAATTATTTTTGCAACAAACTATATTTTCCAAAGATGGCTGCCATGATATCTCCAATCCATGTGTTCTTTTATAATGTGACCTTGATGCTCATTCCACTGAGTGGTGGAGTCTATGTCCCCTTCCCTTGAACCTGGGTGGACCTTTGCGACCGCCTTGACCAATGGACTGTGGCAGAGGTGACACTGCGGGCCTTATAATTATAGCTTTGAAAAGGCCATGTAGCTTCTCCCTGGTTTTCTTGGGACAGTCGCCCTTGCATTTGATCCATTGTCCTTGAGTAAGCTCAAGCAGTCTGTGGATAGGTCCATGTAAACAAGAACTGAGGCCTCCGGCCCACAGTCCAGTTGACTCCCAGCCAGTAGCTGACGCCAACTTGACAGCCATGTGAATAAGCCATTTTCAAAGTGTATCCTCCGTCCCCCAGTGACAATGCATGGAGCCCTATCCGTATGGCAGATTCATGAGCAGAATAAATGGTTGCGGTTGTTTTGAACCACTGAGTTGTGGGGTTATAACTGGTAACAGAAGTAACAGATAACTGTAACACTATTACACTGGCAGCTTTCTATTATTTTGCTTTCATAACAAAATTGAGTGAAATAGCAGACTCATATTACATGCCTATAATCACACTATGTAGCATTTTTATCGTGAGAAATGAGCTTTCTTCTTTCTTGTTAACTTATCTAATGTATTATAGGTTGAGTTATCAACAATGCAACTCATGAGGGATAATGTTTACCAAAGCTATTTGAAGGTTTTGTTTTAATACATGCTGCATTAATAAGCTAGATACTAAAGGGCAAATGTTGTAGATTCCATTTATATGAGATACTTAGAATAGGCAAATTCACAGAGAAAGAAAATAGAATAGTGGTTATCAGGGGCTGGAGGGAGGAGAGAATGGGGAGTTATTATTTAATGGGCAGAGAGTCTGTTTGGGTGGAAAGTTCTGGAAATAGTGTTGATGGTTCTGCAACATTGTGAATGTACTTAATGCCACTGAATTGTACACCTAAAAATATTAAAAAATGGTAAATTTTATGTTATGTATATTTTACCACAATAAAAAAAACGCTCACTTCATAAAACTTAGAAAATAAGAAAATAAAGAAAAAATGTTTAATTAGTAATTCTACAACTCAGAGAGAGTTGTTCTTAGCTCTAGACTTTCCTCAGGACACCTTCTTGGGATGACCTCACAATATGTGGCAGGGTTATTAAGATAATTTTTTCTATTTTCTCTTCCCTTGTTCGAAGATAGTGGGTTTTCTTCGTATTTTGTAAACAGGCAAAAACATAATCTCCTGTAAAATATTTTCCTTTCTTCTGGCTCCCCCTACCAACAAATCCTAATCTCTCATGTCACTAAAGAGATTAAGCTAAATACCTTTGAGAGCAACGGGAGAAAAAGGAGATTTTGCAGGCTACCGGCAGGAATGGGGACAGATTTTTCACCTCACATCTGAGGGTTGGAGTGACTGGCTCCCCCCAGTGGCCAAACTTCAAACAGGGTGGCACTAAGATTTTCAGTTTCAGCAAAGATTCTCTCCTGCGTCACTGGTGCGGAAGGGGATAGCAGTGGGACGTCTATGGACTTGAATAATAAAAATGTCAGCAACACTGTTGGACTGGAGATTTATCTCCTGTTCTGAGCACTGTGTAAGCCTTTTGGACTTTAGAACAAGCCTTGGAGGAAGAGGTCTAATAAAGACTAACAGTGATTTTCCTGACAGCACAGTAGATTTAGGTTTGATTTAATGATAATGTAGAAATATGATATTTTAGTCTACTGGAGTTTGTGAACGGAAATTTAGACTCGCCATTAGCGAGTTCCCATAATTGCAACATCCCCTAAAGTAACAGGAAAATTTGTCAACGTGTTTTCTCTACTTTGTAGCCAAACGTATAGCAGAAGGAATCTGTGAGAACTAATGTTCTGCCTCTTAGAGGAAAGGGGTGTGTGTGTGTGTGTGTGTACTTTTATATAGATTCTAGACATATCGCCTTGGAGATTAACGGCTGTTGAGAGCAGACAGCCATACTCATTGGCCAGGGCTGTGCCCACAATATACCCGTTGTTAACCATTTTTATCATCGCCCTTCCCACTTTCATGTGGCTGCTACCAATTTCTTCCATTTTCAGTTTTAAAGTTTTTATTTCATAACCTAGAGTTCCTTTGATACTTTGTAATCACTTTTTAATATGGAATGTTTAAAGGCTTCTATAAAGTTGTCAGTGGATTCTTAAAGGAATTATTTATGGTCTAAGACATCATGCATTGCAATTAAGTACACGAAAGCCTTTTAATGTTGCAACGTATGATGTCTTAGGCCATAAATAATTCTTTTAAGAATCCACTGACAATTTTATAGAAGTCTTTGGGAAAATAGGATATAAGGCTTAAGAGTTTTGGCAACTTTCCAAGATACAACTATTCCCATATCAAGAATACCTACATTCAAATGCTTTGTCATTTCAGCCAGAATGGTGATCACTTGTATACAGTAAGCACGGTTCCATGACCTTGTTCATAGATAATTCGTGGGTCTGTGTTAAGTGCTTGGGAAATATCAAGATCAGTCAGTGATGGATTCTACCACTACATGTTTTTAAAGTTGGCTCTTAAATTTCATCTCCTCCAGAAATGATCTTTAATCCTTCAGTCCTAGTTATTTACTTAGTCACATTTGCTTTTTGTGGGGCTGTGAATGTGTGTATGTGCAATTTCAAAATAAGTTGCAGACATCATGGGACTCTTGTCTCTCATCCCTGTATGTCCGTAATTCAGGACGTATCACCTGAAAATAAGGGCCCCAGAAACACCAGTATAACCACAATACCATTATCACACCCAAGACAATAGCAATTCCATATTATCTGATATCTAGTTTGTATTCATATTTCTTCAATTATATCCAAATTGTTTTTTTACAGCTGTTTTTTCCTCAAATCAAGGTTCTCATATTGCATTAAGTTATTGGGTTATGTGTCTTCAGTTTCTTTTAATCCAGGGAAGTCCTTCAACCTTTTATTTATTTTTTGTTTAATGACATTGACTTTTTGGAGAGACCAGGCCAGTTGTCTAGCAGATGTTCACATTCTCTTTGGACTGATTGGTTCCTCATGATGTTATTTATTTCCCTCTCCCCTGAATTTTCTGTAACCAGCAGTTAGGTCTATGGTTTGATTGGATTCAGATTACATATTTTTGGTAGGAACACTTCCTAAGTGTATTTGGTATTGCATCCCACCAGGCAGTGCAGTCAGGTTACCCACGCTCAATTTGATTTCTTGGGTAAGGTGGTGACAACCATGTATCTCCTGGTAAAGATCATGTTCCCCTCTGCAATGAGCAAGTACTCTGGGAGGGACACTTGGAAATGTTGGTAGATTGCCACCACCAACTCCTCCCATTCCTGTTTGCAATTCCTCTACCCCCGACAAGAGGTAGAATCTATTTCTCATCCCTTGAAGCTGGATTGGCCTTGTAACTTGGTTTGACCAATATAATGTGATAGAAGAGGTATTTCTTTATTTCTGGTCCTAGGCTTTAAGAGGCCTTGAAGCTTCTTTTTTCCCTCTCGGGATTAAGCCACCAAGTGAAGGAACTCAGGGTAGACTCTGAATGATGAGGGACCACATGAAGGGGAGAAGCCCAGCCAGCCCAGCTGGAGGCACCAGACGTGAGTGGAGCCATCTGGATTCCTCCGCCTTGGTCAAGCCGCCCTCGCCAAACGCCACGTACAGCAGAGGCAAGCCCTCTCCAGGGAGCTCTGCTAAACTGCAGTCATGAGAAATAATAGACGGTGTTTTAAGGCACTGTGATTTTGAATGATTTGTCTTATAGGAAACAGATCTCATGTAAATATTCTTTCATTCAATAGTTTTAGCATCATCAATCATCCTTGCCTGGATCAACCATGTCATTGGGGTTGCCAGAGGATAGTTTAAAATATGTTATTCTCTCTACGTTCATTAGCTGGCTTGTTTTATTGAGAGAGTGAGTGAGCAGGGGGAGAGGGGAGAACACCAGCTTTCCCTCATTGACTAGGTATAAACTAACTGTACTGTGCCTTCTAAGAATGAGGGTAAATGCTTACTCTTTCCCATTAGTTATTAGTTTCAGAATAAAAAGTTGATGTAATATTTACCTCCAAAGATGATAAATCAGGTTCTCTCCAATTCTTTTCCTCTGGTCTTGTTTAGATGTCGCTCCTCCATAGTCACATGGCAACCTATGTATAGCTCTGTCACTGAACTCCAAGTGTTGCACTGTATTCATCTGTCTATCCTGTTAACTGGACTGCAAGTTTCATTTTTTTTCTTTTCTGGCTGTGCCATGTGGCATGTGGGATCTTAGTTCCCCAACCGGGGATCGAACCCAGGTCCCCTGAAGTGGAAGCGGGGAGTCCTAACCACTGGACTGCCAGGGAATTCCCTGGACTTGTAAGTTTCTTGAGGGCAGGAACATTGGAGGCTCAGACTCAAATACACACAAAGTTCTTAGTGAAACTAGATTTCTGCCGTACTTCTACTATCAGTTTTTTCTTCATGCATATATCTTGCATAGTTTAGATAATAATTTATAATTTTTTTATCCTGCAACTGTTTTTGTCTTGGTTATCTTGATTTATTGACCTTAGACATGATTCTGTTTTGTATTTGATAGATGAGCTCTTAGCTCACTTACATTAACCCTTCTCTTCTCCCTCCCAATTTTTGATAGTAAATATCACCATTTAGAATTCTTTTATTGGTTACATTTGAAACTTTTAATATTTTAAAACCACTATTTCTTCATCAATTTTTGAAACCTTGCATTACTTCCATTTTTTAAGATTAAGCTTATATAATGTCTGCATCCTTTTTTAAAAAAGGATTTAAGATATGGGGATATATGTATATGTATAGCTGATTCACTTTGTTATAAAGCAGAAACTAATACACCATTGTAAAGCAATTATACTCCAATAAAGATGTTAAAAAGAAAAGGATTTAACTTTTATTTTTAAAAAATATTTTATTTTTATTTTTTTGGCCGCCCTGCGCAGCTTGTGGGATCTTAGCTCCTCACCACGGATTGAACCCGGGCCCTCAGCAGTGAAAGTGCGGAGTCCTAACCAGTGGATCACCAGGGAATTCCTGTCTATATCCTTTCTAACACACCTCTTTCAATACTCAACGATCTCAGATGTATCTTAATGAAATATTAGGCAAACAGAAGAACATATAAAATGTAGGCCCTGATACTCTCTAAAACTCACTTTTCTGCACTGTCCATCCTGAGGAGTTAAATGGGTCCCTGGTAGATAACACCACACAGCATCTTCCATGTTCTGAATAGTGGCACAAATTGGTGTGATTTCTCCTAGGTTTGTAAATACTGCTTTACTGTTTTTTTAGGAGAGGGGAGTTCCAGGGGCCCTTCTTTTCCTATCAACCTTCACTCCTTGGGCCAGGGAACTGCTGTGGTGACTCTGACCACTGCTGAGGATACTTGTGCAGAGTGCCACTGGGCCTGCTGTGGTGCAGACTCCAGTCAAAACTCCACCCCACTTATCACTGGCCTCCCATAAAGGCTCTCTTGAATAGTGGACCACAATGACTTTCTGATTCTCTGGTAAAGAATATTAGCTCAGGAACTTCCCTGGCGGTCCAGTGGTTAAGACTCCGTGCTTCCAATGCAGGGGGCGTGGGTTTGATCCCTGGTCTGGGAACTAAGATCCCACATGCCGCATGGCACATCCAAAAAAAAAAAAAGACCACAAAAAACAAAGAATATTAGTTCAGAGCCAGTGTCCAGTAATGCTGTATTCCCTTTCTTTATTTCACGGTAGCCTTAAGCAGCGTCAGACCCTTTGGGGAAAGCTGAAGGGAAGCTCCCAGTGCACCTGAGATGTTCCTGTAGGATCCTTCCTCAACAATACAGAGTCTCCACTTCTTTCAAGTGGTTGTAGAGTCTATGACCGGATTGTGATCTGGAAATTGAGTGGGGTGCGCCATCATGATGGGCAGACCTCTGCTTACCAGCTTTTTGTTGGTTATACCAACACAGCGGCCCTTAGTGATGATCCTAAGGACCCTGCCACCCTTGAACCACTGGTCAAGATCTCTGCAGGAAAGACCACCCTGATTATCACGCCAGCCCTGCAGCCTAATGTGGTGACCAAGTCCACCTGGCTTGTGCTGGCTAACTGCCACTACTTGGCTTCTGCAACTGAAAGATCGTTTCCAGCTCCAATGAAATCAAGGACCCAAAAAACACTCTGGAATGCATTCCTTTCATCTATCAGTGCCTTGGTTAAGGGGCTGGGTTGTGGGTCTTCTCCAGGAACTTGTGGCTTTGTGAGTGATTCTCATGTGATAAATCCACTCCAGCATTTCTCCTCCTAGATATTGGGTTCTTTCTTTCACATCACCTTAACTGGAGTTCAGAGTGGTCGACTGTCAAGTTCAGTTTCTTCAACCAGTAAAGCAAACAATTAAAATCACTCTTGGCTGCTCAAACCAAAATTCTAAATTCAGAACCTGTTGACTGAACCCATACTGATAGATTCAATCATATCTGAAATCAGACTCTTTTCTTGGATGATCACCGACATAATCCATTCCCACACATAGTTCTCGAGATACTGCCTGATACTCAGAACCCTCCAAGCTCTCACAAATATACATATTTCGATAGCATGGATCCTACTTTACTAAATTTCCTTACCTTCACATAAAAAAAAATCTTGGTGAATCTGTGAATTCCACTGATATAATTTGGCAACCTACAGGATCAAATACTGAGTTTTGCTTTTGATTACTTTAGTACGGTGAATACAACAAATGTTGCTTTTAGCACAGTCATGGCGGATCCCTGGGTTTCCAATTAGCAGTCCTTGAAGTTCTCATGCCTTCATTTTGTTGTACAGCAGCTGCAAAGTAGTTCCCCTATGTCTTGTCCTCACTGGACACTTCATTCCATGAGACCATAGGCAATAATGTAATTAGCCGTGTCACCATCCAGTAGATGCTATTGATGCTGCTGCGATCCTGTTTTTAATGTCCTGCCATCTCTGTGGTGCTCAAGATTGAAGGACCTGGGTGGCAGCACCTGATAAACCAAGGGCCCACATGACGTCTGCCACCTAATGAAGAAAAGCAGGATCTCCCCACTTTGGTTCCAAAGCAGGAAGCCAGGGCCAGTCCCAAAACCAGGTAGGCGATTTAGATGAACATTCCTCCAAAGAACATTTGTTTGATGAGTATCTTTTCTGTTCTTCTTTTTGACAGGGAAATAGGATTTACCGGCGGGCAGGAGTAAGGAGGGGACGGTGCCAAGGCGCTCAGGAGCGCAGGGCCCGCCATGTGTCCAGGGGTACGCCTAGGGCTGTGTTCGACCCCACAGTCTTCCGGGGTCATGAGCTGC
The DNA here is from genome assembly GCF_009873245.2 of Balaenoptera musculus. Taxonomy (NCBI): domain Eukaryota; kingdom Metazoa; phylum Chordata; class Mammalia; order Artiodactyla; family Balaenopteridae; genus Balaenoptera; species Balaenoptera musculus. The sequence continues at coordinate 77,805,457 of NC_045798.1, forward strand.
TTTTCAGCAACCATGTTTTCAAATTCATCCACATTAAACTTAGTATATCCCTGCTTCCTGGAGATGTGGATCTTCTGGTGGCCAGGGAACTTGAACTTGGCCCTGTGGAGGGCCTCAATCACATGCTCCTTGTTCTGCAGCTTGGTGCAGATGCACATTATGACTTGGCCAATGTGGACCCTGGCCCCTGTGCCCTGGGGCTTTCCAAAGGCCCCGTGCATACCTGTCTGGAGCCTAGATTGGGGACAGCATGTCAGTCATGAATGTCCACTGGGAAGGGCTGTCTTCAAGGTACCTTAGGGTAACCTGTACAGGCAACAGGCTGCTGTTTGCAGCTACTGCACCCTGGGCCCCCAAGGGGAAAAGAGCACAGTCGGCTGAATTGGAAGCAAATGCTGTCCTTTTTTCTTCTTTCTCTTCTTAAAACCTTTTCTGTTATTTCATAGAGTTCCAGAGGAGACAAATTCCTGTGATCAGCTGTCAAGCTGACTGTAATTCTTACTTAAAAACTTTTACTTTAATTTTTGGAAATTAAAGTATTTAAAGATAAAAACAAAGAAAAAAATAAGTATCCATATTCCTATCATGCAGATTTAGCCACTGTTAACTGCTTGATATATTTGTCTTCATTCTTAATTTTCTTCTCTTTTAAAAGAAATAAAAATTGCAGGGTAACAGGGAGAGAGGCAAAAACTATACATGCTCATTGTAAAGTATTCAGACTTAGAAAAAATACAAAGACTCATTCACTCAATAAATATTTATTGAGCACCCATCAGGCACCAATACTGTTCCAGACACTGAAGGTACAGGAGACAATAAAACAGACAAGAAAATCTCAGCTTTCATGGAATATACATGTTAGGAGGAAAAATTACAAATAAGAAAAGTAGTAAATTATATAGTATGTTGGATGATGGTAAGTGCTACAGAGAAAAATAAAGCAGGGATTGGGGTATAAGGAGAGTCAGGACGAATTGCAATTTTAAATAGGATGACCAGGGAAGGTCTCAGTGGAATCTGACAATAAACTTAAAGGACCTGAAAGAGGTGAAGAAAGGAAAAAAATCAAGCCAAATCTCACTACCCATAAATAACATAATGAATGTAAGGTGAAAGTAATTCCAGATATCTTTCTATGTATATGTACAGATATCTGGATGAATGGTTATGATGAATGTACAGAAAGATACAGCTGGGAGAAATATACTGTTACAAAAAATGAATTCACACTATAAAAGATTTCTTTTCAATCATCAATAATCTGTTTATTAAGCACCTATTTTTGTTTCTGGAGACATACATATATACATACATATATCTATATCACCCAGATGTGGGTTTGGGATTGCATTAAATCTAGAATCAATTTGGTTAGAAATGATACATATATTTCAAAAATTATTTACTTATTTATGGCCTGTGGGACCTTAGTTCCCCAACCAGGGACTGAACCCAGGCCCCTGGCAGTGGAAGCACGGAGTCTTAACCACTGGACCACCAGGGAAGTCTCAGAAATGATATTTTTCATAAGAGCCTTCCAACTCATGAATGGGTCCCATCACTCCATTTATTCAGGTCTTCTTTAGTTTCTTGTGGTAATGTTTCATAATTTTCTATGCTGAGGTCTTACACATCTTTCAGATTTATTTGAAGGTATTTGATGCTTTCTGATGTTACTGCAATCAGTACTGTTTTAATTTCAATTTCTAATTGTTGCTAGAATATAGAAATACAATTATTTTTATTTATTAGCCTGTATCCTGTAATCTTCTTATATTCAGATTCTAAGTTTATTAATTTGGATTTTCTACATACACAATCATGTCACCTGAGAATGACAATTCTGTTTCTTCCTTTTTAACACTGGCTAGAATCTCCTGCACAAAACTGAAAAGGAGTGGTGACAGCAGGCACCTTTGTCTTCTTCCTGATCTCTGGGGAGTTAAAGTTTTCAATAATTCACAATTAAGTATGATGTTTGTTAGAATTTGTTTGTTTCTTTAGTGGATGCTCTTTATTAAATTCAGAAGCTCTCTTCAATTCCTAGTTTGAGTTAAAAAAAGAAAAATCACAAACGGGTGCTGGATTTTATTAAATGCTTTTTATGACTCTATGAAGCTAACTTTTTCCCTTTATTCCTGTAAATGTGGTAAATATTAATTTTTCAATGTTGAACTACAGTCCTTGCTTTGCGTTGCAGCATGTAAATGGAAACTTGCTGGTTTCTGTGGCGTAAATCACTTCCACCATGGCAGGTTTCAAGCTACCAATGAGGTGACTGAACAGGTGGGCAGAAATGTGTAAAAATGGTTCTTGTGAGCCAGTATGAGCCAGCTCTGGCACACCTCTGATTTCAGTTCCCAGTAACGAAAATGTACCACAACTTCACTAGACCAGCAGGAACAAAGCAACTTCAAATTACCTATTTTATTAAAAGTCTCACAGACAATCTAGGAAGTAGATAAAATATGGATATAACTCCCTTAATTTTTTCAAGCCTTTATTAAGTACCTAATAAACAGTGTCTAGCACTATGCTAATGCAAAGGAAAACATAACTGTTTGAAGAGCTTACAATCTAAATGATCTAAACAAAATTAACAGAGTGTGCTTGACACTTGGAGAAAAATCTTAAGATAGTCACAACAACTCGGTGCTAAAGAAATCCAAAGGTTGGATGGGGTAGTTTAGGAATTCTTCCTGGAAGAGATTATATGGGTCATAAGCTAGGTCTTAATGGAAATCACGGGATTTGGACCAGCAGAGGAAAGAAGAAAGGAGGCAGGAAATCACCCGGTACCCGTGAGAGCTCACAAAGCTGGGCAACATTTCCAGCACTGTGTTGGGGAGGTGTGCCTCCATTTCCTACCTGTGCCGCTGCCAAGTGGCTAAATGATACTTCACATTAGTAATCAAATACACTCATTCTGTCTCTCTGCATGTTGATGACAGTAAACTCAAAAACCAATTTCCTACTGAAATACTTTTATAATTAAGGTCCCTATAGAGTTTTCAGACTGAGACAAAAAAATGTTCTTAAACATCCAGGAACAGCTAGCTCATAGAGTTGCTCAAGTAGGGTTTACTTGGTGGCTCAGAAAACATCTACCCAAAATCACAATGGCCAAGGTCCAGACAGAGCCTGAATATTGTTTCCTCTTGAGTATTTATCTGCCCATAAAGAACACATGGAAATGACTTATGCTCTACCATTCTAAAATAAGTCTAAAATTATTAGATTCTAGAAACAGTTTTAAAACCAGAAATGTGGAAAATGGAGCTATGGCTAGAAGTGACATGGATACTGAGGCACGGTTCTCAGAGCACATGTAAGAATTGAGGGATCAAGTATCCACTTATCATCAACACTGGACTTACACACTACTTGGCCAATTTAAGTAAAATACTTCCTCAAAACAAATTTTGGATTCACAAAAAAATCTGGATTTCAGCTATTATATAGTTATAATAATATAGTTATGTTAATTCTCCTAATGATATGATTAATAGCAATACTGTATGATTCTGAGGTGGATAAAGTAAAATGTCTCGTAAGACATACGCAAAGAACTCAGTGTTGGTGTGCCAATTCCCAACCCTCACACAGAAGTTACTGAAAAATAGACTTTTCATGCATACATCCTTAATTAATAATTTTTAATGATTTCTTTGTATCTAATCAACTTAGATAATATTTTCTCCTATATGGAAGATCCCAAAATAAAGAAGCACACACAGAATATAGCCAATAGTAGGTTGTATCAATTTACTTCACGTAAGAACAGCATATTTCAGGCCTACGACTTCCATTTAATATCAACGAAAACAATCTGTACAGAAAACCCAAAGGCAACCATATAGCACAATATGTAAAATGTGCAAATATACTTTAAAAGGCAAGTTATTCTATAGCATTTTCAAGGCAGAACTTTATAGTAAATTAAGGAATCTACCTCATTCTAGCTGACTTAATAATCCTTTGCATGTAGAGCCAATGCAAATGTACAAGGCACAACTTAGTGTTGGTGCTCAAGTATATAACACACACCCTCAGATTATTTATTTGAAGATATTAAAATAACACAATATCATGTTTGTATTTTATTATTTAAGGAGACATCAGCTCATTTCTAAAGCTTCATGAAACATTACACTGATAACATACGTGTGGCCAGGACGAGCTGTTCCCTGAACTTAAAAGGTAAGACAAGACTCTAGCTAACCTACATTAAAAAAAATTTATATGTATGTACACACACCCCCCCCCCCCCCACCATACACAAGAAACTTCCCATAATCCAAAGGGAGGCTGTTCCTTTCAGCAAAGGTTCCCATTACAGTATTTCATGGCAGAATTATTTAAAAAGTACACATTTATTAACCACCTGTTTTGGTCAATCTTGCTACAAAAAGACACTGAAATAGACAATTTTCTTCTTCAAGATAGAGACAATGCCTAATTTAGAGAGTCTTTCTCTTGAGATTGCACAGTAAAAGGTATTATTTAATTAAATATAAAAAAGCTTGCTGCTTTTATAGAAATTATTTAAATCTACATGGAGAAAAAAGCCAACCTATCAAAAAACCAATGAGAGCCTTGGCTAGAACACAATTCAAAATCTTTCAAACCCAGTCAGTGCTCTTTGCTGTTTTACTGCCCATCCCTGAGAGTAAATCATTTTTAATTTTTTTAATAAAGTAAATAAATTTTACACTGGTGAGAATGATGCTTAAGTTTTTTTTCAAAATATGAAATAAGCCCCATTTCATTTTAGTTAAAAAATAAAAAATGAATGCTCTTTGCAAAGACCACTATTTATAACAATTTAAAATATTTGTATCTCAATCAATTTTAATCTTCTTTTTACTAGGTAATTTCTATGTTTTTGCTATTTATGTCACTCATTTGCTTATAACCCATTATTTTATAATTTTTGTTAACAGGAGGATTTAATTGGTAATGGAGCAAAAGTACATATAAAACTTAAAAGAATGCTGAAGTGAGAGACCTCTATTTTCCTGCAGTAAGAGAGTTTTACTGGAGATAATCTGACTGCCATCCAAGAAAGGCAAAAATACCTATGAAAGAGAGAACACACATGGTAAACGTCTTCCTTGTCTTTGGTCTAGCCTTCTTGGCCAAAATCTTCTGTAAACTTCTTTAATTTCAACAAGTCGTGTTCATTGACTGTGGGCTTTGTGCTAGATAGCGACCGTAACATATCCGACTGTTAGGAAAAAGAAGGGGGGGAGTATTTGTAATAGATTTGACGGAATAAAAAACATTTCTTTATCAACATTCCTAACTTTTGCCTAAGGTTAAATCTGAAAATCTGCATCGTGCCATAAACTACTGACAATAAACTCTCTTGTTTTCCTGAAGGACATCTTTGACTAAGTTATTCCTTTGCTTATAAACTTTCAGTTGCTTGCCTTGTCCCGATCACAACTTTCAAAGGCTCCTCAGCACCCTAAGGAAGTACAGTCCTCTTAGCCTGATGATCAAGGCCTCCAGAATTAAGTTCCCGATCGCTTTTCTGGCTGTATCTGTTTATTCTTAAACAAGAGAGCAGTTCGCTAAGTGCAACTCAAAAGGAATACAGTCATTCACTTATACTTACGTGAAACAGAATAATACCATTTAATCAAAATCAACTAATCAAAAAGTTTAACTGTTGGGCTTCCCTGGTGGCGCAGTGGTTGAGAGTCTGCCTGCCAATGCAGGGGACACGGGTTCCAGCCCTGGTCTGGGAAGATCCCACATGCCACGGAGCAACTGGGCCCGTGAGCCACAATTACTGAGCCTGCGCATCTGGAGCCTGTGCTCCGCAACAAGAGAGGCCGCGATGGTGAGAGGCCCGCGCACCGCGATGAAGAGTAGTCCCCACTTGCCGCAACAAGAGAAAGCCCTCGCACAGAAACGAAGACTCAACACAGTCATAAATAAATAAATAAATAAATAAAAGAACGTGAATTTCTTAAAAAAAAAAAAAAAAAAAAAAGACTGCAGTTTCAAGGCTTTATAAAAAAAAAAAAAAGTTTAACTGTTAGTTAAAATTACAATCAAAATGGTAAGAAAATATACAAATATCAAGGATTCATTAAAAAATTAACTTCTAGGCCATGTCTCCTGTAAAACAGTATGGAAAACAGTCAAAAGAACCAAAACTTTAAAAAATAAACCAAGGATTGCAACAAAAAAGGATTTCTGAATAATTTCTCAGATAAGCATTGTGGTTGATTAACACATAAATATATCTATGTTTACAGATATATTTCTCTCTCTATATGCATATAAACTTATATACATATATGTACATATATGTCTATATATCTAGGTCTACATATCATGTGAAAGTTTCCCCTTTGAAAGTTACTGTTAATTTTGACATATAGTTAAAAATCTATAACTAAAGCAGAAGATTTTAAAAAATGACTGTTCATCAATAAGAAAACATAAACATAATAAACGTACATTTTCAATCACAGTAAGTTCCCTAAAATTAATATGGCTTACAAAATAAAAAAGTCTTATGAATTATTTTATTTCTTCTAATAGAAACTACAGAAATGTAATTTTTATGAATATTTTAATTCCTCTAATATAAACAGAAATATAATTTTTTATAATAAAAATTTTGTTTTTTCAGAACTTTTTAAAAGAGTAGTGCATTATTTAAACTTTCTATGAGGCTTTGAGAAGTAAAACAGAAAAATGCTATTATGAATACTATGATTCTTGCATTCGCGTTTCTGGATATTTTACAAAATCTGAGATTCAGGGAAAAAAATTTTTACCAATCCTACCATTTTGGTGATAATATCCCAGCTATAAGAACTATAATGTCAGAAACCTGTATGTTTTTAAAAATAGCTTATTCACTTAAAATTTCCTCGAAGCCCAAGAAAACATTTTAAAGATAATTATTTTTTATATTTTACATTCAAATAATCTTTAAAACTTTTTAAGTAGTTAGTATTAACTTTTTTGAACTAATTTTACAAAACTGAAAATTTTATCTGACAAATTATAAAATATAATTTTTCTTTGGCTGCACAGTGCAGCATGCGGGAGGTTTAGCTCCCCAACCAGGACTCGAACCCACGCCCCCTTCACTGGAAGCACGGAGTCTTAACCACTGGACTGCCAGGGAAGTCCCCATAAAATATAACGTTTTAAAATTTTTCTTAAAAGCAAACAAAATGTCAAACCATGCAAACAACTGGCTCCAAAAGTTTATCCCCAGGGACATCCATCCACGTCATCTCAATGGCACCAGGATCACCTGGAGAACAGGGCGTTAGCAGATCATCTACTATGTTGTTAGGATCAGCTTGTGAAGGTCCGCGAACCTGGAATAAACAGTACAACAACAGAACAAATTAAATAAACATTAAGATTTAGACCATTATCAGGAAATCTGAAAATGTACTATTATTTTATGTTTTGTTAAAATGCTTACTTCTGAAAATAAACAGAAGGGTATACAACAAAAAGTGCAATTAGCTCTGGGTGATGGGATAGATTTTGCTTGATTTTAATTTTTTTCTTGGATGATTTTCTATATTTGAAATTTCCTACAATAAATTACTTAGATGATCATAGGGAGAAAATAAGTTAAAATAAAGTAAAGAAACAATTACCTGTAGCTAAAATTTTCTTTTTTTTTTTTCCTAATGATTATTAAGTGGTCATAATCCTAGAGACCAAAAATAGACTTACTTAACACACTGCTATATTTAAAATAGATAACCAACAAGGACCTACTGTATAACACAGGGAACTCTGCTCAATACTCTGTAATAACCTAAATGGGAAAAGAATTCAAAAAAGAATAGATACATGTATAACAATCACTTTGCTGTACGAAACTACCACAGCAATGTTAATCAACTATACTCCAATATAAAAAAAAAAAAAAAGAAAAAAGACCTACTTAAAAATTCCTTTAAGTTACTCTGTTTTCCATAGCCGAGAAATTTCTGTGATCTTTGGAAGGTTTATTACTGTGAAATTACTGAATCTTTCTGTCTTTCCCCTCAGAAACTCCTTCTTCAAATATAAGTACAAAATTAAATGCTAAATGTAATTTCAGTGCTATCTTACAATTCATAACTGATTTAAAAGAAAAAGTTTTAATAACATCCAGAAAAAGAACCTTTGTGACACAGAGTCACATATAATATTTAGAAGGCAACACACTTGTATCAAACCAGGGACTGCTTCCATACTTAACACTTGTTTTACAATGATCGATCTTAAATACTGTCTCAGGATTGGGGCAGGGGTAGAGAAATAAATATTTTCACTTTACTACGTGTATTTTATTGTCTGCCTTTGCTCACAACAATTTCAGTGGCAGGGATTTTTGTGTTTTTTAACTATTGTACTCTGACTTACCTCTGGGCCCAGATTAGTACTTATACATTTAATAAATAAAATACACAGGCAAACTTGTTCTTGCTAATTGAAAAATGGAGTAGAAGATGGAGCCACAGAAAGATCTACTATAGTTGGTGACACAAAAGGCCTGATGTTAAAAGAGATTTGCCTGGGAATTCCCCAGCGGTCCAGTGGTTAGGACTCGCCGCTTTCACTGCCGGGTTCAATCCCTGGTCTGGGAACTAAGATCCTGCAAGCTGTGCAGCACAGCCAAAAAACAAAAAGAGAAAGAAAGAGAGAAAGAAAAACGAAATTTGGCTGCTTCACCTTTATCCTCCTAACAAGGGCCTGGCTTTAGGGTCATACAAGCCATCCCTAGTAGTTATACAGAGAACTGAACGGAAAGTTCTGAGTATGGAAGAACTGAGTTCCTTCTAAATGGCCAAGAGAATTTAAGAAAAAACACAATGGTTGTGGCATAAACTTGATTCTGAGCTAACCATATTTCTCTCAGTAACGAAATGGCTGAAGAAGAGATGAGTAATATTTACTGGGCTATTCAGGTACCATGACAGCTGTTTTATGAATATTCCTTCATTTCATTTTCATAAGAGCATTTCAAAGTAGTATTATCATCCTTACTTAAGAGATGATAAAAAAATGAGACTTAAAAAGGTAATTCAATTTGGTCAAGGAGATAAAACAAGTAAATTGTAGAGTCAGGCTTCAAATTCAGGTTTTAATTCAAGCGCCTCATTTTTTAAAAAAAATTATTTTACTATGGTATATAACAGACATATATGTGTATCAGAGTCATGACATATTAGTTTGTCATATATCGATGGATTAGGTTTGCTAACAGTGTTTCAGGATTTTCATATCTACGTTCATAAGCATACTGGAGACTGCTGTCCTCAGCAAGAGAGCTGGTCCAAATTACCTAGTCTACTGTTAATTAAATTGAATATCCCAAGACCACAGTCTTTTCACAAAATTCTCTCTCAAACCATATACACTCAAGTCATTCATGCAGACCAAACAGTGCATGGGAGGAGCAGGAGAGAAGAACGGTTGAGGCTTCTGAAGTACACCTTACCTAGAGAAAAATCACACCTCCAATCCTCTCTAGCTGTACCTTGGCAAACTGTGTTAAAAACATCCAAGTCCCAGTTTAATCATGTTAGTCTAGGACTAACCATCAACAGGTGGCTATATGTACCTTTTGTAGAGCTTCTGTGAGGACCAAATAAAATAGGAAGATGATGGAGCAAACACAGTGCTGGGCACGTGAATATTTAAACAATATTAGCTATTATTATTTTTACTTTATTAATGAGGTGTAAACGTACCAGATTCTGCTCGAGGATATTCTAGTTACATCAGAGACAATCATAGATTTAAGTTTCTATACTTACATCAAAATAATAAATACTTCAAAAATCACTGCATACAAAGTTTTAAAACACTTTGGGAGAACTTATTTTCAATGAAACGGAAACGTAATCTTTTATGTAAATCTACTTATTATACAAAACTGAAATCTTCCTAAAATTCTTCAAAGACAAGTCAATCATGGTCTCAAAACTTGATTTTAAAAATATATGAAAAGATGGATAAGAGTTCCTTACCTTTTTAAAATGAGTAGCTGACTGTACTTTCCTAACTGGCTGCATAAGTGCATCACGTACAATGACACTTATGTCTGCCCCTGAATAGCCTTCAGTTTTCTTCCCAAGTTCCCGGACATCTGCTTCTGTCAGACTGTTCTGAGTGGTCCCCAAGTGCAGTCTAAACATTGCTGCTCGGGCGTGGGCCTCAGGCAAAGGAATATAAATTCGTTTCTCAAATCTTAAAATGAAAAGAAAAATTACATCAAGAATATTACTATATAATAATATTTAATTTCTATTAAAAATCAGTTTTTCAAGAAGAAACAAGATATTTAGATATTCTCATTTATACAAAGTTAAGCCGAATAAAATAAATGGGCCCACATCCATCAAGTTAAACAGATGCATATTTAGGTTAATAAAGGGAAAATATCCAGAACACATTAACAAAAAACAAATAAAACCAAAATAGCCAGGGAACCAGTCTGGAGTGCTTTAGTTTTTCTCACATGATTTTTGAATTATTTTGGCCAGAGTGTTTACGTGTCTGGAATTCATGATACGACATGTCCTTCAGGATTACAATTTCCTGTAGAAAGACACTCTGAACTCCTGATCAAGGGATTAATATGATTAAAAGTGTGAAATAAGAGATGATAAAAGAATTACCTAAATTCTAAAGAGTAAAATTACTCAGAATCTTATAATTTTGCTTGCCTTCTTAGAATTTCAGCATTTGGAGATAAGGAGGAAGCAATGAGGGACAATTTAAATGGGTCTGTGAAGACATTTTCTTCTCCAGGTAATTATTCTCTGTGGCAATAAGAAGAATTTTAAAAGTTTCCACCATCTCTAGAGATGGGTTTAGAATTAGGCCATTTTTCAAAAATAATCAGCACATTTCCTTTCTTGATACTGGCTGGTAATCTAACATTCTGGCAAACCATAAAGTGAATGGGGTAAAAGCAGCAAAAACTGAAGTGTTCATTTTTACCATGCACAATTAAATCAACGGGATAGGGAATTGTGAAGCAGTGAAAAGTAAGGAGTCTGTATACCTTTCCTGTAGCTCAAGTTTAATATTCAGTTAAAAAATTATAGACAGAACTTTTTTAACTGAAACTATATCTTTCTTAGCATACTTTAACTTGTAGAATTGTCATTTTGCTAAAATTTTATATTTAGCAAAATGGAAAAACCTTCAATGGAAGGTTTTTCCATTGAAATATCAAGCTATATATGTAAATTTCTGAAGCATCAGTGCACCTACTAAACTTAATTAGAACTAAAGTAAGCATTAAGTAACATACTTTCCAATGCAAAAGATTCCAGTAGGTGTAAATCTTGGATCTTGAACACAGGAGGCAAACAAACAAATGCCTGCCTCTCTTCCCCAAGGCAGGGGTCAATAGGGTTCGAGCACATTAAAAAACATTCTGAAGTTATCAGAATGCCTCCTCAACTAGACAGAATGGGCATTAATATTCACTTATTATACTGTAATTAGAAATAAGATATTTACTGTATCATCATACCTTCGCCTAATGGCAGAATCCAGAACCCAGGGTATGTTTGTAGCTCCCAGAACCAAAATTCCATCATTGTCCACACCAACCCCTGCATCAAAATAGGAAATGTTTTAAATAATCTGTCATTTCAAGTGTTCTTTGAACATCATCTGCATGTTCTCTTATGAATGTGGTACTTTAATGTTAAAATGCCTCATCTTGAGACTTTCTCTCTGACAAAAACTGTACTTAACCACATTTCTTATTACTAGAATATGATGCAAATATTCCCTAGAATCTCCTAAACTGTGGGAAAATACTATTAATATTCTTTTCAAAATATTTCTTGAAAGATTTAGTTTGAAGTTTACATATTCCTTTTACTGATATTGTTTCTGGCATGTTATAAGTGAATATATTAATCTCTTCACTATTTATACCAACGAGATGATTACAACTGGGTAAAACTTATGTATGCATATGGATCAGAATGAGACCGGGCATAAGACTTGGCCTATAAGAACGGAGAAATTCTGCTTGAAATTTTTTCCATTACTATCATAATAATGGTTATACAATAAAGAGAAACTATTTTAAAAAATCAGTAACACTACCTTGCATTTGAACTAGGAACTCTGTCTTAATTCTACGTGCAGCTTCACTTTCATTTTCACTTCTTGAACCACACAGAGAATCAATTTCATCAATGAAGATAATGGAAGGTTTACTCTCTCTGGCAAGTTGGAATAAGTACTTAACTTGCCTAAAAATAAATAAAGGTTTCAATTTCTAAAAAAAATAGTCAATGACACATGACAATGAAAAAACTAAAACAAAACAATATACCAATATTATAGGAACTCTATAGATTAAAAAGTATCATCACGTTTTGATCTATAAAATAAGATTACTACATTTGGATAATTCATTTTATGATTTACTAAACCATACACATATCATATACGCTATCTTCTCCCTACGAAATAAATTCCAAACTAGGGACTAATCTAACAGAAATGAATACCACCTGTATTTATAATAGTACTTTTTTTGAATGTCTATTAATGATATAAGAAACCTATCACTTTATAGACTGAAATAGTGACTACCAGGCAAAGAAAAACTTAAAAAAAAAAAAAAGTCAATTTACTACTTACTTTTCACTTTCACCTAGCCACTTAGAAACAAGGTCAGAGGAAGATATTGAGAAAAATGTTGAGTTGTTTGCTTCTGTTGCTACAGCTTTGGCTAAATAGGATTTTCCTGTTCCAGGTGGCCCAAATAACAGGATTCCCCTCCAAGGTGTTCTCTTGCCTAAAATTTGCATTAGAAAAATAACATGAGACTTTCAAGACTGTTAACTTCCGTTACCAGAGACATCATCCACAGTGAAGAATACCGTGAAGAGGTTTCCACTCTAAAGCTAGCCGTAGAATAAAACAAAATTTAAATAAATCAATCTAAGGTAAGTATGTCCTAAGTGTACTTTGCTTTTTCTAGAGACCACTTTGTCAAAACTGTGTTTATAAAAAAAAAAAAAAAAAACCAACTGTGTTTATATAGCTATAATCCTTCTAAGAAGAAGTTCATTTGCTTGCTCACTCATTCAACCACTACGTATTGAAACCACGACATGTAGGCAGAGGACTATGAATACAGAATACAAACTGAATCTCTGCCTTCCAAGGCCTTCCAGTCTATTAAAGAGAAAAGAATTCAGTTAAAAGGTATTTCCTGATCATCTACTATGTGCACTGCTCAACATCAGAATATTGTAGGAGAAACTATACTCACAGGGGAAGGGCAGCTGGAAATATTTTTTTAAAAATATTTATGACCTTTGGAGGAGTGAAACTAACACAGTTTGGATGACTCGTGAAGTTCTACTCAATTCCTGATTCCACAAGGAAGCACAGGTTATTTCAGGTGGCAGATTCCCATTCCAGTGCTTGGGGAATGATAAGCGGACTCTACCTTAAATACTAGTTTTGCCAAAACATAATAGCAAGTGAACAAGTAAATTCTTTGTATCTCAATTCTGCTAATGAGAAATTATAATGCTGCCTTAAATAAACCAGGCTGGGTTACAACTGGCAACAAAATATCAAATACACATTAAAAAAAACTACTAGGTGTAAACTGTGGGTGGACACACGGTGTCTCTAAAAGAATGATATACAGATGACTGATGGCAAAACTAAATATCATGTTTATTGTTATGAAAGCCTCAACTTTTACTTGAATTCTATTTGCCTATTTTAAATGTCTGCAATTATAAATCAGTGTGCCCTTAAGTGTGGTACATATACCATTGGTGGCAATGAGATGCTTTTAGGTGGTATACAAATACTTTTCAATTAAGTAATTTTTAAAATGCACTCTATAAAACCACTACATTTTCCATTTATAGAGATACAAAGAAGTCTTCTAAAATAAAGTTACTAAGTAAAAACAAGTGAGCAGAACAATCTACAGTATTAGAAGTCAAATATGGGCAAAACAATCTATGGTATTAGAAGTCAAAAGAGTGATTACCTCTGGGGAGGAAAGAGGCAGAGAGGGATTTCTAGGTTACCAGCAGTACTTTTTTATCTGGGTGATGATTATACAGGTGTACTCTGATAATTTATGAAGCTGAACACTTATGGGTTCCTGCATGTCTTTGTATATGTTACAGTTTAATAAAAAGTCTGCTCTAAATATGAGTGATTTAAAGAAAAATATTTAAAAAATAATGGTACACGTATATGGAAAAATTCATGAAGATGGTACATATAGGACTCATGTTTGGGAAACACTGGTATAAGTAACACAACATAAAATGAGTTCAACTGTATTTTTGTACCTTTATAGGATTATGATGTCAACTTTTACACTGTTAGTTTCATATTCCTGAAGTGAGGTTGTGAGTCGTACCTCGAAGCTAGGTGGACAATGGGTGGCCCACGGGTTCTTGCTCTTCATCACTGCTCTATACGACATCACTGTCTGGACCTGTTCAGTTTGAGGCCAATGTCACAGATTTGCTCTCTACATAAACCAGCTTGTTTTTAAAAGGAAAAACCTCTGTTTCACTGTTAGACTGTGGGTATAGCCATATCACAAACACAGGCTATCAGTCACAAAAAGGACAATGTGAAGGAACGGTTCAGCACAGACAAACCACCTACTGCTGGAGATGTAACTTCAACTGTACCCAGATGGTGGGTTAGCAATATTCTCCTTGCAGTGATAAAGAGCTACTAGAGGATACGCCTTTCATATGAAACTGTTAAATAATTTTAACTCCTCTGTTTAAGAAATGGAAATATTCTTATAAGACTAGTACATGTCCACTGCAAAAAAATTCTGATGAAAGTCAAAGGAGAAAGTAAAAATCACCCATAATCTCATCTCCTAGACATATATTAACATTTTAATGTCAAGCTTTCTACACCTATTTCTCAGCACACACATTTATTTAACAACGTGGAATCATACTATACATAATATGTAACTTGCGTTTTGATCTTTACAATATAGGTGGACATTCTTCTATGTCAATTATAATGTAGATCTAAATTTCTTAATGTAAATGGTATCCTATATTCTAATGAGTGCACAGTATTCTACTGTATGTCCATGATTTACCCTATGCCCTACTGCTTGACATTTAGGTTTCTTTGCAATAAATATATTACAAATATGTATATGCATATGAAATAAGTATCTGTGTAAAGGTATATCACTGCCTTACAACAGAATTTAAGGTAACAACTTGTGATATAATGACAAGAATTCACAATACTTTACTTCAGTCATCAACACATTTTTTTTAAAAAAATCATCAAAAATAATTATTTAAAAGTCATCTCACCCGTAAAGAGATGAGGAAATTTAATAGGCAATATCACAGCCTCTTTCAGTGCTTCTTTGGCGCCTTCGAGACCGGCAACATCGCTCCATTTCACATTTGGTCGCTCTATAACAATGGCGCCTACAAAACATTAGGTCATCTTTAAAGAGGACTATTCCATCAAACTTAGAAGACAACATGAAATAATGATGAAATACAGAAATGCATTATAACTTTGTCTGGAAAAGTTCTATGTATTAAAAACACTTCTGAAAGTGTGTGATGAGGACGAAGTTGTTAGGGAGTAGTGAGAGGGAGTCAGGGCCTGGGGTGGGGAGCCAGATAACCTGGGGTAAAGTCACTTAACTTTTCTATCTCCGCTTCCTCATGGTGAAATAAAAACAATACCATCTGCCCAAACTACTTAGACAGGTTAGTATAAAGATCAAATGACGTAATGAATATTAGAGTGCTTGGAAAAGCACCAAACATTACAAAAAGTAGTTGTAATGTTTGAGTACGTTGATTCTGGAATATCTCCTATTTCTCCTTTTAACCAAAAGGAATGGTGATCTAATGCTCTCCTTAACTACAGAAAGAAAATATACTTAACAACTTTAACTGAAGATAGACAGGCAGATGGATGGATGGACAGACACATAGAGGGAGAGGGGAAGGGAGGGGCGAGGAAGGGACAAGGACAATGGAGAGGAGAAGGTGTACTCTTACAGACTTGCAATACTTTCCCAAGATTTGCCAAATTTTCTATTCGGCTTCTAAATAGACCTATTTACAATTTTTGTACATTAACAAAGTCATTCAAATGATTTAGTTTTTGGACTATATTCAAAAGCCATAACAAACTGTTGCAGTAAGGAGAAGTAAAAATCAGTAAGAGTCTATAAAAGATTTCTCTTACTATAGCGTGCTGGCAAAACTTTCCAGATCTTTTATCAAAATCTTTCCCAATTTTCAGTATATAGAAATTGCTCAACTACAAACTACAAAGTAGCCTGTTCAAAGGTGATGTGTAATTGTTTTAAGTATAATATCAGCACTCACATAATCTACTGATTACCTATGATATTAGTTTTATGGGTATTTTTTCTTGTTTTGAAAGATCATCTGTTATTCTAAGAATGCTATACTCTGCAACTTACTTCCCTAAATTATGAAAATCTTTAACTATACATTAAAATGAAATGAGGGACTTCCCTGGTGGCGCAATGGTTAAGAATCCACCTGCCAATGCCGGGGACATGGGTTCGAGCCCTGGTCCGGAAAGATCCCACATGCCCCAGAGCAACTAAGCCTGTGTGCCACAAATACAGAGCCTGTGCTCTAGAGCCCACGAGCCACAACTACTGAGCCCGCACACCTAGAGCCCATGCTCTGGAACAAAAAAAGCCACCGCAATGAGAAGCCCGCGCACAGCAAGGAGGAGTAGCCCCCGCTCGCCACAACTAGAGAAAGCCCGCACACAGCAACAAAGACCCAATACAGATGAAAATAAATAAGTTTATGAAAAAAAATAATGAAATGCAACCATAAACACTTTTAGCATTCTAAAAGTTCAGAGCAAGTATAAATTAAGAAAAAAAGTCAATTCACCTTTTCTTTTCTATGTCCCATACAGATTAGTAACCCTACATGAGAAAAATATTACATCATCTGACAGGATTTTGTGTCAGTTAAACAAAAGTAAACTTATATATAAGCATTATCTGGTCAACTAAAATTTTTTGTTACGAATTTTCTAAATGTGTCATAATTTTTCTTCACATTTAACTAATACTTTTCTCTTTAAAAGTTCAAGTTAGGTGACTTTGGAATGTCAGTGATAAAAGACTATTTAGACCAAAGTAGTATCAATTATTAGACACTGATTAATGATTTTTAAAATTAAAAGAGAGGGATTATTAGAAAATAAAAGCCAAATAATTTGATAATTCCCAATTGTATAAATTTATCCATTTTTTGATTATACTGTTATACTAATATGTTATTTAACCTCAAAGTCACTGAATATCAAAATTAACAGAAAATTCAAATCATGAACTTTAATTTTAATAATAAAATATTACACTTAATGTGATAACCTAAAACAGAAGTAAAAAGATTTGGAAAATTGTTTCAGGAAAAATGAGGAAAGATTCAAAAAAGGATATTATATGATGAAATCCATCAGCAAACCATGAAACTAAAAGATGGAGAAAAAGGACTCTCAGATACAAAAGGCTAGGACTCCTTCATATTCTATTTCATCCTGAAATTCCAAATAAATTTCCTCATTTAAATGTTTTAAGCATCTGTATTTTTATACATCCCTGGGCCTTATTATCAAAGGAAATGTAAAAAAAAAATTCCTTATTAAAAATTATATCTTTTTCAAAATTAAAGATACAATCCAATTTTTACTTCAGTGGGGCAGAGCCAGAGAGAGGAGGAACAAAACCAAAAGAACAGATAGAAAAACGGTTTTTGCCTTACAAGTAAAA
Organism: Balaenoptera musculus; assembly: GCF_009873245.2. Taxonomy (NCBI): domain Eukaryota; kingdom Metazoa; phylum Chordata; class Mammalia; order Artiodactyla; family Balaenopteridae; genus Balaenoptera; species Balaenoptera musculus. Next base: position 77,823,293 of record NC_045798.1, read on the forward strand.
TAAAGCCACTTGGCATGGACCACTGGGTTGCCCAAAAATACTCACTGAGGATGAAGCATGACCACACTGCTCGAGGCAGTGGAAACTCAGTTACTGCCCTTGGACTACACCCACCACTGAAGCTGGCGTGTAAAAATACCCTCGTTAACTGTAGTGTTTTCAGAATACTATCCTTATAGTATTACCCTATACATCCCAGAGGGGTTGGTAAGACAGAAATATTACCAAAATGGAGATCAGAATAGCAAGATTAGAGGTCTGGCCAAGCTAGGTAAGTTCACCAATCACTAACCAATCATTATATGGGCTGAGCCTATATAATGGATATCTTTCCCAGATATGTGTTCTATTCAGCAAGATTCAAATGAATAAAATACATGTTACCCATGACTGAGCAAAAATTCAACTTGAAAAATCATTAGATAACATATCAAAGAACAATCAAGTCTCAGTAACTATAGAAGCCAGCAATTAAATAGATGCCTTTTTAGATACACAGAGCTACTATTTATTGAGTCCCTAGTACTGTCAGATGTAATATTAGGCAGTTTTTACATTGTCATTAACCTTTTAATTGCTCTGAAAATATTCTTAACTTCCATTTTAGAGTTGGGTCTCAGACTCTGAGAGGTTAGGGAACTTGCCCAAGACTAGACAGATTTAAGCAGCAGATCCCAGAGTGGAATCCAGATGTGAATGGAGCTACAATCTATGCCCTGTGGATAAGGCCACTTCACTACAGTAGAGGAGAAAGGGCTTTTATAGGTGTGGAAGGGAAAAAACTGAAAGCGGAAAGAGGGAAATGTAAATGGGAAAGCTGAAATAGGATAAAAAAGCAGATTAGGAAGAGCAGGTAGGAAACATGAAATAAATAGCATCAATGAATAAGCTACAGCAACAGCAATAAAAGCCAAGTGTGAGTCCTAATGCATTCTGTTCCTCTGACAGGAAATTTCAATACCATCAGATTTTATAGTAAGCTAATAGTATAACTGCTACCCTCTCTAAAAGGGGGCAAATAAGAAAAAATGAAAGAGAGTAAGCTTTTTAAGGCAGATATAAAATGAAACAATATTTTTACTGCATGGAAAAAACCCAACCCATTAGAGACCCTATAGAGCAAATCTTATAAAAATGGTCTCAACAAAGCCAGCATGTGACCACTGGGAACCAAAGCCAGTTCTTGAACCTCATTTAAATACAGGTGGGGAAAAACCTAATTCAAATAGACAATTCACTATGAGTTTTTAAAAAATAAAATAGTAAATTTAAAAATGAAATCTAAAGCAACCTTGAAGTTGACTCTGTAGTTTCTTTTTTTCAGGATCATCAGATTCTCCTTCCCCATCACTGTCATTCCTAATAAAAAGAATTTAATATATTCAAATGATCACTCATTGCTATCAAACTAAGGCAAAAAATAAAGGAAAAGATTAACCTGAAATATCCGTAATTTAAGTGGCAAAATAAGACACTCACATTAAAAGTTAAGCTTATTTTGTTACTTTTCAGAATATACTAAACAAAATAGTAAGCAGGCATATTACCCATCAAAATGGAATCATGAACAGGAAATGGACAAAAAGACCAGAACGAAGTCAGGAACTAGCTCCAAATTCCCACAACATACCTATTTATGTACTGATATTAATTCATAAATGCATGACCCACACCTCATTCCACAAAAGATTTAAGATGAATTACAGGAGTGTTGTAAACAATTAACAATAAAAAAAATCAGGACCAGGCAAACTATATATTAGAACAAGAAGCCATAACTAGGAGGGAAAAAAACCCCCAAAATATCAACTATTTAAGGTACAAAGGTGCATAACCCTTAGCCTGGGGGTTCCAAAGGATGGATGAAGCTTTTGATGAAAATGAACGGACCCCAAAGAACAAGGAGATCAATGCACACATTTCATATCTAGGGATTTATTCTGAGGGAACAATTTTAAATGAGTTCAAGGATTTGACTACAAGGATAATCATGCCCATATTGTTTGCAATAGGGAAAAAATTAGAAATAATGTATATTCAATTATAAGGATTAGCATGTGACAGAATACACTGCAATCTTCAAAGCAAAAAATATGGCATTACATTATTTTTCACATATAAGACATAAAGGGGAATAAAAAGATTGACAGGTTTTATCTCAGAATGGGCTTGCTTGGTTATCACAGGATGGTGGGGTTATTTATGGGTAAGGTGGAGACTGCAAACTGATTCACCTTGACATTCACTCCAACCTTCTTCTACTGCGCTTTCCTGTACAGTAAAGACTGTACTTGCTATAAAACTGCCCTTCCCAGGCTCCCCTGCAGCTGAGGCTCCACAGGAGACCGAAGTCCTCCTGGAAGGCAGAAGCAAGCAACTGCGGTAGGGGCTGCATGCGAGGAGACGCCTGTAGGTGAAAGCACTGCTTTGCTGAGGGCGCTGTGGCAGGGCCCTCTGCCCACTCCCCGGCACCGGAATGCTGGGCAAGGGAGCTGGCAGCAGTGGGACCCCTGCTGGAACTACCCTGGTGGAGGGGGCATTTCTCCTAGCCATACGGAATCCAAACTTGACTCCCTGGCCCTCGAATTCTGTAAGGGAATGCACTACAGGGATCCCTGCTTTCCCAAAGTTTGCCTTATGCCACTTTGCTTTTACAGAAGACCTACATTAGTACCCGTTTTCAGTAACTGAAAGATATCCAAAGACGATTATTGCTTTTATGAAGAAAGGCAAAAAACGAAAATAGCATTTAGCGTTTGTTTTGCAGTGAGCTCTTATGAGGCAGCACACACCCTGAGCGGTGAGAGCGGCCCCACCAAGCGCCTTCCGAGAATCACACTCCATCTCGGCACCAAGGTGCCACAGCTTTGAACTTGTCTGTCAGCATCTGTGCTTTATCTCCATTTGTTTTTGTGCATCCATTAGCAAGAGGTAATTGCTTCCTTGCTTTACCCCATTTCAGCTTAAAGTGGGTCCCGCCATCCAACACAGAACTGGCATCCCCCTGCTAGGCAGACATCTTAGGAGGGACACTACACGGTCTCCAAGCAAGACCAGGTGAGGCTCAACTCCCAGCGGAGAGGACGTTTCTGCTGGCCAGGGTGTCTCAGTGAGATCTGGGGGTCCAGGTACTGGAGGTCAACTGATCCTTCCCAACAGTCTTCATTTCATTTTCATTTGGAGTCCCAGTCTTACAACACATGCCCCAACTTTCACATAAGAAACCCAGTGAGGTTCAACTGATTTTGAAATCCAATAAGCTACGACATCAGCTGGGGTCTAATTTCTGTCATGCCAATGCTAGAGCTATAAGATAAAATATTCTCAGGGTATCAAAGGAACTCCCTGGTTCCCCGACCATGTCTTGAACAGAGAATATAAAACCTTGAGCTTATAAGTTTTTTCAAACTCTCCCATGTAGTTTGAAGCAGGCTGTCAACTCTAGTTCTTAAAATGGCCTTTTGTAGTAGCCACAAAGCCCCCAAAGCACTGCCTTCAAGGCACTCCATGCCTGGTGACCACAGGGATTATCTAAGTAACTTGTACCACTGCTTACCATGAACTGTAAGTATTACATCCTATAATGCTAACCAGAATTTCCTGCCTTCATATCCAACGAGGCCAGATAACCCCACTCCAGAGTCCTGTATTCTCAGAGTATGTTGTCACTTGGAACCACTTCTGGCACCAATTAATAGAATGACCAGAGGATCTGGGTAGAGTATGTTCCCACTGCTCAGCACAGAGCCTGACATGTGCACATTAGGTGCGGAATATATAAATTCTGCATCTGTAAGTGATATATCCCCCATCTAGGAAGACATTTCAAAAATGGGTTTTGATGTTTATAACCTATGCTGTGCTGCTTTCTTTACAATGATAAAGTAAAGCAAATCTGATGCAAATCCACATCAAAAAACTTACATATCCAAAATTTGTTTTACATTACCAGTTGTTTTTCATTTTGTCCGTGTGCTTAGTACTAAGTCAATACTACTAGTCAAAGATTCAATTCACAGATTACTCCTACAATTTTAAACTTCATTACATAATGGCCAGAGGGTAAAGAATTGAGTAGCATTCCTACCAAATGTTTTTTCTACTACTACCAGGCCGTCAAGGAGAGCAATTTGAGGTATATCACCCCAGAAGCTTGGTAAACTAGGGGTCCAAAAACTTTTTCTGTAAAGGACCAGACAGTAAGTATTTTAGATTTTGTAGGCCATACGGTCCCTTGTCACAACTACTCAGCTTTGCTGGTACAGCACAAAAACAGCCACAGACAACAGGTGAGTGAAGGCATGAGGCCGTGTTCCAATAAAACTTTAGTTACGAAAGCAGGCGGCAGGTCAGATTTGGCCCGTGAGTCATGGTTTGCCAACACCCAGTTTAAACAAAAGAAATTTACTTCACAAATTAAATTTTATCCTGTAATTCGATACAATACAATCTCACTCTAAAATACATACCCCTTCTCATCCGCTGGACTTGGCTGGCCCTCTTTCACTGGCTTCTGTGGTTTTTTCTCCTTCTTCTTCAGGTACTCCTTCAGTTTTTCTGCTCTATCAAGATACTCTGTACACTTTGCCCTGATACTTTGCTTGGCTTTATCACCCTGTGCTTCATCTATTGAAGGGAAACGAGAGAGATTTTTCCTTTAGTATTCTTTACAGACAGGTATAAACTCCTAGACATACTTTCCCAACAAGGAAAATCTATTTTGGAGGAGAGAGAAAAGATCATCTCTAGCTCATCATAATCCATGATTATCAATCTTTTCTACTCCTTCCCCCAGCAGGGTTGGGGGCCAACAGTGAGTGTGAGTCAGAAAGAGTTCTGAGCAAGACACTAGGATATCTTAAGTTAATGTTAAATAATAATAATAAATTATTTAATATTCTGTGGGCTTCATACTCTTCCCTTACATTCTGTGCAGACAGCTGAAAGCTGCTTATCTCATACAAAACCAATTATAAGACAAATATAAGTAAAGCAATATTAACCATTTACATCAATGTCTACATAAGCTTTATTTCAGAGTATAAAAAGTGACAGAAATCCCATATATTATGAGTACCACCAGTAGAGTAATTTTACTAAAGGCCCCTGTGAGAGCTGTTTGAAAAGGAGACTTCAGCAATATACACAGTGTATGGGATTAGCTCCACCTATCTTATATGTTATGATTCATTCTTAGTTTCACTTTAATGTGACAGAAAAACCTCAAAATTAAATAGGGAAGCTCAAAAGAAAATCCTAAATTATCCAACTGCTAAAATTTTTATTTAAAAAAGAAACTAAGTTTGCCAGAAAGACACTTTTGCACTGTCTTATTTCACATATGCGCAGCATTCGGTTTCAGATCCATGAAGGCAGGGGTCTTTACCCATCTCTTCCTCACCGCTGTACCCAGTGCCTAGAACACTAGCTGGCGGTGGCAAACACTGAATACATATTTGGAAATACACAAAATGTCTCCCAACCTGTTTTTGTTTGTTTCTGTTTTGGCTGCGCCGCACAGCATGTGGGCTCTTAGTTTCCCCACCAGGGATCGAACCCGCGCCCCCTGCAGTGGAAGCGTGGAGTCTTAACCACTGGACCGCCAGGAAAGTCCCCCAACCTATTTTTAAAACATCTATTTTCAAAGAGATGTTTAGAAAATGAGTAGGTCCAGATTACATAATCTGGGTACATAACCAGTAAAATGAAAACTTTTTTCCACTGACTATATGGCATTTTAATATGTTTAGGTGTACAAAGTAATAACTATGACAGCTGTGCACATCTGTTGGCTGAGTACTTAAAAACTACTAAGAAGCTAGTGGGACTTTTTTGCAAATTGATGGTTTATAATCTTCTGGCATTGTACTTCAATTTTTATAAATGAAATAGAATAACCTTTTCTTTTAGTGTTTTTAAATAAAACAACAAATGATGACCTTACATTTAACTACATGGAGAAAATACTGTACAGCGTGTTGGTAGAGTTGAAGGGCTTCCTCGTAGTTCCCAGCTTTGTCTTCCTGGGCTGCTTTGCTAGCAAGATCTATCGCTTTCTGTTTGAAGGGAGGCAAAACCATACCATCAAAATCAAAGCATAGCATAAGTTTGAAATAAATAATCATGTTGAATGTTTTCTTTAAAAATGAAAGCAACCTTATAACAATCTACCTTTTTTTTCTAAATCACAACTGCATTGTATTATAAATTATAATTATTTATAAAATGCAAATTACATTTCTTCTACAGGTAAATGCTATCTGAACACCTCTTTATCTAGTACCAATCACTGAGATTCTCACATAATTTTTCACTCAACAAAAGTCAAGCTCAGGGCTAGTAAGGAATAATCAAGTAACATGAAAATTCAAGTTAAAAGCATTTATGGAAATTCTCAAAAATCAAATGTCTAAAGCATATGACAACAGTAAAATTTAAATGGGGTAAAACCCCTTCAGAAGCAATAGGGCAATGAAATACCAAGAGTCTGAAAAATACCGAAATCTTTTAACTCAGTAATTAACTAAAAGGTTCACTGAGCAAAGACAAACCAGAGAGGTCTTTTAAAAAAACAAAAACAAAACTTGAAAACTTAAATTTTAAATAGCAAAAAGATGCCACACAATATAAAAAGTAGAATTGTTAAAATAATATTAAGCAATATTCGTAATAATATGGAAAAATGAATAATGGAAGTTTTTAAAAAGCATTATACAATTTTTACATATAGCATGAGATCAAGTATTTGAAACAACGGCAAACAAATAAATAAACTTTTAAAAAGCACAGAAGAAAGATGGGAAGGAAATTTCACAAAGCTTATCTTTGATAAGACTCAATTTTTTTCATTTTCTACTTCTTCACATCTTCCAGAAATTCCATAATGAAATGGGCAACTTTTGTAGTATTTTTTTTTTAACTTTTTATTTTATATTGGAGTAGAGTTGATTAGCAATACCACGTTAGTTTCAGGTGTGCAGCAAAGTGATTCAGTTGTACATATACACGTATCTATTCTTTTTCAAGTTCTTTTCCCATTTAGGTTGCTATATAATATTGAGCAGAGTTCCCTGTGCTATACAGTAGGTCCTGGTTGGTTATCCACTTTATTTTACTTTATTAAAACTTATTTTATTTTTTAATTTTTGGCTGCGTTGGGTCTTTGTTGCTGCGCGCGGGCTTTCTCTAGTTGCGGCGAGCGGGGGCTACTCTTCGTTGCGGTGCGCTGGCTTCTCACTGCGGTGGCTTCTCTTGTTGTGGAGTACAGGCTCTAGGCTTGGGGCCTTCAGTAGTTGTGATGCGTGTGGGCTCAGTAGTTGTGGCTCACGGGCTCTAGAGCGCAGGCTCAGTAGTTGTGGCGCAGGGGCTTAGTTGCTCCGCAGCATGTGGGATCTTCCCGGACCAGGGCTGGAACCCGCGTCCCCTGAACTGGCAGGCGGATTCTTAAGCACTGTGTCACCAGGGAAGCCCAGATCCATTTTAAATACAGCAGTGTGGACATGTCATCCCAAACTTCCTAACTGTCCCTCCCCCACCCCCACAACCATAAGTTCGTTCTCTAAGTCTGTGAGTCTGTTTCTGTTTTGTAAGTTCAAAAGTTGTAAATAACTTAAAAAAAAAAAAAAACTACCAGAAATAGATCCATACAGCTACGTCAAACTGAATTTTGACAAAGATATAGAAAGGCAAGTTAATGGCAGAAAGATAGGCTTTTAAAGGAATGGTTCCAGAGCAAATGAACATCCATAAGTCAAAAAAAAAGAGAGAGGGAGAACACCTCAAACTAAACCCTGTACTCTGTACAAAAATTAACTTGAAATGGATCATGGACTTAAATATAAAATGTAAAACTATAAAATTCTTAGAAAAAACAAAGAGTATCTTCACCATCTAGGGCTAGGCAAAGAGTTCTTAGACTTGACACCAAAAGCACAATATATAAAAAGAAAAAATAAAAACAGTATATTGGCATAAAAAAAGACAGATCAATGGAACAGAAGAAAGAGCCCAGGAATAAACCAACACATATGTTCTCAATTAATTTACCACAAAGGAGCAAAGAACATATGATGGGGAAAGAACAGTCTCTTCAATAAATGATGCTGGGAAAACTGGACAGCCAAATGCAAAAGAATGAAAATGAATACTATCTTATACAATACACAAAAATAACTCAAAATGGATTAAAGATTTGAACATTAAGACCTGAAACCATAAAACTCCTAGAAGAAAACATAGATGATAAGCTCCTTGACGTTGGTCTTGGTGATAATTTTTTGGATTTGATGCCACAAAGGCAACAAAAGCAAAAATAAGTGTGACTACATCAAACAAAAAAGCTTCTGCACAGCAAAAGAAATAATCAACAGAATGAAAAGGTAACCTACTGAATGGGAGAAAATACTTGCAAATCATACATATCTGATAAGGGGTTAATATCAAAAAATATAAAATACTCATACAAATCAAGAGCAAAACCCAAAACAATTTGAAAAAATGGGCAGTGGATCTGAATAAACATTTTTCCAAAGAAGACACACATTTGGCCAACAGGTACTCAACATGAAAAGGTGCTCAACATCATTAATCATCAGGAAAATGCAGATCAAAACAACAATGCGCTATCACCTCACACCCATCAGAATGGCTATTATCAAAGAGATAAGAAATAAAAAGTGTTGGTGAGGATGTAGAGAACAGGGAACTCTAGTGTACTGTTGATGGAAGTATAAATTGGCGCCGTTACTATGGAAAATAGTACGGAGGTTCGTCAAAAAATTAAAAACAGAACTACCATATGATCCAGCAATTCCACTCCTGGGTATTTATCTGAAGAAAATGAAAATATTAACTTGAAAAGATATGTGCACCCCCATGTTCACTGCAGCATTATTTACAACAGCCAAGATATGGAAACAACCTAAGTGCCCACCAATGGATGACTGGATAAAGAAAAAATATATATATCAAATATTATTCAGCCATAAAAAAGGAAATCTTGCCATTTGCAAAAACATGGATGGAACCTGAGGGCATTATGCTAAGTGAAATAAGTCAGACCGAGAAAGACAAATACCACATGATCTTACTTATATGGGGAATCTAAAAAAAAACCCCCAAAAACAAAAACAAGAAATGAGCTCACAGACAGACGACAGACTGGTGGTTGCCAGAGGTGGGGGGTGGACGAAACGGGTGAAGGGGGTCCAAAGGTACAAACTTCAGCATAAAGTAAGTCAGTCATGGGGATGTCATGTGTAGCATGGTGACTATAATTAATAATACTCTATTACGTATTTTTGAAAGTTGCCACAAGAAAAAAATTTTGTAACCATGTATGGTGACAGATGTTAACCAGATGTACTGTGGTGATCACCTCACAATATAAACAAATATTGAACCATGTTGCACACCTGAAACTAATATAACGTTATATATCAATTACACCTCAAAGGAAAAAAAAATAATGATAAATTGGACCTCATCAAACTTAAAAATTTTGGGTCTGTAAAAGAGCCTGTTAAAAGGATGAAAAGACAAGCCAAAGAGTGGGAGAAATGTTTGCAAACCACATGTCTGGGAAAGGACTAGTACTTAGAATACAGAAAGAACTCTCAAAAATCAAGTTTAAAAACAACTGAAGTAGAAAATAAGCTAAAGACATAAATAGACATTTCACCAAAGAGGATATACAGATGGCAAGTAAGCACATGAAAAGATGTTCAACATCACTAGCCGTTAGGGAAATGCAAATTAAAACCACAGTGAGATATCACTAAACACATACCAGAATGGCTTAAATTAAAAATAGTGACAATGCCAAATAGTGGTGAGGATACAGAGAACTGGATCCCTTATACATTGCTGAGATGTAAAATGGTACAGTCACTCTGGGAAACAGGTTTGTTTTTTTTACAAATCTAAACATGCAACCACCACATGAATCAGCAACTGCACTCCTGGGCATTTATCTCAGAGAAATAAGACTACGTTCACACAAAAACTTGTACTTGAACATTCCAGATGCCCTTCATGGTTAAACCGTGGTACACCCAGACCAGGGAGTACTACTCAGTGACAAAAAAGAATGAACTACCGATATACACAACTTGGATGAATCTTGAGGGAATTAAGCTAGGTGAAAAGAACCAATCCCAAAAGGTTACGTACTGCATGATTCCATTCACATAACCTCAAATGACAAAACCAGAGGTGAAGAACCGTTTAGTATTGTCAGGAGACAGGAATGCGGGGGGAAGAGAAAGGGAAGTAACTGTGGTTATAAAAGGGCAATGAGAGGGATCCTTTTGGAGAGAACTCTTCTGTATCATGACTACGGCGGGGGATACAGGAATTAACTCGACGGAACTCTGTGTGCACAGACACACACACACACTTAAGACTGGGGAAATCTGAGTAAGACAGTGGAATATATCAATGTCAACATCCGGGTTGTGATACTGTACTATAGTTTTACAAGATGCTGACACTGGGGACAACTGGGTGAAGGGTACACAGGCCCTCTCTGTATTATTTCTCCCAACTGCATGTGAATCTACAATCATCTCAAAATAAAATTTTCATTAAGAAAACTATCTTTAATATTTTAAAATACGCACACACATACAAATTAAGAACAAGCATGGTTTACTGAAACATACCACCTGGATTAATTTAGGTAGTAAAACTATTCAACAGAAATAAGAGCCAGTAGAAAAAAATAATCATGGTTATGCTATATTAAAAATAAGCATACAATTAAGAAATTATTCAAATAATCCAAAAACTAATCATATGTTGAAAATATTATATTTTGAAGCAGTTGCTCATGGGCTGCATAGAGATGGGATAAATGGGAGGAACAGGCCTTCCCTCTGCTGTGGCAGGAGGGAAGAAAAATAAACGGTGTGTCTCAGAACTGATAAAATGTAGCAGTACATGTTTCACAGTTCAAATAGCCTGAACTTCCAGCTAAATTTCCAAGTTTGGTAAACTCAGCAGGATATAAAGGGCGGAGTCACAGCACCTGGTCAACTGGTGGTTTGGTGTACCTGGTCTTATAAAAATGCATCCAGAAGGCTCAGAGGCTAAGTCACGCAGCAGAAGTAAGTCCTTCCTTTTTCTGGCTATAATTTCCTTCTTATGCTATTTTGAATTGCTGTGCCACTCACCTCTTCAGCTACGCATTCCCCTCATTTGCTGTCAGCCCTCTTTTAGGAACCAAAATGACATTTGTTAAAACTCGTACAGTCAGTATTTAATAATCTAGCTCCAAATATGGTACCAATCACTTTAAAGCAGCCTTTTCTCTGATGATGGATGCATCTGTATTTGCACTGTCCAATACCGGAGCATATGGCTTTTGAAACTTTTGGTTAATGTGACTGAAGAGTTTTAAGTTTTATTTAAGTAAAATTTAAATTGCCACGTGTGGCTACCATACTGGACAGCACATGTTAAACCTTTAATCAAAGATGATGATTGGAGGATATGCATCTGTTTTTCCCCTGATGAATGCTCCACTTCACCCTTGTTTCTGTTAGCATTTTTCATTTGAAACAAAATTAACTGTGTCTTGCATGGTTTGGGAGTGCCAATTATTCTTTCAGAATATAATCCTGACCGTCTCCATCGCTACCACCCTAGCTCAATCCACTATCACATTTGTCAAACCTACCGCCTAGCCTCCTCTAAGCGGCCAGCCTGCTTCCACACTTGATACGGAAGTCCACGCAGCACCAGTGAAGGGCACCCTTTGATGGCTTCCCACTGCAAACAATAAATCCCAAATGCTGGGCCGTGATCTACCTGGGCCCTGGCTCTGTCTGGGTCTCACCTGAAACCCTCTAGCTCCCCTTCACTCAGGCAGCCTGCGGACTAGGACTCCTCTGCCCACAACACTCTTCCCTGCTCTTTCCCCAGATGGATGCACAATGGTCTCGTTTTCAGGCACAGTTCACATGCCAAGTCCTCAGAGAGGCCCTCCCTAATCTCCTACTTCAAAGGCTGCACCCCACCCCTGATCTCAGCTCTCCCCTCACTCTGCACTTTTATCCCACTGCTGTGTTTATCATTATTCCCCTGTATACTCACTTATTGGCCATCTCCTTTAATATACAGGGAAGCTCCACAAGGAAGGGGACTTCCACCGCTGGCACGCAAACAGCCCTCCTTTAGCTATCCCTGACACTAAAACCCCCTTCAGCTTGCTTCTGTTTCTCTGCTACCTTCAGAACCCAAATCTCACCAGAGCAGTCTCTACTCTTTCCAGTTCCTTTTTTTCTACTTACCCTTCAGCTGCCAATCTGGGCTTCTGTCCCTTATCTTATCAATAAAACTGCTCATATCAGGGTTCTCTGTGGTGCAGATCCAAAGACCAGCTCTGCGTACATCCTGATCTCTCGACAATATTCTACGACAGCATCACTTCCCTTCTGGAACACTGCCCTCTGCTGAGCTCCCAAGCACCACTTTCCCCGTTTTCCTCCCACCTCTGACAGCTCCTGCTCGGTTTCCTTTGCTGATTCTTCTTCTTGCAACTGACCCTGAAACATTAGGGTTCCTCAGGGCTTGGGCTTCTTTCTGTTTACTCCCTCCCTATGTGAGCTGTTCTCAATGATTGAAGCTGATTATCTTTAGGCTGATGATTCCCAAATTTATTCAATTTTAAAACACACCACTCTTCTGTTTAAAATCCTTCCAGTGGTGTTTCTGTGCATGTGGGTTTTGTTCTGTTTTGGTCTGTCCTCTCCCACTAGAGTGTAGGCTCCATGAGGAAAGGAGTCATGCCTGTTGTACTGGCTTTTTTATATTCTGGAGTCTTGCAAAGAGGCTGGCACAAGATTAACTGAATCTCAGGATCAGCCAGGATCCAGTCATCAATATGGAGGCACAAAGGCTGGGAACACCTGGGACTGTCCTTTTCAGATTAGGAGACCATGATGTGTCCATGCTAGAAAACCCTGGGAAACTGGGTAAATTCCAGACCCACCCATCTCAGGAGGAAACATGTCTCAGCCCCCGTCTTTCAAGGCTGATTCTTTCCCTGGTGCTCTGGAGCCCATTCCTACCTTCCTCCTCAGACATTCAGTCCCCTCAATTATATCAACTAAACTGTTCTCCCCAACCTAACCTTTCCCTTTTTTGGGGAGCATTCCTTAGCATAAAAATGTACGCAAGTCCTATCTTAGGCTCATAGCTACAAAACACCAACAGAAACACACCAGCTTTCCCCAATTCTAAGGTTCCCATGTAGCTACCATCTTATTCAATACTTACCTCTTCACATCCACAGCAAAGTCCCAAAGAGAACCCGAAGTTCATCTCGGTTTCTTGATTCCTCCCACGGCAATGCTTCCTGCTCCCTGACTGCCAGATCTCTCACTTATCTAGTTATGGGTAACTACGTGAGCACTTAGCCCTCGTAAGAGACACCTCACATGGCCTCCTTTGGCCATCAAGGCACCATCCTCTCCAGGTTTTACTCTTGGCTATGTCACAATTCTTTTTCAGGCTCCCTTTTCTCTCTCCTTAAACGCTGATATTCTACTGGGTCTGTACCTTGGTCCTTGTCTTTCCTCATTCTATAAACTTTCCAAGACGGCCACACCTCTGCTACCATCCGTATGCTGTTAACTCCCAAATCCTTATTGCCAGCCTAGCCTAAGTTCTAGACATACATACCCAGCTGCTCAATGGACAGTTCTACCTGACTGTCCCCACAAGCATTTCAAGCCCCAGAAGTTCAGGACCACCCTGGCCCCAAATATGCCCCCTCTTCTTGTAATCCCCATGTCAAGCTGTGCCCTGTACACACACAATGGTTTCATTCTAAAACAAAAACTTGAGCTTACTGCCTCCTCTGACTCCCCATCTACAGCAGGATGGGGACCAATCACCTCTGTGCAGCACACACTGCTCCTTGTCATGTGGCTTAACTAGGCTCGACCTCTCACCTGGCATACTCCGTTCCCGTCACACCAAACTACAGGGACAACCTGGATGGCTCAGACTTCGTACCTTTGTGTACAGTGTGCTCTCCGCCTGGAATACCCTATCCCATTGTCTCCCTGTAAAACTCCAGCTTCTCCAACACTCAGCACAGTCATTGTGGTCCTCCAGCTGCAAAGTCCTCCCCAGCACCCCCAGGAGGCCTAGCCTATGCTTCCTCTAAATTCCCACTGCCTCTCGTACACCCTTCCAAAGGTCACGAAGTATCCTAGTAGTCCCTTTATATGTCTGATGTTTTCACATCAGAATATAAGCCCTTGGAAATCAAGGATGATACATTTCTTTTATGATTCCCCAACATGTAGCAAAATGCATGGCATAGTAGACTCTCAGAAAAGTAAATATTCAGGACTGAGTAAACTTTGAGTTCTATACACAATGAACTTGCAGTTTCTCCCAACCCTCTCCGAGGTTTGTTACACTTCTAGGCTGAGGCATATGTTGTTTTTCTCTGCTTGGAATGCATCCCACTTTCTTGTCCAAGAAGGCATGACTTCATAGTGAAAAAGCACAAACTTATAAGCAGAAAGCCCTGGATTCAAAACTAATCCAAGTCTTCAATACTAATTAACTGTATGTCTCTGGGCAAATCATAAACGTAATAAGCTTTGGTTTCTTATACTGTGAAACTGGAGTAATACCTTGAAGAGTTGTTTTGAGGACTAAATGAGATCACATCAAACACCAGGCAGACAATTAGTGTCAGTACCTTTCACTCTTATCTAAGCTCACATCATCTTCTCTGTGGAACATTTCTCATTTATCCTTGATGAGTTACACAAGCCCTTCCTTTCTGCCCTCCCACACTAACCTTTAATTCTATTATAGCATTACTGCATTATTTTATTTTGATTTTTAATTATCTGCATTCCTCCATTTAATTATAAGCATCTGGCTATGGGGATTTTGCCTTGTTCAGTGGGAAAGTTATTCGTTAGTTGAATATTCTTCATCCAAATTTCCTACATTAGAAGGTGGAAAAGCTTGAATGAGAAAGCACACCTGTGACCCAACCACTGATAAAAGTACAACTCATTATCTCTCCCTCTGTTTAACACTATCAATTATGCCTTTAATATGGGTCAATCTCGAGCTGATTCACTGAAGAACATACACAATCCAATTCAAATATGATGCAACGGATTACAGAATGAAACTGCAAATGTTTCAAAATTTAAAAATCAGTAAATAGATGAAAATTATATTGTAGAATGCCCAAATCACATGCAAACTCTTGACAAATGAAAAGTTGGTGTACTATGCATAAAACAGATGAGCAACAAGGATATACTGTATAGAACAGGAAATTACAGCCATTATCTTGTATTAACTTTTAATGGAGTATAATCTGTAGAAATACTGAATCACTACGCTGTACACCTGAAACTAATATAATACTGTAAATCAATAAAACTTCAATAAAAACGTTTTTAAAAGATGGTCGAATAAAACTATGCAGTTAACTGACAAACCAACAAGGATGAAGACAAGATAGGCACTTCAAAAGAAATCACCTTTGATCCTCAAAGGAACAATAGTTTTATCAAATGACCAATACTTTTTCCAAGTACATTTACCAAAAAGACCCCTTCTGAATGGTGCTACAAAAACACTAATGTTAAGTGAAGATTGTTGCGTCTTAGTTTAATGAAATCTTGTTGGAAAAAATACACATAAATCAACACATGACTTATTCTTTATTCTAAGAAATAAGTCACGTTGTAATTATATTTTGTGAAAGACATAAAACATTTATTTTCATAATCTTTTGGGTCGATTTTCACGATAAAAGTCCCAAGCAAGTGCCCCACCTCCTTTTTGGTGAAAATTTGATCTCGATTTGAATCAGTCTACTTTCAGTGATTTTTCTTCAGGATCAATTATCCTGGGCTAAGTAGATTCTCTATTAATTATCCCAGGTGCCTGTACCAGGCACTCAACAAAAGCCTTTTCAACTGCAAGATCAAGACAAAGATTCAATATAGGGATTCACGCTACTCTTTTGTCCCAAACTTGACTAGTGCACTGGAGCTCTCGAGGTTAAGTCACATTCTAAACTCCACTGAAGCCCCAGGTCCATTCTAGGGATGGGAGCCACTGTTTCAAACATTTCTCATCTCAAATGAATTCCATTTCACAGAGGTCTAACAATTAAGTCTAAAGTATCAGGATTACATGCTTTATGAACAAAACACTGAACTCACTGCGGTAGGGGTGGGAAAGAAGTCACAAAGGAGTTTAAGAAAACTCCATGATCTTATTTATATACTATATTTTGGGAGCCATTAGCGTGCACCTGAACGTATAGCTCAATGAATTCACGGATTCCTCAGATTCTGAGACTGTGCTCACGTTTCTATTCACCTGACAGCTCGAAAAGAAAGGCTTTGCTACACCAGCTTGAGGAACTAGGAGAGAACTCGAACCACCCTATTTACAACTGGTCCAGCGTAATGCACTGGATACATTATGTTCCTTCCTCTCTCCCTTACACTGACTGCAGCGTTCGTGCCTCTGTTCAAAGCTCTGCCCAGCTCGGTTCAAACTCGGCTGGTTTGAAAAGGAAAAAACAAAAACAAAAGCCTCAACAAAAGTCAAAAGTCCCACAAAGCCAGTGGGCTTGGGAAACCCCGGAAGCAGGTGGAAAGCGTCCGACTCTCCCACCTGCCTCTGGGCCGGCGCGCCGCCGCTTCCTCCCTCTTCCCCGCCCCCCACTTCCCACCCCACGCCCAGCGCCTCCCCTTGGCTTGGGCTCTCCAGGGGGCGGGAGGATGGCGATACCTGGAGGTTGGTCGAGGTGGATGCCATGGCGGAGATACGAGGCGGTTCCTCGAGGAAGAACGGGGGCAGAGGAAACCTACAGTGGCAACGTCGAGTCGAGCCCAGAGCTGCCCCAAACGTGCGCAGGCCGGTGGCTCTTGGACCTCAAGCGGCGGCCTCCTCTCCGGAACTTGTTCCAAAACAACACTGCGCTCCAACAGCCGGCGGACCCCCCCCCCCCACCCCGCTTCACAAAACTTCCGCAACCCCGAGCCCCTCCGGGCTCTCGTCCGGCCTCCAGCCTCAGTACTTCCGCTTTCGTCATCACCATGCGCGCCACCCAGTCCCGAACTAAACCCGTCGAGGCCTGGCGGAAGTCAGGCTGCGCGCAGGCGCACTGTGGCTCCGACCTACGGGCAGTGGGACCGCACGGGGTCGAGAACCGTTCCCTTTTCTTCCTTCTACGGATGTCTTAGCCTTTGAGATGAGTTATTGGTTCTGGCTTCTTTCGCTTGACGGAGCATGGAGAGTGCTCTGTCAATCTATGGCTTTTGTGTGAAAAAAGGTATCCCGTCTCCAAGACCCACTGGTTGGTGACTTTGGGTCCGTTACGATTTACTCCTGTGTAAAGTGGAGGTAATTAAAGTACCTATCTCAGGGTTGTGGAGAATGCTAGTGCTGCGCGGTTAGGCGCATTGCACAGTGATAAACGAACAGGAAGGTCTCATTACGCCTTAGCGCTTGTACGCCTTAGCGCAATAACAAGCTCTACACTTGTACACTTCATCCCGCAAGCATTTTCCAGTGGTTATTGTCATGGCTCTAGGAAGCCCCGAGAATTTCAATAAAAGTTATGTATGGCGCTGCCCTCAAGGAGCTTACGGCAGTCTGGTGGGGATGCAGGCTTCTGAACACAAGTCTTGTGAAACTGTTAGATCAGATATTATTTATTCCAGTTAACGTTACAGGGAAGGTTAATGGCTTGAGCAGGTGCGTGCTTTATGCGAGACCACAGATGTCAGGGATTACTGGCAGAACTAAAATAAGACCTTTTTCCAGCATTCTGTTGTTTGCGGGCACAGTCCTCATTTTTTTCTTCCTTTCATTTAGTTTAGCTTCTCAAAGGAAAGCGAAATAGATGTTCAATCACTCCAACGTTTTATTTCCCACTCATTCCCTAATTCTTTCCAAACATCTGGTGTCTTCTAAATAAAGAACTTCCCTCCCTCGCTTCTTACTTAGTATCGTCAACTACCCAGTTCTTGCAATCTCTTCCGGATAGTGTCCTAATGTCCTTTCTCTAACCTCTTCACTTTCTCTCCTTCTTACTCTTAAGGGCAGAATTTCCTCAAGAGTCTGACATCCTCTTCTTTTTCACTACTCAAGCTATGCTCATCTTATCCCCTTCCTGGGCTCCAGGTAGCAATAGAATAGAAATGGCTTCAAATTTAAATCTCTAGGCCTGCCCTGTCCTCTGCCCAGCATTTATAGCTACCTCCCAGAGAGCTCCAAAAAACCATAGGGTTTTCCCACAAGAAAAATTCAACACGTTAAAAGCCAAATTAATTATCTTATACCCCAAACTTCCTTCTCTGATCTCTCCTCAGAATAATATATCACCAAATCTCCATCATGCAGGCTCAAAGCTAAAGCCCTCTCTCTGCCTGTGTCTATCAGTTCTCCTTCCTTCCCACACTGTCCCCTTCCAGTTACTGATAAAATACTATAGGGACTCCAGCCCTTAGAACATCAGCACATAATAGACATTTAATATATATTAAACTATTTAACGGAGCTGCTTAAAATAAGTTGCTGGTTCCTTAATGTCTTTCAAGCTTGATTTTGCCTGAAGATACAATCAGATTCCAATTTACCTTTCAATTCAATCCCTAAATGTTTACTGAACACCCACTGAAGACAAGTCTACTGGGCATTAGGAACCTACAAAGACAAATAAGGTGTGGTCTTTGCCATTTAGGATTTTACAATTTAGTGGAAGGCAAGACATATAATAGTGAAAAGAGAATTCATTTGAGTACCACAGTTGAGTACAACCATGTGCCAGGCTGTTTTAGGTGCTGGATATGAACCAAACAGTCAAAAATTCCTCTTTTATCACCAATACAGTAATAAGTCCTGTTGATACCATGTGCTCCCTGATATGCAATGAGGAGAGTGTCACCTGCGGTATTTTAAAAAATCTATAACCTCAGTCTCATCATGAGAAAGTGCCATACAAATACAAATTGAGGTGTTTTTTTTTAACTTCTACAAAATACCTAACTAGTGCACTTCAAAAATGTCAAAGTCATGAAAAAACAAGGAAAGACTGAGAAACTTGTCACAGATTGCAGGAGCCTGACAACTAAATGCAATATGGGATTCTGGACTGGATCCTGGAACAGAACAAGACAGTGGAAAAACTGATAAAATCTGAATAAAGTCTGTATTTTAGCTAATAGTATTATACCGGTGCTAATTTCTTAGTTTTGATAAGTATACCATAGTTATTTAAGATGTTAACAGTAGGGGATGTTGGGTGAAGCATATATGGGAATCCTCTATATCTTTGCAACTCTTTTGTAAATATTATTTTAAAATAACATCCTTCTTTAAAAAGTCCTGTTCTTTGGGAGTTTACCTTCTAATGGAATAGAAACTTTTTACCTTTTACATGTTTGAGAGAAATGTGCCCCTGGTTCCTGGCACAGAGCTCCTGAACCCTTGGAATTTCCTGGGTGATCGAAATGTCTTTTGTTCTAATGAGGTGACCCTGGGTGGGCTCCTGGATGAGGACTGATCACCACAAAGTCCAAGCCATGATTAGAAACTTGGAATTTTCAGCCCCCCACCTCCATCCTCTTGAGAAGGCAGAAGGGCTGAAAATGGAGTTAATGATTGATCATGCCTATATGATGTGATGAATCCTCCATAAAAACCCCCTAAGTATGAGGTTCAGGGAGCTTCTGGGTTGGTGAACGTAGAGGTGCTGGGAGAGTGATGGGCTCTGAGAGGGCCTGAAAGCTCCTCGCCACTTCCCAAATACCTTGCCCTATGCGTCTCTTCTATCTGGATGTTCAACTGTATCCTTTATCATAACCTTTTATAATAAACCGGTAAGAGCAAGTAAAATGTTTTTCTGAGTTCTGTGAGCTGCTCTAGCAAATTAATTGAACCTGAGGAGGGGGTCATCGTAACCTCCGATCTATAGCCAGTCGGTCAGAAGCACAGCTAGCACCCCTGTTTTGTGACTGGCATCCGAGGAGTGTGTGTGTGTGTGTGTGTGTGTGTGTGTGTGTGGCAGTCTTGTGGGACGGAGCCCTTAACTTGTGGGATCTGACACTGTCTCCAGGTAGTGTCAGAATTGAATCAAATTGCAAAACACCCAGCTGGTGTCACAGAGGATTGCTTGGTGTGAGGAAAAGCCTTCGAGTATTTGGTAACCAGAAGTATCAGAAGTGAAGTACGGCATGTGTAGGTAAAAAAGACAGGCAGGGAAGAAAGACCTGGCAGGGAAGAACTGAGTTTTTCCAGTGCAACATGTTTAAATACGTAAATGTAAAAATGTTATATTCTCAATGGTTTACAAAGTATTTTCACATATATTTTCTCATTTCCTAATTCTGTGAAGTAGATCTTAAGTATCTCATTTTTACAGATGTGGAAACCAAGCCTGAGAGAGAGAGAAGTTCCCCAATCCATGCAGCTCTTAATTGGCAGAGTTGGAGTTTGAACCAAGGGAACCTGACTTCGGGTCCAGTATCAGAAGATGAACGGTGACAAGTGCTGGAACGGAGGCAGGTCACACCGTGGCGCCACAGAAGGGAGAATGCTGAACCTGGAAGGAGTGCTTAGGAATTTCTTAGGAAAGGTATCAGTTAAACTGAATCTTCAAATCTTAAAACTGATTTTGACAGAGGCTAGGCCGTTTCAGGCAGAGGAAAAGCATGAATAAAGGCATGGAAGGGTGGAGTATATGACGTGTTTGAGGGATGGCTGGAATGTAGGGAGCCAGGGGAGCTGCGGGGAAGGAGTGGCCGAAGAGGAAGCTAAAAAGGCACCCGTGGGCACTGCCAGGTGTTCAAGGCTTTGGAGATAAGGAGTCTGGACTTTGTAGGGAGTAAGGATTCATTGAAAAGTCCCCACCCCCTTTGTCCCTCCTTCCCTCCCTGCCTAACTTTGTTCCTTTTAGAAGAAAGTAGCTAGTAGAGTCCTGACTTGGTCAGATACAAGTTTCCCCTGCTCTCCAAAGAGTATTCCTATGAAAGCTTCATAAGCCGACACGGCGTAAAGCAAAGAAACCATCACCTTAGAGCACATCTTGCTAACAGACGCAGAGAATAAATCGAGATAAAGCACAGGGGCTGACAGACACAGTTCAAAGCGATGGCGGCTCGATGCTGATATGCTGAGTGTAGTTCCGGGGAAGGAGTCTGGCGGGGCCACTCTCCGTGGTGGTAACTCTGTAACTCACTGCGAAACAAACACTGAACTATATTTCTTCCTGATTTTTCCGTAAAAGCAAAAATCCTCTTCAGATTTCTTTCAGTTAGCAAAAACAGGTACTAACTCAGGTCTTTCGTAAAAGCGAAGTGACACAAAGCAAATTTTCAAAAAGCGGGGGAGACCTGTATTGGTTTTAGGAAGATGAATCTCGCGGTTGTTTTTGTAGGAGGGACCAGGGAGAGAGAGGAGGCAGGAAGGTCAAGCAGGAGGCTACTGCGACAGTCTCACCTTTTAGAAAACAGAGTCTGCAGAGCCAAACAGCATATTCCCCATTCCTGAAGCACAGCTGCAATTTGGGCTTTAATTAATACATCCTCCTTCCCTCAATTGCTTTCACCAATTCAACCTATTAAAATCATACCTATTCTTCTAGTGCCTGTTCCAATGTCACTTGCTCAAGACACCTTCAAAACCTCTCTGAACTCATAGCACTTTGGGACCTTGAATTGTCCTGAGATAATGCAGGCTAAGTGCCCGATACGGTGCCTGGAGCGTAACAGATACTCAGAAATTGTTAGCCTCGCCTGCATAGTGTTCCTTCTTTCTAGGCTGTAAGGTCACCAAGGCCTAAGACTTCATCTTATTCATTTTTATAACCCCTTCCCCCCACCCCATGCCCTCACTCCCCACATATACACACAGAGTACGTGCTTAAGGAGCCAAGGTGTGTTAAACAAAATGAAGTCTCCTTGTGAATGATCATTGGCTGGTGGGTGGCACCTGTGGATTAATCTTTCCACAGCGTCTCACATCCAGCCCATCCAGGACCAAATCCATCTCAGACCATCTTAAAGGAAATGCTGATTTCCTTTAAGGAATATTGAAGGCCTTACAGCATGAGTGGGCAACTGCTCGTGTCCACTCAGGAGTCAGGTCTCTGCTTGTTGTGTCACCAGCTCCCTCCCTGACCTGGGACATAGCAGTAAGGAAGGCAAAGCACTGACAGGGCTGATCATGTGAAGGAAGTGACTCATTGGGGATCTCAGGCAGAAAACCTGTTCTCCACATCAGGCAGCATACCTTTCTGAATGTGCTGGTCACCTGGAGGCCCAGCCCTTTCCCACTTGTTGCTGTTCCTTTTATTCATATGAAGCCACAGAGAGTCCCGGATTGATAGGTGGGTGTGGGAACTGACCCATTAACGTCAGTCAGCCCTGTGAGGATGGGCGTGTGGACTGAGGCATCCATTCTTCACCGTGGATTATCTAAGGTGAATATGCTCTAAGGCATCAGCTCAGAAGAAAAGGTGAGGTGCCTGCCCTCTAGAAGTTTGCAAGCTAAGTCATCATCCCCCAGACTGTGGGTCCTTAGACCACAGATAATGTACTTATATACCAAGAGTGGATTTCGAACACTTACCCCACTCCTGCTCAACCCAAGTCTCTTCCTGAACATTTTCTCCAAGAATGTCTCCTTTGCTCTTGTGCTGGATTCAGTATTCAAGTGATTTTGGCTGATAGTGTTCTAATTGTTGAAGGAAGGTGGAAAATATTTGATCTCTTCTCAAAACTCCCTTTTCCCTCTCAGAGTATGAGCTATATTTTTTTCAGCTTTCTCCCTTTCTCAAATTCCAATTAATTGATCTTTACCAATAGAATAGGAAACAGCATTTTATAGCCTTAGATATACTCTCTGATGTATTTACAGATAAAATGACTTGCTTCGTAAAAATGCAGTGTAGCGGTGGGTAGGTTGAGAGAGAGAGAGGGGGAGGGAGAGTGTGTGTGCGTGTGTTATGTGTGAAACAAGAGATGGTTTGTTGACCGTTGTAGCTGTGAATAAGTGCAGAGTGTGAGGGGGTGTTCACTGGACCAATTTCTCTGCTTTTCTGTATATTTAAAATTCTCCACAAGAGATTTTTTAAAAATTGCATTTCACATTTGTGTCGAACTCCTATTTAAATTCTTTGTCCAATTTTCTGCTGTAGTGTGCATCTTTTCATCTTTCTCTTACTGATTTATTAGTCTTTTGTATATTAAGGAATTTCCTCTTTTGTGATATGTGTTGCAAATATTTTCCCATTTTATTCTTTCAGTTATTACCTGTTTTTGGTATGAGAATGTAAGTTTCAATATAGTCACATTTATCATTCTTTTTCTTTTTGCTATGTTTAGAAAAACCTTACTCATTACTAAGTTATCTGAAACCACAGTACAACTGTGTGTTCTTCACGTCGTACTTTCAAGGTTTCATTGTTTCATTTAAATCTTTGACCTCTCTGGAATTTATTTTGGTGTAACAATTAAGCTCAGGGTCTAGTTTTGTTGTTTTACTTTTATTTATTCCATATGGGTGGTCAGTTCCCCCAGGGTTATTTACTGAACATCCTTCTTTTCTCTACTCATTTGAATGGCTACCTTTATCATATACCAATTTCTCACAAGGATTTGTTTGTCTGAAATCTTGATTTTTTTAAATATTCCTTTTCACCGCCTATTCTTATGCCAGCAAAACTGTTTTTATGACAGTAGCTTTGTAATACAGTATCTTGTGGAGCTGCCTGCCTGATTCACTCTAAGCAGAATGGAAAACTAGCCAAGGGCTCAGGCTCTGATGCTAGAAGGCTTGGTTCAGATCTTGGCTCCAGCAAGTGTCAGGCAATTACTTAGTCTCTCTAAGCTGCTATTTTTGCATCTATAAAATGTGGAAATAATACTACCTGTCTAATGGGGGAATTAAACAAAACTAGCATATGGCAGAACTGGGCTTGGAACATGGTTAACACCCACTAAATGTTAGCTATCAATACTTTTCTAGATAGTTAAGACTTTCTCATATTTACTTTTCCAGGTTACCTTTAGTATCATTTTGTCAAGGTCCACCTAAAAAGCTTACTGATTTTGTAACTGAATTGATAGATTAGTTTAAGGCAGATGGGGATCTTTAAAATATTGAATTTCCTTCAGGTTTCAAAAACATGTGATGTCTTTTTTGTCTTCTTGTATGCTTCTTAGTAAAGTTTCATTTTTTTCTTCAGATAGTTTCTGAACATTTCTTTTAGGCTTATTTCTAGGTATTTTATTGTGCTATTGTTGCCATCATAAGTAGTGTATTTTCTTCTCAGATTTTCTAGCTGGTTATGGTTTATAAGTAGGAAACCATGGGATTATATGTAGGTTAAATTGCCAGACATGTTGTTTCTAATAGATTATCAATATATTCTCTTGGAGTTTCTAGGTAAACAATGACAGCATCTGCAAATAGCCATATCTTTGCCTCTTTCCCATACAATGTTGAAAGTGTCAAGAGTAGTCATCCTTGACTTTTTCCTAACTTTAAAGGAAATGCTAGTAGTGCTTCATAAATAATCATTTTAAAATGTTATTGTGTAAGTTTTCTATTGCTGTGTAACAAATTACCACAAACTCAGCAGCTTAAAACAACACATTTTTATTATGTCACACTTTCTATAGGTCAGAAGTCCAGGAATGTCCTACCTGGGCTTTTGCTCTGGGTCTCACAAGGCTGAAATTGAGATGTAACCTGGGCTGTGTTCTCATCTGGAAGCTCAGCTAGGGAAGGATCTACTACTTTGAAGCTCCCTGAAGTTGTTGGCAGAATTCATGATAGCTCACTTCATCAAATCCAGGAACACACACACACACACACACACACACACACACACACACACACACACACACACACACGAGTCTCGGCTGCTTCAAGTCTCTGACTCCAGGGAAGGCTCAGACCCTCTTTTAGAAATTTTTTGTTTTGGCCTGTGAGGCTCTTCGATGCGGCACGCAGGCTTCTCTAGTTGTGGTGTGCAGGCTTAATTGCCCCCAGGCATGTGGGATCTTAGTTCGGGATCTTAGTTCCCCCACCAGGGATCAAACCCTTGTCCCCTGCATTGGAAGGCAGATTCTTAACCCCTGCACCACCTGGGAAGTCCCTCAGTCCCTTTTTTAAAGGGCTTTCCTGATTAAGTCAGAACCACCCAGGATAACCTTCCTTTTGATTAACTCCAAGTCAGCTTAGTAGGACCTTCATTACATCTGCAAAATCCCTTCACCTTTGCCATATTCTGTTGGTTTGAAGGAAGTCACAGTTTCTGTCTGTACTCAAGGGGAGGGGATTATACAAGGGTATGACTCATTGGGTGTCCCTTAGAGTATGTCCACCACAGTAATATTTTACAAGACATCTCTATAAGGGAGATAGGAAAAATTAATATTTTAACATAAGAGAAATATGTAAGATTTCATATTATAAATACTATATAGAATTTTTGTTGGTTATCTATCTAATTTATGTTTTACAGGACTTTGATAAGTATTACATTCATTAAAATAGGCAATTAGAAAAATGGAGTGACTGACAGAAAGAAAAATACTGTATTTTATCACATATATGGAATCTAAAAAATAGAACAAATGAATGAATATAATAAAACAGAAGCAGACTCATAGATATAGAGAACAAACTAGTAGTTATTAGTGGGAAGAGGGAAGGGGGAGGGGCAAGGTGGGGAAGGGGATTAAGAGGTACAAATTACTACATATAAAATAAATAAACTACCGGGATACATTGTACAGCACAGGGAATATGGTCAATATTTTATAATAACTTTAAATAGAGTGTAATCTATAAAATTTTTGAGTCACTATGTTGTACATCTGAAACTAATATAATACTGTAAATCAACTATATCTCAACTAAAAAGAAAAAAAGTGGAGTGACTAAAGACAGAAGCATATAAATAAAGGTTTCATGAAATATCGCTGGCTTGGAAAATTGTATGGAGTAGAGCATTTGGTTTAGAAAGAGGAATCACCTCTTCGTACCTTACAGAGATGCTGACCAATACATATTCTAACAGTAAAATTGGTTTAGCTATAGAAGCTCTTATTGTCCACTGAGAGCTCCTTCTCCAGAATGACTCGTTCCTGTTGTCTTTTTAGCAGGCAAAATCTCCCAAGATTGCTACCACCAAATCAACAGAGATCGGGGGTGAGATTGTGGGGATGGAATCATTTTTAGTTCAAAAATAAACCTCCATGTACTTCTCATGGACTAGTTTTAGGAGAAGGATTTAGGAGAGTTCAGGTTCCATTTCTAATAACACCCAGCATGGGATAGCATGATCTCCCAAATAACAACATTAACAACATCAAGTAATGACTGTCTAGATAAGCAAAGGAATTTTGCCTATTGTTATCTAAGCCAACATTTTCCCAAGAATTACAGTCTAATTTAGTTGTTCATTGTCCCATTTGATTGCTAAATTAAGTCAACCCTACAACAAGATTAAGCAGAAAGAAAATGAATACACTATAAGAGTAGCAACTATGTGTTTTACAGGAGAGGGCTCAAATATGATGTCTGTTTAGTAGTGTTTTTTTTCTTCTTCTGAAAATAGTGTAATGCTCTCTTTACTCCTTTATAAACTCATTATTATCAACTTTATCAAATCTGTTGAGACCTTAAGCTTTGTTTCCATCTTCCTTTTCAAAGTGTGTAGACTTACATCTGCAGACATTTTCAAAGAGATATCATTGTGTCAGAAAAAAAGAATTGGTTGTGGTTTTGTGTACGTGTCATGATTTAATTACTAGCTAAACAGTAAGTGGCACTATGGTAAATTTCTGAGTAATGATGAGAGTAATACTCTGGGTAGAGGGGGGTGTTGAGGCAGGATTGGGGACCCCTGAGTAAAAGGTCAACCTGACCACTGTAAGACAAAATAAGCTGGCAACTTTCTTCTTCGTGATTTATCTGTAATTAAAAACAGATTTGAAAAGGATACATTTCAATGGTGAAATGAAAAACCAAGAATCACCAAACCTAAAAATGTTTTATTGGCAGCTTCTGTTTCAACGCACATTGAGGTCAATATTTTAACTAGATAAGACATTTAATACTCCTGTTTCTACTCTATTTGTAATTGTGTTGGTCTTTGGAATTAAAGCGTGTGGGATGGAATTCTTATTTATATGTGTAAATAAATGTAAACCCTGGGACTTTAAGAGGAAACAATAGAATTGGTGACGTACCTATGCTTGAACCAATAGTACTTTTCAATCACTCAACCAACTGGTACTGATTGAGCTCCTATTAGGTAGTCAGACCTGAATCTGATGTTTCAATGAATCCAAATGAGAAGTCAAACATGACCCTTTCTCCCCGAAACTTCTAATATAGTTGGAAAATCAGAGCAGTTACAATCAGAAAGCCGTCTTCACGGGGCAAAATGAATACTAAATACAATGTAGACCTTATGAGTGAAAAAAAAGTGGTGAGAAATGTTGACTGCTGTGATCATAGAAAAGGTTGAGTCTGAACTGTGCCTAGAGAGGACACTTTAGAAGCAACGAAGGAATTTACATTTTTTCATAAAAAACACTGTGCTACTGAGGAGGGTTGTCCTTTCTCATTATTCAAATTATAATTACAAAATGGAAGTCTTGAAAACTCAAGTGTTTATTCATAATCTTGGCCAAATTCCACCTTGGAAGAGTAAGCATAGGTTAAAAACCACAGCCAGTTCAATTATTTAATTTCACTGTATTAAAGCTCAAGGTTGCCAAATGATCTCATTACCAAATTATATCCTAAGGTCATGCTGGGAAAATAAGCTATTCTATGCCAAACTACTCCCAAGGGCAACTCCTGGCCAATGATATTTTTGAAGTTGCAAAATGGGTGTGTTTTTCATTGCAAAATTCCATCCTCCACCCCTGGTACTCTTGGAAGGTTCCTAGACTTACCCAATCTAGTGAAACAAAGCGCTGGGCCAAACAGTTATTTAAAAGACACTCAGTAACACATGAATGACAACTAGTAGCAATCTGAAAAGCAATTTTGTAATAGACTTTACAATGGGACAACTTAG
Organism: Balaenoptera musculus; assembly: GCF_009873245.2. NCBI lineage: Eukaryota > Metazoa > Chordata > Mammalia > Artiodactyla > Balaenopteridae > Balaenoptera > Balaenoptera musculus. The sequence continues at coordinate 77,851,401 of NC_045798.1, forward strand.
GTCTATAAAAATTATAGGAGAAAGCAGCAAGTTGTAGCATTAATGACAAGTACCTCCCACATATTGCTATGATCAGGTATTTACCGGTTGTTAAAACACTAGAGTAAGAGATGTCAAGCTAGGGGAAATTACAAATAAAGATGTGAAAAGACTGGAAAGTTCAGCTTTCATTCTTCTCGTTTTAGGACCTGTTTTTAAAATGGTGGGACTCTGTAGAAGCAAAAAGTTCAGGTTCCCTCTTAAAAGAGAAAGTATATACCCCTATCAAGGCAAGGAATACCCCCAAAGAAAGTGCTTTTATTGTGCCAGTGAGAAATTCCAGAAAAGGGATATTATAAGAGCCCCTAAGGAGTAGATTCAGGTCAGGGGAAATATATACCTTGGAGAGAGATGGAGACATTAACTTACTTAGAAGCTGGCTCTCTTCAAAGACCCCAGAGTGTAAAGTATCATGTAATTGATCCAAGTGGACAATATGTCAATCAACAAATCTAAATTGAGTTGACTATTATGTGAAAGGCATCTAACCCTCCAAGCTCCTTCTAAATTTTCCTAATGAAAAAGGCCAGCATTGTGCATTGATTTTCTAAGTAATGGGTATTACGACACAAATGTGTTTGAGAAATGCCCACAGAGATGTTGTAATTTTACTGTGTAGTGTCTGCACACTGTCGTGCGGTAGAAAGAGCTCCCTCTGGGCTTGAAGTCTTGATGTCCTAGGTTCTAATCCTGACTCTCCCACTCAACAGCTTCATGGCCTTTCTTAGAGAGTTAAGAGAAGAGTTTGGATGAAACTCAGTGTGATTTAATCAGAAGACCCCAGGTCTATACTCAGCTATGCAACTCCCTTGCTTTTTGACCTTAGGAAAGTCATTATTAGCTTCTGTTGTTTTTAGTTTGCTTGTTTGTGACGAGGACGAGCTAGATCATCTCTAAAATCTCTTATTGCTTTGCACCAACCCTTTGCACCAACCCTCGCAAATCTCCCCCTCCCCTCCTCTGTTCACCAAATTACTCGAAATTACTGTGGATGCTTAGAGATGTATCTTTGCTTTTATGCCAGATTGTTGAGGCACTGTGATATAACATTAAATATTAGAGATTTTGAGGTGAGACCCAAGGACAGGCACTTAACTGCTCTGAAACCTAGTTTTCTTATCTTTAAAACTGGACTAATAATTCCTACTTTACAAGGTCTCTGCAAAGGTAAGAGATAATGAACTACAATGTCTGGCCCATTGTGGACATTCAATAAGTGGTGGTGTTTTTTATCTTCACCTCTGTGAACCACTTTATGCCAAAGTGTAGCATTATTCCTGTGGGAAAATAAAATAGACTTCATAACAATCTACAGTTTCTAGGGGAGCTTTGTGGTAGACAGCATAATACTATCTTTTGTAATGGAGGTGGTGATCAGATATGAAATTTTAGGAAAACTTACTAATGGACTCCAGTAAGAGTCCATTACTTTACAAAAGTATTGGATGTTACCTCTGTAAGACCTTTTACTCAGATCTTACAGTTAATTCTGACACTTAATGCCCATGGTTTCCACCGGTAGTTAGCTCCAGCAGGCCCCAAATTAACTTAAAGGGCTACAGTGTGGACTGGATGAATCTTCTCACCGTGACATTTTTCTTTATCATTCTTTTCAAGCTCCTATTTTTCGCCACCAATCCTGACATGTTGCTTCACCACTGCTCTGTGCTTCTACATTTTAGCCACATCTGGATACTGTTGGATGCTTCCTCTTTCTCGCAGGCAAACACAGAACAGCAAGCAGGTTTCTGCCAACCTCGCCACTTCCCTTCATCGTGTTTGGAGCAATAGTGATCCTTGTAAGGTGCAAAGTTAGAAACCCTTCACATTTTACACAGTAACGCTCGATTCTGGAATCAACTTTGAATTAATTAACTTATTCCACTTTTGAGCATCTGTCATTCTCTGTTCTTGAACCTGGGACTTCTTGTTGGTTCTCATAAGTAAGCACTGATTTGTACTTGTTTTGATGCTTTCACTGGCAACTCCCTGTATAAGGCACGATCCCTGTTCTCAGAGTTTATAATCCATTGCTGTATGGGGAGATTAGGAGTAGACAGTCCCGAGACACAAGTGTGAGTTGAGTGTTACAGGCAGCGGATGCTGCAGGCGCGAGAAGAGATTGCTCTGGGCTGGGCCGGGCTGCCTACTGAGACGCATAAACTCTTGAGCTGGCCCTTTGCAGCGGGAGAGGAGAGGAGATGCCCGGGCCTGGCATGGGGGCAGGATGGTGCCGACCACGTGGTTTGTGCACAGAAGTTTCATAGAAGATTCTTCTTACGCAATCAGTTCATAAGCTCATCTCTGCTGTGGACATTCTTCTTAGCCTAACACAGGGAAGAAAAGTGGGTGTCATGTACTGGATACGTGAACTTGGTCGGATGATATGTCCATGTAAATTCCAATTTCTTCAACAGTTAGAACCAACATCAAGGATTAGTGGCACAATTTAGATGGAACACGTTACTGGGAGAGAGCAGCGCCTTGGTATATGTGAGGTGCCACCTCTCCCTCTGCTGCACATAAATATACATATGCGACGGGTGGGGTTGGCTCATATTTATCTCTACAGTTTATTCATTTTATGTAAGAACTTATTCACTAATTAATTCTCCTACTCATGTGAATAAATCCAAATGTAGTAAATCTGTAGATTTCCTGGCTCTTTGTTATTTCTGGAATATTTCTGTGATGGATTGGAAGACGTTAAAAAATAATTTTAAAGAAACCTTGTCAGATGTCTAAGCACAGAAAGCAGGAGATTGTCTCTGGGGCTTCTGGCGATTCAGCTCCCAAGCTACTCTTTCTCGTTAAGGGGCTCCCAGTGTTTTAGTGTCCTGGTGCTGCTGTAACAAAGTAGCCCAGACTTGGTGGCTTCAAGCAAAAGAAATTTATTATCTCACCATTTTGGAGGCTGGTGGCCGCCAGTCGAAGTGTTGGCAGAGCCATGCTGCCTCTGAAGGCTCCAGGGGAGGATGCTTTCTGGCCTCTCTTAGTTTCTGGTGGTTGCCTGTAACCCTTGGCGTTCCTTGGTTGGTAGGTGAATCACTCCAGTCTCTGCCTCTGCTGTCACATCGTTGTCTCTTTTTTATTTTTATTTTATATTTATTTATTTACTTATTTTGGCTGCGTTGAGTCTTCATTGCTGCACGCGGGCTTTCTCTAGTTGTGGCGAGCGGGGGCTGCTCTTCTTTGTGGTGTGCGGGCTTCTCATTGTGGTGGCTTCTCTTGTCGTGGAGCAGGGCTCTAGGCACGTGGGCTTCAGTAGCTGTGGCACGCGGGTTCAGTAGTTGTGGTGCACGGGCTTAGTTGTTCCGCGGCATGTGGGATCTTCTTGGACCAGGGATCGAACCCACGTCCCCTGCACTGGCAGGCGGATTCTTAACCACTGCACCACCAGGGAGGTCCTACATCGTGTTCTCTTCATGTCTGAACCTCTGTGCCCAAATTTTCCTTTTCTTATAAAGACCAGCCATCTTGGATTTAGGGGCCATCCTAATCCATTAAGACTTCATCTTAATTTTTTTAAAAAATTGAGATATATTGACATATAACATTATACTAGTTTCTGGCACACAACATGATGATTTAATATTTGTGTATATTGTGAAATGATCATCACAATAAGTATGGTTAACATTTATCACCACACATAGTTACAACTTTTTTTTTTCTGTGTACCTCATCTTAATTTGATTACATGTGTAAAGCCCCTATTTCCAAATAAGGTCACATTCATGGGTACTGAAGGTTAGGACTTGAACACATCTATTTCGGGAGGACAAAATTTAACCTACAGCATCCAGATTGTCCAAGCAGCAGGGGGGGGCAGGGCCGTGCTCCTCCATGTGGAGGTGGCTGGCGGGTAGGGGCACAGCCTCCCTGGTGGACAGAGCATGTGAACTTACAAACTCAGCTTGGGCTTTCTTGTCTGAGTTTGGGATCCTAAGCAGGTGGCCCAAAGCAGCGAGGTGGACTCCATAAACAACCAGCTGTGGCGTGAATGGCCCTGTGTGTGGGTGGGTGAGCGGGTGGGTGAGCGGGGGAGGTAGGGGAGGTTTCTGGCCTCCTCTGGCTCCTGCTTAATTCCTGAGCTGAATTCTCTGGGCTTCCCTTCAGTCCTGTCATCGTCCTTATATCCTTTCACCTAATTCCCTCTCCTTTTTTAAAACTAGACAAAGTCAGTTTTTCTTGTTTGCAAGCAAGAACTCTGAGTAATAGCAATATCAAATTAAAGTAATTGATTATCCAAACATTACCGGAAGGTTCCAAGGGGCAGCAGAATCCGGGGACAATTAGCTTCAGAAGAGTAACTACCATTAAGAACATTAATTGTGTCAGGACATTAAATATTGACTACCAGGTCACCCTTTTGTTGTAAATATTTTATACAAATGACAAAGGATAAAGCTCCTTTATAAATAAAGGAGTTACATCAGGAAATTTCAGAATTTTACTCTTCAGTATCCAGAGGTCTGAAAGGGAAATTCAAATCATTTTTAAAATTGTAATTCTAAGAGTTTATGGAATCAGTTCCCCAATGGGAGGTCCATCTGCAAATTTTAAACAAATTCTTCCACTCAATATGAATTAATTAAGTTTCTTAGTTCAACCGATCTATCTGTTAATCAATTAGCAATCTGTTAAAATAATTGATACTCCAAACAGATTTCCCGGTTTTTCAGTCCTAAGTGTGGTAAGAGGTCCCTCTACTGGCTACTCACAGAAACTACAGCTCTCTACCCATGCGGCTGTTAACACAGGAATTCAAAAGTAAGCAGTTTACCTTTTGTTGTAACCCCCTCGAAAATTGTCTGAGGTAGTAGCCTCAGGGCAGGAGTAAGAAAAGGCACTGATTAGGAAGCCAGCTGTGAAGGAAATCTTGGCCTACAGCTCTCTGAAAAATGAAAATGAAAATGAAAAATGCATCCCTATAGAATAACGCTCTTCAGTAGAAAATATTGCAAAAGCCACAGGTGTGAGCCATGTGTTCATTTTTAAATTGCTTAGTGGCCACATTAAAAAAAGAAGTAAAGCAAACCAAGTAAAATTCATTTTAATTATGTATTTTTATTTAACCCAATATACCCAAAATGTTATCACTTCAGCTTGTAATCCGTATAAAAAATTAATGAGCTATTTTGCATTCTTTTGTTGCACTTAATTCTTTGAAATCTGGGCTGTACTTTCCACCTGTAGCACATCCCAGTTTGGACTAGCCACATTTCAGGTGCTCCATAGCCCCGTGGGGCTGGTGGTTGTTAATTAGACCGCATGGGACCAGGGAAACTCCAATAGCAAGGACAGGAACGCAAGAGATAAGATATTAGCTGTTTCATAATTTACAATTCATAGCTCAGGGTGACATCTCACAAGCTGTCCAAAACCTGTTTAGAAAAGGAACGTCAAAGATGAATAAACTGGCTGTCAAGAGCTTAGAGGTTCATGTTTTCTTTGTATCGTTGTTGGTGATACTTGGTACAAAGGGCTCTGGATAGTGGTTTGACATCATGTATCCAGAGCTTTCAAACATTCAGAACTTCTAGACCAGGGTTCACACCTGTGGGAATGGTAGCAGGGGAATGTGGGCACAAGCCAGCCCTGGGTATTAAGTTCCTGCTGGACAGTTGCTATGGCTCTTTGTCTTTCCATCTGGCACGTCTCTGTGGGCTCTCAGGATGGCTGCAGCCCTCAGTGGTAGAGCTCTACCCATGACCCGCAGGAATAGCCTTGAGACTGCCCGCCATCACACTCTTGGCTGGCTTTCCTTCCCCCTTCTTGTGGGGTGTGAGGCTGGGTGGGCTAGCGAACAGTAAGATGCATACATAAAATTAAACTGATGAATTAATGTATATAATTTAACTAATTAAAATAAGTATATAATTAAACTAATGAAATTTACTATTGATTATGAAAGTCTTTGTCCTCAAGGGCATTTTTGGTGGGTCCGATTAGAAGGAGGCATGGGTTACAGTGGAAGAGCATGGCTTTTCCAGTGGAGGTGGTCAGAGGTGCACCGAGACTCCTGGATGAAGCTGTTCAACACGCCTGATGTTATTAGGGAAAAAGGGAAACAACTTATTCAACAATAGGCAATTACTTAACAATATATCTCCATATAATGGATATTATGCAGCTTTCAAAGGAAGGTTCCGATGAATGCTGTTCCTCTTTATATTTATTTTTCAGTTTTGTCGGTGTTACCCAAGTTGTGTATGGTTTGTTGTGAAACTTCGGCCCCGCCCACCGTTTCCTTCCATTTTCCTCTTCCCACGAGGGAGAACAGGGGAAATTCACCTTCCACTAGAGAAGATTATAAGGGATGTGGTGTCAGTGGGAAAAAGGCAAATTCCAAGTAATTTAATGTATGGAGCTAGAACAGGCATACAAGGAAATGTTTGAAGATACAGGGTAAATTATGCACGTAATGTGATGAATTTCCAAAAATCAGACATTAAAATTGTAACTATTTTGACAACTGAATTTAGCTCTAAATATAGAGAAAAGAAAATAGTCTGGCTTCTTATAAGTCAATTCATCTACATTCAGTAATCTGGAGGGGACGTTACTGATTTAAAACTTTGTGACACTCAGAACAAACTCAGTCACATGCAGGGAGTACCCTGGGCACTCTTCCATTCCCCAGGATAGATATTAGGCTGAGATGGTTTTGTATCCCAGCTGTGTAAGGTCCCCAGAAGAGGGTGACCACGGCACTTCAGATGCCCTCCTGTGCCTACACACACTCTCGGACTGCCGTTTCCCCTGCAGGGCTGCCACAAGCTGGTAACCCCAGGGAGAACCTCTCTGTGGAGCTTGCTGTATCCCTGGGCCTCCTCCAGGGTTTGAGGCCCCGGCCCTGCCTGATCCTGGATTCTGAAACTTCGAGGGAGGCTTTATCTCCCTCTACCTCCAAACGACCTGCCGCGGGCTAGAGGGCTTGTGGGATTCCCAAGCTGAACGTGACCTGCTTGCTTCCTTTCCTGACCTCCCTCCTTCTTCCTCCCAAATGAGAGGGTCTTCATTTTACTGGAGTAGGGGTAGGGCCTAAGGGAACTAGGTCTGCTCTATGATTTCTATTTTCACATCCTTTCTGCCTTACTCCTTTCAACCTCTTTGTTCTCTAGTTCAGGCCATGCTGGGGCTGGTGGGAGGGCCAGGGAGTGCACATGACAGATGCACATGAGCGTGGGAGCCACATGCAATGACATCTCGCAAATCTCCCCCTCCCCTCCTCTGTTCACCAAAGCATAGGGCTTCTGAAGTGGCCCTGCGTGGTAGGCTGGCGGGTCAGGTGACATGGGTCTCGGGGAGCACTGGAGCTAGTCAGGACAGAGAGGCCAGCCTGGGAAGAAACAGGGGCAGAAATCTGCACCCTCAGCGATGGCAGGTGTTGGAACTGAGGGGAACTGAGTCAAGAGAAGCATCGTGGTAGGACAATTCAGAGTGGACAGAACTTAACCTACGTTTATGGACCATTTGTCCCATGGTTCTAAAAGTTTATTTCTTCTTCTTCTTTTTCATTTATTTAACTTAGAAAGTGTTGTGGTTGGAAACAGATTGCTTATTATTTCTTGGGCATTAAAACTTACTTTCTTTTAACCCTGAGTAAATGCCTAGACACTTGAAAATGCAATAAATTAAAAGCATGTGGTAGCTTATAGAAATATCCTCTCTCTCTCTCACACACACACACACACACACACATGTGCACACACCCCCAGTATGTCTGAGCGGGTCAAGTTGAGGGAATGTCTCTCCGAAATGAGCTGTCTGACTGAGGTGACGATGATGTCACTCATTGGCAGTGAGCTCATGGGGGCCGTCATCGAGGCTGACAGGAAGTTAGAAAAACGAGTCCCCAGGGAAACACGTTGCTCTGCTTCTAGTTCCTTGAGATGTAAACATGTCTCCAAAAATGAATAGGTATATGCGTTCTCTCTTATCACCACATACAAATGTATCCCTGAGGTGGAGTGAATGTCCTGATGGGTCTGTGCTCTCAGCATTCCTTCCTCAAAGGTGCACCCTCATTCCTGGGGTGGCTGGGGACCTGAAATGTGATCTGTTTTTAAAATGTATTCCCAAATTCCTTCCTCTGCCCTTCTTCAAAGTGTGAGTTCATCGTGTTGAGCCAAGATTCAATAAAGAGAGGCTTGCCCCACACCCTGATGAAACGTTCTTTTTGAATGAGTAACAGAAATGCAGTCATGTCTAGAAACTGGAAGCCGGTGATTCTCTTGTAGGGGCTTGCTGGGGCTTGCTGGGGCTTGCTGGGGCGATCCTTTATTGCAACAAACCTCACTGGGAACTGTGCCCAGTCCCTGGGCAGAAAAGCTGCCCGATCACACTTGCATCCCAAAGCCAAATATCTTGTCTTATCAGGAAATGAATGAGGTCTCCTAAACTTTTTTTTTTTTTTAAACATCTTTATTGGAGTATAATTGCTTTACAATGGTGTGTTAGTTTCTGCTTTATAACAAAGTGAATCAGTTATACATATACATATGTTCCCATATCTCTTCCCTCTTGCATCTCCCTCCCTCCCACCCTCCCTATCCCACCCCTTAGACTTTTTATAGGAGCAGAAGAGGGGGTGGATTTGACCAGGGTGAGAGAGAGGAAGGAAGACTTGGAGAAAGAGAAGAGCAGATCCTCACTGGTTTAGAATTATCCAGAAAAAATTGAGTTTGGATAGGGAAAATTCTGAATTATGGAATACTTGAAACATACTTTAATGTTTTGAAACACCATATATAACAAACTAAAATACCTATGGTTAGTAGTCAACTAAATGAAAAATGGACTTTTTGGAGTCCTACATCATATGTTAATACATGCTAAATATAAAAAAATTATTTTGAACTTTTAAGCAAATATAATCACAGTACCATATCTACATGAGAATAAGTTTCAAATTAGTGAAGTCAAAATCAGTGGAGCTATTTGGCTTATTACTAATACGAAAGTGATTATTGCCTAATAATCAAAATGAGAACTGCTCTAAGGTCTTTGAAGACATTTGAGGGGTGTTCCCCTTTCCATATACCCTGTTGGTAACAGACTCAGATACCAGGAGTGCCGACTCATATAAGTGTAATTTTGGTGTTTGAAGAAACTACCAAACTGTTCTCCAGAGTGGCTGTACCGTTTTCGATTCCCGTTAGCAGTGTATGAGAGATCTACTTTTTCCCCATCCTCATCAGCATTTGATGTTGTCACTATTATTTTCTTTTAGTTGTTCTAATATGTGTGCAGTTCCACTAAATCTTTTATAATGCAACAAAAACATTATCCCACTGAAAATAAAGTTTGTGGGATCTGTGGAGAATGGGGAAACTTGACAAGTTCAGGGAAAAAAATCCATAGGAATGTAATGTGGTAAATGTCAGTCTGTAAATGTGAAATGCAAGCATTTCAACAGAAGCCCATGCTTCCAAGGGGAGCGCTTCCCTGAGATTTTCTTCTTCCTTCAGTGAATCTGGCACATCACACGTTTCGCTTTCGAATCCCTTTGGTCTCCTGCACTGTGTAAACGGTCCTCGGTCCTCCTTAATTTTTGTGACCTTGACACTTTTAAAGATGACAAGCCAGTTATCTGGTGGAATGTCTCTTAGCTTGGGTTTGTCTGATGTTTCCTTATGATAGGATTCAGACTTATTTTTTGGCAGGAATCACAGAAGTGATGCTGTGTTCTTCTCAGTGCATCCCACCAAGTGGTACATGGACTTCAGTTTGTCCCGTTACTGCTGATGTTAACTTTAACCCCTTGGTTAGGCCCATTTAAAAAAATATTTTTTAGAATGGTTTTCGTTTCACAGCAAAATTGAGAGGAAGGTGCAGAGATTTCCCACATACCCCGTCCCCACACATGCACAGCCTCCCTCATTATCAACATCCTTCACTGAAATGGGACATTTGTTACACCTGATGAACCTACACTGACACAGTGTAATCCCCCAAAGTCCAGAGTTTTACCTTAGGGTTCACTCTTAGTGTTGTACATTCTGTGGGTCTGGACAAATGTATAATGACATGTATCCATCATTATAATATCATACAGGGTATTCCCACTGTCCTAAAAATACTCCGTGCTCTGCCTATTCTTTCATTCGTCCTCCGTCCCCCCACCCCCTGGAAACCACTGATCCTTTTACTGTGTCCACAGTTTTGCCTTTTCCAGAATATCATATAGTTAGAATCATACTGTATGTAGCCTTTTCAGATTGGCTTCTTTCACCTATTAATCTGCATTTAATTTCCTTCATGTCTTTTTGTGACCTGATAGCTCATTTCTTTTTAGCCCTGAATAATATTCCATTGTCCAGATGTACCACAGTTTATTTATCCATTCACCTGCTGAAGAACATCTTGGTGGCTTCCAAGTTTTGGCAATTGTGAACAAAGCCGCTATAAACCTCATGTGCAGATTTTTGTGTGGACATATCTTACCAAGAATACCAAGAAGCATGATTGCTAGATTGTATGGTAAGAGTATGTTTAGTTTTGTCTGAAATTGGTCTGTAGTTTTCCTTTCTTGTAATATCTTTGTATGGTTTTGGTATTAGAGTAATGTTTGCTTCACAGAATGAGTTAGCAAGTACTCCTTCTACTTCTGTCTTCTGGAAGAGATTGTAGAAATTTGGTACAATTTCTTTCTTAAATATTTGGTAGAATTAATCAGTGAGCCCATTTGAGCTTGGTGCATACTGTTTTGGAAGATTATTCATTATTGATTCAATTTCTTTAATAGATATAAACGTATTCAGATAGTCTATTTCTTCTTGTGTGAGTTTTGGCAGATTGTATCTTTCTGGGAATTGGTCTATTTCATCTAGGTTATCAAATTTGTGGCTAGAGAGTCTCTTGGCCTCAGTAAACCCATCTGTAAAATAGGGAGGCAAATTGCTGCCTGCTTGGTTCATGAAGAGGGAGGATTGTGGATTAAGAGCATAGCCTTCTCACAGCAAAGGTGTTACATACATACAGGTCTTATTATCATTAGTAGTAACACTATGTGTTTTCTTTTCTTTCATTGACTTAACATGAAGATTAAAATTTGCTTCTCCCTTGTCTCAAAGAGTCCTGAGCTTAATAAGTCTTCACATGAAAGGTACTATGCAAACGGTGAATTGCAAATACTGGGATGCAAGAGAGTCAGATCCAGGCATCCTTCCCCATTGTCGAGCTGTCTGCACTTGGACAGCTGCTTGATTTCTTTGGATCTCAATTTCCTCATCTGTAAAGTAAGGAAAATAAGATTTTGTCTACTTGAAGGTGGTGGCTGGTCCAGTCTATCTGGTTTTTTCTCTTCTATTTATATTTAATTACTGAAATATATTTAAAATCATATGTTATGCAAAACAACATATTAATTTAGAAATATCGCATTTTTCCAAACACATTTTGGAAAGGATTTTATTCAAATTCCTGCACAGATCTTTACACTGACGTCCTCTTCATCACTAGAGCCACTTCCTGAGTCACACAGACGTCTGTCTGAATTATTTTGAAGTGGTAGCTGGACTCCAAGCCCAAGGACCTGTTCACATGACTGACAGGCTTTTTCATCTGCTTTATAGGTATGGTAGCTGTGACCTCCACAATGTGACCACCTATTTTATTGCTTACTTTTGAAATTTAATTTTCATTTTTATCAAAATAACATACAGGCATAGTTTAAAAAGTCAAATTGTATTCACATACTCACTAAAGGAAGTTGTTACTACGCAGAAGCAACCACTATCAACTCTTTTTGCCTCCATTGTCACATGGCCGACATCCTGGACTATCTTCCCATCATCTTCCCTCTGTACATGTTTCTGTGTCCAAACTTCCCTTGTCTTATAAGGATACCAGTCATATTGGATTAAGGCCCATCCTAAAGATGTCATCTTAACTTGATTACATCTGCAAAGATGCTATTTCCAAATAAGTTCACATTTAATTACTGGGGGTTAGAACTTCAACATACCTTTTTTTGGGGACACAATTCAACCCACAAGACTGAATGCCTTCCTTTTATAATAGATGAGAATTTTAAATCTCTTATGTCCTCACCTTATTTCCCTGTCCACATCTTCCCAATTCCTGGTTAAATCTACACTTGTTGCTTTCATTATTATAACTATACAAATATTGTTCATAACTGAAGCAAGTATATATGCTATAATTATATTTCTTGTAACTCATCTTGTTTTTCTTAGAGTTTATTGACTCTTTTAAAATGTTCTTGGTTTTTTCTTTTTCTTTTTTGAATGTCTGGTTGCTTTCCTACACCCTCCAATGGCCCTGGTCCTGCAAAATGCTTCCAACTAAAATTTTCACTGTAGTCAGAATTGTCCAATTATCAGTAAGTTCATGTACCAGTTTTTGAAATCTTTCTGGGCTTTTGCTCTGTGGTTCTAGTAATTCCCTAGGTCTACTCTCAGTATTTTGGGAGATGTATCAGACAATATTTTGTTAACTGAAAGAGCGCCTTGTAAATGCCTAGTTCACCCCCATGAGTAGCTTGTAAAAACTGAACCAGCATTTCCTGAAGGTAATACATAGACTGTTGACCACAGGCGAACAATTACTCCTTGTGTTATCTTCTGCTGAACGCCGGCTGAGGGTGTGCAGAGGGTAATGACTTCTGCTTCTGGTGGGGAGAGGGAAAGGAAGAAGACTGTTGGGCCAGGCACTGTAGAAAGAAGACTTCTCCCGTGAGCTAGACCTTAAAGATGAGTAGGTGTTCACTGGTGAGGAAGGGGAAATGAAATTTTCCTGGTGTACTGAAGGAAATGGCACAAAAGCAGGAAAATAAATGTTTTATTTGGGGAATGGGGCATTCCCCTTGACCAGAAGAGGGGCTCCAGGTCAACTTGCTGAAAACCAATTCAATGCAGGATTAGTTCACTAAAGGAATTAATAATTATTCTTGAATAAGTTCAATGAATAGATATATGTATGATATATATGTATGTATATATGAATGTATATGTATGTATATGTATATATGTGTGTGTGTGTATACATGTAGATGTAATTCTAATGGCTATGTTGGTGAATATATTCTTTTTGAATAAATATATTACTTTTGTGTCTTTTCTCTCTTTGAGCTGGAGAGGCGGAAGAAGTTCAAAAGAGAGGGAAGGTAGGGAATCCCAACATATTATTAACTCACATTCCTTCCCAACTGAATAGGCAGCTCTGTCTCCCACCTAGTCTTTCTTTATTTTATTTTATTTTTTTTTTTTATTCACACACACACACACTGTATTTTATTTTTACAAGACATAAATAGACTGACACCAAGCATTGTACATGGATGACCACAACAAAAGCAACAATGATTGCAATTACCAAACATGAAACACACTCATACTATGTCATAATATTGACATTCAGTCCAGTAATCCTCCACTGTAACAGCTCCTTTACTTTGCAGTGAAAATTGATTTGTATATTCTTTGCCTCTGAGTCCTTGTGGGATTTTTTTTTTTTTAAATTCAGACAGAAAGTCACAAAAATTATACTCATCCTCATCAGTTCACTCAGTCCCATGTAATTAATTTTTTTTTCATCTTGATCTTTTGTTAGCACTTTTATGAGTTCATCAGTTTTTCATTAGAGTTCTGAAAATGCTTATTCATTCAGTTCAGCAGTACAGTCAGTTACCAGAAACCTGTACTTGTCAGAGTCTTTTCCATGAATTTCTTGAAGATGAAACCCTTTTATAGGAACATATTTGCAAAATCATCAGAGTACACCCAGAACTGTCTGTAAATGACAAAAGACTTAAAAATGACCACGGTTAAAGATTTGATGAAAGTTCATAATAATGCAGTTGACAAGAAAATTAGTTATTTCTGAGATATACATTTTAAAGTAATAACTAGGATTATTACTTATAACATTATACCAGAACATATAAGATTTTTAGAAATTTCATGTAATGTCTGAAACATTTATATTAACATATTTCCATACATATTTCCATACAAATACAAATATAAGATTTTTAGAAATTTCATGTAATGTCTGCCACCTAGTCTTTCATGTTGAAATGTGATAGTTAAATTGGTTTAGGAATGTCCTCATCCTGAATACAGATTTTGGATCAAGTATCATTCAGTTGGTCCTTTCTATCTGAATGATGGAAGTGGTGAAAATCTACATAAGTGATCCCCAGACCTCAGAACACTTGAAAAGATACAACAGAAAATCATCTTTTCTAGGGGTGAGGCTCAGAGAACTGTTTTTTCAACCAGATTTGGAAAACATTGGCTACCCACCAACCCTTCTGGTCCTGAATTTCAGTATACATTCTAGTTAACTGGGGAAGTTGTTAAAGATGGAGATTAGGGGGCTCCTCCCACAAATTCTGACTCAGTAGGCACATGGTGGAGCCACACCCTGGAATCCTCATTTTACAATCAACCCTGGTGATTCTGTCAAAACTGACCCCTAGCACACAATTTGAGAAGTGATTCTCAACCCTGGTTGCTATTTAGAATTGCCTGGGAACTTCTAAAAAATACTGATGCCAGGGCCCCACTTCTGGATCAATTACATCAGATTTTCCGGGGGTAGAGCTAGGAAATTGTCTTTGTTAAACACTCCCAGGTAATTCTAACATGTAGCTTGAAAGAGGAGGATCCCAGCTAAACAAGGAATGTCTAGGGAGAGGTTCTCGTTTGACTGCATACTCAGAGAGCTTGGTATTTATTTACAATTTAAGATGTTTATTTATATCTCACAACTATTCTGAGTTCCCATTTAATAGATGAAAAAAACCAAGGCTCAGAAAAGTTGTATAATTAATCTGAGGACACATATCTTATGAGTGTTGGAACCAGCATTGGATTCTGGGGCCAAAGATCTCTCCTAATACATCTTGCTGCTTCCTTCCACTGAGAGATGCTATGGAAAAATGAGAACAAGTTTGTTTAATTCAATTTTGGAATTAAAATTAACTGATGACCAAAATGTCTTTGTATAAGGCATATATAATGTTTTATAAGATTAAGTGGGTCGTGTGCATGTAATGTGATGAATGATTAACCAATGGGACACAACACTAGTCAACTGCTGACTTATAGGCATCTTGACCATGTGAAAGAGAGTGAGGTCTGTTCCCCCCAGACATACCAGTGACTTTTGCTGGAGACCCCCTTCCATGAAAGCCAGTCAGTTCTTCCCAGGTAGGGGCTGCCTAGAACAATTACCACTTGCTCTCTCCAGTCCATAGTTGTTTTGAATCTCAGTGGAACATTAATTCATGCACGAAAATGGAGAGAGAATACTTAATCCCTTGTCCCGTCCTTTGCAGTGTTTCACATCTGCTCTGACACAACCTTTATGGAGGGGTGTGACCATAGCCGTCATCCCGTCCTCTGCCTCGCCTGTGATGTCACTGGCTGCCAGACTAATGGGGCTTGGCCTTGACTTTGGGCAGATTCATGCTTACTCTCCAAGAGCTCCCAGTAGCCTGGGGCTTTTTGGACACCGCCATTAACTGCCCCAGCCATTGCTCCCTTAAGTCACCTATTAGGGGAGGGACTCTCTATGGGATACTCCTTTCAATTAAATATAGGACTCGTATATCTTCTGCACCCACATAAGTTTTGATTAGGTGCATTTTCCTTAGTGCATCACAACACAAAAACTTTGATTTTGAATGTAGACTTTGAGTTTGAAAGAGGGACTGGGGTTATTCCAAGAGCTAGGAATATTCTAGGTTTTAGATTTTTGAATAGTGCTCCAAATAACTAGAACGTTACTGAGAAGTGCTATTTTTGTATGACGTGTAATTGCAACCCAATCCACCCCCCAATGCCTGTATGTCCAGTGTAATTTCTCTTTCCTCCTTCCCATGGTCTGAGGTGACAACTTCAACCTGAGGGCTGAACGGCTGATCCTGCTGCCCACAGGCTCCCCCATTCTATCTTCTAGTGATTGTCTCAGCACTACCGTGTCCCATTTCTTATCTTCTCTCCAGAGCCTCTAAAACAGCCACCGATTCTATCAGGGAGTGTCCAGCAAAGCATGATTTCCTCTAGCCTTCAGCTGGCTTAATACTATTATTTATGTGTCACTCGGACTTTCCCTATAGGATTCTTTTTTAAAAATAATAGCTTTATTGAGATATAATTCACATGCTATAAAATTCACTCCTTTAAATTGTACAATTCAGTGTGTGATTTTTTTCAGGATATTCACAGAGTTGTGCCACCATCACCACTACCTAATTTTAGACATTGTCATCACCCCTAAAAGAAACCCTGTACCTCTCAACAGTCACTCCCCATTTCACTCTAACCTCTCCTCTCCTCTTCCTAGACAACTATTGATCGACTTTCTGTCTCTATAGGTTCGCTTATTCTGGGCATCTCATATACAGAGAATCATACAATATACAGTCCTTTGTGATCGACTTCTTTCATTTAGCATGTTTTCAAGGTTCATCCATGTTGTGGCATGTGTCAGTACTTCATTTCCTTTCATGGCTGAATAATACTCCATTGTATGAATATAACACATCTTATCCCTCCATTCATCAGTGGATGCACATTTGGGTTGTTTTCATTTTTGGTGTTTATGATTAATGCTGCTATGGACACTCATGGGTGAGTTTTTGTGCACATTTTGGGGGGGGTATATACTGAGGTCTTAATTGCTGGGTCATTTCTTTAGCAATTTGAGTAACTGTCAGACTGTTTTCCAAAGCAGCTATGTCATTTAGCATTCCAACTAGAAATGTATGAGTGTTCCAATTTTTCTGCATCTTCAACACGTTGATTTTTCTTCTTTTTGATTATAGCCGTCTTAGTGGGTGTGAAGTAGTATCTTGTGGCTTTTGTTTGCATTTCCCTAGACACTAATGAGGTTGAGCATCTTTTCATGTGTTTATTGGCCATTAGTATAACTTCCCTGGAGATACATATATTTTTAAAGTCTTAGCCCATTTTTAAAAATTGGGTAGTTTGTCTTTTTATTGTTGAGAGGCAAAAATTCTTTATACAGTAAGTCTCGTACATATGAACCTTCGAGTTGCAAACTTTCAAAGATGCGAATGTGCATTTGCACGTACAATCGTGTAAGTTAGTTCATGCGTCTGGTGTACATTGTCACGTGCGTGCATCCTCTATAAGCGGTTGTGCTTTTGTGTACTTTACTGAACAGTACTGTATAGAGTACAGTAGTACAGTATCTCTATTTCAAGCTAGATCTGCAAGAGGACGACTTCATTGAACTCCTTGCTGTGCAACACGAGGAGCTTACTAATGAGGACCTGATGGAATTGGAGTCCCAGAGAAAGGACGAAGAGAGACAAGAGTAAGAAGAAGTAACTGAAGAACCGAAGAGATTCTCGATGCAGGAAATGCAAGGGGATTTTCTTTATTTGAGGGAGAACTGTTAGTTTTTGAGGCAAAGGACCCAAATGTAGAACGGTACACAAAGGTTGCAGCAGTTGTTCAGAACACAATCCAATGCTTCCATGTCATCTATGACGAGAAAAAAAGAGCTACTACCCAGACATCACTGGATCGTTTTTTCAAGAGGGTAGATAGAATTGAATCCAGCAAGGAACTGGAACCTGTGCCATCAATGTCAGGCATGAGTGAAATTGCAGCTTCCTCCCTCTCCTACTGCTGACGATGCTTCAGCTCTACCATCTCCCACCTCTTCTCCCTTCTCCAGTCAGTAACTCTTCTTGCCTGTTCACTTGATGCCAGCCCCTATATGCCAGCTGTTGTACTGTACTACTGTACTTTTCAAGGTACTGTACTGTAAGATTAAAAATGTTTTCTTTATTTTTTGTGTTTGTTTTTTAGGTATTATTTGTGTGAAAAGTATTATAAGCCTATTACAGTACAGCACTATATAGCCAATTGTGTTAGTTGGGTACCTAGGCTAACTTTGTTGGACTTACGAGCAAATTGGATTTATGAATGTGCTCTTGGAACGGAACTCATTTGTATGTAGGGGACTTACTGTATATTCTGGATACAAATCCCTTATCTGGTTTGCAAATATTTAGTCCCATTCTGTGGAAGAATTTTTTGTTCTGTCTTTTTTGCTTTCTTGATGGTGTCCTTTCTAGCACAAAATTGTGATGGAGTCCAATTTATTTATTTATTTTTCTTTTATTGCTTGTACTTTTGATGTTATAGCTAAGAAACTGCTGCTTAATCCAAGGTCACAAAGATTTACTCTTATGTTTTCTACTAAGTGTTTTACAACATTTGCTCTAATATTTAGGTCAATGAGCCATCTTGAGTTAATTTTTGTATGTGGTGTGAGGTAGGGAGTCCAACTTCATTCTTTTGCATGTGGATGTATACCTCTCCCAGCACCATTTGTTAAAAAGACTATTCTTTACCCCACTGAATTGTCTTAGTACCTGTATTAGTCAGCTTAGATTACCCTATCAAAATAACATAAACTGGGTGATTTAAACAACAGAAATGTGTATTTCACAGTTCTGGAGGCTGAGAACTTCAAGAGCAAGGTGCTGCTCCATTTGATGAATTTGTGAAACAAATTTTGGAATGTGCTTCCAAAATGTAATGGTGGAACAGGCATAGGATAGACATTCCCATTCCAAAAGGGAGATATAGGAAAGAAGAAAGGGTGATGGGTCCCAAGCTAGTCCAAAATCTAGCAAGGCAAATTCCATAAGATTTTAAGGCTTATAAACAATAGAAGTTTGTTCCTCACAGTTCCAGAGGCTGGAAGTCCAGGATCAAGGTGCCTACAGACATGGTATCAGTGAGAGGAACTGCTTTCTGGTTCATAGGTGGCTGTCTTTTCACTGTGTCCTCACATGGTAGAAGGGGCTGGGGAACTCTATGGGACCTCTTTTGTATGAGCACTAATCCCATTCATGAGGGCTCCACACTCGTGACCTGAACAACTCCCAAGGGCACCACCTCCCAATACCATCACATTGGGCGTTATGTTTCAACATATTATTTTTTGGAAAGGGAGGCATAAATATTCAGTCCATAGCAGCTAGTTAACTCAAGTGCTTCTCTGTGTGGCAGACAATTCCGACTATATATGTGTATATATACATAATATATATAATGTTCATATATCTATGTAATGTTTTTCTTCATCATTCTAAAATTTTCTTTCACACTTGAACATTTTCTAGTACTATGAATTACTAAACATTTTGGCTCTAGGTAAGATTACCCAAAGGCACTACACAACTTAGGTGAAAATCACAGCTTATACAAATTGGATTTTAGTTATTGACAAATGTGTTATAGATTAGAAAAGATACTGAGAATCCATGGGTAATCACTGTGACTGCCTACACCTTTCCATACACACGTTTATAATACAGTGATTTATGACATCAATAGCTCTTTCATAGCTGTTAAACATTTTAAACTATAGCATTGTAAAGATGAGACCTAGATTTTGTTTCCTCTATGTATTCAACCTCATATATAATCATTTGTCTCAGAGAATGCTAGAAAAAACTTATTTTCATATGCATAAAGGACTCCTGTAAGTTTGTGTTCTAGCTTTACATGATTTTTTCCATTGTTATAACACATCTAGGTATTACTTTGACTAAAATTGCAATTAGTAACTATAACACATAAATTTTTATCTAGAATATCTTCTTGAAAGCCAAAAGTATTGGTTTCTCTTCTTGTCACTTGTGCTATGGGGTCTTAAAAAATTATAAAAACTGTATATGTTAATTGAAATACATTGGAAATATAAGACAATGAAGAGAAAAACAGAAATATCCTATAAAGAGTGGCTACTCTTGACCTACCTAAAATTATATTGCGTTGTTTACTCTCATCCTTATCATCACAGCCTGGTTCCAGAGCTTCCTTTTAGCACTACAGTGGGGTAAGGAGAGCAGGGAGGGGGGATGGGAGGTTGGAAAAAGGAGCTTGATTCCTTCAGAGCTCGGCTTTGGGTGGGAACGACCGGCCCCTGATTTGCCACACCACACTCTTGTTCATTGGAAGGGACAGTTCTTCAGACCCTGACCAGTGGACCATCCTGGTTTCTTCTTGCCCAGGTGGGACCTCCTAATTCTTTCTAGGCCAGTTCTGGGGCTCTGCTTATTTGAATATTCTATCTCAGCTTCACAATATCTGATTTGTTGTTCCCAATTTAATTGTTTTACTGTATAAGTGAAATAAAGTCACTACTAAAATTTTAAATTTCTACCTATTTAAAGTTGCTCAAATAGATTGTTTTTAACCTTTTCAGCCTTAGGGAATAATTGCAATAATAATACAAAGACTTCCATTATATATTTCACCAAGTTCTCCAAATGTTACCATTTTACCATATTGCTACATCATCTCTCTTTCCCACTTGAGAATAATCACAGACATGTTGCCCCATTACCTCTAAATATTTCAATGTGTATTTTCTCAAAGACGTTTTCTTACATATCCATAGTACGACTATCAATATCAGGGAATAACCATTAATATAATACAGTTACCTAATCCATGGACCTCATACAAAAATTTCCCATTGTCTCAAAGTCTCAATAATGTCCTATAGAGCTCAAGAAAAAAATATTTCCCACCTCCTTCCTCCCTCCCTTCCTTCCTTCTTTCTTTCCATTCGTCCTTCCACCCTTCCTTCCTTCCTTCCCTCCTTCCTTTCTTCTTTTTTCCGGTTCAGGATCCATTACAGAATCACACATCCATTCAATTAGCTGATTGGATTTTTATAAATTACCTTTATTGAGATATAATGTATATAATACAATGTACTCACTTTTTAAAATGTATAGTTCAATAAGTTTTGATAAATGCATGCTTCTGAGTATCCACCACTACAATAAAGATATGGAACATTTTCATCACCACAAAAGGTTGCCTCTTCTCATCAATCTGCTGCTCCTGGTCCCAGGCAACTTCTAATCTCTGTCATTATAGATTAGATTTATCTTTTCTATAGTTTTGTGCAAATGAAATTATACAGTATGTACACTTTTATGTCTAGCTTCTTTGGCTCCGTATGTTTTGAGATTCATCCATGTCGTTTCATGTCTTCATTGTTCATTTAAAAAATTGCTTAGTAGTATTCCTTTGTATGGCTATTCTAATATTTGTTTATTAATCGGCTGATGAATATTTGGGTTGTTTCCTTTTGGTTTTGCGGTGACAAATAAAGATGTTACAAATATTTTTGAACAAGTCTTCATGTAGACATATGTTTTCATTTCTCTTGAGTGGAATTTCTGGGTCATATGCTAAGTGTATATATTTTTTTATAAGAAACAACCAAATTGCTTTCTAAAGTAATTTTACCTTCCAATCAGCAATGTATGAGAGTTTCAGTTCCTCCACATCCTTGCCAACATTGATGTGTCCACTTGTTTTAAGTTAAGCAATTCTAAGAGTGTATAGTGGTATCTCATGGTTTTAATTTATGTTGCCCTTATCATCAATAACATTGAGCATCAGCTGGTTAGATTTAAAAATCTATAAATAATAACAATAACTTTTATCATACATCAACAATATGCTAAACTATGAACACTTTACTTGTATTAATTCATTTCATCCTCACAATAGCTCTATGAGGTAGGTACTATTATCATTCCTATTTCACAGATGAAGAAACAGACTCAGAGAGGTCAAGCTTTTGGCCCAACTGCTTCTCTTGAATTCTGGTTCTCTCCCCGCCACCAAGCCCGTCTCCACTCCTGCCTACTTCTGATCACTCTGATGCTACTCATTCCTGAAATCTTTCCTGAACTGGAAAAATGATCTGTCTTCAAAATTAACTCATTATAACTAGCAGTTTCCCCTGCTTCTTGTATCCAGAGGCTGTATACTTCTTTCCTTTTTAACTCTTACATTCTTCCTCTCTCTTTCTTTTTAAACCTTAAGTATGGAATATTTCAAATGTATTTAAAAGTAGAGAAAATACTATAATGAACTCTCATTTTATCTGTAAAAATATGAGATGGTATCTCTGATTGAGAAGGATTTAAAAGAATTGTAACCCTGATATAATAATCACACCTGAAAAAATTACATCTGTTTTTTTAATATCATCAGTATCTAATTAGTCTCCAAATCTCCTCTTATTATCGCTATCATTATTTACAATTTGTGTGAAGCACGATCCAAATAATTGTGATTACTTGACAATTTCTTCAAATTAATAGGTTCCCCCTTGAACTCTTTTTGTCCTTGCAGTTTAATTGTTGAAGAAAATAAGTCATGTGCTCGTAGAGTTTCTTGTAGTCTGGATTTTGCTGATGGAATCTCTATGGTATAAAGTTCTCTTTTATTTCTTATATTTCCTGAAATTTGTAGTTAAATCTAGATGCTTGATCGTATTCAAGTTCTACTCATTTTGGTTAAACTGCTTCGCAGGTGATGCTGTGAACTTCCATCCAGAAATACACAATGTCTGATTAAGTCTTTTTTTGTGATGGTATCAACCATTGATGATCATAACCTAGATGTGTTAGTTTATTAGGAGTTATAAAATGGTGTTCCAGTCTTATAATTTCTTCTTTATTCATTAGCTGGAATACGTCTATAAAGAGAAAACTCTTTACCAACTATTTGGTTATCTGAGATTTGCATAGGAAAGGCAAAATAAATGTTGGGTTCTTTCTCTTTTGCATCTGTGATCAAAACAGTTGGTTAGGAGAGTGTATATTCTTTAAGAAGAATGCAACTATAGACTGTGTTTGCTCATTTGCCAAGAATTAACCATACAAACTCTTTTAGTACCGTCTCATCTTTGGTTTTCCTGAAGAACACGTCAATGCAAATGGAAAATTCACATCTTCTGCCAGACAATTAGCACAAAGAATAATGTGGTACTTTTCGTCTTCAAAGCATTTCAGGGCTAATTATTTCTCCCATTTCCCCAAGAAGTAGATGTTATTAACTTCATTTTAAAGATAAGAAAATGAAGACTTGAAGAAGAGATGAGAGTAACTTGCGCCAAGCTAAGTGGGCATCACCATGAAAGATGAGAATATAATTTGTGTATGGCTTAATTTAAAGTTTCATGCCGAGGAAGAGAGATACCAGGAGAGTCAGAGAAAAGGGGAGCTAGAGACCACTGACTCAATTCTGACACCATAAGTTGTGCAGTGTGCAGAGATTCGAGGACAGTCTGGGCCATGGGGATTATCAATGAAACATTTGATGTTGTAATATCTGACGGATGGTAAGTGATGAGCAAATATTTGTCAGACGACTAAAAACAAATAATTTGCCACACTTTGCCACTATGGGTATCCATATAGTGTGACAAGGACAGAAAGCTTTCCACTAGATCCCAACTCCTCAATGATTGTACACCAGCAGTTGGAAGACGACAGTTGTTTTTTCTCTAAGTCAGAAGTATTTAGTGTATGCTGATTACTTCTTGTATAAAGCAAAGATAGTATTTGCACTAAACTTTGAATATGCTCCGTTCAGGCTGACAGATCACATGTAATTGTGAGGCTCCATCAAACAAGAGATGATATAATTCTCGGGAAGAGTCTTCTTAACTCTGGGGTTGGCACTCAGATTTTTCATGGTAGAGATGTTGAAGTTAAAATAATGCCAGGGGCTTCCCTGGTGGCGCAGTGGCTAGGAATCTGCCTGCCAATGCAGGGGACACGGGTTCGTGCCCCGGTCCGGGAAGATCCCACATGCCGCAGAGCGGCTAGGCCCGTGAGCCACAACTACTGAGCCTGCGCGTCTGGAGCCTGTGCTCCGCAACAAGAGAGGCCGCGACAGTGAGAGGCCCGTGCACCGCGATGAAGAGTGGCCCCCGCTTGCCACAACTGGAGAAAGCCCTCGCACAGAAACGAAGACTCAACACAGCCAAAAATAAATAAATAAATAAATAAATTAAAAAAAAAAATAATGCCAGCACTTTGGAGCTGGAACATACAAAATTTGTGTTCTCCACCCACATTAATTGCCCCAACAGCCTATATAATTGCTTAGACCTTGGATAAGATTGTCTCATTAGCACAAACACTGCTGTCTATGGTGGGAGAGTGAGGGGAAAAGCAACATAAGGTGTTTTTCAAGACGAAGAAATCCAGAAGCCTCTTTCTGACACTAGGTTTGTCTTATTAGTCACCTAAAAACACCTCCTAACCTAAAACCCATCTGATGATCTTTTTTTTTTTAAATAAATATTTATTTATTTGTTTTTGGCTGTGTTGGGTCTTTGTTGCTGCGTGCGAGCTTTCTCTAGTTGCGGCGAGCAGGGGCTGCTCTTCATTGCAGTGTGCGGGCTTCTCATTGCGGTGGCTTCTCTTGTTGCAGAGTACGGGCTCTAGGTGCGTGGGCTTCAGTAGTTGTGGCACATGGGCTCAGTAGTTGTGGCTCGCGGGCTCTAGAGTGCAGGCTCAGTAGTTGTGGTGCACGGGCTTAGTTGCTCTGTAGCATGTGGGATCTTCCCAGACCAGGGCTCGAACCCATGTCCCCCGCATTAGCAGGCGTATTCCTAACCACTGTGTAACCAGGGAAGCCCCCATCTCATGATCTTTATAATGACTTGGTAATTTATCTCCTCCTTGAAAAGACCTGCTAATACCTTCTGTGTTGTGTAGATTTTTAATTCAGGAATCAAATGCTAGGTTTGATTTATCGGGTAAGAAATCTCAGTTTAATTTGCACCTCATGTTTCTTCTTTCTACTTAATTCTCAACTCATGTGCCAATAATCCTATTTATTGATTTTTTTTTTTTTTAAAGGAACTGCATTCCTTTTTAGGTTTTCTTTTTCCTAACTGAAAGCTAACCTTGCTGTTATGGCTGCTCAGCTATTAAAGGCATCCTTGTAATCTTTTGGGCAGGTAAAGAGGATGGATCTTGCCATTCTCACACAACCTCCTTCTACTCCAAATCTACTCAAAGACTTGCTCCACTTTCCTCAGGCTCCTCCTTCTCTGGCTGATGGTCTCTTCCTGTGAAGCCATGACTGGTAACAGTAGGTAAATACTAGTATGCTCATCGAATCCTGGAATACTAAGAGCTTGAAAAAAATAGGTGTAAAACACATATCAAGGACGCATTATGTTACACAAGGAGAGTGAATACAGCATCTTTGCAATACTAGCAAGTGGTGTAGCTGACAGTATAATTCAGTTTAGGGGTGTGCAAGAATCCTGGCTCCATAATAGAGGGACGTGTGGGAGTCACTATCACAGAGGACAGCCTTGACCCTCTGCCAGTGAATGGCGCTGAGCACCGAGGGGCAGGACTGGGCTTGATTCTAACCAGGTGAGCAGGATGGTGGCTCAGCTTGTGGTGAGTTGTCACTTCCCCTTCAAAATCTCCTTTGAAAAGAAAACTGATAATAAAAGTGGAAGGTATTTTCTTTGTTTCATTAATTTTCTTCCATTCTTGACTCCATATTTATTTAAAAGAAAATTTTTTTAAGCATTAGAGGGCAGTGTGGTATTTGAACAGGTTTTGAGTCTGAGATCTGGGTGTGAGCTGGACTCTATCTCCTACTATTTGTTATTTAAATTTCTTGTTTTTGTATCCATTCAGCCAGTCTGTGTCTTTTGGTTAGAGCATTTAATCCATTTACATTTACATTTACATTTAAATATTTAAATTTAAATTTAAATATCACTTTCCTCACTTGTAAAATTGGAATTATAGTCCATAACTGACTTTGAAAGAGATAGTATACATACAATTTCTGTGGGGAAAAGGCTGGGTATGCAATAAAAACCTATGAACTGCAAAGCATCAAAATATAAGTCGTCATAGTGATAGTAATGAAAAATGTCCATTATTTAATATGAAATATTAGAGTCCCCTCTTCCAGGTCTTCATCCTCCTCTCTCACTACTAGTAAATTCCACCTTTATTTTTGTTTTTCATATTTATTCCTTTGTTGTTGCTCTTTGCTGTTTACAAGACACCCAGACCTAAATGTAGAAAGTGGAAATTTCACATGAATTGTGTATGTATGTATGTGTGTGTGCTTGTATGTGTGTGATACAGTCAATTCTTAATTTCTCTCAAGTTTTAAGACTATCAGTTTTTCTTCCAATTAAAATAAAATCTACCCCTTTTTTCCTTATGTTTACTATATGGGAAAAATAATCTCTCTGAGATTTATAACTTCTCTACAGTTTTTAGAGAGTAGAAATCATGATAGTTAATATTTACTGGACATTTATTGGTGGCAGGCACTATTCTAAGCACTTTACATGTATTATCTCATTTAATTCTCATGAGGAGTTGCTAATGTCACCCCCATTTTACAGATGAGGAGACTGAGGCAAAGGGAGATTTAGTAGTTTGCTCAAGGCCATGGAGTCGGTAAATGGCAGAGCTGGGAACCAGGCAGTCTCAAGTCAGAATCAACACTACTGGGACTTCCCTGATGGTCCAGTGTTTAGGACTTGGCACTTCCACTGCTGGGGGCTTGGGTTTGATCTCTGGTCAGGGAACTAAGATCCCACAGCTGTGCACTGCTCAACGCTATTGGATGGCCTCTGTCAGTGTGTAATCTTCCAGAAGCCTGTAATTTTGAAAGCACAAGCTGTGAACAACCAGTTCTGAACTACTGGGAGGATTTCTGATTCCAGGGCCTAGACCCATCGAATCACAGTCTCCAGGGATTTGGGTCTGGGAATGTGCAATCTGATCGTACTTCCTCTCCTGATTCCCCACTCCCCACCCCTACGTGATTCTGAGGCACGATGATGTTGAAGAACCAGTAGCATAAATATTTTGATCTAATTGGGTAAAAAAGAAAACTTTGATTTACCTACTATAATTTTTAATTCTTTACGTTCCTAAATATTCAAACAGCAACTTTCTTTCTTGGAAGTGGACACTATTTCCTTTCATAATGATCACTGTCTGCACCACACCATTGTTATAAATAATTTATTGCCTTCTACTACTAGATATCCTCTCACGTGTCCTTTTACAAATTTAAGACGTTTATTTAATGTTTAGTGTGCAAAGCACTGCGTGAGTTCTAAGGGATGTATAGATAAATAAAACGTGGTCCTGCTCTCCATGTGGCTTAGGGTCTAGGGAGGGACCAGGCTCAAATGCACATAAGAAGTGGGTGTGTATGAAGGGGTACAAGTACAGAACGGGGCACAGTGAAGAAATGTCTGGTCTCAAGTTTTTCAATGAATGGATGTGGAGCTACAACAAGCAAATCACAGAGTCCTCCAGGTGTGGGAACAAGAGGACACTGGATGGAAGGAATCACCCTTAAATCCCATCTTAGGAGGTAGAGACCAGGACTTAACAGTTCTCATCTGAAGAGCCTGTCATGGGGCCTTACATACTACAAAGTGTAGGTTGATTCATACATTTCTTCCTCTTCCCCCAAATTCTTTGGAAGCCTCCTTGAGAATTTCCTCCCATTCCATGTGAAGCTAGTTGACTTCATGTTTTTGAGACGTGTGAATTCTTACATTCTCTTTCTAATTTAAGCGGTCCTGTCATCACATAGGACTAATGCTTATTAGAGGAAGGAGTATTTCTTATATCCCATGTAATATAGCCCACACTCCTCATTAAATGGGTACATTTAATCTCAAATTAAACACAGGACTATGGTGTTTAATACAAGTGTGCTTATTAAGAGCACTGCCTGGATTTAAATCTGGTTCCACCATTTACTAACGTTGGGACCCGGGGGAAGTTACTCACCAGCCCTGTGCCTCTGTAGTTTTTTCCTTTTCAGTTATAAAATGGAATAAAAATAGAACTTATGTAAAATGGTTATGACAAGGCGTGTAGTTAAAGGTCTTACTCATATCGCTTTTAAACATGTGCACACCAGACACTGTGGGCTTAGTTTTCGCCAGGTGCAGACAAGGGATTTGGTTATTTATTTATTTATTTATTTCTCTATCTATTTATTTTTTGGTAACAGCTTTATTGAGATATAGTTCACATACTGTACAATTCATCCATTTAAAGCATACAGTTTAGTGACTTTTAGTATATTCACAAAATTGTGAATTAACTTTTAGTATATTTAGTATATTCACAAAGTTGTGAAATAACCATTCTCATGATTAATTTTTATAACATTTTCATCACCCCAGAAAGAAACCTTATGCCCTTTAGCAACACTGCCTATTTCCCCTAGTCTCCACCCCGAGTCTAGGCAACTACTAATCTACCTTATATCTCTATAGATTTGCCTATTCTGGACGTTTCCTTTTAAAAGCATATTATGCTTCTTTCTCTTAGTGTAGTATCTCCAAAGTTCATCTACATTGCAGCATGTATCCGTAATTCATTCTTTTTGTGGCTGAAAAAATTCTATGGTATGGATATACCATATTTTATCCATCTGTTCATCAGTTGATGGACATTTGAGTGAGACAGGGATTTGGACTTGGTCACAGCCAGGTTTCCTTCAGAGTTGACCATCGCTTCTCCTTGAATGCTTTATTGCATCAGGTAGTGAGGCAGAGATCACAGTGGCAACTGAGTCAGCACGTGGGCTGGTGCTGTGGAAGAGGAGGAAGAAGGAGGAGAAAGAGGGCCAGGTGTGCCCCACCTGTGCTCCCTTCCTGCTGGGGGATCCTGTGCCCCAGACCCTCGGGCTCCATCTTCCCTGACCTGGCTCATCTTGAAAGGGTCGGGGTTGCTTGCTGGTCTGGGGTGTGACATCAGCTTCTGCGGGGCCACTGAGCAGTCCTAGACCTCATCAAGGGAAACTCTGGAATTGCTAACTTCTTGAGAAGCACAACTTTTTTTTTTTTTTTAAACCTGTGTATCCCTTTATTAACAACTAAAATAGAAGGTATCTGTTGTAATTGGCTGATGGGAGATTTATTATGCGAAGGCCCAGTTGTGGCAGACAGCTTTTGGAAAGTAACTTGTCAAGAAACATAACCTTTGACATATATACACTAATATGTATAAAATAGAAAACTAATAAGAACCTGCTGTATAAAAAATAAATAAAATTCAAAAATTCAAAAAAAAAGAAACATAACTTTTTAGTCATAGAAATGACATATGATGACTGTAGGAAATTTGGAAGATACAGGAAACTATAGACAGAAAATAAAAATACTCTTTAATTTCATTAGCCAGAAATAACTACTGTTAAAATTATTTTATGCATTTTCTTTGCCCTCTAAGTACACACACACACGTAATTTCTTAATATAAATCATACAACCTTAAGTGCATTACGGCATGAAACAAAAGTTTCCATATACATATTTAATATATATATATATTTAACCTACTCTTAGACAACTTAATTTTGTGAGTATTAGTCTTAGAAAACATTTTTTTAGTTATTTGCTTATTGATGGACATTCAGCTAGTTTCTAGTTTTTCTGTTATTAATAATACAAACATGGACATTTCTGTACATTAATCACTGACCTTATCTGTAATTATTTCCTTAAGACAGATTTCTAAAAGCTGTATTATTGGGTTGAAGGAGATGATTACTAATAAGGTAACATATTGCTAAATTATTTCCAAGAAGAGTTGACCAATGTACATTCCTACCAGTTGTATTGAAATTCTTATTTCTACTGGATATTTTGGAAAGGTTGCATTTTGATTCTTCTATTTGTTCCTTTTGTCCTATAAGAATTATATAAGAAAAGAAAATGGTAACATAGTGTATATATGCAAATATTTGAACAGCTGAATGTGAAGTCACCAGATCGTATAGCTCTGTTACCTCATGAATTAAAACCCAGTCATTAATGAACTAATATGTTTAATTTTTATTTCATTTTTATGTCACATCCCAATGTATTCCATACTATCCATTTTCAAGAGTAATTGAGCTCTGTTTGGTTAGGTAAAGGCAGGCTTTCACTCTTTGACCTTTACATCCTAAAGGAACATAAGGACAATGAGTCCAACCCCTCCCTCCCTTTTAATGTGAAGGATTCCGTGGTCCAGAGAAGTTAAATATTTTGCCGATGATTAACACCCAGTGAGCAGTGGAGTGTGGCTCAGAATCAACTCCGAGATGCATTCTCTTTCCCACACTGTCATCTCTCTTTTCTCTACATCCATCAACCAAATCTAAGTGATGTGAATTTTCTGCTTGGATTATGCCTTTACACACAGTATTAAGGATTTTAAAGGCAAATTATGCCACTTATGCCATCTGGTTGTCTGTGGTTTATCTCTGGATTCCTGATCTTTATTTTTTTCACTTAGCTTTTTTCCCCCTTAAGTTTGCATCTTAGTAAAATTTCATGTACATTAGCAGAATTCATGTAAATTATTTTCCAGAAAAGGTTGCTGTTTAATATAAAATTTCTTCTAGATGGAATTTTAGGCTTCTCAAACACTAGATGATGATAAGACAGGAAGTATGAAAACATGTTAAGCTGTTGGATTCTCGAAATGGACATAGTCAGGGTTAAGGATTATAAATCTGGGGTTTTGGAAACTTTTTTTCTATCTCAGAAACTCTAAGGTGAAGTTGCCTTATCTTTCCTGACTCAGTTTCTCCATGTGCGGAAAGGAGATTATAGTCCTCAGTGAGTAGAGGGGAGCCTTTATTGTGCAATTTCTGTAATTTGTTGAAAACGTGTAAGATTCGGGTTATTCCTCTGTTGTACGGGAGAGCTGTCATAGGCGTCGGTGGGAAGAACACTGATCAGTGGGGAAAAAAATCCACTTGATGACTTGTAGGTATTTGGGGAGGGTGCTTAAGAATTTGCGGCTGAAATTCATCTTCTTGGAAGAGAAGAGAGAGAGGGAGAAAATCACTCTAAGCGTGCTGTAACAAAGCTCCTCTGAGTCATTCTGGGAGTGGTTGGGTGTACCAAGCCACCGCCGCCAGAATGCTGAGCAATCAAGTTACAACATTTGGAATATTTCAACCTACAGGTAAAGAAAAACACAAACAAAACAGTCTCCTAGGTTATTAAATATTTGAGCTGATGATTACTGTTGTTGATCTAGAGGAAATTATTGCTTGATAAAGCTGTATGATGAATGAATGACTAATTCATTTTTTGAGCTGTATTTCATCCCTCCCACACACAAAATCTACTCTTTTAAATACAAAGTCAATAACATGTTTTGGTTTTTTTTTTTGTGGCACATAAAAGAGAGAGAAGACAATTATAGATTCGTTTTGGAATTATAAAGCAAATGCTTCTTCCTACAAACAGTTATGTCATTTCCCACTAAATATTTTTAAAGAAACATTTATTTTCAAGAGTCAGAGTTACGTTCAGGCTTCCTTGGGTATTGCTGAATTCCTGTCTCTGGAAGTGTTTCTGCCCGGGTTAGACAAGCCCTGAACAGGAGAGTTGAAAAGGGAATTCAGACATCAAAAGAGAGAGTGGACAAAGATTTCTGATTTAAGTGCAAGTCTCTTTAAATCTTTGGGACACAGTAGCAAGCAGGTACCAGGTGTTCAATAAAATATGGCAGTGAATTAAATGTGAATATCCTGCACCAGCCTTTTGGCCATTATGATTATTCCCTGAGCCTGCGCCTGCCTGGAGAATAGGCGAAATGCTGATAATAACTACATGCTATGGGCCAGACACTTTATGTGCATTGTCTCTTCGTGTATATATGTGTCTCATTTTACAGATGAGGAAACTGAGGCTACCGAGGTTAATCACTTTGCCTAGGATTTCTCAAGCAGTGAGTTGTAGAGTCAGTTTCTAAATTTATGATTCGGCCCATTTAAACCCACGTTTCCACACCACAGCTGGATAGTGTCATTTTCGAGTGGTATCCTGCCCACATCACCCTGTTATGACCTTCTTACCTCTACTTGCTCCCCTGATGCCTAAAATTCTACTTTAGGAGTTCAACTCATTTAGTTTATGACTTTGATCCTGGTTCATAATAAAACACCCAGGGCATGGAGAGAAGGGAAGCTATTAGTCACTCTTAGTTTAGCAAAATGAGTGGCTCCCTTTCATTTAGTCAACAAGCATTAATTGACTGCACATTGTCTATCAAGACCATACCAAGTGTTGGCATTACAAAAATGAATGAGGCTTGGTCCTTACCTTCAAGATTCTCGTAGTGAGATAGAGGAGATCGTACAATAAAATAGATTATTATGAGACAATGTGGGAAATGAACAACAGGGAATATTAAATGAGCACAGCAGGTAAGTAATTGGCTCAGTTTCAGGTCCTTTTCCGGAGAACAGATTCGGTAGGAAGGAAGGAGTTCCCACCGAAAGAAGGAGCTGCAGGAAGGCAGGAAAACTCTGGAATATGCAAACAGCAGACTTCACAAAGAGATTCCAGGGCAAAATAATCCTTTATTTTTCAAAGGCTTTTTTTTTTTTTTTTTTTTGATGTGGACCATTTTTAAAGTCTTTAATTTATTAACAACAAATTTGTTTAGTCTTTATTGAATATTGTTTCTGTTTTATGTTTCGGTTTTTTGGCCGAGAGGCATGTGGGATCTTAGCTCCCCGACCAGGGGTAGAACCTGCACCCCCTGCATTGGAAGGCAAAGTCTTAACCACTGGACCGCCAGGGAAGTCCCTAAAGCTGGGTAATCCTAATCACAATATTTTATTGGGAACCCCATCAACAATTTGTCCCATCAATTTGGTGTTACATATTCTGCTAAGTATAATGTATTTAATTTATATATTCTTTACTTTCTTTTGTGATCACCTTTCTGTTTAATAGGTAGCTAGCTACCTCTTCGGCATCTAGCAGAATGAGCCATGGAGGTGAGGGTGCTTTCTGTGGCACCACCATACTTGAAAAGTACGAATTATTACGACCATCACATATTCCTTCTATTTTATATAATATTTCACCTTCCGGTCCCACGTGGGCTACTAGGGTTGCCCTTCTGTATGTATGCGTGTATTCAGCCTAAGGCACGATCCGCCGACAGCCCTGTCCTGCCTGAGCATGTTGCAGGCCTTTAGAAGCTGTGCAGACAACAGCAACTTCAGCGTGAATCATTTTTTCCAATCACGGACAAGCTGCCAAGAGGCATGAGTAAGGGCCAGGGCAGAAGTGGGAGGGACGGAGGGAGGGGAGGGAGGGCGTGGTCACAGTGGGCGTGGCCCCGGTCGGCGTTCAGGTGAGCAAGCAGCCTGCCTCTGCCCCACATCGAGGTCCTACCGCATCTGGTTTTCCTTTTCCCTGGCCGTGCGATCGCTGTAACTTCAGGTAAGCAAAGTGCAGGTAGCAAGGTGGTGATTTCCCTCTTTTTGGCAAGTCTTAAAAGAAAATAGTTCTTTGAGATGGTGAACACGGTGGGCAGAATGGCTTATTTTCAAGAGTAGGCTGTCAGCTTCGGTACGCCTGTCGCCCCCTACATGGGCAGCATTTCCAGCGCCCAGCCCTTTGGGAACCAGGCATGCCGTGTAGGGAGCAAAATCACTTAAAAGCACAAGGTAAGAGCATGAAGAAACAGCATGGCCGGGAGGTTTTGGTGTTGGGAGGGCCCCACAGTGATTCGCGGAGGAGAGAGTATTTCCGAGGACGTTTCCAGCCCTACCTTGGAACTCAGAGTGAGTTTTGCGGAGCTGGTTTCGGAAAGGGTGCGGTGCCCCAAACCTGAAGAAAGGGGAGACGCGCAGGAGTGTCGGGCTCACCCTCTTGGGCTGGCACTGTGGGCCAAGATTCAGACTTCAGAACTGCTGTTCTTTTTGGCATTTTAAAGCATCCAGTGGGTGTCCATTTACTTGCAACTGCGTTCTTCCAGGCAGGAAGTATCCTCCCTCCCTCTTCCTGGGCTTCGAGATAGTTGAAGCAAATTACAGATTTCAAATGTGTGTTCTTGGACGACTTTTCGAATAGGTTGGCTCATAGTTTCTTCCTCATAGAAGCTACTGTTTTGATGGCTTTCTTTAAGCGTGTCACCCTAAAGATTAATTTAACAGGCCAGGCTGTTCTGTAGGCTCGTAATCAGATGAGGTTCAGATTCACAGAGCTGAGGGGTCTTATACGTCCTTCGGCTCACATCTCCCCCACCCCCCATTTTGTGGAGGAGGAGGGGAGGCTCACGGAGGAGAAGGGGCGTCCAAAGTCCCCTGGCTTATATGGGGCGGGATGAAGTGGAATCCAAGTCTTCAAACTCACGGCTCCTGGACTTTCCCAGGTCACCGTGAGTTTTCTTAACAGCTTTGTCACCCCTACATTACTGAAGAGGTTTTGAATAGAATTGGGTGCGTCAAAACCTCAGTCCCCACCAATATATGCAGGTGTTTGGTGGGTTCCTGGATGGGTGGAGAGATGGAAGCTTGTCTGAAGAAAGGATTCTCTACGTGTGAGTCGGCGGGTTTATACCTTTGCTTCTTAGCACCTGAATTCTGCCACTTCAGTCCCTCTGGGTTGTGGGTTCACTTTGAAGGTATGAAGTCTCAGCAATCTTGGTCATCCTGGCATGGTGAGTCTGGCCCTGTTTTACTGTTTTAGGCAGCGGTGGGATGGCTCAGCGGTCAAGATCAGGCTTCCAACCAGATGGGAGCAGATACGATGGCTCAGAATATCTGAGCAAAGCAGAGGCTCCCCTGCCATTGGAGATTAAGCAGTTGACCTTATTACTAAGAGCCACATTGTCCTTTCCCGCTGACAAAGCACTTTTCATGTACCTTTACTCATTTCATCACCTCATTAATCCTCATGCTATTCTTTCACATGGCAGAAGCTGCAGGATCTCCTATTTTCTTGATCTGCCTCTGACTTTTTTCCTTGTGAGGTTAGAAAGTGAGCAGCACAGACTGTGTTTTTAGACATTCCATTGTAGTTGTTGTAATAGGCAAAGGTGTTGCCTAAGGATTGTTTCCACCAAATGGTCTACAGATGAAAAGTTTGGGGAATATTGGCTTAGATGCATTAGAAAACATTAGAAAATCTTGATGCAGGGGCCAGTGAGCACCTGTGAGTCGAGAGAATTGACCTCCCCACGCCTCCTCACACCCCAGTGCACATGTCTGCATTCATCTGGGGACTGCTTGCTGTCTCTGAACTAGCAGTTCTCTGACACACATTTTTGCATGGCTAACTCCTCCTTATTCTTTAGGACGCACCTGTAGTGCGACTTATTTGATGTCACTGTCTCTGAGGAGAGCTCACTGAGATTTCTACTATGAGTGCGCTGTCTCCCCTAAGGGCGGCATGATAACTTGCGCCCCCATCAAATCACCTGTCACACCTTCAGCACAGATCATGCCACTAGGTGACAGCTCTTCGGAGCCAGGAACCATGCTATGTTCACCTTTGATTTGTTCATGTCTAGATCAGGTGCCTGACACGCATTATTAGGTACTCAGTTAATACTTATGAAATGAAAGCAATATAAGATTGATAGTTTGCAACACAGAGAGTGGAAAGAGAACATGAGTTTCTGCCAGTTGGAAAATCAGGAAAAAAAAGGTTTTGTGTTGATTTAAAAAAAAGAAAACATGTAAGAAAAAAAAAAGAAGAAAACATGTAAGGTATCTCGGTATCTCTAAAGGGGCAATCCAGGACACGTAGGATTTTTGGAACTCTAAAGACTCCTGAGAGAACAAATGCCAGCAAAGACACAATTACCAAGAAGGAAGGTGATACGTGTGGTCAGGAGCTACCAGGCTGGAACATAGAAGAGTGAGTGCCAGGTCTGGTTTGACCACTCTCACTCCCCGCGTGGGTGGCCTGGGAGAATCACTTCGTCTCTGTGTGCCTCCCTTTCCACACCCGTAAACTGAAGAGATGGGGCCAGACTACATCCATCCAAGGTCTTGTCCCCCTTTAAAGGTTTATGGCTTTAGGATGTATTGCAAACAATAAAAACAAAACAGACAACTTTACAATTAAACTCTTACAACTTCTTGTTGTTTGTTTGTTGCATTTCTTTGTTGTTTGTTTATTACTACTTAAACTTTCATTTCACGTTTCCCTGATTAAAAGTGGCTTTTAAACATTTAAGTCAATAAAAGATGTGGTGTTTTCTATGTTGATGCTGTAAATGAAATTCTCCTTACTTGTTCTAATCATTAGAAGATTTTCATGAAAATGAAAGAAGTTATCTCTGTAACAATGGAATAATACAATGAAAAGAATCTGCAGCGATTTTAGCACCCTGAACAGGTCATTAGATATGTAAATTTACTACACAGGAATTGCTAGTCTCTACTCTTGTACCCACAATTTTTATAGCATTTGCTCGTGCAAAATGGTCTGCATAGGAACCTGACCCATTTTCCTGGGTGTGTATTGCTAAAGTTGCTGAGATTTGTTTAAATGCTTCATCTTGCACCACAGTGAGGTGGCAACTGTCTGTGGCCAAAATCATCCCTTGAACTATCTCAGACCAAATCAGCTTTACAGTGTTTTTAGATCACTTGCCACTAATCACCAAGCAACTGATTAGATTTACCAGGCAATATTTGATTGATTACATAGTTGGTGATCATTTACCCCTATAGACACCTCAGATGTTAGGTGTTCCCTGATTTACATTCTCCAACAGGGACTGAATCTAAGCCTTGAATTGCAACAAAGTGTTAATTATATTGTGTAATTAACTGTACTTAAAGCCACCATGATCTTGTATTCACATAGAGCCATTTAGATGAAACGCATTGCAAAATGCTATAATGAATGAAGGAATAATACTTCAGTGGAACAAAATGGCATTTCCTCACACTTTGATCCAATTCTGGGATCCACTTTTAGGTGTCTGCCGTCAAACTCCCTCAGCAGATTACTCCAAGGCCTTAAAAACACAAAAGGCATCAAACTTCACAGTTTGTTATAAATGATGCAAAATTATTCTAATTTCTCCTCCTGGGTGGTTGGAAATATGGGCTGGGAAGAACTACTTGGGCTTGTTAAAACATAGTTGGTATGTTTTCATACTATCATTGGTGTGGTTAGGCCTTGAGTTGTTGCAGCTTTGAGAAGTTCGCAGGGGTTTGGGTTTAGGTTTCTCTATTTGGTGAAGAAATACCTCATTTAGGCTTTTCTATTTGGTAGAGAAATAGCTCCTGTTGAATTTTAGTCATAGATGAACTCAGCATTATCAGTGTTAAACTTGCTGCTGGAGAAAGCCAGTTTTCTTGTCCTGAAAGTCTGTTTGGGATTCCCAAACAGACTTTTAGGAAGTTTCTTTTAACTTCCCTGTGGTGGACACGTGCTTCTGTTTATGTCTCATTGCCCTCTGCCTTCCTCGTGCCGGTCTGCTTCCCCTGAGAGTTCACTCTCATCTCATGGCCCCCAGCTCTCCCCAGATGAGAGAGCATAAGGTAGTAGGCCTTAAAGAAATGTAAGATGCCTGCCCTGACTTCAGGTTACCTTATTGTAGGTGCGTAGTGAGAACACTGAGTTCACTTAGCTGTACTTTTTGGACAAAGGAGGAAGCAGCCATTGGAGATGACCAGTGAGCATGAACGGGTCAACAAAACTTTTTTTTTTTTTTTTTTTTTTTTGCTAATGAGCTTGTATTTACAGATTCCAAGATATATTATAATCTTTTTGATTCCATCCTACACACAAGCCACATGTCCCATAAAAGGGAGAATTCCAAAGAACTATTTGAAGATCAAGGGCCCATTCCTTGATCTTATTCTCACGTCTTTGCATTTTGAATTTCTGTTCAGGTATAAGGTGCAAAATTGAGATCCTATTCATGCATTCGACTTTTAACACCTCCTTGAGTCCCGATTGAGGGAAGCCCTCTGTCTTGAGTGGTGATGCTTTGTCTGGCACCGGGGAGCACATCCTGCCTGACGACCTTCAGTGTCACGTCTTCTAGGGGTAATGAGAACGAGAGTTCTCAGACAAGACCAGAGGCTCACTGCTGCTATTTCCACTTTACCCGGCTCCGTATTTTTAGATGAAGCTGCCCTCTCTTTTCTTTAGCTCCCATGTTACTTGTTCCACTGTTCACATGGCATGGCATTCTGCTTATTTGTATACATATCTGCCCAAAGAGGTGGAAAACTCAGAGAAAGGGAGGGGGTACTCAGGTGATCCTTATAATACTTTTCGTAGTGTCTTCCACATAGTAGATAATGTACTAACAACAAAAACAATAATAGCTATTATTTATTAAATATTGCTATGTGCCGGGTGCCCTACTAAAGCATTACTTACTTTATTAATCTTGTAGGGCTGCTGTAACAAAGTACCACAAATTGGGTGGCTTAAAACAGTGGAGATTTATACTCCCACAGTTCTAGAGGCCAGAATTCTGAAATTAAGGTGCTGTCAGGGCCTTGCTCTCTCGGCACGCTCTAGGGGAGAATCTGTTCCGTGCCTTTCTCTTGCTTCCGGTGTTGCCAGTGAACTTTGGTGTGCTTGGCTTGTAGAAGCATTGCTCCAATAATCTCTACCTCTGTCGCCATATGGTGTTCTCCCTTGTGTCTTCACATCATCTTCCCTCTGCACGTCTGTCTTTGTGTCTTTTCCCCTGTTCTTAAACAGACACCAGTCATATTGGGTTAGGGCCACCCTGATGACCTCTACTTGATTCAATCTGCAAAGATCCTATTTCCAAATAAGGTCACATTCACAGTTACCCAGAGGTGGGACTTCAACCTACCTTTTGGGCGGGGGGGGGGGGTTGGGGGGACACAATGCAGCCCATAACACTTACTAAATATTAACTTGAATCACACAAAACTGCTGTGATTTGACTATTTTTGATCTACAAAAAAGTCAATTTTGTATGCTTTAACCTAAATCCTAACTGAAACAATATGGATAAATAAAACCAACTGATTTTGATCAGTGCTGTCCATTGTTCTGACCACGTGCAGAGGCCATCATAGCCAAGTGGGCTCGAATTTGAAGATTCCGGGCAGAGCTGTACACACAGAGGACCTCACATGTTGGGTGTTCAGATCTTAGGACATTTGTGCAGGAGTTTCTTTACCACTGGCTTTTAAATTTGCATTTATTGAAAGTTCCTTCCTTCCTCTCTTCTACCCAAGACCATGACTTTGTTTGACTAGAATTCTTACTGCGTTGGCAAAATGCACTTGAGAACACTTTAAGGATGATTTAGAAATAACCTCATTCTTGTCCTTTGTTCTAGGCCCACAATGGATGCCCTGCGACTGGCAAATTCGGCTTTTGCAGTTGACCTGTTCAAACAACTGTGTGAAAAGGAGCCAGCGGGCAATGTCCTCTTCTCTCCAATCTGTCTCTCCACCTCTCTGTCACTTGTTCAAGTGGGCGCCAAAGGTGACACAGCAAACGAAATTGGACAGGTAAGCCCCATGCCTTGTTTCTGCTTTGAGTGGAAGCAAAGTTATAAGAACACACAGGTGGTGCCTGGGGAAAAAGGAATGAGGCTC
Source organism: Balaenoptera musculus (assembly GCF_009873245.2). Taxonomy (NCBI): domain Eukaryota; kingdom Metazoa; phylum Chordata; class Mammalia; order Artiodactyla; family Balaenopteridae; genus Balaenoptera; species Balaenoptera musculus. Next base: position 77,890,667 of record NC_045798.1, read on the forward strand.
TGTGGTCAGAATTGCTCAGGAATAAGAGTTTTGCCATTTCCAGCACTCTCTTAATCTATTTTTAAATGTGAAAGCTCATTTATCTGTCCTGCAACCCATGTTTAGAACAGGTACTATGTTGTTGTGGAGAACGCGGGGATCTGCTAGGCAATCACGAGTTTTCCACTAACAAGTGGCCTTTGGCAAGTCACCTGACATCTTTCTACCCGTTATGTTGTAAGCATCAATCAAGATGATGTTTGTTAAATGTTCCACTGCAAATATCCTGACCAGAAAGAGTGTAAATCTACACCCCCGTCTTACGCACGAAATTTATTTACAGCATCATCCTTTATATTAAAATGCAGCCTGAACTATATTCTACTCTATAATATATTCTACCCTATTCTATATCCTTATTGGATAGATAGAATATATCCATGTTTATTTCAATACAGAAATAATGTTTGAAATTATCTACCTTTAAGTAACATGGATAAATAAGAAGATGGATTGTGCGTACTTATGTTTTAGAATACTCCCTGGGATTTGAATATCCCATTTGAGAAGAATGGGCTAAGATGATGTTTTACACACACACACACATACGCACGCACACACACGTATATAGGAGTATGTATATATATGTGTACACATATAAATAAAAAATTTTTAAGAATCCCTTTTTGGCTATGGTTGACTATCTTTGTAAAGTTCTTAGACCTTCAAATGAGATGATTTTCTATACTGTTACATTTTAAGTCCTTATTTACTTTTATTATTTAAAAAAAATTGAGGTATGATTGACATGTACCATTATATTAGTTTCAGGTGTACAGTATAATGATCAATATTTGTATATTTTGCAAAATGATCACCACAGTAAGTCTGGTTAATGTCTGTCACCATACAGTTACAAAAAAAATTTTTTTTTATGATGAGAACTTTTAAGATCTACTCTCCTAGCAACTTGCAAATATACGGGATTATTAATTATAGTCACTATGCTGTACATTATATCCCCATGACTTATTTTATAACTGGAAGTTTGTACCTTTTGACCTCCTTCCCATTTCGAGCAGCTCAGCCTCTTACCCCCTACCCGCCAATCCTCGCCATTTACCTTTAGATAATAGGTGAAAACCCTTCTAATTCCGTTCCATTATTATTCTTCCATTGATCATTCCAGTTCAACAGAATCTCTCTTTTCATGAGCTCATAAGCATTTAAAAAGGGAACATCTTTTATCTATAAACCCCCAGAAAATATGACCCACAAAATGTTATTTGTGTCAGGATGGCAAATTTACGCTTGAAACTGAGTGGGACTTGAGAAGGAAACTTCCTTTGTGGGAAGAGGAGCTGCACCTTTTCATCTGTCCTCCTCTTTCAGCTCCACCCCACAATCCCTACCCCATCTCTCACTCCTCATTTCTCATCTCCCACTAGAGAAGAGATAGAAAAGAGGACTTCCTGGTAGTGGGTCTGTTCCTCAGTAATAACAACAAAGGTCTTTTCAGTACATGCAATTGTTTCCCCACAGTGGTTACGTGGGTTCTTTAATTTTCTGGTCTTTTTGCCTGTCATTAGGCATGAGGGTTATGTACAGCCTCGGACCAGCCAATTTGACCCTGCACTACGGAGGCTGTGTGACTCAATGGTGCAATGTGCCCATTTAGTGATCACCTGAGGTGTGGCATCAGGGCATGGTTCTTATGAGTTAGGAGTGAGGAGAAAATCACCTTATCCTGACATCATGTTTTGGGCACCATGGAGCAGAGGAGATGCTGAGCTGTTGGTTGAAACAAAAGAAAAGTTAGGAAAAAAATAAAAGGATTTAGGTCTTACAGAAGATAGCATCCTAGTTTTAAGTGGTTTAAGAGTATTACTATAAGAATACTTATTAACATTTTGAATCCATACGATATTTTAGGTGTCTTAACATATAATATCTGTAATCCTCATAGCTTCTCAGAAGAGTAGGTGTTCTCAGTTCATTTTACAGAGGGGAAAGTACAGCTCTGAAGAGCTGGGCAAGATGACATTTCTAGTAGGTACACGGTGGGATGCAAAGGCTACCTAACTGTAGCCCATCGATGGCATGGCAGCTGCCTACCATAAATGACATATCAGCCCATTTGGCGCTTGTTAGAGCAACTAAAGGGACTGGATAGGCTCTGGCTAGGGACACCTCTATCCTGGAATCTGATACCTGCCTAATGATTGTCTCTCGGTATTAATTTCTCTCTTCTTATCTCTAAATTGGATAGAAATTATAACCCAGCTTCCTTCTTTTCCAAGTTTGGAAAAGAACATGGAGGCATCACTTTGAAGAAAGGGCGAAATTTCCTTACAGTTAAATCAAGAGAAGTGTATCTTTATGGCAGTGTTTCTCAACTGGGAACAATTTGCCCCTCCCCTCCCTCACCCCTCTCCCGGACATTGGACAATGTCTGGATACATTTGTGTTGTCACAAATGGAAGAAGGAGTGCTACTGACACTTAGTAGGTCAGCGATGCCCAGGACAGCGCCCGCCCCCGCCGGTCCCCAAACATAGAATTATCCAGTCTGAACTGTCAGCAGTGCTAAGGTTGAGAAGCCTTGCTTCTGGGAACAACAGAGCCAGGAGATACTCAAGACCAACCCCGAGGAGGTTGACCATGACCATGTGTCCACCGCAGTGGGAAGAGGCAGTGCTTCACAGATAATGGATTTTTTTCTCTTCACAGGTCCTGCATTTTGAAAATGTCAAAGATGTGCCCTTTGGATTTCAAACAGTAACATCGGATGTCAACAAACTTAGTTCCTTTTATTCCCTGAAACTAATCAAACGGCTCTATGTAGACAAATCTCTGAATCTTTCCACGGTAAGTGGTTCAGAGCAATTAGCAAGATTCAACTGTTTATCAGGGGTGACACGTTCTCATGGTTAGACCAACAACTTTTTGTCAGTGAAAATCATTCCTAGGATGCTCATTTACGATTTATTTAAAATAAATTAGTCCTAATGGAGAGGTTGAATCTAGAGGGAATCAATTGCAGTCACATATTTTAACTTAAAATATAGAGAAGCTGTGAGTTTCCTTTTCCCTCTAAAACATTCACAGATCCCACCCTTCCTCTTAGCTTCCTCACTGAAAGAAATGGAGAATGGGATTATTACTCTCTAATAAATGTGTCTCTATAGATGCAAGACAGCTCATGATTTAAACATCTTTGTTCTTGAACAGCAGGGCATATAGCCTGGGACAGCATTTTAAGTTCTTTACCTTATTTGTTCATGCACACAATGTTCTCCTGATATTTCTCAAAATCAGTGAGAAAAATCCTAACTGTATGAATTAAAAGTTTTCATCGGTCATAAACTGGTTTTGTTTGTTTTATGAGGCTGTTCAGGTGGGTATCTATACAAGGTAGAGGTGGTAATTTCAGCTATTTCTTGAAGGAATCATATAAAGAACACATATATATTCTTAAATTTGATCCAGAGTATATCATAATACTTTAAAAAATATGTATTTGAAACACATAGCCAACATCCTCGGCTGCATAGATGTTCATTCTCTACTGTAGTAATATCGAGTTGATTCAATTTGTGTTTGGATGGTCAGAATTTCAAGCTTTCCAAATCTAAAAGGTAGACTACCAGTTAAATATTTTGCCATAGTTTTACTACTTTCAGCAATAGGTATTTGTTTTTCTGGTGGGGATCTTTTGAGGACATAAGTCATTAGATGTTGTGAGTTTATTCTTACTTCTTAAAGACACATATACGCAGCCATTCTTCTTCCAACAATCACCTGGGGAATTAAAGAAATACTGAGATGTGGGTTGAGGCCTGGGCATGGAAAGAATTTAAAAACTCCCTAGGTGGTCCTTAGTGATGCTTAATGCATTTTGTTGCTGGCAGTGAAGACGGTGGAGGCCCTTCATCTTGCTGAGTGTCTGGAATGTTCTTAGTTCTGTCAGTAAATGGTAACACTCAGTCCCAAGGTTGGGTTGCAATGGACAGAATCAAACTGGGCAAGCCTGTAGTTGTTCTGAAAAAAATCCAAGGAGTCCTGTGCTTAGGAAGTGAAGTGACATGACATTTAATCAAGCTGTGTTTAGTTTGGTTGACTTTCCACTCAACATTTTTTTTTTTTTAAAGAAATTCACGTTCTTTTATTTATTTATTTATTTATTTATGACTGTGTTGGGTCTTAGTTTCTGTGTGAGGGCTTTCTCTAGTTGTGGCAAGTGGGGACCACTCTTCATCGCGGTGCGTGGGCCTCTCACCATCGCGGCCTCTCTTTTTGCGGAGCACAGGCTCCAGATGCGCAGGCTCAGCAATTGTGGCTCACGGGCCCAGCCGCTCCGTGGCATGCGGGATCCTCCCAGACCAGGGCTCGAACTCGTGTCCCCTGCATTGGCAGGCAGACTCTCAACCACTGCGCCACCAGGGAAGCCCCTCCACTCAACATTTTGAATTATTTCAAACCGGGAGTTGCAAGGAATTTTTTAAAAGGCTGTTTCCATTGTTCCTGTTGGTTGTATGTCATCTATAATTTTACTAGTAACAGTACAAACAAGTGTGGTCTGAGGAGGGCCACCTGTATCAGAACTACCTGGGTGTTAGAAGTGCAAATTCCTGGCCTTGGTTCACTAGAATCAAGATCACCAGGGACTGGATTTAGGGTTTTCCTTTTTTTTTTAATGCCTTTTCTTTTTTTAAAAAAATTATTTATTTAATTTATTTCTTTTGGCTGCGTTGGGTCTTCGTTGCTGCGCGCGGGCTTCTCTAGTTGCGGCGAGCGGGGGTTGCTCTTTGTTGCGGTGCATGGGCTTCCCATTGCAGTGACTTCTCTTGTTGTGGAGCACGGGCTCTAGGTGCGCGGGCTTCAGTAGTTGTGGCATGTAGGCTCAGTAGTTGTGGCTCACGGGCTCTTGAGCACAAGCTCAGTAGTTGTGGCGCACAGGCTTATTTGCTCCGAGGCATGTGGGATCTTCCTGGACCAGGGCTCGAACCCGTGTCCCCCGCGTTGGCAGGCAGATTCTTAACCACTGTGCCACCAGGGAAGTCCCAGGTTTTGCATTTTTAACAAGCATTATAATTAGAAGAACTGCTCTGTTCCTTACAGCACTGTGTTTCAAACTTTAACATGCAGATGAATCACCTGGGAATCTTGTTAAAAATTCAGATTCTGATTCTGGGGTGGGGCTTGAGATTCTGCATTTTAACAAGGTCCCAGGTGATGCTGCAGGTCTTGGTCCTTGGACCACACTTTGAGTAGCAAGCATCTTTAGAATATTTATTTATTTCAGTGTGGATAAGATTTTTCTTCTCATAGAGTTCTCTTTTCTGTACATTTCTTCCATTCTAAGACATACATATATAAATTTACATTTTATCTGTATGTACATTTTAATGTTTCTGAAATTGAAATTCATATTATAATTGTTGTGTGCATGTAGCATAATGTTTCTTTTCTCCCCCAAAACTGATGCTAAATTGATGGAGGCATTTAATAATTGATATTGTCTTAGAATTGAACAAATGAAACAATACAAAGAAAATTCATTGATTTTTACATAATGTTTCAATTTATATAGTGTTACAGATTTTGAAGGAGTATCCATAGTAATAGAGATTTAAAAGTCCTGTGCTAGAATTGTGTACAAACATTATGGTTTAACTACAGACTTTAAGGGCTTTGTGATTTTATGAACTGGATGTTTTTCAGGAGTTCATCAGGTCTACCAAGAGACCCTATGCAAATGAAATGGAAACTGTTGATTTCAAAGATAAATTGGAAGAAACAAAAGGTCAGATCAACAACTCAGTTAAGGAACTCACAGATGGCAAGTATCCTTTACTTATTCTGCTATAAATCACTAAATAAACAGACCATATCATCTCATGAATCTGCTAAGTATAAGATTGAACATCTGGAAGGATTCCTTGAATGTTTTCGGTATACAAGCTAAATTCTTGCCCATCAAGCCATTTCAACCACTTGGATTTCTGGGCATTTCCTGCATCATATCATCAGTTGGCAGAAATTCTGAGTACTTCAGGTTTAGTCTGCTAAAATGGGCTGCCACATGCCCTTCTGGAGGCTTGGATGTGCCTCTAACAAAGTACGGCTCTGGGCCAGTTCCGAGGCTGGTTTTTCAATCTGGAAATGAAGGGCTTGGACTATAGCTTGATGATCCCTGAGGCCACTTTTGGCTCAAAAATTCTACAACTTTGTCAAGGAAAAAAAAGACAAAAGGTCTTAGATAATCAAATACACATGCAGAAAAAACAGAACCAAACAAACCATGGTGGAAGCTTGTCCCAGGTCTCACAACTCTCCTTACCCTTGGCCCTCTGATAGCCCCGGGGCCCGGGGTCTCTTCTGCAGCTTCCACCTGGCCCTGCCTCTTGCTCAGCGCTTCCCTCAGGCCTCTCCCTTTCCCGACTCCTCCCTCCATTAAAATTCTCTGTGAGGTGCGCTCCTTGCTAGAAAGGAATTGGAGCTGAGTTTGGTTGCAAATCAGTGTTCATGTCCCCCTTCCCAAGGGACGTATTTGTACAGTATTTGTATAGGGAGGCAGCTATTGGGACACAGCACCTCACTGTGAAAGAGCAAACTGGATTTTTCAGGTGCCACTGCAGTCACCGAAGTCTGGGGAGGGACATACTGCTGCGGCAGGAGAGATACACTCCCTGTGAGAATGCCAGGGCGGCCCTCTTGCCGCACTGACTCAGGAATGCCGGAGCCCCCGCTATAAATGCAGGGTGAGGCCGTGGAAAGAACATGGTCTGGGAGTCGTTCAAGACCTAGATTCAAATCCAGACACTGCCACTTGTTAACTGAGGTAGTGGGATGTGGAGCCTCAGTTTACTGAGCTGTAAAATGGGGCATATATTACCTGATTTAACTTTTACCTGGTTGTTGTGAGGATTAAATTAGATCATATATGCTAACAAATAATATATGATAGCCAAAATAATATATGGTAGCCATAGATACGTATGCACACTCAAATGTGTACATCGATATATATTTATTAATGAAATGAATTTTATTTGGCTTCGTATGTAAAGAAAAATCTGGTCTAACTAATACCAGGTTAGGCACAATTTTAAAATGTATACGTGAAAGGCAGCTCCCATTTAAATTGCTGTGTGACGGTTTTGCTTTTTTTTTTTTTTGGCCGCCCACATGGCATGCGGGATCTTATTTCCCTGACCAGGGATCGAACCCGTGCCCCCTGCAGTGGAAGCTCGGAGTCTTAACCACTGGACTGCTAGGGAAGCTCCCCAGTTTTGCTTTTACAATTGTTAATGCATTGCATTTTCTCTCCAAGGGACTCTCTTTAAAAATCTTCATAAATTTGAGTTTTTTACTGGAGAATGTAGTTTAGTGAAAAGACTTCTGAATTTGAAACCAGAAGCTCGAGGTTGAAGTTAGCCAGCACTTGCTAGCTCCCCACTTCTTCAGTGATGCTCTTACGTATTCGACCCAGCATATAGCACTGACAGGACAGATTACATCGTTTGTGGGTCCCAGTGCAAAATGGAAACACAGGGCCCTTTATATTAAAAACCGCATTAGGAATTTTAAGATGGTGACAGCAGAGCATGAAACCAGTGCAGGGCCCTTCACACCTAGTCACAGGCTCAGGAACTGGGCCTGAGCAGTGGTATGAAGATCTGAGAGATTAGGTAAATGAAATATCCTTAGCAAAAAAGTCAATGCTATTCAAAGGCGAGGACTTAATTTTATTAAGGGTTTATCACCACCTAACTGTTTTGGCTGTTGGGGATTTGAGCACTACGGTCATTACAATTGTTACGGAGCTTATGGTGGTAATTACAGCTGACCAGGATGCAAACAGAACAGTGTGATTTGGGGAGGGGGCAGTGAGCTGTGGGGTAAAGAGGGGAGCACTGACCTGGTGGCTTCAGACGTGCTTGGCAGCTGAGTGAACCGGGAAAGCCACTTGGCCTCTCTGAGCCTCTGTGGCCTCAACTATGAGATGGGGATAATGACCTTTGCCCTACAGGATCATCATGAGGGAAGTGAGATAAGACACGTGACAGTTCCAAGCACAGGGCCCGGTGGAAAGTAAGCTTTCTTGCGTTTTCTTTCCTGAGCACAGGCTCTGGAGTCACAAAGACCTGGCTTTGAATCCTGAATTCACCCTTGCTCATGCATCATCTTGGGCGAGGGACTTAACCTGGAGTCTCAGCTTCCTCATCTGTAAAGTGGGGAGCAATGCATGGTACCGTGCATGTGCATGTCTAGCACATGGCCTTGGACAGCATGGGCGTTCCACAGGGGTAGCTTGTGCTTTTCTTCTTGCTCCTCTTCCGTCTTTTTCCCCCTCCCTTCTCCCCCTCACTCTCCTCGCCAGGTCTCTTTGGAAAGTCTGGTTGAGGCAAGATGCAAGGAGAAAAAGGGGTCCTTCTTAAATGAGATGGTCTGGACTACCAGGCTGTACATGGCGCGGCTCTAGCCAGGGTTAAATGCCCAGTCAGTGGATTTGCATGGGGACATCAGAGGTGGTTTGGAAGCATAACCCCGTGCAATTTTGTGGTTTCCTAACATTGTTTGCAGGACGCTTTGAGAACATTTTAGCTGACAACAGTGTAACAGACCAGACCAAAATCCTTGTGGTTAATGCTGCCTACTTTGTTGGAAAGTGGATGAAGAAATTTCCTGAATCAGAAACCAAAGAATGTCCTTTCAGAATCAGTAAGGTATGTGGACTGCGTGTTGCAGTCAAAGGATCCCAACTATAGATCTGAAAAATTATAGCAACACGAGGGACCCTAGGAATTCACTCCAATGAGGAAAATTAAGGCACAGGAGGTAGTGTGCTTTTCCTTAGACAACAGCGGGGAGGGGCAGGGACTGTTTAAGTGTAGAAAAAGAACCATAAGCCAGAGACTCTCACTGTTTTTCCAGAATGTCCTCAGGGTCTGATCTGAGTGAGAGTTTATAGAGCTTCTAACACAGTGGGTAAAGCTAAATCACCAACCAGAAAACAACTACAGATGTTTGGGACCATTAGTAGGAAAGGAAAAGAAAAGAAACAAACCAAATCCCAACATTAGAGGCCTTTGGATCATCATGAAACATTGACCATTTGGGAATCTTGTTCCAGGTTAATGAGCTCCTCTGTGATCTCATTTCTCACCTGTTAATAGTGAAGTAAATGGTTCTGATATTTTAATTTAAAAGCTGCTTTGAGGTACTCATTGGCTGTGAAGGAAAAAGCATAGCTTACTCGTCTGCAGTGCTGGGACTCATTATGGGGAAGAATTACGATAGCAACCTGTATCGCAGGGAAGTCTCATGGATACTACTGAGTGAATAATGAAGCCATATCCCACGCCAAAAATAATTCATATAAGTAAGTAAAGTGCCTCCTCCATAAACGAAACCAAAGAACTGAGACTGGAAAACTGACCCATTTCGTTAGAGGACCTAGGAAACCCCAGGAATCTATATGATGGTGTGATTTGGTCTCATTTGATGAGATCTGGCTTGTGTTAAGGATGCAGACTCTGAACTGTGCGTCAGTCAGCACAATCTCGGAAGGAAGCTTATTTACCCTGTAACTCTTATGCATCAACTCTAATTTTCAGGTCTCTCCCAGCACCTAGAGTACTTAGCATTAATCACTTTTGTTTTTGCCAAATATTATCATTGTACTTTCGTAGTGCTAGAACCCAGGAAGAAAAGACCTTCAAGATACAGTCTATACCTGAATTAGCTGGACTGGTTTCCATGTCTTATTGTTTGTACCCACAGCGTTTGTATTCATAGGCCACACCCTCCCCTCCCAAATCCCCTGCCCCAGCTGTGTTTTCCACACTGAAATCTAATTATTTATTTACTTATCTAGATCTCTTACCAGTGCATGGACTTTTAAGGGCAGGGATAATGTTTTGCCCATCTCAGTTTCTATAATTCCTGGCCCAGTCCTTGATACATTAGTAGGTGCTCAGCAAATGTTTGTGGAACGAATGACCGATCTGTAAGGATCAGTTTGATTAAACAGCCAATAGCAAACAAAACCTTTTTGGCTTTTGGGACCACCATGGGTTCCTGTGCAGGACCCATGGGCCGTTTTCACTGGGAGAGGACAGTAATCGCCGAGTGTGCTCCTTACCTACTCGAAACCTCCGTGGTCCTAGGGAGGGAGCCAGGTCCCCACCTACTTGCTCTGCCCCCATTTGGCTTCCCAGGTCACAGTGGTCTTCTCATTGCTGCCTGCGAGGGCCAGGACTGACCCTGCACACAGGGCTCTGGCTCAGACACCAGGCACCAAACAATTACTTCTTTAGACTCTGTATTTTTCACATATGGGTCCCTGAGTTTTAAACATGGCTTCTTGACTTTCTTAGTGTTGCCTTTTATTTGGAGCTAAAGTTGAACGTGACTGTACATAGCCTGTGCTGTGAGCGGGGACCAAGTGTTGGCCCCAGTGACCCTCACACGGAGTGTCCCCTCCAGAGCGGTTAGGGTTGGCTCTCCTCCCTGGGAAGTGCTGGCAAAGGGGCCTTGAGAATGTTTAAGTGAAACGTGAAACATGGTGCTTCTCATACCGGCTGCAGGGCCAGCCCAGAACATCATTAGAACCAGGTAACAGTGAGTGAGTTCACCATGGACTTTTGTGCTGACCACCCTCAGATCTGCGGCTTTTACATTTAAGAAAATGTTAATGGGTGTCTTTTATAAAGGGAGGAAGAATGTGTGCAATTCCTTTATCCTTGTCGTTAAATCATAAAGCTAGGTCGTATCACGTCCTGGAGACTCAGACTCTAGGAAGAGAATTAATAAGGATTTAAAATGACATTGATCTCTCAGCGGTTCACCAAACAAAAAAATAAAACACTATTCAAGGCTGCGTGGGGATATACCCTGCTTTTGAATGCAGGCGCTCTTACTTTTCCTTTGTTTCCTTTGAATTGCTTTTGTCAGCTCCTGAACTTTTGGGGTGATATTACTAAATCTTTTCTCATATCCTTTGGTGTCTCTTTTAAGGGTTAGACTAAATTGATGAAGTTATATTATTAAAAGTTTAGTACAGGGCTTCCCTGGTGGCGCAGTAGTTAAGAATCCACCTGCCAATGCAGGGGACACGGGTTCGAGCCCTGGTCCAGGAAGATCCCACATGCCGCAGAGCAACTAAGCCCATGCACCACAACTACTGAGCCTGTGCTCTAGAGCCCGTGTGCCACAACTACTGAGCCTGCGTGCCACAACTACTGAAGCCCACGCGCCTAGAGCCTGTGCTCCGCAACAAGAGAAGCCACCGCAATGAGATGCACCACAAGGAAGAGTAGCCCCCGCTCGACGCAACTAGAGAAAGCCCGCACGCAGCAACAAAGATCCAACGTGGCCAAAAATAAATTAAAAAAAAAAGTTTAGTACAGTACCTATCCTGACAAGGTGGACACACACACTCACGTGCGCGCGCACACACCCACATCCCCCCCCCCCCCACTGTATTGAATATTTTCTGGGATGGTCATTACTTAGTCCTGTTTTCAGAAGATACATCTTAATTTATGTTTTAGAAAATGGGATTATTGTATCCATAGTCAGTGCTGATAAATGAAATAGATGACCGTTTTTGGTGGTCACAGCTTCTGTGAATTCAGAAACTATTAGTAATCTAACCTGATGGAGATTTTTAGACAAATCTATACTTCTTTGAGGGAAATACATGGAAGAATTACCAGTTAATTTAAAAAGTAGTATGTTTATTTTAAAATCATAATTTTGTTTCTGGTTTTACATAGAGTCAAAGTCTTCAATTATTTATCAACCAAATATTTAGTGAGCAATTACTATGTGCTGGGACATACCAAGATAATAAGAAATGGTTTCTGCTTTGACTGTAGGCTAGTTGGGGTGGGGGATGGCACATACATACATTTTCTAACATTGTGACAAGTGTTAAAATAGAGGTATGTACAAAAAATAAAATAAGTAAAGTCTAGCTTTGCTTGAAGATAGTGTTGGGTAAGGTTCAGTTTACTGTTTGAAGATCCCGGATAAAAGCTTTACTGTAATATTATTCCTGCAGACCTGATACAATGTTTGAAATTTCCCCCCAAAGAGGTTCGGTTAACAGGCAAATATCCCATGGGAGGTATAAACCAAGACAATAAATTGCACTAAATTACTATCAGTCTTTTACTCCTTAGTATGAATTAATTTTTCTTCAGAAAATGAGTCACCTCTGTAGCAGAGACACAAGGTCAGATATTAATGGGGACATAGAGGAGAAGAAAAGTCCTGGGATGCTGCCTGGAGAGAAAGGCCTGAGTGATAGGAGCTGGAAGAGACTTAGAGATAATTTTGTTTGTTATCATTCTTAATTTTTAAAATCATGAAATATTTCAAGCATACAGAAAATTATAGAGAATAGTATAACAAACACCAATGTACCAACAACCACCTTTGTAAAATCTTTATATTTTGCCTTATTTCAGATATTTTAAAGAAAAAATATAGCAAGAATTGCACTGTCCTGTGTAGCCCCACCACCCCTCCATCTCCTTGCTTCCTCTCCAGAGGGAATCATCATTCTGAAATTTCCAATCCCCTCATTCCACTGACAAGGAAACTGAGGCCCAGAGAGGTTAAGTGACTTGCTGAAGGTCACAGAGTATGTTTATGTCACATTTGAGACTAAAACCAAGGTTCTTCTCTCTAATCAGATCAGAGCAGGAAGAGGGGACCGAGGGAGGGGTGACTAAAACCGAAGGCGGACGGAGAACAAAACAAGCATGGTTTTTGTTCTGCTATACGTTAACTTTTCCATATTAGGCATTGTATAAGGAAAAGCTACATAAATGGATACGTGGGTTTGCACTGGAATTTACTTTCAAGTGAGCTCTACCAGGAATGGTTTAAAGATCTTGTAATTATAGGCATCTATAAAGGCTAAGTTAAAGTTTGCCTGTATTTCCAGTCATCCTGTCTTATTTTTAATGTTTTATATATGCAAATACAGTATTATATTATGGATAGTTCCTGTAATTATGAAGCACATGAATAACTTTTCAAAGGTAGTCATACACTCTTGACAGGACAGTCTCTGATGGTGTGGATTACCTGCCTGCCTCTTTAAGCCATAATGATGTAAAACTATATCAGGAACGAATTTATGAGTATGTGTGTGTATAGAGGGGTGTGTGGGTGCGTGTGAGAAAAACAAGCAGAGCAAATTTCTTCTCCTTTTTTAGACGGACACCAAACCAGTGCAAATGATGCACCTGGAGGCCACGTTCTGTATGGGCAACGTCGACGGTATCAACTGTAAGCTCATAGAGCTTCCCTTTCAAAACAAGCACCTCAGCATGATAATCCTACTACCCAAGGATGTGGAGCACGGGTCCACGGGCCTGGAACAGGTGAGGAGGGAGGCGGGCGTCCAGCGCGCAGGCGCAGCGGAGCCAAGGAGCTGCTCGGGCGGTGCTTGTGGGGCTGCGGCAGCCTTGCCTTAACGATTCACTTGCTCAGTGGTCTCTAAGGGTTTCACGGTTCTTTGGGGGCCTTTCTCCTCAATGTTAGAACAGCTAATATTTATTTGGTACTTATAACGTGCCAGGAGCTGTAAGTTCCCCATGCGCACTGGCTCATCGAATTCTCACCGCAGTCCCAGGAGTTAGAAACTATAATATTACCGTACTCACGTTTACCAACGAGGGGCCGGAGGCACAGAGGGTGGGTAGCTGGTCCAGGTTCACGAACTCGTGGGTGGTGTGTAGAATCGGAAGGTGAGCCCAGGAAGTTGGAATCTGTGCTCTTAACTCCAGGCTAGAGCCCCTACTGGTAGCATCTTGCGTTAGTGTGGTGCATGTGTTACAATTGACACATTCACTCAAGTCCACAGTTGACTTTGGGGCTTGCGCTTTGTGTTGCACATTCTATGGGTTTTTGAAAAGTTCTTTTAATGCACACACGTATACAAGGTTTTATTATGCTTTTATACAGGTAGAGACACAAGGCTTAACTGACAGTAGAGGTTTCACCTGCCTGGGAATGACTTTCTAGCTTCCCCTCTGCTCTGTCAGCCCCCTGCAGCCCCAAGACCCGTTGTTCTCCCTCAGTCCTGCCCTCCGGGCTTCCTGGCTCCCTCCACCTGGGCCACCCTCTGCCAGGAAGAAGGAGGGGTTCTTTGACCAACCCAGGATTCACCTGCTTTATTTCCGGTCACAACTCAGTTACTCCCTGACTTTCCAGGGGACAGTCTAACTTGGTCCCCATCCTACCTGCTACTTTGATTCTATGTTTTATCCATCACTTTATTAACTGAATCATAATTCCCATCTTCATTCTTCCGTTCACTCCTCTCTCTCTTTTTCACTGCACTTCACGCCTTAGTCTCATTTTCTTCTTGCAGCCATTATTCAGCTGTCTCACACTTTACTTCCTTCAAATACCCTCACACCAGTTTTTTTTTCTTAAATTGAAGTACAGAACGAAAGAAGATGATCTTTTGAGTCTCAGAAGGTATATTCAAGGATACAGTCGTCTTAGTTTACTAGGGCTGCCATAACAAAGTATCACAAACTGGGTGGTTTAAACGACAGAAATTTAATGTCTCACATTTTTGGAAGCTAAAAGTCCAAGATCAAGGTATCTGCAGGTTGGTTTCTTCAGAGGGCTGTGAGGGAGAATCTGTCCATCCTAGCTTCTGGAGATTTGCTGGCAATCTTTGGCTTTCCTTGGTTGTAGACACATCACTTCAATCTCTGCCTTCATCTTCCAAGGCATTCTCCCTGTGTGAGTGTGTGTCTGTATCTGTGTCCGGAATTTCCTTTCTTATAAAAAGGACGCCAGTCATATTAGGTTAGGGCCTAATGATCTCACCTTAACTAATTACACCTACAAGGACCCTATTTCCAAATGAAGTCATATTCCAAGGCACTGTGGGTTAGGGCTTCAATACATGAATTTTGGCAGGGAGCGGGGGCGGACACAATTTGACCCATACAATGGAGGAAAAAGTTTATTTTTTCTTCTTAATGACTTTTGACTTATGGATGAATTTTCTTCTGTCTTCTCACTCTCAGGTAGTAAATGGCCAAGAGACTATACTTTTTGGCTCGAAAATTCTAGTTACCTATGACAATCTTTTGGTCTTAATAATTTGTCTTAAATAAAACAGTATCCGTGAAAAAATACTTATCATAGCTTAGCAAGAGAATCCAATGGTTCCCTCTCCCATTAAAAAAACTTGTGACCAGCTTGTGACCTTGTCATCTCCCTGATTTTTATAGGTTTCACACGAGTGACTTCAGTGCAGGATTGCCCCATGTAGTAATAGTCAAGGTAGTATCATTGTCTGTTGTACGTGTATTTCTCCTCTAGCCAGTGGGGAGACTGTAAGGGCAAGGAGCAATTTAAGATTTGCTCAATGAAGAATTTTATGACTAAATCATTTTATGTGTCATTGCATATCTCTCATTTTAAAAATAGCCAACTGAAATAGATGCATTCATCACCCATGATCTTAAAGGATGATCCTAGAAAGTTCAAATTCTCATTTTAAAAAAGAGTAACTTTAGCTTTAATTTGAGTTATGAAATTTGATACCATGTCTAGGGCACGAATATTCTAGATTTCCTAGTAGAGAAATTAAAATAAGCATTCAGTAAATATTATGCATAAAAACTTTTCTAGTTTTATATTTATTTCGCTATTATCCATGCAACATCATAATCCATGCATTCATTTCTATAGAGCTACTCTATAGTTAAAAGAAATGCCCTCATAAATTTCAGAACAAAGGGACCATTGTCGTGGAGTGAGCGGAGGAGACCAATGCTAGGTAGCTGGGTAGACCATTTTTATTTTTAATTAATTTTTATTGGAGTATAGTTGATTTACAATGTTTTGTTCGTTTCTGCTGTACAACAAAGTGAATCAGTTATACATATAGATATACCCACACTTTTTTAGATTCTTTTCCCATATAGGTCATTACAGAGTATTGAGTAGAGTTCCCTGTGCTATATAGTAGGTTCTTATTAGTTATCTATTATATATATAGTAGTGTGTATATGTCAATCCCAATCTCCCAATTTATCCCTCCCCCTGATTCCCTGCTTTCCCCCGTGGCAACCATAAGTTTGTTTTCTACATCTGTGACTCTATTTCTGTTTTGTAAATAAGTTGATTTGTACCATTTTTTTCAGATTCCACATATAAGTGATACCATATGATATTTATCTTTCTCTGTCTGACTTACTTTACTCAGTATGTCAGTCTCCAGGTCCATCCATGTTGCTGCAAGTGGCATTATTTCATTCTTTTTTATGGCTGAGTAATATTCTGTTGTATATATGTACCACATCTTCTTTATCCATTCTTCTATTGATGGACATTTAGGTTGCTTCCATGTCCTGGCTATTGTAAACAGTGCTACTATGAACATTGGGGTGCATGTATCTTTGTTGAATTATGGTTTTCTTTGGATATATGCCTAGGAGTGGGATTGTTGGGTCATATGGTAGCTCTATGTGGGTGGACCATTTTTAAGAGAACCTAGTCACATGCCAAAACTGCAGGGCTGATTCCATCTTTGATGAACCATCTGTACTGCTTCCAAATAGGGCTCACAATGACATTTTATGCTTTTAGTCAAGGAGGATCTTTTACAATTGGAAATAAAAAAAAACAATTTCCTCTCCTTTTTGTCCTTCAGGTTGAAAAACAACTCAACTCAGAGACGCTATTGCAGTGGACCAATCCCAGCACCATGGCCAATGCTAAAGTCAAACTCTCCATTCCAAAATTTAAGGTGGAAAAGATGATTGATCCCAAGGCTAGTCTGGAAAACCTAGGGCTGAAAAACATCTTTAATGAGAATGCATCTGATTTCTCTGGAATGTCAGAGACCAAGGGAGTGGCCCTCTCAAATGTCATTCACAGAGTGTGCTTAGAAATAACTGAAGAAGGTGGGGATTCCATAGAGGTGCCAGGATCACGAATCCTGCAACACAAGGATGAATTCAATGCTGACCACCCCTTTATTTACATCATCAGGCACAACAAAACTCGAAACATCATTTTCTTTGGCAAGTTCTGTTCTCCTTAAGTGACAGAGCCCAGGTTCCCAGGTTAAGTCCCACCCTACTTCTCTGTAAACTCTGCAACTGAGAATCATTTTCTAAATACAATAAATTGTTAACAGGAAGCTGCTGGTATTCACACTAATAGGCCTTTTTTCCAATTTTTTGTTTGTTTGTTTGTTCTTCTTTCCCTCCCACCCCCTTAAAAGACAATACTTTTAATGAAAAGGAATCACCTTAGAGAAAAAATATGTATTCATCATTTGTCAAACTATCTAGGGTTTTTGGCAGGAATACAGTCTTTCACAAAGAAAATTCCTATAAGGACAATCTGGAGGATTTTATTAACAAAGCTTAGCCTTCCATCACTGGGATACAGAATGTTCCAGACATTTTCTTTTCCCTGAAAGACTGAAGAAACTGGTACATGGGCTCTGCAAAACTTTCTTGGCACCAATGAAACTTGGACATACGTTCAGGCTACTGTACGTCCACAGCTCCTTACATTAAACCCTGCGGGACAAATATTTCCTTCAAATTCTGATTTTTGTGGATTTTAGAAAGATAATATGTTGCACATACTGTATGTTGTGGATCTCCATTGACAGAGACTGGAGCAGCACCCTATAAATCAACACCTTAATATTTCTGCCACAAAATGTAGAATATCCGCACAAAATAAAGACTCCAGGTAGCCCATAAGTATCAGGTTTTGCTGCCAAATCAGTGTGCCTCCTACTTATGAAAAAACTTTGTTTTCATAACTTTTTGAAATTTTGGAGTGTTGGACCTGTAGTAACCAAAGGGCAGCACCTCAAGGGGAAGTTCAGATCTTATTAAGAATTCACTTTCACTTTTGATAGAACCCCTACCTGGTTGTTGGGTTGGCGAGAGACCACTGGAAGGGAATTCTAACCGACTCACAGGCTTGTGGATGTCTGACCACCAGGGCTTAAATGCACAGGGACTTTCACAGTAGACAATAAAAGAATTTTACGAGTGTTGAAGGGACTTGTCTCTCTGTGTACTGTGATAGTGGGAAAGGGGGAGGAACTTCACGCTGCTAGGAAACGTGACAAAAGCTATTGATATGCTCACACTGCTGTGAATCGTATTTTTCCAAAGCCTATGGGTTTAGTTACTGTAGACAGCTAGTTGGGAACCTACAACGATTGCAGTTTTTAAAGATGTTTCTGAGAAGTTATTTATGTCACCAGTTCACGTGTTAATTCACTACAGAAACAGGACAGCATGGAAGATTTGGATCTGGTGACAGCCCTTCCCTCTTTCTCCTCTGGCTTTGTTGTAAATAGGTTCAACTTTCTTCTTACTCCGAAGGTTCAATATTGAATTTCTTTTATGCTGTTGAAAATAAAATATTATTGAATTACATGACTTGCTTTTTTCACCATTTTGAAATAGAACCAAGCCCTCCATTGACAAAATGCTTTGGGGACGGGGATTGATGTCGAATAGAAAGGGATAAGAATAATGACTGCCCCTATTTCCTGGTCTTCCTTCCTGCCCACCAGCTCTTGCTTCCTCCTTCCAGCCCCTTTCATCCTGGGGAGGGAAGGACCAGGGAAGTGGTAGAATGACTCCCAATGTCATAAAATTGTATCATGAAAGCAGAGGCCTTGTAGGAGGCCATGGAACTTTTCTCCAGCCTTTCCCACTTTGGGCCCTACCTCAAAATGTAATTTTATCAAGTTAAGCTGTATATGCCTAAAATGTTTTCTTATTAAGTACTTTTTTTGGGTCAATGTCATGTACATTTGTTTTGAATCAATTATGGTATCTGTGAACCTAATATTCAACACAGCCCTTTTCCTGTCTCTGCAGAGTGCTCAGATAGAATGTTCCCCCCCCCCCCTTGCAATAAACGTTGAGTACAAAAAGTGACAAATGCCTCCACATTCTAAAAAGAAAAGACCATTTGTGTGGGATTTCTGGGGGTGGCCAAAGCCAGGTTTTACCACTGTTGGCTTGTTATCCCCCTTCTCGAGGCTGTGAAATAGAAGGTGTGGGATGATTGTGCAAAAGCTTAGTGAGTGTTTCGAGGAGAGGAGAGATTAGTGCCTCTTTAAGCCAAGTAAGTGTTCAGGGAACTTAACCTGTCTCCTGGAATTCAGAGAGCACTGAAATTTGGACTTAACTCTTGCCTGGGATAGTCTCAGCCAGTGGTTTTCAACCAGGAGCAATTCTGCCCCCTAGAGGTTATTCTGCAATGTCCGAGAACATTTTTGGTGTCCCAACTAGAGGGAGGGGTGCTACTGGCATCTAGTGGATAGACCCGGGAATGCTGCTGAACCCCCTACAATGCCCAGAACAGGGCCCCAGAGCAAATGGTACTCACAGGAGCAGATAGCACCGAGGTTCAGAAACCTGGGGCTCTACCTAAAGCACAGATGCTGGCTGGAGGGATCCCTGAGTCAGAGCAAGGGCAAAGGTCTCCAGGGGGAGAGGAGTCTGCTTGCTGTCAGTTACAGTGAGATGTGCAGGTAGCCAGGCTTGATTATTTTGAGACTTTGCTCAGACGGTTGGCCCAGGGAAGGTGTGGGGTCTGCAAAGAGCCCAGAAGAGCATCCTGTGAGAAAGAGTTACTATCAGACACTTCTTCTACGAGATCCTGGATTACGTCTTCACCTGTCAAGTTAGGTCCTTACTTCCTTACCTCTCCCTCCTTCCTTTGCCCCGACGAGTCAAGTGCTGTAGGGAGGAGCAGAAGAGCCAGGTAGGTAAGTGATGGTCAAGCCCCCCTCTGCTTCCTTTCCTCTGTGGTCAGTGCACCCAAACCAGACACCAGCTGTGATGGATGGAGAAGCTTTTAATCAAAAGACAGATTGGAGTTCTCTGGACACTGCGGGAGTCGGGCACTTTGTGTCCTGCACCCAAATAAACAGGGCTCTTTCCTTTCTCAACAGCCTGGAGTTGATGGCTGAGTTTGATCCAACACTGAAGGCAGGTTATAGGGAGCTGGAATGAGCTGTTTTCCCTTGTCCTTAATTCTTCTTCTTTGTTGACTTAGGGGAAAGCAGGAACTGAATGAGTAGGATAATTAGGTCAATGGCTTTCCAGGTAGAGAACAGGTTTTCCCACCCCTGGGGAGGCATCATTGCGAAGTTGCAGGAGAGTCAGCCTGTCTGAGCTGGCGAATGTGAGACCTTGCTGAGTGTGGTTTTCTTTGCCATAAAATTCATCCCAGTGGGACCACGGGCACCAGTTATGAATGGAGTTACAGTAGGCAGTGAATGAGATTTGCACTTCTCTTTTCAATAATTTTAAGCATGTCAGACTCGAAAATGAAATATTTCTTCATTAAATAGAATTGTGTTGAGCATCTATCTAGTAGGCAAAACTGTTTGCCCACCTAACTGTGAAACAACCTGACCAGACTATCATGTCCTATCGTCATCCACAAAGTTATCAAGAAAACTTTCATCGACTCATTCGTTCATTTATTCATTGGATAAACATTTATTGTCTTAGACACTGGCCAAAATGTGTGGGATGAAAAACATTAAGAAGACACACAGTCATACAGAGAATGAACAATCAGGGACTTCCCTGGCGGTTCAGTGGTTAAGACTCCGAGCTTCCACTGCAGGGGGCATGGGTTCGACACCTAGTGGGGGAATTAACATCCCGCATGCCGCGCAGTGTGGTCAAAAAAACACAACACAACACAACACAACAAAACAAAAAGAAAGAAAATGAACAATCAGCTATAGTAGGATTGGTGGGGGAATTAGAGCGTGCACTGGAGCACAGAGGGAGGGTGCCCAGCTCAGTCTGAGGGACACTCCAGGATCTGAACTGAGTCTTCCAGGACGAGCAGGCGTTATTAAGGCAAACAAGGGAGGGAACAGCGTATGCTGGGCAGACCAGCCTGGCCTCAGGCCTGGTTGTTGGGCGGGAAGTACGTGCGGGACTCGTGAGAATGGAAGCTGTCTATTTCACTCAGCACAGTGCTCTCCAGTCCGTCCACGTTACAAAAGGCAGGATTTCTTTCTTTTTATGGCTGAATAATATTCCATTGTATGTATACACCACATTGAGAAGGGACTTTGATGCAGCACCCTGGGAAGTGTCATTTTTCATTCAGATCATGTGACTATTCTTCTAAATTAATGAACTCATTTTCAATTTCAAGGGTTTTGTGTGTGTGTGTGTGTGTGTGTGTGTGTGTGTGTGCACAGAGGCCAAGGAAGCACTAGCTGTAGATGTTTCAGTTCCATTAGAAGACAAATGCCCTGAACAGTTAAATGATGACAGCTTTATATCAGTGTCAGGAGCTGTTTCAAATAGAAAATCATTTATCGTAACTTCAGTCGTGGTTCCCTTTTTCTTTTGTCTGGTTCATAAAGCTTTCGGAATTTCCATCTATCACATGAAAAACATCTGAAGTATTATGAATCAATAATAAATTTAGTTAAAAAGTTTCAGCATTAAAGATAAACTTATTTATTTTTCTAGTGATAACAAATAGAAACTTTGGTGACCTCAATGGTATGATGAAAACAATTTTCTTTTCTAAATTTAAGAACACCCTAATGAAATAGCAGTAGAGCTGAAATTGGTTGTGGTCTTCATAAAATTCATAATTGTGTCCAAATATGCTGTGTTATTCTACCAAAACAGAAGTCGCAGTTGTAAAAAGTATACATTTTTAAATGTATACACAAAGTAACTACAGAATTCTTTGTAAATCCACCATCAGTTGGATTTTAGAAATACTTGAATCTTTGAAGAACTATGTTGTAAACCAACTCATGTCCTACAATAGTCTAAAACTTTTGTCCTTGTTTTGGAGAATGACTCCTTTACCTTTTGGTTGCATTATGTTCACTATTGGGGGAAGTGCCTAATCAAAGCATATAAGGAACAGACCTCCCCACAAACCTCAGCTTTTGGTGCTTTTGGCTAATTGTAATTACTGAAAACAACACTTGCTGACAGGAAGACATTTAAATTAATTCCTGAAAAAGAAAGGGGGAACTGAACAAGTTTAAGAACAAGAGGTGCTCAAATGTGTACAAGATTTAATTTTGAAATTCTGTAACTGCACTTGTGGAAACTATCTTTTGATAGAACTTGTTTTTTTAAAAATTGGATACATTTATATTTCTTATCAAATAGAATAAAGTGGAGGCTGTCAATTTTGCATAATCTAAATTTGATGAAACATTCAAGAGACTCATAAACTGAGATAACTTATTTGACACATTTTGGCTTGTAGAATAAATGTTCTCTGAATAGAGACACAGAGACTGTCCCTGTGACAATACTGGAGCTGGATTATTTAAGCGTTGCAATAAAGTCTGAATTCAGACTATTCCTCATGTAGCAGAATTTGCTCTGAGCTTAACAGGTACTTCAGCACCTAGAGAGAGACTATTTTCTCAAGAATTTAAATTTTATTAATCATCAAATGCAACTTTGAAGATAATTTCTGGCAATTTTATGAAAGAGTTAAAAATACATCATACTGAAAAACTACAATCTTCAGAGAAATACTAGTGACCGATTTAGAGACCAATATAATTAAGACAATGCTTAAACTACACAACAATAATGATTCTGCTTATGTTTATGTTATTTTTTTTAACGCTCAGATAATCGATTCTAGGAAGTTTTTTCTTTCTCCTATTTTGCTTGTGTGCACAGACACATGTTATTTTAAAATAACATTTTATTTTTGAAAATAGTTTTTGTACAGAAATCTTGCAAAGCCCACCAATGAAATAAAATCAGTTTGTCAGGTAAAGATTTCATATATGTATATATATATGTATGTCTGTATTTTAATTAGTTTTGGTGTCCTTTTCACTTTCAAAAGTGTCTGGTTTGGAAGATTAACTATATGGTCACACTTTCTATAAAAGATAGTATGAAAAAAATTGTCTGCTCTGAAAGTGTCAACAAAGACAGAAAAGATAAGGGAAACCCATGTAATGTGATGGAATAGTCAAAATACTGTCAAGAAAAAGCTTTCTATTGCCCAGTTCTTCATCTCCGTGTTGGCCTTGGGTGAGGTGTTTTTCATTTTTGCTGAGTGAGGCTGATTTCGGTTGTTATCTCAAACCTGGCCCCATGGAAAGGGTTTGTTTCCATGCCTGCACTGATGCCAAGGCTGAGGTAAAGGAACAGCCCTATGAAGTGGAGTTGAGGATAGGAATTCACTGGAGGAAGATTCTGGAACCGGAGGTGTCTGAGAATTCATATACGCCTTGGGAAGGCATTGGACATTTCGCAGGGCAGGGAACCCGGATTTGATCCAAAACTTGTGCAGGTCTTAAGGGGTTGAGAGACCCCAGGACTCCTTGGTTCTGGTTAGTCCGGGTGCGAGCGCTTTCTGTCATCTGCAAACCCTTTGGAGGCAGTTCAGTGTAAAGAGGCTACTGGCTTGGGATCTGACAAGCCACGTACTAGTCCTAGCTCTCTCACTGGAGAGCTGGCGTAAATTTTGGGGAAATCAAACTTAGCCCTTGTGGCCTATGTTTCCTCTGTACAATATTGTTTCTAAAGTTCCTTCCAACTCCAACAGACAAGAAAATCGGTCTTCTCTCGTCTGTTCCTCTTACCTTCCACTAGATGGCGCTGTTTGTCGCACTCTAACGGTGCCGCTCAGGGTCTCAAACTTAGTCGTGGTAGCTTTTAAGACACGTCCACTCAGGCAGTGCCTTAGACCTTCTGCCCCTGCTTTTCTGGGGACGTTCTTGAAGTGCTTGCTTCCCCTTGCCTCGAAGACACAGCGCTCTGCAACTTTCCCTCTGCCTGCCCCTTAAATGTGAAAAATCCTTAGAGTTTTATTCTGGGGCCCCATTTTGTTTTTGATACAGTGCCCTGGCTTCAGTTGCTAGGTCTCCCTGCTGGGTTCCAGCCGCATATCCAACCGCCCCGTGGACACCTACAGGTGCCACAGACACACCAAGTTAAGGACCCACGCTGAATTCACCTTCTCTTTTCCTGTTCTCTTTCTTCGTATATGACCACACCATCCACCCAGCGGTCCAAACTGGACTCATATCATTTGCCACAAGTTTCCCACCTTCACCTCACATAACCAATCGCTACGTTCTGATATGTCTCAAATTCACCTACTTCTCTGCTGCTACTATCTTGATCCAAACTCCATGTCTATCCTCTGAATAATAGAAACAGACTCTTAAATCGCCTCCTGGTTTTCTTTTCCTCCGTTTGTTCATATTGCAGTCATATATAGATACTACATATGTGATATATACATACATATCACATATGCATCTACGTATACATATATATTCTTGTATGAAGAGATATTTGTAAAGAAATGTATGTAAATATTTTGTTTATTTACAGTTGGCTACTTCTCACCCCAGTGTAAGGGCCACGAGGACAGACTTCTTGTCCATTTTGCTTTGGGCTGTTTCTCCATGTCTACAACACTGCCTGACACATAGCAAGTGCTCAATAAGTAATTGTTCAAGAGACAAATTCACTGCCACCAATAATCGTGGCCAGAGGAATGCTGTATGTTGGTTGTCTTAGATATTGGTTGTATATAATACTTAGAGGGCTGGAGGTGATCCGAGAGACAGCATCAGACATTGATTTCCACCCTCCTCATTTTGTTAATAAATATGAAGTCTGTTCTCTTTCATGACAAAGGACCCACCATACCTGGGGGCTAATCTTATGTGTGGGTGAGTTAGGCACTTATATCTCTTATTAGTCATCCAGCAAGGTAGGGCCCTCAAACTGAGGTTAACTGAGGACACTCAGAGCTTCTTTCTTTTCCCAGCCCTTTCTGGCACTGTGCCTTGGACTCCAATAATTCCTCAAGGCACATCTGTAATGTGAAGTTATTTTAAAGTGTTATCAAATTGGGAGAGGCAACCCAATAGCTCTGAAAATATATAAGCAGTGGCTGGTTTATCTGATCCTTTCTTTATCATTCTCTGGTATCTTGAAGGGGCTGGTTTGGATGAGGATGTGTGTCTAATGAGCTTGAATAGGCTGGGGACAGTGTGGAGGAGATGGGCATTTGGAAGCCTGGCAGAGGATGCTTGAAAATGAGAAAGGCATCTCCAAGAATGGGTAGGGCACAGAAGAAAACCTTCTATTTTATAATTTTGTTTGGCTCTGGTTCTGCTGATAAGGTTGTGCTTTCAGAATCTATAGAGTCACGTACTGGGTTGGCCAAAGAGTTCGTTCGGGTTTTTCCGTAAGATGTTATGGAAAAACTCGAATGAACTTTTTGGCCAACCCAGTATTTCATTGGTTCTGGTAATTTCCCAGCCACTGTCTCTTCCAATTTGCCTCTCATCCATTTTCTGCTCCTGGGGCTCAAAATAGACATCCTTTTATTCTATTTTCCACATCTATTAATCTTCTTTTTTATATGTTCCATCTCCTTACATCTTTACACTTCATTCTAGGCTATTCTTCATATCTATCTTTTATCTCATTAATTTTTTCTTCAGCTGTGTCTAATTTGTTAACCATCTATTCAGTTTTTAATTTCAATACTTGCATATTTCATCTCTAAAATTTCTGCTTGGTTCCTTTTCAAATATGCCTGGTCATATATACTTGTTCATTCTTGGGACTCTAACTTTTATTTTGTTTTTTAAAAACATTTCACATGTTTATTTATTTACATGGCTATTTTATATTGTCTATGCGATAATTCCAATAGCTGAAAACCTTGGGCTCTAAATCTGTTTTTTTTCCTTTTTCTGCCAACCTTCTTTCGTGGTGGCTTATTTCTTTGTCTGTTTGGGGATTTTTATTGTAAAACCATAGTTGGTTGTTATTAATCTGTGGGAATACTGGAGGCATTTATTCTCAAGTGATTTGCATTTTCCTTTTCTGAGGGCCAGGAGGTGCTACTGAGCTATAATTGATCTAGCAGCCTTTCAGAGTTCCAAAGGTTAATGTGCGAGTAGGGATCCGATTTCCCTTTTTTTGAGTTTGCTTACCCTTTAAAGCTCAGATTTCAGTTCACGAGTTTTGTTTTTTTTTTTAAGATTCTGAAACCATGTTGTCCATTATGATGGCTACTAGCCATAGGTTGTTAGTAAATTAAGTAGAATTAAAAATACAGTTTGTCTGGGCTTCCCTGGTGGCGCAGTGGTTGAGAATCTGCCTGCCAATGCAGGGGACACGGGTTCGAGCCATGGTCTGGGAAGACCCCACATGCCGCGGAGCAGCTGGGCCCGTGAGCCACAATTACTGAGCCTGCGTGTCTGGAGCCTGTGCTCCGCAACAAGAGAGGCCGCGATAGTGAGAGGCCCGCGCACCGTGATGAAGAGTGGCCCCCACTTGCAGCAAGTAGAGAAAGCCCTTGCACAGAAATGAAGACCCAACACAGCCATTAAAAAAAAAAAAAAAAAAAAAGGACAATAGTGACTTTACAATGAAGAAATCTAGAGAATACCACCCAAACAAATGATCAAAGTTAAAATCACTAGTAATAGGACAAATGGACTTCATGTGCTTTTGATATGATGCCCTGAGAAGGGCATGATATTGCTTAGGTATTGTTCCTTGTAAAAATGCATAACTTGAATCTAATCAGGAGGAAACTTCAACAACCACAAATTAAACTGAGGGACACTTTACAAAATAATTCTCCTGTGCTCTTCAAAATGTCAATTCCATGAAAGTCAAAGAAGGGCAGAGGAACTGTTCCAGATAAGAAGACAAAAGAGATATGACTGCTAAATGCAGCATGTATTCCTGGATTGGATCCTGAACTGGGAAAAATTGCTATAAAGGATATTTTGGGGGCAATTAGTGAGTTTGGAGTGTGAACTGTAGATTAACGATTGTATCAATGTTAAAGTTGCAGATTTCAATAACTGTACTCTGGTTATGTAAGAGAATGTCGTTTTTCTTAGGAAATATATGACAAAATATTTAGGGGTAATGGGCCATGATGTATGCAGCTATTTACCAATACTTCTGAATATATGATATATGTATATGTATATACGAGAGAGAGAGAGAGAGACGCAGGGGTGGGGTAGAGATGGAATTATAAAGCAAATTAGACAAAATGTTAGTGATTAGTAAATTTGAATAAAGACTATGTAGTTATTCTCTGTATTATAACGTTCTTGCAACCTTCTGCAAGTTTGAAATTAGTTCCAAATAAAAGTTGAAAAAAAAAAAGAAAAAGTTTTCCTAGAAGTCATAAAGAAAAAAGATTTAATAAGAAATAAAAATGACTATACTTTGAATGAAATAACAATCAAATTTAAAGGTCAAATAACAGAAATGGAAAAACAATAGATGGAGTTAATATGTATATACAGCGTCCAATGAGCATCTATAAATTAATAAGAAAATATAAACAATTCATACTTAAAAAGTGCAATGGATACAAAGATGCATTTAACAGAAAAAAATATAAATGCCAATGACTGAACAGATGACTAATTTATAACTAATCAGAGAAATGCAAATTAAAACAGGGCAATTCTATTTTTACCATTTTTGGCGAATTTTATTTAAAAAAATTTTTAAAACAAAATTTATTGGAGTACAGTTGATTTACAATGTTGTGTTAGTTTCAGGTGTACAGCAAAGTGAATCAGTTATAGATATACATGTATCCAACATTTTTGGCAAATTAAAAAAAATTAATAATGTTAGGAGAAATTGGGGGCTTCCCCCTTTTTCTACTCCCACAAAGGAAGCATAGATGGCTTAACACTTTCACCTCTTTCCATTACTGACCCATTCCAGCCAATGGTGGTTAGTTAGATTAGACAGAACCTGATCTCCCCTGGACTAAGAAAACCACTTTTTGTTGAGAGCTCTTGGGCACTAGGCACAGTGTGGAGTACATTATGTACACACATGATTTCATTCAACCTGTAAATCAATTCTATAAAGTTGGTACTATTATTATTTGTCTTTTATCAATGTTTAACTTTATTATATAATAAAACTAATTGGATGATAAAACTAATTGTATGTCAATCATACCTTAATAAAGTGGTTTAAAAATAAACAAATATGGAACTAAAAAAAAGAACCCCAAAACACCCCCTAATTTTTTTTGTTGTTGTTGTGATCAGATTTCTTGAATTACTGAACAGAGGACAAATGTATCTTGGCTTTGGCAAGGCAATTGTTTAGACTCCCGTTATATCATAGACAAAACAGAGTGATGTGGTCTTCCCTGATCCCTTTGTCACCAGCTTTGACTCCTGGCTCTCTACTTTGTCACCCTAAATTCCACTGTCAGTTCCCACTTCTTTTGGTGGTGCCCAAATTCGGAGTTGACATGTATTGACTGTCTACTTTGTACATTTCTTTTATCACCTGGTTTTGAAGAATCCAAAAGGCTCAGTACGTGTTGGTGAAGAAACTGAGAGTCAATAAGTTTTACTGACTAGGTAAATCTCACACAGTGAGAAAGTCTGGCAGGAAAATTTCTGCAAGTATCCTGATACCTCTCTTAAGTTTGAGCATAGTTATTAAATTGGACTGAAGCATATATTTTTTGCTCTTGGGGTTCTATGCATAACCATGTGCCTTTAGCTTTACTGGATGTTGCCTGGGAACTTCATAATATCTGAAATAGAGAGGTTCACTTGAGACAAATTAAATGAGGCAAATCCCCTGACTTGGCACGTAGTTCTTTACTCTTTCCTCAAAAGTCCAAGGTAACCGGATGAAATTTCATAGGAATGAATTATCCTTGAAATTTCCCCCTTCATTTCTGGTCAGTATTTAAACTATGGATCCCCACCTGGGATGGCTGGGACTACCACTTGTTCTCTCTGTGAAAAAGAGAACCAAGGTTCCACATTTACCAGAGGTGTTTCCTCTCTCCTGGCATTGTTTCCTCTTTACGATCATGGCTCTTCTCAAGAGCTCCAATAATTGTCATCAGCAACCACTGCCAAGGCCATGCCAAAGGCCCAATCAGAGCTGATAAGGAGGTGTGAAACAAGAAAGCATGCGCTTACTGCCTGTGCAATTTTCCAGTTAACCTAAAAATGCTCTTAAAAAAATATATATTGATAAAAAAGGATGCACAAAATGTTTACACTTCAACAAAGCTGAGCAAGCACTAGGAAGCACTGCATGTCACAATGTTTGTTTGTTTATTTAAATCACTATTATCTCCAGATATGGGGAGAGGGGTGTTCTACGGATGTGGGACAATGCCAAAGACTTTGTTTCCTTTCTGTGCTGGGTCAAGGAACTGATGTCTGTCCTCTCCATTCTCCCCACCTTCTTACCTGGCCCCCCTCTTCTACTCTCAAATAAAACACCAGCAAAATCCTGTCATTCTACTTGAGTAGTCAGACCAATATCTAGTGTAGGGTTTTTCTAAAGCGAGTTACATTCCCCATGCACACCGGGAGACAGATGGTGGTGTAGTGAATGCTCTTCGAAATACTTACGGTAGAAGGGAGAACCAGCTGGACATTAGCCAGGGTAACTTGCCACACAGGTAATCTTCAGGTGCACTATTTCTTTTTACTCTAATTTTTAAAATATTTTATTTTATTATTAAAAATTTTTAAATTAAAATATAGTTGATTTACAATGTTGTGTTAATTTCAGGTGTATAGCAAAGTGATTCAGATATATATTCTTTTTTACATTCTTTTCCATTATAGGTTGTTACAAGATATTGAGTATGGTTCCCTGTGCTACACAGGAGATCCTTGTTGGTTATCTATTTTATGTATAATTGTGTATATATTTTAATCCCAAACTCCTAATTTATCCCTTCCCACCCCCCCACTTTCCCCTTTGGTAAACATAAGTTTGTTTTCTATGTCTGTGAGTCTATTTCTGTTTTGTAAATAAGTTCATTTGTATCTATTTTTTTAGATTCCACATATAAGCGATATCATATGATATTTGTTTTTCTCTGACTTACTTCACTTAGTATGATAACCTCTAGGTCCATCCATGTAGCTGCAGATGGCATTATTTCATTCTTTTTTATGGCTGAGTAGTATTCCATTGTATATATGTACCACATCTTCTATATCCATTCCTCTGTTGATGGACATTTAGGTTGTTTCCATGTCTTGACTATTGTGAATAGTGCTGCTATGAACATAGGGGTGCATGTATCTTTTTGAATTATAGTTTTGTCTGGATATATGCCCAGGAGTGGGATTGTTGGATCATATGGCAACTCTATTTTTAGTTTTCTGAGGAAGCTCCATACTGTTCTCCATAGTGGCTGTACCACTTTACATTCCCACCAACAGTGCAAGAGCGTACCCTTTTCTCCACATCCTCTCCAGCATTTATTATTTGTAGACATTTTAATGATGGCCATTATGGCCAGCGTGAGGTGGTACCTCATGGTAGTTTTGATTGTTAGTCTAATTTTGATCTCTAATATGACCAGCTAAATTAAGTTTGTGAGGCTTGTCTTCTAAGTTTTGCAATGGCATATCCTATTGGCATAGAGTATGTAAGTCATTCCTGGGTCACTGGAGAAACTTAATACCTGGACATAGAGAATTGCAGCAGGGTCAGAGTCACAGGGAAAAATATGAGAAAGGTGTTCCCTTAATAATACTCAAAAAATTAGGTGGTCACACCCTGTCCTGTCCCTGCCCCACAGTGAGAGACTAGTTGAAGAAGGCTCCAAACCTACTCTAAAGAATCATAGATGGTCTAAATAGTCACCCATCTAGTTGTGCAGAGTAGTGACTTATGTAAGAGGAGGTGTGACGAATGTTGGCCTTTTTCATTCCTCTCTCAGGGACCTTTCTTAGGAGAGTGAAGGTTTAGTTACTAGGTTTTAGGAGAGGAAAAACTGGTTAGCAAGTAACAGTGGAAAGGCAGCCCTTTATCTGTACCACTGGTGGGATTTCTCTGGAGTACATTTGAACATAAAAATGTTCATAAATGTTATCCATTAATTCAACACCTAGATCTCTGTGCTAAGGAACAAATCTGAGATTCCAGTAAAGAGGCTAAAAACAAAGATTTTTAATAGCACTATTTATATAAATTGGAAACCACCTAAATGTTTAATTAATAAGGGAATGGATGAGTAATTTATGGCACATTCACATAGCCGTTAAAAGTAATTCTTATGAACAGAAAATTTTAAAATATGGAGAAATATTTAGCTCAAAATATTAAATGAAAAAAAAGCAGGACGCAAAAGTACAAATGTAGTGTGAGCTCAACTATGTAAAAAGAGAGTATATGGGAAAAAAGGAAATTGTGAATTTTGATGGGCTTATAATTATCTTTATTTTTATTTATATTACTAAATATCTTTAATGTTCTCAAAAGACATGTATTATTTAAAATTCATTTATAATATACTACTCAAAATTTCTGGCCATCTCCCTAATTCAAAACTTTTAATGCTTTTACATTTATGTTCTTAGTTATATTATTATTCTGTGAATTAAGGCTGACTTATGGAAACCCAATTTCATATTTGCAAGTTATATGCTACTTTAAGTTTCTTTAGATTCTCTGATTCTCTGGTTTATAGGTGAGAGCTCAGCACTTTAACATTTCACAGACCTGTAGGGTTTTCTTTTGTAGTGGGATAGGTTTTCATTTTGGGTATAATACAGACAGTATTTGCTCCTCAAATTATGATTCTCACTCAGTCATGGCCCAGGGATGAGTTTTTACAGAACACTGAGTGTACCGTTCTGAAATTCCATGAAGAGGAAGAGGCTTTCTATGGAAATTCAATGGCATAGCTTTGCTATAAGGCTGTAAAATGAACTAAATGACCTCTAAATATTTCATAAATCCTCCAAGGATGTGTTAGTTTCCTTAAAATATGAACCATGTTTTGAAAAAGAGTCAACGTTGCTATATGATGATAGGTAATATCTGGTGAGTTGTGCAAGTGAATTCATTGCTCTGAAATAGCCTAACTCAGAGAGACAGACAGAGAGAGACAGAGAGAGAGAGAGGCCAACGGGAAAAAGGTTTGGGTGGGACTGACTGAGGGATAGGGAATGAGCAGATGAGGAAGACAGAGATAAAGAGAAGGAACCAGGGAGATAAGGGAAGAGGGAAGAAAATTTGTTCATCTGTTAGGTTTTGTCTGAGATGCCAGAAGAAAACAATAAGCACTGGTGAAGATGTTCAGTGACTCGTCCTAGACAGCTGTGGAGTTGCAGTTATAACTGAGTGGGTCATAGAGGCATAGAGAAAATAGTTTCTAATACCTGACTTCTGTCTCAGCTACACTTTACTTTGCTTCACACTTAGTTGAGACCATAGAGTTTTGTTACCATTCAATTCATTTGCCGGGAGTGGATTGGGATAAGATATGAAAATCATTCCTGTTGGGTTTTGTATATTCCACTTACAAACTATGAACTCATGGGGTCTCACAGTGCTTCAAGTGCTCTGTAAGGTGTTTAGGGAGAATAAGGAACAGAGATAGAAAGTCCTGTAAAGAAGTTGTGGTAATATATACAATGGAATACTACTCAGTCATAAAAAGAATGAAATAATGCCATCTGCAGCAACACAGATGGATGGACTTAGAGATTATCATACTAAGTGAAGTAAGTCAGAAAGAGAAAGACAAATACCACATGAGATCACTTATATGTGGAATCTAAAATATGACATAAATGAACTTTTCTACAAAACAGAAACAGACTCACAGACATAGAGAATAGACTTGTGGTTGCCAAGGGGGAGGGGGGTAGGAGAGGGATGGATTGGGAGTTTGGGATTAGCAGATGCAAACTATTATATATAGGATGGATAAACAACAAAGTCCTACTGTATAGTATAGGGAACTATATTCAATACCCTGTGATAAACAAAATGGAAAGAAATGAAAAAGAATGTATATATATACATATATATCTATATATCTATAACTGAATCACTTTTCTGTACAGCAGAAATTAACACATTATAAATCAACTATACTTCAATAATAATAAAAAAAAGAGAAAGTCCAGGCTTTCTAGCAGCCCTTTATAAAGTCTTCCTCTGTAACCTCTGGTTTCCAGGAAATGACATGCTGTGGGATACTGTGTAAAGAGAGGCTGTGTTAGTGGGATGTTCTGTTCTAAAGGAGTGATAACACAGAATTAGAGATAATTAAGTTAAAATTAATTGAGCTAATGACCACAAATGCATGTCTCCCCTTGCTGTCTTACAGGTTAATTATTCTGATTCATGGTCATTATTTAAAAGACATAGAATTACTTGCTTAACACCCATCCTTACTAGTTTCCACAGGCTGTAGGACTTGGCTGTTCCCTTCTCTGCATGACCTTGAATTGACTTCCTCAGAGCAAAAACTTTAGCAGGAGACAGTCCTCACTGGCTTCCAGGTATGTGCTAGGACTGGACAAGCTGTTAATGGTAGAGGTGCCTTTTGGGGCTAGTTGTCTTGGTATTGAAGCTCTATGTGTTGCAGATCTTTATTCTTGGGATCAGAGAGGCAGGGAGGTGCTGAAGTTACCATCCGGCTATTTTCCAGCATCATGACTGTGAGCAACTTAGCTTGCCTGGGTCCTAGTGTTCTCATTTGTCACATTGGGATAATAATGTCTCTCTCCCTGACTTCTTGGAAGGACTTAATGAGATAATGGGCCTGGAAGGGCCTGCTACATGTTAGGCCCCCCATGAATGTTTACTATATGTAGACACAGGTCATACAGCCTGGATCGTAAGCTCTTATCACACTAGGGGTCATGCGTGCAGGGACAATCACACTCTTGTTCATTGTATACCCAGTGCCTGACATACAGTAGGTACTCAACACATAGTTATTCATCAAATAAATGTCTGGATTATTATTTTACTGCAATACTCAAGGGGCTTAGAGTTTTGCCTGGGGTAAAGGTCAAACCAAGATGCATATTTTTTATTACATTTGTTCTATGTAAGGAGAGGTTATATACCTAAGGATATAAAATTTTCGTAGACTTTAAAAATTATACTGTGTCACCATTTAAAGCAAGGATTAGCAAACTTTTCAGTGAAGGACCAGGTAGTATATATTATTGGTTTTGCAGGCCATGTGGTCGATTCACAGCTGCTAAACTCTGCCACAGTAGCTCCAAAAGCAGCCATAGACAGCAGTAAATGAATGGGCATGGCTGAGTATCAATAAAACTTTATTTACAAAAACAGGCAATGGGCCAGATTTGACCTTCAGGCTATAGTTTGTGAACCCTGATTTGAAGGATGAAGCCCCCTTTTCTAAAAAAAATTTATTAAAAATTTTTTTATTGGAGTAGAGTAACTTTACAATGTTGTGTTAGTTTCTGCTGTACAACGAAGTGAATCAGCTATATGTATACATATATCCCCTCCCTCTTGGACCTCCCTCCCACTTCCCCCATCCCACCCATCTAGGTCATCACAGAGCACCGAGCTGACCTCCCTGCCCTAATTTACAATTATAGAAGAAATAGATATATGTCATATAGAATTGGATAAGACATAAAACAAGTTTATGTAGTACTAATTCTATTAATAATAATAATAATGCTAACATTTGTATAACACATTAGAGCAAGGAAAGCCATATTATTATTCCCATTTTTCTTATAGGTGAGAAAACTGAAGTTCAACAGGTATTTGCTCCAGGTCTCAGGCTAGTAAGATTCAGACCAGGATCTGGATCCTCTGATGGCAAATGTACTGCTCCTTCTGTGACGCATTCTGTGTCATCCCATGGCTGTGGCTGTCTTTGGTCCCTGTGTTTCTGTCCCATTGGACAGGCAGTTGGCATTGTTTCCAAGCTTGGAAGCTTCAGTTCTGGATCGGAGAGAACTGAGGTCTTTCATTGAAAGGGTCATGATATCTTAAGGGTGATTCCAAGTTTTAAAATAAGTTTATTATGTTTTGTCTTTATTATTATTGCTTTTTGTCATTTTAATGGAACTTTCTTTCTTCTTTGGATTTTATAAGTACCCAGGCTTTCACATTTGGAGGATAAAATGACGAACATCAGATCAACCATTTACTTTAGATAAATGATACATTTTTTCATTAGATCGAAGGTCTCCATGCTGATATTTTCCCCATAAACATATTTTATTTCCTCAGTACTGTAATGTAAAATCAGAGGAAGAAGAGCCCCTTTACAATATTTCAAAAATACCGCCTTTGCCACACAGTATAATTTTAATCTTATTGTTCTGCATCACAAGCTGGCAAAGACTTTGACTAGCGAATCATTCTAGCAGCCCTGAATTTTAAATTCCAGGCAGAAAAAGACTAGTTATTGAAGGGTTAAATGATTGTCTCGTAACTCACGATGAGTCCTCACGTATCTAGGTGGAGTCGTCTAACCCAATTTTTACAGCCTGTTGACACAGAAAAACTTCTTTACCTTGCCTTGAATAGCACGGACCTCCAAAATTCCTTCAAACTCTAGCCTAATTCTCTGATGCCGTAAGTTACTGATATTAGAGAGACTGACCTTCTTCAGTCATCCAAGTGAAATTATGTATGGAAAGTTCCCAATGGTGCTTGACACACAGTGGGTGCTCAATGAATCCTCCCGCTCTCGTTAGTGATGTATCACAATACCTAATAATATCTAATACCTAATATTTAGCTACATTCAGTGGAGAGTTTCATCATTATTGATTGAACAATCATACCACACCAAATTTTTTAGGCTTGTAGGGCACAGTCATCTGTAATCAGACCTTCGTTGGATTATTTGAAAGGATGAACAGATGCAATCCTAGATGAAAGATACTCAAAGAAACATTGGATCTGCCCAGGCACCCAGACTGGGTGCCTGACTCATGTGACTCAACAATAACAAACGTGACAACCAGAAATCCAGGGAACCAGGCAAAAAAAATCATCCTGTTCTAAATGTCAATCGTACCCTTTTTGCACGGCAATGTTGCACAGAAACCACAGGAAGTAGTTATTGACCAACTGGAACGAAATAGTAATTGATTCACAGGTTAAAATTCTCCAACCCCTTGTCAATCGTAACCGATGACCAAACTCAACTGAAAAATGATGGTTTTTAGAAGTTTGCGGAAACAGAGGAAAAAAAACCGTAAAAAAACTCTAATTGAAAAAGTGAAGACAATTCAAAGCATAACTGAGTAACCAAGGATGGCCAAGAGACGGATGGTAGATCTGATCTACAATTCATATGCCCAATTATATTTGGGTATAAAAGGTATTCTTTTTCTCCCCAACTTTACTGAGGTATAATTGATAAGTAAAAATTGTGTATATTTAAGGTGTACAAATGTTTTGATATCTGCATACACTGTGAAATAATCACCACTATCAAGATAATGAACGTATCTATCACCTCACATTAAAAGGTATTCTTAAAGTGCTGACTATTATCTAGGTAAGTTCACCTCATTCACTTTACGGACTTGCTGACTGAACCTTTTATCTCCCTCTGTCTCACCACTTAAATGAACTTTCACCAATCCTTATTACAAAGGATTAAACAGAAAAGGAAATTAACAGCACATTTATTTTCTACGTTTCTATTGAGAATTCAGACACCCTCTCGATGTTGAGCTACTGATTTCCATTGGTCTATATCTTACCTTCTAAAAATGTTTTTCACTTGTTTCATTTATACACCATCTGCTTAAGTAGCTTGTATTCTCCATATAAGTTTACATACACACAGAGTATATATAACAGCTTATATTCTCCTTAAAGGCAATATCCTCACTTTAAAAAGTTTTCTTTTGAATGTCCGTATGTCTAATATAATCATATTTGTGGGATTGGAGCTCCCATAATAGTGTGGTCTGACAAGAAGTTAGAAAAGGAAGACAAGCTGTCAAAAAAGGAACCAAGCCATAAAGGAGTATTTATTTTGACTCTAACTCATGTTGACTGCAAGGTTTTCACTGTTCCTAACTCTCTTCTAGCTACAACCTTTGTGCCCTGTTTACTGACCCCCATGTTTAGGGTCATAAACAAATCAGGATGGTGGAACGTTAGAACTAGAACAACATCAGAAGTTATTTGGTTCAGTTTTAAAACTTTTGTTTTTTCAGTTGTGGGAATATATTTGTCTCATGAACACTTTATTGGGAGCCAGATAAGGAAGAAAAAAAAGAAAGGAAGGAAAGAAGGGAGGGAGGAAAGAAGAAAGAAAAGGAAGAATGTGGGAGCATCTGGGGCTCTAAAGTCCTTTCAGGAATAAATAAAATCAATTAAATAAATTAAATAGCAATCTCCAACCCGCACTCCAAGGCTGCTGCAGGAAAAAACACCAAAACTTTGAAAATAGCTTAAAGCACATTTTGCAAGTCTTGTGTAATAAATCAAAAAAAGTTTAGAATAAACTACAGAAATTCAAG
This sequence comes from Balaenoptera musculus, assembly GCF_009873245.2. Taxonomy (NCBI): domain Eukaryota; kingdom Metazoa; phylum Chordata; class Mammalia; order Artiodactyla; family Balaenopteridae; genus Balaenoptera; species Balaenoptera musculus. Next base: position 77,928,011 of record NC_045798.1, read on the forward strand.
TATAAGAGAAAGTGCAAGACAATGGGTATGAAGTAAAATGGTTCTTTGCATCTTTATTAATCTGGTATAAGGATTTGGGTTGAAAGGTGTGGGTCAAATATTACTATGAGCCTTCTATAAAGAGACCCAGTTGGAAAGATCAAAGAAAACATAAACATAGTAAGTTAAATATTTAATTTAGTTGAAGGCACAGAGTATGAGAATTTGTTTAAAAATATGTGACACACATTCCTTTTTTTTTTTTGTCATCAGTGACAATTTTACCCTGGATTCCAAAATAGCACTTGGAAAAATGCCATTGTGGGAGGGGCAGAGTTCATATATTTCTGTTCTTGACAGGGTACAGATTGAAACTTACCTGGCCGGCTGTTAGGAGCAACTCTGAAGGCAAGAATGTAAATGTTAGCATTACCTAGCATCATTTTTAGCGATGAACATTGCACTGGAATTTTACTTTAAATGATAGAAACCCAAAGGAGACTTGATTGAAACCAAAGGCTATGCAATTTTTATTTATTTTTATTAAGTCAAATGTCATTTATTTATTTATTCATTTTAAAAATCTTTATTGGAGTATAGTTGCTTTACAATGTTGTGTTAGTTTCTGCTGTACAGCAAAGTGAATCAGCTATACGTATACATATATCCCCTCTTTTTTGGCTTTCCTTCCCATTTAGGTCACCATAGAGCATTGAGTAGAGTTCCCTGTACTATACAGTAGGTTCCCATTAGTTATCTATTTTATACATAGTTTCAATAGTGTATATATGTCAATCCCCACCTCCCAATTCATCCCCCCCAAATGTCTTTTAAAAAAGAGCAATTTGTTTTATGATGTTTTGAATTGTTTGTAAATGTGGCAATACCTGTTAGGATATAGCAGAATCTGTCACCTCCCTCAGCCTCCAAGCTCCTGGTCAGATGTCTGATGTATCTGATTGAGTTGTTAAAAATGTAGATGTCTGAATAATTTTTTTTATCTTTATATACTCGACAGGTTATATTTCATCTTTTTATTATTTCTGAAATATAAAATGGTATAATACTTAGAATATCTGTATTTTAAATAATATGGGTTTAGATTTCTCTTTTGCAATGTAAGTTGGAAATGCTTTTGAGTGCATCTTTCATAAGTTTTTCTTTGTTTACAGATATTGTTTATCATTTAGTTAATTATAACCAGGTTTTAGACTTATTCCTGCAGAATAGCATCTATCTTTGTGAACTTGGAATTTCATTCTTGGGTTTTTAATAGCTTTCTGGAAATTATGGAAATTATAAGACATGAAATAATTTTGGGATATAAATTTTTTCTTTCTATACTATCTAGGTAAGAATAATTTCACTCAGAATATTTTGGGTTGTTAGAAAATCTATTTAGTCTAATCTTTTACATTTTCACTTTAAAGGAAACCATATTTTAATAAGTGAATAATTTCTAACATAGTAGGAAATTAATCAAAAGTTAATTCTACTGTATAATATCTCTATTGATTACAGCTGCCTGCAGAATGTATACAGAGTTAATATGAAATACTGAACTATCATCTAATATTTCAAACATTAGAACTATTTACAATGAAAAAGGAGCAAATGATAGCAAATAAATCCATAAAAACTTATCAAGTGCTCGTATGTGCCATCATTCTTTATGACAGGATACAAAGATGAATGAAAAACATGGAACCTACCCTCAAGAGAATTATGTTTTGGAAGCAAAGATAGAAATATCAAAAACAGACAGAGTGATAAGGGGAAACAAATATACAAACGTGTGTGCTTCTTATATATATATATGAACAAATATAAGTGTGTTTCATATATACATATGATTGCAAGATTAGAAAGCACATGCAAAAATAATTGCAACTGATTTGTCAATATTGTGAGAGCAAAATTCAAATTTGTTGTACTTGTATAGCACAGGGAACTATAGTCAATATCTTGTAATAACCTATAATGGAAAAGAATCTAAAAAAGAATAGATATGTGTATATATGTATAACTGAATCACTTTGCTGTACACCTGAAACTAACACAACATTGTAAATCAACTCTATTTCAATAAAAATTAAACAACAAAAAACCAAAACCAAAAATCCCCAAATTTATTGTACAAGTGGTAGAACCTCATTACCGATATTCTGCCATCTGTACAATAAATGTGAATTTGAGAATAAAAGTTCATCTTTTACCTCATTAGAGGTTAAATAACAAATCACTTACTTGGGAAGTATTATAGGTAAAAATATGATAATTTGTTATTGATATCAAAGTGATATCTTTTCTTTCCTGAATAAATATTGCCCATTAACCCCTCCCTATATTGCTATGGCTGGCAGGAGGTGCTATTGGGACTGTAAATATGACATTATGTAAGTCAGTCCCGATTTGGGATAAGGTGTTGGCAGTCTTGCAATTCCAGTCTATATTTATGATACATTTGCATAGATTTCAATGCAACGTGGAAAAGATTTTCTGGTAAATATTCAATCTAGAGCAGAACTCCTGGGTAGATCACAGGAGTCTTGGAAGGACAAACTGGTGCCTGGGTTGCCCATGGGCAGAGAGGTAGTTCAGAACAGCCCGGATGGGCGCGCCACAGTGGGTGGTCCTTTCTGCAGCCCAAGACACTGGTCAGAGACATCAATACAAACACATACCTGCTGGAGGTATCTTCCTGCCATAGAGCTGTGTGGCGGGTCACTCAGGGCGCGGCCTTTTAGAGCAGGAGTGTTATCTGCTCTCGAGGGCAATGTGGTACAGGAGGAAAGAGGGTGGAGTAGGTTGAAATTGGGCTAAACTGACCGGTTTGCACACCAGCTGCATCACTTAATGGTTGGATGTAAAATAAAGATAATTTCTAACTTATAAGATTTCTTGAGAACTAGAGACAGCATTTATGAAATGCCAGGCACATTGTAGGCTCAAATGAAGTGATAGCTATTACTACGAAGTCATCGTGGGTGAAGGTAGTACTAATTCCTTGAGCTGAATAGATTTTTGAGGCACCTTTCCCTCTTAAAAGGTTATTTCAAGTCTGAAAATAATGATGACTGCAGTAAATTTACGTACAAGTTTTTCAAGTTGTAGCTTATTAAGAGGCAGCCTGCATTAGCAATCAGCCTTTAGATTTATACTTAGCCAAACAGTAACTTTGTGTGGTGGATCCTTTCCAGAGTAGAGGTAAAGTACATCCTGTTAACACTTAGGGAACAGGTCCTAACTGGATCTGGAATCAAATTTCATTGTGAGAAGTTACTCTTGAATTTTTAATGTAATCTTAGTTCTCGTGTTAAACACAAACTTGCAATGCCTCAAAATTCACTGCCATGCTTAGTAATACATCTACAGTATATTTAAAAATTATATATACATAAATATAATTTATATATAAAAATTATATTTGTATGTATAAATTATATATTAAACTTTTTAAAATTATATATAACTTTTTAAAACTTATATACAACTTCTAAAAATTTTATTTTATTTTTTTCAACTCACATATTTTATTTTTTATGATTATAACAATAATATGTTTTCATTATAAAATAATTTGGAAAATTCAGAAAAAAAAGAAGAAAATGAATATCACCTATAATCCCACAACTAAGAGATATCTACTCAAACCTTTGCATAGCATATTTTCTTCCATTGTTTTTCCTGTATATAATGCATCTATATCTAAGTGGATCAAATTGTTGTTTTAAAAATTAATTTTTATTGGAGTATAGTTTTTTTAAAATGTTGTGTTAGTTTCTGCTGTACAGCAAAGTGAATCAGCTATACCTATACATATATCCCCTCTTTTTTGGATTTCCTTCCCATTTAGGTCACCACAGAGCACTGAGTAGAGTTCCCTGTGCTATACAGTAGGTTCTCATTAGTTATCTATTTTATACATAGCAGTGTATACATGTCAATCCCAATCTCCCAATTCATCCCACCTCCCCTTCGTCCCCTGGTATCCATATGTCTGTTCTCTACTCTCTGTTTCTATTTCTGCTTTGCAAATAAGTTCATCTGTATTGTTTTTCTAGATTCCACATATAAGCAATATTATATGACATATGTTTTTCTCTTTCTGACTTACTTCACTCTGTATGAGAGTCTCTAGGTCTATCCAAGTTTCTGCAAATTGCACAATTTAACTTTTTAAATACATGTATATACACTACTATATATAAAATAGACAACCAACAAGGACTTACTGTATAGCACAGGGAATTATACTCAATATTTTGTAACAACCTATAAGGGAAAAGAACCTGAAAAAGAATATATATATATATATATATATATATATAATTGAATCACTGTGCTGTACACCTGAAACTAACACAACATTGTAAATCAACTATACTTCAATTTAAAAAATCAAGACTATATAAACAAAATAAAATATATGTATATGTCTGTAAATATATAGTTATAAAACATATATATTATAAAACATATATAAAAGTGCATAAGAAATAAGTGTAAATTTAATGCATAATCAGCACCCAGATCAAGAAATTGAACATCTCCAGCTCCCTAGACGCCTCCCTCATGCCTGGGCCCAGCGGTGTCCTCGGGCCGGCTCCCATCCGCTCATGAGAGCAGATTCTGTTCTTCCTTTTCCCACCCTGTGCAGTGAAATCTTTTTGGTAGTTTGAAATTGACCACAGTGGGGTTATTTACACAATAGAAATTGGCAAGCCCTTCAAATCACAGATTCTTTTGCCTTTTGGAGAGTCAGTTTACTGGCCCACCCTCGTCCCTATCCGTTGCTAACCATGGTTCCCCCCCGACCCCCCTGCAGGGTAACCACTCGCCTGACTTCTAAAACCGCAGATTAGCTTCGTCTGTTTTGGAACTTTATGTAAATGGAATCATACAGTAGGAAAGTTTTCACTCCACAGGACGCCTGAGAGATCCCTGTTATTATGTGTTGACTACAGTTTACTCAGTGTCTTTGGTGTAAATATTCCATCCTATGACTAAACCACAAGTTTTTTATTTATTCCATGGATGATGGACCTTTATGTTGTTTCTGAGTTTTGGCTATTATAAAGTATGACTATAAATATATTTGTGCACACAATTTTTTAAAATCTGAAAGTTATTTTGCTCCATACCTCTGAAAAATAGCTCTTACAGTTACATTGTAGTATTGTGATGATTAGATCTCTACCGTTTCTGATTTTTGCTAAGCTGGTCCTATTTGTAAGTCCAATAGATTTAGAAAGTGTGGTATAGACTTTGCCATTTTCAAATTAGTATGGATGTAAAGGGATTTTTTTGATAAAGACAAGAAAACTGAGCTTAAATTTCTTGATTTGAATTGATTTGATTTTTTTTTGTTGTAACAACATATCATAACATGACTCTTACTGACCATCAAAGCTTATCATTAACGAATAAAAACAGTGTTAAGACGTTTTAAATGTTAAAAGTGTTATGTTTTTAAATTGTTTACTTGAATCCGTATTATTAGAATAACTACATTTTGATAAGCACTGTTTGAAAACATCTTCCTGAGTAATACACCTTTGTCTTTTCTACTTCATTTTATAAATTAATATCTTACTCCTCTCCTTTCCTTAGACTCTCTGTCTGTAGCTGCTAAGATCGTAGTATCTGCTCTGCTAATAGAGCGTGGATTTCTCAAAGGCAGAGACTATGTCTTGTTCAGTTTAATCTTTTCTTAGGCAGTGACTAAGCCAGTGGGAGAACTTCATAAATGTTTGTTTATTGAATAACTAGGTGACTGTCAGATTTAGCCAGCTTCTAATTTAAAAACTCAAAAAAAAAAAAAACCCAACCCTCAGAAGATGATTACCAGACAACATTTAATCAACTTATTCAATGTTCATGTTTTCCATATTTTAGAGTTTTGTATAAAGCCAGGAAGGATTTCCCTGTTCTAGATGCTTGCACAGAGTCATACGATATTCACTGCAGCAGCTCTCAGGCGGTTCTTCTCTTACTATCCTTCTCAGCTCTCCCTTGGAAGGAGAGGGGGTGTGAAGCTACATTGTCTGTCTTGGAAGCTTAGAACCGGCCTCTGTGGTATAACCAGGTCATCACTCAGCGAACGTGAGACCATGATAGTAATTGGAGCCAGGTTAGGGAACTCACGCAAAGCTCACAAAGTTGTGTGCAGGTTCCGTGTTCTTTATGCGCAAATGGGCAGAGAGAATTTGGGGGAGGGGCACTCTGCAGTTCACAGAGTGAGTAAGGATAGTTCTAAAATGAGAAATGAGTGCAAAAAGCAGTATATGCAGCAGAGAACAGGGACGGGCGTGGTGAGGTCTTAGCTCTGCTTTTCTCTTGGCCAGTGTGTCACTGTGTACAAGTTACCTCGCCTCTGCTGGACTCAGTTTTTTTAGTCTTGAGAAGAAGGGAGTTGGCAAGCATGAACAATCCTGCTCTTTTTAAAGCAGGTAGGGTACTAATTGTTGAGGTCTGTGCATTGTCGTGCCAGAAAGAAACACCCTGCCACTCTGATGCCAGGGGCACATCTGCACCAGGGAACAAGGGTGAGGGTGTGCAAACAGCTGGGAGCAAAGCGCCGGGTGGGGATCATTCTGTCTTTTAATCCAAATCCCTTTTTTTCTTCAATATTGTATGTCTCAAGTCTTCTTTTCATAGCAGTGAATAAATAGCCAGAATGTCCATGGCCTTCTCCTCCTTTGATACTGAAGGTTTTGATCAAATATCAATCAACCTTGGTTGTACAGCCAAGGCTTTAAAAAAATATTAGGCTATCGTTTATCCAAAATTTTATGATTTCACAAAAGCCTGTGAAATCCCCTCAACTCGAATATTTTTTAATTTATTTGATTTCTCTACTTCCTTAGTAGACTTGTTACTACATGGTTAATATGAGCTGTTGTTATAGACAGAATGTGTTGGAGGTGAAGATACTTTTCAACACACACAAGTGTATCTTCCTGAGGTGTGAGGCATTATTGAATTTCCAGATGCACCAGGACATACGTTTCTTGGAAAACGCCTACCTGAACCTAGTTTTAACAGCACAAAATGAGAAATATGGTTATGTACAAATTTGGCCATATAAAAAAAAAAAAGAGACATTAAACATGGACCGAAAGCAGGAATTCCCTGGTGGTCCAGTGGTTGGGACTCGGCACTTTCACTGTGGGGGCCTGGGTTCCATCCCCGGTCAGGGAACTAAGATCCCACAAGCCATGCGGTGTGGCCAAAAAAAAAACCCCCAAAAAACAAAAAAATTGGACCAAAAGCTAAACAAGGGGAGAAAGTACCCATATGTAGCAGGCATGTGTTTGATCAGCCGATACTACACTGAGGGGCAACTAAGTAGAAATAGTAGATATAGTAGAAAGAGCACTTAATTTGGACCAAGTACAAGTGGGCTTTGATGACTCACTTTTCTCATCTGTAAAAAGGGAGTGATAATATCTACCTTGCAGAGTAGGATTAAAGCTAACATATAAAAAATACATGTCTGGCACATTTTTAAAAAGTTACCCAATGTTATCTTTTTGAATCAGATTTTATAGACTAAAAAGGTCTATACTTAACTGGGAAGATGCTAAAGCCAGTGCATACCATTCAAGTCAATACACGATTTCTTAATGCTTACTATGTACCTTGTGTCTGGTGATAAAAACACAAATAAGAGGGCTTACATTTCCATCTTGGAAAGTCACAATATCCATAGGCAAAAAGATAAAAGAAAGGACATCTCGTTTGAGAGGGCTAGGTCCAAGGTGAGAGCTACATAAGATTCTCTTGATGCTTCTGGAATAGATTATTGGTGGGGGGCAAGGAATCTGTCCTAAACAAGTCACTCTCTTGCTTGGGTTCACTGTTCCCTGTGGTTCTACACTGTCAAGAGAAGGTGTTAAACCTAATGACTTGTAAACCTCCAACATCTTTCAAGGTTTATTATCTCTCGAACAACATCAATAACTGACTTCAGAGCCTCACGGCTTGCAGGTTGCATATGGAATGAGTCAAAAGGAGGCGAGACTGTTACAGAGGACATGGCCCAGGACAACTGGCTGGCCATATCCAAAGTCGTAGGACATGGAGGGGAGAGGACAGGCAAAGACTTAGAAGGAAGAGGTGGAATGACGATTCCTTGGTTAACTTGACCTTGGGGAAATGGTAGCCTTTGACTTTATTTACCTGAATAAAGGCAGTTCTACAACAAAGTGGGTAGAATTGTGTTTCCCAAAAGATATGTTTAAATCCTAATTCCCAGTACCTGTGAATGTGACCTTATTTAGAAATAGGGTCTTTGCAGATATAATCAAGTTAAGATGAGATCGTGGTAGATTAGGGTGGGCCTTAAACCAATGACGAGTGCCCTTGTAAGAAAAAAGAAATTTGGACACACACACACACACTACACAGGGAAGAACACCGTGTGAAGATGGAGGCAGAGATTAGACCGATGCCTCTCAAGCCAAGCACTGCTGCCAAGGGTGGCTGGGAGAGAAGCACGGAACAGATTTTTCCTGAGAGCCTCCAGAAAGAACCAGTTCTGCCAACACCTTGATTTTGGATTTGTGGCCTCCAAAACTGTGGGGCAATCCATTTTTGTTGTTTAAGACTCCCAGTTTGTAATAATTTGTTATGGCAGCCCTAGGAAACTGATTCACACCACTAAATGAAAATAGATCTCGATCTGAATCAATATCACTATCAACATCTCTGTCTAAATACCGGAAGGATGGTGACCTTAGTATTCCAGTTTTTAATAACATATTGACTGATTGCGTATGCTTGCATCTCAGGTATTTAAAATGAGAACTGGGGTTTCCCTGGTGGCGCAGTGGTTAAGAATCCGCCTGCCAATGCAGGGGACACAGGTTCGAGCCCTGGTCCGGAAAGATCCCACATGCCGCGGAGCAACGAAGCCCATGCGCTACAACTACTGAGGCTGCACTCTAGAGCCCATGCTCCACAACAAGAGAAGCCACTGCAATGAGAAGCCCGCGCGCAGCAACGAGGACCCAACGCAGCCAAAAATAAATAAATTTTAAAAAAATTAGAAAAAAATTAAAAATGAGAACTGTTTACCTACTGTGCTCTGATCATCATTTTCTCTCTCTCATTCTGTTTGTTTGCTTTAGACTGTCATCAGATTCACAATGGACTCTCTCATTGCAGCAAATACCAAATTCTGCTTTGATCTTTTCTGAAAGCTCAGCAAAGATGATTATCATACGAACATCTTCTTCTGTCCTCTGAGCCTCTCTGCTGCCCTTGGCATGGTCCGCCTGGGGGCCAGAAGTGACAGTGCACGTCAGATTGACCAGGTGCGGATCCAGTGGTCCAGGTCCACGCTCAGAGTCAGACCCCAATCCTTCGTTGGCAGGCCTGGCTGTCCACGGCGCCCTGGGCTTGCTGGGAGCCGGGTCCGCCCTGGAGCCTTCATTTATCTCCTTGCCCTGCTTCCTCTTCAATCCAACCATCCTTCCAGGCTCAGTTAAGCCTCCACCTCCTTTAGGACGCCCCCCCTCCCCCACCTCACCAGTCGGACAGCTGTTCTCATCATTGCTCTGTCTCTGCCTGCATGTCTGGTGTTTTTTTCTCTCTATAGTTATTGATACCAATATTGCCAGTAATTTTTAATATGTGCATGTGTTTTCTCTCTCACTCATTCCATTACATAAAAATGTGTTAAGCACCAGTTGTGCATCCAGCGACTAAAGATCCTGGTGTCCTCCTTGACTTCTTTCTTTCTCTCTCACTTCACACCAACTTTGTGAGAAAGGCCTGTTGGCTTTTCTTTTGAAATATATCCAGGACTCTGGCACTTCCCACCACCTCCCTGAGGTCTGCCCCTTCTAACCTGGATACGCTTCCTAATGGGCGGCCCTGCTTCCACTGACAGTGTTCTCCACCCAGGTGCCAGAAAGATCCTTTAAACCGAAGTCAGATCCTGTTTCCCATCAACTCAAAACCCGGACTTCCCATTTCCCTAATGATAGAAGCCCAAGTCCTTTCAACGACCCGTGAGAAGCGGGGACCTGAATTCCAGATAACCTGGTGACTCTGTCTCTCCCTCCCCTCCCCTCACTCCAGCCACACTGCCCCCTCCTCCTCTCTTGGGAAATCCACACCCACTCCTGTTTTAGGGCCCGTGTTCCATTCCCTTTGCCTGTTGATGGTTCTTCCCCCAGGTAACTGATCTATAACTTACTTTCTCCTTCAGGACTTTGATCAGGGTTTACCTTCCCAGTGAGGTTTACTTTGATTTCTCAATCCAAGGCTGCATCCTGGCCCCCAACATTGTAAGATTCCTTCTTATCCTAGCTGCTTTTCCCATGTGGCATTTTCCACCTTCTAACATGCCACATGCAGTAATTAATTACTATGAAAAACGACATAGTTTTTCTATGCCTCCCCCACTAGAATGTAATCGCCCGGAGGGCAGGACTCTTTGTCCTAGAACAGAGCTTGGCTTATAGCGTGACCCAATACAAATTTGCAGAATGAATGAATGAAAGTGACAAGAACAACACCCCAGTAAACCACAGGCTCCTGAGGCTGGTTTTACACTTCCCTGGATCTAGCCCAGAGAGCAGAAGTTAAGTATGAACACAGCCGTGGTCCTTAATATGGAGGAGTGAATTATTGGATTGAGGCAGAATGTGTTTAGGGTCATTCTACTTTATTCATTTACTTTGATTTGATGTGTTATTCCATTAGCTAAACTTGACTAGACTGTGGTTGGCATCCTGCAGGCCAGGTTTCAGATGTAGGCACTTGGGTGTCACCTGCCAGCAGACCTACGCTGAGTGGTGCCAGAGGCCCCCCCTTGTCTTCCATCTTTCTGCAAAGCTCTGGATAACTTGTCTTTTGCTTGATTGATTTGAAACTCTAGATCAGCACAGTCTAACACAAATATAATTTGAGCCACATATGTAATTAAAAATATTTTAGTAGCTATACTAAGGAAGTAAAAATAGGTGCGGCTAATTTTAATAATATATATTATTTAACCCAGTAGCTCCAAAATATTATCATATCAACATGTAATAAGTTAAAACATTTAAATGAGATATTTTATGTTCTTTTTTTTCATACTAAGTCTTCAAAATCTGATGTGTATTTTACACTCACAGTCAATTCAGGCTGGTTCATAGCCACGTGTGGCTCTGGCTGCCTTGATATTCTTTTAGTTTGGTTACATTCATTCTTAAATGCAGTCCCAGGGGAGTAGCATTCCACTTACTTCCTCTCCATTCCACCTCACAGCCCTAGTCAAAGGAAACATGCACCTTTCTTTAAACTGTTGTTGAGTGTTTTGTTTGACTCTGTAATCATTGTCATTGCCACATGATAAAAATGTTTCTGAAGCTGTTCAGACTTCCTGCTGTTTGCAGTGTCTGAAAGACCCCATACCATTCTCACGCAGGTACTACACTTCAACGAAGTTTCCCGAAAGGAAAGCAAAGAACCGGGTCCCTGTCTGAAAGGAGAAGAACAAGAAGGGCGTGCTGACAGCTCTCTGGAAGGGCAGAAAGAAAGAACAGGGTCTCTGGCTCTGCAGGTGAGAGCCACCAAGAACTCCTGCCCCCCCTTACAAACGTCTCCTCTGGGCTGTCCTATACTGGGTCACAGTTCTTAACCCCCAGCATTAGGTCCTGGCTGTCCTCAACAGCAATATCCATAGTAATAATCCCAAACGACCCACAATTCCTTTCTGATTATGCATCTTATAAGTGCTTGTCCGTAAGCTAGTTTCCTAAAGAGTATGATCTAGTATCTTCTGCTCAGGATAAAGAAACTTAGCTCATAGGCTCAGGGCTCACCTACGTTTATAGGTCACGGGTCCCCAGGATGGAGCATGGTTGAGGATGAAGGGCCGTGAGAAGGGGGAGCAGCGACCCCTTACTCTCTCTCTCCACTTTTGCCTATTTTATTTCATGCTGAAATCTGTACTGACACACAAGGCTTTTATGGGTTGTCTTATACCAGGAGCAGTAAAGATATTCTCCAGGTTATATATCTATCCCTCGATGTTAGGAAGTTTAAAAAGAGGGTGGAGAGATTATCTCTTTCTTGAATCTTTTTGAATACAGAGAAAAACAAGGCACACTGATCTAAAATATAGTGTGCATTGGGGAGCCCCCAGATATATATTTCCTGAATGATCTTGATCCCAACGTGGGAGCCAGGATGGGGACCACGTCTCACCCTCCATCCATCCCTCTCTTCTTCTCAGCTTGCTCGCCCACGTGGTAACCAAGTGAAATGACAACCTGCTTTAACTCTTGTCGTAAGATCACGTTTTATTTCTTCTATTATTAGGCCAAGTCTTAAAAGGATGAGAGTGGACTGCTCAGGTGCTACTTCGGGCAGCTTCTCTCCAAATTAGTCAGGATCAAAGCTGATTACAGCCTGAGTATTGCCAACTGGCTTTAAGGAGAGCAGGAATTCCCAATCCATCCGGTGAGTTAGGCATGACCGGTGATTAAAGCTACCATATAACTTACTACTTAAAAATCAGCGAGGAGCTGGATTACTCACCTGCTGTCTAGAACACAAACCTCTGACAGGAGGATGTGATGACGGGATGCCCAGGACCCACCTCTTTCTCTCCCACGCCTTCTGTTGCCCTCCTCCCAGTTTTCAACTTGAACACATTAGAAGGTCCCCTGAGTGGAATAGGGCAGGGGAAAGAGGGTCACGTGACCCTCTTCGGAGCACGTTTGGGTTTGGTAACGGTGTTCTCTCTGACCTTGACAGTCTTTCCCAATCAAGGTGCCTGGTAGATGCACTTGATGTGGCTCCTCTTCCCGTTAGTCCCTCCCTCCCCTCTCAAGGCACTTCTCTAAAGTCGTCTTTTGTGCCACGATCAGGCCACCTGCCTATGAAATTGTACTCATTTAAGAAGACGAGCGGCGTAGCCGAAGGAGACTCCGTTTGGAGCCAAAAGACGCAAGTCTTGTCTCCGTGGCTAAAGGCTTTATACCTAGAGCAAGATGCCGCCGACTCTGGGCTTCAGTTTCCTCTCTCGCCACTAGAGGGAGCCACATACTTAGCAATAAACACGAGGGGGCTTGACCAATGGCAAAGGTGGGATACAGAGGGTTAGGGCTGGCTTAGTGAGGGGCGGGGGAGGAGGGGGACGTCCCTGATGGTGGCCCGGTTCGAGCCCTGCTTGGGGAAATAAGATCCCACATGCCACACCGCATGGCCAAAAAAAAAAAAAAAAAAAAAAAAGAAAAATGACGGGGGTAGCGTACTTTGACCAAAATTAGTATATTCTCTTAAAATGGAAACGAGATTTTATATGCTGTTTTTTTTTTAAACTAGCTTTATTGAAGTATAAATTCATATAACATACAACTCACTTATTAAAAATGCACACAGCAATGGTTTTGGTATATTACATTAAAATTTTTTAAAATCGTGGTAAAATATCTATAACATAAAAATTGTCATTTTGACCTTTTCTAAGTATACAGTTCAGTAGTATTAATTACATTCATGTTGTGTAATGATCACCCTATCTATTTCCAAAATTGTTCGTCACTGTAAATAGAAACTCTGTACCATTAAGCAGGGTTCTAATACTTAAAAAAATAAAGCATTTTACAGCGAAGTCTCTAAAGTTACTTGCTATTTGTCTTGTGATGTCTCCACAAATGGAACGTCCAAATCTGGTAAGAAAGGTTTGTGTCGTTTTAACGATGGACTGCTCCACGAATAAGCATTTTATACCCTAAATTATCACTACAGCCACTGAAATGTCTCTGGCTAATTAAGATTGGGGATACATAGAGACCACATGCACCCAGTGTAAATGACTAGACACTTCTTTCTCATTAGGCTTCTCAGGACTGCCTCACTCCTAACTATTAGCGTAAGTATGATTTTATTTCACTATTTCCATTTATTCCAATTTATCAGGAATACTCAGATGGCGTGATTCAATTTTACACACGACGACTGAAAAGGTTGTTTTCCAGAAAGACACTGAAAAATCCAGGTAAGAGATTAACTTCTGGGTGGAATCTCAATCCCAAGGTAAGAAATAACCCAACACAAGGGAGGTGGTATTCTTTTCCATTTAAAAGAAAAAAGTCAGCCCAGCTTTTCAGATTTTTAGTCTGTTGGGACCAGATGCTCACATGTGTGGATTGGGTCCAAAGCTTGTTTTGCACGTGTCACAGTTAAAATGCTTAGATGCTATGGTTTATTTCTGGTCCTTTGCTCCACCATGAAGGTGAGATGCCTTTCAGCCAAGCACAATGCCAGCAGGATGTCAACTATTTCCATTTTTTAAAAAGGGTCAGTAGAAAAATGGTGAAGATAATCTAGTTATTCAGAGGGAAATGGAAATAATAAAATCCTAATTCTTATCAACTTTTCACTACATTTATAGGTGTTTTCTTAGTGAAGGAATGATGGTGTTAAGTGGTGGAAATTTGAGTTCAACATAAATGGAATCATTTTTTTCTGTCTGCCCTTTCCTTGGGGGAGGCACCCAAACTCCAAAATTATTTCTCCTTACTTCTTCAACAGTGCACAAAAATTGCCCTTCTTTCAAGGTTCCATTCATTTGCCAAAAGGAAAACTGGTTCACTAAAAAAATTCATACCAAGGCATGAATATCTAGTTTCTTCTTAGTTAGTTACTTTCCCAGCATCCTTCAAGTGTAGTTAATGTCAGCATCATCTATTACTATGGGATTTGAGTGTAAATCTCCTTGAGGTGGAAGAGTCTTCTCATCTTAAGGCTGAGGCGTGCATTCAAGTACATGATGACGTGGTATTTTGAGGTGGAAAAGGATGCATACTGAAGATGGACCATTGCCTGATAGCATGGGCTTTTCCAGTCTGCTGCAGGGCTGTGTTCTTGCAGAAGGAGCCCAGGGCTGGGCCAAGAGTGGGAAGGACCCTGGATTGATCTCAGCCAGTCTTGCTACTTTTTGGCTGTGTGACCTCACATCTCATGGGCTGTAGTTTATTCTTCTATAAAGAAGGGATAACAATACCTTATTTCTCATGGTTGATGTAAGATGGAATGAGAGAGGGCATGTGAAAGTCCCTACAAAATAGGATTTATATAATGGCTAGTACATATATATGCATTTTTGTTTATACGTAAGCATATTAACTCTGCTGTGATGAATGCTTGAGATAGGAAGTTTACACAGTAGTTTTTTTTCTCGAGGAGATTATAATAAAATCAGGTGGCAGGATCTACACTTTGAAAGATCAATCATGACATAAGAAGTCTGATGACAATTCGATCCACAGTGATATAATCAAGAAATTCTCTCAGTGACAGTGCCCTGAATTGGATCCCCCTTGGGGATGAGTAAGAGGGTCCTTCCCCCATCACTCCCACCCTCACCTCTACTTTCACTCCACCCAGGACTAGGGGTGGTTTAATTTTATTGGATTCGTTCTTGAATGAGACATGCTCTAGCCTTGGGGATATTAAACTGTATTAAAGAAAATCTGGCTACATGATTACTTTTGCTATAATTCATATTTTGGATATTCCTTGGAAACTTTCTTTTTTTTAAAGGTAAAATCAAGGAACTCTGTAGCAAGGGCGCTATCAACAATTCGACCATGCTGGTGCTGGTGAATGCTGTTTACTTCAAGGCCAAGTGGGAAAAATATTTTGACTGTGAAAACACAGTTGATGCGCTTTTCTCTCCAAGTGAGGTACTGTACTAGAGCACACAGTTTTCTAGATATTCCACTCACAATTTCCACTAAGAGTGATTGGCAGTATGTATACTCGAATCTAAAACTTAGGTCTCTGGGTTACAACTTACATTTATAATAAGAGCATTTTGTTATTAATAAAAATCAGTACCTAAATTTGATGAAGCATTTTTGTGCCAGGTGCTGCACTGAGCATTTTCCCTTCATTATTTCACTTCCTCCCCCAAAATAACATTATGAAAATAGGTGTTATTATTAGTCCCATTTAGGAGTTGAGGGGGAAAAAAACTGCAGAAGTTACTTAGTCAAATACATGTGTTAGGATTCACACCTGTGAGTGTTTGCCTCAAAAACCTGTGTTCCTTATTACAAAAAGGCAAATACACACTATACATATTATATATGTTGTATTATGTATATATATGACTTATAACTATGTGTGTATATTATACATGTATAGAAAGAGATCCAATAGGGAGCATACATTTATCTGTTAACATAGGTAATTCAGGGAGAGAGAGATGGTGTTCAACTTTTCTTATTTTTCTGTGTTTTCTAACTTTCCACCATGCACAAGTACTGCTTCCACAATAATAAACGTTGCTTGGAAAAAAAAAAATTAAAAAACAAAACTCATGTTCTAAGCCAGTAGACTGTAAAATGGGAGAAAGGGGAGGGTCAGACCCCAGCCTGGCACTTTCACTGTGTTATTCTCTTAAGCGCTGCACATCTTCATCTGTAGACTGATGACCCCACTGCTATGAGGTTATCATGAGGCTTAAGGTGCCTGGGGAAGTGCCCTTTCCTCTGACAGAAGCCCATGGAACAAGAGTTGTTAATTAACATGTAGAAGCTTATCATTTAACCAAGGCTCCCACTCATGCTTTGATGGGGCCACTCAGGCCAGTAGAGGTAGGGGGTCGTGTGAGGCCACGAGTGGGGCAGGAATGGAAGATGGAGCCGGCAGGGCTGGTTTCCACTGGCGAGGCTGTGTGTAGATGCCTGGATGGACACCCTACCAACAAGTGGTCTTGGGAGCTGAAGAACCTATTAAAACCATGGGAAGATAGGGTATTGGCAAAGTAAGGGCCACCTGGTTAGTGGGCAGAGGACTTTGTTAGGCTGGATCCCTGGTGTGGCTCAGGACTTCCGGGGAAGACCCTTCTCATCTTAATGGAGCCCTGGTTTTCAGGGAAGCTGGGGACCATGTTGGTTTTTGAGCTTATCGTGGCAGTGCTGTGACTTTCTACCTTGTCCTCTACAGAATGAAAAGAAGAGCGTGAAGAGGATGAATCAAATGGGGCTATTTAGAATCAGCTTCCTAGAGGAGCTGAAGGCGCAGGTCACTGAGCTGCGGTATACATCAAGGGGAAGCTCAGCACGATCGTCCTGCTGCCGGCATTCTCTGCAGACAATCTGAAGGGGCTGGAAGAGGTAAATCTTCCTTTTTCACATCTCTACAAAATATTTCATTATAGATCTTCGGGGAACAGCACTCTCTACCATCTACCATCTTGAGGAAGGATGGTACCTGAGCTATCAGAGAAGCAAAGAATATATAAAAATCTGAATTCAGTGAGATATTTATTTCTCCTTTGTTGAGAACTAAAGAACAAATGCCAAAATTATTGGATACGACTTTCCTCTGTAATCTCATGGTTCTCTGCAGTCGTTTTTCCAGACCAAAGGATCTGGATGCCGAGTAACTGTAGAATTGCTACAAATGAGACAAATTTTCCTTTTTCCTGAATATCCTGACTTCTGGCTCTAACTCACAATATTTTTCTGTAGCTCAGTTAGAGACCCTTTAGGCGAATCCTCTTTTTTGGTGCACGTGCCTTGACAGAAGTGGAGATGCTGATGTTGAAATAGATTGCTTGTGAGGTAGGAATTAATAAAGGCTGGGGAAGCTCAGCCTGGCGGGCAAAGAGATAAAGATAGAGGGAGAGTGAAAGTGAGAGAGAAATACAGGGAGATGGGAGAACAGGTGTAACAATGAGAATAATAACCATTATTCAAAATTTATCATGTGCTAGCACTATGTTAAGTACTTTACATACATTATTTTCTTTAATCCTTGCAAAACCCGAATGGTATTATCTCTGTTTTATAGAAGAGGAGGTTGAACTTCAGAATATTAAGGCTTGGTCAAACTCACCCAGCTTAATCAAGCGAGCTTTGCTGGGCTTTGAACACTAGCCTGTCAGACACCAAAGAACACAGGAACCCAAATTTTCCTATAACTTTTAAATAGGAAAGAGATTTGCTTGGAGGTGTTTTGAGTGAAATCAGAGGATTTTGAGGCTTAGGGAAAGACCTTGAGGACGGTTGCCAACTATGGAGATAGACTCAGGCCCTTTGAAGTATTTGGGGCATCCTTGCAGGCACATCCTCTGACCCGAACATGATTTTCTTCCTCTTGAGGCTTGAAAGGAATATCACTTATGGAAAACTCGTGGCCTGGAGCAGTTCAGAAAATATGTCAGCAAAAAGTGTAGCTGTCTCCTTCCCCCAGTTCACCCTGGAAGACAGCTACGATCTCATTCCTGTTCTACGGGACATGGGTATCACAGATACCTCTGATGAAGCAAAGGCTGACCTTACTGGAAACTCCCCAAGTCCCAGTTTGTACCTGTCAAAAGTTGTCCATAAAACCTCTGTGGAGGTGGATGAAAATGGTATCCAGGCAGCCGCAGCCAGTGGTGGTGTTGGCAAGGAATTGTCCTTACCATCGTGGGAGACGTTTAATGCTAATCACCCTTTTCTCTTTTTCATCAGACACAACAAAACCCAAACCATTCTCTTCTATGGCAGGGTCTGGTCTCCTTGAAAGGAGCACATTATTTAGTACTTGGGAGCTGGAAGAAAGTGGCAATACAATCTTCCCCTGGTATCACATGGGCATTTGTGTTTTTGCTGATATCTAAAGCGGACGGAATTCTAGCACAACTCCATGCTCCCTTCCTCCAGCCACTGGTCCTCACTTGTCCTGACCTTTCTCTCACCCTGTAGCAGATTTTCATCTCAGTCCATTAGTATCAAAGGGTCCTTGCTCCCTCCCTAAGCCTTCACCACCCTAAGCTTTCAAGCATATAAATTCACCCCCTGTGACCTGAAGGTCAACGTAATTGAGGAAGATATTGATTCTAAGTTACTGACCTCCTTATGAAGGAATCCTGAAAGTTCAAGTCATTAGACCACATCTAGGAAATAGCAAACTCAGAAAACGCTTTACCATGGGTGGCAAGAGAAAATGTTTCAGTGGGATCTGTTTTGGAAACTCAGCTCTATTTCTGCAGCAGTTGAAATCCTGGTGCATCAGTGGGCGAGACGCCCCGCCTCTTCCTCTTCCGTCTTCTGCTGCACGGAGGGTGTCCCATGAGGGGCTTCTCACTTGGGCTTAGGGGGGATTTCAGTGACAGCGCAAGGGTGTAAGACTCCCCAGCCAACGTGCGTTTTGCACAGAGCAGAATGGTATTCGTCTTGTGAATCTGACATTGACTCAGGAGAGTGGTGAGTGGATTGAAAAGAGACGAGTTTCAGTTTTCCTTATAGAGTCTCCTACGCCATCATCATGAAACGCTTCCCCTGTCTCTTCTTCACCCCCATCCTCAGAGAATTCTCCTCTGGAGTTACTCCTAAATACCCAGCATGTTGAGGGTGGGAGAGAAGCGCTGCCCTCTCTGTGGGCTCCCCATTCTCCTCTCTCTGTCCTCTGGCCACGTGGACCGATTTGTCCTCCCAGAGGTCTCATGAGAGTAGGCCTGGGCATGATGTTCAGGGAAACCCTTGTCAGGAGGGCTATTGGCGTCCTCTCAACTGAAAGCCTGACAACAGAGTGTTCAAGACTCCAGGACCCGAGGACCTTTGTTCTCGGATGTGTTGGTCCAAGTTCTGGAGCTCTGCCTCAGTTGCACATTCTGGAATGACAACTGACACACCTAACTCAAGGAATCGGTCAGTTTCTCTTCCGTAAAGGTGAATTTCTGGTCTTGGTTGTGGCCCAGTTTCCCTGCCCTGTGACCGTCCTCCTCCCAGTTGCCACTGTGTTGGTTAAATGTGGCTGTAGCAGTTTTTAAAGGAAAAGGTAGGTTAACTTCACCTGCTCTCCTGCCAGCCCGCCCCTAGTTCTCTCACTAGTGTTTTCGTTGTGCTGGAGAAGACAACTGTCATGTTCTTCATAGAGGCTTCTCATGGTCAAAACTTGTTCATGGTATAAAATTTTCTCATTGGTAACATAAGGCTGTTATTCCTGGACTTTACCCAGAATGCATGTGCCACACATCAAATTTATCTCAGATAATCAAAAACATAGTCTCTCCTGCGGTTCCTTTTGGGAATAATGTTTTGAGGGCTGATTCCGTACTGACCTGGCACCACAGCTGGACACTGAGTGAATAACCATGACCTATATTATAGGTCTGGCTTTGTCTGGCATTGCTTTTGTTCTTATTGTTTTCCTTGATAAGCATATTTTCTCATTTGTATTGGTATTTTTCAGAATTTTAATCATGAGGGGAAAATGAATCTATTTACAATAAAGAGAAAGTGTGATGCTTAAATCTTTCTGTAAGTCAGTAAACACATTATTTTTAATGATCTGTGATTGATTAAAATGTTTCCTAGTGAATAAAGCACTTTTGTCATTAGTTAAAATGTGTTTGATGTGTTACCAACTGACTTTTTTTAGTGACATAAATACTTTAAAGTTCATCTAAAAATGTAGAAATACATATGCTATAAAGCTAACAATTCTTCTCAGTTATGTAAGAATAATATATCTTGTGCCAGTAATAATTTTTTCCCCAACTTTCCACCATAATTACATACGAAGGCACACAAAAAAGATGAAAACTCACAACAATTCTGAAATCTAAGAGTGATGGCGAATGGATCATTATAATAAGGGGAACGTTTCTGCTGACTACACGTTGATGGGGCTGGATGGAAAGGCGTGGTTGAGGGGTGACCTAATCATGCCCCCGCTGTGTCAGCCTGCCTTGTTTTCTTCCTAGAACTGCCTTCCACTGAATTCAGAAACACAAGATCTCTGCCAGTCTCAGCATGGGGCACCCATCTCTCTACTTCACACTTGCTGCTGTCTCCCAGCCTCTGCCTTTCTAATCAATCTGTTTTCTTTCTGCAGACATTGAAAGACTGAATGACACTCCCCACGTTTGACTCGGAGGAAGGTGAGGACAGGCATTGGTGCTTTCCATCCTAGGCAGTTTAGTCATTGCAAGTGAAGTCCTTTTGTTGCGACAAGAATAAATAGAGCCCTGGTGGCGGTGTTCTTGGGTTTGTATCGTTCACCTGCCCTCTCTGTTGAGGGTGTCAGAGAGTCAGGCCATCCAGAGAGGGGAGGGTTCTAACTTAGTGCCACAGAACCACACGAGAGGGACGCCTATGAGACGCTGGGAATTAAGCTCAAAATTAGGATCCCTTTGACTCTTTATTCTTCTCACACCAGCAAGGATAGAAAGGAATGAAAATGTGCCATTTGCAGAGACATGGATGGACATAGAGACTGTCATACAGAATGAGGTAAGTCAGAAAGAGAAAAACAAGTATTGTATAATATAGCTTACATGGGGAATCTAGATAAATGATACAGATGAATTTATTTGCAAAGCAGAAATAGAGACATAGACGTAGAGAACAAACATATGAATACCAAGGCGGGGAGGAGGGTGGCTTGAACTGGGAGATTGGGATTGACATATATACACTATTGATACTATGTATAAAATAGATAACTAATGAGAACCTGCTGTATAGCACAGGGAACTCTACTCCGTGCTCTGTGGTGACCTAAATGGGAAAGAAATCCAAAAAAGAGGGGATATATGTATAGGTATAGCTGATTCACTTTGCTGTACAGCAGAAACTAACACAACATTTGTAAAGCAATTATTTTCCAATAAAGATAAAAATAAAAATAAAAAAAACTTAAGGGCTTCCCTGGTGGCACAGTGGTTGGGAATCTGCTTGCCAGTGCAGGGGACACGGGTTCGAGCCCTGGTCTGGGAAGATCCCACACGCCATGGAGCAACTGGGCCCATGAGCCACAACTACTGAGCCTGCGCGCATCTGGAGCCTGTGCTCCGCAACAAGAGAGGCCGCGATAGTGAGAGGCCCGCGCACCGTGATGAAGAGTGGCCCCCGCTCGCTGCAACTAGAGAAAGCCCTTGCACAGAAACGAAGACCCAACACAGCCATAAATAAATAAATAAATAAAATTAAAACAACAACAACAACAAAAAACTTAAAAAAAAAAAGAGTGACCAGTGGGGACGGAGAACTCAAAGAGCAGGATGAGTATGAGGCAGGCAGCCATTGTGGCGGCAGGATTGGGCACTTCACTAGGAGCAGACGGGCAGGTGTGCATCTTTCTGCCCCTGCCTTGTGCTACACCACAGAGTGACATAGGTCTCTGCCTCCAGGCTGGAGCAAGTAAGTGTGTCTGGGCATAGAGGCATCCCAGTGCCGCCAGAAGGCTGTCCGTATTGAAGAGGAGGACAAGTTCCCACTCAGGGGTTATGAGCTCCTAGTACCCTTGCCTGGAAGCCCACGCAGCCTCTCCCGCTCCTAAGTTGCCAAAGCAAATTGTGGTAGCCGCAAAAACGCGTTCGTAGACGGTCTAATGAGGAGTCTCAAGTAGAGAGACAAGCATATAACCGAGATCACCAAATGGTTGGGGGAAATAACCACTTGAAAGAAAAACAACCTCCAAAGAGTTAATCGGTCGAACAAGAGACATCAAAAAATACGAAATAAGAACAGGGGATTATTAAAATATTCATTTAGCGTTCCTGGAAATAAACGTCGTTATTACAAAAGGTCAGTAAATTGACTGAGGAACACAGCTGAAAAGTCAGTTGGCAGATTTGATCCGTGGAATTCTACAAAACTATAGAGTAAAAAGATAAAGAGAGAAAGTACTTTGTTAAGAGCCCTGCAAGGTAGTTGAAGAAGTTTCAGCATTTATCAGTGAGCATTTCAGGAACAGAGAGAGCTGAGGGGAGAATGTACTCAAAGATCATCAGAAAAGAAAATGTAGAGAATTAAAAGCAAATTCATGCAGGCTGAAAGGGCCCATTGAGAACTTATGCTTCCACACTGTGGCAGAATTATGGAAGATCAAGGAAAAAAGTAAGTGTTCCAGAAGCACTGTGAGTTAGAAGAAATATAATTCATAAAATGGAACAGGAATCAGATTGAGTTTAGGATTCTCTTTGTCTCTGCCAGAAGACAGAGCAATACTTTTAGGTTCTGAGAGAAAAAAAATTATGAAACGAAAATATGTACCAGTAGAAACTGTTATTCAAGCGTGATGGTAAAGGCATGACTAGGGACCCTAAGTTTAGTACCTGCAAACTTTAGCCTAAAAGAATATCTGCTCTACTCCAAAAAAATTTAAAAGATGAATTGGAGAAGAAAATGTGGGATATGAGGAGTGATGCCAACAAAGGAACAAAAAAAGAATAAAACATTATTTAAGCCTAAATTAGAATTGACAAATTAAGATTCAGATGATCTCAACATGAGAGGTGGGAGATGGTGGGATGAGGAGTGAGGAGGGAACTAGAGGCATAGGAATAAAACCTCTTGTTATAGTTCAGGGGACGGTGGGGAGAATAGATGATCCCTACATGTTAATAGGAAATTATGTTCAGTATTTGTGTTAAACCTAAGGATGACCAGTTGCAGAACTAGGATAGGCTGCATAACTGCCAAAACATGAGGTGGCAAAAAGAATGAAAAACACTTGATCAACTCAAAGAAATGTGAAAAAAGAAGAAAAGACAAGAAAGCATGGCAATACATAAAACAAGATGGCAAATAAGTCCAAATATGACTAGTCCCAAGAAATGTGAATGAGTTAAATTGGACAGTAAAGACATACTGAATTAAAAATACAAATATTTATTTATAGGCTATTTATAGGAGACAATAATAACAATAATAAGATTAAAATAAAGGTAGAGAAAAAGAGATACTAGAGAAATATTAACAGGAGGGAAGTGAGAATAGGAACAATATCAGATAAACACCTAATCAAAGTCTAAAACAATAATAGGGATTAAAGATAAATGTTTCACTTTGATAAAAGATGCCATTTATCAAAAACAAAAAATGATATCACTTAAGAGTATAATTTCTAAATACAAATAGATACAAATAAAGGAAGAAATTGAAAAATCAACAAAAATAGTGAATAACTTTAATACATTTTTTTCTACATAGCAATTCAAGTAGGAAAAAAAGCTACTCACAGGAAAATGTAAAACTTTTAATGCACTTATTAGAAAACAAGAAACAATTAAAACACTAATTAAGATATTCCCCCCGGAAGTTTAAAAAGAGAACAATACACTTAAGCCCCTGTAAAGGTGAAAAGAGTGAAAATAAAGGCAGAGATTTAAAAAAATGGAAGACAAAAGCTTAAAAAAGGAATTCGAGGTATGATAAAAAGAAAGACTATAAAGACATTAACGAACAATCTAGGAATAAGAAGTGACATGTTATTTTGGGTTTGTGAAGGTTTATCTTTAGAGGAAATTCCTAGGAGCAAAACTGCTGGGACAAAATGCTATTATTGCCTATGTGACTTTGTTAGCTATTGCTGAATTCATAGCATAACGGCTATACCATAGCACTCCAATTAGCAATGTGTGTAGGTGCTTGTTTCCTTATAAACATGCCCACAGAATGCTGTAAAACCTTTGGATTTTTGCCAAACAGATAGACAAGAAAAGATATATTAGTATAGATTTAATTTGGGTATCTCTTGTTTTGAATGAACTTGAGCTTGTTATCATATGTTAAGTCTTTTTTTATCTTTTCCTGTGTAATATCTATTCATATTTTTTGACTGTATTTATGTAGGTTTTTTTCCCCTTGATGTTGTCAACTTAAAAAAAAAAAGCACAACGTGAGGGTTGTGAGTTAAGTTTCATCTGGGGCAAAATGAGGACTGTAGCCTGGGAGACAGCAACTCAGATAGCTCTGAGAAACGGCTCCAAAGAGGCAGGGGTGAAGGCCAGTATATACGTGATTTTGGTGAAGGCAGCCCATATTTTTTGCAGAAGGTTTCTGCTAGTCATGAGGAGCAGTCATCACCATGAAGGATTTTAGTGTTTTTCTGGAAATGAGGAGATACAAGAATTGGGCTCATAAAATTGGCTCCTGAAAATATCTAACTATCTGAAGACCTGTTCTGCCAGTTTTTCCCAGAGCAGAGCGCCTCATTTCTGCTCTCCACCCTGAACTCCTGGCAGGGGGTGTTGAAGGTCAGCAGCAGCAGCAGCAGATGATTTAATCCTCGTAGAGGCAGATGGCAAGTGCCCATGGCGAGTGCCAGTTTGTAGCTGACAATGTTTAAGAGCTCCTTATGAGTTAGGAAAATTAACTCTTCACGTTAGAATTAGCAAAAACTATTTCTTGGGTTGTCATTTCTCTTTGACATTACTTATCATATCTATTTTTCCTTTGGCCAAAAAAAAAAAAAAAACCCAAAAACTAAATTAAAATTTTTTCATAAGCTGAATTGATCAATCTTTTCCTTCATTGCTTCAGGCTTGCCCCACATCCAGGCTGTAAAAGAATTTACCCATTTTTCCCCCCCATTACCTATAAGATTTCAGTTTAAAAAATTTAGATGTCTGGTCCAAATGGAATTTGTTCTGGCGTAGGAGGTGAAGTATGGATCCAATTTTTATCTTTTTCCAAATGGCTATCCAGTTGTTCCAATACCAGAATTTGAGGTACCACATTTATTAGACATTAAATTTCTGTATGTGCTTCCTTCTTTTTATGAACTTTTTGCCCTGTTCCATTGGTCTGTCTACCCATGTGCCAGCATCACAATATTTTAATTATAGAGATTTTATTGCTTTCCTTTTCAAAGTTTTTCTACGTATTCTTATTTGCTTATTTTTTCATATGAACTTTAGAATCGTTTTGTCGTGCTGTTTACTATTTTTTCTCTTTTGAATTTTTCCTTATGGTATTTAGGAAAGTTTGTATTTTTTTGTTTTAGATGTTGCTTTTTATCATTACATAATGACATTACACTTTTTAACTTGCTTAGGTTTTTATTATTTTTAAATGATATCTTCTGACTCTCATCTATTACCGGGGCAATAACCAATGGACTTATTTGACCTTCTCATTTTTTTCTAGCATCTTCTCCCACATTTTGAGTCGTGTTATTTCTGCTTTGGTGGAACATATGAAACTTAGAGTATTTACATGTTACTTTTCCACCCTTATCCCCGAATTTGTTTTAGTCCTAGAGCTACAATAAAATATATTCATGCTTACTACTACCAGCTTTTTGCTGAATCTTCCCCAATCATTTTTGCTGTTTTTGGATGAAGCTTATCCTCTGGTAAATATCTCAAGAAGGGCTAACAAATATAATATTCTTGAAACCCTTGACTGTTTAACACTGTTTCCCTATGGTCTTCTTTAAAAAATTAATTTATTTTTTTTTAATTGGGTTGTAGTTGTTTACAACGTTGTGTTAGTTTCTGCTGTACAGCAAAGTGAATCAGTCATACGTATACATATATCCCCTCTTTTTTGAATTTCCTTCCCATTTAGGTCACCACAGAGCATTGAGTAGAGTTCCCTGTGCTATACAGCAGGTTCTCATTAGTTATCTATTCTATACATATTAGTTTATATATGTCAATCCCAATCTCCCAATTCATCCCACCCCCCCTTTCCCTCCTTGGTGTCCACATGCTTGTTCTTTACCTCTGTGTCTCTATTTCTGCCTTGCAAACAGGTCCATCTGTACCATTTTTCTAGATTGTAGAGACGTGGATGGACCTAGAGACTGTCAAACAGAGTCTGACGTAAGTCAGAAAGAGAAAAACAAATATCGTATAATCTCTGTGGTCTTGATTCATAAAAGGGAACTTGCTGGGATATAAGATTTTTGGTTTGGATTTACTTTGAGTTTCTTTAAATATTGTTCCACTGATTTGTATGTTGCTCTCAAATCTGATGTCAACCTGATTTTCTTTACTTTATAACGAGTTGATTCACACCACCACCCCCCCTCCCCCCGGACCCTGCACACCCTCGGGAGATGGATGTTAAAGACTAATCCTTTTTCTAAAATACGCCTTAGACTTGGTTGTTCAGGGTCAATTTCCCAGGTACACTGTAGGCCCTTTCAATATGTAGATTCAGGATTTATTTTAATTTGGAACGCTTTCTTGGATGATAGTTCTAAATATTATTTCTCCTCCACTGTTTTATTTTTGTGTTTAGAGACTATACATATTTAGACTTGCTTGGTTTCTATTTCTAACCCAATCTCTCTGTTCCTTTGACTCCTTCTTTACTTTGTTTTCCTGCTCTAGGCTATTTTTATTTCTCTTCTCTATGTTCCTTATTGTACTTTCTCCTATAGACGACTTGTTATTTCATCTGATTACTGAGATGATTTTATTTCTATACTTTCTTGGGTTCAGACAGATCTCCTGACACATCTTCCTTTTTGTTATTGTTGCTGTTGATTTCTATTCTGAGTTTTTGACATGATGATTTGTAGCATTCATCGTGTTTACAATTGCTTTACAAATGATATTTATTTTGTAAGGTAGCTTTATGTTGTAGCTTTTTTTTTTTTTTTTTTTTTTTGCCTCGTGGTTGATTTCTTGGAGAATATTTTCATCAGCTGAAAAGTTTTTGATTTTCACTCTTTTCTTCTTAAAGTAGTTTTACATATTTGTTGAGCACCTTTTTCTGTTCATATTAAAATGTGTAGGATTTTGGACTAAAAATGACAGGTAACTTTGCAAAGGCAATTTGGGTTCCTCACTGCTTTTTGGTTCAAGGGTGCCCTCTTCAGTTGGTTAAGTTCAGCTTTTAAAACAAATGGTGCCTTATTGCTAGACTTGTTGATCTGAGCTATGTGCACAGAGATTTGAAATTATTCTGAGGAACGGTTTCCACCAGAGGAATAAACATTGGTAAAGAGAGACCAAGCCATTATTCAGAGACTTTATGATCATTTTTTATGGAAAATCTAAGTGAATTAGCTGACAATTTACCTAATAAGAAAGTTCTTTAAGATGTTCAGCTAGATATCCAAAATTAAAAACAAAACAAAAAAAACCAGTAATAACTATTGGCAAGTTCAATGTTTTATTTAATTCATAAAACTCAATTCTATTTGAGATTTTTCTTATTACTTATTTGTTTATTTATAGTATGCATCTCCCTAATAGAATGTGAATTTAATGATAGAAGGGATCTTTTATGTTTTATTCATTGATGTACATCAGTACCGAAACCAGTATGTGTCACAGAGAAGATGCTCAAAAATATGTGTTGAATAAATGAATGAATGGAAAAACCAAAGAGCTTCTTCACAAGCATATCAAAACAATAAATATCTATGAATAAATCTAACAAGAAATGTGTTTTTGTGATGAATAACACAATATGGAAATATTATTTTTAATATTTTATATAAAAATATAGCTCAATGAATTATCAAAAAGTGAACATCCATTAAACCACCACTCAGGTAAAGAAACAAAATATTATCATCACCTAATCCCTCCTTGTGTCTCTTTCCAATGATTATTTCCTTCATCCTCCTTAAAATATAACTAGTATGTTGACTTGTATCACCATAATTTAGTTTTGCCTTCTTTGGAATTTTATCTATGTAGAATCAGAGTATGTATTCTTTTGCATTTGGATTTTCTTGTTTAATGCTGTTGGTGAAATTCATCCATTTGTTATCTGCAGCTTTATTTCATTCATTGTCATTGCTATGCAGTATTTCAGTATGTGAATGTACCATCCTTTACTTTATATGGTTGTACATGCCTCTTGGTACCCGTGAGCACATACTTCCGTTGGGTGTACACCTGAGGTGGAATTGCTGGTCATAGGGTATGTGTATATTTAACTTTAATAATGTTTTTTGAATAATGAAAGCTTTTAACTTTTATGTAGCCAATTTATTAATCTTTACCATTAATGTAAATACTTTTGTTGTGTTTCATGTAGTTCCGCAATTCACTTAGAATTGATGTTTTGTATATGGTATGAGGCAGTAGTTAAGACTTATTTTTACCCCATACGATCATCCAACTGACTCAGCATCAAGATTTATTTTTACCACATACGATCATCCAGCTGACTCAGCATCATTTATTGAAAACTCAGCTCTTTCCCCACTGCTCTGCAGCAACGTTTTTTAAAAAAGTCAAGTGTGCACATATAAGTAGACACTTTTCTGGGCCTTTGTTCTGGCCTACCCTTTGCCAAAACAACACTTAATTATTTAATGGCAAGTCTTGCCATCTGATAGAACAGGTCTTACCTCCTCCTCCTTCAGGAATATTTTGCCTATTCTTGGTCCTCTGCTATTTCATATAAATTTGGAATCAGCTGGTCAATTTTTTGAAAATGAAACCTCTTGGGATTTCATTTGAGATTGTAATAATCCATTTTGGAAGAACTGACATCTTTAGAATACTGAGTCTTCCAAACCATGAATAAAATACATCCTGCTGTTTGCTTAGATCTTCTTAATGTTCCTATATTACGTTTGATCTTTTTCTACATACAGCCTAGCACATCTTTCATTTTTAATAAGTTTGAGATGCTTTTTGATATTCTTTTAAATTGTACATTTAAGAAATTTTCAATTTCTAACTGTATGTTGCTAGTACATTAAAATATTTGATTTTTTTGACTACTGACCTTGCATTCAGCAATTTTGCTAAACTCACTTTTTAATTCTTATAAAGTATGTGTTGATTCCTTTGTGAATGATAATTTTGTTTTTTCATTTTGAGTGTCTTGAAACTTTTAATTAACTAATGAATTAATCAATCAATTGCCTTATTGCACTTGCTAGGATCTTTGGTTCAGTTTTGAATGGAAATAGTAAGAGTGGGCATACTTGTTCTGTTTTTGATCACAAACAGAATGCTGGTTTTCTCTCTCTCTCTTTCTGCATTTCTTTCTACGTATAAACTCCAGTGAAGAACATGTAAGATAAGCATGTTTCTTGCTCAATATGTAAAGATGCCAATGTCTGCTGCATTTACGTGCCAGTTCTGAAGAGTCCCCATCTAAATTCCCAGAGGGTTTTTCGTAGGCCTTTCCCCATTTTCAAATCAACTCAGTCATACCTGGCCCACTGGAGAAAATACTCCCACGACATCCTACTCTTTTTTAAAAATTTTATTTATTTATTTATTATTATTCTTATTATTCTTTTGGCTGTGTTGGGTCTTCGTTTCTGTGCAAGGGCTTTCTCTAGTTGCGGCAAGCGGGGGCCACTCTTCATCGCGGTGCGCGGGCCTCTCACTGTCGCGGCCTCTCTTGTTGCGGAGCACAGGCTCCAGACGCGCAGGCTCAGTAGTTGTGGCTCACGGGCCCAGTTGCTCCACGGCATGTGGGATCTTCCCAGACCAGGGCTCGAACCCGTGTCCCCTGCATTGGCAGGCGGATTCTCAACCACTGTGCCACCAGGGAAGCCCCATCCTTCTCTTTATATCAATCCATTATTTCACCAAGGCTTCAATATCTTCATCTGCTCACATCATATGCCAGTCAACCCGAGCAGCCATTGAAAGCTCACTAGCCGTTTAAGGGCTCAGAGCAGCAAGATATTTAGGAGAGAGAGATATGCAGTGGTGTGAAAAAGTTTACATTAAAACAAGAAAAATGGATATTCAATGTGATTGCAACTGTATAATATATATTATATTATGTATTAATATAATATAAATTATATCATAATATTATAGTTATATATAATTTATATACAATAGTATAGAAATTATATATAATACATATGTAGACAAAGATTAGAGGGGAATAGTCAAAAATGAAATAATATATATCGATAGAGTAAGAAATGACTTATTTCTCACCTTTAAAAATTCATTTAATGCTACTGAGTTTTCATACATACACAGATAATTTAAATAGAGAAATATAAGACAAGTGCCTGGTATATAAAGATAACAGCTGAGTGAAATGAAATTTCTATTTTCATTTGTTACTCAAACTAATGATTTCTGACTGATATACATTAGCGTTACACTGTTTCAAATTTTTATTGATAATCATGCCATTTTTCCCTCCTTTTTTTTCTTAATAGATTATAGATAAAATAACTCCCAAGAAATTAATAGAATGGACTAGCCCAGGGCATATGGAAGAAAGGCATATGAACTTGCACTTGCCGCGCTTTGCAGTGGAGGCTAGTTGCGACCTGGAGGCCGTCCTGACAGCCATGGGGATGGAGGACGCCTTCAGCCAGCAGAAAGCTGACTATGATCCGGGAACGTCCTCACGCTCCGGGTCGCATGCCCACAAGTTCCTGCACAGGCCCTTCTTGGTGGTAACCGAGGAAGGTTCGGAGGCTGCAGCTGCCACCAGTGTGGGCTTAGCTGTCACATCTGCGCCAGATTATGAAAATTTTCACTGCAATCACCCTTTCCTGTTCCTCATCAGGCACAATGAGTCCAACAGTGTCCTCTTCTTTGGCCGATTTTCTTCTCCTTAGGACAGTCAATGCCCTGGCATAAAACAACCACTACCACCGGTGTTAGAGCATTAATAAGATTACGGAAATAGACCATTCTCTTAAAAATCCTTTTACTTGAATTCCAAGTTTACCATCAAAATCAATGATTAATGACTGTAATAGTGTGTGTATTTATAATGTTCCTTGCAACTGAAATGTTCTTTTGTTTGTGACATGCATATAGTAAGTCAAATCAAGGCTCCTTAATACTCTTCCATTGATTTCTTCTGAAAGTAAATCAGTGTCTTGTAGTTTTGTGCACTAATGGAGAGAAACAGTCTCTTCAACAAAGACTATGGGCTCGTGATTTTGAGACTCCCACCAGTTCTAATATTTTGGTAGATTATAATACAGGAGTAAAAGAAAACAAAAATTTACTCAATTCATGTCTTACTTTTTTCTTTCTCAGCAAATAGTGTGGCAAACTGAACATAAAAAAGAGAATTTAGAAACACATTAGCAAAACATAAAAACTCAAAAGCCAAAGCAAAATAAAATAAAACAATAAACCAGGCAGAGAGGATTCCCATATTTTCGTCCTCTGTTCTAACAGTAGATTATCCATTGTCAGTTTCATAAGCATTTTGATGTTGTGAAATAAATGTGATCATAAAATAAATTGCACTCATTTTAAGCCTAGAACTTGATGAGTTTTGATAAATGTGTACACTCGTGAAAACACCATCACACCCAAGATACGGAACATATGTGTCATCCTCCAAGGTTCCCTTGTTCAGCTTCCCAGTCAATTGCCCCTGTACAACTCCTGCCCAGGCAACTGCTGATGTGCCTTCAATCACTACAGGGTAGATTTGTCCTTTCTAGAGTTTCATTCAAATGGATTCATGTAGTGTGTCCTTTTTCTGTGTCTAGCTTCTTTTGCTCAGCACTGCGTTTTTGAGACTCGTTGAAGCAGTTGGGATATCAGTAGTTGGTTACTTTCTACTGACAAACA
The DNA here is from genome assembly GCF_009873245.2 of Balaenoptera musculus. NCBI lineage: Eukaryota > Metazoa > Chordata > Mammalia > Artiodactyla > Balaenopteridae > Balaenoptera > Balaenoptera musculus. The sequence goes on from NC_045798.1 coordinate 77,960,223, forward strand.
GTATTGCATCATCTGGATAAACCACATTTTGTTTACCCATTTACCCACTGATGGGCATTTTTGTTGCTTCCAGTGTTTGGCAACTATGCATAATGCTATTACGCACATTTGTGTATATAAGTCTTCGTGTGAACATGTACTTTCCTTTCTCTTGGGTAGATACCTAGGAGTGAAATGGCTGGGTCTTATGGTGAGTACATGTTTAAACAAACTGCTTAGGTGTTCTCCCAAGTGCTTGTACCGTTTCCTACTCCTACAAGCAATGTATGAACGGTCCAGTTGCTCTGCATACTCACCAGTAGGTGGTGTGGCCAGTCTTCTTCATTATAGCCATTCTAGTGCATGTGAGGGTGGTATCTCATTGTGGCTTTAATTTATGCATTTCCCTTATGACTAATGATGTTGGGCATGTTTTCATGTGCATATTGGCCCTATGTATATCTTCTTTTGTGAAGTGTCTGTTCAAATCTTTTGCCCATTTTTATTAGATTGTTTATTTTCTTATTATTGAGGTATAATTATTTATAATATATTCTGAATAAAAGTTCTCTGTCAGATATATGGATTACATTTTATTGATGGTGTCATTGAAAGCTGTTTTAAATTTTAAAGGGGTCCAGTTCATTAAATTTTTTCTTTTATGGTTTCTTTTTTTTTTTCTTATTTAAGAAATCTTTGCCTATCTTAAAGGCACATTCAATTGTTCCAGCATCACTTGTTGAATAGACTATTTTTACCCCCAATGAATTAATTGCCTTGAAAACTTTGTGACATGTATGTGTGTTGGATCTGTTTCTAGATCCTGTCTTCTTCCAATGATCTATGTTTCTGTCACATGTCACTACCTCTCCATCCCTGATAATGGCCCTTGTCCTGAAGTTTAATTTGTCTAATAATAATATAACCACTTAAGCTTTCTTATGGCTAGTGTTCACATGCTATGTCTTTTTCTATCCTTTCAGTTAACCTATTTGTGTCCTTATATTTAAAGTGAGGTTTTTTGTTTGTTTGTTTGTTTTTAAGTAGACATCATAGACTGAGATGTTGTGGTCTACATACCATTTTGCCTCCATGGTAAAATGGACACCCCACCAAAAAAAAAAAAAAAAAAAAAATTGGTTGGACATTGAGATGAATGATTCCACACCTGCACCAAGAAGGTATGAAGAGATTTATTACTCATGTAATGAGGCTTTCTGGGGAGCACATGGCAGTGTCCCTGGCTGCCAAGAGCCAGGAGGGCTTTTACTGTGGTTGAGTTGGGCTTGGGTAAGGGTTCCTGTGCATGGTAAGGGCTTGCTTGGTTTGCACTTCCTGCAGGTACCAGGGGAGGGAGCCGAAGGCTTTCCTCACCAGCTGGCTCAGCCATAGGTTAGAGGGAAAGAAAAAGGGGTGGGACTTGAACACTGTGAGCAGTCAAATATCAAAAATGAATAGGACTCTTTATTATACTGGCTCCTGCTTTTTTGATGTAGTCTGACAGTTTCTATCCTTTTAAGAGTGTTTGGACCATTGGGGTTTGCTGTAATTATCTTGTGTTTGGGTTTAAATCTACCGCATTGCCATTTGTTTTCTGCTTTTCTCATTTGTTTGTTCTTCTACTTTCCTTCCTTCCCTGACTTCTTTCTGATTATTTTTAGCCTTCCATTTCATCTCCACTACTGACTTCCTAGTGGTTGCTTTAGAGTTAATACTATCCATATTTAGCCCCTCATAGGCTATCTTAAGGAAATACTGTACCATTTAATTTTTAATATGACAACTTTACAATAGTGTACTTCTACTTCTCCTGTCCTTTGTGCTATTGTAATTATAGATTTGAGTTCTACATTTCTTATAAAACCCACAATAGATTGCTATTCTTTTTGCAATTAAACAGTTAATTATCTTTTAAAGATGAGCAAAAATGTCTTTTATATTTACCCCCAATTTCCCATGTTGGTCACTCTTCATTCCTTTGTGTAAATCTAAGTCTCTATTTGGTATCATTTTCCTACCACCTGATAAAGTTTTGTGAGGCAATTCAAGCAACTCCTTGACGAGAAGTATGGAGGTGATCTGACTCCTAGGGGCACGTGTGATGGACCCATGGGGTCACACAATTGGACTTTTCCTACCTTGCTTGAGACTCTGTATTCCCAAGTAGAAACATAAAAGAGAAAGCAGGCATAATTTTTAAACCTGTGATGTTCAATAGTGTAGTCACCAGCCATGTGAGGCTACGTTACATTTAGATTAATTAAAGTGAAAAATTCAGCTTCTGTATTAGTTATCTGTTGGTGCATAAAAAATTATACCAAAATGTGGCAGCTAAAAACAATAAGCATTTCTGATCTCACATTTCCTGTGGGTCAGGAATATGGGCAGAGCTTAGCATCAGGTGCTTAGAAGAAAACAGAAACTCCTCTTTTCTGTTACCAAACACAAGTTTGTGTACCCCATGCAGAGTGAGGCCAAACAAACTGAAAGTATGGAGTTTGGAGCAGAGAAAGGTTTAGTGCAGGATAAGCAAGGAGAATGGATGGCTTGTGCTAAAAAAAACCCTGAACTCCCTGAAGGTTTTCAGGGAGTTTTTTTTTTTTTTTTTTTTTTTAGGGAGAAGTTTTTATAGGCAAAATTTGGGGCGAGAGCTGCAGTGTGTGTGACTTTCTTTGGATTGGTTGGTTGTGAGGTAAAAGGACAGCACTCTAGAAAAATTTTGCTCAGCCAGAAGGAAGTTACCATCCTACACCTGGGTGGAGGGCCTTAGTTCCTGCAAAAGAACTCAAAGATATTGTTATGTATATTCCTTGAGGAGGCACCAGGATCCTGCTTTAATCCTGCACTCTAGTTTCTTAATTGTTCCTCCTTTGTTTCTGCATTCCCTCGCTTCCCTGATTAACAACTGTTTGAATCTGCCCTTTGGTATTCAGGAAGGTCTAGGAGGCTGAAGTCTTTTTCCTGCAAATAAGGCATGGAAAGAAAGGCTTTTGTGCCCAGGAGAGCTCCACACATTTCTACTTGGTTTCACTTCCAAGTTACAATTACTGCACACATTTTTTAGCTCCCATGGCAGGCTTCTGGTGGGACAAAGCATACTCTTCATCATGGTGGAATGTGTTGGGGAAATATAATTAAAAGTAAAATCCTCCTCCAACCCAGAAATTCTTTCCACAAAGAGAAAACACTTTTATTATTAAGTAAGCATTAAACCAGGCAATTCGGTAAGAAATTGCAAAGGCGGATACTGTTATACAACCAAACAGATACAGCACATTACCTACATATTCTCAGACAATAAACAATAACAAGTGTTCAAGTAAGAGACTTCACAGCACCATTTGTCACACAGAGTTCATCCTAGATTCTCCTGGTAATTAGGGTGACCACCTGGGTTAGCTAATTGCTTTTAACCAGAGGAAAATCAAACTTCTCCTATCTTTAGGATGGGAGGTAATTTTGCAGCTTGGCCCTTTAATTTCAGTGCCTACCCTTCTACAGAAGCTGGGAGGTAGGGCTGCTATCTCCCCTGAAGTTTCCATTTCAAACATGTCTCCCAGGTCCTGGAAAAAAGACATTCCTCTCCCATAAAGCTAACAAAAGGCTTATTTAGTCTTCAAAAGGATATATATATATATATTTCAAAGGGGAGAAAGTGCTTAGAATTACAAATTTCCTAAAGTAGATGCTGTGAGGAAAAGGAAGGGAGGGGAATCTCTTCTTTCATTTTCAAAGGGAAGAATTAAGCCTCTTATTTTTAATTTGTATTTGTCCTTACAATTGCTACATTGACCTTGTGTTTTTTCATTTAATGTTAAGGCAGTTACCCACAATCTGATTATCACAGCTGTCATATCTTACTCAAAAATTTATGTAAAATAATGTGGTCATTAATATACTTTCACTTCTCTCTTTAAACCCATTGCACTGTTTTCTTTATCATTGTTTTTACTGTCTTGAGCTAGAACTACCAGATGTTTGGAAATAATAGTCACCAAAACCACTTATTAGAATTACAGAGTATGGAAAATAGTGAACCTTTGTAGACAATAGGATAATTGCAGAGCATTCTGCTTTGTTTAATATGCGTCATGGCTTATTCCAACAGCAGTGGTTTATGTTGTACTCTGTGTTCCTAGCCAGTGGATAAGTCTATTAATGCAAATTGATATTGCTCTAAAAGCCATAGTAAGGTCACACTAGATCTTTTAATATCTTTAATCTTAGTTATTTTAAATTGGGTCTGTGATAGTTCCTACATTTGTATCATCTTGGAGTCTGGTTCTGTTGATTGCTTTGTCTCTCTGCACAGTGGGTTCTTTTCTTCTTTGTGTATGTTTGTGAGTGTGTGTGTCTCACAGATTATTATTGCATATCAAATTTTGTGTGTGGTACAGCAGAGACTGAGGGAAATAGCCTTTATGCTTAGCATGACTCTTTTTTTGCCATATAATTAGCATGGGGTATGGAGTCATTCTAGATAGGATCTGAGCTGAGTCTGCATTTTGTTGTTGCAATGGTTGCCTTCAGTGCTGCCCTGGCTTTCCATTCCTGTGGGGTTACTCTGTGTTTGGGGTGGAGGCCTGAATGCTGGAAGGTTTCCCTGGGGGTCTGCACCGCTGCTATGGGAGTGACAAGGTTTGCTGCCCTGTCTCAGAGGTTAATGACGTCTGTTTCTTGGGGGAGAAGAATCAAGTGGGGCTTTAGTCCTTTTTGCAGTGGCAGCCCCTTCCTTCTCCACTGAGTGTGCCCTGTCCCCAGTCTTTCCCTTGAACACCCAGTGAACCTCTGGAGAGAAGACTCAGTGGGTATAAACTCCCTGCGTGGCTGCGGCTCTGAGGGTCTGTACCCTCACGCTTGTCTGGGGCCCTGCCTTCCCCCGTGTCCGCCCCAGACATGTCAGTGTTTGCATCTGTCTCTCCTTGGGGGCATAGTAAGTCCTCTACATATGAATGAGTTCCGTTTGAGAGCGTGTTCGTTAAGTCCAATTTGTAAGTCCAACGAAGTTAGCCTAGGTACCCAACTAACACAGTCAGCTATGTAGCACTGTACTATAATAGGTTTATAATACTTTTCACACAAATAATACATTAAAAAAACACATAAAATAAAGAAAACGTTTTAAATCTTATGATACAGTACCTTGAAAAGTACAGTAGTACAGTACAACAGCTGGCATCCAGGGGCTGGCACCGAGTGAACAGGCAGGGAGAGTTACTGGCTGGAGGAGGGAGAGGAGGTGGGAGATGGTAGAGCTGAAGGACCATCAGCAATAGGAGACGGAGGGCAAGCTGCAATTTCCCTCACGCCTGAATGCATGTTTGCATCTTTGAAAGTTCTCGACTTGAAGGTTCCTATGTAGGGCACTTACTGCACTTGTTTTTTCCTTAGATTTCAGGCTGGGTAGTTGTCTTGCACCTGTGGCTTTCTGATGAGTTCAAGCATTTGTGTGTTATCCAGACTCTCCCATTAGAGGAGCGGCTCTCTTTCCAGCTTTCTCCATCACAGCAGAAGCTGGAAGGTGGCGTGGTTCCTGGGGTGACCCGCCGCTTCTGTGCTCCTGGGTCAGATCAGGCCCAGGAAGCTTCCAGCTGCTGACCCGGTGTGCCCCGGCCCTATGACTGCTGTGGTGATGGCTCCCAGAGAAGGCCTGCTGTTTTCTGTGTTAAGGGGGTATTTTTGCCGAGACTTTCTGAAATCTGCTGTTGCTAAAGCCCTCTCATCCTTCTTCTTGATTTTCTCTTATTTCCTCCAGGGCTTCCTGCTCAACCCCAGTTGCTTTCACCTTTGGCAGCCTTTACATGAATTATGAGTCCCCAAATTCTACCAACTTTATTGAAAAAGGAATCTACAGAACGACCTTAGATTAATTAAGTAGTTTTTGCTTACTACAATCTGCAAAAGAGAAGAGAAAAGATACTGATATACAGAGCCATCTTTTATGCTGGAAATCCCATTTTAATTTTTTCGTTTTCTGCATTGGCCCAGCAAGTTTCTCGTTTACAACTTGAGCTGTGAACTTAAGCAACAGAAGACGTTTCCAGGGATAACTAGCCATAAATTTACAGTACGTTTCCCTCTATATATGAATACATTGACACTCTGGATGTGAAATATGTAAATCAGACACTTCTGGATTGGAGTCAAGTGCAACTCTCCTCCTGGAAGCATTTTTTTCCTGCCCCTCCCTAACTATCTCACACAATCCAGTCCTCCCAGAGTGCCTGCTGAAGCTTTTTCATACTGTTAACTCTATCGTATTGATATGTTCTGTTCAAATGAGTCTCCACTGCTAACTGGAGTCATCTTTGCACGCTCAGCATGTAGAGCAATGTCTGGGAATACAAGTGCTCAAGAATCTGGTCAGTTCCTGGTCCCTGCACATCTTTTTTTCCAAATTGTATCTCAAAGCTCTTAATTTTTATTTTTATTTATATATATATATATATTTTGGCTGTGTTGGGTCTTCGTTTCTGTGCGAGGGCTTTCTCTAGTTGCGGCAAGCGGGGGCCACTCTTCATTGCGGTGCGCGGGCCTCTCACTGTCGCGGCCTCTCTTGTTGCAGAGCACAGGCTCCAGACGCGCAGGCTCAGTAGTTGTGGCTCACGGGCCCAGTTGCTCCGCGGCATGTGGGATCTTCCCAGACCAGGGCTCGAACCCGTGTCCCCTGCATTGGCAGGTGGATTCTCAACCGCTGCGCCACCAGGGAAGCCCCCCTGCACATCTTATATCCAATGTTCTAGCTACCAATTTATTGGAGGAGCAAGGAGACAGCACCCAATGGAAACTTAGTAGCATCAACATATATACACTACCAAAAGTAAAATAGTTGGCTGGTGGGAAGCAGCAGCATAGCACAGGGAGATCAGCTCGGTGCTTTGCGATGACTTAGAGGGGTGGGATAGGGAGGGTGGGAGGGAGACTCAACAGGGAGGGGATATGGGGACATGTGTATGCGTGTGACTGATTCTCTTTGTTGTGCAACAGAAACTAACACGGTATTGTGAAGCAATTATATGCCAATAAAGATCTATTAAAAAAAAAAGAATATAATTGCCCTAAAGAAAATGGAAGTGTTTAACTCCCATGTAATCTGTTAGGTATGAATCACAGGGTAATCAGCCCTGGGCCTGTTGATGATGACCAAAGGTGAGTGGATCGGGGAATGGATACACCCAGACCCGTGCAGTCAATGCTTTTGGAGGATAACAGATCAGTGGGCAATATAACATGTAAAACTGAATTGATCAAATAGTGAAGGGAAAGAAAGTAAATGAAGAACACCAGACCCGGAGTCAGGAAGTTAGAGTTTCTATCCCAGCTCTGCCCTGACTTAACTGTGACCTCAGAGAAGGTAGTTAATGTCTCTGGAATTTTGGGTTTTTTATTGCTTAAATGAAGAGCATTGTATAAATGATCTCTAATATCACTTCTAACATTATATTTGGTGAGTACTTCTAATGAAATGATCCACTAACTAATTACATGGAAAATAATTAATCCAGGGAATTAAGGTCAACCACTTTAGCAATAAAAACAAATTTTGTTCATGTCCATTTCTAAATCCTCCTCTTATGTGGCAACTTTAGGGTCAGACAAACTGAATAAATATCTGGGCTTTGGGAAGAGCTATAGGGCCTTGGGTAGTTTTGTTCATCTCTCTAACCTTCAGTCTCTTCATTTAAAAAAATGGGTTTTATAAGAGTTTCTATTTTATTGAGTTGTTTGAGGATAAACAGACTCCGTGCTTATTAAAGGATCTGGAACATGGTATGCCTCCAACTGATATTTGCTGCTCTTTTCTTCGTCTTTGACATCAGCACGACCACCATCACCACCATCATCACCATCATCACCAACAGCAGCACCCTCTAACTTTGCTTAGAAACCAAATCATAGCCACCATATTAGAATCTGAGCTGTCATTGATCAGTTCTAAAACATTAGTGAATTTCAGGTACAGAGGCATTCCTCTCTCTGCTTGATTTGTATCTCCAAGTCAGTATTTGCAAGTGAGTGATCCAGGACAACAATGTGTGTATTAAACCAATGGAGGGTGTTCAAAAGTTCTGGCTCATGACGCTTACATGGATAAATCCCTTGGGTTTTGAAAATATTCACATGTGATCCATTATTTGTGACGCATTCTGCATCTCCAAGCAGTTTTTATCTCATTGCCACACCCAAAGCCTGTCCCTGCAGGAGGTGTTGGTAGAATAACCAGTTCTAAAATTGACATATGTCCAAGCTGCCTTTCTATGCCCCTATCTGAGAGTCAGCAGAAGGTCCCAGGACCTCTGAGCACTTATTTAACCACCGCTTCTTCATCTATATGATAGGAATACTGGCATATAATTAAATGTGGTTAAATGTATACAAATAAATTGAGGATCAGACAAAAGTTGGTAAGAAGGGGGTTGTTTTTAAAAACATATTTAGTTAAGAACTGTTTTTCACTCAAATACTTCTAGAGGCAACAATAACCATGTGTGTTTTGTATAATTCTCTTCTTCTCCCTCCTTCCCTGTCTATTTTATGAGGCAGAATTTATATAAAGCAAAAGTGACACACTGGGGGGTGTACCCATCAGTGACTTTTCACAAAAGTAAGCATCCATGTAGCCACTGCTCAGTCAGATTACAGAGCATTCATCTCAACTAGAAATGTCCCTTGGACTCTTTTGCAATCAATTTCCTCCCTGATTCCAGCCCTGGGAAAGCACTAATCAGCTCTCTGTCAGGTTGGACTCCACACATGTAGAATTATGCAATGGGGACGCTTTCTGTTCAGCTTCTCTCCCACAGCGCAGTGTTGGGAAGTTTCATCTGTGGCTCTGCAAGAATCAGTATTTTCTTCCTTTTTATGGCTGAGTCCTATTTCATTGTTTACCCATTTACTCTCTGAGGCCAAATTGAGTTTTTTCCAGTTTTGGGCCATTATTAATAAAGCTGCTTTGAACATATGTACACAAGTACTTTTGTAAACACCTGTTTTCAGTTCTCTTGGGTGGATATCAAGGAGTGGCACTGCTGTATCATATGTTGAGTAAACGTTTAATTTTTATAAGAAATTACTAAACTGATTTCAGAAGTGGTTACACCTTCTTGTATTCCCACCAGCAGTGTATGAGAGTTTTCGTTGCTTCACATTCTCTCCAAAATTTGATATGGCCAGTTCTTTACTTTAATAGATGTGAAATGGTACCCTGTGGGGAGGAACTTTGATAGCAGGAAAACATCCATTCAGTATAAAACTTTTAATTCAGTCATCTATTTATTTTGTATCAATATGGCCTCATTGTATTCTGTTTAATTCAATGCATTATAATCTATTACTTTAAAAATAAAGATACAGGTGTTGAATTTCCCTTCAATTTCTCTTACATGTGGCCACTAGGCAAGGCAGTAGGTTCTCTGCCTTCTAGTTGGCCTAGAATATAGGCAAAGCTTTTCAGATCTCATAGATAGATGTCTACCATGCCCTCTACCTGATATGATTCAAATGCCTATGAGCCTTTGTCTTACTTTTTTGCATTTATAAAGTTCCTTTGGAAAACCCAACTAAAATAACAAGCAGTTGAAAGGTGTGGTCTAAAGGCATTCTAACCAACAATTCTTCAAACGCCCCCCCCCTCCAAAAAAATCTAAACAACTCTATACCAGTTTCAAGTTCATTGAATCATTAGAAATTAATTCAGACACGTGATGGCACTCTGATCTTATTTATTACCTACAATTTTCCACTTTAAAGTACAGGAAAAATCCCAGGTCCTGGGCCAAATTTTGATCCTCTCATACTTCTCAGAAACTCATTCCCATCATTTCTTTGCTTCAACCCCATTAAGTACCCCAATGCTTCTCTGTTCATCGAGGCAACGGCTCCCTGCCTTGTCTTCCCTTCCCACCCGTTCACTGCATCGCTTACTCATGTGACCCACTCTCTGGCCAGTCTGTCAGTTCCCTTGACCACGTCTCACACTTAATGGTGAAACAACTACTTTCTTTGCTGTGTTCCTGGGTTGCTGAGTTTGGCTGAGGAAAATTTTAACTTTGCTCACATCCTCCAAAATTCATGGTTTATGAAATCAGCTGGGATTAAGTACTGACTGGGAAGGATTTGGAATGAGTACAGTCCCCTAAGAAAAGCTATGTTTAGAAAATAAAAATTGTCCATACCTGACCTTTATATATTGATGTACTTCAAGGTCAGTTCTAGGCCCTCCTTTCTTATCACTTTCCACCCTCTCCCTAGGGTCTCATTCCTGCCTTTAGCTATCCGTTTAAAACAAAACAAAACAAAACAAAATTTTAGGATTACTGAATAAATATGGTAAACTTTTTTTTCTTATTTTCTTTTTTTTTTTTGTGGCTGCGTGGCATGCAGGGTCTTATTGCCCTGACCAGGGATCAAACCCATTCCCCCTGCAGTGGAAGCACGGAGTCCTAACCACTGGACCACCAGGGAATTCCCCCTGGGACTGGGAAATTTTCTGTTGAGCATGTAGGGGAGAACAAATTATTTCACTATTTTTTTTTTTAAGCAACAAAAGTCTCAGGAAGAGCTTTTACATCCTCCCCCTTAACTGCCAAAAGCATTTAGATAGGGGGCCAATCCCAGGAAGAGAGCTATAGTCAGAGTCAAGTACAATGAATATGAGTCAGGTATGGTAGACGGGGGTGGGAGGTGAGGGGGACGCTTAGCAAGGCCCTTTTGATCAAAGCCTTCTCTGTGTTCCATTGTCTGTGCATAGCATGGCAAACGTTTGTGTACTAAACATTTGTTTTTTCCCCATCTTCCTGTAAATCTTTTCCTCCCCTTTGAAGTCCCAGCCCCCTACATGCTTTTCCTTCTCTCAGATGCCATATAAGCCTCAATTGACTAATTTGTCCTCGAGTCTCATTTTTCCTATGGGGTCCCCATATGTATGTAATTATATTGGATTTTCTCCTGCTAAGCTGTCTCTGTCAATTTAATTCTTAGAACAGCCAGAAGAACATAAAGGGTAGAGGAAAGTTTTTTCCTTCTCCAACAAGCACAACAAATTTCAAGCTCCAGATCGTATCCTGCATATGAGCTCAAGACTCATGGATTCAAGTGCTTACTAGACAACTCCATTTGGATGTCTCAAAAGGAATTTTACAAAGTGCAAACTTAAGCCGAGGATCATCTCTTCTCTCCAAAATGAAATCTTCTTCCATCCAACCAGCTGGTTAGGCCAGAAACTTCATCATAGGTCTTGGGTTCTATCTCTCGTTTCTGCCATATATAACGTGCTACCAAAATTCTATGAATTTTAGTTCCTAAACAATTATCACACGTAACTATTTGTGAGGGAGGAAGAAACTTTTTTCTACCATACATGGGAGAGACCCAGGAAGACTGAGAAACTTGCCAAAATGGCCCCAAACCTCACATTAAATACCATCTTCAGAGAAGACAAAAGAGGATGTTGGGTGTAGTGGTTTGGGACTTCAAAAACGCAACTGACAAGGAGATGGAAAAGCAAATGTTTCGTAACATGTTTGCTGGGCCAGGCGGAGACTATGGGGCACAGAGGGGACTGATCTCCAGGCCCTGCCGAGGTTCCCCACCACTTCTCGCCCATATTCTCTGCAGGTATCTCTGGTGATAGCTCTCTTGTGGGAACAGGCCCTTAAACTAAACTCTTTAAGCAGCTAAGTGGGAGATAAAAAGAAAGACTTCCTGGGTCTTCCTCGGTTCTCTGTTTCTTAAAAATTATTAGCCTAAATAATCCTCACGCCAAAAAGACACATTTTGGAGTGGCAAATTTTACTCCCCAAATATTTATCTCAGTTCCACTCTTGACATTCTAATGGTTTACTAGTAATTTCACAATATCCATGCTGTTCTTTCCTCTCATCCATTTACATCATAATAACCAGATATATATATTAAAGTGGCAGATATGATCTCTATCCCCCCTTTGGAAAACAAGCAAAACCTGAAATGAAGCAGGACCCTATGGTCCTCCCCCGCCATGTCCTCAGCCTGCTTTTTGTCTGTGGAAATAACTTTAGCCAAAGAATAAGTTCAATCAGAGAAGTGAGAAAATGCAGAAACAAAGGAAAACAGTCAAAGGAGACCAAATGATAGTAATTTAGTCATTAAGCAAAGTCAAGGACTTTTATTTCCTTCTCAAGGGCTGTAGATAATATTCTGAGCCGTATCCTGTGAGCTGTGTTGTAGATACTGAAACCCACACCGGGTGGAAGAAGTTAACTACATGGTGACCAGACTGTAGGCATGACATAAGCTGCCACAATTCTGAGAACTGGCCTCAAGGAAATGGGAAAAAACCAGCCCTGGAACTGAAGACTAACTGTACTTAAAACAATCAAGATGACACAGGTCAGACCACCACATGACCAATTTCACGATGACTGTCAGAGCTGACTGTCGTCAGAGCTGTTTCTGCATGTAGCCCCTTCCCTCTGTCTATAAAAGCTCTTGCCCCCTGATTGTCAGGGCGGGAGTCGGCCTTTGGACAGGGGTCTGCCCTCCCCCCTGGTTGCCAGCATCCAAAATAAAGCAAACTTTCCTTTCCACCAACCTGGCCTCTTTATTGGATTTTGAGCAGTGAGCAGCTGGGCCCCACTTTCGTTACAAACCTACAATGTCTTTTCATTTATCTAGAGATAAAATACAAAGTTCCTAACATGGGCTTAAAGCCTTTCATGCTCTGGTACCAGTCTGCCTCTTCAGCCTCATCATGCTCTACACTTGCTTTGAATTTTTCTTTTTATAAATTATTATATTTCTGAATTATCTCTCCTATGTGTGGCAGGCCACTTGCACTTTGTTGAAAAGAAAGAAAGCAAAAAAGGAAAAGCAACAAGTAGTGTGAATAAGTACTGTATTATTGATAATGTATTTTATAAGAGGAAGAATTTCTGGCATGTAAGGGTTCCACAGATCACTTAAATTCAAATAAATGTGGGTGTCTAGGTGAGTAGGTTTGAAGAGTAGATACGATGTTTGAAACAGCAGCTATGTTATTTCAAATTCAGGTGAAGATAGAGTGTTGAAATATCCTTTTATCATATCTTGAACATTTTGTCCACATGAGAGTTACCATGGGGAGATACAGTAGGTTTACATGGGTTTGTGGAAAGAGAGAGACAGACAGACATGGTATTTCAACCAACACATTCTTAGTGATGACTATGAGTTTGGAAAGGAAAATGAATCAAAGAGAACCTGTTACTTCCAGCAATCAAGGTTCGGGAACAGCTCTGTGAATGTCCCCCGAGTGTAGCCGCTGGCTAATCACATCTAAGGGGAAGAGACTCTGCCGTAGAAGAGGATGCTGTTGGTCTTGTTGTGCTTGATGAAGAACAGGAAAGGGTGGTCACAACGGAAACTGTCTGGAATTAATCTTGTTTTTGTACGAATTTCTATTCCAGTCGCAGCTGCGGCCTCTGTGCCCTCCTCATTCACCTCCACGAAGGACTTGTGGAGGACTTTCGACACCACCACATCTTGTCTCCCGGTCATGCCTGAGAAGTCAGTGTCCTGGTCAGTGAAGGCGTCCACCATCCCCAGGGCTCCCAGCGTGGCCTTGAGGTCATAGCTCTCCTCCACTTTGAACTAAGGTAGGTGTAAATCCACTTGTCTCTCCCTCATATTCTGTGGGCTCGTCCACTCTATTAACTTCTCAGCAGTGAGTTGATCTTCAAGCTGTAACAATGGAAAAAGGAAAAACTGGCACGATTGTCAGTGGACATGGAGCCCCCCTTAACATTGGATTGAAACGTGGAAATCCTTTATTTTAACAATAAATGTAAATAGAGGAGATTCAGTTATATTATATATATAAACATATGTATTATATAAATATAATATTTATGTATTGTATATAATCTTATTATATATTATAAACTGAATCTTCCATAATATATATGTGATAAACTGAACCTTCTGTATTTTACATGTATAACAGCAGAACCATTAAATAAACTTATTTTGTAAAAGAGAAACTATATATCTTCATTTCTCAAGCTGCCAGACCACTACATATTTCATTTTCAAATAACCTTTTCTTGTTAATGCCTTTTTGTATATAACTTTTTACATGGTATAATTATCGTGTACAACTCCTTTTTATTCCTTTTTCTTGCTTGACCTATTTGCAAACTTGTGCTGTATAGATATATATTTCTCTAATCAAGTTTAAATTGTTACATAACACTACCATTAAACAGATATTCAGTGTATATGTCTTTACTTAATTAACATTTTCAAGCATTCACTGTGTGTCAGTCCCTAAGCTAAACTATTGGTAATACAAACATTCACCATGTTTCTTGTTTTAAACTTTTCATTATTTTGAGGCGGTTCTGTCCAAGAGCTTTTCCCTTGTTTATACTTACTGCTGTAGGAATCAATCCTAGGACTGGGGTTCCCGATGTCACTGATGACAGGGATTGCTGAGCTGAAACATAAACATTGTGATGGTTCTTTATATGTCTTGGCATATTATGTTCCCTGAGGATTTCCAATTTCCAGTGTTACCTTGTATATATTTTGAGCGTGGCTAGTTCACCACAACTTCAGCATCACTGGCTATTATAGTAGTTGCAGATGGCCATTTATGGAATGTCCTCTATATGGCAGATATTGTTATTGTTATTTTTACACATTATCTTGAACCAATATAACAACACTAAGAGGGAAATTCACTTTTTTTTTCTTTCTCCCAGCAACAAGGCTCTGAATGACTCTGAGAGAATACTTCTAAATAGAAAAGTGAGCATCAAGATAAATCTATGTGTCTCCTGGCTACGAAACACTGTGATTTAGCATCAACAGTGGTATCCACTATTGTTTCAATTTGCTTGATTTGGTTTATGAGTGAATATGCATGTATTTTCCCTGTGTCACCTACACCTGAGTCTTAGTTTCCCAGTCTTCAGATGAAGAGACTGGAATAGATGAGGTTATGACGGTTGTAAAATATTAATGTGTGAGCCAAGTATATCGTTTTATCTGAACTGATATTCTAGTTTTCTGAGAATATTACTGGGGCCTGTGACGTTAAGATTTTCTACATATTCATCCATATCACACTGTGATATTTATTGTTTGGAAAGTGACAGGATACCAGGTTCTCCTTCATGATGTTCCCCCAGGCTCTATCCAGGGAAGAGAAGGATGCACTCTAATATCGAGCTCTTACCCCACATCACCAGCGTTCTATGAGCATTGCTTCCATGAGCAGCCCGTACGAGCAGTGTCTCACTAGGAATTTAAGCAATAGTAGGCAGCATTGGAGGTACCAGCTTTTACCTTCTGCAGACCATCTAGTTCATTGGGCAGCAGCACCATCATGCTTAGCTCTTTGCCTTTGTACGGTATTTCCAGGATCTTGACTTGCATGTCCTCCAGTGACGTGAAATTGAAGTGATCGGTTTGTTTCATCATCTGCACAGATTTGCTTGTATCCTGCAATAAATTCATGTGGCAAAAAATGCTAAGTGAGCATAAGTCAAAAAGAAAGATAATATTATTGTAATACCAAACACACCCTCCTTCTAAGAGATGATCTCGGAAATCTGTGAATTAGAGACAAGAGTTTCTTCAAGGACTCCCAACGAAATAAAGTAAAAAAGAAAAAAAAGACAAGAAAATAAGCCTTGACAAATTCTATCTTCTACCCGCAGCAGCTATATATTAATCATTAGGTAGTTAAATTTCACACTGAATGTGTAGCTATGTTATATTATATACATAATTTATAGACAATACCTTGTTCAGCCAAAATTTTTCCTCCCCAGTATTTTCTTTCTTAAATTTCTGGCACCACTTCCCTTTGAAATAGACTGCGTTCACCAGAACCAGAACGGTGAAGCTACCGAGAGAGTCTTTGGGAAAGAGATCCTTGATTTTTTCTGCAAAGAAAGAAAAGCAAAGGTTTGCCATGAAAGGCACAAGTGGTTTGTCTGGAAGATGCTTTGAGAGTTACAACTGATGATTAAATATTCACACAAATCACCACATTAGGGACTCTGTGCCCGATTGTTCACAAGGTGAAGCTTTCCTCGTGGCGCCAGCCTGATGGAGTCGCCCTCATGCAGACCCCCCTTCTTCTGACTGGGAACGTGTTTGGTCTCTGTGGTGACATCAGTCACCTCACACTGAATTCTGATGAACTGATGTCAGCTGATCTTTCCACTGGTCAGTTTTCCCCCTCCCTCCCTACCACCCTCCCTGTCCCCTCAATAACCCCCACCCTCCCTTGTTTCCTCCATCCTTCCTTCTATTCTTTTCTTCTTCACTTTCTTCTTTGCTTTCTATTTTTTCAAACTGAACTCACTACTCAGAGGAAATGGGCCTGAATGTTCTTTAGGACAAATGACATGAGGGCTAAAATCTAACACACGTGTCCAGATACCATTCCCTGGGTGTCTTCCTGTTCATTCTCCACTTTGAATTGCTTAGGTTTGGCCAGTATTTAGGATGGGACGTAGGATATGGTTCATAGGATGGAGACATCGTCCAGCTGCCCGCCATGGTTGGGGAGGACAGCTGTGACCATCCCTGCAGGGTGGGGGGATGGAGAGGTGGGCCAGGCAGCTCCTGCTGCAGGTGGTAGTTTCTACAAGAAGCCTAGTTTAGAGGAGAGTGGCTCGTTTCCCAATTAACAAAGGATAAGGGAACCCTTTCAATATTTTCTCTTTGGGATCATAATCTAGACGTTATGCCTCGAATTTAAAGAAAAAGATGAGAAATCAACCTGAAGTTTGAGCAGAGACTTGGGATCCACAAAGACACTGTCATCTACAGACTCAGCTGAGTTTCCAGGTAGCTGGTCCTGGGATCCCTCCTGGGCTCCCCTTGTTTCTCTCCACACTGACGTGGACCATTCCACCCTCTGCAGTGCCCTCCTCCATCTTCTGTAATCTCATCTCACCCCGGCTCCTGGCACCCCATGCAGGGGCCAGCACAGCGTTCACACACAGCGGGGACTCTACAGTGATTTTTAAGGAGTGATTCTCTCATAACCTACCATTAGTTTGGCTTTCTACCCAGGAATTAATCATCTTCCGACTTTCTTCTGCAGCATTGACAAAATCAGCAGATTCCACACTGGCTAGGTAAAATTTCTTAACATTATCCATGTATGCCTATGGCATGGGCAGGAAGAAAGGAGGGATTAAGAGTAATTTGACAGTAACTGTCTAGGTATTCCCAGATTAAACTGTGTTCAGTGATGACCAAAGAGAGTACCTGAAACGATCCTTACACCCACTTCCCCGGTGGGTTGTCAGGTTCTGGGACACTCCAGTGGGGGGCATCGTGGTCCAGGAGCTGAATGCCCCTGGGGCAAATGCTCCCCATGTGGGTCAGCCAGCCTCCTCTGCCTCCCTCTCCCCCATTAGGAGATGGGATCAGAGGACCCAGGATGCAGACCAAAGGTGTGACAGGTCATGAAACTTACCTGCAGAAACAGAAAAGTCTTTTCTCCATAGAGCCTGTTGGCTATGTTCAGCTCATAGGCATCAGTGGGTTTCTTTAATTCGGTAGAAGAGTTTCAAATTGATGATGAACATTTCCTGTATTTTCAACCTTCAAACACCAGAAAGTGAGCTCATTGGATTCTCATTGTATGTAAATACTACAACCCCATAGGTCTGTGAGCTCCGTACCTAGAGTTTGGTATCCCCACGGATGATGTTTGTTGTTATTTCCCCATATTTGGTGTATTTTACTGGAAATATCCTTTATAATCCTTACATTTGGTCTTCCAGGTAATTCTTCCTTCCTGCTCTAACACACTCCAATCTTTTCTCTTTTGAACTGAGATGCAGAACCATTCCACTATTGGATTGTGTCTTAATTGTTTCAAATGGTCAGGTTTAACTTCCCAGCTTAACTTAAGCTCCTTGAGGGCTAGAATCATAGTACATGCTTAACAGTCAGGAATTGTATGAGAACATCACATTTGTATATTGTCCTATATTATGATATGATGCCCTGTTATACTCCTTGGTGGGATTACCTTCTAAGACCATTTGACTGTGATCTACGGCTGTTCACTCATGATGGTCACAGTTTAGGAAGGGTGTGTGCCTGGTACACTGCTAATAGATTTACACCAGCATCTCTAGGTCTTTAGTTCAATTCAGATGAAAACAAGAGAGATCAGAGAACTAAGAGACTTCTCCGTAGAGACAGAGCCAATTTTTCAACTCAGGCTTGTCTCAATCCAGAACCTTCCACTTGCTAGCTAAGAGTTTTGAACTATTTAGACTATAAACCATAAATCTCACAGTCATTTTCCAAAATATATTTGGATGTCTGCTTATTGCTCTTAATCTAATTTATGAGTTAATTAATATTATCCAATTTTAGCAACATGTTGTGATTACTATAATTATTATTATTCTATAATAATAATAAAAGTACATAACATTTATCAGGGTTTCCATTTTCTAGGCACTGCTGTCCTGTTTCACATGTATTTGCATGTCTTGCAGCAGACATTTTATTGCTCCTACTTAATGGAGATGAAGTCACTGTGGCTCAGAGCAGTTGTATTTTGGCACCTTCCTCATTCCTGAACAACAGAGCACAATTGGAAGCTCCTTTGGGTTTCAGAGCCCCCTGCTGTGACGCACATGCTACTCTCCTCTCAGGAAAACAAAGAAATGAAATAAATAAGTATGTAATGTGATATGAGAAACAACTTTGTTTGTCCAATCTGTTTTGCCTAAGATGTCCCCTAAAAATGGACTTTCCCTGTTTATCTGAAATTCCCAGTTTGAACTCCAACCCTCTTGGATATGTGATCTCCTTCTAGATTCAATGCTCTGTGACTCACGGGATCAACTGTAGTTCCTCCTTTTTTGTTCCCTGCGATTTCATTAGAGTGCAGGACCTGGAGGAGACAGGGAGTGGGACAAGAAAACTTTACTCTGGTAAATAAAAAAGAAAGAAAGGAAGGAAGGAAGGAAGAAAGAAGGGAGAAAGAAGGAAGGATAGAAAGAATCCAAACAAAACAAAATACCCAACCAATCAAAAAAAACCCAGAAGAAACAAAGAAAAAGAACAAAGAAATGTTCCGTGCAAGCATTTGCTCCTTGAAAAACACAACCTGTGTGTGAAAAACACAACCTGCGTGTGAAAAACACAAAGCTGGTTGGATCACCAGCCAGTTCAAAGAATCCTGATTCATTTTTCATTCATTGCTGAGGAAACATGTAAAGATGTCTCCCATGGATTTTAGTCAATGCACCACTTCTACCTGAACTCTGCCATTTAAAGCCTCACCTGTGGTCACTGGGCAGTTGTAGGGTTCATCCCAGCTCCCAAGGGAAGTCTCGGCACAGGGAAGAGGTGGGGCGGATCACTGGGGGGAGAGCATATGCTCCCACAGCTCTGTGCCCGCCCAGTCATGGGGAGTTTGCAGCTTGCTGTGCTACCCCTGGGGACAGCCAGATCTGTGATCATCTGCACAGAAGCCAACAGAGAAACCTGGACAAACTGGTAAATGGAAAGGAAGCTGCAACCTACCTTCTGGATTTCTGATGCCGTGTATTCTCGGGCCCCCAAGGAAGTCATGGCTAAGGCTGACATGATACTCAAAGGGGAAAAGAAGATATTTTCCTCCTCTGATTGTCTGATCTGTTGGAACAGGTTGACTGCAAAGTGGTTGATTGCTTCACCGAGTGAACTCACGTTTGCTTGATGTGGTCTGGAACCCCTGGAGAAGCATCAGATTCATTTTATAATGACTTTACTGAGGGGAAGGTTAGTCTGTAATAAGATTTTCTTAAAAGAAATGCCTTATATACTGGCTGTGGGATTCTGGCAAGTAAGGTTTTTCCTCTTTTCACTCTTCAATCATTTCAAAACGTATACATTTCATAATTAGAAGACTGTGAACTTAGTATTTAAAGAAAACTTTTTTGAAAAAGTAATAGAATATCTTTACCTTTTCTTCCTTACTGACTGTATTAAGACTGGGTAGAAAATGCTTTATAACAGATCCCAATACAAAGACTGATGTGGTAACATCCTGCCATCTCCCATTAGGTACCTCCCTGCCTTTTCTTGAAGGACCTCTGGGTTCTGAACATCTACCAGATGTAATCAGGGGACATCTACCCCTGATTACATGTGCTCCTAAGGGAGCATTGGTTTATTTGGGAAATAAATAAATTCTCTAAGGATTAAATCAGGAGAAAACGGTCTTTTGCTCTGGCAGAATAAGTACCATAATACCGAATGAAATAGATGCATGATTTTTAAAAAATGTGCGTTATTATTTTCAGGAAGGATTCATGTAGTCAATCAGAGCTGCTGGAAGCACTTACCTGTGAGCTTGGAGTGAGCAGAGGTGGTCAGGCAGCCTGTGAGCCGATGTGCCGTGAATGGTCAGGTCTGGACTATATAACTCTCTCTTGCTGCCTCCCATCCCTCACAACAACTGGTATTTCAAATAAAGCAGCTTCTGATTTCTTCACCAGGCTACCCATCACCTTCATGAGCATGAAGTCTCTATGAGTAAAGGCAAGATTATTGTTCTATTCTCGTACGTCCGCAGAAGAAATTGTGACCTGCGATCACTGGCTCATATGAAATGCATGTAGGTGCCTTTCCAACACCAAGGAGAATAACGTTAAATTGTAACTTCTTCACATGCCCTGAGCTACTGTGCCCAAGCAGAAATAACCCTTAAAATATCTTTCTTGTCTTACATGTTTAATTGTCTTTAAGACCACTTCTAACACCGAGAATTAAAAAGCTTATATCTTCTATTTTATGTTCTGAAAGGGCTTCTCCAACCTCACCATTTCCTTCAGAATTATTCTGTATAACCAGGAAAATAGCTCCAATTCTCAACTTAAGAGATCCTGGCGAAGTGTCTCAGCAGTAGGTGGAGAACAGGCATCATTTGCCTTCCCCTAAAGGCTGGACCTTGGCCGTGGTCCTCCCTGTGACCCCCATGCCCCTTGCAGCCAATCCCAGATGGCCAATGACTTCTAAGGTCAGTGGGAAGCTCATTTCCCTGCAGTGTAATCAGCTCTCAGTGAGAAGGACAATGGATCCAAACAGGGGCCATTTTGGTGGCAGTATTCCAATATTTTGTACAAAGATGTATCAGGAAAATAAATTGTTTGAACTCCAGAATTAAGACATTTCTCAGTCAGCCTGCTCTTTAGCACGACAGCTTCTGATTCACGGTCTGGACAGTGGAGTAAAATTCCTGAAAGAAAAAAAGAGAAGAAATATGTTCATTGAATGCCATGGATAAGTCTGTTATCACTGGAGTCTCATTCTCTTCATGGGCCTCACGTTCTCATAGTGGAAGAATATTAATAACTGTTGAAATTTACTGAGGGGGGATATGTATTCACTCATTACCCTCTTTAACACCTTATTCAGGTCAGCAGCTTTGTTTTCCCCATGTCACAGATGGCAGAAACCAGCACAGAGTCTGAGGTTTCTAAGATAGTTAATTGCCCAGGTGAGGTATCCAGGCAGGCAGCTGGTTCAGGAAGGTGGGTGTGTGTCTGCTCCCAACAAGGTAGACTCTTAGACAGACTCTGGGCTTTTAGTGACATACCTCCACGCATTGAAATGAAAGAACCTGTTTCTTCTGCACTCTCAAAAGAGATAACATCCTCCCACAAAATCTGAAGGCGTGGGAATGCATCCCCCAAATTCTCCTTTGTGAGCCCTTCAGTCACTAGGAGGGAAGGCTGGGGTTCAGACACTCTTTTCGGGCTGTGTAAAATTTAGGTATTTCAGTGTGGACGTGTGTTTTAATTTCTCAGGCATTTACCTACGAGTGAAACCCTGGGTCAATGGCAAGTCTATGTTTGATTTAGAAGAACCGCCAGACTGCCTTCCCCAGAAGCTGCACCATTTATATTCCCACCAGACTCTGATGGCAGCACGTGTGTGTGCCGTTCTGATTCTCTGCAGGTCTCCAGCACTTGTTACCGTCTTTGGTCCTTTTTAACACCTGCCAGGAACAGAGTCTGTAGTCTCAGCACGTCGCTTATTCACAGGAAGATTCACCTACAACAAGGTCCCAGAAGCACAGGGGATGGAGACACGAGGTGAAGGGAAGAGGAGATCTGTGTTTCTCAACCTGAAAGATGATTCTGCCTGATCCCCCAGCCCCCAGCCCTGCTGCTCTTAGGGCTCCTCTGTCGATATGTGTGCAGTGACCCCTGAGTGATACTGTAGGCCAACGATCCCTGAGCTGGGACCGGGTGGGGCTGAGTGAGGATGTACACTGTTGGCGTTTGATGAAGGAATTAAGTCCCAAAATAGAGGGAAATAAGACAAGACCCAAGATGAAAAATGACAAACACGAGGAATAGGAACTTCTAGTCAAGGTTGCATCACAGGCCACTGGGTTTCTTTGGGCTCAAAGAGAAAGGGATCTGACCTCCATAGACAGTAGCAAGAAGCTCAGCCTGGGCCTGGAGGAAGCAACAGGGGGACAAAGTAGGACAAATGGACACAAGGGAACTACTGACTAAGCTGATTCTTCCTGTGACTAAATTACGGAGGTTTGTCATGCAGAGGTTGGCTTTGAGGTAAAGGCACTAATTGATAAGGACCAGGAATTTGCATAGATTTAGAGAGAACTTGGGTTACTTCAAATAAGAAACCATGTCATGCTTTTTTCGCCCTCTTTATGAAAAGTGCTTCTGGCGTGTAATAGACAAGGTTATGACACCGTGATGTCATACAGTGTCATAGGAGACTCAGCAATTCTCAGAAGTTTTTGCAAGTCAGTACTGGCCAACCTATGTCTTTGGGTATTTCTTAAATATACACCAATATCATTGTCGTTAGGAATCCACGAACCCAATACAACTGAAGAGCAAATGACACTTTCTGGAACCATCCTGCTGTTTCCAGTTCCTTTATAGGTGGGTTAAGAAATAGCTCCTCTGTTTTTCTAAATCTTACTTCCTTGTGAAGGCTGTGAAGATATGTCAGCATTATTGAATTGCCCTTCCTAGGGTGCATTTTATTTCTTCCTTCTTGCAAAATAGGTTGTTGTTCCTGTTTGCAGGTAAACTGGTTATTGCAGAAGATCCGTTGAGGATCCAGTAATTGGATATCTGCCAATTACAGTATCCACTACAGATATAGATGTAGATATACACATGTACGTGGTGAATAACATCCAAACAGGATGAATCAGTTTTGCCTTGATTTTCGTGAGTTAGGGAATGGTCTCACATGTAGGTATGTCATGGAAGATCGAGACAATTCATGTCATCTCCACCTGTCCCCCCCATTTCCATGCCTCCAACTCCACCCGTGACACTCATCCTACTCTGTGCTCATCACCATTCAACTCTGTTACCTTCTGATCTCTTACAAGTCCCTCTTGTTTCATCTTGTCTTTCCTGTTCTGCTGCCAATAAACCTATTGTATTTTCTCCCTTTTCCTGTGACTGTGCCGCTTCCTCCTTGCTTTATCTGAAATATGGATTTTCCCCATGACTGCCTGTCCCTTCACCTCTCTTTATGAGCAGCTCCCCTTTCTCCTATTACATACTGTAAAGAAAAGAAAACGTGGTCCTCTGGTTCTCTTGTTTCCACTATCTTTTCTAGCCATTGTTCTCTCTCTGTCTCAATGTCCCTTTTCCAGTTTCTGGCCATGCAGGTATTTTACCCTGTGCCCACCTACCATCTTGTATGTTACTCTTTGATATTCACTAAAAATCAGTTGCCCCTCCACCATTTATGGTTTTGCTCTTCTTGCCAAGTGTGTCCAGTGTTCTGGGTGACGTCAAAACTTTTATTCCATAGGCACGGGACGGAATCCATGCTTATTTTATGTTACATCTCTATTCCTGTTGAAGCTCCTCCTTTGTGAAAATCTTGTCATGTCTTTTGTCCTTTTGTTAATTGGATCCATGAGCTTTCTTATCTATTTGGATATGCTTTTCATATAAGGAGACATTAATTATCGCTGATGCCTGTCACTGGAGTATTAATGGAGATGGAGAGTTCTAGAGGGAAGAAGGAATTTGATTACATGGGATATTGTGTGCTGGGGATTTTATTTTGCTTCTCCAGTTTCACCCTTCACTGGCTCAACCTCCCCTGGTCCTAGGAGGCAGAGATGTAGGGAGACATAATCTGGGTCCTTCTCCTCTAGGGAACCTTGCATCTGGCCTGTGAGAGGAAGCAAGAGTAGACTCGCAGCTGGGTGAGTGCAGGGCGCTCGGTCACCTGCTTCCTCTCAGCGAGGTTGCCAAACAATGGCTGCATTTCTTTACCAAAGGCTGCAGATCTTATCGGGCAGCTTTTCTGCAGCTACAGCTACTTTCTCTGGATTTTGGTCACCATTCCTGCCCTTGCCATGTGCGTCTAGGGGTGGCAATGTCTCCCTACTGTTGCTAGCCATGGGTTGCTTCACCATCCTTTCTTGGTTTCTCTTAGCCCTGACCATACTTTGTATAGTCCCTTTGTTAAACTTTCCTGAATTACCCAATTTGACTGTGTCATTTGTTTTCTGCTAGAGCCTTGACTATTACGGTAAGTAAATGGCTTTGGGAAAAACATCTTGGAATGGAATTTTTGGGATCAGGTTGGTCCCATATTGAGAAGAAATGTGCTGAGAGGAGATGGGGGAGTGGTGTAAGGCAAGGCACATGTAGCACCAAATTCGGGATGGAGGCAAGACGTGAAGCGCAGGTGTAAGACGGGTGTTGGGACATCAGATGCTGTGTTGCTTAGTAGCTATTGTGACAAGTTGTGGGATCAGCTGCTTTGTTATGATGGGCGTGGGAAAGTCATTCAGCAGAAATTGAAAAACAATGTTAAGGGAGAGAATAGGGTGGCAGGGAGAGAAGGAGAGGGAGAAAGAGAGGGTGAGAGAACTTAGAAGGGAGGAAACTGGACAGGGAGAAGGAGAGCCTGAAGCCGCTGAAGTGGACGGTGCATCATGGAACCATGACAGTTCCCTGTATGTGAGGGTGGGAGGCTCCCGCTAAGGCTAACGTCTTCTAAAACAGTGGTCTTCATATGAGAGTGATTCTAACGCTGCTTGCAGAGCTGTTTCTATTGTATGAGATTTTCAACATCGCAAGTGTGTGTGTTCTCCTCCCCAAAATTTATCTGCCTAAAAATGTCCTGTGTTCACAGCGGCAGGTTTCCCAACTCTACTGCATTTCACAAAAGAAAAGCAAATTGTCACCTCCTTCACATCTTACTGATGAGAGGTGCCCGGGAGCAACAAAGACAAAGCTCTTTTACTGATTAATCAAGACACACAAACCCACTCATAGGGCTTCTGCCTCCCCTAGTTTCTACCGATCCCTATAACGTGTGAAGAGTGGGATGTCAGAAGGGTAGTATTTTAGCTCGCATTTAGGCATTCTGAATTAAGAATATACATAAATTAAGGCAAGGTGACAGTGGGAGTAATGACAATTTTTCAGTAATAACATAACTTCTTCTCTTTCACTGTTGTCTAGTTTGGGTTCCTTTGGAGATTCAACCAGAAGAGCACCTCAAAAACTACTGAAACTAAGTATGCTTTTTCCACCCATGTGTTTACACATGACAAATTCTTTTCTGCTGTTCCTGATACTTAATCAGGCACAAGAAAATCGGACTATCATATGACCCAGCAATCCCACTACTGGGCTATACGCTGAGAAAACCATAATTCAGAAAGAGTCATGTACCACAATGTTCACTGCAGCACTATTTACAAGAGCCAGGACATGGGAGCACCCTAAGTGTCCATCGACAGATGAATGGATAAAGAAGATTTGGCACATATACAGAACGGACTATTACTCAGACATAAAAAGGAATGAAACTGAGTTTATTTGGAGTGAGCTGGATGGACCTAGAGTCTGTCATACAGAGTGAAGTAAGTCAAAGAGAAAAACAAATACCGTATGCATACGCATATGTATAGAACCTAGAAAAATGGTACTGATGAACCTAGTGGTAGGCCAGGAATAAAGATGCAGACATTGAGAACGGACTTGAGGACACAGGGGGCGAAGGGGAGGCTGCGACATGGTGAGAGAGTAGCATTGACATATATACACTACCAAATGTAAAATAGATAGCTAGTGGGAAGCAGCCGCATAGCACAGGGAGATCAGCTCGGTGCTTTGTGATGACCTAGAGGGGTGGGATAGGGAGGGTGGGAGGGAGGCCCAAGAGGGAGGGGATATGGGGATATATGTATGCATATGGCTGATTCACTTTGTTGTACAGCAGAAACTAACACAATATTGTAAAGCAAATATACTCCAATAAAGATATATATAAAAAAAGAAATACCAAAAAACTGGAAAGTTTACTGGGTTATAGAGGTTTAAGATATTTTGGATAAAAGCCATGAAGAAAACCTATGAAATTTCATGCCGATATGGTCTGTATTATTCAACTAATATAAAAAATCCGTTTCATCAATCCCAGCATAAATATTTTCTCCTATGGAAGTGACTCCTCATTTATTTCATCTCTAAAAATGTTTAATGACTCAACCTGCTATTAACAAAGTTCAAGATTCTATGTCAGATGCAGAACCAATGAGTATTTAGCAGTATCCATATTTACCTTAAGTGAAAAAGCACAGAGAAATTATGCTGCGGTTCATCTCATCAAGATATGGTATTTCAATAAAATATTAGATTCGTGTTTAATAAGTATTCATTAAATTTTTGTATTTTTTTCTTCGTATTTCCCATGATCGTATTGCTCCGTTTCAAAGGTCTCTTTTGTATTGAGATGTAACTACTCTCACTCATAGTATAAAATTGTCATATAAGTGGAATTATATAACATGTACATTTTCTGTTCAGCTTCTTTTTTGCACAGCATAGTGTGTGGGAGTTTTATCCATGTTGCTGCAGGAATCAGTAGTTTCTTCCTGTTTACCTCTAAGTGCAATTCTTTTGTTTGTAATTGTTCACCAGCTGTTAAAAATTTGAGGTCTTGCCAGTGTTTTGGTTGTTAAAATAAGGCTTCAATGAACATTTGCATACTAGTCCTTTTGTGGTGAATATATTTACATGCCTTGGGTAAAATCAAGGTGTGGAATAACTGGATCATAATTACTGGATCAGTATACGTTTAACTTTGTTAAGAAAGTACTGATGCATGTCTCTTTGTACACTTGAGGAAGACTTTCTCTAGAATTGCATTGCTCAGCCATGAAGATTTACAATTTTCTGGAGGGACATCACCCACATGGCAGTGTAGGAGACCCCAGCCTCCACTCCCCCTCAGAGGTCAACAATGAGACAGCTCTCCTTGAACAAAAACAGCTCACAAAGAAGAAATGGTAATGTGATAGAGGTGTCAGCCCAAGCTGTGGTGGTGGCCATTTTGCAGAAAATAAGTGTGTCAAATCCACACGTTGTACACCTTCAACTCACTCAATGTTATGGGTCCATTATACCTCAATAAAGATGGAACAAATAAAATTGCATGACTGTTTTCTGAAGTGGTTGCAGCTTTTGGGTCCGAACCAGTGGTGTAGGAGAGCTCTGGTTGATCTACATTCTCTCCACACGGGGTTTGACCAGTCTTTGTGTTTTAACTTTGGCCACTCCAGTGGGGACGAGGTGGTATCTTGTGGGGAGGTATTTTGTATTTACATGTATTTCTTTATTACACTTCTATTATATTTATTTTTATTTTTAAAACCACATAACATGTTGATTTTTACTACTTTCCATTCAAAACTAACTTTATTGATGTATGATTGATATAGAAAGTGCCGTACATATTTAATGTCTGCAACTTCATGAGTTTTGAGATGTGTATACATATGTGAAACCATCATACTAATCTATGTATTAAGTATATCCATCACCTCCAAAAGATTTTTCCTGCCCTAGAAAAGTTATGTTTTAGGAAATAACAATTGTCAATACTTGTCCTTTATATTTTGGTGTATTTCAGGGTCATATCTTGGCATTCCTTTCTTCTCACTTTATTCTCTCCCAGTATGATCCCATCTTTGCCTTTAGCTACAATTACTGTATTTCTCTCAGTATCTCTAAAATTTATATCATCTCTATTACTTACCAGTTCATATCCCAGTTCTGAGTTCTAGAGTCTTAAATTCTTGACATGGGTTACAGAGCATTTCATGTTTTGGTAACAGCTCACCTCTTCAACCTCATCATGCACTACAATTTTGAATTTTCATATATGATAATATATTTCTAAATTATCTTTTCTACATGTGGTGGGTCACTTGCACTTTGTTGAAAAGAAGAAGAAAGGAAAAGTAACAAATGACAAAAATGAAGAGAAAATGGGAGAAAATATTTGCAAAGGAAGCAACTGACAAAGGATTAATCTGCAAAATATACAAGCAGCTCATTCAGCTCAATATCAAAAAAACAAACAACCCAATACAAAAATGGGCAGAAGACCTAAATAGACATTTCTCCAAAGAAGATATACAGATGGCCAAGAAGCACATGAAAGGATGCTCAGCATCACTAATCATAAGAGAAATGCAAATCAAAACTACAATGAGGTATCACCTCACACCAGTCAGAATGGTCATCATCAAAAAAATCTACAAAGAATAAATGCTGGAGAGGGTGTGGAGAAAAGGGAACTCTCTTGCACTTGTGGTGGGAATGTAAGTTGATACAGCCACTATGGAGAACAGTACGGAGGTTGCTAAAAAAACTAAAAATGGAACTACCATATGACCCAGCAATCCCATTACTGGGCATATACCCTGAGAAAACCATAATTCAAAGAGAGTCATGTACCACAATTTTCACTGCAGCACTATTTACAATAGCCAGGACAAGGAAGCAACCTAAGTGCCCATCGACAGATGAATGGATAAAGATGTGGCATATATATACAATGGAATATTACCCAGCCATAAAAAGAAACAAAATTGAGGTACTTGTAGTGAGGTGGATGGACGTAGAGTGTGTCATACAGTGTGAAGTAAGTCAGAAAGAGAAAAACAAATATGCTAACATGTATATATGGAATGTTAAAAAAAAAAAAAGGTTCTGATGAACCTAGGGGCAGGACAGGAATAAAGACACAGATGTAGAGAATGGACTTGAGGACACAGGGCGGGGGAAGGGTAAGCTGGGATGAAGTGAGAGAGTGGCATTGACATATATACACTACCAAATGTAAAATAGATAGCTAGTGGGAAGCAGCTGCATACATAGCACAGGGAGATCAGCTCGGTGCTCTGTGACCACCTAGAGGGGTGGGATCGGGAGAGTGGGAGGCAGAGGCAAGAGGGAGGGGATATGGGGACATATGTATACATATAGCTGATTCACTTTGATTTTCTTTGTTATACAGCAGAAACTAAAACAACACTGTCAAGCAATTATACTCCAATAAAGATGTTAAAAAAAAAGAATGACAAGAATAAGTCATTGTTTTATTGATAATGCATTTCACAAAATCAAAAATTTTAGATATGTAAGGGTCCCATATATCACCTAAATTCAAATAAATGTGTCTAAGTGAATAGTTTTGAATAGTAGATATAATTTCTGAAATAGGAGGTATGATATTTCAAATTTTGTAGAATATAGAGTGTTGAAATAACCTTTCAGAATATACTGAACATATTGTCCGAAGAGGAGTTACCATGGGGAGACAGAGTAGGTTTACATGGGTTTGTAGAAAGAGAGAGAGACAGACATGGTAATTCAACCAACACATTCTTAGTGATGACTATGAGTTTGGAAAGGAAAATGAATCAAAGAGAACCTGTTACTTCCAGCAATCAAGGTTCAGGAAGAGCTCTGTGAATGTCCCCCGAGTGTAGCAGCTGGCTAATCACATCTAAGGGGAAGAGACTCTGCCGTAGAAGAGGATGCTGTTGGTCTTCTTGTGCTTGATGAAGAACAGGAAAGGGTGGTCACAACGGAAACTGTCTGGAATCCCAGGTGACGTTAGACCAAGTACTATTCCACTCGCAGCTGCGGCCTCCGTGCCCTCCTCATTCACCTCCACGAAGGACTTGTGGAGGACTTTCGACACCACCAGATCTCGTGTCCCGGTCATGCCTGAGAAGTCGGCTTTCTCCGTATTGAAGGCGTCCACCATCCCCAGGGCTTCCAGCGTGGCCTTGAGGTCATAGCTCTCCTCCACTTTGAACTGAGGTAGGTGTAAATTCACTTGTCTCTCCCTCATATTCTGTGGGCTCGTCCACTCTATTAACTTCTCAGCAGTGAGTTGATCTTCAAGCTGTAACAATGGAAAAAGGAAAAACTGGCACGATTGTCAGTGGACATGGAGCCCCCCTTAACATTGGATTGAAACGTGGAAATCCTTTAACAGTAAACATAAATACAGGAGATTCAGTTGATATGGTTTTATCTGAGGAGGTAAAAATAACAAAGTCCTCAATATGTATTATATAATCAAAAAAATGTTCTTATATTTTCATGACTTTGTTATTTTTATGTATATATGTACACATTAATAATATATGCATATGTATAAATATCTATACAAATGTATATATGTATAATATATATGCACACATATATGCAACAGAATGGCGAAATAAAATTAGTTGTAGAAGATGAGCCATCCACTTCTTAGGCTTGCTCTCTATTTCATGCTTCACTTTCAAATAACCTCTTGTCAATGTCCCTTCGTCCATAAATTATTACATAGTGCATTTACAACGTATAGCCTACTTTTATTCCTTTTTCTTGCTTCTTTTATTTGTAAACTTTTCCTGTATAGATATATGTTTCTCTAATCAAGTTTACACTGTTACATAATACTATCATTAAATTGATATTCAGTATATATATCTTTATTTAATATCTTTTAAGCATTCACTGCATGTCAGTCCCTAACCTAACTGAAGGTAATACAAACATGTACCATTTTTCCTCATTTAAAATTTTTCATTATTTTGAGCCACTTCTGTCCAAAAGCTTTTCCCCTGTTTAGACTTGTTGTTATAGGATAAAATCCTAGCACTGGGATTCCCTGTCATTGATAATGGGGAATTTAGAGCTGAAGCCGAAATATTCCGATGACTCTTCACATTTATTGCCATGTTGCTTTCCCTAAGAATTTCCAGTTTCCAGTGTTACGAGATATGTATTTTGAGTGTGGCAAGTTTACTGCCGCTTCTGCATCATCATCGACTATTACAGTAATTGCTTATGGCCTTTTATGGAATGTCCTTTTATGCCAGATATTGTTATAGATTTTTTTACATATTAACTTTATTATAACAATGCTAACAGGAAAATTCTATAATCACCCCCTTTTTTGAAATCTTAGCAATGAGGCTCTGAATGAGCCTTTGGTCCATTTTGAGCACTTAGGGACCAAATACTTCAAAATTGAAAAGTGGGCATCAAGATAATCTATTTGTCCATGGTCTACAGAAGCACTGTGAATTAGTGGGCAATATGTAACCACTTTGTTTTTTTAATTTCCTTATTTTACTTGTGAGTGAACTTGCAAATATTTCTATGTGTCACCTATGTATGAGTGTTAATTTCCTTGTCTTCAAATGAGTGGACTGGAATATATCAGAGGTTCTTATGGTTGCAAAATAGTTCTGTGTGTATCTAGGTATATGTTTTTTGTGAACTGACATTCCATAGTTTCATCAGAATATTAATGTGACCTGTGAGGTACAGATACACTATTTGTATCATACTATGATCCCTAAGGTATTGATTTCATTTTTTTGTTGTTTGCTTGAGCTCTGCCAGGCACTAGCACCAGTCTATGAGCAGCCCGTACGAGCAGTGTCTCACTAGGAATTTAAGCAATAGTAGGCAGCATTGGAGGTACCAGCTTTTACCTTCTGCAGACCATCTAGTTCATTGGGCAGCAGCACCATCATGCTTAGCTCTTTGCCTTTGTACGGTATTTCCAGGATCTTGACTTGCATGTCCTCCAGTGACGTGAAATTGAAGTGATCGGTTTGTTTCATCATCTGCACAGATTTGCTTGTATCCTGCAATAAATTCATGTGGCAAAAAATGCTAAGTGAGCATAAGTCAAAAAGAAAGATAATATTATTGTAATACCAAACACACCCTCCTTCTAAGAGATGATCTCGGAAATCTGTGAATTAGAGACAAGAGTTTCTTCAAGGACTCCCAACGAAATAAAGTAAAAAAGAAAAAAAAGACAAGAAAATAAGCCTTGACAAATTCTATCTTCTACCCGCAGCAGCTATATATTAATCATTAGGTAGTTAAATTTCACACTGAATGTGTAGCTATGTTATATTATATACATAATTTATAGACAATACCTTGTTCAGCCAAAATTTTTCCTCCCCAGTATTTTCTTTCTTAAATTTCTGGCACCACTTCCCTTTGAAATAGACTGCGTTCACCAGAACCAGAACGGTGAAGCTACCGAGAGAGTCTTTGGGAAAGAGATCCTTGATTTTTTCTGCAAAGAAAGAAAAGCAAAGGTTTGCCATGAAAGGCACAAGTGGTTTGTCTGGAAGATGCTTTGAGAGTTACAACTGATGATTAAATATTCACACAAATCACCACATTAGGGACTCTGTGCCCGATTGTTCACAAGGTGAAGCTTTCCTCGTGGCGCCAGCCTGATGGAGTCGCCCTCATGCAGACCCCCCTTCTTCTGACTGGGAACGTGTTTGGTCTCTGTGGTGACATCAGTCACCTCACACTGAATTCTGATGAACTGATGTCAGCTGATCTTTCCACTGGTCAGTTTTCCCCCTCCCTCCCTACCACCCTCCCTGTCCCCTCAATAACCCCCACCCTCCCTTGTTTCCTCCATCCTTCCTTCTATTCTTTTCTTCTTCACTTTCTTCTTTGCTTTCTATTTTTCAAACTGAACTCACTACTCAGAGGAAATGGGCCTGAATGTTCTTTAGGACAAATGACATGAACGCTAAAATCGAAAACATGTACTCAGACACCATTTCCCGGGGTGACTTTGTCTTCATTTGCCAGGTTGAGTTGCTGTAGGTTTGGCCTGTATTTAGGATGGGAGGTAGGATATGGTGCACGGAATGGAGACATCATCCAGCCGCCTTCCGTGGTTGGGGAGGACAGCTGTGAGCATCCCTGCAGGATGCGGGGATGGGGAAGTGGTCAGGCTGCTCCTGCTGCAGATGGCAAGAAGGGTGGTTTGCAGGAGAGCGGCTCGTTTGCCAGTTAACAAAGGATAAGGGAACCCTTTTAATATTATCTCTTAGGGATCATAATCCAGACGTTCAGCCTCGAATTTAAAGAAAAAATGCAAATCAACATGAAATTTGAGCAGAGAGTTGGGATCCATAGAGATACTGTCGTCCGCAGACTCAGCTGAGTTTCCAGGTAGCTGGTCCTGGGATCCCTCCTGGGCTCCCCTTGTTTCTCTCCACACTGACGTGGACCATTCCACCCTTTGCAGTGCCCTCCTCCATCTTCTGTAATCTCATCTCACCCTGGCTCCTGGCACCCCATGCAGGGGCCAGCACAGCGTTCACACACAGCGGGGACTCTACAGTGATTTTTAAGGAGTGACTCTCTCATAACCTACCATTAGTTTGGCTTTCCACCCAGGAATTAATCATCTTCCGACTTTCTTCTGCAGCATTGTCAAAATCAGCAGATTCCACATTGGCTAGGTAAAATTTCTTAACATTATCCATGTATGCCTATGGCATGGGCAGGAAGAAAGGAGGGATTAAGAGTAATTTGACAGTAACTGTCTAGGTATTCCCAGATTAAACTGTGTTCAGTGATGACCAAAGAGAGTACCTGAAACAATCCTTATGCCCACTTCCCCAGTGGGTTGTCAGGCTCTGGGACACTCCAGTGGGGGGCGTCGTGGTCCAGGAGCTGAATGCCCCTGGGGCAAATGCTCCCCATGTGGGTCAGCCAGGCTCCTCTGCCTCCCCCTCCCCCATTAGGAGATGGGATCAGAGGACCCAGGATGCAGACCAAAGGTGTGACAGGTCATGAAACTTACCTGCAGAAACAGAAAAGTCTTTTCTCCATAGAGCCTGTTGGCTATGTTCAGCTCATAGGCATCAGTGGATTTCTTTAAGTCAGTCAGAAGGTTTTGAAATTGATGATGAATATATCCTGGCTTTTCAACCTTCAAACACCAGAAAGTGAGCTCATTGGATTCTCATTGTACATAAATACTACAACCCCATAGGTCTGTGAGCTCTGTACCTAGAGTTTGGTATCCCCATGGACGACATTGGTTGCTATCTCCCCATATATGGTGTATTTTACCGGAAGTACCCTTCATAATCCTTCCATTCAATCTTCCAGGTAATTCTTCCTTCCTGCTCTAACACACTCCAGTCTTTTCTCTTTTGAACTAGAGATGCAGCACCATTCCACTATTGGATTGTGTTTTAATTGTCTCAAATGTTTTGGGACCAGCTAAAACTTAAACTCCTTTGAGCTAGAACCATAGTGCATCTCTAACAGTCATCAACTGTATGAGAACATGAAATTTGTATATTGCCCTATGTTATGGCATGAAGCCCTGTTTTACTCCTTGGAGGGATTACTTTCTAAGACCCCTTGATTGCGCTCTTTGGCTGTTCATTATGCCAGTCACTCTGAAGTAGGAGCAGTGTGTCTCTGGTACACTGCTAACAGCTGTACATCAGCATCTCTAAGTCTTTAGTTCAATTGACATGAAAACAAGAGAGTTCAGAGAACTAAGAAACTTCTCCAAGGAGACAGAGCCAATTTTTCAACTCACGCTTATCTCACCCAGAACCTTCCCCTTGCTAACTAAGAGTTTTGGACTATTTAGGCTACCAACCATAATTCTCACTCAATCATTTTCCAAAAAATAGTTGATCATATGCTTATTGCTCTTACTCTAATTTAGGGGTTAATTAAAATTATATAATTTTAGCAACATATTGTGATTAGTATAGTTATTATTATTCTATAATAATAATACATAACGTTTATGGGGGTTTCTGTCATCCAGGCACTGTTGTCCTGTTTCACATGTAGTTGCATGTCTTGCAGCAGACTCTTTATTGCTCCTAGTTAATTTGTATGAAGTCAAATTGTGGCTCAGAGCAGTTGTATTTTGCCACGTTCCCCATTCCTGAACAGAAGAGCACAATTTGAAGCTCCTGAGTTCCCTGGCGGCCTAATGGTTAGGATTCCAGGCTTTCATTGCCATGGCCTGGGTTCAAGCCCTGGCCGGGGAAGTGAGATCCTGCCAGCTGCGTGGCATGGCACAAAAACCATTCTTCAGTTTGAAGCTCCTTTGGGTTTCAGAACCCTTGCTCTTAAGAACATGCTACTCTCCTTTCAAGAAAACAAATATATAAAATAAATAAGTACATAATATGATATGAGAAACAACTCTGTCCAATCTATTTTGCTTAAGATGTCCCCTAAAAATTGGCCTTTTCCTGTTTATCTGAAATTCCCAGTTTAAACTCTGAACCTCTTGGACATGTGATCTCCTTCTAGGTTCAATGCTCTGTGACTCACGGGCTCAACTGTAGTTCCTTCTCTTTTGTTCTCTGCGATTTCATTAAAGTGCAGGACCTGGAGGAGACAGAGAGTGGGACAAGGAAACTTTAGAGATCTATGTACCCCAGAGTAAATAAAAAAGAAAGAAAAGAAGGAAGGAAGGAAGAAAGAAAGAAGGAAGGAAAGAAAGAATGCAAACAAACAAATAAAACAAAATGCCAAATCAAAAAAAACACAAAAAAACAAACCCAAAAAGAAAGAAAGAAAAAGAACAAAGAAATGTTCCATGCAAGCATTTGCTCCTTGAAAAACACAACCTGCGTGTGAAAAACACAAAGCTGGTTGATCACCAGCCGGTTCAAAGAATCCTGATTCATTTTCATCCATTGCTGAGGAAACATGTAAAGATGACTCCCATGGATTTTAGTCAGTGCACCACTTCTACCTGAACTCTACCATTTAAAGCCTCACCTGTGGTCACTGGGCAGTTGTAGGGTTCATCCCAGCTCCCAAAGGAAGTCTCGGCACAGGGAAGAGATGGGGCGGATCACTGGGGGGAGAGCATATGCTCCCACAGCTTTGTGCCCGCCCAGTCATGGGGAGTTTGCAGCTTCCTGTGCTACCCCTGGGGACAGCCAAATCTGTGATCATCTGCACAGAAGCCGACAGAGAAACCAGGACAAACTGGTAAATGTAAAGGAAGCTGCGACCTACCTTCTGGATTTGTGATGCCGTGTGTTCTCGGGCCCCCAAGGAAGTCATGGCTAAGGCTGACATGATACTCAAAGGGGAAAAGAAGATATTTTCCTTCTCTGATTGTCTGATCTGTTGGAACAGGTCGACTGCAAAGTGGATGATTGCTTCACCGAGTGAACTCATGGTGGCTTGATGTGGTCTGGAACTCCTGGAGAAGCATCAAGTTTATTTTATAATGAATTTTTTGGAGGGAAGGTTAGTCTGTAATAGAATTTTCATAAGAAATGCCTTACATGTGGGTTGTGGGATTCTGAAAACTATAGCTTCCTTCCTTTTACTTTTAAAGCTTTTTTCAATGTACATGTATATACTTCATAATTAGAAGACTATGGAAATAGTATTTAAAGAAAACTTTTGTGGGGACTTCCCTGGCAGCGTGGTTAAGACTCTGCACTTCCCATGCAGGATGGCGCAGGTTTGATCCCTGGTCAAGGAACTAAGATCCCACATGCCATGTGGTGCGGCAAAAAAAAAAAAAAATAAAAGGAGAAGAAAACTTTTGTGAAAACTAATAGAATATCTTTTCTTCCTTACTGGCTGTACTAAGACTGGGTAGAAAATGCATTATAACAGATCTAAGGCAAAGATTGATGTGTAACATCCCACCATCTCTCATGAGGCACCTCTATGCCTTTTTCTTGAGGGATCTGTGGGTACTGGACATCCTACCCCCCAATCACACTTCCTCTTAAGGGAGCATTTGGTTTTTGGAAATAAATAAATTACCTAAAGATTAAAGGAGATGAAAAATTGTTTTACTTTTGCCCTGGCTAAAGAATAAAATACAATCAGAGAAAACAAATTAGATAAATGATGTAGCACACATCATTGTTATTATTTTCAGGAAGGATTCATGTAGTTAAGCAGAGCTGCTGGAAGCACTTACCTGTGAGCCTGGAGGAAGCAGAGGTGGTCAGGCAGCCTGTGAGCCGATGTGCCGTGAATGGTCAGGTCTGGACTATATAACTCTGTCTTGCTGCCTCCCATCCCTCACAACAACTGGTATTTCAAGTAAAGCAGCTTCTGATTTCTTCACCAGGCTACCCATCACCTTGAGCATGAAGTCTCTATGAGTAAAGGCAAGATTATTGTTCTATTCTCGTACGTCCTTTTCACCTGCAGAAGAAATTGTGACCTGCAATCACTGGCTCATATGAAATGCATGTAGGTGCCTTCCCAACACCAAGGAGAATAACATTAAATTGTAACTTCTTCACATGCCCTGAGCTACTGTGCCCAAGCAGAAATAACCCTTAAAATATCTTTCTTGTCTTACATGTTGAATTGTCTTTAAGACCACTTCTAACACCAACAATTAAAAAGCTTATATTTTCTATTTTATGTTCTGAAAGGGCTTCTCCAACCTCACAATTTCCTTCAGAATTATTCTGTATAACCAGGAAAATAGCTCCAATTCTCAACTTAAGAGATACTGGCGAAGTGTCTCAGCAGTAGGTGGAGAACAGGCATCATTTGCCTTCCCCTAAAGGCTGGACCTTGGCCGTGGTCCTCCCTGTGACCCCCATGCCCCTTGCAGCCAATCCCAGATGGCCAATGACTTCTAAGGTCAGTGGGAAGCTCATTTCCCTGCAGTGTAATCAGCTCTCAGTGAGAAGGACAATGGATCCAAACAGGGGCCATTTTGGTGGCAGTATTCCAATTTTTTGTACAAAGATGTATCAGAAAAATAAATTGTTTGAACCCCAGAGTTATCACATTTCTCAGTTAGCCTGCTATTCATTATGCCATCTTCAAATTCGTGGTCTTGAAAACAGAGTCAAATGCCTGTGAGAAAAAAGCAGGGAAAAGTGTTCTTTTGAATGCCATGGTTAAGTCTCTTATCATTGGAGCTGTATTCTCTTCAGGGGCGTGGCATTCTCATAGCAGAATAATATTAAAACAGTTGACTTTTACTGAGGGGGGTATGTATTCACTCATTTCCCTCTTTAACACCTTATTCAGGCAGATCCCTTTGTTCTCCCCATTTCACAGATGACAGAGATGGGGCCCAGAGTGGCTGAGCAGAAGCCCAGGTCTCTAAGTTAGTGAAGTGCACAGGTGAGGTATCCAGGCAGGCAGCTGGTTCAGGAAGCTGTGTGTGTGTCCACGCCCCACAGGGCAGTCTGTTGACGGACTCTGCTCTTTTAGTGACATAACTCCTTGTGTCTAAATGACAAGAACCTGTTTCTTCTGAACTTTCAAAAGAGATAATGTCCTCCCGCAAAATCTGAGGTGGTGGGAATGGGTCCCCCAAATGCTCCCCTGTGGGCCCCTCAGTCACTAGGAGGCAAGGAAAAGTTCAGACACTCCTTTAGGGCTCCATCCAGAGACCACCAGGGGCAGTGAGTGGGGAGTGGAGTTGGGCTGGTTTCCTCGGTGGGTGTGACTCTGAGAGAGGGTCAGGTGCTCACTTTCCATTCCCTCACACTGCTCTATCCAGCTGGAATTTGGTAGAAATGGATCACTTTGAGCGGGGAAAAAAAGATGGAGAAAAGGAAGTGTTTTTCTCCAGAGGACACTGCTCCCTGTGGCATGGCTGTCAGGGGGGAGGGTTGCGTTTCCAGGGTATCTGACCCACTATCTCCCCTGCCACAGGTGTGGGATGTTTGTACCATGGAGCAGCTTTCCAACAGAGATTATCACTCACATACAGTCAGCCCTCCATATCCATGGGTTCTGCACCCACAGAGTCAGTCAACCAGATGGAAAATATTTGGGAAAAAGTTCCGGAAAGTTCCAAAAAACAATCCTTAAATTTGCCCCACACCAGCAACTATTTTACTTTGTATTTACGACTCTTTACGTAGCCTTTACATTGTACTAGGTATTATAAGAAATCGAGAGATGATTTAAAGTGTAAAGAGAATGTATGTAGGTTATGTGCCATTTTATATAAGGTACTTGAGCATTCCTGTATTTGGGAATCCTTGGGGTGTCCTTGAATCAGTCTCCCGTCGATCCCAAGAAATGTCTGTAGTGTAAGTTTCAGCTTTTAAAAATGTATAAGTCATTGGTTTTTAGGCCAGTGACAAGGTTGTGCAACTATCACCATGATCTTTTCCAGAATAATTTCATTTCTCCCCAGAGAAGCTCCCTACATAGTTCTTTCTTCCCCCCGGTTTTTGGAAACCACTAATCTACTTCTTGTTTCTATGGATTTGTTTATTCTGGATGTTTCATATAAATGGGATGGCACAGAGTGTGGCCTTTTCTATCAGGCTCCTTTCACTCAGTATAATATTCTCAAGGTTCATCCATGTTGTAGTATAAAATGGTGCATTTCTTTATATGGCTCTATTATGCACCATTGTATGAAGTACCACTTTTAAAAAATCCATTCATGTGTGGATGTACATTTGGGTTTTGTGTACTATCGTGAGTAATGCCGACATGAACTCTCATGCAGAAATTTCAGTGTTGACGTGTGTTGTAATTTCTCAAGCATTTACCTACGAGTGAAACCCTGGGTCAATGGCAAGTCTATGTTTGATTTAGAAGAACTGCCAGACTGCCTTCCCCAGAAGCTGCACCATTTATATTCCCACCAGACTATGATGGCAGCACGTGTGTGTGCCGTTCTGATTCTCTGCAGGTCTCCAGCACTTGTTACCGTCTTTGGTCCTTTTTAACACCTGCCAGGAACAGAGTCTGTAGTCTCAGCACGTCGCTTATTCACAGGAAGATTCACCTACAACAAGGTCCCAGAAGCACAGGGGATGGAGACACGAGGTGAAGGGAAGAGGAGATCTGTGTTTCTCAACCTGAAAGATGATTCTGCCTGATCCCCCAGCCCCCAGCCCTGCTGCTCTTAGGGCTCCTCTGTCGATATGTGTGCAGTGACCCCTGAGTGATACTGTAGGCCAACGATCCCTGAGCTGGGACCGGGTGGGGCTGAGTGAGGATGTACACTGTTGGCGTTTGATGAAGGAATTAAGTCCCAAAATAGAGGGAAATAAGACAAGACCCAAGATGAAAAATGACAAACACGAGGAATAGGAACTTCTAGTCAAGGTTGCATCACAGGCCACTGGGTTTCTTTGGGCTCAAAGAGAAAGGGATCTGACCTCCATAGACAGTAGCAAGAAGCTCAGCCTGGGCCTGGAGGAAGCAACAGGGGGACAAAGTAGGACAAATGGACACAAGGGAACTACTGACTAAGCTGATTCTTCCTGTGACTAAATTACGGAGGTTTGTCATGCAGAGGTTGGCTTTGAGGTAAAGGCACTAATTGATAAGGACCAGGAATTTGCATAGATTTAGAGAGAACTTGGGTTACTTCAAATAAGAAACCATGTCATGCTTTTTTCGCCCTCTATGAAAAGTGCTTCTGGCGTGTAATAGACAAGGTTATGACACCGTGATGTCATACAGTATGATAGGAGACTCAGCAATTCTCAGAAGATTTTGCAAGTCAGTACTGGCCAACCTATGTCTTTGGGTATTTCTTAAATATACACCAATATCATTGTCGTTAGGAATCCACGAACCCAATACAACTGAAGAGCAAATGGCACTTTCTGGAACCATCCTGCTGTTTCCAGTTCCTTTATAGGTGGGTTAAGAAATAGCTCCTCTGTTTTTCTAAATCTTACTTCCTTGTGAAGGGTGTGAAGATATGTCAGCATTATTGAATTGCCCTTCCTAGGGTGCATTTTATTTCTTCCTTCTTGCAAAATAGGTTGTTGTTCCTGTTTGCAGGTAAACTGGTTATTGCAGAAGATCCGTTGAGGATCCAGTAATTGGATATCTGCCAATTACAGTATCCACTACAGATATAGATGTAGATATACACATGTACGTGGTGAATAACATCCAAACAGGATGAATCAGTTTTGCCTTGATTTTCGTGAGTTAGGGAATGGTCTCACATGTAGGTATGTCATGGAAGATCGAGACAATTCATGTCATCTCCACCTGTCCCCCCCATTTCCATGCCTCCAACTCCACCCGTGACACTCATCCTACTCTGTGCTCATCACCATTCAACTCTGTTACCTTCTGATCTCTTACAAGTCCCTCTTGTTTCATCTTGTCTTTCCTGTTCTGCTGCCAATAAACCTATTGTATTTTCTCCCTTTTCCTGTGACTGTGCTGCTTCCTCCTTGCTTTATCTGAAATACGGATTTTCCCCATGA
Organism: Balaenoptera musculus; assembly: GCF_009873245.2. NCBI lineage: Eukaryota > Metazoa > Chordata > Mammalia > Artiodactyla > Balaenopteridae > Balaenoptera > Balaenoptera musculus. Next base: position 78,001,537 of record NC_045798.1, read on the forward strand.
CTGCATGTCCCTTGATCTCTCCTTATGGGCAGCTCCCCGTTCTCCTATTACATACTGTAAAGAAAAGAAAACATGGTCCTCTGGTTCTCTTGTTTCCACTATCTTTTCTAGCCATTGTTCTCTCTTTGTCTCAATGTCCCTTTTCCAGTTTCTGGCCATGCAGGTATTTTACCCTGTGCCCACCTACCATCTTGTATGTTACTCTTTGATATTCACTAAAAATCAGTTGCCCCTCCACCATTTATGGTTTTGCTCTTCTTGCCAAGTGTGTCCAGTGTTCTGGGTGACGTCAAAACTTTTATTCCATAGGCACAGGACGGAATCCATGCTTATTTTATGTTACATCTCTATTCCTGTTGAAGCTCCTCCTTTGTGAAAATCTTGTCATGTCTTTTGTCCTTTTGTTAATTGGATCCATGAGCTTTCTTATCTATTTGGATATGCTTTTCATATACGGAGACACTAATTATCGCTGATGCCTGTCACTGGAGTATTAATGGAGATGGAGAGTTCTAGAGGGAAGAAGGAATTTGATTACATGGGATATTGTGTGCTGGGGATTTTATTTTGCTTCTCCAGTTTCACCCTTCACTGGCTCAACCTCCCCTGGTCCTAGGAGGCAGAGATGTAGGGAGACATAATCTGGGTCCTTCTCCTCTAGGGAACCTTGCATCTGGCCTGTGAGAGGAAGCAAGCGTAGACTCGCAGCTGGGTGAGTGCAGGGCGCTCGGTCACCTGCTTCCTCTCAGCGAGGTTGCCAAACAATGGCTGCATTTCTTTACCAAAGGCTGCAGATCTTATCGGGCAGCTTTTCTGCAGCTACAGCTACTTTCTCTGGATTTTGGTCACCATTCCTGCTCTTGCCATGTGCGTCTAGGGGTGGCAATGTCCCCCTACAGTTGCTAGCCATGGGTTGCTTCACCATCCTTTCTTGGTTTCTCTTAGCCCTGACCATACTTTGTATAGTCCCTTTGTTAAACTTTCCTGAATTACCCAATTTGACTGTGTCATTTGTTTTCTGCTAGAGCCTTGACTATTACGGTAAGTAAATGGCTTTGGGAAAAACATCTTGGAATGGAATTTATGGGATCAGGTTGGTCCCATATTGAGAAGAAATGTGCTGAGAGGAGATGGGGGAGTGGTGTAGGGCAAGGCACATGTAACACCAAATTCGGGATGGAGGCAAGACGTGAAGTGCAGGTGTAAGACGGGTGTTGGGACATCAGAGGCTGTGGTGCTTAGTAGCTATTGTGACAAGTTGTGGGATCAGCTGCTTTGTTATGATGGGCGTGGGAAAGTCATTCAGCAGAAATTGAAAAACTATGTTAAGGGAGAGAGTAGGGTGGCAGGGAGAGAAGGAGAGGGAGAAAGAGAGGGTGAGAGAGCTTAGAAGGGAGGAAACTGGACAGGGAGAAGGAGAGCCTGAAGCCGCTGAATTGGACGGTGCGTCATGGAACCATGACAGTTCCCTGTAGCTGAGGGTGGGAGGCTCCCGCTATGGCTAACGTCTTCTAAAACAGTGGTCTTCACATGAGAGTGATTCTAACGCTGCCTGCAGAGCTGGTTCTATTGTATGAGATTTTCAACATCGCAAGTGTGTGTGTTCTCCTCCCCAAAATTTATCTGCCTAAAAATGTCCTGTGTTCACAGCGGCAGGTTTCCCAACTCTACCGCATTTCACAAAAGAAAAACAAATTGTCACCTCCTTCACATCTTACTGATGAGAGGTGCCCGGGAGCAACAAAGACAAAGCTCTTTTACTGATTAATCAAGACACACAAACCCACTCATAGGGCTTCTGCCTCCCCTATTTTCTACCGATTCCTATAACGTGTGAAGAGTGGGATGTCAGAAGGGTAGTATTTTAGCTCACATTTAGGCATTCTGAATTAAGAATATACATAAATTAAGGCAAGGTGACAGTGGGAGTAATGACAATTTTTCGGTAATAACATAACTTCTTCTTCTCTTTCACTGTTGTCTAGATTGGGTTCCTTTGGAGACTCAACCAGAAGAGCACCTCAAAAACTACTGAAACTAAGTATGCTTTTTCCACCCATGTGTTTACACATGACAAATTCTTTTCTGCTGTTCCTGATACTTAATCAGGCACAAGAAAATCGGACTACCATATGACCCAACAATCCCACTACCAGGCTATACGCTGAGAAAACCATAATTCAAAAAGAGTCATGTACCACAATGTTCACTGTAGCACTAGTTACAAGAGCCAGGACATGGGAGCACCCTAAGTGTCCATCGACAGATGAATGGATAAAGAAGATGTGGCACATATACAGAACGGACTATTACTCAGACATAAAAAGGAATGAAACTGAGTTTATTTGGAGTGAGCTGGATGGACCTAGAATCTGTCATACAGAGTGAAGTAAGTCAAAGAGAAAAACAAATACCGTATGCATACGCATATGTATAGAACCTAGAAAACTGGTACTGATGAACCTAGTGGTAGGTCAGGAATAAAGATGCAGACATTGAGAACGGACTTGAGGACACAGGGAGCGAAGGGGAGGCTGCGACATGGTGATAGAGTAGCATTTGACATATATACACTACCAAATGTAAAATAGATAGGTAGTGGGAAGCAGCCGCATAGCACAGGGAGATCAGCTCGGTGCTTTGTGATGACCTAGAGGGTTGGGACAGGGAGGGTGGGAGGGAGGCTCAAGAGGGAGGGGATATGGGGATATATGTATACATATAGCTGATTCACTTTGTTGTACAGCAGAAACTAACACAACATTGTAAAGCAATTATACTCCAATAAAGATGGATAAAAAACAAAGAAATACCAAAAACCTGGAAAGTTTACTGGGTTATAGAGTTTTAAGATATTTTGGATAAAAGCCATGAAGAAAACCTATGAAATTTCTTGCCGATATTGTTTGTATTATTCAACTAATATAAAAAATCCGTTTCATCAATCCCATCATAAATATTTTCTCCTATGGAAGTGACTCCTCATTTATTTCATCTCTAAAAATGTTTAATGATTCAACCTGCTATTAACAAAGTTCAAGATTCTATGTCAGATGCAGAACCAATGAGTGTTTAGCAGTATCCATATTTATCTTAAGTGAAAAATCACAGAGAAATTATGCTGCGGTTCATCTCATCAAGATACGGTGTTTCAATAAAATATTAGATTTCGTGTTTAATAATTATTCATTAAATTTTTTGTATTTTTTTCTTCGTATTTCCAATGATCGTATTGCTCCGTTTCAAAGTTCTCTTTTGTGTTGAGATGTAACTACTCTCACTCATAGTATAAAATTGTCATATAAGTGGAATTATATAACATGTACATTTTCTGTTCAGCTTCTTTTTTGCACAGCATAGTGTGTGGGAGTTTTATCCATGTTGCTGCAGGAATCAGTAGTTTCTTCCTGTTTACCTGTAAGTGCAATTCTTTTGTTTGTAATTGTTCACCAGCTGTTAAAAATTTGAGGTCTTGCCAGCGTTTTAGTTGTTAAAATAAGGCTTCAATGAACATTTGCATACTAGTCCTTTTGTGGCGAATGTATTTACATGCCTTGGGTAAAATCAAGGTGTGGAATAACTGGATCATAATTACTGGATCAGTGTACGTTTAACTTTCTAAGAAAGTACTGATGCATGTCTCTTTGTACACTTGAGGAAGACTTTCTCTAGAATTGCATTGCTCAGCCATGAAGATTTACAATTTTCTGGAGGGACATCACCCACATGGCAGTGTAGGAGACCCCAGCCTCCACTCCCCCTCAGAGGTCAACAATGAGACAGCTCTCCTTGAACAAAAACAGCTCACAAAGAAGAAATGGTAATGTGATAGAGGTGTCAGCCCAAGCTGTGGTGGTGGCCATTTTGCAGAAAATAAGTGTATCAAATCCACACGTTGTACACCTTCAACTCACTCAATGTTATGGGTCAATTATATCTCAATAAAGATGGAACAAATAAAATTGCATGACTGTTTTCTAAAGTGGTTGCAGCTTTTGGGTCCGAACCAGTGGTGTAGGAGAGCTGTGGTTGATCTACATTCTCTCCACACGGGGTTTGACCAGTCTTTGTGTTTTAGCTTTGGCCACTCCAATGGGGACGAGGTGGTATCTTGTGGGGAGTTATTTTGTATTTACATGTATTTCTTTATTACACTTCTATTATATTTATGTTTAGTTTTAAAACCACATAACATGTTGATTTTTACTACTCTCCATTCAAAAATAACTTTATTGATGTATGATTGATATAGAAAGTGCCGTACATATTTAATGTCTGCAACTTCATGAGTTTTGAGATGTGTATACATATGTGAAACCATCATACTAATCTATGTATTAAGTATATCCATCACCTCCAAAAGATTTTTCCTGCCCTAAGAAACGTTATGTTTTAGGAAATAACAATTGTCAATACTTGTCCTTTATATTTTGGTGTATTTCAGGGTCATATCTTGGCATTCCTTTCTTCTCACTTTATTCTCTCCTAGTATGATCCCATCTTTGCCTTTAGCTACAATTACCGTATTTCTCTCAGTATCTCTAAAATTTATATCATCTCTATTACTTACCAGTTCATATCCCAGTTCTGAGTTCTAGAGTCTTAAATTCTTGACATGGGTTACAGAGCATTTCATGTTTTGGTAACAGCTCACCTCTTCAACCTCATCATGCTCTACAATTTTGAATTTTCATATATGATAATATATTTCTAAATTACCCTTTCTACGTGTGGTGGGTCACTTGCACTTTGTTGAAAAGAAGAAGAAAGGAAAAGTAACAAATGACAAAAATGACAAGAAAATGGGAGAAAATATTTGCAAAGGAAGCAACTGACAAAGGATTAATCTGCAAAATATACAAGCAGCTCATTCAGCTCAATATCAAAAAACAAACAACCCAATCCAAAAATGGGCAGAAGACCTAAATAGACATTTCTCCAAAGAAGATATACAGATGGCCAAGAAGCACATGAAAGGATGCTCAATATCACTAATTATTAGAGACATGCAAATCAAAACTACAATGAGGTATCACCTCACACCAGTCAGAATGGCCATCATCGAAAAAATCTACAAAGAATAAATGCTGGAGAGGGTGTGGAGAAAAGGGAACTCTCTTGCACTTGTGGTGGGAATGTAAGTTGATACAGCCACTATGGAGAACAGTACGGAGGTTGCTAAAAGATCCAAAAATGGAACTACCATATGACCCAGCAATCCCATTACTGGGCATATACCCTGAGAAAACCATAATTCAAAAATAGTCATGTACCACAATTTTCACTACAGCACTATTTACAATAGCCAGGACAAGGAAGCAACCTAAGTGTCCATCGACAGATGAATGGATAAAGATGTGGCATATATATACAATGGAATATTACTCAGCCATAAAAAGAAACAAAATTGAGTTACTTGTAGTGAGGTGGATGGACCTAGAGTCTGTCATACAGGGTGAAGTAAGTCAGAAAGAGAAAAACAAATATGCTAACACATATATGGAATCTTAAAAAAAAAAAAAGGTTCTGATGAACCTAGGGGCAGGACAGGAATAAAGACACAGGCGTAGAGAATGGACTTGAGGACATAGGGCGGGGGAAGTGTAAGCTGGGACGAAGTGAGAGAGTGGCATTGACATATATACACTACCAAATGTAAAATAGATAGCTAGTGGGAAGCAGCTGCATACATAGCACAGGGAGATCAGCTCGGTGCTCTGTGACCACCTAGAGGGGTGGGATCGGGAGAGTGGGAGGGAGATGCAAGAGGGAGGGGATATGGGGATATATGTATACATATAGCTGATTCACTTTGATTTTCTTTGTTATACAGCAGAAACTAAAACAACACTGTCAAGCAATTATACTCCAATAAAGATGTTAAAAAAAAAGAATGACAAGAATAAGTCATTGTTTTATTGATAATGCATTTCACAAAATCAAAAAATTTAGACACGTAAGGGTCCCATATATCACCTAAATTCAAATAAATGTGTCTAAGTGAATAGTTTTGAATAGTAGATATAATTTCTGAAATAGGAGGTATGATATTTCAAACTTTGTAGAATATAGAGTGTTGAAATAACCTTTTAGAATATACTGAACATCTTGTCCGAAGAGGAGTTACCATGGGGAGACAGAGTAGGTTTACATGGGTCTGTAGAAAGAGAGAGACAGACAGACATGGTATTTCAACCAACACATTCTTAGTGATGACTATGAGTTTGGAAAGGAAAATGAATCAAAGAGAACCTGTTACTTCCAGCAATCAAGGTTCGGGAACAGCTCTGTGAATGTCCCCCGAGTGTAGCCGCTGGCTAATCACATCTAAGGGGAAGAGACTCTGCCGTAGAAGAGGATGCTGTTGGTCTTCTTGTGCTTGATGAAGAACAGGAAAGGGTGGTCACAGTGGAAACTGTCTGGAATGCTACTTGAGTAATAAACAGCTTCTACTCCAGTCGCAGCTGCGGCCTCCGTGCCCTCCTCATTCACCTCCACGAAGGACTTGTGGATGACTTTCGACACCACCAGATCTCGTCTCCCGGTCATGCCTGAGAAGTCGGCTTTCCCCTCACTGAAGGCGTCCACCATCCCCAGGGCTTCCAGCGTGGCCTTGAGGTCATAGCTCTCCTCCACTTTGAACCGAGGTAGGTGTAAATTCACTTGTCTCTCCCTCATATTCTGTGGGCTCGTCCACTCTATTAACTTCTCAGCAGTGAGTTGATCTTCAAGCTGTAACAATGGAAAAAGGAAAAACTGGCACGATTGTCAGTGGACATGGAGCCCCCCTTAACATTGGATTGAAACGTGGAAATCCTTTAACAGTAAACATAAATACAGGAGATTCAGTTGATATGGTTTTATCTGAGGAGGTAAAAATAACAGAGTCCTGAATATATATTATATAATCAAAAAAATGTTCTTATATTTTCATGACTTTGCTATTTTTATGTATATATGTACACATTAATAATATATGCATATGTATAAATATCTATACAAATGTATATATGTATAATATATATGCACACATATATGCAACAGAATGGCGAAATAAAATTAGTTGTAGAAGATGAGCCATCCACTTCTTAGGCTTGTTCTCTGTTTCGTGCTTCACTTTCAAATAACCTCTTGTCAATGTTCGTTCGTCCATAAATGTTTACATAGTGCATTTACAGCGTATAGCCTACTTTTATTCCTTTTTCTTGCCTCATTTATTTGTAAACTTTTCCTGTATGGATATATATTTCTCTAATCAAGTTTACATTGTTACATAATACTATCATTAAATTGATATTCAGTATATATATCTTTACTTAATATCTTTTAAGCATTCACTGCATGTCAGTCCCTAACCTAACTGAAGGTAATGCAAACATGTACCATTTTTCCTCATTTAAAATTTTTCATTATTTTGAGCCACTTCTGTCCAAAAGCTTTTCCCCTGTTTAGACTTGTTGTTATAGGATAAAATCCTAGCACTGAGATTCCCTATGTCATTGATAATGGGGAATTTAGAGCTGAAGCCGAAATATTCTGATGACTCTTCACATTTATTGCCACGTTGCTTTCCCTAAGAATTTCCAGTTTCCAGTGTTACGAGATATGTATTTTGAGTGTGGCAAGTTTACTGCCGCTTCTGCATCATCATCGACTATTACAGTAATTGCTAATGGCCTTTTATGGAATGTCCTTTTATGCCAGATATTGTTATTGATATTTTTACATATTAACTTTATTATAACAATGCTAACAGGAAAATTCTATAATCACCCCCTTTTTTGAAATCTTAGCAATGAGGCTCTGAATGAGCCTTTGGTCCATTTTGAGCACTTAGGGACCAAATACTTCAAAATTGAAAAGTGGGCATCAAGATAATCTATTTGTCCATGGTCTACAGAAGCACTGTGAATTAGTGGGCAATATGTAACCACTTTGTTTTTTTAATTTCCTTATTTTACTTGTGAGTGAACTTGCAAATATTTCTATGTGTCACCTATGTATGAGTGTTAATTTCCTTGTCTTCAAATGAGTGGACTGGAATATATCAGAGGTTCTTATGGTTGCAAAATAGTTCTGTGTGTATCTAGGTATATGTTTTTTGTGAACTGACATTCCATAGTTTCATCAGAATATTAATGTGACCTGTGAGGTACAGATACACTATTTGTATCATACTATGATCCCTAACGTATTGATTTTATTTTTTTGTTGTTTGCTTGAGCTCTGCCAGCCACTAGCACCAGTCTATGAGCAGCCCGTACGAGCAGTGTCTCACTAGGAATTTTAGCAATAGTAGGCAGCATTGGAGGTACCAGCTTTTACCTTCTGCAGACCATCTACTTCATTGGGCAGCAGCACCATCATGCTTAGCTCTTTGCCTTTGTACGGTATTTCCAGGATCTTGACTTGCATGTCCTCCAGTGACGTGAAATTGAAGTCATCGGTTTGTTTCATCATCTGCACAGATTTGCTTGTGTTCTGCAATAAATTCATGTGGCAAAAAATGCTAAGTGAGCATAAGTCAAAAAGAAAGATAATATTATTGTAATACCAAACACATCCTCCTTCTAATAGATGATCTCGGAAATCTGTGAATTAGAGACAAGAGTTTCTTCAAGGACTCCCAACGAAATAAAGTTAAAAAAAAAAAGACAAGAAAATAAGCCTTGACAAATTCTGTCTTCTACCCGCAGCAGCTATATATTAATCACTAGGTATTTAAATTTCACACTGAATGTGTAGCTATGTTATATTATATACATAATTTATAGACAATACCTTGTTCAGCCAAAATTTTTCCTCCCCAGTATCTTCTTTCTTAAATTTCTGGCACCACTTCCCTTTGAAATAGACTGCGTTCACCAGAACCAGAACGGTGAAGCTACCCAGAGAGTCTTTGGGAAAGAGATCCTTGATTTTTTCTGCAAAGAAAGAAAAGGAAAGGTTTGTCATGAAAGGCACAAGTGGTTTGTCTGGAAGATGCTTTGAGAGTTACAACTTATGATTAAATATTCACACAAATCACCACATTAGGGACTCTGTGCCCGACTGTTCACAAGGTGAAGCTTTCCTCATGGCGCCAGCCTGATGGAGTCGCCCTCATGCAGACCCCCCTTCTTCTGACTGGGAACGTGTTTGGTCTCTGTGGTGACATCAGTCACCTCACACTGAATTCTGATGAACTGATGTCAGCTGATCTTTCCACTGGTCAGTTTTCCCCCTCCCTCCCTACCACCCTCCCTGTCCCCTCAATAACCCCCACCCTCCCTTGTTTCCTCCATCCTTCCTTCTATTCTTTTCTTCTTCACTTTCTTCTTCGCTTTCTATTTTTTCAAAGTTGAACTCACTACTGAGAGGAAATGGGCCTGAATGTTCTTTAGGACAAATGACATGAACGCTAAAATCGAAAACATGTACTCAGACACCATTTCCCGGGGTGACTTTGTCTTCATTTGCCAGGTTGAGTTGCTGTAGGTTTGGCCTGTATTTAGGATGGGAGGTAGGATATGGTGCACGGAATGGAGACATCATCCAGCCGCCTTCCGTGGTTGGGGAGGACAGCTGTGAGCATCCCTGCAGGATGCGGGGATGGGGAAGTGGTCAGGCTGCTCCTGCTGCAGATGGCAGGAAGGGCGGTTTGCAGGAGAGCGGCTCATTTCCCTGTTAACAAAGGATAAGGGAACCCTTTTAATATTATCTCTTAGGGATCATAATCCAGACGTTCAGCCTCGAATTTAAAGAAAAAATGCAAATCAACATGAAGTTTGAGCAGAGAGTTGGGATCCATAGAGATACTGTCGTCCGCAGACTCAGCTGAGTTTCCAGGTAGCTGGTCCTGGGATCCCTCCTGGGCTCCCCTTGTTTCTCTCCACACTGACGTGGACCATTCCACCCTCTGCAGTGCCCTCCTCCATCTTCTGTAATCTCATCTCACCCCGGCTCCTGGCACCCCATGCAGGGGCCAGCACAGCGTTCACACACAGCGGGGACTCTACAGTGATTTTTAAGGAGTGACTCTCTCATAACCTACCATTAGTTTGGCTTTCCACCCAGGAATTAATCATCTTCCGACTTTCTTCTGCAGCATTGACAAAATCAGCAGATTCCACACTGGCTAGGTAAAATTTCTTAACATTATCCATGTATGCCTATGGCATGGGCAGGAAGAAAGGAGGGATTAAGAGTAATTTGACAGTAACTGTGTAGGTATTCCCAGATTAAACTGTGTTCAGTGAAGACCAAAGAGAGTACCTGAAACGATCCTTACACCCACTTCCCCGGTGGGTTGTCAGGCTCTGGGACACTCCAGTGGGGGGCGTCGTGGTCCAGGAGCTGAATGCCCCTGGGGCAAATGCTCCCCATGTGGGTCAGCCAGGCTCCTCTGCCTCCCCCTCCCCCATTAGGAGATGGGATCAGAGGACCCAGGATGCAGATCAAAGGTGTGACAGGTCATGAAACTTACCTGCAGAAACAGAAAAGTCTTTTCTCCATAGAGCCTGTTGGCTATGTTCAGCTCATAGGCATCAGTGGATTTCTTTAAGTCAGTCAGAAGGTTTTGAAATTGATGATGAATATATCCTGGCTTTTCAACCTTCAAACACCAGAAAGTGAGCTCATTGGATTCTCATTGTACGTAAATACTACAACCCCATGGGTCTGTGAGCTCCGTTCCTAGAATTTGGTATCCCCACGGACGACATTGGTTGCTATCTCCCCATATATGGTGTATTTTAGCGGAAATACCCTTCATAATCCTTCCATTCAATCTTCCAGGTAATTCTTCCTTCCTGCTCTAACACACTCCAGTCTTTTCTCTTTTGAACTAGAGATGCAGCACCATTGCACTATTGGATTGTGTTTTAATTGTCTCAAATGTTTTGGGACCAGCTAAAACTTAAACTCCTTTGAGCTAGAACCATAGTGCATCTCTAACAGTCATCAACTGTATGAGAACATGAAATTTGTATATTGCCCTATGTTATGGCATGTAGTCCTGTTTAACTCCTTGGAGGGATTACTTTCTAAGACCCCTTGATTGTGCTCTTTGGCTGTTCATTATGCCAGTCACTCTGAAGTAGGAGCAGTGTGTCTCTGGTACACTGCTAACAGCTGTACATCAGCATCTCTAAGTCTTTAGTTCAATTGACATGAAAACAAGAGAGTTCAGAGAACTAAGAAACTTCTCCAAGGAGACAGAGCCAATTTTTCAACTCACGCTTATCTCACCCAGAACCTTCCCCTTGCTAACTAAGAGTTTTGGACTATTTAGGCTACCAACCATAATTCTCACTCAATCATTTTCCAAAATATAGTTGATCATATGCTTATTGCTCTTACTCTAATTTAGGGGTTAATTAAAATTATATAATTTTAGCAACATATTGTGATTACTATAGTTATTATTATTCTATAATAATAATACATAACGTTTATGGGGGTTTCTGTCATCCAGGCACTGTTGTCCGGTTTCATATGTAGTTGCATGTCTTGCAGCAGACTCTTTATTGCTCCTAGTTAATTTGTATGAAGTCAAATTGCGGCTCAGAGCAGTTGTATTTTGCCACGTTCCCCATTCCTGAACAGAAGAGCACAATTTGAAGCTCCTGAGTTCCCTGGCGCCTAGTGGTTAGGATTCCGGGCTTTCATTGCCATGGCCCGGGTTCAAGCCCTGGCCGGGGAAGTGAGATCCTGCCAGCTGAATGGCATGGCACAAAAACCATTCTTCAGTTTGAAGCTCCTTTGGGTTTCAGAACCCTTGCTATTAAGAACATGCTACTCTTCTTTCAAGAAAACAAATATATAAAATAAATAAGTACATAATATGATATGAGAAACAACTCTGTCCAATCTATTTTGCTTAAGATGTCCCCTAAAAATTGGCCTTTCCCTGTTTATCTGAAATTCCCAGTTTAAACTCTGACCCTCTTGGACATGTGATCTCCTTCTACATTCAATGCTCTGTGACTCACAGGATCAACTGTAGTTCCTCCTTTTTTGTTCTCTGTGATTTCATTAAAGTGCAGGACCTGGAGGAGACAGAGAGTGGGACAAGGAAACTTTAGAGATCTATGTACCCCAGAGTAAAAAAAAAAGAAAGAAAAGAAGGAAGGAAGAAAGAAAGAAGGAAGGAAAGAAAGAATGCAAACAAACAAACAAAAGAAAATGCCAAATCAAAAAAAAAAAAAAAACAAACCCAAAAAGAAAGAAAGAAAAAGAACAAAGAAATGTTCCATGCAAGCATTTGCTCCTTGAAAAACACAACCTGCGTGTGAAAAGCACAAAGCTGGTTGATCACCAGCCAGTTCAAAGAATCCTGATTCATTTTTCATCCATTGCTGAGGAAACATGTAAAGATGACTCCCATGGATTTTAGTCAATGCACCACTTCTACCTGAACTCTACCATTTAAAGCCTCACCTGTGGTCATTGGGCAGTTGTAGGGTTCATCCCAGCTCCCAAAGGAAGTCTCGGCACAGGGAAGAGATGGGGCGGATCACTGGGGGGAGAGCATATGCTCCCACAGCTCTGTGCCCGCCCAGTCATGGGGAGTTTGCAGCTTCCTGTGCTACCCCTGGGGACAGCCAGATCTGTGATCATCTGCACAGAAGCCGACAGAGAAACCAGGACAAACTGGTAAATGTAAAGGAAGCTGCGACTTACCTTCTGGATTTGTGACGCCGTGTGTTCTCGGGCCCCCAAGGAAGTCATGGCTAAGGCTGACATGATACTCAAAGGGCAAAAGAAGATATTTTCCCTCCCTGATTGTCTGATCTGTTGGAACAGGTCGACTGCAAAGTGGTTGATTCCTTCACCGAGTGAACTCATGGTGGCTTGGTGTGGTCTGGAATTCCTGGAGAAGCATCAAATTTATTTTATAATGAGTTTTTTGAAGGGAAGGTTAGTCTGTAATAAAATTTTCATAAGAAATGCCTTATATGTGGGTTGTGGGATTCTGAAAACTATATCTTCCTTCCTTTTACTTTTAAAGCTTTTTTCAATGTACATGTATATACTTCATAATTAGAAGACTATGGAAATAGTATTTAAAGGAAACTTTTGTGGGGACTTCCCTGGCAGCGTGGTTAAGACTCTGCACTTCCCATGCAGGATGGCGCAGGTTTGATCCCTGGTCAAGGAACTCAGATCCCACATGCCGTGTGGTGCGGCAAAAAAAAAAAAAAAGGAGAAGAAAACTTTTGTGAAAACTAATAGAATATCTTTTCTTCCTTACTGGCTGTACTAAGACTGGGTAGAAAATGCATTATAACAGATCCGAGGCAAAGATTGACGTGTAACATCCCACCATCTCTCATGAGGCCCCTCTATGCCTTTTTCTTGAGGGATCTGTGGGTACTGGACATCCTACCCCCCAATCACACTTCCTCTTAAGGGAGCATTTGGTTTTTGGAAATAAATAAATTACCTAAAGATTAAAGGAGATGAAAAATTGTTTTACTTTTGCCCTGGCTAAAGAATAAAATACAATCAGACAAAACAAATTAGATAAATGATGTAACACACATGATTGTTATTATTTTCAGGAAGGATTCATGTAGTTAAGCAGAGCTGCTGGAAGCACTTACCTGTGAGCCTGGAGGAAGCAGAGAGGGGCAGACAGCCTGTGAGCTGATGCGCTGTGAATGGTCAGGTCTGGACTATATAACTCTGTCATGCTGCCTCCCATCCCTCACAACAACTGGTATTTCAAGTAAAGCAGCTTCTGATTTCTTCACCAGGCTACCCATCACCTTCATGAGCATGAAGTCTCTATGAGTAAAGGTAAGATTATTGTTCTATTCTCGTACATCCTTTTCACCTGCAGAAGAAATTGTGACCTGCGATCACTGGCTCATATGAAATGCATGTAGGTGCCTTCCCAACACCAAGGAGAATAACATTAAATTGTAACTTCTTCACATGCCCTGAGCTACTGTGCCCAAGCAGAAATAACCCTTAAAATATCTTTCTTGTCTTACATGTTGAATTGTCTTTAAGACCACTTCTAACACCAACAATTAAAAAGCTTATATTTTCTATTTTATGTTCTGAAAGGGCTTCTCCAACCTGACCATTTCCTTCAGAATTATTCTGTATAACCAGGAAAATAGCTCCAATTCTCAACTTAAGAGATACTGGCGAAGTGTCTCAGCAGTAGGTGGAAAACAGGCATCATTTGCCTAACCCTAAAAGCTGGACCTTGGCCGTGGTCCTCCCTGTGACCCCCATGCCCCTTGCAGCCAATCCCAGATGGCCAATGACTTCTAAGGTCAGTGGGAAGCTCATTTCCCTGCAGTGTAATCAGCTCTCAGTGAGAAGGACAATGGATCCAAACAGGGGCCATTTTGGTGGCACTATTCCAATTCTTTGTACAAAGATGTATCAGAAAAATAAATTGTTTGAAATCCAGAATTATCACGTTTCTCGGTTAGCCTGCTATTCTTTACGCCATCTTCAAATTCGTGGTCTTGAAAACAGAGTCAAATGCCTGTGAGAAAAAAGCAGGAAAAAGTGTTCTTTTGAATGCCATTGTTAAGTCTCTTATCATTGGAGCTGTATTCTCTTCGGGGCATGGCATTCTCATAGCAGAATAATATTAAAACAGTTGACTTTTACTGAGGGGGGTATGTATTCACTCATTTCCCTCTTTAACACCTTATTCAGGCAGATCCCTTTGTTCTCCCCATTTCACAGATGACAGAGATGGGGCCCAGAGTGGCTGAGCGGAAGCCCAGGTCTCTAAGTTAGTGAAGTGCACAGGTGAGGTATCCAGGCAGGCAGCTGGTTCAGGAAGCTGTGTGTGTGTCCACGCCCCACAGGGCAGTCTGTTGACGGACTCTGCTCTTTTAGTGACATAACTCCTTGTGTCTAAATGACAAGAACCTGTTTCTTCTGAACTTTCAAAAGAGATAATGTCCTCCCGCAAAATCTGAGGTGGTGGGAATGGGTCCCCCAAATGCTCCCCTGTGGGCCCCTCAGTCACTAGGAGGGAAGGCTGGGGTTCAGACACTCCTTTAGGGCTCCATCCAGAGACCACCAGGAGCAGTGAGTGGGGAGTGGAGTTGGGCTGGTTTCCTCGGTGGGTGTGACTCTGAGAGAGGGTCAGGTGCTCACTTTCCATTCCCTCACACTGCTCTATCCAGCTGGAATTTGGTAGAAATGGATCACTTTGAGAGGGGAAAAAAAGATGGAGAAAAGGATGTGTTTTTCTCCAGAGGACACTGCTCCCTGTGGCATGGCTGTCAGGGGGGAGGGTTGCATTTCCAGGGTATCTGGCCCACTATCTCCCCTGCCACAGGTGTGGGATGTTTGTACCATGGAGCAGCTTTCCAACAGAGATTATCACTCACATACAGTCAGCCCTCCATATCCTTGGGTTCTGCACCCACAGAGTCAGTCAACCAGATGGAAAATATTTGGAAAAAGTTCCGGGAAGTTCCAAAAAACAATCCTTAAATTTGCCCCACACCAGCAACTATTTTACTTTGTATTTACGACCCTTTACGTAGCCTTTACATTGTACTAGGTATTATAAGAAATCGAGAGATGATTTAAAGTGTAAAGAGAATGTATGTAGGTTATGTGCCATTTTATATAAGGTACTTGAGCATTCCTGTATTTGGGAATCCTTGGGGTGTCCTTGAATCAGTCTCCCGTCGATCCCAAGAAATGTCTGTAGTGTAAGTTTCAGCTTTTAAAAATGTATAAGTCATTGGTTTTTAGGCCAGTGACAAGGTTGTGCAACTATCACCATGATCTTTTCCAGAATAATTTCATTTCTCCCCAGAGAAGCTCCCTACATAGTTCTTTCTTCCCCCTGGTTTTTGGAAACCACTGATCTACTTCTTGTTTCTATGGATTTGTTTATTCTGGATATTTCATATAAATGGGATTGCACAGAGTGTGGCCTTATCTATCAGGCTCCTTTCACTCAGTATAATATTCTCAAGGTTCATCCATGTTGTAGTATAAAATGGTGCATTTCTTTATATGACTCTATTATGCACAATTGTATGAAGTACCACTTTTAAAAAATCCATTCATGTGTGGATGTACATTTGGGTTTTGTGTACTATTGTGAGTAATGCCGACATGAACTCTCATGCAGAAATTTCAGTGTTGACCTGTGTTGTAATTTCTCAAGCATTTACCTACGAGTGAAACCCTGGGTCAATGGCAAGTCTATGTTTGATTTAGAAGAACTGCCAGACTGCCTTCCCCAGAAGCTGCACCATTTATATTCCCACCAGACTATGATGGCAGTACGTGTGTGTGCCGTTCTGATTCTCTGCACGTCTCCAGCACTTGTTACCATCTTTGGTCCGTTTTAACACCTGCCAGGAACAGAGTCTGTAGTCTCAGCACGTCGCTTATTCACAGGAAGATTCACCTACAACAAGGTGCCAGAAGCACAGGGGATGGAGACATGAGGTGAAGGGAAGAGGAGATCTGTGTTTCTCAACCTGAAAGATGATTCTGCCTGATCCCCCAGCCCCCAGCCCTGCTGCTCTTAGGGCTCCTCTGTCGATATGTGTGCAGTGACCCCTGAGTGATACTGTAGGCCAACGATCCCTGAGCTGGGACCGGGTGGGGCTGAGTGAGGATGTACACTGTTGGCATTTGATGAAGGAATTAAGTCCCAAAATAGAGGGAAATAAGACAAGACCCAAGATGAAAAATGACAAACACGAGGAATAGGAACTTCTAGTCAAGGTTGCATCACAGGCCACTGGGTTTCTTTGGGCTCAAAGAGAAAGGGATCTGACCTCCATAGACAGTAGCAAGAAGCTCAGCCTGGGCCTGGAGGAAGCAACAGGGGGACAACGTAGGACAAATGGACTCAAGGGAACTACTGACTAAGCTGATTCTTCCTGTGACTAAATTACGGAGGTTTGTCATGCAGAGGTTGGCTTTGAGGAAAAGGCACTAATTGATAAGGACCAGGAATTTGCATAGATTTAGAGAGAACTTGGGTTACTTCAAATAAGAAACCATGTCATGCTTTTTTCGCCCTCTTTATGAAAAGTGCTTCTGGCGTGTAACAGGCAAGGTTACGACACCGTGATGTCATACAGTGTCATAGGAGACTCAGCAATTCTCAGAAGTTTTTGCAAGTCAGTACTGGCCAACCTATGTCTTTGGGTATTTCTTAAATATACACCAATATCATTGTCGTTAGGAATCCACGAACCCAATACAACTGAAGAGCAAATGACACTTTCTGGAACCATCCTGCTGTTTCCAGTTCCTTTATAGGTGGGTTAAGAAATAGCTCTTCTGTTTTTCTATATCTTACTTCCTTGTGAAGGGTGTGAAGATATGTCAGCATTATTGAATTGCCCTTCCTAGGGTGCATTTTATTTCTTCCTTCTTGCAAAATAGGTTGTTGTTCCTGTTTGCAGGTAAACTGGTTATTGGAGAAGATCCTTTGAGCATCCAGTAATTGGATATCTGCCAATTACAGTATCCACTACAGATATAGATGTAGATATACATATGTATGTTGTGAATAACATCCAAACAGGATGAATCAGTTTTGCCTTGATTTTCGTGAGTTAGGGAATGGTCTCACATGTAGGTATGTCATGGAAGATCGAGACAATTCATGTCATCTCCACCTGTCCCCCCCATTTCCATGCCTCCAACTCCACCCGTGACACTCATCCTACTCTGTGCTCATCACCATTCAACTCTGTTACCTTCTGATCTCTTACAAGTCCCTCTTGTTTCATCTTGTCTTTCCTGTTCTGCTGCCAATAAACCTATTGTATTTTCTCCCTTTTCCTGTGACTGTGCCGCTTCCTCCTTGCTTTACCTGAAATATGGATTTTCCCCATGACTGCATGTCCCTTGATCTCTCCTTATGGGCAGCTCCCCATTCTCCTATTACATACTGTAAAGAAAAGAAAACATGGTCTTCTGGTTCTCTTGTTTCCACTATCTTTTCTAGTCATTGTTCTCTCTCTGTCTCAGTGTCCCTTTTCCAGTTTCTGGCCATGCAGGTATTTTACCCTGTGCCCACCTACCATCTTGTATGTTATTCTTTGATATTCACTAAAAATCAGTTGCCCCTCCACCATTTATGGTTTTGCTCTTCTTGCCAAGTGTGTCCAGTTTTCGGGGTGACGTCAGAACGTTTATTCCATAGGCACGGGATGGAATCCATGCTTATTTTATGTTACATCTCTATTCCTGTTGAAGCTCCTCCTTTGTGAAAATCTTGTCATGTCATTTGTCCTTTTGTTAATTGGATCCATGAGCTTTCTTATCTATTTGGATATGCTTTTCATATAAGGAGACATTAATTATCGCTGATGCCTGTCACTGGAGTATTAATGGAGATGGAGAGTTCTAGAGGGAAGAAGGAATTTGATTACATGGGACATTGTGTGCTGGGGATTTTATTTTGCTTCTCCAGTTTCACCCTTCACTGGCTCAACCTCCCCTGGTCCTAGGAGGCAGAGATGTAGGGAGACATAATCTGGGTCCTTCTCCTCTAGGGAACCTTGCATCTGGCCTGTGAGAGGAAGCAAGCGTAGACTCGCAGCTGGGTGAGTGCAGGGCGCTCGGTCACCTGCTTCCTCTCAGCGAGGTTGCCAAACAATGGCTGCATTTCTTTACCAAAGGCTGCAGATCTTATCGGGCAGCTTTTCTGCAGCTACAGCTACTTTCTCTGGATTTTGGTCACCATTCCTGCCCTTGCCATGTGCGTCTAGGGGTGGCAATGTCTCCCTACTGTTGCTAGCCATGGGTTGCTTCACCATCCTTTCTTGGTTTCTCTTAGCCCTGACCATACTTTGTATAGTCCCTTTGTTAAACTTTCCTGAATTACCCAATTTGACTGTGTCATTTGTTTTCTGCTAGAGCCTTGACTATTACGGTAAGTAAATGGCTTTGGGAAAAACATCTTGGAATGGAATTTTTGGGATCAGGTTGGTCCCATATTGAGAAGAAATGTGCTGAGAGGAGATGGGGGAGTGGTGTAAGGCAAGGCACATGTAGCACCAAATTCGGGATGGAGGCAAGACGTGAAGCGCAGGTGTAAGACGGGTGTTGGGACATCAGATGCTGTGTTGCTTAGTAGCTATTGTGACAAGTTGTGGGATCAGCTGCTTTGTTATGATGGGCGTGGGAAAGTCATTCAGCAGAAATTGAAAAACAATGTTAAGGGAGAGAATAGGGTGGCAGGGAGAGAAGGAGAGGGAGAAAGAGAGGGTGAGAGAACTTAGAAGGGAGGAAACTGGACAGGGAGAAGGAGAGCCTGAAGCCGCTGAAGTGGACGGTGCGTCATGGAACCATGACAGTTCCCTGTATGTGAGGGTGGGAGGCTCCCGCTAAGGCCAACGTCTTCTAAAACAGTGGTCTTCACATGAGAGTGATTCTAACGCTGCCTGCAGAGCTGTTTCTATTGTATGATATTTTCAACATCGCAAGTGTGTGTGTTCTCCTCCCCAAAATTTATCTGCCTAAAAATGTCCTGTGTTCACAGCGGCAGGTTTCCCAACTCTACCGCATTTCACAGAAGAAAAGCAAATTGTCACCTCCTTCACATCTTACTGATGAGAGGTGCCCGGGAGCAACAAAGACAAAGCTCTTTTACTGATTAATCAAGACACACAAACCCATTCATAGGGCTTCTGCCTCCCCTAGTTTCTACCGATTCCTATAACGTGTGAAGAGTGGGATGTCAGAAGGGTAGTATTTTAGCTCGCATTTAGGCATTCTGAATTAAGAATATACATAAATTAAGGCAAGGTGACAGTGGGAGTAATGACAATTTTTCAGTAATAACATAACTTCTTCTTCTCTTTCACTGTTGTCTAGATTGGGTTCCTTTGGAGACTCAACCAGAAGAGCACCTCAAAAACTACTGAAGGGCTTCCCTGGTGGCGCAGTGGTTGAGAATCTGCCTGCCAATGCAGGCGACACGGGTTCGAGCCCTGGTCTGGGAAGATCCCACATGCCGCGGAGCGACTAGGCCCGTGAGCCACAATTACTGAGCCTGCGCGTCTGGAGCCTGTGCTCCGCAGCAAGAGAGGCCGCGATAGCAAGAGGCCCGCGCACCGCGATGAAGAGTGGCCCCCGCTTGCCACAACTAGAGAAAGCCCTCGCACAGAAACGAAGATCCAACACAGCCATAAATATATAAATAAAAATTAAAAAAAAAAAAAAAAAAGCCACTACTTTATTAAAAAAAAAAAAAAAAAACTACTGAAACTAAGTATGCTTTTTCCACCCATGTGTTTACACATGACAAATTCTTTTCTGCTGTTCCTGATACTTAATCAGGCACAAGAAAATCGGACTACCATATGACCCAGCAATCCCACTACTGGGCTATACGCTGAGAAAACCATAATTCAAAAAGAGTCATGTACCACAATGTTCACTGCAGCACTATTTACAAGAGCCAGGACATGGGAGCAACCTAAGTGTCCATTGACAGATGAATGGATAAAGAAGATGTGGCACATATACAGAACGGACTATTACTCAGACATAAAAAGGAATGAAACTGAGTTTATTTGGAGTGAGCTGGATGGACCTAGAGTCTGTCATACAGAGTGAAGTAAGTCAAAGAGAAAAACAAATACCGTATGCGTACGCATATGTATAGAACCTAGAAAAATGGTACTGATGAACCTAGTGGTAGGTCAGGAATAAAGATGCAGACATTGGGAACGGACTTGAGGACACAGGGGGCGAAGGGGAGGCTGCGACATGGTGAGAGAGTAGCATTGACATATATACACTACCAAATGTAAAATAGATAGCTAGTGGGAAGCAGCCGCATAGCACAGGGAGATCAGCTCGGTGCTTTGTGATGACCTAGAGGGGTGGGACAGGGAGGGTGGGAGGGAGGCTCAAGAGGGAGGGGATATGGGGATATATGTATACATATAGCTGATTCACTTTGTTGTACAGCAGAAACTAACACAACATTGTAAAGCAATTATACTCCAATAAAGATGTATAAAAAAAGAGAAATACCAAAAAACTGGAAAGTTTACTGGGTTATAGAGCTTTAAGATATTTTGGATAAAAACCATGAAGAAAACCCATGAAATTTCTTGCCGATATGGTCTGTATTATTCAACTAATATAAAAAATCCGTTTCATCAATCCCATCATAAATATTTTCTCCTATGGAAGTGACTCCTCATTTATTTCATCTCTAAAAATGTTTAATGACTCAACCTGCTATTAACAAAGTTCAAGATTCTATGTCAGATGCAGAACCAATGAGTGTTTAGCAGTATCCATATTTATCTTAAGTGAAAAATCACAGAGAAATTATGCTGCGGTTCATCTCATCAAGATACGGTGTTTCAATAAAATATTAGATTTCGTGTTTAATAATTATTCATTAAATTTTTTGTATTTTTTTCTTCGTATTTCCCATGATCGTATTGCTCCGTTTCAAAGGTCTCTTTTGTATTGAGATGTAACTACTCTCACTCATAGTATAAAATTGTCATATAAGTGGAATTATATAACATGTACATTTTCTGTTCAGCTTCTTTTTTGCACAGCATAGTGTGTGGGAGTTTTATCCATGTTGCTGCAGGAATCAGTAGTTTCTTCCTGTTTACCTGTAAGTGCAATTCTTTTGTTTGTAATTGTTCACCAGCTGTTAAAAATTTGAGGTCTTGCCAGCGTTTTGGTTGTTAAAATAAGGCTTCAATGAACATTTGCATACTAGTCCTTTTGTGGCGAATGTATTTACATGCCTTGGGTAAAATCAAGGTGTGGAATAACTGGATCATAATTACTGGATCAGTATACGTTTAACTTTGTAAGAAAGTACTGATGCATGTCTGTTTGTACACTTGAGGAAGACTTTCTCTAGAATTGCATTGCTCAGCCATGAAGATTTACAATTTTCTGGAGGGACATCACCCACATGGCAGTGTAGGAGACCCCAGCCTCCACTCCCCCTCAGAGGTCAACAATGAGACAGCTCTCCTTGAACAAAAACAGCTCACAAAGAAGAAATGGTAATGTGATAGAGGTGTCAGCCCAAGCTGTGGTGGTGGCCATTTTGCAGAAAATAAGTGTGTCAAATCCACACGTTGTACACCTTCAACTCACTCAATGTTATGGGTCAATTATATCTCAATAAAGATGGAACAAATAAAATTACATGACTGTTTTCTAAAGTGGTTGCAGCTTTTGGGTCCGAACCAGTGGTGTAGGAGAGCTGTGGTTGATCTACATTCTCTCCACACGGGGTTTGACCAGTCTTTGTGTTTTAACTTTGGCCACTCCAATGGGGACGAGGTGGTATCTTGTGGGGAGGTATTTTGTATTTACATGTATTTCTTTATTACACTTCTATTATATTTATTTTTATTTTTAAAACCACATAACATGTTGATTTTTACTACTTTCCATTCAAAAATAACTTTATTGATGTATGATTGATATAGAAACTGCCGTACATATTTAATGTATGCAACTTCATGAGTTTTGAAATGTGTATACATATGTGAAACCATCATACTAATCTATGTATTAAGTATATCCATCACCCCCAAAAGATTTTTCCTGCCCTAAGAAAAGTTATGTTTTAGGAAATAACAATTGTCAATACTTGTCCTTTATATTTTGGTGTATTTCAGGGTCATATCTTGGCATTCCTTTCTTCTCACTTTATTCTCTCCCAGTATGATCCCATCTTTGCCTTTAGCTACAATTACCGTATTTCTCTCAGTATCTCTAAAATTTATATCATCTCTATTACTTACCAGTTCATATCCCAGTTCTGAATTCTAGACTCTTAAATTCTTGACATGGGTTACAGAGCATTTCATGTTTTGGTAACAGCTCACCTCTTCAACCTCATCATGCTCTACAATTTTGAATTTTCATATATGATAATATATTTCTAAATTACCTTTTCTACGTGTGGTGGGTCACTTGCACTTTGTTGAAAAGAAGAAGAAAGGAAAAGTAACAAATGACAAAAATGACAAGAAAATGGGAGAAAATATTTGCAAAGGAAGCAACTGACAAAGGATTAATCTGCAAAATATACAAGCAGCTCATTCAGCTCAATATCAAAAAAGCAAACAACCCAATCCAAAAATGGGCAGAAGACCTAAATAGACATTTCTCCAAAGAAGATATACAGATGGCCAAAAAGCACATGAAAGGATGCTCAGCATCACTAATCATTAGAGAAATGCAAATCAAAACTACAATGAGGTATCACCTCACACCAGTCAGAATGGCCATCATCGAAAAAATCTACAAAGAATAAATGCTGGAGAGGGTGTGGAGAAAAGGGAACTCTCTTGCACTTGTGGTGGGTATGTAAGTTGATACAGCCACTATGGAGAACAGTACGGAGGTTGCTAAAAAAACTAAAAATGGAACTACCATATGACCCAGCAATCCCATTACTGGGCATATACCCTGAGAAAACCGTAATTCAAAAAGAGTCATGTACCACAATTTTCACTACAGCACTATTTACAATAGCCAGGACAAGGAAGCAACCTAAGTGTCCATCGACAGATGAATGGATAAAGATGTGGCATATATATACAATGGAATATTACTCAGCCATAAAAAGAAACAAAATTGAGTTACTTGTAGTGAGGTGGGTGGACCTAGAGTCTGTCATACAGTGTGAAGTAAGTCAGAAAGAGAAAAACAAATATGCTAACACATATATGGAATCTTAAAAAAAAAAAAAGTTTCTGATGAACCTAGGGGCAGGACAGGAATAAAGACACAGACGTAGAGAATGGACTTGAGGACACAGGGTGGGGGAAGGCTAAGCTGGGACGAAGTGAGAGAGTGGCATTGACATATATACACTACCAAATGTGAAATAGATAGCTAGTGGGAAGCAGCTGTATACATAGCACAGGGAGATCAGCTCGGTGCTCTGTGACCACCTAGAGGGGTGGGATCGGGAGAGTGGGAGGGAGATGCAAGAGGGAGGGGATATGGGGATATATGTATACATATAGCTGATTCACTTTGATTTTCTTTGTTATACAGCAGAAACTAAAACAACACTGTCAAGCAATTATACTCCAATAAAGATGTTAAAAAAAAAGAATGACAAGAATAAGTCATTGTTTTATTGATAATGCATTTCACAAAATCAAAAAATTTAGACATGTAAGGGTCCCATATATCACCTAAATTCAAATAAATGTGTCTAAGTGAATAGTTTTGAATAGTAGATATAATTTCTGAAATAGGAGGTATGATATTTCAAACTTTGTAGAATATAGAGTGTTGAAATAACCTTTTAGAATATACTGAACATCTTGTCCGAAGAGGAGTTACCATGGGGAGACAGAGTAGGTTTACAGGGGTTTGTAGAAAGAGAGAGACAGATAGACATGGTATTTCAACCAACACATTCTTAGTGATGACTATGAGTTTGGAAAGGAAAATGGATCAAAGAGAACCTGTTACTTCCAGCAATCAAGGTTCGGGAACAGCTCTGTGAATGTCCCCCGAGTGTAGCCGCTGGCTAATCACATCTAAGGGGAAGAGACTCTGCCGTAGAAGAGGATGCTGTTGGTCTTGTTGTGCTTGATGAAGAATAGGAAAGGGTGGTCACAATGGAAACAGTCGGGAATTATAAGTGACTTTAGAGCAACTACTACTCCAGTCGCAGCTGTGGCCTCCGTGCCCTCCTCATTCACCTCCACGAAGGACTTGTGGATGACTTTCGACACCACCAGATCTCGTGTCCCGGTCATGCCTGAGAAGTCGGCTTTCCCCTCACTGAAGGCGTCCACCATCCCCAGGGCTTCCAGCGTGGCCTTGAGGTCATAGCTCTCCTCCACTTTGAACCGAGGTAGGTGTAAATTCACTTGTCTCTCCCTCATATTCTGTGGGCTCGTCCACTCTATTAACTTCTCAGCAGTGAGTTGATCTTCAAGCTATAACAATGGAAAAAGGAAAAACTGGCACGATTGTCAGTGGACATGGAGCCCCCCTTAACATTGGATTGAAACGTGGAAATCCTTTAACAGTAAACATAAATACAGGAGATTCAGTTGATATGGTTTTATCTGAGGAGGTAAAAATAACAGAGTCCTGAATATATATTATATAATCAAAAAAATGTTCTTATATTTTCATGACTTTGCTATTTTTATGTATATATGTACACATTAATAATATATGCATATGTATAAATATCTATACAAATGTATATATGTATAATATATATGCACACATATTTATGGAATGTCCTTTTATGCCAGATATTGTTATTGATATTTTTACATATTAACTTTATTATAACAATGCTAACAGGAAAATTCTATAATCACCCCCTTTTTTGAAATCTTAGCAATGAGGCTCTGAATGAGCCTTTGGTCCATTTTGAGCATTTAGGGACCAAATACTTAAAAATTGAAAAGTGGGCATCAAGATAATCTATTTGTCCACGGTCTACAGAAGCACTGTGAATTAGTGGGCAATATGTAACCACTTTGTGTTTTTAATTTCCTTATTCTACTTGTGAGTGAACTTGCAAATATTTCTATGTGTCACCTATGTATGAGTGTTAATTTCCTTGTCTTCAAATGAGTGGACTGGAATATATCAGAGGTTCTTATGGTTGCAAAATAGTTCTGTGTGTATCTAGGTATATTTTTTTTGTGAACTGACATTCCATAGTTTCATCAGAATATTAATGTGACCTGTGATGTACAGATACACTATTCGTATCATACTGTGATCCCTAAGGTATTGATTTTATTTTTTTGTTGTTTGCTTGAGCTCTGCCAGCCACTAGCACCAGTCTATGAGCAGTCCATACGAGCAGTGTCTCACTAGGAATTTAAGCAATAGTAGGCAGCATTGGAGGTACCAGCTTTTACCTTCTGCAGACCATCTACTTCATTGGGCAGCAGCACCATCATGCTGAGCTCTTGGCCTTTGTACGGTATTTCCAGGATCTTGACTTGCATGTCCTCCAGTGACGTGAAATTGAAATCATCGGTTTGTTTCATCATCTGCACAGATTTGCTTGTATCCTGCAATAAATTCATGTGGCAAAACTTGCTAAGTGAGCATAAGTCAAAAAGAAAGATAATATTATTGTAATACCAAACACACCCTCCTTCTAATAGATGATCTCGGAAATCTGTGAATTAGAGACAAGAGTTTCTTCAAGGACTCCCAACGAAATAAAGTTAAAAAAAAAAAAGACAAGAAAATAAGCCTTGAGAAATCCTATCTTCTACCCGCAGCAGCTATATATTAATCACTAGGTATTTAAATTTCACACTGAATGTGTAGCTATGTTATATTATATACATAATTTATAGACAATACCTTGTTCAGCCAAAATTTTTCCTCCCCAGTATCTTCTTTCTTAAATTTCTGGCACCACTGCCCTTTGAAATAGACTGCGTTCACCAGAACCAGAACGGTCACTCTACAAAGAGAGTGTTCGGGAAAGAGATCCTTGATTTTTTCTGCAAAGAAAGAAAATCAAAGGTTTGTCATGAAAGGCACAAGTGGTTTGTCTGGAAGATGCCTTGAGGGTTACAACTGATGATTAAATATTCACACAAATCACCACATTAGGGACTCTGTGCCCGATTGTTCACAAGGTGAAGCTTTCCTCATGGCACCAGCCTGATGGAGTCGCCCTCATGCAGATCCCCCTTCTTCTGACTGGGAACGTGTTTGGTCTCTGTGGTGACATCAGTCACCTCACACTGAATTCTGATGAACTGGTGTCAGCTGATCTTTCCACTGGTCAGTTTTCCCCCTCCCTCCCTACCACCCTCCCTGTCCCCTCAATAACCCCCACCCTCCCTTGTTTCCTCCATCCTTCCTTCTATTCTTTTCTTCTTCACTTTCTTCTTTGCTTTCTACTTTTTCAAACTTGAACTCACTACTCAGAGGAAATGGGCCTGAATGTGCTTTAGGACAAATGACATGAACGCTAAAATCGAAAACATGTACTCAGACACCATTTCCCGGGGTGACTTTGTCTTCATTTGCCAGGTTGAGTTGCTGTAGGTTTGGCCTGTATTTAGGATGGGAGGTAGGATATGGTGCATGGAATGGAGACATCATCCAGCCGCCTTCCGTGGTTGGGGAGGACAGCTGTGAGCATCCCTGCAGGATGCGGGGATGGGGAAGTGGTCAGGTTGCTCCTGCTGCAGATGGCAAGAAGGGTGGTTTGCAGGAGAGCGGCTCGTTTGCCAGTTAACAAAGGATAAGGGAACCCTTTTAATATTATCTCTTAGGGATCATAATCCAGACGTTCAGCCTCGAATTTAAAGAAAAAATGCGAATCAACATGAAGTTTGAGCAGAGAGTTGGGATCCATAGAGATACTGTTGTCCACAGACTCAGCTGAGTTTCCACTTAGCTGGTCCTGGGATCCCTCCTGGGCTCCCCTTGTTTCTCTCCACACTGACGTGGACCATTCCACCCTCTGCAGTGCCCTCCTCCATCTTCTGTAATCTCATCTCACCCTGGCTCCTGGCACCCCATGCAGGGGCCAGCACAGCGTTCACACACAGCGGGGACTCTACAGTGATTTTTAAGGAGTGATTCTCTCATAACCTACCATTAGTTTGGCTTTCTACCCAGGAATTAATCATCTTCCGACTTTCTTCTGCAGCATTGACAAAATCAGCAGATTCCACACTGGCTAGGTAAAATTTCTTAACATTATCCTTGTATGCCTATAGCATGGGCAGGAAGAAAGGAGGGATTAAGAGTAATTTGTCAGTAACTGTCCAGGTATTCCCAGATTAAACTGTGTTCAGTGATGACCAAAGAGAGTACCTGAAACGATCCTTACATCCACTTCCCCGGTGGGTTGTCAGGCTCTGGGACACTCCAGTGGGGGGTGTCGTGGTCCAGGAGCTGAATGCCCCTGGGGCAAATGCTCCCCATGTGGGTCAGCCAGGCTCCTCTGCCTCCCCCTCCCCCATTAGGAGATGGGATCAGAGGACCCAGGATGCAGACCAAAGGTGTGACAGGTCATGAAACTTACCTGCAGAAACAGAAAAGTCTTTTCTCCATAGAGCCTGTTGGCTATGTTCAGCTCATAGGCATCAGTGGGTTTCTTTAATTCAGTCAGAAGAGTTTGAAATTGATGATGAACATTTCCTGTATTTTCAACCTTCAAACACCAGAAAGTGAGCTCATTGGATTCTCATTGTACATAAATACTACAACCCCATAGGTCTGTGAGCTCCGTACCTAGAGTTTGGTATCCCCACGGACGACATTGGTTGCTATCTCCCCATATATGGTGTATTTTACCGGAAGTACCCTTCATAATCCTTCCATTCAATCTTCCAGGTAATTCTTCCTTCCTGCTCTAACACACTCCAGTCTTTTCTCTTTTGAACTAGAGATGCAGCACCATTCCACTATTGGATTGTGTTTTAATTGTCTCAAATGTTTTGGGACCAGCTAAAACTTAAACTCCTTTGAGCTAGAACCATAGTGCATCTCTAACAGTCATCAACTGTATGAGAACATGAAATTTGTATATTGCCCTATGTTATGGCATGAAGCCCTGTTTTACTCCTTGGAGGGATTACTTTCTAAGACCCCTTGATTGTGCTCTTTGGCTGTTCATTATGCCAGTCACTCTGAAGTAGGAGCAGTGTGTCTCTGGTACACTGCTAACAGCTGTACATCAGCATCTCTAAGTCTTTAGTTCAATTGACATGAAAACAAGAGAGTTCAGAGAACTAAGAAACTTCTCCAAGGAGACAGAGCCAATTTTTCAACTCACGCTTATCTCACCCAGAACCTTCCCCTTGCTAACTAAGAGTTTTGGACTATTTAGGCTACCAACCATAATTCTCACTCAATCATTTTCCAAAATATAGTTGATCATATGCTTATTGCTCTTACTCTAATTTAGGGGTTAATTAAAATTATATAATTTTAGCAACATATTGTGATTACTATAGTTATTATTATTCTATAATAATAATACATAACGTTTATGGGGGTTTCTGTCATCCAGGCACTGTTGTCCGGTTTCATATGTAGTTGCATGTCTTGCAGCAGACTCTTTATTGCTCCTAGTTAATTTGTATGAAGTCAAATTGTGGCTCAGAGCAGTTGTATTTTGCCACGTTCCCCATTCCTGAACAGAAGAGCACAATTTGAAGCTCCTGAGTTCCCTGGCGCCCTAATGGTTAGGATTCCGGGCTTTCATTGCCATGGCCCGGGTTCAAGCCCTGGCTGGGGAAGTGAGATCCTCCCAGCTGCGTGGCATGGCACAAAAACCATTCTTCAGTTTGAAGCTCCTTTGGGTTTCAGAACCCTTGCTCTTAAGAACATGCTACTCTCCTTTCAAGAAAACAAATATATAAAATAAATAAGTACATAATATGATATGAGAAACAACTCTGTCCAATCTATTTTGCTTAAGATGTCCCCTAAAAATTGGCCTTTTCCTGTTTATCTGAAATTCCCAGTTTAAACTCTGAACCTCTTGGTCATGTGATCTCCTTCTAGATTCAATGCTCTGTGACTCACGGGATCAACTGTAGTTCCTTCTCTTTTGTTCTCTGCGATTTCATTAAAGTGCAGGACCTGGAGGAGACAGAGAGTGGGACAAGGAAACTTTAGAGATCTATGTACCCCAGAGTAAATAAAAAAGAAAGAAAAGAAGGAAAGAAGGAAGAAAGAAAGAAGGAAGGAAAGAAAGAATGCAAACAAACAAATAAAACAAAATGCCAAATCAAAAAAAACACAAAAAAACAAACCCAAAAAGAAAGAAAGAAAAAGAACAAAGAAATGTTCCATGCAAGCATTTGCTCCTTGAAAAACACAACCTGCGTGTGAAAAACACAAAGCTGGTTGATCACCAGCCGGTTCAAAGAATCCTGATTCATTTTCATCCATTGCTGAGGAAACATGTAAAGATGACTCCCATGGATTTTAGTCAGTGCACCACTTCTACCTGAACTCTACCATTTAAAGCCTCACCTGTGGTCACTGGGCAGTTGTAGGGTTCATCCCAGCTCCCAAAGGAAGTCTCGGCACAGGGAAGAGATGGGGCGGATCACTGGGGGGAGAGCATATGCTCCCACAGCTTTGTGCCCGCCCAGTCATGGGGAGTTTGCAGCTTCCTGTGCTACCCCTGGGGACAGCCAAATCTGTGATCATCTGCACAGAAGCCGACAGAGAAACCAGGACAAACTGGTAAATGTAAAGGAAGCTGCGACCTACCTTCTGGATTTGTGATGCCGTGTGTTCTCGGGCCCCCAAGGAAGTCATGGCTAAGGCTGACATGATACTCAAAGGGGAAAAGAAGATATTTTCCTTCTCTGATTGTCTGATCTGTTGGAACAGGTCGACTGCAAAGTGGATGATTGCTTCACCGAGTGAACTCATGGTGGCTTGATGTGGTCTGGAACTCCTGGAGAAGCATCAAGTTTATTTTATAATGAATTTTTTGGAGGGAAGGTTAGTCTGTAATAAAATTTTCATAAGAAATGCCTTATATGTGGGTTGTGGGATTCTGAAAACTATAGCTTCCTTCCTTTTACTTTTAAAGCTTTTTTCAATGTACATGTATATATTTCATAATTAGAAGACTATGGAAATAGTATTTAAAGAAAACTTTTGTGGGGACTTCCCTGGCAGCATGGTTAAGATTCTGCACTTCCCATGCAGGATGGCGCAGGTTTGATCCCTGGTCAAGGAACTAAGATCCCACATGCCGTGTGGTGCGGCAAAAAAAAAAAAAAAAAAAAAAAAAAAAGGAGAAGAAAACTTTTGTGATAACTAATAGAATATCTTTTCTTCCTTACTGGCTGTACTAAGACTGGGTAGAAAATGCATTATAACAGATCCGAGGCAAAGATTGATGTGTAACATCCCACCATCTCTCATGAGGCCCCTCTATGCCTTTTTCTTGAGGGATCTGTGGGTACTGGACATCCTACCCCCCAATCACACTTCCTCTTAAGGGAGCATTTGGTTTTTGGAAATAAATAAATTACCTAAAGATTAAAGGAGATGAAAAATTGTTTTACTTTTGCCCTGGCTAAAGAATAAAATACAATCAGACAAAACAAATTAGATAAATGATGTAACACACATGATTGTTATTATTTTCAGGAAGGATTCATGTAGTTAAGCAGAGCTGCTGGAAGCACTTACCTGTGAGCCTGGAGGAAGCAGAGGGGGGCAGACAGCCTGTGAGCTGATGTGCCGTGAATGGTCAGGTCTGGACTATATAACTCTGTCTTGCTGCCTCCCATCCCTCACAACAACTGGTATTTCAAGTAAAGCAGCTTCTGATTTCTTCACCAGGCTACCCATCACCTTCATGAGCATGAAGTCTCTATGAGTAAAGGCAAGATTATTGTTCTATTCTCGTACGTCCTTTTCACCTGCAGAAGAAATTGTGACCTGCAATCACTGGCTCATATGAAATGCATGTAGGTGCCTTTCCAACACCAAGGAGAATAACGTTAAATTGTAACTTCTTCACATGCCCTGAGCTACTGTGCCCAAGCAGAAATAACCCTTAAAATATCTTTCTTGTCTTACATGTTTAATTGTCTTTAAGACCACTTCTAACACCGAGAATTAAAAAGCTTATATCTTCTATTTTATGTTCTGAAAGGGCTTCTCCAACCTCACCATTTCCTTCAGAATTATTCTGTATAACCAGGAAAATAGCTCCAATTCTCAACTTAAGAGATCCTGGCGAAGTGTCTCAGCAGTAGGTGGAGAACAGGCATCATTTGCCTTCCCCTAAAGGCTGGACCTTGGCCGTGGTCCTCCCTGTGACCCCCATGCCCCTTGCAGCCAATCCCAGATGGCCAATGACTTCTAAGGTCAGTCGGAAGCTCATTTCTCTGCAGTGTAATCAGCTCTCAGTGAGAAGGACAATGGATCCAAACAGGGGCCATTTTGGTGGCAGTATTCCAATATTTTGTACAAAGATGTATCAGAAAAATAAATTGTTTGAACGCCAGAATTATCTCGTTTCTCGGTTAGCCTGCTATTCATTACGCCATCTTCAAATTCGTGGTCTTGAAAACAGAGTCAAATGCCTGTGAGAAAAAAGCAGGGAAAAGTGTTCTTTTGAATGCCATGGTTAAGTCTCTTATCATTGGAGCTGTATTCTCTTCAGGGGCATGGCATTCTCATAGCAGAATAATATTAAAAACAGTTGAGTTTTACTGAGGGGGGTATGTATTCACTCATTTCCCTCTTTAACACCTTATTCAGGCAGATCCCTTTGTTCTCCCCATTTCACAGATGACAGAGATGGGGCCCAGAGTGGCTGAGCGGAAGCCCAGGTCTCTAAGTTAGTGAAGTGCACAGGTGAGGTATCCAGGCAGGCAGCTGGTTCAGGAAGCTGTGTGTGTGTCCACGCCCCACAGGGCAGTCTGTTGACGGACTCTGCTCTTTTAGTGACATAACTCCTTGTGTCTAAATGACAAGAACCTGTTTCTTCTGAACTTTCAAAAGAGATAATGTCCTCCCACAAAATCTGAGGTGGTGGGAATGGGTCCCCCAAATGCTCCCCTGTGGGCCCCTCAGTCACTAGGAGGGAAGGCTGGGGTTCAGACACTCCTTTAGGGCTCCATCCAGAGACCACCAGGAGCAGTGAGTGGGGAGTGGAGTTGGGCTGGTTTCCTCGGTGGGTGTGACTCTGAGAGAGGGTCAGGTGCTCACTTTCCATTCCCTCACACTGCTCTATCCAGCTGGAATTTGGTAGAAATGGATCACTTTGAGAGGGGAAAAAAAGATGGAGAAAAGGAAGTGTTTTTCTCCAGAGGACACTGCTCCCTGTGGCATGGCTGTCAGGGGGAGGGTTGCATTTCCAGGGTATCTGGCCCACTATCTCCCCTGCCACAGGTGTGGGATGTTTGTACCATGGAGCAGCTTTCCAACAGAGATTATCACTCACATACAGTCAGCCCTCCATATCCATGGGTTCTGCACCCACAGAGTCAGTCAACCAGATGGAAAATATTTGGGAAAAAGTTCCGGAAAGTTCCAAAAAACAATCCTTAAATTTGCCCCACACCAGCAACTATTTTACTTTGTATTTACGACTCTTTACGTAGCCTTTACATTGTACTAGGTATTATAAGAAATCGAGAGATGATTTAAAGTGTAAAGAGAATGTATGTAGGTTATGTGCCATTTTATATAAGGTACTTGAGCATTCCTGTATTTGGGAATCCTTGGGGTGTCCTTGAATCAGTCTCCCGTCGATCCCAAGAAATGTCTGTAGTGTAAGTTTCAGCTTTTAAAAATGTATAAGTCATTGGTTTTTAGGCCAGTGACAAGGTTGTGCAACTATCACCATGATCTTTTCCAGAATAATTTCATTTCTCCCCAGAGAAGCTGCCTACATAGTTCTTTCTTCCCCCTGGTTTTTGGAAACCACTAATCTACTTCTTGTTTCTATGGATTTGTTTATTCTGGATATTTCATATAAATGGGATGGCACAGAGTGTGGCCTTATCTATCAGGCTCCTTTCACTCAGTATAATATTCTCAAGGTTCATCCATGTTGTAGTATAAAATGGTGCATTTCTTTATATGACTCTATCATGCACCATTGTATGAAGTACCACTTTTAAAAAATCCATTCATGTGTGGATGTACATTTGGGTTTTGTGTACTATTGTGAGTAATGCCAACATGAACTCTCATGCAGAAATTTCAGTGTTGACGTGTGTTGTAATTTCTCAAGCATTTACCTACGAGTGAAACCCTGGGTCAATGGCAAGTCTATGTTTGATTTAGAAGAACTGCAGACTGCCTTCCCCAGAAGCTGCACCATTTATATTCCCACCAGACTCTGATGGCAGCACGTGTGTGTGCCGTTCTGATTCTCTGCACGTCTCCAGCACTTGTTACCGTCTTTGGTCCTTTTTAACACCTGCCAGGAACAGAGTCTGTAGTCTCAGCACGTCGCTTATTCACAGGCAGATTCACCTACAACAAGGTCCCAGAAGCACAGTAGATGGAGGCACGAGGTGAAGGGAAGAGGAGATCTGTGTTCCTCAACCTGAAAGATGATTTTGCCTGATCCCCCAGCCCCCAGCCCTGCTGCTCTTAGGGCTCCTCTGTCGATATGTGTGCAGTGACCCCTGAGTGATACTGTAGGCCAACGATCCCTGAGCTGGGACCGGGTGGGGCTGAGTGAGGACGTAGGATTGAGGTCCAAAAATAGAAGGAAACGGGAAGAGAAAAGATCCAGGATGAAAAATGACAAACATGAGGAATAGGAACTTCTAGTCAAGGTTGCATCACAGACCACTGTCCCAGAGAGAGTGGAGGTCCCTGGAGCAGGAACAAGATGGGTTTCTTTGGGCTCAAAGAGAAAGGGAACTGACCCCCGTAGACAGAAGCAAGAAGCTCAGCCTGGTCTTGGAGGAAGAAATAGGGGGACAATGTAGGATAAATTGGTCTTCAAGGGAACTTTCAACTAGGACTAAATTCTGAGAATAAACTTTCATGATTTTTCATGTAGAGTTTGGCTTTGAGGAAAAGACACTAACTGATAAGGACCAGGAGTTTGGTTAAATTTACAGAGATCTTGGGCTAGTTCAAATAGAAACCATATCATACTCTTTCCCCCATCTTTGAAAAGTGCTCCTGGCATGTAATAGACAAGATTATGGCACCCTGATGTCATTCAGTGTCACAGAAGCCTCAGAAATTATCAGAAGATTTTGCAAGTCAGTAATTTCTAACTTATGTCTTTGGGAATTTTCTAAATATACACCAACATCAGTGGTTCCAGGAATCCAGGAGCCCATTAAAATTCAAGAGGCAATCACACCTTCAAGAACCATCTTGCTATTTCTAATATCTTTATCTGTTCATCAAGAACTAGCTTCTCTGTTTTCCTAAACCTTATTTCCTTGTGAAGGGTGTGAAGATTTGTCAGCATTATTAAGTTGCAAATCCCAGGGAGCATTTTATTTCTTCTTTCTTACCAAGTATGTGCCTGTCTGCAGGCAAACTAATTAGGTGAGAAGATCCTTCAAGCATCCAACAATAGGATATCTGCCAATTACTATATTCCCTACAGATACAGATGTACACATTGAATAACATCTGAATAGGGTTAATAAACTTTGCTTTAATTTTCTCAGAGGAGAACCAACTGCAGTGAGATATAAAAAGATGTTAGTTAGGGAATTGGTCTCATACGTAGGTTTATCAAGGAAGAGGGAGACAAATTCATAAAACATCCACCCCTCCCCCCATTCCCACCTTTCCAGTTCCATCCAAGACAGTCATCCTAATCCATGCTTTCAGTCAAATCCAAGGCTGTTCCTTGGTGATCTCTTATAAATTCCCACCCTGTTTCATCTTGGCACTTCTGTTCTGCTAACCAGAAAAACCATTGCAGGCACTCCTTTTTTGTAAGACTGTCCCTGCTTTACCTGAAATATGAATTTTCCCCATGACTTCATGTTCCGTGATCTTTTCTCAGGAACAGCTCCTTACTACCCTATCTTCATACCATGACGCCAGGAAACATGGTTTTCTCTTTCTTTTATTCCCACTGCCTTTACTAGCCATTGTTCTTTCCCTGTCCCAAAGCCTTATTTTAAGTTTCTGGCCCTCCAGGTATTTCACCTTGTGCCCACCTACCAACGTGTATGTTACTCCTTAATATCCACTGAGGAATCTGTTGCCTCTCCACCTTTTAGGTTTTCCACTTTATCCCAACTGCTTCCAATGCTGGGCGACTGGAAAACTTTCATTTTATTGGCAACAATTGAATTTATTCTTGTTTCATTTTACATCTCCATTCTAGTTGAATCTCCTCCTTTGTGAAAAAAAAAACAACTTTTTTGACCCTTAAAAAAATTAGATCCATGATGTTTAATATCTATTTGAAGATGTTCTATATATAAAGCAATATTAATTCTTGCTGATGCCTGTCTCTAGAGTACCAATGGAGACAGAAAGTTCTAGAGGGAAGAAGGAATTTGATTACATGGGATATGGTGTGCTGGGGATTTTATTTTGCTTCTCCAGTTTCACCCTTCACTGGCTCAACCTCCCCTGGTCCTAGAAGGCAGAGATGCAGGGAGACATAATCCGGGTCCTTCTCCTCTAGGGAACCTTGCATCTGGCCTGTGAGAAGAAGCAAGAGTAGACTCGCAGCTGGGTGAGTGCAGGGCGCTCGGTCACCTGCTTCCTCTCAGCGAGGTTGCCAAACAATGGCTGCATTTCTTTACCAAAGGCTGCAGATCTTATCGGGCAGCTTTTCTGCAGCTACAGCTACTTTCTCTGGATTTTGGTCACCATTCCTGCCCTTGCCATGTGCGTCTAGGGGTGGCAATGTCCCCCTACTGTTGCTAGCCATGGGTTGCTTCACCATCCTTTCTTGGTTTCTCTTAGCCCTGACCATACTTTGTATAGTCCCTTTGTTAAACTTTCCTGAATTACCCAATTTGACTGTGTCATTTGTTTTCTGCTAGAGCCTTGACTATTACGGTAAGTAAATGGCTTTGGGAAAAACATCTTGGAATGGAATTTTTGGGATCAGATTGGTCCCATATTGAGAAGAAATGTGCTGAGAGGAGATGGGGCACTGGTGTAAGGCACATGTAGCACCAAATTATCAGGGATGGAGGCAAGACGTGAAGTGCAGGTGTAAGACAGGTGTTAGGGCATCGGAGGCTGTGGTGATTAGTAGCTATTGTGACAAGTTGTGGGATCAGTTGCATTGTTATGATTGGTGTGCGGAAGTCATTCAGCAGAAATCAGAAAAACAGTTTTCATGGATCTTGACAAATAAGTCCTAAAAGACATGTATATGTTTACAGTAATAAGATGCTTAATCTTTCTAGGTCAGAAAAATGCAATTAATACAACACAGTGAGATTAACAGCAGAAATGCTGACAGTTCTTAAAAACTAAGGATGGGTGTGATGTAGAAGAGAATTACTGATAAAATGCTGAGGCAAACATTTCTTAGTACAAGTAACTTGGTAATACTAGGCAGAATGTGGTTAAGATTCAGCAATTCTCTATTTAAACATATACCCTGTATATACTCACATGCTGTGCTCAAGGAAACATGTATTGTGGGTTAATTGCAGTACTGTTGGCAGTGGCAAGAAGTAGAAACAACTTAGACATTTATTAATAGAATAATAAAGGAAATAAATACCCTAATTTTGTACAATGGAATATCCTACAGCAGTGAACATAAATGAGCCAGATATTCAAGTATCAGAAAGGATAGGGCTTCCCTGGTGGCGCAGTGGTTGAGAATCTGCCTGCTAATGCAGGGGACACGGGTTCGAGCCCTGGTCTGGGAAGATCCCACATGCCACGGAGCAACTGGGCCCGTGAGCCACAACTGCTGAGCCTGCGCGTCTGGAGCCTGTGCTCCGCAACAAGAGAGGCCGCGATAGTGAGAGGCCCGCGCACCGCGATGAAGAGTGGCCCCCGCTTGCCGCAACTGGAGAAAGCCCTCGCACAGAAATGAAGACCCAACACAGCTAAAAAAAATAATGATAATAATAAAATAAATAAATAAATAAATAAAGTAGCTATTAATTTAAAAAAACATAATATCTGGTGGAGAAAAACATACATTGGCAAAGGATGACTAGTTATCATTTGTGCATTGTGGTTGGGAAAGATGGGAGACTGATCATTGAAATGTTATCCTGGGAATGTAGGGGACATGCTTGCTGGAGAAATGTAGAAATGTTGCTGGGTGTTATATAACACCTATTTGTGATAGATGATTAGCTTCGAGAGCCATCTGTTTCATATGTCGTTTGCCTATAGAAACCCTGAGACACACTGACAATGTTTGTGGTTTGTCTTTCAGGCTGAGGTTTACCCAGATGAGGGCAGATTCCTCATCTGTTTCAGTATCCACTCTAGTCTAACCCCATTACACTTCTTAAAGTTTCCTGCTAAAGCCCAACAGTGACTTCCTAATAGCCTCCTGATGGCCCCCTTTTCAGACTTTACAGTGAATTTGCTGAATGATTTGTCAGTTGTTGACTCCTCTTCCTTGGAATCCTATCTTCAGCTCTCCTCCCCAGCTCTGACTTTCTGGGTAACATGGCCACCCTTAAGTGCAGGCTTTAGCTTTTCCTAGGGATCGACCACAGACGCTCTCTCTATATTCTACCGGCTCATCCATCCACAGCAGTAGCTTCAGTCTGGGAGATCTCTAGTGCATTTCTCTCAGCTTATGACCTGTCCCTTCCTTCCCACCCACCTCCGTGCGCCATCCTCTCTCCCATATCCCAGCTCTAGTGCCATTCATAAGATCTTCCCTCCAATTAATTGTAATTGATATTTAACATTTGGGTTGATTGATATTGTATATTAACAAAGGTCTGATTAAATTCCTTAGTTAAAATTTTATTCTGTAACTTCCCATCTTATCAGTAAAATGACATTCCTCCTATCTCTTCTGTTATGGGGCTGTCTTAATGCTTCAGTAGAATAAGTGTATCTTTGGAACACAGATTTTTCTCTGTGCGCCAAGGCTAGCAGTAAACAGGAATAATGGATTGTGGGCTGCTTATATTTGGATGAATGCTTCTTGAAGATTCAATTTGAATTAAGGGATGTTTACATAGTATGTTTGACCATCATATCTGTAGGCTTTTCGGTGATCCATTCTCCCTGCAGTGGGTTCTTAGTTACTTTCTGTGACTTAGTAGTGGGCTAAGTGATGGGTCTCTAACAGAGTGCTAGAAGCAGGGACTTATTTTTTTCTAATATTTTAACTTATTAATTTATTTAAATATTCATTCTTTTTTAGATTCTTTTCTCATATAGGTTATCACCTATTGAGTTATCACCTAATATTGAGTAGAGTTCCCTGTGCTATACAGTAGGTCCTTGTTGGTTATCTATCTTATATATAGTAGTGTGTGTCTGTTTATCCCAAGCTCCTGATTTATCCTTCCCCCGCTGCCAGGTATCCCCTTTGGTAACCATAAGTTTGTCTTCGATATCTGTAAGTCTGTTTCTGTTTTGTAAATAAGTACGTTTGTATCATTTTTTAAAATTAGATTCCACATTTGAGTGGAATCCTAGTTTGCCTCTTCCTGTGAAGCAACCAGTTAGGCAACAGAGCAATCTTCTGACATTCCTACCTGGGATGGTTAGAGAATCTCAGGATTCAACAATATATAGATCTTCTTGCCTGGTTCATAGCATTAAAAATAGCTGGTACTATAACCTCAGAGAAGCAGGTACTCAGATAACCATTGGCTCCAGAATCATAGAGTCTTGGAACTGAAAAGGACCTTAGAAGCTAAATCAGCAGCAAGAATAAAATAAATTATAGAATATACTTAAAGGCTGAAAAGTCTACAAGCAAATTAAACATTCAGCAAAACAGACAGCACCAGTTCTTTAGTAGGTCTGCTGCACTGTGGCCACTGCCTGGGACCAGCTTCAGGTCTCAGAGATGGGACGAGAGCAGGATGGGGAAGGCACTCCAGAAAATCATTTGCTCCAACTGTCTGATTTGCAACCCAAGAAGATGAGGCCCAGAGGATTTTCTCAAGATTGCCCAGGAAATGGGACTAGTCACGTGACCTCAATCAGAGGGACACCAGGGACGTGGCCTCTTCTTCCCCAAACCTTTCCGGAGCCTGTAGCTCCACTGTTCCTTTCCTCTATTCCTCCAGCTCTCGCGACTTCTCCCTTCCCTTCCCCCCTCCCCCTTATCTCTCTGTTTAAATCCCTCCGCATTGACTTCCAGCTCCTTCTACCCTTTTTTATTGCCTGGTGTACTGTAGAAATTTTTAGTATCCTTATGCTTATTAAATCAAGTATTCTGTTTTGAATCTTTTTTCATTTTACAAGTGGATATGTTAAACATTTTATATTTATCTCTCTGAAAAAGAGTACATTAATTAAACTGCTTAGTGACCGTGCATTTTCTCTGTGATTTGAATACCAACCTCCACCCCTCACACCCCCCTAAAAAGAACCTCTTTCCCTTCCTGCTCCAGATGCTCCCTTTTGGATCTTAGCCCTGGAAAAGTTCCTTTACTTTTAAACTCTCCAAATAAGACTCTATTGTATACACAAACCTCAGATAATAGGAGCACATCATGTTCACTATTTCCTGCTCTCAGCATCACTCAGTATACAGGTTGAAAACCTAAAACTAACAGCGCACCTGTACATAACTCCCACCTGTCTAGTTGTGTATTTCCTGGGAAAGACTTTCTTTGAGAAGCTGAACTTTGCCTCCCAACCCCACTAACACAAACACTGTGGACTGCAGTCTCTAAGGAATGTGGAAATGGAGAGGGTGGTGTCAGGCTAGGGTGGAGGTGATTTGTTGAGAGACTGAGAAACTCAGGAAGCAGATCAGCCCTGGTAAGTCAAACCAACAGGTATGTTCTAAAATTCAGGGCTGGAGGCTATCAGAGGAGGGTTTAATGTGGTTCCACAGATGCATCAAATATATGTAGTTATAGCACCACGGATGTCCCATTTCATTTCAGACCCAATCTCCCACCACTCTAGTGAAAGGCAGCTGAATGAAAGATAGGGGCTGTAGATGGCAAAAGAGTTATTTCCTAGGATAAAGGATAATTAGCAGAGGCTTCCCATGTACCCTTGTCTCCTCCTCCTCACACAATTTCCCCTATTATTAACATCTGGCATTATTGTGGTATGTTTGTGACATTCAACAAATCGGTATTGATATATTATTAAATAAACTCCATAGTTTACATTAGGGTTCATTCCAATTGCTCCTTGCTAATATATAGGAAAGAAAGAATTGACTTCAGTGTATATATAGTACAAAACATCATTCTTGATACATTCTAACGTCTAAAGCAATCCACAGGGGAAGAGACTACAGAAGGTATGAATATCAAGAGGTTTATTGGGGGCCACCAGTGTAAGAAATCACAACATTGGAGAAGTAATTTATACACATGAACTACTAGGGAACCACAAGAGCCTTCTTCTATTCATGCCCTAACTTGCGTGGTACTGGTGAAGCCCTACAAGAAATATTTCAAGTCAATTTCTACCATGGGCAGAGGGAAGCTTTGTGGATGAGGTCCTAATGCCAATGCCCAAATCCTCTCCGGGTGCAAGAAACTAGGATTTGCAATATATTTTCCAGGTGCTTCTTGACTGTGTCAGGGCCACTAAGATTTAGTAACTTTTTCCAGGTTTGTAAATTCTGCCTGAAAGAGTATTATTTTTAAAAAAATTAAACTTAAACCTAACACCGTTTGGAGATGTATTTTAAACTAAGTATTTTGAAGAGGAAGAATAAAATATGAAAGACCGGTCTACTCTATTGTAAGACATTGTATAGGTAGACTAATCATGACCATGTGGTATTTTTGACAAAGTAGATTTTCGACAAAGGTTTAAAAGCAATTCCATGGAAAAAGGATAGTGTTTTCAACAAAGGACGATGGGGAAATTGAACATCCATAGGACACACCCCTCAAAAATAAAGGAAAGAATCTTGACTTAAACCTCATATAAATATTAACTGAAAATGGATTATAGTCTTAAATGTAGATGTAAAACTATAGAACTTTTAGAAAAAAGAAAACATTTGGGATGTAGGGCTAGGCAAAAAATTCTCAGACTTGACATCAAAAGCATAATCCATAAAAGGAAAAAAATTGAACCTCATCAGAATTTAAAACTTTTGCTCTGTGAAAGTCCATATGAAGGAGATGAAAAGACAAGGTATCCAATTAAGTAGTTTCTAGAATATATTAACACCTCTCAAAGCTCAACATTAAAAAACAACCCAATTAGAAAATGGGCAAAGACATGAAGAGACATTTCAAGGAAAAGCATATGCAGAGAGCAAATAAGCACATGAAATGATGTTCCATATCATTAACAGTTAGGGAAATGCAAACAAAGACTACAAACAGATATCACTACACACCTATCAGGACACCCGAAATAAAAATAGCAACAACACCAAATACTGGTAAGGATATGGAGAGCTAGATCATTTATACATAGCTGGTGGAATGCAAAATGGTACAGCCACTCTTGAAAACCAGTTTGGCAGTTTCTTAGAAAAAAAAAACAAAACCCTAAACTAAACATGAACTTGCCATGTGACCCAGAAATTGGCATTTATCCCAGAGAAATGAAAACTTATGTTCGCCTAAAAACTCGTGCATAAATATTTATAGCAGCTTATTTGTAATATCTACCAACTGTAAACAACCCAGATGTCCTTCAACCAGTGAGTGGTTAAACATACTGTGGAACACCCATATGATGGGTATTACTCAGGAATAAAAAGGACTGAACTACTGATAAATGCAACAACCTGCATGAAACTCCAGTGAAAAATGGCAATCCCCAAAGATTTATATGCTGTATGATCCCATTTATATGACATGATTGAAATGACAAAACTACAGAAGTGGAGAACAGATTAGTGGTTGCCAGCGTTTACAGATGAGACTGGCGTGGAGTGAGTATGATTTTAAAAGGGCAACATGAGGAATCCTTGTGGTGGTGGAAATATTCTGTATCTTGACTTTGTTAAGGTTAACGTCCTCGTTGCGACGTTGTACTATAGTTTTGCAGGATGTTATTGTTTCAAGAAACTGGGTAAAGGATACACAGAATCTATGTTATTTCTTACAACTGCATGTGAGTGAACCTACAATTATCTCAAAATAAAAAAGTTTAATTGGGAGATTGGGATTGACATATACACACAACTATATGTAAAATAGATAACGAATAAGAACCTACCGTATAGCACAGGGAACTCTACTCAATACTCTGTAACGATCTATATGGGAACAGAATCTAAAAAAGAGTGGGTGTATGTATATGTATAACTGATTCACTTTGCTGTACAGCAGAAACTAACACAACATTATAAAGGAACTATACTCCAATAAAAATTAATTTTAAAAATACAACACTATTACTGATGTATAGTGAAATGCTCAAATCAGTCAGTTTAATCAGTTTTGATCAGTGCATGCACATATGCAACCAATACCCCTATCAAGAAATGAAACATTTCTATTGCTCCAGAAAGCTTCTTCACGCCCCTTCCCAGTCAACCTCCCCCTAGAGGTACAACCACTGTTTTGATTTTTGTTACCATATGCACTTGCCTATATACTAGCTTTTGTTTTTTGTTTTGGCCTAGCTTCTTTCACTGAGCATAATGCTTTTCAGATTGATCCAGTGTTGTGTGTACCACCAGTAGTTTGTTCCTTTTGAATGCTGTGTAGTGTTCCAGTGTATGGATGCACCACAGTTTGTTTATACTTCCTCCTCTTGATGGACTTCGAGTGCTTAGCTCTTATGTTTAAAGCTGCCATCAACATTCTGGTACAAGGCTTATTGTGGACATATGTTTTCATTTCCCTTGGATAAATACCTTGGAGAGCAGTTGTTAGATCCTAGCAGAGATATCTGTTTAACTTTTTAAGAATCCAGCACTTTTCCCAGAGTGCTTGTGCCACTTGACATTCCCACCAGCAGCCTAGGAGAGTTCTGGTTGCTCCGCAGCCTCGTCAATATTTCGTGCAGTCACTCTTTTTTATTTACTCATTCTAATGGCTGTGAAGTGGTATGTCTTTGTGTTTTAATTTGCATTTCTCTGATGATTAATGATGCTGAACACTTTGTTATGTACTTTTTGGCCATTCATACGTATCCTTCAGTGAAGTGCTTGTACAAATACTTTGCCCATTGATTCATCCTTAACTTTTTGGGTTGTAGTTCTTTGTGTATTCTATATACAAACACCTTTCCAGGTATGTGCCTTGTGACTATTTCCCTCCAACCTGCGGTTTGCCCGGTTTCTTAATAGTGTCTTTTGATGAGACATACAATTTTTAAAAACACCTATTCTCTCTTAGTTTATGTTTCAAGTAGTGAATTCCTCTTGACTTATTGTAAGTGTACAGACTAAAGTATCGAGGCCTATCCAAGACTTGAAATATCCACCTTCTGGTACTTAGAGTTGCTTCTTGTTGTTGAAAGGCTCTTTCTGTGCATCCTGGAATATAAGACAGTAGCAT
Source organism: Balaenoptera musculus (assembly GCF_009873245.2). Classification (NCBI taxonomy): domain Eukaryota; kingdom Metazoa; phylum Chordata; class Mammalia; order Artiodactyla; family Balaenopteridae; genus Balaenoptera; species Balaenoptera musculus. The sequence continues at coordinate 78,045,558 of NC_045798.1, forward strand.
TCTTGATTATTTTTCTTCGGTCTGTGCTTCACACTCTTCCCATTTTGTTGCAACTGGGTCTTTGTCAAGAGCTATTCTGACTAAGGGGAAAGCGCTGTAGGTGTTGTTTGAAAGCTCTTGATTGTCAAGTGATGTGGCTTCTTTTGAAAGAGTCGCTTTATGGATGGGAAAGTAGGTGTTTACTGTTTCATTGAAAAAGTCCTGTCTTTTCAAAACCGTCCCGACAGAAGACTGAAACTTTGGCAAAAAATGGAGGTTGGTTGTGGGGATTACATTCCAAGGATTTGGGAAGCCTGGGAGGTGGGAAGTTATGATTCACAGCAAAATGTACTTGTTGCAATATTATTCTCCCTTTATGTTACTAATCATGTGTGGTTCCAACCTCAACTGACAGTTGGTGAAGAAGCCTTGTGTATGTTCTTGGTCGGGATTTTCTTCAGTTTTCCAAACTGGCCCTTCCAAACCTTCACCTCTTGCCTCATCCCAACCTGAAGTGCATCCCTTTCCCCTCCACTCAATAAAAAGATGAACAGTTTAGTTTCACAAATGGTTATTGCATACTTACTAAATGTCAGGCATTTAGCCAAAGACGTAGTCCCTGACCACGAGGAATGAACAATCTCGACAAAACTTTTAACCCTTATATGTGCAAATTTATTTAAGTACGTATCCATCCTGTCTACTCCACTCTTGTGTTGGGGCAGGGATGGCTAGCCACTTGTCCATTTTTTTCTTCCCTTTAGTACATAAATTTAGTACCCTGCGTCACATCAGGCCGCTTTGCGGACCTTTCTGAATTCTGTGTCTAGTTCAAATAAATGTCAGTAAATTTATCTGTTTACTACAGTCTCTCAAGAAAAAGTCAGAGAGGTGGGGTTGCCAGATAAAACACAGAACACCCAGTTAAATTTGAATTTCAGATAAACAATGAAAACATTTTTTAGTGTAAATATGAATTCTACATAGTATAAATATTTCCCATACAATATTTAGGATATATTTATACTAGAAAATTATTCACTGTTTACCTGAATTTCAAATTTAACTGGGCATCCTGTATTTTTAATTGCTAAATTTTACAACCCTACAAATGGGGATGACATTCATAATGCAAATGAAAACTCCTCCCAATCAACATTCTTGACCCCTTGCTATTTCCCGCACACAGAGCAGATGCTCCCAAAGTCTTCCTCACCTTCACTCCCATCTAAGTGCCCAGGAAAAACTAAGTCAGTCTAAGTAGGCTCCTGTTTGTCCAAATCCACTCTGGTTTTGGTTTCATCCCACCAGAGGCTCTCAGTTCCACAGTAACTCTTTTGCTTCTCTGTTTCGTACCCATACTCAGCCTTCATCCATTGTCCCTGTTGAAGCCACAGAAGTGGTCCTGTCTCAACTGCTCTTCTGACCTCCTTCCTCTGGGAAGACAGAGGGCCAGGAAGGTTGTGGATACATACCATTCATTGTGTTTTTTCCCCTGTCTGAATAGGCTAAAGTTGCAGCTTTAGCTTTGCTTCCTCCAGCGTTGTCAAATGTCACAACTTTACGTCAAGGGAGGGTTCTTCTCGAAATTGTTCTGCAGTGCCTTGCATCCTAGATCCTTCGCTTGGAACACCATTCAAGCACACTTTACTAAGATCACTTATGCCCTCCTAGTTGCCTCCAGGTTCCTTCTTGAAAGTCTCCTCCTTGAACTTCTGAAGAAGGCTATCAGGTACAGGGGACACTAGTGGGTACCTGCCCAAGGTGAGGGAAAGGTAGAAACCCCGCCTGTGCTCTGCTCTCCAGCCCATGCTCCGTGTCCGAGGCTAGGAGGCCCACCCTCTCACCTCACCTGAGTCCCCAAAAATATTGAGAGAATATAGAAGGATTCAGGCAGATGGAGAACCAAATATGTATGGCAGATAAAGATTGGATGAAAGCCAGGATTAAGTATGAGCCAACAATGGGTTTTCTGGTCCTGGTCCTGAGAATGAGACAGATGTACAACCTAATCACAAGGGTTACTGCACTCTCAGTGTGGGGTGCTGCCCCAGGAAAACCTAGGCCAGGAGGAATACACTAGAATATGGGCTTCATTCGAACAGCTAGTGCCCACGTAAGGAAACTGGAGGGCAGCTCTTCTCCTAAACCCACCAGCAGGCTGTGTCATGGGTTAGACGTGTTGGACCCCTCCTGTGAGCTACTTCAAATTCTGTCTCCCCACCTCTGAATCTAGATGCTAGTGAGCTACCAGTTCTGCACAGGCTTTAAGTAACTTTGTGCATGGCACGCTGGCAGCACCTCCCCTCCCTTTGCTTCTAGCTCCAGGGCTTTTCCGATGCTTTGGTGTGGGATGTGCATGCTTGATGCGCACTCAAGAGCAACCTGAGTGAGCTCCCGTGGGACCATCCTCGACCAATGGGGAGGAAAGCCAGTAGATAAATGCTTCCTTCATTTTTCCTCTGGGTGGACAGTTCTGAGATACATGTTATAAGAGTCCTCCAAAGGTCCATGGGGTCAGGTACCAGTGGCCAGCTTATAACAACCGTTGTATTAGCTTCCTTCTTTCCCTGCTTCACTCCCCCTTCTCTTCTGCTTCTATTCCCTGAGATAATTTCCCAAATAGACTACATGCATGCAAGACTTGGAGAAGTGAGGGAAAGAGTAAAGAGAAGCACAGAGAGTTATGCTAATGGGTGTCCTTCCATCTGGAAGGAAAACTCAAAAGGAGTACAAGAATGGCCACTGCAATTGGGAAAATGACAGAGGGACAATCTAGACCAAGGATGAAAAAGACCTTCTTTGATCAGCCCAATTCTCAGATAGCAAGAAAGCTAAGAAAATCATCATTTTCTTCTTGGATCTCAAAATAGAAGAGAATAAGGACCTACTGTATAGCACAGGGAACTTTATTCAATATCTTGTAATAACCTATAATGGAAAATAATCTGAAAAAGAATGTCTACATATACACATATATGTGTATATATCTATATACACATATTTATACCTGAGTCCCTATGCTGTACACCTGAAACTACCACAACATTGTAAATCAACTATACTTCAACAACAAAAAAAGAGTTGAGAACAAGATGAAGAGGTGGAGATTCAGCCCTAACCGGGGATATGACGATTCCAAATGACAGAAACCCCCAACTGGAAAGGGCTCACATCAGAAAACACTTGCTCTGAGCAGAGAAAGACGGGGCCGATTTGGGACTCTTTTTAGTTCTGTGCTGTTGGTTGAATACAAGTATTCTTATGAGAATCTTATGGGCACAGTGGATAGCAGGGCTATAATTTTAAACCTAACTTCTCTAGGCTGTGTCTTGTAGACCGGTTTAATTTTGACTAAGAGAGGACATGTCGCAGGCCGAGGACGAAGAGAAAAATCCCCGGCCGTGCAGGGCTTGCTCATGTCGGTAAGTGCAGTGCAGTCTGCCTTTACCGTTTCAGTTTGGGCAGCGGTATCAACGTGGGATGCCACACGGACAAGAGAGGCTGTGTGTCACAGAGACAGAAGGAGCCCTGGGGAGGCTGCGCTTGATTCACAGAGCTGATTCTGGCTACTGTGCACCCCAAACATTTTTTTTGTCTCTGGCTTTCATCCCTACCCCCCCCCCCTCATCTCTAGCCTCTCTTACATGGTACTGAATCTTACCTCCTAACTCACTTGAGGTGGGGTGGCTTGTGGCTCTTAGCAAGCTTTTAAACGAAAGTCACAGAATAACTCCTGCTTGAGCTCATTCCTGGGTTCTTTTTATGGGACAGGAATTATCTGCCAGCAGACGGCTTAAGCTCCACATTGCTGAAGCTTCCGCAGGAGAGCTCAGGAAGACCTCGGGAGGAAGTGCCTCAGGTCAGGCAGCGTGGGTCATGGTGGGAGTCGTTCCTGCTGAGTGGCTCTGTGCCATGCACGTGACCCAGGCGACCCTTCGAACGCTGAGTGTGGCACTGCCAGCTTGCATGGGTTCAAGTTATTCTTTTGAGAAAGACAGCTTATTTTCCTGAACAGAGGTTAGGCTCGACAATGCTTCCCCATTAGCGAAGCTGAAGGAGGTTAGGGAGTCAGTGCTTCTCCAGAAAGCCTCCTCAACGCAGCTCTGGGTGGCTTTTAAAGGACTTCCTCCTCAGAGCTGTACTTTCTGCCCAGCAGGTGTAGACTTGAATCACTAAGGACGCAAATGGAAAGGGAGGGGCAGAAAGTAAAGGCTTTATATTTCCTCTTCAGAGACGCAGCTTTCTCCATGCGTCATGGACATCCGGGCGCCAATTCTTTCCAGGATACTCCTTGGTCCCTCGTGCAGACAGGGTCCAGTGGGGTCCCTCACAGATTCTTCACTCACGTCCACACCGCCAGAATTCCTGCGTGACCACAGGGGTGCATCTGGGACCCAGCCGTGCTCCTAACTTTCACTTACAGATCTTAGCTCACTTACAGATCCCAAGCTTCTGCCTAAGTTGCAACCTCAGTGCATACCCACACTTCCACTTTTCTCATTAGCACTTAACACTATCATTATATATTTTATTTATTTATTTTGTTTATTGCTAATCTCTCCCCCCTAGTATGTAAGCTTCACGATGGCAGGTTTTTTTCTTTTTTCTCCTAAACCTTTTTCTGTTGTCCCGGCACCAACAATGCCTGGAGAATAGTAGATGCTCAGTAAATATCAGTTGAATGAATGAAAGAATTCGTTCCCTAAATACTTTGATGTTTTGAGTACCTACGATGTTCTAGAGTTGGAAAATGAAGAGCATTGGTCTGAGAGAGATATGCTGGATGGCGGTGAATGCAGTAAATTTGGTCCTTGGCAGAGCTGAGCTGACAATTCTAGTAGGATTGTTCTATAATTAAGTTAAGGCAGCCCAGGCTGCAGTGTGGAAAAATGTTTTATTTCTACATCCACGGTCTCTTCTGAAAAAGGAGATGAAAGAGCTTGTATCCTCCCACATATATCAGGTGGTTTAAGATATACCTTGTGTTGAACTGGATTCCCCAGAACATCTAAGTTACAGCTTAGGAGAGTCAGTGACCCCTGAGGTCAGCTGACCCACTGCAACGATGCTCGTAAGTGGCAGGAATTCCAGCCTAACTGAGCACAAGGCATTGGTCACAGGGAGCTGAGCTGTTTAGTGGTTGCTGATTTGTTAAGCAAAATTGTCAGGGAGGGTCAAGAGTCTTCTGGCACCTCCAAAACAAAGCTTCATAAAGTTAAATAATATAACCAGTAGCAAACCACTTATGCAGCTAAATTTTATTCAACCTTTACACTAAAGTTACAATCTCCTTGTCAATTAATGTGTATTGGGCTCCTCCTGGTTGAGGAGACAATAATAGGAGATGCATATAAGTCATAATCTGTGCTTGTGGGAGACCGTGACGTCGACAGCAAGAAGGGCTAAGAATTAGTGAGGTGTTACTGCCTGCCAGACACCGTTTAAAGTATTTTTTAAACCAGTTTGATCCCCACGACTCTATGTGATGCCAGGTTACTGGGTCATTCGGACCAAGACTTAGCGAATGTCAGTAACCTGCTAAGGTTGTTAATTGTAGAGCCAAGATTTGAGCCCAAGCAGCTTGGCTGCAGTGTCCATGTTCCATCCTCTGCACTATTGCTGTAATGCTACTCAGTACATTTGTGGACGTTGGAGGGGTGAGACTGGCAATTTGGAAACCTGGGTTCTAACACTGCTTCTGCCACAGATCCTCTTAAAGCGCTATAATCCTTAAACATTCTGAGCAAACCAACACTAACTTCGAAGCTATAGATATATTCCTGCAGTTCCCCATCTCACCACTAGATGACGGGCTTGGTCGCAGGAGGGAGGGGAGGGTGCGGGGGATGTACCGTGTTTGTTTAATGTTAAGTCTTGAATCTTACTGGTAAAACAGTTTATGGGCTCTTTCAATCAGGCATTATAAATATTTATTAAATTTCTACTCATTAAATTTTTTCAGTTTGTATTTAACAGCTCCACTTTTCCTCTTTAGTTGCTCAGTGTACGCGATATCTGCAAAAGGGGTAAAAGCATGGAATTTGGCCGCCTCATTCAGGACTACCTCTAGAACAGAATCTGGCTTATAGTAGGGACTCAAAAAATTAGAGATTTTCTTTTCTTTTTTTTTTCATGTTCTAAGCATTTATTTTGTTTGTTTGTTTTTCCTAAGCACTTACTTTTTAAAAAATCTTTTATCCTGAATGAATTTTCACCTCACAGAAAAGTTGCAAACATAGTGCAAAGAGTTCCCTTATATCGCTCACTCCACTTCCCATAATCTTCTTTGTTTTTCAAGAATCAATTTTATTTATTTATTTATTTTTGGTTGCGTTGGGTCTTCGTTGCTGTACATGGGCTTTCTCTAGTTGTGGTGAGCAGGGGCTACTCTTCGTTGCAGTGCACGGGCTTCTCACTGCTGTGGCTTCTCTTGTTGCAGAGCATGGGCTCTAGGCGCATGGGCTTCAGTAGTTGTGGCGCACGGGCTTAGTTGCTCCGCGGCATGTGGGATCTTCATGGACCAGGGCTCGAACCCATGTGCCCTGCATTGGCAGGCGGATTCTTAACCACTGCGCCACCAGGGAAGTCCTCCCATAATCTTAACATCTTACATAACCATAGTACACACAACAAGAATAAAAGATTAACATTGGGACAGCCTTATTTACTAAACTACAAACCTTATTTGGATTTTACCCATTATTTCCCCAAGTGTCCTCTTTCTCTTCTGGGATTATACCCAGGGTCTCACGTTGTATTTAGATATTATGTCTTCCTAGTCTCCTTCAGTCTGTAAAAGTTTTGTGACCTTGACATTTTGAAGAGTACTGATTATTTTATAGAATGTCTATTAAGTTGGATTTGTCCGATGTATTCTCCTAATTGGAGTGAGATTTTGCATTTTGGGCAAGACAAGCAGAAGAATGATGTGTCCTCAGTGCACCATGTCAGGGTGTTCATCACGTTGACACATCTTATTGCCAGTGACGTTTACCTTGATCACTTGGATAGTTTGATGATTGTTAGGTTTCTCCGCTGCCGAGTTACTTTTTTATTCCTTTGTAGTTACTAAGTACCTTTCAGGTGAGTTTTTGAGACTTTACAAATATCTCCTCAAGCTTTTGCCCACAAACTTTAGCCCTTGTTTTTGCTCTAACACTACTCTCTATTATCCATTTGGTCAACTTACTATGCTGCTGGCCTCATTTTTCATTCTTATATGACCCACAGTTCCTCTACTGGAGAGAGCATAAGAGAAAGTGGAAAGTGCATGTACTGTACGTCTACTACCTGTTGATGGGCTTTGGATAAACATTTTTTTACTGAAGTATAATTATATTCTCCAACTAGACCTCTCTGAACCTCAGTTTGAATATTTCTAAAGTGAGAGGCTACCTTATGAAAAAAACATTAGAAGTAAACTTTGACAATAATTAATGGAATAGGATCTACCCTCTTAAATCCATGGAAAATACAAAGAGACACAGTACTTACAAAAATTTACCCAGCAGTATAAACATCAGAAATTATAGGCAATCATAATGAAAAAAACTCATTAATAATTCTTCCCTTAACTCTAACCTTTGTTAAAATTATGCCAATATCCTTCCAGAATATAATACACATATATTTAAATTCCATTTTAAAAAGTATCATATCTCATATACTATGTTAAACTTGATTTTTGTACTTAGTGTATTTTGAATATATTTCTGTGTCAATAAGCATTTTCTATAAAACCATTCTCAAGAGCAGTACAGTATTCATTTACAGGATGCAACAGGGTTTATGCAAATAATTCCTAATTATTGTATGGTTTTCATTTGGTTTACTTTTTAAATTTTAAATGTAGCAGATGATATTTCGAGATAATGTTTGAGAGTTACTTTCTCCTTTGGTTCCTCGTAGCCACCTTTTAGGCATTCCATGTACCTGCCTTCAAGAGGAAAGAGTGTACCATGTAGGACAAAGACATTGCTGAAGTTTCTCAGTGTATTTTCTAAACTCACAGTGGTGACAACAGGCTTGAAAGTCAAGCTTTTGCTTTGCACATAAGCTCCCTATGGGAGCTTAGGGAGTATATTAGGTTCCTATAACAAATTACCACAAATTTAGCACCTTAAAGCAACACAAATGTATCCTCTTACAGTTCTGAGGGTCAGGATTCTAAAATCAAAGAATCAGCAGGCCAGTGTTCATTCTGAAAGCTCCATGGAGAATCCTGGCTTGCCTCTTCCAGATTCTGGTGGCTCTAGTCTTCCTTGTCTTTCAGACACATCATTACATTCCCTGTCTCCATCGTCACCTGCCTTCTCTGTGTTTGAAATCTCACTCTCTTTTGTCTTAGAAGGCCACCAGTTGTTGGATTTAGAGTCTACCTGTGTAATTCAGGATGATTTCATTTTGAAAGCCTTAACTTAATTTAACCTACAAAGACCTTATTTCCAAATAAGGTCATATTCACAGCTACTGGGGGTTGAGTTAGATATATCTTTGGGGGGGGGGGATATAATTCAACCCCCTACTGGAGTGAGGAGGAAAGGGGTGAAGAATAGGTGCACTGGTGGCATGGCCAGATCAGGAAAGGCCTTGTAGGCAACATCAAGAACACAGAAAGTCTTCGAAGGGATCTCAGCAGGAAGGTAGTCTGATCCACCTCGTGTCTAAAGACAATCATTCTGGATGGTATTAGAGAACAGGTTGGATAAGGGTAAGAATGAAAGAGATGAGAGCAGTGAGGAAACTACTGCAAGGGTTCAAGTGAAAAACGATGGTGATTTGGACCAAGGGAGTCCATGGAGAGATGATGAAAAGTGGACAGACCTGAAATATATTTTGGAGGAGGAATCAGTAGCACTTGGCAATGGATTGCATAAGTATGGGGCAGATAGGGATGTCACAGATCACCCACAAATGTCATACTTGAACAACTGGGCCAATGGAAAGCCCAGTTACTGAGATGGAGAAAGCTGGAGAGTTCAGCAGGTTTGGGAGAGAGATGATGAGGGCAGATTTTAAGGTGAAGTTGGAGACGCCTGTCAGATGTCAAACAGGCATTGCAACATAAAGTCCGAGGAGGTTAGGTCCGGAAATGCAAACATGGGAGTCCTCAGTGGTAGGTGGTCTTGGAATTGATGAGAAGGGGTAGAATCTCCTGGAGTAAAAGTGGGAAGAGAAAAGGGATCAAGATTTAGAGTACAGAGTGAATAGGAGGAGCCAACGAAGGAGACTAAGAGGGCCTGGGACAGGGCACATTTGACTTTCATCCATCTCAGAAGAAAACGTGGGCAGGGCAGTGGCAAGTGTAGGAGACTGATAGTTAGAAGGCCTGGTTTTTTGGATTCATTTGACACTCACTTGTTCTGTTGTTTTGAGCATTTGCTCTCCTTACAACCAAGTACTATGAACACTGTTACTTTTAAAAATAGGTATGTAGTAGAGCTGGTTTGGTGGTGCTGAATTCTCTTAGCTTTTGCTTGTCTGTAAAGCTTTTGATTTCTCCATTGAATTTGCATGAGATCCTTGCCAGGTAGAGTAATCTTGGTTGTAGGTTCTTCCCTTTCATCACTTTAAGTATATCATGCCACTCCCTTCTGGCTTGTAGAGTTTCTGCTGAGAAATCAGCTGTTAACCTTATGGGAGTTCCCTTGTATGTTATTTGTCATTTTTCCCTTGCTGCTTTCAATAATTTTTCTTTGTCTTTAATTTTTGCCTATTTGATTACTATGTGTCTTGGCGTGTTTCTCCTTGGGTTTATCCTGCCTGGGACTCTCTGCACTTCCTGGACTTGGGTGGCTATTTCCTTTCCCATGTTAGGGAAGTTTTCGACTATTATCTCTTCAGATATTTTCTCTGGTCCTTTCTCTCTCTCTTCTCCTTCTGGGACCCCTATAATGCTAATGTTGTTGCGTTTAATGTTGTCCCAGAGGTCTCTTAGGCTGTCTTCATTTCTTTTCATTCTTTTTTCTTTATTCTGTTTCACAGCAGTGAATTCCACCATTCTGTCTTCCAGGTCACTTATCCATTCTTGTGCCTCAGTTATTCTGCTATTGATTCCTTCTAGTGTAGTTTTCATTTCAGTTATTGTATTATTCATCTCTGTTTGTTTGTTCTTTAATTCTTCTAGGTCTTTGTTAAGAATTTCTTGCATCTTCTCGATCTTTGCCTCCATTCTTTTCCCGAAGTCCTGGATCATCTTCACTATCATTATTCTGAATTCTTTTTCTGGAAGGTTGCCTATCTCCACTTCATTTAGTTGTTTTTCTGGGGTTTTATCTTGTTCCTTCATCTGGTATATAGCCCTCTGCCTTTTCATCTTGTCTATCTTTCTGTGAATGTGGCTTTTGTTCCACAGGCTGCAGGATTGTAATTCTTCTTGCTTCTGCTGTCTGCCCTCTGGTGGGTGAGGCTATCTAAGAGGCTTGATGGGAGGGACTGGTGGTGGGTAGAGCTGACTGTTGCTCTGGTGGGCAGAGCTCAGTAAAACTTTAATCCACTTGACTGTTGATGGGTGGGGCTGGGTTCCCTCCCTGTTGGTTGTTTGGCCTGAGGCAACCCAACACTGGAGACTTCCTGGCTCTTTGGTGGGGCTAATGACAGACTCTGGGAGGGCTCACACCAAGGAGTACTTCCCAGAACTTCTGCTGCCAGTGTCCTTGTCCTCATGGTGAGCCACAGCCACCCCTGCTCTGCAGGGGACCCTCCAACACTAGCAGGTAGGTCTGGTCCAGTCTCTCCCGGGGTCACTGCTCCTTCCTCTGGGTCCCGATGTGCACACTACTTTGTGTGTGCCCTCCAAGAGTGGAGTCTCTGTTTCCCCCAGTCCTGTCGAAATCCTGCAATCAATTCCCACTAGGCTTCAAAGTCTGATTCTCTAGGAATTCCTGCTCCCATTGTGGGACCCCCAGGTTGGGAATCTGACGTGGGGCTCAGAACCTTCACTCCAGTGGGTGGACTTCTGTGGTATAAGTGTTCGCCAGCCTGTGAGTCACCCACCCAGCAGTTATGGGATTTGATTTTACTGTGATTGCGCCCCTCCTACCGTCTCATTGTGGCTTCTCCTTTGTCTTTGGATGTGGGGTATCTTTTCTGGTGAGTTCCAGTGTCTTCCTGTCGATGACTGTCCAACAGCTAGTTGTGATTCTGGTGTTCTCACAAGAGGGAGTGAGAGCACGTCCTTCTACTCCACCATCTTGGTTCCGCCTCAAGATATACACTACTATATATAAAATAGATAAACAACAAGGACCTACTGTATAGCACAGGGAACTATATTCAGTATCTTGTAATAACCTATAATGGAAAAGACTCTGAAAAAGAATATATAGATATACACATTTATATACATATATGTGTATATATATATATATATATATATATATATATTTGAATCACTTTGCTGTACACCTGAAACATTGTAAATCAATTATACTTCAATTAAAAAAGAACAATTTTAGTAAAGAAATGGAAATTAATGTTTATTGAGAACCTAATAAATATCAGATCATTTAAAAAAATCCTTGCCATATATACCTAAATTAGGGCATTCTGGATGGGAATCATTCATTGCATCATGAAGCAAATGCAATAGCCATGGACCACTAGATGGGTGCAAGTTCTGTGGAATTAGGGCTCCAGGAGTGACCACATACTATGATCTGTTCCTTTAAACATCTGGAACAATAGGCAGGGACACACACCTTCACTCCTAGCTATTAATTAGAGCCTTTATAGGCAAGCGACTTTATAGGCAAGAAAAACCAGCAATGTTCTTTTGTTAATAACACAGAAGCCATTGAACAATGCCCAGCCATTTCTTTGCAAATAATCTGGTTTTGTGAATAGTCAACTAGTGAATTATGGACTGTTTTTTTCAAATATATCTGTTCTTTGGGACTCTGGAGGAACAGGATTTACATAGACGAATCACTGTGAAGATGAGTCTCTGTGAAGTTGATAGAATTCTTCTTTCATTGCGAACCCTTCTTTTCCTTCTTGAATCCAAATTCTCCTCAGGACTGTATATGAGAGAAGTGAAGTTCTCTAAATTGGTGGAAGTCTGATTCAAGGTATGTTTCTTTGACACTCTAGAGAAGATTTTGCATCATTTAGAAGTCCATTTCTCTCCAAAGCACAACAAATACTGCCCTTTTCCCCTTGCTCAAGGGTCCCCATGCAAGTCAACTGCTCAACAAATAATACCATGTTTCCTGTATCCCTTTACCCAGAAGGGAGGACCGCTAGCGGCAGTGCTTCAGGGAGGCGAGTTGGTTCTCTGAAAGGGCAAGGTTTCCTTGGAAATACAGTCTATGGATCCACGATGTCTCTTACTAATGTTATACGTAATTAGATAGTTTCAATTCTTCCCTTCCCTTTCTGAGACCTAGTGGAACCATAGGGCATTTTTCTACTGGCTCGTGTGCCATTTCCTTTTCACATTCATCAGGGTAAAGCCAAACACTGCCTAATCAAGAGGTAAGGTGGGCATTTGCCCATTTTGTTTTGTGAAGACCATAATCCAAGTTTTTGTTCCTGTGTGTAAAACAATTTTATAAAATTCACTGTAAAGTTATAAAAGGAAAACTATTGAATTTGTTTCCTGTTGTAACCAAGTATTTGGTGCCTGTTTTTATGTTACCTACACAAATCAGGGGTCATTTAATGGAAATACAAAGGATCTAAATTCTGGCTTTTCCCCCCTTTTTTATTGCCTTGAATATTTTCCTTCCATTAATTAGCCTCTTCTTCCTCTGCATATATTTGTAGTTTGGACACTGTCTTTAAAAATCAAAAGCCTCTACCTTTATGTATGTATATATGTGTGTAATTTGATAAAAAGATGCTGGTACAAGTGCCTGGATTTCACTTTAATTGCTCCCCATTAGTGTTAGCTAATAATTTGTTGGGAGGTTCTTCACAAATAAATCAAAAATATATGTCTATTTTTAGAGAAAATACTTTTAAGGCATGGTTGTTTTCTGTATCTATGAGTCTGTTTTCATTTTGTTTTGTTTGTTTGTTTGTTTTCTTTTTAGATTCCTCCTATAACTGACATCACTGTATTTGTCTTTCTCTGCCATTTCACTTAATATAATACTCTCTAGATCCATCCATGTTGCAGCAAATGGCAAGACTTCATTCTTTACGGCTGAGAATATTCCATTGCATATAAGTAACATGTCTTCTTTATCCATTCATCTATCCATGGACACATATAGGTTGTTGTGATATGTTGGTTTTAGTATTGCAAATAAAGCTGCAGTGAATATTGGTGTGCATGTATCTTTCTGAATTAGCATAAACACCCTGAAGTGAAATTGCTAGATCATGTAGCAGTTCTATCTTTAATTTTTTGTTTGTGAAATTCTTTTTTCAGTTTTGAATATAGATTCTGGGTCACAGTATAGAAATTAGTTCTTAGTAGGGGCTGAAAATCTCTGAACAGATGCTCTCTAAGGCCCCTTTGTCTCTAACATTCTGAGATACTGTATTGGTCTCTCTCTCAGTTGGAGCTACAGCTGATCTGTAACTTGTTTCTTGTGGGAATCCTGCCTACATTTGCCATGAGGTAAGTTTGAAATTCTTACTCAGCAAGAATTACTCAGTTCCTGGCCACCTTCAGGCCAGACAGAATGGCATTTCATTCACTATGCCTCATCTTAGGAGTCAGGGAAAGAAACCTGTTGCCAGTTCTCAAGGCAAAATGCCTCCTCTCTGGCTTTTAAATACCAATAATTTGTTGTCATAGGCAGGGAGTGTTAGTAACATAGACATACACATTACAGCTAATGTTTAAATACCACTCAAGTTATTATATAAAATCCATGCCATTAAATGTTTCATAAATTTTTTCCTACATCTCTTGGGTCACTATGTTGACCCAGGGGAGTAGTATATTTTACAATGCATACGTCGGCTGGCTCATTCTCTACCCCTTTGTCTAAATACTTTAAGTCAGATCAAGATACGAGGAAAAAATGACTTGTGCAACCGAATTCTGAGAACATGGGAGGAGCAAACTGTGGGTGCTGAGAGCCGTGTGTGTCTGTGTGTTGCAGACACAGATCTGGGCTCACCAAACAGAACTTTAACCAACCTGAAGACAAGGTAAAAATGCAAACACTAAATCTTATCTTCTTTGTGATTTTTTGTAATTGGCAATGACTTCTCACAAAGTATAGGGGAAAATCTTTAGTTGTAATTAAAGGTAAAGGGCAGTGAGAGGTGCCATGGTTTGGGGACGTTGGTGGGAGGCATGGATTTAAAACAAGGCAGTGTGGTTCTCTGTTCAGCTAATCATACTCACTGAGTGAGCTTTTTGATGTCATGGTTTCCAATATTGTAGAAAACCATTTCTATTTCTAAACTTCATTCCTAGGTTAAGGTGGCAACTTTAATGATGACTGACCTGAGGCTGAATGAGAAATTTGTTTGTAGGTGCCTATGAACACCTAAGGAGAAATTGCACCATGGGGTACCAAAATTTAGCCTCTCTTTTTCTATGTTGTGTCTCTGTCTAGTAAATTAGGGGCAAGGTGCTAGACATGAAAATTGGGTGTTCATTCTGAATTGGATGTTCTGTAACAGTGTGGAATTGAGCAAGTCATGTGACCCCACTAGACTCACTTCAGTTTCTCCATTTGTAGAATTAATTTGGGGACCCAAGAGCTTCCTTCTCAAATCTCTGACACTTCGAGTTCAATCCATAATCCTAGAAGGGGTAAGGAAAATAACATTGTTGAGTAATTTTTCTGTTTAGAGTCTTTATATTCATTATCACCTTTAACACTCACAACAACCTTGTCTGGTATCGTCTACTCTCCCTATTTTATAAATATAGGTTCAGAGAAGTCAAATAAGTTCCTCACATGTATAGCCAAAGGCAGAGTTCTTGTTAGAACTCAGGTTTGTCTGATTTAAAAGCTCGTCGTTGTAAAGACCCATGATCAACCATTTCGACTAATTGTCTCTTCAGCAAAGCAAACATATTTCTAGGATTCTGTGACTCCAATTAGAATTATCCTCTGGTGTGGCCAGAGGATAGCTTTTTGTTTTGTTTTGTTTTGTTTTGTTTTTTGGCCGTGGCAAGTGGCTTGAGGGAGCTCATTTCCCCAACCAGGGATCGAACCAGGGCCATAGCAGTGAAAGCGCCGAGTCCTAACCACTGGACTGCCAGGGAATTCTCCAGAGGATGGTTTTTGATTACAGGGTGACCATGTGAGTTACCAGGGAGCAGTCTTCCTAAACAGTTGAGTGAGGGGGCGGAAAACAATGGGTCAAGTGTCTCATAAACTCTGAGAAACAGGTCCTGGTCTGAACATTTATTTCTATTTTTTTGTGAACTTGAACCCCATCTGACCCCATTTTTCTCCTTCCATTCCCAGTTATATGACAATAAGGCAACTGAAATACACTGGTGTCCTAGAGGCTTTTACTTCCATGTTTATGTGAAGAGAGCAGTAGATTTTCAAGCAAGTGGTAACAACATTTCTGGTCCCAATGAAATGTCAAACATCCAGCCCAACAAATGTATTTGAACTTGTTCTCTGTGTAGGAATTCTTAAGGTTGTTTTACGGGAACCACACCTCTAGGCTGGGAAAAGTTACTGATGGGCCTCCAGATATTGGCAAGATATTTTATAAGTTAAATCCTTCAGAAGAAAGAATTATGACTTTTCTATTTGTATTCTCACCCAAACCCAGCAACTACAAATTTTCCATTTCTTGTGCTCTTTTGGGATATTCACCACGTTGAGTCTGTTTCCCCTTTTAAAACATGTGGGATGAACCAGCATCTTCCTAAGTTTCTTTTGACTTTCTTAAGACTGAGATACACCATTTGTACCAACAGCACACAAGGGGAGGATTTTACTCTAGTTTCAATATCTTAATCGAAGCTCCTTAAGGCATCTGTAGTGCAATATAAGACAAAAGTACAGCCACAAAAAGTACAGACTTGCAGCCTCCTGCATCCCAAACCCTGACCAGGTATGCTAAGCAACACTAAGAATAGGGCGAGGCAAGCAAGACTCCTTAAGGAAGCAGAATTTAAGGAGACATCATTCTCAGGTGCTGTCTGTGCTTGTACGACTGAGTGCAAGTGCCTCCTTAAAATTGGCTCAGCGGGTGGCTCATTCTTATTTAATTTAATTTAACAATTCAATTCTATTCTATTGTATTTTAATTATTTTTACTGAAGTATAGTTGATTTACACTGTGGGTGGCTCATTCTTAAGGAGCTGTTTACTCCCAGGGTCAGGGTCATATAAGTACAGGGTCAACACATTAAAGTGAGTGCTTCCTTAAAGTTTGCACCCTAGAGTCTTCCCTCCTCCTAGCCCCAGCCCTAATCCCAAGAGGCCATAGACTCCAAAGTGGTTCTCCAAATTAGCCCTCCAACAGCGAAGACAAGATGCATAGAAGAGAGAAGATTCTACAGTCCATGGGGTCCCATCACCTGATTCAACCAAGCACCAGGTAGAAGCAGAGATGCTGAGGTTCCTCATTATCCTCTAACCTCATTCCTCAGACCATGCCCAGAGCATGGGAGGGGCTAGTGAAATGCAGGAAGGGAAGCAGGAAAGAGAGATTGTCCTTGTTCTCGGAAAGCCCCTCTTACGGGACCCTGAGCTGGCTCCCGTGGAGAGGCTCAGAGCTTCTGAGCCCTGGTGTGGTTGTGAAAGCACTTGAAGGCACCAAGCCAAGGTAAGCTCTGCTGGCCTCACAGACCCTAGAACAGGAAGCTCTGTCTTTCTCAATAAATGTTTGAGGATGGTTTCATAGAAGAAAGTGGGATAATAATTTTGTAGGACTCTAACATGCTTAGTTATATTTCTCCCCCCTTAAAAAAAAAAAAAATATATATATATATATAAATGCACTCTCCATTATATACATCGATGGTACCGCCAACCCACTGAAGGGAGGTGTGCACTTTGAGATGTTTTTCTAATGGTAAAAATGGGTTTGGGATGGTGTGTCCTTACTATCTCACTCAGTCAGTCCCCTTTATGTACTTTTGAAAGACTCAGTGAGGTCATGTGTCCATTGGGATCAATATTATAACCTTGTCCTCTTTGTCACTTCTTTAACCAAGTAGACTACCGTAAGGTAACAATAACAACAGTAATGACAACATTCATTGACATATTTGACCACCTACTATATGCAGGCACAGTCCTGGGTGTTTTACAAACAGAACATGATTTAATCTTCACACTAATCCTATAAGGAAACTGTTACATAACCACTTTTGCAGAAGAGAAGATAGAATCTAGGAGAACTTAAGTAACTTGCCCAGGAACATAAAGCTAGAATGTGGCAGAGTTGGAAATGCATTTGACTCCAAAATCTGTGTTCTTTTTGTTTCCATAAAGCCTCTCTTTGAGGATCTAGTGTTCATAGAATAGAAGTAATTCCTACTCTAACTTGAAATAAACTGAAATAGTGGTGTTTTGACCTACATTTTTGTTGTTGTTGACATCTGCCTTTGTATTCCAGACCCCAGGTAGAGGAATGGGCTCACTCAGTGCAGCAAACTCAAAGCTCTGCTTTGATGTCTTTAAAGAGATGAACTATGACCACATGATTGAGAATCTCATCTTTTCTCCCTTGAGTCTCCTGTCTGCCCTGGCTGTGGTGCTCTTTGGGGCCAGAGGAGACAGTGCATCCCAGATGGAGAAGGTATGTCACAAACATACTTTCAGCCATGTCTAGAAGACAATCAAGTAACAATTCCAAACACTGGCTTGTTATGGAGATTTCATAGATGCCCAACTCTGTAAACACAAGAGAATGTCCACCTTCACGTAAGGTTCCTTATCTCACTGGCTCTATCAAAAAGGTGCAAAAGGTAAGATTTCCCACAGCTCTGTTCTGGGGGGCAGGGAATGAGTGCACGCAGCAGAGGCTGAGCAGGGAGAGGCAATCAATGAGGCCAACCTGGTCCATGGCAAAGTTGGAATTTCCCACCTCCACCCCCACTCGTATGCATCCTTAGGTCCCCAGGGCCTTCCTGCTGTGGGTCACATAAAGAATATTTTGTAAGGATTTACAGTCTATGCATTTACATCCCCAAGGAGATCACCAGTGCTTTAACTCAACCAATAATTTTGGGTGACTGGAAAAACTATTTCTTAGTAGACATCCTTCAACACGCTTTAATCATCTCTCTGCCTATTACAGAGGGAATGATTAACTAGTGGAACAAAGCTTCTCCCCAGTCAGAATTTAAATTGGAAATAAATTTGAAAAGCTGGAGTCAAATCCTGAATTTAACAATATATTTAAAATAAAAAAAAATAAATGTAAAAGCTCTTGTGTTCAATTTTATTCTATTTCCATGCATTGGGAGAAGAGGTCCCAAGTGTCTTACCCATAATAGGTGCTCAATAAATACAAATTTGTGGAGAGGGAGAACTGGCTGGGAATGAGGATGCTGTGGGGATCTTTACAAGTCATCTTGGGATGAGTATGTGTAGACTCACCCCTCCCTTCCCCCCCCTTCAAAGTGAGAGCGTGCAGACTGGTGGCTCCATCTACACCTGTGCATGCTTCAGGTTTTGCAACCAGAGAGATGGCATGGTCACTGTGCTGAGGTCACAAGTCAGGCAGAGAGAGAGTCTGGAGTGGAAATAATTCTTTGTCTTTTCTGAGTTAGAAGAGAACCAGAGAATTCAAAATTTTCTCCTGCTGATTTCCATACAAAATGGAGGAAAATTTCTCATATTTTCATCCTGTTAATGATTCTCTTACAACATTCAAAGACTGAGCCAAATGCTCAGAATTCCCGATTCAACCATCATGCTTTCTTTTGATGATGCTGATGATGGCAACAACCACCGCCGAAGCAACATCAGGGAGCACCATGCATGCTGAGTCCCTGGACTATGGAACAATATGCCTATGATATAGGAGACCACCAGGCAATCTCAGAACTGGAAGAAACCATAAAATTCCCACTCTCCTCTCTATGCTTTAATCTACGTAGGGACCAGCAGGCAAGAGGTTGTTCAAAGTCCTCCGATAAGGCAGAACTTAATAGTGTGAAGTATGCATTCAGACTACTCTATGTTTTAGAAAGTTCTTCCTAGCCTTGAGCTAAAATATACCTCTCCATTACCATTGCTCCTTTATCATTTTCCTGTTCTTAAACACACACACACACACACACACACACACACGCACATATTATGTTTCCTGTTCCATGTGTATTTTAATAAATTTATAATATCTTCCCAGTATCTACTGCCTCTTATCCCATTTTTATTCTAGGGAGTCACATAAAACATGTTAAATGTACTCACCCTTTAAATATTGAAGAGAGTTGCAATGTTTTATTTCAGTTGTTCTCTGAGGAAGGCCTTACGAAACTACAGTTATACCTCAGTTAAGTCAACAGGACTATAGCAAACATTAACTCTTAGTGGAAAAAAAAGACACAAGCTACTGAAATCTCAAGGGGATACTGTGAGCGTCAAATCAGATAATGTTCATGAAAATCATTTTAAAATAATGACCTGTTATATGAATTCAATCATTATTTTTGTCTGCTCAGTGAGTAACCAATGTTACTAACTGTCTGCAAATAAATTAAGATTCATCCCTTTATCCACACAACTATTTGTTCTTCATTCAACAAATATTTATTGGGTTCCTACCATTTATTGGGTTTCACAACTGGGAAGGTAGGGATGAACAAATTAAGTGACAATAAATGACTAAGTCTGAGTTGATTTTGAAACACTCTTTTGCATTCTATCACAAAGGTTGCATTCTATTTATAAAGGGGAATACAAGTAAGTGCCTACACCTCACCCCTAACGCTCTAACACTTAGACTTCTGCCTAAGAGCACGTGAAGGATTTTGTTTTTCAAACTCATCTGTCCTCTTTGACATATCCTTTTTTAAAAAAATGAGGAGCAAAACTAATAAACAGATAAGAGAAAGGTGGGGAGAATCATAGAACATTTATAAAAATGTAAGAGCTTAACATTTATAGCAAGAAAATGATTTGCTATATCACTCTCTGGTCTTTTGGAGAGGTATCTGCATAGCCTTTGAAAATGGTTCTTTGTTTTCCATTGTAGGTGCTATACTTGAATGAATTAATGAGAACTGCAAATTCTTCAAACTCAACGGTAGATAAAAGTCCTACTTTCATTTTTACTTCTCTTATGGTAGTCTCTCTTTAGTCCCTGAAGACTTGAGGGCAATAAAATAGGTTATTTATTCCAGAAGAGTTTTGGGCCTAGATTGTAGATACATACAAATTCCTGGGTATGCTGTTTTAAAATACTCATGTTGAGATTTTGAAATAAGAGGTGACAAAATGGGAACTGTCAAAAATTTGAGGTAGAGACCTAGCCTTTAAAAAGAAGGAGCAGAAAGGAGATTATTCTCAAAGAGTTTTCATAATAAAACCCTCAAATCTACTCAGACAGTAGAAGTGCTTCAAGCAGTGCCTGAACCAGGGCTAGTGCTCAGTAGATATAAATATACCATTTTTTGGAAATGTAAATAAAGATAGCTTATCTTTATGAGTTTTAGTGTTCAATGTTTTTCCATATTGCTAATTTCTAGGAGAAATTTGTAATGTATACCTTCTGTAGCTTTTTAGATGTGACTTTCCCACTATTGTCTGTGGTGGGGCTACTAAGATCAAACTTTCTTGCCCAGAATTCTTACTTATTACAAAATATAGCAAAACATTTTTCCTTATACAAACTGTATTAAAATTAATATGGCAGTATTGATAAGTGTGTTTTGGGCCTTCTTGTAGAGGAGATAGGGCAAGCTTTGACCAGGACATGGACCTTGCCAAGTCACCCCTCACACCTGTGAGGTGATTGTGATACATTTTTATCAGATTGTCAGGTAACTCAGTTTGGCGAAAGGCAAACATTTCACTATGTCCTAATGATAGAAGTAGTCTTTGATTCTGTTTTTTTTTCTGAAATAGCATGTCCTAATGCAAACCCAAGAGCCTCTTGTCTAACCTCAGTTGATACTTAAGTGTGTGATACTATGGCCCCTGTTTTCAAATATTTTCTAACTTCACTTTAGTGTGAACAAGATACAGGGGTCCATTCACACATTCAAGCACTCCTCTCTGAAATCATCAAGTCCAGCCACAGTCAAGTCCTCATGGCAAGTGGGATGTTTGCAGAAGAAGCCTATCCATTCCTCCCTGTGAGTTAAAATAAAATATTTTTCCATAAGTAAGGTAGAAGTCTTTCCTTTCTGTCTTCATTTAATTTATTCTAGCATTGTTTGTGCTATCACAGTGGTAGGAAAGTAGAAAAGACATAATATTTATATATTTAGATAGATTGATGCTATATATAGAATATACAATATATTTTATATATGCATTTTATTTCATATAGAAAAATATTAAAGGGTTCAGGATTCTAATTTTCAGATGCTAGTTTGTAGCATGTTCAATTATGTTTCCGACGGGCCCAGCTGAAGCATAAAGAGCATAAATTTTAGAAAGTTTGTTATGAAAAAAAAGTTAACAAAATATTTTATATTGATAATAAAAGAGGATTAATATTTTGGAACCCCAATTGAGGACTCTAATTATGCTAAGTCTGATTATCCTAAAAGAAAGAGATATGTCCTTGTCATTGAAATAACACTCTGCAGTAATTTGTTCATTTTATTTACCAGTCTTCTGAAAGTATGACAAATGTATATATTTTAACTAATTGGGCCTAGGCGTATATAACAGTATTTTATATATTTCTGCCTCTATTTACATATAATTCCTACCATGTGTGGTCTAAATGTATTAAAATCACCATTTATTTGCTATGTCTCTTTCTATGCTCATTTTATAGAAATATTTAGACTGTATTGAACAATTATATAAACTAAAACCTGAAAATTTGGATTTCAAAAATAACATAGAAGAAGCCAGATTGCAGATTAACTCATGGATTGAAAATAAGACAAAAGGTAAGAGACCCAAACCTTCTTTTTCTCCATCTTCTCCTTCTTCTTTTAGGCATATTTACATTCAGTGAAATGCTCAGATCTTAAAAAATATATTTAGAAAGTTTTGACAAATATATATCAGGACACAGAACATTTCCATCACCCTGAAAAATTCTTCCACACCTGTTCCCAAGCAACCATTGATTTCATTCTATCATCAGAAGTTAGTTTTGCCTACCCTACAATTCCAAATAAATGGAGTATTACAGTATGTACAATTTTGTGTCCTGTTTTATCACTCAGTATATTATTTTTGAGACCATTCATGTTTTTGGATATATCAGTGGCTCGTGTCTTTTTATTGCTGAGAAATATTCCTCTGTATGGATATACCAGTTTGTTTATTCATTCTCTTCTTCATGTATATCTGAGTTGTATCATCTAGTTTTGGGCTACTATGAATAATGTTGCTGTAAACATTTTTGTAAAAGGTTTTTTGCATACATATTTTTTTCATTTCTCTTGGGTAAATACTTACTTAGTATAAATGCTAGGTCTTAGGCTAGATGGATGTTTAACTTTTTAAGAAACTGCCAAATAGATTTCCAAAGTGGCTGAACCATTTTACATTCTCACCAGCACTGTATGAAAATTCCAGTTACTCCAAATCCTCTCCAGTTTTTGGTGTTATAAATATTTTTCATTTAACTCTTTTAGTAGGTATGTAGTAGTATCTTATTGTGGTCTTAATTTGCATTTCTCTGCTGACTAAAAACATTGAGCATATTTTTTATATGTCTTTTGGCCTTTAATATATCTTTATTTACTAAATCTCTGTTCAAGTTATTTGCCCATTTTTTAATTGGTTGTTTACTTTTTATTATTGAGTTGCAAGAATTCTTTATGTATTCTGGATCCAAATATTTTGTCAGATACCTATGTTGCTAATATTTCCTCCTAGTCTATGTCTTGTGTATTTTTTTTCTTAACTGTATTTTTGATGAGTAGAAGTTTCTAATTTTAATGAAGTCCAATTTGTCAATGGTTTGTGCTTTCTGTATATTCTCTAGGAAAATTTTGCTTACCCAAGGTCGCAAAGATATTCTCTTCTGTTTTCTTTTAGTAGATTTATTGCTTTAGTGTTTATATTTAGGTTTATGGTCCATCTCAAGCTGACTTTTACGTAGGATGTGAAATGGGGGGAAATGTTCTTTCTTTTTTCCACATGGATAACCGGTTGTTCTAGCACCAGGTGTTAAAGATCTCAAGACTTTTTCCATTTCATAAAATGAAAGCTCATGACATCTTCTTATCAATTTTACTCTTGAGAAGTGAGGAGGCATAAAAAGCCAAAAGTCTTTCTTCTGCAACTTTCCCAGTTATTTCTTTTGTTTGATTGTGGTAGAAAATCATTGCCAGGTAACAGTGGTGATCTGCAAAACCACTGACTCAGATAGTCATTGTTTTCAGCATAAGATGGTACCAGGAAGAATTTCACAAGAAAGTCAAACCTTAATGGTTAATGTATCTATAAACCACCTCTTAACTGGGTAAGTGTTATGTAAATTAATCAGGCTCGTTACTTTCCACAACTGTAAAGTAGGCAGATAGGCTATACACTCACTTTGTTTTCTTCTGCATTCTACATTCTTTATTTATTAAAGAATTATGAGTATTTAGATATTTGCTCAAAAGTCTTTTTGGCTCAACTGAAGATATGGAGTGGCAATTACTTATGTAAATTCAAAGATCGGTCAAAATCCAAAGCAAAACTAATGAAACAAATTCACATCCCATGACCAATCAAGTGTGATCTTACTATGTTTCTGTTCCCAAAGGTGAAATCAAGAACCTCTTGTTACCCAATAGCCTCACATCCTCTGATGAGTTGGTGCTGGTTAATGTCATCTCCTTCAGAGGGACCTGGAAGTATGCATTTCAGAAAGACCAAACCACGGCAATGGCTTTCAGGTTGGATGAGGTAGACTCATGACTCAATTTGTTTTTTCTCTTAAAGGTAGTCCTCAAAAAGTTTGCCTTAAAATATGTTAAATTATTTCTGGCCTTAGATAGGTTAATTAGTTTCCAAGTGATTATTCTAGCTACATAACAGGTAAAGTCCAGATTTAGATTTACATTTTTTTTTGTTATTGAAACTTTCTTTTAAATTCTTCACAGTATTTTTAACCTATTTTGCTATGTTTAGCACTACAGTTGTAAAATTGAAAATCTGGTGTAAACCATAGACCTTGGAAAGGTTTAAGGCAGTTTTGGGCTTTGGGCTAAGCTTAAACCATTATTAAGCAATTCACTTACCGCAAACTGGAAATGAAGTCAGGTGGTAGGGAATAACTCCAATAGATGCCTGTGGAACTAACATGCAGGTCATTTGTAAAATGGGTGTGATCTTGAGAAGCAAAGCAAAATTGGTGAACAAGATTCATAATCAAAATAAAAAGTTTCAGATATGCTGTCCTTCTACTATCCTCAATCTTCCTAACTTCTTTCCTTTGTGCCACAAAAGTGTCCTAAATATTAGGCTGCAAGCAAAATAATCCATGTTATTTAATAAGAAAGAATGGATCTGTATAATATAACCAAGTCCCTAAACTGTGAACTGTATTTACTCTATCAAATATATTACCAAAAAATGCTTGCAATTATTGGCCAATTAAACATTTGTTATAGCCAACTGTAAAACTACAGAGGGTTTATATTTCTGGATAAGTATATTCAGAATACTTATTACATGAATACTTCTTCATGCAAAAGAAATAGTGAATGACTTTAAGGAAAACATAATTCTCTGGACAAACACATTAGTCACATCTGGAATTATCCAGTATTATTTTTCCAGAGAATATTGCCATCGGATATCGAGGTCATAAAACATAAAGTGAAATTATGTAGTTTTTACAGCTGTGGTTTTTTAAAAATGCAAATTCCAGGGCCACATTCCTGGAGATTCTGATGTGCAAGTAGTGCTTGAGTATTTGTATTTTTAAGTAACCCCCGTAGGTCCTTCCAAGGATCAGCGAAGTTTAAGGACCACAGTATGAGGAAAACAGGGGTGGAGATTTTAGCAGGATTCATAGAGAGCTACTTTAAAGGGATAAGCATACCCCAAAGCAAGCAGACTTTCTAGAGGAAACAGTTAATAAATCAGAGTCTTTATTTTCACAGTAAAATCTGGTCCATTTGGTTTACTTACGTGATGCAGATATCTTTATGTTACAACTAGCCTTTCAAAGAGAAATACATAAAATAAGGTTATGGTCATAACTAAATTTCCTTAAACTGACCTCAATATGTGGAATTCACTTAGCACATTGTTAAATTCTTAGCTCTTTTGTAGCTATTTTGTAATCTGCAACCCAATGTCGTGGAGCTGGAGAGATTCTAAATTATGTTCTTCAAAGGACCTGTTTGACTTTTAAAAATGGTTATCCTGATAAGATTTTACGATGCATATTTCTCAGATCTTTGAAGTGAATTAACTGCTTCTGGGCACCAAAAATGTACAGTTGAATAACAATAATATATTGAAAGACATAAACACTTTGCACTTTAGTAGCTACTTGTTTTAGGCTACGGTCCCCCCTTTAAATCATTACAATAACGATCAATCATTGATATTTCTGTGGAAAGATGGATAGATTTTGTTTCGGTCACTCATGGGCACCTCTGGAGGATGAAATGTAAATTCCTCATGCCTTAAATGGAAACATAGAAAGGAACTGGCGTTGTCGTCTCACTGTTTTTACTTTCATAGTCTCAGAGCAAACCTGTTCAGATGATGCGGCTGCAAGGGCACTTTAAACTGGACTCCATAACGGAGCCTCGGGTGCAAGTTCTTGAGGTGCCTGACGTGGAAGGTCACCTGAGTATGGTCATCGTCCTACCCAGAGAGGAAGCTGGCCTGGGACAGGTAAACCACGGAGCCTTAGCAGCTGCTGCCACCAGCAGAAAAGGCTCTGTGCTTGAGAATTACACATGCAGGAAGCTGGGACCAAATAAAGCACCCATGCACTAAGACATGTTGCTTCTACTGGTTTCAGTTTTAGGCTTTTAAAGCACAGTCATATGCATCTTCCTGCAGTCTTCGTGGGTTATCGTTGTTATCTTACATGTATTTTTTATATATTATGCATTGACACACCTTTTGGACCCGCCACCAACCAATTACATCTCTTTTCCACCAGCACCCAAGGCCAGACTTGCAAACGCAATGCTCAGCCTTTTCCCTTTGCTTGTTTCTCTGGTGCTTTCCTCTGAGCCCCGTGTGGACGCTCCTGTTCCACACTGTGATGGTGTGTTCTTGCTCTTAGCATTGGTACAGGTCTAATTCCTCAGCAGTTCTCTATAAATCCCCGTCTTTCTTCCTTTTCTTCTGCTTTTTATGCTTCTCCCAATTCTATGTTGCTCCCACCTACTTCTCTGTGGATAAAGGGGTCTCACTCTCCCCTTCACCCTTTCTTCATCCTCACTAGCTGTGAAGCATACCAGGCAGACACCGGCAGCCCGCTGATGGAGAAAGAACCTTGGAAACCAAGACGTTAAATGATTTGCTCAATATTTCATCGCAAATTAGTCTGTGATGTTACTAGAGCCCAGTTCTCTGGCTTCTCAGTCTACTCCAGGCTTGGTGTTCAAAGGTCTGCTCAGACTCACCATGACCATGGCTGAAAATCAAAAATCTCAGCTTTGCTCTACCAATATATTTACATTTACATGGAAGCAAAAAAACCCCCACAAATGTATAAATAATATGATTGCTATATGCTATGAAGAAAAATAAAAGATGGAAATAGGATAGACAGGTACAGGGTCTGGGAACTTCTGTTTCAGATTGGATGACCAGGGGAAACCTCTCTGATAAAGTGAGATTTTAGTTATTGCTAAATAATAATTATCAGCATTAGATAACATTATTTTCATAAGCTTCCTTTCTCATGGTTAGATAACGTAGGAACTCTGAATTTGTAGGTACAGAATTGGAATCTGACATTAATTTTACCACAAACTCACAGTCATTTAACCTCTCCACGCCTCATTTTACCCACACCATAAAAAGGGTAAAGTATATGATTTCTAGGGTTCCTTTTAGCTCTTAAATTTGATGATCTTCCGAAAGGTCAGTGAAATGGCACCCATCTAATATAACCCACATAATTACATGATCAACACGGTGGTGTATTTTATTTTATTTATTTATTTTTTAATAAATTTATTTATTTATTTTTTAAATTTTTGGCTGCGTTGGGTCTTCATTGCTGCGCAGGCTTTCTCTAGTTGCGGTGAGTGGGGGCTACTCTTCGTTGTGGTGCGCGGGCTTCTCATTGCAGTGGCTTCTCTTGTTGCGGAGCACGGGCTCTAGGTGCACAGGCTTCAGTAGTTGTGGCGCACGGGCTTAGCTGCTCCATGGCATGTGGGATCTTCCCAGACCAGGGCTCGAACCCATGTTTTCTGCATTGGCAGGCGGATTCTTAACCACTGTGCCACCAGGGAAGTCTTGTGGTGTATTTTATTTTATTTTATTTTTTTAACATCTTTATTGGAGTATAATTGCTTTACAATGGTGTGTTAGTTTCTGCTTTATAACAAAGTGAATCAGTTATACATATACATATATCCCCATATGTCTTCCCTCTTGAGTCTCCCTCCCTCCCACCCTCCCTATCCCACCCCTCTAGGTGGTCACAAAGTACCGAGCTGATCTCCCTGTGCTATGTATGCAGCTGCTTCCCACTAGCTATCTATTTTACATTTAGTAGTGTATTTATGTCCATGCCACTCTCTCACTTTGTCCCAGCTTACCCTTCCCCCTCCCCATATCCTCAAGTCCATTCTCTAGTAGGTCTGCGTCTTTATTCCTGTCTTGCCCCTAGGTTCTTCATGACCATTTTTTTGTTTGTTTTTTAGATTCCATATATATGTGTTAGCATATGGTACTTGTTTTTCTATTTCTGACTTACTTCACTCTGTATGACAGACTCTAGGTCCATCCACCTCACTACAAATAACTCAATTTCGTTTCTTTTAATGTCTGAGTAATATTCCATTGTATATATGCGCCACATCTTCTTTATCCATTCATCTGTTGATGGACACTTAGGTTGCTTCCATGTCCTGGTTATTGTAAATAGAGCTGCAATGAACATTGTGGTACATGACTCTTTTTGAATTATGGTTTTCTCAGGGTATATGCCTAGTAGTGGGATTGCTGGTTGGTATGGTAGTTCTATTTTTAATTTTTTAAGGAACGTCCATACTGTTCTCCACTGTGGCTGTATCAATTTACATTCCCACCAACAGTGCAAGAGGGTTCCCTTTTCTCTACACCCTCTCCAGCATTTATTGTTTGTAGATTTTTTGATGATGGCCATTCTGACCGGTGTGAGATGATATCTCATAGTAGTTTTGATTTGCATTTCTCTAATGATTAATGATGTTGAGCATTCTTTCATGTGTTTGTTGGCAATCTGTATATCTTCTTTGGAGAAATGTCTGTTTAGGTCTTCTGCCCATTTTTGGATTGGGTTGTTTTTTTGATATTGAGCTGCATGAGCTGCTTGTAAATTTTGGAGATTAATCCTTTGTCAGTTGCTTCATTTGCAAATATTTCTCCCATTCTGAGTGTTGTCTTTTCGCCTTGTTTATGGTTTCCTTTGCTGTGCAAAAGCTTTTACGTTTCATTAGGTCCCATTTGTTTATTTTTGTTTTTATTTCAATTTCTCTGGGAGGTGGGTCAAAAAGGATCTTGCTGTGATTTATGTCATAGAGTGTTCTGCCTATGTTTTCCTCTAAGAGTTTGATAGTGTCTGGCTTTACATTTAGGTCTTAAATCCATTTTGAGTTTATTTTTGTGTATGGTGTTAGGGAGTGTTCAAATTTCATTCTTTTACATGTAGCTGTCCAGTTTTCCCAGCACCACTTATTCAAGAGGCTGTCTTTTCTCCACTGTATATTCTTGCCTCCTTTATCAATGATAAGGTGACCATATGTGCGTGGGTTCATCTCTGGGCTTTCTATCCTGTTCCATTGATCTATATTTCTGTTTTTGTGCCAGTACCATACTGTCTTGATTACTGTAGCTTTGTAGTATAGTCTGAAGTCAGGGAGCCTGATTCCTCCAGCTCCATTTTTCTTTCTCAAGATTGCTTTGGCTATTTGGGGTCCTTTGTGTTTCCATACAAATTGTGAAATTTTTTGTTCTAGTTCTGTGAAAAATGCCAGTGGTAGTTTTGATAGGGATTGCATTGAATCTGTAGATTGCTTTGGGTAGTAGTGTCATATTCACAATGTTGATTCTTCCAATCCAAGGACATGGTATATCTCTCCATCTGTTTGTATCATCTTTAATTTCTTTCATCAGTGTCTTATAATTTTCTGCATACAGGTCTTTGTCTCCTTAGGTAGGTTTATTCCTAGGCATTTTATTCTTTCTGTTGCAATGGTAAATGGGAGTGTTTCCTTCATTTCTCTTTCAGATTTTTTCATCATTAGTGTATAGGAATGCAAGAGATTTCTGTGCATTAATTTTGTACCCTGCTACTTTACCAAATTCATTAATTAGCTCTAGTAGTTTTCTGGTAGCATCTTTAGGATTCTCTACGTATAGTATCATGTCATCTGCAAACAATGACAGCTTTACTCCTTCTTTTCTGATTTGGATTCCTTTTATTTGTTTTTCTTCTCTGATTGCTGTGGCTAGAACTTCCAAAACTATGTTGAATAATAGTGGTAAGAGTGGGCAACCTTGTCTTGTTCCTGATCTTAGTGGAAACTGATGTATTTTAATATATGTGACTTGAGTCATAAAACTAGAACATTTCAGAATAACTTTAAAGTCTCTGAAAAGTAGACAAATTCTGAAGTACAATTACAGTTTGATAAAATGATCTTAAAGAGGGAAAAGTGAGGGAAATGAGTCTAGATCCTGATAGCCAACTAATTTTCTCCAACTATAATGCCTAACATTAATTTAGCACCACGGATGAGGGCAGTCATCCCTGGTTTCTTAAATGAGTATGAGTTGAAAGTGGTATCTGATGAATGTCAATTCCATGCAAAATAGTTTTTTTTTTTCTGCTTGAGATTGCATTGTTTGTTGTCTAGCCTACCTACCTCCTGATAGATTCCATCCACAACATAGTCCAAATGAGTTATGGAAAATATGAACCTCCTCAGTAAAGACAACCTAATGAGGAGAAGCCAGAAATAGTTTCACATGGGGAATGGATGAGAAAAAGGCAGTAGTTTAGGGAGTATGTTGATTGTATTAAAATATTTAATTGTCACATGGAAGAAAAAGTGGACTAATTTGTGTGGCTCCCAGAGTGAGAACTAAAACTAATACGTACAAATTACAGGGAAGCAGATTTATGGTCACAATGGGAAACGTCTTTCCTGCAAGCTGAGCTGTGCAACCACTGAACCAGGCTGTTTATAAAGAAATGGGTCATTGATTAAGGACTTCTCAAGCAGATGCTGATGGGTGTCAGAGATGCTTCTTGGAGGGTCTCCTCTATGTTCTCTTTTCATTTAAGATTATTTGATTCTAATGATCTAGAAATGTTACTTAGTTTGGTATACATTCGGTCTCTATGGATGCCTGACTAACGAGAATTTTGATTGGAGTTGAGGTAGAAATTGACACTGATCAGCCTAGAATTACAACTTATGTTGTCAGAATCCGAGGATCTCAGGTTCCAAAGATGTCTTTTAATGTGGCCAATAGGAAGAGTAGGCACTTATATAAATTTTATTATTACAGTACATAAATAGTGCAACTTATAGAGAGATCATGAGAGGAATAAAAGTAGAAATTCTCTAAGATAATTTGTTGCTTTTCCAAGTGACTCTTGGATGGTGTGCCTAGGCATAGAGCCCAGGGCTACATGCCTCATGTGCAGTTATTGCACGTGGTTGCATTTCCCCCACTTATTCTTATTGAATCTGCTTTGCAAAATGACAATGAGAAGTAGCCTTGCCTATTTACAACCTCACATCCAGCCCTTAGGATATTTCACATTTTGGTATAATTTTATTTTCTAAATAAAAATGTTGGGGGGGTGGTGGGAAGAATTGGAAGATTGGGATTGACACATATACTATTGATACTATGAATAAAATAGATATCTAATGAGAACATACTATATAACACAGGGAACCCTACTTAATGCACTGTGGTGACCTAAACGGGAAGGAAATCTAAAAAAGAGGGGATATATGTATATGTATAGCTGATTCATTTTCCTGTACACTAGAAACTAACACAACATTGTAAAGCAACTATACGCCAATAAAAATTAATTTAAAAAAATTAAAATGTTCATGTTTTGCTTCTTGCTTTCTTTCCCATAGGTTACCAATGAAATCACTTATGAGAAACTAAGCAACTGGATAGGCTCAGCCAACATGAAAGACACAGCTGTGGTCCTGTACCTGCCCCAGCTCAGACTTCATGGGTACTATGAAGACTTAACTTCCATACTGGCAGCTTTGGGAATGACGGATGTCTTTAACCACTCAAGGACTAACTTGTCTGGCATAACTGCAGGAGGAGACCTCAGGGTCTCCAAGATAATCCATAAGGCCATGCTAGAGGTTATTGAGACTGGTTCAGAGTTCACACTTAACAACCAAACAAGCAAATTTGAAAATCCTGAACTCTTCAAGGTGGATCATCCTTTTCTCTTCTTTATCTTACACAAGGAAACTAAGATGATTCTCTTCTATGGTAGAGTCTGCAACCCTTAAGGAAGGGACTGAATTTATACTCAAACAACTTTCTGATTCTTGAAATTAGCTGGATTTTATGAGCTTGTAGAAAACACTCAGTATAGGTGCAACTAAAAGAGATACACCATACTTCTTAGCAATGTTTTTCTTTCAACTATCTCATGTAGAATATGTATCCCATCCCTTCTTGATTTGGTTTACTTTGGTTAAACAAGTTATAGCATGCTATTAATTGCATTTATTAAAAAATTATGATCCATACCATTTCTTTTTTCCTGCTTTTAAAAAAATTAACAGCTTTGTTGAGATATAATTCACATACCATAAAATTCACCATTTATTTATATCTATTTATTTATTTTAATTGAAGCATAGCTGACTTACAATATTATATTAGTTTCAGGGGTTCAATATAGTAATTCAATATTTTTACAGATTATACTCCATATAAAGTTATTATAAAATATTGGCTATATTCCCTGTACTGTATATTATATCCTTGTATCTTTTTTTTTTTTTTTTTTTAAGATTTTTTGACGTGGACCATTTTTAATTTGAATTGAATTTGTTACAATATTGCTTCTGTTCTATGCTTTGGTTTTTTGGCCCCGAGGCATGTGGGATCTTAGCTCCCCGACCAGGGATCGAACCTGCACCCCCTGCATTGGAAGGCGAAGTCCTAACCACTGGACCGCCAGGGAAGTCCCTCTTATTTTTTTTATACCTAGTAGTTTGTACCTTTTAAACCCCTTTCCCCTATCTTGACCCTCCCCCTCCCCCTCCCAACTAGTAACCACTAACTTGTTCTTTGTACCTGTGAATCTGCTTCTGTTTTGTTATTGATACCACTTCTTTCTTAGGTAGCCTTCAACTCACTCAGAACCTCGTTTATAGGATGCTAAAACTCAGAATGCCTTTTTCTAAAGAAATGATATTATTCCGTGTGATTAGGTTACCAAGTTAGTTCTTGTCTACATCACCTGCAGCTGAACTAATGATATTAGTAAGAGGAGTTAATCTCTCCTGGGTGTATGGTATGTGCCCGGAACTCACACAAATGACCTAATTTAATTCTCACCAAAACCCTGAGAGGCAGGAATTATTGTTTTCTCCATTTTAAAGATGGGAAACTGAGACTTAGGTTTAGTAATTTAACACACAAGTGGCAAGTGACTGACTGGATTTTCAAACCCAGAAAGTTTGATACCAGACCCCAACTTGTGACCACCATCAACCCTGTCCTGCTCACAAGTCTACATCCTGAGACTCAGAACCCAGGCGCCTAGGGTAGAAAATGGAGCAGAAAGAAAAAGAAGAATGTTGTTTTCCTCCTTTCACATAATGGGCACAGTTCAGAAATAACACTTGTAGAACACATTCTCAAGTTTACAAAGAAGTTTCATACTTGAAATCATTAAGTGAGTGAATGTGTTTTCATGTTGTGCTCTTTTTTCTTCCTGTGTCCCTCTTCACTTCTTAATTCCCACTTTCTCATCATCAAGCTCTTCTTTCTCCTGGCTTCCTGGTGCTCATCATCTCAAGCCCCTCCCCAGGGGATCCCACTGAGAACAAAATAGAAAGAGCTCTGGATTTGGTGTCAGATCTCAGTTAAAATGCTGACTCTGTGCATTTAGTAGCTGACAAGTTTAAGTTTGGGTGAGGCAGTTACCTCTCAGAGCTCAGTCTCATTCTCTGCAAGATGGACCTTCCAATCCTGCCTTTTCCATCAGGCTGCTGGGAGATCCGAAAGTTAACACACACCAAAGTGCCTGATAAGTTGTTCACTTTATAATCACACGCTGCCAGAACGGGCAGCTGTCGAGGATCTCTTTGGGTCATCCTTTTTCTCCGGTCTGCTTTCTACCTCTCTCATGTGAGGAATTTTACTTCCTCTTCATGTTGTCTGCAAGTTTGATTACCTGATACCAATTACTTGTGGTATAATTTGCAATCATTCTGTATTTTTAGTTTTATCTGGTGGGAGTGATTCAGAGAAACAGTTTTGAGCATTTTCCCTGATATTTAAAATCTGAATTATAGTCACTATTTTTAAGTGAGATGGGCACACACTTTAGTTTATAAATAGTTCAATCCCTGTGCCCATGTCAGAACATTTAAACAAATTTTTTACCGTTCAACTTTAAATTTACTGACATAATAAATCTAATATTAACCACTTCCCACAGGTCATTTGATTGGTAACCTGTGATTCATTCCAATGACACCTGTTCGTTGTAATAAGATTGTTTCTCAATCTTCACTACCTCACAACTTAGATTTTAATAGCTTTAGAGGTTGGATATAGCAATTATATTCTGACTGAACTGACCAAAAATTCTGTAATGTATAACTGCTGAGGAAATAGTGGTAATACTGTACTATTAAGCATTTATTGGTCACCTGGAGTTTTTTGCTTTGAGTAACTTTTCACACCCTGTGCTCTACAAGTGACTTGGAACATCCTAACAACACATTCCCAGAATTTCTTGTAAATAATTTCCATCGTCTAAGCTGATGTCTGAGTCACCACATTTTCCAAATGTAGTACTGCCAGGAGCAGCCAAAGAGGAACAAGAAGACAATTCATGCTGTCCAAGCCAAGGAAGTTATGAAAAAGTTGGGGGAAGGACAAAGTATATACTATGTTGAAACGTTTCAACTTCTGGGTTTTTTCATTTTAATGTTGGGCATTTTTCTTCTTTTTAATTTTTTACATCCATGCCCTTGGTCAGTTATACAGGAAAAAAAGAAAAGAAAAATGTAATTGGGAGAAGTGGGACTCATATGGTCTTGTGATCTATTTTCCATAAAAAGAAAATTCTAAAAGTTCAAACAGAATGCACAGAGGCCGAGTACTAAACCACTGTGTCTCTAATGGAAACAAAACAAACAAGTTCTCCTCCCCAAGGCTTTTCCTTGCCAGAGACGTGTTTCTGGAGGGTGTGGCAGCCAGCTCTGCTGATTGGTTATGGAATGCCAGCCCTTGCTCTTCCCCACAAGACAAGTAGAATCATGAAGCTTAATTGGCCATGATTTTTTATGTAGTGCCTTTGACTCCACTCATGAAAAAAAGTGTTATCGATAAAAAGAAGAGATATTTAAATAATTTTAGTATTTCTTTCACAAATGAATTTACTAAATGCATGCTTTTGTCCCTGAATAAATCCATTGATTATACTTTCTGAATTCTGCATCAGTTACCTAACTAGGTGCCTTGCTCCATCAGTATTTTTTTTCTTTTCTAAAATTCAAACCTTTTTGACTTTTTTTCCCTAGACTTGCATTTCAATGTTGATTGGACAGTGTGGGGTTTTAATTTCATCTTTACTGTACACTCATTATTTTATTCCTCAAATTCCTCTGTCTTCTCCCTCCAAACTGCAACACTGCTCCTCTCACAGCCACACATTTCCATGCTCTTCACCTCATACCATTCTTCTGCCATCTTCTACTCTTCCATTTTCATTTTCTTAGCCATGTTTCTTTTAGCTTCTCCTTTGAGGAAAGAGAAAAATTTCTGGGTCTACTAGAATATCTCTAATCCCTTTACAGACTCATTACCCTCAAACTGCGGTATAACTCAATGATCAATGATACTAAATAATGCCTAACATAAGTGAGAATAAGACATTTTTCTTTCCAATGTAATGTGTTAGAGCTTAACTGTAATCATAAAATCATTGCTGAATATACAAATAATTTGACATCTTTGATTAATATATTTTGTTTTAAAGAGCATAAGATTCATTTGATAGAAGGAATTGCAATGCAACTGAAATTAGATAGCAATTTCTATTCCTTGAAAACAGGTATAGTTAGATAAGAATGTTACATACAGGACACACCAAGAGTCACATAAAGTAACCAACACCCATGAGTACATTAAATTTCTTAATATTCAATGACTGAAATTGTACATAGAGTTCTGTGAATTCCACCTGCCTAATGGGAGCAAGTCAAAATAAAAGAGAAGAAAAATATCCATCCAGTGAGAGAGAGAATGAATGAATCTGTGTAAAAGGGAAAAGCATACACTGAAAATCAACCATTAAAAAACAATAAAGAAAATTTGGAAATCTAAATATCATTGAGAATCACTTTTAATGAACACTGATTTCGGAAGATAATTTTTTTTAAATTTATTTATTTTATTTTTTATTTTTATTTTTGGCTGTGTTGGGTCTTCGTTGCTGCACGCCGGCTTTCTCTAGTTGCGGCAAGCGGGGGCCACTCCTCGCTGCAGTACGCGGGCTTCCCACTGCGGTGTCCTCTCTTGCTGTGGGTCACAGGCTCTAGGTGTACGGGCTTCAGTAGTTGCGGCACACAGGCTCAGTAGTTGTGGTGCACAGGCTTAGCCACTCCGTGGCATGTGGGATCTTTCCGGACCAGGGCTCGAACCCGTGTCCCCCACACCAGCAGGCGGATTCTCAACCACTGCACCACCAGGGAAGCCCAGATAATTTTTTAAATTAACAATGGTTTCTGGTAGAGAGCATGGATTAAAGAAAAATGCCCTTACTTCAAATAAAGAAGATATTGAAAAGAGTCTGGAATGTGTGTGAAATACACACAGACAGGCAAAACTGACAATAGGTTTGTATAATATCATGAATAATAGGTCCAAAGAAATTCCTCTTTTCACACTTGATAAAATATTTCATCTCTATTCATCAAAATTTACATGTTTACATGCCTCACCTTGTATATAGCTTACTTGCTCCCTTAATGGTTAGCTATACTTGGATATATACATGAATTGATGAGAGTATTAATGAGGTTGGTCAATAAGTCAGTGAGCCACCACCTGTGGTTTGAGCATCCGTAGGGAACATGGCACCACCTTCAGCAGAGCAACAGGACATCTATTGCACAAGAAAACTTCTGCTCCCTCACACAGCTGTCACTCCAGGGCGGAAAGCCTGAGGGCTGTTCCATGTGCAACTCCGTTCTAGCAGACATGTGCTAAATCATTGTGTCTCTGTTTTAAGAAAAATTTGGCATAAGATGAAAGATAAAATTTGAAATGAAATATCTTATGAATTAATCTCTATGATCTTGACATTGAAAAATCAAGAGCAAGGGATGAGGGGAGGAAAATCTGCCAAAATAATGAATAAATCATTAAGTTGAACACTTGGAATAAGCTTTGCTATGAGGCAGGAGATAGATGGGCTCCAGGTTAGACATCTACAGCCAGCCTCCTGTTTACACTTCCAGATAAAAATAACAACAGGAACAGGGTAATAGTTGGACTTTGCCTCCGGTGAATGGCAGGGGCAGAGAAGAGCTGAGCCCTGCCCAGATGAAAGACGAAGAGATCACATATTTCTCATTCTCGAGGTCAAGGAGACCTCCCTGACTACACATGCGCAGAAAGGCTCCTCAGAGGTCAAAAGGGAGGGGGAGCCACCGCATAGTAATTGATGTCAACTATCCTTAGGCTTCTTCACTAGGTTCCATCTTGGCTAAGAGATGCGCATACACACGCGGGAGGACCCTGAGATAAAACACGGACTCAGAACCAGGCAAAGCAAGATGATTGGCCAAAGGAAACCTGGCAGATATGCCCCATATAAGTGATTCAAACTTCCACGACGGCACGACTCTCTCTGAGCCTGCCTGTGTGAGTCTATTCACACGTACCCTTTTCCCTCCTAATAAACCATTTACTTGTTTCATTACTTTCTGTCTCTTTGCAGGAATGCATTTCTACAAAGCCAACGGGCCAGGGGCCTTGCCACTGGCCACTGTCCCTGGTGGTCTAGCGGCCAGGATTCAGTGCTCTCAGGGCCGAGGCCTGACTTCAATCTCTGACCGGGAACCGAAATCCTGCTTCAAGTCTCTGCAGGCCAAGGCTACCCAAGATCAGCTAGACCAAGACACTTAGATGGCCAAAGGATCAGGAGTAAACTCTTGTAATTAATTTTATGGCAGGAATTAAAATTTCAGAGCAGAAAATCATCTGTTTCCAA
This sequence comes from Balaenoptera musculus, assembly GCF_009873245.2. Lineage (NCBI taxonomy): Eukaryota > Metazoa > Chordata > Mammalia > Artiodactyla > Balaenopteridae > Balaenoptera > Balaenoptera musculus. Next base: position 78,083,196 of record NC_045798.1, read on the forward strand.
ATGGAGAATAATACTGTCTGAGAAATAAAATTTAAATGTTTTTCTAAATTGCTGTTTGGAAGCAAGTATTCTATTTAGAAATGGTTTCTAAAACAGAGAACCATAAAAGCTACGGACTGTAGCTTGTACAACCTTACATTTTCTCCATTAAAACATATAGAATTTTCTAGAAGAGAACCATCCCCCCACCCCTGTGCCTATTCTACAGAATTTTAACAACCCATGCCACGCACTCGACCCCATCATATTGATAAGCAATTTTAATAAGGCATACCACATTTATTGTTTTGCTTTATTGTGCTTTTTGCAGATATTGTGTTTTTTACAAATGGAAGGTTTGTGGCAACCCTGTGTGAAGAAAAATATTGCCCACCATATCAGCAAACAAAGGATGCTGTGGTCATCAGCCACTACCACCCCCCCCCCGCACCCCCCCCACCCCCCCCCCCCCCCCCGCAATGGTGAGCCCTGAGGGAACTCAGGATGGAGACAAAGGGGCTGCCCATGCCAAGCCCTCGGCCACTGCAGCCACCCACAACGGTGCACCCTGAGGGGACTCGGGATGGGAAAGAACAGGATACTGGCCCCAGATAGCTATGGTGCATATCAAAGGACTGATTTCAATGAGCCCAGACTCTTGCATCTTCCCATACATAGAAAAGTGCTAAATTCATTAACTTGAGATGTCTGGTTTTCTTTAGTTAACAGTAATCTTTTGATGGTCCTATTACCTGGTCTTTGTTGCAAAAACTCTTGTATATCCTAGCTCCTCCCTTACCTCTTCGGAGCAGTCCTTCAGAGATACCTGAGAGGCTGCCTCCCGGGCTTGAACCCTCAGAAAGTCTGCCAAATAAAAGATAATTCTCAACTTTTAGGTTGTTCAATTTTTTTCAGTCAACACCTGCATGGAGCAAGTCTACCGGTGCAATTTTTGCAAAAGCATCTGTTCACTTTGTGTCGCATTTTGGTGATTCTTGCAATACTTCAGACATTCTTACTATTATTATATTTGTTATGGTGATCTGTGACAGTGATCTTTGATATTACTATTGTAATTGTTTTGGGGTGCCACAAACTGCACCCATACAAGACAGTGAATTGAATTGATAAGCATTGTGTGTGTTCTGACTGCTCAACCCACCAACCTTTCCCCCATCTGTCTTCTTCTCCTTGGGTCTCTGTATTCCCTGAGATACAATAATATTGAAATTAGACCAATTAATAACCCTACAATAGACTCTGTGTTCAAGTAAAAGGAATAGTCTCATGACTCTCACTTTAAATCAAAAGCTGGAAATGATGAAGCTTAGTGAGGAGGGCACATTGAACGCCGAGGCAGGCCAAAAGCTAGGCCTCTTGACCAAGCAGTTAGTCAAGTTGTGAATACAAAGGAAAAATTATCGAAGGAATTTAAAAGTGCTTCTCCAGTGAACACATAGATGATAAGAAAGTGAAATAAACTTATTGCTGATATGCAGAAAGTTTTAGTGGTTTGGATAGAAGATCAAATAAGATTCCTTTAAGCCAAAGCCTAATCCAGAGCAAAGCCCCAGCTCTCTTCAATTCTATGAAGGCTGAAAGAGGTGAAGAAGATGCAGAAGAAAAATTTGAAGCTAGCAGAGGGTGGTTCATGAAGGTTAAAGACAGAAGCCATCTGGTAACATAAAAGTGCAAGGTGAAGCAGCAAGTGCTGTTGTATGAGCTGTAGCAAGTTATCCAGAAGATCTAGCTAAAATAATTAAAGATGGCTACACTAAACAGCAGATTTTCAATGTAGATGAAGCAGTCTTATATAGCAAGAGGGGATCATCTAAGACTTTTATAGCTAAAGAGGAGAAGTCAAAGCATGGTTTCAAAAGACAGGCTGACTCTCTTGTTAAGGCTAATCCAACTGGTGGTTTGAAGTTGAAGCCAGTGCTCACTTACAGTTCCAAAAATCCTAGGGCCCTTAAGAATTATGCTAAATCTACTCTGCCTGTGCTCTATAAATGGAACAACAAAGCACATCTGTTTACAACATGGTTTACAAAATATTTTAAGCCTCCTGTTGAGATCTACTGCTCAGAAAGAAAAATTTTTTTCAAAATATTACTGCTCGCTGACAACACAACTTGTCACCCAAGAGATCTGATGATTGACAATGAGGTTAATGTTGCTTTCATGCCTGCTAACACAACATCGATTCTGCAGCCCACGGGTCAAGGAGTCATTTAGACTTTCAAGTCTTATTACTTAAGAAATACATTTGGTAAGACTATAGCTGCCATAGATAGTGGTTCCTCTGATGGATCTGAGCAAAGTCTGTTGAAAATCTTCTGCAAAGGATTCACTGTTCTAGTTACTATTAAGAATATTCATGATTCATGGGAAGAGTTCAAAGCATCAATATTAATAGGAGTTTGAAAGAAGTTGATTCCAAATTTCATGGGTGACTTTGAGGGGTTCAAGTCTTCAGTGGAGGAAGGAACTGCAGATGTGGTGGAGATAGCAAGAGAGCTAGAATTAGAAGTGGAGCCTGAAGATGTGACTGAATTGCTACCATCTGATAATAAAACTTAATGGGTGAAGGGTTGCTTCTTACAGATGAGCAAAGAAAGTGGTTTATTGAGATGGAATCCACTCCTGGTAAAGATGCTGTGAAGATTGTTGAAATGACAGCAAAGGATTCAGAATATGATGTCAGCTTAGTTGATAAAGCATCAGCAGAGTTTGAGAGGACTGAATCCAGTTTTGAAAGAAATTCTACTGTGGGTAAAATGCTATCAAACAGCAGTGCGTTCTACAGAGAACTTGTTCATGAAAGGAAGGGTCAAACGATGTGGCAAACTTCACTGTTGTCGTATTTTAAGAAGTTGCCATGGCCACCCCAGCCTTCAGCATCCAACACCCTGATCAGTCAGCAGCCATTGACAAGGAGGCAAGACCGTCCACCAGAAAAAAGATTACGACTCACCGAAGACTCAGATGATGGTTAGCATTTTTTAGCAAGAAAGTATTTTTTAATTAAGATATGTATATTTTGGTTTTTTTAGACATAATGCTATTTCACACTTAATAGACTGCTGTATAGCATGAACATAACTCATATGCACTGGTAAACCCAAACACCCCTGTGACCCGTGTTATCGTGACGTTTGATTTATCGTGGTGGTCTGGAGCTGAACCCGAAATATCTCTGAGGTATATACCTGTATAGGCAATGAAACTACAAGAGTAATCAATAAGGAGAACAATGATTAAAACACAAGTTAGAGACATGACATTTATTTGCTTCCAATTTTAATTAATAATTTTATCTTGGTCATGATTGCTTAGGTCAGAAGCTGACACTGGTATTTCTAAAATTGGTTAGGACTTCTGATCTATGAAGAAACACAGAACAAATAAAATAAGAAGGACAAAATGAGGCAAATACCTTGGATTTATGCAGCTCCTCTGAGGAGTTGAGAACACTTCCTGCCCTGACCTCAGCCTTCGTTTCATGGTCTGTGGCTCTGTCTCTCTATCTCTATCTGTCTCTCTCTGAGTCTCTGTCTGTCTCTGACCATTTTAAACAAACAATGACAGCATATGAATTTGATTTCCAGGGATCCCTACTTCAGTTATAATGTTCATTTTGTTATATTATCACTGTATGTGAGTTAATAAAGTACTAGTTAAAGTGAGGAAGGATGTTTGAAACTACATAAGTTTCTCCTTTAGCATACAGATTGTAGAGATAATTCAGAGAATTTGTTTTTCATATAGCTCTTTTTTTTTGCAACAGACTCTAGTAGAATCTGTAAATAAGAATCTATATATTCAGTCTTGTTATATTATTATGTATTGTTATAATATATTACAAGGTCATTATTTATTATGTGTATTATATTATTATATTATTATTGTCATATACTTTGCCAAGCTAGGGAATTGGGTAGGACTACTTAGGCGTATAGACAAGAAGAAGCAGTGGGGAAACTCAGTCAAATTTTTTTCTCAAAGCACTTTTTCATCAAGACTGTACTAAGGCAGTTTATTCCCTTGTAATACTGATGATCACGTCCACTTTAGTTGAGGCCGTATCATTTTTCAGGGTAAAAGTTCATTTCAGTTACAATTTATATGGTATTTTGATAGAATATAGGGGTTGGGATGGGAAAGAGAATTTTCAAGTACATGATTTATTCAGGCCCTAAATGTTGTCCTATTTTAAATCATACTTTTTAAATACCTATCATCCAGTAGCATAAAGTGGGCACGGCTACCCATTGACAAAATATAGAATCAGACAAGACTAGGGAGGATTAGGACCAATGACACCGCTGCATAAAGACTGGATTTCACTTCAATGAAGCATTGTCACAGCCTCTGGGTAAGAATAAGAGAAAAGTGCTTCTGGGTAAAGTATCTTGTCAGGAAGCCCCCTCTTCCTCATTGCTCACTCCACCCCGACATACAGAATTGAAAGGGTATCAAAAGGAATCTTGCTGATTTAAGACAGAATGTGCACATACTTTCATTTTCATGTGTAAAAAATAAAACAATAATTCTTCATACTGTGTTATTACTTTGCTTCTGTTTATCACAGCAATTCTATTGAATAAAAACTGAGTTTGATGAGCTACTTCATAGCTGGAAACTGCTAGAGGCAAAAATGTAGAAGTTTAAAAAAATTTTTTAAAAATAGAGTTAGGCTCAAAGAATAAGTAGGCGGAAACCCTGGACAACAAAAATGTCCTCCTGAGGGAATTTTTCAGTGAACTTGAACCTGAGGATTTTTCAAAGTTACCAAATCATTAGAAAACACCCAACTGTAGGATGGTGGGCAGAAATATGAATACAGGATAAAATTCAAAATTTTTCCGTTTTGGTTGACACGATGATTTAATTTTAATGAAAAGCAGCGTGTTTGTTTCAAGAGCTTGCATGAGTTAAGCATTACATGCCACACAGTCATGAAGCAGGGTGCTTGAGAGAACACACGCTTAGCATAAATCCACGATAAATACACTGTATATTAGTGGGATGCCTTCTATTTTAGTGGGCTTTTTAAAGTCATAGATTCCTTTTAGAATCTGATGAAAGCTATCAAACTTTTCTCATAAAAAACGACACACATGCACATCCACACAAAACTCTACATGCAATTTCCCAGACTTCTTTAAATTGTCCATGGATCCCAGGCTAAGAAGCGCTGATATACACGTCGATATACTTTTGTATTGGTGGTTCTCCAGCCCATCAAAGTGGTAGAGCACCTGAACGTTATGATAATCTTTGTGGAACATCACCTATTTTTAATACATCATACAATCTAGAAAAAAATCTTATATTTATATACATGTGTGTATACATATACATATATGCATATTATATACACATATGTATGTATATGACTGTATTATATATATGTGTGTGTGTGTGTATATATATACAGTAAATGATATCATATCATGTCCATTACCCTTCCTTTGGGTAAGTCACTGCAGCCCAACCACTGTCCAAACTAAGAGCCATCACCGAATGTGCCTGGGAAAGCTGCGTGTCTCAAATGGAGCCCTCGAAAGTTGCTTCCTAGTCAGGGGTTTGAACATCTCATTTTATATTTTGAAACTTAAGACAAACCATCTATAGCAAAAAGGACATCCAAAGCACTATCCTCTATGTTAAAAAGGCATTTGTCTGTACATTGGAGTCCTTCAAAACATATAGAGCTGAAGAAAAAATATTTTACCAGTAATGTTTGTAACAAAAGGTGAAAACTTTCATTTTTTTTTCCAACTGCCATTGACTGGAGTAAAATCTTCCTTTTTTTTTTTTTTTTTTTGACAAGTTTCAAAACCGTATAATGAACATCTGCACATCCTTTGTCCATATTCACCAAAGTTAACATTTTGTTGCATATACTTTATATCTATCCATCATCTATCTATCTATATCTATCTATCTATCTACCTATCTATCTATCTATCTATCTATCTATCTATCTATCTATCTATCTATCTATCTATCTATCTATCTATCTATGTATCTACATGTTTCCTGAACTATTTGATTGTACGTTGCAGACACCATGACACTTTTCTCTAAATCCTTTCATATGCCTGAGAATAAGGACATTTCCTTTCAGACCACAACACCATTAACACACTGAGAAAATTAGTTTTAATTAAATGTATTACATAATATATGGTAATGTTTCCATTTTCTCAAGGTTTTCACGTTGTATTTGGTGGTGTCTCATTAATCTCTTTAATCTGGATCTGTCCCTGATTTTTTGTTTTGTTTTGTTGGTTTTTTTCGTGACCTTGACTTATTTTTGAAGGGTCTAGAGCAGAGGTCTTGTATAAAGTCCCACATCTTGGTTTTTAAAACTGTTTCCTCATGGTAGATTCAGGGTAAACATTTTGGCAAGATTATTACATGGGTGATGTGTACACTGGGGGCACGTGATGTCTGGTTGCCCGCTCTTGTGGAGCTAATTTGATCACCACATGAAGGAGGGACTGACAGATCTCTCTACTGTATTTTATAAATAACCCACGGGGCAATACTTTGAGACAGTGAGTACACTCTTCCCCAACACCTAGTGGTTTTAACATTCGTTGAAGATCCTTGCTGGAAACAACAACTTCATTTGGGATTAAATATCATAAAACCATATATTAAAATTCCACCCTTCCTTCTGTGTTTATTTAGCTAGCATTCTTCTAAAAACAGTATTTTCTCTCTCATTAATTTATCTTTTTAAAATTAGTTCAAGATATTACATCCATTAGCTTGTTATTCTTTAACATGTACTAATTGCTCTAAATCTGGCTATTGGAAGCTCCCTCAAGCCAGATCCCTTGTCCTTTGGACATGGCCTCATCATGCTCCGACGCCCCACAAGATACCCCAGGCTTATCCTGTGCTTTCCTTGTCCCATTCCTGGAATCGGCCAGTTCTTAGAGAAGCTCTAGTTCCTTTTAGCAGAGAATGTATTTAGAAAACAAGATTTGGGTGCCAGGAGTGCTCCTGACTTTATGGATATCTTCATTTCTAAGACTTTTCAGTCAGTAGACATAGAAAATTAATATGATATGATATATAATATAATAAATATGATGTATTCATGTATTCACACAGATATTAACAAGTGAAATCCAGCCCCGCAGGTGTTTTCCTCACCTTGCTCCATTTCCTATTTGTAAATCCCTTCTCCCACAGTGAAAAGACCTGTTTCTCAAAAACATCAATATATTTATTTGCTTCCCACAATACGTACAAAAAAATGCTTTAGAATCAATTTGGAACTCTTTCTAACTTAAGAGGTGACATTTCATGAGTTCTTACTGACCCCTGGTGTTTTCTTTGATGCTTCTGTAGCTTCCAAATGGTTCTTCATAAAGGGGTTGCTGCTCAAGGCTCAGGTTTTCTCCGCCTCAACACTGTCGAGGCTGTGTGCCAGATGATTCTTTGCTATGGTGAGCTCTGCAGTGCATTGAAAGATGTAAAGCTATATAGCAGCATCTATTGCCGCTTACCTGCTAGATATGGATGGCAGTACTTCCTCACAAGATGTGACTGTCCATAATGTCATTGCTAACACTCCCGGGGGCAAAATCACCCTTGGTTGAGAACCACCGGTCTACCTATACTTGCAGTAGACAGGAATTCTTACAAATACTTTCTAAGTATAAATGTCTAATTTTCTGATTAAAAAACTGAGTCATTACTAGAATTTTTCAGTTTGGTTTATTTAATGGTGTTTTCCAAAGTGCCCAGGACTGTTTAATTTGTTACTGTGCAGTCTGATCAATTGCTATGCAGTTTTCAAATACAATAATATTAAAATAAAAAACAACTGTAGAATATGAGTATGCCCTGAAAATATCATTTCATCATCAAGATAGCCAGTGAGCTAGGCCGGGCTGTTTGCTGCTGTGCCTTACATTTGATCTATATTAATTATCTTCCCAATGAGCATCAGTTTGGCTAAATCCCCATCAGCGTACATGTGAAATGATTGATTCCCAGTCACTCCGTCATCCAGTAACTTTACCGTCTGTTACAGCAGTGGGGCCTCTGGGATCCTGCCCCAACTCTACATCCACAGTCATTCTGATGGGTTGATGCCCGATGGCAAAAGTCATTAAACAATTTAATTAATCAGTTTGAATATCCCCTCTCTTCACCTCTTTTTGTTTCATTCGATCACTTATTTTAAACTCTCAATAGACACTTTGTCCGCTAACTTCCAACCAGAATTAAGCTTGGCAAGTCACTGAAAATCTAAAATAGCTGTTTTAAATGTTTTTTATGCCACAATACATCAGATGGTCTCAACACACACTGAGGGACTGTGGCATAGAGAAAATGGGGTCATGCCCAACTGCAGATTAGTCTTTGCTATAGAAACTCCTAAATTTGAACTTCAAACTTTTTGGTGGACATTTCCTAGGTGCCTTGGAATATAAGTGTTAGCCCCTAAATCCTAAACCACGTATCGGGGCAGCCTTAAGATAATCAGAATCCTTGACCTTTGTTCCTAAATTTTTAGTTAACCACAATACCATCTTTGCTTCACAGAAGAAGGAATGGAAGTACTACCAAGTTTGGGGATTTTTTAAAAAAGGGAAAAAAGAGATGGATATCATTGAGAGCAAGACCGTCAACTCAGGAATCAGGATTTTTAAAGGCTTGGTTGGGATGTCACTCCCGATAGGCATGTCCCCTTCAAAGACCTGGATCATATCAGGGGTCTTGATTGGTTCCAAATTCCATCCTTCTCCTGGCTGTTCTAATCTCTTTAGGATGGGAATCATAGAGAATTTTTGCTTTGAATTACCCTTTTCCTTGCTTCCTCCAAAAAGCCTGAATGGGAGCAATGGGTAAGCCCTTTCTAGTCCGGGCCAGCAGTCTCCTTTAGGTTGCAGGAGTCACAAACTCATACTCTTAAGAATATCACCCCATTTTCAGATGTTTGAATCCTCCCTTTAAATCACTCTTGCAAAGCTCTGCAAGGTTTTAAAAAATCTATCCTGGGGCTTCCCTGGCGGTCCAGTGGTTAAGACTCCGAGCTCCCACTGCAGGGAGCATGGGCTCGATCCCTGGTCGGGGAACTAAGATCCCGCATGCCATGGGGCACGGCCAAAAATAAATAAATAAATAAAATAAAATTTTAAAATAATAAAAAATCTATCCCTATTAAATTTTATATTTTTGGATGTGATATTTCCTGAATGCATTATCCAAACTTTTCCTCTTAGATTCTTGTTATCTACAAATTTAAATATCTTGTCATCAATGTCTTCGATGAAGTCATTAGATAACATACCCAGTGACTCTGTTTGTCCTTCAGTGTGATAGGGGTAGCTCTGAAAACCTCTCTGGTCAAAACCTTCAGCCGTGGCCAAAAATTACTTCTATTAATGAACTGTGATTCTGGGTTAAGGCCTGAGAAACTTTGTTAAAGTGAAAATGCCATGGGAATTTGAAAACTTAGTTTGCCTCTCCAGCCCCCTGCTTCTTCTCCAGTAAAAATAGGAAGACTAGCACCAGCGTCAGGGAATTGTCGTAAGGGTTAATGTGATGGCACATATTATGCATCTAGTACAGTTCCAGGTACATAACAGACCCTCAGTAAAGGACTGTTCTTTACTAAATTGTTCCAACATTCCATTCTGGCAGAAAATAATCTGAATAGCTAGGTGTGCCTGCTTTTTCCAAAGTACTGGTGGCTTAAAATCTGCATGGAACCGGGGTTACTGATTTAAGATCACTTTGAGACTTTTCTAAAAGGGTCTCCCATCAAATGTTAGCTGTCACCATCCTTACTCTAGGGGAATACTATTTTTTGAGAGTGGCTGGGCAGCGGCCTCTCATATTAAAGCACAACAGTTTTTGTTTTGATGCAAATTAAATACACACACACACACGCACACGCACACATGCACATACACACATGCACAGATTCCCTCCAATACATCTTAAGGCTACCTTCCAGAGTGAGGGTGAGCCAGTGCATTTACCAGCTTGAATTATTTTTCTGGGACAAGCCTGACCCCTAGAGGACAGATGTTGCATGTAAACCAAGCATCAAGAGCCAATGCCAACTATCAATACTAGTGAGTTATGGAGTATTAAGGTGATATACGGGGTCAGACAAATGCTGGGGTTGGCATGGTGTGAATATAAAATCTTAATTCTGCACCAAATAGCTTGAACAAAATTCCGTATCTCCTTGATTTCAAATGTATATTTTTCGACTTTATTGACATAATTATAATGAGCTGCACATATTTAAAATGAGCCATTTGATCAGTTTGACAGTTGTGCATACACCAGCATGTTCCAGATACTAAAGATTTCCATCACCCCCTAAATTTCCTCATGCCCTTTTGCAGTCCACCCTGCCTCTATTCCTATTGTCAGACAACCACTGATTTGTCACTATAAATAAGTTTGCATTTTCTAGAATATTTTTTATAAGTGCGATGAGATAATCTCCACTCTTTTGTGTCTGCGTTCTTTTACTCTACCTAATGATTCTGAGATTCATCTAAAGTTGTGTGTGTCAGTGATTTGTCCCTTTCAATGCTGAGTATTATTCCACTGTACAGATATACCACATTTTGTTTAACTTGAGGTGGATCATAGACCTCCGTGTGAAAGTTAACACATCCAGAGGAAAATATGGGAGAAAACTTTTGTTATCTTAGGGTAGGCAAAACTTTCTTAGAATACCAACTGAACAAATGATAAATTAAAAAAAATAATAATTGGACTTTATCAGCATTAAAAACGTTTGCTCTTTGAAAGAAGCTGCTAGGAAAACAAAAAGGCAAGTCACAAATGGGGAGAAAATATTTGTACACATATATTATGTAAAGGACTTGTATATAAAATGAGGATTAACTCAAAGACAAACACTCAATTTTTTAAAATTGAAATATAGTTGATTTACAATGTTGTGTTAATTTCTGCTGTACAGCAAAGTGATTCAGTTATACATATGTTTTTTAAAATACTCTTTTCCATTATGGTTTATCACAGAATATTGAATATTGTTCCCTGTACTATTGGAACTATATTGTTCCCTACTATACAGTAAGACCTTGTTGTTTATCCATTCTGTATATAATAGTTTGCATCTGCTAATCCTAAACTCCCACTCCATCCCTCCCCACCCCCACCCCCTTGGCAACCACAAGTCTGTTCTCTGTGTCTGTGAGTCTGTTTCTGTTTCATAAAAGTTCATTTGCAAACACTCAATTTTTAAAAAATAGTAGACACTTCACAAAAGAAAAGATTCAAATGGCCAATAAGGACATGAAAAGATGATGAACATCAATAGTTCTCAAGGACATGATAAATATATACAGAAATGCTTCAGAAATTGGATTATATCTTATAATTGATGAGCTAGCAACTCACGTGTGCCTTTATATGTACAGTTAGTACTTTTAGAAGCTAATATTTCTTGAGTACCAAGTTTTCAGTGTTCTAAGCACTTTGCAGGCATTGTTTCATTTAATCCTCACAAAACCCTTTGAAAAAGGTACTATAATTAAACCCATCTTCATGGGTGAGTAAATCGCAGCTCAGAGAGTTTAAGTTACTGCTCCAAGTCGCATAGCTAGTAAGTGGCAAAACCAGGTTTGGAGTCCACTATCTACCTCTATAGCCCATGGGTTTAACTATGCTGCTGTTCTTTTATTTTTACATTGATGGTGAGTCTTCAGTGGAGAACATCTGAGAAAACAGGATCTTCCCTGAGTCCTACTAGTAACTTACTTCATTGCATTTTGTGGGTCGTTAAATGAGTCACTAGGAGTTAAGTGCCTAATACCTAGTAGATATAATATATAAATGTTAGTTCCCTTTCTTCCATTTATTTTGAGACTTGTTTTAAATTTCCCAAATAAATATTGAAAATTATACAATTCAACTAATTTAAGCCATATTTTATTTATCACTCCTTTGTTCACCTTTTTCACTTAACTTTTAATCTTTTATGTGAAATCTTTTGAATGCTGATATTCTTTACCAGTGGTCCTCAACTAGGAGTGACTTTGCCTCGTAGGTGATATTTGGCAACGTCTGGGGACATTTTTGTCAGATTGTGGGGGAGGACTGCTAGTGAGTAGAGGCCAGAAATGCTGCTTACCAGCCTACAGTGGACAGGACAGTCCCCACAGCAAAGAATTCTCCCTCCCAGATGCCAACAGTGCCGAGGTTGGGAAATCCTGCTCTGTACAAATATGCAGGATTTTCTTTATTGACCTCAGCTGAGAATAGTGAGAGGCTGCAGGAAACTAAAAGAGGAAAAATGGTGTGGTCCCAGTTATTGCATAGAATACAATCCAGTGAGGGAAATAAAGAAAACACTGCCCCCGAAACTAACGCTAAGAACAGTATAATAAATGTCTCAAGAGAAATAATAGAATATTTTAAGGCTTCAGACAAGGGGAGTAGAACTAGATAATCCAGTTGAGAAAACCAAGAAATGCTCTTTGAGGATCAAGTATGAAAATATCCTCCTTCCTTATGAAAATGAAACTTGGTTTCACCACGGTTGGTGAGAAAAGACAATTCTTGGTTACCAAACATCCTCTACCTTTTAATACTCTGAGACACAGCCAGGACAAGGTTGAAATTGTTTAAGGAGACTTAAATAAAGGTGGTGGAGTCAACAAAACAGAGCACCCTGAACCTAGGTTTTGTGTTGCACAGTGTGCTTGCTCTCGGGGCGTGGAGGCACATCCCACATCTCAGCCCCTCCGCCCCAGTGGGGGTGTCTCTTAATACCTGCTACCCTAAAGCACAAAGCCAGGGACCTAAATGTCTTTAACTCTGGGCCCAGTTCTGACCCTGGCTGAGTGTGTAGCACTGAGCAAATGCGTTAATGTCTTTAAGCTTCAGGTTTCTCCTCTATGAAATGGACTAATAACAGTACTAATGCATAAGGTTACTGTATACATTAAATTAGATAATACATGCAAATTGCTTTGTACAGTGAACACACATGGTAGATACTCAACAACTGTTATTCATCACTATGGTTTATTGTAGTTAATTGAATCAAAGCTTGTGCTCTTTTCACTGGAAAAAAATTACTATCTGTATATAAGTACAAAATTAGGGGAGCACATATGAGGTGGTTATGTTGGGCCAGCATTAATGGAAGACGGAGTGGGGTATGGGGAGGAGAAAGGAAGAAATGAAATGGAAGGTTCACAGAGAAGGTGCTGGAATGGAGGTACAAAAGATGTGAGGGATAAACCTTCCAGAAAAAGAATTCAGAATAATGATAGTGAAGATGATCCAGGACCTCAGAAAAAGAATGGAGGCAAAGATTGAGAAGATGCAAGAAATGTTTAACAAAGACCTAGAAGAATTAAAGAACAAACAGAGATGAACAATACAGTAACTGAAATGAAAACTACACTAGAAGGAATCAATAGCAGAATAACTGAGGCAGAAGAACGGATAAGTGACCTGGAAGACAGAATGGTGGAATTCACTGCTGTGGAACAGAATAAAGAAAAAAGAATGAAAAGAAATGAAGACAGCCTAAGAGACCCCTGGGAAAACATTAAATGCACCAACATTCGCATTATAGTGGTCCCAGCAGGAGAAGAGAGAGAGAAAGGACCCGAGAAAATATTTGAAGAGATTAGAGTTGAAAAATTCCCTAACATGGGAAAGGAAATAGCCACCCAAGTCCAGGAAGTGCAGAGAGTCCCAGGCAGGATAAACCCAAGGAGAAACATGCCGAGACACATAGTAATCAAATTGACAAAAATTAAAGACAAAGAAAAATTATTAAAAGCAACAAGGGAAAAACGACAAAATAACACACAAGGGAACTCGCATAAGGTTAACAGCTGATTTCTTAGCAGAAACTCTACAAGCCAGAAGGGATTGACATGATATATTTAAAGTGATGAAAGGGAAGAACCTACATTCAAGATTACTCTACCCAGCAAGGATCTCATGCAAATTCAACGGAGAAATCAAAAGCTTTACAGACAAGCAAAAGCTAAGAGAATTCAGCATCACCAAACCAGCTCTACAACAAATGCTAAAGGAACTTCTCTAAGTGGGAAACACAAGAGAAGAAAAGGACCTACAAAAACAAAGCCAAAACAATTAAGAAAATAGTAATAGGAACATACATATAGATATTTACCTTGAATGTGAATGGATTAAATGCTCCAACCAAAAGACACAGGCTCGCTGAATGGATACAAAAACAAGACCAATATATATATGCTGTCTACAAGAGACCCACTTCAGACCTAGAAACATGTACAGACTGAAAGTGAGGGGATGGAAAAAGATATTCCAAGCAAATGGAAATCAAAAGAAAGCTGAGTAGCAATACTCATATCAGATAAAATAGACTTTAAAATAAAGACTGTTACAAGAGGCAAGGAAGGACACTACATAATGATCAAGGGATCAATCCAAGAAGAAGATATAACAATTATAAATGTGTATGCACCCAACATAGGAGCACCTCAATACATAAGGCAACTGCTAACAGCTATAAAGGAGGAAATCGACAGTAACACAATAATAGTGGGGGACTTTAACACCTCACTTACACCAATGGACAGATCATCCAGACAGAAAATTAATAAGGAAACAGAAGCTTTAAATGACACAATAGACCAGATAGATTTAATTGATATTTATAGGACATTCCAGGTGAATTCTATCAAATATTTAGAGAAGAGTTAACACTCATCCTTCTCAAACTCTTCCAAAAAATTGCAGAGGAAGGAACACTCCCAAACTCATTCTATGAGGCCACCATCACCCTGCTATCAAAACCAGGCAAAGATACTACAGAAAAAGAAAATTACAGACCAAAATCACTGATGAATATTGATGCAAAAATCCTCAACAAAATACTAGCAAACAGAATCTAACAACACATTAAAAGGATCATACACCATGATCAAGTGGGATTTATCCCAGTGATGCAAGGATTCTTCAATATATGCAAATCAATCAGTGTGATACACCATATTAACAAATTGAAGAATAAAAACCATATGATCATCTCAATAGATGCAGAAAAAGCTTTCAACAAAATTCAACACCCACTTATGATTAAAACTCTCCAGAAAGTGGGCATAGAGTTTACCTACCTCACCATAATAAAGGCCATATACGACAAACCCACAGCAAACATCATTCTCAATGGT
This sequence comes from Balaenoptera musculus, assembly GCF_009873245.2. Lineage (NCBI taxonomy): Eukaryota > Metazoa > Chordata > Mammalia > Artiodactyla > Balaenopteridae > Balaenoptera > Balaenoptera musculus. The sequence continues at coordinate 78,098,378 of NC_045798.1, forward strand.
GAAAAACTGAAAGCATTTCCTCTAAGATCAGGAACAAGACAAGGATGTCCAGTCTCGTCACTATTATTCAACAGAGTTTTGGAAGTCCTAGCCGCGGCAATCAGAGAAGAAAAAGAAATAAAGGGAATACAAATTGGAAAAGAAGAAGTAAGACTATCACTGTTTGCAGATGACATGATTCTATACATAGATAATCCAAAAGATGCCACCAGAAAACTACTAGAGCTAATCAATGAATTTGGTAAAGTTACCAGATACAAAATTAATGCACAGAAATCTCTGGCATTCCTATACACTAACAACGAAAGATCAGAAAGAGAAATTAAGGAGACAATCCCATTCACCACTGTAACAAAAAGAATAAATTACCTAGGAATAAACCTACCTAAGGATGCAAAAGACCTGTACTCAGAAACCTGTAAGACACTGATGAAAGAAATCAAAGATGACACAAACAGATGGAGAGATACACCATTTTCTTGGATTGGAAGAATCAATATTGTGAAAATGACTATACTACCCAAAGCAATCTACAGATTCAATGCAATCTCCATCAAATTACCAATGGCATTTTTTACAGAACTAGAACAAAAAATCTTAAAATTTGTATGGAGACACAAAAGACCCCGAATAGCCAAAGCAATCTTGAGGGAAAAAAATGGAGATGGAGGAATCAGACTCCCTGACTTCAGACTAAACTACAAAGCTACAGTAATCAAGACAATATGGTACTGACACAAAAACAGAAATATAGATCAATGGAACAGGATAGAAAGCCCAGAGATAAACCCACGCACCTATGGTCAACTAATCTATGACAAAGGAGGCAAGGATATACAGTGGAGAAAAGACAGCCTCTTCAATACGTGGTGCTGGGAAAACTGGACAGCTACATGTAAAAGAATGAAATTAGAACACTTCCTAACACCGTACACAAAAATAAACTCAAAATGGATTAAAGCCCTAAATGTAAAACTGGACACTATAAAACTATTAGAGAAAAACATAGGAAGAATGCTCTTTGACATAAATCACAGCAAGATCTTTTTGACCCACCTCCTAGAGTAATGGAAATAAAAACAAAAATAAACAAATGGGACCTAATGAAACTTAAATCTTCTGCACAGCAAAGGAAACTATAAACAAGACGAAAAGACAGCCCTCAGAATGGGAGAAAATATTTGCAAATGAGTCAACAGACAAAGGATTAATCTCCAAAATATGTAAACAGCTCATGCAGCTCAATATTAAAAAAACAAACAACCCAATTAAGAAATGGGCAGAAGACCTAAATAGACATTTCTCCAAAGAAGACATACAGATGGCCAAGAGGCACATGTAAGCTGATCAACATCACTAATTATTAGAGAAATATAAATCAAAACTACAATGAGGTATCACCTCACATCGGTTAGAATGGGTATCCATCAGAAAATCTAGAAAAAACAAATGCTGGAGAGGGCATGGAGAAAAGGGAACCCTCTTGCACTGTTGGTGGGAATGTAAATTGATACAGCCACTATGGAGAACAGTATGGAGGTTCCTTAAAAAACTAAACATAGAATTATCATATGACCCAGCAATCCCACTACTAGGCATATACCCAGAGAAAACCATAATTCAAAAAGACACATGCACTCCAATGTTCATTGCAGCACTATTTATAATAGCCAGGTCATGGAAGCAACCTAAATGCCCATCAACAGATGAATGGATAAAGAAGATGTGGTACATATATACAAAGGCATATTACTCAGCCATCAAAAGGAACGAAACTGGGTCATTTGTAGAGACGTGGTTGGACCTAGAGACTGTCATACAGAGTGAAGTATGTCAGAAAGAGAAAAATGAATATCGTATATTAATGCATATATGTGGAATCTAGAAAAATGGTACCGATGAACTGGTTTGCATGGCAGAAATAGAGACACAGATGTAGAGAACAAACGTATGGACACCAAGGGGGGAAAGCGGGAGTGGGGTGGTGGTGGTGGGATGAATTTGGAGATTAGGATTGACATATATTCACTAATATGTATATAATAGATAACTAATAAGAACCTGCTGTACTAAAACATAAATTAAATTAAATTAAAAAATAATAAAAATTTAAAAATAAAATAAACTTTCAAGTTAATTAACTCTCAAAAAAAAAAGATGTGGAGGATAGCATTGGGTAGTTGGAGGGTTTGATTCAGTACATTGAAAAATAACTCAATGGAATTGAATTCACTCAACATTCACTGAATGTCTGCTTTACTCAAAGCAAAGATAAATCTGATTTACTGTAAGGTCATTGCCTCGAGAACAAGACAGACACGTAAACCACTACCTATTTGAATTTGGGGTGAAGAATCCAGGTGTGTGTGGTAGGGGTTAAGGGACGTTCTCATCACAGGAAATGGTAATATCAAAAACAAGGAGCAGGAAGAACTAGATGTTATGTGGGAAAGTCTTTATCCAAAAAAAAAAAAAAAAAAAAACCGAAAAGGGAAATGTAAGAATTGCCAAAGCCAAAGAGGGCCAAAAATAATTATGAAAACTGGGATATGAAACCAGAAACTGAAGTAGAAGGTAGATGGCCCCCTGGGCTGGACAGCTGGTGTTTGCCAAGTGGAGAAAAATGAAGTTTTGTCCTCAGCCAGACAAGAATGATGCCCATTTCCCTTCTTCCATTGATACAGAGGGAATGAACTAGCAGTGGGGAATTTGTTACAACATAAATAGAAATGAGGTTTTTCCTCTCCTGATAACAAGGAAAATAAAGGGAACAATGAATGGGCTAGAGAAGAAACAAACTGGACTGAAAGAGTTAATCCTAGTTTTATTTTAACTGTTGCTAATCTGTAGTGTCTGTAACTAGCTTTGTCCGTCACAAAGCTAACCTATCACCCCCAACTCTGTGTAAATTACATCCTGCACCTAGTGTTTACACTCCTTGCACTCCCTTGCAGCAAATCACCCCTTGTAGCATTTTGCATTTCAGAAAGATCACAGGCCGATAAACCAGAGACGAACAGACACAATTACTGGGCTACCTGACACCAGCAGTGACCGTTTTGAAATAATGCAGGAGGAAGTGGAATGCAAGACCTTCATTACTTTGAGGCTTATCACCCACACCAGACCATAAGCCCTGGGCTATATAATCTCTCTCAAATCCCCACAGGGAAGTGGGGACAGTTCATGAGGCGCTAGCCGGCTGTGTTTCCCTTTTGCCTGGCAAAGAATAAAGCCTCTCTATTTCTTTTTCCTCCAAAACTCTGTCTCTGTATTTCTATTCAGCATCAGTGCGCAGGGAGCCAAGATTTTGGCATCAAAACTGGGAATCTGGGAGATATAAATACGTTTAAACAAGCTGGGAGGAACTGGGTGGGGTGGGTAGGGAATAAGGAGAGGCAGATGTTTTGCACAGCTGTTTGTGCTCATGGAAGGGTTTTATGACAACCGCATCACACTTTTTAATTACTATAATGTAAATTTTCATTTAAAATTGAATTTTAAATTTATAACATTTTTTATTGAATCAAATGAAGAAATTAAATTTGATTAAGGAGTTATTAGTGAATGAGTGTTCACAATCTCCCCCCACCCCTGCTTCCCTCTCTTCTCCTTGCTTCTGTCATGGGGGGAGGTTTCTTGCTTCCTGGAGTAACTTCCAGGCAGGGAAAGCTGAGTAATGCATACCCTAAAGAGGAAGTGACAAGAAACCAGAGAGTAAATTAACTCATACAGTCAAGGGCTAAGAAAAGGGAGGAAGAGAGGGAGCAGGATGAATGGCAGAGTGAGGGGTCCTGAATGTCTGAGAGGGGGTGTGAGTAGAGTGAGAGATGAGGGGCAGAAAGCAAAGGCCAGAGTGAGATAGAGACGCTGGGGGCGGGGCTGGCGTTGAGAGAATGGCAAAGGGATTTACTGATAGAAGATGGTGCTATGGGTTCCCAAGTGGAAATCCTTTAATGTTCTTCCAAGAGACAGAAGTAAAAGGTGGAATTGCTTTTTGAGCATTGCTGGTTGCTGTCTGTTTGGACAAAAATGCACTGTAGGTTACACGTTTCTTCTGCTGGTACATGTAGAACTCAGGTGGGCTTTATCTGGGTGGAACCTTGGGGAATGGGTATCAAAGACCCAGAGAAAAGAAAAGAAAAGAAATACTTAACTTTGAACTTCAGAAGGAAAAAATGTGTAAAATTACCAAGGATTCCAAATTTACATTAATCCACTTAACGGTGGAAAAAACAACTCTCATGCACCATTCTCACATTCATGAGGGTCATGGCATAGTATCAATACAGAAAAAACCAGAAATACAATAGTTTCTGTTAGAGCCCAGGTTTATTCAAGGTTTTACTACTTGAGAGATCGCCACCAGATCTGATGACCATATTATTATTATCTCAGGACACAATTTTTTTTCTCCTTATATGTGAAGTGCTTAAACATATTGCAAGCAAAGTGTCGTTTTTGTTTCCATGCAAACAAGGTTTCATAGTCTATATAAAAGCATGAGGGAATAATTTAAAAATGAGCTAGAATGGGCCCATGCTACAATAAATTGTTAAACAAGAGAAAACTGTGAAGAATCAGCAGACAGCAACACAAAATGTAAAACAGACTCACTTGCCATACAGGTGTTTTAGTCGTTGATTTCATCCTTTGAAAGCCAAAATAAGATGCTTCAAACCTCCCCTCAGGGATGCAAATAGTTACCTAACCCAAACATTTGTTTTACTTTTTGATGTTTGTGTGTTTCTATTGTCAACCGCATCTATCGTTCCATTATATTGTGTCCACATGGGCTATGATACCATTCACCTTCACTTCCAGTTCTTGTTATGCTATGCAGTCATTGAAAGCATAAAAAACAAGATTGTGTGGACATTTTCTTCAAAATGCTCCACGTCGTAGAGACTGTCATACAGAGTGAAGTAAGTCAGAAAGAGAAAAACAAATATGGTATATTAACGCATATATGTGGAACCTAGAAAAATGGTACAGACGAACCGGTTTGCAGGGCAGAAATAGAGACACAGATGTAGAGAACGAACGTATGGACACCAACGGGGGAAAGCGGCGGTGGCGGGGGTGGTGGTGGTGGGATGAATTGGGAGATTGGGATTGACATGTATACATTGATGTGGATAAATGGATGACTAATAAGAACTTGCTGTATAAAAAAAAAAATAGAATTCAAAAATTCAAAAAAAAAAAAAAGCTCCACGTCAATTAACTGTCCTTAGAGCGAGGATGCTTCATACCACGTGTGCATTTGCTGGGCCTGCATTCCAAAAATGTTGCAAGAATACGTGCACAGCTGGGTTGCCCACGACACAGCAGCTGCGCGATGTGCTGCCATTACAAATATGCAGGAAACGGGCTTTGCGTGTGGAGCGGTCTTCCTGTCTTTCCTTGTGATTAGAGATATATCATTAGGGAGGAGTGCTGGGTCAGCAGCTTGGAGTCGATGTGGCAATGACTAGATGCTCTGGTGCTCTTTCCTGGAGCAGGGGTGGAGAGTGGAAGCAAAGGCATGCGAGTGCCAACAGCTAAGACTTCAGCACTTCAGATCTATGTTAAAGGAGTGGTCTGGGGACATCTGGTGCTGAGCCCTCTGTACCTCCCAGAGATCCCCAAACAGCATTTGGGTGGTTTAGAAGTGAGTAGCTAGTGGACTGGCCCTGCCTAGGCAGGTGTTCAGGTATGATGAGGGCCCTGACCACGTGATCAAAAAATCAGATAAGGTTTTTCCATCAACACTATCAAGACATTTGATCCATCAACACTATCAAGAAATTTGATTCAATCACCCAGTAAATGGAAGAGGCAACGTGAAAACAGGGCATTACTGGTGAGGAGGTCGGGGATTTCCTTATAAGGTAGCTGGTCCTATTTCCCGGGGTAAGATGACCCAGCTAAGGCTTAGCTGGCGGATGTTGACTGGCGTATGGTAGTTTTCCCTCATAGGTATTGCCCCTAGGTGCAGGCTGACTCAGGTTTAGGTTAGTGATGTGGGCTGGGCACTGGGTCATGGAAGTGTCTTCCATGTGAGAGATGCTTCTCCTGGCACCTGTCCTGAGGGGCTGGGAAACACAACCCAGAAGCTGAAAGAGTTAATGTTCCATGGAACAAACCTAGATCAGAGAGAGACAGGAGACTAGAATAAGCGTATTGAGAAATCCCTCTCTCGTTCATTTTGAAGGACTGTTCCAAGGTGTGCTATTTCCATACAGCTTCTCTGAGATGTCCTGTATGAATGACTATCTGCCTGGGTTTTCAAGCTGTGGCCAACCAGGTAATGAGCCATTTGGTAATAGCTTTCCATCTTTCTATGTATCTCTGTCCTTCCTCATTCCTTCTTGATGCCCTGGAATTGCATCTTATGATAACCCTTAATCTGTAAGCTTTGCCTTAGGCTATTTTCTAGGTAGCACAAGATATTACATCTGGGTCTGGGAATGACTGAAAAGAGAGAGCATTCACCCTCCACCCACTGATTCACATGGGACAATGGAGTAGTTGAAAAAGTTATTTTATTGGATTAGGGTATTGAATTTTATTTTATTTCTATTATGAAAAAATTCAAATATATTCAAAAGTAGAGATAACAGTTTAATGAACTTCAATATACTCATCAACTAGCTTCAATTATTATCACCCTATGGCCTCTCTGGTTTCCCTGAAACCTCCACTTTCCCCCCTCAACTTTGATTACTTTGAAGCAAATTCTAGGCATCATGTTGTTTTATCTGCAAATATTTCAGTACCTCTCACTAAAGGTAAGGGCTCTAGATTCATAACACAAGATCCTTTATCATAATGAAAAAATAATCATTTCTTCATAGCATCCAAAAAACCAGTTTTGCTTAAATTTCTCCACTTGACTCCTACTCTTCTCCTTCTGTAGTTGGTTAATTTAAATCGGAATTCAAATACGGCCCACCAATTGCATTAAGATATATCTCTTCTCCCTTTCAAGCTAGATTTCTCTTTTTTTGTCCTTGAAATATAATTTTTGAAGGAAATTAGTGATTTGTACACATATTCTCCCATGAAATTCAATAGTTTTGCTGATTACATTCGTTCGTGCTATTTCCTTTAAGCATCATTTTAACTCATGGATTTTAATATATTTGAAATGCCATTATTATTATTTTTTTCATATCAAATTGCCTTATTTTTGGCCAGTGGGAGCTTTTTCAAGCTGGCTTCTTGGTCCTTTTCACATGACCCTAGTAGTCTTTGATGACCTCTTTGCTTTCTGGTATGACAATTATGTTCCAGATTCATCTTGTATATTTCCTGCCCCAGATATGGAATTAATTATTTTTTTAAGTAGCCCTAGTCCTCTTTAGAGGCAAAATTTTTAGAAGTTACTACAGGAGAATATCTTTCTGACTTTGAGATAGAAAGTTTTCCTTAAAAACACACAGAACACTAAGTATGTAAGAAATTAGAGATAGATTTAATAGTGCTAAGCCATCTTAAACAAAATTTTTTAAAAAGGCAAATTAGAATATTTTTGCAACACATATAACTGAAAATATGTATTAAAGAACTCTGATAAGTCAATAAAAGACAGACAAATAAAAACAGAAAAAAATGCCACCCTAAATTCTGCCCCACAAAAAATTTTCATATAAGCATTTCACAGAACAGGAAATCTACATCATCATAATATTATGAAAAAATGTTCAACCTCTTCAGCCATCAGGGAAATGCAAGTTATGACGTACCATTTTTTAATAAGCTAGATATTCAAAAATTGAGAAATTTGACAATATCAAGTGCTGGAGAGGTATGTCTTAGAGATGTCTTTGTATAGTGTGGGTGAGAATATATCTTAGAAAATCACACCAGAAAACAAACCCTAGAAACAAATTAAATGTGTATTGACAGGAGAATGGATAATTTGTGATACTTTAATTCACTCAATGGAGTAGCAATGAAAAAGTGGACAATCCCTACGAGAAACAACCTGGATGAATAATGTAAAATGGAACAACCAAGATCCAGAAGACTGGATAGAATATGCAAAATTTTGGTAACTTATTTGGTGTTGTTTTGTACACACCATAGAGAAACTCTTGCATTTCCCAGGTACACGTGAAGAGTTTCTCTAGAGCAGGAGTCAGCAAACTACAGTACGTGGCCCATCACCTGTTTTTTAAGTTAAATCGTATTTGAACATGGGTGAGCCCACTTGTTTATCTCTGCTTTCCCACCACAACAGCAGAGTAGTGGTGACAGAGGCCACAGGCTCACAAAGACTAAAATATTTAAAGACTCTCCAGCTCTTTAATGAGTTTGCTGACCTGTAACAGGGAAGAGCCAAATCTGACTACATGTTGGATCTGTTTCTTTTACTTTAACCATTGCTTTCTGCTGCTTTTCTTCACTAAAAAGATACTTACTGTCTATACACAATGGCTTGCCTCAGGGAACCCTGCGCCTCTGCCTGAATGTTAAACCAAAGTGCCTTTGTACATTCTGACCCTGTCCACCTGTGGATGGCTGCAAGAAAGAAGAAATTAATGGCCATTTCAGGAGACATTGGCAAATCTTATGGCCTTCTTATTGTACTTCCTCATCTCCTCCCCCTCTCTGTTCTATAAAAGAAACTGTCATCCAAACCCCATAAGATGGTTTTTTGGAGACATTAGTCTCCCATCTTCTCAGTCTGCTGGCTTTCAAAGTTGTATTCCCTGCCTCAACACCTCGTCTCTGATTTATTGGCCTGTCGTGCGGCAAGCAGAGCGAGCTTGGACTCGGTAACAGACCCCCACTCTAGAGTATATACAAGATAATGCCAAATTTGTATAAAGCTCACACATAAGCTAAACCCCGCACCCTATTATTTGGTCAGACTTTTATGTGATAAAGGCATAAAAATAAAACAAGGGAATAATGACTATAAATTCAGAATAGTGTTTTCTTCAGGTAGGGATGGAAAGGCAAAGAATGGGAGGAGGAGGAAGCCATAGTGAATGAAAGCTAATGGCAATATTCCCATCTATGTATTAAATATTATATTAGAAATATAGCAAAATAAATGAAAAAGACAAAAAGAAGTAATCCAAGAGAATTTCTCAGGATCGAATGACATAAGCTTCCAGGTTACAAGGGCCTACTGAATACCAGGAAAGTGGATAAAAGTAAGCCCACCCCAAGGCAAATCATCGTGGAATTTCAGAGCTGTTGGAACTCATGAGTATTATTATATTTTAAATGCCTGTATCAGACGTTGGAAATGCAGGATATGTGTGCAACTTTCCACATTGATGTGATAAAAAGGAAGAGGATCCTACTTCAAGATTATGATACCATATTAGAAAGTCATGAAACATAATTTCAATATGAGTCACAGATACAGGCTAAGATGCCATGACTCCTTATCAGGAAAGTGTGATGACTAAACGTTCTTCCTTGATCTTGGAGTTCTCCAAAAAATTTTTGTAATGGGCCTTATGTGCTTGTGTCGAGGCAAACAGGAATTGGTTATGGAATAAGAGTTTATAACTACTATAGAAAAGTTAAATTATTCTACTCAATTGCATGTCCTGCTAGTGTGTGAAAAGATAAAGCAGAACTTTCATATTAAGGCAGCAAGCATGTGGGTGCAAGCATTGAAATTACCAAGAAATATGATTAAAATAGTGTTGGAAGGGTGATAAGAAAAAAAAAATTTAGAAATCACTGAGACATAGTATACTTTGGGAGATATTCATTCCTTTGACTTCAGATAAGCAAGTGCTCCAAAGGGATAGATTAAGGAACTAGAAACAAATGTCAGGAAAAAAAAAAAAAAAAGTCATCACAAGTCCAGACCCGATGGAAATCTGGGATGTCTGATCTTTGTATGAGCTCATTAGCTTATTCTCTTCAGTGTCCAATACATCAATCATTTATTTCTTTCCATGAAGCCAATAGTCTTGCCGATCCCATGTAACCTATAACCTGAATTGTGGTGTTTAGCAGCATCTTCAAAAATTCTTTTTTCCATTAAAAGTTTTACTCATTTCTGTTTGGAGTCAAGTGCCCAATATAAAACTTGGGAAACTGAGGCAGATGGAGTAGGCTTCTTCCCTTGTAAGTCCACTTTCTGTGGCCTTGACCCTTATCATCTTCTTTTAGCTCTTTGCCTCCTTCCTCTGCACTTGATACTTCCTCACTGCTTAGAACTCTTGGGGTCCCAGCTTCACCCAAATTCTGGAGTAGAGGAGATAATTCCCCTGCCACAGGCCTGATCCCCTCTGCCTATTGCACAAGATCAAGGGGTCTGTTCCTTCTCCTACGTGTCCCTGAAGTTCCCTGAGCTCCTAGACCCAGGATCCCAACATTCACCTCCTAGCCAGTTCATGGGACTCACTCTTAACTACTCTCTGTCCTGGAAGATAAAGTTTTCTATTGTCATAGTGAAAGGGAAGAGAAGGAAACCCACACTTTGAGTCATCCAGTAGTGCTAGTGAAGACCAACATTGCAACACAAAAGTTTATTTTCAGTTTAGTTAAAAAAGTATTAAGTAGGCATCCCCAATGAGCACATATTATACCAGGTTTAAAAAATGAGATACCCAATTTCTGCTCTCAAGAACCTTATTGGGGAAACAAATATGTAAAGATAGCACTTTAATACAATTTCTAAGCACATAGTAGATGTAAAAGTGACAGTAATCATTAATTTTGAGTACTTACTATGTGCTGGCTATTATGATAAAGTCTAGAGTCTTTAATGTGGGTGGAGAGGAAGGCAGGGGCCAGACAAGAGATGGTCTTGGACATATGTGAACCCAGTGGGGCTTTATCCTGTATTTAATGGGGACTCATTGAAGAATTTTAAGAGTCATGGCTGGGTCATATTTACATTGTAAATACATCAAGCTATGGCTTAAAGGACAAGGCGTTAAAGACAGAGATATCAGGCTAGAGATGATAAAGATCAGAGCCAGGGCAATAGTTTGGAGAAAAAAGAGAAGTGTGTCAACATAAAAAATATCTCAAAATGAAAATTAGTGAGATATGTTAAATGATAGATGTGAAAATGGATAAAAAGGAAGGAGTCAAGGATGTTGCTTTGATTTTGGCTTGATTGACTAGTAGACAGATGGGAAGTAGATGAGGAGAAACAGGTCTGGGAGAATGATGGGGAGACGATGTGTCCAGTTTTGGACACGCTGAAACCGGAGCAGTCATGGTCAGTCAAGTGGTGACATCCATAGAAGGTTGGGTTTGGCAGTCTCAAGGTCTGGGAGAGGTCAAGCCTGGAGACAGAGTTGCAGGAGCCTTTGCTGTCTCCTTTCCCTCCCCCTCTCCAATCACCCACACATCCCATTTACACCCCCATCCATATTCCCGTCCACACATTCCATGTATTGTGACTAATAAATGGGGAAGAACTGAGCAATAATTTCCTCTCCCTCCTCCTCATTTTACACAAGTCTAAATAAGGCTATCATAATTCGAAGACAATGTAAATTCTCTGGTTCGATCTTGTGATAAAACGCATCGCTGTCTCACAATTCATCTAATTTTTCTTTGCCATTTCCTTCCTAGAAATTAAAGGATCCCCCTAGTCATTTTATATGAGACCAAATCTGAAGTATCTGTGCATCTTGTACATATTTTAATAATAAGTGTCAGTCAGTCTGTGGTCTTTTATCTACTCAAAGAAAAAAAAATACAGAAATTCATAAAAGTGTAAAACAAATGTAATTGACACCTGGATTTGGAATGCCTTAAATGATGATGTGGTTATTTATCTTCTATGTATGTTTTATGAAGGTTAACACGGAAACGCGTTACTTTTACTAGGCATACACCATTGACCAAGATGTAGTAGGAACATGCTAGATAAGAGAGAGACTAAATTAAGGCTTGTTAAGTAATATACTAATCCATTTATCCATAAATAATCCACAATAATCCATACAGAGTTGAATGATGCACGCAATTGTGGCTACATGCGTGCGATGTTATATCATTAGATCCTTGAAAGAAGTGCATCTTTGTAAGAGTAGAGTTTCACCTGGTGTGCAAGGTGAGTGAATTCGTGATTCACGATGCATTCTGAGGCTGTTCTGAAAATGCAGTCTATCTTTGCATGCTTTTGTCATGACACGTCTTAGGAAGGTGACTGACTTTCTCAAATAGCTGAATCACGGAACACTGGATATTTGCTCCCACGTTCTACCAACCATGGCATCCACGTTGGATTTCTCACTTGGTAACAAGATAAATACTCTGACGAGGTGTTACACTCCCTAACGAAGCTTGTTTCATATACAAACTTTCTCACACTCACAGCTGGCCCAGGGTAACATCTTAAAATAGATGAGGTGTGCTTTCTGTTGTCCTGGATACTGGGACTATCCCTCTCTGTGGCCTAGGCCCAATCTCATTCAACGCCTCATTCTTTTGCTTACCCTCTTCACACACACCGAAACTCCTTCCCTGATCACTTCTCCATGCACTCCACCAAAAGCCTCTCTGCAGGAATTTCAAAACATGTATTATTTCTCCAAGAGGCATTAACATGCTATATTTTTATTGCTAATTATAAAAGGAGATATTAGGGGCTTCCCTGGTGGCACAGTGGTTGAGGGTCTGCCTGCCAATGCAGGGGACACGGGTTCGAGCCCTGGTCTGGGAAGATCCCACATGCCGCGGAGCAACTAGGCCCGTGAGCCACAATTACTGAGCCTGCGCGTCTGGAGCCTGTGCTCCGCAACAAGAGAGGCCACGATAGTGAGAGGCCCGCGCACCGCGATGAAGAGTGGCCCCCACTTGCCGCAATTAGAGAAAGCCCTCGCACAGAAACGAAGACCCAACACAGCCATAAATAAATTAATTAATTAATTAAAAAAAAAAAAAGGAGATATTTATTCTCTGAGAAAGATATTTCAAGGAATATATGTTGGAGGATGTTTTAGTCAAGGTGACCCCAAATTCACACTGTAGAGGTGACTACCTTTACATACATTTGGTCCTGCTCCCAGCAACAACTACTGAAATTTCTAGAGTGAATCATGCTATCTAAACACTAAGACTAATTTGTATTAATGATCTTTGTTATAAAAACAGTGTTGCAATGTATTTAACTGAAAGTCATTAATAAAATAAGATTACTATATGGAGGTTTTTTTTTTTAACAATTTATTCTTCTTATGATATTGTGGGTTGTCTGGATGGTGTTTTGTTCTGGTGATGTTTGGTGGAGTCATTCTCGTGTCTGAGTTCAGCGGGTGTTCAAGTGGAGGAGTTCTCCTCCACGTCTTTTCTCTCTCTGCATGATGTCTTATCTTTCAGGGCCTTTTTTTTTTTTTTTCCTGGCCATGCCGCGCAGCATGCAGGATCTTAGTTCCCCAACCAGGGATCAAACCTGTGCCCCCTGCAGTGGAAGTGCAGAGTCCTAACCACTGGACAGCCAGGGAAGTCCCATTATATGGAGTTTTGTGTCAAAATGGGACTTTCTTTTTGACTACAATTACATTATGCTTTGGATAACTTCAGTGATGACATTACTACTGAGGTAGATATGATACATCTTTCTAATTTGTATATTTCCCATCTACCACCAAATCACATAGAAAGGGTAATTATGGAAGTGTTAGTGTTTGCTCATTCAAAGTGGAGAGGAGAATAGAAAGACATTACAATGCGCTGAGCGTTAATAAGTCATTTAGCAAGCTTAATGCAAAACAATCAGCCCAGTGTCTATCCTAGTCACTGGGAAAGATTATCATGGTTGTGGCACTCACGGTGTTTACCATCTAGCAGGGAGATAGACACTGAATAGTTAACTGCATGGGCTATTCAATCACAGTTGGATGCGTGTTTCAAAAAAAAGTACAGTGTAGGTAATCTCCATAGTAGAATATTAGAACTTTATTCATAAAGTTGTTTTCTTATTTTGGGTATTATTTCTTCTTTATACCTAATTCAGTGCAGTGCTGCTGGGAAGAAAATGAGCACCTTAATCAAATCAACTATCACAGCCCTTGTTAACTTATTCATATTATTTAAAATTTAGCCCTAAATTCATAGATTCATAAATTGTTTGGGGAGTTGACGTTTGGTAAGCATCCGTTTCTTTCTTAAAATTTTGTTAGGTTGTTTCTAACACTCATTATACTTTAAACATTTCTAAATTATATGCAGTCAAAAGTTTTCTTTTATGGCTTCTTAAAAAAAAGAAAGAAAATGAACACCTTGATATAGATACTTTGATAATGTATTTCTGATTTTAAAATTAATGCATACCTATTATAGTACATGTAAAAAAATTTTAAAGTAAGAGAAAAAATAACAAATATCTATAAAGTTATGACCCAGAGATATCACTGTTTACATTTTAACATAGTTCCAAGCCAAATTTCTGCACATATTTAATGCAAACAGTTCATGTCATACTGTATATATAATTTTATAGCCTTATCTTTTCCACTTAAGATTATCTCATACACATTTCCTAGAAGATAAGAAAATGAGAAGGTGAAAGACATTCTGTTTCATTATTCTTTACTTCCACAGAAGTGATCTGCCCTACAACTGTTGCATATACTATTCCAGGGTAACTAATCTTATGATAAGACCTAATCTTATATATTTTATAATAGTTAGGAACACTTTGTAGGAGCTGTGCTTTTCTAATTGGTATCCTAGGAGGTGTCTCATCCTCTGGGATTTTTCTCGTCCAGACTTCCCAGATTTTTCTTCTTAAAACACCACTTTTTATAAGTCACTTCCCTTCTCCAGGGTTTGCAGTAAGCTGCCTTTAGATTAGGTCTCAACTCAGTCTGGAATTAGAGACCCCTCTGTAAAATGCTATCATCTTTCCTCTCTCCATCCCCTAGACACCGACTGCTCCAGGCAGATCTCAGACAGCCAGTCAATGTGCTTCCCACTTCGTAATTTTAGTGCCTTCCCTTTTCAATCGTCAATTTTTCATTTATCTCAACCCTTTCCTTGAGGTCCTAACACACATTTTCAATCCTTTCCCCTCCTCCCTATGACACTTCCTACCTTTGGCACCATTCAATTTAGCTCTGAATCATTTATTGCCTTTTACAACTTTCTCTAATTATTTGATGTGTGAATGCCTTTTCTTCGGATGCTGAGCTCATAAAGTTGCTCTGTTCTAGGCAGGGCAGCAACTCCCACACCTGGGCACCAACGATCACTCTGTTACAACAGCTAACACTATGGAGCACTTGCCATATGAAGGATAATATGCTAAGTACTTGGCAGACATTATCTCATCCATTCTTCACAAAAGTCTGTGTCTTTTAGGAATGCTTTTGGCTGCAAATGACAGAGGACCGAAGCTGTCTAACAATGCCTAAACAATACAGACTTATTTATTATCTAATGTAATTATAACAACAGGAACAAAAATTGGAGGTAAGTGGTTTCCAGCGTTGGCTTAGCAACTCTCTGATGTCTGGGCTCTGGTTTGGCATCTCCGCAAGTCTTTTCAGCTTCCTGCATGGTTGTGATATGGCTGTAGCATTTCCTGGCATCACATCCTCACACAGCCCTGCTCAAAGTCGGGTAGGAGGGGGTGGTGTAGGATAGGAAGTTCTCTTTGCATATCTCCTCTTATCAGGAAGAAAAAATTTCCCCAAACATTCCCCAGCAGACTTCTCCCACATCTCATTGACCAGAACTGGGCTATCTATCCACCCCCTAGACCAGCAACGAGGTCCTTCTTCCCAAGATCAAGAAATCTCTGAATAATACTAAAAATCAGGAAGGAGGACAGCAAAAATGGATTGCTCTTGCATAGGCAACAAACAGTACCAGCCACATAGCATATTAGGAAATTAAAGCTCAGAGAAGCTGAGGAATTTGTGCAAGATCATACAACTAGTAAATGCCAGAAAGAAGTTTCAAATCAGACCTTTCTGAGTCTCTCAGAATCCACATCTTTGCTCACCACACTTTAAAGTCTTTCTAGAGAGTTTTCGAATCTTATTCATCAAAAAATATTTAGTACCCACTTGATGCTTAGCACTGTTCTTGCTGCTAAAAGGGAATTAAGTATACAGTATCATCTAGTTAGTGATAGAAGCCCAACCTGGATGAAACTGCTAGAACACATGTGATTTATTAATTAATTAATAATCATACATTATTATGTTGCAAGTTCAACCCTAAGTGGTGCGGTTCTACGTAGCAGGAGTTCACTGAGGTTTGTAGAAGTCAGACTGGATTTCATGGATGCTATGGGGTGTGAATCAAACCTCACAGATTTGGATCAGTGGGGATAAGGGTGGCTAAAGTTCTAGGTATGTTCACTATTGGCTTAGCAGACTGTTGTGCTCCCTATGTGTGGTTAAAAAATGGTTGAACAAATTGGTTACATTGCCAGAGGGGGCCCTCCAGCGGACTGAGACCGAAAAGGGAGAGAGACCTAGACCACAAAGCAATAGCATCTACTGAACTCACTGAGACAGAGAACCGGCTGAGTGCCAAGGGATGTGAAAACCTATAAGAGGGTCAGTGGCTGCCTGAAAGGTTTCTTCGGTCTAACGGAGGAAGCTAGGAGTTGAAAGGTCACTGTTGAGGTGGAATTCCAGTTCTTTTTCTTTATGTGACCTGAGATCTTCCAGAAATTAATAAATCGAATAATTTGGCTTTTGACTGCCACATACATATTCTGAAGAACGCACCTATCTCATTGTCCCTTTAATAATAATGAGGGGTTTGGGGTAAGTCAACTCACTCCTTTTTGACCAGAGACTCACATTAGCAAGACGAGGTAAGGATAAATCTGGCTCATGGACCAGGGTCAAGCTGAGATGCCCACACAGGGCTCAAACCCACAGGCTTGGTTTTGCAGACACTCCAGATTGTCAACTCAGCTCTTCAAGCATAGACATGGAGCTCGCCACACCAGCCGAGAGGAAGCATGGTGCCTTTACTTCTTTTTATCCCTATCCTTATGAGGATTTGTTATGCATAAAAGTAAAGTGCGCAACTAGAGATTATCGTACTAAGTGAAGTAAGTCAGAAAGAGAAAGACAAATACCATATGATACCACTTATATGTGGAACCTAAAATATGGCACAAATGAACCTATCTATGAAAGAGAAACAGACTCACAGACATAGAGAACAGACTCGTGGTTGCTAAGGGGAAGTGGGGAGGGAGAGGGATGGACTGGGAATTTGGGGTTGGTAGATGCAAACTATTACACTGAGAATGGATAAACAACAAGGTCCTACTCTATAGCACAGGGAACTATATCCAATCTCCTGGGATAAACCATAATGGCAAAGAATATTAAAAAAAGAATGTGTGTATGTGTAAAACTGAGTCACTTTGCTGTACAGCAGAGACTGGCAGAACATTGTAAATCAACTATATGTCAATAAAAAAAAAGTAAAGAGTAGAGAAGCCATCTTTACAATGTGTTGCAAACACTTTTCAATAAGCTCTAACAGTATGAACATTTTCAGACTCAGATTCTATTTCATTATGCACATCTTTTATCTATTTTTACTCCTCAAATTCCTTTGGTTGTATCTAAAAATCTAGTGATTTTTCTGAATCATGTTTTTGACATCACAAATTCCACTTAACACCTATAATTTATAGAGTTAAAAATCAACTTAAAGTACACAGTGGATTTTCACTGTTTAAAAATAAGATCTTTATGTTCTATATAAGGGCAAATGAGAAGTTCTTTGGGTGTGGTTTGTGACAGGATATTAGGGTGGAACCCAGAATTATTTAGGAAATTATAGCTTGAGAAAATGTAAGACGGTTTAAAATAGAGAATTTATAAGGAAGAAAAGTGGTATTTTTTTTTTCTTTCCATTCCCAAAACGTCGCTTGGGGGCTGCCTAGATTCAAAAGAGAAAGGATTCCATTGCTTTTAAGTATTGCAAAGAGTTCCCAGGCCACCCTTGTCAAAAGATAGAAGGGATATCGCAGAATTTGGTACTATGAGAACAAGTACCAAACAACAATTTGGTACTATGAGAACAAGAACAAACAGGAGCTGACAGGTTTTAGCTAATTTTGACAGGCATGTGTAGATATTGCCAAATCCTTAAGTTTCTGAATGACGTCATCCTCCCAACAAATTTCTTAAATGATGCTTTAGCAAACAAGCAATTCTATCCTAACGATGTCTTTCTGAGTAAAATGTTGAATCACTCAAAGGATACAGATTAGAAAGAGAGAGAGAAGAAAATGCTCTGTGGGAGGGGCAGAGCTTTATAAAACCAGTCATCGTCATGCTTGAACTCTTAACAACTCTCAGAGGACCGTTTCTTGTCAGACAGAGAATAACCAGGTATTTCAGTCATTTCCATGTCTATCTCTATGAAATATGGTTTTATTTTGCACACTGGTATTATTAATATAATGAAAATTAAAATGTGGGATGTTTTTAGAAGATGGGTAAAAATTTACTGGTGTTTTCTTGTTTCGTTGTTTGTTTGAGAATATTTTAGTTCTAGATTTGAATTAAATTTATAGCAAGACCTAATCTTAAATCTCAGAGGCCAGCAAAGGCCTATGTAACATTCATCAAACTGAAAGGTACATTTAGGTTGTGATGTCAATTTTACCGAACAGCTTAGAATGTGTATATTCTTTACTAGTTAGTGTTTGGCACTGAATTTGATGAGAATAGCTAGACCAATTAAAATGTATTAATTTAGCAACTGAAAGTAATCTATAAATTGTGTATACATATAATAAAGGCAAAAAAGACGACTCAGTTTTTAATCTAAAACAATCAGAAATTAAGCAGGAAGCTGGGTTGGGTCAGTTCAATACCAAAATACCTTTATTGAATTTAGTTCAATAATCAGTCAATCTAGTGAAAGAGGAAAAATCAGCCAAATTAGTTGCTGGATTGACTGAAGTAATAGTTCAGTAATAGTAATAAATCATTTAATACCCCATAGACAAACAATGATTCATTATGAAAGTCATCAAATGTCAGAAAATGTCTTTAATTTTGTGGGGGGAGAATTTGGTAACTTGAAAGGGAAATTTCCTTGAAGTTATTGTTTTCTCTGTGTTCTCATTAATTTTTGTGGTCAATTTCAGAATATTTGCACTGTGTCGTTGCAAAAAAAATTATTTAAAATGCTACAGCAAACTGAAATCTAACCTTTGATGCCAGCGAGCAGAGCAACTGTTGTAGTCGCTCTGGCAGCACCTCCCAAGTTCTTTGTCACCTGTGACAAATTTCAGTGGCACATCTGTCAACTTGTGTTACAGGAACGGACACAGACATCATGGAACCCAGCCCCACATATGCTTTTCATCCGTTAGTTCTTCTAAAGAGAATATTCAACGTTGATTAGGAATATAACCTCCGGAAGCTGATAAAGTTGTGTAACTCTGGTGTTAAGAAATTCACAACAGGTGCTAAAGAGGTTATGCTATCTTATGTCACTCAGTGATTCAGTTTTACATGGTCTTAGGCAGACTCTCACCTAAATGTAAGGTGTGGATTTGTTAGAGAATCAGAAGACACTATGTATATATATATATATATATATATATTCATAGATTTCTAAAAATATAAACTTCTCAAACCTTATTTGAAAGGTCTGTAGGAAAAGTGTTAGAGTTGGAATCAGAAGGCTGAGATTCAATCTAGGCTTTGAAACCAGCTGTGCAATCAACATCTTCATCTTTTCATTGGTATAATAGGAATTACTAGGTTTACTGGGCAAGTAATTATGCAAGTTAAATAAAGCAGTGAGGCCGAAGGAATTTGGTAACTGCAATATAGACAACACATATTATTTTTTATGTTAAATGCAGTTAATTGTACCTGATCTTAAAGATAAAATTTAGACTACTTTTAAAAGAAGTACATGCATCTGGGATGATCTAATTCTGTCCTAATTCACTTTGTATTTCTTTATACAGTCAACTGAAATCCTAATGTGGCATTAAAAGCCCTCTCTGATAGTTTGTCTTGACACTTAAAGTTTGTTAGTGTCAAAGTGACAGACTATGGGGGTCGTTATAAAGAATTAGATATAGAAGAGGCCTACATTTATTTTTCTGGCTCTGATCCCTTATTTATTTTTTCACTCAATAGAGAAATATTTATTTATGTTATTCTCAGTTTGTTTCTGAAATGTTATTGAGATAATTTACAAAAAAAGACCTACCCAGGACTAATTCATCATAAAGATGATTTTAAATTGTAGAAGGAAGAGAAAACAAATTTCTGAGCCACCCAAGGTAATCTAATCTCAGTGATGAAGCAAGAGAAAAAAATAGTGATTTTTTTTTTAACTTAATAAGCCTTCTAGGAGTATTACAAACTTGCTTCCTTCCTCTTTTTATTTCCTCTTTCTAGCATTTCTCAAACTAGTAACTGGCCTAAACTCTTACACATAGCAGTGAAGTTAAACATCAGCAGGTAAGGCAGTGAGCGACATTGGATAGAGTGGGTTTCTGAAGCAGACCTGGGCTTGAATCCCTGCACCATTACATACAAACTCTGTGACCTTATACAAGTTGCTTACCCTCTCTGGGCATCAGGATGTAACCTATACAGTAAAGATCCTAATATCTACCTCATACAGATCCCATGAGTATTAAATATTAAAGGAGACAAGAAGACATGAGAGAGTTTTGGGGGCAAGTTTTACTTAATTTACTATTTTGTCTTGAAAAAATACAATTGAGTGGTATTTCCCATAAGAAATTTTGACACAGATTGCAATCACTTTCTTCAAAAGAAATGTTGGTGAACCAAGTGTTCACATAAGACACCCATGGATTAGGGAGATGTGAGTTCAAGCCTAAAGAGCTGCAGGACATGCCTCATGGGGCATGGGCAGCTCCCCAGCCACTGTCACAAGAAGGTTTCCTGTGGGATGATGAGTGTCAGCGTCACTTGGTATATTTATAGATTTTGGTAATTGCAGGGTGTGTTTTAAGCTGAAAGCATAAGATACAGTTTGTTGGCCAGAATCAACAGGTGTGTCCAAGCGTTTGGCTGCATGCGGAGCCTTAGGTCATGGAGGGCGTGTCTGTTATTTATCTTCAGAGGGTGGATGGGGTGTGTGTGTGTGTGTGTGTGTGTTCCATAGCCCCAGGACCACCCCTGCAATGGGACCTGGCATTGACTTCTCTGCTAGGGATGGTGGGAGAAGGGGGCCTTTCCAGCTCTCCCATTAATGAACTGCTCAGCTCAAGGGGTGCTTTGGTAGAAAGGCTATGGTGTGTGTGAGTGGAGGGGTGCAGGTATGCAAGGTAGGGCTGTGTAAAAATGCCCACTCTCAAACGGTGAGTCTAGGTCACTTCTAGAAGCAAGGAATTTGAAAGAAGTTTGACCATCTCCATTGGCGCCAATAAGAGTATATGTGCGTGTGGCATACATTTGAATATGCATGTATTTGCCTGTGGGGTGTGTGTGTGTGTGTGTGTGTGTGTGTGTGTGGTGTGTATCTGTGGGTACAACATAGAGGCTGAGAACATGACCCTGGAGGCTACCCACCTACCACCTTCAATTTCCAGTCCTGCCCCTTATAGTCGAGTGACACTGGTCACTTTTCTTATTCTCTCTGGGCAGTAGTTTCTTCCTTTGTAAAACAGGAATAGCAATGCCTTCCTCATAGGGTTTCCATAAAGATTAACTGGTTAGTACAGGTGAGATGTTTAAAACAACATCTGTTGTACAGTAAGATTTCAATAAAGGCTATTTATTGTTATTGCTGTTATTGTCATTATTATGATGTGGCGTGTCACTACTCATCACATGACTGTTCGCGCTATCTCAGGATCGGCTACATAATTTGCAGTAGCCAGTGCAAAGGAAAATGCAGGGCCCTTTGTTTAAAGTTATTAAGAATTGCAAGGTTGTGGTAGCAGTGCATTGTACCGAGTGTGGGACCCTTTGTGGCTGCACAGGTCCCAGGGTCACGATGCTGTCCCTGCTCTACCTCATGATCTTGGATGAAAGGAGAACAGAGAGGGAACCCCTGCCCCGTGCAGGGGACGGCCTGTACCACTCTGCTGACATCACTCAAAATGTTGAATCATCTTTTAGAGCTGTTCATTTTTTTCCCCTCACTTTCCTTCTAGATTGAAACAATGGAAGAACTTTACAAGGCAAACACAATCTTTGCCCTCAGTTTCTTCAGCCGTCTGGCAAATACAAGTGCCACCACCCAGAATCTCTTCTTCTCTCCATGGAGCATCTCCTCCGCCATGGCCATGATCTACCTGGGTGCCAGGGGCAACACTGCACACCAGATGGCCAAAGTAAGTTTCTGTTAAAGTTCCAAATTAGAACAGAATGATTCCTGAACTGAATTGCAGAATTGCTCTAATTACATGCCTGAGACATCTTGACTCTAACAAGGTCAGCAATCATCACAAGCCATTACGACACAAGTTCCTTAGATTCAAAGCTATAAAATAGCCAAACCACAAACACCCTCAGTGGTAGATACAGCAGAAAGCGTACCAGAATTTCTTATCCTGCAAGGTTAGAAAGGGTTAATAGTGACAACGTCTTATATTTGATAGTATAATGCTTATATTTTTCAAAGTATTTGCATGCTTTATCTCTATTGGTTTTAAGACAAGTGGCATTTAACATAGTGGGGAGAGTGGCGGTGGGAATGAAGCACCTTTCCCAGGGCTTCTTCTGGTTTCCGCCATCCTAGCTCAGGTTCCTTCCATTCATGTAAAGAATTCCTTCCAGTGGTTTTAAGAGAGTGTCACCAAGGGAAAAAATATCCCAGACCCGTGATCTCTGCACTCTGGGAGATGCACAAAGAGCAGCGTGACTTCAGAGGACCTCAGCCAATATTCTCAACCCCAAGAGTTCATGTCAACAAAGTGGGGCTGACATGCTGGCCAGTCCTCAAAGTCAAGGTGGACAGGGGGTGGGACAGCATTGTGAGGTATTTCTGTTAAGGCCACTGGCTTCCTTCCTTGGTGAAGGAAGCTGACACCAGCTCAGTCAGGGGACCCTTTCACTAAGTCTGGGGCCATGGAAATATGTTGAACTACTTCAACTGTACACGGCAATGGTCCCATGGGATGAATTCAGCACCATTAAAATTCACATGATCCTGTATTTCCTGGGTCAGTGACCAAAGTAATATATAATTAAAATTCTTTCCTATTCCCATATGTACAAACATTAAAATTGAATGCTTTAAGTACAGGCTCTGGTCGCTCACAAGCACGGATTCTGCTTTCAGTCACACCAAAATGCTGCTGGCTACTTCTGAGTTTCCCAGGAGAACTGCACCTGGGTGTGTGTATATAGATAGATGGATATCTCCTTCCAGGTACACGGTGACCCATTTAAGATGGGCCTTGTTTGGAGTGGCTCACAGAGAGTGTTGGCCTATCTCACTGCAGCAGGAAAAGGGATGGGGGTGTCACTCCCTGAGTCTGTGGCAGTTTAAACATCAAGACTTACAACAAAACCCAGTTGCTCACATCTGAGAGCAGAAACATTTTGCAAAACTCCTTCCCTCTATTTTCTTTGCCTTGAAAAAAATAAGTGCAGTGAACTCTATTGAAAACTTTAGAAAACATCAGGGTCTTCGTTTTTTAGATGTAAAGGCATCAGAAGCAATATTTCTTTGAGGACAAATGCCAAATGAAGTGCTCTAGGTATGTAAAGTAAAAAACTTGATTTTGATACGAAAGGAAAATTAACTTATTGGTCACTTGGCACAACACAGCTTTTCTGTGTCTGGCAAGTGCTTTCAGCACATGGGACAAGGGGTTTATATAGTTTTCTTGTAACTGTGCTGCATGGGCAGATTTTAAAATTCAAAGGCAAATTTGGTTAATTCCCTACTAAAAAAAGAGGAGAAGCTCTTTGGTTGGAGGAGGAAGCATGGATTTTGGGGATGGACCTGCCTGTGTTTGGGTGGTGACTTTGCCATTTACCAGGTGTGTGAGGGAAGGTATTTCAACCCTCTGAGCCTCAATTTTCTTATTTTTAAAAGGAGAATGAAAATGCATAACCGGCAAGATGGGTGTGAAGATTAGAGAGAATAGGAGAAGCATGTGGTAGAACTAAAAATTATCAGAGCTGACACTCATAGTGCCCTAGCCAGGCACCTTTCTAAGAACGTTTTATAGTTTACCCACAGAATACAAAATCCTGTGAGGTAGGCGCTCTGATTACCATAGTCCTTTCATAGAAATGAGAAATTTAGGGCAAGAGGAGGCCACACAGTTGGGAATTGATATAGCTGGTAAAGGTGACATAGTTGTAATGGAATAAAGGAATACGTAGACGGGATAAACTCTTACAGAGCGTAGGCGATGTGAGGTCAGCAGGAGTATTTTTATCAGCTCTTCTCTTTAGGGCAAGGCCACGGACCCGCCCAGACCAAGCTGCCTCTCTGGGCAGGGTGCACCCCTCAGCATGGCCCCGGGTCACCTCACATCACCCCCTCCTGCAGGGGCTCTTGCAGTGACTCAGGAGGCCTTTAGTGCTAGCCCCGAGACCCCATCAATTTCCTTAAAAGGGAGGACAACCGGAGAAGCTGTTACATGAAATATTCTTCCCTTACGTGGCGGCAGAGTCAGACCACTTCTTTTCAAAGAGTATTAGGTAAGACTTATAATGTGTGATCTGAAGAGCAGAGAGAGACCCCACAAATCCTAACACCTCTCTTTCCAGCCTAGAAATTCACCACCTGCTGGACAAGCCTGCCTTTCCTTCCTTAGCAGAACGTCTACCGTCGATCCATTTACCAATAAGCTCCTCCTCACCTGGGACCCCATGGGGATGAGACCCAAAGGATGTTGGAGGTGGGAGTGGGTGGGTAGCAGGGCCAGGCTCGGGGGTGCTGAGACTGGCTGAGCCAGGCTGGCAAGGCTGCAGCTGGGGGGAGGGGACTTGAGGCCCCTCCCGGGGCCAGTGTGCACCTGCCACCTTCACTGTTACCTGGATCTGCCACTTACAACATAAAGAGATCCATATTGTCATCTGACCTCTGCCGTTTGCCCCCCACATGGACAGATGTGTGGGATTTCTTTATGTGTAAATAAGGTATGTGCAAATATTTTAGGTGATCCCTGTTAATACTGAGTGACCTGCTTTTATGTTTAAGCTAGCTGTGGCTCGTAGTTTTTGACAGCTTAGAAGTGTGTAATATATAAGGCCACTGAATAGAGAGATACAAGGTTGGGAGTTAACCTTATTGCTTCCTTCAAAATACTGGCATGTTTTCAAGGCAACTTATGGGTTGGGTTATAATTTAGATAATTTAGAGGTTATAAATCATCTCATCATAACAATTTGCTGTCAAAATGGCCAGCATATGAATTAGTATAAAACAGTTCATGCTGAGTCCTGTGAAGGAAATTTCTGCTGACTGACACATGTTACATATGAAGAGCATCTATGCTTGTTGCCATACACAAAGGCAGGAAACGAGACGTAGGACCACTAAGAGGTACTTGATAGCCATTGGTTTAAAAGTTAAGGAATGTAGCAGAAAAATGTACCCAATTCTCTGGAATTCCAATTGTAGGTGCTTCAGTTTAACAAAGTTGGAGACCGCAAAGTCACCCCAGACACCCAAGAGATCTTCACCAGTTGTGAATTCACACAGAAGATCCAGAAGGGCATTTATCCTGATGCTATTTTGCAGGTATCTGATTCATCCATTTCTATTTCTTTTGTATTTTATTTCCAGAATATTCTTGTCTTAAAATCACAATATTAGACAGGGAAGGAGCCTAGTACAACTTCCCTCATTCATAGAAAGAAAACTAAGGCTCACAGTTCTTGAGTAAATATCCTATTCTGATCAGTAAGAGCAGAGCCAGGGTAGAATCCAGACTTCACGACTTCCAGGCCAAGACTATTTCTAAATTCTATCACCCAACTCTGCCATTAGTTGCGTATGTATAATTTATTCTAATGCCATTGTAGAGACTCCTAGAATACACATGCATAGATGCAGATTTCCAGAGTAAGGGGTGACAAGTAATAGAGGAATGGAGAAGGTCAGCCTTGGTGACTTCATGAAAGGTCACTGACCCTCGAATATCCTTTATGTCCTCCCCTTCTATCTCCTATGATCTATCTATCTATCATCTATCTAATCTCTTCAGCTAATCTATCTCACGTAGTCATTTCTTTTCCCAATACTCCATTTCCTTAAACACCAGCTATCCAGCTACATTGTAGGAGCTGGGCGTAGATGCGCTCCTATTGGTAAACAACTTCCACAGTCACACTCCTAAGTTAGGCTATGGGGAGATGCCCCACGTAGCTTTCTTCCTGGGAATGCTGATGCTCTGCCTGTCAGCCAGGGAATTGTGGACTTAGGAGGGGAAGAGGGCCCCTTCAATAGGGAGATTCTGCCAGGTCTGAATGGACAGCTGGCGGTCCATCTGCAGAGCTCTGACCTCTGCTTCACCCAGGCGCTGCTGTGACTAAGCCCTGTGTGTGTCATCGTGCTTACAAACTTCAGGTTGGGGACTGGAATGTCCCTCAATTTCCTGCTTTCTAAAACCCAGATTCGCCACTTCACAGACTACCCCTTAATTATAAAACGGTACTTACAGAGGTTATAAGAACCTTTTAAAGAACATTTCTAAGGCGACATTTTAATATAACAAAAATTGCTTACAGACTTTGTAGTTTAGGAAACTGTAAAAGGAGCCTGACTTTCTTCTAGGATCTTGGTTACTTCACGGTTAAATCCAATCCATAGGCACAGTAAAATCTGAAACAAATAAAAAAATTATCTGATTATCCATATCAAGAGTATTTCCTCAGAGATTCCTCTAAAGTGCCAGAAAAAAGTATACTTTAATACAGCATTTTATTGATGTATTGGAAAAAATACCATTGCTTAAGAAATATCTTGTTTAGGAGTCTTGAGTTATATAAAGAGAATCTCTCCTTTCTGTTTAAGGCACAAGCTGCAGACACAGTCCATTCATCCTTCCGTTCTCTCAGCTCCGCCCTCAACACGTCCACAGGGGAGTATTTATTGGAAAGTGCCAATAAGCTGTTTGGAGAGAAGTCTGCAAGATTCAAGGAAGTAAGTGAAACCTGCGATTTAAATGTCAGGGCCCCAAACTTACAAGGAGGTCAGTTTTAAAGCTGTTCTCTCTGATTCATGCTGAGAGAGTCAGAATCCCACATGGGTTCCCTTAGACTCCCTAAGGCCATTGGACACTATCCAACGCAGCTATCCCTACGCTCCCTCTGTGGGGGCTTTCTCTCCCTGCTGCAAAATTCCCACCTGTGAGCCCTAAGTCAGGAAGAGCACAGCTGATTTCCAGAGCCTCTATCCCCACACCCAACTTCTCCCCTTGTACCCAGTGGTCATAATGCAAAGCGTGCAGGAGAGCAAATAGAATTGGGACTGGAGTTGGGGGTGGAGGTCAAGAGAACACATATAATCAGCCTCCCTAGCCAACCTCCACCCCTACACCTACCTCAGGCTCCCCAGTCTTGACAGGAAGCCTGTAATTTATAATTACACCAAGGCTTGTTCAGTATGTATTCTATGTAAACTTTGTCTTTTTTTTTTTTTTTTTGCTTTAAAGAGATACATGCAGCTCTCCAAGAAATATTACTCTACAGAACCCCAGGCAGTTGACTTCCTAGAATGTGCAGAAGATGCCAGAAAAAAGATTAATTCCTGGGTCAAGACTCAAACCAAAGGTAAAACCAAGGAAATAGTCTCTGCTCTTCTTTCCACTTAGAAAGCTCTTATGTATTTTTTAAAAAACCATCCTTGAACTTAGCCCTTACTCCCCACCTTAGTTATTTTGGTTCATGTAACCTGATTCTTGTTGAGCCACGTGGTGTTTTAAGTGAGAAAAAAATAACTGAGGTCTACTAATAGAAGACATATATTCAGTACTTAAATAATCTGATTTTGGATATTACCTTAGAATAGAATATAAGAGGAAATATCAGTATTGAAATAGTTGTGACTCTGTGTCTACAGTGGACAAAAACAAAGAAAAAAGGCGTGACCTTCAACTGAGTAATTGGTGTGAGAATACTAGCAATGGAAAAAAGAGGGATCATAAAATTTTTACTCTTTCTTCTGTTTCACCATTCAGAGTCAGTATGTTGTCAAGTTCTTTTGGTCCCTGCTTCATCTCTCCTGGATTGTCTAAGCTACTCCTACCTCTGTAACGCATGGCCTTAATTCTTTGTTTTGTTTTTTTTAAATTTTTTTAATTAAAAAAAATTTTTTTAACATCTTCATTGGAGTATAATTGCTTTACAATGGTGTGTTAGTTTCTGCTTTATAACAAAGTGAATCAGTTATACATATACATATGTTTCCATATCTCTTCCCTCTTGCGTCTCCCTCCCTCCCATCCTCCCTATTCCGCCCCTCTAGGTGGTCACAAAGTACCAAGCTGATCTCCCTGTGTTATGCGGCTGCTTCCCACTAGCTAGCCATTTTACATTTGGTAGTGTATATATGTCCATGTCACTCTCTCACTTTCTCACAGCTTACCCTTCCCGCTCCCCATATCATCAAGTCCATTCTCTAGTAGGTCTGTGTCTTTATTCCCATCTTGCCCCTAGGTTCTTTATGACCTTTTTTTTTTTTTTCCCTTAGATTCCCATCCAAAATCCCACTACCTGTTAGTAGTGAAGCTGGGGTTCCCTCTTCTTCTGAGCCTTAGTCTAATTCTGGAATTCTTCAATTGGATGTTTAAAGTGTTTGCTAACTTAATGCAAAAAACGGATTTTCATTTACCTCCTGTGTTTAAAACATTGTTTCAAGCCATAGTGTGGTGTCTTGGTTTCTTAATTACCACAGTGGAAAAAAACACATGAACTAAGTTCTATAGAATTTTAAAAAATTGTTTTGTTTCTCTGAAAATAGTTGATCTACTTTAGTTCTTCATTTCTCGATTTTTAAATGACTGCTCTAAAATATTGACACACCACTGACAAAAATGAAGCAGAGAAAGTGAGGATTAACAGAAGTGAAAGTAAAAAGGGATTGCAAAATTAAAGAGACGCATGAAAGTCTTGCTTTTTTGAGAACAGCAAGAATTTCTCTTCTCTTTAAGCATTTGTGTTGAATGGCTGTAAATCAATCAGTGGGATTGCCAAAATGCCAAGTAGTCATTTGGGCTGATTGTTTCAGAAAATTTTATAATAATTTGAGACAATTTCTCTTGTATTTGTTAGGATCAAATACTAGTTTTTCCATATGCATTACAGAGTTAAATAAAGTCCTAGTAGATTTCTGTGGTAACCAAGAATTTTAATTCCCTGAGGGATATATTGACTAGAAATACTGAATGACTATACTGAAGCTGGTCAGACTACAGTGACCTTTTTGTTCGAGTCCTATATCTGTCAGTAGGAATGGAAGATGCTGGAATTCTGACCAGCTGACAAGCATTGTGACCTTGGGAAGGTTGCTAATCTCTCTTACTATGGTGTTCATCTGTGTAAAATGACAATAATAATACCTACTAGAGTAGTTGTGAGGATTAAATAAAATAATGTATTTAGTGGTTGAAATATTGCAGAGCAGGTATTCACTATAAATGGCCTGTTTCTTAAACCAACTATAAAAAAAAATCGCGCTCAGATGTTATCATTTCTGAGCACCTTCTCTGGCTCCTCACTTGTTTACTCCCTTCTCTGTGTTGTCATAGTTCTCTGCATTATTTAGCTCTCTTATAGAACTTATCACACATTGTTTCCTGACTGATTTAGAATCTCTCTTCCAATATTCTCAGTCCCACCAGGGCAAGCCTTCCTTTCTCACTTCATGATTCTGTGCTATTCCTGGTGTAGGTCTAGCACAACTTCCAAAAAACTGTTTTTGGGTCAATCAATGGGTCAGATGGATAGACTGTCTAGACCAGATCTTGAAGGAGCCCTAGTGACATATGTACTGTGGAAAGGCACTATTATGTTCCTTAAGTGACTCTTTTTCACTCCCATCCGAATTAACTAACTTCATACAACTACAAAACTTTGAGAAACAGTATAAAAGGAACTTAAAAATTTTTTCCAAGTCTGATAGTAATTCTAAACCTTAATTGCAGTACTTCTGCATTTTCTCTTGGATTTTGCAAACCTCAGAAATTTGGTCTCAGTTTTACTTATGATTTAGGTAAATTGAGAGAAAAACTTAAGCTTGAAGATCAACATCTCTGCAGAGTTTGATAAATGTGGATGCTGAGTTTGACGGTGACTCAAAAGTTTCAAGAAATCAGGATAACTTCACAGTTCTTAATCATGAAACCTAAACATATATCGTATTTTCTGTAGGCAAAATCCCAAACTTGTTACCTGAAGGTTCTATAGATGCAGAGACCAAGATGGTCCTGGTGAATGCTGTCTACTTCAAAGGAAATTGGAAAACTCCATTTCAGAAGAAATTAAACGGGCTTTATCCTTTCCGTGTGAACTTGGTACGAGACAATGAGACAGATTTTCTTAACATATATTTTAGGGCCTTTGACAAAATAGAGAAAGAAAAGTTAGGGACCACTCACTGATACTTGTACGTAATTTGCTAGTTATAAGTTACTCACGTTGGATAGTTGATTGACTCTATTCCATTTTTTGATCTGTCAAACTAGATTAATAATAATATCCAACTCAAAATATTGTTGTGAGGATTCAACGAGATTTTGCAGTGTTCTTGGCCCCTAGTAGGTACTCAACGAATGTTTCAGTATTATTATAATTATAATTGTCCATCTTATTACTAATGGGTATAATCTTGAAAAAGCTAAATAGATCAGAGCCACTGTCAGGGTATACAAATAATTTATTTTGTTGATTTTTAGAAACATAGTTCTTCAGCACGAAAGCAGAACCCATTCTTTTATGTCTGATTGTAAATCTTTTGACCTCTTAGTATCTACTTTCATATTTTACTTTTTAATAATTTTAGACTCAGCGCAAAGCAGTACAGATGATGTTCTTGCGCGCACAGCTGAACATCGGGTACATAGAAGACCTGAAGGTCCAGATTCTAGAGCTGCCCTACGCTGGATATGTCAGTATGTTCCTGTTGCTTCCAGATGCAATCGCTGAATGCTCTACTGGCTTGGAGTTGGTAAGGCATTCCAACTTCCATCGTTTTAAACTTCTGGGGCTAAACTTACCTTGGCATATGTCTACAACTTGGGAAATGGTGTGCAGTTTCTCACGGAAATATGTGAATTGGTTGAGAGGAACAGTGCCAGGTCTCACACTTTCATTCAAAGGCTTAAACTTATGTCCTACATACTACTTTCTTGCAAAATTTTTACCAAACTAGTAAATTTTAATATCACCCACGCTATAGTGAAGTTCAAGTCACTGATTGTCAACATTATAAGTTGTTTTCCTTCTCTGCTAAGCCCTCATTGGTTTTGCTTTTGGATTTGTAGCTGGAAAGTGAAATAACTTATGACAAACTCAACAAGTGGCTCAGTGAAGACACCATGGCTGAGGATGATGTGGAGGTGTATGTCCCCCGATTCAAATTAGAAGAGCATTACGAACTCAAGTCCATTCTCAGGACCATGGGCATGGATGATGCCTTCAGCCAGGGCCAAGCCAATTTCTTAGGCATGTCTGAAAAGAATGACCTGTTTCTCTCTGAAGTGTTCCATCAAGCCTCTGTGGACGTGAACGAGGAGGGCACTGAAGCAGCTGCTGGCACTGGGGCCATTATGTCAGGGAGAACTGGCCACGGAGGCCCACAGTTTGTGGCAGACCATCCTTTCCTCTTCTTTGTCATGCACAAGATTACCAACAGCATCCTCTTTTTTGGCAGATTTGCCTCACCCTAAATTGAAAGGTTCCGTTTCTGCACAGGATGTTGTAATGTGAGGTATAAGCCTCAGAATTGCTCTAAGGGCCAAAACTTTAGCAACCTCCTGTACATATTTCTGTTTTTCTGAACAACTTCTATTACACACTGAATATAAATACAGAAGTAGCTTGACATCTGTCAATCAGAACATTACCACCTTATTAATCATTTGGTCTCCTAAAATGGGATGATATCTCATTTAGTTCTACCTTACTCTTAGTTTATTTTACAGCATTACCTTTTACTGTATTATTTATTATTTTATATAATGGCCTTTTATTATTGTTCACTGTCTAGTGTAGCTGATACAGTTACAGAAGCAGGTCATCACTTATTTTTCTTTCTAAGGAAATGCACTTATTTGTTCTTATAATGAAGGACGAGTAGGTGTCCTTCCATACACTTCTGTAATAAAAACCTAGAAGAAAGCATTGAACAACAGAAAAATATAAGTTATGTGCATTTCTAGCATTATGTATCACATAGATGTGTCTGTAACTTATGGAAGGTTGTGAATATATTAAAAATAGACATGTTTCCACACAACCATTTGTTTGTTGTCATTCTGTTAGGTCTTTAGGTCATAAGACCTGTTTATCTTGATTCTCAGGAATCAGGTATCATGGCTCATTTGTGAGAACCAAGAAAAAATAAACAGAATAAAGGAGCCAAAGGAGAAGCTGCTGTATAGCACAGGGAGCTCAGCTCAGTGCTCTGTGATGACCTAGAGGGGTGGGATGGGGGGTGGCAGGGAGGGAGGCTCAAGAGAGAGGGGATATATGTATACATATAGATGATTCACTTTGTTCTACAGCAGAAACTAACACAACATTGTAAAGCAATTATACTCCAATAAAAAAAAAATGACAAAAAAAGGAGCCAAAGGAATAAGCGACCGTTTTGCAAGAAGCTCCAATGTTGGCAGGGGGGATGGAGTCGTGGGAAAAATGGATTAGAGCTGTCTTCTCACAGCAGCAAAAGGTATAGCAATTCAAAAGAATAGTTTGGGTTGGAGTCCTTTGGGGACACCTGTGTTCAAACCTCAAGGACATCAGGAATAAACACCAAGTCTAGTGGTCCAGACATAGAATCAAGGTCGTAATCATTGATTGAGGTGAGCGTTCAGAGGGGTAGAGATGAACTGGACTCAAGAGCAGAAGGGAAACATACAATGGGAAACATTACATAAGTGTGTTTTCCTCAAATAGCACTGAATGCTTTTGAGTGGATCAGAGAAGAACATAATTTAAGTCCTAAGAATGAAGGAAGACCTGAGGTTTAAGGGAGCTGAGCTGGCTGCAGATTCTGGCTGCAGAAGTGTGGCTGGATCCTGGAAATGTATTCCAGGCGTCACCGTCCCTATGATGAAAGCCAGGGATGGGTGACCTACTGGAGCATGGTGGCTAAAAGGTAAGGACATTAGCTTAACTGCATCCAAATCCCAGTCCTAACACTTATGAGTCATTTAACCACAAGCTGGGAAATGATGCTTCTTTATGCTTCAGTTTTCTTTCAGTGTAAGCTAGGGAAAACAATGCTTTTCTCATTAGGTTGCTGTGATGGTAAAATGAATTCATATAGAACAAGCAATTAAAAGAATGCTTAGCATGTACAGTACTTAATAAATACTAGTGATAACGATTATTTTCTTTGTCAGTAATAAAACTGTCTCACTGTCAGCTGGTCAAACATAGAGTCCCAGAAAATTATTCTCATAATTCTTTAAGGCTTGAGTTGTGGATTGTTTCCTCTAAATCAGACGTTCTTGAAAATTAGGGGTTCTTCCTTGCATTCTCCTACTTACTTTTAGATTCATATTTTAAATGTACTTTAATAATTCACTCAGCAATGCAATAAGTAGTAACTTTCTGAATTGTTGTGAGTCTTAAGATATTCATATTTCACCATGATTATTGAATTAGAGCACGAGTATAGAATTCTAGGTTCAAAGCATTCTTCAGCACTTTAAGGGCACAATTTTATCATCTTCCAGCACCAAAGTTGCGGATGGGAAAGTTGATGTCAAGATAATTCTTGCTTCTTGTAGTTTTAATTATTTTATTTTTGTTTTTGATGATGTTCTTGATATTTCATTGCATTAAGAGTATTTTTAAACTGTATTAAAAATTTATCTTGTTCATCAGGAGATGTTTTCCATCTGGAAACTTGTACCTTGGTTCATTTCTGGGAAACTCTCAGCCGTTGCTATGGCCTGAATGTTTGTTCCCCCAACACGTATGTTGAACACTTAATCCCCAATGTGATGGTCTTTGTAGGTGGGGCCTTGGGGAGGTAATTAGTATTAGAATTAGTCATGAGGGTAAGTCCCCGTGATGTAATTAGTGTTCTTACAGGGAAATGAAAAAACAAAAGCTCTCAACCAAGTGGAGACAAGTAGGCAACCATCTGTGAACCAGGAAGACGGCCCTCAGCAAGAACCCGATCACAGAACTGCAGCCCCCAGAACTGTGAAAAATGAATGTTTGTTGTTTAAGCCACTCAGTCAGTGGTGCTCTGTTATGTCAACCCAGACTGAACAAGAAAACCATTATCCACTCAACTCTCTCCGCCCTACTCTATTTACTCTCTTCTTCTGGATTCCTATTTGAATAATATTGATGTACCTAGAGTTCTTTTCTCGGTTCTAAAAGATTTTGAATACCTAATAAATTCATGCAATCTCAACATCAAATATCATGAAAAGACCAGAGCAAAAACTCTCCCTCCCACCCCCGTTGCCCATTCATATAGTTCCTACTCCCCCATCCCTGTTAGTAATATCTGTACATATTGCTAAATATTCATAAGGCAGGCCATAACTAACAACAACAAACAAACAAACAAGCAAAATTATGCTGATATTATTATATTGTTAACTTAGGATACCATTACTCCTTTCTCTTTCCCTGCCCCCTCCAAACAGGCAACAAAATAATGCAAAACCAAAATTTTATCAACATAACAATATATTAATATATAAAGATTTTAAACAAGAGGTAAGTGGAAAGGAATCTGAAGAAGGTTTGTGGGAAAACATGAATAAAACTTAGTCTGTGTCTTTAGAGAAGATGAAACAATTTCTTGGCTGGTTCCCCAGAATCTATATTGATGCATTAAGTGTAACATAAATAACTAGAGCTGTGCGGTGATGCAGCCCAAGTCGCTCTCTGGTGGACCACTGGCAGTCAAGATGGACAGCCCCTCTATCTAGAGCCGCCATATGATATTTCCAGCTAATAATAGTCTGCAAGCATCCTGTGGATAATAACATCTGTTCAGCACATGTCAGGCAGGCACCACGGAATCTGCAGCCACAAGTTGCATCCCCCAGTGAAATTCAAAGCAACATTCTGCTCTGGGTTCCACATCGACATTCAACTAGTAAACTCTGAGCCACTTTACCATGTGTGCCCCATGAAGAGAAAAACAGAAACTGCGTGAAGAAAAAACACACAAATACGTTATTAACAAAGATAATTCTCCTTTCCCTCAGTCCCTTCGGGACTGTGCTCCATTCCCGTCTCTCTCTCTTCACCCCCTTCACCATTCGTCCATGCCCTGCATCCTGTTATAGGCAGTTTTCCCTTTTTAATAAATAAGGAGGAACATTCACAGGGAGAAACGGAAGAGAAGCAGAAAGTGATGAAGCAACATTTGACCCAGTAAACATCGATGTGTCTAAAACATCGATCCAGACCCCATGTCCCTGGGGTGGGGACAGAGGACATGGGACAAGTTGGAGTTGTGCTCAGGGTTCTACACCAACACCCAAATGAGAAGAACAGAAACATTTCTTGGATGCTTCACCTAGTACCTTATGAGCAACTTTAACAGTAAACAGTTCACCAATAATATTCTCCGTTTCCTTGTCCCTTGTTATTCTACTAATTTAAAACTTTCTGTTGCTGTTGAAAAAATAAATCTACTGGGGAAAACCACAAATTGCTGCCAGTTGGCAGACTCGAGGGAACATAAGCCAGGAAAGTGTGAGTTACAATTTGTTAGAATTCCAGTCTGTACATGCAGACAGACATGGAAAATGTGGGTAATTAAGTAATTCAGGCAAAACCCTGTCTATCTCTCTGTCTTTTTATTTGAGCTCCTGGCCAAGATGAAGTTGAAAGGAAGAGTGTATGGGCTTGTGAAAGTGAAGCAGAGGGTGGGACTGAGGAAAGGGTGGTGCTATAAGTTTTGAAAATTATTTCTACAGTTACAGGTCACTTAACTCAGCCACAGTCTCTTACTAAAGGAACCAGTTGCCATTTCTGCTCCCGTGTAAGAAAACAAGGTATTGTAAATAGTTCTTTGTTTTAAAATGTTTGTTTATGTTTTCTTTCTTTGTTGAAGTACCTAGCTAAAGAACAAATTAACAAGACTCCCACAAAACAGAAATAATAGATGAAGGCCAGCCCCCAGGAATTCTGTGCAAGTTTAAGAGATTTAACCCTGAGCTGGTTCAAAGTTGGTACTAGAAAGAGGGCTAAGCGGGAGAGAGCCTTCATTTCCAAAGACGTTAGAAAGATAGTTTTACCGTGAATTGTGAAACTATGAATGGAGTTTTCTCCAGTCACATTTTTGGATTTGCTACCTTTGTATCTGTCAACATAGGTAAAAAGAAATAGGGTATTCTCAGAATTATTGAACCAAAACCCTTCTAACCCTTCAGAAGAGTGGACTTGGCAACATGAATTTGAGCTTAGTCACTAATGTAGGGAACTAATGATTTGACTCTCTACCCTCCCGCCCACACACACCTTCATGTCTTGGCTACCATTCCATGGGCCCTTAGCTTTCTTCTCTTTCGTGGAATAATCTAAGTCACTAACCTTACACTCCATGCTCATCACGAACCCTCCTAGACTATTAATTCCCTCAGAAGTGGCTTTAGGTAAATATAGAAGTGCTGCGGATTCGTGGGGTCATTTTCTGATATGCACAACTCCATCAAGTAAGCAATATCATCAGTATCATCGGAAAGTCAGGAGGCCTTGGATGTCCTCTAATGGAAAAGGGGAAGAGAATCCTTCCCACTCCCTCCTCCAGCTCACCATCATCCCTCTTTTCTTCCTCCTCCTGTTCGTCCTCTTTCGTCACCCAATCCCTCCCTTTTACCATAAAACCTTAAAGACAGTAAGATATAATGACAAAAGCATTTGTATTTAGAGTCCAGAGAACGGGACTGCAACGATAGCTCTGCTGTTAGTTAGCTGTGCATGTTAGTCAGCACATTTAACCTCTCCGGGCCTCAGTTTCCTAGCAGATAAAATGAAGCAATTTGATTAGAGGGATTCCAAGGTTCTTTCCAACTCTGATTTGCGAAGAGTATGTGTATCTTTGATGAGACATATTGATGAGTGATACTACCCCTTTCTTATTTTCATATTTCTTTAGCTAAGCCCCTTTACAGATTGAGATTTTACATATTTTACATATGTATGTATATTTATATGTATGTAAACTGATATATCCATATACCTTCTGAAAATTGCA
Source organism: Balaenoptera musculus (assembly GCF_009873245.2). NCBI lineage: Eukaryota > Metazoa > Chordata > Mammalia > Artiodactyla > Balaenopteridae > Balaenoptera > Balaenoptera musculus. The sequence goes on from NC_045798.1 coordinate 78,135,656, forward strand.
AAAGAGCCGCTCATTCTGAAAAGGGCATAGTTGGCTTCTGATCTAGACATTTATAGTCTTTTCTGAAAAGATCACTGTCGAACCCTTGTATGGATAAATTATTTCATGTAGAATCTCATCCCCAAATTCTGCATCTTTCAGAAAGCACTTTTCACTGCCGGGATAATTTTGCCCAACACTGGCTGACTTAGCACTTCTATACTTTTTTTTTAAAGGCAGGAATTATTTTTCTTGTATGTTCTGGGCTACACCTGATATATTGATGATGATATTAATGAGAGAATTAATGTAGTTGAAGATACCTGGATATTAACTTTCCACAAGAAATTAGCTTTTTCATTAGAGAGAATTATTGTTTTCAGGGATTTGTTACAGGTAACTAAACTTTAGAATAACCGTAAATCATAAGTAGAAAGATAAAAATCTTTGGCCTTAAAATAGTAGGTTCTCCTCTCCTCCCTTCAGAGTGATTATGCTTTGGCCATGGAGCCAAGCATTTTCCATATGAAAGAATTCATGAGTTCTTAAAAGATAAAGCTTAATATACAGGCAGTAAACAAAGCACCATTTGGATGAATATAGCTGTAAAGAAAATAGGGAGGTTATTTCCAGACAGCATTGGATCTGTCAAGGGAAATACTTATACACAAGTTTCGAACATTTTATGAGGGTGTAGAATTGCTACAAGACTAGAGGCTCTTGCTTTTCTTCTTTAATAAAATAATGTTAGCCTAGGATTATCATCAGCTTCTGAAATAGGTGGGAGCTATGACGAGGGATGACTTAGAGGCTGGGAAGCTGTTTGGTTAAGTGTAAGCCTATGACTAGGAGGGATTTCAACAGTATCACTGTTAATCCAAGTCATGATGAAACCAAAACTTTGCCTACACATGCCTCTCCCTTGATGCAACCATTGAACTAGAGAGATCTTCTGGCCTTTCTAAAGTTCTCATTGTAGGTTTCTCTGAGGGACAGGTGATACCAGTGCAAGACCAAGTTCTATACAACATTGGCACTAATGGGAGTTTCTAGGCTTAGGAATTTGGTTTATTTTTAATCATTTAATCAGCTTGAGAAATTATTTGGCTATAAAATGACAATAGATTGAACTCACTACTTCTTTGATAGAGACCCAGTCTAAAAAGACTTAAATGAAAATAGCAGGGTAATTAGACGTGAAATTTAGAAGTTGAATATAATATTTTTAAAAATGAGAAAGCTTGAGTTCCTTTGTTCGTTAAGATTGGTTTCAGAGGGTCTCACGTGAGTGAGAATACAGGCAAGCAAGTCTTGAGTTCTCTACTTCTCTATAAGCATTTCCACTAAACTGTGAAAGATTTCATGTTTAAATAGATTAAAAAAATGGTGGCTAGAGCCCCAACTATAAACACTCTAAACAAGAAATAAACAAGTATTTGTAAGTTTTCATTTTGTGCAAAGTCCTGAGGTGGGTGTTATTGGATACGCAAAGCTGAGTAAGAAAATTTTGCTCTCAAGGAACTTATCCTAGAGTTGAAAAGATATAAATCTATGAAAACAGAACCAGCAGTATGATAAGCTCCAAGCAGGTGGCAAAAGCTATTTTATGGGTCTTTGGTGGAAGACATGCTCCTGTGAACCCCAAAGTTCAGAAAAAGCTTCCAAAGGAAAAGAAGATCTGGAGCAGAGTTGGATTTCAAGAGAATAAAGGAGGATAAAGGAACCAGGATATCATATATCAAGGTGTGAAGGAATAAACAAGGTTAAAAAGTATAAAAATATGGATGAAAGATAAGTGAGAAAAAGTACAAAGTTGAAAAGGGGTATAATTACTCCTCACTTACTGGGTAAAGTCAGTAGGCATGTGGTGCATTGATAAGAGGCACTGGGCTGGTTCCTGTGCCATTTATATCCCGGCATTTTCAACAGGGAGCCGCTAACTGACCAGAATCCGATTGTTCTCTCATGTGAACTAACTCTGAAATTTGAGCCAATTCTCTTAAACTCTCTGGACTTCATTTTTAAAATATTTAAAATAATGTTGGAGTGGAATTTTTCTAAAGTTTATTCAGCTCTTATGAGTGTATATATACATATTATATATATATATATATATATATATATATATATATAATCAGATATATATAATCAGATTGGATAATACATTCTTTTGTCAGTTCAATGAAGGGTAATTAAAAAGATAATTATGTAAGCCAACAAATCCATTTACAAAAGTTAAATAAATGGAAAGGATTATTAACGTGTCCTCTAACTCTGCTTTATTTTTCTTAGATTTTCCCAATGGACTCTCTAGCAAAATCTGTCAACCAATTTGCTCTGGAGCTTAGCAAAAAGCTAGCTGAATCTGCTGAGGGTAAAAATATCTTTTTTTCTCCCTGGGGCATCTCAACCTCCTTGGCCATGGTGTATTTGGGCACCAAAGGCACCACTGCAGCCCAAATGTCCCGGGTGAGTGAGAAAGTTCAACCATCCTCTGTTGCCTTAAAATGAAATGCTTTTCTTGTCTTTTGTTCACTTCTCTCCTGAAATCCAAATAGCCCACGTTTTACAACCACGTCCTCCAAAATAAAAGACGCACTTAAATAAATTTTCTAGACCATAAAAAGAAGTCTGAGAAAGTGAATCAATTTGAAAACTTTTTCTAGGAATACCGTTTAAGAACCTGTGTTCTCTGGCAAAATCAAATGGAGAGATGATAAGGTTATCGAGTTTGGTTCAACACCAAAAACAATTTTGTTTTGATTATTAGAATATTTCAAGAAAGTAATGGCTCATACTTTAAATAATAGAATTAGTCATCATCTTTCTAATCTCAGAAAAATTTGAAGAAAAAAATAGAAAAATCAAGTGAATCCTGTTCCTCAGGCTTTGTTTGGTTGTTACTTTGTTTGGTCCCTGGTTGTCTAGATGAATCTAAAGAGCCCATTAAGAGCATTAAAATAGCAAAACAGGATTATTGTATAAGCAATTATCAACTTGATGTAAGCATCCTCAGATCACAACGAGTGTATGTGTATGTGTGTAGCCTTACATAGCAAAACATATAATCAAATAGCCATATATATGTGTATCTGTATCTATGCATGTGTAAACGTATAAATACATGTGTGTGTTTTAAGTAAAAATAAAAATAGAAGAGAGTAAATTCAGCTCTAAATCATACAACGATTGAAAGGCCAAGTGACAAAATTTCCACCCAAGAAGCTGGCCTCTGTGACAAGTATGGAAATGGGCACAGCCAGCAGTTCTGAATGAGACAGGCAGAATACATATTCTGTCAGTTTGGGTCTAGGATATCCCCCTTATGCTCGTAATTTACAAGATATTGTGTGGTTTAAAAATAGCAACAACAAAATCTTGGTTCACAGAAAAATCCTGGTTCACAGCTAGTTAATAATTGGCTCATTATTAAAAGGTTTAACTATGAATGTGATAGACTTAATCTTAGATAAATGCCAATTTGCTTCCACTCCATACAAACATATTGCTGGGTGTTGCTTACCCTTGTTTTATTTCAATGTCACTTAAATATTAACAGCTTCAGTTTGCAATTGAAACGAATGGGTTGCTTAGGCACCTCCCCTTTTTTTCCCTATGGCAAGTGGTTCCTGTCTGTCACCATGTGTCAGCACAAACTTTGGTAAAATAGACTTTATTTCTTTCTGTAAGCTGGGTCCAGGATGCATGCAGGAGATGGAATTACCGCTTTGTTTTCTCAGGGGAAACACAATGTCCACATCCTTCCTGTGACCTTTCACATGAATTGCTGGGGTGAAGACAATGACTCTATCTCCATATGTCAGATGGTGGTAGGCAGTGAAAACTGAAGCGCTTAAGTAGAAAAAACAACTAAAATTCCTGAGTTTTCCAGATAACTGGGGCAATGGTGGCATTTGCTTAAATTATCTAAGTGATGGCCTCAGTTGAATACCTAGGCTTCTTTTCAAAACAATCATAGATAAAAATGAAACTTGGAAAACATGAGAATTTTACCTCTAAGGCTATCCCAACATTATCCTCAACGTCCTATAAAAAGTATTAAAATAAAGAGACTAACAACTTAAATTCAACTTAAAAATTTATTTAAAAGCAGCTCTTGACTTACTCTTATTAGGTCAGGTAACACACCATTTAAGTCAAATCAGAGCTCCCTTGGTTCATTAATTATATGTTTTGTATCTATAGGAACAAATGGCTTGTAGTTGCTGATGTGTATTCCATATGATTACATCTCTGCAAAGTGCACTCACATATTGCCTTTTTATTGAAATTACAGGTTCTTCAGTTTAGCAGAGACCAGGACAGCAAATCTTGTCCTGACAGTTTTGAAAAGAAAAAGAAAATGGTATGTCTTATATTTCAATATCTATTTGATAATTAAGGAGAAAGCACTTTGGGCACATGTATTTTAGTGGCTAAATTAAGCAACCTTTAATAGGTAACTTTTCTTTAAAATATATGTTAAAATTATGGGAAATTTTTTAGAGTGCAGAATGTCTACACTTTTTGGAAGGGTAATATTCTTTCCCCTTATTTCTTCCTTTCCTTCCCCTTCAAAACTACTCTACTTTCAACATTGTTCTTACTTTTGCAACCTAAGTGTGAAGAAAATGATGTCCCAACAGCTATTACATTCCTGCACTAATAATACTAAAGAGAACATTTTTTTATCTACCATACAATCGATTTTGGCCTTTGTTCATAAACATTAAATCATTTCATTTACTATAAGTTGTTTGTATACATTTAGTTCTTGTTCAACATTTTTATTTGACCAATTTATTTTCTTTTAAAGGAATTCAACGTAGGCAAGGTTGAAGAAATACACTCTAATTTCCAGACACTTATCTCAGAAATCAACAATCCCAGCAATGCTTACATACTTAAAACAGCCAACAGGATCTATGCGGAGAAAACTTATCAATTTCACAATGTAAGTGCAAACATCTTATTTCAAGCTGATGGGAAAGGGTCACATGAGATCAATCAATAAACTCTTTGTACTTTTCTCCAGGGGTCCCAGGGACAATCTTAATGTATATGGAGTATGTGGTCAGCATTTCTGATAAACAATCATTTAGCCTGACCAACGTGTCAAGTTGTAAAGGAAACCAATAACATATTTCAAACCAAATCTGGTGATCAGATCTTTATGCCCAGAATAAAGGGGTACACCCCAGGAACAACCCATGAAGGCTCATAGAAATGTGGTTTATATAATCCCCGGGCCAACATTTGTTTCATGGGAAACAGAGCAAAAGATATAGAATAACTCGATATGGTGAGTCTGAAGGAGCTGAGGGTGGCGTGATCACAGGAGTGTGGCAGGAGACTGTGTCCTCAAGAGCAAAGTTGACTTTGGGATCAGGTAAGTCACTTCACATCTTGACTTCAGACACTTTAAGAAAGATTCTTAACATGGAATTGAATCAACTTCTCTTCTGCTCTGATGGTTGAGACGCCCACAGTGCAGACCATGACTTCATCCTCAGTTCAGATGCAAGGGCTCTTCAGAGGGGTCAACTCCAAACCAAGCCAAGCATTTACTTCTTTCATGTTTGCCCATCACATCCTTTGGCACACTTCAGAAGAAAGCCAGAGGACCCAGGTGCCCAGTGGGTAAGGAGTAAGGAAATTGAATAGGGAGAGGGATAGCAACAGGAAAAGTCAAGCTATCTTGTGATCTCAAGCAGTGCTATCCCTGCCCATACCCAGTGAATTCCGGGGAGCTCAGAACTTGGGCTTTGCTATTACTAAAGGCAAAAAAGCAGCCAAGTGAAGTCTTAAAGGCATCTTTATTACTGGTAGTCTCATGCACTCAGGTTTGATTCATAAGTAGGAGAGATGATTGAGCTGGGTGGGCACTTGGTAAAAAGAAGCACACAGAGATACAAAATGGTACGTCTTTTAAAATATCCACAAGCCCTAGCTGTGCACAGAGAGGTTGATCAGAACCCATGCGTCAAGACAAGGAATAGGTACCTCGAGAACGTTTACGTTTTCTTTTTGCTGGATTATAAATTGTACAGAACGTAGACTTCATAATCTCCAAACCACTGCCTGGAAGCTGAATTAACTCAACACTTTTTAACGGCACACAATCCCTCCATAAAGTAATAAACTGAAGGAATGCCACAGCTGTCCTGGGGAATAAATTATGTTTCAAGGCAGGTGCCCTCCTAAGCAGCAACCTGGGTTATAGCCCACTTAGGATGATGGCCACTGAGGGGCGCGTCCACAGCCCGAAGGAAGAAGCCTGCTTTTTCCCTTAGAACACCTGACGAAACCTTTGACGGGTCTTGGAAATCGGTTTTCATGGCAGCCCATCGTTTCCCTCAGAAGCTCTCCCCAGGCTCTTGGGTGTTTAGAGTTCATAGCTGGCAGCTGGCAGACCCAGGGTTCTCAGTCTGGCTCCATCTCTGCCACAGAAAGCCAAGTACAACTCCCAGTACTCCTTGGCTGGAGTCGCTCCTGGGATTCCTAGAATGGTCCTCCTTTCCATCCCAGCCCCATTCCCCAAGGACGAATAAAAACAGACGAAGATGTGGAGGCTCCAGAGCTGTGGGGGACGGGCCTTCCTTCCATACCTGCGGCTCTGCGTGGCTAGTCCGTGCCCAGCTAAGTTTACACAGGGCTGTGTTTAGTTTTTAACCAAAGCTGGAGTGTGGAAAGATTGAGGGGAGCAATGTGGTGGGAGTTTGCAATTGTCCATCTAGCTGGGTTTGTTGGGGTTTGTTTTTGGATAATCTAAATAGACTTGTTTATCGATTCTGGAAAAATTCTACAAAAGGAGATTTTACCTATATCTTCCAGAAATATATACAAGACATGAAAACATACTTTGGTGCAGAGCCACAGTCTGTGAACTTTATGGGAGCTTCTGACCAAATCAGAAAGGAGATCAACTCTTGGGTTGAAAGCCAGACTGAAGGTAAGTCGTCTCCAAGGTACTCAGCGGTGTGCTTTCTCCAAGTATCGCTTTATTATTTTGAATTTGTGTTATGTGTAAGTATAGGCATTTCTTAAATAGAACTGTGGACACATTCTAAATATTCAAGACATTTGTTTTATTCATGCCCATAATTTTTGATTTATAACTTTTGCAATAAATCTTATCTAAAACAGATAAGACAACCATTTTACCAAGTAGACAAGAAAACGATCAGATTCCACTAATTCCAAGGAGGACTCCAGGGATAAAAGGCAGAAAAATGCAAAAAAGGAATTTTGGAATACTGCTGCACTTGTGGTTTCTAAAGAAAAATAGCTGCTGATGAACAATTAAAATGTGGCAGTAACTGTGCTATATAATCTTAAGTAATTTTCAAAATAGGTCATATATTAGCTTAGAGTATGGGCTGAGCTCTTGTAACAAAGAGACCCAAAATACAATAACTTAATAATAAGATAGAAGTTTATCTCTGACCTAATAGTCACAAGGTAGATAAGCATTCTGTTCCATGAAGCCATCCAGAGACCCAGACTAGTGGGTTAGCTCTGCCATCCTCAAGACATGGCTTTTTTATTTGTCTAAGATGATTCTTACATATGTCGGTTTTACAGTCAGCAGGAAATAGGGAAAATAAAGCCTCTTTGCTTTTAAGGGGATGCCCTGAAACTTTCACACACCAGTTCCACTCATATCCCAAATTTGGATACATGGCACATTTTATGCTCTGGTGACCAACTTGTCCTAGTTTGCCTGGGACTTTCCTGGCTTTAGTATCTGAAGGTGTTTCAGTCCTAGGCAAACCGGGATAGTCGGTTGCCCAGACTTCCTGTAATAAAGGTCTTTAAAATGCAGTTTTTAGCTGGGTAACCACATGCTACCTAAAATTTAAGCATTCTATTTCTAAAAAGGGAATAGTAGAGGGATTCTCATAGGTGATTTAGCAGTTTTTTATTATGACCCTTATTTTAGAAATGAGGAAGCTGAGGCTTTAGAGAAATTGTTACCAAGATCAAATAGTTTAAAGCTTCAGAAATAGGACTGAAATCTAAGTCAGATTAGCTCTGAAGTCTGAACTCATTTCAATATTCCTCGCTGCCTTTTCAATCGATATGTCTGTTGATGGTCCATTATATCTCACAAAGAAATACCAAAGGTGTAATCGCTAATGAATATTAATGATTAAGCCTTCGCTTTGCAGCAACAAACATGGAACGTTTAGGTAATCCCCCTCCCCCCAAACTTCAGAGTTCATTTGTATATTCCTGCCAGATATGCTTGCAGAGGGTCCCACATACTTTAAACTCGACATACTGAAGTCATGTTCAGAACGGCTTATCCACACCTTGTCCTCTCCGTGCACTCATTCTCTAGCCCGGTGGATGGATGGCAACCACACACTTGCCCAGATCAGAAGTCCGAGAGATACTCTAAATTCTCGCCTTTCCTTTGCCTCCTCCTGTGTGTTTCTGAGTTCATCTTTCCTTTCCAATCTCTTCCTCCTCTGCTCTCGGCTTTGTCATTTATCGGTGTTAATGCAATAATCTGTTTCTCATCTTGCTCCCCTCAAATGCAGCCTCCATTCAGCCATCAGAATGACCTCCCTAAAATGTAAATTCGGCCAAGTGGACCACGTGCTCAAAATCCGTCATGGTGCCCCACATCTTACAGGCTGCCTAAACTGACAGGTGGTCCAACAGGACCGTGAAGTCTTGTCTGTCTCTCCACTTCAACTCTTGTCGTTCTCTGACTCAGAGTTGACACTCAGGAATTCTAAGTGGCACAGAGTCCCTGGAACTCCCTGTGCTACCTCATGACCCCATGCATTTGCTCACGTGTCCCTTCAATTCGAAACACGGTCCCCTCCCCTGCCACTCCCAGCCCCTTCATGGCCACTGGATAACATCTCAGGGGTTCCCTCAGGCATAATGTCCTCCCCTGGCTCCCAGGCTGAGCTGAGAGCCTTCCTCGTTGCTCCAAAAGCCCCCTGTGGGAACCTTTACCTTGACACTTACCACGTTGTTATTGAAATTAACTGTTGAAGTCCCTGCCTCCCCCACTAAACTCAAGGACCCCAAACGCAGTAATACTACCTTATTTGAGTTTCTGCTTTGAATCACTAACAGATAACAGCCCTGCTCATGGTAGCTATTCAGAGCAACGTTTATTGAAGTGAATTGAGGAAGTTGGCAGCCCTAAATTCTCAGTTCCTTTTTCACTGAACTAGTGACTCAGAAGCCATGGTGAGGCAAGAGTGACCATTATCCTTAACTTATGCCTGATTTGGATTCATCTAAAAGTAAGTCTGTTTTGAGAACTACAGATTAGCTAGCATTTACAGAAAGAAATTACTTGCACTGTTCCAGCTCACATGAGGACCAAACGTGATTGTATAAGCAAAAGCACATTGTAATATACAACACAAACTCAATGTAGTAGAAGTAGGAGCAAGAATAGTGCTGGAGCTGAACTAAATCTCAGCTCTCAAATTCCTACCCAGGGCCCACTCTGTTCTCTGGAAGACAGGTGGGGACCCTACAGACAGGAAGGCTGGGAGCAAATCATCTGCTATCTTTCGCCCCAGCAAAGCCTTTCTGAGCTGAGTGGAGAGTCATTGTCTGACGCGGCATAAGCTCGGTTTGCATCAGGATCCTTGCCGTGCTTCCCTCGCACAGGCTGACACACTCAAGGAGCATGACAGGATCCCTCTCTCTAGACCAGGGGTCCCCAACCCCCGGGCCTGGGCCTGTTAGGAACCAGGACGCACAGCAGGAGGTGAGCGGTGGGCAGGCGAGCGAAGCTTCATCTGCCGCTGCCCATCGCTCCCCGTCGCTCGCATTACTGCCTGAACCATCCCCCCCCCCCCGCCCATCCCCACACTTCCAGCCCTGGTCCGTGGAAAAACTGTCTTCCACAAAACCGGTCCTTGGTGCCAAAAATGTTGGGAACTGCTGCTCTAGATTATAGAGCTGTCCGGATCTTCCTGTGATGATAGAAATATACCATAAATCCTAGGGCTGCCATAACAAATTACCACAAACTGTGTGGTTTAAACCAATAGAAATATATTCTCTCATAGTTCTGGAAGCTGCAAGTCTGAAGTTAAGGTGTTAGCAGGGCCTTGCTCCCTTGGAAAGCTTCAGGAAAGAAACCGTTCCATGCCTGTCTCCTAGTTGCTGATGGTTATTGGCAATCCTTGGCTTGTAGACACATCTCTCCAATCTCTGCCTCTGCTGAGACATAACTTTCTTCTTTGTCTCTCCTATGTCTCCGTGTTTTCACACTCTGTGTGTCTGTGTCCAAATTTCTCTCCTCTTATAAGGACACCAGTCATTGAATCAGAGCCCACCCTAATCCAGTATGACTTCATTTTAACTTGACTGCATCTGCAAAGACTCTATTTCAAAATAAGAACACATTCACAGGGACTGGAGGCTAGGATTTAACATATCTTTTTGGATGACAAAATTCAGCCCACAAAAGTAATATTCTCACAAAAATTTATAACCTAAATATTATCTTGAGGAAGCTTCAGACAAACTTGAACTGAGAATTGAGCATTCTACAAATTTTTTTCAAAAGTATCAAGGTCATGAAAGACAAAGAATGAATGAGGAACATGAAAGACAAAGAATGAATGAGGAATGAAAGAAAAAGACTAAAGGGGACTAAAAGGAAATGACAACTAAATGCAACTTGAGCTCTTGGATTGATTTCTGGTCCAGGAAAAAAAAGGACTTTATTGGAACAACAGATGAAATTTAAATAGGATCTGTTAAAAATATTCTATCAATACTAACTTCCTGGCTTGGATCATTGGTGGATACAAGATGTTATCATTTAACGGTATTTCGTAATCATCATTTTTATGTATGGCATTTCACCAGGATGTAACTATATCATTTGAAATCTGTCCTTTTGCTCTTTTAGGAAAAATCCTGAATCTCCTACCTGATGATGCTGTGAATTCTGTAACCAGAATGGTTCTGGTAAATGCCGTTTACTTTAAAGGAATTTGGGAACATCAATTCTTGGTCCAAAATACCACAGAAAAGCCTTTCAGAATAAACAAGGTAGGAACCTGTTAATAACCAGTATGAACTTTTACATGGCATTGCAAAGGGAATTCTATTTTAAATGTATTCTCTCTGACTATATGCTCCTGTAAACTACGGCTCTCACTAGGGCAGGGGTGACTGTGCTGAAAAGCCCAGTTCCACCCTACCTGGAAATTCCCCTTTCATTATTTTTTCTCTGAAAATAGACTATTCACGTATTTTATTACTCAGTCCTTGCTGCAACTACGGTAGAGTAGGTAAGGTAGTTATTACATTCATTTCCCAGGTTAGAAATGCAGCATGGTTAAGTGACTAGAGCCATGCTTAAGTTAGAAGGCTACCAGGACCATAACCCCAAACTCTTCACTTACTAGTTCTATTCTTGTCCTATTAAGCCAGTACTACCGTATACCAAACTCTTACCCTTCCATAAGAAAAAGAAATAAAAATTTTAAAATCTTATTTCTTTAGTTAACATTTCCTTCTGTGTTAGGGCACAGCACACTTGTTTTTGATTACTTCAGCAACGAGGGAGACTAATGGAAGCTGACAGATACACCTAAGGGCTGGAATGTGGCTGGGTCTTGGGACTTGAGTGGAAACAAGGATTCAAGTGTTGTCAGGATTCTTTCTCTATCTTTCCAACTTTGTTTCTCCCATCATTCTTCTCTCAGACTGAGGTCTAACTTCCTCTGCGTCCCGGTCCACAAAGGCAGAACATGGCTACCCACATCTCCTCCATTCTACAGACCAGTCTGATAGGTCTCATTCCAAATTCCTAGGACAGGAACCGATTGGCCAAAGATTGTTAACATTTTTTAGTCCTGGGGTGGATCATCTCACATAAACAGTGCTGTTGAGGACCTACTGCTGTAACCATATGGTTGTGTGCAATAGGCGGTTTTCAGATAATCAGTGGGGTAAGGATGGGGAAGGAACTGAACATATAACCCAATAGGCTAAGTAGAAATGAGCTGGATAGTTACTTGGCTTAATATATTCACCAGGAGTTTTCAGATGCAAGTGATAGAAAAGCATTCCAAACTAGCTCCAGTAAAATGGGCATTGTGTTAGCATTAGCTTAGGCAACTAAGAAGAACTGGGAAGTCTGGGAGTGGGATCTTTGAATCTCAAACATAATCCATTTTCTCTGCCCCACCCCTGACCCCTCCTTTTTGCCTTCATTCTCTAATACTAAAGATGGAATTTATCCATATGACCAGGGAATATGACAGCCCCATATTCTAGCTTCACAGCCCATAGACAAAGTCTTAGCTGCCAGCTCTAACAGAACGCTCCCAAACAGCACTCTGGTTGGTGCCATTCATACGCTTATCCTTGAGACAATCACTGTATCACAGAGTATCCTGAATGAATAGCCCTGGTCACATGGCCACTACCTTAGCAGAACAGTAGGATTTTGTGATGGACATTTAGCTCCACATAGAATGGATAAATAACATACGTCTACAATGTCTGAATTGCAGGGTTTTGCTTTTTTTTCACCATTGGCTTTACTAAAAATTCATAATGTCATGTATCTACCGTTACAGTATCATACAGAATGCTTTCATTGTCCTAAAAATGCCCTGTGCTCCAAACTTTCATCCCTCCCTCTAAATCCCTGGCAACCACTGATCTTTTTACGGTCTCTATAGTTTTGCCTTTTTCAGAATGCCGTATAATCAGAATTGCATAGTATGTAGCCTTTTCAGACTCTCTTCTTCCACTTAGCGATATGTATTTCAAGTTCCTCCATGCCTTTTTATGGCTTGATAGATCATTTCACTTTATTGCAGAATACTATTCCATTGTATGGATGTAGCAGTTTGTTTATCCATTCACCTTACTGAAGGGCATTTTGGTTGCTTCCAGTCTTTAGCAATTATGACTAAAGCTGCTATAAACATTTGTGTGCAAGATTTTGTGTGGACACGTTTTAAACTCATTTTGGTAATTACCCAGGAGCACAGTTGCTGGATCACATGGTAAGACTGTATTTAGCTTTAAAGAAACCACCGTACTGTCATCCAATGTGGCTTCCATTTTGCATTCTCACTGGCAGAGAATGTCAGTTCCACCCTCGTTAGAAGTTTATGTTATCAGTGTCCTGAACTTTTAGCCATTCTATTAGATCTGTAGTGGTATCTTCACTGTTTTAATTTGCAATTCCCTAAGGACATAAGATTGAACATCTTTTCATATGCTGTACCTCTGCCTTTGGTGAGGTATCAGTTCAGATCTTTCACCTGTTTTTAAAATTGGGTTCTTTGCCTTATAATTGTTGAGTTTTAAGAGTTCTTCTCAAATTTTGGATACCGGTCCTTTATCAATTATGTGTTTTGAAACTCTTATCTCCTAGTTTATTGCTTGTCTTTTCATTCTCTTAGTGAATTTCGGTTTTATGATACTAAAATACCCTCACACAAAAACACAAAACACAAATGTTTGTGTGTGAAATGCACCTTACTCAGTTTCTGAATCACTGGCATTTACATAGTTTGCATAAGACTCAGAATTCTAAGTGTTTGGTAGAATCCAGCTTGCCATGATTTATAGAGGATGCCATAACAGTGTCAGAGAAAGAAACTCCCACATCATTTATCGATGATGTTATCCAGTAGAACACATATTTCCAGAAAACAAGGTTTGAATAGTTTTATTCAGCATTTAGCGGAGGATCACTAGCTTTGCCAGTGTCCCAGACTACTGGGAACCAATGATGCTAAAGAATTAACGATTTGGTGGAACACCTCCCTAGTGATTTTGCTACGTATATTCTACAGACTACAAGCAAACCAGTGCAAATGATGTCCACGAAAGAAAAACTTCAAGTATTTTACATAAAAAAGCCACAAGCCAAAGGCCTTCAACTCTTCTATGAGAGCCATGACCTCAGCCTACTCATACTACTGCCGGAAGACAGCAGTGGGCTGGATCAGGTAAAGGGATCAGCCTATTCATCCCTACCTTCTTTCCTCTCCCCTTTGGTAACAAGTTTGTTTTCTATATCTGTGAGTCTGTGTCTGTTTTGCATATACATTTATTTGTATGGAAAAAAACTTTAAAAAAAGACATCAGTCTGTCTGACATGAAGAGGGTTCTAGTGTTTATCCCTCCTGGGAAAAACATAAAGACATGATCTCCCAGTTCTTTAATTTCTGCAGAGGAAGGCAACCAACGTACCTTGAGCCCTAGGTACTGTATTTATACATCATTTAAGCTTTACAAAACTTTGTCAGGTTGATATTACTATCCCTCAGGAAGGTTAAGTAATCTATAGACACCTTTAGCATAGGGTAGTCACACAAACAACCACACAAACAACAGATAGAGATATTTATTGTCAGTCACAAAGCTGTGTGGATTGATCATAACAATCTTTCAGTTAATATAGGTCTTTCTTCTCCTTCTGGTAGGACTTACCTAATTAATTTTTTAATCACTTGCATTAATCTAGCCTTAGACATATGTTTAAAAATATTAAATGGATTCTAAAACAGTTTTTAAAAAACATTTTTTATCAAGTTAACACTCTTCAGGAGATAAAGTCTGTATCAGTGCATCTTCAAGTATTACTTAAGTTGTTCATCTGTTAAACTTCTCTTAAGCCTGACTTTGGTCTGACCACATTTCTGAGCAATTCGCATGTCTAAACTGAACACTAGTTTCTCATGCAATAAGTGTTCTGTCGTTCTTTACACTGTGCCTAATTTCTCGTGTGCCAGATTCTTTATGTTTCCACCACCCTACTAGTGTGTAGAAAGATTTCTAAATAGTGTCATAAAATTTGTGAAACTGGAGAGGATGGTAGAAATAAGACCAAGTGTGAATACTAAACTATTAGAGTTACACCCTTAAAAGATAAGCCTTTCTTTTTAAAAGTGCAGGTTCCTGACCTGAAGATATTGTCACTTACTGCACATAATTTACAAATATGTCACTGATAGCAATACTTGGATCTAGAAAACTCTTAAAGTAGCAAAAGCATGTGCTTTGAAACAAACATGTTATTTAAAAATTCAAACATTGTTTATCATATATATGTACGCATATGTGTATATAATATATATTTATTGTTTAAAAAATTTTAAATATAAAGAAGAGAAAAAGCACCCTCAAAACTACTATTTAAAATGTCATTACTCTTGGGACTTCCCTGGTGGTCCAGTGGTTAAGGCTCTGTGCTTCTAGTGTAGAGAGCGTGGGTTTGATCCCTGATCGGGGAGCTAAGATCCCACATGCCAAGCAGCGCGGCCAAAAGATTTAAAAAAAAAAGTTATTACTCTTAAGATTGGAGGATTTTCCTTTTTTGTTTTTCTTTCCTTTTCTTTTCATAGTTTATAGTTACTAGTTTCATATTGGCGTGATTATAGACTATAGACATTTTATTTCAGATTTTGTTTTCAAGGAATTGTCTACTATGTTAATAAAACTAAAGTTTTTTTTGTGCCCTGGCATACAACATGTCCTAGAGTATATGCTTTTGTGTTGACAACACCTAAGCGTATATTTATATTGATGTATTTGCATGTGTAGTTGATGTCTTGCATATTATCATAGAAGTACTTCCATTCGGATCAAGGTCTAATCTAGAAAACCTATATCCTGAGAACTATTAATCTGCAAAATGATTATGTCAAGGATGTGTGGAGGATCTCATGATAAACAAAGAATTTCCAAATGTGTGTGTTTTGCTACCTTTGGTAATAGGAGTGACTATAATTCATTTACGTAATATCTAAAGGTCTCACTCAACGAATAGTTCTCACTCCACTTTGAAATTACTGACTCTTTCTTCCTTGGCTCCAAACTGTAGCTGGAAAAAGCCATCACCTATGAGAAGTTGAGTGAGTGGACCAGCACAGACATGATGGAGTTGTGTGACGTGCAGCTGCATCTTCCCAAGTTCAAGCTGGAAGAGACGTATGATCTCCAGTCAACCCTGAGCAGTATGGGGATGAGCGATGCCTTTAACCAGAGCAAAGCAGATTTCTCAGGAATGTCTACGGAGGGAAACCTATTTTTGTCCAATGTTTTCCATAAGTCTTTTGTGGAAATAAATGAACAAGGTACAGAGTCCGCATCTGGTACTGCAAGTGAGGTGAGTGTTCGAATTAGTCTCCCCTCCATTGAATTCAATGCAGACCACCCGTTCCTCTTCTTCATCAGGCACAACAAAACCAATAGCATTCTATTTTACGGGAGATTCTGCTCCCCTTAAACCCTGCATCTCTCTCATCAAACAAGAGCATCTTACAGTGTGAAAAATAAACATATGATGGAAAAACACAATGATAATAAAAACCAGTTTATAGCCTGGCTCTTTTTAACATACAAATATTAGCAAAATTATCTTGAAATAATATATTCTAGCGATCCTATCATGCCTATATAGCTAGAGAGAATGGCAAATTTAACTTCTTTAACTTTTTTTTTTGCTTTCTGACATTCAGTTTTATTATTATTTTTTACATCTTTATTGCAGTATAAATGCTTTACAACGTTGTGTTAGTTTCTGCTGTACAACAAAGTGAATCAGCTATAGGTATACATATATTCCCATATCCCCTCCCTCTTGAGCCACCCTCCCACCCTCCCTACCCAACCCCTCTAGGTGGTCACAAAGCACCGAGCTAATCTCCCTGTGCTAAGCAGCTGCTTCCCACTAGCTATCCATTTTACATTTGGTAGTGTATGTATGTAAATGCTACTCCCTCACTTCATCCCAGCTTCCCTTTCCCCGCCTGTGTCCTCAAGTCTGTTCTCTACGTTTGCATCTTTATTCCTGCCCTGCCACTAGGTTCATCAGTACTGTTTTTTAGATTCCATATATATGTGTTAGCATACGGTATTTGTTTTTCTCTTTCTGACTTACTTCACTCTGTATGACAGATTCTAGGTCCATCCACCTCATTACAAATAATTCAATTTTGTTCCTTTTTTATGGCTGAGTAATATTCCATTGTATATATGTGCCACATCTTCTTTACTCATTCATCTGTCTATGGACATTTAGGTTTAACATTTTATCTTAATGTGACTTTTATTTACATTTCAGAAATTCGGTTATTCAATTGAATGCCTTAAAAGGCTTGAACTACCTGGTCACTATTTTCATTGTCACTTATTTTCACATGCATCATTTAGTGAAGAAAAAAATCTTTATAGAGGTGATATATTGATAAACGAGAATTTTCTCAAGACTATTACTCTGGTGGTTCATAAATTACCACTGTAAAATTAAATCCCCCTTTTCTGCTATTTTAAAAATACTTATGTTGACATTAATGGAAAAACTGGTGAAATCCAATGAAATCTGGAGTTTAGTTAATAGTAATGTACCAACGTTGGCTTCTTAGTTTTAAAAAAATGTTCCACTGTAATATTAGAAGCTAGCATTAGAGGAAACTGTGTCAGAAGTATATGGGAATTCCCTGTTTTATCTTTGTAACTTTCCTGTGAATTTAAAATTATTCCAAAATAAAAATTTTATTGGAAAGAATTATTACGTGTGTAAGTTGTCACATTAACATCCTTGCTTTTAAAAATCATAAGCTAGAAGAGTAAATTTCCAATTTATATAAATGTGTATTGTCAGTTATAAGAAGATATCCTTAGTAAAACTTTATCTCCATAAAATTGGTTGTGTTTTTCTAATTTCTATTAAAAATGCTCTTACACAATGTCTCATTGGTAGTCTCATCAACTGTTATTCTAATTTTAGAGATTAAGTCTATCATTCTAGGCTGCTTTTTCCATTTTAATCTACTAAGTGAAAGATATGATCTGATATGGATCTGACATGAATGGTGTATAAACTAGTACAAGAAAATGTATTTTCTGCATTAAATCTTGGTTTGGTATCATAGAATAAAAAAAAAAAAAAAGATTCTATGCTTTAGCTCCAAAGATAGGAAATTGTAATATATATGACAATTTATCATATCATTATAAAACATTTTCCCTTTATCCATAATACCTCACATTAAGTAACAATGAAAGAAATCCCCTGTGTCTGTGTTCTACTAAATTAAAAGTCCTTAAGTGTTATGTATCATGTGGACTCATAAGAAAAGTAGGTAACAAGTGAACGGGGAGCATGGAAACCAAGCCAAGATAAAGGAAGAGCAGAGTAACTCTGTGTCAGAGGCTGTCAATCAGAAAATATTAAACACAGTATTTTTCAAACAAACAAAAGAGGAAAAAGGATGATACTAGAAACTTCAGGTTAGTAAGATGCATTCAGGCAGTCATTCATTTAAAAAATGTTTGCTGAGCATCTACACTGTATCAGTTGATATTCGGGGCATGAAGACTACATTTCTTTTTTTTTTTTAAGGATTTATTGTATTTTATTTATTTATTTTCTCCAATTTTTTTTCTATTTCAGTATCACTCCTTTTCCTCTTCTTTTCTTTATGTTATTATTGTCCTACAACTATACATCTTTATGAATTATAAGCCCATGAACAGTTTCATAATTATTGCTTTATGCAGCTATCTTTTAAATCACATAGAAGGAAAAGTTACTAACAAGGATAAACTTATGCTGTCTTTTATACATATTTACCTACGTAGCTACTCTTACTGGTGTGCTTTGTTTCTCTGTGAGAATTAGAGTTACTGGAAGACTACACTTCTGAACAAAAACAGACCCTGGTCCCCAGTCTCTTGGAGTCATGGAGCTTACAAACTCGTGGGAGAAACAGACTCAAAGTGGATGTTAGTGCAAGGAATGATTGCAGAATAAACTGCAGTCATCTTGGAGACACATGTACCTGTGTGTGCGCATGCGTATCAGGCTTTTTCAATAATGAGGCTTAAAGTATTTGCTGATGATATTTGTGTTCTCCCCTTAGTGCAAATGTATACAGCCTATCTTTTTAGAAGGATAACAGACCTTAGAACAATAGATAATAATCACGGTCTGTTAATCTCCTTTGTTCCCAGGGAAAACAAAACTATTAAAAAAAACTTGACTGTGAATGGAAGGACGGAAAAGCAGGGCAGTAGCTACAGAGCAGAGAAGCGAGGAAGTTGTGGGGCTTTGTGTTTATTTGTTTGTGTTAATATGGGAGATGCTGAGTATATTTATGAGATAAGAAGACTCCAAAGAAGTAAAAGAGATTAAAGTTACAGGAGATGACTAATGGAACCATGTCCTAGAGAAGAAAGAAGTCTACTTTCCTTGAAACAGAAGGGGTAGAGATATGGTAGGCCCAGTGAAGGGGACCACGGGCCACCCCTCCGTTATTGGGTGTAAAGAGGAAAGATATTCCCTTCGCCACTATCTGTCAGAGACCAGGAGAACTAATCCCTATGTGATCTTTAGCCCATTCATGTTTAGTTAATGATGTGTCAGGGCTGTGGTTCCTTTAAGCTTTTCCAGAGTAAGAACTCTCTGAAAAGTAGGGACCCAATGTAAACCTGAGATGGCAAGGATACTCGTCAAAATTGTTCTGTGATGCTCTAGACTGGAGGGTCTCCATTTATCTCTGACTCCTAATTAGCCTTCTCAGTTCCCCTCTAGAAGCTGAACTGCACAGACTTCTGGGTCAGGGATAGTTACTTGGATTTGAACTTCAACTTGGCTCTTTGAACCTGTGCACAGGCACTAGACCCACTGTTTCATAATGCAGAGGCTTGAGAGTTGCGTCCTCATGTGTCTGCTTTGGGCAAGGTATTGCAAAGGATGCGTGCTACCAGATGGTGTTACTGTGATTAAAAACAGCAACCTAGAACATTAAAAAGTAGAACTTTTACAATATTTTTTAATAAGCAGTGTAGCAACCATCGATAGCTTTTGAAAAACAATGAGGCTTGTTTATTATTTCATACCAAAGTACTTTAAAAAAGAGGTTAATTACTTACATATTTTTTTTAAAGTCTGGTGCTCCAAATGTGCTGAACTTTTCTGTGATCATAAATGGCTTATTAGTAGTAGAAAATCTAGCAAGTATTCTTCAAAATAAACAGTCGATTGCCTTTAGGTAAAGGTACATCTTACCTATGAATGAGAAATCAACTGCTTTTGAAAGAGTGTAGAGTGATTATTTTGAGAACATCTATATGGATATTTTCCATTATATGATTTTATTGCTAAAAAGATATTAACAATTTCATATTTGGGCACTTAAAAACTTGGAAATATAATTTTCTAAACTTCATTAAAATCTTACACAAAGAAAAGATTTGGTGGGCTTCAAACTGTCAAAAATATTTAAAATATGACGGTTTAAAAATTTTGGTTTGCAAGAACAAATGATTTTCAAGAGGATAAAGAGATTTTTACCAGTTAGATTTTAACCAGAAATCTTTGCATAATTAGCATGTGGATGAAAATCAAATGTCCAGGTTTAGTAAGTACAGCTAATGATGCCTTTATTCCATTTTTAAATCAACCCATTTCCTGAGAAGACTTTTCTTATGATAGCTATCAATCCAAGTTTAGAAATAAACTGAACTTAAAACCAGGCCTTCAAATTACTGTATTTCAAAGCTTTAAACTAAGATTAAAACAGGCAAACATATATTCAATTACATTGATCTCATTAAATTTTAAAATAATTTTTGTAAGCACAAAAATGTACTTCTAATCAAAAAGTGTTTTTCTTATCTTTAAAATTTTTGTTTACGTGTTTTATAGCGTGCATAATATATTAGTATTTAGCATAAAGCACATGTAAATTCGATACTGGAGATGCATGCTCAAAAATTGTTTTGATGGGACGTCCTACCAGAACAGTTTGGAAACCACTGGCTTTAGGAAGCTTTAACCTCTGGTTTTGCTTTTAGTTAATTTTCAAAGTGGAGTTCCGATTCTGAAACTGCTCTTGCATACACGCGTACTAACCCAGGAAAACAAACCAATCCCCCAATTGGCTAAGTCTTCCCCAAACACCCTCAGGGGGCGGGTGACTTGCCTCCCCCGCCAAGCCGTCTGCTCTCAGCCGGGGCAGGAGGGGGCGCGCGAGGCTCAGCCTCCGTCCGGGGTCCAGCCTGGGGATGCGGAGTCAGAGACGGCACAGGCCAGCGCCACCTCCCGGTGCTCTGAGTCACCGCCGGAAGCCGGCCCGAAAGCAAAGCGGGCGTGAAGCGTCCACCAAGCCGGAACAGCAGCGGCCGCAGCAGTAGAAGCGGCAGCAACAGCTGGAATCTCCCAGGTACCGGGGCTGGGAGGGCTCCCGAGCCCTCAGGTTCCCACGGCGGCCGCCTCTAGCCTAGAGTTCCTGCGGAGAGAGGACGGGGGCGAGGAGGGGAGGAAGGGAGGCCAGAGGCAGACGCAGGGGTTGGGAAAGGAGGAGGAGAGGACTAGGGGAACGACGGCAGGAGGTATCCGGGCAGGAGAGCTGCGGGGCTGGGGTCGCCCTGGCCCCCCCGTACCCTGGGCCCCCGGCCCGCTTGGTCTGGGGCTCGAAGGTGAGTCTCCCAGGACGGGGCTCCGAGACCCGAGCGCAGGTGCGCGGTGCGCAGACCCGCCCTGGGTCAGAGGGTGGTCTCCGGAGTGGAAGGGCCACCCGGCCTGCTGCCGCCGCTGCGCTGCGATTTGCCGGCAGTGAGGGCGCGGCCGGTGCCCCGAGCCTGGGCGGCGGTTCCCGGAGATGGAAGGGCGGAAGCTTTGGGGAGAGCGAGTGGGAGGAGCGCAGGGCGCAGCGGGAAGACTGTGGCGCCCACGGCCTCCTCGCCTGGAGTTTGCATGGAGCCTTAGGCAAGTTCCCAGAGGTGCTGGGTCAATGCCACCCGCAGCACAAGCCCCTGTCCCCTCTGCGATCCAGCTTATTGCGCGTACCTCCCTCCCCTCCCCTCCCCTCTTCTCGTTCTCCTCCACTTCCTCCTCCTTCTCATTCTTTTTCTTCTTCTCTCTCAGTTCCTCCCTCCCTTCCTTTTTTCTTTCTGTATTTCTTCCATTCTTTTTCTTTTTTTTTCTTTAACATCTTTCATCTGTTCTTCTTTATGGGCTGCTTTCCCTCAATGTGAAACAAACAGAAGCTTTCTCCCCGTCTCCCCTCCTCTGCAGCCACAGTAGTTAACTGAATCGATTCCACACTGCCCCGATACTACTCAGCCGTCTAGCTCCGGCTCCCACCCCTTGCTGAGGGCTTTCAGGCCCAGACTGGCTCCCCTCCGCCTCTCCAGCCTGGGTGTTACCTTCCTGTCCTCCTCCAGCCCTCCCCACTTCCCCGGCCCCTCACACACTCCCCGTTCTCCCAGGACATCCGGATTATTGGGTCTCGGTCTCTCGTCTTTTTCCTCTCACTACCTGCAAAAATTGGAAATTCTCCGGAACGAGGTGGATTTTTTTTTCTCTTCTGCCTCCTCATGTACATTCTGAGTAATTTCATCCATTCCCCTAGAAGCTCCTGGAATCAGGATGCTGATGGCTCCCAGTGCTCGCTGGAGAACTTCTCAGCTTGAGTCCCCTACCTATGTTGACAAACGTCCCTCAGCTGTCTTTGTTACAGGATCCCTTGGGATGGAATGTTCCACTCATCTCACATGGAACAGATGGAACGCAGCGCCTTCCCCACCCCAAGCTGGCTCCTCACATAGCTTCCTGCGGTTCCTGGCGCACCCTGAGGGCGGGTTAGCTACAACCTCCGCATAATCCTTGATGCCCCTGCTCCTTATCCGAGTGTGATCAGTCACCCAGCCTGGCAGTTCCACCTTCTAGTCTTCAGTGCAGAAATTTTCTCTGTAGTAGGCAGCCCCTGGGCTATGGCAGTGGTCTACCGGCAGGGTCCACAGCCTTTTTCCCCACCAAATGGTGAGACACAATATTTTTCTAAGACTTAGGTATAGCATTTGTTTGAAAACCGTGCCTGGCTTTCCAGACCGTAGCTCAAGTCCAAACCTTTAAACCTGACGTGAGGGGCCCCTCCTGTCTCAGGCATCAGTTCTCTCACAGGAACACGCACACACCCACTCCCCTGGGCCCCGCACAAACCATGGCCTTCCTCTACATTCTTTGTACCTGCCTATCCCGCAGCCACAGCCCTCACATTCACCCCTCTCTTTCACCACCTTCCAGAGTTCCTGCCCAGTCCTGTGTCCCTTCTCCCGAACTCCTAGAGAGAATTCATCCTGCTTTACTGTGGGCTTCCTTAGCCCTTTGTCAGTTGTCTTGGCATGGAGTGCACAGCCAGCTTGAAGCCATCTCCCCAAGGGTGGGAGCTCCCAGTCAGGAATTATGGCATTTGTGTTTTATAGTTTTTTCTTCAAAATCATATAAGGACAGTTGGACATAAGTGCTCTTTGAACAGATTCACTTTGGGATGTGAGTATGGGATGGGGGAGTGGAGCAGGGAGACGACAGGCATTCAAGGCCCCCAGGAGAGAATGATGCTGAATACAGTCGGCCCTCCCCTCTATCACTGGTTCTGCACCTGCAAATTCAACCCAAAGCAGATGGAAAGTATTTGAAAAAAATTCTAGAAAGTTCCAAAAAGCAAAACTTGAATTTGCACCCTCTGGCAACTATTTACATAGCATTTACATTGTATTAGGGATTATAAGTAATCTAGAGCTGATTTAAAGTATACAAGAGGATGTGTGTAGGTTATGAGCAAATACTATACCATTTTATATAAGGGACTTGAGCATCCTTGGATTTTGGTATCCACGGGGGTCCTGAAACCAATCCCCCATGGATACTGAGGGACAACTACTTGGAAGCAGAAGGCTTGCTTTTGTGGCTAAATCTGTCAGTTTTTTCTGAGACCTGAGGACAGTATTTAATTGTTCTGACCCTGTTTGTTCATCTGTAAAAGGAAAACGAGTTTAATGCCAATCCATTTTACTGGCTGGAAATAAAATCTTTTCACTGGTGTGAGCTGGGGGCGCATCTGAGAGGTGCACTGGTGTGTGTGTGCGACGGTGTGTCAGTGCTGGGGGGCGAGATGCTGATGGGAAGCACTCTGCTGCTGACCAGCACCTGGATGTTGAAAAGGAATGGAGGTGCGGAAATGAGATGAAGAAAGCGGCAATATGGAAGAAACCAGAAATAGACATTTACAATTAAGAGCAGTTACAGTGTAAAGAGGAAATTGATGTGATATTCCAGTTCATTCCTTTGCCTTTTCAGATTGGACAACTACACACACACACACACACACACACACACACACACACACACTCTCACACTCACCAGCCCAAGCTTATGTCTGCTTCACCCTGGCTCCTGTAAAACAAAGAATGTTGCCCGCCATCCGGTTCTACAAGGATCAAGTCATTAGCCATTGCAGTCGCTGACCTACAGTGCACGCTGAAAGGAATTCAGGATGAAAAACAGGATGAGACACTCTGTGCTTTGGGAAAACAGCCTCCTTAGAGAGAGGTATCGCAGGAAAAAATTTTAATGAACCCAGATTCTTGCATCTTCCCCTACATAGGACAGCACTAAAATCACTAACTGAGATACCTGGTCCTCGTGACTAGCAGTGACCTTTTACTGATATGTATGTCTGACTGCGTGCATTCCCTAGCCAAAATCATGCTTCTCCGCCTACCTCCTCAGAGCTCTCTGAGAGGCTGTCTCCCAGCCTATAGTCCTCAGTAAGACCCCCGAATAAAACTTAGCTCACAACTTAATCTCACGTTGTGCATTTTTTTATTTCAGTCCACAGGTCAAAACTCTTATGCTCACGTAAGATCAAATCCAAATGTATTCCTGTCTTTCATCTCCAGTTTACCTAATTCTTTCCTTCTTTGAGTCTCTTTGGTGCCACCTTCTGGTAGGCACAGTGCTATCAAGTTTGAATATCCCTCCTGGCTCCTAGGTTTTTATTTTCCGAAACATCCTCAAGTGTAAGGTGAGGAAATGTGGGGTGAGAAGTGGCCTGGAGGCAGGCTGAGCCTCGCTCTGCGGTGGGACTTGCCCGCTGCAGACACATCAGCCTTCTGACCCTTGCAGCCCTCGGGTTCAAGCCCTGCAGCTGACGGCTCTGGAGGGACTTACTGAAGTGAGGGCACTGAGGAACTTAACACTGTGTCCTCTATTAAATGACCTATTACGTATAGAGCACTGTTGTCAAACTGTGCCATTGTATTTTCTTGGTTGACGTTTTAATACATTTTTTTCAAACTTTAAAGAATGGGTTTTGGGCTGTTATTTTATATTTAGTGTGTGAACTTCACACCCTTTTTTTTTTTTTTTTTTCCCACCACCCTTTTTTTTTCTTTTAAACCAGAGACATCTCCTCTTGAAAAAAAATATCTTAGAAGGAAGCTTCAAAGGAACCATTCAACAGTGAAGCGGCTCCGGTTAAAACAGGTGTGTTCCCCACCCACTTTCCCCTCCTGCCCTTGCGGCCCAGAAGACCCACCCCCTCCAAGTCTAAATGAAATATACTTTCAAGATGCTGCAGGAGGCCCTTTAGTCCACTGGGGAATGAGAGAAGGACCAGAGGATGGCCCATCTGTTTATAAAAATGAGCACATGGGGCTTCCCTGGTGGCGCAGTCATTGAGAATCTGCCTGCCAATACAGGGGACACGGGTTCGAGCCCTGGTCTGGGAAGATACCACATGCCGTGGAGCAACTAGGCCCGTGAGCCACAACTACTGAGCCTGCGCGTCTGGAGCCTGTGCTCCGCAACAAGAGAGGCCGCGACAGTGAGAGGCCCGCGCACCGCGATGAAGAGTGGCGCCCGCTTGCCGCAACTAGAGAAAGCCCTCGCACAGAAACGAAGACCCAACACAGCCATAAATAAATAAATAAATAAATAAATAAATAAACAAACCCAAAGTTAACAAAAAAAAAAAAAAAAAGCACATGCATGATGACCCTTATCTCTAGATGGAGTTTCCAGTACTTTTCTTGTTTGCTAATTTTCCAAATTGGAACATATTTTTATTGTGTAGCTTTACGAGTTTTGGGTTAAAATATACATACCAATTAAAAACAGATAGCATAATAGAAAAAATAGCTTATAGCATCATGGGATTATGGGTGATGATTTGTCCTTTTATTTTCCAAAATGTCTTCAACTGTAACAGCAAAGAGATTCAGGGAAACCAAGATGAGTTGATGAACTTTAATAATTTACTGACTAGCAGCCCAGGTTTCTAGAAGGTTTAATAGAAATAAATGCAGCATTTATAAAATGTTTCTAAAATTATAAAAATTAATATGCTGCAAAAGCTTTTCACAGCTTGCAGCAAGGTGCCTGCTGCGATTTCGCTCCCACCGTCCCACGGAGACTATCTTCCTTGACAGTTACATTTTAAAGGGATGGCTTCTAGGGACTTGAGAAGGATTGTCTTGGGCTGTAAAATAGGAAAGAGGCTTTTCAAAATGTTTACCTCTCGGAGGAGCAGAGAAAGAACTTACCATGACAAATTGCCTAGAGTAAGTGCTCTAAGGAAAGAGAGGTCAGGCACCAGAGGCAGGAAGAAGCTTGTCTAAAGTTTAGTCAAGCTGGGGGGAAGGTTAAGGCTGGATCCAAAATTAGTGCCTGATTCAAAGTGTGCATCTGATGACTTGAGATTTGGGCTTCATGTTCTACCTCCGTGCCCAGGGGCTCCCTTCACAGCTCCTAGCCCAGTTTCAACAACTCCGGTGGAAAATGGTCTATTGTTTTCGAGTCCTTCTGATTTAAAGTAAATTTTGTGTCTTCCCAGGAGCCCACATTTTAGGGCAGACCATCCCAGAAAAACCCTCCAAAATCTGTTGAAATCCATCCAGCTGTTTTCATGTGACAGCGTGACAGAAATGTCATTTTTATGTATAGTATATTATAATTCATAGAACATTGCTTATAAATTATGCCA
Source organism: Balaenoptera musculus (assembly GCF_009873245.2). NCBI lineage: Eukaryota > Metazoa > Chordata > Mammalia > Artiodactyla > Balaenopteridae > Balaenoptera > Balaenoptera musculus. The sequence continues at coordinate 78,162,433 of NC_045798.1, forward strand.
GAGACAGCAAACTGAAGAACTATCCATAATAGGGGGATTTATCTTACAGTTCTGGAGGTCAGAAGTCCGCAAGAGGTTGGCAGAGCTACATTTTAAGTCTGGAGCCTCTAGGGCAGAGCCCATTTCCTTGCCTTTTGCAGCTCCTGGAGGCTGCCTGCATTCTGTGTCTCCACATCATCCTGATCTTTGCTTCCATCCTCACTTCTCCTTCTCTGGCTCTGACCCTCCTGCCTTCCTCTTATAAGAAGCCTGTGATTACACTGAGCCCACCGGATGATCCAGGTGACTCCATCTCAAGATCCTTAATTCAATCACATCCGCCAAGTCCTTATTGCCATGTAAGATAACATCGTCACAGGTTTTGGAGATTCAACATGGATGTTTGGGGATGCAGTTATTCTGCTGACCATACCCAGTGTCCACAGACTGGGGTGAAGGTGTGACTAGTGACTAGTGAGCAGTGGCTAGTGGAGGGCATATGGCTAATGTGCTTCTGTGTTGTGCTTTGGGTGCAGACCTTCACTGATGGATGATCTCTGTGAAGCAAATGGCACTTTTGCCATCAACTTATTAAAACTGCTGGGTGAAAAGGACAACTTGCGAAACGTGTTCTTCTCTCCCCTGAGCCTCTCCTCTGCCCTGACCATGGTCTTAATGGGGGCCAAAGGAAACACTGCGGCGCAGATGTCCCAGGTATGCGTGCCCACCACAAAGGAAGACCAAGGGCGGGCTTCCTCTGTGCTTTCATAGAGCTGGTCTGTTATCCTTCACTCCAGCTGATGGAAGCCGGTGAGGCTGGGAGGTGGGAGGGGCACAGTGGTGATGGAGAGAAAGCAGACATGGGTAGAAAGGTGAATTGTGTAAGACGGAATCTCCTGCTAGTTTTCATGGGAGAAATCAAGTCAGTACATTATTTTCTGCATCTTTGATAAGTAAGGTGAACTAAAATTCTGTTCCACAAAAAGGCCAAGAATTTCAACTTTGTTCTATTTTAAACTTTTGCTAACATTATATTTCAAATTGAAATGCAACTGTGTAAATGAACCTTTTTGTTAAACGGGTTGTTTCTAGTGTACAACTATGCATAAGTGGAAGACGAATGCAACACAAAGGAGGACTTTTACATCTTCTGGAGTTGTTTAGAGGGAATATATTATCTGATTGATCTGAAATGGGTTATATGTGCCCTTAGCTACCAAGGAAGTAGTGGATATTACTTTAGGGAAGTAGACCTTCCCCTATTTATGTCTTAGTTTCTTTGACCGTCTGGTGAATGTATCCCAGAAAACTGTCATATACACATCATGTTCCCACTAATAGCGGGGTGCGCAGACACCCCCCAGAAGCGTGTCCATGGCCACAGTTGAATCCCTGGTGGCTCTTTCTTCCAGCTCCCTGGAGGAATGAGGCTTTGGACTGGGGTTGTTGGGAGATAAGGGAACAGCCTTGATTCTCACTCTGACCTGACATTTAAGTCACAGTCTGGTCTGGAGGACTTCTGTGGAATCGCTAATGAAACGTTTCTGCTCATCTTGTCTTCTGTGGGTCACTCCCGCTACCTGTTTGTTCTGTTCTGTCTCCCTCCTGAGTTATCACACGTTGTCTTCCTGGTATAGATAAATCTGCTAGAGCAGGGCTTTCCACCTGGGGGCGATTTTTCCTCCCAGAAACAGTTGACAAAGTCTGGACAGAGTTGGTTGTCATAACCAAGAGGTGCTACTGACATCTAGTGAGCAGAGGCCAGAAATGCAGCTAAATATCCTAGGATGTGCAGGATAGCCTCCCAACAAAGTATGTGGCCCCAAAAGTCTATACTGCCAGGTTGAGAAACCCTGTGCTAGACGGTTAAACAAAACTCATTTTAAAATAGGATTCTCTGTGATTTTCAGTGTCAAAATTTGTTTGGAAATAGCTCTTTGGGGGAGAAGTGGCATGTCAAAAGTCGCCGTTCTCGTCTTCTATTACCAGGCACTTTGTTTGAACAAAGGTGGAGATATTCACCAAGGATTCCAGTCACTTCTCATGGAATTGAACAAATCTGGCCCTCAGTGCTTGCTCAGAACTGCCAACAAACTCTTTGGGGAAAAGACATGTGATTTCCTGCCAGTAAGTAGTGCTTCCACATTGATGAAAAAGAAATTGAAAATAAAACAGAAACTACAGAAGAGCAGAGATAAAGTATAACTCTGCTGCCTTAAAAGTGTGCTTAGAGTTATATTTTGTAGTTGTAATTTTGAATTTTATGATTGCTTCTGAATTGTGTCCTTTGAAAAAGTATTGTCTCTGATATATCTTCCCAGATGTCAATTTCAATTTGTCCATCTTCCTGCACCCGGACCTGCCTCTCCCCCTTGATCCCCATCTCAGTGACCGCATCACTCTCGCCATTCCCTGGTCTCATCTCTGACTGTTGGGCTGTTTCTGTGGAGCTGGCCTCGCAAAGTCTCTTAAATTTGTCCCGTCTTCTGAATCACCACCGCCATTGCCTGGGTCCAGACTCTCACATCTTCTACACTATTATTTTAATTGTTTCCTAATGGATCTCTCCAAATTCAGCCTAGTCTTTTCACACTACTGACAGAATAATCTTTCTAAAATTAAAATCTGTTCATAAAAAATAAGGTTTTGAATCTGGGTAGTTCCTATTTACTGCAACATATAATTCCAAAGTTCCCTAGTCCAGTAAAAGCCTGCCATTATTCAATAAGTGAAGTCCAAAAAATTATGCCACATAATATGCAGAGTGATGCTATCTTAAGATTAATGAAATGATCAGGGCAAGTCCGGCCATCTTATTGGCCAGCAGTTCCAAGGATTATTTGGTTAGACTCAGATATAATCGTGTTCTAGCTGCTGTTGGGTGCTACCCCTGGAGGTTGCCTGCTCTGGGCTTAAATATTATTGGAGATGATTCTGGGTCCCTCAGCTAGTTAGGTTTTCTAGGATAAGCACTAGTGATTCCAGGAATCTCCTGGTTAATTGATGTTCATTTTTGAATATCAGACTGACCTTTGAATACTGTAATTGGGGAATACTGGGGACACAGGGAACCATTCTCCACTTTTCTTGGTTGCTTGGGTCCTTCTTCTCTCTACATCTTCTTTCTTCTGTAGAAGCTAAAGTGTTTGAGAACAGGAGATGGGCGGAGGATGGGAGCCCATTGCCAGGCACATTATATCAGAAAACAAGCTTTCATGAGGTGAGTTATCCTTGGGTTTTAATGTGTTGCATATAACAACCTTCTTGACTTGATCCCAACTTATATTCCATGGCTCATGCCTTGCCACTGTTTTCCCTAATACCCTCCACACACACACGCACACACACGCACACACGCGCGCACACGCGCACACACACGCACACACGCACACACGCACACACGATGATCCCACTCCTGGAGGGCCTGTAAGATTTCGTGATAATCTAGTTCCACTATGGAGCCTCCCAATCATTCCCTAAGGATGTTTCAGACACTGTGGTTGGTGCTGGTGATACAAAAATGAGTAAAACAGGGTTAGACCACCTAGTGGGGGAGACAAAATCAAACAGAAAGTCAATATGGAGTTTAAGCGTTTGACAGGAACGTTCACGGGCTGTTTTGTGCATGACTGCCGCCGTCTGTATTCTCAAAACACATTGTAACTATCGTGTGTGTATGTTTCTCCCTCAGCACACTGTGAGCCACCTCAGGTCCAATGTCATGTCTTCACCCTGGTGTCCAGCACCTGGCACAGTGCCAGGCACAAAGCCAGCAGTCTATACATTTTGATTAATTGCATAAATGAGTCTTAAAGTACAGGGTGCCCTGTGCAGGCATTTGTGCGAGAAACACGTTAAGAAAGAAATGTTTTCACACTTTTAGGAAACTTTGCCAAGTAGAATATGGCCAAACTTGGTATTTTGCATTTGTAGGCTTTTAAGGAATCCTGCCAGAAGTTCTATCAGGCAGACCTGGAGGAACTGTCCTTTTCTAAAGACACTGAAGAATGCAGGAAACACATAAATGACTGGGTGACGGAGAAGACTGAAGGTGAGAGATTTTCATTTCAGGAGATGTGGTGTTGTGAGGGACACAGAGCTGAGATTGCCTGGGATGTGACCTCCACGGGTGGCCACTGTGACCCTGTAACCTGGGATGTGACCTCCACGGGTGGCCACTGTGACCCTGTAACCAGTGGCCTGTTTATGTGTGTTTGCTGGGCTTTCAGGCCATTGATGCAATTCTGATATTTTTCTTGGGCTTATGAAGTGGTGATTTCTGAAAAATGCTTAAACCTAATGTTAGTCTCTCAGATGCCCTCCCCTCTGGAAGGTACTGGAACATCCCTGAAAAATGCTTCCTCTTTGGCGCCCCATTTAACTTCTACCTGGGAGGACACTGCCGTGCTCTAAGGGCAGGAGGACATTCCATTTAGATTACAGCTGAGGTGGGACAACGTTTCACGTCACCTCCCGGTGGTGATGTGAGCCGCTCTAGTTTCATCCACAGCCCTCTCCTTCCCTCTGAACTTGGCTGTGGCTAAGTTTGCTTTTCTGAATTTGCTCCGGATTCTGGAAGTGCAGCTAATGTGGAGCATGCAGGGGGCCCTGTCCGGACACATTCTGTCTCACCAGAAACATTTCTGCCAGTTCTCAATTAGAGTGCAGAGAAAAAGGACGTGCTTTTCAGAACTCTGAGTACTCAGCACGAAATTTAGAGCCGTCCAGCAGGAGGGGAGGTTACGTCACTCATTTGTTCACGCGCCCGCCTGGCACTCATTAGTCCATCCGTCCCATCTTACGGCGCATCCACTGCGTGTCAGGCAGCCACAATACCCACGATTACACAGGCGGCCAACGACCATCGGAAGGGAAGAGCCTTTCACGCTGATATTTTCATACGTCACGTGTGCAGTGGCCTCTGGCTCTCCAGTTGATCTAGCAGCACTGAGTCAGCTAGGGAAGCCAGAAGCTTCTCCACACCTCACCCTCCATCCACCACCCACTTCCCCCTCCACGGCTGCTCACACCCTTCCTTCCACCAGGCTGACCACCTGAGTTTTCCCAGAATAGCAGAGCTGGAGGGGAGGCTGGGGATCACCTCGTCTCCGCTCTCATTGGACAACTCAGTTTGGGCCCCTTTATTGCATCCCCCTAATTCCTTTGCCCCATTCCCTCCCTCCAGGAAGCTGCCTTCTCCCATTTACGGATCTGTATCCCCATCCTTCGGAAGCCTCTCCTCACCTAAATGAGACTTGAAGGTGGGCACAGAGCAACGATTCTTAATCAGAATCAACCTCCAGGGGATATGCGGCCATAACTGAAGACATTTTCAGTTGTCACAGTTGGGGGAAGTGATATGGCTAAACATCCTAAACGCATAGGACCATCCCCAAAACAAAGAGTTACGTGGCCTAAAATGCCAGGAGTGGCGTGGCTGAGAAATTATGGCGCCAAGGTCGAGAAGCTTACAGTTGGAATCGAGACTCTTGGGTTATTTTCTCAGCTCAACCACTTTGTTGCCTATGTGACCTCGGCAAAAAGTCAGGCAAATACTCTGAACCTGAATTTCTACATCTATACGTTGAGGGCAAAACGATCGTTGACCTGCCTGCTTCAAGACTGTTGTTTAAGGACAAACACTACTCTGTATGTGTGCACAGAATGAAACACCATCACCCTGATTCCTCAGGCAGCCAGAACGACAGGATCCAGCCTTTTCTCCACCAAGCCTTGGCTTTCAATGTCAAGAGAACTTTTGTAAAAGAATGTTTATTCTCCCCCAATAGCAATAACTTTCTCTCATACTCTTTACAGGAAAGATTTCAGAGATCCTGGGGGCTGGGGCGATCGGTCCTCTGACTAAGCTGGTCCTCGTGAATGCAACCTATTTCAAAGGAAAGTGGATTGAGCAATTTGACAGAAAGCACACAAGGGGAATGACCTTTAAAACCAACAAGGTAGGGACATATTTTGCAGATATACAGCTACTTTCTAAAGTAATACTCTGGGAAAGGTTGTGAATGAATGGAAAAAAATAATTTATTTCACACTGTCTTGATTCTTAATTTATTTCTGAAGGAATTTCATGCCCCCTATGTATCTCTTATTGGAATGGAAAAGAGAAAAACTAAAATAATTGTTACATTGATCATTTGGTTTTTGGATCCTTGGTCAAATCGATCTTCTCTCTCTGGTCATGTTATTTGGATTGAAAGAAACTGTCTTCTAAGCCTTGGAATTACGTTTGTATTTTACTATCACTGTTGTATTTAGACACTTTCTTGCAACAGTCAGTGACAACTATGACTATTTATTGCCTTAGAATTCATGGCTGTACAATTCCTAATACAAGAAAAAAAGTGTTAGCAAATGTTCAGGCCAGCTTTGTTTTTATTTATTCTTGGATCTTCTTAAAAAATAAAAATTATACATATTTAAGGTGTACAAGGTGAGGATTTGATATACATATACATAGTGAAATGATTACCACAGTCAAGCTAATTAAAATATCTTTCCCTCACATAGTTACCATATATTTTCTGTGATGACAGCACCTGAAATCTACCCTCTTAGCAAATTTCCAGTATTTGATACAGTATTATTAACTATAGCATCACGTTGTATATTTGATTTCTAGAATTACATGCCTAACTTTAAAAACACTTTTCTCCATTCACTTTTGAATATGATAACGGCTGGGGTCAAAAACTGTTAGCTTGGAATTTGACCTCCATCCGCTTGATAACAGCATATTGCACAAAAATTTATAAATCTAGAAGATATTTGATGCAAGCTTTAAAAATGGTGGACCCTAGACATCTCATCAAGGTTCCCCCTTCAAGAAAAGCAAGGCCATAAAGCCAATTATATAACTGAGCAAGTTTTCAGAATAGAAGTATAACTCCCGGGACTTCCTTGGTGGCACAGTGGTTAAGAATCTGCCTGCCAATGCAGGGGGACACGGGTTTGAGCCCTGGTTCAGGAAGATCCCACATGCTACAGAGCAACTAAGCCTGTGCGCCACAACTACTGAGCCTGCGCTCTGGAGCCCACAAGCCACAACTACTGAGCCCACACACCACAACTACTGAGCCCGCGCGCCCAGAGCCCGTGCTCTGCACCAAGAGAAGCCACCGCAATAAGAAGCCCGCGCACCACAACAAAGAATAGCCCCCGCTCACCGCAACTAGAGAAAGCCCGTGCACAGCAACGAAGACCCAACGTAGCCAAAAATAAATAAATAAATTTACTGGGGGAAAAAAAAAGTATAACTCCCTCTGGCCTATATACCTTTTCTAACCAGATCTTTCAGCCTAAAGACCTGAATATTAGTTAAATTTCCTCTGAACTTGGAGAAATAATTTTTTAATTAAAAGGTCCCTGGGAGTGCTTCTCTACCCATCTTCTCAAAAGAGAAAAAAAAATACAATTTCTTCTGAGAATACTATAGTTTTATGTCTCTCTATATTCATCAATTTATTCTCTCCCGCCTCATCATACTTGATCTGCTGGGGCAATAGAATGTTATACTCAACACTAATATGTAATAATGAAGACTTTACATCAATCAGCACAAGTGCACAGAAATAATAATTATACGTACCTAGGGATTCTGCGAATCAGACATATCTTTTTTTTAGTGCACTGTGCTCATTTTTCAGTAATTTGATTTTAATGTTGCATTCTTATTAGGAGAAGAAGACAGTGCAGATGATGTTTAAGCAAGCTGAGTTTAAAATGGGGTATGTGGAGGAGGTGTGCGCCCAGGTCCTGGAGCTGCCCTACGCGGAGCAGGAGCTGAGCATGCTCATTTTACTGCCTGACGACAGCACGGATCTCGCTGAGGTGAGCCCTTGCCAATGAGTCTGAGTGTCCTTGGATCCAGGCTGAGCTCATTTTTAAAAGTCCATCCACCAGATAGCATTTGAGGAATTTCCAATTTAGGATTCTTTTAAGGAGTGCTATATGAACACCATTGCATGTCTTTTGGTGAACATGTGTATGCATTTCCTGTTGAGTGTACAACCAGGAGTTGAATTGCTGGTATAGACAAATTTTGATGACGCTTACAGGAGAGACTTCCAAAAATATAAGAACATTATTATTTATTTTGAAGGGAGGGGCTAGTTGAGAGCCCAATAATTACTGAAGAAAAGGACAGGAAAAGGATAAGAATGGATCTGGGCAGTGTTCCTCAAACATTAATGTGCATATTAACCTAATGGGATCTTGTTAAAATGCAGACTTTGATTTGGGGGGAGTTATGGCCTGAGATTTTGCATTTCTAACAAGATTCCAAGTGATGCAGATGCCATTGGTGATAGACCAACTTTGAGGAGCAAGGGTCTAAAGTACAGGTGAGGAATTTATCTTAGACAGGAGGAAGACATTTTCCCGTGACAGAAAATGGGGGTTCAGGATGGGGGGAAGTAAACTTGTAGGGTGGGAGGCACAAGAGTGATAGCGTGCTGGTTATCTGGCTCTCTGGGGTGTAGGGGAAGCATTATAATATTTGCCGATTCCTGTGGTGTAAATACCCCCCACCGTGGCTGAATTTAGGCTCCCGAGGGTTTAACAATTGACTCTCACCGGAGATACAAGCCAGCTCCAGCCCACCACCTGCACACCAGCACACCGCTGTGAGGCTAGGGCCTGCCTGATCTCCCTGGCTTCTCCATGGAATCAGGAAGGTCCTGGCATAAGTCAAGGATGAGCTCTGTCATGGCGACTTGAGAAGAAAATTAGGAGAGTCTAGGAATAGAGCTGACATCCAAACCCAGCTGTCACGGGAGAGGAGCACGCACCCGGACTCCAGGTGGTGAAGGGAAGTGGGGATGCAAGTGGAAGCCCCCTCTTCCTCCTTTATTTCTTCCCTGTGGATAAACAGAATGAGTTCTGGGTCTCGTAGGATTTGAAGCTCCAGGGCAGGCAGAGGGCAAACGAGGACGCCAGAAGCGATCGTGCTGTGGAATTCCCCACTGCTGCTCTCCCCGCCCCGAATCCACGTCCTCCTTCCCGGTCAGATGATCCCTGATTTCCCCATTTTTCATCCATCAGAGTTCTGAGCCATGCTTTGTCTCCCTTTTGTCGAACAAGTTCTCAAACTCATGGTAAAGTGTTTCGCATGAATACGATCAATTGGTTATGAGAATTTTCTAAACTAAAAAAACCGCTTGAAATGAATTTGGTACAGATAGTTAAAAATAAAACCCTATCTTTGTCTCAGGTCTTTTCTAACTGTTCTTCGCTTATATCCATAAAACAAGGAAAATGCAAGAATTTGAGGGGAAATCCTGGTGTGTTTATAAGAGGAAATATCCCTTAGATTATCTTGCACCAGATCTCACCATCTAGCTGCAGGTCATGCGTGTGTGTGGAGGTGTTAATGACTGGCTGGATGGGTGGGTACCAGGCTATTGTCATCTAGCTTTTAAGATTTAACTCTTCATTATTTCAGGTGGAAAAGGCACTTACATATGAGAAGTTCAGAGCCTGGACAAATCCAGAAAAGCTGACTAAGGATAAAGTTCAAGTTTTTCTTCCCAGGTTAAAGCTGGAGGAGAGTTATGACTTGGAGGCTTTTCTTCGAAGTTTAGGAATGACTGATGCTTTTGAGGAAGCCAAGGCCGACTTTTCTGGAATGTCAGCCAAGAAGAACGTGCCCATGTCCAAGGTCGTGCACAAGTGCTTTGTAGAGGTCAATGAGGAGGGCACTGAGGCAGCTGCGGCCACTGCCGTGGTCAGGAACTCCCAGTGCAGCAGAATTGAACCAAGATTTTGTGCAGACCACCCTTTCCTTTTCTTCATCAGGCACGATGAAACCAACAGCATTTTGTTCTGCGGCAAGTTCTCTTCTCCATAAAGGGCTGCAGTCATTGTACATCACTCTGCCCACCCTGCCTTACTTCAAATTCCCTGTGACCAAATTGATGCGGTGGTTTGAATGCCAAAATAAAGTGTAATTATGATAACAGGACCCCCTCACAGAGTTGTTGAGAGGATTTAATAGGTTGATAAAGAGGTTAGAGCAATACCTGCTATAGTAGTACACAATATCATTATTAGACAAGAGTCAATTGCATTTTTATGCATCTAAAAAGCAATAGTTAGAAAATGTAATTAATTTTGCACTAAAAATATAATGTTCTTAGGAATGATAATTAACAAAAGATAAGCAAGACTGTTATGTTGAAAATTATAAAGTGCTATTGACAGTCATTAACGATGACCAAAATAAATGGACATATTTCATATCACGAATACACCTTGAGTTAAAAAATTGTCAGTTCTCCCCCACTTGTCCTATTGATGTAATGTAATTCTAATCCAAATTCCAGCAATGCTTCTATGGAGCTTGACAAGTTTATTTAAAAATTTATATGAATAAGCAAAAGGCCAAAATTTATAACACATTTCTAAAGAAAAAGATCAAGTTGCAGAGCTCTGCTCTACTAGATATTGAAGCTTATCATAAAGCCCTGTTAATACAGTGTGGTGTTTACACAGGGATAGACAAACAGGTTAATAGTACAGAAGAGCCCAGAAGCATACTTATTCATATATGAAATGTGAAATAGAAAAGAACTGGTATTAGAGGTCAATAGGAAAATGACAGCCCAATACAGTGTGCTGGGAAAAATTCCTTATTTAAAAGAAGAAAACAATTATTGAGATAGTAAATACTTAACGAGAAATGAAAATTTTATATGCTTTACAAGAAAATATAGCAGAATATTGTATGACTTTAGGGAAAGGAAGGATTTTTTTTTTGGCCATGCTGCAAGGGTCGCGGGATCTTAGCTCCCGACCAGGGATTGAACCCACGCCCTTGTCAGTGAAAGCACAGATTCCTAACCACTGGACCACCAGGGAATTCCCAAAGAAGGATTTCTTAATATATAAAAAGCAAAACAGTTAAGGCAAACAATGGACAAAATCAACTACATTAAAATACAGGTACTTTAAGTTTAAAATACACCATACAAATTATAAAAATATAAGCACAAACCAGGAGATGATAGTTTAACAAATTTAACCACTAAAGGATAAATCCTTTAGTGGTTAAATGTTGCCATGAAAGAATCTGTAAGAAAATGACAAACAATCCAGTAGAAAAATTGACATAAAATGGATACTTCACAAAAGAGGAAACAGAAAAGGTCAGTAAACACATGACAAGATGCTCAATATCATTCATAAAAGAAAGCAAACTAAAATAGAAATTAGAGGTCAGAGGGGGATGTGACCGTGGAGGAAAAGCACAGAGAGATTGAATGTTGCTGGCTTTTGAGGATGGAGGAAAGGGGCCCAGTCAAGGGACGTGGATGGAGAAGCTGGAAAAGACACGGAAATGGATTCTGCCACGGAGCCCTGAGAGAGGGATGCAGCCCTGCAAGCACCTTGGTTTTAGCCCAGAGACTTGCGTTAGACTTCTGACTAGCAGAGCTTTGAGATGGTGAATCTGTGGTGTTTTAGGTCACTAAGTTTATAACAGTTTGTTACAACATCAACAGGAAATGAATACAGCATTCAACACTGATCCTTGCCATTGGCAAATGACAGAAACACATTTCTGTCTAACTTAGACAAAAGCAATTTATTATCCAGTATCAAGTTAAGAAAAGTGCTTGAGGAATAACTAGAACTATGGACCCAAGTGCCTTAGGCTCTTTCTTCATTTCTGGTTTTATTGTTTCTCAGTGTGTCAGCTTCCTTCTTCCCCCACAGCACTTGAAGCAGAGCTCCACCCCTCAACCCCAAAACCATAGTCTTAGGTTGGCCAAATTTTGTTCCATAGCTGTCCATCCTAGAACAAACAACAAGGGCAAAGCGGCTAGGAAACAGAGATGAACTAGGGACGGTTACTCTAATACGTTTCTTGGAAGACTGATCAAGTGTCTGTGTTCCACCAAACCTGTTTGGGCCTTAACTGAGCAGTGATACGTCTTAGTTCACGGCCTCCTCCTGCCAGTTAAAGACTAACACGACTAGAGAAAACAATTAATTTAAAATAACATTGATCAGGTTATTTAAAAGCATTTGGATCAACAGGATTATCACAAGCCAAGCTCATCCACTGTGTTGGTTTTTACTGCTGACGGCTACCACCATCCCAGTGGCTTGAGTAAAGAATCTTCGTCTCGCAATTCTGTAGGTCAGTGGCTTACCCCGGTCTTACAGGGTCAAAGTCAGGGTGTCGGCAGGGCTGCCTCCTTTGGGGGTTTTGAGGGAGAATCCGTTTCCAGAGACATTCAGGTTACTGGCAGCACTGAGCTGCGCGTGGTGGTAGGAATGAAGTCCCTGTTTTTTTGTTGCCTGTCAGCTGGGGGCCTTTTTTGGTGGCTTTCTTCCAGTTTCAAAGTCAGCAACGGCAGTCCAGTCTGTCTTATGCTTTTGTAGGGAAGGGAAATTTTACTTCTAGCCATCGCCTTAGGTTTTCAGCTGAGGCTCTTTAACAAAATGATTAACAAGAGAAAAACAGTTTATTAATGCATGTATTTGTATACACTATTACCAGATATTCCACTCCTAGTTAGAAGCCCTAGAGAAACTGTATGTTCAAGAGATGTGAAATAATGCTCATAGCAATACTATTTCATCACAGCAAGAAAAAATGCTAAAAGAAACCCTAGGAAAAAATGCTGAATTATTAAAATGAATAAATTATGTTGTATTCATACAAAGGAATCAGGGTTATCACCTTACTCAGCTCTGGGGCACCATTCACATTGTCAGCACCTTTCATACAGAACACAACGTACAAGGTTGTACAAAGTTGTACAGAACACCATATATTAGGGAAAATGAATTAATCACAGCTATCAGCATAAAACAATGCAGAGTAAAAATAACAAGTGTCAATTGCATTTGCACAAAGTTAAATAATAAGCAAACTGGTCATTATGTTGTTTAGAGCTACATCTATGTAGTAAAGCTATAGAGAAAAGGCAAAGGAATTGCTAACACAAAATACAGGATAGTACGAAACCCAGGGCAGGGAAAGAATGTAATCAGATCAACAGGAAGCTTCAAAATTATTCCTGATACTCTGTTTCTTAAGTTGGATAGTGGATATTAGATGTTTATTCAACTTACTATTAATCTTTAAATATACATATATGTATATCCATTGTGTTGTATCACTGATACATTTCACAATAAAAAAGATTTAACAAAAGAATGGAGAAATCATAGTATAACGTGATGCAATGAGGACTACACCAGCTAAGAGAAATAAGACTAAATATTGTAAATTTAATAATGGAACTAAAAGTAACTTCCTTATTAAAAGATAAAAATCTTTTAGATTGAAAATGAAAAACGGTGTTTGGTCAAATGTGGTTTTCAATTAGCATACCTCAAACAAAGTGACATAAAATGAGCAAAGATATATCAGGGAAATTTAAATAAAGGGACAGCAGGAGTCAAACTATTAATAGCAGAAAAGGTGGACTTTAAGGAAGTGAATTAAAATGGAGAAATGCTGTCTTTTGATATAGAAAGGGTATGATTCATAATGAAGATAAAATTTAAATTTCAACATGCCTCTTTCAATACTGGACAGATGAACATAGAAAAAATAATAAAAATCTGATAAAAAATATCACCAGTATACTGTGCTTCACAATAAGACCCATTTTCTGTACAGCTTCACACCCCTGAAAGTAGGATATGTCTAGATGTAATTGTCGTTGCCCGTATATGTTTGTTTCTAGTCATAGGTGTCTTTATTTTTTTCACTTCAAGTTATTGTCGATGCTATGTGTGCCGAGTATAGTTGTCATTAATTTTTAAAGATTATATTATTATTTGGCCTTAAAAAATTATTGACAGGGTGAGAGAGTGGCATGGACATATATACACTACCAAATGTAAAATAGATAGCTAGTGGGAAGCAGCCGCATAGCACAGGGAGATCAGCTCGATGCTTTGTGACCGCCTGGGGGTGTGGGATGGGGAGGGTGGGAGGGAGGGAGATGCGGGAGGGAGGAGATATGGGAACGTGTGTATATGTGTAGCTGATTCACTTTGTTATAAAGCAGAAACTAACACACCACTGTGAAGCAATTATATTTCAATAAAGATGTTTAAAAAAAAATTATTGTAAATGCCAAAAATTACTGAAGTGAAACAGTGATGTGGAATTTGATATTAGAGAAGTGAATATCAAGGTTTGGAAGAATGAGTGAAATTCCCAATTTTCTTGCAAAGCAGTGACCATAATTTATAGGACCTAAGAAAGGACAACCCTATAACCCTGTGTTATAGGGTTCCCTATCACACGCTAACATCAAAACTTGCAGAAAGAGTGTCAGTAGCTTGGAAGAAAATCCCAGACAATAGGGCTATGTTTGCTCACGTTTGGTAATGCCCACATACCAAAGTTCTTGCTGGCAGAATAAAGAATATTGTGATGAAAAAATGAACATCTATGGTTTTAAGCCCCATAAACATTTAAAAGAACCAGGTTCTGAATATGGTTTTAAGTTATTTTGCAATTTATTTTGAAAATATTGCATTTTACCTATGAAGAAGACTTAACAAAATATATATCTAAACGCACCTAAAGGGACTCTTTACATATTTATAAATAAAAATTCTAGTGAAACAAAGTATTGTATCATAATTCAATTGGCACAGCTTTTATTTCCTTAGCAATACATGAAATAATAATGCATTTTAGAGGGGAGGTCATTTTAGAATTGATGACATGTGGTACACTTTATTTGATTATTTCTTCCCTTCCTATCGTACTGTCCAAAATGTATGGCCATCAAGTGTTAGACCCTCTGAGTTGATCATCTACAGCTCAACTTTTCTCTATTTTCTATTTTTAAATCCTGAGCTATTTCCCGATTTTTTTTCCTCCAAGTCCTTCTATTGATTTTGTTGGCAATAATGTTTTAAATTTCAGAAACATATTTTCTTGCCTTTTGTTTATTCCTTTCTGTCATATCAGTCTGTGTGTCTGTGTTTGTGTGTGAGCATGTGTAATAAGCTCTTGAATTAGCTAAAAATACCTAATGGGAATTGTTAACGTTCTTGTCTAAATTGTTTCTTCCAGATCAGCTCTTCTGAGTGTCAGTATTGTTCCCTCTATAGTAAACCAAAGATGTTCTTCAGGGTTCCTTGTACATTTTGATTGTCGACTCTTATCCAGTAGTGAATAATTTTGAGGATTGATGTAGGCAGCTCGTCTATGTCGCCTCTACTGTTGTCTATGTGTATAGGTAGGTCTCTTTATTCAATAGGCTTCTCTGTCAAAAAGTATGCTTAATTGAGAAGCCTGCTTTTTATGGAGCGGTGTGTAACCTGCGCTCTGTACCAGAGGGCGTGCAGGTAGAAAAGCCTGGCGTGCCTACCTCTTTCCCCACCTGCCTCCACTCCCTTTCCTCCTTCTTTAACTTTCAAATTTCAGAGTAGGATAAATTCTACTCTCAGGTTCTAGTCTCCATATTAAAAGCACCTTCTCTCTCTGGCCAGATTTTTTAAATTTCTTTACCAAAAAAGTTCACAATTTTCTTTTTCCCTAGGGAGCAATTCCGGCTTGCCCATCACTCTGCCAACAGGGAGATGGGAGGCATGGAGCCAGCTGGAGCCACTGGAGTTCCATCTCCCTTCTGCCCTCTCTCCCTCAGGGTCTGCTGACTCAGAATCCCGAGTCTGTCTGGGAATTCTGATGCCCACCAGTACCCAAGCATTCTCCTTTACGTGTGCCAAGCTGCTTGTTCCTTCACTTTGATTCATCCATTGATATTCTGCCATATACATGATGACTTCCAAAAATCAACCAGAACCTCCTGCCCACCATTGAACTCCCTCTCACCTTTCTTATTTTCATTGGTAAATTTCTTTTTTCCCCTTCTATACAGTCATCAAAATAGGGTATTTAGGGGGAAAAGAAGGCAACACATGTTCCATATTTACTGTATGCCAAAAGATTGCTATTTATGGACAGTCTTCTTGTGCCATTACGTCTTGTGGAGTGAAGATCATAATGGTGAAGCAAAAGGATGCAAAACAATATAATTATGAACCATCCTAAGTATTAGGAAAAGAAGCAAAATAAAGGCTGCCATGAGGGAGTCACCTGGGAGACTTATTTAGATTGGCAATGTGGGAAGACCTCTTTGAAGAAGTACTGTTTAAGATCTAAATTTTGAGTGAGAGTAACCAGGCTGTTAATGAGGAAGGTGTACCAGGACGAAGAAACAGCACATACAAACTCCTGATATTAAAAGATGCTTAGTGAAGGAGAACTGAAACGGTACGAGTGTGGGAGGGAAGTTGTGAGCTGGGCGGGGGCGTGCAAAGGAGGCTGAAGAGAGGCAAGGTCAGTCATGAAGGGTGCGTGTGTCACACAAAAAATTTACGTTTAACTATTAATACTATTGGCACCTATTAAAGGGCTTTAAGTTGAAGAAGGAAACACTTAAATTTGCAGTTTCTAAAGATTAATTGGACTGCTGTATGGAGAATAAAATAAAATAGAGCAAAAGTAGAAACAAGAAGTCCAATAGCAGGATTATTTTAATAGCCTTGGCAAGAGATGAGGGCTGATGACATTAGAGTAGTAGAGGAATATGCTTAGAAAAGGGAATGTGTTAGAGACACATTTTAAAAAGGAACCACGGGTCTCAGTGTTAAACAGAATGTACAGAATGTACCAGGGTATGTGTGGGAGTGGCGAGGGCAAGTTAAATTACTGAAGGGTTTGGGATGAACAAAGGAATGGAAGGAGGTGCTTTTCCTGCAATGGGGAAAAGCTGAAGGGGGAGCAGGGGTAGGGAGTTTTAGGTGTGGTGGGGACCAAGGGTCCCACTTTGAACTGGTTAGCATTGAGATTCTTGCAACATATACTTGCAGTTTGCCCTCCGTATCCCTGGAATTCAATCCGTGGTTGGTTGAATCCATGGATTTGGAACCCATGGATACAGAGGGCAAAGTGTACATTATTTCAAGAAGGTAGCTTCACAGCTGGGTGTAGAGCTCAGAAGAGAGTGTCAGATGGATGAAAGGTCAGGGAAGTGGGTGGGAACTCAGAGGACCTGAGCAGAGTGTGGGTTGAGAGTCCTTTCAGCAATCCTTCCTTATGCCAACTGTCTCACTTTTCATACCAGAATCTTCTCTCCTGGATAGTGAGAGAAGAATCACATTTCATAAGCAACATATCGACTTGATTTCTGTTGCATGTGTCAAACAGATTCCATACATTATCTTTAGAATCTATAAGAGATTGGTCTCAGATTGTCGTTCTCTGAGTATTTTCCATGCTGCTTTTTCCCTTTTGATCTGAAGGTTCATCTATATAGGCTCCATGACTTTTACTATATATATACGTTTTAAAAGTTTACTTATTCTTGAAAAATGTGCGATCTGTATATCTGAAAGGCAGATTAAGCTACACTGCTGCAAATCTTTTGCAGATTCTAAAAGATTGAATTGTTTGAATGTCTCACCTATTGACTGATTCTCAGGACCTCTCATACTAAGCAGCGTTTGAAAAAAAATCATTTATTTTATCTTTTGGGTTTTCTATCTTTTCCCTTATCCCTAATATTTAACTCTGTGGGCTTCAGTTTCTAGGATGCACCACGCCTTCGCCAGCCCTCCATCCTTTTTGCCCAGTAATTTTTTGGAATTTACAGCCTTGGTCCCTGTGTTCCATGTCATACGTCAGACAGGCCTGACTGCAGAGGGCATAGGTCTGCACACGGACCTCTGACTCTGCAGCTGTGGGGTGGTAGGGAGGTGGGTTCCAGCAAGTCTACGGCTTAGTGAGCATAACACAGAATGGACCTAAGACAGGAGGACAAATACTGGCCCCAGCACCTGCTGAACTTGAACTTCAGCCCTGACTAGGGCTGCCTCAATAACTGGGCAAAGTTGGATTTGAAGGGAGAAGTGATTGGTTTCACGGATGTAGAGAAGGCAGTTGCCCGCAATTCAGAAGTCACTAACTAGTTCTAAGACCTTGAACAAGTTACTTCACTTCTTTCGTGTTCCGAGTCTCCTCTTTTGTAGCATGAAGGGGTTTACCAGGCTGATCCCTAAGTGGCCTCCAGCTCTAATGTTGTCTAACGAATGTGCAGCACAAGGCTATTTGGGGCCATACACCTGACTTTCTGCACTGAGATTTTTCATTAATTTGTAAGCTTTTGTTATTTCAGAGATGATTTTCGTTGTTAGAAATCCGAGTTGGCTCTAGTGGGCTTGTTACATCGACACTTTTTTCATTTCAGTTAAAGACTTTGATGATAGTTTCCAGTGAGAGCCCGGCAAAATAAAATCATGTTTTCTGTTCTAACATTTGTTTCATCTTCATCTTTTGTCAGCGGAAATATTGCTATTTGTCGTTTCAACATTTCCTGGGGACACTTCTTCCCTCATCCGGGGCCTTTGACGTTTCTCTCATCAGAATGAAGGCTTTTGCTAATGGTTCTCCAGGGCTGCGACCGTGTCGGAGACAGGGCTTTAGGCACGCCTGCTAAGGGTTAGCCAAGGTCTCCAGGCAATCTCTTCTCTTCCTCATAAGGAGAGAGTCATTCGATTAGAGGACCAAGATTTGGAGGAAAAAGCTGCCGCAGGGCTCACTGGCTCACGTTGCTTCAGGGCTGCTGTTTCGAAGTAAGATTATTTATATTCACAGACCCTCTAAGCCTCTTCCAGGTGAGGCCTGGGAGTCCTGGGTTTGGGGCCAGCTGACCTGGTTGTCCTTCCTGAGAAGCACAGCTGGTGACTGAAGCTGGCCAGAAAGTCCTTCAGCTGGGAGAGGCCTTCTGTATCCAATGGGTCACAAAGCTTTATAGAAGGTGCTTAAACAAAACTTTCTAGTTGTCTCTACTGAGACCGGTTTCCCCCTAAATCCTAAATCAGGGCACAATGCAAATGTGTTTTCAGAGACAACAGGTTGGAAATCAGATTTTTTTTTTTCTGGTTGAAATCAGGTTTGTTCTGGTCTGACATTAGATTTGTTCTGATCTGAAATCAGATTTGTTCTAGAAAACTCAGAATCCTGAGACTTCTGCTTTCAAGGGAGGCTGAAGTGAGGACGATCTCCTTACCTTCAGGTAGACATCAGAGAGAAATATTAACAGTGATGAATGGAAGGGATAAATAAGTTTTATTATTGGTAAAGGTGATAAGTGAATAAGAAGGGGTTTACTGGAAAGTCACAGAGATTCAGTATTTGAATAGGGAGGGATTTTCGGAATAATCTAAACGCCACCCTTATTTTAAGGAGTCTAAGACCCAGAGAGTTTGTATGGCTTGTCCGTCACCCAGAACATTGCCTCACACGTTATATAAGTTGATTAAATATTTTTGGATTAAGTGTCCAGTAACACAAATCTTGGTAACAGTCCTGAATTATGGACATGGAAGGAGAAGAATGGGAATCACTAGACCTCTACTCAAGAGTCCTTGACTTCAAAATTCCTTCTTTTCCACGGCCTGTTCTGAACCTCATTCTAAGCCCTAAGACTTTCACCACCAGAAATAGTGATTAGAGAGCTGTTTGTGCCCTCCCTTCTACGTTGATAGAATATCATCTATAGGAAGACAAGAGAAACCTAGGCATCATTCTTCATTACTACCTCTCTGGTACCCCAGTTAATTAAGATCTGATTCATTAAAAACCCTGCCTGTTTCTTAACTCCACATGCTTCTACCATCCTGACAACACTTCACTACTTCTTCTGCTCGTCTTATCCATTTCCTCCTGAATCTAATCTTTAACCTGTTATTAGGGTCATACTTCTGAAAAAGTACATATATTTACACCAGTCTCCATTTTTCAATGTCTTCATGATAAAATCCAAACTTGTTCAAGTGACACGCCTGTTATGAGCTGCCCCCTCACTGAGTCCTTATTCTCATTGTTTCCCATGGTTTTGTGCTTGCATATAATAACTTCAGCTGTAGTGAACTTGGTAGTTTGATTTATATTCCATACGGCTTCATATCTTCCCCAAACTGGATGCTTCTTCCCCGCTTCTTGCCATCCCATATCTGCCCACTGCATCTGCCCATCATATACCTTGCAAGCAAGAGAACTTCTCAGATTGTTCCCAGGTAAAGGTGAGACAAGAGGAACCCAGCTACCTGAAACTGATAACAGACTCACTGTCAGGTCCGAATCCTTCTGTAACTGACCTTCCCTCATACCAATGAGTGTAGCTGTCCCCACTTTAGGGATGGGGGAAAAACTTATTAATGAGAGATTTAAAATAATGGTCTGCAGATCATACACCCAACAAGCAGCAAAGACGGATTTGAACCTTGGTTGAACCTTCCTATCAGTACCTCCCACCATTAGGGGGCAGCAGCTACACCTGTAGAAGGCTGACGGCCGCTCTGCACAACACCTGACTCCTCTTTCTTTCCAAAAAGATAAGCAAAATTTACTTATGCTCGTTTATATACAAATCATGGTTGTCCGTACGGAATTTCTTATTTGACTCTGGTCTGGAAATAAAACTTTTATTACAGAAGCTCTGGTTGTAATTATACTTAAAAACATTTAGAGGCAGATTACAGATTATGCTGGTCACAATGACCATTTTCCCGGGTTGTAATTTCTCTTATAAAGAAATTTATTTAGTCGTTTATAAAACAGACTAAAAACATTTCCAATATGCTACCACTTGGTGTCGCTATTAGTCTGTATGTAGTTGCCTCAACCATGATTTCACTTATTCTAGGCAAATAACTTGTTTATTTTAAAGAAATCCTTTCGGGATAAATTGGAATAGGTATATTAGAATTCAAATAAAATTTTCACTTTTTAATTTTATTTTTCAAAAATTAACAGTGGTCAACTTTGGGTTTATTTCCATAGACATACTTCTGAACAAATAAATCTTCTCTAATTAAAAATAAAAAGCCTCAGTTATTGCATCCATCATCTTGGTGCATTGAACAGAAATAACAGGACCTGAAGGAAATTCTTAAAATGTTGCCAAGGGCCAATCAATACAAAGTAAATTGGAACATTTAGAATTGACTTCTTACAACCAGTGATTTGATTATTAGCACCGTTCTAGTTTTCTTGTGCTGAAGATGTTGTAAGCATTTGGGTCCATTGAAGTGGGTAAGAAAAATAATATTGATTGAATAATTATGGTGTAAAGACATTGTGTTAAGTGCTTTACATGTATAAAGTCTAATCATCTTCATCATTATGACTGTTTTAATCCTTTACTTTTGTTTTGATGTTTTGCACCTTACAAAGCACTTTATCTTAATGACTCACATGAGGCCAAGGATGAATGTCAAAAATACTCAGGGAAACCATGAGAAACAAAAGAAAGACAGGGAAACATTTGTGAGTTGTACTCCCTATTATAATGGGTTTATAAAAGTCTATCAGAGTTTATTAGACACATCTTGATATTTGACTGCATATTTTCCCTAGGACTAGCTAAGCTCATCAGATATTTTCATGGCTTAAAGAACAACAACATTAAAAACAAAGGCAAAGAGAAAGTAAATGACCATCTCCCGTTTTTCATTTCTATGGGTTATAACCTTCTTTCAGGATCAAACACTGGCTGGGTGAGGAATCAAGGCCAGCCAAGGTACATGAGTGTCCACTATACCATGACTGTCAAATCTTTATGTTAGTACAGATTTCTCCTTGAGGTCTAAAACTGTGTAGCAAACTGGTTATTGGAAATTGTCCAGATGCCTGCAGGCATTTCTAACTCAACATCTTTCAAAGGAAAGACATTTCCCATTCTGCATCCCCTGCACCCTACACAGCCCCCACCCACTTTGTCTCCTGTGGTTCCAGTCTCACTGAACGGTACCATCATCCACTCCGTCTCCAAGCCAGAAACCTAGAAGTCATCCTAAGCTTCCTCTTTTTTTCTTGCCTCCTACCTCCAGCCATTCCTGTCTTTCTGTCTGTTTGTCCTGTGAATATTAATGTCTCTCAGTCTGCCTTCATCTCCCCATACCCATGGCTAAAGATCTAGTTCAAGTTCTTATCGTCACTCTCGGAAAAGGGCTATTTCCTAGTTCCGGTTTGTCCTCCACTCTGCCAGATTGTTGCCAAAACCAGTCAAGAAAATCTAATCAAGTCACACCCCTGCTCAGAATTTTCCAGTAGCTAACCATTAACTACACAATAAAATACTCCCTTTTATGTCGTAAAGAGAATCCTCAGTATCTAATAACACAGTCCTCTGTTTATTCTATTAAGATTTGCGCTACAGCAACGCCAAACTACCCAGTCAATGAAGAAATCAGTGACAGTGTGATTTGGTGGCTAATGAACTTGCATGTCAATCCCTCCAATTGTCACATCACCATTAAAACTTTCTTTTTGGGGTCCTGAAGTTTTCACTGGGTTCACAGATCCTCAGAAAGAATGATTAACTGAATGTGTGAATGCATGTGGAAGGTGTTGGGAATAGTACAAAGACTTACTAGTTAATACATACATTTTTAGTTATCTTGCTAAGGAGCCTCACGACGCAGAGCTGGATCCTGTGTTTAGAGTCTGGGGTGTGGCTAGAGGATGCTGCAGGGACCCCGGACTTCCTTCCGCAGGTAGCTTGGGCCATTGCTGGGAGGACCTCTGCTTGCGTAATTCTCACTGCCACAGATGGCTGGATAACCTTGGGTAAGTTATTTGACTTCAGTTTTTCCCAAGCAAAGTTAAAATAGCAACATTAAGCTACCCCCAACAGGCATGTTAATAAGCGCATTTTCCCCCAAAGTGCAATGCACGAATTTTCATTAGTCATAGGGCTACAATAATAGTTAATTGTCCCTAGTTCTCCTTGTTCTTTACTGCTCATTCAAGCAAAAGATGTTACTGAAGGGACTGAGGTGGTGGTGAGGGGAAGTTGCAAAATATGCTGATGTACTAAATAAGTTTCAGAGATAATATAAAATGCAATCCAGACTGCAGAAAACCTTCTGATTTCCATCCCAACTAATCAGTAGAGATTCTATTGCAAACTCATTTCCTTATCTCTTCTAAAAGTCAGCTCCTCTGCCAAGGACAAATATAATCTAACCAGAATGGCAAAAATAATAACTAATGCATATAACCCCTGAAAATTTGTGAATAGTTTTCCCATGTGACATCTCACTTCATTAAGCTTCATGCTCATCTTGTTAAGAGGGTCTTTTAAAAAATCATTTCTATTTTACAGCTGAAAAACAGAAAACAAAGCCACTGAAACTAAGAAATTTGTCCAAGATTAGAGACTAAGTTAACATCATGTTAGATTTTTTTTTTTTGTAGAGAAATCTTTTAATTGTTTGCAGGTGGGAAGAAAGTTACTATCAGTTTTAAAACAGAAAACAACCTTAGAAGACTGTGATTTAATATTATGGAAGGTGGCACTGAATTTACCTCTCCATGCCATCTGTGTCTAATGTGGACACAGTTCACTGTCTATCTCAACTCTATGAATTCCCCCAAACCTGACGCAGTCTGACTCCCCTCCAGGCTAGGCCCAGAGTACACGAAGTCAAGTTCGGACACAGCCATTGTTCTGCCAGTAACTGCAGAGCAAGGAGAGGACAGTCGAGCAGGCGCTGGCCATGGTTCTAGTGAATAATTCATTGGGACTGCCATCAGCTCTGGAACATCCTGCTTCCACAGATTACTTGCTTTTATCCACCCATTTATCTTCATTAAAGACTTTGTTTCCTCTCAACAACTTGTCTCCAATTTTCCCATTTAAAGCTTTTTTTTTTTCTCCCCTGGCTTTGAGGTTTTAGATACACTCTTTTTCTTCCCATACCCATGCTAACCACAAATTCCCTGTGCAATGAAAGTTTAAATCCTAAACTTTCACTATTGAGACATAACCAAATGTCACAATGTTCAGTATTGACTTCATTAGCATAGGGTACAGACTAATGGAAACTTAGCCCTCTGGTCAACTACTGTGACCCTTCACTTAGAGACTTTTTCTGTGGGAAGATAACTATGGGTCTTCCCTTGCCAAGGACAAGTTTCAATTTACAGAGCCCACCTTCTAAACAAGTCAATTAAAAGTAATCTGGCAAGCGGATGTTAGATTTCTCACATTCCAAAAATTTTTTAAAATACATACTCAGTAGTCAATGTAAGTTTTATTTTCCTTCCCTCTGTATTTCACTGATATTGAGTGGAAAATAATAAAGGTTGTTTAGTTTTGTGTGGTTAATTTAAAAAATATGCTCATGGTTATTATGATTCTAGTGCCTTGATCTTTTTGTTATGCACTGAATTCTAATCTTATGATTTTACTAATAATATGATTAGTGGAAAAATCACCACCTGGTAATTTCTGAGCTCATTCTTTCTAATCTTTTTCAGATAATGGGTACCATGTTGCCAGTATTCAACCAACTATGAGTTTTGAAAAATCATTGTAAGTCAATTAAGTTTCTTGACTGATTTCCTTAATAGCCCAGGGCATTCGTCATTCAGACCTATTGCTTAATATATGTCATGTTTCCCAAGCATTTTCTCACTTATTCTTTGTAAATAGCAATTTTTACGAAGTCTTTATTAGTTCCTAATTGTTGAAATTTATCTTCTTCATTACACCTGCTAAAGACCGATTTTAAAATGAGTTAATTTTCCCTGCTACTTTAGAGTTATTATATCTTATATCCTTTGTTTATTACAGGATTTAAATTATTCCAGTATATTTTGCCTTTGGCTTTGGAAACAGCTGAAAAATCCTTTGTGTGTATTTAGCATAATCCATAATAACTAAAATTTGGGCATTTTGAGAATGAAGATTTTTTTCTTCATTAAAAGTTATGTAGTAACATTACATCTACATTCTGCTAAATAAAGCATTAAACATCCTGCTAAATAAAGCGCTAAACAGGTTTAGCGACTGAAGCTTATAACTCACTCAGCTTTTGTTTTAGACATATTTTACTACCAAGCAAACCAAGGTGGTTTACCCCAGTATCTAAATGAGAAGTCTTTCTTACCACTCACCTCAGAAAATTTGGTCGTAAATAATTACATTTTAAATCTTTAACGGTTACTTAGGCAATTTTTTGTCTGGATGGAAAGTTTCTAGTCTTTCATATTTTAATTTTTTTCATCTATAACTTTTATCTCCATTTCAATATTTGCAACCAAAATGTATTTGAATACGGAAAAATTGTAAATATTTTGAATTTAATAGATATCTGCAAAATTGTGCTTTTATTTTCTCGTCTCTTATAGTTGCACACTGAAGGGGTCAGGGTCTGAATACATAAGTCTACCTTTCATATCTGAAGTAATAGTTCGCAGAATCCCAATAAGTGCAGGTGTAATTAATAAGGTTTTATAATAGTGCTAAAAAATGACGTCAAAGGTCAAAAACAGAAAACTAACACAATTGCAAAACGCAGAGAATCCTTTTCCCATGTTAATTTCTACCTCTCATCAGCTAAGACTTAGGAGTCTGGGACCACTCTCCATCCTGCTAACCTTCCAGCTTCCAATTTCAAGTCTAGGCTGATTGCTCTGCATCACTGGACAAGACTCCCTCCCTCTGGGGGTCCCAGCTTCACTCCCCTTTTGGCTGCAAGTTAAACGGGGGTCTCACCCAGTGCTTCTGCCAGAACACCTAGGCCCGCCCGGATTTCTATGTGCATCGGCGCTTTCCAGCACCAGCCTGCCCTCTCTGCCCATCCTGCCTCTTCCCCACTCCCCCGCCACCAATTCCCAAGCCCTTTTCCCTCATGTTCTGCACCCCTCAGCCCGGCTGCCAGGTGCGGGGTCCAGCCTTTCCATCTGGAGCAGCAGATTCTGCTTCCCTCACGGCTACTCTCAGAATTGACAGTTTCACTAAAAACAAACAAACAAAAAGGCCCACACTCAAAACAAAACAAACAAGTACAACACTTACAACACTTACTATTACACTTACAACACTTACTATCTTCCTTCACAGAGTACAAGGCGAGACAGATGGGCCGGGTCTCACGCTTTTTTCCTGTGTTTTGGACCATCATTTGGACCATCTGAGTCATTCACTCAGCACTGCTCAAGGCTCAACGCTTGGATGTTATGTAAACACACCCCTTCTCCTTTTCCAGCTACTACATCACCTCTGACCCCCGCCCCCTTCAAATCCCGGTTCTTTAGGTTGGCACAGTCCCAAGGACACTTTTAGTCACAGAGTCCTGAGGCACATGGGACATTCAGCGTGAGGTCACCTAGATTGAGGGTGTCTGTCCCCCCCCAGGTGTCACCTGTCGGTCTACTCTTGCCATTCTGCCACTTCTGTGGAGAGCTGAAGCCGCCGGGTAGAGGCTGGCCAGACCTTCTACCAGATTTCCTTGCAAACTCTCCGCCTCCTTCCTTCATCTCCTGTGTCTGTGTCCAGCTCTGCGGTGACTTCTTTTCATCCTCCTCGCCCTTTTCAGCGCACTGCGGTCCTTCAGGGTTGCTTGGTCTGTGACGGTCTGACTGCCACTGACGGCTGGTTACCGCCTGGCTTTCAGGGCCTCATTCTCAAAGGGCTTCCAAACTGTGGAATGAGAAATCCTGGGCGAAACGTTACAGTCATTTATGTCATATCAGAAGCATTTCATCTGGGAGCTCACAAGTCTTTGGTGCACAGGAGGTGGCTCTCATTGCCCTCATTCTAGGGCCTTATTCTCATCAAGGTTGACTGCTGGTAGGACTTGGTCCTTTGAGTCTAAGTGCTTCTCATACAGAATCAGAGCAATTCATGGTGAGGCCAATCCTTCCTTGACAATGGGGAAGGGCTGTGTGGTCTGTGGAAGTTTGAATACCTGTTTGATGGTAAATAGCATGCCTAGGGTGGCATACAGGGTTTTTTTTTGGATTGCTATTTATATCTTCGAGTGGTTGTCAGATGTGTTATTTCCATAGATACCAGCAGGTGGAAAGTGGGTTAGGGGCTCTCAGGCACAGACTGGATGTTAATGTTGTTCTAAAATAGGGAAGCACTACTGTGATGAAGCATGAAGTAGCACAAGATGCAGAGGACTCTAGTTTCTGATGGAAACTAGTTTACGATGTAGTAGAGAGCTGACTCTTCACGGAAAATATATCCTGCTCTGGTTGTTACAAGAAAAACTTAAATCACTTCTAAAATATGTTGCCTTGGAAAAGTACACATGTCAGACTTGTATGAGGATGTGTGGTGGTCTACTGGGGGCTACTGGAAGGGGGGTTCCTTTGACTGCCCAGCACCTCTGAGGCTTCAGCCTCCCAAATGCTTACCCCGCCAGGTGGCTAGAGAATCCTAGTTTTGTCAGTGGTCAGTCAGAAGAAATCAGAACTGATCTCTTGAGCTAAATAAAGCCTTGCTCTCTCCCTTCCCCCACCCCCATATTGTTATCTCTGGACACAATATGTTGCTCACTGCCAGATTCTATATAATCCAGTCACCCTGGTAGTTTGGGCATGCCTCAAGGAATGGCTCTGCGTGTAAATCAAGCCTCTAGAATGCTTTGGCTTTGGAAGGTCATGCCCGTGTTGGCATGCTGTGACAATATTTGAACATCACACTGTGGGAGAAAGACCATTCTCACCCTCTGGTATCTAGAGAACCTGTTTCTAGGCTGGAAATGAGTCCTATAGTGACTCACTATAGTGAGTCACTATAGCACCCAAAGTACCATGTCGGCAGTGGCTATCACTGAAGAGCACTTGACCTTCTGGCACTGAGCATGCTTTTAATTCTTTTTCCTTGGAGGGACACCAGTCAAACTGACCCTTTGGATTTGAAGGAACCCAGGTAAGTGCTTGTTGTCTAGGAAAGAAAGGAAGACACTGCTACAAAGTGGGAATTGGAATTCAGAAAAAATTTAATCAGAGTAGTAAACAGGTGGGTACTTTATGGTATTGCTCAAGACATATCAGTAACTAAATCACTAAAATAACTTTATCCCTGACATTTTTCTTCTTGTGTGGTGCTAGCCAAAGAAACCACATTATGTTATGAAACCAAATTATGTTATGAAATAACCCATGAGGTTTCTATTTCAATGTTTTGTGCTAGCAAATTCACGTAACTTCACACTGAATCTGCCTTACCAAAATCTTTATTAATGTAGATGATCAAATGAAATTGTACCAGTTGCTTTTCTTTTACTCACTAATAACAGAATTCAGAAACTGGCAAAAAGGAAATCTTATAGCATCAATCATTGCTAGATTTAGGCTCTCAACCGATTTCATCAGAGTTCAGTTTTTCTCCATTACTGGGCTCTGCTTTCTATTGCATAGCCTTTACTCTCTGATTTCATGTGGTGGCCCCCAACATTTCTGGGCTCATGACTTTCCAGAATTAAAGTCAGCAGATGCAAGAGCATAATTCTTCTCCATTAGTAAGAAAAAGCCTTATGAAGCTGATAGACCAGGACTGGATCACACAGCCATGCCTACGTTCATCAATATGGATGGGTGAGTCCTCTGCTCTGATGGGTCAGACATGAGTCACTTGCCCACCCTAGCACTGAAGATGGATTGGAAGTGGAGGAGATGTGGTTTCCCAGAGAAAGTTCAGAGTACTGTAGAGATGATTTCCACCCGTTACTCTGCTGTTTAGACTGGGCACATTGGACAATGGTGTAAAGAAAAGTGAGAGCCACTAAGAAAGAGATTCATCCCTTTCCAGCCCTTCCCTGTCCATCTATGCCTTTATCACTCAGGCATGATTAGACAGAAGCTTACCTTTTTTATTCTCTATTCCTGCAGCACATCGGTGTGATAGGGAAGATCCAAGAAAAATCATCTTACAAATGTATCCAAATGAAAAACCAAAACCCATAAAACTAACCATAGCAGGGGAGAGTAAGAAGGTGAAGTTAAAATCAGTAACTGGGGCAGCAGCCTTGGAGGCCAGTGGCTGGCAGTGATGGTCCCAGTGCTATGCCCCTGGCTGGGTGCGAGGGAGGCTTTGGAAAACTCGTCTTCACACTCAGCACATCTGTCTGCCTGAGGGCCCTGCATCCTGGGGAAGCAGCTTTTACAGGCCCTTCTTATCCTGCTCATGCCCAGGAGCGTGGCTGCAATGCCGGGGGAGCGACGCGAGCTTGTTGCCTATGGAGGAGCCCTGTCGTTGTGGCTTTTATGCCCTGTGAGGCAGCCTTGATGGAGCACTTTATCTGACTGTTCATTTGAAATTGAGATGCAGTCATGAGCAGGCGTCTCTCACGTGTCGGTGAGTGGGGGGAGCAGATGGACCCCTCAGAAGCGAAAATTCATTTTTCATGTGATTGTCTTTAGCGATTAAGCAGGAAGGAAACGCCAGAGGAAAACCATGAGGGTAGAACGAGGCTAGGGGCGACCTTCAAGATTGTGGAGGAGTAAGACGTGGAGATCGCCTTCCTCACCACAGATACATCAGAAATACATCTACATGTGGAACAACTCCTACAGAACACCTACTGAACGCTGGCAGAAGACCTCAGACCTCCCAAAAGGCAAGAAACTCCCCACGTACCTGGGTAGGGCAAAAGAAAAAAGAAAAAAGAGACAAAAGAATAGGGACGGGACCTGCACCAGTGGGAGGGAGCCGTGAAGGAGGAAAGGTTTCCACACATTAGGAGCCCCTTCGCGGGCGGAGACTGCGGGTGGCAGAGGGGGGAAGCTTCGGAGCCACGGAGGAGAGCGCAGCCACAGGGGTGCGGAGGGCAAAGCGGAGAGATTCCCGCACGGAGGATCGGGGCCGAGCAGCACTCACCAGCCCGAGAGGCTTGTCTGCTCACCCGCTGGGGCGGGCGGGGGCTGGGAGCTGAGGCTCGGGCTTCGGGCGGATCGCAGGGAGAGGACTGGGGTTGGTGGCGTAAACACAGCCTGAAGGGGGCTAGTGCGCCACGGCTAGCCGGGAGGGAGTCAGGAAAAGGTCTGGAGCTGCCGAAGAGGCAAGAGACTTTTTCTTACCTCCTTGTTTCCTGGTGCACAAGGAGCGGGGATTAAGAGCGCCGCTTAAAGGAGCTCCAGAGACGGGCGCGAGCCGCGGCTATCAACGCGGACACCAGAGACGGGCATGGGACGCTAAGGCTGCTGCTGCCGCCACCAAGAAGCCTGTGTGCGAGCACAGGTCACTCTCCACGCCGCCCCTCCCGGGAGCCTGTGCAGCCCATCACTGCCAGGGTCCCGTGACCCAGGGACAACTTCCCCGGGAGAACGCATGGCGCCTCGGGCTGGTGCAACGTCACGATGCCTCTGACACCGCAGGCTCGCCCCGCCTCCTCCGTACCGCTCCCTCCCCCGGCCTGAGTGAGCCAGAGCCCCCGAAGCAGCTGCGCCTTTAACCCCGTCCTGTCTGAGCAAAGAACAGACGCCCTCAGGCGACCTACACGCAGAGGCAGGTCCAAATCCAAAGCTGAACCCCGGGAGCTGTACCAACAAAGAAGAGAAAGGGAAATATCTCCCAGCAGCCTCAGGAGCAGCGGATTAAAGCTCCACAAACAACTTGATGTGCCTGCATCTGTGGAATACCTGAATAGACAACGAATCATCCCAAATTGAGGAAGTGGACTTTGGGAGCAGCTGTAGACGTGCGGTTTCCTTTCTGCATCTAATTTGTTTCTGCTTTTATGTTTATCTTAGTTTAGTATTTAGAGCTTATTATCATTGGTAGATTTGTTTATTGACTTGGTTGCTCTTTTCTTTTTTTAAAAAAAAATATATATATTTCCTTTTTCTCTGTTTGTGAGTGTGTATGTGTATGCTTCTTTGTGCAATTTTGTCTGTATAGGTTTGCTTTTACCATTTGTCCTAGGGTTCTGTCTGTCCTTTTTTTTTTTTTAACTATAGTTTTTAGCACTTGTTATCATTGGTGGATTTGTTTATTGGTTTGGGTGCTCTCTTCTTTCTTTTTTCTTTTACAATTTAAAAAAATTTTTTATTTTAATAACTATCTTTAATTTTCTCTTTCTTTCTTTCTTTTTTTCTCCCTTTTCTTCTGAGCCGTGTGGCTGACAGGGTCTTGGTGCTTCAGCTGGGTGTCAGGCCTGAGCCTCTGAGGTGGGAGAGCTGAGTTCAGGACATTGGTCTACCAGAGACCTCCCAGCCCCACATAATATCAATCGGCGAGACCTCTCCCAGAGATCTCCATCTCAACACTGAGACCCAGCTCCACTCAATGAACAGCAAGCTCCAGTGCTGTACACCTTATGCCAAACAACTAGAAAGACAGGAACACAACCCCACCCATTAGCAGAGAGGCTGCCTAAAATCATAATAAGGTCACAGACACACCAAAACACACCACCGGACGCAGTCCTGCACACCAGAAAGACAAGATACAACCTCAACGACCAGAACACAGGCACCAGTCCCCTCCACCACCAGGAAGCCTACACAACCCACTGAACCAACCTTACCCACTGGGGCAGACATCAAAAACAGTAGGAACTACAAACCTGCAGCCTGAGAAAAGGAGAACCCAAACACAGTAAGTTCAGCAAACTGAGAGGGCAGAGAAATACACAGCAGATGAAGGAGCAAGGTAAAAACCCACCAGACCAAACAAATGAAGAGGAAATAGGCAGTCTACCTGAAAAAGAATTCAGAGTAATGATAGTAAAGATGATCCAAAATCTTGGAAATAGAATGGAGAAAATACAAGAAAGGTTTAACAAGGACCTAGAAGAACTAAAGAGCAAACAAACAGTGATGAACAACACAATAAATGAAATTAAAAATTCTCTAGAAGGAATCAATAGCAGAATAACTGAGGCAGAAGAACGGATAAGTGACCTGGAAGATAAAATAGTGGAAATAATTACAGCAGAGCAAAATAAAGAAAAAAGAATGAAAAGAATGGAGGACAGTCTCAGAGACATCTGGGACTACATTAAACATACCAATATTTGAATTATAGGGGTCCCAGAAGAAGACAAAAAGAAAGGGTCTGAGAAAATATTTGAAGAGATTATATTTGAAAACTTCCCTAGTATGGGAAAGGAAATAGTCAATCAAGTCCAGGAAGCACAGAGAGTCTCATACAGGATAAATCCAAGGAGAAACACACCAAGACACATATTAATCAAACTATCAAAAATTATATACAAAGAAAAAAAATTAAGGGAAAAGCAACAAATAGCATACAAAGGAATCCCCATAAGATTAACAGCTGAACTTTTAGCAGAAACACTGCAAGCCAGAAGGGTGGGGCAGGACATATTTAAAGTGATGAAAAGGAAAAATCTACAACCAAGATTACTCTACCCAGCAAGGATCTCAGTCAGATTCAATGGAGAAATTAAAACCTTTACAGACAAGCAAAAGCTGAGAGAATTCAGCATCACCAAACCAGCTTTAAACAAATGCTAACGGAACTTCTCTAGGCAGGAAACACAAGAGAAGGAAAAGACCTGCATAACAAACCCAAAACAATTAAGAAAATGGTAATAGGAACATACATATCAAAAATTACCTTAAATGTAAATGGATTAAATGCTCCAACCAAAAGACATAGACTGGCTGAATGGATACAAAAACAAGACCCATATATATGCTGTCTACCAGAGACCCACTTCAGACCTAGGGACACATATAGACTGAAAGTGAGGGGATGGAAAAAGATATTCCGTGCAAATGGAAATCAAAAGAAAGCTGGAGTAGCAATTCTCATATCAGAAAAAATAGACTTTAAAATAAAGACTATTACAAGAGACAAAGAAGGACACTACATAATGATCAAGGGATTGATCCAAGAAGAAGATATAACAATTGTAAATATTTATGCACCCAACATAGGAGCACCTCAATACATAAGGCAAATGCTAACAGTCATAAAAGGGGAAATTGAGAGTAACACAATAATAGAAGGGGACTTTAACACCCCACTTTCACTAATGGACAGATCATCCAAAATGAAAATAAATAAACACAAGCTTTAAATGATACATTAAACAAGATGAAGTTAACTGATATTTATAGGACATTCCATCCAAAAACAACAGAATACACTTTCTTCTTAAGTGCTCATGGAGCATTCTCCAGGATAGATCATATCTTGGGTCACAAATCAAGCCTTGGTAAATTTAAGAAAATTGAAATTGTATCAAGTATCTTTTCTGACCACAACTCTATGAGACTAGATATCAATTACAGGAAAAAAATCTGTAAAAAATAAAAACACATGGAGAATAAACAATACACTACTAAATAAGCAAGAGATTATTGAAGAAGTCAAAGAGGAAATAAAAAAATACCTAGAAACAAATGACAATGAAAACACCATGACAAAAAAACCTATGGGATGCAGCAAATGCAGTTCTAAGAGGGAAGTTTATAGCAGTACAGTCCTACCTCAAGAAACAAGAAAAATCTCAAATAAAAAACCTAACCTTACACCTAAAGCAATTAGAGAAAGAAGAACAAAAAACCCCCCAAAGTTAGCAGAAGGAAAGAAATCATAAAGATCAGATCAGAAATAAATGAAAAAGAAATGAAGGCAACAATAACAAAGATCAATAAAACTAAAAGCTGGTTCTTTGAGAAGATGAACAAAATTGATAAACGATTAGGCAGACTCATCAAGAAAAAAAAGAAGA
The DNA here is from genome assembly GCF_009873245.2 of Balaenoptera musculus. Taxonomy (NCBI): domain Eukaryota; kingdom Metazoa; phylum Chordata; class Mammalia; order Artiodactyla; family Balaenopteridae; genus Balaenoptera; species Balaenoptera musculus. The sequence goes on from NC_045798.1 coordinate 78,195,919, forward strand.
CTCAAATCAATAGAATTAGAAATGAAAAAGGAGAAGTAACAACTGACACTGCAGAAATAGAAAGAATCATGAGGGATTATTACAAGCAACTCTATGTCAATAAAATGTACAGCCTGGAAGAAATGGACAAATTCTTAGGAAAAGCACAATTTTCTGAGACTGAACCAAGAAGAAATAGAAAAAATAAACAGACTAATCACAAGCACTGAAATTGAAACTGTGATTAAAAATCTTCCAACAAACAAAAGCCCAGGACCAGATGGCTTCACAGGAGAATTCCATCAAACATTTAGAGAAGAGCTAACACCTATCCTTCTCAGACTCTTCCAAAATATAGCAGAGCACTCCCAAAATATAGCACTCCCAAACTCATTCTACAAAGCCACTATCACCCTGATACCAAAACCAGGCAAAGATGTCACAACAAAAGAAAACTACAGGCCAATATCTCTGATGAACACAGATGCAAAAATCCTCAACAAAATATTGGCAAACAGAATCCAACAGCACAATAAAAGTGTCATACACCATGGTCAAGTAGGGTTTATACCAGGAACACAAGGATTCTTCAATATATGCAAATCAATCAATGTGACAAACCATATTAACAAATTGAAGGAGAAAAACCATATGATCATGTAAATAGATGCAGAAAAAGCTTTTGACAAAATTCAACACCCATTTATGATAAAAACCTTCCAGAAAGTAGGCATAGAGGGAACTTACCTCAACATAATAAAGGCCATATATGACAAACCCACAGCCAACATCATTCTCAATGGTGAAAAACTGAAACCATTTCCACTAAGATCAGGAACAAGACAAGGTTGCCCACTCTCACCACTATTATTCAACATAGTTTTGGATGTTTTAGCTACAGCAATCAGAGAAGAAAAAGAAATAAAAGGAATCCAAACTGGAAAAGAAGAAATAAAGCTGTCACTGTTTGCAGATGACATGACACTATACATAGAGAATCCTAAAGATGCTACCAGAAAACTACTAGAGCTAATCAATGAATCTGGTAAAGTAGCAGGATACAAAATTAATGCACAGAAATCTCTTGCATTCCTATACCCTACTGATGAAAAATCGGAAAGAGAAATGAAGGAAACACTCCCATTTACCATTGCAACAAAAAGAATAAAATATCTAGGAATAAACATACCTAAGGAGTCAAAAGACTTGTATGCAGAAAAGTATAAGACACTGATGAAAAAAATTAAAGATGATACAAACAGATGTAGGGATATACCATGCTCTTGGATTGGAAGAATAAACATTGTGAAAATGACTATACTACCCAAAGCAATCTACAGATTCAATGCAATCCCTATCAAAATACCAATGGCATTTGTCACAGAACTAGAACAAAAAATTGCACAATTTGTATGGAAACAAAAAAGGCCCTGAATAGCCAAAGCAATCTTGAGAAAGCAAAACGGAGCTGGAGGAATCAGGCTCCCTGACTTCAGACTATACTACAAAGCTACAGTAATCCAGACAGTATGGTACTGGCCCAAAAACAGAAATATAGATCAATGGAACAGGATAGAAAGCCCAGAGACAAACCCACGCACATATGGTCACCTTATCTTTGATAAAGGAGGCAAGAATATACAATGGAGAAAAGACAGCCTCTTCAATAAGTGGTGCTGGGAAAACTGGACAGCTACATGTAAAAGAATGAAATTTGAACACTCCCTAACACCATATACAAAAATAAACTCAAAATGGATTAAAGATCTAAATGTAAGGCCAGACACTATCAAACTCTTAGAGGAAAACATACGCAGAACACTCTATGACATAAATCACAGCAAGATCCTTTTTGACCCACCTCCTAGAGAAATCGAAATAAAAACAAAAATAAACGAATGGGACCTAATGAAACTTAAAAGCTTTTGCACAGCAAAGGAAACCATAAACAAGATGAAAAGACAACCCTCAGAATGGGAGAAAATATTTGCCAATGAAGCAACTGACAAAGGATTGACCTCCAAAATATACAAGCAGCTCATGCAGCTCATGCAGCTCAATATCAAAAACACAAGCAAAAAAAAAAAAAAAAAACACAAGCAACCCAATCCAAAAATGGGCAGAAGACCTAAGGAGACATTTCCCCAAAGAAGATATACAGATTGCCAACAAACACATGAAAGGATGCTCAACATCACTAATCATTAGAGAAATGCAAATCAAAACTATAATGAGATATCACCTCACACCAGTTAGAATGGGCATCATCAGAAACTCTAGAAACAACAAATGCTGGAGAGGGTGTGGAGAAAAGGGAACCCTCTTGCACTGTTGGTGGGAATGTAAATTGATACAGCCACTATGGAGAACAGTATGGAGGTTCCTTAAAAAACTAAAAACAGAATTACCCTACGACCCAGCAATCCCACTACTGGGCATATACTTGGAGAAAAGCATAATTCAAAAAGACACATGCACCCCAATGTTCATTGCAGCACTATTTACAATAGCCAGGTCATGGAAGCAACCTAAGTGTCCATCAACAGATGAATGGATAAAGAAGATGTGGCACATATATACAATGGAATATTACTCAGCCATAAAAAGAAACGAAATTGAGTTATTTGTAGTGAGGTGGATGGACCTAGCGACTGTCATACAGAGTGAAGTAAGTCAGAAAGAGAAAAACAGATACCGTATGCTAACACATATATATGGAATCTAAAAAAAAAAAAAAAAAAAAGGTTCTGAAGAACCTAGGGGCAGGACAGGAATAAAGACGCAGATGTAGAGAATGGACTTGAGGACACGGGGAGGGGGGTAAGGGTAAGCTGGGACGAAGTGAGAGAGTGGCATGGATATATATACACTACCAAATGTAAAACAGATAGCTGTTGGGAAACAGCTGCATGGCACAGGGAGATCACCTCGGTGCTTTGCGACCACCTAGGGGGTGGGATAGGGAGGGTGGGAGGGAGATGCAAGAGGGAGGGGATACGGGGATATATGTATACATATAGCTGATTAACTTTGTTATACAGCAGAAGCTAACACACCATTGTAAAGCAATTATACTCCAATAAAGAAGTTTAAAAAAAAAAAAAAGAACGAGGCTGTTCTCTATCCTGCACCCCGTATGCAGGCTGGAGGACAAGCTGGATGCCTGGGGCTGCTTTGCCTGCTGATTTGTCCTAAGCTGTGTGAGGACAGGAGGACACGGCCAGCCTGGGGACTCTGTTGACTGCAGGGAAGAGCATGGACCTAATGAATAGACAGCCAATGTTGACTTGCTCTATGACCTTGAATAAAACCTGTATCCTCTCAGGTTTTATGTATTATATTAAATTATAAAATATATATTTAGATTTGACTAAGTGATTGCTAAAGTGCCTACTGGCTCTGAAATCTTATGTGTTTCAGCTGAATCTCAACGTTCTCTTTATCATTATCATCACTGTCATGTCCTGGGCACTGTACTCAACCTTTACAGCCATGATCCCATTTTATCCTCACTTCAGGCTTACCTATATTAGTGCTTAGCCTATTATTAGGCTTACCTATATTAGGCTTAATATATCAGTCTATATTAGTGCCATCACCTCACAGATGAGGATACTCTCTCCTAGAAAAGTGACATGACTTGTTCTAGGTGACTTAACCATGAAGAGGCAGAACCAGGAAATAGAGCCAAGACTGCTTTGATTCCAAAGTCCATGGTGCCTACCAAGAGGAAGACAATATCTCTGCCAATGATGCATTAATTTATGACATTTTAAAATTCATGCATTAATTTATGACAATCCTTTAGCCAAATCTATCTAAAATCAAATACAGATCATTATATTTTTGAACTAGGGATGACGCTCCCTTTACAATGCTTATTAAAAGTGATACCGAGCAGGACCCTGTGGGGCTCCTGGGCACAAAAGCCTTCCTGTGTCCCCCATTTCTTGATTACAGGAAATAGGCTTCATTCAGCCTCCATGACCCTCCCTGAGTTCCAAGGAGCAGGTTCAAACAGTTGTTAATTAAGGAGGGGAGGGGATGTGGAGACCAGGGAGGAACAGTCAAAAGAAACAACAGAGCAGCCTTGGGGCAGGGTCCAGGTTTCCCCTCATGGGACGCACGCAACAATACCTTTGAGCTGTTTGCAGATACTGAAACCCCAACCAGGTGGGAGAAGTTAACTGACTGCTGCCCACCAGCACGTAGACCCCAGACTGGCTGAAACCAGAAGGTTGATGATGCTGACTCCCGATTACCTCACCACCAACCAATCAGAACAATGTCCATGAGCTGACCACGCCCTGCTCCTTGAACACTCTAAGATGCCTCACTACCCCCTCCAGGTCGGGACACACAGTTTTGAGGGCACTAGCCCGCTGTGGCCCCCTTTGCCCGGCAAAGCAAGAAAGCTATTCTTTTCTACTTCACTCAAGACTCTGTCTCTGAGATTTAATTCGGTGTTGGGGTACAAAGGCCAGATTCAGCTTCATTAGCTTATCTTGAAGATGAGAATAAAGATACTATTTGTACTGTGATATGATAAGTTAACTTAGCTGAAGTAAGAAATGTGTGGACACTAGCTGACACACTGTTGGTATGAAACAACTTACAGTTCTTTTCTCCCTTGATTAAACGAGGTTAAGACCGTAAGAAAGAAGCCATCACTTTGATATTGCTGCGCTGAGCAATGCCAATTGGGTTTCTAATGATCTTTTATTAGGGTTTATGAATGAAAAGCCGAAGCCAAGGAACAAGTTCAGTCTGAAATCAAATATGGCCTAGACGTGGCTCTCAAATCAATGGCAAAGAATCTTCTAAGAGATTCTATCTATTCACTGAAAGCCCGAAGGGCACAACTAGAATGTGTGGGAGGAAACCAGAGACGTCAGCTCCATAAAAGAAACAACTTTCTAACAATTTAAGCTGCTCAAAGAATGAACAAAGGGCTTCAGAAGACAGTGTGTCTTCTGTCATCCTAAGTCTTTAGATGGCACGGGGAGAAGAAGGTCCCTTTGTTAGGTGGGGTTGCACCTGAAGACCTTCATAAACTCTCTCAGTGCTAAGACTCTGTGCCTCAGAGATGCTATGAATCTGCTAAGATTTAATGGCTATTGTGGAGGAGCCAAACACCTCAGGCTGCATTTTTAATTCATTTACTCATTCATTTAAGGTTTTTTTTTTTTTTTTTTTTTTTTTAGTGCATCTGTGAACCAAGCCCTGGTCTAAGCATCAGGGATATAAGATGAGTAAGATTTCTTCCCTTCAGTGAGCTAAAGTATAAAAAGGGAGAGACACATACATGTAAAATAGAAAATGTAATCATGCTTCACTGATGTTATATTAGGAGACAGTATAAGGTATAGCGAAATATAAAAGTGGAGGTAATCAGTGCTTCCTGTTTTGGGTTTAATAACTTATTTTCTTTGTTAGTTTGGCCTAATCTTTGATTTTGAACATTCTGGTTCAGTCTCTAGCTTTTTCTGTACCAGTTCTCCATATTTGCTCTGTAAATTGCCGTCAAAGGGAAAAGACACTCTTCAACACCACTTCAAATAAAAATTGACTTCCTGCTGCTAAGTCTACCTGGAGATACAACTTGAGATTTAGCAGTGCAGGTTGTGGTTGGAATGATGAGAAAGGGTGAGTTTAGCCTAGGACAGGAGGTAAATGGAGAAAACAGAACCAAACAACAGTAAACAATAGTAGGAGCTCACTGGTCCATATATACTTCTGGGTTGTTTAGTTTCCACCAATAGAATCAAAGCATCTACTGACTGTGGAATGACACAGCTTTGCGGATGCAAAGCACAATTCTTAAATCACTACTTAAACCGCTGTAACACATTTAAAAAAATCTAGAATGAGCTACCATCACACAAGCTGAGATTGTTGCTGTCATGACCACCTTCTGATGATTGCTTAGAAGAGGCTTTCAGATAAGCTCCACTTCTTCACTCCATCAATTTTTGGGAAACATATCTTTTTTTATATATATATTTTGAGAACATCCAGAGAGAGGGAATTATTCTTGTTTGTCCAGCACCCATTGCCCACAAGGTGTGATCAAAGCCAATAGCTTAGTTACAGAAAGCTGCAAAGTCTGCACAAACTTCTTTTCATTCTCACCCGTGTACCCGGGTCAGGTCCACACTGATGGTCTCACTGTCCTTTGGACATGACAGTTGCTTTCATTAATCTAAGACTTGCACGTGCTCTCTCTTCCACCTAGAATACCTTTCCTAACGTTGTCACCTAGCTCGTTGGCGAACGTTCAAAGAAATTTCACTTTTTAACCTTTTCTCATTCTTCTATGCACAGTCATTAAGACTCTTCCCCTTTTTGGCCTTTGCCATGTTATATTGAAGTATATTTTTGCATTATTTATGACTTTCCCTTTTTATTGTAATCTTCTGGAAGGCTAGGACTGAAACATTCATTTTTAAATTTCTATAATCTATTACAGTGCTTGAGAATAGATGTTCAATAGATACCCGATAAATGAATTAGAAAAATTTAGATATAAATCTGTGAAGTACGTGAAATTGTCCCTATGATCTCAAAACACCTATTTATTTCCTGTCATAAAAAGCACCATATAATGGACTTATTACACTATTGTAGGAGGAATAGTGGCCTGAGACAAGATGCTTGAACTTGTTGCCATCTCTGCTGGCTACTTGTTGAGCAAGATTTAGAAAGTCAGTGAACTTGAAAAAGACCTTGGTTTCTTTTTAAAGTCAGAGTGTTGAAGGAGATAATCTTGAAAGTTTCTACCAACTCAAAAATTCTGTGATTATTAAAAGTGGTCAATGGCCCAATGTTAAATCAATGTTATTAAATGTTATTATATAATAACAGGTATAGTGGATATGGAGATATAAGCCCTAAGTTTGCATTCTGAATCTGCAACCAAATGGTCATGTGACAGTGGATAAATCACTTAATATGTTTCGAATTAGTCATCTGAAAAATGAGAATAAAATGGTAAGTTTAGTTTGGGACTGTTATGAGCATGCAATAAGATAATTCATTTGAAAATACTTCTCAAATTTGGTTATTAATTGTGCACCCACCCCATATTTAGTTATTAATTATACCATGGCAGCTAAGACCAAGCCACCTTCATCTCTCAGCAGCAATAGTCTTCTGCCCATCCATCCTGTTTCCAGAATAGAAATTTTAGAAATCTGATCACATGATTCCCTTGAATCAAACGCTCCAATGGTTTCCATTTAAAATTCAGAATAAAATCCTAACTCCTTGCATGGCCTATAGAAACTTATATGTCCTGACTTCTGCCTACTTCTTCAATGTGCTGCCTGACCACTCCCATGCCTGTTCTCCAGGTCCACTGACCTGCTGGTTCCCTAATAGATGAGCTCATCCTGTCTCATGCCCTCCTGCTTGCTCTTCCCTTAGATCTTCCCATGGTTGTGTTCCATTCATCATTCTGGTCTCTGCTCAAATATCAGAGAGATAATTCATGCCTACAGCACACCTCTCTTCACCTTCAGGAGCTCTGTATATCTTTACCCCCAAGACTTACAAAGCTTTAGTGACTTGCCCAAAATTATTCAGAATTTAGAAATTAGAACCCAGAAGTCCCGTGTTTTTTTTGAAAGATCACATTCAGATAGAGTGACCCTATTCTATTTCTTTAATATAAGAGAGACCCACTTCTAGGTGTACCGAGTGAAAATGCTCTAATGTAGCTGCTACTAGGGTCAACCAGTCATTCTTAGATATGGGTGGTGGAGCTTCAGACTTCATCCTATTTTTCATATTCTGAAAAGCATGGGACATAGACTAGATGACTAACGCAAGCATAAAAGGAATATGACAATTGGGGCTGCATTTTCCAAAAGGCATGCCAAAACAAAATACAACCATTGGTTCTGTGGTCACCGGATTTTACCAGCAAGCACAATTTTGTGTTAGAAATTTACAGAGAAGAATGGGAGGGAAAATAACTGACAGACACATTTCACTGATGATAATCTAGCTGTGGATTGGTAAACAGATATGAACTAATCGCTTTTAAATGGTTATGGGACATGCTTTAGAAGGGCTACTCTGGGCTGAAATCAGAATCCACTCTTCCAGTCTTTTTTGAGCAATTAGAGATAAGAGTGAGTAAAAGTACTTTTAAGTTAACGGGTGACTAGAAGGTAAGTGGGAGCAAATTCCAGTAATTTGGATACATTATCGGTCCCAGTTTCATGGGTGCAGTTGAAAAGTCCTAGCTGGTATTCAAACAGACTTCAAAAATATTTCCTGTGTTTGTTATTATGAAGGTAATCAGTATAAAATTTAGAAAAAAAACAAGTAAGCAAAAAAGAGTAAAATAAAAATCACCACCAGAGGTCACCATTGCAAACTTTTTTCCCCCATGGTTTAAACTCAAGGACTCCACTGCACATGGGATCTCAGCTCTAGCTGCAGAGTGAGATAGATGCCCTGACAATAGCAATCTTCTTTCTTCTTTCTAAAGCACTCAGAGTCTGTCAAGGCTCACTCAGTATACCTCTGAAATTAGGAAACCATGGGCACTGTCCATTGTGTAGATGAAGGGGTGAAAATATAGGTCATGGGATATAGAAATGCAAAACAGTTAAATGAGTGGCAGAGGGAATAGAGGCCAAACTTTTCCCTTTCACAGGACTGGTGGTACTGTCACAGGCAAGTTGCCTTTTTAAAAGTCTTTTGGGTTATATTTCAATGAGGAATATGTCAAAAAGTAGCCATAAAGATAAAGGGTATTTTCTTTATGTATTGCAAAATAAAGAAAATATCTGTATCTTTAGAGTCATAGCTATATGCTTTATAAATATTTCTAATAGCCACGTTCCCCTAATTGTTGAATATCCTTTCTGGTGAAGCAGAGTCAGTTCACTTTGGGTTTTTGAACTCTTGCTCATTACTGTGATGGCACCCTGTGGGTTAGAAGGATATGCAACCTTTCAAAGTTGCCCTTTAAAAGAGTGAGTTTTATACAAGCAAAAGGAAAAAAGAGTGGGTTTTGAAACTGCCGGTCTCAAGTTTTTTAGGCATTGAAGTGTGTGGTGGTTTTGTTGAAGTGAATGGAGCTCTCTTAACATTCTTTGGTTGACTTTACCTTGATGCTTCATGATCAAAAGTGGGCATTTGTAGCCTGTTTAGAAAGGAAACTTTGCAGAATGTCTAATAATTTGGTGTTTTGAGTCTATTGACCCTCATCCATGAGATTATCGTCATCACCCACAGCAGCTACAGCAGGTACCAACCCCCACTGGCCTCTCACCATGGTAGAAAATGACATGAGGACCACAGGAGGATGCTGAAATGCCATTTCTAATGACCTTGATAGCATTATAGTGACTTTATTATATCTACAAAGCACAAAGCAATGTTATCACCCTAGGGTTTACTGTAATCTTTTTCTTAATTAACTAAATCTACAAACATGCCATTACTTTTTGTCAATAAATCTTGAATATTTTATAATCCAGAAAAGTTCAAGAATGAAACAATGGGGCTTTAACCTTAGGCTGTGCATAGTATGTGATATTTTCAAGTTGCTTCTCAAGTGCTCTTAAAACTGGTCTTGAGGTTTGAGTATATTAAACTAGGCTTATTTTCAGAAGTCCAAGCTTTAATTTCCTCTTGAAAGTCTCTTAAAGGGCAAGAAAATTTTAGCTGAATCCAAATTTACACTTTTAATAAATTTATTACTCTCTATAAAATTGTGAATGCCAGTGGTTAAGAAACTAAATAAATAAATAAATAAATAAACTAAAAAATAAGAAGTAATTATTCTTTCTTTTCCCAAAGGATTGAAAGACTACTAAGAAATTCAATGAGTAAACATTTAATGAATACCTACTTGAAAAGATCACTTTAGAAGTTGTTGGAAAAAACAACAATAAATAATATAGAGTTATTGTCATAAGACAGCCATTTAAAGTAATCATACATATATTTATACATAATAACTATACATTTTTCATTTGTAAACCATTTTCTGGGTACCTAAAAGGTTTTGGACATTGAGAAGAATGCCAAGGAATCAAAAATAACAATAATGATAATACTAGTAATAATAGCAACTACCATTTAGTGAGAGCCTTTTATGTGCCAGCACTTATCAAGCTTTCTCTGTCTTGCATTATCCCCATTTTTAAGTTACAGGACAGAGAATTAGACAAATTAAGTCTCTAATACAGTTGTTGAGATCTATTTACAGAGCAGGAAACTAAACTCCGATCTCTTCAGCTCCAAAGGTATTCCACTTTATAATACGACTTCCCATACAAAGACATAGAAGACAACTCTGCTTTCCTTCAGAGATCACAGGTCATCAAAGGGATGCAGATATATAAAGAGTTAAAAAACAACGTAATAATTGGTATGATGCAGGCAAATCTAAACATAATATGCATTAGGGAAAAGGGAGCTCTTATCTATCTCATGGGGCTCATTTGCAGAAGAGATGATGGTGTCCATTTTGAGTTGGAGGATGGATAAGAGTTCACTATACAATCAAAGATAGGAAGGTGTGCAGTTCAAGAGAATAGGAAGAGCAGAGTGTCATGGCATGAGGGGAAGTGCACATGGCTTGGTGAGCCTTTGCACAGAGTGAATTTGTAGAACTGACAGGGAACTATGCTAGAGGGAAGCGGTTGAGAACAGGGGGAAGATCAGAAATGCCTTGCTAAAGAGTTTGCACTTTATTCTGTAAGCAGTGGGGAGAAATTAAAGCTGAGTATTGACCCAATTAAGTTTGTCTTGTCAAATGACCCACCTTAGCAGCTGGGTAGAGAATGGATAAGAACAGGGAGAGGAGTTGAAGTATTCTAGGGAAGAAATAATTAGGGGCTCAACTAAAACAGTCACGTGAAGTAGAAATGGAACAGGCTGGAGGAATGGTCAGTGGGTTAAATCAAAAGAAACCCAATGAAAATACCTCTATGGGAGCATGATGTGCCCCATGGTTGTGGTTTGAGTGACAAGTTTGGGAACACTGGAAATGGAGGAAAGATTAAAGGCAGGTAGGTATAATGAGTTCAGTTTTAAACATGCTGAGTTTCAGGTGCTATGATACATTATGGTACCTATAGATTAATAAGTCCAGTAATGATCGGAAATCCATGGATGCCTGCAAAAGAGAAAAATATCTGTGGCATTATAAGCAATATAGGGGTGACTTAGTCACTGGCTTCAGAGTGAATGAATACTAAGGATAATAGATGTAATTAGTAGTCCTCAACTTTTAGAGGAGAGGTGAAGGATGGCAAATAATGGAGCAAAATGAGGAGAAGCCTATCTGGGGGGGAGGATGGTCAATACAAAAGACTACTTATTTAGCTATTCTTAAAATGCTTATATTCTCTTGGCGAGTGGATACGTGAAGATGGAGAAGATGGAGTTTGTGTACGCGAGGAGCATATGGTATAGCAATGGGGGAGAAGTGATTTCAGAGAGTGGAGGTCCACAGCATCTAATCCTACAGGAAGGTGAAGTAGAAGATGTACTGGAAGTTATATTCAATTTGGCCATTACATAATTCACTGCTCTAGAGAGAGAAGCTTCTAGAGAGAGTATGGTGGTGAGGGCAGTAGGCAGAGAAGTAAATGTGGAGTGATTCACATAGTTTATACCACTTTATCAAGGAATTTATCTATGAAAGAAAGGCAAATGGTGAGGTGATAAATAATGTGGGAGACATAACTGAGAGTGATTACTTATTTTTAAGATGAAATTTAGCAAGCTTGGATTTCAGGGAAAGTAAGGAATAAAGGAGAAGCTGAAGAAGCAGAATAGACAGGAAATACTGATGGATCAAGTCTTGGAAAGGAATGAGATTTAAATCATAAACCTGAGACAGACCAAGAAGAAACTCTGTCTAAAACAGAGGACTTGAGCAATTAGGCCCATAGTGTAGATAGTTTTTCTCTGTTTAGTCAGAGGCAGGTTGATTTGCAGGGAGTGGCAGAGGCTTATAGGAGCTCTGAGGGTTTGAAATAGCCATTGGGGGGAAAGGTCAAAGACAGGAAGGGGCTTGCTGAGGAGTTTTGAGGGCCCAGTTGAACTTGAGATAACTAACTTGAAATGACATCAGTCTATACTATTGTGAGGCTTTCCTTCTAACATTGCCTAAAAAACCCAGTTAAAGAGTGAATATTCAAATTGTTTGACGATTGGTGTGGATGACTGGTGAGGTGTGTCTCGCAGGACCTGGTGTAGAGGAAGCTGAAGATGCCAGCAGGAGAAGTGTTGATATGATAAACCTCGGGGTCTAGGCTGGATATGGAAGCATATTGGCAGATAATCCTCCATGATCCGGCATTCCTGCACATCTTCTGAGCAAAGGAGGTTGACAGTTTTGCTCAAGGATGTTTGCCTAGGGACTTCCCTGGTGGTCCAGTGGTTAGGACTCCATGCTTCCACTGCAGGGGGCACGGGTTTGATCCCTGGTCAGGGAATGAAGATCCCACATGCCAGCTGGCATGGCCAAAAAAAGAAAAAAAAGATGTTTGCCTATTAGACAGCTTTGGGGAAGATAGAGACAGTGGTTTCCCCCTGCGACACTGAGTGCTTTCTCTCCCTGGGGGTGTCCTTCCCCTCACTAGCGGTGTTCTAGGGAATAAAGGTGACCTCTCTGTGGAGAGGAGTGGCAGGTGTGCCAGTGGGCACTGTATCAGATCAGGATGTCCTCATCTAGGAGCTCCTCAGCGGTGACGCACGTCTATTATGTGTGCAGCCTCCTCCTGGGCTGCCTCGGCGTTGCCCCCGTGGAACTTGGGGGAAGAGGGGACCCAATGGAGACATGAGACCCAGGCCTGCTGTGCCAGGGGTTAAAAGCTGTCTAAGTTCATCTGGACTCATTGTATCCTTCCTGGCTGCATTTATGAAGTGTGGTGGTCACCTGCCAGCCGCTGTTGCTACGGCTTAGGGATTGTTTGATGGCTTGGCTTGAAGGAGGAGGAGGGGAGGCCAGTTCTGGGGTGGGCTTGGAAAGGGAAGGGGGCCTTGCTGGGTGTGAAGGGCATGTGTGAGTGCAAGGTAGGAAACAATAAGTGCCTACAAGTTGTTAAAAGCAGATAGTACGTTATGGGAAGGTTTTGTGGAGGAGGTGATACTTAGAGACTCAGTCTTAAGGGATTTAAGTGATTTGCAGATGCACAATGATTTAAAATGGTGGGAGCTACTTTCAGGGCGAGTGAGAGAGTGGAAGCTGAAGTAGAAGCTGGAGCTTAAGAGGACAGGCTGGATGGGGAACAGCACGGGGCACGGTGGGTGGGGAGGAGGTGAGCTGCCCAGTTTAACTGTTATGAGCCCAGTAAAGTGATGCTAGAAATGGCACATTGAGGCCAGCATCCACGAAGCACACAAGGTTATGGGCACTGTGCATCAATCGTAGGTTAAAAACATTAAATTGAACTTTAGCATGTGAACCGTTGGGAAAAAGCTAGGGGCCTGTTAAAGGGAAATGAGAGAATATGGCACTTACTTCCGTGAAGTTTTTGGTTGTATTAAATGTGCATTTTGAGATCCACTAGCTACTTACGTTTATGGCATCCTAACACTTAAACAAGAATGTTAAAGAGATTTACTGTAAAGACCAATCTATAAAATGGAGAGCTGCATCTCAGTTGGGCCTCATTAAGAAAAATAAACCCCAGGTAAAAGTAGCTATTTAGGAGTTGGGATCTTTGTAGGACAGAGATACATCCATAGGAGGAGTTTACAAAGAACTTTGAATGACTTAAAGGGTTGCTTTAATAAAAGGGAAAAGTTTCTGGTGCTACTTTTTGGTTTAGCATCTGCCCCATTTTTTCTTTTTACTTGTTTATTTATTTATTTACTTACTTATTCATTTAACAAGAATATTGCCCTTCCTTTAAACTGTTGATGTTTTGTCTACTTTTCCTAATTAGAGAAGTCAACTAAATGGTTTGAGAATTTTCTGATTGCTTATTGATTTCTTATTGTATGAATATTAAATATAACATTTTAATCTTAACTAGGATGCATATTTTCCTGAAAGGTGCTTTTTTAAAAAAAATTGACTTTGGGTTTATTACATTTACTGTAGGATAATTCTTCCCTTCATTTTATTCATCTTCTGGAAATGTCATTAGCAGAGAAAACTAAAAAGGCAAATGAAGATGTCTAGGGAGGTAAGAGGCCCTTGCTTTTCCTCTGGATAAATTATATAACAAGGTTACTCTCCCAATTAGATAATATCTTGGGAGATAACCAGTCACTTTCTAAATACAAGCACATCTGAATTTTAAAATGTTAACTTAATAAAAAGTGATGCATTTTGAATCTCTGGGCTAAGTATATAAAGCGTAGTTGGCTAACCTGGGTGTGGAAAATACTATAACGTAGGTCAAGAGACTTTTGCAATGGTAACTACAAAGATACATACATGCATGCTTACGTATGTAAAAATTTGCTTTAACTTTTTTTTAAAATAAATTTATTTATTTATTTTTGGCTGCGTTGGGTCTTCGTTGTTGCGTGTGGACTTTCTCTAGTTGCAGCGAGCGGGGGCTACTTTTCGCTGCGGTGCGCGGGCTTCTCATTGCTGTGGCTTCTCTTGTTGCGCAGCACGGGCTGTAGGCGTGCGGGCTTCAGTAGTTGCCGCATGTGAGCTCAGTAGTTGTGGCTCACGGGCTTAGTTGCCCCACGGCATGTGGGATCTTCCCAGACCAGGGCTCGAACCCTTGTCCCCTGCATTGGCAGGCAGATTCTTAACCACTGTGCCACCAGGGAAGTCCCTGCTTTAACTTTTTTTTTTTAATGAAAGGTTTCTCTTTTAAATTTATTTATTTATTTATTTATTTTTGGCTGTGTTGGGTCTTCGTTTCTGTGCGAGGGCTTTCTCTAGTTGCGGCAAGCGGGGGCCACTCTTCATTGCGGTGCGCGGACCTCTCACTATAGCGGCCTCTCTTGTTGCGGAGCACAGGCTCCAGACGCGCAGGCTCAGTAGTTGTGGCTCACGGGCCCAGTTGCTCCGTGGCATGTGGGATCTTCCCAGACCAGGGCTCGAACCCGTGTCCCCTGCATTGGCAGGCAGACTCTCAACTGCTGCGCCACCAGGGAAGCCCCCTGCTTTAACTTTTAAAATATTTTAATTTGTTTTATTGTTGAGTGATTGTTTGAATTTATTTCCTTCCATGTTCCTCCATTAGTTTTTGACTATAATGACTCCATTAATATTAATATTTTTTTAGGGGAAGGGATTTAGAGAGCAAATCTTACGAGCTTGGTCATTCTTAGGTTAGATGGGAGAAGATGTGCTTTTCTAGGACTGGAAATTTCTAAAATTTTAACCTCTGATCTCTCCCAAAGGATATCCACTTTTTGTGGGCATCTAATGATATAAACACAAATTTTAAAAAATTCAGTGACTAAGATATGACTATAGTAATAAATACATTTGCGTGTTCAATCAAATCACAAATTATAAGCAAGGCCCTTAATTTTTCAATCCAAAAACTTTCCTCTGACTTTTTTTAACCTTAATGAAGATATTAAAATATACACTTCCAAAACTATCTTTTTTTAATGTCATTTCTGGAAATGTTTACATTTTTCAGCAATATAAATCATAGTCTTCATTTAGCCTGACACTGCTGGCTCAGGAGTATGGAATACAGTATTAGTTTCTGTAAGAATGAATTGACTTTGCTCTGAAATAAGGCTTCTCAGTAACAGCCCTGGAGAAATGTATTGGTTACAGCTAAAATGTATGGCTATGCTTACGCTAAAACATGCCGACATTATAAAACTGTGTATTGGTTTCGGTAACAATGTATTCTTTCCAAAGGATTCATGTGGCTTTCAGCAAGAATGTATTGATTTCATTAAAATGTGCTCCTTGAGATAAACAAAAATTTAGTTAAAATGCATTGGTTTCTGTTAAAGTTCATTGACTGAAGTGAAGAACATTACACTACTATTGGGTTGCCTCAGGGTTTGGTTAAGTATTGAATAGAGAAGTATACATCAGTAATAATAAAGGCTGGGGAAAACAAAGATATTCTAAACCCGATAAAGATGTAAATATTCTCATGCATTATTAGATTGAATTTTGTTGCAGGCACTAAGTTGGCTCAGGTACTTTTCACAAAGTCAGTTCAACCTCGTGTATTCCAAATTCATGGGAACTCAAGTGACTTAATGCAGGGACACTCTGGTTTTCCCTCTATTTAAATTACTCTCCAGGAGGATATTAGGCACATAGGTTGCTCTTCAAGGCACATAATGTCTGAAAATTTCCACTTAGAAAACAGAGGATAGTCCCTCAATGAGTTAATGCATTTTTTTTCCCATAGGACCTAAAATATTTGAGGAGAATAGGCCACACTCTGGGAAAATCCAGTTGCTTTTGTTCAATCCCACATTGCTTCTTCATACTTGTCATAGAAAAGAAAGAGAGAGAAGGAAGAGAGGGGATAGAATAAGTACAGTTAACCATATTTCTTCGTATTTTGGTTTCTAAACAAACAAAAGAGAACCTAAGATTCCTAGGGGGAAATTATATTTAAACACTGTTAATTATAAAACCAACTAATTTTCATACAAGCAGAATGTTGGTAGGTGCATTTCACATGGGAAAACATTTTTCTCTTTGTTATCATTTTATATAGTCAGAGCTGTACAAGACTAGAGTAGAAAAATTAAAAGCATGAGCAAAAATAAAAAATTACATCGCTGAATATCCTATTATTCATGAAAAATCATTGTTTATATTTAGTATGTGTTTTTAACAGAATGTTTCTTCTTCATGACTATCAATATATTTGTCTCTTTTAAAACAAATTGGAAGTTATATGAATTTTGTGCTAAACTTTTTTTTTAATGTGTATAGGAAACTGCATAAAAAATAAATATACAAATAAATGAATTATAGTAAAGCTCATATCTCACTGAGCTGGCCTTTACATTCCCCTCAGCTTCACTAAACTTTAGACAGGTTTCTTCCTGAATTTAGACCCCTGACTTCTCTTTTCTTAGAGCATTTACTTTAGAAAACTTGCAACTGTAAATTCTTTCTCTGCTCCTTTGAGATGGAAATCATCTATAACCCAGGAAAGTCAACTCAGGAAGGACCTGAGAGCTGTCCTTTGAAATGTGATCATCAGGAAACACAGGGTTCCATCTCCCAGGCTCTGTGGCAGGTAGGAGCCTAACTTCTGTTAAGTGTCAATCAGCAAACACAGATGGCCTTAATCACAGCGACCAGCATCCCCATTAATGTCCTCGAGTACTTTTTCATGAACTCACCCTAGTGTTTAAAAATACTCTTGCCTTTTGTTTCAGTGGAGTTGAGTTCAACCTCTCTCCCATATTGCAAAATAGCCTTGAATAAAGTCTTCTTTGACTGTTTAACTCCAACCAGTACAATTTTTCTTTGACAGACCCATGCATGCACAATTCATATGAGGATTTGTAATGTTGACAGTGCCTTGAGCCCCAGCATGCCCTTTCCTATCCAAATACCCCCTTTATGTCAAACTTAACCATTGTCTTGACTTGCTAATCACTTCCTTGCTTTTCTCCAGACCTTTTCTTTATACTTTTACTACCTAAATGTGTATTCCTAAACACTACTTAAATTTGATCTAGCTTTGAGATGCATTTAAATGGAAATAAAAAGCAAATATTATTTTAGCCTGGCTTTTCTTGTCCACTATCATGTTTGTGAGATCAAATCACATTGTTGCATATAAGTGTAATGCGTTACTTTTTAAAAATATTTTATTTATTTATTTATGGCTGTGTTGGGCCTTCGTTTCTGTGCGAGGGCTTTCTCCAGTTGCGGCAAGTGGAGACCACTCTTCATCGCGGTGCGCGGGCCTCTCACTTTCGCAGCCTCTCTTGTTGCGGAGCACAGGCTCCAGACGCGCAGGCTCAGTAATTGTGGCTCACGGGCCTAGTCGCTCCGCGGCATGTGGGATCTTCCCAGACCAGGGCTCGAACCCATATTCCCTGCATTGGCAGGCGGATTCTCAACCACTGCGCCACCAGGGAAGCCCAATGCGTTACTTTTAATTACTGTGAAGTATTCCATTAAATGCATATGTCATCATCTATTTATCCACACTACTGATAGACATGTGGGCTGTTTCGCCTTTGTGCTATTACAGATAATGTTGCTGTGAACACTCTTGTACATAAATCTTGTAGCATGTGTGTACTCTTTTCTTTATGAAACCTACTTAGAACTGGAATTGAAAGGTCACAAAGTTTTTGTATCTTTAACACAAAAGAAGTATATAAATACTCTTTCTTCCTTCCTTCTTTCCTTCCTTTTTGTTTTCTTTCTCCTCTATCTTTCCCTCTCTTCCTCTCTCTCTCTCCCCTCCCTCTTCCTCCCTCATCCCTCTCATTCTCTGTTTTTTCCTTTTCTTATTTTTTTCAAGTATATTGTAATCATTTAGGTGTGAATTTCTTTCTTTGTCATTCTGGTGATCCATTGGGCTTATTAACTCTGTATAGTGGTCATTCACCAGTTTTGAAAAATTCTGGCCGTATTCCTTTCAGATACTCTTTCTGAAATTCCTCTTTTCCTTTTGTGATTCTAATTAAGTTCATCTAAGAACTTTTTTTTTGTATTGCCATTGTCTCAAATTCAGGCTCTCTCATTTTTCCTTAAAATGTTGTTTCTTTGGATTTTATTCTGGATTTTTTTCCTGGTGTTTATCCCATTCACTAACTTATTTTTCTTTAGTTGTTACTAAGATGTGCACTTTCAAATATATCTATTGAGCTCTTAGTATTATTTATTTTTCAGTTTTAGAATTTCTCTTTTGTTCTTCTCCAGATCAGCTTTGTCCTTTCAAAAGCTATGTTCCAGTCCTCTGCCAAAATACTTAGACTTGTCTGATCTCCTTGAATATAATAGTCACAATAATATAAAGCTAGTGCTTAACTCTCTGGGACCCTAGTTTGTTTGGTACTTTCTGATTCCCCTTCAGATCATCAGGTCTCCTGATTAGCCTGCTTATTTTTGATTATGAACTCCCCATTTTATTTGCAAATTTGTTTGTAAAAATAATTTGAGGTCTAAGATAACAGGTACACATCTTGACTGAAATGAAGATGCCTGAGGATGGGAGGAGGGACAAAACGGAGACTTAAAAAGGGATATGAGGATATTTTGGGGGGGTTATTACATTCATTATCTTGATGGTAATGGCCATTTCATGATGCATACATATGTCCAAATTTATCCAACTGAATTCTCTCTGTATATGCGAATTGTCAGTGATTCTCCAATAAAGCTGCTAACATTTTTTAAAAAAAGAAAGTCACAATAAATCTGTACTGAACTAATAAATCCCAAATGAACAAAACCTTCTTCAGTTTAACTATACACTAAGAAATAAGGTGGAAGAATTCATTGCTTTTTAAATTTTTTAAAACACAAACTTATACAGATGTACTGAGTACATATGTATTATAAGAAGATTTACTTTAACATTACATTAATGGATTTCAACCTTTGCCCACCTTTACTGAACTACCTCTTCCACAAGGAGCTGGTTTAATTTTCATAGTTTTCAGTGACCTGTGGTCATCACTGTAGTTTCTGGAAATTACTTTTTTAAAGAAGGCAATTTATTGTACTAAGGCATAATTTCCCATAATATAGAACATTTATAGCATTTTATTCTTAGTATGTAGGAGGGACTTGAAAATCTAGTAAGAGAGAAAAGCTGGCAGATAACAAGATGGTAGTCATGAAATAATAAAATGTGATCATTAACCAATGGAATGAGGCATTTATGGGAGCCACCAAGGGGTGAAATTGTGCCTTAGCTAATACTTTCTGAGGAGAATACTTCTTTTCTCTAGGCCTTTAAAATTTAACTGGAAATAAATTTATTATTCACCAACTGGTTTTCTTGTTCATTCCAGTAATTCGTACTTATTTCTAACTTTATTTGTCACTAGCCTGCAAAAAGGATGTGTGAAAAAATCTAAACTTTCTCCATTCTTTCTGCAGAATTTGGAGAATTCCATTGAAATTCAGGTTCTGGGCAGACAAATTGCTTGCCTACTATACTATGCTCTGTGATTATAAATGTCAAGAGATCAGAGACTTTGCTCCTGGTCAAAGAGATCACAGACTTTGCTCCTGGTCACTGTAGAGCTGAAAAGCTTTCTGTTGTCATGGAAAATATTTTAATTTCTGAGTCAAAGGACAAGCATTTCTGTTTTGCTCAGATTCTGACGATAATCTACATGAAACTGAACCTTCTATTCACCCGCTCTGCCTGTGAACCCTTTGTGAATTAGGGAGTTTGTGATGGAATTCAGAAACCCATTGGTGCATATGTGGGAATAACATTCTGCCAGTCAAGTGGTGAGGCAGGGGAGATGCCCTCTGCTACTTAATGCATAATAGCAACAGAAGAGTTCTTTGTAAGCCCCTCAAACCTTCGCATTCTCAAAGTCTCGCTCTATTTGTGCATAGAAGCTCCAGTGGAAGAGTGTTTCCAGAGATGGAGCATCAGTGATCATCAGAAAGGGCAGCGGGAACCAAACGGGAGTTCAAGCTTCGTTTTTGAGAACCACCTACACTTGCTGTTGTTTATACAGTGAACTATTGACTGGGATGAATGTTTCCATGAAAGGCCATTCTTGTAAAATTTCCTCAGAATTTAAACCCTTCTGAGGTTGACCCACTTGCATTTCACTGCTTAGTTTTGGATTCTTTCTTGACAGTTAATTACAGGAAGCCTGAACTGTTGAACCATGTGCCTTGCCGACCAGTTCAAATTCTCCAACAAAATAAATTTAGCTTCACTTCATTGGAATTAAAAGGTTGAAGCTTTCATCAAGAAACTGGATTCTGCCCCCTGCTTTGAAAAATGAACCACGTTTTGAGACATGATTTTTTTCCTTCTTCAGTACCCAGTTGCTGAAATAGTGACAGAAAAACGGAAAACATTCAAGTGAAAAGAAAATCATGCACTAATTATTGGAGATGCTGTTTTGAAGTTCCGATTTCAAGAAAAATGCACATCCAGTATTTCTAATGGGAAATGAACAAAGTTTGAGACTGGTCAGGTGTTTGCATCTGTACTTTGTACTCATATCTCAGGCCTAGAGATATTAGAAGCAGCCGAGACAATAAGCAGGCACCGCTGTCCTTTTCAGGTGCTCAGCTCTCCCTGGCATCCTAATTACAGACTCTTCGCATGAAGAATTCTTTTTGAAGGTAAACAGAGTGCTGTATCCAGACGATTCTAATGAAAGTGAGTTGAGAAATCTGCTTCGAGGATGTCTTACTTTTAAGGTCTTGTCTTTCAAGGGAAGGAGCACAAATGTTTATTATTGAGGACCTACTACTATACGTCAGCCTTTGGGTTTAATGTTTTCCATTTTAACCTGAATTCCTACAGTCCTTCTTTGATTGTAAGCGAGTAAACGAGGTTACCTTACTGTATAAGTGAAAGTTGGACAGCCTGTTATATCTCATGTACCTGTACCAAGTCTGGCCCATTTTTAAGGTTTCTTCCCTAGTATCTATGAGGATTCCTACGAGGTGTTTCCCAAGTTCTCACTCATGATCATGCTTTCAGAGTTGTATATTATGCACTATATATGAAGGCTCGTCTAAGGGTTAGATTTTGGTCTTTTCTCAGTATACCATTTGCCATAGGCTGAATGTTTGAGCCCCCCTCGCCTGACCCCCCATTCATATGTTGAAACCTAACCTCCCATGTAATGGTATTAGGAGATGGGGCCTTTGGGAGGGATTAGTGCTTCTATGAAAGAAACCTCAGGGAGCTCCCTTGCTCCTTCTGCCCTTTGAGGATAGAGCAAGAAGACTGCCATCTATGAACCAGGAAGTGGGTCTCCAGTAATTACCTCATCCGCTGGTTCCTTGATCTTGACTTCCCAGCCTCCAGAAATCAGAAAAATAAATTTCTGTTGTTTATAAGCCACCCAGTCTATAGTAATTTTTATAGCAGCCCAACAGATAAAGATATCATTCTACATGTATTAGAAAGGAAAAGAGAGAGAGAGAGAGGGGGGTATCGAAGAAATATCTCATTATATAATCAGGCAATGCATATTTGATATACCGTTCAAATTTCTCATTCTAACATTTTATACATTTTTATACTTCATCTAGAAACAACTGTTTCATTACCAAACTTGATTAAACATCACTCTCCCCCACCATAATGGAGGACAGATTCTGAACTGTAGCTTGGCAGAAAGTGTATTTCTTTCTTCTTTTCTTCTTTCTTTGATTATTTTGTTAGACTTTATGTATGTAACTGTGAGAATTTGTCATTCTCATAGAATCTATACTTTCAGATGTTTTGGTCCCAGAGGATTCTGCCGAGATATTCACAGAAGAAAACAGAACTATAAAGGTTTGAAAACTCATTGATAAATGTTTTTCCCTATGGCCTAAGGCCTAAATCTCAGTAATAACAATAATCATGTTTAAGGGATAAAGTAATCTTCCCTTGTAAAATGAGAAACTCTCATTTCAATGGACAGGACTGTTCTCTGTCCTTGATAGATTTCATTCCTTTTCCTCTTGGTGAACCCCTGTGGCATTTCATCTTTCTGATTGAAAGTAATTCGAGTGAAAAAAAAAGTATTAAACGTTAGAAAAAAAATTAGATAAATACCTCAGAAATTAGTCAAGAAGTATGACTTATTTGAGAAACAATATTTTAAGTAAAATATTTTTATTATTTCCGAATAAAGCAGTGTGTTTCCAGAAGACTTATTTAAAACAAATTATTTATGACTAAAATTCACTCAAATCAACTCATTATATATTGCTTGAATGGTTACAATATGGAAGACACTAGGGTATCTGCTTCAAGAAATAAAAAAGTAAACCAGATAGGATCAGTGGCCTTAAATATGCAGAATTTCCATAATTTTTCTGTTATCGAAAATGATGTGTTCCAATGCACAAACTTGTGTAGGAAGTGAATTTATATAAAAATGACATAACAAATTGGTCAAAATTCTGTGAAAATATCTAAGATTAATGATAATTTCCTATTTATTTATGTATTGTGAGAAAATTCAGTATTCTCCTATAGCAATTAATGTCATAGAAGGGGAGTATTCATTCAAAAGGCAAGACTAGTTTAGAAAACAAACTGAGATTAGAAATGAATTTGCACTACTAGATATAAAATAGATAACCAACAACGACCTACTGTATAGCACAGGGAACTCTACTCAGTATTCTGTAATAACCTATATGGGTAAAGAGTCTGAAAAAGAATGAATATATGTATGTGTATAACCGAATCACTTTGCTGTACACCTGAAACTAACACAACAGTGTAAATCAACTATACTCCAATAAAATAAAAAAAAAAAATAATAAAAAATTAAATTAAAAAAAAGTAATGGATTTGCATACAAGTGTTTAAGGTCTTGCTTTTCTGTTTCTTTGCCTTTGTAGACTGGATTGCTATGAGTATGAAGACATTATTGTTTTTGCTAAAATATGATCTTATATTTAAGAAGTCATTTAAGAACAACATGATTCAAAATTATGAATTAAAAATAAAAGCACTGCAAAAACACTCCCCTCTCACTCCTCATTTACACCTCAAACCACATGACCTAAATCTGGGAGACAGAGATTACTCAATCCCTCCTTTTTCCATTCAAATTTTATGTTTTTATTTTTTTCCAGTCAAATGCAGAAGGTGAGTTCATGGCACAGTATCATCATTTGCCCAGGAAGTTCCCTCCATTCTTTGAATTATTTACATGCAATAAGTTTTTCATTCCATTTATCATTATCACCCATTTTTATTCCCCTTTCCCAAGATAAGCAATTATTCTAATATCTTTTTGTTTGTATGTGCTTTTGAAAAGATTTGAAATTTTGTGTTCATGCATTTTCAACTTACATAAAAGCTATTGGGCCATATATCAAATTCTGGTTTTTTTTTTAAACAATACTGTTACTGAGCATTTTGTTTATAAGATCCATCAATGTTGCTAAATGTTCATCTACTCTGTTGCTTTCTGCTCCATAGTACTCCATGAAGGGCATCCATCCACCTTTATCCACTCCTCCAGCAACGAACTCCCCCAATCTTGCCTCCAACTCCACATTTCTTCAAATAATGCTGCAGTAAATATCCTTATACACATCCCCTTAGGAGTCTGTGTGAGAAATTCATCAGGATATAAGCCCAGGAGTGGTTTGCTGGATCACACTGCAGGCCTATATAAAATTTAACCGAAGGTACCAGATGTTCTCCACAGGGGCTGCTGCAATTTACAATTCCACCACCAGTGCTTGGGGGGCCCTATATCTCCACAGTCCCATCAATTACCCAGCTTTCTAATTTTTGTTAGTGTAAAGTGATATCTCTTTGTTTTAATTTGCACATCTCTGATTTCTAATAAGTTTGAGCATCTCTTCATATCTTCATATACTTGATAACTTTTGGGTTTCCTATTCACATACTCTTTGTCCATTTCCCTATTGTGGCTGCTGTCAGTTTCCTGTCAATTTATAAGGGTCGTGTGATATTTTCTAAATATTAGTCCCTCGCTTGTTTAGGACATGTGAGTATCCTCTTCCATTTTTTCATCTGTTAAATCTGTCCATGGTATACGACTTTGAATAGAAATCTTTCATTTTGATACAACCAAACTTATTATGTATATATATACCTTATAATTTTTATTTTTGAAATTTTAAGAAGTCTTCCTTTACAAATGTATGTAAATATACATGTGTGTGTGTGTGTGTATATATATATATATATATATATATATATATATATATATCTCCTATATTTCTATTAACTTTACAGCTTTTTGTCTCTCACATTGATCTTTAATTCATATTGTATGTGTTGTAAGGGAAGGATTCAGTTTTTTCCCCCTAAGATAGGTTTTTCTTTCAATATGTTCTTTTAAGTAATTCATACTTTCCCCATTTTTTGTGAAATCCTTTATCAGATATTGCATATACACACACACACACACACACACACACACACACGAGTGTATTTATGAGCTCTCTAGTTTGTTCTATTGGTCTCTTTGTCTGTTCTTACATACATCCCATACAGATTTTATTATTATGGTTTTGCAGTATGTCAGTACTGGGTAATGTACAACTCTTCCTCTTCATTCTTTTTTTTTTTTTCTCAAAGCTGAATTTTTTATGGACATTATAGATTTTAGACCAAGTTTATGAATTCCTCAAAAATTCCAACTGTAACTGATTGAAATCTGCTTTAGTTTCCTATTGCTGCCATAACAAATTACCCAAAGCTTAGTGGCTTAAAACAACACAACTTTCTTACCGTACAACTCTCTAGGTCAGAAATCTGACATGTTCTCATGTGGCTTAAATCAAGGTGTCTCCAGGGCTACGTCCTTTCCTGGAGGCTTTAGAGAAATAACTGTTTCCTTGTCTTTTCTAGCCTTTTGAGGACACCTGCATTCCTTAGCTCATGGTTCCCTTTCTTCATCTTCAGAGCCAGCAACATAGCATCTCTCTGACCCTGCTTCCATTGTCACATTTCTCTCTGACCACAACTGGGAAAGAGCCTCCACTTTTGATGCCTCTTGTGATTATATCACCCCACCTGGATGATCCAGGGTAATCTTCCCATCTCAAGGCTGATAACCTTAAACTCATCTGCAAATTCTTTTTGTCTTGTAAGGTAACATATTCACAGATCCTGGGGATTAGGACACAGACATTTTTGGGAAGCCATTATTCTACCTACCACAGAACTGCATTGTATTTGCAGATAAATTTGGGGAGAATTTGAGGAGTCCTACATCTCTTTTTATAGAGATAGTCACTTTGTTCTCTATAAATATCTTTCTTCATAGAAGAGTTGTGTATTCTTGGTTAATTCCTAGATTCTATATAACTTTTGTTACTATTGTAAATGGTTTCTTATTTTTAATCTCATTCTATAAAGTTATAGCTAGTGTACAGAAGTGCTATTATTCTTGTAACTGATTTGGTATCTGGCAGGCTTGTCAAAATCTCTTATTAATTCTAAAAGTTTTTCTATTGATTTTCTCAAACTTTTCTATCTTCCACATTTCTCTCAACCAGACATCAGTCAATTATGGCCTTATTGCCAAATCTAGCCAGCCACCTGTTTTTGTAAATAAAGTTTTATTGGAACACAACCTCACTCATTTATTTGTAGCTGCTTTCATTCTGTAATGGCAGAGTTTAGCAGTTGTGATAGAGACTGTTAGTGGTCCACAGAGCACCCCCCCAAATATTTACTATTTGGCCCTTTATAGAAAAAGTTTGCTAAGCTCTGCTCTAAGCCTCTTGTTCCTTATCCATGCACTTTACACAAGTGGGAGGAGTTTGTACACTTTATGGAGTGTTAAAAAGTGGCCAAAGACCCAAAATATTACCTTTGCCTAAAATCCATTAATTCTTATACTACTTCTGAAATCATACAAATTTGGGTTTACAAGGGTTAATGCATCTTTTTCTTTAAAACTGGGACTCCCTCTAGGCTGTAAAGTGCAATTTTGAAGCATAGGGCAGGCATTACAGTGCTGGGAGACTGAGTAGTTCATTGGTGAGATGAGACCACTGGGTACTTAGATATTGGGGGAGCCCACAGGAGGGATCCCACTGAAATGGATAATTGATCAAACTATCCCCTTTGCCGCACTGTGTCAAGTTGCCCTGCTCTCCGATTTTGAGCAACTACATTTGTATTGTGGAGATGACCTGTCTAGAAGGAAGGATAATCATGATGAGACAGGTATCAGGAGAGGCACTGCTTGGAAGAGCTTGAAGTATACCTTCTACGCCTCCTCAAGTGATCTCATATTGCAGGACCCTCTTCCTGCATTGCTAAGTGTGGCATACTTTGAAATCATAAATGAATTTTTAATAAAAACTCTGTTAGTTGTTTAAAAAAAATAGAGAGCTTAAGAGAAAGGACCTATGGGACAGGCACTTAGAAAAAAACGTTCATCCACTTTAGCTTGGCATTTAAAGTCCTCTATAGTTTGCCCATACGTTAGCCGTTCCCAAACGTGGTTGCACAGCAGAATCACCAGGGTGCTTTAAAAAAAATGGTCATGAAGAACCTAGTGGCAAGACGGGAATAAAGACATAGACCTACTAGAGAATGGACTTGAGGACACGGGGAGGGGGAAGCGTAAGCTGGGACGAAGTGAGAGAGTGGCATGGACATATATACACTACCAAATGTAAAATAGATAGCTAGTGGGAAGCAGCCGCATAGCACAGGGAGATCAGCTTGGTGCTTTGTGACCACCTAGAGGGGTGGGATGGGGAGGGTGGGAGGGAGGGAGATGCAAGAGGGAAGAGATATGGGAACATATGGGAACTGATTCACTTTGTTATAAAGCAGAAACTAACACACCATTGTAAAGCAATTATACTTCAATAAAGATGTTTAAAAAAAAAAATGACAGATTCCTTGAGCCTCGATTCTAAACCTTCTGAATCAGAACCTCTGGAGGTGTGATCATAGACTCTTTTTTTTTTTTATTCACACACACACACACTGTATTTTATTTTTACAAGACATAAATAGACTGACACCAAGCATTGTACATGGATGACCACAACAAAAGCAACAATGGTTGCAATTACCAAACATGAAACACAGTCATACTATGTCATAATATTGACATTCAGTCCAGTAATCCTCCACTGTAACAGCTCCTTTACTTTGCAGTGAAAATTGATTTGTATATTCTTTGCCTCTGAGTCCTTGTGGGATTTTTTTTTTTTTTTTTAAATTCAGACAGAAAGTCACAAAAATTATACTCTTCCTCATCAGTTCACTCAGTCCCATGTAATTAATTTTTTTTTCATCTTGATCTTTTGTTAGCACTTTTATGAGTTCATCAGTTTTTCATTAGAGTTCTGAAAATGCTTATTCATTCAGTTCAGCAGTACAGTCAGTTACCAGAAACCTGTACTTGTCAGAGTCTTTTCCATGAATTTCTTGAAGATGAAACCCTTTTATAGGAACATATTTGCAAAATCATCAGAGTACACCCAGAACTGTCTGTAAATGACAAAAGACTTAAAAATGACCACGGTTAAAGATTTGATGAGAGTTCATAATAATGCAGTTGACAAGAAAATTAGTTATTTCTGAGATATACATTTTAAAGTAATAACTAGGATTATTACTTATAACATTATACCAGAACATATAAGATTTTTAGAAATTTCATGTAATGTCTGAAACATTTATATTAACATATTTCCATACATATTTCCATACAAATACAAATATAAGATTTTTAGAAATTTCATGTAACGTCTGAAACATTTATATTAACATATTTCCATACATATTTCCATACAAATACAAATATAAGATTTTTAGAATTTTCATGTAATGTCTGAAACATTTATATTAACATATTTCCATACAAATAACCCAATGAAAGTTTAGTATTAGTTGTTTTGTTTGTTTTTTTATACTGCAGGTTCTTATTAGGCATCAGTTTTATACACATCAGTGTATACATGTCAATCCCAATTGCCCAATTCAGCACACCACCATCCCCACCTCACCGCAGTTTTCCCCCCTTGGTGTCCATATGACCATTCTCTACATTTGTGTCTCAACTTCTGCCCTGCAAACTGGCTCATCTGTACCATTTTTCTAGGTTCCGCATACATGCATTAATATACGATATTTGTTTTTCTCTTTCTGACTTACTTCACTCTGTATGACAGTCTCTAGATCCATCCATGTCTCAACAAATGACTCAATTTCGTTCCTTTTTATGGCTGAGTAATATTCCATTGTATATATGTACCACATCTTCTTTATCCATTCGTCTGTTGATGGGCATTTAGGTTGCTTCCATGACCTGGCTATTGTAAATAGTGCTGCAATGAACATTCGGGTGCATGTGTCTTTTTGAATTACGGTTTTCTCTGGGTATATGCCCAGTAGTGGGATTGCTGGGTCATATGGTAATTCTATTTTTAGTTTTTTAAGGAACCTCCATACTGTTCTCCATAGTGGCTGTATCAATTTACATTCCCACCAACAGTGCAAGAGGGTTCCCTTTTCTCCACACCCTCTCCAGCATTTGTTGTTTGTAGATTTTCTGATGATGCCCATTCTAACAGGAGTGAGGTGATACCTCATTGTAGTTTTGATTTGCATTTCTCTAATAATTAGTGATGTTGAGCATCTTTTCATGTGCTTCGTGGCCATCTGTATGTCTTCTTTGGAGAAATGTCTATTTAGGTCTTCTGCCCATTTTTGGATTGGGGTGTTTGTTTCTTTGATATTGAGCTGAATGAGCTGTTTATATATTTTGGAGATTAATCCTTTGTCCGTTGATTCATTTGCAAATATTTTCTCCCATTCTGAGGGTTGTCTTTTCGTCTTGTTTATGGTTTCCTTTGCTGTGCAAAAGCTTTGAAGTTTCATTAGGTCCCATTTGTTTATTTTTGTTTTTATTTCCATTACTCTAGGAGGTGGATCAAAAAAGATCTTGCTGCGATTTATGTCAAAGAGTGTTCTTCCTATGTTTTCCTCTAAGAGTTTTATAGTGTCCAGTCTTATATTTAGGTCTCTAATCCATTTTGAGTTTATTTTTGTGTATGGTGTTAGGGAGTATTCTAATTTCATTCTTTTACATGTAGCTGTCCAGTTTTCCCAGCACCACTTATTGAAGAGACTGTCTTTTCTCCATTGTATATCTTTGCCTCCTTTGTCATAGATTAGTTGACCATAGGTGCGTGGGTTAATCTCTGGGCTTTCTATCTTGTTCCATTGATCTATGTTTCTGTTTTTGTGCCAGTACCATACTGTCTTGATTACTGTAGCTTTGTAGTATAGTCTGAAGTCAGGGAGTCTGATTCCTCCAGCTCCATTTTTTTGCCTCAAGACTGCTTTGGCTATTCGGGGTCTTTTGTGTCTCCATACAAATTTTAAGATGATTTGTTCTAGCTCTGTAAAAAATGCCATTGGTACTTTGATAGGGATTGCATTGAATCTGTAGATTGCTTTGGGTAGTATACTCATTTTCACAATGTTGATTCTTCCAATCCAAGAACATGGTATATCTCTCCATCTGTTGGTATCATCTTTAATTTCTTTCATCAGTGTCTTATAGTTTTCTGCATACAGGTCTTTCGTCTCCCTAGGTAGGTTTATTCCTAGGTATTTTATTCTTTTTGTTGCAATGGTAAATGGGAGTGTTTCCATAATTTCTCTTTCAGATTTTTCATCATTAGTGTATAGGAATGCAAGAGATTTCTGTGCATTAATTTTGTATCCTGCAACTTTACCATATTCATTAATCAGCTCTAGCAGTTTTCTGGTGGCAGTTTTAGGATTCTCTATGTATAGTATCATGTCATCCGCAAACAGTGACAGTTTTACTTCTTCTTTTCCAATTTGTATTCCTTTTATTTCTTTTTCTTCTCTGATTGCCGTGGCTAGGACTTCCAGAACTATGTTGAATAATAGTGGTGAGAGTGGACATCCTTGTCTCGTTCCTGATCTTAGAGGAAATGCTTTCAGTTTTTCACCATTGAGAATGATGTTTGCTGTGGGTTTGTCATATATGGCCTTTATTATGTTGAGGTAGGTTCCCTCTATGCCCACTTTCTGGAGAGTTTTTATCAGAAATGGGTGTTGAATTTTGTCAAAAGCTTTTTCTGCATCTATTGAGATGATCATATGGTTTTTATTCTTCAATTTGTTAATATGGTGTATCACATTGATTGATTTGCGTATATTGAAGAATCCTTGCATCCCTGGGATAAATCCCACTTGATCGTGGTGTATGATCCTTTTAATGTGTTGCTGGATTCTGTTTGCTAGTATTTTGTTGAGGATTTTTGCATCTATATTCATCAGTGATATTGGTCTGTAATTTTCTTTTTTTGTAGTGTCTTTGTCTGGTTTTGGTATCAGGGTGATGGTGGCCTCATAGAATGAGTTTGGGAGTGTTCCTTCCTCTGCAATTTTTTGGAAGAGTTTGAGAAGGATGGGTGTTAGCTCTTCTCTAAATGTTTGATAGAATTCACCTGTGAAGCCATCTGGTCCTGGACTTTTGTTTGTTGGAAGATTTTTAATCACAGTTTCAATTTCATTACTTGTGATTGGTCTGTTCATATTTTCTGTTTCTTCCTGATTCAGTCTGGGAAGGTTATACCTTTCTAAGAATTTGTCCATTTCTTCCAGGTTGTCCATTTTATTGGCATAAAGTTGCTTGTAGTAGTCTCTTAGGATGCTTTGTATTTCTGCGGTGTCTGTTGTAACTTCTCCTTTTTCATTTCTGATTTTATTGATTTGAGTCCTCTCCCTCTTTTTCTTGATGAGTCTGGCTAATGGCTTATCAATTTTGTTTATCTTCTCAAAGAACCAACTTTTAGTTTTATTGATCTTTGCTATTGTTTTCTTTGTTTCTATTTCATTTATTTCTGCTCTGATCTTTATGATTTCTTTCCTTCTGCTAACTTTGGGTTTTGTTTGTTCTTCTTTCTCTAGTTTCTTTAGGTGTAAGGTTAGATTGTTTACTTGAGATTTTTCTTGTTTCTTGAGGTAGGCTTGTATAGCTATAAACTTCCCTCTTAGAACCGCTTTTGCTGCATCCCATAGGTTTTGGGTCGTCGTGTTTTCATTGTCATTTGTCTCTAGGTATTTTTTGATTTCCTCTTTGATTTCTTCAGTGATCTCTTGGTTATTTAGTAACGTATTGTTTAGCCTCCATGTGTTTGTCCTTTTTACGTTTTTTTCCCTGTAATTCATTTCTAATCTCATAGCGTTGTGGTCAGAAAAGATGCTTGATATGATTTCAATTTTCTTAAATTTACTGAGGCTTGATTTGTGACCCAAGATGTGATCTATCCTGGAGAATGTTCCGTGCGCACTTGAGAAGAACGTGTAATCTGCTGTTTTTGGATGGAATGTCCTATATATATCAATTAAATCTATCTGGTCTATTGTGTCATTTAAAGCTTCTGTTTCCTTATTTACTTTCATTTTGGATGATCTGTCCATTGGTGTAAGTGAGGTGTTGAAGTCCCCCACTATTATTGTGTTACTGTCGATTTCCTCTTTTATAGCTGTTAGCAGTTGCCTTATGTATTGAGGTGCTCCTATGTTGGGTGCATATATATTTATAATTGTTATATCTTCTTCTTGGATTGATCCCTGGATCATTATGTAGTGTCCTTCCTTGTCTCTTGTAACATTCTTTATTTTAAAGTCTATTTTATCTGATATGAGTATAGCTACTCCAGCTTTCTTTTGATTTCCATTTGCATGGAATATCTTTTTCCATCCCCTCACTTTCAGTCTATATGTGTCCCTAGGTCTAAAGTGGGTCTCTTGTAGACAGCATATATATGGGTCTTGTTTTTGTATCCATTCAGCCAGTCTATGTCTTTTGGTTGGGGCATTTAATCCATTCACGTTTAAGGTAATTATCGATATGTATGTTCCTATGACCATTTTCTTAATTGTTTTGGGTTTGTTTTTGTAGGTCCTTTTCTTCTCTTGTGTTTCCCACTTAGAGAAGTTCCTTTAGCATTTGTTGTAGAGCTGGTTTGGTGGTGCTGAATTCTCTTAGCTTTTGCTTGTCTGCAAAGCTTTTGATTTCTCCATCAAATCTAAATGAGATCCTTGCCGGGTAGAGTAATCTTGGTTGTAGGTTCTTCCCTTTCATCACTTTAAGTATATCATGCCACTCCCTTCTGGCTTGCAGAGTTTCTGCTGAGAAATCAGCTGTTAACCTTATGGGAGTTCCCTTGTATGTTATTTGTCGTTTTTCCCTTGCTGCTTTCAATAATTTTTCTTTGTCTTTAATTTTTGCCACTTTGATTACTATGTGTCTCGGCGTGTTTCTCCTTGGGTTTATTCTGTATGGGACTCTCTGCGCTTCCTGGACTTGGGTGGCTATTTCCTTTCCCATGTTAGGGAAGTTTTCGACTATAATCTCTTCAAATATTTTCTCTGGTCCTTTCTCTCTCTCTTCTCCTTCTGGGACCCCTATAATGCGAATGTTGTTGCGTTTAATGTTGTCCCAGAGGTCTCTTAGGCTGTCTTCATTTCTTTTCATTCTTTTTTCTTTAGTCTGTTCTGCAGCAGTGAATTCCACCATTCTGTCTTCCAGGTCACTTATCCGTTCTTCTGCCTCAGTTATTCTGCTATTGATTCCTTCTAGTGTAGTTTTCATTTCAGTTATTGTATTGGTGATCTCTGTTTGTTTGTTCTTTAATTCTTCTAGGTCTTTGTTAATCATTTCTTGCATCTTCTCAATCTTTGCCTCCATTCTTATTCCGAGGTCCTGGATCATCTTCACTATCATTATTCTGAATTCTTTTTCTGGAAGGTTGCCTATCTCCACTTCATTTAGTTGTTTTTCTGGGGTTTTTTCTTGTTCCTTCATCTGGTACGTAGCCCTCTGCCTTTTCATCTTCTCTATCTTTCTGTAACTGTGGTTTTTGGTCCACAGGCTGCAGGATCGTAGTTTTTCTTGCTTCTGTTGTCTGCCCTCTGGTGGTTGAGGCTATCTAAGAGGCTTGATGGGAGGCTCTGGTGGTGGGTAGAGCTGACTGTTGCTGTGGTGGTCAGAGCTCAGTAAAACCTTAATCCACTTGACTGTTGATGGGTGGGGCTGGGTTCCCTCCCTGTTGCTGTGGTGGTCAGAGCTCAGTAAAACCTTAATCCACTTGACTGTTGATGGGTGGGGCTGGGTTCCCTCCCTGTTGGTTGTTTTGCCTGAGGCAACCCAACACTGGAGCCTACCGGTGCTCTTTGGTGGGGTTAATGGCAGACTCTGGGAGGGCTCACGCCAAGGAGAACTTCCCAGAACCTCTGCTGCCAGTGTCCTTATCCCCTCGGTGAAACAGAGCCACTACTCGCCTCTGCAGGAGACCCCCCAACACCAGCAGGTAGGTCTGGTTCAGTCTCCCCCAGGGTCACTGCTCCTTCCCCTGGGTCCCGATGCACACATTACTTTGTGTGTGCCCTCCAAGAGTGGGGTCTCTGTTTCCCCCAGTCCTGTCAAAGTCCTGCAATCAATTCCCACTAGGCTTCAAAGTCTGATTCTCTAGGAATTCCTCCTCCCGTTGCCGGACCCCCAGGTTGGGAAGCCTGACGTGGGGCTCAGAACCTTCACTCCAGTGGGTGGAATTCTGTGGTATAAGTGTTCGCCAGTCTGTGAGTCACCCACCCAGCAGTTATGGGATTTGATTTTACTCTGATTGCGCCCCTCCTACCGTCTCACTGTGGCTTCTCCTCTGTCCTTGGACGCGGGGTATCCTCCTTGGTGAAGTCCAGGGTCTTCCTGTCAATGATTGTCCAGCAGCCAGTGGTGATTCTGGTGCTCTCGCAAGAGGGAGTGAGAGCACGTCCTTCTACTCCGCCATCTTGGTTAATCCTCCCATAGACTCTTTATTTTTAATAAGGTTGCCAATAGATTCATTTGTGTCTGGTCCAGCACTGTTCTAAAATACTTCTTCAACCTTGCTGTCTTGCTGTCCATTACTACAGCTCACATACCTTTTCTTTAGGAAAATTGATTTATTTTTCCTTCCCTTACAGGCTTTGTTTTTCTATTACCATGTATCCCCTTAAAAATCCCCTCAGTCAGCCATGTTCATTTACCCCAATACTGCCAGCCTTTCAAGCCCAGCCAATGTATCACAAATTTCCATGATTGTCCAGATAAGTGACCTTTTCCTTCCCGGAGTTCCAGTGACAATTTGTGCTGCTATTATGCAGTTATGCAAACTTTTTTCTCTGCTCCTTGAAGGCAGGGGAGTTCCATGAATTAAAGAACTTTGTATCTGTCATAGTTCCCAGTGGTGACTTGAAGCAGGGTAGATATTCAGTAGACGTTTGTTCAATGAATGATACTTGATTAAAGGACTGTGGCCATCCAGAAGACCACTCTGTTACTAAGAACAATAAAGAGGAAAAGGGCTCAAAAATATCAGAAGACAAAAATCTTTGCCTCTTTTCTCTGAGTTTTTTGTTTAAATGGATAATTTATTGGAAAAATATCTATATTCACTAATAAATTTCCACTCATTAAGTCACTTTCTCTGTCAAGAGCTACTTGTAAAATGTTAGATTTTACTTAACGAATGAGAAGGTATGGACTCTGGTAGCGAGTCAGCTAACTAAGGGGCTGCCCCTGAATATCCACGCAAGCCTGGGACCGTGTGCCCTGCCGACAGCATTCCTTACAAATATGCCTCAGCAATGTGGGTCCTCAGACTCAGTGTCAGAGGTGTACGGAGCCTGTAGACCTGAAAAGGTCTGCATCACAGAAGTGGTGTTAGTTGCAGAAATTCTTAGGAAAAGAACTGATATGCTCAAAAAAGAAACATAAGATTAAAAATATCTAAACACATACTTTATGTGGCTGGGTTTGGAACACCCACAAATTTTGGGTGCTTGTTTTCTATCTGTGCTGGTGGTGGTAAGAAGAGGTTTTGATCAGTAAAGAGACACAATACTTAATTACACAGACTAGTCCTACAGGGATTGCTCGTTCACAACAGGTCGAATCAGAATGCCAGCTGTGTGCTCCCTGGATGGGGCAAAATCTTCCCTGTTGACTTTTTTCCTCTCTTTAGAAGTGTGAGGATTTAGAATGGATAAACAACAAGGTCCTACTCTAGAGCACAGGGAACTATATCCAATCTCCTGGGATAAACCATAATGGAAAAGAATATTTAAAAAAAGAAAGTATATATATATATATATATATGTAAAATGAATCACTTTGCTGTACAGCAGAGATTGGCACAGCATTGTAAATCAACTATATGTAAATAAAAAGAAAAGTTAAGGAATTTGGGACAAACTTCAAAGTTAGAAGTCCCCACAAGACTGTCACTTCTGATACCAACTGCAATTTTGAGGGGTTCCAAAATCACCCTCAGGTTTGCTAATTCACTAGAAGGATTCACAGAACTCACTGAGAATTGTTATACTCATGGTTATGGTTTATTACAGCAAAAGGATGCAGAATAGAGTCAGCCAAGGGGAGAGGCATAGGACAGAGTCCAGGAAGGGTACAGATGTGGGGCTCTGCTCATCCTCTTCCCGTGGAGTCATGGGTGACATTACCGACTCCCAGCCATGATGTGTGGTAACACACACAGAGTAGTGCCAACTATGGAAGCTCATCCAAGCTTACTGTGTCCAGAGTTTCATTTGGGATCAATCACATCCTGTGTGGCTGAAGTTTACCTGGATGTCCAGCTAATACCTTTAGTCATCAGTTCCTTTGAAGGTTGGAACTGATATAGCATGGGTCACATCCCCACCATAAATCACATTGTTAGACTGACTGGTGGCCAAAGTCCCCAGGAAAACAAAGACACTCCTATCAGGCAGGATATTCCCAGGGCTGGGAGATCACCTCCCAGTAACCATGGACAAAGGCCAGACTCCTCTTTGGGTAAGGTTAATTCTTCACTGCACAAGAAACATCAGGCTGCTTTTCTTCATCTGGCCTATTGTTTCTTCTCTGCCTCATTATTTCTTTTTTTTCCTTTTTGAAAAAATTGAAGTATAGTTGATTTACATTATTATATTAGTTTCAGGTGTACAGCATAGTGATTAAATATTTTTATAGATTATGCTCCATTGAAAGTTATTATAAAATATTGGCTATATTCCGTGAGTTATACATTACAACCTTGTATCTTATTTATTTTATACCTAGTAGTTTGTACCTCTTAATCCCCTATCTTGCCCCTCCCCCTCCCCCCTCCCCCCTCCCCACTGGTAACCACTTGTTTGTTGTCTGTATCTGTGAGTCTGTTTTGTTATATTCATTCATTTGTTTTATGAAATTTGGCATTTGTAACAACATGGATGGACTTGAAGGATATTATACTTAGTGAATTAAGTCAGACAAGGACAAATACTGTACTTTTTTTTTTTTTTTGTACTTTTCATTTATATGTGGAATCTAAAAAATAAAACAAATGAATATAATAAGACAGAAGCTGCCTCATCATTTCTTCATAGAACTTGATTTTTTTGAAATGGACTTATTTTTTAAAAATTTTTAAATTAATTTTTATTGGAGTATAGTTGACTTACAATGTTGTGTTAGTTTCTGCTGTATAGCAAAGTGAATCGGTTATACATATACATATATCCAATCTTTTTTTAGATTCTATTCCCATACAGGTCATTACAGAGTATTGAGTAGAGTTCCCTGTGCTAATATAGTAGTGTGTATATGTCAATCCCAATCTCCCAATTTATCCCTCCTCCCCCTTCCCCCAGGTAACCATAAGTTTGTTTTCTATGTCTGTGACTCTATTTCTGTTTTGTAAATAGGTTCATTCGTACCATTTTTTTAGATTCCGCATGTAAGCAATGTCATATTTGTCTTTCTCTGTCTGACTTACTTCACTCAGTATGACAATGTCTAGAAATGGACCTATTGCTGAAGTGACGTTTGGCAGTAGTTAGGAAACTATAGGCAGGGTCTGACAGGAGAGAAAGGGGATTAACACATAAGCAGAGCCCAATATACTTCTGGCACATATATGTTATTTAATCTTTAAAACAGTCCTTAAAGAAAGATATTATTATTTTTATTTGTAGGATAAAAGAAACAAAGCCTCAAAGTGATCACAAAGACAGTAAAGGAGCCGGAATTTGAAACTGGGTCTTGCTGACTCCCAAGGGTGTGCTATTTCCACTATACCAGACAAGAACCTGTGCTGTTGTTTCTCTTCCTCATCATGACTGGATATTTCGGTGTAAGTAGTAGCCACTCCTGAGAATGATGGGAAGGGAAAAGGGGCTGTAGCCTATAGGTCAACAAAAACCAGTGGGTCTGTAAGGCAAGCGCCTGAGCTAAACATGATGAACTCCTTTTTCCTCTCTGACCCACAAACCTACTTTAGATGAAGAACTGGTGTTGTGAGAGCCCATTGGAAAAATGCTTTGCCTATGTTTTGTACTTAAAATTTCCATTTACTGGAGAAAAGTAAAAACAAACAATTATTAAAACTTAGTAAATGCACATATATTTTTATTCTTTGTAACAATGCACTGTAAAGTAGCTATGCTTATTTCCAGTTTTACAAATGAGCAAATTGAGGCTCAAGGGAATGGAGAGCTGGTGAGTGGTAGAAATCCAGCTTGACTCCCATGCCCACCTACGTCCCGTCTGCCACATGGCTGCGTGTTACTCCAGTGCCATGCACACAGAGCCACTTCATGAAACAGAGGTTATGCAGTTCACTAGACGTGACCTTTCCCACCTTTTTTTCATTATTTATAGGGAGAGGCACCGATACATCTCCAATATTGCATACTCCTAGTATTTTGTAGAAATAAGCCCTGTCCCTGGTGTCAAGTTTTGAAGAAAATGAAGGTCCTGTCTGCTTTGTTTCAGCTTCTATTAGGAGCTACCCATTTCTACAGGAATTGGGTTGGTGAGATGTGTGGGAGGGAAGCATGAAGGCAGTGATGATATGTTCTTTTTTTATTTTATTTTGGCCACGCTGTGTGTCTTGTGAGATTTTAGTTCCTCAACCAGGGATTGAACCCAGGCCCTTGGCAGTGAGAGCGTGGAGTCCCAACCACTGGACCACCAGGGAATTCCTGTGATGATATATTTTTAGACTCTGTTCTATTACTTAGTCTTTGAAGGGGGCAGCACTTCCACAACCTTCATAAATTTGTGATTAAATTTGGGATTTAATGCCTCCTTAGAATATAGTTATAAATCTAGGGGAAATTAAGAGGCAAAATTATTTTGGAACTCATAACAGTGGTACATAAAAGCATTCAATCCTACTAAGTTTTAGGGCTCAGAGCCCAGAGAAGGGTCTGTGCATTAATCTGAAAGCTGGAAACCTGTGATTCAGCCAGCCAGTATCAGTGTCATTCTATAAATCACCTATAGCCCCTAGAGGACGTAAAAGCAGCCAAACGCTATATTTAGTAGATCCTAGACTTGTAATTAAATGACAAAAGGAGAAGCAGGAGACAGGTGACTAGCTAGAAGTGAGATTCAGCAGGACACACACTCTCTACTTTGGGAATGTCATATCTTTGCTATTTGGGGAGGAAAAAAATTGATTTGAATTAATATAAGTTCCCCACCATTGGTTTCTTTAGGGATCAAGACATGTTTATTTTAGGGATGAGCATAAGATCAATGGCATAATATATTTTGCCAGAAAACATAATTTAAAGAGAAGCTCGTTAAAGCAGTCAAAGAGAATTTTCTGAAGTGATCTATTTTCTCTTGTATTAATTTGAAAATAATGTATATGATATGGGCTGATTTAATTGATCTTGAGAGACATTTTATTGAAGCCACCATTCTGATTCTTTTAAGAGCCTCTCACGGGGGTGAGAACTTTATTTTACAGATGTTTCACTTTTTATAGGTAATAAATTAATATTTTATGTTTAATTGCATTAGGTGATATGTAATTTCAATTAATATAGGTTATATCATACTGAGATACAAATATATTGTTTTTATTTACTAATTAAAGTCATTTAAATTATTTTGTATGGTAC
This sequence comes from Balaenoptera musculus, assembly GCF_009873245.2. Classification (NCBI taxonomy): domain Eukaryota; kingdom Metazoa; phylum Chordata; class Mammalia; order Artiodactyla; family Balaenopteridae; genus Balaenoptera; species Balaenoptera musculus. The sequence continues at coordinate 78,235,449 of NC_045798.1, forward strand.
TAATATGTAATAAACCTTAATAAGTCTTCTCATGCTAGTGATGTCTTCATAACAAATGCTACTTTTGGGAACCAAATGTAGAAAATGATAGTTTAGATTTAGATTGAGCCCTGTAGAAAAAACTTTGTGTTTCAATGGGAAAACTAAGCATGTTTTGAGCACAGACTTTTGGGTTATCCTAATCTTGATTTATGGGGGCTCTGGGTCTTTCACTGCCTTTAATATATTTTACAACTGTGAAAGTTATAGATTACTGGTAACAATGCAAAAGGATTCTTGCCTACAGACACGTAAAAAAATTCTGTCTGGTGGATCAACTGACTTTCCTCCTTCCATGGAAAAAGTCAGTTTCCTCTCTATTTGTAAATTTATTTCAACATTTCTTCACTGCATATAAATTTGTGCTTCTTTTACTTCTCTTTTAAATTGGTTGTAATACCTTATCCTTTCCCTCATTAATAATGAGTTAAATAAAATCTTTAACTCATACTTATTTTATATCTATATGAGTCATGATTTTACCCTAGTTTTGAAAATTATCCTTTTCAAATGTCATTCTCAAATGTGACACTCAAATGTCATGTCTTTAAGAAGCCAGAGTGGTATCTTTCTGTCCTTGCTGGATATTAAATCATATTCATTGTTGCTTCTGTTTTGATATCCTCTGGTGTTGTTGCTGTTTAATCTGTCATTTTAATCCTTAAGTGTTCACAGGTGTATGTTTTGTTTTCCCACCCCAGTTGCAAGCTCTTTGATGGTTAATGCTTCTCCATATCTCCTGCAGTGTCAAACATGGTATGTTACACAGAGTATGTGATCAGCTTGATAACTAGAAGGTGAATAAATAATAACGTTGGGTTTGTGTTTCATCCGTTCTCAGTACTTTCTCTGTGGTCCCTGGCAAGTGTTACAAGACTTGTGGATTCATATCACAGATTGCAAATATCCCTGGAGTCCTATCCAACTATGAAAAAGGCAACTGGATATTCCTGATGTCTTTTTATTTTAACTTTTCTTATTTTTTTTCAAGTTATTTTTACATGGGAGTAGTAGTCAGTGAGTCCCATACAGGATAAATCCAAGGAGAAACATGCCAAGACACATATTAATCAAACTAACAAAAATTAAACACAAAGAAAAAATATTAAAAGCAGCAAGGGAAAAACAACAAATAACATACAAGGGAATCCCCGTAAGGTTAACAGCTGATCTTTCAGCAGAAACTCTGCAAGCCAGAAGGCTTTACAGTGAGCATACTGACACTTTATCAAGTTAAGTGACTCAAGATTTGCACCTAGGTCTTCTGACATCCTAAGGCACTCTCATTCCACTAAACCAGGCTACTTCTCAGACCTAAGGAAGGTCTTATCCTTTGGATTATCACTTCATGGCATAGCCTTTCCAGTATGCTATTATTATGGCTCCATCCACACCACATTCTAAATTTTACCTAGAGTATTTTCTAGAACATTGTAAAGATACAAAGATAATTGTTAGTCAAAAATATGTTTTTTTTTTAACATGGATGAGGGCCTAGATAAAACTCAGATGTTGAATTCCTCCCCAGTTGTTTTTTTACAATCAAGAACTTAACTGTATGACAATTTAATGTTGAGCAACCCCACTCATATTACTTGCTTTCCAAGGCCTGTCCCGATTATTGTTAGACTGGTGATGGGAAATCCTGGATCTGTAAGAGTGTGACAAGTCTACTGTTGGTCTTGAATAAACTTTCCCAAATTCTGTTGCATATTAGAAACCAGACCTTTGGGATCAGAATCACCAGGAATGGGGTCTGGGAAGTTATTTTTTCAAGCTTCCCAGGTGATTCTGATGTACACTTTTGGGGAAAGCATGCTCTAGGAAATTTAATTCAGGAAAGATCTAAGGGCCTGGGAACCAAATTTCACAGGAGCCAGAGAGCTGTAAGAGGTTGATGGATGGAGGCGTGGTTGTCCTAGAAAGTACTGCTTTGATTTTAATGCACTTGATTCTATCCCTGTATCTCCTCTGAGGTGAGTGGAGGGGACCAGAAGTAAAAGCAATCCTGGACCATTCTTTACAACTCCCAAGAAGTATATGTTCTTGTATGGCTCTGCAGAGACATGAATCATTGGCATGGCACCAAGTTCACAGAACTCTGGAGTTAAATATTGAAGGGGCTTATAAGATTTGTTTAGCTAAAATACTAATTATGAAAATAATGGAAGTAAATTCTTACTTAGATGAGCGATGAAGGGAAACAAATATTTAATAAAACATTTAAAAAGAGTGTACTACAACTAAAACCTTCAGCTGGAAGATATTAAAGAAGAAAAATAAATGGCGGGCATTCTTGACTTCAGGAAGCAAAGATGGAGTATTTTAAAAGTGTTTTGTAACTCCCCTGCACAAAATCTTTCAATGGATTCTAATCACACTCAAAATAACATCCAAAGTCCCTGCCATTTATCCAAAGATGCTTCATGGTGAGACGTCTGAGCCTTTTTTAATCTCTTCCTCTTGGGCTCTATTCCTTGATGAAGGCTCCCCTGCCTTCTTGATTCTTCCCTCTGATAACCATGGAGCTTCCTTCCTTGTGTCTTCAGGTCTCTGATCAACACAGGTTTAAGAAACCTTTTTAGTCATCTTATATACAAGATCACTTCCTGTAATTCTTTGTCTCCTTACTTTGCTTTATCCTTTCTTCAGAGCATTTATCACTCCCTGACTTCATGTTATATATCAGTTTGCTTATTGGTTTTGACTCTTTTATGTATATGTGTGCCATAAGGAAGGCTCTTTGATTTTTCCATTGTTACATTAATATTTGGCCCAAAGTGGGAGTTTAATTCATATTTATTGAAAGAATGAATGAATGGATGCTCATTAATCTACTCTACAAGTTCAACGAGATCCCAATTAAAAACCCAAAGGATTTAAAAACTCTTGATTAAATGATTAAAAATTCATACATACTAAAATTTAGAATATGCATACTTTTTGAAATAGAAATCCTACTTGCAAGAAATTACTCTAAAAATAATTGAAAGGATGTTCAGAAATATCTATACAAAGATGATCATCACAGAATCATTCATGAAGTTAAAAATATAAAATAGTCTTAAATTCATAGATTAGAGCTAGGTTATATAATTTACAGTTCATCAAATTCAAAGATAATCTCCTTGACAGAGATAATACAATGATAAGTGGAAGACGTTATGAAATAGAATATACAGCACAAGACCATTTAAAATATATGGTTATATGTGTATTTACACATATACATAACATGTCTGTAAGAGGAAATATGAAGATATTAAAATAATTATTTATTATTGGTGGGAGAAGGATGATCCTCTTTTAAAACTATTCCCTCCTTACATAACAATTATTTTTAAAGGAAAAAATTATTTTAGCTAAAAAAATTTAGTCCAGTTTCTTTACTGTACTGATGAAAAAATTGGTCTCAAGATACAAATTTTGTGTGTGTGTGTATGTGTGTGTGCGTGCATGCATACATATTGAAGGTGGGGATAAAGAAGTTTCTCCAATATACTCCACCTGGAAAGAAAAGCAGGTTTGGTTTAACCGAAAAGTTGAGAGTTGTTTTATTTTTCGTGAACCAAATAGCTATTTTTTATGAACCTCAAACTTAGCTGTCAAATTGTCTTGTGACAAGACACTTGATTCAGAGATAGTTATAATATGCTAATAGAATGTATCTATCACAGAATACTAATGCAGCAAAGTGAAATCACACAAGCAATCTTTTTAGATAGGTCTCGGTGAATCCACTTGCTGATTTCAACCCAAATCAAACCTACGTTAAAATATTAATGCAAAGATTATGGGACTTCCCTGGTGGCGCAGTGGTTAAGAATCTGCCTGCCAATGCAGGGGACATGGGTTTGAGCCCTGGTCCAGGAAGATCCCACATGCCAAGGAGCAACTAAGCCCGTGCGCCACCACTGCTGAGCCTGCGCTCTAGAGCCCGCGAGCCACAACTACTGAAGCCCACACGCCTAGAGCCCATACTCCGCAACAAGAGAAGCCACCACAATGAGAAGCCCACGCACCGCAACGAAGAGTAGGCCCTGCTCGCCGCAACTAGAGAAAGCCCACATGCAGCAATGAAGACTCAACGCAGCCAAAAATAAATAAATAAGCTAAATAAATTTATAAAAACAAAACAAACAAACAAAAATATTAATGCAAAGATTAAACTATACAAGTACCAGGTCAGCCTGTAAAAAATTAAAGGGAAGACAACAAGATGACTTGAATCCTCAGGCACGAAGTTGCAATGTCTGGGTGTGAGCTCTTACGAGATAGCTATTTGCATAAACCAGGAGTCACAAAGAAAAAATATTTCTCAAAAGGTAACAACATTAGTAATTCCCTAGGTTTATTTGCTGCCGATAAAAATAGTTATTTTTCTTTAAACTTAAGTGGCTTTTTGCTCAACATATTTGTTTGAATTTCATCCCTGCGTATTTTAAAACTGAATCATGTACATGTTAGGTTAAAAAAGTCCAAAGAGTTAAGTATTTGAGAAGTTAAATTTTGAGAAGCTAATGCTGTGAAAATATGTGAGACTGTCAATTTAAGAGAAACATCTGGGGCTACAGTTAACCCACATAGCACCTTTGTACACAGAAATGTGCCCTCTCTGGAGAGATATGACCCCTAGGATGCATGGCTTGGAGAGCCTATTCTTTGGGCAAATTGGAAAAAAAGCCAGTATGGCCATGCTGAAGGCTGAGAGAAAAGGGGGCCTCCTTTATTTCTTGGTCCTGAGATTTGAAGGGGTATATCTGTGAAAAGCATAGACAGAAAATGTACTCCACAAAGCCTAGCCAAGAATCCGTATCACCAACCTGCTTATGGTGTGAATTCTGTATCTGGTCCTTGCCTGCTTTTCCAGTTTTGTTTCCTCTTTCATCCCCACATTGACTGTATTTTCTTGTTTCTTTCCAGCTCTAATCTGTTTCATTAGTTTCTCAGGATAGTTCTAGAACTTTCCATTGCCTTGCTATATGCTGATTATCTTACATTTATTTTCCACTTCTACTTTACTTAACCTCATCTGTTCATTTTTTAGGTTTCTTGCTTCGTTCTCTTTTTAATTTTTCTTTTAAAATTCTTGTTTTAAACACATTTGGAAAAAAATCTATTTTTAACTCCATATAAAAATCTGCAAATTCCTCAGTCAAGTTGGATTCAATTCTAAAATTTAACTTTGTAATATTATTGTTTGTGTTAACCTTTTTATTCCATTTAATTTTCTCTTACCTTGTGCTTAAATTTTACCTTTTATCTCCATTTAGCCATCCACCTTCCCTTTAACCTCCTACTTTAATTTTCTTTTCTATCCTTTTCCCTGTCTCCTCTCTCTCTCTCTCTAAATAATTCTAAAATGACCTAGAAGACATTTAGCCAGAGAACTGGTGGTAACTAGACGTTCCTTTCCACAGACAGGAGCTCCTGGAGGCGGGCTTTCTTTTCCCACCGCTGCGTCTGTAGCTTCCCCTCAGCTCCTCCTAACGGAGGTCTTGGTCCACTTAAGGATGGCTCTTCAAACACCTCAGTTGGTCCCCCAGTTTTCCCACTGGCTTTAATTCTATTTGTGTGCCTGACACTTCTGATTTCCTGGAATAGTGTTTCTTCCTAAATTTTCATACTCTCTGGACTTTACCTAAGCAATATGCATTTCAAATCTATTGTCTGTTGTACATGCTATTAAATTCGAGACAAACGGCCAAGAGGAAACTACTATGTGGCAGTGCTGGCAGGTCACACCAGAGATGAGACACTTCAGGCAAGAGCCCTGTCTGGCAAGGCTTGTCCTTGATAAGGAACGAAGTGATGCTGAGCTGCAAATGGGTACTTGGAGAGTAGGGATATGGGTCTGCTTCTAATGCCCTTCTCTCCAAGCGGATTTCACTTCTATTCCGGTGGAGCATAAGAGCATCTTCCAGATGCTGTTCCTAAATTCCTGGCTCTCATTGTAATGTCTGGAGGAATCTGTTTAGAGTAGCTTTTTTTAAAAAAAAATTATTTATTTATTTTTGGCGGTGTTGGGTCTTCGTTGGTGCGCAGGCTTTCTCTAGTTGCGGCGAGCGGGGGCTATTCTTTGTTGTAGTGCGTGGGCTTCTCATTGCAGTGGTTTCTCTTGTTGTGGAGCATGGGGTCTAGGCACGTGGGCTTCAGTAGTTGTGGCTCGTGGGCTCTAGAGTGCAGGCTCAGTAGTTGTGGCACACAGGTGTAGCTGCTCCGCGGCATGTGGGATCTTCCTGGAGCAGGGCTCGAACCCATGTCCCCTGCATTGGCAGACGGATTCTTAACCACTGTGCCACCAGAGAAGCCCTGCTATTTTTTTTTTAACATCTTTATTGGAGTATAATTGCTTTACAATGGTGTGTTAGTTTCTGCTTTATAATAAAGTGAATCAGTTATACATATACATATATCCCCCTATCTCTTCCCTCTTGCGTCTCCCTCCCTCCCACCCTCCCTATCCCACCCCTCTAGGTGGTCACAAAGCAGCGAGCTGATCTCCCCGTGCTATGCAGCTGCTTCCCACTAGCTATCTATTTTACATTTGGTAGTGTATATATGTCCATGCCACTCTCTCACTTTGTCCCAGCTTACCCTTCCCCCTCCCCATATACTCAAGTCCATTCTCTAGTAGGTCTGCGTCTTTATTCCCATCTTGCCCCTAGGTTCTTCATGACCATTTTTTTTTTTTTTTTTTAGATTCCATATATATGTGTTAGCATATGGTACTTGTTTTTCTATTTCTGACTTACTTCACTCTGTATGACAGACTCTAGGTCCATCCACCTCACTACAAATAACTCAATTTCGTTTCTTTTTATGGCTGAGTAATATTTCATTGTATATATGTGCCACATCTTCTTTATCCATTCATCTGTTGATGGACACTTAGGTTGCATCCATGTCCTGGCTATTGTAAATAGAGCTGCAGTGAACATTGTGGTACATGATGCTTTTTGAATTATGGTTTTCTCAGGGTGTATGCCCAGTAGTGGGATTGCTGGGTGGTATGGTAGTTCTATTTTTACTTTTTAAGGAACCTCCATACTGTTCTCCATAGTGGCTGTATCAATTTACATTCCCACCAACAGTGCAAGAGGGTTCCCTTTTCTCCACACCCGCTCCAGCATTTATTGTTTGTAGATTTTTTAATGATGGCCATTCTGGCCAGTGTGAGATGACATCTCATTGTAGTTTTGATTTGTATTTGTCTAATGACTAATGATATTGAGCATTCTTTCATGTGTTTGTTGGCAATCTGTATATCTTCTTTGGAGAAATGTCTATTTAGGTAGCCCTGCTATTTTTAAAATAAAATGCCTTTCCATGAAAAAAAAATTTAAAAATTAAAAAAAAATATATATATATATAAAAAATGTAATTATAATCTATATCAGTTTTGTTCTGATCTCTATGTATTTGTGTAGTGTGTGATCCTTGTTTTTTTTTTTTTTTTTGGTCTTTTTCTCATTTTATATTCTTGCCTCCTTTGTCATAGATTAACTGACCATATATGCGTGAGTTTATGTATGTGTAATTCTTAATTGTCCAGACAGAATGCAGGCTCCTTAAAGAAGTGGGAAAAAGTATAGCTTTGGAGACTGGAAGTTGAACTTTGAGGCTGATTGTGCCATTACCTAGTTAAGGAAGCTGTCTTAGTCTGTGTTTGTGCTTTGCCATCACTAAACTGTGGGGCTAGAACAGATGGTACCTAATAGCAGATGGCACTTCGTTGTAGATCTTAGGTTTCTCTTCAGTTCACCATAGTCTCGTTTAGCACACTGTTAGGCACAGGGCGGGTTTTTAACATATGCTTTTTATTAATTGATAAAACATCTATTTTACATGCATGATGAGGTATGTGAGGCCAAGAAAATTCTAATCTTGTACTGTATGAGAATGTAGAATTGAATCAAGTGCAGTGAAGAAAGCTACTCAGTGGGTAAAACTCAGCTGACCCAGAAATGGTGTAGTTAGTTCAACGGTTTCTTATCGGCACTAATCACTTAAAGTCATAATCAACTTAGTCATTTCTCTTATAGCCAAATTGTAATCCACCAGATTCTGAAGCATTTAAAGACGCATTATGATTTTAATCAATGAATTCGTTATCCTAAATTGATGAAAAGTGGATTTTCCAGATCAAAATATAGGAGAGGTCAAAACCTGACCATGGTGTGGGTGGGGCAATAGAAGGTTAAAGGGAAAGGAGTGTGGATGATGAGGTAATGTAGATAGGGATGAGGTCACAGTTTCAAAAATTGAAAAAAAATTAGAGTCTCTTGAGAGTTATAGCTTTGGCAATTTGTAAGGCTGCTTGCAAGGGTGAAGATGGTTTCTCATTTGGTTTCTGATTCAATAAAGCTACTCAATCAAGACAGAGGAAATTTACACTCTATTGCCTGTTCTCTATTGAGAGTGTGCACCTTGCTCCCAACTATATACTTCATAAAGCTAAATACTATCATTTCACGTCAAGTATGACTGGTGTGGCTGGTTTCTGTATGGGAGAGGCTCATCCTAGACGGAACTCGCTTGGGTTTTCTCCTTGCTCTCCGAGCAGGCAACACGCCATTTTTGATTGTTTAGGCTCCTATGATGCGTGCGGCAAACAAGAAATGACTTCTTATCTATAAGCAGAAGCTGCCTGATAAACAGCAGGGATGAATAATTTATAAGGTAGCAGTATGGAAAGTGGCATTTCACGCTTCTTTCCATGTAAAATGTCGTATGAATTCCAAACAGGCTAAACAGTTTAGAAGAAAACCTAAAATCGCTGGCAGGAGAAAGGAAAGAGAGGGCTCTATAATGTGGTAGTTGCGATATTACTCAAGAAGGATTCTGACCCATATATTGCTCTCCATTGATTAAATGTGAAAACAAATTACAGTGTCTCAAATCAATGTTATGAAATAATTATTATATACATGGAAATAGCATCAATAAGGCAAGTAGGCTTAGGTTTTCTTCCACTCAATTTCAGTCAATTTACAGTAAATGAATCCTGAAAAAACTGCATTTTTCCTTTTCTAATCATGCAGTAAGCCCTCCATTAAAAGACAACCCCAAAATGGGGTTTGATATATTATTATGCATCATATTGCATAGTTAACATTAGTCCACTTAATCAGAAAACCCAAGCAAATTGGGTCTCTGAATTCAAATCACCAAGCCCTTACTAGATCTTTATTAACAAAGATGGTTAGTTAGATTAAACTGAAACTGTAGAAGATCAAACTTTTGAAAGATCACATTTTGATTTGATTTGATAATTAATATTTAGTAAGTTGATATTTTGGAAAGCTAAAAATTTAGAATTATCTTATTAACTTATTGAATTATTACTTAATTTGGCTTGTGGTAATATACCCTTTTTAAAAGAAGATTAAAAAAAAATTAGATTCTTCAAAGAAATCTATTAAACACCTTTATATGAAATATTATAAGGAACACTCTGGGGGATAGAAAAATATTACATTATTACTTTTTTTCTTTAAGGATCCATCATTCAATCTGGATGGGAGGAGGGCAAGAAGTAACACCTTAGAGAATTAGAGATGATGAAATGGAATACTGTTTGGTACTAACTATTGCTCAATAGGAATTCAGAGAGAAAAGATCAGCCTCGCCTGGAACAGTCATGGAAGGCTTTATAAATGGCTGGGAAGTTTGTTATTTAGTTCTCAACTCTTCCCTTTCCCTCCTAGTTTACCAATAATTCCACATGATTCTACTGGCCAAGTAATTTTTCTGCCTTCACCCCATCCATAACGCCACCAGCCCGAATATGGCAGCATGTTTCTAAATGGTAGCCGTGCACTCAGTCAGACATTCCTAATGCATCCTAAAAGCCCCTGCTTGGGTGGTCTTCCTAAATATCTCTCCATTGTACAAAGAGCACCACTCAATCTAGCTCCTTAGCCAAATGTACAAGGTTATTCTTGAAGGGCGCCTAACTTGCCCTTGTTCACAGAGCCAGTGAGTGGTGGAGCCAGGACTCATATCCATGTGCTTTGCTTCAAAGCCTACGTACCTAATCCAAAATACCATATTGTAATCACCAGGGATTTGCCTGTCTCCTGGGAAAATATTCTTTGAGAACAGCAGCTGCACTGTGTCTTATTCATTTCTGCATCATCAGTACCATGCCCATCAGATACTCAATAATAACTACCTGTTAAATAATTTCAGAAATCTTGTATGTTGAAGGTGGGGGACCCAATCAGGAAAACAGAGCCTATGCCAGCTACGTCAAGAGAGGATATTTAGGGGAGAACTAGCTGAAAAAGTCTTGGAAAGGCTAAACAGACAAAAAGGGGAGTAATTGTTTGTTGGGTACAACATTTCAGTTTTCCAAGATGAAGAGAGTTCTGGAGACAGATGGTGGTGGTAGTTGCATAATACAAATGTACTTACTATCACTGAATTGTCACTTAAAAATGTTTAAGATAGTAAAATTTATGTTATGTGTATTTTGCCACAATAAAAAAAATTCTGAGGCAAAAAGGGAACAGGAACTCAACCCAGAAGTTGGTATCAACAGAAAGGGAACCAGCTTCAGGGCTAGAAGGACAAAGGGAAGATTGTGTGGCCAGAGCTAGGGAGACGGGGCTGCCTGTGGTGAGCTAGGGCCCCAGAAGGAGGGGCTCTCTGGTCAGAGCAGAGACACGGAGGAGACAGAGCTAGTGGCAGAGCTGGGGAACAGTGCACAGGCAGGTGCTGGCTTCTCTTCACACGCTGCTCTCTGGTCGCCCCACCGGCCGGACCCAAGGGGAAGCCAGCTGTCAACGTAGCCTGAGTGATATCATTTGCAGAAGTCAGGAGTAGGGGAAGGGCAGGGAATGGATTTTTTCAGGGCAAACATGCACAAAACTGGCACAGGGAAAGATGCTTCAGGGGACAAACAGTGGGGTCTAAGACACGGTGGAAACATATTGCATGTGGGGAGTAGGTAAAATAAAGATGCTATTCACGTTGCGAATGACATATAAACATGTACTTGGGAATAATAGGGACAGACGTTTCAGTTAATAAAGTGAGGCCAGTCTGGGGATATCTTTAAACGTAGGTGGAAGAGTTTTTATATAACATCACTAAATATTTGGAAACAGAAAGCATTAAGTGCACTATTCAGTAGAATATAAAAATACCATGGACCCATCATACATTAGAGGTAAATTAGGGCAGTTGCCAAGCACAGACTCCGATCCTCAGAATCAAATAATAGAATCAAATAATCAAATAAAGTCATGATATCATCTCTCACAACCTCATTCTAGAGAGGCTTTTATTATTCCACATAACAACCATATGAGAGAGGTATTACTCTTGCCCCTATTTTATACATCAGGAAGTTGAGGTTTAGAGAAGTCAAGTAACTTTCAAGGTCACTCACCTGGGAAGTGACAGAGTTGGAACTTGAATGAGGCCATTAGACTCCAGAGTCACGTGCTCGCCACAGGATCTCCTGCCTTGGTTTAGGCACACTCAGCTCTCCAGCTGCTATATTTGGAGATCTCTGAAGACAGATGGCACAGTTGTCGGTAGCTTGGTCCAATGATTAGTCACTGCACAATCAATACATGATTTTTAATTTTAATTTCCAAATGACTGTTTCTCCCTGTGCTTCATTCCTTTATCCAAGTAGAGAACATCTGCTCTGGGAGTTGTATTTATCTAAATTCAATCTCTTTCCTTTCCACACAAAACTACTTCCTACGCATTGAGGTATGAGAATAAAAATGGATTCGTTCATAAGGAACAATCTTTGCCCTTGGGAAACTTGAATACTTTGAAGAGTTAAAATCCCCTTAGGAAAGTTTCACCGATTCCACCTCCTTTGCCGTTTCTTCACCAATTTTGTCTTCCCTAATTGCTTGTTTGTTTTTATCGGAAGTATTTTCTGGTTTCTAGTTTTTTTCCAACATCAATTGCGTGGCTGCTATAGCTTTCATGATTTTCCCTCTACCACATGGTTGTGGTTTGGAAAGATTTTGTTGACTTACCTGATTCTTCAGATTAAACGTGGGAGATTTTTTTTTCACTTTTCCTTGCATTTTGAAGCCTCCAAAATCCTAATAGACATGAGATGTGGGCAACGCTTGGCTGGATCTCCATCAAGGACCCAAGTAGATTTTCTGCTCTTTGTGAAATTCTCTGAGGCTTGCATGCAGTGATAATGCTGCAAGCAAAACATGTTCTTTCTATATAAAGAGAGAAAGTTATTTAGAATGATTTTAAGACATGAGGAACTGCTCAGAACATATTTTATTAGGGGTGCACTTGGGGTGATTTTGAGTTGGTCACAGGGAAAGAAAGGTAAACCGTCACAGATCTCCACCACTCCTTCTGAACAAAATCTTCTTCAGGACAGAGGACATATCTTGAAGCACATTTGGTGCATTATTACACATCCAGTAAGTAATTAACTATAATATTTTCAATGGTTGTGAAGGGAGCCTGAGGCACCAGTGCTTTTGGAAACAGATTTTGCATATCTACTAAACTGAACAGCATAATAGCTAGTCTCTGAAAATATTAGTCTTAGAGACATCATTCTAGCCTTACTTTACTCTTTGTATTTATGCCTGAAACTTCTCCTGTGATGAGGATTTCTTTTAATTTGCAAGTATCTAGAGGTCATGTACCAGGTTATATTTATTACGAAAAGTCCACAATTTCACCACATGATGTGCTAGTTAATTTACTTCATTTCTCAGCCCTAGACTGTGATCCTAATCCTATACATATGTGCTGACGTGGTCCTAGGGCCAGGGAAAAATGACTCATTCAACATGTACATCGTTACGTCTGTTTTGGGCAAGAGTTTTAGATGATGGGTGCAGGGGAGGGGTTCAAAGAGAAAGCCAACATTGACCTTGATGAGGGGAACCACCTGAGCTAGGCCTGCGGGGTTTCCTGGGTCTCAAATCTGGGCGAACCAGGAGTTGATTTCCTTATTTTCCCCCAAAGAACTTACAATCTAATTGGAAAGAGAAGTGCCTATAAAAGATGAGAAATAAAAATAAAATACTCTCAATGGTGAGGAGGGAGAAATAATTTCCAGCTGAAAGGATCTAGGGCCAGGTGAGTGTAAATGCCTTAATACAGCTGGGGGGCTGGAGGAGAAAAATTAAATGAATGGCATTTGGTAAGAAGGGACTTGATTAGGTCAAGGGATTTCATTCTCCTAGATCTCCTTTGAAATGACCAAAATGATATAAAGCAAAGGGAGACAATGTTGTTATTACCAAAAACTGGGGAAGAGAACCAATCCCTTGAGAGAAAATTGCAAATAATTTCTGCTGGATAGAGAGCTACAGGCGCCAAATTGAAGGAACACTGAAGGTCGTTTCACAATGTCCCCTTCTGAGAAGTTGGTGCAAGCTTGGAAATGAAAGAAAGCAAATCTTGGGAGAGCTCCATGGATATTCCTTAGTTTGGGGTGGTGAGGGCAGGCTGTAGGCAGACATGAGAGGCACTGCCATGAGGATCACTTCCGCTGCTCTCCTGGGAATTAAGGAGCAATCCAAGGCAGACACTTGTGAATGTCCAGAGTTTCCAGTGAAGCTACACTGAGCAGAGTGTGTAGTAGGGTGCAGCTTTCCTCTAGGCAGTGGCCCTAACCCTGATAAAGTAGAACTTCTTCCTGAACCAGCAGCCTTCTCGGGAGAAGCCTGTATCTGTGTGCCTGTCACAGAGACCAAGAGAAGCGCAGAGTCAGATTTGGAGAGCTGACCCCTGACCACACAGAGAGAAACCTAACAGAGCTGGCCTTGATTGCCCACAGTTCTGATTTTCTTCTTGTTTCTTTTAGGCTGCTGGTTTCACTGAACTGGTAAAGCTGATTTAAAAACATACAAAAACTGCTTGAGCTTAAAGTTTTAGAGGAGACTTCTAGCAGCAAGCAGATGGATGGTGAGACCAGGAGCCTCCTCCTACTCTATGTATGTGCAAACATGCTAGGAGAGACCTCTCCTCTCTCTAGGATGTGTAGACAGAAAACAGCCAATAGGAGGCTGGCGAAAAGATTTTACAGCTCAAAATAAGGAGAGGGACGCAGCACTCAATCTCCAGGAAAAGAGCTGGTTTTGAAGATTTACTACAGGAAATAAATTACATTTGGGCAATACCTTCTTTATGATCTCAGTAAAATATAAGACAAGAGGGGCTTTTATATAAGAAGTGAAAGATGACACGGAACCGTATAAGACTGAGGTGAAACACGAGCTATCTGAAAGTCAAAAAGAAAATGAAAGGAAGTAAAATAATTCGAGAAAATTAAAAATGTAATAGTGGAATTTAAAACTGTATTAGAAGTCATAAAGTAACAGAACCAATACTGCAGAAATTTTAATTCGTAATAGAAAACACGCTTGAAGCGGCTAACGGAATACAATGAAATGGACAGAAAAACAGTATTGATGAGAGAGGTAGTGGATTGAACAGATTTGGAGTTCCTATATATGCTTATTTGATGTTTCTGAACCAAATACTAAAACAAATAGAATTATTTAAACATATAAAATTAGTAATTTTCTGAGCTGAATAAAAACTTAAACCTTCATATAAAAAGAACTCAAGGAGTACCTGGAAAAAGTTATGAAACATGGAAAATGTTATGAAAAGAGAGAAAAATTTAAATTTTCTTGCCATGAACACTTGGTATTTCAACAGTAAAATGTAAAGAATACTAGAAGAATAAGAGCTTTTAAGGATGCTGATCAAAAAAATATTAAAAATGAGTAACTTTCCTATATACTAACCAAAACAATTTATTAAAGATAAGGGTTAAAGATATAATTAATAATAATAATGATAATAACAATAATAATAAATAGCTAGAAATAAGCCTAAGAAGGAAGTGTCTATATACATAAGAACTTTTATGCATAATACTATAAAATTTGAATGAGTGATGTGAATGCAAGCTAGAAAAAGTTGAGAATTAGTTCCTACTCTTAGATGAAAAGATTCAGTAATGCACAGATATCAATTTGCCCCCAATTTAATGCAACTCCAATTAATATCTCAATAGGAATTTTTTGGAACTTGGCAAGATGATTCTATAATGTGGAATTATCCATGTCCATAAAAGAGCAAAAATATTTTGAAAAAGAGGAATAACAGAGAGTGATTTTTCTATTACAGTGTTATAATGAATAACATAGCTGACTAGATAGTGAAGTCAATAAATGAAAACAGAAAAACAAGAAATAGGGAAAAATGCAGAAGTTTGTAGGATATAATTCAATTTATAGTAAAATCAATAGGAGAAATACAGATTATTTATTAAATAATATTGAGAATGTTTACTATTAGGAAAGTAAAATGCTATTTCTTTCTTTATACTATGCCACAAAATTAATTCTAGATTAATTAGAAATCTAACTATAAACATTAATACCATAAAGTAATGAACATAACATGGGGATAAGCATATCCACACATGAATGTCAATTTGATTACATGACACATTAAAATCTTTTTTTTTTTTTTTTTTTTTAATTTGTTTTTGGCTGTGTTGGGCCCTCGTTTCTGTGCGAGGGCTTTCTCTAGTTGCGGCAAGTGGGGGCCACTCTTCATCGCGGTGCGCAGGCCTCTCACTATCGCGGCCTCTCTTGTTGTGGAGCACAGGCTCCACATGCACAGGCTCAGTAGTTGTGGCTCACGGGCCTAGTTGCTCCGCGGCACGTGGGATCTTCCCAGACCAGGGCTCGAACCCGTGTCCCCTGCATTGGCAGGCAGACTCTCAACCACTGCGCCACCAGGGAAGCCCTAAAATCTTTTTTATATTATAAAACAATTAATTAGAGCCAAGAACACAGAAAGAAAATATTTAATCAACACAGGAAGAACTACCGAAATCCATAAGAAAATTTTTAATACCTTATTAGAAAAAATTTTAAAGGACATCTAAAGTTGATTTACAAAGAAGTAATAATAATAGTGGTCAAAAATTAGAGGGGAACTACTTTTATATGATTCTAATAAAATGTAATTTTAAAAAATCATTATTTTTCATTTATGGACTTAGTGCATATTTAAAATACTGAGAATTGTTGAGGACATGTAGAGAACTCTTAAACACTGCTGATGAAATTGTAAATTTGTATACTTCTGGAAGGGAATTTAGAAAGATGTGCTAGTGACAATGTTTTTAGAAATATTTATAAGTTTTGGCCCAGAAATTCCATTTTCAGTTGGTTCCTTAAGAAAATAATCTGAAATATTTGTTTAAAATAAATAATTTCACCATTAATTTTAATGGAGGAAACTGGAAATAATCTAACTAGGCACTCTTACGCTATTATTTAAGAAAACTATGGTACATGCTTAACACAGAATACCATGAAAGATGGTATTAATAACCACGACAGATGTATTTTCAAAGGCCCTAACAGCTAAATTAATGTGCTGTGAATTAAACCCATGTTGTATATTTTCAAAATTTTCTGTGAGATATTTTATTATGCTATTTTTCTGAAAACCAACGAGTTTGCCTCACAACTGTTAATTCCGTAACACAATATTTGTAGCAAAAGCTGCTTATAATTTCTACTTAAGACAAGGAATTCTGACTTTCTCAGAAATACTACTTACTATAACTTTGGAGAAAAAAACCTTAACTTAAAACTTACAGTTGCTCTGTTTTCAGGTCAAGGTTTGAACATGAGCTGTATTTCATATTTAATATCAGATTTGTTTGTTCTTATGATGATTTACAAGAACTTTTAAAAGGTAGAGGATGTGTGAAGAATTACTCAACTTGGTCAGAAGAGGGAGCTTACAGATAACAAAAAGAAAAAAAAAGCAAAAATCTATGCACTCTTATCAGAAGTATAGTATTATTTCAAATCCACATATCCACTGCTAATGAAAAAATAGGTAGCCAAAGAAATATCTCAATGATAGCTTAAAAATCTGTTTTGTCTTATAATTTGATGAAATATTGAACTTACCTTCACTGTTAAGAGAATTTCATGTCTCATTCTAACAACTGTCTTCATACTATTTGCACATCTGACTATGTAAGTGTTGCTGATAAATAAGAAGCCTGGCTTATGGAGGTGTGTATCTGTATTGCTTTATCTTTTTCTCTTGCATGTAGTTGGAAAATGAGCCAAGGGATGAGATGGTGCACAGCAAGAAGTCATGAAAAACTGACCACTGAATAATGAAAGATTTATTATATGTTATTTAATAAAAATACAGGGGCAAAGTTCTCTGTTCAAAATAGTTTATTAAGGATAATGCTATAAATATAAAAGGTGAAATACATCAATCTAATTAAAGATTTTTTTTCTATATCAACACTCAAAATGTAAAACTAGCATTCTAGTTTCCAGTAATGTGTGAAGTCTTCATAAACCTAACCATGTTGGAGGTGTGATAGTAAACTATAGCAAACCAAGAACCAGAAGAGAGTTTTGTTAATATCATAAACATATGATAGTGAGAAGTATAACCCAGAGTTTAGGATGTAATAATATTGAAGATAATCCTTTTTAAATTAGTGTTGATGAACGCCAAGTTCTGCATTCAATTCTTGGCTCTATATCTTGAGGGAGAAGTAAAAAATTTGAAGTGGGTTTACACCAGAGCCATAAGTAACAAATTTGGAAAAGAAATCATGACAAAATTCCACAAATAAGGTGAATTCTTAAGTTAGTTACCTTGAAAAGAGAATTTGAAATTGTTACTCAACGTTTTTCAAATATAGGATGGTTGATCATACCCAGGGGGTGGGACCAGATGTCTTCCATCCTATGAGTGAAAAAAGACAATGAATTGTGCATTTCAGTGCCTACTGCAAAACCAAAGAAAGTGAATAATTGGGGAGTTTACGCTTCTCCTGTTCTTTGGTGTGGATCAGTGCTAATCTGGCATGAAGCCTGGACCTGAACAACCTTAAATGTGTCCTATTATTTGTATGCAGCCTGGCTTAGATTGTTCTAAGTCTTTTTTTAATTTATGTGTGTCGCTGATTTAATTTGACAAAAAACGTCTGGTAGGGTCTAGGCGCTAAGGTGGTAAGGAGAATTGAAGTTTCTTATAAAGTAAGGGAGAAAGAAAGGACTTGGGAGAGAAGGATTCTCAGGCAACTCATGAATAGAAGGAAGCTGGGGTTTTTAGGCAGAGAGAAAATGGAGGGCTGTTATTCACATCGATAAGAGGAAAAGATATTCTCTTTCTTTATTTCATTCTTTACCTTCTCCTTCTTATCAGTAATCAACCATTTACTTTCACTGTTTTAAGAGATGAAACTGTCCTAAGAAGAGGAGCAAAGCATTCTTTTTTTTTTAAAACATCTTTATTGGAGTATAATTGCTTTACGGTGTTGTGTTAGTTTCTGCTGTATAACAAAGTGAATCAGCTACATGCATACGTATATCCCCATATTCCCTCCCTCTTGCGTCTCTCTCCCACCCTCCTTATCCCACCTCTCTAGGCGGTCGCAAAGTACCGAGCTGATGTCCCTGTGTTATGCAGCTGCTTCCCACTAGCTATCTATTTTACATTTGGTAGTGTATATATGTCCATGCCACTCTCTCACTTTGTCCCAGCTTACCCTTCCCTCCCCCCATGTCCTCAAGTCCATTCTCTACGTCTGCATCTTTATTCCTGTCCTGCCATTAGGTTCTTCAGAACAATTTAAAAAAATTTTTTTCATATATATGTGTTAGCATACGGTATTTGTTTTTCTCTTTCTGACTTACTTCACTCTGTATGACAGACTCTAGGTCCATCCACCTCACTACAAATAACTCAATTTCGTTTCTTTTTATGGCTGAGTAATATTCCATTGTATATATGTGCCACATCTTCTTTATCCATTCATCTGTTGATGGACAATTAGGTTGCTTCCATGTCCTGGCTATTGTAAATAGAGCTGCAATGAACATTGTGGTACATGACGCTTTTTTTTTTTTTTTTAAGAAATTCACGTTCTTTTATTTATTTATTTATTTATTTATGACTGTGTTGGGTCTTAGTTTCTGTGCGAGGGCTTTCTCTAGTTGTGGCAAGTGGGGGCCACTCTTCATCGCGGTGCGCGGGCCTCTCACCATCGCGGCCTCTCTTGTTGAGGAGCACAGGCTCCAGATGCGCAGGCTCAGTAATTGTGGCTCATGAGCCCAGTTGCTCCGTGGCATGTGGGATCTTCCCAGACCAGGGCTTGAACCCGTGTCCCCTGCATTGGCAGGCAGATTCTCAACCACTGCGCCACCAGGGAAGCCCCATGACGCTTTTTGAATTATGGTTTTCTCTGGGTATATGACCAGTAGTGGGATTGCTGGGTGGTATGGTAGTTCTATTTTTAGTTTTTTAAGGAACCTCCATACTGTTCTCCATAGTGGCTGTATCAATTTACATTCCCACCAACAGTGCAAGAGGATTCCCTTTTCTCCACACTCTCTCCAGCATTTATTGTTTGTAGATTTTTTGATGATGGCCATTCTGACCAGTGTGAGGTGATACCTCATTGTAGTTTTGATTTGCATTTCTCTAATTAGTAGTGATGTTGAACATTCTTTCATGTGTTTGTTGGCAATCTGTATATCTTCTTTGGAGAAATGTCTATTTAGGTCTTCTGCCCATCTTTGGATTGGGTTGTTTGTTTTTTTGATATTGAGCTGCATGAGCTGCTTGTATATTTTGGAGATTAATCCTTTGTCAGTTGCTTCATTTGCAAATATTTTCTCCCATTCTGAGGGTTGTCTTTTCATCTTGTTTATGGTTTCCTTTGCTGTGCAAAAGCTTTTAAGTTTCATTAGGTCCCATTTGTTATTTTTGTTTTTATTTCCATTTCTCTAGGAGGTGGGTCAAAAAGGATCTTGCTGTGATTTATGTCATAGAGTGTTCTGCCTATGTTTTCCTCTAAGAGTTTGACAGTGTCTGGCCTTACATTTAGGTTTTTACTCCATTTTGAGTTTATTTTTGTGTACAGTGTTAGGGAGTGTTCTAACTTCATTCCTTTACACGTGGCTGTCCAGTTTTCCCAGCACCACTTATTCAAGAGGCTCTCTTTTCTCCATTGTATATTCTTGCCTCCTTTATCAAAGATAAGGTGACCATATGTGCGTGGGTTTGTCTCTGGGCTTTCTATCCTGTTCCATTGATCTATATTTCTGTTTTTGTGCCAATACCATACTGTCTTGATTACTGTAGCTTTGTAGTATAGTCCGAAGTCAGGGAGCCTGATTCCTCCAGCTCCGTTTTTCTTTCTCAAGATTGCTTTGGCTATTCAGGGTCTTTTGTGTTTCCATACAAATTGTGAAATTTTTTGTTCTAGTTCTGTGACAAATACCATTGGTATTTTGATAGGGATTGCATGGAATCTGTAGATTGCTTTCGGTAGTATAGTCATTTTCACAATGTTGATTCTTCCAGTCCAAGAACATAGTATATCTCTCCATCTATTTGCATCATCTTTAATTTCCTTCATCAGTGTCTTATAGTTTTCTGCGTACAGGTCTTTTGTCTCCTTAGGTAGGTTTATTCCTAGGTATTTTATTCTTTTTGTTGCAATGGTAAGTGGGAGTGTTTCCTTCATTTCTCTTTCAGAGTTTTCATCATTAGTGTATAGGAATACAAGAGATTTCTGTGCATTAATTTTGTATCCTGCTACTCTACCAAATTCATTGATTAACTCTAGTAGTTTTCTGGTAGCTTCTTTAGGGTTCTCTATGTGTAGTAGCATGTCATCTGCAAACAGTGACAGCTTTACTTTTTCTTTTCTAATTTGGATTCCTTTTATTTCTTTTTCTTCTCTGATTGCTGTGGCTAAAACTTCCAAAACTATGTTGAATAATAGTGGTGAGAGTGGTCAACCTTGTCTTGTTCCTGATCTTAGAGGAAATGGTTTCAGTTTTTCATCATTGAGAATGATGTTTGCTGTGGGTTTGTCATATATGACCTTTGTTATGTTGAGGTAGTTTCCCTCTGTGCCTACTTTCTGGAGAGTTTTTATCATAAATCGGTGTTGAATTTTGTCAAAAGCTTTTTCTGCATCTATTGAGATTATCATATGGTTTTTATCCTTCAATTTGTTAATGTGGTGTATCACATTGATTGATTTTCGTATACTGAAGAATCCTTGCATTCCTGGGATAAACCCCACTTGATCATGGTGAATGATCCTTTTAATGTGCTGTTGGATTCTGTTTGCTAGTATTTTGTTGAGGATTTTTGCATCTATGTTCATCAGAGATATTGGCCTGTAGTTTTCTTTTTTTGTGACATCTTTGTCTGGTTTTGGTATCAGGGTGATGGTGGCCTCACAGAATGTGTTGCAAAGCATTCTTATAATTGTATTTTAAATACAGTCTACCGGGAGACATTTATTTTATTGTTTGTATATTTTCATGGGTATCTGCTCCCTAAATATGACCACATTTCATGTATGCGTGCTCTTTAAGTCTGTGACTTAAAACAGTTATTTAAAAGCACCATTTATTAAGCCCTGACCTCATGCCAAATTTTGGGTGATGTGTGACGGATGTAAAGATGAATGACACACAGTCCCAGAAGCTCAGAGCCTCACAGAGGAGTCAGGCATGTCAACACACATTTAAAATCTGCCGAGAACTAGGTCTAAAGTTCAGTATATGTATAACTGATTCAATTTGTTATAATGCAGAAACTAACACACCATTGTAAAGCAATTATACTCCAATAAAGATGTTAAAAAAAAAAAAAAGACACAGGAAGCCATGGAGACAGGATCAGGTATGGATGGGGAAGAGTGATCTGTGGTTACAGAGTTGACCCTAAGCTTTAAAATGATCTCTCTCGGGAAAGCAAAAATCTTGCTACCTCATCACCTGAATTCATTTGACTTACTTTTCTTTTTGCTGTCATAGGATTTCAGAGAGGATTTCACATGTAACAGGAAGAATTCTGCTCTCAGTTTGAAGACTGAGTTTTCGATTAGCAGCAGTCTCTTGGTTTCATTAGGTACCGGGATCCTTATTTCTAATTGCAATTGATTGATTTTGTGATGTCTACATCCTTGCAAACTGTTAGTTGCACTTTTCTGAATGCTTTCCTGATATGTGCTACACGACTAAGTCCACAAGTCAAATAGCATTGTGTGGTTCCTTGTTAACATACCTGCAGCATTTTAGGAAATTATTTAGGAACTAACAAATAAGTTCAAAGTTGTACACAGCTGTAGGATGTTCCATGCTGCTCTGGGCATTCACATAAAGAGAAAGCCAGCTGCAGGTTTGGACTCTGAATTAGTGGCAGTCTCTGTTTATAATGCAACCCTACTTTGACAATTCTAATGTTTTTAAAGAAAGACTTAATATCTAATTCTTCTTCTAAGAGAGTTGGCTTGCTAACTCCAAGTTTTAGATTTTTTTTTTGATGGAGGACGGTTATGACAGGATTCTCTGGCCTTATGGAAAGCCCTGTGTAACATATAAAGTAATAAGCTGTGTACCAAACTAGAGTTTGCTCTGTGTGACTCTTCAATACCCCACAAAGCTACTCAGCC
Organism: Balaenoptera musculus; assembly: GCF_009873245.2. NCBI lineage: Eukaryota > Metazoa > Chordata > Mammalia > Artiodactyla > Balaenopteridae > Balaenoptera > Balaenoptera musculus. Next base: position 78,257,992 of record NC_045798.1, read on the forward strand.
CTCGTATTTCAATTCACTAAATACACAGAAAGTAAATTTGAGCTCTTCACTACATGACACTTCTTGGAAGTGTGAAAAAGCATCACAGGAGGGCCAGTGTTTCTTCAACATGATTTCAGTACCATCCCTGTGCCAGACTGTGCTCCTTTTCAGGGGCTTTCCTACAACAGCCTGGAATTAGGTCAAGGATTGTGAAATCAGTCCCTCTAGGTCACTGGTCATTAGTGGAAACTCAATCGAACCTACCTTTACCGGTATCCTAAAGCAAAGTAGTGCCGATAATGGAAATGACTCATAAAGTCTTAGGATAAATAGATTTTCTCTTTTTATCTGAAATCAAAAATAAATGTTCTCTTTTTACCTGACAAATTACCTCCTATGCATTTATAACTTATGCATTTCTCCAGGGATTTACTGCATTTTAAAATGAGCACTTGAGAGATCTGTGCACATATGTGCCCATATATGGCTTCCTGTTTTATTATATCAGGCAGTTGCCTGCTTCTGAGTAGGAGAGCGATGAATAAATGTCCCATGGCGGGTTGCTGGTGAGAGTGACGTGATTATTTTGTTTGAGACAGAGTGTGCTTGTATCCCCATTTATTTTATGGAGAGGGGCAAGGTGCTTGCTTTCCAGAGATCCTTCCCAAAGTCCTCTGCAAATGTCCTCTGTGAAAATTCCAAATGTTTGGAATGATCGTTTCATTATCAGGAGCACGAAGCTGGACATCTTCACAGATGCTCTGAGTAACTCGATCTCTGCTGTTGCAAAGTATTATTTATCTGCAATCTAATTTGGGACTCATTGCGAGTTTGTATTCAGCACCCCCCTTTTTATGGTTGCTTCAACTTAGAAGAAGGGATTGAGAAGCTGTTACAATTTGGTATTTAAAAAATGTTACCTGGTGAAATCTATGATCAAAAAATTAAGGAAAAAAGCCCACTAAAATTGTATAAACATGAAGTATACATATAAATTTCCTACAAGATGCTCCTTGCTTACTGGTATATGATGACAGAGACGTTCTCATTCCCCCAAATCTGCAGTAAAATGGAATTTCAATGCATGTCATTGTTCAGCTCATTTTTTCAAAGAGGCCACAGACACTTCCGATGGGGTCAATAGTACAGTATTACGTATTCCACGGGAGAAACTGGGTTGGCAGATGAGAGACGCAGCACAATTTTCAATAGCTTGCGGTTATTTTCACACGAACCAGATTAGGGGAAAATAGCAATTCTGAGTGACATTGAAAAAATATAATTAAAAAGACTTTGTTCCCTGTGCTTGCTCATACCTTGCAATTGGCCATCGCTGGACATTACGGTTTGTAGTCATGCACATGACATTGTTTCCAGTGACATTCTGACCTAACCCAGAGAAGGAAATGTTAGCAATTTGTCAACAGAGTTAGCTTCTGAGATTTCTGCTTTTACAAACTGAAGCTCTGACTGGCACCTGAACTTTAGAAGGTTTATTTAATGCTAAAGAACTTCAACGTTTTCAGGTTTCCCTTCAAGTTCAGGATTTTCTACACATCTTATCCAGTGATCCATGACTTACCTCTGCTTAGCGCTCTAATCCCCTTGCTCTTGAGGTTGGCTTCTCTTGGCGAGTTTCTGTAAGTCTGGGCATGTGTTTTGCCCGGAAGCATGGCAGGCTGGCTGAGACAGAACCTATGTTCTGGCTTTTCAGGCAATGGTGTCCTTGCTTCACACTCCATCTGACTGCTTTACTTTTTTCTACCTCTGCAAACTTAGATCTTTTCACCACTTAGAGGCTTGAGGCTCCAATTACAAATGCTCTAAGGCACCCATTTCCTGTGCCATCCTCTTTCTGCCATTTATCTCCGGTTGCTATACTGTCCTATAGAGTTTCTGGGTTCTATCATGGTACCTGCATAATGCTTTACTGCCCATGAAATGTGAGGAAATAAGACCGATTTGTCATTTAAACCAATGCTGCTCTGCCAGTGTTCTGATGATGAGCCCATGGGCGAGCATGTCAAGTGTGTTTGCTTGTGGAGTGAAGAACGCACGGACCCAGGTACAGCTGTGGGGCTTCCATGGAGTCAAGGTGGAGACAAAGGGTTCAGGAAGAACTGGGATTAGGCTAGCAAGTAGATAAGAAAAGACAAAAGATGAGAATCCGCCTGCCAATGCGGGGGACACGGGTTCGAGCCCTGGTCTGGGAGGATCCCACATGCCGCAGAGCGGCTGGGACCGTGAGCCACAATTACTGAGCCTGCGCATCTGGAGCCTGTGCTCCGCAACAAGAGAGGCCGCGATGGTGAGAGGCCCGCGCACCGCAATGAGGAGTGGCCCCCACTTGCCACAACTGGAGAAAGCCCTCGCACAGAAACGAAGACCCAACACAGCCAAAAATAAATAAATAAATTTAAAAAAAAAAAAGAAAAGACAAAAGAGAAACACGACCTTGTTTCATTCTTCCTGTTTGGATTGGTGGTTTAAGCAGAAAACTGGCCACCTGCAGTTTTATTCGCTTACAGAAGAAATTAAGCTTCACAAATTATCTCAGAGAGTGCCACATGAGGAAAAATCCTGGAATCTAGTGAGCAAGCTACTGTACACAGATAGTGACATCGTGGCTAAGAAGTGGAATGGAATTAATCTGCACCTCAGGCCTGGCCTCTAAAATATTTTTCGTAATCCTTTTTTTGCGCTTACTCTCTTGCATGATTGAAAGAGAAGGAATCCAAGATGGTGGAGCCACATGGTGAAAAGAACCCAGATCCCTGAGTAACACTAAAAATAACAGAGTCCTTGGTGCAGGAGAAGGGAGGTTTATGGCAGAAGGGTTTGGGTTGATTGGAGGTGCCTAATCTCCAATTTCTGGGCACACGCTCTGGGGAAAATAGATGAGTGGTCGAATGCTTAGTAGGTGTCATGCCCGAGCCAGCACTGGGGATGTCTGAGGTGAGAGTGCCAAGGACTGAAGGGGAGGATTTGACCTGTGGCAGGTACTCCTCATAGAGATGGTAAATACTGGTGGATGTGAAGAGTGTAGAGGAAAGAGAAAGACTGACAGAAAATCTCTGAAGTCCTTAAAGATTCAGGTGCCTGAGTGGTGATGGCCGACCTTCTGCAGGCACCAAGAGAGACGGAACGCAGGAAGCAGTGGCTCATGCATCCCACATTTGTGACTAATGAAAAGGAATTGAGAAAAGTCCTCTGCACTTGTGTTCAAAGGCGGACTATGGTGAATGTCCAGAGAATGGAAAACAGGTTTCCCCAGGTACAGAAATACACTGCAGACTCAGTGTCATTGGAGATACAAAGGGACCTTGGTTCCTCATGTTATTAGTATTAATTTGTAGGGAGGAGAGAGGGACGTGTCTGATGCATCTCTGAGGGTAGAGAACTATACTGCAGAGTCAGACCCGGGGGCAGAGTGAAGGTCAGTGAGGCCCCACGACTGAGACCTGTCATGATAATGAGGCTCTGGAGTGATGACAGGCTGGCCCCACATCTCGAGGCACAGGGTTCTCCAGATGCCTCAGGGGACTTCACCAGCCATGCTGCAATAACTAGGGAAGTAACACAAGCCGGATTGCTGGGACCAGGCAGACAAACGATGTCTAAAAGTCTACAGTCTGTATGGTATGATTAAAGTAAAGACACAGAATAATACACCCAGGTTTCTTTTCTTTGGAGCAGTGTCTTAGACCCAGGTTGGAAAACTACTAGTCTTAAAAAAATGGGGATTTCTGATTTCTGGATGATGATCAAACTCTAGGACTTAAGGAGGCAGACATATTCACTTCTGTCATGGCTGTAGGGAGGGTGGGATTTTTCTGTTAAAATCCCCAGCATGGTAAGAACCTGCTTGATTCTATGGGGGAAGCAAAGGATGGTTTGGAGTGCCTGGGGAATGAGGGACAGGGAACTCATGGAAGAAGAAGTGAACCCCATGAATGTTATGAGTTCGTATGACAAGTTGATTCTGGTCCTTTCTCTTCTCTCAGGTGGATGGAGAGAAATCAGGGAAGCTGAAAACTCATCAGAGAATTCAGTGACTCTGCTAGTTAAATCTAACCCTCACAAACTGCTGCTAAGGACACTAGAGTCCCGTTCCTTGGTCACAGAGGCCTATTAGAGTTGCCCTCTCCCCTCGAGACTGAAGAATTAGAACCAGGATTGACAAGTGTGAGTATGTGAGGAAACAATGGCTGAGACAAATAAGAGTGAGGAATAACGACTTCATTGGGTTCACATACACAGCTCTTAGAAGGGAAGGCAAGAGTCACATCCACAAACAGTAGTGTTTACTGTGTGGTAGGTGCTTTCACTCTGGGACCAGACCCAAATAAGTGTCCAAATAAATAATTTGTTTATATATTTCTTACCCATCTGTCAGTGAATAAACATATAGGGTAGAGCCTTGGCAAGGACTACAAAGTCTTTATGCAGTGGAGGATGGAACAGGGAGAAAAAGGAAAAGATATAACAAAATCTAGTGTTTCCTCCCATTCAGGGGATTAAAAACAAATTTTTTTATTTCCCCATATGTGCATTGAGGGAGAAAGCCCTGCTGAGAAATTAGCTAGGACATGTTATATCATCACTCCATTCGAAAAATTACTATTTTACGTGTGTAGTGGTGTGAAATGGGTTTGTAGAAGAGTGTCAGTTTTACTAAGGACTTGAGAAAAATAGATTCGATCTCAGGGTAGGTGCTCTGATGAGTAAATTAAGAGAATAACAGCCAGTAGGCTGACAGAGTCCTGCAACCCAGACCAACACAATGTTGTTTACTTGGGGTTGGTGCATAGGAAATAGACCAGTTCAAGAGAGGGAAAGAGTATTATAGCTTGGCATGTTAGGAATTGCCTATAATGCAAGACAGGGTGAAAGGTTAGAGAAATTCAATGGGAAGGACCTGATTTTTTATTGATCAAAACAGCTTTGGTCAGAGGCTGTGTCTCTTCAGTGGTAGAAATAGGAATTAAAATAGGAATTGACAACAAACTCATGTTCCGTGTGATAGCCATGGGTATATTTGAGTAATTAGGTGAAGGACTCATAACTGACTTATATATTGAGGTGTCTTCTCACTGACATTGTCAGCACCCCCATCATTATCACCATGCCTTCCATTTTTATTTAGCTTCTACTGAAGTATGTTGGGAACATTTCCATCTGTGACCTCACTAATCCTAAAAACAATTCTGGTAGATAAAAATATTACTGACGTTCATCATACCTGTTTTTATGCTTTTTTCCTGAGCACAGAGAGGGCTGCCCTTCCTGTCCTCCCCCTGGCTGGGCGTGGCCATGTGCTTATTTCTAGCCAATGGACAGAGAGGGGAACTGGTGTGTGCCACTGTCAGGCCCAGACACTCAATTGCCAGTAGGAGACTCTGCTCTACCTTGTTATGGAAATCTAGGGGGACACTTCGTGTTGAGATGGCAGGGTCAAATAATTAGGTGGCTTGGATCCCTGAGATACCTTCTGGTCCCACAGGGGACTTTGCATGAATAGGAAGTAACATTACTGTATTTATTACTATAACATTACTATATTTATTTATACTATTACTATATTTAAAGCCACTGTGTGGGATTGTTTGTTATCAAAGCATCACCTAGACTCTCCTTTTTCTACAAACTATATCTACCTATGAGTTACATTTTACAGATGAGAAAACTAAGGCCTCAAGAAATAAGAAGCCCTTCTTGATATTGCACATTAGGTTGTTGAGCTGGAGTATGAGTGTGTCTGTTTTTGCCTTCAAAACCTGATGGTAGTAAAACAGTTTGGATAAGTTAACCAGCTAACTGGAATCTGCTAGACTGACAGCACTGTAGAGGAATGGCAGCTTAGAAAAGCAAAGGGGAAAGCCTTTGGGGGTATAAATGAAACAGGTTTTGAAGAAGAAATGCTTGTGTTTTTTTGTGGTGACATATAAAGTTACCAACACAAAACACTTGGGAACCTTCTTGGAAATGACTTAGTTTTCTTGTCTAGGACCTTGTATCTGTGTCTGTAGTTTAGGTTCTTTCTCTCATGAGTTATTCAGAAGTTTACAGAGGTCCCTGCTGCCAAGTATGGAACACAGAATAAAATACACAACAACCACAAAGGACCCTTTGCTGTGGTCTGACACAAGCACAGCTCATTCATGTTATACTTGAAAATATTAGGAATAACTGTGGCCATTGCTACCTGTGGCAAAACACCTTGCTGTGGATGGATGCACAGCTAATGACCTCCCAGCATGAAATATGGCTCCAAAATCATTTCGTGGTTTCCAATCCCGGGTGACTGGGGTGTTTTTCTACATCCTGAGTAGTGCCTGAGCACCTCTGTGTGGTGCTTTCTGAGAACAGAGTGGGGGTCCATTTTGTTAAATACTGTGGGTACGGATGATTGGCAACTGCAGACCAAATGAACACTTGGTTAACCTGTCAGAGGAAAGACTATGTGGGGAAAAAGTACTACAAACTCCCTTCAGATAAATAGTTTCAGTCTTTTAACATTTCATTCATCAGGATGATTTCCTTGTTATGACATCTCATGTTTTCCCATTTCAATTCTTTAAAGAATGACTAACAGAGCTTCTAGCTCCCCTTCCTTCAAGACCAGCCGTCAATGTGGGATAGGAAAGAAGGCAGGGCGTGTTCCTTACAAGACTGCAAATTCCTTGGCAGACAGGATTTGGCCTTAGACTCACCTCCCCCGCCCAGATCCCAGCCTGGTACCTGGCACACAGTAGGCTCTCAGTCAGCACTGGATGAGAGAACAAGGAGATGACCGGCTTCTGAGCTCACTCAGGCTCAGATGCCAAAGAAGCTCCTTGACACCGCTTCATTTCTGATGTTTGAAATGTGAATTCTTGTCTCTAGAATAGTAAAGAAAATAAATAATTGTAATATTGTAAAACAGAATATGAAAGGACTGAGGTCAGCTGGTTGACTCAAAAGTAGAAGACCAGTGCCCTAAACTTGAACCCTTTGACCATGTGACTCTGCCTGGAGAAGGGAGTCTGGGGAGAAGACTGCAGTGTCGCCCCTTTCTCTGTCCTGTCTGCATGTCTGTCTGGTCTCCAAAACTGCCTGCATAAAGCAGTCTAAGCTCCTTCAGGGAAGCGCTACGGAGGCAATGTGTTTCCACGCCAGGCTTCCTGAGGATTATGAGAAGCAGGTTTTGATACTTTTAAATAGTAAAATTTAATTAAACTAAATGTACCTCAGGGAAGAATAATGTATGCAAACTTATCACAAAATCAAGCACCATGGTGAGAAAAAGTGAGAGCTTAATGGGGATGAATTCCAAAATATCTGGCTTAAGCAACAAAACCAACTTATTCTGTTATTTCCCCTTAATATGTTGTGTGAGTCTTTCAACAGTTGGTTGTTTAATAATAGTAATCTTCAAGCTTATTTCTCCAATCAGCCCGCCTGTGACAGTCCTTCATTCTCAGTAAACACTGTGATACAATCAGTCTGCCGCAGATGCTCCTTATTCCATCACTGCGGCATAATCATTTGGGGAAATCTGTGAAACTAACGCAAAATCTCACAAAGCTATTCAGAAATATGGATTGAAAATGGAAGGCTGGAAAAATAGCTTGTCATAGCCCATTAGCAGCTACACAAGCTATTTAAGGAATTATTTTTCAAACGTTTCCTTTTTGCACATTACTTTAAAAAAAAAGATCCAAACTTGTTTGTTCCTGAAGAACAATGGCAACATTTATCACAGAATGTTAAGTCAGTTTGCCAGGCACATACTAATATGTCCACTGGAATAAATGATGTGGCTTGACTTAAGGTTAGCATGTGCATTTTTCTCAGAGAGAAATAGCATTTCTGGTGTTATTTTTATTGAGAAGTGAGGATATTAATGCAAGTAGAATTTAATGGTATAATTTCATTTATCTTTGATGAGCAAGATTCTGTACTTAACGACTGGCCAGTACTTCATCAGAGAGGATATTAGTTCTTTCATTTTTTTCTCTTTCTCCATTGTTTTATAAATGTTCATTCACAAATCTTGCTTCTCTCCAGCCTTCTCTAACACTGGTGTCTTACTCCGATCATTGATTTCTCTTTCTTTATTTCCCAATCAATGGTGTTGGCTTCATATTTGGATACACTATTGTCCTCTGAGATGTCAGCAATTTTACTTGTTTTTTCTCAACTCCCGATTAGGAAAACAACAGGTTTTTGTTTTCTGTTTTCTGGGTTTTTTTTCTCCCTGTACTCCAGGAAGGAAAAGAAGGCATCTAATACTTAACAGTCACTGTGAGCCTATTAATACATTTGGGGCATTCTACTGAGAGCTCTTATGACAATGTCTTATATTTTATAGGATGGAAAACTGACATTAAGAGGTATTGAGGGCTTCCCTGGTGGCGCAGTGGTTGAGAATCTGCCTGCCAATGCAGGGGACACGGGTTCGAGCCCTGGTCTGGGAAGATCCCACATGCCGTGGAGCAACTGGGCTCGTGAGCCACAACTACTGAGCCTGCGCGTCTGGAACCTGTGCTCCGCAACAGAAGAGGCCGCACCGCGATGAAGAGTGGCCCCCACTCGCCGCGACTAGAGAAAGCCCTCGCACAGAAACGAAGACCCAACACAGCCATAAATAAATAAATAAATAAATTTATTTAAAAAAAAAAAAAAAAAAAAAAAAAAAAGAGGTATTGAAAAACTTGTCTAAATTTTACCGATCGAGTATATCGCAGAGTCAACATTCAAAACCATTTCATTCTGACACTCAAGCTCCTGGTCTTTCCACGTGCACAGGGTAACACAGAATGGTCAGTTCCTCCCTTATCTGGCTGATCCTCTAACAGCAGAGTTAGAAACAGCATAAGCACGGGCTGTGTAGTCAGATGTACCCTAGAACCACTTATTCTCTCTACCACTTACTGCCTTAGCAATTTACTTAGTTTCCAGTTAAAATGAGAGTCAGCTTACCAATTTAAAATGAAAACCTTGTAGGTAATGTAGCACAATGCCTAGTTATTAGTGACAGCCAAAGAATGAGATTACTATAACTATGACCCCAAGTGTAGTGTGCAGATTCATCCTGGAAAAGAGTCATGAATTATTTTCCTTGATTTGACTATTTCTTTAAAGCTCAAAATTTCTCCTCCCCACTCCCTCCATCACCCCCAGGCCAATGGAAAACACATACTCATAGGTTGCTTAGAGGACCTGCAAGTTTAGACCCCTGTGCTGGTTACACTGCATGCGAGAGTGATAAGACTCACACTTTCCGCTTTCTCCTCAGCCCCAGAGAGAAGTGTCAGTGCTGGTAAGCATTTGGGTCGCATCATTCTGGAGCCCCTGTTCTGCCAGCAGAAACAAGATGGCCAGTGACACTCAACCTCAGCCGTGCATTGAGTGTATGTGAACCCAATATATGTACGGCAGATGTGTAAAGAACAGATAGGTAATCTTGACCTTGACCATTGCTTCCGGAAGCCCATGCAGCCATAAGAAGATGCTGCTGTTTCCCATGAGGTGTGTTTGGAGACTCTTTAGACTTTCTAGAACATACAAACATTTGAAATCCTCTCAAATGTGAATTTCTATTGATATATTCACAAATAACTATTAATCAAGTCTGGAGTAGGGATTTATGATATTTATGAGAAGCACATAAAAATGGGAGAAAATATAAATTTCAGGGTCCTAAAATGAGCATTTCCAAAAGGGTTCCCCCTGCCAGTATCTTCAGTGATGTCTTCTGAATCCCACTTTGGGAGAGCAAAGGGGCACCTCGTTTTGTTATCCCAAACTCTTCTGCAGAGGGTGGCTGAATGGAACAAAATGTAAGTTCACCGTGTGTTATGAACCAGGGTGATTCTGATTCCGTTCATGACAGTTTATACCCTAAGTCTATACTGGAACTTTCTGATATCTCCTTGGGTGCTTATTCCTAAGAATGTTTATTGTTTTGTGTTTTTTAATGAGTTTGTGTGAGAAGCTAGTGGGCGTGGTGGTGACACACATAAGGAAAAAAATCTGGGAAACTTCCAAGCATTTCAAAACATCCTTCTTCTCCCATCTCCAACCAACTGCCCTCAGGCAGGGCTAGGGCGATGTACCAATTTGCAGTCAGTCACTTTAGGTGGTTTTGAGAGAACAGGTGCTCTGTCATCCAGGGAAAGCCGTGTGCTGAAATTTAGGGGAAGCTGTGACAACCACACTCTCCTCACCTTACCTTCAACCCAAATCATCTGCCTTATCCACATTTCACAAATATCAATTTTGTTCTAGAGGGTCTATCTAGTGTGTAGGATTTTGTGTCCCCAGATGTCCACTGTGCATATGCAGGTATCCTCAGAGACTCAATAATCTACCACCAACCATCAGTTAGGGTATAAGCAGAGATCAAGCTATCAGGCATCCCACTGAGAAAGTAGGAGGCTTTCCAGCTCGAGGGCTTTGCCAGGAAGGAGGAAGGTGACGTAGGAGTGACCTGTAGGTGATTTTTTGGGGGTGTGTATATGGCCTGTCTGTGGGGATAAGTGAGGAGGGAAATGTGGAGGTGTCAGATGAGACAGTGGAAGGAGAGGCTAAAGACACACTCTTTGTATTAAAATATTGTAGGATATTAAAGGGAAGTGGATCCCAGGTTTCTTTATAAAATTGCCTTACAATGAGTAGGGCCAAGATGGCCCTAATGTTCTCTTCAGCTGGACTAAACTTTCAATAGGCTCTTCCTGCTTCTAGACCCCTGACCTTCCTTCACTTGGAGGCTTTACTCCAGAAAACTTGCAAGTAGAAATTCTTTTCTCTACCTTTTTGAGATGCAAATCTTGCTAAAAGCCTCTGGCTGGCTTACAGCTCAGGACTGTCTTTCTCAAGGACCTGGGAGTCATCCTTTTGAAATGTCATCGCCAAGGAAGATAGCACACTTATTTCCCAGTTTCTGTGGGAGGGTAGGAGCCTCACTTGCTCCAAGTTATAAAGGCCAACTAGTGAACACAGGTGCCCTAAAATCCCACCGTGTCAACCCTCTGGCGCTTTGTTTCAGTCAAGTTCAGGAGTAAGTGCTGCCCTCTCTCCCGTACTACAATAGCCTCAAATAAAGGCTTAAAGGCTCTCCACCTGCTTAACTGTGTTTGGTGCAGTTTCTGCTTTGATAGTTGGGTGAAAATGCTTGGTTTTCTTTCTTACACACAGAAAGGGCTAAACTCACCAACTGCTTTAGATTTTCCACAGGCTTCAACAGAAATGAGTCCTGAGGTGTGGAAAGGGCCTCTTCTGTGGTAGGGTGCGAAAACCCACAAACTGGATACCTTTATTGAAACAAAGCAAAACAAAATAGTAGAAACAGGTTTTTTTTTTCCAGGTGATTTAGCAACTCTTTACTCCACTGGGTCACCACTTAGGATAGTTTTTAAAAGGGCATCATTGGTATCTAAGTGGTACAAATCACAAGTTCAGCTAGAGGGCAGCTCTTGGTTTCTCCAACAGGCAGATACAGCCCTTCTCTCCATGTTTCCATGACTTTTTTTTTCTCTAAACCCAGAAAAGTGATATTTACAGTCAAGCCCTTCTTGAGAAGCTTGTAGGGTATAGCAAATGAAACCACCTACGGTGTCAGGCTCATTCCCGGCTCTGCCTGTTTCTCTCTTCTTTGTCCTTTGGTAAATAAGCAGCATCATTTCTCTAAGGCTTTGTTTTGTCTCTTAAAGAGTGGTGAGAATAATACCTATCTTTCTAATGATTAGGTAGGGAAAACTCAGAGAGCCTTGAGCCTCCGGACTGAATGCATTATATAAAAGTAATTACTTAGTGTGAACAGCTAGGAGGTATTTTATTCTAGTCAGGGGGTGCCTCTGGTATTTATTCTGCATAAATAGAATGAGCTTAAAGGAACCTCAGCCACTACCTCCTCTAATGCTCTTATTTTACAGATAAAGAAAATGCATGATTCTGTGATATTATGAAACCGAAGTCAGTTAGGCTAAGTGTAGAAATTCCCATGCTTGAGCTCATCCAGCTGATCTCCTCCCCAGACCTGGAACATTGCCCACCCTTGAGCATTGTAAGGAGGAAGAGCCCTTCATTAACAACCTCTCCTGAGAATCACCTGACTTTGAGGAAAAAAATTCCCCCAATCGATCAGATCTCAACTCAACATCAACACATCTTTCCTCCCTCCACCAACTCCACTTCTTGCTAACTTTGTTTACCTGTCTCTGTAAAAGGAAGGTTTCTGCCTGACCTTCAAGACACCTGCAGAATCTTACAGTAGGGCTCTTCTTCCTACTGTCATAATCTCCCTCCCCCTACTTGAATTGGTCCCCTCACCATATTGGGATAGTCCCCCTCCCCTACAACGAGGGCCTTCCTCCTCCTATTGCAATAGTTTTCTCAAATAAAATCTCTCCTTACCTAAGTCCAGGTTGGTTTTTACTTGATATTTCTACTCAACCATTATACCAGACACTTGTTAACTCATAGTTTTTGCACTGCTCACTTTATACTTATTTGCATTATTGGTTATCTTTCACCAGTCTAGCTCTTATTTCCCTAACTGTAAAATAAAACTACTTGATAGAGACCCTGCTTTATGCACGTATTTTTTAATATCTTCCTTCATACACAGGACTATACTCTGTATCAGGTAGGGGCTTAATGACTATGTGTTGTTTGAAATTGGTTTATTTGATTTTCTTCATATAATTAATATCGATATGTACAGCATATATTTAATGAATATCACTTTTGTGCAAGTGTAGAAAGATATGAATCATAGGTCTTGATCTTCAAGAATGCATGATTTAGCTAAGGAGATAAGAATTTTTGTCAGGCAATTAATAGCTAAGTGACAAAAGCAAAGGTATATATATTCCAATGTAATGAAGAGAGAGATGTAGCCTCCTGAGGTTAAAGAATTCCGAGAGGAGAAGGGATTTTCAGTAATCCTTGAGTGAAACTAAGAGGGAGAAGAGAGGGGTCATTCTAGGCAGGTGGACTGACTGAGTAAAGACTGGAGCTGGTCTGGCCAGTAGGGCATCATTTAGGAAGTGGTTAGATAGAAATTCCAACAGTTTCATGAACCTCAGATTGGAAAAGGGCTTGATTTTTCATTTAGCATACTTTTAAACCAATTTATTGATTCACTGCAATTAATTATAATTATATACAATTAATTATGTGTTGACTTTTACTGGGCTCAATATTAAAGGGATTAAAAATATGAGATGAAATGGATACAGGTGCTTTTACTGCACAAGATACGGTAAGAACTTCTAAGAGTCCAGTTGTTACAGACATTCTGCCTATTGACAAAAATCCATCAACAATACTTTTTCACATTTCTGTTTTGATTTAAAATTACTATGACATGATTCCTCATAGTGAATGAATGGGATAAGTACCTCTCCCATGAGCTTTTCCCAAGATACTTTTTCTGTGTCTCCTCCTGAGATGGGTTTTCTTGAACCTCACTGATAGTAGGCAAGAAACTGAAAATCTTAATAATCTGGATTATTAAAATAATCCGGATTATTCTACCTCAAAGACTGATCTATTACTCACATCATCTTTTCTCCATGGCTGTTTTTTATATCTTATTACTGTCTTGGGACACAAGTTTGCTTTTGCTTTTGGGTATACTTATGTAGTCTGTCTGATAGATGCTAAAAATGCTGTCTGTCAGGTAGATACTAAAATTGACAGTAATGATTCTCTTCTATGTGAATAAAAATAGCTAAAAGTATGGAAAGAAAGAACAGCCACCGTAACAAAAAACTGCATGAAAAATAAGCTGGGCGTCTTGATTTTTTTTTTGTACCCCCCTCCCCTCATTTTTTGAGAAGCAGTTATACCTAATTATTTTTCTTTAAAAATAGATTTATGACCACTAGGGGGGGCCACCTTTCTACAAAGAGACCAGGAGAGTGAGCAATGCGAGCACAGCTGTTAAAGGCTCAGGCCCGACGTGCAGCAGAATTAGCAGGGAAACCAAGCCAATCGTGATGGGACGCTTTGCAGAGCAGATACTCCTCCTCCATCTTCTAAGATGGCTTTGATTTTTTTTGCTAGTTTAAAGAGATTCTAAAATCTGAATGATAGTTCAATTTAGAGACACACACACCAAACCTTTCTATTAACTGCTAAAGCTGGTTCAGATGAATGATCTAGTACTCCTGTGTGAAATGCACACAGCGATAAATTAAATGTGCACTTTAACTAAGATATTCTCTTAGGCTCTGGTACAGTTTAGAAAGAAATTCCTGCATAACGTATTAAGGGTTGAGATGATTGAGAATATTTGTTTTAGCACTAACTTTCTTTGTGCATCTGTGAGATGTCTGGGGGACATTTCAGATGCTCAAGGAGAACCAATATATAGTTCTGTTTTGTTCTATGTAGGGAAGTTGTAGCCTCTTTAATCCTCCATTATTCAGCTTCCAGAGACCAAGGCATGAATGATAGCAATTTAGTTATCACGTTCTATTTCCAGCAGAATTGTTTGTAGTTTAGCTCAAAATAGCTATCTTCTTAATTTTAACTGGTTTTGCCAGTTGCCAGTTAAACCAGATTGCAAGTGAAAATGAATATCATCAACACACTTAAATATTTCTGTGCATGATACAAAGCAGACTGTAGACAATTATAGACTACTGGAAAACGTGTTTCCACAGAAACTTTCTTGGAAATTGCTAGGAGTGTGTTAGACTTTAAAATCACTCATAGATGTATGCCCGAAATTTTAGTAAATTAGAAAAATATATTCTGCTTTAAAAGTACAGATCTTCCTCAAGTGTATTGGGTTACATCCTGATAAACCATGTTATGTCAAAAATGCATTTAATACATCTACCCTACCGAACATCATAGGCTTAACCCAGCCTACCTTAAATGTGTTCAGAACACTTCCATTAGCCTATAGTTGGGCAAAATCATCTAATACACAGACTATTTTATAATATAATGTTCAATAGGTCATGTAACTTATTGAATACTGCACTGAAAGAGAAAAACAGAATAGCTGTCTGGGTACAGAATGGTCGTAAGTGTACTAGTTGTTTACCCTCATGCCTGGGAGCTGTGGCGGGCTGCCCAGCGTCACAAGAGAGGATCATACCACGTATCACTAGCCCAAGAAAAGATCAAAATTCGTAATTCAACATATGGTTTCTACCGAATGTGTACCGCCTTCATGCCATTATAAAGTTGAAAAGTTGTAAGTCGAACAATTGTAAGTTGGGGACTGTCTGTATATTATATCTAGGGCAGGGAAACTGCTCTGTATGATATTATGATAGTGGATATATGTCACTATACATTTGCCAAAACCCATAGAACGTACGACACCAAGAGTGAATCTTATTGTAAACTATAGACTCTGGGCAATTACCACGTATCAATGCAGGTTCACTGATTTTAACAAGTGTACCACTCTGATACGGAATATTGATAGTGAGGGAGGCCGTGCATGTTGGGGACAGGGGTACCTGGGAAATCTCTGTATCTTCTGCTCAGTTTTGCTATCAACCTAAAACTGCTCTAAAAGATAGTCTATTAAAATAAAAAAAAGCATATTATGTAAAGAGAGTAATAGACTTTAAGGCAATGATTCATATATTCCCCTACAGTTTAAATATGGTACATGTAACATTCATGCTGCTCACAAGATAACTTTGATAGCCATGTGCCATCATCGTAAACACTACAAATCACTAAACATTCACCATGAAACTGCTGATCACCCTTTCAAGGTCTCCCTAAGCACCTGCCCTAGGTTATCCCATCATCATTTTTCACCTGGACTGTAGCTATAGCCTGATAGGACCCTCTCCTTCCACTAGCTCCTTCCAAATGAACTTAGGATTGTCTTCCTAAAATGGTTCTGGTAATGCACTTGCCTTTTAAAGATCTTCAAAGTTCACAAATTGCAAAACAAGTCAGACTACTCAGACCACACATGTACATCCTGTACCACTAGCTCCTCTCAAAATGTCCAGTCTTTTTATCACACTGTATCCCTTTCTCTGCTAATAAATCTGCACACTAGCTGCACCTTGATATGTATTCTGGTTCCCCCCATCCCTAACTCTATCTTTTGGCTCATTTGTTTTCACATTTCTATATGTTAATGTCTTATCATCAAAGGTCCATATAAATGCTACCCATCACACACACACACACACACACACACACACACAACTAGATTAGCCTTGAGATTATACTTCTCCAGGAATGGCATTCACAATATTTACCTTCTGCACAGATTCTACCCACTGATCAGAACCTAACTGGTTATAAACATCCAATATGTTCTGGTTGAATGGTTAGCCTACAGCCCTTAGGATCTCTTGATTGGTTTCCTTGAGTCTTTTAGGAAGAGTTCAAACCTCTTTCTGACTAACACAACCCTCCTCTGTGGTCCCATAGCACCTGTGTGTATCTCTAGCACGGCTCAAACCACACTGTACTTGAATCACACTTTGCTATGATTTCCATGCTCTTCCACGTAGAATGGCTGGCACACATAGACATTCAATAAAAGTTTGCTGGTGAACTGATTGAATTACAAAAAAAATGAATTGAGGCCAAAGACCAATTCCCATAACTGTTTATACTAATTGTATCCATAAAGTGCTAGGAAAACATTTGTTGAATTAAACTGGAGCAGTTGCTCTCTAATGAAATCTTACTATTAATCATTTAATAATAGCAGTAATGATGATGATGGTGATAATGATGACAATGATACTAGCAAACAACTGTACAGCATTCACTGTATGCCTGGCCTGTAGTCAGTGCTTCAAATGTACTTATTTAATCCTCATCTCTACCCCTGTGGAGTGGTTCTATTATTTTTCCTGACTTGTAGGTGAGAACTGAGAGATTAAGTAGATTGTCTAAGTTCAGGCACCTCGTCTGTGGCATGGCCACACTTCTATCCTGGGCAGTCTGACCCCAAACCCAATGCTCTCTTGCTCTGAATTCATTTTTGATGAAAACACGTTTTGATCTAATGAACCTATGATATATACGCATTGTTTTCCTTTCCCAACCACCTGTCCTTTCTATTGACCACTGATACTCTGGCTTTGACC
The DNA here is from genome assembly GCF_009873245.2 of Balaenoptera musculus. Taxonomy (NCBI): domain Eukaryota; kingdom Metazoa; phylum Chordata; class Mammalia; order Artiodactyla; family Balaenopteridae; genus Balaenoptera; species Balaenoptera musculus. The sequence goes on from NC_045798.1 coordinate 78,275,052, forward strand.
CTATTTCTCTGTAGAATATTTTCAATCAAAAGCTTGTAAATAACTTTCTTAGAGAAATCCTCTAAGGCCTGCAATGGTTGTCCACACGCTAAACTATTTCTTTCCCGCCTTCCATGAAATTACTCTTTTTCTGTCTCCATATCTGTGCCCACCCCTTCATGGTTTCCCAGCTGAGGACACCTCGTGAAAGCCTGTTCCTCCTTCACTCTGCCTGGGCCGCTCAGCTTCACGGCGGCCTCTTTACTCCTTAGGCATCTCCTGCCACAAATACCTCAATATCTTTTCCTCTCATCCTAATTATTCACCCACATTTCAGTCTCAAGTCTACTAAATAGATGTTGGTTTTTCTTTCACAATTAAAAAAAAGCACCTAAAGAGTATCACTGCCATCTTAAATCATACTCTCAAATACTGATCCCTTAATTATATTAATAAACATGATTGGCTGATCCAGTGTTCCAGTTCACGTGGTGGTTTCCTTTCTCATTTTTGGCTTAAGGAATTGCTAGTTTGGCTTTGAACATAATCCTTGAGAGCTTGGTTTACATCTTTTTGGTTAAGGGACAGGTTAGCAAGAGCATAACTGTTTTCAGTCTAAGGATCAGCCCCTAGCTCATGTTAAAGTAACCAACGAAGCAATGCCTTATAAAGTCTCTTGGAAGTGAGCCCAATGACCCCATCTCTTTGCAAACTACTATCTGTGGTGTGAGAAGCTTACTATTAGTAACCCATGTTTGCGCATGTGTGCTTCTGCATTTCTACACCCATCCAACCTCAACATCCTTAAATAATAGGAGAGCATCTCTCTTATGGGTTACTCTCTTCTCTGAATTTGATTCTCACATAAAAGTATCCAGAACTTGCTAAGAATGAGGAATTTGGGGTTGTGCTAACTGACTGAATTTGGGGAGGGAGGAGGTTGAGTTTAGTTTCACATGTTGAGCTCTCTAAGGTAGAACTAGGTTACTCTAGTAAGAAATATGCTTTACTTCTTCTTTTGGGATGTTCTTTTTTAAAGTTACTATCAATGATATCCAGTGTCACTGCCTGATACTAATATAAAGTGTCAGATTAAATCAAATAGTAGTGTCTGTCTAATTGTTTTGCAAATGAACAACCCAAGTCACTTATATCCAATGTAGCTCTACTTTATAGAGATTTAAATAGAAAAGGTGATTCTCTGGAAGAGTGATCTCTTCAAGTTTCCTGAGCACCTTGTGCAACATAGAAAGTACCTAGTTATTCATCCACTTGGCTCATTTGACCCAAATGAGGAGAACGGAAAAGACATATATTCTTAGATTGTGACACTGCCACCTGTCACCTGTCACCTCCAGGTCAAGATCTTGAACTGCTCTCTAATATAAGCTGAAAAAAGAAGTCAGTGAACCTACTGCAAAGTGTTATTTTATTTAAAGCTTTATAACCACACTCTTCGATGGGGGTGTTCGACATGAGTGGCAGCTGCACTTGAGGATTTACCTGGGAGCACCGAAATGAAGATCACAGCCAGCCATCACCTTAAAATTATTGGGCTGCAGGACTTAGGGGAGATGTTCTGAATTTGTGATTTATTTTCTCTTCTGGTGGCAGATAGTGCTTCATATTCCATTCTAGACTTACACGCAGAGCTGTATGTAAAAGGTCTGGCCACACCAATTGTTAAAATATTAAAATACTTCTCTACCAGTTGATAAATAATCACTGTACTCAGCCCCCTGAGCAAAGTCCCTCCAATCAAAGACCTTCCCTCAGGACCCCAGGACTTGCCCACAATCCAACAAATAAAGGAAATAACCCTGACACAGCAGGACTCTTCTCAGGCTCTGTACCAATACCAAGGCCTGCACCGTTCTGTTGTTAAATATTTTAAATATTGTCCCTGAAATGAGAAGTGGAGAACTTGAGTGGGCTGGCTTTTATACAAGATCAATTCAAGAAATACTCCTTTTATAGGATGCTTTGGAGCTTTTACAAAACTGCAGTGGAAGGGAGGATCTATTATGAGTCTATTGTCTCTCATTATAGGATTCATGTGATAAATTTCTTAATTTCTTTGGGAGCCCCTTTTTTCTGGGAATGTAATTTGCTTCTCAGGAAATCTCTTGTTTCTTTTAATCTGGAAGAAGGACTACATTATAGTGTAGTTTTCTTTTTGCTTTGTTTTTTAGGAATTCCAGAATTAAAATTAATACTCAATTGAACCATAAAATTTTACGAGCTATTTGGTACATCTCTCTTTCCTCCTAAATGATTGATCTATTAATTTAACATTTTTATTTATTTTAATACGATTTCACATTAGTAGCTGCATCAAAAAATTTTTTTGGGGGGGGTAGGTGGTAAAAAAATTATACATAAGTGAAGTATGCTTTGTGTTCTACTGGGCTTAGTGCTTTGGGTACCATGAGCTGCAGGGTCACTGCTGTGGTTCACCATGTTCTCCTGGATGCCTCCAGACTTAGATCCTTATGCTTCTAAATTCAGAACTAAAGTTTCTTACTGTTAAAGATGAAATGGGTGGGAATAAATACTGAAAACACGTGTAATTGTCCATGTACTTTACTCAAGAGTCCTCCTCTGAGATTTGTATATCCCTAAAGTTGACCTAGCTAAAAACAGGGAAAGAAAATCTCCAAATGATTTATTATTATTCTATGTTTTGCCTTATGTATTGAATTACTCTATCCGTGAGTAGATCCAGCTACTCTTGGTATTTACTTAGTTCATGGGCAATTACAGTCTTTCCAGTTCCTTCCTTTTCCTACCTTCCTTGTAGCCAAACCACATAAGCATGTCTATTTTGTAGAATTAGTGAAGGCAGAAAGAAGTTAAATTCAAAGTTGTCATCTTTGCTAAAGGTGATTTACAACTAGTGTAAGAAAAAGTGATGTGAAATGTTGCATGTTGAGGAGACCAATTAGAGTGAATACAGATTTTAAATTTTCTGTGCATGTCATTTTCAAGAACATTCTTTATTTTTTTAAATCATATATACCACGGATGATAGGCCCAAATGAGAACCAACCCTATTTTAATACTTTCTATTTATTTCCAACAGTCTACCCATTCCACAAATTTACAGACAGTATTCTTTTAGTCTTTGTAGTTCCCATTCTTTGTTCAAGACTTTATACATGATATGTGGTCAGTGAATGTATATCCAATTTTCTTTTATTATAAAGTATGCACTGTGTGCTTTGCTCAATGGGGAACAACTAAGTCCCTTTTCTTTTTCTCACAGTTTCTCTGTATTTTAAATGTCTCTTATTTAAAGTTCTGCCATTCTGCCAATCAAATGAATAATTATTATCATCCATTTGTCCTACCTTTTTAGTTACCCAATCAATCAATAATATATTGTGTGCCAAACACGTTTCCAAAAGAATACATATATAGACATTTTTCTTCTGATAAATATGCTTACCTTTCAGACTAGAAGATAGATATATAAGTAAATATTTTTCTATATAATGTAGTAAAATTAAACGGAAGTTTGAAAAAGTGCTACAGGAACGGAGAGAAGAGATCAACTCTATCCTCAGAAATTTAGTAAATGCTTCACAGAGTCATTGATATTTGTGCTATAATTCAAAGTATGCATATGAATTTCCTCGGTAACAGGAAAGAGAGCAGACAATGGTAGTCCAGATGAAGTGACTACTTTGTTCAATGATCTGGTTTATTCAAGGAACCTTGAAATGCTCAAGTTGCATGGTGGGGAGAGGTGGTGAGTGAATGTGGACAGGTGGAAAAATGCTTTTATACAGGACCTTCCAAACCATGCTGGCCCAGTCAGTTTGGGCTGCAATTACAAAAATACCATAGACTGGGAGCTTAAACAACAGAAATTATTTCTCATAGTTCTGGAGGCTGGAGGTTGGAGACCAAGGTGTCCCCAGGTTCTTGGGGAGCACCCTCTTCCTGAATTGTAGATGGCTGTCTTCTTGCTGTGTCCTCACATGGTGAAGTAAGAGAGCGAGGAAGAAAGCTCTCTGTGTTTCTTCTTATAACTAATCCTATTTACCCCCAATTGCCCTTAATCTGCAAATACCATCCCATTGGAGATTAAAGTTTCAACATATGAATTTTGGATGGGGGTGGACACAAGCATGCAGTCTGTAAAACATGCCTAATAACTTGAGTTTTAGTTGGTAGTAAAGGACAGCTAACAGAGACGGCTGGCCAAGCATCAGAGTCACAGCTATCAACTTGTGTTGATAGGCATGAACCAGAGACAAGGGATGAGGTATCTCACTTAGATTTTTGTGTGTCCATGTAACCCATGGACAAGGCATACTGCAAAAATATGGGAATTTATGATTAAGAAAGTAGAAATGGTATGTTCTTCAGCTGTACATATAACTAAAAGGGCTTCTTTTTAAACAAATCCAAATGAATAATATTCATGATGAAAAATTGGGAAGGTATGCTACTATTTATTAAAAAAATATGGTAGTGATTTCTTTAGCATTCTAGATTATTGTGGGAACACTGACCTCTATATGTTATGCCACAAATTTAACTTATACCTAAAAAGTATTTATGCTAGACTTATGTGACATCTGCTGAGAAATCTAAATTACCAATTGACAAAGATCATTCAGATAGGAAAATCTAAATCTATGTAAAAAAGTTGAAAGGAGCAGATTTGGGCAGCTGTAGGGGAGAGATGATAAATCATCCATTGATGTCAGAGGAAAGTGCCTGCTTCTGTACTGTTGGTGCGTCATGTGGTTCAGGTTGGAAATACAAAGCTAATAATTTTTCTTTATATATAGCATCTGTCCATGAAGGGCTCAAATAGCATTTATGTAATGGTTTCTCACAATATTTCCGTGGAATAAGGGATAACCTATGATTGGAATTTATGTATCAGCAGTGATTGCTGGAAAAGTACTGGAAAGGTTGCAGCATCAACTTGTTTGGGATTTGGTACAACAAGCAGGCAAGACCAGAGAAGGCTGCAGTAGGTGGCTGAATTGCAGAAAGCAATGTACTGTGTAAAGATAGCCCCAGAAGTGTCATTAGAAATGGGGATCAACAACGCCAAGATGGCGGCATTCCCATCCTATATGAAATAAAGAAATATATAAGAAGCAACTTATCTCCCCCAAATTAAAAATCACTAATTTTCCAGGTCCAACACGTTGTCTAGTGAGCTCCACTGTATTATTTATTATCCATTGTGTTGCTTTTTGTATTTGCAATAGCAAATATTTTTTATTTCGTTTTGCAATACAGGGTGAACACGATTTAAAATAAAATGAAAATTTATTAGGTCAATATTAGTGTATTTCTATATTCATTAACATAAGGAAATGAAGGAAATCAGGAGAGTGTCTTATGATTTAAGTGCTATTCTGTAGGAATTTCAAGGTATTCAGGCATAAAAAGTATCCTTTTAAATAATCTCTCCAAAAGAAAAATAGGTAGAATTATTCTACACTCTTTGCATGAACAGAGCAATTAGGAGTAGATCTTTGGTTAAATAGATTAATAGATAATTAGTCATTAAAAGCTTCAGAATTCTCTTCCTTCTCCTATGGTTCTTTGTGTCTATATGTGTGTAATGATAGGGGTGCCTCATTATTTCAATTATTTACATGTATTGAGTAATAATCTGTTTCAGGCACTGTGCCGAATTCTTTACATGCATCATCTCATGTAAATCTTAGATAACATTTTACCCAGTTGATACTGTTCCCACTCTACACGAGAAAAACAAAGCACAAACTATGGAATTTAGTAAAGTCGCCTTAGACCACACACCCATCGATTGGCAGAGTCGGAATTATGGGTTTAACCCGAGCTCCATGATTCTTCTCAGCTCTGCCTAACCTCTTTAGGGATGGAAAAAGCAGAGAAGCGAAAGTCTTGAATTCCTGCTCTCTGGCAGGAGGTGTTTGCTTTGGGCACAGTTGTAGGTGGGGAAGTCGCTGCAGCATCACGCCCAGGAGACACTGAGGGGCTGTCTGGGTGACATCTATCTTAGTCTTCTGGGGGTGGCACCAACCCAGCACGATATGACTCCCAGGATAAAGTCAGGAGGGATGAAGGCTCTGGCTGGGTGGCCAACAGTGCCGACAAATTAAGTGGAGAGAATTAGTGAGTCCTCAATATGCTTCTAGAGGACATGGAGTGATTGGGACAGTTGGGACTCCAGCCACGACACTGGGTTATTTATATCCTTTTGCTCATCACCTGGAAAGTCTGGGAGAGCTGTCTAAGAAAATGGAATTGTACAGATGGCCAACAGGCACATGAAAAGATGCTCAACATCGCTAATTATTAGAGAAATGCAAATCAAAACTACAGTGAGTTACCACCTCACACCGGTCAAAATGGCCATCATTAAAAAAATCTACAAACAATAAGTGCTGGAGAGGAGGTGGAGAAAAGGGAACCCTCCTACACTGGTGCAACGTAAACTGGGAATGTAAATTGGTGCAGCCAATTAGGCTGCTTAACTCTCTGGACCTGTTTCTTTACTGTCACTAAGGAGTGAATAGATAATGTCCATATTAATTTTCTAGGGCTAAGTACCACAAACTGTGATTTAAACAACTAAAATTCATTGCCTCACAGATTTGGAGGCCAGAAGTCCGAAATCAAGGTGCCGACAGGGTTGCTTCCCTCTGAGAGCTGTTAGGGGAAGATCTGTTCCAGGGCTGTCTGCCTTGGAGATGTCCCATCTCCCTGTGTCTTTTCATTTTCACCTCCCCTCTACGTGTGTCTGTCTCTGTATCCAAATTTCCCCTTTTTATAAGGACACCAGTAATGTTGGATTAGGGCCCACCCTAATGATCTCATTTTAACTTGGTTACATCTCTGAAAACCATATCTCCAAATAACAACACATTCTGAGGCACTGGGATTTAGGACTCCGATATGCCTTTTTTTGGAGGGGGCCCAATTCAACCCATTACAATGTCCAAGATCTTTCCTTTCAGCTTTAACAGTTTGTCAAGGCCAGATATGTGCTAGTCTGTATCCCTGAGGTTATTTTAGTGAGAGAAACACAAATGCACCTGGTTTCAGCTGAATGGAAGGAATTTGTTAGTTCACAGAATCCAGAAGCATGAAATGACAGAGACACCAGCCAGATCCTTAAATGCTGAGAGGATTCTCTCTCTATTCGTTCAGCTCTGCTTTGTATCGGCTTTATTTCCCTTCTTTATAGATTGACTTCTTACGTAACAAAAAATCTGATGGCTGGCATCTTCAAGTCTTCCAAGGGTAAGGGAGGGGAGGGATAGGTGTGGATAACTATCTTCTTTGGAGTTTGAACAGTCACAGACCGGGCATCTGAGGGTCCAGCTTAGACCAGGTGCTTCCCCTAGGCTGCTTCCCCTAGAATGGGGCAGCTGTAGCTCCATCCACAAGATTAGGTAGGAGTGGGACAGATATTTCTGAGGAGAATGGTAGTTCATAGCGTCGGCAGTTCCACAGAATTTACTACAGTTATGCCATTTAAAAATGTGTCATTCCCATTGATTGTCTGAGCATGTGTGATCCAGGACTCGTTCAGATATCTGCCTGCCTGGTACAGAAGTAACCACACTGGAATAATCATCTTGGCTGTGAAGGCTAAAATGAGCAGGCATTAAACAACAGTGTGTATGAGCGCAGAGTGAATGGCCAAGCTGTGGGAAGAGACAACACAAGGAAGGAAATCGCAAAGTGTGAGGGGAGCTTCGGTACGGAGCCTGTGTGTGCAGTTCCTTTTATCTGAGGCCTTGTTCTGCCTCAAGAAGGGAAGTTACACTGTGCAAGGGGCACTCGGGGAGGCAGATGCGTGTGTGCTGGGCTGAGGGACACACGGACCTGGCAAAGCTCACAAAAGACGTAAGAACAAGGGGCGGGGATGCGGCATGATGCTCACTTGACATAACATTGCCCTGTATTGATTTAGTGTCTGCCCGCTCCTCTAAATTCACGTCCGCAAGGAAACTGCGAATGGGACCTTATTTGGAAAGAGGGCCTTTGCAGGTGTAATCAAGTTAAAATGAGGTCCTACGGGCTCACCCGAATCCAGTGACTGGTGTCTTTCTAGGAGGAAGGAGAGGGTGATTTGGACACACAGGCACACAGGGAGAATGTCAGGTGACCACGGCGGAGGACACTGGAGGGACGCCGCCACAAGCTAAGGATCTGGAGGGCTGCTGGCAACCACCAGAAGCTCGAGGAGGCAAGGAAGGGTTCCGCTTTGGAGGAGCCCTTGGAGGGAGCACACCTTTGTCGACACCTTGACTTTATACTCCTAGGGCCCCACAACTGTGAGAAGAATAAAGTTTTGGCATTTAAACCACACAGTTTATAGTAATTTGTTAGGACGGCCCTAGGAAACCACCACAGACAGCATACTTTAATTTTAAGCAAGAGTCTGTAAACACAGGTATAACTCCTTTTGAGGAGGCTTACAACTTGTTGTAGAAGTAAAAAGTTAAGCCGCTTCAACAATTAAAATCCAGAACTAAAATTCTGTAGTGGAGGTTTGTGAGGAATGATGCTCCATTATAATGTTCTCTCTGGGGACCTGCTCAACTGGACTCAGGGAGTTGCTAATTTTCACCTCTGTGTTGTCAGATATCCTAAACTTTCGAGGTTGAAATCAAATATACATGGTTTAGAGAAGAAAACCTATATCAAAGATTGAATTTAATAAGAAAAATTTCTCTGAGAGTTCAACATGTCATTAAAACACAAGAAAAAGCACAAATAAAGAACACAGAGCACTAATTTTCCTTCTTTTGTATCTTCTCTTGTTTTATTTTTTTTCTATAGCCTTTAGTGTTTTCTTAATTCCAGAGTATTGCCTGATTTGGATGGGAAATATCAATTTCCTCTACTGAAATTCTTCAGATTGCTTCTCTAAATGTCAATTGTATTGGGCTTTCCCTGAAAAAAAAAAAAATGCTGTCAGGGAAGCAGTTTGCAGATCAAGTAGATAACCGAAACCAGGAGGCTATTATTAGCTATGGAGAAGGCAGTGAGTTTGCTGGTTACATAAGTGAGAGAACTGGTAGCATTCTGGGAATGAGGAGAGAAATGGAAAATTGATCAGTAAGGAAGATCTGGGCTGTTTCTCATTATCTCTGTTTTCCACCAAAAAAACAAACCAACTAGCCCAGAATTGTGTTCTGGCCATTCTGTCTGTCTCCTGTCGTTTGAATCCAGTCCACCAAAGAATAATGTTTAAAGTGTTTCCATGTTGATTATAAAATCCCTAGCTCAAGTCAGTGGATACAAGTGAGAAGTAAGAAGTCAAGCACCTCTGTATGGAAATGTTATTTATATCACACCCTGCTTTTGCTGTGTTACAGTTTATAGAAGTGTAGACAGCCCTTTCTCAAATTTCTGTGTATTTCTTCACAGTTCCTAACAATCTGACTGTTGGTTTGCAATTTCTTTTCGAATTAGATTTTTTGGCATGTAAAAATGCAGGGCTGCTTTAGTTCTGGTCCAGGGTTTTGTTTTCGTTTTTGTTTTCCTCCACCTTTTTCTTCTTTTTCATTTGTTTACTTTTTATTCAGCAGTGGTTTGGTGCTTTCTGTTATTTTCTCACCCTTGGCCATGACATACTTAGTTAATTTCTGGCAGACTCTTGCCTAATGCTTGTCAAGTTCCATTTCTCTCTGTGTGTTTTCTGAGTATATAAAGCTCAACCATCACTCATTGTTTTTTGAAGATAATGTTGGTTGTGAGCCTGGAAGGACTTCAGTAAACTTGCAATAAATGACCTTATCCAAATGCAGGGAACAGTACGCAGGGGCACAGCTGATAACCACTGCATGGAGAGGGTATCAGTAGAAGCTGTCAGCGCCCCAGCAGAAACACCGAGAACTGCCACAGGCAACTCCTCGGAATAGAACTCTTGCAGGAAACAGTTTGTTTTCAGTGACATTGTCCTTAACAGCCTCCAAACATTCTCCCTCTGTCGGCACTCCACCTCCAATCAAAAATCGAAATTCTAAACCAGCAGACTGAAATGCTTTTCAGCAAACCACTCAATTCTTAATCTCCTGAAAATTAAGGAACCAAATCTCCAGCTGGGAGAGAATCATAGCAGCAGCCTCCAAACAAGGTCATCTTCATGTTCCTTCCTCAAAGCACGCTCCTGTGTGCTTGCTCACATAATTAAGGACAAAATGATGCTAGGTGAGGGGTACATGGAAATGAAGTCATATGTGTCATCTGATTGTATGGAAAGGATAGTAGGTGAAGGCTGAAAAAATTCCTAGGCCAGTAACTTTGCAGCTACTGGTTTACAATTAGATGTGACAGAGTAAGGCAGGAATTAGTTGTTTTTAGTCTGAGTGGTACACCTGCTTAGTTTTCTAAATCAGTCCAGCATTTTCTGAAGCACATACAATGTCTTGGGCAAGTTCAAGAATCTCCCCCTAATAATAAAAAAGGAAAAGAAAATTTGTATGTATGTGTTTTAATCTTGAAAGATCTAAATGATCGGGTGACTAAAAATAAACTCTATCAAATAAATAATAAATGGTACAGTTACCAAAAAATAAATGAAGCAAGTGATAGGACACCCTGTTTCTAGCCTATGAATCTAAGCAGAGACCCAATTGAGCTTGCCAGACTCCTGACCAATGAAAACCCTAGGTTATAAATTTGTGTTTTAAGCCCTAAGTTTGTAAGAATGTGTTAGAGCAGCAATAGGAAACGAATGCAATAGGCGGTCAATACGTATTTACTGGTTGAGTTGGTGACCTGAGATGAGCTGGCCTGTCTTGGGTGACTTGTATATCTCTGACTCAGTCACAGGGGACGGGATGGTCTAACGGGTCAGGCCTGACTCAGGTGTCTATTCCTGGAACCACGTGGATGGAAGGTTGGGGAGGAGTGATTTCTCAGAGCATGCTGAGGACTTTTATAGAGGGAAAGAGGGAGAAAAATAACAGAAAAATAACATACGATTCCCACACGAGCACCAGGATTCATCTTGAGAACAGATGGGCAGCCTCCTGAACACTACTGTCAAAATCTCCATCTGTCCTACAGCTCAGGAAGCACCAGAGTTGAATTACAGAGAAGAACCCTCTGTGGACTGGAGAAGCTGAGGCAAACCTTTCACAACAGGATACCCTAATTGGGGGTGTGCGTCACCATCACCTCTGGGACTTGGTCAGTATTCAGATACCCAGAGTCTGCCCCAGGCCTAATACAGTACAATGTCTGGGTGTGAGGCTTGAGCACCTATATTTTAAAATTGTTCCACAGATGAATCTGATGCAAGTGTTAGTCTGGAGTAGGGGTCGGCAGGCAGACTCTTCCCGTGAAAGGGTCAAACAGTAAATATTTTAGACTTTGTGGGCTATGTGGTCACTGTAGTGAATATTCAGGTCTATCATTATAGAGGAAAGTAGCCACAGACAAGTCATATACAAATGGATGTTGTGGCCATGTTCCAATAAAGTTTTATTGACAAAGGCAGATTGTGGGTTGGATTTAGCCCCTGGGCTGTAGTTTGTGACTCCTGGTCTAGAGCATGAGGATCTGTACAGAGAAGCAGACCTGGAGGGAGAGCAGAATTCCCAGGAAGGTCAGAGGTCGTTAAGAGAGATACCAGCACCCGGTGGATGGGGCATGAAGGATAAACCCGTAATTTGCTTAGAGAAAATAAAAGTGCCTGATGAAAAGCATACATTTCTAAGAAAAGACCAGGATACAGTTAGCAATCATATGCACATTAACATTATATTCTCTTTCCCAGTTAAATTCATAGGTTGGAGTTAAAAACAAAACAAAACGTTGTATTTAAAAATAAAAAGAAGTAAAGCCTGTCATTTGCAACAAATGGAGGAACCTGGAGGACATTATGTTATGTGAAATAAGCCAGACACAGAAGGACAAGTACTGCATGATTCCACTTATATGCGGCATCTAAGAGTCAAACTCACAGAAACAGAGAATACGCTAGTGATTACCAGGGAGATGGGGGAAATTGGGAATTGTTCAATGGGTATAAAGTATCAGTTATGAATAAATGATGAATAAATTCATAAAAGATGAATAAATTCTAGAAACATAGTACCAAGAGTTAACAACATAGTATCCATGCATTTCAAAATGTGTTGAGAGTAGACCTCATGTTAAGTGTTCTTACTACAAAAAACAACTAAAAACCAAAGGGGAACAAAGAAACTTTGGAAGGTGCTGGGTACCTCTATTACCTTGATTGTGGCAAAGTTATCACAGGTGTTTGCATATGGGCAAACTCATCAAATTGCACATAGTTAATATTTGATATTTATTTGCATTTCAGTTATACCTGAATAAAGCAGTTAAAAAAATTTTAAATGAAACTATGGTTTCAGGTTGTATTAATCACATATCTATACCTGTTTTGTCCTTCACAAGTTTAGAGGAGTGAAAAATTGAGCAAAGGGAAGTTAAAAAACTGAAGAATAAAGAAAAAATTAGAGATTACCTAAAAGACAGTTTGTTTTTGGCATTTAATATCCCAAAGAGAAAGGATTAAGTGGTTTCTTAATTTATCTGTTATTACATGGAAGAAGTTCAAAGTAAGGGCTGTACATAAGGTATACACTTAAATGTTATAAAATTGAACAGGCTTTTAAGTAGGTTGCCATTGAAAATAAGTGTGGATTCTCTTTTATTTAGGAGAGGTTGTGTTGTAATTTCATCATTCTACGCCAGTGACCTTGGACAAGTCACTTAACATTGAAATAATGATAGTATCTACTCACAAGGGGCTTGTGAAGAACTAGAGATAGTGTTTAAAAAAAATGTTTTGTAAATGGTAAAAAATTATAAAATATGGGTTGTTAAAATATGATAACAACTCTCTTGGATGTACTGGAACTGTTATCCTTAGAAGAATTCTATTCTATTCTGGTAATTCTGGGATTCATTTATTTTCAGAAATGCATTTTTTCTAAGCACTTTGAAATGATACTCACACATATAAAACAACGTGCTGTAGCATTATCTGCATACTTAAAATGGGAATATTCTCACTTCATGATTAATGTGAGGGTGAGAAGCTCGCTCAAAATATTTATGGCATGTTTAAGGCTGATTAATTTTATGATCTCGCAAACCTGATCTGTTTCACAGTTTCTAAACTAAAATAGGATGTATGTTATTGAGCTATAAAGGTCTTGGAATGAAATTTTCTCACATCTTCATATTTGTATATGAACAAGCATAAGAAATGGCATTTTGCTGGCGGAGCTTCAGCTCATACTCCGCTGTCTGTAAGCCCTGGTGGGTACAGAGTTGGGTTTGTACGTGGGGTGGTGGTTTCACATTTTCCCCAACAATCTGGATACACTTCTAGTTCAGTATGGGGCTTTCAGTTTATAACTGGCAGAAGAGATTGTAGTTTGTTTGGGTATAGAGGCTGGTGGGAGGAGGTATAGATAGATTCTCTGGAGTGGGTTTACAGCATCTCATTCTGGTCTGGCCCTTGGATTCAGGATTCAGGTTAATCACAGGAGTGAGGGTCCAAGGCTGTTGGAACTGTATTTAGGAGAGGACTGTAATGCTTTTGGCAAAAATAAGTGAAAAAGTGATACAAAGTCCAGGAGACAGTTATTCCCACCACTTCTGAATGGGACGGGCTCTGCTGTTTGATGAGTCTCTAGACAACAAGTGTAAACTAGACTCTGGATCACAGGGAACCCCATGCACTGCTGGTGACAGCATACCCCAGAGTAACCCACGTGGGTGGTGCATAAATATGTAGCACTTAGTGACATGAGGACTGGCTGTTATGCTATGAAAGGACCCCCCCCCCCCGCCAACACCAAACACACTCCCTTGTATGTAACCAGAGAAACCTACTCTAGTTGTCAGAGTAGTTGAAAGTAATTTAGTGTTCAGTAAAAGGAGAATGAATAAGTAAATGTGATGGATACACACATGGAATATCACAAAGCAGTTGGAAGCAATGAATGATGTGTACATACTGCAACTTGGACAGATTTTTAAAAATACAGTGTTGACTAGGAAAAGTTAGCAGCAGAATAAAATCCATACTTCATTGTCATTTATGGAAATAAAAACATTCAATATTTTAAAGGATCAAAAACACACCCACAGAAATATAGCAAGCAAAGTAGATATCATGAGAAGCAGAGGAAGAAAGTGGGAATTGCAACATTATGAACCAGCATACAGTGACAGCAACATTATAAAAATTTCTGTTAAAACTGGAAGTAAAGGGATATATCTGGTCTTGGGTTATTTGGCTATAATATAGCTAAGTCCTTTATTTTAAAATGATCTACTTGTTTCCATTTTATCTATATGATTCCCCCTATTTGCTTATCAAATCTGAATGAATTTTAAAAAGTAGCAACAAGAAGATTAATAGAGCATCAAGATAAGGAACTATTGATATCTAACTTGGCAGCTTTGATTCCATTATATAATAATTGGTAGATGACCCAATATCTGAAAAATATTGAATATATATATATATATATATACACATATATATATATATATATACATATATATATATATATGAATAAAATTTCTAAATCAAGACATGCCAGAAATTTGGAGAACCTTTTCAAATAAATGTGGATTTAAGAGGTAAGAAGCACTCTGTCTTCAGGAAACACCACAAGTATCTACTCTTCATGAATTACACACAGCACCTAGTGTTTATGCCAAAATTTGCTTCTTTATCAATTTTTAAAATGCTCTTTATAGCTCCTTGGGTATTGGTAGTTGGCAGAAAAGAAACCTTGGTTTTCTATCTAGTCTGCATACTTTGGGTTTTATTTCTGTGAAATCAAAAGACTCTTAGACACACAGGAAGTTGACAAAAGTTGGTCAATTATTAATGTTCTATAGAATTAAGTTTTGCTGCCAATCACTTTATGTGCTTTACTTTCTGTGGTAGACAGAATAATGGGCCCCTAAGATATTCACATTCTAATCTCTATAACCTTGATAATAATGAATGTGTTACCTTACACATAAAAGGAGAATTAAGGTATCAAAAAGATGAAGTTAAGGTTGCTAATCAGCTGAATACAAGACAGGAAGATTATACTGGACTAACCAGGTGAGTCCAATGTAATCATAAGGGTCCTTAAAAGTGTAAGAGGGACAGAGTTCAGAGTCAGAGGGAGATGTGACCACGGAAGAATGGTCATAGAGACGGAACAATGCCGGCTTTGAGGATGGAAAAAGGGGGCCAGAAGCCGAGGAATGCACACAGCCTCTAGAAGCTGGAAAAGGCAAGCAAATGAATTCTCCTCTAGAGCCTCCAGGAAAGAATGCACTCCTACATTCTTGATTTTTTTCCCAGTGAGACCTGTGTCAAACATCTAATTTACAGAACTGTGAGATAAGAAAATTGTGTTGTTCTAAGCCACTGAACTGTGGTTATTTATTATGGCAGCAACAGAAAATTAATGTACTGTGTGTTTGCTATTACACAATCATATGCCTATACAATGATATGCCCTCAAATTTAAGCTGACTGTTCCTGCTGAGTGTATCATTTCTCTTTCTGTAGAGTCCACTTGGTTTTAAAAGCCATTAATTTTTGACCTCAAAAGAGGTTTCAGAGTTAACTGTATGAAAATTGTAGACTACTTATTAGTCATTCCAAAATGAGGAAAAAAGTCTATGTAAAATATTAATATTTCATGGAAAGAACAAACCTCAGGCTATCCTCAGTAATTAGGAAAAAAGTTTTAATAGAGAATTAACTTTTAATTTTAAGTTAATATTACAAAGTTTTAGTCAGCACTGTGTTAATTTTGTTCAAGTTACATGGTAACCAATATGAATTATTTTTTGGCCTTGGTCAAGAAAGTTTTGGGAATAATGTTACTACACAAATTGTCAATAGTAGCACAGACTGGTTATAAAGAATGCTTTTTTTTTTCCTTTGGTATGGAATGTCCGAACGTGACAATGTGTTTTCCAAGAAGTGGTTCACATTATGATTTTTTCTAGATTTTACCAGTTTTTAATTTAATTGGCCTATGAATGTGTGTAAATATGTGATGAGAACTCATTCATAAGGTGAATGTGGCCTTAGGAAGCATCTTAAGTGACCGGTACCCATTCTAGGTTGAATACTGAGGTACTGTGCCAATGAAATAACATAGATGTGAAGGATTTGAAGTGATTCACCCTGTGCTCTGACAATCGTCCTGAAGAGAATCAACATGACATAACCAGTAAGCATCAAAGAACAGACCTGAACAGACCCAACCAGGTGGGGTTTCACAGGCAAACACAGGTTGAGTTTACTGCTCCTCAGTTGTCGTTGAAGTATCCATTAATGGATGAACTACTAGACAACATTAAGATGCCTAAATCTTTTGAGAGGTTAAAAAATGGAATGTGACATTTAAGCAGAATCAGGCTTTAACACATGCTGTGGGGGAATAGAGCAATACAAGTGCAGAAAATTTTTCTGGCAGACTTGGACCTATTTTGAGAGGGGAGGTTTAAGTGTGTGTGTGTTTATTATATTGAACTGCTGCTAAATTAATAATTAGTGAACCTTCTGCTGAAAACTAAAGGAGATGCTTTCAGTTCAGCTTCACATATTAGCAAGTCAATTTGTATGCTTTTCAGATTTTTTTAACAGAATGGTTTTATTACACTGTTTTCCCAAGTTTTTTCTTCTTCCAAAAGTATACATACAACTTGCATAATGGAGAGCCGTGTATTTGGTATAAAGGAACCACAGCACTCACATGTGTTCAATAATTTTGAATATCCCTCAATATCACATGTAAATCCTTTGGAATATTACCAGCGGTTTACATGGGACCTCGAGATTCAGCACCGTTCATTCCCCTCAGGAAATGAAAATTCATGGATACCTTCAAGCTAATTGGATACCTTGTAAAGAGTTACACCAAATGGGTATGGTGGTATTATATGGTAATATAAGAAGTTTAGCCATTGAACTAATATATTTCTATAGTGGTGTTAATGGTGGATGAAATGGATTGAACGAGTTTATGTGAGTTGAAGTATTGAGGAAATTTACATATATTTGCATATATGTACCACTTGTCCCAAGTTACTCCACAGAGCTATATCTGTTCTGTCTTCTGTTTTTAACATGGCAAGCAAGTTGTACTCAAAGTGTACTGATTTGTACAAGCGATATACAAATATGTAACTTCATTTTTTTGTGACTAATCTCTTGTCCTCCACCCCCATCCTTGCTGAAAATGCCTGACCTTGCCCACCACAGGGGCTGCGATCTCTCTTGTTTTAAAAATTAACCATTCTGAGTTCCTTACTCAGTTCTTTAGATGTTTTCCCATTTCCACGCTTCCCACAATGCATCTGGACGCAAAAGGAAGTATATATAATATGATGAATGGGTGGAGGACGACGGGGAGTGGTCTGCTGTCGGGTCCACAGCTGCTGTCATTCCTCGCTGGTTTTATCCTCTCAGTCAAGGCCCGACTCTGCTGTGCTAACTCAGAGGGCATCCATCTCAGGTTGATGCGCTTTGGCTCCACCCTCAGCTGCCTCCCCTCGGCTGACCAAGCACCGCCATGTTGGATGCTGCACCTCTTGCCATCCGGGAAGCAAAGGATCTTCCAGCCTCTGTCCAGAGAGTCAGAAACATCCTACCCAGGATCTGCACCCACCTCCAAGGGATCGCTATTGCAATCTCTCTTCTGAGATTCAATTCAGGGGGTTTAGGGGAGAAAAGATAGTAAAGTCTCACCTCATGCCCCACCCCCCCTTCTCTCTCTCTCTCTCTCTCATGCTCAAGCGCCAGAAACTACAGCGGCCAGAAGAAATTTCTTCCTGTGAGGTGCAAACTTTCCTCACCTTTCCCTTATCTGGCATTCTTATGTCTTTTCACTAGGACTAAATGTAAAATTATTCTCAGATTTGTAAGCTTTGCTCTTATTTTGAAGAATCATGTTTTGGGGGGAGGGGGGCTATTTGTATAATCTGCCTGCACACCTGCAGCCAAGCCAGGCTTTCAACTCACTGTCTTATAAAGGAACGTAAGGGTGCCTAAGGAGGAGCCCAAAGTAAAGCTAGGTTCCCTTTGCTCTAGGCTGCCTCCAAAGAAGTGGAGGAGCCAAAGGGGGTCCAAGTTTATGCTTCTTCTAAAAGTTGGAAGGAAAAAAATGTCTTCTTCCGTCTGGGCATATTCTACTTCTTAGAGTCAAAGTTGGGATTTTCCACATATAGCAGCCGCAATGTGGCTGTTGGTTGGTGTACTTTATTTTATTTTACTTTATTTTTACCTTCAGCATCCTAGCAGAGAAGAGAGTACTTTTGCAAGTACCTGGTGAAGGGCAGATTGCTTCCTCTGGCATGATGAATCTCTGGTTCCCAGGATGCCACGATCACAGCTGGTTCCAGGATTCCTGGAACCTGGCTTGGACACAGGGCAGGTTGGCCCTTGTCCATGTGTGTCACTGGGAGAAGCTAAGTCATAAGGAAGAGACCTGGAGGGATAAGCTGGAGACAGGTTCACAGGAGCAGGAGGGCACAGAAGTCAGAGCTGGGTCCTTCCCTGAGCTAGCTAGCAGATAGTGTGGGTGGACTTGGAGAGCTGATAAACTGAAGGGGTGGAAATGTTCTGAAAATTTAAGGGAACAGACTTGGAGCAGACAGCTATATCTGCTTATAAAACAAATTAATCATATCCGCCTTCATGGCCACCGGAGGGAGGAATCCATGGGTTGAGTGCCTTGTGAAATATTGCCACATCCCTTGGGGAGTGCTGGAAACGATTTCTCACCACGGGATGGATGAGCACTAAAGACACCACCTGTAAATAGGAGAGCACCAGACTCGCCCTTTACAACAGGAAGTGTTTACCTGAGGTCCCTGAACTTCTAGGGGACCCTTCAGTGGTAGGCACGGGTAAGTTTACCCTTGACATGGCTCGCAAACTTGTGTGCATGTGCCTTTGAGCATTTTGTCTCAGGAGATATTCTGGTACTTTCAGCAGATTCTCAACAGAATCCCTGATTCTAAAACATCAAGGGGGCTTCCCTGGTGGCGGAGTGGTTGAGAATCTGCCTGCCAATGCAGGGGACACGGGTCCGAGCCCTGGTCTGGGAAGATCCCATGCGCCGCGGAGCAGCTGGGCCCGTGAGCCACAACTACAGAGCCTGCGTGTCTGGAGCCTGTGCTCCGCAACAAGAGAGGCCGCGATAGTGAGAGGCCCACGCACCGCGATGAAGAGTGGCCCCCGCTTGCCACAACTAGAGAAAGCCCTCGCACAGAAACGAAGACCCAACACAGCCATAAATAAATAAATAAAATACTTAAAAAAATAAAATAAAATAAAGTAAAATAAAACATCAAGGGCCATGACATTAAAGGAAATGCTACACAAACAGGTAACTTCTAACTTGGTACATGAAAACTCTTTGTCCCTTTCCCAGAAATTCCATTGGAAAAAAGCGGTGTCACTGATCACAGAATTCATTTTCCAGTTTCATGAATCCCATTAGTGATAAAACTCATGCAAAAGTGCCCACTTAAAAGAGAACAACAACAGAAACAATAAGAAAAGAGGACAAAAGCCTGCCTTGGGCCCCCCGTGAACATGCTCATAGGACCTTTACAATAAATAAGTGAGGAATTAAGAATTTCTTTAAATCATTGGGATTCCTTACAGGGATCCAGCTTTGGAAGATTCATTTGTGAGTCAAGCAGTGTGCGTGAGGGCAAGCAGTAGCATATGATAAATAAGTTACTGTAAAGTTTCTGTAAGGAATTAACGATTCATTCTCAGGAGGCCTTTATTTACTATAGAAACCCGAGTGCCTTTTGTCGTTGTCATGCTGATAGTTACAGGGAAATTGATTCTCTTCACAGAATTTCCTGATGGTCTCCATAAACCATCAGACGCTCCTGGCCTTACCCTCCTTGTTCCAGTAGCTGCTCTGCACTGGTCAGCGTCATCCTCTCGGCAGCAATTAGAGGTAATAAGTAGGAGCTTAACACAATTGATGGTGTAATTCGCCTGGACAGTGTGGAAGCAGCAGTTATGAAATGCCTCGCCAAGCCGAGCTCTTGTACTTGGTGCCTCCCTCCCATCAATTATCCACATAGCAAAGCCTAATGAAGGCACAAGGCAGGTGGTGTGGGGACCGTAGGAGTTCGGATGCAGAGCTTTCTGGTCCAGGTCAAAAGGACCAGACTTTGCTTAGTATGATTGCTATGAATTCCTTCTTCCACAGCCCTAATTGATGCTTCTCTTGAATTAACCCTGAAAAGGTTTTGAGGAAAAGGGGGAGTAGAGGGGAAGGAGGAGAATGTGCATGATCTTTTCCTTGTATGTCTTTCTGCAACAGTGTTTTTGATCTCTAGCATATCCTTTGATTCTTTCCTAGAATTGCCCATCTCTCTGCTTACGTTGCCTATGTATTCCTGCATGTTGTCTTCTTTGTCTATTAGCACTCCCAGCATATTATATGATAGTATATATAATATTATATGCTCCCAGCATATTATATTATAGTTTTAAATTCCTGATCTGATAATTCCAACATCTCTGCCTTTTCTGAGTCTGGTTCTGATGCTCGTTCAGTCTCTTCGAACTGTGTTTTTGGCTTTAGTATGCCTTGTGACTTTTTGGTGAATGCCAGATGGGAGGTACTGGGTAAAAGGAACGCTGGTAAGGGTTGGTATGTGGTATTGTTAAAGAATACTTGTAGTCAGATTTTTCTCTTTTGAACAGCCCTTCCTAACTTTCTTCCAGTCTGCCTCTCCGTCTTCTCCTCTTCACAGTTTGAATGCATCTAAGATTTGTTGCTCTGCTCTACTTCATAGGCTTAAGGGAACAGAACGGACCCCTCCAACTTTCCTACTTCCATTTTTCAACATCTCCTCATGTTGCACAGAGTAAGAAAAGTGTAAGGCTGAATAAAAAATTAGGTACAAAGTTCCTCAGAGTATTGTTAGAAGTTATAGTTGATTAAAATTTGAGACTGTTACTTGTGAAAGATTGTCTGCTTTATGGAGAAAAGGCCCAGAATATGAATCATAAATAAATAAAATGAATAATCCCATTTCCCATAAGAGAGAGATAAAAATGGATTTCTTTTTCTTAAAAGAAGTCAAACTGCAAAGAAGGAGAATAGGACCAATTGTAAATTTAAATGAATGCCCAAATGTTGCAATTATAACTGCATTTCTTATAAAGAGTGAAATATTTCTTAAGGATTACAGATTAAATTTCATTTCAAACCTCTGCAAGGATAATTTATTAAGTGGAAGGTGCCATTTTAAAAGGAATTACTTCTGTACATAGATTTTTTTTTTTTCTCCTTTGGGTTCTCAAATCACACCACTTGATTCTGGATTGAACTTTCAGAAAAGTTTTTCTAAATGCAAACACTTTTTAAAAAAAATGTGGTAAAAATATGGTTTGGGAGGTTGAGCCAGGAGAGTAGATATCACCAGTTACCAAGGGTTGATTTTCTTAACTATAAGAGTCTCAAACATAAGAAAACATTTATAAACAGAGAGTTAAAAATCAACAGCTCTTAACATTAACAACATGGGGATGGGGCTAGCTATATTCAATCATTTATAGTTTCGAGCATATTTACCCTCAATCAATGTTCAAAAATATAGTTTGAAAGAATGGAATGCTATTTAACTACAATGAAGTGGAATAATTGGCAAAGCATTGGTACCTGCACATTTACTTAACAATAATCTACATTCCTCCAGAGCCATATTCCTATTTGAAAGTTTGAAGAAATTGTTCTAGATTTCATTTTGCTGAAACTCTGTATATGAGTAATTATGTCTGTCAAAATTTGTGCATATTTTTCCTGTAATAAAACCTTATATTTCTGGGATTGACAGCAAAAAAACTCTAATGTGCATGAACTGAGCATGATCTGCTATGAACTTTCTCACAACTAGACTGCTTCTTGGATCCTGATTTTATCAGCTGGTTCATTTGTGTGACTCTATTGAACACATGACGTTGATAGTAAATGAGATAAATGGCACTATCAATTCTCAGAAAATCCAGGATATCTGAACTTTAAATTACTCAAGAGCCAAATTGGGATTTTTCTTTGTGATCAAATATCCCTGCATGCCTCTTCTAGATTCTCTCAAGTCAGTTAACTTTTTCTGTGCTTCTGCTTTTCACATCTGTTTTTGGGAAAATGACATCTATATGTCTCACTCTTCTCCTGTGCTTTTGGGATGATTAGTAATTCTGGGAAAGGAAATGTCAAAGCCCAGAGAGCAGGTTGGGGGCTCTCTCAAAGATCCTAGGATCAATCCACAGAGAAGCATTATTTATTTATTTATTTATTTATTTATTTATTTATTTATGATCACGCTGTGTGGCATGTGGGATCTTAGTTCCCTGACCAGGGATCAAATGCATGCCCCCTGCAGTGGAAGCGGGTAATCTTAACCACTGGACCGCCAGGGAAGTCCTGAAGCATTTTATAAATAAGGAAATTCTGAGGATAGTGCAGTTTTATGCCCCTGGATATTTTCAAAACTGCTTCTTTTGGAAATTCTTTGGGAAGAGGAACTGTTCTACCTAAAGGTCATATTTTAAATATTTATTAGAAAGTAGTCTTCATTTACTGAGGGAACATTGTTTGCTCCAAGTTTTGGGAAAGTGGGATGGTAGGGGGGTGACTAGCTGTTCTTGCTTTTAACCTTGATAAATCATAGGTCTCTTTCCAGGGTTCACGCTCATGTAAACCATGTTGGGCCAAGTTGGAGAAATTCAGGAGGGAATTTTGTTTTTGTTTTTGCTCTGAGCTCTTGTTACTATCCAGTTATGGTCTCAGGCAAAGAGACATTGGTGAAAGGTGTCTTGAAATTTCCATGATTTACCTTGTGGCTTTGGATTTGTTACTCATGGTTCTATTAAATCCTTTCACAAACACTTTGAGTTGTAATTTCTTGGCTTCAAGTCCCAGATGAAAATGAGCCTCAGAAAGTCAATGTGAAGTCAGAGGGCTGCTCGATGGCTCCCTGGGGGCTCGGACTCTGACGTGGAACTACCCAGAGTTCCCCACAGGCAGGGCATGTCCTGTGTTTATGACGTTTCCCAACTCCTTTCCTTTTTGTCAAAACTTCTGTCCCAAAAGCATTCCCTCAGGGCCTGTTCTGCTGGTTGATAGCCTGCTAAACTTATAAATGAATCCAAGCTAGTGTTGTACTGAGTGCTAATCACATCATCTGTTATTTTTCTGGGATAATGTAACTGCATTTTAACACAGATATTCTTCAGATCACTTATTAATATAAGAGAGTGGATCTGATGCTGACATTAGAGTCACCTGGCCAACTGGTGAGGCAGACATTTGGGGGACAATTTGGGACTGTTAGCATCCTTCAAATTGAAGTATGTGGTAGGCAGCCCTTACTTTGGAAATTCAAGAGTATTGGTCTTGATAATGGTGTTTCTACCCTTTTGCATGAATATTATTAAGAAGATATATATGGGAACACCAGTCTCTTCCAGTATAATGTTATAATTTTGTCCCTGAATATTCATAGGAATTTATGGTGTGGTTATACCTCCTGTGTATTTAGGGAAATAACCAAAATAACCCCATTATATTCACTTAGGGCTACTGTTCTAGAGGCCTCACTGCTTTCTAGTAGCCTTCATTGGCTATGGCAGGGCTTCTGGTGCAGAACAAGTCACCATGCATCTGGGTCTCAGTTGTCTCACCTGTAAGGTAAAATGGTGGCACTCAATGGTCTTCAAGTGTCCTTTCAGTTCTAATACTCAGAGTTTCAATGTTTGCCCTGCTTTCATTGGCTTCTAATCCATCCCAAAATGTCTTCAGATTTCTGGGTGGTGGAATGAACAATCTCTGTGTGTAGATTCAAGATAGAGAAAATCTGATTCTAGGAACTTGAAGCTCTCGGTTGCAGTAATTGCAGCTCATCTCTGACCTTGAAAAGCCATTCCTTGGCGGCCGTGGAACTCATTACTTGAGAGAGGTTTGCTGTAGCCCTAGTTTCTCTGCCTTTGGAAGAAATAAAGTTCTCCTGCCTCATTTCTAACCTTCCTTTCATGGTAGTACCAGAAATCTTGATTTTATTGACTCCTCAGGAAGGATCTTACCCATCTCCCAATATTCAGTCACTTCTGGGTCTGATGGATGAAGAATCAAGGTCTTGTACCTTTTGCTCTTCCAGAGGTAATAAATATAGTTTACTGTGTCCACATGCCATAGATATAGGCACCAGCAGATCAGAGAGGGAAGTAGAACATTAAGCACAGAGAGTTCATTCACTCTTTTTCATGATAATGTGTTTTTGACTGCCAATGGTAATCTTAGCTCCTCTTTTATTGGACTCTTTTCTTTCCCCCACCTCTCTACCCTATATTTTAAGAGGGTATATTCATATATA
The DNA here is from genome assembly GCF_009873245.2 of Balaenoptera musculus. NCBI lineage: Eukaryota > Metazoa > Chordata > Mammalia > Artiodactyla > Balaenopteridae > Balaenoptera > Balaenoptera musculus. The sequence continues at coordinate 78,299,427 of NC_045798.1, forward strand.
TTCATATAAATCCTCAGTTTTTCTTTTTTGAGCCTAGTGCACTGAGCATTTCTACCCATGCATAAAATAAGCCCTGAAAATTCCCATCACGGCTGCGTAAGTGTTTATTTACTTTTTACTTTTTGAGAGTCAGGCTCTGAGATGGTGCCTTTCAAGAGACAAGCAGTTATAGTTTTGCTATATGATTTGGTTCAGTTCTTTTTCTTCCATCTTGTTTGTTTATCAGGGGTATAAAAGAGAATTAAAGATATTATAGAAAGAGTTTCCCTTGGTGGTTCATTTTAGGTATTTTGTGAATAAATGGAATACATGGGTTTTAAAAAGAAGTAGAATTATGGGAAATAGGATGTATTGTATATAGATCAGGTATTATGAGAAAATTCATTGCAAAGTTGATCTGAATAATGTTGAATGACTAATTTTAAATTCCATGTAATCTAGATATGAAACAGGTAAAAGTTTTTATTTCCTTTATACCTCCAGTGTCCTGATTTCTAAAGATAAGGTGAGGAAATGAAGGTGTTTTATACTAACATGCTAAAGTTTAAAATAATTTTTGTTCAGAATATAAGAAACTCAAAAACTACAGCTTTGTTTTTTAATAATGAAGAATAATTTCTGAGTTACTGTTAAGGTGGACAGTTTTGTTGGCCTCCTCTGAAGTGTACATTTAAAGACCAGACTGGAAATTTCCCCTATAGAGTTTTTTATGGGTGAAAATAAAAATCCAATTGTTTCCAGCTGCAACTAAGAAAATACATATGTGATAACGTATGCACAACTATTAATCAGATGAGCTTTCAGCATTGTTAGAAGTGAAGTGCTCATGAAAGAGGCTGGGAAATGCCCACTGAAACCTTGGGCTGGCTCTGACCAGCTTATTTATAGCTTACAAGGATGAAATACCTCCTCTGGGATTTACTTAATACAACTCTGCCAGATGTTTCACATTCATGACCCCAGACTAAGCCAACAGCCAAAGTCATGCAAGATCTCGCTGCCAGAAGAATGCAAATTTCCCATTCTGCCCCAAAATTGTCTCAAAAGGATATGTTTTTTCCTTCCTGATCTATAAGAATTAATCTCCCAGTCCACAAAGAATGCCAAACTATGTCCATTTTCTTCCTCTCTTTCTTTTTTCACTTATTAGTCAAGCCATATTCTTCTAGCTTCTATTTTTTTATAGAGAGAATAAAAAGTTTGAATGATTATTTGAGACAGTGTAAAAATTCTATTTTGACATCTGAAGTTTATCTAGATTAACTGAAAATCATCCAAATTGACTGGATTGTTTTTAGTAACTATTTATAAATTATAAATACTTTAAAATATCTATATTGGTTTTTCCGAAATACAAGAGCATAATATGAGCATATAGGTCCCACTCAGACATTTCTGGTGCATTTATGCATCTGAGTATAGAGAAAAGAAGACTCATCTTTAGCAGAGGTGTGATTAACCTTGGATCAGACTTCTAATGACTCTGAAGCAGTCGAAATAACTTTTAAAACCCCTGGCGGAGGGATAGAAGGATACACTATGATAGGGTTAACATCATTCTGTCAATAGAAATCTAATATTGATCAGACATACTATATTTTATAAAAACTGACAGCTTATAACAAAGCAATTCTATCAATTAATTTATATGTAATCACATGGATGCTGATAGGAAGGATTTTCCAAAGTCCATGGATGTGCTCGACTGAATATCATTATAGACGCTGCTGGGAGAAAATATGCATGAGCTGAAAGATGCTTTTAGGCAAAAGATTCTCTGCCTGATGGAAGGATTTATATGATCAGTGCTGTATTTTCAGTAGTGAAGTGTTACTTTCAATATGTCTCCTGTAGCTTGAGACACAACTTTAGCTCATTCTTTCCCTATACTTCGGAAAGGAAGCAGCTACAGTAGCAGTTAATCATGATCTAGCTATAGACTTAATCAGGGAAGAAAAAAAAGAAGCCCTCTCCTGATACAATTTGCCCACAAAGCTTTCAAAGCAGGCAGCCCAGAGTTGCCTAGAGTGAATGAAATCAGAATCCAATGCAATGTAGATGCAATAATTCTTTATTTCAGCACACCTATGCACCAGGTTGATATAGCTATCATTTGTCACAAAAGGCTTTTTGGAAACTAAGTGCAAGGTTGTCCCTTTAGCTAGAAGCTTACTTCGCTAGAAGGAAAATTGCTGGGGAGGGTGCAGAATAACTAATCTCCATTCTTCCTTCAGAAATGAGCTTACCCTGCATTTTCTTGCATTTAAATGGAAGAAAAGAGAGAGCTGAGTACTCAGGTGATCGACCTTGTCCTTGGGGGTTGGAAACCTATTAGAGAAGCCTTTACAGTTTCTCATAACTGCAACCCTTTTAGGAGCTCTCCAGAGATTTCCTTCTGACCACTGCTCCCCTCAATCTCCACCCCCCACAACACAATTCTAAAGTGATTTTTTAATGTCCTTCAATTTCTCAGTCCTCATTTGTAAAGCATTCATAAAGGTATTTTTGAAGAATTTATGTGATATTTTATTCCTGGGAGAAAATAACCTAGTCAATTACAATAGTAAAAACAAAAACTTCTTAAAGAAATCTGGTTTGCTTTTCTGAATTAAGAACTGAACTTACACTGTTATGGCACTTCTCAACATCTTCTTGTAATTTCTTGCCCTTTTTCTATTTCCTCTACTAGATTCTAAGTTCTATGAGGCAGGGACACTATATGCCCTGTTCATCCTTGCATCTCCAGATGCATACAAGATTAGTTGGTACTTACATATTTGTTGATACTTACATAAATGAAAGCAAGAAATAGGACACATGGGGAAAATATTGTGAGAGTACAACACATAGTTCTCTCCCCAATTTTGAGGATTCTTGTAATTTGACCAACCAAATATAAAGCAGGGAAAACTGCTTGCTCAAATTAGGGATGACTCTTCTCTCTGAGCCAGGCCTATTTTAAAATTATTTTTACATAGGCAATTATGCAAACAGTTCAACATAAAAAAAGACCTGAAGACAAGTCAAAGGTTGTTTTACTGCTATCTTCATATCTACTTACAGCAATATTGCAAAACATTCAGAGAGCCCCATGGTGACCTCAGCCTTCTATTTACATAGTTTCAACCCCTGCCTTATGAAATGAAAGTTTTGGGAACCCTTAACACACAGGTTTTTGGAGGACAGACAGGGAATATTTTAAAAAAAACAACTAGACATCTGTTTCAAATTTCAACCCATCTACTTTGGGCTCTTAAGGTTGAAAAGATTGGCTTGATGACATCAAATCATAACCCTATCACTTCACTTCTGCTAGGTTTTCTAGACCCTTTCTTGTTAACTGTAACATAAACAAAATGTTCACACAAATTTTTTCATCCGATAATTTATTTGGGAACTTCCCAAACATTACACGTTCAGTTTGATGCAATGATGTGAAATTTGTTATTCTGCAAAGATTCACACACATTATAGTGTGACTTACTTGAAAACACCGTTATTTTCATCTTTTTTCCCCCAAGAGAAAGGGAGAAATAACCGAATACTATACGGTAGATATTAAGGGTACTTCATGCCTATAAAACTCCATGTTCTCCTGGAATACTGCATCATAATAGCAAGAAAGATGCCTCTCCCATCTCAGACATTTGGAGAAATTGCTGCTGAATAGAGATTGCTGGGGATATGCTGAAGGAGCATTATGGTAACTACTGTAATGGGACTCAAGGTACCTGGACAGTCAGTGGTGGGGTTCCTGCCAAATCCCTATGAACCCTTCTAACTCGGAGGAGTAAGGGCTGATCAGAGGCAGAGAGAAAGACAGATGTAGGCACAGAGCCTGCTGATGTGTCAGGCAATGTGCTAGGTTTGGGGGACAACACAGTTGAATATGACTCTAACTATGGCCGAGAGGTGTTGATAGGTAGACTTAGTGAGAGGGGAAAGGCATCTATATTGGTGCGTGTGTGTGTACGTGTCTCAAACATTTTCCAACTTTTAGAACTCATGCTTCTTTTGAAAACTCAACTCAACTTGACTCAAGCCAGCTCAACTAACACAAACTTCTCACAATACAGCACCCCTGGTTTTCTTATACCTAACTCGAGGGGTCTGTGATCTCACCTCTCCTTAAGAACCAAACATTGATATTAACTAATGATTACAACACAGCCTAACATATGCTGTAACTGAAGTGCGAGCAGAGGGCAGTGGGGTATCAAGGAGTGAGAATCGGTTAGCGCTGCCCCTGCCGCGCAAAGCTGACATGGTGGCCATCACATCTGAGCACAGCGGGGTTCACTCCTCCACACTAAGTCCTGCACTTTGTTTGAGCTGGAGAAACAAGTTGAGCAAAGCAAAATGTACCATGGAGGGAACACAGTCATACTCACTATGCAGCAAAATACTCTGGTAAATGCTAAAACTGAGGTAACCTCCACACCGTAAGCGTCATGGCCATAATCCCAGGAATATCCCCCCAGTGGTGACTGGTAACAGGAATGCCCACTAGACTGTCAGCTGCAGCAGGCAGGACCCTAGTCTGGTTTGCTCAGTTTTGTGGCCTAGCTTCCCATACAGTGCTAGGTGCACGATAAACCCAGTATTTGCTGAATGCCCTCATGAGTGACGGCCCTGTGGGAATACATAAAGAACTACTGAATTATGCTGAGGTGGCTTTATTTCTGACCAAAATCAATATCAGCCTATATAAAAAATGTAAGATTCACTTAAATTTTTTACTTTAACCACTGGGGAAAAATAGCTGTCTTATTCCTGGTATTCCTCCAATGTGTAACTGCTATACTCTTGCAGCTTAAAAAATTACATCCAATGCAAATAGATATAAAAACTGAAATAAGTTTTGTGTAAGAGATGATTAGAACTTTTTCCACAACAGAATATTTATTTGTCATTTGTCCTTCTAAAGAAATTTTATACTTAACATATGATTGCTGTCTAGATGTAAATTTAAATCATTTGATATTCCCCAAATATTCTGAGTTTATCCCATTAGCAATATTGAGAGTTCAATGGTTGTATAAGCCTATTCACTAAATTCAGAATGTTCTCCTTTGGGGGAGTTTTAATTAGATTTTAATAAGAATGGTGAATTAAACATGATTATTAAGAGACCCTTTATGCTGTACATTACTATGCGTCAAGATAATAAGGTGTATTTTGGGTATTTCAAACATAGATAAAAATAGAGAGGGGATGTAGTCTCAACTTGGCTGTTACCGATATTGATGAATTTCTATTTACTGGTTTGGAAATACATTTTTTCATTGCTTACATTTTTCATAATTATCAGCAGATGTGCTTTAATAAGAATGGCTTATTTTAACCAAAGTAAATAATTCATTGAGTTATAAATGAAAGGCATATTTGGCAAGCCAAAGTGAAAGCATTAACAAATCTGGGTCCCCCCCGCCCCTGCTCCTTCCACCCCAAATGTTTGCAGATCTCAACATTCAAATCTATAAACCACTTAGCACTTGACAACTCCTGCTGAGGCAAAGCTTTGCCAATGCTGAGTAACAGATTGTTCAGCAGCACAGGAAAATCCATCAGAGTCAAGGAAAGAAGGATGGCGTTAGTGGTGTTACAAAAACTCCCTCTTCCCCTGCTTCATTCTGTAGCCTTTAATACAGTACATTGCAAGCTCTTCCTTTTTAGTCCTGGGAAAGAACCTGGTCTGCCTTGAAGAATTATGTCTGTAATACATGAGGGTTAAAGAGTTAGAAAATTAATGAAAGACAGAGAAATATTTGAAAATAAGAGCAACCCCTTCCTTGAGTTAAAATAATTCTATCTCTTTGATAGTGAAATAAATTTGCCTTCATTTTAATTTATGATACTTTAAATATTAAACTTGTACTTTGCAAATCTGATGGCTTGTGGGACGTTTCGATTGATATTGGGGATTACAGACCAAATTATATATTTCTTTCAGAAAATTTTACTTTAATATGTGTATGATAACAGTACTTTTCTATTTTACTTAATTGCATTTTAAATTTCTAATTTTACATTGGATAGACGTTCTTATTAATTCTGCTTAAAATATATCAACTACTGTCTGGAATGAAATGGAAAAGTAATACTGTTAAGTAAATAATTACATTAATTATATAAATTTCATCACATGGTACAACATGTTCTAGTGGAGGTAACTAAGTTGATTTAATGATCAATTAAGTTGGTTGGGGGTGGGAGTGGTATGTATGAAGTAGAAGCTGACAAATAACTTGGTTTAGATTATAAAGCCAGTATCAGGGTCAAGAATACAACTTTAGCTTTCTGCTTCCTTGTATATGTCTCTATTTGTAAAGAACACTGACTGCACAGTGAAAATGCCTTTCGCTATCACATTCAGATGCCTAAAAGTTAACCAGTAGGTAATGAGAGGAGCACAGCCAATGTCGTGAGCACGAAGGGAACAGGCTCACTGGTGTCCATTTTCATTCAAGGAAGCAAGGGAAGTGCTTATACTTTGGGGATTGCCCATTCCTTTCCCATCATCTGTCTATTTTGCATGTGTTTTTGCCTTTGCTATGATCCAGGGAAGTTGAGTGAAGCTGGTGTAGAAAGTCTTTAGTTATGATGGGTTCTGTGCTGTGTGTGAAGCAGATCGCACTTGCGCATGTTTCACCCGCTTCAGTGAAGAATTGAACAATAAGAAATGAGGAACCTGACCTTGTTCTATTTCTCTTACCATGATAACAAAGTCAATATTTATAACTTATTTTTTGTGGCTTTTAAAAAAGTGTTGCAATTGCTACTATTCTGTCATTTAATTTATGGCCTCTGTGGTCTCTCATAATTAGGGAGTGAGATATCTTGGTTAATAAAATAGCATGGTTGACATAAATGGCAATTCTCTTCAATCTCTCACTCTTGAATATTCCTGTAGAGGCTCTTTCATGGGTCTCTGTAACTACTGGAGTAGCCTCCTAATTGGTCTCCCTGTTCCCAGTCTTGAATTCCTCCAATCCCTTATCCTCAAGACATTCAGAGTGATTTTTAAGTGCAAGTTAGATCACACCAAACTTCTGCTCAAATTGCTCCACGAATTGTTTCCATTGTACTTGAAAATATCTACATTTCTTTCCAAGGCCTCCAAAGCCCTTTAAAACCTGGTTCTTAAGTGGTCCCATTGCTCTCATCTGATTCCGTTCTACTTCACTAAGAACTGCAGTCACATGGTCTGTATATTCCTTCAATGTGCCAGCCTCTTCCTCATTCAGGTCTTTTGTACCATATGACAACAGTGCTTTCTTTTTATTGGGTTCTTTCAGGTAAAAGCAGAGTACAGAGTAACAGCAAAATCCACCAGGTTACAGAAAGAGGTTGCTTTTTTCCAACTTTATCATTATCTGAGGAAGCCCAGGAAGCCATTCCAAAAATTATTGTGTCCCCTTAAATAAAATCACTGTAGTCACTGGAGTTTTATGCCTTCAAGCATTCATAACTTTATAATAGGAATGTTATTTGAATTTTCAAATTCATTGCTATTTCTATCATTTCCTCTATGCCTACCTCAAAAAAGCTTTGGATTAGCTTTTGGAAATGAAGTCTATCAGAATTTCTGAAAATTTACTAAATTTAGAGCCTTCGTCTTTTCTTTCATCAGCAGCAGCTGGCGTGATACCATGATATTGAAATTATCAACATGTTCAGGTTAGGAGTGAAATTCTAGGTCTGCCACCTTTTTATTTCTCTCTGTCTCTGTCTCTCTCTTATCATCTGTCTGCCTGCCTATCTATCTATCTACTTTTAGTATCAAATAAATAACAATAATAATCAAGTTTTTTAGAACATCAAGTACACAGTAAGGAGAAAAAAATCTTTTGGACTATGTCCCCACCAGTAAAATTGAATAAGTCACTGTATATGCTTTCATTTTCCACATTCACCTGAAGAAAACTGATTTTTGCCTGGTGCCAATCTCTTAGGAAAATCAGTCAATTCATTTGATAGCATCTGCAAAATGTTCTCAACACCTCAGCACAGGATGTTCTACAAACACGATGTATTATTTTAATCATCATCTCTATCTCTTCTGCACCTAGTAGAGCATACTGTTTGCCATCCGTCTCACACTGATGTTGTAGGGATTAATGAGATAATATCTCTAAGGTATTTAAAGCTCCTTGGAATCAGGGGGTTATGTAAGTACAAGGGAATCTGATTATTATTAACCCAATACATTATGTTGCCACTTCACTCTCCCTTTTCATCAAGAGTAAACGTAAATGATTTATCAGATTTGCACTGATACAGCAATATAACATTAAGTTACTTTGGAAACTGGAGGGTGTGTGCGTGTGTGTGTGTTTGAAATATCATTTGAATCTAGTCTCTTAGGCAAACGCATTTCTATTCTGAACTATTTTGGTTACAATTAACAAATGTGATTAAAAGTTCAAATCTTGGTTCATGAAGCTAAATGTTTTAAACCACAAACTCCATTAGGAAGAAAAAGTGATAAAATGAGATGTAAAGTCATTTCAGTAACCTTGTGACAAGACTAAACTGTTTTAACTGGGAGACCAGTTAGGAGTTTTACTAAATCTATGGACATATTAGTATTAAAAGCCTGGATGGATGTTTCATAAACCTTGTCAATATTGCCCTTTCCCCATATAATATAACATTTCCTCTTTTAAAGAAATTTAGTATTCCTCAAATTAAAGACTGGATTTTGAATCAGAAACAGGGTGTGGGGACACTAGCATTAATCAGAAATAACTTGTGTATAATGAAGAATTAGAATCAATTAGAATAATATATATATATATATATATATATATATATATATATATATATATATATATGTAGTTCTGTGTAACAGACAAGAGCATTCCATCACAGCTTTTAGTACCGGTGCACTCTGCGATCATCTGTCTCTCTGTCATTCTGTCTTTTAATTCCTCTGTTGTCTCCATCTATCTCTCTATCTATATTTCTTTTCTTTCTTTCTTTTTTTTTTTTTGGCTGCACGGCTTTTGGGATCTTAGTTCCCGGGCCAGGGATTCAACCCAGGGCCCATCAGTGAAAGCGCCAAATACTAACCTTGGGACCGCCAGGGAATTCCCCCTCTATCCATATTTCAATCCATCCATCTAACCATTTATTACTCTGTCTTTCATCTATCATATATCACAGTAGTTAATAAGCTAAGCTGTATATCTTCAGTGTTAAATAAGATTCATATTTTATGACAAGTAAAATTTAAACAAAAAATTATTCTTTGCTAAGCTAAGCTGTATATCTTCAGTGTTAAATAAGATTCATATTTTATGACAAGTAAAATTTAAACAAAAAATTATTCTTTGCCCTTTGACTTCTTCTCTCCCCCCAATGTCATTGTATATCTGCATTATGCATCAACCAAACCTTCCCCATCGGCAGAAATTCCTGCTCAACCATAAAAAGCAATGTTCTCCTAGCATCAATAAGACGACTCCTTAAAGATAACATTCTTTCTTGATAAGGGGTCACATGGCACTTAGCTCTGGATTACGTAAACTGTCAATAATAACAACATTTGACGTACAGCCGTTTGTCTCGAAAAGCTTATATAATTGTGCCTTGACTTCTAACAGGTGCAACAGTTCTAAGAGCTTTCTGAGTTTCTGTTCCCGGGTTATAAAACTCAAATTTGGGTTGAATAAAATTTCTCCTTCTTTCATAGGTTGACCACTGATTCATTTTCGTCTACATCAGTCAAGATCTATCATCTGAGTTTCTGAGGCGGCTGAGTCTACGTCTCAACCTGGATGTTTCAAGAGCATTACAGACGGAGCAAGCCTGAAAACGAACGTAAGCCCTCTCCACCGCCATCTGCCTCAACCTGCCCTGGCCTGAATCTGCTCTCCCCTAAGGTTCTACTCATCAGTAAATGCACTTGATAGTTCCCAACACAACCTGCGAGACCCTGCCCCTCTCTGTCATCCCCCGTTTTCACCTATTATGTTCTATGGTACATATTCTGTTTTCCTCCATTAACCTTATAATTGCTATTACTCAAAGAATTAAATGACTTCTCTTTAGTTCTCAAACTTGCAAATTGAAAGTTTAACTATTACATGTGTTTAGTTGGCTTCCTCTGCAGGGAATCATCAAAGGATTTGAATCAGGCGATCCTTTACCTAACTGGCCTACAAGGTATCAGCAATGGATCTGGGATATATTTAGCGGTTATAAATTTCTCACTGTTCCACCGAAGTTAAGTAATTAACTGTACATGTAAATTATTTTTTCTAGATGTTTGTTACGTGTGTGTTAACATTAAATAATTAAAATATTTGCCTAAACATTTTCTATAGTAATAAAGATTTTATAGTAGATTATACACATTCTCTACTTTCTTAAATTATTCTGAACATAATAATTTAATATTTTCTTGAGAAGTCAGAATGGGCATTTTGGATATCAACTATTTTATTACTGTGTAATATGTTGACGCCTTCTCTTGAGGTGTGTAGGGCCTGTTTCCTGTTCGCTCATTGGCCCCGGGCACCTGTACTTTTAAAGCTTGTGCTTCTATTACTGTCATGTTCAGATTTGATTCAGTCTGTGTATCTGTGGAAAATTACATGTTCCTAGAGGCAAGGGGTGCATCTATAGTTTTCTTCACACAGCTCTTAGCACAGAGCTTGCCCAAGTAGATTTCTTTTGATGGTAAAATATTTTTTTAAAGTGATGTCATCTTTTAATTCCATTTTTGAGCAAAAGGGAAATGCTGATAAAGTTAATGTAAGTTAACAATTTCATATTAGTTTTTCCTTGTATGTAGTTAAGTCTTCAGTGGCATGTTTTAATCCCCAGCATATTTGTACCAATGGAATAACAATCTACAAGGAGTAACTTTACCAGTTACTGATAATTTGAATAATCCTCTGCTGCTGATGAGACAGCCCATTTTATTGGCTTAAATGTATTTGGATACTGAATTTCCTCCTATCCTGGTTCCCCTTTCACATGCTGTCTTCATTTATGGAGAAATATTGGGTGTGAAATCGTTATATGGTGAAATCATTGGGTGTGGGAAGGCCCCATTCAAACAAGACTGCCATACCTTTTGATCCAGGGGAAAATGGGGGAAGCGAACATTTATTTTGATGGAAATAGGATGGACTTCTGGGAATTACAGGCTTTTAGCCCATTGTTTCCCTTGATTTCTCAGAAAAAAATGTATCAGCGTCCACTTGGGACGGCTTGATGTCACCAGTGGGAATCTAAACTAACATACCTTCCCTTCTCCCTCATCTAGTTCCAAATCAGGCTACACATGAATTAGGAGGTGGTGGTCCTGGGGATGGTCCTGCCTCAAGCTCAATGAGGGTGTGTTTCCTCAAGGGTGCACTGACTCTAAACGTGTCAGTGGGGATGCTGCTTTAATACAAGACCATGTTTCTTGGGACATGAAGCGTCCTACAAAAGGGGAGCAGGTTCTCTAAGAAGATATTAGCTTGGGGATCAAATTTCCCTGACTAAAGCCACCGACTACCCAGTGCTGGTCATCCAGATAGCCAATCTAAGGGACTTCCGTATATAAGACTGACCGAGCGACCAGCCAACATACTACAATTCACATCAGCAGCAGGAGCAAGTTCTGACAGACTGAAGAAAAACGCGAGGCTCGTTTTGTCAAGCTCTTTTCATTCCTGCCATGCTTTCCCTTCTTCCTACCCCCCACCACACCCACTTCATCTTCTTAGTTTTCATTTTAAAAATATAGTTATGACACGAGTGGTTTCCAGCGGAAATAACAGGGGTTTGAACAAAGAAAACTGAAAAAAAGTACCCTGGGACAAGTTTGCCTAAAATATAAATTGTTTTGGGGGGCCTATACCAGTTTTCTTGCTGGTCTCAAGCTGTCACCTTGGGTTATTTTCACTGTAGTCATGGGGAAGGTTAGCGGAAAAGCAAGCACCTAAGAATGAATGAAGCAGAGAATGAGAGTGGCAGGCAAGGTCCCTGCAAAGCCTGGAGCCAGCCACACACACACGGAAGGGGTTCTCCAGCTCCCCTACATACACACACCACACACACACACACACACACATACACACACACATACACACACACACACCACACATACACAAACCACAGCCCCACACACCACAGACACATACACACACACATATACACACACACACACACCACACATACACAAACCACAGCCCCACACACCACAGCCCCATACACATACACACACACACAACACAGTTGCTCAAAATTCTCCTTTTCTTTCCTTAAACATACAAAATATCAAGACAAAGCTAGAGCATTTCCGTGAGTTCTCAGCTGTGAGCAAAGGGAGAAATCAAAATCTTTTTCGCCACAGTTTTAGAGTCTGAGTTAAAAGAGATGGATGGTTTTCAGCTCTTCACCTAAGTGTCACCAACTCTCTCCTTCCCACTGTCTTTCTCTACCTATTGGTCATCATTAGCCTGCTTTACCTTTGACTGCGGGGCAGAGTGGTGCCACACCTCCTCCATTAATCAAGCAGCAGATGGAGATTTAGGGCCCATGAAACTGGAAAGCTGGAATCCTTTCTTTCTATTCCCTGAATAAGCTTTAAGCTTTACAATAAACTTTACAAATGGTGGCTCTTTTGGCGCGTGTGTGTGTATGTATGTGTGTAGTTTGGTGTATTTAAACAGCTGAGCAGAGTATTGACTCTGTACTTTCCAAAGTACTTTTCAAAACATGTCTTAAATATAAGCTTTGTTTAACATACCATGTGTTCTAATACCAGTGCTTAGTTAGTGAGCGCTCTTCAATCCCTCATGTATTTTTGAAGTTGACTTAGGGCCTGAACTGGGAGTGCCTTTTTAATATTTATGGAGATTCACAATGTGATAAATGCCAAATGGGGTTGCAGGGGTAAATGCTCAGGGATGGCTTCATTTTGTTTAATTCCTAAGAAGCAGGGGTAGAACGTGTGCCTCTCTGGGTAGGAACAGACCTCATGCAAGTATTATTCAATAAAGACAGCTGACCTAGTGCTCCAGAGAAAGAGAGCCAATAGGATGTGTGTCTATATATATATATACAGAGAGAGAGAGAGAGAGACAGAGACAGAGAGAGACAGAGAGAGAGAGAGAGACTTATTTTAAGGAATTAGCTCATAGGATCATGGACTCTGGCAAGTCTGAAATCTACGGGGTGTGCCGGTAGACTGGAAGCCTAGGGGACAGCTGATTCTACAGCTCAAGTCTGAAGCCTACCATGCTGAAGACTCAGGAAAGAAGGGGTGTTACAGTTCAAGTCCGAAGGCTGTCTGCTGTAGAATTCCCTTTTGCTCGGGGAAGTCAGTCTTTTGCTCTAGTTAGTCCTTCAAATGACTGGATGATATCCACTCAGATTATGAAGGGCTTTCCTCAAAGTCCACCGAGTTAAATATTAATTTCATCCAAAAAGAACCTCACAGAAACATCCAGGCTAAGTTTGACCACATATATGGGCACTGTGGCAGAGCCAAATTGATGCCTACAATGAACTATCACACTTACTCCAACCCAAGGCTCTGACCAAAGTGATGGTGGGATCCATCAGTCAGATATCTCTCTTTGTTTTTAAATGCAGACTTTAAGTGTACAGCTACATGGTTTTTACATGCATATATACACCCGTGTGTAACCACACCCAGGTAAAGATATGGAAAGTATCCATCCTCTCATAAAGTTCTCTTGTGCCCCTTTCCAGTTAATCCTTCTACCCCTAAGCCTAACCACTTTCTGACTTCCATCCCTATGGACTTCAAAGAAAGAGAATTGTTCAGCATTTACTTATTTGTGTTTACTTTCCTTCACTCAACATGTTTTTGGATTTATCCAAGGGGTTCTCAAAACTTATAACAAAAATAAGAATATGGGAATTTCTTTGTTCTGGTTCCTACGAGTTCCACTTTTGTTTCTTATTTTGTTTCTGCATGCTCCATCAGTTCTCTTCCCTGTCGATGCTGTTCTGTGTTCCCACACCCTTTTGCATTCTATACCTTATTCTTTACTGCTAATTGCAAAAGAATCTTCCATTTCATGGTCTGCAATTGCTCCAAGTCACGCTTTAAGTATGAGTCTTCAGTTGCTGCATGTAGCTGAAATGTTGAAGCCCTTTCCACCGGCCTTTAATTTACAGCTCTCAGTACCTAGGGATGTCCTCTTTTTTGGAGCCCTCTTGGCCGGAGGCCTCTCTGCTGTACAGAACAAGAGTAAGTGGTATTATATAGGTCACCACTTTGTTTGCCTGGAGGAAATGCCTTCCAGGTTGAGTACGTCCTAAAAAGTATCTCTACTCCAGTGGATAAGTCATTTTTTTAAAAAGTGATATTCTCTCAATGCACTAAAATCCAACATCCTTCCCATCAGTTTTAATCTTTGATTGTTGTCAAGTCCATTCTGGGGGGTACCACATGCTTGGATGACTTGTAATCTTTCAGATAAGCTACAACTGTGCTGGAGAAGGAGCTTGTAACTAGGTCTCTTTGGTTTGTGAGCTAACACTTTGCTATTTGTGTCAAGATTGATCAGATTCTGAGCTCACACTAGCATACCTCTGTGCAGGATACACTTGTGAGCTGACTTTGAAAAGTCACACTGACTGATGTTCGCTGGGGAGCCTCCTGATCTGCTTTGTATCATGAACACCTGTTCAGGCCTTTGGAATCATCCGCAATTCTAGAACTATGCTTTATCCACTGGACTAGAGAAGGATGCCTTAAGGCTCATGAACTCATATCTCACTGTGTATCACTGCTTTGGTGGCCAGTCAAGTAGCAAAATCTAAAATAATTCCCGCAGAAGTCTCAGGATGATAGTCAAGGTTCATGTGTATACAGATGCTCAGTGCCTGTAATGGCAATTTTATCTAGTATTTCCTTGACTTTATCAGTATTTCCATATCCGCCCTTGTTTACGCTTTTGGAATTTACCCTGGCTGAACTGTCAAAATCAATTCAGCAGAAAGACCAGCATTATATCTTTAGCATCAAGAAGGAACAATGTTTAAGCTTTAAAGATAAAGAATTTAACGTGCTAAGAGAAAGCAAAGGTGATGACGTCTGCAATACAAACTCAGTGTAAACACAGCTTCCCATTCCCACCTCTTGGAATAAAGTGGCACAGATGCCAGAAAAACTGACAACATACTTGTAGTGTAAACATCATAACCTGTTCAAAAGCCTTTCAAGAAGCACAGAATATGATCCCCAACTGTGGGAAATTCTGTTCTCTAAACATAGTCTCTGATCTTTTTGTTTTTCCTTCCTTCCCTCTCTCCTTTTTCCCTTTACTCTTTCATCCTCCCTTCTTCTTCGTTTATTCCTCACTTTACTTCTTTCAATAAGTATTTGGGTCCACCTAGTGTGTACCAAGCATCCTTCTAGCTGTTGACAAGAATCACAGTAAATAAGTAAAGACTGAGCCCTCATGGGACCTGCTCCTTCTCTTCTCCTTCTGATTGACTTCATGCCACACCATTGGGCTAAAACTAGTAACCATAAAGTGGTAGCACTCAATTTCAGCTGACAACCACAGGAAAACCTTGTAAAAGACATATGAGCCTGGGCTGAGAGTACAGAACAAAAGGGACATGGAAGTCCCCTTGCTTACAACTGCGTTTGGTAGTGACAAGGAATAAGGCAACTGGTTCTGCACCTCCGCCAGGTCCCCATCTATCATGAGAGCCCTTGTTAGCTGGTGATTAGACTTCCTGGATATCAGTGATTACACTACTAAAGCACTAGCAATGCCACCCCAGTGGTAGCAATCACTGTTTCTGAGAATATCAGCTCAGAAGAGGAATCAAGAAACAGTTATAAGACACAAAGTTGCCTGGCTCACTGTCAGATAACTTTTATGGCTTTTAATTATTTTATATTCTCATTTGCTTCCTGGGTATCTTGAAATCCTTAGTCAGTATCACTGCCTTTTAGTGAATATGAACCTCAGATGCTTCTGTACCAGCCCTCACTGCACCCTGAAGACCGGGCTGAGATGAACTTTCATGTTGGTCTCCAGCGTAAGTGAATCTGGGAACCTCTGGACTGACTGGAATATTGCTTCCACTGCACATTTCAATTTGTACAATGACCAAAAAAAAAATGACTTGACTTAGACTTATATATTATGTACACTGAATCTCAGTTCTTTCTTGTATTTCTAATACCTGGCCCAGGTATTGTACATTTAGGTGCTTAACTAATAAATGTTGAATTAAATAAAATTGGAATATTATTCCAATATATTATATAAAATTGGAATATTATCACACAGATAATATCAAGACAGAAGTTAGATCCTTCTTTCTTGCTTCAAGTTCAACTTAACATAAAGAAATTCACAAATACAAATAAATCTCTCTCTCCAAAAAAAAAGAAAGAAAGAAAAGAAGGAAACTGGTGAAGGCCTTTATAATTATTTTCTATAAGGCTTTATAGGCTTAGTGCCTATACAAGTTTAGGACACTCTGACATGCCTCCTCTGTAGTTTATAGCAGAGACTATTGATATAGTTAGCAAGGTTCCACTTTCTCAGCACTTCTAAGAATATTTAAAATACACAACACTTTTACTACAGAGTTATACTAATAAGTTTAAATAATTAAATATAGTTATGTTAGTAGTTAGTGTAGGATGCTGCTAAAATGCCACACCTTTTCTCTTCTGTCTCTAGATTTCTGATTCTGGGGGTGTCATGGCTTCATTCATGATAGCTGAGGATGTGGTGAAATTTTCCATTTGGGAATCCTCCTTGCCACAGGACATTTTTCTGATGCTCACCCTCTAACCATTATGGAGAAAAACAACTGGGCCTTGATTTCCTCCCATTCTAGGAGCCAAGCTCAGTACCTGCTGGTCATCTGTAGGCTGTGCCTGTGAACTATCCAAGAAAAATTGTACCAGACAGAGTTAAACACGTAAAGAGGACTTTATTCAAGACTATTGCAAGAGGGGAGAGAGATTGAACTCAACTGCTTTGTAAGCAAAGACAGATGAGAGGACTTTTAAATGCCGGGGTGAGCTAGTGGAAAAGTACTGGAGGACATTAGTGGGGAGGTTGCTCAATGTGATTAGACCATCTATGTCTGCTAATTGGCACTAATTGAAGCTAGATTCCTACCCTCCTGCAGAGATGGGGGGGGCGGGGAGGGAGGAGCTTTATCTTTCTCGATGATGCCATTTCAAAGGGATAGCTCCCAGGGTCCTTGAGAAAGACATTCCTTGGTTGCAAAACTGGCAAGAAGCCTAGAGAAGATCTATCTGCATTTCAAAGGGATAGAGAAAAAATTTGCAATTACTCATTTTCTAAAGTAAATGCTCTAAGGAAAGGGAGGTCAAGGTCTGAGAGTCAGTCGGGAAGAGACCTGTCTAAAGTTTTCTCCAGCTGAAGGAAACATGAGGCTGTCTTGGTAAATGCTTATCCACTGACTTTCAGCTCTTAGTCTCCTTCACTAAATACTTGTTGGTTTTGTGAGGAAGGAATATAATTCTAGTTTCTCTTTTCCCTTGTGGTGGTCACATTCTCCTCTCTGATCACCACCTTCTGCCCTTCTTGTCCAGTGCACCTTGAGTTTCCCTGGAAACTTTCTTCACATTCTGCCAGTCCCCTCTCTAATGGTACATTTATTTATGAGCTCATACCTCACTTTCTTTCTAAAAGAGTGTGAAGAGGCTCAATCTCATTATCTCTAGCCTTTATAGTCTGAATTTAGCTTCTGGGCTTCTAGAGGACAAAGACCATGTCATGATTGAGTTCCGATTTACACACATCAATGGGTCAGTAAGCATTGCTCTGCCCCTAGCAAAGAAGAGCTCATTCAGTTACTCAGCCACAAGGCAGTTTGCATTAAAAAACTAAAGAAAATGTGGATTTTGTGCTGGTCTAAACTATAGATTGCAGAAGAGTCTGTTTCTTGGCATTCTTTGAAGTCTGAATATTCACTGTGCTTATGTTAAATGTCAAGTATAATTCACTCAAAATTTCAGCTCCAAAGAAAGCAAGAAATCAAGTACGGGATCTACAGGAAACAATAAAGGAGGCAGCCTGCAAAAGTGAGGAAACCTTAGATGATTTGAAGTTTGAGGAAAGCAAAAGTGTTAATTTTGTAAACAAAGAAAAGGCAAGCTCAAATAGATATAAGCCAAACTGAGAAGAATGTGTAAAGAACCATATAGAAAAGGATCTCGAAATGGCTAAGGATGGAAGACTGTGCAGATACAAAGCTCAGTCAACTTTCCAGAACCCAGAGCGTCCTGTGACTTTCATCTCAGAGGAACTCATAAATCTGCATTGCTCTGCAGTTCTAAGGAGCAGTCACGTGCCTAATTGTGGGGTGAAAAGAAGGAAAAATAATTGACAGAAGCTCATGAAAAAAGTCTACTAATAAAAGATTTAGGTATTACTCAGGAGAGAAGGAGAGCAGAAAAATATTGCTTGCAGCACTAAACTACGTTGATCTTATTTAGCAGGAGTCCTGAGTTCTCAGGTAGGAGTTCAATGCCTGGGTTCATGGGAGGAAAAACATGTTGATTTACAGTGCAGATGTTTTGCAAAAACAGAGAGAATAACTGTTGACTTCTTAGTGAGTTGTGGCTGCTTTAACAAAATACCATAGATTACATAGCTCAAACAATAAAAATTTATTTTTATTGTAATAACATAATGTCCTGGAAGTTGGGAAGTCTGAGATCAGGGTACCAGCATGGTTTCTGGGTTTCTTGGTGAGGGCCCGCTTCTGCATATGCAGATGGACACCTTCTTGCTGTATCCTCACGTGGTGCAGAGAGAGATCATCTCTTTAGTGTCTCTCTTATAAGGGCACCACTAATCCTATTCAGAGGGCTCTGTCCTCATGACCTGATAACCTCCCAGAGCCCTCACCTCCATATACCATCACACTGGGGATTAGGGCTTTCACATGTGAATCTGGGGGGGAGGGGAGCAAACATTCAGTCTCTGGTACCTCTTAAAATAAACACAATGGGCTAATCTATTGAATTAGGTATATATACATTTGATGGTTAGGGCCCAGAATAGACCTTACCTTACTATCAGTAATAAGTAATAATGGAAATAGTTACTAATTAATGGATGCTTCCTTCTTGTCCATCATAGATGGGAAAGGGTTGGGTTGCTCAGTTTAGCTCATCACATCTCCTCAGACATGAATAACCATGGAACTAGAAGACCCAAACCTTTTAGGGCATCATACAATTAGATACCCATCCAGTGTTTTCCTTTTATCAGTGATAGAATAGGAGCCAGGGAAGGATAAGAGACTATCCTAAATTCAATTAGTAAGTGACAGATCTGGATCAGAACCCAGAACTTTTGATGCAGATCCCCAATCCAGTGAATATGTTTGTTTTGTTTTTGTTTATTCCACAGTGAAGTTTGGGATCTGTCACCTGCATGCATTTTTGTCTAGTAAATTTATTTGGACTAGTCAAAGAATTAGTAAATTTCTCACTTTACACTGCAATTGTCTTTGAATGGAACACTTTAATTTTTTTCTGAATATGGCTTCCATTATGTTGAAAACCCTTTCTACCTTTAGTCTTGTGCTACTCAGATATCCCTGCTAGTTTCTTGTCTTTTCAGTCACTTGCAGTTATAAAAAGAGTCTATCTTGGCTATGAGCATTTAGATCTACCCATTTCAAACCTTCAGGCTGAAAGCTTTCATCCTTTTGTGCAGAGGCCAGGCTTGCAGATCCAGCTACAAGCTGTTTGAAGGTGGTAAAGTGAATTCTCTGGTTTCTCTCAGTCCTCTGGTTGGGATGAGGAGGAGAGAAAAGAGAGAAGGGCTGCATTTGTGCCTGTCGTGAATGAGTCATCTGTTCTCTCCTAGGTAGCTGCAGGTGCTCTACATTTACATGACCAACCCACCTCCTTGTTGATGACGTTGTCACCCTCTCTCTCCTACTTTTCTAATGCTGAGAGGCCATCCCATAGCCTCTTGTTCCTAGAGTCTTCTTAACCCTTCAACTCTCTTGGGAGCTACTATAAGGTATTGAAGCCTGGCCACTTGCTTTAGGTTTCCTCAGCCTAAGCTAACAGCTCTCTTAGCACTTGTTCTTTTAGCCCTCCAAATGATCAAACCTCTTTCTTGACTCACTGAACTTCCAGCTTGGGGCATGTACTCTCTTAGTTGTATGCCTTGCAATTTTCAGGCAAGAGAAAGATCATTTGTTGCTAAACCAGTGGAATGGTTTGGACATCTCCTCATCTTATAGAAAAGGGAGGAGCATCTCTATCGGGTACTCCATAAACTCTACATTCGCCCCAAAGAAAACCTCTTCTCATCAGCCTAGGTTACGATGCTTTTACATCAGTGTTACATCACTCAGAGGTGGCAGTCCAGGGGGACAGAGCAGCAGGACTGCAATGTCCCCTTTGCTGAGAGTGTACCTTTCAGAATCTGTGGTAATGAAATTGGAATATGGAATATTTAGCAACCACACTTTTTAGTCTCAACTGTTGTGTGGTTGACAATTATTGGAAATATATTTTATATATATAGTCCCTGCCTATATTAATTTGCTACATTCAGGATGTTTAGCTTTTTTCTTCTCTGATGACAATCTGTGTTTCCATGATCATACCTCCATCATGTGTAAGGACTAGAGTATAACAATTTTATATTGATGGAAGCATTGCCGCTATAAACACATAACCTTCTATTTTGCTGGTTTAAAGCATTAGTTCCTGCACACTCCAAGATGTATTTTTGACAACCTAGATGAATTTCAAAGTGAATTTTGAGGACTATAGATATGAACATTTCATGTTTTTCTGCAAGAGATTGATCGACTGCTCCTAAAAATAGAATACTAGGGAGAGAAAATGTCAGAAGTCATCTAGACTAGTTTCCTACTTCCAAGCACTTAAATTTAGACCAAGTGTAGTCTAAACTTTTTGTTCCTTTTTTCTTCCTATATAATGGAGACCCCACGATCTTCTTTGTGTTGGTCCACTCAAGCATTTCTTCTAATACCTCATGTAAATCTTCCCTTCTGTGATGTAAGCTCATTTTTTTTTTTGTAGCTTTATCTTAGTAACTTTATCTAAGTTCCTGCTGCTACTCTTTGAAGTTTCTCCTAAATTTGATTTCAGTGGTGGATAAAAGTAATCATCTAAATTCCCCTCAGACCTAATATCATGCACAGAGGCCTCAGGCAAAATGGATCTTCTCCAGACAGCTTCTAAGCCCAGGCAGCTCCTAAGCCCTAACTAAGGGAGAGTGACAGAGGGCTGAGAGGTGCTGGCAGGCTGACCCTCCCTGCTCCCTCCAGACCCACAGAAGGAAAAGGGAAAGCCTCTTTAATGGGGAAAGGAGAGGGAACCAGAAGGAAGAATGAACAAACAAGAAGGAGACAGAACTGAAGATGGCAAGTGCCTATGAGACTTCCCCAGAGTGAGATCAGCATTTTTTTCCCCACAACATGAAGAAAGTGGTGTCGGGGCAGAACCTACTGAGACTTCACCAGCACCCCACTGCTCAGCCCCCTCCATATCCTGTTGAGTGCTGTCGCCTAAGCATCCTTTCCCGGAGGTAAGAAGAGGAAGAGAGACTCAGTCATGGGCAGCAAACCCACTGGCATTTTTCACAGTTAGTTAAGTATGGGTAATGAATAGATCATGTCTGATTGAAGGAGGATAAAAATAAAAGACTGAGAGAGGGAGAGAAGAGGGTGACCTGCTGGATCTTGTAGTAGAGAAGCAAGCTGAGTGTATGGAGAGAAATGTATGAATAGAATTTAAAAAATAGGAGTCCAAAGGGGAAAATATTCGATACGGGATTATGAATGAGGTTAATTTACAAACTTAGAGACCTCATTATTTTTTGGTAGCCTTACCTAGCTTTGATAATTTTTAAAAGGGTCGTCGTTGATGCTCTTACATTAAATTAATAGAATGTTTTAATGTATTTTTAATATCTTAATACAGTGACCTACTTTCTCTTTGGCAAGCTGAAAAACATTTATGTAAGCCCAACATGGAAGTGTGATTATATTTTCTTTTCAAATGTTCACATGTTCTTTTCCTTTCTTCCTTCCTTCCTTCCTTCCTCCTTCCTTCCTTTTCCTTCCTTCCTCCCTCCCTCTCTTCCTTCCTTCCTTTCTTTCTTTCTTTCTTTCTTGCCTCTTTTTGTTCATGTGTGGCTTTCATTCTGCCAACATTATTGCCTTGAGAGGAGGAAAGCTGGATGTTAATGAATGACCCTTTCTTTAGCATTTAATAGTTTAGAATCACGTATATCTAATGAAAGAACTAATATGGATTACTTGCCCCAAAGTTGTAATTTTATACCGAAAGAAGTTCCTTTTTGGTAATAAAGGCAAAAGAGGCTAAAGTAAGGAACCCCTAGTGTGTTAAATTTTTATTATTTCCCGACAAGGCAAAATTACAACTCCCATTTCTATTGCACTAGGGAGAATTTAAGACCTCTATACCTACATTTTTAAAAAGTTAGGAAGAACTGTACACAGTTGACATTTCAGGGTATGATCAAAGTGTTCCTCAATCTTTAATATGTACTTTAAATGTGTCAGATACACCATCACCTGCTCACTGTAGCTTATAAACTTCCCTACATACCACCTGACATTAGCTGACCAAGTGATTTCACTGTTCAGTGTGTACTTTCTGCTTGTCAAGCCATTCTGTTTAGCATTATGTCTGCTAAGGAGGTCCTATTTCACATTGGTAACAGATTGTGTCTATGCTTATCTTTCAAATGCCCCTATCATTTTTAGATATTTTAAGTGATTGCCATCACCCTTTCTTTGGTGGCCAAAAAGGACAGCAAGAACAAAATTTGCAACATTTGGTGTCATATTGTGCCTGATCTGATTCTGTATTTGAAAATCCTGAGAATTCACTGTGAAGTTCGAATTACTAAATGGTGTTTTCATTCCAAAATCAAGTTGTCAAAATGAACAAGGAGTTTCTGAAAAATAGGAATGAATGTTGTTAGGAAAAAGACCACAAATTCATGTGTGTTTTTAGAAACCGAGTTAGCCCTGCCCACTTTGGGTAAATGCACTACTATCTCCCTTTGAATTTACAATACCAGAACAACACGATGGGCTGAGACTGCTTGGGACTTGGATGTATAGCCAGCCAACAACAAATGCCGAGCATCCTTTTATATACAGATTTCTGTCCTTTAGTGAAATGATGTTTCTTCAAAGGCAAAAAAAAAAAAAAAAGTTTGTTGTGAGAACATTTAGGCTCAGATGTCTTGGATATTGTTTCCTTTTCAGGGTGCGGTTATTTTGCTTAAATTGCACATGAATTGTTGAACACCATTTCTGTGGTTTATATTCTATTTTATTGTAAGCCAAATGATACCTTTCTTTACAGGTGACAGACGGGCAGCACAATTGAGGAAGCGCCATTAAGGAAAGCACACTCTTTGCTGGAAAGAATCACTGAAGAATTGAGTGGAAAATCAAGAGCCCTAGAGAGGCATCAAAGTGTCTGGGCATCCACGTATTACATGCAGGCAGTACTGAGCTGTGAAAAGCCCAGCTTCTCTTTGCCTCCTTCCTTCACCCTCACGTGGAAACCCAATGTTCAACTGCAAAGATTGTTCAGCTTATGAAAAAGGAAATTCAACTCAACACATATTTACTAAGAGGCTGCCCTGGAAATGCACAGTCATAATCACTATGAGGCAAAAAGAAAGCTTACTAAGCTGTAGACAGTATCTACGGAGCTTAAAATCTAGGATATTTAGTATATTTTAAATGTGCATGTGCAACCATAAACCCATGAGAGATACACAAACACACAAATATACCAAACATTTGTCTTAGTCGGTGGGGGCAGCTGTAACAGAATACCATAGGCTGGGTGGCTTAAAAGCAGAAGCAATTTATCTCTCACAGTTCTGGAGGCTGGGAGTCTGAGATCACGGTGCCTCCTGGCAGGGTTTGGTAAGAGTCCTCTTTCAGGTTGTAGATGGCTGTTTTCTCATCGTATCCTCACATGGCAGAGAGGACGAGATAACTGTCTAAGGTCTCCTTCATAAGGGCACTAATCCCATTTGTGAGGGCTCTACCTTCCTGACCTAATCACCTCCCAAAGGCCCCATCTCCTAATACCATCCCACTGGGGGCTAGGATTTCAACACATGAACTTGGGAGAACACAAACATTCAGTTCATAACAACACTGAATAAGGTTTTAAAAAGGAAGAAAGCACATTCCATTTCAGTTTGGAAAGTGATCCCAGGCTTATCCCACTTCTTGTTCCCTCTTTCTAGCATTGGATCATGGAATGGAAAAAATGACATCTACTTGTGGGTACAGAAAGCTCAAAGTTCCTCAGCTGGGTGACTAAGAATGATGATGAGAAAGCCTAATTGTTCTCCTTGTTTCTTGTTCTCTATTCTGGGTTTTGAGGGATACAAAGTCAGTATAATAACCTTTTGTTCAATGTATTCTGTGTCTTGAAGGTCAGGGAACCAACCTTTAAAGTTGTCAGCCCCTGAGCTGAGCCGTGAGAGGCTGTTCCATTGTTATATAGGCAGCAGTTTCTATGCAATGCAGTGTACAAGAAAACCAAGGGATCACGTGTTCATGTGTCCCTTGTCACTTCTTTGACATAAAGTTGGTCTGTTGGCCCCATGATATATTATACAGGAGCTGATATCAATAAATCAGGTAATTTGTGAGCCCTCAGAGAGGCACTGCAGACAGGGAAGAAAAATCCTAGCCAGAATCTGTATCAATTCTAGTAAGACTGCATCAGCATCCCCTCCAGGGTGAAAGGGGCTGTTGCAATCAGCTTGCTACCAAGTAGCTGACTGATCTCAAGAGGTGATACCATGTTGAGGATTCAGAGTTGATCTCAGCTGCTGACAGGTCACATATCCTTCAGTGGCAGAAGCTCTGGAGAGAGAAAGCTCATCTTGATTGAGCTTTGTACATCCTCCATTTCTGCCCACATGACTGCTCCATCCTGGGGCCCTTGCAGAGGCCTTGGAGTGGTGAAGACAGAGGCTGGCTGATGTCAATGGACGGGCAATTTTGTGTACCTGGTGTTCAGTGTTCATTTACGGCATATGCTCTCTGGTGGACATTGATGTAAAGCACAAAGATTCACATACTTTGTGCCCAGACCCATTGGTCCATCCAAAGGCCTCCTGCTCAAATGTCCTTGTCTTTGCTCTTACAGTATTACAATATCTTACAATATTATTACCCAAAGTATTCCGTAAAGCTCTGCCCAAAGGGCCAGTTTCTCTTCCCCAGTGTTTGTCAGGGATACTCCCCAACCAAGTGGACTTGTAGTTTCCCAACTGTCCATTTTCAGTCTGCACCAATATTTCAAGGTGATCCATCCAAGAATAAGGCTCATATTTCTTTTTCTTTTTCTATCTCTGGTTGTAGGGAACCCTTCCCCCCATTCCCACTTCCCATATAAGCCATAAAGGGAAGCTAAGGAAGGGATGCCAATTCAGAAGAGGCACATGACATGGGGTCTGGGACACTGGTTTAATTTTTGTGTTCTGTCGACCTGCTTGGTGTGAATCCAGAATTTTCTATTTTTTATGACATATGGTGCACCTATCCCACCTTGTGACTTGGTGGGTATGACATTTCGCACTTCATGATAAGCGTCTCTACTTGATATCCCATTCCTATCTCACTCTATTAGAGCCTAGTGACGTTCTGAGGAGAAGCTTTGTGAACGGTGACTAGTTCTCTGCTGCAGAAGGCATGATCTCGCTCTGAAATCCTAGAGTTCTGTACCACGACTCTTGGTTTGGGGGTCTTGACAGAAACGCCCCATAGTGCCCTTATCTGCTGCAGATCCCTGGTCAACCACTGAGTCTTCCTGACATACAACCCAAACTGCAGGGCAGCGTGTGCCACAGTCTGAACCTACTGCAGAGTCCTTTCTTGTTCTGGGTCCTACTCAAAATTTGCAACCTTCTGGGTCCTCCAACAAATGAGTCAGGGCTCTATCTCTAAGTGTGGCATATCTTGTCTTCAAAATCCAAAGATATTTACCAAGCATGGCCCCTCCTTCTTAGTGGTAGAAAGTACAAGGGCAATAAATTTCCCTGACCTTGGAGGGGATGTCCTGCCATAGCCCCCGATCATTGGACCCCTGAAATCCTCAATGATGGGACAGACTCAGGAATCTTTAAGGGTTTGCCTCTCACCCTCTGGGGCACCTTCTAGCAAACATGGGCATCCAGAGTGATTGCTCCTCATGACCTGTTCACATGATATAAAAAATGCAGTGGACCAGTGTGGGGCTCTGAAGCACACGAGGCACTCAAGTTCCTTTTGGACTATATTCTGACGGACAGCAAGAGCCATATCAATTATTTTAACTGAGAGAGTTTAACATAAGGAATTGGTTAAATAAGTATTGGAAAATTGAAAAGCAAAAGGAGAATATTGAGTTCATATTGAGTAACTACAGGATGTACTCCGTCCTCTCAGGTGGGGAAAATAAGAGCAGAAGTTGGGGTATTGAAATGTAGAAAGTTGAAGGTGGAACCAGATATATGATACGGGGTGTTTGCCAGATGGTGCTGGCACTCAGGTGCTCGGGGTCCCCACAAAGCTGGGGCTCAGATCTCTAAGGAAGGTGCTACTGCGCCAGTGATAATATCTCTGAAGCTGGTTCTGAGAAGGTGGGAAAAACTCTGGAAGTGAGCCAAAAGTACTTCTAGGACAAAGGACCACTGCTAGAGTGGTGCTGGCAGAACAGAGAAAAATCCAAAAGAAGCATGTCCCTTCTTCCTTCTCTGGCCCTCCAAATGAATCCAAGTCTGCCTGATTCTCATAAATCCAGATGTAAACTCCCTGGCTGCTTTATAAACTGGATTTATATAAGTGCTCTCCTGGCTCTGGAATAGGTGAGTGTCCTATTCATTCACTCTTAAATTAATTCATTCTTTCTTTCTAAAAGTTACTTCACACTTGCTACATGCTTCAAAAGCTAGTTGCTTTGCACTGAAGACTCTTTGACACACATGTTCCCTTCAGTTAAACCAGAGCAGCCAGGGAGTTAGAAGGGGAACAGGGCAGAGAAAATTATAGTGCAGGCTAACGAGACAGGTTTCAATGACAAGAGTGTTCAACGGTTTCAAATGTTAAAAAAGCTATAAATAGGTGAGTTAATTGAGCAAAGCCATAATCTCTAAAATTATATATTTGTTTTCACTTAGAACATTTTGCTATTACCAAGGTTATAAGATATTTTGGATGCACTATTAGTTGATAGTTTCTCACAGAAGAAGGAAAATCACTTTTTAAAGAGATATATAGTCTGCCTAAGAAATACGAACGCTATTTGGAGAAGGATTCAGAGAAATTCTAATGGGAATCTACATAAAACACGCAGTTTATCAGTGAAGTATAAAATGCAAAATTGCATGTAAATAGAGTTAAAAAATGAATGCCTCTAGTTTGCTGCTAATTTAGTCATTCTGGGACCCCTAAGAGACATTACTTTTCTTGCATGGTGTTTTGTTTCCTGTGCTTTGTTTGACTTAGTGTTAATTTTTTATTTATTTATACAATTATCTTAATTAAAACATCTTTTATTCACCTCCCCCCCCCCAGGATCAGGCAGAGTATAATTTGTAAAAGCAAATGGTTAAGCCTGTGTCCCATTGTGGAGACTGGGATCATGTGAGAAGCAGGATAGATTCTTACTGATGTGAAGAGAGTGGCCTGGAGGAGCCCGGAAGGGGTGATTCAGAGTGAGGCGCGCCCCCAGGTAAGTCTCTCACCGGAGAAGGCTTCCGACGATGGCTTTTATCTCAGATGAAACAGACTCTCCGTGGCTTCTCCTCAGTTGGTTGGGAAACCTCTACTTCTGGGGGCCTCTATCCAGTGATCACTTTGTTAGCCATTTTTGCCGCAGAACATCTTCCAGGACACATGAGACGCTCTCCCAAAGAACGTGGTCTTCACTTCGCAGAAGCAAAAGAGGCATCAAAATAAACATTCTCAGACTGACGCTTCATCACTGGGTTATTGGGGCCTTTCACTGCTTTTTTTTTTTTTTTTAATTTCTATTGGAGTATAGTTGCTTTACAGTGTTGTGTTAGTTTCTACTGTACAGCAAAGTGAATCAGCTATACGTATACACGTATCCCCTCTTTTTTGGATTTCCTTCCCATTTAGGTCACCACAGAACATTGTTGAGTAGAGTTCCCTGTGCTATACAGTAGGTTCTCATTAGTTATCTATTTTATACACAGTATCAATAATGTATATATGTTCACTGCTTATTTTGATGTAATTGATAACCTGTGTAGTAAACTTGGGACCACTTGGGTCCTGAAATATTATAGACTATTCTGTATCTGATTTGCAACAAACAGTAAGCAGAATAAGGCAGTGAAAGTTATGGTGCTTTCTCTTAAGGAGGAGTTTAATGTAATGCTTTCTTATTTCCTCATGTTGGTCTGAAAATTAGGCATTTTCTTCAATGGACTGCATTATTTTTTAAATGGTGCTTAAAAAATGTCAAGTTCAACATCACACAGGAATGAATTCTTTGCTTATAGTGATAGCTTATAATAGGAATCATGTACCAAAATATAAAACCTTTGATGTTGACATGTATTTTAACAGCAGTAGATAATTGCTTTAAGATCATTAAGGAATGAATATGGGGGAAAGCCAATCTTCTTTGTAGTAGTTTTAGACCGAGGAAGTTATAAAAGTGGATTTCATGAAAAAGGATCTTTGTGCCACTTGCTTCAATTATAACACATAAGTGTAGAAAACCTGGAGGACAAAATAAACACAAGCCCAAACTTTTCTGGAATCACTTGCTTTGCTGTTCGATGAATACAACCATGTACAGCTTTAAGACCAGAATTTTAGACAACATTTTAAGGAGTGTTAAGCCTACCCCCATGAGAAATGCTTTTCCTGAGAAAGGCTTGCTTCCTAAAACACAGACCCGGTCTCTCCTTCAACATCATTCAATGACTTTAAGATCAGGTGGGGCCTTCCTGGCCTTCAGAGATCTGAATAAAGTGGGCTGGGATTCCAGGTCCATGTCTGTGGCAGCCCCCAGTCACCTCCACGATTTCTGCAAATTCTCGAGGAGCTACTTCCTTAGGATCATCTCTGTTACCACATCCTGAGCCTGCATACATCATCTCTGTTTTTCCACACCCCCAGGTGGTGACACTCAGCCTCACACCTGGTTTCCACACACATATTTTAAAACCTCTGGCAACAAGTGCTCATTAGATTTCACTTTCCTGAGGACTAGTGGAATCACAGGGGGATTCGTGCCACTTACTTTTTCCTCCTTTCTCTCTTCCTCTCCCATCTTTACCGCCCTTTCTCTACCTCTTTCTGCTTCTTTCCAAAGGATGAAAAAAAAAAAAAAAAAAAGAGAGAGAGAAAAAGAAATCTCCATTTAAGCAGGAATCATCTGAATTCTTTTTCCAAGACCTGGGGTCCATGGAACTTTCATCTCTGTGGTTTACCAAGGCCTTCCCCCCACTCAGGAGTTCCTCTCACTATAAGAAGTCTGCTACCTGCTACGGAGAGAGCACGGCTTTACATCTCAAAAGTTTCTACAACTATGATTTCTTTAGTCCTCATAGTACCACCTTAGATGGTGGGGAGCAATGGGAGTTTTCATATTTGAGATGAGAAAAACTAGCCCAGAAAAGGAAGACATAAGACTTCTTATCTGTAAGAAAGGAGGAAGATCAAGGAGAGTAAAATCACTATCCATTTTTTTCAGTTACATCTGGGAACGTTTAAACAAGTTAATGACCTCAGCAAAGAAGTCTCTAATTTCATACCATAGACAGATACCAATGCACACATTTGTGTTAACCCAGGTCCTTTCCCGACTAAAGAAGGAAACGCTATCACTTCGGCAGATACAGATTTGAGTGACTTCACAATGAATACAAAACACGGAACACTCCTCTTTTTTGTGGTAAACCAGTGGTGACTGGGTGGGAAGGGAGGGGAAGCACGGTCCTCAGTGGACTCTTTCATCAGCAACACATTTTGGACCAGCCGTAATGTGGAAGCATCTCAGGGGACAGTGGAATTGTGCTTATGATGCAAAGTATTTTTTCACGATGTTCTGCTTTAAGTTCCCGATTCCTCTCCTGCTACCTAGGGATAACTCTGGATGAAGTCCTTCTCTCCCCTTCCACTAATACACGGGGACAAGCTTGCCACTCACTCTGCTATATACAATGATTATTTTATGCGTATGTATTATATGCACAAATGGCTAAGAGTTTTTGTACTCTGTCTTAACATGGAGCAGAGCTTCCACAGAACCAAGATATCCAGTGCTTAAATTATCCACTGCTAAATGACCCAGAAAATCTCCAAATGGGGCATTCATATCTTCAGTCTATTATCACAAAATAACAAACTATCCACCAACAAATGATGCTGTTCCTTCCTGACTCAGTTTGCTAGAAATGTTTGTGAAAAAAGTGCAATATCAGTTTATCCAAAATAGTGCACAATTCAGAGCCATCATTAATCCCTCATTGAATAGGGAATTATACATTACTACTTCGTCTTTAACAAAATTATTGTACAATGAAGACTTTGTTAATTCAGGCCATTTTTCCAGGTCTTTGAATTGTAAACATTTTTACAATTTTGGTAAAATTATCTACTTGTGATTTCATTATACAATAAATAGCTCATACAAAGAAACTCATTGCATCATAAAATTTTAGACATTTAGTATAAGGAAGTTTAGTGTTACTGTATTGCAGTTCAACAAAAATTTGTTGAAAGCTTATTTTGTGATAAACACCTGGGAATTGGGAATAAAAAGGCAAAGTTCTGATAAGCTAATGAATAGACAAATAGATTATGCAACCATTCATATGATGTGTTATAACAAAAGCATGTTATAATAACATCTAGCATTTCAGGGGCACTTACATTGTCCTGGGCATTGTTTCAAAATCCTTCATCTATTTTTCTTTCATAGCTAATTTAAACCTCAGAAGGACCTCATGAGGTATAGCCTATTATTGTCCCTATTTTACAGATAAAGAAACTAAGGGACAAAAATTAGCCAAAATCACACAGCTAGTAAGTGGCAGCAATGGTACTTGAACCCAGTGTCGTAAGTTACATCATACTCTGTAGCAACAACAGAAAATGACTGATTCTGACCAGCAGAATGGGAGGTGGGGGGAGACTTCACAAGTGAGGTGTATTTGATCTATGCATTGTGGAATGAGTACACTCTTATTCAATGATAAAGGAAGAAGGAATTTCTAAGGATAAATAGACTAGCATGAGCAAAAGCACAGATGTGTAGAAGTGCTTGATATATTCAAGGGACAGCATGGCATATAATTCAAGAGTTGTCTGGTTGGAGATGGAAGAGAAGGAGAAACAGTTTCTGCAATTTCAAGAGTTTTTGTTTTTGTGTTTTTTCAGGCCTAAAATGGCACGATTTTCAAAGTCTATGGATTCTTTCAGGTCTAACACATTGAATTTTTTTTGCATTTTCATCATAAATATTCATAATTAGCAGCATCAAATCACATGCAACATACACAACTTTCCCAATTTTGCCATTCTGTAATGTGAAATGAATGAGTGCGTGTGTGTAAATAGATACAGATTGGTAGTATACATGATCAATTTTGCTAAATAAAGTATTATTTTTCTCTAGATGCATACGAGGAAGTTGAAAATACTAGCTTAGACAATGAGAAAACAGGCTAACGTACAATGAAATAATTTTCATCCAGGGTAAGCCCAGCTTCCTCACTTCACTAGTTTTTAATTAAACCTCTGTCTGATCAAGTTCTCCATCTCTTTTCCACAACCTTTGCTTATAAAATTTCCTTCCTTTGGTCCTTAGCAGCCTCCAAGTAGGGTGAAAAGCAATCTTGTTTGATTGTTGTCTGGTATCTTCCTTTTACACATCATCTATTATTTTAGTTTAAAAGATAATGTAAAAAAAAATGAGAAAAGCAATTAAAAAGGATAAGAATAGAATATATAGTGTATATAGAATGTATAGAAACTGCGACGCCCAGGACCTAGATGAGAAAACGGGCCCTCCAGAGCACCTCCAATTCTTTAAGATACACACCCTGACAACAGATGAAAAAGAACCTTTCCTGGGCTTCTGAACACAATTCTGATGTTTCCTAAGGACAACCAAAAGGGAGCCTCAGATTCCTCA
Organism: Balaenoptera musculus; assembly: GCF_009873245.2. Lineage (NCBI taxonomy): Eukaryota > Metazoa > Chordata > Mammalia > Artiodactyla > Balaenopteridae > Balaenoptera > Balaenoptera musculus. The sequence goes on from NC_045798.1 coordinate 78,331,633, forward strand.
ACTAAAAATGCCACCAGATGGTGAAGATCAGTCCCACAGCCAGAAGCCCCTGCTGGGCCCCTGCCCTGGGCCGTGCATGTTAGGTGACCCCTCTCTGGCTCTTCCTATTACATTCTCCTTGCAGGACAAGGGACCTGTCCTCCACAACCTGCTCAATTCTCCTTTTTCAGATCTTGCTCCAGACCTACAAATTCCAGCCCCAAAGTCCCCCAGCTGGCTTCCAGCACCTGCCCAGGCCTCTTCCCTGCCTGTCCCTCCAGAGGGGGGACTCAGATACTGTTTCCTCACCCCTCGGCCAGAGGGGTAGCCTGGGGGCAGCTGCCAGCAGGAGTGGGCTGAAGGGGTGAAGGAACATGCAATTGTACACTGTGTGGTCCCCTGGCCTGCGTGCCAGCCTCTCGTGGTGAGGGTCCGAGCTGGCGAAGAGAAGATGGAAGATCTACGGGTCTGAGTCTTTTGTTTGCACCCTTGCCCCAAGTTCTGCAAATGTTAGGGGCAGGCATTACCAAGACACAGTGCCCCAAGCTTAACTACAAAAATTACCTGCGGGTCCATGCCACTCCTCCCATAGTTCCTTTAGAAGTGGAATTTAATCTTTCTTTCATTCACTCTCTCCTTCATGTCTTATCTACGGAGCAAATATTTATTCAGAACCACTTTGAGCTTATTGCTAGAGTGCAGAGAGAACATCCAGAGATACGGGGGGCAACACTGGAAAGATGTGTGCTCCTGGAAACCAGAGGAAGACGGGTTTTCAGAAAGAGTAAGTGGTCGGGAGGGACACTGTCACGAAGTCTCAGAGCGTGAAGGCTGAAGGACGCTCAGAGGCTCTGCGGGAGGAAGGCCACCGGGCTTTCCCATGAGAGCACCCAGAGAAACGGCAGAGGCGGAAGTGACGTGGGAGTGGGTTGAAGAGTGAGTGGGGAATGAGGTCCTGAATGGTGGGTAAAGATTATTCTTGAAGACTTTTTCTATAAAGGGTTATGGGGAGATGCTGAGGTGGCTAGGATAGGAGGTAGGGTTAAGGCAGAGAGGTTTTCACATAAGAGAGATTTGACTTTGTTTAAAAGAAGCTGAGATCCCAGGGGCTGGGGCCACCGTGCAGTACCATGCACCGCGTACAGTCCTTGCCTTTGCATGGGGCTCCAGCCTTGTGCAACACGTTTTATTTCAGTAACAAAATGTGTGGCTTCAGGTATGGCAATCAGGCAAATTTTAGACAGCTAACCAATACGACTGTTTCACCCCTTCTCCTCTCCTAATTATGTAATTATCCACAGAGCTATTCCAAGAACAAGCAGTGGAGTTCTTTTCTCCCGACATTTAGGGTAGAGTTTTATTCCCTAAGTAGACTCCTCTGCTCCCTAAATTTTAATTTATTAACTGTTTCACCTGAAAGCAATCACCCTTCCAGTCAATTCCCCAAATAAAACATCTGCCTTTTCAATTCAGACAGCGATAAGTGAAGAAATACACCAGGGGAGCAGAATTATGTTCTCTTTTAGAAAGTAGAGATGTTCACAAAGGCAAGGTTCTGACCCCGGCTGCCTGGTGTGCATCGCGAATGTGCCGGCGCAGGGAGAGAAGGTGAGAACCGTTAGCCTCCTTCCTCCTGCTGCTTAATCCTCCCACCTGCATTAACTGACCTTTTACAGAGGCTACTTGAGACCTGCAAGCTTGGAGGTCGTCAGTTCTCACAGTGCTTGGTTTTTCTGTAGCATCTATTTGCATGACATGTGTGGTTTTTCACTTGCTTTAAACTCATTTATCTCCTGAGGTCTTAAGGTGCCATTTTGCAAGTCTGTTAAGATGTCTTCAGAAGGGGATGATACTTGGGCTAACTTTTCCTCAAACCTTGTTCTAAGTACAGAAGTGTGGGGGGCAAAAGGTGGGTGGACATCTTACACCAGGTAATATTTTTAACTCTCATAAGAAGAGTGCATGAGGCAGACTCTGGAGAACCTATATTATTAATATACTGCTTTTTCCTTTTTTTTTCCCTGAATAGTTAAACCCTTTGGAGGTTTGGTTTTTAGCCACTGCTGGTAAACAAAGCTGATGGAGACCCAGGATAATAGAAACAACATAGTGTTCCATGGTTCCTGCCTGCTTACAAACCTATTTGGCTCAGGGGAGCTCAGCCGGCAGCATTCACTGCAGGGCTCTGTACAGTTACTACCCCTCGAAAGGCGAAGGTGCAGACCCAGGGCCTGGGGTTTCGTGGGCAGATTTCTTTCTCTCTGCCACTTGCATATCTATACTTCTTCTGTTAAAGAAGTGAGCGGAGGACCAAAATAAGCCTCTGAAAGACTGTCTTCTTTTTTGAGAAGAAAAAAAGAAGACTACTATAATGATTAACTACCCAAGCAGCCCACACAGTAATGTGCAGGGCAAAGAAAGAAAGGAAAATTTTGTGGAGCAGAGGTGTTTCAGGGAGTGTTGGGCGGAAGAGAGTAGGAAAAAAAAAAATCTGTGCTAGTATGTTTTTCTACATGAGGCTCACCTATCCCTTCACATTAAGCACTGAGACTCTGTAAAATCATCCCAGGACTCAAGAGGGTAGAATCCCACAGTTCACAGGATCCTTTGCAGGGAATCAGGATATTGGTTTTGGAACAAAACTCTGCTTAACCCACTGCAGAGCAAAACCAAAAGAGCATGCTGCAGTGTTAGGGGAAGCACTGACGGAAACCGCCCGCCCTGGCCAGGCACCACAGTAACCACTTGCATGCCTAGCTTGGACCCAGGAGGGAGGGTAACAGCCCCAAGCCTGGCCCCTGCTGACTGTGTAGGTTGAGCACTCCTCACCAGGTACAGCCTGCTCTTAGCACCTTACACCCCAACGTAATGCTGCACGAAGCTCTGGGACCCTGAGTCCCTAAGACTCCCAGCCACCTCACTGACCATCACGCTGTGGCATACAGGTGAGGGCTACTTGATGCAATCGGCAAGTAGGCTCAGAGGCGCTGCCCGCCTGCCAGGTGCCACTCTGAGCCTCACTGGTTGCGTGACCTTGACCTAAGCCCCAGATTCCTCTTTTGTAATATATCTAGAATACTCATTCTTATATCTGAGATTTGATCTAAGATTTGATGAGTCCACGTTTAATATAGTGCCTGGCACACTTAATGCATGGAATAAATCATCCTCTCCACGATGCATGTAGTTTTATTTCTCCATGGTCCAGCTTGGTGTGTACTTCCTATAACTACTACCACTTCCCTGTCACAAGGTGAAGTGAGCATAAGAAAGCCAAGCCCAGCTGATCTTTGGGAAGCAGAAACACATCATACCAAACGGTGAGCACCACATCTAAGTGTTTATAGTCCTGGGCATAGACATGGATAGGAAACAGACACCAATGTTAACCTCACTTTAGCGAGGCCAGGACTGTACCTTGTCACTTGCAGTCTTTTGGACACCAACAGCACAAAAAGGGAATGCCCTATCCCCTTAGTTATTTTATTTGGACAGAGAAGATTTTTCCTATTTGGGTGTATTGTCCTTGTCGGGGAGGAAGAAATTTTCCTCTCCCCTTCTAGGTTCATTTGGTTGGTCTAAGAAGTAAAGTGACATGAGACAGATTAACAGGAGGAAATTAAACAAAAGTTTAATAACACGTATACATGGGAGAGACCCAGGAAAACTGAGTAACTTGCCACAATGGTCGAAACCCTCACCTTAAATAACGTTTTCAGCTAAAGATAAATGCGATGTTGGGGGTAGTGCTTTGGGACTTTAAAGGGAAGAAAGGCCATTTACATGGAGATGGAAAAGCAAATGTTTGGTAACATGTTTGCTGGGACATGCAGAGACTATGGGACAGAGAGTGGACTCTGGTCTCCAGGCCCTCCCAAGTTTCCCCACCACATCTCACCCCTGTTCTTTGTGGGTACCTCTGGTGATAGCTCTATTCTGGGAACAGCCTCTTTACCTAAATTCATTGGGCAGCTAAGGGGAAGTTAAAGAGAGACTTCCTGAGTCTTCTGTTTTTTAAAAACAATCAGTCTAACTTAAAACTCTTGCCAAAGTGACACATTTTGGGGTTGCATATTTTGCTCCCCTACATCCAGAAATTTCTATTTACCCACTGCGTGAAGTATCTGATCTTGAAAATATTTTTTCCAGAAGTGAGCTAGGGTTTCAACTTATTCACAACAGGCACAAAATTCTTCAATTTCTGATGAAGGAATAGATATGTGCAATGAATAATGTTTGCTTCTACATTAAGATTTAATGCCAAATTGGCGGGTATCAATGCATGCAGTGATGTTTCTTTATCCCTGCTTCAGCTCTTGGTCACATTATTCCACTACTCTGATCTTCATATAATAATGCCTCCCATCCCTTAAAGATGTCCACATCCTAATCCCCAGAACCTGTGAATATGTTATCTTACTTGGCAAAAAGGACTTCGTGGATGTGATCAAGTTAAGGCTCTTGAGATTGGGAGCCGATCCTGGATTATCTGGGGGGGCCCACTGTAGTCATAAGAGTTTTCACAAAGAAAGAAGGAGGCGGAAGCATCGGACTCAGAGAAGGAGATGTGATGATGAATGCCGAGGCCAGAGAAACACAAGGAAGAGGCCATGAGCCAAGGAGTGTGGGCAGCTTCTAGAAGCTAGAAAAAAACAAGGGAATGGATTCCCCTACAGAGCTTCAAGACAAAATAATGTAGCCCTGTTGACACTTTGATTTTAGGACTTTGACCCCATAAAGATAGGAGAATAAGTTTGTGTTGTTTTGGCCACTAAGTTTGTGACAATTTATTGCAGCAGCAATAGGAAAATACAGTGGACCCCTGAACAACACATGTTTGAACTGTAAGGGGCTTCATACACAGATCTTTTTCAATAAATGCATATTACAGTACTATACAGTCTGCAATTGATCGAATTTGTGGATTTGGAATTGTGGATATGGAGGGCCAACTGTAAAGCTATACTTGGATTTTAGACTATGTGGGATTGGTGTCCCTAATCCCTGCATTGTTCAACTGTAATACAAATTCCTACCTTGAAGTTTGTAGGAAAGATTAGAGATAGCGTATGTTATACATTTGGTAGATGACCAATAAATATCATCATCATATTTCTTGTGCAGTTCTGAGACTGATAGTAGAGTTTCCTGGCCATATTTACAAAAGTAATAATAGCATTAAAACATATATAGTTTATAAAGTTACTTTACAGGCATTATTGAATTTAAACCTCATAAGGGACTCATAAGTTAGAACTATAAAAATTTAACAAAAATCTAAATACAACTCTAAAAAATTCCCCACTTTACACGTAAAGGAACCACAGTTTCCAGAGATGTTGAACTTCTCCCAAAGTCATAAAGGGAATAAGTGCTGAAATTTGGAATTACATCCCAGTATTCTGAATTTAGAATATTTTACCCACTATATTTTGCTGCAGTCTTTGTATTTTTTTCTGTTCCTGCCTGTGACAAAAGTCTGGCCTGTAGCTTCCTTTTTATTTGCAACTCTTCTTTTTATGGTGGAGGTAAAAATTCAAAGAGAAAGACCACAGCCTCTATTTCCCTTTCTTCTCTTTACTCCACCTATGAGTCCCAACAAGAGAAGGTCCTTTTGTGAGTTTTAAAAAAATTTTTTCTTCCAGGGTTTTTTGTTTTGTTTTTTTCAAATCTCTCTAAAACTTGAGCGCAACTTTCCTTCTTAATGCTATTCCTTCACAGTTAAGTATCACATAGTGGTAGAATGCAAAATAGCTAGTGTTGGAGAATTCTGGCTTCTGCTCTGTTGCCTCCCTGCTACACACATTAGTGGAACAATTCACTCAACCTTGCTGAGCTTCAGTCTCCCCTCTGAAAAGCCAATGGTATTGCTATATTACTCTGAAATGTTATTTTCCGAATAACAGCTTCAAATGGTTAGAAAGCTTTTAAAACATTCGACTTCCATTTAAATGCATGTTTCAAAACAGGCTTCCAAATGTCCAGTGATTCAAAAACACCTTTAGGTAATATCCACAAAGTAAATTCCAGCCATTGATTGACAGAAATGAACTCCTAGGGTGCTGAAATATACATCTACCCTTTATTGCCACATTCACTCAAGCACTTTACAATGTGGAGTCAAATCTGTTAGAATAGCCCTTTGGACACATTTGTCTTGTTGGATTCAGGATGTATTCATTTCTGGCTGCCAAAGGTGTAGTTTGCTTCTCTTCAGGGTGCTCAGTTTGAGCTGACATCTGTTACAGGTACTGCCTGACTAATGAAGCCTTTTTATTTTCTTGAAGCACGATGTGACCCAGGGCAGCCCAGGGATGAAAAAAAGAAAGAAAAGTAAAACAAGAAAGACTGAGATTTCACACCAAAATACATTTTTTAATGGATGCATAATGCTTCATTAGAGTTTAGGAACACGAAGCACAGATGCTGTGTTCTGTTCATCCTTAAACTGGGTTTTCTGCAGGGGCAGCCTCGTGTTACCCCTTCCGGAGACTTACATGCTCTGTCCCCTTTAACAGGGAAGATCAGAGGCTTGAGATCTTTTATGAATTTCCCCTGAGGGAGAAAGTGGCTAGTTATGCAGAATAAATTAAACAGCCTGGGAAATAAAAAAAGGGCTATCACCATTGTGATGATTGCATTTAGTGTGGCGAATTTGATTTCTGAAGTAGCACAGAGGTGTGAAGTCGAAGGTTAATTCTCCCCCCAGTAAGACTCCTCCACACTGCGAGGGGATTAATTATTGGCTGGGACGGTGGAAACAATAGGGAAACAGGTGCTGTCTATGCCTTACCTACTGAACTCAATTCTTTAGACTCATTTCAAATAGTTCTCGTCCAGGTAGTTCACATCACCTCAGAGAGAAAAGACTAGTGAGTATCTGGAGACCAAAAAAGTCGATCGTAATAGTCGTCACCGGCAATTGCAAGCACTATTTTATTCTTATAAGTTATTTCACGTATGTGTTAACATGACATCCTTATAAATGACACTTTGAGGGCATGTAGTAACCCCTGTTGTGAAGATAAGGCAACTGGGGTCTAGAATCTTTAAGGAACTTGCCTGAGATCACCAAAGCAATAAACAGAAGAGGCTTAGAACTATTTGAACACTGAATCTTTTGCCCTACCTGCTACAAAATAATATCACCTCCGTAAAGCACTGAAAAAAAAAAAAAAGGTCTCTTTATAGCCTCTTGCAATATTTCTTTACTATAGAAAAGTGCAATAAAATATCAACTTTATCCTTTTTTACTCAATGTATTTTCCTTACTGACATATTACAGGTCAAGTGGAACTGAAAAATATATTAAGATATAATGGTATCATCCAGCCATTGACATTGCATTTCTTTTACTACCAATATGACTTCCAAGATGTCAATTTAAATTCCCAAAGATGGGGACTTGGACTTGTTTCTGTTGTATTTCTGACTTAATAATAAACCAATAGGAAAATAACAGGTTCCTTCCAAACTGTATGGGTGATAACAATTCATTTGACCATCTGTAAATGTTTGAAATACAATATTCAATTTTTCAAGGAAATACCAACTTGGAATAAATGCTCATTTGAGGGGAAATATCACAGAATATCCGCAGTGTTCTCTCTTAGCAACTCCAGGTCAGTGGTGAGACTAGTGGAAAGAGTAGACTCAATGGGTCACCCAACCAGCCTTTGTTTTGGAAGCCCTAGGACACAAAGAATGATAAAGGGCAATGCAGAGAACCTTGCCTGGAAGTTTCTCAGAGGTCCAATGGTGATACGGTACGGAGTCTGGGGAGAAACAATGAGAGCAAACTCAAAACCCAGAAGGCAGCCACAGAATGAAGCAACCCATTTTGGGTAAGAACATAGATTTCCTGAAAAGCAAAAGGAACTAGAAAGTGAAGCTTCAGTCACAGGACAAGAATCACCCATCTGTTTGATCTTTCAGTCATTCGTACATATAGACACTAGTTACTCTCAGCACCTAAACTTTGGATGCAGAGAACCCAAAACAAGGTTACGGAGATGCTGGAGAGATGGAATAAAATACTGCTTCGGGCTAACTTTGACCAACACGCAAAATGATCAACGGAATGTGACTTTGTTGCTATTATTAACAGAGGCAGAAAAGGTTCAGCTTATCTCCAGAACAATGTATTCTGATGGTTGAGTTAAAAACAGTTTTCTCAACAAGGTAATCTTTGACGTGGGGTTTGGGGAAGAATGTTATTTTGACATCAGAAGAACAGAGAGAAGAAAATAAAGGTCATTCCAAAGAGAAAGTGGAGAATGTCAAAATATTAAGGTGATGACAGGGAACAGCATGTGTGTCCCTTTTGAAAATTTGATAATAAAATATAGAAATCTCTCCTCAGGAAAAATGCACAAATCTGCATCCAAACCAAAGTTTAATGTATAATTTTAGAGGCATGATAGTCTTTCCTTAAATTGATTTATCACTTATGTCAGGATAACATTTTGCATGTTGAATTAGCCCTGCAGACTCTAGCACTGTCTACCAACAGAAGTGGACACACACTTATTTTGCTTTTTAAGTCCTCATGTCATCACCCAGTGCACTTACGTTTACCACACAGAGGCCCTAGATGGAGAGAACACTTCCTAGAGAGAGTTCATTTTTTAAATTCCGTGCAGTATTTCTTTCCATGAGATAATTTTATGTATTTTTCTTTGTGTGTGTTTGTTTTTCATTCCTCTCTGTTCACTTTGGAGATAACTGTTTGCATCTGTAATATGTGTAAGCACAACATCTGCATCCAAGTGAGTTCCTGTGTTCACCATTCAATGAAGCAATGAAGCTTTTGGAATGCAAAAACATTCCTCAAAACGTTGTTGCTAGTTAATAATTCTTCATGCTCCAAATGCTGCATCTCTTGCACCTTGAGTCTATTAATCTTGAAAATAACACAAGTTACGTGGTTCTCATTATGCACGTTTAAGAATACAACAGAAAAGTGGTGTGAGGGGAAAGGGGAATTCAATCAAATATTTCTTGCTGGAATCTTTCAGGCAAATGTTTTTGTGAGTACATCTTACTTAAGTCAAGGAATAAATTATTTTATGGAAACAATATTTTACTTATTGGATTAAAGACTTAGGCTGCCAGTTTCCTGAACAAAGATAATATTCTGAAAAATCAATAAGATAAGATTATCAATCTAGTAGAAAAATGAAGTCAGCCCATAACCACATGAAAAGATATTTAACCTCACCAGCAATTAAAAATAATAAAAAATATTAAAATAAAATGCCTTTTTTTTTCATTAGCTGCCAAACATGAAAAATGAAGCACAGTACCTAGTACTTGTTAGGGAAGATGCAACAAAGAGTAAAACTTGAGGGCAATTTGGCAAATCATGCCAAAATTTTAAGAAAAAAAAAATCATACTGTTGGCTTAGCAATTCCTCTTCTTAGAATTTATCCTTGGGAAGTATTATACATTTATAAATATGTTTGTACAAAACTGTTCATTGCTAAAATGTTAAACATAACGAAAAATTGGAAACTAAATTTCCTACAAATAGGATTGAGCTACTATATATATTACAGGGATCTATGCAGAATAAGATCGTGCAATTATTAAATATGAATATATATATATATTTAGTGTCATGGAAAGGGGTTTACAATGTTAGGTGGGAAAAAGTCAACTGTCAATTGAAAAATATTTGCTGCAAAAATTACGGTTAATATATATTTTACAAAGAAAAGTTTGGAAATATACAGCATAAGTTAATAGTTGTTATCTCTGAATAAAAGGATTTTAGGTAGCTTTTTTTCTATTTGCTCACCTGCATTTTCTCAACTTTTCAATTAGTGTGTTATTTCTGTAATGAAAAAGTATGATAAGTATATAGCATACCAACAAAAAGAAAAGCATAGTTCACTTAATATTTTATTACATAACCTGGATATAGATACAATTTAAACTGCGAATATTTTTAAGTTCTTTTTTCTTCGTTCTTCTCACAATTCACTTCCCTGCCCCACCCCACTGTGTATAAGGGAAACACTATACTAGCTTAAGCAAACTAAATGAGCAGATGTGGATGAAAAGTCTGCTATAAGTTCCATGTGCGGAAGCTATGGAGCAAATCTACAATCGTGTATTGGCCAATTCAAGACTCAATTAACAGAAAATCTGCAATCTGGTCAAAATAAATGTTCAAATAAAATGGTGATATGCCTTACACTGCCTCATAACTAAAAATGAAATTTCATAAAAGAGAAGGAATATTTTAAAATTTCAACTTTCCTTCCAACTCTCAGTGGGGTCAGAGGAGAATTTTAATGATAGCACACAGCTGGTATTTCATAGATAAACTGAATCATGCCCCTAACTCTGTCATGAAAGGAAGCAGCGCATCTGTGGCCCTGGGTCTAGTGAGATGATAGAAATCAGGCTTCAATCCACTCACTTACTGTTAGTCACTCACCAAGCATAGATTGAATGCCTCTGATAGACACAGTACTGCTTTAGATTCCAGAGGAGGATTAAAGTCATGATCATGGTTATTACCATCAAGGAGTTTGGAAAAATTTGGAACTTACACATGTGACAGTTAAGCAGCAATGAAGAGGTGTACGTTCTCATACATCTTGATCACTGGTGCAGACATTTAGCAAATGGCTAAGGAGATACACAGGGAAAAGGGGCTCTGCTGAGCTAGGACTCAAAGGAAAACCGGATTCCGAGTTGTAGAATGGAGGGGGAAAGGCCATTCCAAAAAGAGGAACACAGTCATATGAAGAGTGTAACATTTTCTGTTTAAATTATTTCTTGATTTTGTGAGAACGCTTGTGAGGGGAGCTCCAAATTTGATGTAGACAAAGCTGAATCTTCTCTTGGACTGTTGAATTGAGAGGTAAGAAAAAGGTATGCAGGGATAAAAAGGAATGTAAATAGTTGACTTTGAGATAAAATGTTTACTGTGTTATGTTTTATTTATTCATTAAACACATTTATTGAAATCTGGCCATGTCCCAGGAATGGTGCTATCCACTGGCACTACAATGGTAGACAGAACAGACACAGTTCTCCACTCCTATAAACTATTAAGAATATGGTTACAATAAAACTTTTTATGATAATAATCATCTTTCTACTCTGTATACATATAAAATGAAGCTTATTATTAGCACATAGGTCCATTAAAATAAAGTAAAAATTAAAATGTAATTTATATTGTAATGTCTTTCAAATGAGTTCATTATAGAAACAATTAATATGGCTATAGATTATTCACATGAGTTTTTCTTTTAGCCACATATGGTGGTATGATGGCTTTCAACTTTTTCTTAACAGGATGCACAGTAAGACATATATTTTATGTCAAGTCTCAGTATACATACACAAATGCACAGGCATGAAACAAAAGCTTCGTAAGAAATAAAAAATAAGGAAGTGGAATTATAAAGTGTGGGCAAAAGGTGGACTATGTGATGGTATGTAAATGGTATTAGGACAACGTGTTGTGCAGAATACATTTGTCCATACTTCATATTATACACAGAAATCAAGTGTAATTATATTAGAAACCTAATTGCACAGTGAAAATTCAGCATTGTAAGTTAGAGGAAATAGAGGAAAATATATGAGCTAACCTTGAGTTACAGAAGATGGCTTAAACAACACATGAGAACGCACACCCTAAAGCAAAGGCTAAAAAAAATAGTGGCGTTAAAATTAAAAACAAACAAACTTTTGTATATCAAATTATAAAAGGAAAGACAAACATTTCTACTTCATATAACCAAGAAGGGTTAGAAGGCAGGATATATTAAGATTTCTTCCAAAAAAAATCAATAGAGAAATGGGAAAGAAATATGAACAGATGATTCACAGAAAAAACCCCCACCAAAATCCAGTAAATACCCCCAAAGATGCTCAACTTCACTAGTTATAACTGGGCAAATGTAGTGAGATGCCACTTCATAACCATCAGTTTGGCAAAACTAGTTTGAAGGTACAGATATTGGTCAGAATATGGCATATGTGAGCTCTCATAACATTGCTGCTGGAAATGTAAATTATACAATGCACTTTGTGATGAATTTGACAAAATGTAATACTAGAGGTATTCTTGCATACATATGGAAATAGACTTATAAAAAATGTCTTCTGCATCATTGTAAAAGCAAAATGTGGGGAACAACCTAAATGCCTATTGATAGGAAAATGAATAATTAACTTATTGCATATCAAGCAAAGGAATACTATGTAGAAGTTAAAATGAATGAACTAGAGGTACCTGCGTCATTGTAGATAAATCTCACAAAATAACTGAGAGAAGCAAATTATATAAGAATATGTAAAGAGTAAGACTTATATGCATATTTTAAATATACTCTGTTCTACTATATTTATATGATTACCAACATATACACCCAACGAGGTAAGTGTTGTCATGTCCCATTCTATCAATGAAAGAACTGAGATAAGCAAATATAGCCAAGGTCACACGATTCTTCAATGGAGGGTGGGGAATGGGACCTGGCTGTATGACTGCCAAGTGCCTGTCTAACCATGAAGCTCTGCTGTGGTCCATGGCACTCCTCTTCTCCAGTGTTTTTGATGCTTCTACTCTGCCTTGTGTATAACTTTATTGTTCCGTTTGTCACATTATGGAATGGGTCTGTCTCCCTCATCAATCTATATGTTCTTGGGGGGTCCTCTGATACCGTCATACCCCAGTGAAATGCTCAGTATATAGTAGGAGTTAAAGAATTTATTTAACAAATTAGGTATGAGACTGTAAAATGTACATTTCATTGGGCTATATAATTAACTCTTAAAAATACTGTATATAGGACATTTCTGTATAAAAACATTGGAGGGGGGGACCTTTAAATACCTTTGTTTTATTTGGATTTTAATAAGAACACCAAATGAGTAAGTCAACATGTATAAGCTACTCTTATGTATTTGTTAGAGTATTCACCAGGTTATTTTCATGGACATATATTAGCATTTCAATGTGGAAGTTAGAGCAGTGAATTAAAAATACAGAATTGTGTTTTCATTACATTTTTCTTAATTGAATGAATATTTGATAATATTTTGATGTTTATAATCATCAGTAAGACACATTAAGTACTCACATAAACATGTGTTCATTTTGTAAGCACATTACATACAAACACACACATATGTGTCTTTAAAATTTTTTTTTTCCATTAGCAAAACCACATTCACATTCTAACAGTCTATAGCTCACTGGAGAAAGAAAACATACTACTTTTACCCAGTTAGTTCCTCTTTTAAATTATTGAATTGTACTGATGGTAAGAGGAAGATGTATCTGGGATACTGTCCAAAACAGACCTAGTTACTTTTAACTTATCAGCTTTTAAGGGCGTTGCCAAAAAGGATGCTGGCTTTTGACAAAATAGCCTTCCTCCGTATTTCTTGAACCCAATCTCTACGAAAATTTATCGCCTCAATTTTTTGCTTGTTTTTCTTTCACTTTAAACATTTTACCTGCTTATATCCTTGACTTTGGGGTTCATTTGACTTTAACATGTTAACAAATCCGTTTCCAAGCAGATCAGGAGGGGCACATGTATCATAACAATAAACACTTGAGCCTGAACCACTGACTCTTATTTTTCTTGTTTTTAGATTCAACACTGTTACGGAAAATAAAAGCTCAGTCCCTTAGTATCAAAATTATCAGTATGAAAAGGAGTTTATTGCAGTAAAAGTGCCCTTGTGAGTAGGTATACAGGGTTCGTCTAGCACTGTTCCGATAGGAAGTCTTGCTTTGCATTCTAGCAAACACAAAAAAGCCCCACAAAGGAGGCAAACGTCATCTTCTATCAGCTCACCCTAAATGAAGGAAAGAAAGCAAGCTGAAAATTGGTAGAAGAGTTGATTTCACTACATGTTTATGTTAATAAGATATTTGACTTTTGAATGCTTCATAAACCTTGTTATGCTCTGTGCTACTTGAGGGAGTAAAACAGCTGGAACACTGCCAGAAACCTTAATTGGAATCAGCTTAGCAGGGGCTGACACGGTTGCCCAGTGTTTAGTTTCAAGCTTATTATAAAAACGCAAAATTATGTGCCATTTATTTTTTATTCCTCTTTGGTTTATGCCTGTAAAGGTAAGATTTAGCTGCATTAGGGAATAAACTCATTTTTCCCTTGTCTGCCCCAGGCTAGGGCTCTGAATCCAGCAGCATGGGTATCATGTCTTCTAATTAGCCATGGCTCCACTTCTGATGCAACAGAGAATGTCACAGAGATCTTTCCCCCATGCATTTTGGTTATTGGCTAAACGATCACTCAGATGACCAACCCATGGTTGAGTTACTGAGCTGTGTGGTCAATCTGTCAACAATGTGGTGAGCAAGGCCAGAGAAATCTGGTCAAAAGTGGCTCTGGGCGCTCTTAGGATTCTCCTACCAAAGGGTCACATTTGCTCTTGGTCAAATATCACACGTAGGCTCTCAGCTTTATTTCAAGCCATGAGAAATATATGTTTTCTGCCAAATTTTAGGGAATTAAGTGTTTTCAGTTTTGTTTTTTAGTTGGGTTTCTCAGCTTCAATTGGCTCTAGTGTTTCAACCTGTCTATATCTTGTCTGACGTTGAAAAAATAATTCAGTTACTTAAAAAAATATTAAATGCCTACTATACGGCAGGAAATGTGTTCGATGATAATGACACCAGCTCATATATAAAATATAATTCCTGTCTTGAGATTATTCCTGTTTTGAGATTATTCCAGAAATTGGAACAGATCACTTGGAATTAGTGATGAGTGAATACTGATTCAAGATGTTGTCTGGTTAGCTGATCCAGAGGCAGCCTAACCCAGCCTTTTACTAAAAAAAAAAAGACATGGAAAAGGATATCAACCCACCCCTGGGTGTTTTCTGGTTGCACATGTGACAATCTTGGAAATCACAACTCCATCCTAACAGAAAGTAAACAGCTGAAAAGTCTGAAAAATCAGCAACTTCTTTTTGATCTATAAAGGAGAGGGGAGAACCCAGGGCAAAGTGCTGCCCCCAAGATTGGAGAGACAGACAGGTAACACAGGTAGTCATGGTTTAATGGGGCAGGGATTCACAAGCAGAAATCACCATGGAAACCAGTGCCTGAGTAGGAAAGCCTGAACTGTAATTGATGAATTGTTGGAGGTTCAGGGTAGACAACTCAGAGTTAAAAACTCCAAGGGGATCCAGGCACAGGTGGGCCCCTGCAATATTGTAAGATTTACCTCCAAGAACTTGACTAGGTTCCCACAGTAAATATTGGAGAAAAATCCTATTTTGCTTCTAGCAAAAGAAGGGGGAAAAGGAATTTTGAAATGCGCCAGAGAACTTTGTTCTTCCTCACAAAACCTGCCCTCTAGGAAAACCAGTTAACCAGAGCCTAATCTGCTAGGGTATTATCAAAGCCTAACTAACCTGGGGAAAAGTAAATGACCAACTCCAGCTGGCTCTGGCCATGCTGTCCCACCTAAGCGGGGAGAAAAAAGCCCTGCGAAACTCTTGGGAAGTTCACAGTCCAGAGGCACAGGCTCACCAAAAGGTTGAGACATAATCACAGGACTACAGACGACGCCCCCTCCCCTCAACACCTGACCACCACTTTACTAAAGCAGAACCTTTTACCTAGTACACCATAGCCAACTATCAAGAAAAAATGGTATGGTTCCCAAAGGCAAAAAAGCAACATCTGAAGAGTCAGAGCAAACTTCAGAACCGGACATGGCAAGGATTATGGAATGATCAGACCGGGAAGTTAAAACAACTATGATTAATATGATAAGAGTTCGAAAGGATAAAATAGTGTGCAAGGACAATGTAAGGAGAAAGACAGCAATCCTAAGAGAGAACCAAAAAAGATGTGATCGTGATCAAAAACACTGTACAGAAATGAGGAATGCCTTTGATGGGCTTATTAGTAGACGGACATGTCACACTCCAGTCAGACTTTTGCTTTATCAATCCACAACACGCTGCCCTCCTCAAGGGAACAAATGACTTCCACGTTGCTAAATCTAATGGAATATTCTGGTTTTCATCTTACCTGATGCACTGGTAACATTTTATACTAATACTCTTTCTTTCTTTCCTGATACACATTCTTCATTTGGCTTTCAGCACACTGTGCTCTCTTCCTACTCTGCCATCATCCTTTCTCATCTTTTCTGTTCCTACAGCCTTCTCCTATCTCCCAGCATTGGTATGCCCCAGGGTCCTTGGTCTTCATCTCTCCGCTATCTACATTTATTATCCCTGACTTTATCCAGACACCATCTATAGTCTGACAAGTCTCCAAGTTTATACCGCAACCAAACATCTTACTGAACTCCAGTCTCATCTACCCAATT
The DNA here is from genome assembly GCF_009873245.2 of Balaenoptera musculus. NCBI lineage: Eukaryota > Metazoa > Chordata > Mammalia > Artiodactyla > Balaenopteridae > Balaenoptera > Balaenoptera musculus. Next base: position 78,347,968 of record NC_045798.1, read on the forward strand.
TAGGTCAATGGTGGGGTGGATGAAATGGAGCATCTGTGTTTCACACAGTTATTCAAAGACCCAGGCTGACGGAAGCTCCACCATCTGCAAATGAGGAAGCCAGATGGTCACGCACCACATCTCACGCTTCAGTGTGAAGTGACATGCATTATATGAGCAATCGTATAGCCCCACACAAATGCAAGGAGGTTGGGCAATGTGGGAGAACCTGTGGATAGTCAGTGAGCACATGATAAACTGCCATATCACAGTACAGGTGCTACTCTCTTTATAAGGTTGTATGTCTGTATATCAGGGTCTACTTTGCCTTTTTCTGCATTTTCTGTTTTTCATAATGAATATTTGGTGCGTTTGTAATAACAAAAATGTTAGTTTTGATTCTATAACTAAAAGCAAATATTGTTGGGGCCAGGGTGTGGCAGTCCTTTGTGCAACATTAGGGCTTAATGAAAGTGACAAAGAAGAGAAGGGCTTGGAGGAGACTGAAATACAATGGACACAGGGGCTGGAGGAGATTGACCAGAGAGGGAATGTGAAAGCCATTTGTGAAGAAAATTTTAAGAGAAAGGGACTAATTTGCAGAATTCCTAAATGCCATGGTAGGGGAGAGAGGGTATTGGGAGGCAGGTTTGGAGCCTGTTGCTGTGTCTTGACTCCTGGGAGAGGTCAACAGTGGTAAATGCAAAGAAGTGGTTCATAGGAATAAAGAAGTAGAGATAAAAAGAAAACGGCAGTGGGGAATTCCCTGGCGGTCCAGTGGTTAGGACTCCATGCTTTCACTGCTGAGGCCGCGGGTTCGATCCCTGGTCGGGGAACTAAGATCCCGCAGGCCGTGCAGCATGGCCAAAAAAAAAAAAGAAGAAGAAGAAAATGGTGGCAATAACAATGGGGCTGCAGAGATGGACAGAGAATATATTGTATAGAAGATAGATAAAACGTACTGAGCTGTTATCCTAAGGAAATGAGCCTGTAAGGAAAGCTGGGCTTGAATGAAACCTCAGTATTGTTAGGGAACGTATATATGTATTGTGCATGTCACTGACTTTGAGAGGTAAGTTGTGCAATCCTATAAAGTGCTATATATTTAAGAGAAAAGGTACATGAGCAACATGGAAGGTGAATTGGTCTTAGGATGGTGATATCTGCATATGACAGAGGGAGGTGTAAATGCCATTTCAATTTATAATGCCACATTTGAAATTGATTCTTGATGGCAGAAAGAGTGGCTCTCTGTGTCATATCCAAGGTAGGAGCTGTGCAAAGATGTTAACAGCCTGAAGTTGAGGTGAAGGCCATATCTTGATGCAAGAAGATAAACCCCACTGTCCAATTCAGGGCAAAGTTTATTTGATTCTGAAATTGGCATCAGTCGATTTTTGAATAAACCTATTCACATTGCTTGAATGTATGAACATCTGTGTATTCGTTAATAATGCAATAGACCTTGAACAGTTACTAAGGGGGGCACACCATAATCAGGACAATGTCTTTTGCATTTGGCAATTAAGAGACAAGTGGTCATATTCCCGGAAGAGTTTCAAAAGATTAACAGGTTGGAAGCCACCCAGTTGGATTGGCTAAGGAGTAAATAAGAGGAGAGGATGAAGGAACAGCTAGTGTACACAGTTCTTTTAAGAGGCTTGACTTCAAAGGGAATATGGTAGATCTGTTCGTTCACGGAACGTGCAACTATACATTTTTGTATACGCGTGAAGATGGTTAAAAGGCTTCCACGTCAGGTATGTATTTCTTACTTTCCCTTTAAATACTCTTTTAAAATTGAACAGTTGTTTTTATTGCTCCTTGTAGAGTTTTGAAGCTATAAAAAAATGTAGATTTTTCTTCAACCAATGGGAGCTAACCTAAGCCTACAAATGCTTCACAAACTAAGGCAAGACCAAGAGAGCAGCTAGGGAAACAATAATTTTCTTTTCAAGCTTAAATTCATTGTTTAAGTTTTTTTTTTAAAATTATTTATTTATTTATTTATTTAATTTATGGCTGTGTTGGGTCTTCGTTTCTGTGCGAGGGCTTTCTCTAGCTGTGGCAAGCGGGGGCCACTCTTCATCGCGGTGCGCGGGCCTCTCACTATCGCGGCCTCTCTTGTTGTGAAGCACAGGCTCCAGACGCGCAGGCTCAGCAATTGTGGCTCACGGGCCCAGTCGCTCCACGGCACGTGGGATCTTCCCAGACCAGGGCTCGAACCCGTGTCCCCTGCGTTGGCAGGCAGATTCCCAACCACTGCGCCACCGGGGAAGCCCTGTTTAAGTATTTTTAACACGTATTTTATGCAGCGATCTAACACAGTTGCAGGGGAGGGCAGGAAAAAGGGGTCTGCCAGTGACAGCACTTTCTTCTGTTTTATCAGAAGTTTGTTTCTGGCCCAATATTCTGCACTTGGGCCAAAGAGGGCAGAGCTGCAGCTATCTCTACAAACCTTCTTTATTTTATTTTATTTGTTTGTTTATTTATTTATTTATTGGCCGCACAGCATGTGGGATCTTAGTCCCCGACCAGGGATCGATCCCGTGTCCCCGGCATTGGAAGGGTGGAGTCTTAACCACTGGACCACCGGGAAGTCCCTACAAACTTCTTTAGAAGGTAGTTTACTAGCCCTCAATTGTCAAAACTTGAACATGCGTCTTGAAGATTTCACCTTCACCTCTAGTGCCTACCAGGACATTTCTTCCAACAACACTGTCACGCTCCTTAGAGAGTTCCTATTAAAAACATTTTCCCCGGGACTTCCCTGGTGGCACAGTGGTTAAGGATCCACCTGCCAATGCAGGGGACACGGATGGGTCCCATCCCTGGTCCGGGAAGATCCCGCATGTCACAGAGCAACTAAGCCTGTGAGCCACAACTACTGAATCCACGTGCCACAACTACTGAAGCCTGCGAGCCTAGAGCCTGTGCTCCGCAACGAAAAGTATCCCCGCTCGCCGCAACTAGAGAAAGTCCACGCGCAGCAACGAAGACCCAACGCAGCCAAAAATAAAACATTTTCCCCATCTCGTTACACATCCTGTGAACTTTAGCTCCCTTTATAGGTAAGCCTTCTGAATATTTGACCATCTCCAGCCAAAAAAATTCAATTTTGCTTACAGTACCCGGCCTTTAGATTATTGGATTTTGGTTGATTAACTCTTTAAGCATATACTCGTTTATTCATCTCTCTCTGGTACTGTGTCCTCTAGTTTCATATTTCGCAGGAAGTTCTAAGATCAGATGATAAGCTGACTAAGCATGATGCATGTCTAGACAGTAATAAAATACAAACTCTCCTGATTTCAGCCACTATGCTTATAGTACTTACAACCAGACTTAGATGAATGATTAAAGTACATCAACAGTACATGGAAAAACTCTACGGTAAATATGAGGAATAATTCAACTCTCAAGAACCGATAGTAAATGGCAGCAGGCGGCGGGGGGCACCTTCAAATTATTCTGACCATAGGAATCGAGAGAAGGAAACAAAACCGAGAATCTAAAAAGGATAGAAATAAGATTATTCTCTTCTTCCTCTGAAAAACTATTGTGTTGTTTTTGCCCTTTTAAAGAGCATAAGCTAAAGGCCTCCTTACTACGACCTTTGCCTGACGTTGCCATTAAAGAAATGGATTATAAAAGAGCAGAAAACGTCAGCCCTGGGGGGTCTGTGAAAATACTGGTCAAGGGGAACAGGAATTGGAAAGCAAAGACTGTTCGTACTGAATTTATCTTCTCTGCTGCAAAGGGTTTTTGCCTTCTCTCCCCCTCAAGCCCATGGGTGGAAGCAATGAAATTCACTGACATAACTGGGCCAGTTGCTTTTTATTTCAAGTACGCTGTGAGGAATACTTGAAAGCAATCATCTGTGCTCAGTAATTGGCTGATAAAGCTCAATAACCTCAGCAATTACAGTCACTGTTCATTCAGGAAATCCTCCACACATCATTTGAAAGCAGGGCAAAATTGTAAATTATTATAATACAAACGTGTGTAACTCTAGTAGCACATACTGTTACAGTGGGAGGAACAAAGATTTAGTCACCACATGGAAATTCTAGTCAGAGAAAACGCAGGTTACGGCAGTTTTCAAGGGAACGGAGAAGGACAGGGGTCCATGGAGGAGCGATGAATGTGATGAACATGGGTTATTCCCAAAGCAAATTTACTTGCAGGAAAACTCACCCAGGAATGAGTTTTCAGGGGTTATGATGAGATTTATGAAAAGAACAAAACACAACAATACCCATTTTGAGAGTAAGAGAGTAGAAAAGTATTAGCTTGAATGTGCCCATTGAGTACAGGATGGGAGAAGGAGAGAACACGGCTAGTGATCGGCACCAACCAAACAAAGTATTAAATGAGTAGGTGCCTTCTAAGAAGAGATCACAGGATGTGTGGGTATAAGAGACACGAGAATGAGAAGCATGTAATTTCTCATGCAGACCTATTAACACAGACTATTTCGAGCTGGGTAGCATCTAGTCAAACTCTCAGTTTTTCAATTTACAAGTCAAATGTCTAAGGCATGAGAAGCTAAGTGACTTGTCCAAGGTAATACCACCAGCAGGTGGCAGAGCTGAAATTAAAACTTGGGTTTTTTGACCTAAAATTCTGCTTTCTTTTCAATATGGTATGTGGCCTTCCCTCGCATTGTTTTCCCTATGTACTAGTTCAGATTATTATTCAGTAAATATTTACTCTTTCAGGCTTATGGTCACCAGACCTGTTTTATAGGTCAACATTTCCTAAATTCCTCATGTACTTCATTTCTAGGACTCTCTGATCAGTTACCATCAAAGATCCCTACAGGTTAAGATATTAAGAATATTATTTTGTCCCTGATGCACCTATCTTGTCTTTGCGTAAGCACTGCCATTTGGCCTCTGCTATTTAGAGAGTCGGTCTCGCTAATGGGATTACTCTTAGCCTAACTCCTACCATCCTACTTGGCCCATAGAAGGCAGACAACATGGAGATGGCTGTGTTCCCTCACTAATATATTTCTCAATGAATTAATAAAGCAAGTGTACTTTGGACTGTCTAGCAATAGTGTGTGTGTGTGTCTGTGTGTAAGTTTGTAGGGGTGATTTGGCATGATATATCCACTCCTACATTCCTATCTCCCTAAACCGTTGGGTTCCATCCTCTATGTTATGCCAGGGATGATCTGGCATCTGACCCTCACTAAATTTAACCCCCTGTTAAGTCCAAGTTTTAGTTCACCAACCAAGAAACCTGCTACAACCAGCTACACAGGCCAGCACATTAAGTCTAGCACCTCTAGTAGGTGCTCACATATCAATAAATTTGATCAATAAGGATTCTATCCTCCTAGGTCTAATTCCCTTGAAATCCATTCCCATACATCTTCCCTGGGCTTATGGCAATATTAATTAATAAGCTAAATTAACTGTAAAAATTAACAAAATCTTCAAATCCTCTTGGTGTAAAAATTATTTCTTTTCAGATTAGTCTTTTAACATCCCACCGGGATACCGATATCAGATCCTAGTTGTGGGCCTAATGGGAAAACGGGGTCATTGGGGTGAGTCGAGAACAGTAAGCACTCACCTGAAAACAGCTGCCTCAGGAGAGGTTGTTACATTATCCTCAAACAAGAGACTAGCGTTTGCAAGACCTAGGAGGCCAGGCTTCTTCCACTGCCAAGGGAGACTCAAAAGTTCTGTATTCTCAGCTGTCTCTCATACCACCCAAATATCACCTTTTCACTTCTCAGAGTCAAAAGTCATTGTGAGGATCACACAAGTGTATTTTTAATGTATGTATATCTCTCCTCTACCAGATTAAGCTTTTTGAATGCTGGGCTTCTGTATAATTCAATTGTGAATCAGTGCCTGGCAGATAGAAAGCACTAAATAACTGTTGATTGAATAATGAAATTGAAGAGGTCTATTTGACTTCTAAGTGCTTTGGCAAATATCCGCTGTTTATTATTCTGGAAATGTATAAATGTCTTCCTTTATGCAGTCGGCTATAGCTCTCAATAATCTCCCTCTTTCTTTCTGCTTCTCTCTCTCTCTTACACGGGTCACTGTGGCGTGGTACAGAGACATTTATAGTCTACTGCAACTATGACGGGAAGGAAATAACTCTCAGGACGAGTTCATTTGGGGGAAAAAGCTGTCCCCAAATGGGAAGACGTTATTAACTGATATTTTCTATTTTGGATTGTCAGGCCATCCTGCTCACTTCAGCAACGTGAGCTTTGCTCCTCTGGGCTCCTGTGGTGTGTGTGCTGCAGTGACTTAGGTCATGCTCAGCTATAATGGACCAGGCTGGCATCTGAATTCCTCACGGAGTGTGAAACGTCCGTGAGGAAAACCTGGGGGCCTATTGCCTTCGGTGGGCTGGGTGGGGTCTCACCGGCAGGGAGTTCTGGAGTCTGTCAAATAGTGAAGAATCTTAGCAAATGAATTCTGAGACACTATGGAGAAATGAAATCTTTTAAGAAAGAGCCAAGATGTATCTTGGAAGAAAATCACTCAGGTCAAATCTAAGGGACAGGATGGAATTAAGACAGAAAGAAATGGATGCCAAATCCAGACACTTTTCCCAGCCCCGTTCTTCTTTGCCCATCTGCCAGTGGGAAACTGGGGACAGAAATAGACACCGTCAGCCCCCTGTATCCGTGGTTGTGGAACTCACAGATAAGGAGGGCTGACTGTATTCACCATTTTATATAAGGGACTCGGCACTGCAGATTTTGGATTTTGATATCCGCTGGGGCTCCTGGAATCAATCCCCCTTGTATACCTAGAGACAACTGTACTTTCACATCTCCCTTGTACCGAGAGGTGGTCTTAAGATGGTTTTCTGGCTGAAGACATGTGAGACGATGTTTTGGGGAAGTTTCTAGGAAATATTTATTTTCTCCCTGACCAAAGGGATAAAGCTCTGGTCGTTGACTTGCCAGCCTCCTTCACCCATCCCTTTCCCCATTTCTTGCCTTCAGATGTGGTCGTGTTGCTTGGAGCTGCAGCAGCTACTATCAGATCATGAGGTAAGAAGTTTAAAGAATAAAGGAAATACTGAAGATGACAAAACAGGAGGTTGTGAAAAACCTAGATCGTTAACTTCAGTAACATTAGCTTAAATTTTGGGAATTATTCATCTACATGGTGACGCCTATATGGCAGCGAGTTTGGCATGTTTTAAAGTCTATACCTATACCTATATGGTGTCTTTCTTTTTTTCTTTTAAACTAAAAAAATCAGTAAATATGGTATGCTACATGCTCTATTTGTAGGATCGCAGCAAAACATTCAACTTTCCGGAACCTCAGTTTCTCTAACTATAAAATGGCAATGAAGCCTCTTCTTCACAAATATAAAACAAGTTAGGTATGCAGGTAAAAATGCTAGATAAATATAAACTATCTTCCCAAGGGAATTAAATGTATTCTGCATGAATATACTGATTTTGGAACACAAGATTCCTTTATTAATTTTTCGAGAATGGCATTCACATTTAGAAAGCAGGGACTCATGAGACATTAATTACTATACCAGTTCTTTCCACAGACTCACTTTGTAATCTTTAGCAAATTATTTAATCTTTCTGATCTCTGTTTCCTCAGTGGTCAAATTAGAGATGTAATGCTTTCCCTACAGGTGTAATGGGGTTGTTTTAAAGATTGAAGATGGTAAAATATTTGGAAACAAAAAACTGTGATATGTAAATGTGTAATATTAATATATCATTAGAGATATTTATGTATGACACTAGAATGCCCCCATTTACATCTAATATGGAGTTTAAATACTGAGAAATTAATTAATATTAACTTGTCCTTTTGAAAGGAACTCTTGTTTACTAGGGATTTATTTTTGTATGTGTATTTTCAAATATCTATTCTCAGGAAGATGAGGGAGTCAGATTATTTTAAATTTCATAATATTCTGTCATTTAAAATATTATTTATTATATTTATTATTAATAAAGAGAAGACATATACAAATACAAAAAACTAGAGAGATACTTAACAGAATAAAAGGTAACAGCAATTTTTTTCTTATGAATTGTCTTTATCATAACAATTTGAAAAAAGAAGTTAGATTATTTGTCCTGAAAAAAAAGTTTTAATATCTGTATTCAGAAATTGCCTAAAGTATTATTTTATGTGGGAAAGTTAATAGTCATGTCTATTTTCCTGAGGTTAGAACAAGAAAAGATACATATATATATATACATATGGATGAATGTGTGTACATATGTGTCTATCTAAGCATTCTGATTTTTACAAGTAAGGTTCTGCTATTGAAGGTTGGGGGGTTGTTATGAAGTGGATTAGATAATTAGATTTCCAAATGTTTGGATGGTTTAGAAGTTGACATGACCTTCTCAAGTTTGTTGGACCATTTTATAGAGCACTATAGCATGCACGCTATTTACGCAACGTTAGTGAAATCCTGGATAATGGATAATGTTATATCCATGTACAGGGGGCTTGTAATCCTTTAATATAATTAGTGTTATTTTCAGCATGGGCTGACAGTGTTGTACAAGAGAACTAAAGCTCCCCCTCTCTTTCAGCATCCCTTAAGCACTGTCCTTTCCAGATAGAGATGTCTTTCCAGATTTAGCTGCTCTTTCTTCTAACAGAGCTGACAGCCCTTGCTCTGACCATAAATGTTATTTTTAAACCTTCCCTTGCTTACTGTTACAAGTTTTGATAAGGTTTTGACCACTAGGACAATTACTGGATGCTGCTGCCTGTTTGTATTCTTATCAGACTACTTCTGGTAAAAGTTTCTACTTTTCTTATTCCCTACCTGTCTACTTTACACTCAGGAAGCTTTGTCATTGGTAGGAATAAGACGTTAGACTAGGTTGAAAAACACTTATCTTCTCCAAAATCTAATCAAATTCAATCCGTAAAGTATTATTATTCCCATTGTTACAAGGACTACCAGAAAACGACTAAAAATTATAAATTAGAATTCAGACTTTCCATTTGACACCATTTAGCTAATGATACTAGACTGTTGCCTTTTACTGGGGAAAAAGAACAGGGAAAGGCATCTGACCCCTTTCCCCTGTGATCTGGGTCATTAAGTCAAGACACTATGATTCACTCTTCTTTTTTTTTTTTTTAACATCTTTATTGGAGTATAATTGCTTTACAATGGTGTGTTAATTCACTCTTCTTAAATGGTCTTATTGTTTTTGATGACTATACTCAGCTTCCTGGTTTTTCATTAAGCCCTACCCTCTTTAAAGTGGGAAATGTTGCTTTCAAGCCTCATTCTTGTACATCTCTCAAACTTTCTTCCCCTTATTTATCATACCTATCCACTTTCACCGCAAGATGTCTTGGCTGAAAACAGGAAAACCTGATGAATTAGGAGGAGTACTGCAGATTAAATGCTAATGTAAATGTTTAGAGTTTGGCATGTTTTAAAGTCTGTTACTCTCACTGCCATTGTGGGGGGATTATCCTCAACAACTCCTATAAATGCTACAGGGAATTATGCATGTACAGGCCGTCAACGTTCATGGGTGAATAAACCTTACAGTTTGTTAAGTAATGTAAAATCTATTAGAGAAGGGTGAATGGGTTAATATATGAGTTAGGTTCTGAATTTACCTGAATCAAACTTCTTAATAGACTACTTATTTTATGCTCTGTGCCAATGAATAATTAAGTCCCAGTGTATGCACCCTTAAGCAAAGCAAATTACTTATCAGTGGTGTTTGGGAATTGACATAAAATATTCTGTCTAAACTCAGAAGTGTCTCTGTTGTCATCTTCACAACAAGTCCAAGTAGAACTGATACAATTCTTTTTATTAATAGAACTGAGAGGTAAACCTGGAACAAAGCCAACTTTAGATGTGCAGTATTAATTTTACAACTGAAGGCAGTTTGTATAAGAAGCAACAATGAGGCCACATATTAGTGATTACTGCTGCTAATTTTGTAGTTTATGGAGCTTAGTTTTAATTTTTATATCCTAACAATGAAGCATATTAGATATTCATGTAAGTTATTTTGCATGAGACTTATTACAAGGCAGATGTAATTTCCTTGGCGATAACCTACCTGTGTCCAAAAAGAAAACTGTGATCAAGATTTCTAGCATGTAAGAAAAATTTTTTTTTCTTTTTTCTTTTCTCCATCAATGGCAATAGGAGATAAATTTCTATAATGCACACACAACTTAATTTCCAGTGTCAGTGATATTTTGTCACTATTATACCATTCCTATTTAATGGCCATTCTTCCATGTCCAGTTGTAAAAGACTGTAACATGATTGAGATAACTTCCCTTTGAGGAAATGAGCTTTTGACTAAAATGTGCTGCTACCATTTTTAATACAAGCTTTCTTAAGAGCTTTGGATATTAACAGGTGAGATAAAAACTGACTTCTTATAAAAGGAAATTGTTCCAGAGTTGATATAATTTTCTCAGAGAGTGCAAGATGTACAGAAAACAAATGTGACATTTCTTTTTATTTGATGAATGGAGCTTGGTTTAAGCATCGTCTCCGTTAGACAAAAGGGTCCCTAAGGCGAGAGGAGTGAGATTCCTTGCTTCTCCCTGCTCCTCTTGAAACTCACCCAGGAACAAAAGAACAAGAAATTGAAACAAAAACTCTGTATTCTGTGAACCTTGGAGACATCTGTAACCCCAGTTCACAGTATAGGAACAGAGGGAATTAATGATAAAGAAATAGTAAATGACTTACTGGGATGTAGGGAGGTCAAACCTAAATGTCTGCAGAGGGAGATACTGATGGGCAGTCAGTTTACCCTGTGGGGTGCTGAAAAGACTCAGGAATTAGAGGTCCAGACACCAGAGAATGTAGAAGGAAGGCAGGAGCTGGAAACAAGGAGATTGTTCCAATATTGGTCTAAGAAGCATTTTGTCCCCTGTGAGCCCACCCTCACTGCCTTGTTAGGCATCTCCTCTGTACCCCCATAGCAAATGTTCGTTTTGAATTATAGGAGGTCCAGAAAAACAACACAGAAAACAGAAGAAACAAAAACTTCAAACATTAATACAGGAAAATTTCTTGGAACTGGTAAATGTTCATTTTCTGATAAAAAAAAGGGCTCTCCAAATGCCAGCAAAATGAGTAAAAATAGAAACACACCGATATTCCTCATCACGAAATTTCAGAATATACAAAAACAATGGTCCTCAAAACTGCTCCATGTGGTCAGGAGAGCCAAGCACATTCCTGAGCCCAGGAGGAGAAGGACATAGGAGGGGTGTGAGGAGGTATGAGACGCGCCAGCACCACTGCCAACTTCGTCCCTAATTCTAACGATTTTGTACTTATGAGAATCTTCATCTTCTTCTTGAGCTGTTGGCATTTTTGAAGGATGGCATTTGCCCAAGGCCACTGATTCGGATACTCATTGCATAGAGGGTTTGTCTCCATGGCCAATATTAATAAACAGGCAAAGGCCATGATTACATAGATCCTACAATCAACTAGGGAAAAATAAAGGTAAAACATCCTAAAATGTTATGCTATTCCTCAGTGGTTATGCTTAATCAGTAGGGAGTGGTAGGCTGAGAGATGTCTGTAACGGGGCTCAAACTTAGAGAATCAAGGGAGAGAAACAGTCAACAGAGCAGTTTCCATCTCATCTCCCAACTCTGAAGTCAGTGGCTCCAGAACAGATTTCCCAATTCTCACTGATTATTAAGCTCTCTAAAGTTTTTCCAAATTTATTTTTAAAATGAGGCCTTTGGGTTCAGCCCTTTCTATTCCCTCTTCTATAGAAGGAAGTTTCTATGGGTTTCTCTTCTCTAACCCATCCAGTCAGGCACTCACAACCCCATGCTATTTTTTTTTTTTTTAATTTTATTGGAGCATAGTTGATTTACAATGTTGTATTAGTTTCCGGTGTACAGAAAAGTGTCAGTTATACGCATACATCTATCCATTCTTTTTCAGATTCTTTTCCCATATAGGTCATTACAGGGTACTGAGTAGAGTTCCCTGTGGCTATACAGTAGGTCTTTGTTAGTTATCTATTTTATATGTAGTAGTGTGTATATGTTAATCCCAATCATTGAAACTGCTCTTGCTAAGGTCAGAAACTGTACTCAACTTTTGAGCAGCATTTTCTTTCCTGCCATCTCTTATTTGAAATATGCTTTCCTCCTACGACGGTGAAACTATGCCCTCCTTGCGGTCCTTTTCTCTCACTGGCTGTTCCTTCTTGATCACATTTTTTTGTCTCTTCTTGATCTACCAGGCCATGGTGGGGAAGCCCTGGACTCCATCCTACATAGCTTCTCTTCTCCCTGCATACTCCACTCCTCTCAGTCTCATCCAGTCTCAGGGCTTTAAAGTCAAGCTCTATACTGTGGACTCTCGACGTTTATCCCCATCCCATCCTCTCATTTTTCCTCAGGCTTGAACTTGGACAACCTAGCAGCCATGGACATCTCCGCTGGGTGGTCTAAGACGCCTGGCACAGCTAAACTGGCGTGAGGTCAAGCACTACAATTTCTCACCTGTACCACTATAAAAGCTCAGCGTGGTCTCCCGCTTTCTTTTTTGTACCTCTGAGTCCATTTTCCACATTGCAGCCAATATCATCTTCTAAAGCATGAATCTTCCCTGCTTCAATGTTTCTGTGTCATCCCACTGCAATCAATACAGGGTCTGAATTCTTCCCCACCATCTCAGTGACCTGGCCCTGATTTTCTTTCTGACTCCACCTCTATCCACCTCCCCTGACCACACTCCAGCCAACTCATCTTCTTTCTGATCCACCAAACTCACTGAAAAGACAACTCTCTTCCCTGTGCTACTCACAATACTTCAGACACCAAATATGTACGTTTTTCATACCAAGCAATTCTGACACTAAATCCCTGGAGTTAGCACAGATCCCACAGTTTAAGGGCCCAGTCTCACAAGACCATCCCCACTTCAGACCCCAGTGGCAAATTCAGGGCTTCCCTACTTCTCACTGACCAGCTATAAATTGGTGCTTCCCACAATCCCCTCCTCGGGTTTGATAATTTGCTAAAATGGGTCACTGAACTCAAGAAAACATTTTACTAGCTATTATGGGTTAATTATAAAGGATACAACCCAGGCTCAGCCAACTGGAAAAGATGCATGGGGCAAGGTATATGGAAAAGGATGTCAAGATTCTCTGCCTTTCACTTTCTCCCAGCCTGTCCATTTACATCAGTGCAAGTGTGCAACTGGGCATCAGGATAGCGTGAGGAAATTCAGGGATATTAACCATGTGTGATGTAGCTGAGATGTTCTGAATGCATAGATCTATATCATGCAGTGCGACTTAAAACTATGCACTATTTCTGGTCACTCTGTGATTCTTATTTTCGTTCATGGACCCTTCTCTATGGGTTATTTTATTCCTGCTGCTCCACATTTTTTCTACTTTGCAGGCCCCCAAATCAAGTCCTCTTCCATTTGGGTCTTAGTGAGACACAGTTAGGTTTCTGATTAAAACAAACAAACGAACAAAAAACTACATTGTTGTTAATGAAGCAACTTCCCTTATTACCCCAGTTGTTACTTGTTTTCCTCATTTCTGGGCCAAGACTCTCTTTTCCTCTAGTGTTTTACATCAGTCTCATTTCAGATTGTGGATCCTGTTTTGTTTTCTTTTCTCAGACTTCGCAGGTTTACCCAGCCTCTAGCTACCCCTTATTTTGCCGACACAAACATACAGATCCTCTATTACCTCACACTCTCTCAGGAATTCACACTGAATATTTGGATTATATCAACCCATCAACTTTCATTGCAGCATTTAAAAATATCTTATTTAACATTTAGAAAAAAATCTAGAAAAAATTACAGTATCTATAGTTTTTATAGTTTCTATAGTCTAAAGATGAGACTCTTTCTTTCTTTTGCAAATCATTTAAAATATTTTTTTTCCCTCAAAGGAAGTTTTCACAGCAATCATGGGTTTCACCATCTGGGATTAGGAACATAATGTCCAGGCCTTTTGTGAGCAAGTATGTAAATATACCTGCTTTGAGCATATTACATAAATGGCAGTAACTCATTGAGAACTAACTCTGTCCTGTGCAACGTTAGGTGTTTTGGTGGTGGTGTTTAATTTAATCGATCAACAACTCTGTAAGGCTGAACTACTATCCTCATTTAACAGAAGAAGAAAGTGAAATTTGAAAGATTATATAATTTAACAAATAACACATAGCTAGGAAATGGAGGAGACAGGATTTGAACCAAGCTCTGTCAGTCCCAAAAGTCCATTTATTTCCACTTGCCATGTCCTCTTTGCTCAGAAATAAGTTTCAAGGAAGTACAGTATTTACACTGACTGTATGATGTATATATAATGTGTTCAATGAATATTTAAGAGATAAATATAGTTGTATTTACTTTCACTGATGTAAAAAGACGGTAAATATTCTGAAATTGCCAGATCATCTTTTAATTCCTCTGTTCAATAGTTTATCAGTGTTTTCTGTCATGAATGGAAGAAAATATTTGCAAATGATGTGACCGACAAAGGATTAATCTCCAAAATATACAAACAGCTCATACAGCTCAATACCAGAAAAAACAAACAACCCAATCAAAAACTGGGCAGAAAATCTAAACAGACATTTCTGCAAAGAAGACATACAGTTGGCCAACAGGCACATGAAAAGATGCTCAACCTTGCTAATTATTAGAGAATGAGGTATCACCTCACACTGGTCAGAATGGCAATCATCAAAAAGTGTACAAATAATAAATGCTGGAGAGGGTTTGGAGAAAAAGGAACCCTCCTACACTGTTGGTGGGAATATAAACTGGTGCAGCCACTAGGGAGAACAGTATGGAGGTTCCTTAAAGAACTAAAAATAAAGCTACCATATGATCCAGCAATCCCACTTCTGGGCATATATCCGGAGAAAACCATAATTTGAAAAGATGCACCCCAATGTTCATTGCAGCACTATTTACAATAGCCAAGAGATGAGAGCAACCCAATTGTCCATCAACATATGAATGGATAAAGAAGATGTGGTACGTATATACCATGGGATACTACTCAGCCATGAAAAAGAATGAAATAATGCCATTTGCAGCAACATGGATGGACCTAGAGATTATCATACTAAGTGAAGTAAGCCAGACAAAGACAAATATCATATGATATCGCTTATATGTGGAATCTAAAAAAAAAAATGATACAAATGAACTTATTTTCAAAACAGAAACAGATCCACAGACATAAAAAACAAACTTATGGTTACCAAAGGGGAAATGGGGGGATAAATTAGGAGTTTGGAAGTAACATATATACACTACTATAAACAAAATAGATAACCAACAAGGACCTATTGTATAGCACACGGAACTATACTCAATATTTTGTAATAACCTATATGGGAAAAGAATCTGAAAAAAATAGATATATATGTATGTATAACTGAATCATTTTGCTGTACACCTGAAATTAACACAGCATTGCAAATTAATTATACTTCTATAAAAATAAATTAATTTTAAAAGAAGAACTGAACAGAAAAAAAATGTTTTCTGTCATAAGGGGTTCAAACCTCTTATTCTGTCAATCTTGAATCCTGTATATGAATTTCCAGCCTGAGCCAAACTGGAATTTCCTTTGCTCCCTATTGTAACCCCACACATTGCACCTTTGCTACTCTGTTTCCTTATACTAAATACTCCTGCCCCGAGACTTATCAAATTCCTAATTTCTGCCACACCTCAACTAGAATTTGACCTTGAAGGCTCTGCTGTTTTAATTGCCCTGGCTCTCATTGATAGCTCCTATCTCTGAAATCCTGCCGTACTTTCTGTGTGTGCTGCTACCTGGAACTTAAAAAGTGGTTC
The DNA here is from genome assembly GCF_009873245.2 of Balaenoptera musculus. Taxonomy (NCBI): domain Eukaryota; kingdom Metazoa; phylum Chordata; class Mammalia; order Artiodactyla; family Balaenopteridae; genus Balaenoptera; species Balaenoptera musculus. Next base: position 78,363,801 of record NC_045798.1, read on the forward strand.
ATTTTTTATTCATCTTTTGTGTATAAGAGTATCTTACCCTTAACAACTGTGAGAGTATTATTCATCTGTTGGTATCTCTGGGACCTAAAACTTAAAAGATGCTAAATAAGAGTTAAAAGACTTAGACAGCGGTGAGCAGCTTTCGATACAGCACACCGTAGCAGGGGGAGCAAGCCAGCAAAGCTTTAATGCTATTTCTTTTCTTCTTCTCAGCCTGAACAGATGATGACATACATTATATGTCTTTGTGTCTTCAGTATACCAGCATGCTGTCTGGAAAACAGCAAGTGGTCAATAATATTCATTGAATTTAACTCAATTAAGGACACTTTTGTGGAGAAGGTGAATTTCCAGAGCTGTTTGAATAACACAAGAGAAGACTTGATAGGCTCTTAGGAAAAGAATGATGTTCTGAGTACATTACTCCTTTCTAGCATGTTTTAAAATGGAAGGAAAAGTGGGGGAGGAGGGGAAACGAAGCAGAAGCAAGTGCCTGGATGAAAAACCAAATAACGTAAATTTTAAATTGCCATACAGAGAATTACAGAAACTCTCCATTTCTGCAGTAATTTAGTCACATCATTTCGATTTTGCCTTAAGAACAATCTTGCTCGGTGCCTCAGTTTATGTTTTCATCTTAAGAAGTTTCAAATGGAAATATTGTATCCTATGAGCTAAGAGATAAAATTCAAGATGCATCCCAAAGAAAATGCATTATTTTATTTATATAAGTAGGAATCACAATTCTTTAGATAGCATCTATCCTACAATATAAGAATGCAGGAAAAATCAAACTTGAGGTTTCTAGTTTTATACTTTTTTTTTTTTTAACTAAAGACAGCCTTATAATTGCTCAGCTAGGTTTTATGTAGTAAAAGAGAAAATCAATTATTTTCAAATTATTTCAAAAGTTTTTCATAGAAGTCATCATGAAATAAACACTAGTACAGGCACAACTTTTTTGAGGTTGAAATTATAGTCAGAACACAATTGCTCAAATGCAGTTGAGGAATTAAGGAAGTTTTGAACAGGAATAGTAAACAAAACAAGATCAGGCAAAGGCATTAAACATGACTTAGAAAGTCTGGAAATATGATCATGAACACAGTAAGTTATAACCAGAATCACAGAATGTTGGAATTGAAAAGGACCTCAGAGATAAAGACCCAGACCCACATGTAGAAAGGATTTGACTAGGATCAAAAGCAGCCTTGTGGGGCTGGAACCAAAAGGAAAGGAGCTCAGAACATTTTTGTTGGCGTTCAGAACCACGAATTTAAGTTTTTACAATGCCTGATAATGAATGCAAAGAGAGAATTTACTTTTTTAATAGTTTTTTTTCCCCTCTCTGTAAAATAAGCAGATTAAGACAAACTCTATGTACTACAATATGGACTTCTTGAGGTCAAGGGCTACATAGTGTCTCTTTCTGCATCTCCACCCCCTAAATATAAGGTCCAAGGCATATTGACAGTAGTTGGATCCAGTAATCATTGACTGCTTACAATGCTAATTACCTTAATTACTGGGTACATATATCAATAAACTGTTGCTGTTATGGGTTACATTGCGTCCCCCCAAAAGATATGTTGAAGTCCTCACCCCCAGACCTCAGAATGTGACTTTATTTGGAAATAGAGTAGTTGCAGCTGTAATTAGTTAAGATGAGGTGCTAGTGCAGTAAGGTGGGCCCTTAATTTAACATGACTCGTATCCTTATAAGAAGACAGACACAGAAGCAAGATGGCCATGTGAAGACACAGATGCACAGGGAGAACACCATGCAAAAACGGAGGCAAAGACAGGACTGATGCATATGCAAGCCAAGGAACACCTCCGACCACTGAGGCTGGAAGAGGCAAGGAAGGATGGTCCTCTAGAGGCTTCGGAGGGAGCATGACCCTACCAATCCCTTGATGTCAGATTTCTAGCCCCAGAACTATGAAAGAATGCATCTCTGTTGTTTTAAGCCACCTAGTTTGTGGTACTTTGTTACAGCAGTCCTAGGAAACTAATACATTACCTTAATCCTCACTACAGCCCATGTGGTTTAGGGTCCTCTTATTTTATCATATAACTGATAAGGAAACTGAGTCTCCCAAGGCAAAGCCGCATGCTTAGGGTCACAGTGGCTGAGCCAGGAAGCAAACACAGGCAGTCTGGCTACAGAGCCCATGGTCACAGGCTATCACACAGTGTTTGCTGGTTAAGTGAAATCAGTGCCTGGATGTGTAGTATTGTTCTATAGTGCACTGGAACATGCAAACTAATTTCTTCTCAACATATTGTACTAAATCATATTTTAAATAAAGCAACAAAACCACTTGCAATGCGTTTTATGACCACCACCCCCCTCCTCCTCTTTCCACCAATTACTCACTCATCAGATGACCAGCTCTCACTCAATTATAATAGGGTACTTTGCATCTAATTATTTTTTTAAACCGTTATGTGTAGAAACCAAGAAAACTGCAATTTCAGAGCTTTGAGCATCTGTGCAGCTTTTTAAAAAAAGGCTATTTCTTTGGTCCTTAAAAAAACCACGGCAAGAATCTAGCAAGTAAAAAAAAGACACTCAAGACAACTTATTGCAATTGAGTGGCGAAGTTTTCTTTTGAAAAATAATAAACATGTGTGTGAGCTTCAGCAGAGCTCTGTATCTTCCATTGGAATGTCTGTTCATGAGCATCCCAACTGGGGAAACGGGCCAACCACTTTGCTGGGGATCCCTACCTCCCACCCCACATGCCACCTAAGAAATTTGCCAGTAATTTTGAAATTATAGGACATTTTCTGTCTACTCACTCCCTCTAGACCCAGGAGAATGGTCTGCATTGCAGGAGAACCTGTTTCTGAGTTGTGATCCTCAGGTTAGAGTGGAAGGGAAGAAAAGCAGCAATAGAACAATTCCTACCGGTAAGTGGCTCCGCCCTGTCATGACCCAGTTAAGTGGGGAGGTGCTCTGATGAGCTGGCCTAGTGTTCCGGGAGCAGCTCCGGAGCATGGCCGGAACACCTCCTAGTGTCCGTTTAGAACATCAACTGACTAGCTATTGCTGTAGCACTTAGCCCCTATTGCTCATATATAAACATTTAAAAATCTAACTACTGTTGAGGCCATAGGAGTCTTTAAGCCTTCAAATGAATAATTCTTCCCAGTTCAGAGGCCTCTTAGGGAAAGGTTGAAAGAGAAAGTCAAGCTCCACTTTGCAAAGGTCAAGCCATTTAAGGCTTTGTCAGGTGCAGACAGATCCAGTACTCCCCTTTCAGAAAGCCTTGCAGGTGTGACATCCTCAGGGAGGAGTGAAGTCACAAGGCTTGTGCATTTCACACAAGTGGAAGCTTGCTTGCTTCTTCCTGGGAGCACAGAGACTGCTGACATTGGTTTATGTGTAAGTACAGACAGTGAGGTCAGCAGATGTAGCTTATTAATTAGAGAACCGTATAAGCTGAAACAGAGACCAAAACCATTCTACAGAAATTATGCCAATGCTATTCTTCCATATGGAGTGGCTGCATCATTCTGGAATTTGGCTGGCTCACTGGGGAACTTTGGCAACTCTACTGACTTCACAGGGGCCCATTTTTCTCAATATACAACATGAGGAAGTGGTACTTTTAGATTCCTGACCTCTCCGAGTTTGTGAAACTGTGGCACAAAATCGAAGGTCATACAGCAGACAGGAAGGAACTGGTCACTGGAGCCAACAGACCTGTCATGAAATTGCAGCTTAATGGCTACTTCAGTGACATTGGACTAGTTATTGAAACTCTAATCTCTAGTTTCCTCATTCATAAAATAAAGATATTTATACTGACTGCAGATCTGTTAGAAAATTAACAGAAATAACAAACATAAAGCAATCAACTTATACCTGTTGATAAATGATAACTTTGATCACATTCTCTTTCACTGTCTAATCACTCCCTCTAGACCCAGAGAGATGATACCCACTGAAGAAGAACCAGTTTCTGAGTTGTAATCCTCAGGTTATGGCAGAAAAATTTCGATTTTTTTTTACAGTGCAGTTTTGACTAGCTTCTAACATAATGCCTGGCTGACTCCTGGTTTGCATAAACAGATGTCTGTTGAAAGAATGCACAAGTGAGAGAATGAATGAATGAATGAATGCTAGATCCGTACAGGGCCCTTCAAGCACCTGGATCTGTCTGTAGCTAATCATTCATGCAACCTTCCCAGCAGCTGTCACGCTCTGGCAAGATAAATGGGACCTAATTATTCATTAAAACACCTTTTAAAAATTGTTATCCTTTCAACAAGGAATATTTTACATTCAGATATTCTACTAACACACTCTATCTAATGTATTCCTCATAAGAAGCCTATAAAAATAGAAATTATTATCCCATTATAAAGTTGAGCAAAGTGAGACTTAGAGTAATTAAGAAATTTTTTTCTAAGGCCATTCAGGTAAGAACTAGCAAAACCAGGATTGAAACCTAGGTGTCTGACTCCAAAGCTACTGATATTGATCAATGGATTATATTGCCTAAAATTTAATCTCAAAGTGTTCACATACTGGTAGGAGAATGAAGACCTCTACACGCATATATAAGAGGGAAAACACCTAAGGACTATGAGAGTATAGAGGAGAGATGGCTCCAACCAGGTACCAGGTAGGTCAACAGATAGTCTTTCCATGTTTGCTGATCTTTGGGCTTGCCTTCGAGGGATAGGCAAGTTTTTTATGTGGAAAAAGTGGAAGGGGAGAGGATTTTAGGCAAACAAAATATAAGAAATTGCATAAAGAATTATGTATGTTCATATAATATCTGGTAATTGGTTTTGGTCGGAGCACAGAGGATGATACGAGGGTAGCCGTGGAGAAGGCCTGAAAGGGAAATCATGGAGTCTTAAAATCCAGATCAAGGAGTTTTGATTTCATTTGAAATGGAGAGAAGTGTCAGTTTTGATACTGGCCCAGTGAATGATACACTCAGAGCTGATTTAAGAGGACCAATCGGCTGGGATGTGAAGGATAGAAGGGAGGATAGGAGACATTGGTGGTAAGTTAAGAAGTTGCACCTATTCTGATGAAGGAAAAGAAAAACATTTGTTAAACACCTGTTAGGGAAAGGCACCACACTAGACATTTTTCTCAAATCACATTTCTAGTCCTAATAACAATCTAATGAGGACATATTGACTCAGTTTTACAGATGAGATGGCTGAGGCTTGGGGATAAAATGGCCAAATGGTCAAGAACAAAGACAGTGTTGGACTCTCAGGCTCTCTGAGTCCGAAGACCCCTGGGTTAAGGAAGACTCTTGGCTGCCAGCGACCTGATGGCAGGTTGCATCCTTAGGAAGGACTGGGCCGCAGTGGAGCGTTAGGGACCTCTGGAACCCATGGCTTGAAGACTGAAAGGTTTTTTGTGCTTCTTTCTACATATTGGGGTCATTTCTTCTCATTAAAGATGCGCTTTCTCAGAAAGCTGGTGATCTTAACTACTAGCAACACCCACATTTAGCATCTTACTTTGTTAGCCTCTAGAGAAATACTTAGTTGATAATATCTCTCCAAAAATCTTGTGGATAAAGAATAATAACAACCTAGCTTAGGGTAAGTATTCATCTCTAGATCAATGAACTCTAGGCAGGAGAGCATGGTCTGGGAGGAGCAGAACACTTTGGTCAGGTTCATGTTTGTGGCTGGAGGACATGGTCACACCTAATTAATATGGAATGTCTCTCAATAAATATGTGGATGGAAAGAAGGCCAGTTTCTGTCAAAAAAAATAAAAAAGAGTGCATGAGGCACATCATCCTATTGGTAGCCACTACATGCACTGTCTTTCCATTAAAAAAATACTTTGGGACTGGACTTTCATGATCTGAATCATAGGAGCACCAGTTGAACTTGAATGAAGAAGGCAGATGAAGTGGTCAGTAACAGTCTGAATCACAGACCATACCATAAACATCTCTTAAGGGTCTGTCCTTATGAGAAGGCTTGCCCAAGTAAGCATTACTGACATGAAAAGGGGCTTCCCCACTATTTTGGAATCCTTGTTTTTATCTTATGTTATGACGTTATTTTATATAAGCAACAGATGTATAATAAAACCAGTGATGATGATTGACTATTCATATGTCACCATCTCATAAGAAAATGATGGCAAACATTGCATCCTTTCTTTCAGAGACGGAGATTTTTCCAGATGCTTTGACAAAAACAACACGCATTTCCCTTTTGTTAAGTATATGTTATTCTTTGAGGATATATTTATAAGGGATGATAGGAATCAAAATACCAAAACCTATTTATCTTGATAAAATGTGTTACCTAGGCAACTTAAGAATATGTTCAAGATCCATTTTGTAAAGAAGTTAAAGCATTTATTTTTCAGACTACTTAAAGATCTTTCTATCCTATTCAGTGAATTCTTTAATAATTATCTAATATGTTTACCTAGTTTTACTGTGCATTGTGCGTTTTCATATTTCATCCTTTCTGAGATTTCACAGCAACTTTGTGAGGTAGCTAAGGAGAGCATTACTATTCTCATCTTGTTAATGATGAAGCTGAGGTTCAGATGAACTGATTTTCCAACTTTCACAGTGTATTGATCTTGATTCTTGCAAAGATCAGAACTCCTTTTTTTATTAGGAAGGGAAGGAATATGTTAAAGAACATCTAGTAATTCATGGAATATTTGAGGTGGCCAAAGACCCAGCCTTGATGTCTAGATAGCCAAAACATTGCTGGAATTACACTACAGAACTACTCCATGATTATTACTTCTGGGTACAGGCATCACCTCTCAGGCTGTGACACTGGGCAGGAGACAACTCTCCTGGAGCCATGATCAATGTTGCCTTGGGGAGCTGAATGTCTCCAGCACCTTCCCCACCCAAACAGACTCTGTACCTGCATGGACTAAATGTTCACTTCTCCCCCCCGCACCCCCCCCCCACCAATTCACAAGTTGCAATCTTAATCCCTAAGGTGATGGTATTAGGAAATGGAGCCTTTGAGAGGTGATTAGGTCACAAGGGTAGAGCTCTTGTGAATTGGATTAGTGCCCTTGTAAAAGCAACCCCAGAGAGCTCCCTCTCCCCTTCCACCATGTGTGAACACAGGGAGAGGACAGCATCTATGAACCAGGAAGTGAGCCTTCACTAGACACTGAATCAGCAGCGCTGTGATCTTGGATTTCCCAGCCTCCATAACTGTGAGAAATAAATTTCTGTTCTTTATAAGCCACTGAGTCTATGGTGTTCTGTTACAGCAGCCCAAACTGACTAACACAGTGCCTCACCTGCTTCTGCAAATCAAGGCTTTCTGAATCAGTGTCCTATGAGTATGATTGAGTGGTAGAAGCAAGTACCTGCTACTAAGGTGATCAACCATCCTGGTTTTCCCAGGGCTGTACTGATGTTAGGACTGAAAAGTCCCACACCCCAGGAAGCCTCTCAATCCCTGGCAAACTAGGCTGGTTGGTCACCTTACTTTACTGTGGCTGCACAGGAAGCTAAGAAAGCAAGTGTCACTACCCCTAAGGTAGATAATTTCTTAAAACACAGCAGAGGTACTCAACCATAACATACTACCAAGAAACAATGACAAATGCCATTACACAGCAATGATGAATAATCGGCTTCTCACTAAATTACTAGCAGGAGCTTAAAAGCATTAGAAAAAAACCATTACATATTTAGTAAACATCTTTATTTTTACTTTTGGTCAATGCAGATACCATCCACCTGATCTCATTGGTTGGTCATGATACTCAAGCCAGGATGATCACAGGGTATCTGTGTTCTCCAGACTGGACTGGATATCCAGTTGGATTCGGCTGCATCTGGGTCTCTCACTTTGCCTCCAACAAGGAGGAAACCAGAAACTTCTTAACAGGGAAACTGAATGAGTTCATTCTATGGGGAGGAACAGAGTCACGAACAAAGAGAAAGCAAGAGATGGTGGGAACAAGAGAGAGAGAGAGAGAGAGAGAGGGAGGGAAAACTGACAACATCCTGTGAGTCCCTGAGAGGACCCCACCTCCCAGCATCATCATGCTAAGAGCCCTAATAAAGTTCTTTTTGCTTAAGCAAGTGTGGGTTGCCTTTCTTGCCTTACGTGAATCCTTACTTGAAGGATTTTTATTCTTCCAAGGTTTCATGCTTGTATCTGGGAAGGCTGCTTGCAGACGCAAAGGCTGGTTGCAGACCCATGCTGCCCGAGTGTGTAACTCAGGGAAAGTAATTAGAATTACTATAGTTTTGGGTGTCTGAACGGCACGCTCACTGCACACAAAATTATCACTTGCTTTAAAATATGCATGTGTATTGGTTTATTACTTCTAGATTTAATTTATTCCCAATTAAGTTGCCTTTTCACCAGCCTGTTATATATTCCATTTTTAAAACACCTGTATTTGCTTGTTTCTCTATATCTCTTATAAAAGTATCAAGTCCTATACATAATTCTTAGGATCATTTATACAAGTACATATTCCATTAATATTTGCTGAACAGGGATAATGTCTATAACTAAGGTTTTTTCTTACTTTGAGTCCAAAATGCCAATAATTTAACTAATATCTCTCTTTTGCTGTCTAAATCCTCAAGCCTCTATCTTTGGGGGCCTCTCTTTTTTGGACTTGCTTTTTAAATAAAAGAATATGCTTTTCCTGGGCTGATATAAATGCTTAGTTTTTAAGCACTGGAAAGAAAAAAAAACAAGAAAACATAGTAAAGTTCGTAACAAAAACCTGCAACATTTATACTGCTTAATTATTTAAAAAATCCTTACAATAAGATTTCCATGTACAGTCTGCAGGGTACACAATGCACCAGTGGACAGTCAGGCATAGATTCTGTGAGGAATAAACGAGACCAATCAGGGTTCTGGTCCAAGGAAAGAAGCTTACCATCACTGTTAAAGGGCACACCCCAGACCCCCAGATGAGCAAGTGTGAGCCGTGGTACACGTAAGTGCTCCAGGTCAGTCAGCCCAGCGTTTTGGTGCATCTCCTTCCTGACCTAGGTCTCAAGCCCCCTAATGTTGGCTAGTCTTGATCTGAGCCACTGATTATCAGACAAAAGGGGAGTAGGAAAGTGATAAGGAACTCAAGACCTGGTTGCCCACCCCGGAACTCAAAAAAGCCCCCTTTTCAGCTTGTGTTCCATTCCTAGGATTTGAAGATAAAGTCTGAGGTAAATATACAGCTATCACGATCGCAAAGCACTTAGAGTGTATTAAACCCCCAGAGTCAGTAGCACATTTTTTCCTTCTTAGGAATTCGAATATGAATATGAATTTGATAAATATTGTATGTATATTATATCAGTGCTCTATCAACAATTCTTTTTATATAATTTTAAGTAGACTTTATTTTTAGAGCAGTTTTAGGTTTACAGCAAAAATGAAGGGAAAGTACAGAGATTTCCCTGATACCCCCTGCCCCCAAGCATGTATAGTTTGCGCCATTATCAACATCCTACACCAGAGTGGGACATTTGTCACATTTGATGAACCTGCACTGATGCGTCGTTATCACCCACAGTCTATAGTTTACATTAGAGTTCAAACTTGGTGTTGTATATTCTGTGGGTTTGAACAAATGGACCCACCGTTATAGTCTCAAACAGCAGTTTCACTGCCCTAAAAATTCTGTGTTCCCATCTTGTCATCCTTCCCTCCCCACCAGTGCCTCACAACCACTGATCTTTTTACTGTCTCCATGGTTTTGCCTTTTCCAGAATGTAATATAGTTGGTATCATACAGCATGCAGTCTTTTCAAATTGGCTTCTTTCACTTGGTGATATGCATTTAAGTTTCCTTCATGGCTTGATAGTTCATTTCTTTATAGCACTAAATAATATTCCATCATCTAGAGGTAGCACAGTTTATTTACCCATTCACCTACTAACAGACATCTTGGTTGCTGTGAAGTTTGGGCATTTACAAATAAAGCTGCTGTAAACATCCATGCGCAAGTCTTTTGTGTGGACGTAAGTTTCAACTCCTTTGGGTAAATACCAAAGACATGATTGCTGGATTGTATGGTAAGAGTATGTTTAGTTTTGTAAGAAACCATCAAACTGTTTTCTAAAGTGGCTGTACATTTTTGCATTTTTACCAGCAATGAATGATTTATATCTTTTTATATCTTTAATTTGTTCATCCCATTAGGTCTTCCTTAAGTCTAAAAACTTGATGATGTCTCATCCTGCTTACATCCAATATCAAGTGAAAATCAAACCCTTCTGCATGTCATTTCTTCCTATCACTGCCAAACTGCTTTAAGGAAATTTCTGTATATGCTTTCTCCCTTCCTGCTTATTACCTTAAAAACCATACCTTTATCTGGAATTTCTTTCTCTCTCAAAGAAGAAAATAACATAAAGGAATGATATTGAAGCTTCCAATTATAATGGATTATTAGTTCTCACTCTGTTAAATTTCCCTTCTACCTTGGACATTATTGAGCTCCTGTTCAAGGAAACTCTCTTTTGCCTTGAGGACACTCTATTTTCCTGATTCTCCTTTAACTTTATCTTCTCCCTTTTAACAGCCTGTAAAATATAATTCCCTGTAATATTTTTTCTTTACATTGTCAACATTGTTTGTATTGGTTATCATATGTTTCAACTATTGCAACTCTGTGAACCACCCCAAACATATTTACCTCCAGGTCTAGCCATCCACCAAATTCCAGTTTCACTTCTCTGATTACACACTCAAATGGACCCCCAGATGTAAGACTTAGTGCCCTCAAATGAATTGACACTTTTTTCTCCTAAATCGCTCCTACTCTGTGTCTTTTATTTCCACTGAGGCTACCATCACCACCACTCTGCCATACTCCAGCCCTCCAGACACTTGGGCATGAAACTTCAACATTAAAAAAAATTTTCCTTTGATCCCACACATTGAATCAATTACCAGGTGAAGTCAGGTATGCTGCCATACACTCTTTTTTACTCTCCTCCCTTTTAAATGCTTCTAGTTCTTTCTTTCTCACCTGGACTTCTGCAGGCACGCTCCCATTCAGTGATTCCCAAGTGTGAGTCTTGACAGAATGTGGGGCGAGAGACCAAGCACGTCCTGTTAGGAAGTGCTGTCAAGATACTGGCTGGGAAAGGGACGCATTTGTAGTGGGCAAATAAGATGCTTTATGAGGCTTGACCATGAAAATGACTCGTGTGGTGTTCTCCTACGTCTAGATCTAATTCATACACCCCAGGGGGAAGACAAAATGATCCACACAGAGGAAGAAAATTTTAGATTTTCTATTTTCTGTTTATACTTATTGTTTTCAAAAACAAAATGGGAAAAAATATAAGCGTTACTAGTATTTAATGTATGTCTCTCCACTGGCCCTCTGCCTTTCCATATGGGGTAGGCTCACCTGTTACCTGGTAAAGTGAACAGTGGCCCTCACTTTTTCCTTTTCAGCAACGCAGTGCTTTATATTTCAATTTAGGTATACCCTGATAATGGATTCACAGATTATTTTATCTCGCTTTAACTAAACAAGCCCTCACAAAATGAAATGCTTAAAAATGCCACTAAGTATCGGAAGATAATATGAGTAATTAAGCAAACAAAAAACATGGCAGAACTGATACTTCTGTTCTTAGTATATGCTCTTTGTCACTCACATTGTAACACCACATAATGATAATCTAACCAGATAGAACAAGAAATAGGTCTCGGACACTCTAAATTAACAAGAGGACTATTTGAAATTTGGCTATATTTCCACTTTAGTTGAGGACAAAACTTGCCTTAAGTGTATATTGTGCCTTGAGGTACTAGCTAAAGATAGCATGTTGCTGTCATGATTAGTAAGATACAAAAAAACCAAGCCTAAATAACACAATTAGTTACATAAATATACACATGTGTGCATGTGTGTGTATGTGTATAGTGAGAGTGAAAGGATTTACTGTACTATCAAAATGTTGTAAATACATATCTGATATATTGTTCATTTCATCTTTTAGATTACTATTTTTGAATAAGTAGTACAGCATAAATGAAATAAAGATATTAAACTTTACACTTTTTATTGAAAGTATACATGAAGCAAGATGTCTGGGGACAAATGTACTTCATAGACTGAGACATGAAAACTTGCCCCAAGTAAGCAAATTCATCACTTAGACTAGTACCCATGATTAAAATTTATATTGTGTTACATTTAGAAGGAAATAATTTTTTCTTAAATAATATCTTATGTTTGTTTTTTGGTCAAAACAAATAATTCATTTTAAAAGTTTTAATGTAATAAAAGAAAAATAGGAAAATATTATCGTTCTCAAATTGGGGCATGAAATAAACAATCATGTGAGAAACATTTAATGAACAGTATTCTTTTTTTTTTTTGGCTGCACCACACGGCTTGTGGGGCTTGTGGGATCTTGTTCCCCGACCAGGGATCGAACCCAGGCCCCCTGCAGTGAAAGCACCGAGTCCTAACCACTGGACCACCAGGGAATTCCCAGTGAACAGTATTCTTAATGGATACTGTTAAGAATACATTAACACTTCCACTATTCACTGTTATGTGTATTTGTGTGTGCTTTTATTTTATAAAATTTCAAACATATATAAGTCACTAAGCATTTTAGCATTACAGAAAGTAGAATACAAAAAATCAATGAAGTAAAAATTCTGGAACTCTAAATATGACTTAAAAATATCAGTTCGAACTGATAATACATTTTCTCTTCAAAAATGTTTATATTTCCTAGCTTTGCTCTCTGAAAGGACCTAGAAACAATGACATGTCGAGGAGCAACGAGTATGCCTATTGTCTAGATCGTGGTCTCTAAATTCCCTGGAAAAGTTACTGATTTTAGATATTCAGAAGGAAAAGGATTAAATGATCCTAGAACATCTTATTGTACCAAAAAAGTTAAAAAAAAAAAAGCTATCAAAGACAAAATCAAAAGATTCCTGAGCCAATGGACTAAAACACATCAACAAATGTTATCATATACTCAAATGGGTAGATGATACTTCAAAGAAACTCTTTAGTGACCTTTGGAAGATACTAGAAAACTAACTTAATTTTGAAAACTCATAAATAAAGGGAAATCATCAAGAACTAACTTGATCTTACTGTATGTACTGTACCTCAGAGTAATGAAAAACTTTTTGATGGAAACAAATTTTAATAGAAAGGCCAGCTATTAGAATATTAATGAAAAATGGATCCAAGCAATGATCAACAAGCTACAAAGCCACTGGGATTTTTATAATTTATAAATGAAGCTGACAATTCTAAACCAACTGATTAATCTTAACAAAAGACAGCCAGATGCCATATACCTCTTGATGTGACTCAATAGGAAGTACACATCACCTATGGAATGTTCTTCCTAAAACAAACAAGCTAACCTTCAACAACACCAATCAAATTCAATAAGCAAAAATCTAGAATGTTGGAAACTCTAAAGGACAAATATCCCACTTTCTTCAGCCAACAAACTGCAAGAAAAAAAAAAAAGTAGCAGAAAACATAGATTAAAAACTTGAGAGGCATATCAATCAAATGTGTTCTGGCTCAAACAAACTCTAAGCAAAACCAAAACCAAACACAATTATAAGAAAGTTGGGGAATTTTGACCATTGATTTGATAATATTAAGAAATAATTGTGTGTACATTATAATGGTAATGTGGACATTTTAAATAAGTTAGTATATGTTGGTACAGTTTATACTTTCTGGAGTCTCAGTTCTGTTTCTTATTGTCTGCCTTTGTTGGTAGGTGGCTTTTCTTTGTTGTTCTGCTCTTTGAAAGATTAGCCTTCAATTCTCCAGGCTTTCTATACATGTGTGTAAGTCACCAACTTTCAGGAGTTGTTCCTGGTGGGGTAAATGAGTACTGATTCAGCTTCCATCTATTTTTGGCCCCTGTGGATTTCCCTCACTTTCTTGCAACCTGGCTATTTCAGAGAAAGTCTGTTACATTTTATTCAATGTGTATATAGGTATTTTGCAGTAGAAAAGTTTGCAGATTATCTAATATATAATATTTCTAGAAACAGAGGATAGTTTTGTCTTTTATACAGCTTCCAGATTAATCTTCTTGGAACACAGGCCTGTATACAATTATGTATTATTAAACCACTACTTGTTAATAAAAAATATATAAAAATTAATTTAGCTTAGCTTTCAGATTTTTCCACTACTTAAGTCCCACATTTGTCTATGACTTTATTTTCTACCCATTTTTTGCATTAGGCAAATTCTGTTTCTCACAAATGTCCACTTCCATTGCTCAATCTCCTCCGCCCACTTGGGATGTCCATCCCTTCATCTCTGCATGCTCCCAGCTTACTGCCTTCAAAGTTATCACCTTTTCTGCAAAACTATCTCCAAATCTCCCAGATGATAATGTTTATCTCTTCAGAACTCTGTCCCCTTTAGGAATTCATTGTGAGGGTTTTTTTGTTTCTTGTGTTTTGGTACTACATTTTTATCTGTATTTCATCTAATTTTATATTTCTTATTGCCTAACCTTCTCAATGTTAGGACCTTTTATTCATCTTGGCATTCCCTAAATTACAGACCACAATGACTTTCATGTAGCAGAACTGGATAATAATTTTTGAAGATCCTAAAAATATGTTACAAAAAAATCCCTATCTATTATTTTAACAGCCTTATCTTTCAACCCAAAAGACACCTGTGAACTGAGATCACTCGTGTTAATATCACGTAGATGAGATTTTAGAACACCTAGATGAATACGACTTTGCTGTTTGCTTCAGGAAACATTTGTCTGGGAAAGAGAAGACCACAAACCAGAAAATATCTTCAGTGTTTGCTTCAGGAAATTCCTACAGATCAATTTATGAGACAATACTCTTCACCTGAGCAAAAAAATCACTTATCAAATGGCTTCCTTATGAACACTTGTTTTCTTGGTCTTGTGTCCATCAATTTTAAATAGTATATCAGAAATTCAGTCCTCTCCCAATCACTTCCCTGCTTTGAAATATCTACTTTAAAATGACCTGAGGCCAGAACCGAAAGTCCAGTAACTATCCCACTTCTGAATTCTCTCTTCTGAGACCCTCCTAAGATGGCCATTGGTATTCTTCCTTACTTCTCAATTAGGGCCATCTGGTGATACTTGGGGAGTTTGATATACCCTATAAATGTTTCAGTCAATCTACATTATAGATTACTGCAAAATCAAATAACAATATATACAACATTTCTCAAAATCCAGGATGATGTTTAAAATCAAAAATTCTTTAATTTGATTTTAAAATTGATAAAAATCAAATTTTTAATAAATCAAAATAAATTTTAAATAAATCAAATTTTAAAATTTGATTTTTTTAAAATCAAAATCCAGGAGGATGTCATTTTTAAGTTGACATTTGTAGCACTGATTTAGGTGCTTGAAAAATAGTTAACAAAATTTTTTCTTGAAAACTATGTTCAATATGATAACATCTTGTATAGGACTGCCATTTGCAAAAGAATCTTTCACATAAAATTCAGGCTTTTTATACTGATGGATAATCGCAATCTTTTTCCTCCCTTGCCTCGCTTATTGAAGAACGGTTCATTTGACGGTTGTTTCTAGTTCACAGAGTCACTGATAATTTAGAATGTTTTTTGTCCATTTCTAGTCTATTTGCACTGGAAATCTAGTTAAAGCAATTCTGTAATTTTAAACTTCCTTATGAAATATGGAACAATGATCATTGTATTCAAATGATGAAAGAAAGCAAGAACTTGGTTTATATTAGCTTATGACTCTTGGTTTTCTGAACTATGAAGGGGTTTTTGTGAATTTGTAAAGCACTCTCCGAACGTAGTTTTTCTAATTCCAGGATGGAGCACAGTCACTGACACTTAGGAGGAATGCAGTAAGGTTTATTGAGTGAATGACAGCTTTTAGTCTACAATTAGAGGGCTTTAAAAATGCCTCTGAATAATTTAACATCAGCTTATATTCCCACTGTAGTAAAATCGCTATTACCAAATCCTTCCTCAAGAACAGGTGTCACTAAAAGCCAAGGAAAGACAGCAGCTCCAGCTGTGGGATGTGTGACACTATTTGTGGAGCCAAAGAGTGAAAAGGGGAGGCTGGGCTGGCAGGGCTCCCATAGACTGTGGTGTGCCTTCTAGCCTACGTCAGTGGAGCCCCAGGGTTGTCCAGTGACTGATGTCATGGAAGGCGACTCTTTTGCATTTCAGGACTGGGCTGGTGCCTGCCCTGTCAGTGGGGAGTGAGTAGCCATGCTTGGGCTTGCTCAGGGATTTGCAGGGTTCTGGGGTAACTCAGGGTGAGCGAGCCTGCTCACTGCGTTCCTGCCACCTACCCCTCAAGTCCCCGGAGTGTGCGGAGCCCTGAGCCGCTGGTGCTCTGGGATCCCCGTGCTGAACGGGGCCCAGAGCCCGCAAGAGCCCATCCACACAGATCCCAGTCAGGGATGCACAAGCAATCAAGAGACAATAGTTAGTCCACGAGGAAACCACTAATCAGAGCAGATTAACTGGGAAAGAAAGAAAGATCTGCTTTTCATGTTAATGACTTCAATTTTGAAAAATAAAAGAAATACAAAATGTTGTTTATTGTAAGATTATTTTTCTAAATGGATCATTTTTCTGGGTATCTCTTGCCCTTGTTTCTTAAGCTCTTTGTAAAGAGATAATTACATATGACGTTTTGCCACGTGCGAATGGGCGAGGAGATCGCACTCACACACACACACACGTTCAACACCATCCTGCAGCACAATCATGTCTTGTCTTGTCTTAAGAAAGGACATTACATCACAGAGATGATGGGGGAGGGGAAATAACTTCAATTCTGTGGATCAGAAGAATAAAAGGATAATGAAAAAATATATTTCTTTGGTGTGAAGAGGAACATACAGACTGCCAAAAGTACGTCTTAAAATTAGGAGATTAATCCATGGAAAGGTATGGATGGTGGTGTAAGTCTCAGCAAAGGAGTTGGTCCCCTTGGGCGCTCCAGGAAAAAGTCTTGGAGCTCCTTGCTGCTTGTTGTGGAAGCAGGAGGGGAGTCTCTACCGGCAAAAATATTCATCTCCTTTAACACTAGTGCATGCGTATTGTTATATCTGGGGGACAGACCCATACGATACAGGTGACAAGCAACAGGAGGGCATAGTTAACCCTCACCAACAGAGGTGAACAATGAAGGACACTATGAAACCATTTATAAAACCGTTTGAGAGAGATGCTTTATTTTCCTCTAGAACATTTCCTCCTACCGTCCATCTCCAGTGAATGTAATTACAACTGTCTTTGGATTATAATGAATTTGGAGAGACCGTCAGCAGAACATGGTAATCTGCAAACATTTCTATGCTCTGGAGTGCACAGAATTTTATGTGAGTGAAGTTTAAAGCAGTGAACATTAATTATCCAAATATTGTAAGCTGTATCTCATAGCTTAAATGGAATTTTAAAGTCAAATTAATTTACTGGTCCTTTTCGTTTTCTTCACTCTAGCACATAGGTGAGAAAAAGAAAGTGTGCAGCTCCTGAGACAAGTAGTGCTCTGAAGAAGTGGGTTGGTTATGGAGTTGGGGGAGGTGAGAGGGGTTGGGAAGCATAAGAAATACAAGCGTTTCATCCTGATCCTTTGGGACACTGGTTTTGTCATGTCCCATGGCAAGAACCAGAATGTCTGCGCTTTGGACTTTGTAGGTCCTCGTAACAAAAATTAACACTTGTAGAATCTATCATGTATTGGACAAAGTTCTTATAATAACTCCCCGGATCCCATGGGGGTAGGTGGGCTATTATTATACCTCTTTTACAGATGAGGAAACTGACGCTTAGAGGGTCTAGATGTCTTGTCCAACATCACGCAGCTACTAAGTATGGGAATCAGGATTTGGATCCTGGAGTCTGGCTCCAAGGTATGCACTCTTACCCACCACTGTGGGCTACAATTGTGGCAATGAAGACCATGTGGCTCAGGACCATAGGTTCCTGATCTGAGTTCTAGTTGGGTGAACCCTAGCCTTTAAGAGCACCTGGGGCTTAAATGATGCCAGTTGCTGGTTTCAAGTTAGTACACAGAATTTTCATAAGACTTGAATGAACTACTCTACAGACACACAGTGTCTGCCTGTGTCCTGTACTCAAATGCAGACCCTCAAAGGCTGGCCTCCATTCCCCCACCTATGGCCCCCAGCACCCAGCAGGACGCCCAGCTTAGTGTGGGTTCTACGTAAATACTGAAGGAATGAAGGGCATCAGTACCTACTGTTGATTGTTTAACGGCCCCAGTGAAGGGTTTTGTGTTCCAAATGTCTAGAGAAGAGCCTAATTTTGGAACTACACTTTAAACAGACTGTTTTGAAGTTTCTTATTGAAAAGGGTCTCAGTTTCTAGCTCATTTTTGGCAGAGAGGATACAAAGAGGAAGGCATGGAGACAGAAAGCCCGGGTCCCCACTTGACTGACATCCCTGCTAAAAATGCTAATACGCCAGCACAGTAACTTCAGTCCTTGGTACATTTCCTGAATTGGTTTGAAAGGAGTGGACTGACCCTTGTAAATGAGTTTAACTTGCTTTTTCACATGGATAGAAACTGTCAGTTTTCTGTCATCTAAGCTGCTCTGCGTAGCTCTTCATGTTCTGTGTGTCAGGAGACACTTTTTTTTTTTTTAATTTCTGATTTCATACAACCTCAGAAAGGACCTTTTCCTTTCCTTAGAAACATGCCACTGTGACAGACACCGAACCAAGCTCTTTCTTCTCCTTTTCACCTTTAGCTCATTGCCAAGGTCCTTGTCATCTCCTTGCTTCTTTTTAAATGTCTTTAATTTCTTTGAGAAATGGGAAGGCCAAGCCTGCTTCCACATCAGCATTTGTCATTGTTCAGAGTGTCACTCAAGAGAGGTTAGCTGGGTTAGGGGACAATAACATTCAAATCTGTTTGAAAAACTGCATTAGGAAACCTCTACGAAGGTGAAATGTCATGTGAAGTAGATTACAGCTCTAGCGTCAGGGGCTGACACTGCGGGGGGAGCTCTGACCCTCTGAGCTCCTTCTTTCTTCTGTCCCAGCCTGTAGCAGTGTGATGGGCAATTTTCTCTCCCTGAGGCTCAGGCCTGACCCTGTAGACGGTGCCAGAAGCCCAGGCCTGGAGACATTACAGTAAGTCCCTTACATAGGAACCTTCAAGTTGAGAACTTTCACAGATGCAAACGTGTGTTTGCATGTCCGATTACAAAAGTTAGTTCACATGTCTGGTGTATATTGTCACATGTGTGCATCCTCTGCAAGTGGTTGTGCTTTTGTGTACTTCATTGAACAGTACTGTATAGAGTACAGTATCCTTATTTCAAGCCCGGGATGTCCAGAAGCAAGTGTAAAAGCAGAGGTGATGTAGCTGGTACTACTGTACTTTTCAAGGTACTGTACTGTAAGATGAAAAATGTTTTCTTTATTTTTTGTGTGTTTGTTTTTTATGTACATTTGTGTGAAAGTATTATAAACCTATTGCAGTACAGCATTATATAGCCAGTTGTGTTAGTTGGATACATAGGCTAACTTTTTGGACTTATGAACAAATTAGCTACGAATGTGCTCTAGGAACAGAACTCATTCATATGTAAGGGACTTACTGTACACTTGTGATGCCCAGAACCAGAGGTCGAAGCTCATAGCTTTTTTTTCTGTCCAGTTCTCAGTTTTGCAAAGATACAATGAAGGCACGACATTTACAAGGCTGCCAAGAGCAAAGGCTATCTCCTCAGTCTCTCTTTCTCTGCTTTCTCCCCCTGCTTTAAAAGAAATATTAACTGATTACTAACAAAGAGTTCCTCTCTTTAATGCACCCTACAAATTGCACATGTAAAGAGATCCTACAATTTCAGGCAAGAAAAAGAGAATTGATGTTTTCAGGCATAAGGGCCAATAATTACAGTAATTTTCTGTTCCTTGGATCTCTGATTGCCAATATCTTCAGACGGCTTCAAATGTCATTTTACAGCTTCAGATATAGCTTCACTGATGCTTTTTAACATTCCAGCAAGTATTGACAATGTGTCTTTGAATGGATGACAGTGTTACAGTTTTATTCAAATGGGAAAAAACAGGAGCCATTCTATACTGGCTTTACAGAAAGATGAATATTCCAGGCAAACAGCCATGCTTATGGTGCAATGTGTTCTGGAGAGATGCTGGTATCCACTGTGGATCAAGAGCAAAGAGCGCTGTTCCCTTGGAAGGACATCCGTGTAAAGGTACAGAAGCAATTATACAGTGCATGTTTTTATCCTCTTTAAAAATTTAGTGGAAAATAAGAGAAGACACCACTGTTAAGGAAAGTTATAGGAAAAAGCAAAGCAACTCCAAATGCTGTATGCTGCCCTCTACCTCCTCAAGGACTTCTCTGTGACTGCCAGTGGAGATTGAGGGCAACTGCAGGTTTACAACCCGCAAACCTGCTTGCTTGGTTGACCTTATCCCATTCACCAGCCAGTCGAGCTCCCCAGATGCTTTCCTGTCAAGCTTCTCTGGTTGGTTGATCTGGTTAGCAGAGAGAAGAAACACTTGCCTCCTCTATTTTCACTAGTCGAGGTGCAACTCTAAACCTATATAAATGTACTGCAAGTATTTTATGATGAGTCGTTGCCTGACCTTGGCAGTGACTTTTCCAGATAATATCGTTAAATGACAGTGACAATTTTGATGCTAATGCTAACTGACTTTTTATTTTTTGGTAAATGATTTTCGGGAAACATAATTGCTGACATTCCTTGGTAATAGTCTCAATTTCTTTCTTTTCTTTTTTTTCTCAACAACTTGCACTTATATTTAGAGTCCCCGAATCCAAAGAAACTTAATCTTTCCCTATTCGTGGATGTTTTATTTTCACCCCCGATTTGTGATTTTATGGCAAAATGACTTTTCCCTAGCAAACGCTAACGATTTTTCAGTGTAGAAATTCTTAGTAATCATGTTTTGATTTTTCTGAGTTTTCTCTACCCCCCCACCCTGCCCCTCCCACCATGACCCATGATAATCCTCTTTCTGTTGTAGAGGTGCATTTACATGATACCAGAATCTATCTTTATGAAGAGTTCACCTGCTCCTGCTGTTGTTCTCCACCCAAGTTCTAATCCTCTGTTTGTGACAACATAATCATTTCCATAGCAACCAATTGTAATGTTGCAAAGCAAGGATTGGACTTCAGGTGGGGAATAAGCAACAAAGGGCTGATGAACTCTGGAGGAAAAAAAAAAAAAAAGGAGTGCCATTTATATGCAAATCTTAAAAGTGGTGAAGGAGAGTGGGGAGACACTGGAGAAAAAGGACTGAATAATAAAGAAATAGCATTGTTTTAAACAGACTTGAAAAGACTATTTTTTCTTCTGGGAATTCAGTGGGCCTTTTGCTGCAGCTGCAAGTTGATTTGGTCTTCCTTCTTTCCTTCCTTACTTCCTTCACTCATTTTTAGTTTCAGAGGACGAGACTTGCAAGACCAAATATGGCTGTTAAAAGAGGGATGTTTATGACGCTGGTGTCCTTTTGAATGTACCCTATGGGGAGGGATGAAGAGAGGACCTGCTTAGTGAATGTTCCTACTTTCAAAATAAACTTCAAGAGGAACTGCCCAACTTTTATCCTGAATGTAGGGACAGAACATTACAGTGAGCATGTGGGCCTCCCTGTTTCAACTTAAAGTAGCAAGACACAAGCGGGACCGTGAGACTTTCATGCAGAGATTGTGAAAAAAACCCCAACTATGATGGATTAATAGGTTTCTAGGAATTTCAGAGGTAAAAGAGGGGAAGAAAATATTATTGTGATTCTCTGATCACTGTAAAATCTTTTCACTCAATTCTAGTTACTTTTTCTTTTTTTAATAAGCAAAACTAATTTGCAGTGTTTATTTCCAGTTTTTTCTGAATCAA
The DNA here is from genome assembly GCF_009873245.2 of Balaenoptera musculus. Taxonomy (NCBI): domain Eukaryota; kingdom Metazoa; phylum Chordata; class Mammalia; order Artiodactyla; family Balaenopteridae; genus Balaenoptera; species Balaenoptera musculus. Next base: position 78,385,705 of record NC_045798.1, read on the forward strand.
GAACTCAGACCTTTTATTGATTTCTTATGTTTTGTAAAATGTTAGAGCAGCAAAGCTACTTGCAAATAACTTAACCTAGAAACTGTGTCAAAGAAAGATTGCACTGGACAGAGTTACACAGGCAGGAAGACTTTATTCAAGACTATTGCAACAGTGGAGAGATTTTAAATCTTGGTTGAAATGATGAGACTCAAGGACATTCTCATCATAGGGCTATTTTGAGTGCTATTGTGAGTGCTACACCTTGGGTCATGATGCCAAGAATATCTGCAGAGGTAACAATATTATTCCTGGAACTCTTTCTTACTAACTCAGAGCAGCTAGCAATCATTTAACTATACACTAAAGTGACTACAAACAGCACAAAAATATTTCAAACTATCCAGAATTCAACATCTCCTTAGAAGATTCCAAAATTCCCATGGCTACTACCAGTTTCCCCAACAGGAGGCAAAGTGTGACAGAAGGATATTAAAGTGAGAAGAGGTTTTGGTTGGAACTGAAGACTTTTGCAAAATTTATTATGTGAATCTGAAACTTGGGCTCACCTCAGGGGGCCTTGGAAGGGGTTCCTGTAGGTGAGGGGCTCTGAAGCTTACACTTTGTTAGCTGCATGGCAAATCCACTCCTACCTCTGTTTGGACTAATGCAATCCATCAATTCTGATCTTGAATGTTTCAGCATTGTTATTTTCGGAATACATTTCAAACGTTTAACACTTCACTTTATTCCTCCAACCCCCTGCCATTTATAGATTCTTGCCTTTGCCCCTCCAATGTGGTACCTCTCTTAGATATGGATGTATTCACTGGACCAGGGTAACTAAATTCCTGTCCCCAAACTGTAGCTAACTCTGTGAACATGGACAAGTTACCAATAATTCTTTAAGGACAAAAACTTTTCCTTATTAATTGATGCATCAGGTTCTAACATAGTAACTGGCACGTGGTCGGCACTCAGCACATTAAACAAATATGTATTGAGCACCTACTAATATCCTTGGTGATGGGGAATTCAGCACAAAACAAGATAGTGTCCTTGTCCTCATGAAGCTTACATTACAATGGAGAGGCAAAAAATAGCCAATGTGATTTAGTGTGTATTAAAATAATGAGTACCTTTTGGATAATTATAGTTATAAGCACTATAAAGAAAAACAACAGAGAAAAGTGGTGGAGGGTGAAGAAAGCAGGTAGATCGGAATTTTGGTTTATTGAAAAACTCAACTCTGGGTCTTAGGGACATGCTTAGAAAATGGGATGTTCAACCTAAATGAATTTGAAGGTCCTTTTTTGCTCTATCATTTTCTTATTCCATGATGTAGCAGAGTAAATAAAGTTTGTTTGTGCTTCTGGGAGATTTTCAGTCATTTTTAATCACTACATTCAACCAAAAGGCTGTTACATAAGGCTTGGAAATATTCTTAATTTTCATGAGTCAGAAGGTAGGTAAGAACAAGGCTAGCAAACACAGATGGGTGATTTTATTCTAATCATCTTATTTCTGTCTCTGTCCACTTCTCTTAAAAAAGCAAATAGCAGAAACAGTGAAGAGGACACAGAAAATAGGACAAAATGTACTATTTAAGTTGACACCCCCAATAGTGGCAGTTTTCCCAAGGGTAAGAGAAAAGCAAAAGAGCCTGAGACCAGAATTGGTAAGCAGAACACACCAAGACATCATAAAATCAATTTTAAAAAACCTATAGAGGGCTTCCCTGGTGGCGCAGTGGTTGAGAATCTGCCTGCCAATGCAGGGGACACGGGTTCGAGCCCTGGTCTGGGAAGATCCCACATGCCGCGGAGCAACTAGGCCCGTGAGCCACAACTACTGAGCCTGCGCGTCTGGAGCCTGTGCTCCGCAACAAGAGAGGCCGCGATAATGAGAGGCCCGCGCACCGCGATGAAGAGTGGCCCCCGCATGCCGCAACTAGAGAAAGCCCTCACACAGAAACGAAGACCCAACACAGCCAAAAATAAATAAATAAATAAATAAATAAAAATAAAAATAAAGGAATTCCTTTAAAAAAAAAACAAAACCTATAGAAAAATGAACAAAGAATATGAAAGGAAATTCAAATCAATTAATAATAAAGATGCTGAGCCTCAATAATCATAGAAATGATAATTGCAAATACAATGAAAGATCTGATCATAAACATAAAATTTTAAAAATCTAACAATCATAATGGTGGTTGAGGAAGTGTAGAAATTAAACACTGTTGGGGTCTGGGGGAGATTTACACAACTGCTTTCAAGAATTCTCTAGTTCTTGGAGGCTGTAGTTGTATACAGTGTACGGTAGCAATTTCCCTTCTAGGAATAACTCAGAGAAATCCTTACATGCTGCACACATGGAGACACGATCCCCAAAGTTCATTGTGGCATTGTTGGCATTAAAATCCCCGGCAACAGGAGAACGGTCATACTAATTTTGGTGTTTTCATACCATGAAATACCATACAGCATTTAAGTGAGCTTTGTGGCTAAATCTAAAACATATATAATTGTAAGCAGAAAAACAAAACAAGACAAAAAAACAAGCCAAAAACATTTAGGTCGCAAAATGATACCTAAAGAATCATACAATTTATGTAAAGTTTTAGAACATGCAAAATAATTGTATATATTTGGATTTATATTACACACACATGAAACATGGAAGCTAAAATACCAAATTCAGGAACCAGATCATAGGAGTGGGAGAGTGGGGAGTGGGATCTGGCAAGAGCACACAGAAGGCTTCATCTCTATCTGATATGTGCTATTTCCTTGAAAAACAGAAGCAAATACGGGACAGTGTTAAGATTTAATAACGTTGGATTGTAAGCACTTGGGTGCTTCTTTCATCTGTCTATATTTTCTGTATGCTTGAAACATTTCACAATGAAAAACAGAAGGAGAAAAGAACACATTTCTCTTTGTTTATTTGGTACTCATTGCTGCTGGGAGAGCCTTCCGGAGACTTCAGTGCTACATTTGTACTGAGTGCGGTATTAGGTACCCCCAGCTCAGAGTAGGAACCTTCCACGGCTGGAGTGGAGCCACACACCTATCCCTACTTGAAATGTATTATTATTTGGGATAAAGCAACTGAAAGCATTTTTCTTAATCCTAGAAATCCTTCTGGACCCTGTATGCCAACCCAGCTGAAGGTGAAACACCTTTAGGCTAAAGACTGGATCCAAGGGCAAGGAAGGGATGGGGAATTACTCTTCTAAGAAACCTGGTGGTGAAATGAAATCAAGAGAGTATTAACCTGAGTCGGCAACAAGAACATTTTGTTTTGAGAAAAGACTTGATATTATTTGTAGGCAAGAACAACATTAATTGCAAGAAAAGCGCCATCTGTCAGAAGCATATCATTAATGGATTAACAAGAAAATTGCCTGGAAAATTTTCTTGCCAATAAAAATTTAAACTGGAATATTTACAGAGGAATAAGTGAGAGCATTTTTTAATCTTTGAAGGAGACTGAGATACTTCCATAAGAAAAATAACTAATTTGGTCACTCTTCATTCTAATAAATATTGAATTATATAAGCAAATTCCAGTAAAAATAACATAAATCCAAACCTAACGTTGTCATTGAAATTAATTTGAGGCAAGTATCTGCTTGGACAGCTGGCATATAACAGAATAAACATTCACTTCAAAGTGTCACAAACACATTGGGTTTTATTTAGTTAACTCCTTGATGACTGATTCAGAAATAAAGGTCCCTTGTGGGGACCAGAAATGCGATGGCACTATGGGGACTGCTGAGGGCACTCAGACAGCAGTTAAGGGAGCGAAGGCAATCGTGGATGACAAGATGCAGATAGAAAACTCAATCCATAGTTTTATTTGAAATTAGTTCCTTAGAAAAAAATAACGTTTTTGCTTTCATTATTTCAGCATCTTACTGGAGAGATGTACGTATAACTGGAGGTCAATAATAACCAAATGAGTGTCCCAGCAGTGGTGTCCACATAACGTACATACAGCTAGAAAAGAAAAACATGCAGTATGGCTACTAGACTTTTTCTCTGACAATGCCCTATCACACTGATAACATTTTTAGGATCTTCATTGGGAAAATATTTGTCTAAATGGAACTATCACGTTAGCACAATATAAACAGCTACTGAAAACAGAAGAGCTCAAAAGGAAACTGCTTCAAACCTTGGGGCATCAGGGAAGAAGGCACACCCAGCACCTGTCTGGAAATGAGCAGGTTGCTTTGCTTCACTCTTTATGGCGATGATATAAGTACGATTTTTCCTATTTAAAAGCTGAACAAACCTGTATGGAGGGTCAATACGTTGCTTAATATCACACAGATGGCAAATGATGGAGCTGAGAGTGGGAGTCAGGTCTAAGCCATGGGCCCTGTTCTTTCTCTTACTGTTTTAATTTTTTGCTTTGTATAATGTTCAGAATGCATCTTTTTTTTCTAGCTTTGGCCATAACTTTTGACTATGACCTTTGGCCATAGTACATATTTGAATTGTCATTACTATATTTTTTAAAATGCTGTTTATTTTTTATAGAGACCACTGGCCATACTCTTAACCAACAATGGGTCTTAACCTACTTAACTACGGAAGCATCTAGAAGGGGTGTCAGCAACAGGCTCAGTACAGAGCAGGCTTCTGGAGGAAATGACTTAGTAGAGGCTTGAAGAGGGAGCTTGAGTTAGCTAGGTGAAAAAAAAAAAAGTGAAAAGATTTTCTAGGCACAAGAAGCAGTGTTGAGTAAAGATAAGGACCCTGAGACAACATGTAGCATGGTGGGAATTAAAGACAATTCTTGATGACTAAAGCATGAAGCATGGAGTGAAGTAATTCCAGTTTTCTTGTTTCTTCTGTCTTAATGACCATGGAGAAAAAAAGAAAAAAGACTTGAAATGCTTCCATGGATAACTGGGAGTAGAAAATAATAGAATAGAATAGATAATAATAACAACCTCACCCTTCCCCCATCTCTAAGGAGTGTCCTGACATTGCCCACCTGGAATTTCCTCTTCCTCTGGCTTCATTATGTACAGCATGTAACAAGGGCATCGAGAACTGTTAGAAGAAGAAATAGGCAGATCCAGGAAGATCAACAAAGGAGCAAAGTGGAGAGCAGCCTGTACAAGTGAGGATTTTGGAAAGTTTGAGGAGTGGGATTTAGGAGTGAGAAGAAGAATTTGGGGGAATAACAACCATCCATGTGAGAGGGATAGTAACAGGGCTGGGGTTTTTAATGAGGCTGTACTGTACACTATTCATGTCTCCCCTGCCCACCCACTCGTCATTTTTCCCGTAAGATTACAGAAGAATCATTGCGTTTTCTCCTAGGCTGCTTTTACAAGGAATAGAACTCCTTCACATATTTCCATGTATATATTGTCTTTACATATATTTTAAATTATTAGGAGTGGTTGTTTATAAATATATTTTCTACTTTTCCCCCAAGAAATACCAGTATTCTTTTTTTTTTTATTTAAAAAATTTTTATTGACGTACAGTTGACTTACAATGTTGTGTTAGTTTTGGGGGTACAGCACAGTGATTCAGATATACATGTGTGTTCTTTTTCAGATTCTTTTCCATTATAGGTTATCATAAGTTGTTGAATATAGTTCCCTGTGCTATACAGTAGGTCCTTGTTGTGTATTTTATATATAGTAATGTGTATCTGTTAATCCCAAACTCCTAGTTTATCCTTCCCACTCCCCTTTTGCTTTGGTAATCACAGGATTGTTTTCTATGTCTGTGAGTCCATTTCTGTTCTGTAAATAAGTTAATACCAGTATTCTTTATTACTATGTCCATTAGGGAGTCAAGTTCTTCATCAGAAAGGGTTTTAAAAAAGTTTCCAATAATTTCAGCAAATGTTTTTGATTTAATTTATCTTCAAAGTTGATTAAAAGAAATGTATTTAAGTAGTCAAAATACTTTGTACATTAAAACCTGAAAGAGAAGGGAAGACATTTCCCTTTCTATAGATATAAATACCAATCCACATATTTGAGCTCAATTCTGCTTCAATGAACTGAAAATTGCATATACTATGTTGAATAGCATTCAGAGCTTTGAATCACTTTCTCGACATCAATACATCTTCAAAGAAACTGGCCTGGGAAAAAAATCAGACATGTGAAAGTCACTGAATTTCAATCAGCAATTCATTACACAAATTTCAAAAGTGGAAGCAATTACCTCTAAGTTTTCTTGGAATTGAGTTTTATCAGACAAGTACAAATGATTATAGACAGTCTTAAGCCATCTTATGGCCTTTAAAGAAACCCATCTCCTGTCCAAAATATTCACATTCGGTTATGACTGCTACTCCGCCTGTGGACTTTCTAAAGGAAGTGTTCCTCCCCGTTCACAGGCACAATCCTTTCACTACTTGTCAATTTTGCTTCTTTTAATTTAAAAAGAAAGTGTTATTCATCAGCTACACATATGTTTAAGTCCATTTCAGTGACATTCCTGCGAAATCCAATAACTACCTTAATTCAATGTGTGCACACCTATTTTGACAGATTCTGAGAAGAATCACTATAAAGGATGAAGAATTCGAGCTGGAAATGTATAATGTTACTTTCAAGTGGAAACCTACACATTTTTGACTGTACATAAAAATGTGTTCCTAAATTTTGAGAGCAGCTGCACAGTTTTGAAATTACTTCTGGATAAAAATATGTAGAAGTGGATAAGTTCACTCATACTCTTTTTTTAGATTCCACATATAAGTGATATCTTATGATATTTGCCTTTCTCTGTCTTACTTCAGTATGACAATATCTAGGTCCATCCATGTTGCTGCAAATGGCATTATTTCATTCTTTTTTATGGCTGAGTAATATTCCATTGTATATATGTACCACATCTTCTTTATCCATTCACCTGTCGATGGACACTTAGGTTGCTTCTGTGTCCTGGCTGTTGTAAATAGTGCTGCTCAGCACTCTGTAATGGTCTATATGGGAAAAGAATCTAAAAAAGAGTGGATATATGTATATGTATAACTGATTCACTTTGCTGTACACCTGAAACTAACACAACATTTTAAATCAACTATATGTCAATAAAAATTTTTTTAAAATACCATACAAAATATGTGGAAGTGGAAAAAAAGGCAAAAAGGATGGGTGGCATGTACTTTAAATGTTACATGGAGGTGAAGTCTGTTCAACAATTGTCTAGACAGTTTAACCAGCTGTTTAGTCTTGACAAAAGGCCCCAGGTGTAGTGTAGCTAAATGTTAACTTAAAGTGGAAATACAAATAATTTGTCTCTGATGGAACAGATAAGCACAAAAGTTTATGGCCCTGTGGGACATGTACCAGTTTTGTATCTAATCCAGGAATCTTACCATCCCATAAATTATCCTAGCTTCTGAAATGCTCTTTCAGAATCAATCATAACATTTCACTGGCTTTCTATTAATTAATGAGTTAAGCAGAATCTTTTACATGTGGTCATATTATATTTGTGCAAGAGATAGGATTTTATCTTTTGGAAAATTATACTTTCATTCTCTCTGGAACAATCAGAATCAATGATAAAGATAAGATAAAGATAATGACCTAAATAAGATTTTCTATAAAAAGGGAGGTTTAAGATTGGATGGAAATTAAGGGGAATAAAAGGCCCACTCCATGAACAGGTGAGATATTAATATGGAAGCAAGAGAATTTGGTCTCATTGGAACTTTGCCACGAATGAAATTTTTGTTTCCATTGGTTTAATTATTCTAGAATGTCCCATTTCTTTAAAAGGGAGATATCTAATACATGTAGTTCTACATTTCAAGAAAATGGAGAAAATAAAATCATTTTGGTCATAATACAGCCATATCCATGAAAGGATTAAACATTATAGAAATGGAATTTAATGTGATAAGTAAAATGCTAAAACATAAAGATAGTATGTTTCAAAGCTGGTAATAATTTGTTGAGTGTTGTCTCTAAATGCCAAAAGATGTAAAAACAAAACGATGAGACTGACAAGGGCTTAATTTACAAAATATGCAAACAGCTCATAAAACTCAATAACAACAACAACAAAAAACCCATTCAAAAAATGGGCAGAAGACCTAAACAGACATTTCTCCAAAGAAGACATACAGATGGCAATAGGCACATGAAAAGATGTTCAACATTGCTAATTGTTAGAGAAACGCAAATCAAAACCACCATGAGGTACCACCTCACACCAGTCAGAATGAACATCATTAAAAAGTCTACAAATAACAAATGCTGGAAAGGGTGTGGAGAAAAGGGAACCCTCTTACACTGTTGGTGGGAATGTCAGTTGGTGCAGCCACTATGGAATATAGTATGGAGGTTCCTTAAAAAACTAAAAATAGAGTTACCATATGATCCAGCAATCCCACTCCTGGACATATATTTGGAAAAGATGAAAACTCTAATTCGAAAAGATACTTGCATCCCAATGTTCATAGTAGCACTATTTACAATAGCTAAGACATGGAAACAACCTAAATGTCCATCAACAGATGAATGGATAATGACGATGTGGTATATATACACAATGGAATATTACTCAGCCATAAAAAAGAAGGAAATAATGCCATTTGCTGCAACATGGATGGACCTAGAGATTATCATACTAAATGAAGTAAGGCAGAAAGAGAAAGACAAATACCATATGATATCACTTATATGTGGAATCTAAAATATGACAAAAATGAAATTATTTATGAAACAGCAACAGACTCACAGACACAGACCTGTTCATGGAGTGGGCCTTTTATTCCCCTTAATTTCCACCCAATCTTAAGAAGAGACTTGTGGTTGCCAAGGGGAAGAGGCAGTGGGGGAAGGGTGGATTGCGAGTTTGGGATTAGCAGATGCAACCTATTATCTATAGAATGGATAAACAACAAGGGCCTACTCTGTAGCACAGGGAACTATATTCAATATCTTGTGATAAACCATAATGGAAAAGAATATGAAAAGGAATATATATATATACATATATATGTATATATATATATATATATATATATATATATATATATATATATACATATATACATATATATGTATAACAGAATCACTTTGCTATAGAACAGAAATTAACACAACATTGTAAATCAACTGTACTTCAATAAAAAAACACATTTAAAAAAAGATATAGCAGGATTAAAGAGGTAGACATAGAGAATGGTCTTGAGGACATGGGGTGTGAGGGGGAAGCTGGCTCAAGAGGGAGGGGATATGGGGATATATGTGTGCATATGGCTGACTCACTTTGTTGTACAGCAGAAACTAACACAGTATTGTGAAGCAATTATACTCCAATAAAGATCTATAAAAAAAAAAAAAACCTAAGAATGAATCCAGAAAAAAAAGAGATGTAAAAACAAAACACAGAACGTACAACAAAAATAACTTGTGATGATGACATTTAATTTTTAAAGAATTTTATTTAACTTTCAAACACAAGAAAAATTCTCCCATAAAATAATTTGGCTTTTAATAAAAGTTTGATATTTCAGACAGAAGTCTAAGAAAGAAACTTTTCTATCTGACAGAAAACTAATTTTATCCCCTATGCATTTTTGGCAAGAAGCCAATACCTCATTATTTATGGTCATTATGTGATAGCACTTTATTGCATAGTATAAGAATATGAGCCTCGATTGCCTGGTGAACATGTACAGTGTTTCACATCCAGAACCACAGTCCATGGGGTGTATTGTGGATGTCAGGGGTAAAGTATATAAGGCTGACTCAGCTAGGTGTAAGCACTGTGTCTCAGTAGAGAATGTGTCTCTCTGTAAAATATGGGGAATTTGAAGAACATTAAGTTTACATTTTTAAAAACGCTAAGGGAGACTTAGAGTCTGTCATACAGAGTGAACTAAGTCAGAAGAAAGAGAAAAACAAATACCGTATGCTAACACATATATATGGAATCTAAAGAAAAAAAAAATGGTTCTGAAGAACCTAGGGGCAAGACAGGAATAAAGATGCAGATGTAGAGAATGGACTTGAGGACACAGGGAGGGGGAAGGGTAAGCTGGGAGAGAGTGGCATGTACATATACACACTACCAAATGTAAAACCGATAGCTAGTCAGAAGCAGCTGCATAGCACAGGGAGATTAGCTCCCTGCTTTGTAACCACCCAGAGGGGTGGGGTAGGGAGGGTGCGAGGGAGGGAGACGCAAGAGGGAGGAGATATGGGCATATATGTATATGTATAGCTGATGCACTTTGTTATACAGCAGAAACTAACACACCACTGTAAAGCAATTATACTCCAATAAAGATGTAAAAAAAAAAAAAAACAAAACGCTAAGGGAAATAAAATAATAAGAGCATAAATAAACAAATAACATTTAAAAAGCAGAGTGGTCATTCGTATATTCTTAGATTTACTAATACCTTCATGAATTTTTTCAAGAAGGTTATGCTTCAAGAAAGATGTTCATTCTGTCTTTGTCTGAAATTGCCTCTCTGTTGTCTTCTGGCTGAGTATGGGATTCTTTACTTCTAAATTGAACATGTGGAATGATAGCCTGCTGGCATTAAATGTTATGAAAGAGAAGTATTAAACTACAAGTATTTTGAAAACAGGTAGACTTTTCCTGTGGCAGCACTATTGATCTAGATGCAAGAGACAGAATAATTACCTTGACTTAAAAAAAAAAAGTTTGTCTTTTGTTGAATGAAACAATTGAGCTAAATGATCACTATGGGACGTTCCAATTATCAAATTTTATATCTTATGACCATGTTTGATTCTTTGAAATTATGAAAGAATGTCAAACTGTAGCATCAGAAATGCCTATTGATGCTCAAATAGGGGTCAATATGTTTCAGTGTATGAGGATTTTGAAAAATTCTTATCAATACATAGGAAACTTTAGTTTTTAGTAACATATAGATTAGACTAAAACAGATAAAGCAAAATAAAACCAAAATACACTTCTGTTTCCTCAACTCTGTACATACTGGATCAGCACTTATCATCAGACTGGCAAGATAAACCCACATTCCGCCACCTACCAGTAAGACTATTTAATTTCTCTGAATCTCTGTCTCTTCCTCTATGATGTAGAGATAACAAAACTTGCTTCTAATTAATGTATATTTGAGTGAATATGAAGAAGCATCTAGTAGATATCAGGAATGTCAGTGGTACTTAATAAACTACATTTACAAATTCTGTAAAGAGGTAAGGCAGGAATTATCATCAATATCTAATAGATAAGAAAGTGGAGACCATGAGTGGTTTTGAAATTTTTTCAAAAGAAATATTAAGATGATATAAAACCCCAACAATAATTGGAACACAGGCTTCTTATCTCCGAGGTCTTTGATGCCTTATTTTTTCATGATGTGTGGGAGGTTATTGTTGGATATACAGTCGTATTTTTAACCTTTATTTGTTCAAATGTGTCAGGATGTCAGGAGATGGATTTTGACTATCAAAGTGAAGTGAAAGTTCAATACTTTTATTATTATAATTGCACTTTATTCTGGATAGTGCAAAACATACTTGTAAAAATAGAATAATTACAAATTTGTTTGAACTCATAAAGAGCAAGGTCAAAGCAGACCGTTAAGTATTTTCAGTCAAATATTAAAAATATAGCAAAACCTATGACAAAAAGGAGAACTATTTAAAGCAACAAATAATGCACAATTTTTTCATGAGTACTGTTTCTAGGTAGGAAACTAAAGTGGATGGCATATATTTCAGACACAATACAAAGTAAGTATAAATGGAAATACTTTAAAACTTAAAGATTTCAAAAACAAAAAAGGAACTTAGGTTCCATCTAAAAAATAAATAATACATATAACAAAAAGAGAGTGAAAACTGCTCAAAAGTGGCTCAAGGTACTTTGTCTAATAGTAAAAGACTTTATTTTTAAATATATAAAAGTATACATTTTTTTTGCTTTTGGTTCTGGGATTTTTTTTTTTTAACATCTTTATTGGAGTATAACTGCTTTACAATGGTATGTTAGTTTCTGCTTTATAACAAAGTGAATCAGCTATACATATACATATATGCCCATATCTCCTCCCTCTTGCATCTCCCTCCCTCCCTCCCTACCCCACCCCTCTAGGTGGTCACAAAGCACGGAGCTGATCTCCCTGTGCTGTGCCTATCAGCTGTTATACATGGAGCCAGGGGTGAGAGAAAAATAATATTTTTGCAGGTTGACTCATATAAAAATGCAGCTATTACTTATCTTAGAAAAATTTTAGAAAATTGAAGCCACATGTTTCCTGGGAAATACAGAACAGCTGAGTAATAATGACATGCAAGTATGTTAACGCTAATGGAAGCTAGCTGAGCCTCCACATAGTCTATTGGTTAAGAATTGAACTCTGATACTAGACTGCTTTGGTTCAAATCCTGGCTCTGCTATTTACTAATTGTGGAAACTTTGGCAAAAGAATACAAATTGTAAGCCTCACTTTCCTTATGTGTATAAAGGAGAGAATAATAATGTTTACCTTATAAATGAGATAATGCATGTAATTGCTTTAACAGAGTGGCACATCGTAAAAGCTCAACAGATGCTAACATGGCAAAGAACATGCTACGTACTTTACCTCAGGTAAAGAAGAGATCCAGGTACCTGTTACTATCATTTCTCCTATATCATCAGTGAGGAAACTGGACCAGAGAGAGGTTAAGAACCTGTCCAAGGTCACAAAAATAGCACTTGGATAGGCTGAGATTCTCACTCAGAGTTCTCTAGATGGTTTTAATCACAATGCTGTACACAAAAGCTACAGACTCACATGCCTGCAAGGACCAGTCAGGTAAGACAAATACACACAAAAGTGAGGCAAAAGTCAGTAGAGAGTGGTGTCTTTAATTCACTTTTTACATTTGTTGACATTGTGCTGGTCCAATAAAACAATTACTTAATGTCAAATTCCATCTGCAGCCCATTTGCAGCCCCTGCAAGTTGATATCTGAAGATGAATTTGCGCAGCGGCTGGCACACTAATGGGATGGTGGGTTCCTGTTTGTGTTTGTGTGTACTCTAGTCCGCTTCTGTGCCATCTCCCCAACTTATAAGTCCTCCATTTAATGGCCTCCAAGGACCTGTCTTGCCCACATGTTTGGAGAATAGTCTGATAAAGAAATCTTAATGCTGAGTGAGTGATACGTTGTGCTCGCTGAGCACTCACTGTCTCCCCTTTCCCTGTTGGATGGAGTCCTTTATTATCCTCGATTTATTGAATAACCCAGGCAGGCATATTCTAGTCTTCAAAAGTGGAATGGGTGAGAGTTTGAAAAATAAATTAACAAGTAGTAGAATTACTCAATTTTCTTTTGACCAAGGGTTTTTTCCCAGTATTTCGGAAAACATGTCAACTTCTAGTAGGATTTTGGAAAACAAAAAACAAACAAACAAAAAACAGCAGACTGGGAATCAAAGTTCTAGATTCCAGACTTTGCTCTTCTCTTCAAGTCACTTTGTGAAATAGGACACATTTCTTAACATTTTTGGTCTATTTCTTTGGCTATAGTTACAATGGTGTGGATGGGAGTGTCTCCAAATTTTCTTCAATTCTAAAATTCCCATGTGTCTAATGATTTTACCTTAGTCCTTCTTCCTCCATTAAAATTTATTCCATGATTCCAAGTAGCCTTTTGGGTACCTTTGTATAAATAAAGTTGTGGCAGTTAAACATTTAGAGGAAATAATTTGCATGGTGACATTTTGTCAAGCTCTATTGGATCTTGGACTACATCTGTCCTGAGTGTTATATTCATTGTATTTGTGCTGATTTATTTCGAATATTCTAGTTAAGTAGTATAATGTGTACATATACTGAAAAATTAACCAAAACTGTATTAACAATGTTGTCTGGCTATTTACCCTGTGATTGACAGAATTAGTGATGTTTAAAGACAGGTGATGTGATCTGTTAGGAGTTAAAACAACAGACCTATTGTCCTTGAGTGAATATTGTATAAATATCTGCAAACTCAACAGTCCTTACTTTGTTCCGTTTGTTCAGCCCTTGAGGTCAGGAACTTACTGGCGGTGTATAACTCCCCTGCTGGGAAGACCCAGATGTCCCATCCAACTACAAATCTTGCTTATCTTACTTAAGAACAAGGCAGTGCCCACTTTTGAACCAGCCTTCTTACAAGGTGCTAGTTGATGTGTCAGAGAGCAACAAAGACAGCTTTTCTGAACTACGAACATGCTGTAGGTCTGGGCCTACTTACTAATAAGAGTCTTTATATTGGTGTTATCACCAATATACAGCGTGGATATTTTGCATGAGATTTGCTTTCATTGCCAAACATTATCTGGTAGCAGTGATGTGAGCATGGGTGTATTGCTATGAATTATCTTTGTCTGTGAAGGCTACTGATATTTACCAAAGGTTCTGACAATCAAATTGGGTTAGGTCAGTTTAAGACAGTGACAAAGTCAAATAAATTACCTGGAGAATTTAGAGTTTCATATGATCACTTGAGATTAGAAGCAAGGGAAATAGAGGCTAGATATTTCCTTGGTTGGATAAATAAGATAAACTGTTATCAGTGGTATCAGTAATTTAAAAAAGACAAAGAAAAAGAGTTAAGGAATGTGCATGAATAGCCTTCTCTTCCTGATCTCTATCAGAGTAGCGGGTGAGACTGAATTAAGTTGTTAAAACAGATTTGACTAGGCTGAAATAGAAAGATTTGAGGTTTGTGACCTTTTATGCTATTCTTGATTGATGTAGATGGTATTGCGTTTGTAAGGTTAAGTTCTCAATCTGTTCATTCATTTAAAAACACCTGTTTACAGCAACTTTTCTAGGGTTTAGGGATACAGCAGAGAATGAAACAGGCAAAAAGTCCTGCCCTCATGAGCTTTATATTCTAATGTAGCAGTAAAGGCAGAAAATAGATACATGGTGTATTAGATGTTTGATAAGTGCTACAGAGGAAATTAAAGCAAAGATGGTAGTGAAACTGTGCACCTCAGATTGGGACTTGAACCCACGCGGCCGGGGCTCGAACCTGGCCAAAACCCATGGTCTTCCAACTGAGATCACACACCTGGTTTCAGGACTTAATGAAGCTCAGGTTCTTGATGTCTCATCACAGAAAGAATTCAGTGAGAGACAAAGTGATGGGTAAGAAGTGGGTTTATTTAGAGAGAAGCACACTCCACAGAGTGTGGGCCATCTCAGAAGGTGAGAAAGGCACCAGTGTATGGGGTTGTCAGTTTTTATAGGAGTGGGTAATTTCATAGGCTAACTCCGGCTATTTCAGGAAGGGGTGGGGATTTCCAGGAATTGGGCCACCGCCCACTTTTTGATCCTTATGGTCAGCCTTGGAACTGTCATGGTGCCTGTGGGTGTGTCATTTAGCTTGCTGATGTGTTACAGTGAGGGTCTACTGAGGCTCAAGGTCTAGTGGAAGTCCACCATCTTGGACCCATTTGGTTCTAATCAGTTTATGTCATGTCCTCGGGCTACATCATTCTTTCAAAGGTTGTGCCCTTCCCGCTTCCCTCCTGTTTCAGTAGGAAGCATTAGAAAGGAGTAGACCCATGAAGTTTTTTTTTTTTTTTTAAAGATTTGATGAAAGTTCATAATAATGCAGTTGACAAGAAAATTAGTTATTTCTGAGATATACATTTTAAAGTAATAACTAGGATTATTACTTATAACATTATACCAGAACATATAGGATTTTTAGAAATTTCATGTAATGTCTGAAACATTTATATTAACATATTTCCATACATATTTCCATACAAATACAAATCCCATGAAGTTTTAAATAGAACAGTCAGGTTAGACCAGTTGGCTACACTGACCTTGTGCAAAGATCTCCAAGGAGGTGAGAGAGCAAGCCTTGTGAATGCAAGAGCCTCAGAGGAAATGAATGATCAACGTGAAGTGAAGTCACTGAGGAGGAATGTTCAGTGACAAGAAATGCAGCGTAGGTGGAGATCAGAAAACGAGGGGAAGGGTAGTAGGAGATTAAGTTGGACTGGGGGACCGAATTGGGGACTTGCAGACTCTTAACGACTTTGGGTTTTATTTTGTATGAAAATGGAACCCAGTAGAGTACTTTGAACAGAAGAGTGAGGTACCTCAACTCATACTTAACAAGATCCTTCTGGTTGTTGGATTGAGAATAGATGGAAGGCGGAGGGCAGAAGCAGGAGTATCAGTTTAGGTGGTTCTAATAATTCACAGGGGAAATAATGGCAGCTCAGCCCAAGGGAGAAGCAATGTAGGGTGTGATGAGTAGCTGGACTCTGGATATATTGAGAAGGTGGAGTTGTCAGGATTGATTGACAGATGCGTGAGAAAGAAGGAAGATTGCCTGAGCATCTGTAAGGTTGGACTCACAGTCAACACAAATAGGGACCTTAAGAGAAGCAAATTTGGGGGGAAGATCAAGAGCTTAGTGTCAACATACTAAGTTTAATATGACTATTAGACATATAATTGGATGTTCCAAGTAGACAATTGAGTCTACATGTCTGGAAATCAGGAGAGAGGTCTGGGCTGAAAAGACATATTTTGATTATCAGCACTTAGAGGACATTTAAGAACTCGTAAAACTACATGTGATCACCTTAATTGTGAATGTAAATAGGAAAAGGAAGAGACTCCAAAACTGAGCCTTGGAGCGCCCAAAGTAAGGGATCAGGAGAAATAAGGAGGAAAACCAGGAAAGTGTGGAGTGAGGGGTATGTTTCCAGGAAGAAGGAGTTATAAATTCCACAACGGTATCACACATCATTTCTTTCTTCTTTTACCTTTTAAAGTTAGGATGCTGAATTAAAAGCATCCTTTGGGGACTGACGTTATGACATGGAAATTTTTGAATATTTGTAAGACAGGATTCCTTGGTATACAAACTGGATGGGGGAGAGGAGCTCTAGATTTATAAAAATGTATTGCATTTGTGGGAGCCATGAAACATGACCACCTGAACAACTAAAATATCGGTCTTTTTAGATCCGTTTAGTTTTTTCTGTCTCTTTATGGAAAGCAGGTTTCTGTAATATTTCTGTGAGGTGAGCTGTATGCTTCACTATGCCCTCAGTCAGAGAGCTCCGGAAATTACAGTTTTCTGCGCACCTGGGATGTGGAGTTGACAGGCTGACAACTATTGAGAAGTGACAAGAAGCCCTGCAATATTAAATGTTTCTTCACACGCACTTCCTAAGGGCTGAACATATGTTCCTCTATTAATGAAAATGCATTTGTTTCAACCTTTGATGTAGCCATTTCCAAAATGTTCATCAGTAAGGACTGTAAAGAAAGAATTTCAACATTTTGCTAAAAAATGGGATATAAACAAGGAAAGTACATGAGAGAATATTTTATTTTATTTTTTGCTAATTTATTATGAAAATGTTCAAGTATACAAAAAAGTCGAAGGAATTTTACAGTGGAAACTTTTATGTCCACTTCCTAGATTTTACCAATAAATTTTTACTATAATTATCATATATCTATACATTCTTCTATCCATTCATCAATCCATCTTTTTTTTTTTTTTTTGATGCATTTCAAGGTAAGTTGCCAATGTTAGTTTCCTCCTGAATACTTCAGCACGTATATCACTAAGTACAGTTGGGTATTTGTTTTTGTATTTATGTTTGTAGATAAAATCATCTTAGAACGCGAATATGCATTGTTTAAGAAGAGCAGATGAATAACTGGGCTGATATTTACAGACCACCTAATGTGCACCAGGTATTTGACTTATGTCATTTTGCTTAAACGTCTTACTCCGAGAGGTACTATCTCCATTTTACAAATGAGCTATGTGCTCTCTAGTATGCTTTGCTGTTTCCCAGAGCTTCCTTCTACCCTGTAGGCAGTGGGGGCAATCAGGGCTACCTAGGGTAAGCTTCCATACCTAGCTAGCCTTTCCTTTGCCTTCTTCTTCTTGCTTTTCCAGTTACTTGATTTTCTTGAGCCTTGTTCGAGACTAGGTGACAGCTAGTCAATCTGTTAAATTATCATGATAACGTCCTATGAATGACAATGTCCTATGAATGTCCTACTATATGCTTCCTGTGATAGATAATACATTTACTCTGTAGCAAGTCCTCTGGAGACAGAGGATCTTTATCTGAAGGAGAAACTCAATGGTGAGAATTTTAGGTGCTCCTTTAGATAGGTTGAAAATATATTTCAAGAGGTAGGCATTTGCACATTTCCAATATGCATGTTTACTGAACTTATAACAGTTTCTAGAGTGTCGCTCATAGTTTCTAGACATATTATTTTTCCATATCCATCACTAGAAATTCAGATATTGCAAACCTGGTTCAAGACAGTACCTGAGAGTTCCAGAACCTTCAGACCTACTCAGGATGCCCCGTTAAGGCATATTTAGTATCCACATGAACAATATATCCGGGATTCTGTTCTCTTTATTCCTTGGCCTCCTTACTTTCAGTAAATTATTTTTCCACATGCTGCCTCCCTCAACTGTGGTCGCATCCTTCCTTGTTCATCACAATAAATTCATGAGTTCTAGACCTTGATTTTAAGAATCCCGCTCATTGACTATCACCTTCTATCCATTTTGCTCTATCTAATTTCCACATTCTCAAAGACCTTCAACTTATTGCTCCTAAAACCTTTACTTTCCTGACCATTTGTTACACCTGTGGTCCACCCCTTTTTCCTCATCCACTGCAGGGTACATGGTCCATACTTCCAATTACCCCTTTACCTTCTCTCGTGTACTTGTCTGGAAGAAGCTCAATCCTGGTAAAAATGCAGCTATCTACTTCCTTCCTACTACTTTATCTCTGGCATCCAGAAAATATTTGGGCAATGTCTAGAAGCTCTGTAAATATCTGATGTTTGAAGAATGATGGATGGTTGATGGGTGGAATTATGCAGTTATGTAAGATATACCTTGATATACCTTGAATCTTTCATTTCCTCCAGGATGTTCAGAATTACTTGGGATGATATGGGAGAGACCAGATAACACCAGTTGGTACCCCCTTGGTCTGATGTTTTCTGTGCACCTTCCAACTGAAGCTCCACTCTATAAGGGTTCCTGCCAATGGCAGAAGCACAACATACTGGAAACTTCGAGAGGACCCCCCTCCCTTGGCAGTTGCTCAGTGGCCCAGGGGGATCCTCTCAGCAGTTCATCTCACTTTTATGGGCAGCAGCTTCCTGGAAAATCTTGGGCTAATAATGTAGACAGTTCCAAGAAATTCCTGGTAAAAACATATGGTGATTCTGGTGTCCATCCAGGAGTACTCCCCTCCTCACAAAGCTTGTGGCTACATTAAAGCAGCACAGTCCATTGTTCCTTGAGGGCAGCTCTGGCTTTTTCAAAGGTAATTTTTAAAAAAAATTTCTTGCCTCTCAAAAAAATTCTTTAAGATTCCCAAAGTGCTACAGGGAAAGGAATGAGCGTAACAGCACAACGCACAGCCACATTCCAATCTGTCTCTTCTTTTCAGTTTTGGTGGAGGGTGACCTCTCATGCTCTTCGAGGGAGTTCTTTGCAGATCATAATATGTGGAGTCCACCACTCCTTTCTGGAACTCTCTAAACTCAGGTATCAAGAGAAGTTCCCACCGTTTTTCCCCATAAGACTCAGGACCTTGAGGTTCAGCAATAGTCTTGGATTTATCATTTCTCTTCCTCCAATCTGTCACCCCTTAAAGTCAGAAATACAACTAGAACTGTATTTGCTGGCTCTACGTTAAAAGTCTGTGTACAATACATTCAAAATTGTCTAACACAGGTAAAAAGTTTGAGCATCCCTTTCTTCCTTTAGACTAGTTATCCAAATTTGCTTAATTAAAGAATCACCTAGGGTACTCGTTAAAAATCTAAACACACAAGTAGTTCAGGCTCATCCCCTGGAGGTTAGGATACTAGGTTATTTGGGGGAAGGGAGAAAGGGCTGGGAGTCAGCTGTTTTAATGATCACAGATGATTCAAATAATCAGGCACGTCTGAGACGTTCAGATCAGAAAATAGGAATGCTGTTATTTTGATCATTCATTTATTTTCTCATTCACCCCTTCTGTCTGGAGAATGGAAAAGGTGTCCCTTCTTTCCTCCTCTGTTTTTCATCTTGGTTACTGAATGGGATGAAAATATGTAAAAAGTGAATGACTGGAGTAAAAAAATGAGAGTCAAACAGTTAAAATATTTCAGAAGCTCTGTTTCAACCCTAGATAAATGTGAACTCATTTCTGCCTCAGTACTTTGAGCTGTTATAACAAAAGTACCATAGACTGGGTGGCTTATAAATAACATTTATTTCTCACAGTTTTGGAGGCTGGGAAGTTCAGATCTGGCAGATTCCGTGTCTGGTGAGAACCTGCTTCCTCGTTCATAGAAGGCCCTTTCTTTGCTGTATCTTCACGTGGCGGAAGGAGCAAGGGAGCTGTCCAAGGGTTTTTTATTTTATTTTATTTATAAGGGCACTAATCCCACTCATGAGAGCTCCATTCTCCTGACTTAATCACCTTCACAGCCCCTAACTTGTAATATCATCACATTGGGCCTTAGGATGTCAAAATATGAATCTGGGGGGACACAAACATTCAGTCTATAGCACTCATTTTTTATTCATTAGACATATTAACACTTGCATAAATGATTCCAAGCATGGTGAATGAAAAAAATTAAAGTGCAGTCATCATAGAATAGGATCAATGCTTTCCAAATTATACAAACAGCTCATACAACTCAATGACAAAGAAACAGCAACCCAATCTGCCCAAAAATGGGGAGGAGACCTAAATAGACATTTCTCCAAAGAAGACATACAGATGGCCAACAAGTGCATGAAAAGATGCTCAACATCACTAATTATCAGAGAAATTCAACTCAAAACTACAATGAGGTACCACCTCACATTGGTCAGAATAGCTATCATTTAAAAACTCTGCAAATAACAAATGCTGGAGAGGGCGTGGGGAAAAGGGAACCCTCTTGCACTGTTGGTGGGAATGTCAATTGGTGCAGCCACTATGGAGAACAGTAAGGAGGTTCCTCATAAAACTAAAAATAGAGCTGCCATATGATCCAGCAATCCCAATCAAGGCATATATCTGGACAAAACTATAATTCAAAAAGATACATACACCCCAATGTCCATAGCAGCACTATTCACAATAGCCAAGACATGGAAACAACCTAAATGTCCATCAACAGATGGAATACGACTTAGCCACAAAAAAGAATGAAATAATGCCATTTGCAACAACATGGATGGACCTGGAGATGATCATACTAAGTGAAGTAAGTCAGAAAGAGAAAGACAAATAGCATATGATATCACTTATATGTGGAATCTAAAATATGGCACAAATGAACCTATCTAAAAAACAGAAACAGACTCACAGACATAGAGAACAGACTTGTGGTTGCCAAGGGGGAGGAGAAGTTGGGGAGGGATGGATTGAGTGTTTGGGATTAGCAGATGCAAACTAATATATAGAATGGCTAAGCAACAAGACCCTACTGTATAGCACAGGGAACTATATTCAATACCTTGTGATAAGCCATAATGGAAAAGAATAATGAAAAAGAATGTATATACATGTTGAACCGAATCAGTCTGCTGTACAGTAGAAATTAATACAACATTGTAAATCAACCACACTTCAACAAAATAAATTTTAAAAAAGAATAGTATCGGGCTTCCCTGGTGGCGCAGTGGTTCAGAATCTGCCTGCCAATGCAGGGGACACGGGTTCGAGCCCTGGTCTGGGAAGATCCCACATGCCGCGGAGCAACTAGGCCCGTGAGCCACAATTACTGAGCCTGCGCGTCTGGAGCCTGTGCTCTGTAACAAGAGAGGCCACGATAGTGAGAGGCCCACGCACCACGATGAAGAGGGGCCCCCACTTGCCGCAACTAGAGAAAGCCCTCGCACAGAAATGAAGACCCAACACAGCCATAAATAATAAAATTAAAAATAAATAAATTAAAATTAAAAAAATAAAAAAATAAAAAAGAATAGTATCAACGTTTGACAGTACACACAGTGTTTCAGGAGTATGAGAGATAACGCTTAACTTGATGTGGGAAAGAATGGGAAGCCTCCATAACATCTCCTTTCTACTAGTCCGAGTGCTAACTGAACATTTAGACAGAATCCAAAATGAGACTCTGACTTAAACGTTGTGCTTTGCTCAACAGAGTTTCTGGAGAGGAATAGATTTTAGATTGTATCAAAGCAGGAAAATGTGCAAACAATTTGGAGATGGTGAGGTTAATGCAAGCCTTGGAAACAACCTGCTCTTCCTTTGGACTGGAGTGCTAATGAGTGGTGAAAAAAGCGACGGCCAAGCACAGTGGGGAATCAGCAGGGGGCCGGGCAAAACCCAAACCTTGCTGACTCCAATATCTTTTCATTTTCTTCTATTACTGCTTCCTAATAAATAATGGATAGTCCATTATTGGGGCAGTCATTCTCCAGGTTGCGATTGTTCTGTGTGAGTGGGTTTGGTTTTGTTGTATATGGTTTATAATGTGTGATAAGGATGTAAGTAATATATACACACATATATTCAATAAATATTTATAGAATATTTGTGGGTACATGTATATACATATACATATCATAGATAGCAAAATAGTAATTACCTGTGTATACTATTCATTCAAAGAGCTTTCTACATATATTACTTCACTTATTTAACCTTTTAAGACCCTTCTGAGGTAGGGATTATAATTATGTTCATTTTCAGAGGTGGAGACCAAGGTTTAGAGAGGCCAATGGTCTTTCCAAAGGTGGCACAATCTGGTAAGTGGTTGAGCCAGGATTCAAATTCTCTTGTTCTGAGCTTAATTCCTCGGTAATTAGTCACTCATCTTCTATTGTCTAATATTGTCTCAGGGTCAGTTACAAAGAGACTCTACAGGAATAAAGTTTCCTACTACTCCTTATATTTTTGAGTCTGTTCTTTTTACATGAAACCCTTCAGGTATCCGATGCCTTCAGTCTATCTTATTCTTTTCTCATTTTTACAAGAAAGGATGTGAATATATTTATACTGGAAGGAGAGGGTAAAATATTGAGGCTGAACATTTTCTCCTGTAGTGTTTTCATTTTAATTAGAGACAACATCTTAGCCAAAAGGAGTGTACGTGTGTGTGTGTATGTGTGTCTGTGAGTGTTTAGAGGTGATGGAGGGACCCACAGAAACTTCCAAATACATTTTTATCTACTTATTTTATTTTTAGGATCAGCTCCGAGATGCTGTGTTAGTTTCACCATTGAAACCACTGTTGAAAGATAAGGATAGGAAGAGGTTCTAAGCCTGATAGAAATAAGGAAAGTTTCTTAAAAATAATGAAGTCTGTTTTATACAAGGCAGCAAAGAAACCAGTAACAACACGGTAAAATTCTCCACTTCACAACATTTTGGAGGTGTCAGTGTTTTTAGACCACAATTTAAGGGCGTGTGTGATTAACACAGATTATCTTTGCTTTTCTTTGTGAAGGGAGTTACATAAACTTGTGCTAGTATCAGCTTTCTGCATGTTAACAAGTAAATTGAAAGATTAAATTAAACAAACTACTTTAGAGTCTTTTCTTAGCCCTTACTCATATTTACATATGTTAGTGTTTACGGATTAAAAGATTAGACTCAAGTTAGTTTAAATCAAGAAAATTGCTCACGTATTCATTTAATTTTAAATCCTTAACTACCTCCCTAGTTTTAAGGCAGTGATGTAAAGAATAAGGCATAGAATAAATAAAATGAGGACTAGAAGAAGAGTTAAAGAAAAAAGGAGATGATTTAAAGAATAGAGAAATTCCTTGAAACACATGTTTTTTTTCAAAAAGATATGTGTGTGTGTGTGTATATACGTATATATATATCTTTGATGTCTGTTAGATCTGATTTCCCTAAACAATTATTTTTTAACAAATATTTAATTGTATCACATTTGCATTTCCATTACCAACTAAAATAGCTCATTGGGTTGAATTACTTTAATCTTTTTTTTTTTTTTTTTTTTTTTTTTTTATTTTTTTTTTAAATGATTTGCTTATTTATTTATTTATTTATTTATTTATTTATTTATTTATTTATTTTATGGCTGTGTTGGGTCTTCGTTTCTGTGCAAGGGCTTTCTCTAGTTGTGGCAAGTGGGGGCCACTCTTCATCGCGGTGCGCGGGCCTCTCACTATCGCCGCCTCTCTTGTAACGGAGCACGGCTCCAGACGCGCAGGCTCAGTAATTGTGGCTCACGGGCCCAGCTGCTCCGCGGCATGTGGGATCTTCCCAGACCAGGGCTCGAACCCATGTCCCCTGCATTGGCAGGCAGATTCTCAACCACTGCGCCACCAGGGAAGCCCTACTTTAATCTTAATATTACCTGGCTGACCTCTCAGTGAAAATGACACACATGCAATAACATTGAGCACACATTCTGGCATTTGTGAGTTCTGGGCACTTCTACCTTTTTAAGTGCCTGCCTCCAAAAAATACTGAAAATCATATTTTATGACTATCATTATAAAGACAAATGTATTAAAATTATATATGAAAATATTTTAATTGACTTTTTTCCTCCTGGAAAAAGGTGGGCCTCTCTATACAAGATGATACAAATAAATACCACCAGGACATTGCATGAATTTTCTGGGTCCCTTCTGTAATTCAAAATAATAGTAATAAAAATTAAAATATTTTACTACTACACTGTTATGAAGTCAATTATGTTAAAAATGTATATTAAAACATTTTCATTGATCTAAAAGTTCTTTTGTTTTCTTCTAATTTTTAAGGAAATTGAGATTTTGGGGGGATCCCTAAGAGAGTATTATGGGCCCTTGGCTCTTGATTCTGGGCCTAATGGGTAAGTTGGTCCTGGACATCCTATCGCAGCCAATATTATTTCTTCTGGGCCTCAAACATGCAATGTTTTTTCACTGATCTCTGTGTGTGTGTGTGTGTGTGTGTGTGTGTGTGTGCCTTTAAAGCCTTGCAGCCTCCTCAGGGGTTGCAAATTCCTACCCAGCCATGGAGACGCA
Organism: Balaenoptera musculus; assembly: GCF_009873245.2. NCBI lineage: Eukaryota > Metazoa > Chordata > Mammalia > Artiodactyla > Balaenopteridae > Balaenoptera > Balaenoptera musculus. The sequence continues at coordinate 78,410,705 of NC_045798.1, forward strand.
CCTCAAATTTTATCTCTTCGGTAAAGTTTTTCCTGAATCCCCAGGTAGAATTAGTCATACCAAGAAGTTCCCTTGGTACTTTCTATATAACTTTACAGAATTGAAGAGAAACCTAGCAACCACCGTTGTAAATATCTTGTACTATCACTTACCATATTTGTTTATGGATGAACTTTAAATTTTGGAATAATTTTTGATTTACTGCAAAATTGCAAAGATACAGAGAGTTCCCACATATGCCTCACTGTTTCATCTATCCCTGACATCGTTATCTTGCATTCTTGTGGTGCCCTTGTCAAATCTAAGAAACCAACCTTAGTACTTTACTATTAACTAAATTTCAGATTTTATTCTTATTTCATCAGGTGTATGATCAGGCCATTCAAGATGGCTGTTCTGGGCTTCCCTGGTGGCACAGTGGTTGAGAATCTGCCTGCCAATGCAGGGGACACGGGTTCGAGCCCTGGTCTGGGAAGATCCCACGTGCCGCGGAGCAACTAGGCCCGTGAGCCACAACTACTGAGCCTGCGCGTCTGGAGCCTGTGCTCCGCAACAAGAGAGGCCGCGATGGTGAGAGGCCCGCGCACCACAATGAAGAGTGGCCCCCACTTGCCGCAACTAGAGAAAGCCCTCGCACAGAAACGAAGACCCAACACAGCCATAAATGAATAAATAAATAAATAAAAATTAAAAAAAAAAAAGAAGGGCTTCCCTGGTGGCGCAGTGGTTGAGAATCTGCCTGCTAATGCAGGGGACACGGGTTCGAGCCCTGGTCTGGGAAGATCCCACGTGCCGCGGAGCAACTAGGCCCGTGAGCCACAACTACTGAGCCTGCGCGTCTGGAGCCTGTGCTCCGCAACAAGAGAGGCCGCGATGGTGAGAGGCCCGCGCACCACAATGAAGAGTGGCCCCCGCTTGCCGCAACTAGAGAAAGCCCTCGCACAGAAACGAAGACCCAACACAGCCAAAAATAAATGAATAAATTAAAAAAAAAAAAAAAAGATGGCTGTTCTCTTGCTCTCCCTACTATCTCCTGCTCCACCAGCTCCTGTTTCAATCACATGACTATCCAATCCTCTGAATTATAGGGCTTAATCAGTAACTGCCTGCGTGATTGCCCTCTGCCCCAGCCGCTGGTTTCCCTGGTAACTGGTGAGCCAACCTGATGTCAATCCCCCTTATAAATGGTAGCCTCCTTCTTCCCCCAGTAACGAAGATTGCTACCTTGCCCTGCCGCGTTTTCTGTACCGGGTGGTTTGCTGCTCCAGGACTTTTGTTTCGGATGAGTAAGATCCTCTATCCAATAAACTGATGTCACTGTCCCTGTCTCTAGATTCTTTCTTAGGTAGTGAGGCTGGGCAATTACAGGACTTTTAGGCCTGTGGGGTGCAGCCCAACATCAAGTTTTCCAATAACGTTTTTTTTTTCTTTCCTTTTCTTTTCTAGGATCCTATCCAGGGTCCCCTATTGCATTTACTTATCATGTTTCCTCAATCTCCCCTGAACTGTGGCAGTTTCTCTGGATTTTTCTTGTTTCACATGATCTTGATACTTATGAAGAGGAATGACCAGGTATTTTGTAGATTGTCCCTCAGTTTGGATTTGTTTGTTTGTTTTTTGGCTGTTGGTTTTTTTCATGATTAGACTGAGGTTATGGAATTCTGGAAAAAATACCATCAAGGTAAAGGATCCTCTCATATCATATCAGGGGTACCACATTAACTGTTAGCTGTGTATCTACATGTTTACTTCTTTATTAAGGATAGGGTCCTGGGTTAAACGGAAAGTGCTTGTATTTCCCATATTCACTTAATATATTTTTAAATAGCACGTTGATTAGTTGTCTCCCTTGCTAGATAAGGAGCCTCTTAAAACTACAGACTTGTCTTGTGCATTTGTTTCTCTATACCCTCTTCACTAAGCCCAGTACTTGGTGTAAAGAAATGCCAAATAAAGGTTTTGAAATTCATGTTAAATTAATTGTTCACTCTTTTTTGTAGCTATTTTCAAGGGCCTGCCATGTTTAATGTGTTCGCACAAAGAAAGTAGTTGGCAAGTCACAGACTCTTACTTAAGCTGATAAATGGTTATTCTTTGTGGTAAGTACAAATAAGACTCAAATTAATGCTCTTCCCTGTTTATGAACATTAGTCCAACTTGATCTTTACAGCACAGAGACTTACTGAAGCTGTACTGAAGCACTGCCTCTTAATGCTGCCCCCAGGGTCTGTACTAGGATTTCTTATTCATTAGAAGTTAATTCCTTCACTAGCAGACACTCTGAGTGCTCCTGGCTTATGCTGAACCTGGCCTAGCAATTTATGACACAGGGGAACTAATATGGTAGATAAAAAAGAAAGTGATACAAAAAGGCTCCAAATTAGAGAACTGATAGAGGTGATAAGTAGGGCTGCCAAGAAGAACAAGGCACTATCTAAAGACCTTTAACAGGACAATATGTACATAAATTATGAAACTAAATATAATGGGCTATTAAACAATCATTACAATTTTTGTTTAAAAAGAAATTTTAAGGGCTTAAGTTTTGTTCTTTGAGACATAAATAGTATTTACTGGAAGAAATGTTAACAAAGACATGCAAAAGTAGAATATCCCCAATCCCACCCACTCCTTTTTCCTATTTGTATGGGTGATGTCGAAGAGAGAAAGACAGACTGACAGTGTCAGAACAGAGGGACAGACAAAATGTGTATATGCTGGTCTTTCAACAAAATTGGGCTATTCCATACACATTATTTTGTAGGATTTCATGTTTTACGTAAGCAATCCACACATTTTTTGGATATTAAGCTTGCTTCAAATAATTGTTTTATTGAAAGTTTAGATGTTTCAAATTTTCTGTCTTATAAATAGTGTACAGCAGAGTAATGGTGAAAATCAGGTTGAGTTAAAAAAACATAGTAAGATATTTTTTAAAGTGACAAATACATTTAAACATTTTGGTCAATTCAATAGTCTACTTAGTACCACAGACTACAAATATTAAAAATCAGTGTTTGTTGTTCAATATTTTGATTTTAATGTTGACTATTTTAATATTGAAGATATTAAAAATATCTTATGGGGTACCAAAATTAACACTAGTTAAAAGACCAACAGCCAGATACATTTATTTTCAATTCATCATGTTTCATCAAATTCTTTTTGTTTCTCCTCTTGCAATTGATCTCTTAAGCTCTTTTCTCTTTATCATGTGTTTTATAGTATAGTCACTAATTTATGACTACCATAAGATTCTCTAAACAAATAACAATATAATAACAACAACAACAACAACAATAACAACCTTTTAGCATTTATGTTTACTAAATGTGAAGGACTGGGCTGAGGGTTTTACAAATAATAGCTTACGTAATCAGTACAGTACCCCTCTGGTCTAGGTATCATCTATCCCATTTTGCTGATGAGAAAATTGATAGGCTAGGCAACTTTCTAAAGGTCACAGGGATAGTTAAATGACACAGTAATTAGAACTGAGGACTTTAGATCTACAGAGCCCCAGGCTTTTCCACAAAGTTGTCTATCCTGCCTCTCCAAACTCTACTGCCTGTCTTCCCATCCTCACTGAAAATGTATTTTCTACCTATAACGTCATCTGTTAGGAAATGTACGTGGTTCAATTTAATGTGCTATAGGTGTTGAGTCTAGCTTATGGTTATTTTACCTCTTATCTCATATCTCATGCATTTCCATTCTCTCTACTCTTTTTAGAGCTATGGCATCATGGTAGAACATATGAGCATAGGCTCCAAGGACAAATTTAGATCAGGTGAGGTTCTACTATTTAATAGCAATTTAATCAATAATTTTCAGCCTCATTTTCCTAATCTGTGAAATGGAAATAATAATGTCTCTTTCACTGTTCACCTTTGTGAAGACTAAAGCAGAGGACTCACACAAAGCACCAGACACAAGCTTGACGCATACCTCTTGAGTACTTGTATTAGTTTCCTTTTGCTGGTGTAACAAATTATCACAAACTTCCTAGCTTAAAACAACACAAATTTATTAGTGTAAAGCCCTGAAGATCAGAAACACAAAGTGGGTCTCATGTGGGCTAAAATAAAGGTAACCACCGGGCTGTGTTCCTTCTGGATGTTCTGGGGACAATCCATTCCTTGCCTTTTCTAGTTTCCTTGGCTTGTAGCCCCTTCTAGCAATGGTATCACTCTGACCCTTGCTTCTATTGTAACATCTTCTCCTCTGACACACTGACACACTTCTGATTAAACTGGATTCACCCACATAAACAAAGATAATCTCCCTATGTCAAGATCCTTAATCGCTTTTGAAAAGAAATTTTTTTTTTTTTTTTGCCATGTATGGTAACATATTTACAGGTTCCAGCAATTAGTGTATGGACACCTTTCAGGGCAACTACAGGACTCCTTTCCCCTTCCTCCTAAAATACAAGTCAGATGTCATTATTTTCCATCTTAAAAATCACACACAGGGCTTCCCTGGTGGCGCAGTGGTTGAGAATCTGCCTGCCAATGCAGGGGACACGGGTTCGAGCCCTGGTCTGGGAAGATCCCACATGCTGCGGAGCAACTAGGCCCGTGAGCCACAACTGCTGAGCCTGCGCGTCTGGAGCCTGTGCTCCGCAACGGGAGAGGCCGCGACAGTGAGAGGCCCGTGCACCGCGATGAAGAGTGGCCCCCGCTTGCCACAGCTGGAGAAAGCCCTCGTGCAGAAACGAAGACCCAACACAGCCAAAAATAAATAAATAAATAAATAAATTTATTAAAAAAAAAAAAAAAAAATCACACACATACACACACACTCATACACACAGACATACACACATTTGGTGGATTTCTAATATCTCAGACTAAAACTTAAACTTTTTAGCAGTAATACTTGAGACTTTCCATGATTCAGTCCATTCACAATCTTTTCTAACTCAACTTCTCTCACTTTTCCCACCCACCACTGCCAGCATTCTTCTACCTGCGTGTTGTTTTCGCAACAAAAACTTCAAAGCCTTTGCCCCTACTTTTTCCTGAGCCAGGAATCTCTCCCTCTCCTCCCACCCCCACCCACCATATGTGGTCTCCAAGTGTGAGCTCAAATCCTCCCTTTTTTATGAAGCTTTTTCTGTTTACTTCAACTGAAAGAGTCATTCACTTTCCTGCACAGACACAAGTCTTTGTCCACACTATCACCACACCTATTTCATTCTCCTTTGCATACACCTGTTTCTCAGGCCACTACTACATCGAGAACAAAGCCTGCCTTTACTTTTCTGTAATAGAGCCACAAAATAGTCTGTATGTGATATGCAGCATCTCCAGACCTTTGAAATTTTGTCCCCTCAACTATTTCTGGAAGACCCTGAGGCTGCCTAGTGTCTGCTTGGTTTGTATAAATAGTCTCTTGCCATCCATATGGCATCCGCCATTTTATTTCTTACCATTAACTGCAGAGATCTGGAACTGAGGGTTCTAAAGATGGTGCAAAAGACCAATGGATATGACAAAGCGATATACCAAACTCCCTGCCAGTACTGTTCTAGGAGCTGTCTCCTGACATCTTTGCTACCACAGTGAAGCTGTCCCAATGTTGCTCATTGCTGAAGCGTATCCACCTTTGTTTTACACTCTCTCTGAAAGCAATAGTACTTGTACTTCTAATTTCTGTCCCCCCGAAGATTTAGATGCTGTAACTCTTTCAGTTTTTAGTAATAGTTCCTTTGACCCTGAGACTAAGCAGAAGTTCATAGGGAATGGGTTGTGTGATGATCTAATCCACTTTCCTTGGAGCTTTGTTCAAAATAACTTGATTCTCAGGTTTTATTCTTAGATCAAGGTGGTATGGTTTGACCCTTTCCTCTGAGATTTGAGTTATTTTGCTAAATGCTTCTCAAGCATGCATGCAACTAGATTCCTGGCAGAACTACTCTCCAGTCTTCAAGTTATGCCCAGATATCCATGAATACTGGGATGCCCTCTAAAATTACTTTATGACTCATGTTAACATTCTATTATGATTTATTGTTTATGTGTCTTTCTGTTTGAATATTATATAAAGTCTTTGAGAGCAGGGAATAATTTCTGCATCTATCCCAGTGTTTGTGTCATGCTTTGTACAAAGTAAGGGCTGAATAAGTAATTTTTGAATGAATGTAACTGGGCCACTTGTAACATGGAAACTTTCCTCCCTATGCAGTTAGTGAAAGGGTTAACTTCACTGTTCAAAGAAGAGCTAGATCTAGTACAAATAAAGTACACAATAAATGTGGGTAGCCAGCAGATTCTGGAACTCTGTCAAAATGTTTCAGGATATTTATTCAAATCTGCCATTTTCTCCATGCATACACAGGCACACTTAGGGTTGATGTGCCCTGGGAGAACTGGCATTCATCAAGGTTTTCAAGTCATTACTTTTTCTATGTGCCCTAGCTGATGCTCCCTTCAAAAAATGTGAAAGGCCTGCTAATTTCTTCCAATGAAAGAGCAACAGAGGCACAAAAGTTGAAACCTGAAAGGTCATTCTGGGAAATACACAAGGTGGGGGGCAATGCCCCAAAATAAGAAAATGAATTCATTAGATCATCAGGGTTCTATTAATAATCCTTAATAAATATGGACATTTGGTTCCCATTGAAAAGGAACTTAAAAAAGAGCATTTGTCTATTTTAAATTATTAAAATATCTATCCTTTTACAAAATGTTATTGAAAGGAATAATAAATAATGACAATACAGTTTATGGCAAATTCTCTTTACATTATTATTGAATCTCCTGAGGATGACTAGGAACTGAGGAACTTCTGGAGGCCAGTTCAAAATCAAGCGTTCATCAGGGCCATGCTCTCTCTGAAGGCTCTAAAGAAGAATCCTTTCTTGCCTGTGCCAGCATCTGCTGACTCTCAGCAATCTTTGCCATTCCTTGGCTTGTAGATGCATCACTCCAATCTCTGCCTCCATCTTCACATGGTCATTTTCCTTCTGTGTATCCTCCTCTCCTCTTCTTATAAGAATACAAGTCATTGGACTTAGGGCTCTGAGTTTTTGGTTAGATATGAATTTGGGGGAGACACTAGTGAAACGACTTCAGGGTACTATGGCCAGAACTAGGCAAACAAGCATTTCAATCAACCCAGAGTCCACATCGTAATGGGTTGTAAACATCCCACTAGTAGCCCAAAGGGCTTCTTGGTGAGAAAAAGCCCTTCCTCCATCGCAACACTTTACTGCTATCTGCAGGAAAGTATATAAATCTAGGATGACTACCCATGGGAATGGTTTCCTAGAGGTGGGTGGTCCACATTCTCTGCAATGTATGTAGCATGTGTCTTCAAGACATTCAGTTACTTCTCTGGACCCCTCCCTGGGAATCCATAGGAACATTTTGGAACAGAAAATGTGCAGAAGACTGAACTTCAAGTGAGTAAGGCAGATGGGAATGCAGACCATCAAGACGGGGGGAACTGCAGAAATTGTGACCAAATTTATACTCATCAACTCTTTAAGATATGAAATCAGAATCTTGGAGTATAGTTTTTCTGAAAAATCTCCCTTTTGTCTAAACAATTCCAAGGGAAGTTCAAAGCAATCACATTTTATAAGTAATTTACAAGAGCAATTTAGGTGGAGGTAGGGGGTACCTGAATTGTTGAGAAAATGGCCTTATTTCTCTTTCTAGCCTTTGTGGCAGGAACTTTTTTTTAACCTGTTTGATCCTGGAAGTCTCTCAATTTCTCAGTGTTTCTTTTATCCAACGGCTCAGGGAAGAAATAGGGAGGCTCAGGAAGCAGGTGGTTTGGAGGTAAAAACGTTCTATGTTTTGTTTGTTCTAATTATTTGCTTTCGGCATGTGGCGAGAGAGAGTCAGTTAGGCGGCTAGGATACCGACCACCAAGATCCTTATAGATTCAGATTTGCACTTGCATCCTGATGGGACACAAGCAGGAAGCTATTTGTTTCAGGGATCCTAACATTTTAACTGCTACCAAATCCAGCCCCTTCTAGAATGGAAAGCAAGAGCTCTTTAATGGCCCTCAGTATCTCTAACAATTGAGAACAGGAAGTGAAAAGCATGGAGTCCAATTCCAACTGCAAAGGCAATAAATAATGAGAAGTAAGAGGTCTTGTTGTAGTTTCTTTTGGTTCTGATAAATAACATTGGTTGTGTATTCACTGTGAATTTCACAATTTATTTCAACGCAGGGCTGTGGCACATTAAACGTGTAGTATGAGCATTGTTTGTAAAATTTCATGCAGTGGAAAATACTATGAAATGGCTGGTTTATAACAGCAAGTTATGGTGTCCTATGAAATATTTTACAAAATTAAATAGAAATGGTTTGAGAAAAAAGAAAATAATTGTTGAGCAAGGGGATGCTAGCTGAGAATTTTGGGGGACTCTTCATCACTGATATTTGAAGTGTTCATTTTCATAGGAAGGTTGTACTTGGATTTGCACATGTTGGGTCAAATACATCTGGGTCCAGGAGTGGATCAGAACTGTCCACACGGACACTTGTATGTGAGTCCAGACTCAGATCCAAGCAGAAACCAAGAGGTCCTGGTCCAGCTGTGACAGCTTGTTTGCTTTTGTAGACTTGACCAGGGTCCTGCTATGAGAAGATGTATCTGTGGTAGCCAGTATGAATACCATTAAAGACACTGCAGGCATACATTAAACAACTGCCATCCATCTCATGTATCTAGGGGCAGGAGTCGGCTTTGTGGATTATCTAGGAGAGATATTTTAAATCACACACAACTTTCTCCTGCCACTCAGTAGACTTCTGGGCTGTGGATCTAGCTACCACTCAGAGCATTCAGAGGAGACAAACCAGTACAGACTTTAATCCAAGGGGTTGGGGACAATTGGGATGATAGATGGTTTTTTTTAAATTAATTTTTAAAAATTTATTTATTTATTTATTTTTGGCCACATTGGGTCTTTGTTGCTGTGTGTGGGCTTTCTCTAGTTGTGGCGGGCGGGGGCTACTCTTCACTGCCATGCGCGGGCTTCTCATTGCGGTGTCTTCTCTTGTTGTGGAGCACGGGCCCTAGACGGGCGGGCTTCAGTAGTTGTGGCACGTGGGCTCAACAGTTGTGGCTCGCAGGCTCTAGAGCGCAGGCTCAGTAGTTGTGGCGCACGGGCTTAGTTGCTCCGCGGCATGTGGGATCTTCCTGGACCAGGGCTTGAACCCGTGTCCCCTGCATTGGCAGGTGGATTCTTAACCACTGCGCCACCACGGAAGCCCAGATTATAGATGTTTTTTAAATGCAGGTATAAATTGGTTTTGTAGTTGAAGCAGATGCTGTGGATATCTGCCCGTATCTCCTTGGGTCACCAACTCCCAGTACCTGGAACTCTTTGCCTGAAGTCTTGCTCTAGTGACAGAGCCCGGACTGCCCGGCATGTGGCAGATCAACATGCAATGAGATGGATCCTCACCTCCACCCCCAGGCAGCTCCTCACCAGTGGCTGAAGGAGCTGGGGGATTAACATCCTGCAATCTTGCCCTTGGGCGTAACTTTGAGGTGCATGTCCTCACCAGTTTTCTAAGCGCTTTGGTGGGAGTAAGCTTCAGTTCTCACAGTGGCAATTTGGTCAATGATACAAACTGTTTTTGACCTTCCCTCTCCTGTCTCCCTTCCTTGCTTCTTTCCCAGGGTTTCTTGGGATTACCTCCCCAAATACAAGACCTGAACTTGAGTGCTGCCTCAGGCTGTGCTTCTGGAGAGCCCAATGTAAGACAGCAGTCACCTTCCACTTTTTATTACCTTGCCAGATTCAGAGAGCCAATTAAGCATGTATTGAAACAATGTTTGCTATGTGCCCTGGGAGCCTGTTATGTGCTCAGACTGTGTTGGGAGCTGCACATTTAGTGTTTCTGATCCTCATGTATCCATCGTGATGGGACTATTCAGTCACTGAATAAATCATGTGCTCAGCCGAAATCCTAACCCAATCCCTCTTCATCTCACTCTCCCAAGTTAAATAGTTATGAGGTGCATTTTGAGAAACAACAAACATGAACGCACCACTTAGCAGGACTTTCTCCTCTGTCATCAAGCGTCTGTGCCCAGGCAGAAGTGAGGCAGCCAGCGTGAGGCTCGCTTGAGGCCCCGAGTCATTCACTAAAGAGGCAGTTAGGAATCAGAGAGCGCAGGAAACCTCGGGCAAAGCTGGTTCATTAGTGCCTCTGCCGATTAATCAAGACTGGGCTGCCACTTTGTTAAATGCCTCGAGGTGAGGCTGGAGGCAATCAGCTCCGTGGAAATTGCTTGATTGCTTCTCAAAGTGGCAGTTTGCTTTTGGACACTGTACTCATTCCCGTCAGATCTGCATTGTGACCTTCAATAAGGACGATGACCCTGCCTCCAAGTGCACAGTGTATGATCACACTATCTTGGAGCCGGCTGTACAAAGATAGTTACACATGAAGAGCCAGCCGCAAGATCCCCGAATGCAATTATGTTTTGGTTTCATAAACGCAGCTCAATTATTGCATTTGTCTTGCTTTTGTATTTAGCTTGGAACAGGCACTCCCACTAAATGTGCCAAACGCTTTATTTTTGTCTGCTTTTTAAACTGTACATCAGGAAAATGAAGTGCGCTCTTTCTCCCTCCCACAGTAAACAGCCACATAACTGTAATAAGAAGCTTTCTGAATAATTTATAATTTGCAAACAAAAAGTCATCTGATTATGCTGAAATGACAGACACTCTGCATAACAATGGGTATTATCAAAGAGAGCTTTTTTCTTGTTTCCATTCTGGTTACTGATTATTTACACAAATTGAAGAGAAATTACTATGTACACTATTACCTTTAAATTATTTCTTAATCTACCTTTTAATCTTTCAAAACTGTACAGGAACAATATAATTATTCTCTGCCAATCACTGATGATGATGCATTCAAAAGTGTTTTCCTATGAGGATGAACAAAACACACGTTCAAGATAATATGCCGTTCGGTGCTTCTTTTTCCTAGGTAATGGGTGTTTTAGGGTTATATATCATCAGCGACTCATGACTATTTTATGCTCAATTTTCTTTTCTTACTGGAAAAAAGCAGATAATACATACATTTTGCTCCGTAGTTACACCATCCCTTCTTTTCTCCTCTTGGCTTAGTGTCAAATGTGAAAATGATGGAGCTCTTATTTGTTTCATGGCAAAAATCTTTGATTAAAACTGATGGTTTGGTTGGAGCCACACTGAGAACTAATCAGAAGATATGGAGAGCAGAAGACATAACCCCTCTCCAAAATGCTGGGGGAAGATTATACAATCTGGAAGGAGTATGAAGTTTGGCTTAAAATCATGATGGTGTGAATGAATCCTCTGCGGGGCTCTCCACATATGTTTAAATTACAGAATCTCATATCATGTGATTGCTCTGGAGGTACAAGTCACAGCTGGGTTATAACATATATTATAACCTCTTACGTTTTCAGAAGAATGATGATTTTTCTTGATTGAGATAATTGTTTCCTCAAACAATCCAGAATACCAACATGTTTTCCCAAAATTATTTTTTATTACCTTATTTTACCACATGTTGGTTTTTGTATTGTTGAGAAAGGAAAATATTTTTTTCCTACCCTTCTAGGTCCTTCTGGCTGGTCTAAGAACTAAACTGACATGAGGCAGATTAACAGGAGAAAATCCAGCTTAAATATGTACATACAGGGCCCCATAAGAAAAATGAGACTCACGGACAAATTAGGCAGTTGAGGCTTATATGGCATCTGAGAGAAGGAAAAGCAGGTAGGGGGTTGGGACTTCAAAGGGGAGGGAAAGATTCACAGGACGGTGGGGAAAAACAAATGTTTGGTAAACAAATGTTTGCCATGATACTGAGAGACAATGGGACACAGAGAAGAATTTGATCAAACAGGCCTTGCTAAGTGTCCCCCTCCCCTCCCACCCCCGTCTACCACATCTAGCTCATATTCACTGTAGTTGGTTCTGGTGATAGCTTTCTTCTTGGGATAGGCCCCCTTTTAGGCAGTTAAGGGGGCAGAGGTAAAGCTCTTCCTGAGCTTTTTATTTCTCAAAAACAACCAGTTTAAAATAATCCTCATGCCAAAGAGACATATTTTGGGGTGGCAAATTTTGCTCCCCTACTGTATATTTCACCAGAATATAGAAAAACTGGGTTACTGGTTTAAATAAGTATGCATGGCATGATTCATGTATCAGACACCTCCTTTCCCACAACACTGTACCTAATTCTGGGAGACTTTAAGAATATTTAAAAATTTACAATATAATACTTCTGCCTTCTAGGACTTGAGAATTCATTTGCAAACAACACAAAATTACTGTCTGTTAGAGCCACAGATCACCAGTATTTGCAAAGAGAGAATTTATTTTTAATAGCTTCAGTTGGGCATTTTCCCATAGGAATGGGTGTCAGGTGGCAACTACACTGCTCACCAGGTTAGAACCCAAGAACACAATGGGAAATTGGCCATAGAGATCTGCAAGGTTTACGGTCACCTGGAACCAGACTTCCTTTTTAGAGGTGCAAACTAAAGAATGTCACTCGCCATCTGGCTCTATAAGGATTAAGTCACTAGACACTGCAGTTGCTGACCTTTAATACACCCTGAAAGGAGTCTGGGGTGGAGATCAGGAATGAGGCACTCTGTGCTCTCGGAAAATCCGGCAGAACAGGCCTTCAGATAGATATTTTCAGGAGAGGATTTTACTAACGCAAATTTTTCCATCTTGTCATACTTAGACAAGTATGACATTAACGAAGACATCTGCTCCTTGTGAGTAGCAGCAAGCTTCTACCAAGATGTGTGCTTGACTGCACGTACCCCATTCACCAAAATCATATATATACTGGCCTCCTCCCTTCCCCCCCCACCTCTTCGGAGCAGGTCCTCAGAGCTATCTGAGAGGCTGTCTCCTGGGCTATCATCCACAGTAAGGTCCAAATAAAACTGAACTCACAGCTCTCACGTTGTGAATTTTTTTTTCTTTTTTTTTTTTTATAGTAGACAGAGGAATCTGGCCAAACCTTTACAATCAAGCAAAGATCTAGAAATCATTTGTGAACCCAGAAATTCTGAAGTTTGTGCATTCTGCCTGCTCTTGGAAGTACATCTGAATAACACCAGAGGCCAACTGGAAAAGCTGCCACCACCCTGGTAGCCACCTCCGCTTCCTTCTCATCCCAAGTCAATAACAAGTGTGGTTAGAGGAGGAGCATGGGCTGTCTGCAAGGTCAGTACCTCTTCCTTACAACCTGGCAGCGTGCTGCAAGGGGAGGACACTGATATTTACAAGTGCGTCCAGTGTGTCGGATCTGGGATTAAATGGGTGGTCTCATGGCGGCACTGTGGGTAGAACTGGGGGTCTGGTTTGACTGACAGCACTTGTAGGTTCCCATTATTTCACCATCAGGGTGAAACCTGCACTCTTGGCAGGTTTAAAACCATTTTGCACCAACATTGTCTTTAGAAATTCCATTAGGCTAACATTTCTCTGTGTATATTTTCACTAACATTTTACTTGGAAAGCAGCCACTAGTTCTTTTTAAACTCCTTAACAGTTGTCAGATGATGAAACTCTTCATTCCATAATAACCTGGGGTGGATTAAACTATGTCGTATTTCCCAGTTTCCAAATCATCCCGTCTCCCCTGTATTAGCACATTTCTTAATGGCTAAGAGAAGGCAGACAGTCCACTCAGAACGCTCCAAGTAAGAACGTCGAGAAAGAAGACGCCTCTACGTTAAGCAACGGCTCGTGCCATCTCTCTTAGTTTGAGGAATCTGACTGCCATAATAAGGCAGGAACTTTCTTGCATTGGTGAAAATGATTTAAAGAATACATTTAAGAATTTTATTTGCCTTCATCTGTCGGGGGTTTCAACTTCTATGGAGAGGAATATTTTTCCAGTCCTATAGTAATGTGATGAAACATGTCTAGAGATTCAGGAGTATCCCATCTATAAGGAAAGTACCACAGAAACCGAGATATGGGCCAAGGAAACTGTTCTTTGCCCCTTTGTGTTGATCTTGCCTGAGCATCCTAAAAGCAGCCCCCAGAGGGAATTGATGTTGGCCTGACGTCAATTCTCCAGGGCAACTGATGCTCCTCCAAAGAATGGTATGTTTACGGTTTTGATCCCTGTACTACGGTTTAGTTGCATTTTTGGTAGGAACACAAGTGACCTTGTGAAGGCCAACAGTAACAGGATGGGAATGGACCAGACACTATCATAATAAGACCTCTGGAAACAGACATTTCATTCCAAAAATTGAGTCTCGAATATAAAACTCTATTTTTTATTATCTCAGCAATGACTCCATATACACAGGAGTTGGCTAATCAAGTGTTTCCTTTATGATTTTCACTCATGCAAAGTTAGGGTGACGCTAAAGGATCTAATGAAGATTCGGGTCCTGAATTTTTATTAATTTTTAAAATTCTCATTTGTATTGACCACCAACAAAAAACAGTAACAAGCCAAACAGAGCCAGAGTTAACAGGAATCCAAATTTCTAACATTTGTCTCTTCAAAAATTTATTTGGATTAAACTTTAAATAAAATGGAACCTAAAAATATGTATTCTATGAAGGGAGAGTTGAATGGGAATGGAAAATGTTCTTACAGGGATAAAAATGGAAATTCACAAATTATTTCATATTTAGGTTTCTCTTTTCATATTTGAAGTTTATGAATCTTTCCTCCCAGCAGAAAGGGAAAACCCCATAGTTACATTCCTTGGCCACATAAAGGGGTTGACGATACATATGAGGATGTTTCCTACCTAGAAAAGAAGTCTGGAAGAACTAAGAGATTGGGAGGAAGGAACATTTCTGTGAGAGCAAAATAAGATCTCATGCGAATGGTCCCCTTGCAAAGCACCTGGCACATCACAGAAATTAAGGAGCACTGTGACCTTCCCTACAAGAAGAGAGAAGAAAGTAGCCTTCTGGGTCAGAGGAGCTCTCTTTTTACCTTTGGAGGTTAGTGAAAAAGATCTATTTCTCCAATAATTTAATCTCTGTCTTTCCCAACAAGGGCAAAGTTCTTTCTGATCAGACAAGTCTTCTTTGATAGCATCTTTTGTTATTCCAAAGCATAAATGAACTGGGACTGAGTTTTGTGGTTGACCTTTTTCCATTTTCTTCAGACAATGGTAGTGACGGACAGGAGAACAGGAAGGACAGAGGATAAGGTGAGAGCAAGCAGAATTATATTTATGAAATATGATAGCAGCCACCATTGACTGAGCTTCTATAATACACAAAAAGTGTCATACGTAGTATTTTACTTCTTACAACACTACCACAAAGCTAGTGTTATTGCCCTTATTTTACAGATGAATGGAACTGAAAGCCAGAAAAATTCAGAAATATTATCAAAATAATACAACGTGCAAGAAGCAGCTATGATTTAAAGTGGAGTCTTTTGGATCCCAAGTTAGTATGATTTCCATGGTGCTTTACTGCTTCTCACTGGTTCATCTCTGCTACATAAGAAAACATCGCTAGCCGTTGAAGTGGGACCAGGTCCTTGCACTCTCTTGGTGCTGCCCTGACCTCCTACATCTACTAGGGGCAAGTCTCCAAGAGCGTGGCTCTCACGACTGGGCAGTGACTTGTTGAGAGCAAGGCAAGAACAAAGAGGAAGAGGTAAAGACAGGCACCAGAAGAGAAGAACTGGGCGGGGGCCAGAGGAGCGAGGAGTTTAGGGAGACGTGACCAACAATCCATTGTACATTTTCTGTGATGTTTCCTAGACGAAGCTCACTCCAAACTGGCTCCTTCATGGTTATCGAGGGACCAGGAGGACCTGTCTGCCGCATTCCAATCTTTTTTATGCACTACCTGTTGCTACTTAATAGATCTTCTATATTTTGCCCATGTAGAAAGAACAGAATCTAACAGCTGCATTACTGATCCCATTCTTCAGAGGCATGTGCACACCCAGTCTCTTGGACTTTCCCAAGCCCTGGTCCCCCACTCCAGCAGCACTGAGAAATGAACTTGAAATAGTGCATGGGAAGGAGGACTCGAGCAGTGCATTGCAAGGGAAGGACATTAGTCTTCCTGTCAAGAAAGACAAAGACACCCACAAGTGGGCTTGTTTCACAAAAGACTAAAGTCTCATTTATCTACTACTGCTTAGACCCACCCATTGAGTTTTACTGTGGGTCAGAATGAGGTCTCTGTGGGTGCCCTAAGGAGTCTCCGTGGGGTGTTGAGGGTGCTTCCAAAGAGCTGGTTTCTTGAGGCCAAAGTATTGAAAATGAGGAGGAGGCTGGGAAAGAAGCGCAGAAAGTTACGGTTGGGGGCATTATCTCCTCTGCCTTTGTTAACACTGTAAATCTTTGTGCTGGAGAGAGGAGGAATGGGAAGAAGAATGTGATCAATAGTCCAGAAAAGCTTGTGGAGGAGAAAAGAAGGGGAGTGGATTCTAAAGTACAGCTGCTGAAGGGATGTTCGTTCCACCTTGATCAGTGGTACATCACCAGGGGACCACGGTGCCAAGGGCAGCACTGCTCAGACACATTTCCCACCATTGTCTACACTGGATACCTACTGGCTACTCCCATGAAACATACAGTCTAAGTACAAAGTGTGTTTGCTAAACCAGTGCAGCTCTAGGCCAAGTATCCAAGCTCATCGTTCCGACTAGACGGAGCCCCACCATAAAGAGATTCTGAGGTGGTCACGGATGTCAACATAAAGCATAGAGTAAGTCTGACACACACACTGAGTGACTGGGAGTTAATTTGTCTACAGATGTGTATGTGTATAAATTATATATATATATATATATATACATTTATATGTAGATAGACAATGCACAATACACAAATGTATACTCGCCTCCCCTCTGTCAATCTATCTTAGAACCCAAAGGTTCCTAAACTCCATTTATGAAAATATAATCATATTTAATTTAACACCATATTTAAGCCAAATAAACAATTTTAAGTTACACTATTGTGAATCACTCTTTACCTCATCTTATTTTGAGCTTAGAAGTACAATTACAATATCCAACATGAGGACTGAGTTTCAGAAGACAGGAATCACAGGTGTAGGGAACTCAATTATTTGACTTCAGACGTAAAAAGATACACTCTTACAGGGATCGTGGAAAGAGGAGTGCATTTACAGATGTTCAGCTGCAACTTGTAAGAGAACCGTAAAAACAAAAGAGCTGCTCCAAGGATTGTCCTTGCCCTGGTCTCCCAATAGAGGGCTGATCCTGAAGAACGCCTACTGCTAGTACCAGAGGAAATATGGCATGAGGGGGAAAGTACTAGACTTTAGAAAACATGTGTGTTGGGAAATAGAAAATAAGACAGTTGTAAAGGCAGCATTTTATTAAGGGAGCTGCCTGGGAGGGCTCTGAATGCCAGAGGGACAGGACCTGGGGTGGGGATGGAGGGAGATTTTGGTTCACATCCTCAGTGCTCTCGTTGATTGGATTTCAAATGGAAAGACGCATTTTGTCTTTTGAAAAAACAGTATTCTCTCTGTGACAAATATGAATTATTCTCTCCATAACTACACACTGTTAGTTTAAAGAGGTCCCTTTTATTCTGACATGAAATTAGCACCTTTCTGTCATCACAAGAGAGTAAAAGTATTTCCCAGATAAGTTGGAAGCAATCTTGAACTTTAGGCAGATATGTAAGTACAAAACTCTGATGCCTTTTAATAGAAAATTAATATTTCATAATACTTCGTTCTACTACAAAGTAAAGGAAAAAAATAATCCTAAATCTTAGGCATAACTTGGATGGGGGCATCTCAGCTTCCCAGTGCCCTATGTTCCAGAGGAAAAAGGAAGACATATCTGTAGAAAAAGTGTTAAACCACCGAAATATTTGAAATAACCTATGTAAATGCCTCCATTGTGTAGAAGTGCAAATATGATGTTTTCAATATCATTTTTACATGATTTTATGTAAAATGCTTTTTGTAGAAAATAAAACAGAACCCACGGAGAGAACTGCCACTATTACAACCATGCTAGGCACACACCTACCCATAATAGTTTTTACTCACTCTCTGGACAAGAAGGTCATTGCTTTGTTAGTTTGCAAAAGAGAAGGGGATGAATTTACAATAAGGACACACTAATATGCAATTAAATCCATTTTGCTGCCTGAAACTCACAGCACTTGTATCTATGAAAATGATGAAAGACTCTAAC
This sequence comes from Balaenoptera musculus, assembly GCF_009873245.2. Classification (NCBI taxonomy): domain Eukaryota; kingdom Metazoa; phylum Chordata; class Mammalia; order Artiodactyla; family Balaenopteridae; genus Balaenoptera; species Balaenoptera musculus. Next base: position 78,428,894 of record NC_045798.1, read on the forward strand.
CCAGGACCATTGTCTATCGACCCACTATTCCTACCGCCTGTTCACTCCAGTAACTATCAGAATATTTATCATCAGTATGCACAAGTGGAATTTGTCTGAAAATATAACTTTTCTTCTGGAAAATTTGCCATTAAATTTTAACGTTTAGAACACCTTTCAGTTGTATGTATAATTATTTGAAAGCATTTTATGTGTATTTTGCTTTGTCTTTGAGTGTTTGCTTTGAAACATGAAAGTGGGGCTCTCTTTCCCTTTGAGGGTATTTTTAATGCTATAAATACCCTTGAAACCTTTTCTTCTTCTTCTTTTTTTTGATTTGGTAGAAATGTCCTGTGCTTGTCTGTCACTGTTGTGACCTTTATTGCAGTTTGCTGAAGTGAAAAAAAAGAAAGATTTTATAGATATCAGATTTTTCACCAAGCTTTGAGTAGTCAGATGCCTACACATATGACTATTAAGTAACAGCTCAGAACTGAAGAATTTTAATATTCGTTGATTACAATATATGTACTCACAATTATTCTGTAGTTATCCAGAGCCTCGGTGTTTGTCTCTAAGGTATCTACATTTATTAGGTAGAGCAGAAGTACATAAAATAATCAGAAAGCAAGTAAACTCAACTCTACTGTACTGATTCTAGTAGCCAGGCATAACCTAGAAAAAAAGAAAAAGTTTCCAGCGTTGGGTGGAAATTCAGCTTCATGGAGGAGAAGGGCCTATTTTTGCTCTTGGACTTTTTTACTATTTATCTTTTAGTAACTGTCAGAGACGTTTTACATAAATCTATTTACACAAGTGATACTGTATCATGATTTGAATAGGTCAGCGTTCTGAACCACTGGCCTGTGAGCCTCCTCAGGCAGGGACTGAGTCTTATTTATTTATTTTATTTATTTATTTTATTATTTTTGGCTGTGTTGGGTCTTCGTTTCTGTGCGAGGGCTTTCTCTAGTTGTGGCAAGCGGGGTCCACTCTTCATCGTGGTGCACGGGCCTTTCACTATCGCGGCCTCTCTTGTTGCAGGGCACAGGCTCCAGACGCGCAGGCTCAGTAGTTGTGGCTCACGGGCCCAGTTGCTCCGCAGCATGTGGGATCTTCCCAGACCAGGGCTCGAACCCGTGTCCCCCGCACTGGCAGGCAGATTCTCAACCACTGCGCCACCAGGGAAGCCCTGAGTCTTATTTATTTTCATCCCAAGGAGCTGGTCTCAAGTTGGTGACGTAGTAGGTATACCATGGATATTTGATGAATAAATGCACGAATGAATATTAAAAACACTGCTTTGTTAGATATTTATAATTTTAAACGAAAGTAACCCATTTATAAAGTGAACAACCCAATAATCACAAGCTTCGAAGGGATGTCCGAATACAATAATTCTATTTGAGTTGTTTCTTTCAATTAAACTTTGCATGGTAGTTGTGACAAACTGTCTTTTCCAAGGATGGCCTCAGCAATAACTCCCATCCTGTGCACTCTTCTGTCACGGGAGCTTGCCTCTCCCTCATCATGGGGTTGAGTCTATTTCTTCACCCCTGGAATGTGTGCTGGCCCTGTGACCACGTGGACAAGAGATTATGACAGATTATAACTGAATCCTCAGGTGGAGAGAGAGGTCAAGGGGCACTGAGGGGCTATATGTGTGACTGAAGTACCCTCTTCACCTGGATCCTCAGCTCTACTTGACCCATGAGGATTCAAGAAGAACCACTCAGCTGAGTCCTTCTTAAATTCCTGACCCCCAAATAACTACTAAATTAAAATGATTATTTTAAGATACCAAAGCATGCTAAATTGAGGGATGTTTGATATGCAACAGTGGGTGACCAGAACATTAGTGGAGAACTTATAAAATATTATACGCATTAATCAAAAACATCTTGAGCTTGTAGAATCATCTTCAGGTTATTTGCAAGTAGCTGGTTTCTGGGCTGTTTGTTACCAAAAAATAAAGGTTGTCTGTTTTCTCAAGGCAATCATTAATTTGCTTGGCATCCTGAAGAGTGACCTGTGGGTTACTGTTTCTAGGAATCAAAAAATAGTAGCAGTAATCTTTCTCTCATTCAAAATGTGAATAACATAATCATATAAATATTTGTTTTCTGGATCACGGCTATCTCATCTATCTTTTTTGATTTAGTTTAGAGCTTGATGGTTGGGGTCATTCCAAAGGGATTAGCTGTCTTATTTTAGATGTATAATCATCCTTCAAGATTCAAATAATGTTTACATAATCCCTTATGTTTTCCAAAGTACATTAAAATATATTTGTCATTTAATCCTTAAAACAACATGTTAAATACCATATATCATTTTACAAAATGGACTTAGATAAAGGTCTAAATTATCCCAGGGGTAGTGGTAGGCTTGATTGTGGGCATGGAAACATAACCACAATGTAACCACAACACAGGCAGTGTCTTCAAGAAACCGATCATTTACTATGTCTACTTAATAAATAAAGTATAGGGAAGTTCAGAAAGGACTAAAAACTTAAATTCTGGTCTTTGATTTCCAAATTGCATGTTCCTTTAACTTTAGCGCACTGCTACTTTCTAACAACCATTCAGATTTGCATTTTAGCATTTGCAGCATGTGCTACACGTGTTATTTCAGTTAATCCTCACGATAGCCTTATCAGGTAGATAGTAATTTCCCTCTTTGAGAAAGATGAGGTAGTTGAAGTTAAGTGTTTTTTCTAAGATTTGACAAATAATAAGGAATAAAGTTGATACTAAAAATTAAGCCTCTTGACTGCAAAACTCCTGCCATTTTTGTACGTCACAGATATCTCCCTAGAGCAAATGATGAAAATCTAGCTTTAGACTCTAGATGAGATGACTCCAGACTAGGTTCAGGTCTTGCACAGTTTGCCTGAGTGTCAGGTAACCTTCCTAGCAGTGTGACCTTGGGCCAGTTACTTAACTTCTTTGTGCCTTAGTTTCCATTTTTATCATAAACTTACCTCACGAGGTGATTTATAGGGATTAACTGAGATAATACATGTAAATCGCCTAAAATAGTTCTGTGTACAAGGAAATAATTTAATACATATTTGTTATTGTTATTTCAGGACTGTTAGACACAATCACTTACCCTACATGAGGTAATTAGTCAAATGGCCTTAGAATGTGATCAGTTCTTTGTTTTTATCAATAGCTCTCTAGTTTCTGACTGCTGTATGTCTACTTCCTCAGGGTCTCCACCACATAGCAGGGATGCCACATTTGGAAAGGTGAATTTGACACACCTAAATTGCATGTTTGCAAGGTGTAACCCTTAAGAAAGGCTAATAGTGTGAACAATATGCAGGCTATTTTTAGAAAGGCAAGAGTACAGCTATCACTTCTAAAAGGCAATACTGTGAAATCTTCTATCATGAATTATATTTCCCATTCAGTTGAAAAATATAGTAATGCACCAGAGCTTTTTGAAATCCCAGTGCCTTCTGCGTGAATCTGAATTTCACAAGCAGGTTAAATGCAGGGCCTGCAGTTGCCATTCTGTGTGACTCTGTCCTCTACCAGCTCCTATCAGAACCTGCAGGATGTGGTGTTCTGGATTCCTGCTCCCGGCACATGTGCATTACGTGGGATGCATGCTAAAGGCTGCCAACAACTTGTCACCTAACGACCTAGAAGTAGTCACGAAAAATACTTACCTCTCTTATGTTTTCTCTTGCACATTGACCCTTAAAAGGAAAATCATACTGTACCCCAACTGCTTTTCGCTACATACAATTTTTGAGTAAGATACAAGGGAAAGCTACACTGCATTCGTTCTGAAACTAAACAAAGGCGTAAATGTAAGAGGTTATTCTCCTTCAGAGAAAGGTTAGAGTATTTTTGTTTGTTTGTTTTTGGCACTATCTGCTCACTAAACTGGAAGATTGTAATATAGTATCTTTTGCTGTGGTTCCCATTTCTACTCCTTATACTCTGGCACCTACTCTATTCCAGTGTTTAAGAAATTGTTTCTAAATCTAGAAACAATTTGAGCATATTCACTGCATCAATACCTGAGCCCACCTTTTGAAAAATGTAAGTACCTTTAAAATATGTGCAGGAGGCACATATATGAAGGAGGCAGAGGAAATAAAGAATATATAGGAATATAAAGTCTAGGCAATGACTTGCATTGAGCAGCAAAAAATTTTTTAATCCAACCACACTTCATATTTAAAGTATCTACCTTAAACACCTTAATGCATTCAGATTATTAATCAATGCTGCCACTTTTTCATTTTGAGAGGAAAAAAGGAAAAAAAATAATGAGATAATCTCTATTAAAAATAACAAATTTAAAAGTCCACGTTTAATTCCGTTTATTTTAATGCATTTCAACACATGTTTACTGAGCACCTACTATCTTCCGGGAATTCCCCTGAGGACAGGAAGCATAGGGATTGGTAAGACAGAACAAGGCGCTTCAGTGCATGAAGTTTACAGCAGAGTAGGGAATAGAGACATAGAACAAGTCATTCTGGTGTGATGAGTGTTAAATGGCAGTGAAGTGGAAGGAGCTATGAGAACACAGAACAGAGGAATTTAACCTATTCCAGGGGTTAGGGAAGCCATCCTCACTCCATGCCTGGGATGCTCCTGACTGAAATATGAGTTGATATGCTGTTCCAATCATACACTGGGGGATGGAACTGAGCTTCCCATGTGCTCTTAAATCATGCATATTTGGCAAAGTATTTGTAAACATCTTTGTGGTTTGTTCAATTCATTTTGAAAATCCAACTGAAGAATACCAGAAAATCCATTCCCCTATTTAGGTGATCCTTCCTCTCTTCCACATAAGATAGTGGGATAGGTTAAAAATCCACTTCCGAATGCTTGAGTGGAATGATGGTCTAGGATTTCCCACCCTCCCTCTACACCTGAGATACTTCCAGGCCAAATAGAGAGTATTTGGGGTGAACCCCTTGCAGTGCCTTATCTCAGGGAAAGTTCACTCAGGAAAAGTACTGATTGTCCATACTGGTACCAAGGTCTCTATGTGTTTTCCGAGGCTCTGCCAGTTCCCAGGAATAGCTGTTAATGGGTCTCTTCCTGGTTGTTTGTCTTCTTCCTGTCTCTTGATCTCCAGACTGTCAAGTTCTTCTCATACTTTTAGGATGAAACACACAGAGAGAAAGGGTCTAATTGCCTTAGATGATTTTCCTATCAGACAGTATTATTGTTGGTTGCCAACCATCTTTGGATGAGATGCCCATTTCTGACTCAATTATTGGCCACCTCTGAGTAAAGAAAGCCTTGTAATATTTTCCCAAATGAGGATTACTTAATTCTAAAGGGGGAATCTGAGAAGGGCAAATGTGATTATCTCTGTTACAAGAGAAGTACAGTACTACTCTCTCCTTACTTCATATTCCTTCATTGTATTCATCACTCTTTGATGTCATAGTATTACATATTTACTCATTTCTATCTGTCTTCTTTGCTAGAATTAACTTCCAGGAGGTCGGGAAATTAGTTTTGTTCACTGCTGTGTTCAGGACGAGAACAGCTTCCCAAGGTCAATTGTCAACAAATATTTCTTTAATGATGCATGAACAATTAGAACATTCAGGCTGTGTGCATCTCTTCCTCCAACATGCACAGGTTTCCAACATTTTATATAAAATCTAACCCCTAGGATTTAAAGTTAAAATTTAAGGCAAATTTTAGATTTAATAGTAATTGGTCCTTTCTTTTCCCAAAGTTTCACTGTTTAGACATGTTATGATTGTTACTAAGGAATATTTTTTGAGAGCTATGAAGACTGCTTCCACCAGATGAAATGAGTTGGAGGAAGAATTCGAGGTTCTAAGATATAAAATCACCTCTTAGAAATTTTACTCCATGGGCCTTGACTGAAGTCAGCACATTCTCCTGGCTCTATTACAACACTGAAGAGACTCCTGGGGTGGATTAAACTTTCCCTACACTGAAGTCATTTCTGGATCCCTCTACAGGGTGAAATTCTTAGTAAGGGCATTTCAAAGGAAAACACTTATTTTCTCACCTGGCTCACTGTTTCTCTAACTTTCTCTACTGGAAGAAATAGTGTATAATTGTGGTGAACACTAACATAAAAGGATGTATTCAATTTAATTCCAAATGTGTATCTTTTTTTCACTCTCTTTATAGAAAACAATGTCTCTAAAATGTATTCCTACTTGCAAACATTGAACAATTTCCTAAACCCACCCTATCCCCTTTAGGGCAACAGCATGTAAACAACTCACCTGCTAGAGGATGCCTTTTTGAATTTTCCCAGTGGTCCACTTAAGGGGGCTAAGGATCATGATAGTTTTCCCTAGAGCTAAGTGAGCAGATTTGCTAAGACCAATACAAAGTATTTTCACAAAAGCTGTGGGTCTGTGATTTGAGCTAGTTTATAATCGTAATTGCCTGGAGGGCTTGTTGAACAGTTGCCAGGCCTCACTTCTAGCATTTAAAGTCAATAGGTGAAGGGCTTGCAGCCAGTTCCCAGGTGATGCTGATGTTGCTGATTGAAGACCCCTCTTAGAGAACCACCTTCACCTTGATGGCCAAATTTGCATTGTAACTTTTACACTTGGCAATTAATTCTCTTTAAATTTCCCTGTGAATTCTCAGGGTTCCTCGAAAAAAGCTCACAGAGCACTTGGCCAACTCAGGATCTAGAATAGTGAGTAAAATCTGACCAAAGGAAGGGTGTCCTTTCCTGCTTTGATGACCTTGGCTGTGATTCTGAAATGTAAGCCCTTTATGAGTAACCTCATACAAACGCTGACTATCCTAAACTCTTAAAATAGTGGCCAAAAACTCTAAAGAACGCCACTTTTCCCCATTGTGCCTATTTTATGAGGTGGGGAACAGTAGGAAAACCTAGAATTTCAACAGCACAGAAGAGTTACTAATTACTTTTGATTGCTCTGGGAATGTGGGAAGTCACCCACCATGACATCCCTCTTGTGAGGAGGTAGGGAAGGAAGGCGATTTGGGGCCAATGTATGATATAACGGATCTTGGAAGCTCACTTGGGTATGCTAACGCTTCGAGTCATAAAGAAGTGATTGAAAAGTGGGTCAGATTTCCACCTCTCTAACTGGGATGTCATCCTAGTGTGTAACGCCTGTGAAGGAGCGTGTATAAGTGTGGACATAATCAGCCTTTTGTGTAAGCTCCCTCTGAGCTTACTGGGGAAGGAATTTAGGCCAGGCCTACCTTGGGGGAAATCAAGATTCCAATAAAATAGCCCTTATTCCAGGTAGGTGAGTTAAATGCATTCCCCTTATGAGGCGAGAGTGAAGTGAAGGTAGAAAGTGGATTCATGCACAGTAGAGTTTTAAGTATAGAGGTGCCCTTTTTCTTGCCAGTGAAAGATTCAGAACTAGCACCTATGGCATTGTTTAAAAGTGGAGTGAGCGCAGAGATCAGAGCCTTATTTTTGTTTGGGTAAGGTACATTCAAGCAAGTTAGGCAATTCTGTGTTAAAACTTTAGACCTAGAGAATATCATTTAATCAAGTGCATAACCATCAGCAAACTAAATGATTCATGAGGAGCGTGAGGTGGGGAGCAGGCCTTAAAGTTAATGTAGTTTCTAAACCTGTTCGTCTAGATTCTTTCTGCGTAGCAAATCAATCAATCAATCAATCAAATTGGTGGTTACCTGCCTCTATGGCAGAGACTTTAGACTTTTGTTTACTAATTGCACTACCTATACCTGGTCATCCCCTAACTGTAAAGACATCACACATGCTGAATTCATTTTGAGGCAAATACATCCCTTTTGAACTGCCTCGTTTTTAAGGTAAAAATGTGTTCACATTACAAAACCACTGCAGCAAAGCACTTCTATTAAAATAGCCCTGCTGCCTGTATTTAATGCTTTCTGGCCTGCCGTGTGGCTCAGAGGGGCTGTGTGAAGCACATGGAGGCATTAGAGTAATCATTAAAGATCAAGCGCTTTCCAATTATCAAGTCATACTTAGTAGACAATAGGCTGAGATAAATGAAGCATGGCTTGGCAGTTGCATATTCTGAAGCAAAGACTTTCAGAACAAGGAAAAGATGCCTGCCCTTTATGAAAGACACAGGCATTTGTCAATACATTTGAGGAAGACGCTCATCAAAACTCTCCAGCAATTCCATTTCCAAGGTTTTAACAGTTAACACAAAATGTTTATATGAAATTTCTCCCTGTGACAAAAAACCCAGGGGTACATTTGCAAGACCACTGCCCACATTCCCATTCCAAAGCTATTCTTCCAAAATAAGGTACAGTACACTGCCCATCGATGAAATCTACTAAAGCTTCAATTAACTAGCGTTTTGTTTTTTCTGTGCTTAATTTTAGTAAAGAGGAAGTTCACAAGAAACTAAGCTGTAAGGAAGGATTTTTTTCAAAAGACTGACTGACTTCCAAGGTATGTCCTGAGGTCAAATAGACACAGACCAATCTTCTTTTTTCCTTATATTTACAACTACAGCACTGTACTGTGATTCTCGAGACTCCAAATGATCCCCCCAAGGCAGTGCAAGATGCTCACTCATCTTAGAAAGATTCAATTATATTTGCTGGACAGCATCTGCTAAGGCAGAAAAGGGGACTAATGTGTTTTAGGAAGATTTCCAGCAGCAGGAGAGGAAGATAAAAGACATGGCTGGGTAGTCTCATTTTCATAAAGTGCTAAGCACAGTTCATTGCAAGCACAGGGAGATCAGCTCGTTGCTCTGTGACCACCTAGAGGGGTGGGATAGGGAGGGTGGGAGAGGGATGCAAGAGGGAGGGGATATGGGGATATATGTACACATATAACTGATTCACTTTGTTATACAGCAGAAACTAACACACCATTGTAAAGCAATTATACTCCAATAAAGATGTTAAAAAATGCTTCTTTAATTATATTATATTTAAAATAAAAGATTGGTTAGCATCAGTTAATTGGAGGCCAGATCTTCTTCAAGATTGCTCCCAGTTCGGGCTTGCTTTCTATGGCAGTGTAACCTAACTTTGGAAGACATGACCACTCTCAGTATATACATGGGAGGAGCTTGCTTCAAGGTCTCTGTAGGCATTTAACTCATATTTAGGTTTCTGTTTCTTCCATTCAACAAGGTCTCCAGATGATAATGTTTTTAAAAATTCTCCTCCTTGCCAACTTACTCAGATCCAACCAACATTTATTGCATTATTACTATGTGTGTGCACCAGGAACATTCATGCAAACTTAACTACTTTAATCCTCACAAAAATCATGTAAGAACACCAATAACATTTCTAAGTGAGAAAAATGAGTCTTTGAGAGGTAATCTATCCCAAACCACTTACAAAATAAATGACAAAAGGAGGATTTGATACAGGTGTGTGAATGTGTGTGTCTGTTTATTTCTACAATTTTGGTGTTTGGTGCTCTATACCACTCACTCAAATATAGTGCACTGGGATTTGGGGCCAAAGCTCCTCTCTTCAACCAGAGACCCTATCCTCTTGGGTCTCCCAGGCTATTTCTTACTTCCAAAGGCTAAGGGCTTCTCTCCCACTCAGCCCAGAGAGTCAGTGTTGAATAGCTCTTCCCTGTCTTCATAATAACATCCATCATATACTGAGGTTTTCTATGGTTCTTACTTCTGTGGGCACAGCAGGGGTGAGACAGCCTTATTTTAGCCCTTGAATGCCTGTTAAAGAGCGTGTCACCATCAGGGCCCTGCTCATTCCTCTGATGAGAACGCAATGCTACGCAGCTATTGCAAGGAGCACCCTCGGGAGAGAAACCTGAATTGCCTTAGTTATGCTCCCCTGGTCCAGGATGCATTCTCATAACTTGATGCAATATTATTGAGAATCTTTTGTGTACTGAAATAGTTCTCGAAGATGGTGATACAGAAATAAATAAGACACTGTTGTTAACTTCCATGAACTGGGAGGGAACACAACTAATGACCAATAATTGTGGCCTGTTAAGGGGTTTAATAAAGGCATGTATGGGATATTATAAGGAGGCATATTATGATGTGATTAATTCTGGTTAAGGAAATTTCAGAGAGAGCTTCAGAGAAAAAGTGACAATTGATTTGAGCCTTGAAGGATTAGTCGTCTTTGCCAAGCAGAAAACTAGGGACAGAGCTGTGTAGGAAGAAGAAATAATATTGAAGACTGGGGAGCCTGAGAAGATGACTAGGGATTGATTTGCAGTACTGACCATTTTCCTTCATTTGGGTAACAGTTTAAGTCATTAAGAGACTTATCAAGAAGCTCCAAAGTCCTCTCTTGGGGTATCCCCTGTACTTTGGACTCCAGGGCACTTGTAAAAATGATGTACTTGGAACAGCCAGACGTTCTGCATCTTCCTGTACTAAGTGACCACGTATGTCTTGTTGACTGTTTTATATGCAGTGCCACACGCAGTGCCTGTCACAGGATAGTGCCACATGAACATTTATTAAAATAATTAATATGCAAATAAAACTAAATTGAAAAAATGATCTTAGGAAAAACACCCGGGTTTTTTTTTTTCCATCATTTCATATATATTTCAGTTGATGACAAATTCTAGTTGGCCTCTAGTTCTGCTGATCAAGGTACCAATAAACATTAAAAAAAATTTTTGGATAGTCTATGTGTTATTTATTTTTTCTATTTTGCATTGGAACTTACCATTCATATATTCTAGTTTGTTAAAGCACAACTTAACCTTGTAATTTATCCCCCTCTTTGCATCAGATAGCTCCAGCTTTATTTGCTAAATGTGGTCACAATGAAGAAACATTTTTTTCCCCCTATACACGCAACTACCAGAATTGTGCTTCATTAGGAACAGGTGATGAAATATTGCTTAAAGTGTTTGATTTATGAATGTTGTGGGACCTATTGTCATCAGGGTTCTTATTAAAGGGAGTTTCTTTAAAAATAATATTCCCCACTTCTATTAGCATTACCTTCTAGATAAACACAATAGGACTTCATTTATCTAGCATATTCGGAGAACGAACTGTCACACATAAATAAAATTTCCAAAGAGCTAAAGCATGCCTTTCAGAAAATGAAACTTTTTTTTTTATCAACTGTTGTATACTTTTTAAAAAACGACAATAAAAGAACTTTAAAAATCTCTATCATGCACCTTTGCCTTTTAGAGTTTTGGTCATAATTGTGCCTTTTCTTGGTGATTCAGAATTATGACTATGGATGTGAATTATTGTACAGTCCTATAATATAGTAGGTATTGTCCATGAATATCTATTTCATCCAACGTTAAAAGGCTTTGGACTGAATACCTCCTGCTAATTAGTTTCCTGCTTCTTCTATCCTTTTCTAAGTTTACTTGTAATTTGCCAGTTTCTATCAGTTTAGTTTCAATTCATTTCAAGTAAAATCAAAACAACAGACATTTAATAAATACTTAGTATATTCCAATTGCTGTGTTGAAGGCTTCAGGATTCCTAGATGAATACATGTCACTATATGTATGTCACTGTCCTCTATAAACTTGAAAAAAATTATGAGACGAGAGATATATCATGAGTAACTTAAAATCCCCTTGTCTGGGGGCTTCCATTTGTCTTAAGCAAAATTCGTAGGCTCTGCAATAGTTTTTTTTTTTTTTCACCCCACATACAGATACTTTTTCTATTTTATCTAGGTTCGAAATGTGACCTTTAGGCAAGTCAAGTGTCACCATTTTAACCTACTCCTCTAATTTTTTTTTTTCTCTTCCTGTGTGGAACTTGAAGACCTGGCTCTCCCTACCTGAGCTCTCACAGAGTGAGGGGTAGACAGTGGGCCCAGTCCTTCCTCACTATGTGATACTGGGAGCTGATGGCATCCTCAGTGAGTCTCTGTAGATTATCCTGACAACTTCCATGCTGGGAAGGATGTGGATGAAAGTAGTAAGAGTAATAATAATAATAGCAGCAGCAATGATAGGTAATACTTGGATTGATAATATTATAGAATAATATCATAATTTTAGGTTAAACTATGAGACATTTAAGTTCATATCCATTACTCTTCTCCCATCATTTGGCATCACTGAGAGCCCCTATATGTTCTACTCTTTCTGACAAGATGGAAATAATCAAAAACTAAGTCAAGTGGTTTCAATGGCGATCTCTGGGATGAGATAATTTTTCAAAAATCTATTTGCCAGCCTGTGACAACTGTAGCTGAACAGAAAAGACAGCACACCATACTAGGTAGAGAGAGCTCGGGACAGCACTGCCCATCATCGTAAGTTTCTTAGCTTCAGCAGAGGCAAGAGATATACAAAAATTCCCTATGGTATCTGGATCCCTTGCTCTCCCACTCCACCCCAGATACACACACAACAAAAGAAACAGAATATATCCATAGATGCGAATTTTGATGCTGGTGTGCTTCTGTAGGCTGTCATGGTAGCGTAGGGGAAGGAGCAAGGGAGTCCCACAGCGGAGGTCATGGACTGGGCAGCACATACGTGGGACAAGTTGTAGCACACAGCTGATTCCCAGAGGACATACCGGGGAAAGCCAAGAACGTTTGAACAGGTTAGTGTTGGTGCTAGTGATGGTCAGGAGGGGAGACAGACACAGGAGCCACTAGACTCCCAAGAGAAACAGCCACAAACTGCTTCTGGTAAGAGAACAGGCCACGAGATAGGTAACTTTAGAAATCAGCGGCTGAGGCAAAGGCCCTCAGATGCTCAGGACTAGGTGGGAAAAGTCACATCTCCTTAGAGACCAGTGAGGACTCATGGATGGAACTCAAACCAGGAAACCCTCACTCAATGCCCTGATAGTAAGTAAGACCTCTAACCAACCAGTGTGGAAATTAGCACTGGGGACAAGAGGCAGGGATGTTGATACAACTGGGTTGAAATCCACACTTGACCAAATGTAAACCTAGTCATGGCAAAGTTAGATGAATGGGTAGGCAAGTTCAAGTTGATGCTGTTGTTTTTATCCTGCCAACATTGAAATACAGGTCTGGATGCTTAAGTGGAGTTGATACAGGAAAAAAAAGAAGCTGTAATTTTGTACACTTGTAGAGAGAGCAGCGTGAAATCTCCTCCTTGTCTTCTTAGGTCAGCAGGGGTGACCTGGTCCTTGCTCCTGTTTCCTCACCCAGCCTGTGCATAGTGAGGAGACTGGGGGCAGTTTTATGCTTTTTGCTCATCAACATTGAAAACTGGCAAAATCAATCCTGTAGCATCTTTAGGTATCATTGGTGGAATTCATTTTTAGCAAAACGACATTGGGAAAAACTGTTTAATTGTGTAAAATTTATTGCAGCATGATAGTTAATGATACATGAGAATTGTACAGATGGTGCTTCACCTGCTAAACAAGTGTGGATTATGATACATTTTAAGGGTAGTCAGGTCCAGCTATATTCTGCCATACATTACCAATATTTTCTGAAATGGCTGATAGGTCCTTGACAGATTTCCAGCAGTTTGATGTTGAAAACATTGTGGATGGTCCATTTGATACTAGAAAATATTACATGTTTTCCTTTTTATATTTATTAAGCAGAACATTTTCATTTTAGTTTTTCTTTTTTTTTTAAAATTAATTAATTAATTTATTTATGGCTGTGTTGGGTCTTCGTTTCTGTGCGAGGGCTTTCTCTAGTTGTGGCAAGCGGGGGCCAATCTTCATCGCGGTGCGCGGGCCTCTCACTATCGCGGCCTCTCTTGTTGCGGAGCACAGGCTCCAGACGCGCAGGCTCAGTAGCTGTGGCTCACGAGCTTAGTTGCTCCGCGGCATGTGGGATCTTCCCAGACCAGGGCTCGAACCCGTGTCCCCTGCATTGGCAGGCAGACTCTCAACCACTGCGCCACCAGGGAAGCCCTCATTTTAGTTTTTACTCACTGTTCATATCAAACATTCTATGTCTTCTTTTGTCTCAAAGGATGAAATACAAGAGGTATGATGTTAATGGAGATGAGTTTTCCTTACAGATGATGTGAGAGTTTTTCCTGCTTTTTTTTTTTTTTTTTTAGTTGAGGGAATTAGAAATCTGTTTAATTCGGTTTTTTTTACATTGCTGACACTTTTAAAAATAACAGATTATTAAGATATAATTCTAACATTAATTCTTTTAAAATGTACAATTCAGTGGTTCTTAGTATATTCACAGAGTTGTACAATCACCAATGATATTTAAGAAAGAACGTTTTCATCACCCCACAGAGAAACTTTATACTCATTAGCAGTCACTCTCCATTCCATTCCATTCTGCTTCTAGCTGCTGGAAATGATTAATTTTTATTCCACATCTAAAGATTTTTCCTAATCTCAACATTTCATATCAATGGAATGATACAGTATGTAGTGTTTTATAAAAGATTTCTTTTATTTATTATAACGTTTTCAAGCTTCATCCGTGTTGAAGCATGTATCAGTACTTCATTTTTAAATTGTCAAATAGGATAGCTTGCTGTATGCTGTTGTATGGATATATCACACTTTGTTATCCATTCATCAATTGATGGACATTTGCATTGCTTCCACTTTTTGGCTATTATGAGTATTGTTGCTATGAACATTTGTGTACAAGTTTTTGTTTGAAAACACATATTCGGTTCTCTTGGCTATATACCTGGGAGTAGGATTTCTGGGTCATATGGTAATTCTGTGTTTAATTTTTTGAGGAACTGACAAGCTATTTTCCACCATGTCTGTACCATTTAATATTCCTTTCTGCAACGTAATGAGAGTTCCAATTTATCTACATCCTCACCAACGCGTGTTATTTTTTTTAAAAAAATTACATTGTACTAGATGTGGTATTTCAGTGTGGTTTTGATTTGCATTTTCCTAATGACTAGTGGTATTCAGCAACTTTTCATGTGCTTGTTGGCTGTTTGTATATCTTCTTTAGAGACATGTTTAGTCAAGGTTTTGTCCATTTCTTAATTGGGCTGTTTTTTTCTTATTGTTGAGTTCTAAGAATTATTCATGCATTCTGAATACTAGACCCTTATCAAGTAAACAATTCACAAATATTTTCTACCATTCTGTGGGTTGTCTTTTTCACTTTCTTGATAGTGTCCTTTAATGGACCAAAGCTATTAATTTTGAAGTACATTTCATCTTTTTCTTTTGTTTGTGCTTTTAGTATCATATCTGAGAATCTATTGCCTTATCCAAAGTCACAAAGATTTACAACTATATTTTCTTCTAAGAGTTTATAGATTTAGCTCTTATATTAGGGTTCTGATCCATTTTGAGTTAATTATTGTATATAATGTAAGGTAAGAGTCCAACTTCATTTTTTTGCATATGGCTTTCCAGCATCATCTGTTGCAAAGAAAATTCTTTCCTACATTGAAATGTCTTAGTATCCTTGTTGGAAATCAATTGACCCTAAATGTAAAGGTTTATTTCTGGATTCTAAATCATGTTCCATGTCTAACCTTATGCCTGTACTGAAGCTGAAAGCTTGGCTTCTCTGTACGCTGGTGCCGAATCGAATCTCGGAGACAGTTTTGGGTGAAGTAGGAAAGGATAGCTTTATTACTTTGCCAGGCAAAGGGGGACACAGTGGGCTCCCGCCTTGAAAAATTATGTATCCCAACCTGGGAGGATTTGAGGAGGAATTTTATAGCAATAGTTCAAGGGTGGGTTGCTGACAAGATTAGGGTGTGTGCAGGGTCTCAGGTGGTTGCTCTCCTAATCTTGATGAGTTTCTTTGGTCCCTTTAATCTTGCCTCAGGTGGTTGCTTGGCTGCTCTTCCCTTGATTAGGAACTGTTCGACTCTGCCCTTTGGAACTCAGGGAAGGTCATGGAGGCTGGAGTCTTGCCTACAAGAAACAGGGGACAAAAAAAAGCTTCTGTGCTCAGGACCTCCACAGGGTCCTACTCGGTTTCACTACCACGCAGTCTGATTACTGTTTTTAAAAACAAATAGGAGAAAAAATAGTTACGAATAAAAATGCATTTATTTTCTCTTTTATATTTTCCTATGTATTTTCCTTTATTGGTACTCTTTATTGTGTATGGATTTATTTTACTCTTTGGTTTTCTTTTATTTCGGCTTAAGTACTCTCTTTAGTATTTCTTGTAGGCCAGGCCTACTAGTGACTCATTTTGTCAGTTTTTAATTATCTAGGTATGTCTTATTTTCTCCTTTCATTTTGCTGGATATAGAATTCTTGGATGGTGGTCTTTTTCTTTCAGTACTTTCTTTTAATTTCTATGGAGAAGTCAGCTCTTAATCTTAAGGATCCTTGAAATGTGTAGCCACAGGGTACCCAGTTATTTAGTTAAACATTACCTCTGTAAGGTTGTTTCCTGCAGAGATTAGCATTTGAATCGGTACACTGTGTGAGCCGATTGCCCTCCCTAATTTGGTGGGCATTATCCAATCCCTTGAGGGCTTCAATAGAACAAAAAAGTGGAGGAAGGGAGAATTCACTCTCTCTGTTTGACTGAGTTGAAACACTGGTGTTCTCCTGCCTCTGAACTGACCCATCGTTGGCGCTCCTGGCTCTCCAGCCTTCGGATGTGGACTACAAGTGACACATCAGGTTCTCCGGGTCCTCAGGCCTTTGCATTGGGTCTGGAACTACGACATCAGCTTGCCTGGGTCTCCAGTTTGCAGATGGCAGATTATGGGAGTTCTCAACATCCATCATCATGTGAGCCAATTTCCTAAAATAAATTACCTATACTATCTCTCTCTCTCTATCTACTAACCTATCTATCTATATCTGTATCTATCAACATGTTATTGATTCTGTTTCTCTGGAGAACCCTGACTAATACTGATTTTGGTACTAAGTAACTCTAGAAGAATTTTTCTTTTCAATAGACTTTATTTTTTACAGCAGTTTTAGGTTCATATCAAAATTGAGTGGGAGGTACAGAGATTTCACATATAAGCCCTGCCCCCAGGCATGCATAGGTTCTCCCATTATCAACATACCCCACCAGAGTGGTACATTTGTTACAGCTGATAAACCAACATTGACATATCATTATCATTATCACCCTAAGTCTACAGTTTACTTTAGGTTCATTCTTGGTGTTATGTATTCTATGGGTTCAGACAAATTCATAATGACATGTGTAACTATAATAGTATCATACAGAGTAGTTTCACTGCTCTAAGTAACCTCTGTGCTCTACCTATTCATTCCTCCATCTCCCTGGCAACCACTGATCATTTTAGTCTCCCCATAGATCTGCCTTTTCTAGAATGTCCTACAGTTGTCCTTACAGTATGATGCCTTTTCAATTGGCTTTTTTTGCTTAGTAATGTGCATATGTTTCCTCCATGTCATTTCACGGCTTGATAGTTCATTTTTTAGCACTGAATAACACCTAACTTTCTGTATGTACTATAGTTTATTTATTCATTCATCTAAAAAAAGGACATCTTGGATGCTACTAAGGTTTGGATTATGAATAAAGCTGCTATAAACATCCATGTGCAAGTTTTTGTTGGACAGATGTTTTCAACTCCCCTTGGTAAATACCAGGGAGCTTGATTGCTGGATCATATGGTAAGAGTATGTTTAATTTTGTAAGAAACCACCATATTGTCTTGCAAAGTGGATGTACTACTTTTCATTCCTGCTAGCAATGAGTTAGGATGTCTGTTGTTCCACATCGTAACTGGCAATTGGTGTTGTCAGTGTTCTGGATTTTGGTCATTCTAATAGGTGTGTAGTGGGGTCTCACTGTTATTTTAATTCAAATTTCCCTGATGACATATGATGTGCAACATCCTTCTTCATATACTCATTTGCCATCTGCGTATCTTCTTTGGTGAGGTGTCTGTTAAGGTATTTGGCACGCTTTTAACTGGGCTGTTTTCTTTTTTACTGTTGAGTTTAATAAGCTCCTTGTATATTTTGGGCAACAGTTTTTTATCAGATATGTCTTTTGTAAATGTATTCTCCTAGTCTGTGGCTTTTCTTTTTATGTGAATTTTCTTTTTTAGTCTGTTCATGCGATAGATTACATTATTTGATTTTTGAATGTTTGAAGCAGGCTCGCATACCTGGAATAAATTCCACTTGGTCACGGTGTATAATTCTTTTTATATCCTGTTGGATTTGATTTGCTAATATTTGATTGAGGATTTCTGCATCTATATTCATGAGAGATATTGGTCTGTAGCTTTCTTTTCCTGTTCTATCTTGTCTGGTTTTCATATTAGGGTAATGTTAGCCTCATAGATTGGGTTAGGAAGAATTACCTCTGCTTCTATCATCTGAAAGTGATTGTAGAATATTGGTATAATTTCTTTCTTAAATGTTTGGTAGAATTCACTAGTGAACCTAACTGGGACTGGTGCTTTCTAGTTTTGAAGGTTATTAATCATTGAATTCAATTTCTTTAATAAACACAAGTCCTATTATATTACCTATTTCTTCTTTGAGAGTTTGGAAAATGGCTTCTTTCAAGAAATTGATCCATTTAATCTAGGTTATCAAAGTTGTGGGCATAGAGTTGTTCATAGCATTCCTTTATTATCCCTTTAATGTCTCTGATACAGTCCCCTTTTTCATTTTTAACAGTAGGAATTTGCATCCTTTCTTTTTTTCTTGGCCTGGCTAGAAGCTTATCAATTTTATTAGTCTTTTCAAAGAAACAGATTTTGTTTTTTTTTATTTTCTCTACTGGTTTCCTGTTTTCAATTTCATTGATTTCTGCTCTAATTTTTATTATTTCTTTTCTTCCTCTTACTTTGGATTTAATTTCTCTTCTTTTCTCTAGTTTTCCAAAGTGGAAGGTTAAATTACTGATTTTATATCTTTCTTTTTTTTCCTAATATATACATTCAACACTATAAAATTTCCCTTCTAAGCATTGTTTTTACTGCATCACACAAGTTTTGATAAGTTGAGTTTTTATTTCCATTTAGTTCAAAAAAGTTTTTAATTTCTTCTGAGATTTTGTCTTCGATCCATGTGTCATTTTGAACTGAATTGTTTAATATCCGAATACTTTGGAATTTTCCAGCTATCTTTCTGTTACTGATTTCTAGTTTAATTCAATGTGGTGAGAGTAGAGAGTGTATGTTTCCTATTCTTTTAAATTTGTTAAGGTGTATTTTATGGCCCATAATGTGGTCTATCTTAGTGAATGCCCAGGTGAACTTAAGAAGAATGTGTAATACGCTGTTGTTGGATGAATTTTTCTATAGATGTCAATTATATTCAGTTGATTGGTGCTGCTGTTGAGTTCAGCCATGTCCTTACTGATTTTTCTCCCTGCTAGATTTGTCCACTTCTGATGGACAATTGCTGAAGTGTCCAACTATAACAGCAGATTCATCTATTTCTCCTTGGCACATACACATTAAGGATTGTTATGTCTTCTTGAAGAATTGACACCTTTATCATTATGTAATGTTCCAATTTATCCCTGATAAATTTCCTTGCTTTGAAGTCCACTCTGTCTGAAATTAATATAGCTACTCCTACTTTTGATTAGTATTAACATGGTTTATTTTCCTCCATTCATTTACTTTTAATATGTGTGTCTTTATATTTAAAGTGGGTTTCTTATAGGCAACATATAGTTGAGTCTCACTTTTTGATCTACTCTGACAATCCCTGTCTTTTAATTGGTGCATTTAGACCATTGGCATTCAAAGTGATTACTTATATAGTTGGATTAATATCCAACATATTTGTAAATGTTTTATAATTTTTGCCTTGTTCCTTGTTCTTTTTTTTTTGGCTGCACTGCGGGATCTTACTTCCAGGGCCCTGGCAGTCCTAACCACTGGACTGCCAGGGAATTCTCCTTTGCTCTTTTTAAAATACTCCTTCCATTTGCAGTGAGATGAATGGACCAAGAGATTGTCATACTGAGTCAAGTAAGTCAGGCAGAGAAAGACAAATATATATTGCTTATATGTGGACTCTAAAAAAATGGTACAAATGAACCTATTTACAAAACAGAAATAGAGTCACAGGTACAGAAAACAAACTTATGGTTACCAAGTGGGGAAGGGAGGGGAGGGATAAACTGGAAGATTGGGATTGACATATACACATTACTATATGTAAAATAGATAACTAATAAGAATTTACTGTATAGCACAGGGAACTCTACTCCATACTTTGTAATGACCTATATGGGAATATAATCTAAAAAAGGGTGGATATATGTATATATATATGTATAACTGAAAGCAGAAACTAACACAACATTGTAAATCAACTATACTCCAATAAAATAAATTAAAAAAAAAAGTCAAACTCAAAGGAGAGAGTAAAATGGTGGCTGCTGGAGCCTGGGGAGAGGGGAAAATGGGGAGGTATTAGTTAAAGGGTATAAATTTTCAGTTATACATGATGAATAAATTCTAGAGATTTATTATACAGCACGGTACCTACAGTTAACAATACTGTATTGTACACTTAAAAATTTGCTAAGAAGGCAGATCTTTTGTTAAGTATTCTTATCTCACACTATATGTAGATAATAATAATAAATAGAGGGCTTCCTTGGTGGCGCAGTGGTTGAGAATCCGCCTGCCAGTGCAGGGGACACGGGTTCGAGCCCTGGTCTGGGAAGATCCCACATGCCGCGGAGCAACTAGGCCCGTGAGCCACAACTACTGAGCCTGCGCGTCTGGAGCCTGTGCTCCGCAACAAGAGAGGCCGCGACAGTGAGAGACCCGCGCACCGCGATGAAGAGTGGCCCCTGCTTGCCGCAACTAGAGGAAGCCCTCGCACAGAAACGAAGACCCAACACAGCCAAAAATAAAAAAATATAAAAATAAATAAATAAATAAAAGATTACTATTTAAAAAAAATAATAATAATAATAATAAATAGAATGGGAAGAAACTTCTGGAGATGATGAATATGTTTATGGCTTAGATTGTGGTGATGGTTTCATAGGTGTATATTTATCTCCAAACTCATCCAGTTGTATACATTAAATACATACAGCTTTTTATTTGTCAATTACACCTCAATGAGGTAGTTTAAAAAAATAATAATAAAATAAAATATTCTTTCCCTGCTTTTTGTAGTTTTAACTGAGCACTTTATGTGATTCTATTTCATTAGTTGTTTTGGAAGGTCTGCTGCAGAACCGTGAGGGTCTTAGAGTGACAAATGAAGAGTATTACTTTACGCAAGTGGTCTGATGGCTAACGTGCATCACTGCAACAGAAGGAGCAACTGATGGAGTCAAGACTCCCTCCCCTGGGGTAACTGCTGCTTCTTAAAAAGAGACCATGAAGCTGAATGACTGGAATGGTCTTCTCTGGAGGACCTGAATCCGCGCTGCTGAGAGCTGTTGCAGAAGGATGCTGCCCCAGGTCCTGTCGGGGCAGAAGGCGACTTCCTCTCACACTTGTTGCCAGACCCACTGCTGGGCCAGAGGCCGCTGGTACTGAGGTGCCTCCTCCCCGGACTTGCCCTGGGGCTGGCTCCTCACCTGCTCTTCCCTGTCTTTACTAACCGGTGTTGTGTGCTGATTGTGTGCAATAAACCAAGTGATTCATGAATTGCTTACTGGCTACCGTTCCGTAAATCTCCAATCCCTGCCCTTACTGCTGGGCCCCGCATCCAACAAGATCCCCAAAGCGTTCTTATATGCAGCTATTTTGGAACATTGAACAAGATGCATAGAGATGCATAGAGTTTTGGCTTTTGAAGATGTGGAGAAATACCAGTGCAAAAAAGGGTGGCAGCAACCGTTTGCATTAGATTTTAAAATAGAGATTCAGTCAGCTTGGTCTGTGTTGTGTTAAGATGATCAGTTGAAAAGAGAGTTTGAAGCTGGGTAAGATTAATCTGAAGGTCCTAGTAATAACTGTGATTTTTATTTATAAGTAGAAGATACTCTGTATGTTTTTACATCAGCAGGTGACTTAATTGGAGCTGTTCCTCAGGAAGATAAATTTAATGGTAATGAGCTGGATGAATCAGGGAGAAAATAGATTGGAAGGAGGGCTATTAGCTAGGAGATTTTAAAAGGTCAGGCAAGTGGTCAAAAGGACCTGATCCTGGGAAATAAGGATTTTTTTATTAGATAGAAGGAGACAGAAACTCGAGACCTTCTGGTAAACTGGGTAGAATGATTCCAGGTAAGTTCAAAAAAATGCCATGCAGAAAATAATGAAGGAAATAAAATAGTTCTGTCATGCCAGGTAAACATGTCACTCCTCTCAAAGCCTGTTATCCTATTATTACATGACAGTCTCCTCTGGGTTATTTTTCCATCACAAGAAGTTACAGGAGCTGATAAGCCTGTGACTAATTTAAAATGTAATTGTTGTCCTGTCTTCCTCAGTCATAGTTTGTGTCTCATTTCCTTTAAGTAAACAGTATAAAGAATTACAGTCAAGTTCAACATTAGGAGCCTGATTCTTAGAAATCGAAATGGGCTTAAGAAAGATCCCTAGCTGTAAGCCCAATGCGATCTTCAAATTCCCATACCCCATCGATGGTGTGTGTCATGCTGCTGTGGGTGAGACCTTGTCCCCGGTTCTGTGCTTCCAGATTGAGTGAGGTTTTCTGGTACTGATACCAGTGAAGGACACAAAGTAAACAAAGAAGACATGTGTCACTGAAAGGGACTGCTGGGTTAATAGATCATGGAAAATTCATTTGGAGAAGAGATTTCATAAATCATAGAATGTTAGCCCTGTAAGGGATTATAGAGATCACCTAGTTAAACGGAAGAGTTTCAGAGCCAGGTCAAACTGGCAATGAATTCTCAGATCCCCATATAGGTACTAGACGTATGGCTTTTATTTTACTAGTAACCGTTTCTCTGAGACAGTTTCTCCATCTTACAGATGGAGACATAGCCAATCACAGAGTCACTGCAAGGATTAAACAAGTTAAAAAATGGACAGCACTCAGCCCAGTACATGGCAAACGCTTAGCCCGTAACAGCTGTTACTAGCAATAAAACCCAGACCACGACTCGGGTCTCCTGAATGCAGACTGGGGCTCCCACCCAGAGCTATACCATCCTCTTGTATATTCCCACTTGAAATCAACTATTCCAGAAAACTTCCTCCAATTATATTGACAACACCTTCCACATCAGATTGTTTCTATCATCACTAAGAGGCTATTAAAGTCAACTCTACCTAATCAATCATTTAAAAAATATATTGAGTATCTGAAAAGAACATGCATTTTATGATAAGTAACACGCCATCATTAAAAACTTAATTTTACCTATTGAGCTGCAAAATATTGATCATCATTATTATTTTTAACGAGAAATAAGAGGCACTGTTCTGGAATGAAGGGCTTTGGGATTGGATGTGTGAGTAAAAACCAGCCCCTTGGATGAGGGTTATGAGTTACTGCTGTCAGGATTCAGCTGCAGTTTGGAAGGACATATTCTGGTTATTTGGAATAGGCCTTCAGAAGCATGCAGTATAGTCCAGTATTTAAAATTATTATCTGATTAAACGAAAGTATCAGCAACACTTGGTAGAGAAAATACAATGTCAAAGCAAAATAAGAAGTAGATGGGAAGAGAAGGAAAGGACATCATATCAGCAGAGCTGCCCACCCTGGGCCAGACTCTTGGTATAAATCATTGCCTCTCATCCTCAGGACAGCTCTAAAGGGTGGATGTACTTATTTTTATTCACATTTTATTGAGAAGGAAACTAAGGCTCAGAGGTGAACTTGCCAGTCTCACAGATGATATGCGATAGGTCAGGATTTGAACTCAGATTTTATTTCACTCTAAAACTTTCATTCTTTGTTTCTTTTATAAATCTTTTTGTTATAACATAAAACACAGTTACAGAAAACCACACATAAAAAATTCATAGCTGAGTGAATTTTTAGAAGGGGAACAATTTTGTAACCACCATCCAGGTCAAAAAATAGAAGCTTGCCCCTTGCTCCAGACACCACGCTCCCTCTCTCCAAAAGCAAGCACTACCCCAGCTTTCATAGTAATCACTTCTGTGCATTTATTTATGATTTTATTAGCCAAATGCACATCCCTCTAGCATAGTTCAGGCGTTCATACATTTTTAAGCTTAATATGTCTGTGATATCTCATTTAATATAGAAATCCCTTTTGTTTTCCTTATTTTACCTGCTGAAAAACCCAGGCCATTTTACCGGTAGCATTTCCAGCTGTCTGGATTCTGGAGGTTGCAAACTCATGGTGCAATTCAAGCTACTGCTTTGTCCTTTATTCCTTGTTAATTGACCTCTGGCTCCAGAGTTTTGATCAGACTCAGGTTTGATCCCTTGGGCAAAATCTTAGGGGAGGGTGAGTTTTTTCACCAGAGGGCAGGCACATAAATCTGAGTTTTGTTTTGTTTTATTTTAGCATCTATTGAGGCTCGATACCTCATCATGAATCCTCTGGAGGTTGCAAATGGTGATAATTTGTCATTTACATTTCACTTATTCACTGGAAAAATTTTAAAAGAAGAAGCTTACTCACCTAGTATTTGGTCACCTAGTATTTGGTTCCTTTCATATAGAAAAAGAATAAATGCTGACTCTTTCCTTTCATTTACCCAGTTTTCAAATATATGCAGTGTGCTCCACTCCATTCTAATTTTCATCCTTTATTGAAGCTCAAATATCTCAGTCTTTGACCTTAGTTCTTTTGATATGGCATTAGAAGTTTTTGATAACTTCCTAGCTATTTGATATGACACAATGTTCCAAACTCTTCTTGCGTATTTCTTTCTAAATACTTAGACAGCCATTTCTACAAGAAGCTTCATTTATTTGAATAGGAAGTGGTATTTCAAGATCAGAACCTGGGCCTAGAGATGATAATAGCTACTGGGTTGATAATTGTTTCTGTCTTTTTAGATAGGATATGGTTAAAATATCTTGTGATTTAATAGCGGTATTTCTAATTCAAACTTAAAGAGTTTTACTTAATCTCTTTGATATTACATTTGTATTTCTTTTTTTCCACACTGAGAGTCCTACTTTTCCAGGGCATAAGGGATGACAGAATTAAAATGTGCCATAAATATTCATTTGTTTTTTCCCATATTATATACAGTAGCCCCACTCCCCGTTCTTACTTACCAACTTCATTTTACAATTTTTCTCTTTCCTTATGAAGCTGAGAACTCTCACCTTCTCACTTAAAGGAAGCACTTTATGGCTTCTCTTTGACACATCTAAATTGCCAGAACCACTGTTCTTGCCCTTATGGCCATTATTAAGTAAAATAAGGCTTACTTGAACACTGTAAAGCACTGCAGTACTGAGACAGTCAGTCTGATAACCAAGAGAGCTACTGACTAACAGGCAGGGTACACTGGACAAAGAGATGATTCATGCCCCAGGGGACAGAGCAGGACAACACAAGATTTCATCAGCTTCTAGCAGCAGTGCTTGATGTAAAATTTATGAATTGTTTAGTTCTGGAACTTTTCATTTAATGTTTTTGGACCGTGGTTGACCACGAGTAACTGAAACTGCAGAAAGCAAAACCGCAGATGAGGGCAGAGTACTAAGGATTTTTTTCAACAACAACAACAAAAAAATTCAGACAGCTTTCTTGAATTGTCGTTGTTTTTTCCCAGAACCTTCTATTATCTGTAGGTTGAATCTTCTTTGCCTATGTTCAATGGTTATCTATCTAGTCTCAGGTTCATCTCTTTTTAAAATTTTCTTCCTTCTTTTTAAATAAATTTATTGTATTTATATTATTTATTTTGGGCTGTGTTGGGTCTTCGTTGTTGCACACAGGCTTTCTCTAGTTGCAGAGAGCGGGGGCTACTCTTCGTTGTGGTGCGCGGGCTTCTCATTGTGGTGGCTTCTCTTGTTGCGGAGCACAGGCTCTAGGCACGTGGACCTCAGTGGCTGTGGAATGCAGGCTCAGTAGTTGTGTCACACAGGCTTAGTTGCTCTGCAGCATGTGGGATATTCCCGGACCAGGGTTCGAACCCGTGTCGAGAATAGAGAACAAATAGCAGAATATCTTCCTTATAGATAATAAAAATATGCCAAGTGGACTTATTTAAAAACAGATCAAAACAGTAATATATTGAATTAAAAATAAGCTAAAAACACTTAAGAAAATAATACATGATATAAAAGAACAACGCATATCAGAATCAGAAACAATAATTAGAAAAGTCATTTTAGAAATAAAGACTAAACTTAGAAGGAGCACAAGAGTGAAAAACACATCAGAAAACTTACTAGGATAAAAGGAAGATTAAAAAGGAAGAAAATTTTATGGACTTCCCTGGTGGCGCAGTTATTAAGAATCCGCCTGCCAATGCGGATTGGGGACACGGGCTCGAGCCCTGGTCCGGGAAGATCCCACACGCCACGGAGCAGCTAAGCACGTGCGCCACAACTACTGAGCCTGTGCTCTAGGGCCCGCAAGCCACAACTACTGAGCCCGCGTGCCTAGAGCCTGTGCACCGCCACGCAGAGTAGCCCCCACTCGCCGCAACTAGAGAAAGCCCACGCGCACCAATGAAGACCCAACGCAGCCAAAAAAAATCCATCAGCAACCCAGGGATCCTTCTGCTTTCTGGTGCCTGCTACTCGTCTGTTCCCCCTAATTCAGATGTTGCTAATGTAAAGGCCATTGATGGTTTGCCCCTAATCACCTGCATTTTGTGGCTCCTCTGGACATCTCTGCACCTAGTTTTAATGCAAATGTTGGTCACGGATGTGTGACTTTGCTACCTAGTCACTCTTTCTTGTTTTTATGTGGGGGTTTAGAAAGATCCAGAATCTATGCTTCTACTGCTGTCACGATATCCCTAGATTTTAATTTTCTGAAATCTAGGCATTTCATTTACCACCACCTTGTTACCTTCATATATGAATAAAATGACAATCACAGCTCAAATACTCAATGTGTTTGTAACTGAATTGGAACACGGGGAATCCATTTAGGAAGCAACATCTCTGAGTATATTCTAATCAGATTCTAGATACACCCTGATCTTTCCTGCAGGAAACTTTGACACTCCAGATGATCCACACAAGTTTTTACTGGGTGAGGCAAAAACGTATTTATTGGGGCAATACGGTGTAATGGAAAGAGTGTGGATTTTGAAACCAAAGGAGCTGAAGTTCATATCCTTATTCTACCATTAAATGGCTGTAAAATGCAGGCAAAATGTTTATGCCTTATAAGTACAAATTTCCTTATTTGTGAAATGAACATAACTGTATCTGTCTCTTAGTACACAGCACATTTTGAATACATTTTAGCTTCCTTCTACAGATCTGAGAATCCCCAGCACTGTGTAAAGATCAAAACTTTTAGGACCTTTCTTATTTATTTGTGTACTCAATTGGATGAAACTTACACAGGTACCCTATTCAGATGTGTAAAAAATTATACACTTTCCCCTAAAGAATTATTTGCTTTTTATAAACTAGAGTTATTTTTCCCTTTTTTTTCCCCAGTATCAGTTTTGATTTGCTCCAACCTACTCAATTTAGGAAAATATGGGGAAGGAAGGCAAAGTAATGCAGAATTTGGAAAGCAATTATATAGATTTAAGCACACTTTAGAACTATCTCTTTCTACTGTCCAGGGCAAACCCAGAGGGAGAGTTTTCTTTTTTTTTTTCTCCCTCATGCAGACTGTCACATAATGAATTATAAGCAGAATTCAACTTCTGTGAAATGTTGGAACTGGGGGTTTGGGGTGTGCTCAGAAGATAGGCAACCACGATTAAAAAGCTTTGTCAAACGCGAACTTTGAACATGCTGTGGTTTGATTTTTTCTGAATGTAACTATGAGCAGAAAATAGCATTTTCTCACTCCATGAAATCACACCTCTCTTTGTCAATGGAATAGTTGATAAATCAGTGAAAACAAAATTAAATGTAAATTGAGCTTTCCATCTGGCCACTGTGATACCCTTTAATTCAAGCCAAACAACTTGTCTTTGAGGAAGTCTTTTCTGAAGTACACTGGATTGACATGATAAAGGGATCCTTTTATGGTGCAGGAAAATATATAGGGTATTTGAGGAAAAAAATTCTGAGCAGAACAAAAGAAGAATATAAAAAGGGAATGTCTGGTCAGTTACCTTTGCTCTGAGACAGAAGGTATGTTTGCGTTTAAAGAACATAAATAATTCTGTTAGTTACCCACCACTTTTTTGCAGTGTGCTGATTTTCCTTCTGTCCGGGCTCTTTTTGTTTTCCTTTATTTCCTTCTTGTTGTTATTGATTTTAAGGACCCCAAGGGAGAGGGAAGGGAGGAGCAGAGGGAAAAGGAAACCAATAACAAATTCAGGAACTTGAGAGAGAAATGTTTAAGGGATTCAACTTTGGAGTCTGCCAGACCAGAATACTAAGTCCAGCTGGGCCATTTATTAGCTGAATAAGCATGTTTCTTAACTTCTGTAGGCTTCAGAAATAGATGTCACCATATAGGTATATGTCATATAGTAAGCACTCATTAAAATATTAGTTATTTTTATCAACACATGGTTTGAGGACTAGGTTAGAGTATCTACTTCTTTGACACTATACCTTAAGTTATATTTTTTTATATGGTGGCCCATCAACATATAGTGAGCTCATTTTATATTTAGTCGTGTATCTGATGATATAGAATTAAATGAAATATGACAGCTACTTCTCTTCATAGTTGAACATAACAAGTCATTTGCAGCATACCTATTGTGTTCAGAGGAGAGTCACTTGAATTTCTTATCTTAGATATGGCTGGTAGGTTTCCAGAGGGAAGACAAAAATACAATCCTTTGTGAGTTAAGGAGGGAGTCCCCAGACAATGATCATTTCTATGTACAATTCTAAAGAAGGGATGGACCAATTTGCATAAGATGTCCTTTTTGGGGATGAAAGAATGCAAAACTGCCACAGGTTGGAGTCTCTAAAATCAGAGATGGAGTTGGAGTTGGGATGCAAGACATTTATTAGGGATGAGTATGTGTAACAGAAAGAGGAAGGAAGAAGGATTGGGAAGAAGAAGGTGAACGTCTATGCCAGTCTGACAAAGTCTCCATCAACCCATCAAGGGTTCTGGACCAAATATTATCTATTTGTTCATCTGAAATGGCCTGATCTGTCTGTCTCCTTCTGCTTTGCACAGCCACCAAATATGGGCAGCTGCAGGAAGGTGTAGCCTCTGGGCAAGGTGGCTCTCAGCAGTTCGGACAGGTCCTGAAGGAGCCAATGCTGGAGGCTGTCTGTTGACTGTACTCCGGTAGCTGGGAGCAAGTCCTTTCTCAAAAGGGGATCTGATCTGGCATCTCCATGTTTGACACAGACACTGAAACAGTACCACCTGAAATTGGAGAATTGTAAATCCTGATCTAGTGGAACTGGCTGAGTAGACCCTAAATGTTATTATCATAATAATTAATGTCTTTGGGAAGGAAAGGACACCAAGGACCCCAGGGAAAAACTGATGAAGGAAGAAGGGAGAGTCTGGGCTAAGGGAACAAGATTAATACAAATACCTAGGGGTTTTGTTTTTGGTGGAGGAGAGCTATTTCTGGTTATGCTGAACAGCACACAAAGTCTCTAAACACAATAAATTGTCAGCTTTTCATTATAACATTACTGTTGTGTTGAATTTAATTTACTTTATGTCCCATATTTAAAATAAACATATTTTAGTGTTAGCTTTTCCTGACATTGAAATAAATATTTAGCAGTATTTTGGAGCCACCACTGTGATATACCCACGCTAAAATATTCGTACTCATTCTTTCCCTTTCTACAAAAGAGCTGTTGTAAAAGTGCAAATCCTTCCAAACATTGTATGAGGAGGAAAATGTAGTGTCCCTTGTTTAGTAGTGCACTTCTGTATTCTTAAAATATATATTAATTCTAGCTAATAATACTATTGGTATCATCAAACTCATCACAGCAAAATAAATGAAAGTATATTGTCTCACTTGGGAAGCAATGGCTGAGTGTGTTATGAATGAACTAAAGGAGATGCAACCTTGGAAAAGTGCGCCATGGCTGCACGTAAAGGAAGCTGGATCAGTGCTTGGCAGCGGGCGAGCATCCGTGGCAGAGGACTAGGCTTCAGTAGCAGTGCTGCTTGGCTCAAAGTAGCAAGAGCGCTAGTACGCAACTCATACTTTCTGTTCCAGTAATTGGAAAGAAGGACGGGGCTCTTTTGGACTGACCAAACCCCAAAGATTTTTTTTGCCAATTAAAGTATATGTGTACGTGGAGGGGTCATCAGGGGAGAAAACAGACCTTTTGCTAGTAACGGAGACGGGTGCTCAAATCAATTTGAAAAATTAAAAATATATATCGATATTTATATTATGAGGTTGTGAAGCAGATCATATTAATTACATATATAAGAGGGGAAGCAAAGTGTATTGCCTCCTCTTCCTTTAGAGGAGGTAACAGTATTTTGGGTTTTTTTAATATTTAAAGACTTTTTTTATATCAGTTTTTGGTACAGAGATTTCTCATAAACCCCACTTTCTCCACACATGCCTAGCATCCCCTACCAGAGTGACACATTTGCTACAATTGATGAGTCTGCATTGACACATCATAATCACCCAAAGTCCATAGTTTACATTACATTTCACTTTTGGTGTTGTATATTCTGAGTTTGGACAAATGTATAATGACATGTATCAATCATTAGGGTATTCTACAGGGTGTTTCCGCTGCCCTAAAAACCCTCTGTGCTCTGCTTAATCATTGGTCCTCCATCACTCCACCCTCTGGCAGCCACTGATCTTTTTATGGTCGCCACAGTTTTGCCTTTTCCAAAATGTCATATAGTTGGAATCATGAGTATTTAGCCTTTTTAGGTTGGCTTCTTTCACTTAGTAATACGCATTTAAGATTCCTTCTTGTCTTTTTGTGGCTTGATGACTCACTTCTCTGTAATACTGAATAATATTCCATTGTCTTGATGTACCAAAGTTTATTTCTGCATTCACCTACTGAAGGGCATCTTGGGTGTCTCCAAGTTTGGGCAATTATGAATAAAGCTGCTATAAACATCTGTGTGCAGGTTTTTGTGTGAACACAGGTTTTCAACTATTTTGAGTGAATACCAAGGAGCGTGATTGCTAGATCATATGATAAGAGTATGATTAGTTTCGTAAGAAACTGCTAAATTATCTTCCAAAGTGGATGTACCATTTTGCATTTCCACTAGCAATGTATGAGAGGTCCTGTTTCTCTACAAACTTGCCAGCATTTGGTGTTGTCAGTGTTTTGGATTTTGGTCATCCTGATAGGTGTGTAATGATATCTCGTTTTAATATGTATTTTTCTGGTGACATATGCTGGGAGCTTTTGGTTTCTTTTTGAATATATGTACTATACTAGGTAAGTTCCTTCATCATTCCGGAATTACATTTTCTAAGCTAAAAAAAAAAAAAAAGCAGTTGAACTAGATCTCGTGAATTCTTTTAATTTTCTATGATGCTTAAATACATTCCACCAGTGCTATCCACATATGATTTTAGCCTCTTGCATATAGAGAAAATTGGCATTTTACATTTCTGTAAAAATTAGGAACAAGCAAATAGATCCTCCCCAACTCTGGCTTCAGTTTCCTAGAATACTGAGCTGCGGTGTTTATAAGGAAGATTATCCTTTAAATCCTGGTTTTCAATTTTTTGCTGTCATGAGGACAAAACTCTAGCAAGAATTAGATAATGAAGTTGAAATACAAAACGACAACAAAATAGGACATCAAATAAAGCTCACAGGTGTCCATCGTGGAAATTAGGCAGATCAGTTTCTGAATTTAGACAATCTTCAGTTGTTTCTAACTGAATATTGAATAAAAGAAACCCCAAAGAATTTATGGTTACCATCTCTTACTCAACAAATCATATTGGACTATGTTAAGGTTCAGCAGTGCAGTATCTCTTAAAATCTATAGCAGCACCTTTAGTATCAGATTCCCCTTATTCTCTTCCCTTCACAAGTGATAAGTATTTTCCTGAATTTCTCAAATTCCTTATGACCTTTACCCCATATATCAGTGTCATTCCTCTCCCTAATATGACTAGGATATTCTCTTCTAGCACATTTTGATGGACAGAGCAATCCGTTTTGTTGTCTAACCTCTATATCAAAGTGACAGAAGATTCAGAGGTTTAACAGCTGGAGAAATTTTCATGACATGAATGAGATTTAGATTAACACTTCCATTAACAGTACTTAAGATCAATGTCCGTAAACATAGCATTCCCAAATCAAGAGTTTGTGTGTTTTAACACTTTAGAGCCACAGAGTTTTTCTGATTCAAGATGCCTGTCACACAATTTGGAGGGAAAACTATTTAAATAAATGTTCAGATACTATAAAATAATAAAAAGAAACAAAATAAAATAAAATACAGATCTTTTAAGAGGCCAGTATGCAGCTTCTTTACCTCCTAGTGGTGCTTACAGAATTCACTGCTAACTTGGAGAAATGAAGTGTACAGAGGAACAACTTGCAGTCACTTTAGTCTACCAGTCTAAACTTCCTTCCAACTGGTGGGGTTCAGGGCAGGCCACCCCAAAGAGTGCCCCTGTGGCGTGTGGACTATTTCGAGCTGAAAACAAGAAAGGCCCCCAAAGACCCAGGAAGAACCTCTGCCCTTCCATCTAAAAGAAGTTAACACAGGAGGCTTACGGCTGGAAGGAGCTAGGGAGCTATCACCAGAGATAATCATAGTAAAGGAAGAACTAGCTGTGGCAGACAGGGAAGAATCTAGCAAGGCTCAGTTTGATCAAAGTCCTCTTTGTGTCCCATTCTCTTTGGATGGCCCAGCAATCCTTTGTTTACCAAACATTAACTCTTTTTATCTTCCTGTGAATTCCTTTACTTCAGTTTGAAGTCCCAGACCCCTACCTCCTTCTCCTTGGTCCAGAATAATATACACCTCACCTTGCCTTGCTGTCTGTGGGATTCTTCATGGTTATGTGGATTCCCCATGTGTACATAATAAATTTGATTTTTCTCCTGTTAACATGCCTTATTCAGTGTAATTGCCGGCCAAAAGAATTAAGAAGGGAAAGAGAGGAGCAACTGCCTCACCCACATTACCTACAACTCTTTCAAATAACGCACAAGTAAGTCAAAACTATGATCTTGTTTTAAAACTCTATCTTCTGGCATAGCACAGGGAATTATACTGAATATCTTGTAATAACCCATAATGGAAAAAAAAATCTAAAAAAGAATATATATATATACTGAATCACTTTGCTGTATACCTGAAACTAACACAACATCATAAATCAACTACATTTCAATAAAAAATTTTTAAAAATAGTTAAAAAAACCCCACATTCACTGAATAAAAGGAACTCCTGTGATTTGGCCATTCATATTTCTGCAAATATATTGTAAATCAGTAGTAATCCTCAAACAAATCTTATTCCTCTGTACGTGCCTAGACTTTTGCACACATCAGCAGTCCCATCTTGGGCATTTATAAAATTATTAAAGTGAAATGCAACTGCTTTTGTATTAAGTAAGAAACACAATTTTCAATTTGGTGATATAGGGACATTGCTTCCTGAATTAAATGTCTCAAAATTTGTTTTGTTTTTCGTAGAATTTAAGATATACTAATTTAACTTTTGCCTAAAGTAACTGCTTGATATTCTGTGTGCCAAGACAATTTTTGGTCTCAAGGATTCTTTTTTTTTTAAATTGATATAAAACAAAAACAAACTGACAGTTCTCAAGAATTATTAAAACCAGTGGTTGCTAATGTTATAGAAAGACTGTTTATCTTGTCGTATCCAACACAAATGCTCCCATAAAAATCTATGGAGTACTCTCTTGATATCAGGGAAAACAACATTTCCTAAATTTCCAACACCCTCCTGTCTTCCCCACAAAGAACTCAGCACAATAGCAGTGAGAGATGGACTTGAAGACTCCACTGGTCAGATGAACAAGATAAGGCACTGGAATGAAGAGTGAGTGAGTTTAAAATATCATGAAAAAAATCAGGGATTTGTATAGCTAGAGCATCACATGGGTCTCAAAAAGAGAAACAGAGGGAAGCAGTGGAGAAACATGCTCTCATGTGTTCTGATAAGGGGGGCTGGTTTCAGGGGGTGCTAGGGAAAAGGATGTATCTCTAATTTTAGTATCTCTAATTTTATTGGTTTGATTCACAAAATAGCCAGTATAATCTTCATGACATAAATGTTGACTGCAACCTCAAGCCAAGTTACATGGAAAGAAGAAAGATAGTTATGTTCCCACACACTCCTACTGCATTATACCAAACCCTTCCTGTTAGTTGTAGTATCTGGTCAAGTGTACGTTCTCACGCATAGAGTTTGACCGAGGGAAGGGAAAAACTGATCTTTCCTTTGTTAGTTCATGTGGTTAAGTCCCTGGTAATTCCCTGATAAATATATGAAGTTATTTCTTAATCAGACCACTGTCAGCATTCTGTACATACTTGTTATGCTCTCGCAGGTTGGATAATTAAACTATGGTTGATTTATTTGATGGAGACAGCCCAAGAAAATCAAACCCAATAATTGAGTTTTGCCTATAATTTCATCACTTTTTTAAAGTGAGACAACTTAGCCAGATGATTTTGATTATAACTAATACCCAAGCACACATTTCCTGTTCTATTGTTGCACCAGATAAAAATATTGGACTGTGGCTATTTCAATCTTTTCTCCTTGTGTTGTGGAGGTTTATTTGGTTAATTTTGGTTTTCACCTTCCCTTACCCTGAAAAATGAAGCTTCAGATAGCCATTATGCACAGAAGTGAATCTGATCAACTATATTCATCCATGCCACTGAAGTCACTTGAAAAATACTGATTCCCATGTCCCTAGACTTTTCAGTTTTTTAATTATCTAAAATATTGAGCTCATATCAAATACTATCTTTTATTTCTGACTAATGGGTTTCAAAGACCGTAGTGTTTGCCCATGTCAAAGAAGCTAATAAAGAAACTCAGTTCTTCATGTTACATGAAATTGATTCTTGAAGTTCCAGCTTTCCTACTTGGGTGAGATATTTTACCCAAGGAAAGACTTTACCTCTTTCCTGCATTTCTTTATTAGGAACTGAAAATAGCAACATAAGATTATGCCACTAATAGCAATAATTCAGAAAGCTGATTTTAACCCTGAAAACTGCATTTAAAAAAAAAAAAGAAGGAAAGAAAACTGGGTGGAAAACGGTTTCTAATTTTCCTTGGTAATAGGCAAATAGACTGATGATTTTTCCCTAATTGTCCTTAGAAATGGCAAAACCCTGTATCATTACCAGTGATGTAGATCTCTGAGCAGGCAACAGTCTGACAGGAGCTAATTTCTCTACTTTAAAAAAAAAAAAAAAGCAAAAAAATAAGGGGCAAGCATATGTTTTTGCATTTTTGGCACAGAGAAGTGATGCTGGAAAGCTCTGGTTTTCAGACGTTTTCTAAGCGATTTCTGTGCTGTTCCCAATCTGTATGTTTCCACCATGTGCATCTCCCTGGTGTGAAATTGATTAGTTGCAGCGTGAATCTGTCACCCAGAGTTACAGTGACTAGGATTTAGGGGGACTTCAGCTTATTTTTGTTGATGCTGTACTGTGCCCACACATCCCTTCAAATGTGACCTGGGTCTGGAAATGATGTGGTTTGATGTATCAAGGTCCTTAGGGACAGGGATTTCTTTTTGAGGAAAAATAGAAACAATTTCCACCCCCTAGGTGTCCTCAAACAAAGAATGAACAGGTCAGGGAGATTAAAATGCCTCTCAATAAGACAGTGAATATCTACAGAGTTATATCTGAGGAAAAGAACAGAAAATGTGAGAAAACTACCCAGCAGCAGCTTAAAAGGTCATAGTTATGTCTTTTATGTGCATAACACTAACCCTTTTCATAATACATACTACTTCAAATTCCTTGAATTTAGGGGCCTTCAAATGTTTCTTCTATCATATATTATTATTTATATGTAAAAGTACACGTCAGTGCTCTGTGCTAAGAGGATGAGTTAGCTTGGATTGCAATGGCACTGACATCTATTGTTGAAACGTGGTAGATGGTTAAGTTCTAACAATGTCTTCTTGCAGCTAAACAAAAATATTCAATATCTGAATTTAATTTTGTAGCAAATGTGCATAAAATCCATTAGATTTGGTCAAATAAATCACAAGATATATATTTTTAAACATACACTTGAATTTACTGAAATTTTAATACATATGGTTGGTTGTTTACTTAAATTAATATAGTTGCTTTGCTTTATTATTGGGTTCTATATTTCTAAAAAACATAAAAAAGGGAAAGTGGCTGTATTTCTTACCAAATAAACACTTTCTTTAATTCTTGAAAATGTTTTTATAAAAACTCAGTACAGCTACTGTGAAGCTATTGTATCAATTACATTAGGCTATCATAAAACAATCATATTGTTGCTTTTTTGTTATCCATGCATGAACCATTATACCTGTAAATAAATATGAATTTTTTTCACATTATCTTTTCATTTTTGATGGCTTGTATTGGTAATACGTATAACATCTAGTGTTTTGTTTCGTGTAAGACCATATTGACGAAGGTACCGACAGATGATTCATCTTGTAAACAGATGACGTAAACTTTCAGTATCTATATAGAGAGTACAGTACTGTAAATACATTTTCTCTTCTTTATGATTTTCTTAACATTTTTTCTCTAGTTTACTTTATTATAAGAATACAGTATATAATACATATAACATACAAAATATGTATTAATTGACAGTTTATGTTATTGGTAAGGCTTCCATGGGCTATTAGTAGTTAAGCTTTTGGGGAGTCAAAAGTTATACACAGATTTTCAACTGTTCAAGAATCAACTGTACCCTCATTTTTTTTTTTTTTTTAATTTGCCCACCACTGTAGACTATGGTAGTATTTCAGCTAGTGGTTCAAGGAATAAAACAGATACATTTCAGCTAGTGGTTCAAGGAATAAAACACATACTTTTCGTTTGGAGTAGTCCAAAATACTGAAATGCCATATTTTGTTTTGAGAAGAAATATTTCATCTTATTTGAAAATGAAAAATTATCATAGTTACAATTGTACCTGTTGTATGCTAGTGACTTTCTGTGTATTGAACTTCATTGAATTAGAGTCTGGGGTCTAGGCATTGGATCTTTTAACAGCTTCTCAACCAGGATTGAGAACCATTAACCTAACTCAAATGTTACTTTCTTCTTTCTGTGCCCTCTTTTTTGCATACTCCCTCTACCCCCAAGCTGACATAACTTTCGGCAGCCTCTCTGTTAGAAAAGCATTTTACAGATAAATCTTATCTATGGTACTTATCATATTCCACACTGTATCAGAATTGTTTATGATCATGTAGGATTTCCCTTACTAGATTGTTAGACCATTCAGGTCATGCTCAGTGTTCATATCTGACATGATATGTTTGCAAATATAAAGATTTAGGCAGACAAAGAAATAACCACACATATGAAAATTCAAGAAAATCTAAGTATGTGCTTTTAAAAACTTAGATGACTTCAACTGACCGAATCCAAATACATGGTTGTGGACTTTAAAGAAAATAAAGACGAAGCTGGGGTCCAAAGAAAGAAATCACGTGGTCTGTGTATAGCAATAAACACAGCACATTGGGGAGATGTGTGGAGACCATGTGGGTTTCTGAGATACTGGTGACTGTGAAGAGGATGCCAGGACTTGGAGCTTACCTCTGCTAACTCATGTCAGTTTTGTCCCAAAGATTATGGTCCTCAAGATCATGTGACACTCAGCATGCATGTATTAATACTCAGCATGCAGGGTAAACAGGGTGCCATTTGGATATTCAGGTGTCCTATGCAAGAATGTAGAGCAAGGAACTACCATCTAATTTCCCTCTTACTTTCACAGAAAGTGGGAGGTTCGTAAGGAGTCAAGTTAAGGAAGGAGACTGTTCCCAGAAAAACCATATTGGAAATGGGACAGGAAAATGAAGATATCAAGTCTTGCCAGGTCAGATCCGGTTAGAAAATGTGCAGCACAGTGTGTTGCTCAGTCATTTCTTATACATATTTTCTCTTTATCTGGCTTTTTAGTGAGATGCTCCCTCAAGTTATTTTCAGGTGCCTCTTTCCCTCATGCCTTAATTTCTGGGTTCTTATCCTGCTATGAAATCCTCTGCTTCCAGCAAAGCACAATACTGATCTTGCCGATGTCACAGAGACCGCGAAATCATATGTGCTTTGGTGTGAAAGGGGAGTACAGAGCTCATAAAATTCTTATCTTTATTAGGGCAAGAAAAGAACATGATGCAGCATCTTTTTTTCTCTTACCCGGTTATATTCCACAGACTGCTAATAATGACACTTTCATACGAGAGCATTTGCAAGCACGACTTTCTTCCCCTCGATGCCTGGTTGTTATTTACGATTTACGTAGAGTGTTGGGGAGGCAGAGGGTGGTAATTCAAACACTGAATCCTAAAATTAGTTAAAGTAACTTAATGCTTTAACCAGCACTCCACAGGAGAAGGCTGGTACAGAAGGACCATAGAATATTGCCCCTGGTTTTATTAAGAAATATAGAATAAGAACATTAGCAGAAGTGGTTTTTTTTTTTTTAATTTTTATTTATTTATTTATGGCTGCATTGGGTCTTCGTTTCTGTGCGAGGGCTTTCTCTTGTTGCGGCAAGTGGGGACCACTCTTCATCGCGGTGCGCGGGCCTCTCACTATCGTGGCCTCTCTTGTGGAGCACAGGCTCCAGATGCGCAGGCTCAGTAATTGTGGCTCACGGGCCTAGTTGCTCCGCGGCATGTGTGATCTTCCCAGACCAGGGCTCGAACCCGTGTCCCCTGCATTGGCAGGCAGATTCTCAACCACTGCGCCACCAGGGAAGCCCAGCAGAAGTGGTTTTATGTTAGGCAAAATTTTCTCCAATTTACCATTTAGTCTACAAAATGATATGTTTTATGAGGGTGAAATCTTTAAAATGCAATTCTAAGCGCTTTTTATTCTTGTCGTTAAAAAAACAGACATCATACAGGTTAGGAGCAAAAGTGAGTTCTCATAGTAAGATAAATATGAATGTTTTAGTTAATATATGAGACTAGTACATGGCTAATAATTTACAGTAACTATATGGCTTTTGGTTTTTTGAATCCTGTCTCTCTTTCATCGTTTCAGTGAAAAGCAGAATTCACTATAGGGGAAAAATATGGTATTTTCTTATATTTCTATAGCTAATCTCTTCTGTTATATAAAACCTAGCTTTCATGGCCCAGAGCAATAATCTTTATCTACTAAGGAAGTTTTAACTATGGATTATTATGGGAATTTTTTTCTTTTGCTCAACTTCTATAGACCCTGAAAAGTTTAAAATATCAGGGATCGTATTCCTCTATTCTACTTTTAGAGTTCCTGAATATTATATTTATATGAGTCAGCAGAGGTAATAATTTATATAATATATACATTATAAGTCAGACAGTTATATTACCATGAGCCCACGACAAATTCATATCAATTAAATGTTCCACTTTTTCAGATTAAAATTCTATAAATTCTTTTCCACTTTACCAATAATTTGGAGCTCACATTTTAAATTATTACATTTCTGTGACTTCTTTTCCCTTCTTTACCCTCTCAATTGTCTGAAAGTCCAGCTGTGTCAAGAAGGTATCAAAGTGTATTGAATGCCTGACCAGTCTTCTCCTTTGCCTTTTAATTTGATAAAATTGACTTTGTCGAGTGCTTTCCTTGTGGAATAAGCTGTGTATTTTCCCTGCTCTTTCACTTGCTCTCACTCTCACTCCGACACTCTCTCTCATTCTCTTCTCCCCACAGCGTATTTAGTAGCCACTTTTTCAGGCTCAAGATGTTCACTTAGCTTCAGAAAATATGCAAAATGGAGCATGATCTCCACGGTCAGTATATTTTGTTTGTTTCCGTTCTCACCTCAGCTAGTTTTGTCTCTGTCTTTTCCTTAGCTGTTAAATGCTCTAAGGGTATAAAATTAGGGCTATGATGTTGAAGAACTCCAGATAAAGAAACAAAAAATGTGTATCTTCTTTTTATTTTAAAAAATAGTATGTCCTTGCCACTTATTTATCTTGAATCAGTTTTCTAGGGGTTATAAGGAAGGATCGAACCATAAACCACTAGGTTTTTTTTATGGAATATTCGCGCTCTGGAGGATACAGAAATCTGCCCTCTGAGGATGAAGGCACTATCTCAGGTCCTCTGGTGCCTGCTCCTCCAGCCAGGCTCACAGGAAGGGCAGGTGAACAGTCAGTGCTGCTTCTTCCAGCTGCTGTTCACCTGCCACTGGAGATGAAGGATGATCTTAAAATAAGAGGATGCTATACCTTGAAAAGGACCATCTAAATAGCACAATAAACAAGGCCATTACTCCCATCATGTCTTTACTCCCATTACCACCTTTCCAAGGTGATGCTTTCAGCTTACCATCTCCTTGACTGTTCTGTCTTCTCCATTCTCTTCCGCATCTACATTCTACTCCTCTGCTTCAAATCAGTTAATGAGCCACCTTATTACTGCCTGTGCTTTGCCCTACCTGTGGAGGTTTTGCTCATTTTCCATTTCTATTTGCTGACCATTCTGACCATTCTGACCATTCCTTAATGCCTCTGACATCACTTTGACTATCACACACACACACATACACACGACACACGTCAGCATACATGCTTCTCATTTATTTACAGTTTAGAAATATAGACATGAATTTGCTTTACCCACATAACTTTTCCATTTCCCTTTATCATTTGTTTATGCACTATAAGTATTGTGGTTTTAGGGAAGTTATGTTTTATTACTTTTCTTCTTGATGTAGAATGAGAGTTTCAGAAATTGGGCTCGAAAATCAAGGTTTATAAAGCAGATTAAAGTGTGCCCTGAGGGCAGAACTGCACGTCTATAAAGGGAGTGCAGGGCTGTTGCTAATATTCGTGAGAATTTTTCCTGAATGGCCAGATCACAAAGATGTTTCTCGCCCTCTTTCCATGGTCCTCTCCTCTGCACTTTTGACTCCAGACTGTTCCATGGACAGTGGCTCAGACCCTGGACCTGCCTAGATTTCAGGATCTCTTCACAATGGTGTGAAACCCTGGCTATACCCTGGCTCTGCTCTGACATCATCTATGGGGTTCTGGTATCCCATGTGTACTTTTCCAGCATTTTGACCCTTGACATTTTCTTACATTGTACTTTGAATCATTCATGAATAGGTTCAACTGCCCAAAGAGAAAAATGAAAATAACAGTCAAATAACAGTCATTTCATAAATGAATTCTGCAAATAGGCAATCCAGGGTTGGCATGGGAGCTTTATGAACTTGTCATAGACATGGTCCTTTTAGCTTCTGCTCTGTTATTTTCAACACATCCTCAAGGTTGCTTCATGTACCAAAACGGCTGCTTGAACACCCTGCATCGCATCAGCATTCCAGGATGCAGGGAAGAGGTAGTAAGGGAGGCAAGGGGAACTCCTGTCAGTTCAGTCAGTTCTTTTTGAGTAACCTGCCTGAAGTTTTGTCACACATCCATGTACTTCTTGTTTGGAAGGCAGGGGGAAACCTCCTGGCTAAGTGCATTATGGCTATGTTTCTTTTCTAGGCGAATAAAAGGGGGATTAAATAATAGATTGAAACAAGAATTCTCTGACATATTATATTTTTATTTCTGGGCTGACTATTCCACAAAGAAGAAAAGGAACAGGACTTGCACTCACTTCCCTACTAATGTGAGAAGCAGATTACATTTTTTTTATTACTTTTTGAGACCAAAGTTAGTCCTCACAAAGCATATTTTCAGAGACTAAATCCTTTTTGAAATACAGTTTAGTTTCCTTCAAAAATCTTTTATTTTGCAGCTGTTTATTATTTCTTCTCCTTTTCCTTCTTTTCTTTTCTTTTTTTTTAAGGAGAGAGTCCCTGAATTTCATTTCATTTCAACAATTGCAAACTCACTCTTAAGTCTCTTACATGAATGCGGCTGACACAAGTTCAGATCAGTCTGAGGGTGTGGATTCTACAGTCTTCAAGCCTGTGTCCTATCTTGAGAAATCCCCTACTGAAGTGTTTACCATGAAGAAAGCGTCTCCAGTGTGCAGGGCAGATGTCCAGGGGTGGCCCTTTCCTCACTCTCCAAAGCCTGAAATAAGACTTCCTGTAAGCCACTCATGGGGCTGAGACAGAGGGAGAGATGGATCGCTCCTATTTGGTCTGGAGAAACTCTGTGCCCAGGGGACAGGCTCCCCTGAAAGCCTTGCTGCATTTAGTCTGAGCAGTCCTCATTAAGGTCACATGATGCTTATGACAGACTTTAACCACTTCCTGTCCCCACTGGGGGACTGCTGCCCTGAAGTCAGCTCTGTTAGTGAAAATCACTCAAGAAAAGTTCACTAGGTGCCACTAATACATATTCTTAGCCTTGTCTTCACCACTGTATGAATTTTTCCCTCCCTCTTTCTTGAAGGGCTCCTTCTAAGGTAACCCCTGGTCCTTAGACCAGAGTGAGAAAGGCACTTAGGACATTCTTCTCTCTGGGAGAGGTTCTATTGCTCAAGATAGTCTGAAAGTATACTCTCTCTGTATTAGTGTTTTTTCACTTTGCCTGAATATTTGATTCGTTTGGGGGTAAGTCCTAGAGTTGCCAACTTCCACACCCCTCACCAGAGTTCATATTCTGTATCCTCTCCAACTTCATTGGAATTTACCAGGAACACCTTGTGAATCTGACTACAAGGGATCAAAGTCTATAGAAGGTGAGAAATGTTGGAAAACATCAGATGTATTCAGGGGAATTCCTCCCCAAAACCTTCCTTAGGTGATAAGGTAACCATCCTCGCCCTTCAGGATTCTTAGTCCTCCAACAAATTCCTGCCCGTTCTTTCAAAATTCTGTTCTCAGTCTTAGAATGCTAACGCCCATATGAAAATTTACTTGTATTGAGACACTCCTGACCTAAGTGTTTTCTCCCAGGAGGATATATTTAGTTCAATACATGCTTTATGTTCCTTTGGCATGTGTTATCACAACACAATGAGGGGTCATGGTTCATGGCGAAGGACATGTTACAAATAGCAAAAATACCAAAGCTTATAAATAATTTTCTTGGAATAAATCAATGAAATAAAATCAAATTTAAAAAGTATGGGTCTCAGGCTTCTGGCTCTGGTCAAGGTAGAGTAAGAAGGACCAGATTTATTCTACTACTCAAAACACTTAATAAACAGGGGAAAAAAATATATGAAGCAATGGCTTTCAAGAAATCGGACATCAAGTAAAAAATGACAGTGGTCCTTGAGAGAAACAGATGAGGTGAGCCCTCTGATTTCCCGAGCATACTGCCTGGGAAGTTTCTAGGCTGCAGGGTAAGGAGGGGTCACCCAGCCAGTACCTGTTCTCAACTGCCAGACAGAAAACCTCATAATTGAAGGGATATTATGTAAACTACTGAAGAGTGTCTTGTCTCAGTAATGGGTAATTTAACCCTAGGTCAAATGCTGCTTGGATTCCCACCCACCAAATCTTAAAAGCAAGACCTGAAAAGATCAAATTATTTCCAAGTAACTTAATCATGTCACAAAGAAACTACAGAAAAGATTTCAAGAATATGAAAATATTTAGCCCCCCAACATGGTAAAATTTACAAAGTCTTGCAAGTTACAGAGATGCAAAGGGCAGAAAAACACTCTCTATAATGAAGAGAAGAATCATCAATCAAAACTGGCCCAGAAATGACCCATGATAGAATTAGTGGACAAAAACATTTAAACATTAATTACAAATGTATTCCATATGTTCCAGAAGCTAGAGGAAGGACTAAGCATTTTAATAAGAGATGTGTATAATTTTTAAAAGGCCCAAGTAGAATTTCTAGAGATGAAAACTGCAATGTCAAAGATAAAAAACACATAGACAGCATTAATGGTGACTATATCAGAATATTAGAAAAAAATAAGTGAACCTTTAAGACATAACAGACACTATCTAAAATGAAAACACACAGAGAAGAAGACTAAAAATAATTAACAAGCATCAATGAACAGAGAGAAAATTTAAGAGGCCAAATGTATGTGTAACTGGACTCCCCAAAAGAGGAGGGAAAGGAAAATTAAGTAAATAGCGTCTGAAATTTTCCAAATATGAGTAAAACTAGAAACCCACAAATCAGTGCCCAATTATAATCAAATTGGTTAAAACCAGTGAAAAAGAGAAAATTTTAAAAGCAGCTGGAGGGCAGGGAGAGCACATTCAATAGAGAGGAACAGAGACAAGGATGACAGCAGATTTCTCATTGGAAACAATGCAGGTGAGGAGAGCATGTAGCAACATCTTTAAGTAATGAAAGCGGAAAAAAAAAAACCCTG
Source organism: Balaenoptera musculus (assembly GCF_009873245.2). Taxonomy (NCBI): domain Eukaryota; kingdom Metazoa; phylum Chordata; class Mammalia; order Artiodactyla; family Balaenopteridae; genus Balaenoptera; species Balaenoptera musculus. Next base: position 78,473,125 of record NC_045798.1, read on the forward strand.
CTAATCCAGACTTGATTATCCAGTGAAAATATTTTTTAAAATGAAGGTGAAATAAAAATTTTTTTCAGATGCCCAAAAGTTGAAAGAATTAATCATACTATGAGTTTTTAGAAAAAGTCGTTCAAACAAAAGTAAAACGATACAAGACAGAAATCTGGATCCACATGAAGGAATGGAGGCTAATGAAACTGTAACTATAAGGACAAATATTAAAATGTTCTCTTATAGCTTTTAAAAACGATTTCTATTAAATTTTTATTTATCATATGTAAAAGGAAAATGTATGACCACAAGAGCACAAAGGCCAGGAGGGGAGAAATGGGATTACACTGTTGAATATTACACTATACACAAAGTATAATCAAGAGTTATGCATCTGTGGAGTCAATCACCATGGATCAAAAATATTAGGAAAAATAATTCCAGGAAGTTCCAAAAAGCAAACTTGAATTTACCACGTGCCTACAACTATTCACATAGCATTTACATTGTATTAGGTATTGTAATTAATCTAGAGATGCTTTAAAGTATACAGGATATATGTGCAGGTTATTTGCAAATACTATGCCATTTTTTTATAGTGAACTTAAGCATCCTCAGGTTTTAGTATTTGTGGAGGGTCCTGGGTCCCTTAGTATCCAATCCTCTGTGGATACTAAGGGACAACTGTAGTACAATGCCACCTGAAGGTGGTCTGTGATAAGTTAAAAATGTATAGTATAAACCCTAAAGTAACCACTAAAGTAAAAAAAATAATTATGCTGATAGCTGAACTAAAAAGGAGAAATATTTAAAAAGTATACCATTAAATCAAAGAAGGATTGAATGAAAAGGGAATAAAGAACCAATAGAACAAGTGAAAAACAAATAGCAAGATATTAAAGATGGTACATGTAAAATCAACCATATCCATAATTATGCTAAATGTAAATGGTTTAAATACCCCCTTGATTGCAGAATTTCTCAGATTACATAAAAACAAAGCAAGTTCTAGCTACATGCTACTGCAAATTAACAGGGAGTTATACAAAAACATACATCTTGGAGATTTCCTTAAGCTGTAAGTACTCTTTGAACAAGTTTTTTGACAGATCCTCAGACAATTGTTTATGTTCTTGTGATCAGGGATATTTTCCCTTATGTTTAGGATTGGTAACATCTTCAGATATTACATATCTTGAAATTCAGATACTAAGGTCACATGGTATTTTTTCAGAAATGGGAAGGTTAATATATATCTTTGTAGAAGTAAGAACAGTTTCAGGAGGAAGAGATGTATTGTGTAAATCCCAGTGGCAGCTATCAGACAGGTACATATTATGAAACTGCCTGAAAGAAAAAGAAAAAAGAAGAGATCGTTCCTAGCCAATATACATTAAAAAGAAAGAGATGGCAGATTTGAAAATAAATTAAAATTATCAGTGTTTAAGTGCATAAAATATCACCAAGATTCATCAGACACTAATTAGGTTGGCTCGGTAGAAGATGAGTGTGATGGTTCATTCTGTCTCTGCAGGAATGGAGGATGCCAGGGTACCTGGGGAAGAGCAGAGCTACACTTATCAATAGCTGCAGGCAGCAACATTTTGTGGTTTCTGATAACTAAGAAACATTGCTTTATTGACCATTCAGGGAGGGGCAGAAGTACAAATAGGACAAGAGAACATTTAGTTTGCAATCATCTCTTCTAGTGTAGAAATGTCTAAACTGTGGGTGATGTCAATATGTGGTCGAGATAAGTCCCTTGCTTCCTGTGTTAATCTGGGAAAAGTCTTTTAAAATCATTTCTCCTATCCACAAAATGGGGTGTGTGTGTGTGTGTGTGTGTTTGTGGAGGGGGGTGTGTGGGTGTGTGTCTTTTAATCAGATTATAACCTCTATAGACTGAAAACTATTTGAACTCTTGGTAGAAATGGGGAAGGTCAACAGAGCTTTTAGCAGCCTAGCTTCACCTCTCTATCCTTTGAAACTTTTTCAGTGAAGTCATTTATATATTCAAAAATATTTCTTGAGTTGCCTACAATGTGTCTGGCATAGAGGACATGGCTGTAAACATCACTGCCTTTATGGATTTCACATGCTCTGTCTTTGTTGTCATTGTTACTGAAGGACATGGACTTGCAGATATGAAGAGCTTCTGGAACTCGCATACTCATTTCTGACATCCTCTTTTTCTAGCAGGATACACTAAAAGTATTCACGAAGTGAGTGAACTAATAAATGAACAGGTGAGAGCAACAGAGTATTCCCACCTCCTCCATTTGACCTGACTCCTGAAGACCTTGAATCAATATGGGTTTCTCTTTTCCCGTAACTACTTCTTCCCTTGAATTTTCTGTTATGCTCCCTGAACACAGGCATACATATATATGTTGCAGGGGCATCTGTTGCTTTAAAAATCAAGAACAAAGGTTTTCTCCCCCATAGTTGTTATGTAACCCCTTAACTCTCAGTGACTCTTATTTCCCTAGCCACCAATAGTAATTTGGTCTTTTCATGGTTTTTAATATATTTTTCCATCTCCCTGGAGCACTGTGAGAATTACCTTCCTTTATATCAGATTCTGTAAAAGGCACCTTCAAGGTCCAAGGAGGAAAGGTGCTGTACATAATATATGTAATCTCATAATGATGCATCATAGGAATATTGCAAGGAATAATTGAACGCTGTCTGTAAAATATGGTGAACTCCTCAGAAGACAGGTGCGATTGTAATTTTCTTCTGTGTAACTCAGCTTTCTGGCTCATAAAAAAAGTGTGTATCTCTTTTTAAATGCCCATTTTTTTTTATTTGCAAGTATTATGTCTCTGGGTCTTGAAAGATGTTTGAAATAAAGGATGAAAGTAGAAAAAACTTTAAATGGTAGTTGAATACATTTTATTGTCAGTTGCATAGCAGAAAGGGCACCAATGTGAAAATTAAGAGGAATGGGCTCTAATCTCCTTTCTGTCCCTGCATTACTGTACACCTTTAGGAGAGTGGCAGATCTCTTTAAACTTGAAGAACTCCCTCTTGTGTGAAGCCAAAGATGGAGATGGTGAGCTTCAGGGTCCCTTCCCACATTTTTCAATTCTGATTCCACTTGTTCCTTGCGGGCAGAGACTAGGAATTTTTTTTCATTTCCTGATTCTTAGTCATGAGCATGGCGCTAGGCAAGTGTTAGACCCTCTGTAAACATTCACTGAATGGATGCCTTACAACATATAATCGGTGATAGATATTTGTGAAAGAGATGCAGCAATTCCAAGGTTTCATAGCCTCTGATATGAAACAACACTTATCTGTTCAAAACACGACCAAGGAGTTGATATCATTAAGAGATCCTCTTGGGAAAGCAATAAAAACTGTCAGACTGTGTCATATGGACCAGCTCTGAACAGATGCTGTGCTGAGGGATCTGGGAAAGAACCCCATGAATTACATTCTAAAATTAACTGTGCGAAATTGTATGTATTTCTGGCTGTCAAGTGGAAATGGGTTTGTGTGGTTAGTTCTGCTGCTGTGTCTGAGTGAACCCAGTTGGAAGGTTTCTGAGTCACCAGCATGCAGAAGGCTGAAGGCTATGGTGAGCTTGCTCCAACCCTGTTCAGCAGTGAGTTAGTCTAGAGTGCCAGTTAAAAATCTTCTAAAAAAGAACACTGAAATTTGGAGGCTGAGTGAAGCATACACCACTACCTTTAGAGATACTTGGAGAAGAAGAAAATGTCTGCATTCATTATAGCTAAATTTTAGGGTCTAGATTATGAAATATGTTTTAGTCTTCTGGGTACAAAATATAAATTAAAAGACAAAACAGCAGCAAGCAAGAGGATGGGTACATTTCACAGCTGAGAGTCTATATGCTTTTGTTTCTCATTATTTTCCTTATTTCTCAACTTGCTTTATCTCTAAGGGTCTGACGAAAATCATCACTAGGAAGTTGAGACTGGAAGAAAGATTAATCTTGAGAATATAGGAAAGCCAAAACGACTTGGATTTTAGGAAATCTAAAATAGACTATTCTAGACATAGAGCAGAGCACTGATGACAAGAACATATCAAGAAAAGGATAAAGAATAAAAATCTGTTTGACAAGCTTGCTTTGAGGAATTTTTTTGGTTTTTCTGTTTCTTTGTTTTTAAAGGAGGAATAAGCTCAGATTTTATGATTGACTTAAAATCACCTGGGGAATGTGTTCTGAAGGAGATATTCCTAAAAATCCATCATAAGAAATTTTGAATTAGAAAATCTGGCTTTTGTTTGCTTGCTTTTTTACAGTTTTCCAATATAAACAGCTGCCATGTCCATGTAATGTTTGCTAATATCCTAGGAGGAGCTTCTCAGGTGTAGACCGACCATATTTGGCTTAAACACTACAAACAGCTTGATCCGTCCCTACTCCTGCCTGGAATGTGGCCTTGATTGGAGGTGTGAATAAAGAGAATATATGCTGGTCACAGCTAATTTGTGCGCTTCAGTTCATCCTATTATTTCTGGTCCATTTCATAAATCCTAGCCTCTATTATAAGTAATTTCTCTCCCTCTCTCTAAAATTTCCCAATCGTGAAGGTAGATCATTCTGAACATATCTTTTATTTAAAAATAACCATCCTAGGACTTCCCTGGTGGTGCAGTGGTTAAGAATCCGTCTGCCAACGCAGGGGACACCGGTTCGAGCTCTGGTCTGTGAAGATCCCACATGCCGCGGAGCAACTAAGCCCATGCGCCACAACTACTGAGCCTGCACTCTAGAGCCCACGAGCCACAACTACTGAGCCTGCGTGCCACAGCTACTGAAGCCCGCGTGCCTAGAGCCCATGCTCGGCAAGAAAGAGAAGCCACCGCAATGAGAAGCCCACGCGCCTCAACGAAGAGTAGCCCCCGCTCACTGCAGCTAGAGAAAGCCTGTGCGCAGCAACTAAGACCCAACACAGCCAAAAACAGGTAAATAACTAAATAAATTTATAAAAAAATAAAAATAAATAAAATTTAAAAAGATAAAAATAGCCATCCGCATGTGATGATTTTAGAGTAAATCTTACTAGAGCCTGAGAGATTATTTTTTCCTTTATTAGAGTGCATGCTGGACCTTCATTTGTTTATTAAGTAAGAGTGACCAAAAACATTAAAAAAATTAGGAATCATAGGTATAAGGAATGCTAAGTACTTTAAAATAGTGATAGATTAAACTTAATGAGATAAACAATAGAGATGCATCAAAATATCAGTTATTGATGCTGGGCAAATGAGAATTTGAGGTAGATGATATTTGATGACTCTAGTTGATCTTTAATATTGCAAGAGAATGATAACTTCTGCCACTGGTTTGCTTTTAAAACACTTCAGCAGGGCTTCCCTGGTGGCGCAGTGGTTGAGAGTCTGCCTGCCAATGCAGGGGACACGGGTTCGAGCCCTGGTCTGGGAAGATCCCACATGCCGCGGAGCAACTGGGCCCGTGAGCGACAATTGCTGAGCCTGCGCGTCTGGAGCCTGTGCTCCGCAACAAGAGAGGCCGCGACAGCGAGAGGCCCGCGCACCGCGATGAAGAGTGGCCCCCGCTCGCCGCAGCTGGAGAAAGCCCTCGCACAGAAACAGACCCAACACAGCCAAAAATAAATAATAATAAATTAATTAATTTTAAAAAAAAGGGGATAAGTTTAAAAAAAAAACCCACTTCAGCAGAGCCCCTATGTATCAATGGAAGCTGCAGATTAATAGAGTTGCATAAAACCTCCACTCATGCCAAGATGCTAAAGAGAATCATTTGCTTTCCTAATAGCTCTATTTCAAGAAAAGCTGTTACCAACGTTGTCATTCCACAATAATCTCTGGATGAAAGAACAATGATATAGAGCACAGATTTCTGCATTTATTGAAGAATAGCATTTTTCCTTTATTTTTGAAAGAATTCATAATTTGTGTTCCATTTTCCTTTGGCTATAATGGACTGAGGTTTGATTCAAGGTAAAAACTCACCTGAGTAGGGAATTATACACTGGAGAAATATTGACAAGATGCACTGTAATCTTTCCAGCTAGAGTACGTTAGATTTTCTTCTCATATCCAGGCACTTGAAATTGATACACTGAATATTTCCTTTTCCCCAGGTCACAGTATAAGAATAATATCATCTAGTTTACAAACTATACCTTGGGAGTCAAACTTTATGTGGCATAAAACTGAAGATGGGTTGATACTGTTTGGGCAATCTACAGACAAACACCTTCAGTGCCCGTGGGCCTGCAGGAATAATGGAGGAGATACGGTTAAATGGCAGTCCCCTGCCTGGTATTACTCCACAGCTTCCGGTCACCTTGGATTTAATTCAAATCCTCTCCAGGGCCTACGAGGCCTTACTGGATCCCCGCCTAGACTCTCTCTTGGACTTCATCTTGTATCAGGCATCTTTCTTTATTACTTTCCAGGTACACTTGCCATCTTAATGTCCTTCACACATCAACCTCATTCCTCACTCATGGAATTTGCCCTAGTTCTTTCCCCTGCTGAAATGCTCTTTGCATAGAGTATTTACTTGGTGTAATCCTTTTTATTAGATAGGTTTAAACGTCTTCTCCTTTGAGAGGCCTTATGACCACCCATTCCAAACTAGTCTCGCAGACACTCAATTACCTTGCCCTGCTTTAAAAAAATAATAATAATGATTTTAACCGTTTTTACAAGTGTTCATTTTTTCTTCCCTCCTCACTAGAATGTAAGCTCTGTGAGATCAGGTTCCCTGTCTGTTTCATTGCTGTACCTGAGGCAGTATCTGGTGATAACTGGCACTTACTCTTTGTTGAATGAAGCACTGAATGAATAAATTAAGTGGCATTTCAATCTAAGGACAAAATAAAGCAAGTACAAGTCCTATTTTCTCTCTTTCTTTCTCTCTTTCTCTCTTAATGCACTCATGCTTTAATTTCACATTTAAATTCCATGAAAGGCAATATCAAAGGGTAGTTTCAATTAGCTTCAAACAAAAATTTAAGATCGAGAAAACAGAATGTAGAGTTTTTGTTTTTTTTCTACATCCCTAGAGCCACCACTCAGGGACTTTGGCCTATTTGCAGCAAGGGTTGATTAAGATTCTAAAAGTCTGGCAGTTAACATGAGCTTCCACATTGGTTCTATAAATCTCTCTTTTTTTTTAACATCTTTATTGGAGTATAATTGCTTTACAATGGTGTGTTAGTTTCTGCTGTATAACAAAGTGAATCAGCTATACATATACATACATCCCCACATCTCCTCCCTCTTGCGTCTCCCTCCCAGTAACAAAAATCAGCAGGACCAAAACACAGTAAACTTGGATTTTGGAATTACTGGCTATGGACCATAGAATATGAAATAAATTAATGTATAAAGAATGAAAGTACGGGATAAATAATATAAGAGCAAGATATGATATATTAAAAAAGCACCAGGTAGATTTGAAACAAATAAATCAACAACAACAACAAAAATGATGATAAAAACTCATCTGATGAGTTAAATAGTAGGTCAGGAATAGCAGAACAGAGCATTAGTGAATTAGAAGACATAAAAAACTATAATATGAAGCACAGGCAGACAAATAGATGGGAAATACAACAGAAAATAAAAGACAGGGAGGATTGTGTGAAAACACCTGACATTCATCTAGTCAGAGATTTATACAGAGAAGATAGAATTGAAGATTAGAATTAGTTGAAGAAAAAGTTGCTGGTGAATGCTTCCTGGCCTCAATTTCAGGATTCACAATGAGTCCCAAGTATCATAAATAAAAAGGTTTGTTCACCTAGCTACATCAGCTTCATACTCATGACCAAGAAAATAGCTTGACATCTTTCAGAGAGAAACAGCAATCTTCTGCAAAGTGAGGGCAACAGACCAATACTTAAGTTCCCAACAGCAACAGTAGAAGTCAGAAAACAGCATAAAGATATCTTCCAAACACTAAGGGAAAATAGCTATTGATATAAAATTACACACCACATAATACTATGCTTCTAGTTGGGAGTGAAATAAATACATTTTAAATAAGCTAAGAAGTAATAAACAAGTTTACCTCTGTCCACCCTTACTAATGCTATTTCTAAATGATGTACTTCAGAAATATGATACCCAATGGATAGTGTTAGATGAATGACATTATTATAATTTTAATTTTTTATAAACATATTGATAATTAGCTAAGAAGTAAACAAGTTTACCTCTGTCCACCCTTACTAATACTATTTCTAAATGATGTACTTCAGAAATATGATATCCAATGGATAGTGTTAGATGAATGACATTATTATAATTTTAATTTTTTATAAACATATTGGTAATTAGTTGATGATATAAAATAATTGTGTTTAATATGTGAGGTTTCAAATAACAACTGAATTAAAATACAGCACAATAATAAAGTAATCTAAGAGGGTGTACATTGGATTTAAATTGTTTTAAGACCTTGATATTTTTCTGGAGGAGGATGAAGTTATTTATTATCATTAGCATTTATTTATATTGAGAACCTGGGCTAATACTAAACATAATATGTAGTGCTTAATATCCACTAGAGAACCCGAAATCTAGTGGTTACCTTCTACATTATTGGAGAGAAACAAAAAGACAAATTGGGGAAAAAAATTAAGCTATTCATAAAGAGGCAAAAATAAAAATAAAATAAATTTAAAAAGTGAAACAGGTGAAATAAAATGGCAGGAATAAATCCAAACACATAAGTAATCAAAACAAATGTAAATAGACTAAACATCCTAGTTGAAAGACAAAGTTTTTACTGACTGAGTTAAAACATCATACTGTTTATTAAAAGTTAGAGTTACTGGCTATATTATACTATAGCCATTTCCAAAATATGAGGATACAGAAAATCTGAAAGTAAAAGCACATAAAATGTCTTAATGGTTAAATATTATATTACCCAAGAAAATGTTACTGTAAGAAAATTAATGTCAGACCAAAAAGACAAAAGTGAAAATCATCCCTAGATGATTTTCAAGGCAGTCACTTTATAAAGTTGAATTCACCATGCAGATACAGTAATCACAAATATATCAATAATGATATTGCTGCAAAATATATAAAGCAGCAATAGAAGGAATTACAAGGAGAAATGTTTAAATCCATATTATAGTGGGAGATTTTTACACCTTTTTTGGTAGTAAATAGGTTGAACTACTAGAAAAATCAGTCTGCCTAAGAAGTATTTAGTATAATATACAGTATGTTCTTTGAATTAAATGCCATTAAGTTGGAAATAAATACTGAAAAAAAATCACTCACTTTAAAATTATCAATAAAACATGGATGCTTCCAAATTACTTGTGGCTTAAAGAAAACCATAATAAGAAATTTGAATACTCATACTTGTATACCAAAATTATGGAATGCAGGTAAAGAAGAACCTAGAGGAAAAGGTATAGCTTAGAATGCTGATATTAGAAAATAAGAGAGTTTGAAATGAAGGAGATGGGTTCAAGGTAAGAGTTAGAGACTAAATAATAGAATAGATCCAAAGGAAATGAAATAAATTAAATATTCAGGTTAGAAAATAATTACTAAAATTGAAAACAAACATTATGTAAAAGTTGGTTCTTTGGAGCAATATTAATACAATTGAGAAAGCTCTGGTAAATTTTATTTAAAATTAAATAGAAAGGCTCAAGTAGAAAATATTGCAAATGAAAAAAGGGACACACAATTGCAGACACATTAGAGAGCAAGAAAATAGTAAGAAAACAAAATATTTATGACAATAGCTTGAAAATTTAGGCAAAATAGAAAATTCTAAGAAAAACAAAAATGCTTTACTATGTTTACTTAAAATGCATCTGAAATCTTCTGTGGTAATAAAGTGTTTTATTTGATTAGATAGGAACATGCCATCTAAAGTCCATTCTTAGGAGAAACTGAGGTCTTTATTCATACCATCCTGTTCCCCTTCAAGACGGGATGCAGGAAGTGGCCAGGAGCATTATGCTAAATGGTTTGTTTGGGGTGACTCACCAAATGACTGTTTTGCCAAAGACATCTATGTTATATGCCTGTCATGGGAACTGAATTGTCATTACAAAAGTCAATTTGTTGGGGTTAATAAATGCATTAAAATGTAAACATCCAGTGAAAATGTCTTTGGCATGGAGATTTTTTGTTAATGATGGGTTGTAAATTAGTTAATAACTAAAAAGAACCCAAGATGACACAGCAATCCCACTCCTAGGCATATATCTGGAGAAGACCATAATTTGAAAGGATGCATGCACCGCAATGTTCATTGCAGCACTATTCACAATAGCCAGGACATGGAAGCAACCTAAATGTCCATCGACAGAGGAATGGCTAAAGAAGATGTGGTACATATATACAATAGAATATTACTCAGCCATAAAAAGGAATGAAATAGTGCCATCTGCAGAGACGTGGATGGACCTAGAGACTGTCATACAGAGTAAAGTAAGTCAGAAGGAGAAAAACAAGTATCATATAATATTGCTTATATGTGGAATCCAGAAAAATGGTACAGATGAATTTATTGGCAAAGCAGAAACAGAATCACAGATGTAGAGAACAAACTTACGGTTACCAAGGGGGAAAGTGGGGGGACAAATTGGGAGACTGGGATTGACATATATACACTATGATGTATAAAATAGATAACTAATGAGGACCTACTTTTAGCCCAGGGAACTCTATTCAATGATGAGCTAAATGGGAAGGAAATCTATAAAAGAGGAGATATATGTGTATGTATAACTGATTCACTTTGCTGAACAGCAGAAGCTAATACAACATTGTAAAGCAACAATACTCCCATAAAAATTTAAAAAATAAAAAATAAAAAGAACCCAAGGGTGGCAGAAGAAAATTTTAAGGGGTGGGAAAATGTATTTGTAGTGTAAAGTGAGACCTAAGAATGAGAAGAGCAGAGATGAAAGAAGAGATGAACAGAAGGTGCCCAACTCAGCATCTCAGCACATCTGGTGCCTGGGAGTTTTGGGGGAAGAGGGCAGAAGAAAGTGAGAAAAAAAAAAAATAACACAAAAATATTGAAAAAATAGCAAAGAAAAACATGTGCCCTCTAAATCAGGTCTAAGGACAGATATGATGCAACATGTTTTACTGGAAGAAGAACCAGACTAGAAGTCAAAAGAACTGAATGTTGGGCTTCCCTGATGGCGCAGTGGTTGAGAATCTGCCTGCCAATGCAGGGGACACGGGTTCGAGCCCTGGTCTGGGAGGATCCCACATGCCGCGGAGCAACTGGGCCCGTGAGCCACAACTGCTGAGCCTGCGCGTCTGGAGCCTGTGCTCCGCAACAAGAGAGGCCGCGATGGTGAGAGGGCCGCGCACCGCGATGAAGAGTGGCCCCCGCTTGCCGCAAGTAGAGAAAGCCCTCGCACAGAATCGAAGACCCAACACAGCCAAAAATAAATAAATAAATAATTCCCAAAAGAACTGAATGTTTTTCACTTGCTGTGAGATCTGCTTAAGACATCTCGTTTCTCTGTAAAATAAAGATATTTGTTTATATGGGAATCCCCAAGATCCCTTCCTGTTCTAACATTCTATTTCTATACATTTTAAAGTCACTCACCTAATACAAATACTTTGTTTTCTAATACAAAGCCTTCTAATTTCCTGGTATCATTTCATGTTTAGCGTTTTATTGTGTTTGAAGTTTGAAGTTACACAATCTTTTGTCCTTAAACCATGGAGCTAAAGAATGTCAACTTGTCATTATTTTTACTGCTATGCTATCTTTTTGAGTTACTACTTAGCATTTCTGTGTTATCGTATATGCTTTAAAGTCAACAATTGATCCTTAAAACAGCTCTCCCATGGACGCCCTCAAAAGATTTTATAAATACTAATGAAATTCACTGCACAGTTCCTTAAGAAAGTATGCAAATGATTTCTCTACTGGATGACTATGATTCTATATCAAGTTTCAACTTCATAAGCAGAGAACCGTCAATAGCACCTGTACTAATTAAGCTTCTGTTCCTTAGTTTTACTGTGATGTTTAATTGTTTATTAGCCCTAATAAGATGCTTTGCCAGGATGAGAACTGTCAATTTTGTAAAATTTATTAAGCGAGGCTTAGACCTGGCTGGGAAAAGTAAGAGTGGAATAGAATTGACAGATATTTGTGAAATGTAAGCACATTATCTCTTACTTTCAGGCATTGATAGAGGTAATAAATCAAGTAGAATTTAGTACAACAAAGAGGAGCTCTCACCTGATGATAATAGTTAACACATGAGCCAAATGGATGACAAGGTGAATCCTTAGCTGAAATTCCATCTTTTAGATGAATGGATGTTACCTGAACATAGATCCCAGCAAATGTTTGCAGGCTGGCTCGTTTCTGAAAGAGAATTGTAAATGCACCAACACCACACTGTTTTTATAGGCCTCCCACAAAGACACTGCAAAATTACAAAATATTTCTTACTGAAGATATTTCTGTGAATGGGTTTTGAAAATCTGATTCTACAGTGTCCCTCACATGTACATTTTTTTTGTGAGGCCCTTTTAGAGCAGGAGAAATCACTGGGAAGAAGTCAAGGGGATAGAAAATGAAAAGAAGGAAAGTCAAGTTGCATCCACTTCCTAGTTTTGTGCACCTTTTCCTGCTCTGTGAGCATTACTGTGGTCTAGACTAGGGTGCTTGGCTGTGCACGGCCTTTATCTCACATCTGTTTCTCAGCCTGCGCCACTGACAACAGGAAAAACAGCTCTCTCGCTGGGTGCCGTAGTCTGTTCCAGCTGCTACAACAGAATATCATAGACTGAGTAGCTGATAAACAACGGAAATTTCTTCGTCACGGTTCTGGAGGCTGGAAGCCCAAGATCTACGTGCTGACATTTCCAGCGTCTGGTAGGATTCCCCTTCCCTATAGGTGCTGTCTTCTCACTGCCACTTCACCAGGCAGAAGGGGAGAGGGAGCTCTGTGAGGTCTCTGTTATAAGAGCACTAATCTCACTCATGAGGGCTCCACCTTTAAGACTTATCTCCCCAAGGCCTCCTTCCTAATATTATCACATTGGGGATTAGGTTTCAACTTCTGAACTTTTGTGGGGCGAATGGCATTCAATCTATAGCACTGGATTAGTGTGAGAATCCCAGATAATGAATAGGAAGGTGCGTAATCAAATTGTAAGGTGCTACATACAAAGTGTTTGTTATACCTTGTTGAAATGACCACATCTCAAGAAGCTGGTATTAACATTTCTTGGAACTTCACATATTGCTGAATTTGAAATATAATAGTCAAACTGCTAAGGGAATTTCTGAGTAATTAAATCGTTTTGATATTTGGTACACGTGTATGGCCATATCTACGCGCACACACACACACACACCCCTAACTCTCAGTAATATATTACAAGAGATTTCATAATATACTATAAATGAAGTGGCCTATTATAGATGATAGAAGAAAAGTAAGGTTTCTGAGACCGGCCAGCTGACACTGGCTGTCATGAGGCCAGGCTGACTCAGACAGAGTGCTGTGAATCAGCAGGTTCTGTCTGTGAAACACCATGTTACATGTCAGCCAATGCTGCATCTCTAAAGCTAGTGCACGCTGAGAAGCTAGCATTTTGCTTTCTGTCCTGAGATCAGGTCATACAGTATTTCAGTGCAGGCCAAGGAAACCAGTTTGACTTAGTGCTAAATGCATCTTTGTATAAGGTCCTTAACTGGTGCTTTCTGGACCAAAAACTTCCCTTCCCTCACCTCATACAAGGCTGACTGACCAGCACTGAGACAATAGACAGGGTGAAAATTTTATAAACAAAGAAAGATTATTAAAAAGAATGGTGTGTGCTTCATATCTTGGGGCCTTTGGATAATGAAATCTCTCTCTTTTACTTACTTCAATTCACCTCCTTTAGCTGAAAGATTTTTTCCAAATGAGCTCATATAAAAATATGTCATCAAGATTAGGATTTAATTCAAATCAAAACAGAAACAATTGAAAGCAAAATATAATTTCAAAAGCCTGCAAACATTAAGTATCACAGAATTCTGTGTAAGTGGGATGCATAATATCCTAAATATTAAGAGAAACCCACAAGGCATTGTGGAAATAAGTTTGGATAGGGCAAGTCTCACTCCTTCAGAGAAATGTAATACAAGTCATATACTTCAATAGATGTCTGGAAGATTGTGTAACTATGCCCATATAACTATCTGCGACTCAAATTTAAGGAAGAGAACCCATGTTCATATGAATCTGTAGGTGCTGCAATATTTCATTCTGGGTAGTGAAAGTTCCTTTACGTCTTATATTGTCAACAAAAGTTCCCGTGGCTTATTATATATCATAGCAGAAAGGCATCTTTTCCTAGATTGTTTTGTGTTCAAATAGCAATATTTCTGGCCCTCTAGGAATGACATATTGTTTGGATTACTGAGCTCCAGAGGAGTCTCTGGACTTGGATAGAAGACTGAGATTTAGTAGGCAATATATTTGCCAGCCTTTCTGAAAATTGGAATGCTGTTTCCAAACTTTATCAGAGAGCATGTTGGATCCTTGAGATGGACATCATAAAATTAATGAACATATGGTTATACCTCATTTGTTTGCCTTCTACTAAATTAGAAAACCAGTGATCCAACTTTAAGAAAATGTTATTGATCACAGATGAGTTTTTTTAATGGTATCATTTACTTAAGTAATAGTAAATATTTAATCTGCTGAATATTCACATTCAATTATACACACACACACACATTGATTAAACTATTGTTTTTGTCCAAGAATGAAAAATACCACGAATGCAAATACAGAGTTTGAAATGCTCCTGTTACCACAGAAATGCTTATTTGTGTTAAGATACTTTGCACCTTGATTAAAGTGATTAGTGGCTCTAGAAAGTGAAAAGGGGACTGAATTTGTTTTGGATTTGTTTTGTATATCACAAGTCTTACATTTTACAGTGGCATCTATCTCTGTGTGCACACAGAATCTGACCCTGTTGTATAGAGACATTTGCTGAGAGTGCTGGGTTAACAAGATCATTGATTTATTTTCATGCAGGGCAATTAGCTTCATTCTGCTCAGGGGCCACACAGATTGCACCCATGATCAGGATCACTTATCTTGTAAATGTTTGTCATGTGTCACAGAAAGAATCTGGAGACAGAAGGGGACTGGGTCAGCACAATTTCCTGATAGGAAAACTAACTCAGACACACCTGCTGACAGTAGGTTGGAGGACTTATGAGTGTGAAAGCCCGAAGGGATATGAGATCGTCTCTTCTAGCCCTCCCAGAAACATAATTTTTGAGTGAAGAATTACTAAATGTGCAGCACATAATATGCAGAAGCAGTCCTATGATAACCACATAATAGATCTCATGTCTTTAAATCTAAGGCACTGCAGACACCAAGGTTTACTGGAGGGTGACAACCTCAAGCTAGCTTAACCATAGGAAAACTGAGGATTCAGCTCAAGGGTCCCATTTTTAAGGAAGTATTAAGACTTAAATATATTACTCTATTCATGATTTGATGGGTCTATGAGAATAAATCCATTCCTTGTAAAGCCATAATAATGCATAATATGTGTGGTTATTATGGATAACAATAGTAATATAAATCTTTAGCAATGTCAGTGTTAAAATATAGATTTGTAAAGCATTTATTTGCACTTCATATTTTCAGTAAAGAGATCATTAGTACAAAGTAGAGTAAATAAAATAAACCATATTTTAGAAAATATATACATGCTAAATGCTGCAAAATCTTGTGATTTTATTTTTTCAAAGTAGGCATGTCTGTATTATGACAAATTTTTTTTTTTTTACCATTTCTCTCACTGTTCCCAAAAGCTGTGATCAAGTGTGTAGTAGAATTAAATAAAATCGAAAGATTGAATTACTCTGAAATGTTGTACACAGCAAGACCTACTCGAGAGTAGAACCATATATTGCGTATTTCAAATGTTCTTATTTAATAACATTCATTGTGTACCTAATAGGCGTAGTATTGTGTAAGGTACTGAAACAGAGGTAAATTTGGTGAGTTCATGACAGCTAGGAAGAAGCAAAATCTGTACATCTCATCCAGTGTTTGGTAGAGTAATGAGAAGAGAGTGAAATGATTTAAGATGTATCCTCTACAGTGTATTGAATGGTGGACCCTCAAGAGATAGACCATATCACTGGTACCTGTGCCCGTGAAAGAATTTGTAAAAAGTGCCTTTGTAGATGTGATTAAGATGAGAATCTTGAGATGAGATAATTCTGGAACCCCCAACCCAGGTGAGCTCTAAACCCAATGACAAGTGTCCTTAAAAGAGAGAGGAGAGGAGAAGACAGACACAGAGGAGAAGGATGAAGACAGAGACAGAGATTGGAGTTAGGCACCAACAAGCCAAGGGACATCTGGAGCCACCGGCCGCTGGAAGAGGCAAGAAAGGATTACTCCCTGGAGCCTCTGGAGGAGGTACAGCTCTGCTGACACCTTGATTGAGAACTCCTGGCTTCCAGAACAGTGAGACAATAAATTTCTGTGTTTTAAGCCTTCAAGTGTGTAGTATTTTTTACAGGACTCCTAGGGAAGTAGCAAATCCCCTCTCACATTTTCATTCTAATTGAGCTCTTTTGGCAACTGAAAGCCTTTGAGGTTCAAAGGTGATGGACTCTCTTGTGGTAGAATTTGAGTTTACACTGTGGTTCTATTTATGGTCCTCAGGCGTGGAGGGAACAAATGTTTTCACTGACTTGTAAAACCTTCCCTGCTGATGTGTTTGTGTTGGATTATGGGAAACTCTCCTTTAGAGCCTTGATCATGTTGATCGTAACAGTAATAGTGATGATAAAAGTAATGTGCTATTATTTAGGGAGCTCCTTGTTCATGACAGGTATTAATCTTGACCTTATGAGGTAGTCGCTATTATTTTTAAAGATGAGGAAACTGGAGGATAGAAAAGTTAAGTTCCTCAGTGTCCATAGCTAGAGTGTGAGAAAGCCTGTGCTCATGAAAATTATTCTATGCTTCCTCAAATTACTTTTTGTAAAATAAAAAATCCTCTTGTGCAATTTTATGCTTTTTCTTTGCACTTCCTCATTATTTTTAAAATGAGCTCAAACCTCTCTCTCCTTAAAACAAAATAAAAACCAACTTCTCAGCCTTGAAGAAAACTTCCACTAATTACTATAAGCCTATCTCAAGACTTAAAAAAAATAATGTCCATCTAATATCTCCACAGCGGACCAACTGCCTGTTAAGGTGAATGACATGACATTGCTGAGCACTGGGTGGTTTGATACACAAAATGGCAGTCACAGCTGGTCCAATTTAGTGTTTTTCCACCCACTAGCATCAGACTTCTACCCTTACCACTCTGAATCTACTCTTGAAGATACACAGGTAACATACTAATTACAAAATGCAAGAGTCACTTTTCAGTTCTCTTTATATAAATAGTAGTTAAAATGAATAATAGCAGGTAACATCTGTTGAGTGCTTCTTATGTAATCAGCACAGGGTTAAGCATTTAGCCCTTTGAGAAGAGATAATGTGCTTTCCCCCAAATAAAAAAGGATGGAACTGAAGCTTTGAGAGGTTGTGTAAAATGTCCTCCATACCCAGCAACGCTGGGATTCAAAGTCTGGCTCATTTCAATACGAAGCTCTTGATGGCTGTGATATAAATCTTCCTAGCTTTTGACACGATTGAGCACTCCCTCTGTGAAGGTATTTTCTCTCCTGATGTCTGTGGGGCCACCCTCTGTTCTCCTTCGACCTCTTATCACCATTCACTTTCTCTTTCTAACTCTTCTTTCACTGCCTAAATTTTAAGTGTCACTTTTCCCCCAAGGTTTTGTCTTGGGCTCTCTTCTCATCTCACTTGTCTCTTCCCACCTTTTTAATTTTATGCACTCATCCTATGGATTCAGTTACCACTTATAATGTGACGACTTTCAAACCTCCACCTCGAATTTTCTCCTGAGCTTCAGATGTCATTCACCACTGGGCACTGCTCCTGGATCTTAGGCTACTCAACTCAAATACACACATCTATTCATACCCCAAACTCCTCCACAGCTTTGTTTCTTTACTTCCTATCCTGACTGAAACACTCCCACTGAAAAATCTTGCAAGGAGAGATTAATTCACAGAAGTATCTGAGTTTCTCACTCACCTTTCATTTTTTCCTCTCCTTCATCAAAAACAATAATCACTAAGTTGTATAACTGTTGCCTCCATATAATGCTCAGATCTCTCTCTCTTTCTCCATCCTCAATTCAACTGCTGTTGTATGAGCCCCCAGCAGCTGCTTTGTGGACTTCTGAAGTGGTCTTTTGACTGGTGTTCCTGCTCCTGTTGTGTCAGTTTGGGTGACCTCTCCTGCCGCAGGTGACCCTCCATGGAGAGCTCCATTCAAAAGGGTACAGGTGGGACACCCTGGAGCCATTCGAGGCAGCTAATTATGCCGTGTTCTGTGCCTCCCACGGTAGGCCTGGTATTAATATTTGTTGATGAAACACATTAATCCATATTTCCTGTGTCAATTTACAAAGCTCTTCAACATATTATAAAGTATTTGTGTCATTATCACAATAATTTTGGGGGCTAGGCATATAATTCCATCTCTGTTTTACAGATAAGGAAATGGAGACTCAGGATGTCTAAAATGTTTTCCCAGACATGTGACCTACAGAAATGGGATTAAACCCAGATCTTCCTGATTCGTAGCTAGATTCTCTTTTCCCTCTACCTCCGTCTCTGGTAAGAGAACCTGCATTTCTCTGTGCTCTACACCCCTAGCAGCAGCCTTCTCTGACTTAGCCAGTCAGGGTCTGTTAATGAAGGCCAATTCACAACGTCGCTGGTATTACAATCTATTTTTAATTAGGTGTCACCTTGGAGGTTTCAGCTTTGCCCACCACTCACATCAAGCCCCTAAAGCCATCAAGCCTTCTTTGTCTGGAACCTTCCTCCCCTAGAGTTTGATGGCCATGAGGAACTAGAGCATAAGTTTGGTTTGCAGAAGTGTTTCAGATTATTGAGGCTTGTTTGATGTCAATTTTACAGTTGTTAGTAGGTGATGGAATTGCATATCCATTTGGCATGGCTGAAGAAGAACTCAGCTGCAGCAAGTTTAGGCTGTGATGTATGCCTGTCTTGTTTCAACTCTCTATTCGCATTTTTTTACTTTGATTTTGCTGCTAACTCTATCCTAGTCCTCCAAGAGTATTCTGCTCCAGATTTAAGATTCCATGCCATTTACAGACAACAAAACCCTTTTTGATTCCTCACAGAGGAGCTGAGACTAGTAGGTGTCTTCAAAATTAACTTCATTAAATATTAATATAATAATGTTGCGTATATTTAATAAATATATTTTATATATAATAAATTATACATAATTATATTTATGACATATTGAATGTGTATAACTGTATAATGGTATTAAATATTAAGTGAATTAAATATGAAATACAGAAAATAAAAATACGTCACAGTGAGTACTTTTCTGAATACAAGAATGAGTAAGAAGTAATTTATCTTAATGCAGAGGTGCCATAGGCTTTGGAGTAGGACGAGATTGTGATTCTGTTAATTAAAGAATGCATGACTTTGTGCTATTCACTTAACTCTCTGTGCCTTTCTTCCTTCCTTTATCATTAGAAATAACCATCTTTTTGGTGAGAAATAACTTATTTTATCATTAGAAAGAACTATATTACAGGGCTGTGAGGCGGCCTAATAATATAATTTAAAGCACCTACCTTAGTTCCTGGAATATGCATGATGTAACTATTACCATGTTCATAGAAGTAAAAAGAATGTGAAAAGTTCAGAAACTATGATGAATGAATATAACAGAAATGAAGACATTGAATAAATATGGCTAAACCTCAGAGATAACTCTAATAATTAAAGCCACCAGACAATGGAAATGCTTTTTGTAATACAGTGGGCAACCAGTAGTTGAAACAGTTCAAGGAAGGGCTATATTATGTTTGTGGGGAGGGAAAAGCTGTTGATAAAAATCTCTTAATTAGGTGGAAAAATTAGCAATACAACTTTTGAGGTCCCTTTCAAATCTAATATTATTTGATTATAAAATTGAGATCCTCACTACCTAGGGTAGCATTTAAGTCTATTAGTCATTACTTCATAGTGTGACTGAATTTGACAGCCTCTTAGAGTCATAACAAAGAACAGGTTTGATCAGGAGTTGATGGAGAGCTCAGTGGAGCTGAGAGAATTATCCAGGACAGTAACAAGGATGAAGGGCATTGACCAGAAGGAGGTCCTTTGTTCCTGAGAGAAGAAATGGTTAAAACTGCTGAAAAGTAATTTTGCCTATTTTAATTTGCTTGAGTGAAACTTTGCTTTGTCTTAGTTACACTTAATTTGAATATCTAATTAGTAATGGTCCTTGAGAAATCTCAGTTTCTGAAATATAACTGGAAGGTAAACATTGTTGCTATACCCTGTTTCCCAGCTCCCAGTAGCCCTTTATATTTTTTCTCTGCTGAGGAAGTATTTGCTGCATTAGCAGTTTGGTGATGTCAGCACATTGGAGAATGTTCTGGAACATCTGGAATCTGTCATTTAGATTTAGAGGGTTCAAGGGGAATAGAAGATTGAGTTCTCTTACATCTAGGCTCAGTTCCCTTTATGGTGTTTCTAAAATAAGACTTATTTTGAAGCAGCCACTAGGGCTTTCTGTGGAGCCCTGATTAGACCTGGTTCAATAAAGCCACCTAAGTCCATCAGTATTCTTAGGGAGTCTCTTATTTAAGACCTTGTGAAACTGTGATTCATCCAGGATATTCCCCATATCATGAGAAGCAGCATGTGGTCCAGGTAATGTAATCTGAGATATCCCCTGATCACTCTAAACATACACACCTCTAAAATGCTTTACATTGTCACAGCGCCTTAAATCCTACATACTGTAAATTTTTCCCTGGCTAATCCATTTTATGCAAATTAAAAATGTATATAAAACCCTAGGAAAGAGTGTGTAGTTATCAGGCATGCCATATGTGACATAAATTTACTAAATCAAATTACTTTCTCAACTAGCTTGACCCATGGACATAAAGGACTGTTTCTTTCACTGGGAGTAGTTAGAGGGAAGGGTAGAAGGAATATTTGTGCAATAGGAGGAAATCATTGGTTCATTACACAGCCAGGGAAGAAAGGAACAGAAAAGGCAGGTGTTGGGAGACACATCATTCCCTTATGCCACGACTTTTCATGTGATGGTGTGTGGCCAGGCCGATAACAATCATCTATATCTTTTATATTTCCCCAATAGCTGCCAAACTATCCTGGAATCAGAGTATCTGTACAAATTCGCTAGCAACAAAAGTCTATGGACAGTTAGCTGTGCACTAATTTCAAACATCTGAAGCTAGAAAGTGAGTACAGGGCAAATTAATTGAGCACCTACTATGCTATTATGTGTTAATCAAACAGGACATTTTGGTGTGGGCTTTTTTGTGACAATTTCCTTTTTAAATGTTTTATTTTATTTTTAATTGTGGTAAAATACATATGACATTAAATTTTCAATCTTAATCATTGTTAAGTGTACAGTTCAGTAGCATTAAGTGCATTCACATTGTTGTACAACCAATCCACAACTCTTTTCATCTTCAAAAATGAATATTCTACATGCATTAAACAATAACTCCTCATTCTCTGCCCTCCCCTCCAGTCTCTGGTCACTGCCATTATACTTTCTGTCTCTATAAATTTGACTGTTCTAGGAACTTTATGTACGTGGAATCACATAATATTTGTCCTTTGTGTCTGGCTTATTTCACTTATATTTTCGAGGTTCCTCTATGTTGTAGCATGTGTCAGAATTTCCTTCCGTTTTAAGGCTGAATAATATTCCATTATATGCATATATTACCTTTTTTTATCCATTCATTTTTTTATCCATTTGTTGATGGACCTTTGAGTTATTTCTACCTTTGGCTGTTGTGAATAATGCTGTTATGAACATGGTGTGCAAATATCTTTTGATATTCTGTTTTCAATTCTTTGGGGTATATACCCAGAAGTGAAATTGCTGAAGAAAGTTCTGTTCTGTAACAAGATCTAAGATGAGTGTGGGAAGACATGTCAGTGCTTCCAAACAAGGATGCAAAGTTGAGGGAGGAATGGGGTAAGACTCAGCACTGGTCTCATGCTCCAGGTAGAATGAAAATGCCTATTCTGCACTTTCACCAAAAGAACTTAACACTAAACACACCACTGGCAAACAATACCCTTAAGATGTCTCATTTAATTCAACCCCCACCACAGTCTTCAGAGGTAGTATATTGTAGTCTCACGAGAGGGAGCATTGTATGTGGTTGAGGGCAGTTGATTAACAGTATCTTAAGTCATTGCTTGGATTTCTATCCCACCTCTTCTACTGACCCTCTGTGTAACCTTAGGAAAATTACTTACTTAACTTCTGTGTCTCAGTTTTCTCATGAAGATGATAAGTGTTTAGAGTATTAAATCAGCTAATGAGTGTAAAGATTTCAGAACAGTGCTTGTACTAAACACTCAATGTTCATTATTATTATGAGGCTTCTTCCTTCTTTTCTTTCTTTCTCTTTCTTTCCTTTCTAATATAAAGAACCTAAAGCTTAAATGATTCAGTTTGATGAAGATCATGTAGTTACTGATTGACAGAACCAGGATTTGAATTAAGCTGTTTATGACTCTAATGAAAAAGGTCTTTCCAGAATTTCATTGTTCCTTCTCTTTGTTAATAAATAATGAATCTCACTTTGAAATCCAGATTATTGTGTGTGGACTGACTTAATTGATATTTTATTTAGTAAATGTTTATTGAGTATCTACTATGTGTCGAACACTAATTTAGCAATAGGGAATATTATTGCAACCTAAGAAAGACAAGGTAAAATATATTAAATAATAAGATATAGGAAAGAAATGTAAATCAAATAAGGATCAATTACAGAAATATGAAATTTAAAAGAGTGAAAAGCATTCTATACTGGGGAAGCCTGACTTGGAGTTTTAGGAGTTTTAGAGCTGATTTTTTTTTTTTTTTTTGCATCACAGAAACACACCTGTGTATTTTGATCTTGTTTCTTTTCCTACCACCCTGCCCCTCAACTAAACATCACTTCAATGTTTGAAAAAAAATAACTTGCACAATCATTGCTTCCGGTTGCTCAGAGCATTGTCTCATGGTGAGAGGTGGTAAGTGGAGAACAGTGAAAAGGAAAACAGCTCTTTGCTAAACTCTGCTCCTTCCCTTAACCCTTTCAAGGCATAACACTGCTTAATTAACCAACTGGCACTTACCATACTAACTGAAATGTCCCAGGGTCCATTGCCTAAGCCATGCTTTGTTCGTACTTTTTTTACTAAGCAACAAGCTTGCCAGCTTGAGATGTCTATGTGATATGTAAATGATGCCCTGAATCATTTTTATATTCTGCTTGGCACTGGGAGAGCAGTTTCAGGGCTGTCATCTCTGCTGAACAATATCAAACCTCAGATGTCAAGGAAGATCCTCAATTTAATTCAGAAAAGCTAGGTATTTGCTTCCTGGCTCTAAAGATTTACATCAGTTTGTTTGATGTATCTTTGATGATGTAATGGCTGTTGCTGCTATTTTCACCTTATAGAACCTGAGGTTAATCAGCCTCAAAGGACATAAGCATTTGAAAACGTTGTTGCGTGTACAGTTGAAGCTGTGTTTGCTCAGGTGCACAGAATGCTAAGATCGCAAAAGTGTGTAAAGGGGGTTTTGGGGGGGGGCACATGGCTAGAAAGAGAAGGAGGAAGTTACAGCTTCATCTCTCTTTTTACTGAAGTCTAGAGGGAGAGCTCTGCTATAAAGAATTCTAAGTCAAAAGAGGTTCTCCCTTGTGAAGAAGATACCCCTCATCTGGGGTCGGGCTCCTAGAAATCCCCTTGCATATGTAATTCCTGGGCTACCTTAGGCTGGCTCCCATGCCCAGGTCCCAAACATGCTGGTCCTCCTTTTGTGACTGTGGAGTCCCACACTCTTTAGGAAGATGGGCTTGGGAGAGGTGGAGGCCCCAAATTGGATTTCCTTCAGGAAGGCTGTAACTACTCATCTCTCTCTCTCTCGAAACTCCTTTAGTGTTCAGAGATAGCACATGCAATACAGTAACTTTAGTTATTGTTTTACCATCATTTTAATATGCTTAGGCTAATCTCTCCAACCAGATATAAAAGTTCATGAGAAGAGAGACTGTGTTTTAGACTTCCCTTTCCCAAAGTGTGGGCACATGGCAGGTACCCAATGAACTCTCAATTCTTGATAAACCAGGCCTCTACTATTGCAACTTCTACCTTCTCTCAATAAGTTTGCATTTTGCATTTGCACCCATCACTGAGGACTTGTGTAAATATAACTCAGAGGTAACCAGAGCAATCACAATGTTCTTCAGAGGCTTTCTGAAAAGTTCCTCTGAGGCAGGTGTGACAGGCCCTTCTAGCAACACACAATGATCTGTCTTCACTTGGTGCAAACACATGGGGAATGCAGCACTCGCTGACAGTCGTCTGGCAGTGTCGAGGCCTAACAGTGAAAAGATTCTACATCTGCTAGAATGAGTAGAGGTGGCCTTTTCCTGTGATGCATAGAGAATCTTGGATGGAGGCGAGAACATTTGAGATGTCCCATGAAGAAGACAAGGTGTGTGTGTTTCTCATGGGAAGGTCTCTAATTGCTGAAACGCTATACCTGGGTTCCTGGTGTAGTCCTTGCTTACCTCCAACTGTATGAAGGCACATGGCGAAATCTTTTCTCAGAGCCGTTTGTAAGGTTGCAAGACTGCTTGGGAATATTATTATCAAGGCTTTCACCATGGCAACTGTTTCCAGTGGTGGCTTTGTATGTGGACAGAAAGGGACAAGAGATCTTAGAATAAATAAGCTCAACTATTTACCTCTCACAAGTATGAAGGCTTATTTTCATGTGTATTATATAATTACATGAGGGCTCCAGGCACATGGCTGCACAATGATTAGATATACTTTCTCTTTGGAATCTCAGAAGATCCTTGAAATAAAAATTAGCAGAACTAGTATTAATTTTTTAAACCAACATCATTCAAAAACTTTGGTAACTGACTAGTTCTGACCAATTATTGTCTATGTTCTTCAGAACTGCGAGTGACGCTCCCAGTAGCACTGCTGAGGGATGCTGGTGAAGGAAACATATTACTTTCCTTCTGGAGAACCAGAAGATACTACTTAGATTTCTACCTAGGGTGTTTTGGGTGGGCTGTTTTGAAGTCAGGATCAAATGGTAGGTGGGAGTATAGTTTAACTAAATGTTAATACATGTAGACATGCTGCAGAGTTTATGGTACTCTGCTATGTACCCTGATACTCCCTTCTTGAGTATATCTGAACGTACAAAAATGAAGTGCTTATCTTCACCCTGTAAAAAAGGATGGTTGGAGCTACAGTTGTATTCAGAGGGTCTGCTGCTATATTTGAGGTTTCAGCTGCAGATTCAAAGTTGATATGAAGCCATTTGACAGAAAGAGCTACTATGTTGTGGTCTGCTACACTTCCAGCTGGACTCCTCTGGTTGTTGTTTCTGAAAACTCAGCAGCAATGCTGCTTGGAGTGTGCTTCAGGAAATCATGTTATTTCTTCTCTTTCTTTTTCCTTCTGGTCGTCTAGCAGGTCCTCTGTCTGGACAGCGGAGGCTGGTTGCACTGAGAACAGCTACTAGACTCACAAACATCGCTGGGCTGAGTTTGGTCAACAGAAATCACTGTTCAGTGTTTACTGCCATTTGTAGGCAACACCAGGAATTCAAAAAGTCATGGACTTTCCTCATCTGAGTTTACCTTCTGTCGTTTAACTAAATCATATATTTACCATTTTCCTGTAGACATGCTTCAGCCTGACCATGCCCACTGAAAATTATAGAGACCAAAACTGGACTGGTAATTTTATCAGGTTTCTGGTCAACAACCAACACTTTCTTTCATAGCAGTACTTCTGCTATTGCAGCTGAGGTCCCATATTTGTCTTAAAAATAACTATATCATATTACTGATTCATGTTAACCTGGGATTCTTTATGATTCCTAGGTCTTATAAAATATATTAATAATTTTACTTCATACCTGGGAATCTCTGATAGAGACAGCTGTTATTTTTTTGACAAACACTTTAATAGGTTTAGCTATGCCTAGTCTGGATGGGAAAGGTTAAGATAAAGTTTGCATAATAAGAATGTGCCATTTTGCAGGGAGTGTTTTTATTCTTTCAAAATTATGAAATATATGCACATATAAAAAAGTACAAAAATACAATATAACATACAGATAGATTGAGGGAACAGAATATTATCAGATTGTACTCCAGAATCATCCTTTGTTTCTTTCATATAACAATCTCCCCTTAAACCAGAGCTTACAATTATCCTTAATTTTTATTACTATATAGTATTCTATCATATGGATATACCAATATTTATCATTCTACTGAAAACGAATATTTGGGTAGTGTTGTGTTTTTTTTGTTGTTGCTTTTATTCACAATATAGATACAAGCATACTAGTATATATATCTTCATACATATGTTAATAAGTTTCTCTCAGGTGTATATATTTGATAGGGATATATGTTGGGCCACAGGGTTAATTGATCTTCACTTTTGGCAGATAGTGCCAAATTTTGTTTCTAAAGTGGATGTATCAGTGCATGTCCCATACCAGTAGACTAAGGGGGTCTAGTTACTACACACCTTATCTTGTTATCATCAGACATTTCAATTTTTACCATTCTGATGGGTGTGAAATTAATCAGAGTTGACATAAAATATAGGATGCATGGTTAAATTTGAATTTTTGGTAGAAAAATAATTATGTAATATAAATATGTCCCAAATATTATATTAGACATATGCATGCTAAAATTACTCATTGTTCATCTGAAATTAATAGAACATCCTGTACTTTTATTTGCTAACATGGTACCCTATACGTAATGGTGTCTTATTGTGGTGGAAATTCATATTTTTCTAATTTCCTTTTTTTTCTTTCCATTTTATTGAGATGTAATTGATATGTAGCACTGTTTAAGTTAAAGGTGTACAGCATAGTGATCTGACTTACATATATCATGAAATGATTACTACAATGAGTTTAGTGAATACCCATCAACTCATATAGATACAAGCTAAAAGAAAATATATATTTTTCCTTATGATGACATAACATTTACTCTCTTAACAGCTTTCCTATATAGCATGCAGCAGTGTTAGTTATATTAATCATGTTGTACATTGCATCCCTAGTACTTATTTATCTTATAATTGGAAGTTTGTACCTTTTGACCACCTTCATCACCATTCAAAGATATTACATTATTATTGACTATATTCCCCACACTGCATTTCATCCCTGTGTCTCATTTATTTTGTAGCTGGAAGTTTGTACCTCTTAATATATTTCCCTAATTTCTATGAAGGTTGAGAGACTTCAAATACTTATTGGCTATTTAGATTTATTTTCTATTGAATATCTGTAGAAAAATTCTTTTCCCATTTTACATTGTTTTTGCAGTTTTCTGTCATGTATATTCTGAAGAACTCCTACAATAAAACCTATGTGTGTACATGTGTGTACATATATATATCTATATATATACACACACACGTATGTATATATGTCTTGTGTGTGTTATATGTATTTCATGTATCCATGTATACTCTCCCATTCTTTAGCTTATTTTTTCACCCTTGTTATGTTGTCATTAAAAAAAAAAATTTACTCATTTTAATGCTGTTGCATTTTATTATCTTTTCCATTTTGATTAACACTTTTTGTGCCTTTAATCTACCCTAAGGTCATAAGTTCTCCTATAAAACTTTATAAAAGATTTATGGTAAATCATCTACCTGCAGTTAATTTTTATGTGTGCTGTGAGCTAAGAGTTTTGTCCCTTTTAGTTTTTTATGGATAAACAATTATCCCTGCACTATATATTGAAAAAGTATATTTCTTTTCTGACTACCGTTTTTGTATTGCTGAGGGACTTTCAGATTCCCATTGGAAAACCAAGAAAGAGAAAAGTGTTGAGATGGGAAAAGGGAATTTGGTGTCCTATGCCTGTAGCACGGTGGCAAGTTGACTCCTCAGAAACCAAAGAGTAAGGATTGACCTGGCTTAGCTAGCCTGGTTCCACTTGTAAGCTAGTTTTTGTCATTTCCTTAATTTATCACCAAAACCATCAGCAAACTTTGTCAACCACCATAATACGTGTTAGTTTCATGCTGTCTACTACCCGGGGCAATAAACTAAGCCCATTTCTTAGAGAAAGGGTATCAGAGGGAGCTGGAGAAACTCAGAGAGCTCACGACAGGAAAGCCAGAGGTGATATGAGGGAGCAGGAGTTTTGAGCAAACGAGGCTAGAGGAACACAAGGGTACTCAGTAAGCTCTGCCCCTGCCCAAGCCACCTTTGTGCATTCCCAGAAACTTCCCAAAAGTTTGGAACTGGATTTATTACTGTTAAACTAGACTATAGCTTGAGTAATTGTATTTGCATATTAAAGACAAGGATGAAATCAGAAAGCTATACACTCTGTTGTGGTTATTTGGGTCACAAAAATGAGAGGCAACATGGCTGGGGTGGCGTGCTCGATGCTCCCTGGTTTCCTCTTAAGATTACGGGACCACGGATTGGGCAGGAAAGAGAAGAAATACTCATAGCAGATGCTGAAAACTCAAACACCTACAGAGGCAAACAGGTAATACAAATGAGGAAACTGAATCGGGTCTAAGAAAAGCAGTGGCAGAGGCTTGATGAGAAATGGCTGGAAGGGAGGCAGCAGTTAGTGCTGAGGACTGCGGGTGGTTGCCTGGAGCACACAGGTCCCCTTCTAAAGGGGCAGCTGCAGCTCTTCTCCAACAGAGTGGTCCCACGGGGGAATGGAAGTGGGATGTGGCTGGTAATGCAGACTTTTCTAGTGGAGCCAAGAATCTAGAGTTTTATGTGAACTATCTCAGTGATCAATTGCCGGTAACTAATTCAATTTTTTTTAAAGGTAAGAAAAAAGAAAAGAACTATAGAAAACATCCTATGTGCCAAAGAAACACTTCTATCAGCTGGACTCCACCCCCAGTGCTCTGGTTTGTGTGCTTTGGGCCAGAGCAAGCACGCTTCTTAATCCAACAGGCCCAGGTGAGGCTGAGTGAGAAGGGCTGGAAAGCCAGAAAATGGCTAGAAGTGACTGGGGATCTGGCGGAGAATGAATGGGCACTGAAACTGAACATTGCTCCTATACAATTCTGCTTTAGACTCATTGTTTCAATCTAGCCAGCGTGGCTATAGATTATTATGGAAATAAACTAAATAAATCAAGAAAGTAAATCAATTCTAACCATCTACAGTGCCACTTACACAAACACTCGAGGAGAAAACAAACACTGGCCTGAAAATAGAGTTACTGATCACTTACTAAATCTGAACACCTTCATAGAATTCACTTTATCAGAGCATTTGTCCAGCAATAAACAGAATGCTTTTCTTGCAGGGGTTCAACATGGTGTCATTTCTGCTGTCCATTATCAATAAAATCATTTCTCCCTAAAGAGCATCCAGAGGTACCTTTTGGTTTAACTTGTCTCCCTTGTATCCTATTTTTCCCTCCAACTCTGGCTGCCCTCACATCAAGCAGAAAATTTGAACTGGATCAGCCAAGCACTTTATCAGAAGGAAGAAAACTCTTTCCTTAGAGGCTAAAACTCATTCTGCACAGAAACACATATGCACACACGCACACTTACCCACAGATCCCTCCAAATAAGTCTGCCTTATATAATTAAAGTAATGTGTATCAAGCGTTAATTACAAAATTACTGTGCTCTTCTGAGTGCTGCACAATTATCAGGCAAGCAGCACAAATATCATCATGCCACAAGGCTGCCCTTCCTACACCATGAGCTTTAACAATTTATTTTCAGGCATTTGGTTGTCTATTAATTATGCATGCATCTCTATATGTTCATTTGCCTGAATGATTGGATATGTGCCATGTCATGAAGGTTATGAATGTGAGGGCATGAAATTCATAGATACCGGTCCCCAAATTCCCCTTACCATATGCACCTATATCAGTAAGCATCATATTGCAGCAAAGGGTTTGGGCTCCAGTCATTCAGAATAGCCACAGTGCTCAGGAATATCTCTTTACTTATTAGTGTTTTTATCACGGGACATAAGTACCTATCCATGATGTAAATCAGGAGTTTATAATTCCAGAATCATTTGACAGAAACCAGACTGCCAGAAAGAAAGAAATATAATTAAAATTAGAAACAGAAAAATTATATGTTCTTTGAGCCCTACATTTTTACTATCAGATGCTTTGGTACTGTTCGTCCCAGGTGTTAGAATGACTGACACTCTGACAGCCTAAAAAAATTATTGGTGAGCTGATAGATATTTGAAGTACTTCTCCACTGCTGAAGGATCCTGAATCTGCAAATTTCAATACAAACCAGATATATCTTCCTGGCATATATCTGACCTTTCAGGGCTGTTTAACAATGAACTACAGATCCTCCTCGACTTATGATGGGGTTACAAACCGATAAACCCATTGTAAGTTGAAAATATCCATAAAATGCATTAATACACCTAACCTACCAAACATCATAGCTTAGCCTACCCTACCTTTAACGTGCTCAGAACACTTCCCTGAGCCTACAGTTGGGCAAAATCATCTAACACATTTCCGTTGGGAGAAACAGAATGACTATCTGACTGAGTACAGAATGGTTGTAGTGTAACAGTTCATGCTAGTGATCCCGTGGCTGATCCAGAGCTGTGCTCACTGCTACTGCCCAGCATCATGAGAGAGCATTGTACCTCATATCACTGGCGCAGGAGAAGATCAGAATGCAAAATTTAGTACAGTCTCTACTGAATGCATATCACTTTTGAACCACTGTAAAGGCAAAAAATCCTATCATAAATTGGGACCATTTGTACTACTAAATAAGGATGTTTGGCATATTGGATTGAGTGACTTCAAAGGAAACTATTAGTATCTAGGAAATAATATACAAGAGTAAAAATGCAAGACAAATAATATAATTTAAAAAAAAGAGGAATATTTGAGTTTTTAAATGGCTCATGGATATTTGTCATATAATCTAAAGCTGATAAATGATTATTGTTACTTAGCGATTTTTTGAACCCATATGTCTAACAGGTTTCACATGTGCAAAACATCTTTGTAAGTAACTACAAGGAGGTGAAGTTCCAGGCTCTTCTACTGATAAACCACATCAAGGGTTCTTAAACTTTAGTGTCCATCAGAATCACCCAGAAGGCTTGTTAAACACCACAGATCTCAGGGCTCAATCCAGATATCTGATTCAGTAGGTACTGGGTGAAACCAGAGTTCAGGAATTTACATTTCCAACAAGGTCCCTGGTGATGCTGCTATTGCAGCTGGTCCAGAGACCACACGTGGAGAATCGATACTGTAAACATAAGCTCCATTTCATCAGGGCTATAATCTCTGTTGTTTATGCTGGGAAAACAGTTGGCACTCAGCAAGCAGATAATAAGTGACTAGTACTGTTGAAAGCCTTCAAAATGCCTACACACTTTTATTACAAAGAAATTTTAATATGACATCTCAGAGTAGAAAATCATCAGTATTTGGGGTATAAAAACATCTCATAACAGGCTCAGATGCTTCCATTAAAGCAAAACACTGGTTCTGCCTTATTAACAAAATTTATTGCTACTAGATCTTTTTATTATTATGTTTTCAGCATTTTTTTTGAATTTTAAAACACTTTTATTTTTTAACATCTTTATTGGAGTATAATTGCTTTACAACGGTGTGGTAGTTTCTGCCGTATAACAAAGTGAATCAGCTATACATATACATATATCCCCATATCCCCTCCCTCTTGCGTCTCCCTCCCACTCTCCCTATCTCACCGCTCTAGGTGGTCACAAAGCACCAAGCTGATCTCCCTGTGCTATGATGCTGCTTCCCACTAGCTATCGGTTTTACATTTGGTAGTGTATATATGTCCATGACACTCTGTCACTTCGTCCCAGCTTACCCTTCCCCCTCCCCATGTCCTCAAGTCCATTCTCTAGTAGGTCTGCGTCTTTATTCCTGTCCTGCCCCTAAGTTCTTCATGACAAATTTTTTTTTATTTTTAGATTCCATATATATGTGTTAACGTATGGTATTTGTTTTTCTCTTTCTGACTTACTTCACTCTGTATGACAGACTCTAGGTCCATCCACCTCACTACAAATAACTCAGTTTCATTTCTTTTTATGGCTGAGTAATATTCCATTGTATATATGTGCCACATCTTCTTTATCCATTCATCTGTTGATGGACACTTAGGTTGCTTCCATGTCCTGGCTACTGTAAATAGAGCTGCAATGAACATTGTGGTACATGACTCTTTTTGAATTATGGTTTTCTCAGGGTATATGCCCAGTAGTGGGATTGCTGGGTCGTATGGTAGTTCTATTGTTAGTTTTTTAAGGAACCTCCATACTGTTCTCCATAGTGGCTGTATCAATTTACATTCCCACCAACAGTGCAAGAGGGTTCCCTTTTCTCCACACCCTCTCCGGATTTATTGTTTGTAGATTCTTTGAGGATGGCCATTCTGACCGGTGTGAGGTAATACCTCATTGTAGTTTTGATTTGCATTTCTCTAATGATTAGTGATGTTGAGCATCCTTTCATGTGTTTGTTGGCAATATGTATATCTTCTTTGGAGAAATTTCTATTTAGGTCTTCTGCCCATTTTTGGATTGGGTTTGTTTTTTTCATATTGAGCTGCATGAGCTGCTTGTATATTTTGGAGATTAATCCTTGCTGTGCAAAAGCTTTTAAATTTCATTAGGTCCCATTTGTTTATTTTTGTTTTTATTTTGATTTCTCTAGGAGGTGGGTCAAAAAGGATCTTGCTGTGATTTATGTCATAGAGTGTTCTGCCTATGTTTTCCTCTAAGAGTTTGATAGTGTCTGGCCTTACATTTAGGTCTTTAATCCATTTTGAGTTTATTTTTGTGGATGGTGTTAGGGAGTGTTCTGGTTTCATTCTTTTACATGTAGCTGTCCAGGTTTCCCAGCACCATTTACTGAAGAGACTGTCTTTTCTCCGTTGTATAACCTTGCTTCCTTTCTCGTAGATTTAGTTGACCTTATGTGCGTGGGTTTATCTCTGGGCTTTCTATCCTGTTCCATTGATCTATATTTCTGTTTTTGTGCCAATACCATATTGTCTTGATTACTGTAGTTTTGTAGTACAGTCTGAAGTCAGGGAGTCTGATTCCTCCAGCTCCATTTTGCTTTCTCAAGACTGCTTTGGCTATCTGGGGTCTTTTGTGTCTCCATACAAATTTTAAGATTTTTTGTTCTAGTTCTGTAAAAAATGCCATTGGTAATTTGATAGGGATTACACTGAATCTGTAGATTGCTTTGGGTAGTATAGTCATTTTCACAGTATTGATTCTTCCAATCCAAGAAAATGGTATATGTCTCAATCTGTTTGTATCATCTTTAATTTCTTTCATCAGTGTCTTATAGTTTTCTGCATACAGGTCTTTTGTCTCCTTAGGTAGGTTTACTCCTAGGTATTTTATTCTTTTTGTTGCAATGATAAATGGGAGTGTTTCCTTAATTTCTCTTTCAGAATTTTCATCATTAGTGTATAGGAATGCAAGAGATTACTGTGCATTTATTTTGTATCCTGAAACTTTACCAAATTCATTGATTAGCTCTAGTAGTTTTCTGGTGGCATCTTTAGGATTCTCTATGTATAGTATCATGTCATCTGCAAACAGTGACAGTCTTACTTCTTTTCCAATTTATATTCCTTTTATTTCTTTTTCTTCTCTGATTGCCATGGCTAGGACTTCCAAAACTATGTTGAATAATAGTGGTGAGAGTGGACATCCTTGTCTTGTTCCTGATCGTAGAGGAAATGCTTTCAGTTTTTCACCATTGAGAATGATGTTTGCTGTGGGTTTGTCATATATGGCCTTTATTATGTTGAGGTAGGTTCCCTCTATGCCCACTTTCTGGAAAGTGTTTATCATAGATGGGTGCTGAATTTTGTTGAAAGCTTTTTCTGCATCTATTGAGATGATCATATGGTTTTTATTCTTCAATTTGTTAATGTGGTGTATCACATTGATTGATTTGTATATATTGAAGATTCCTTGCATTCCTGGGATAAACCCCACTTGATCATGGTGTATGATCCTTTTAATGTGCTGTTGGATTCTGTTTGCTAGTATTTTGTTGAGGATTTTTGCATCTATGTTCATCACTGATATTGGCCTGTAGTTTTCTTATTTTGTGACATCTTTGGTTTTGGAATCAGAGTGATGGTGGCCTCATAGAATGAGTTTGGGAGTGTCCTCCCTCTGCTATACTTTGGTAGAGTTTGAGAAGGATAGGTGTTAGCTCTTCTCTAAACATTTGATAGAATTCACCTGTGAAGCCATCCGGTCCTGGGCTTTTGCTTGTTGGCAGCTTTTTAATCACAGTTTCAATTTCAGTGCTTGTGACTGGTCTGTTTATATTTTCTATTTCTTCCTGGTTCAGTCTCAGAAGGTTCTGCTTTTCTAGGAATTTCTTCCAGGTTGTCCATTATATTAGCATAAAGTTGCTTGTAGTAATCTCTCATGATCCTTTGTATTTCTGCAGTATCAGTTGTTACTTCTCCTTTTACATTTCTAATTCTATTGATTTGAGGCTTCTCCCTTTTTTTTCTTGATGAATCTAGCTTATGGTTTATCAATTTTGTTTTTCTTCTCAAAGAACCAGCTTTTAGTTTTATTGATCTTTGCTATCGTTTCCTTCATTTCCTTTTCATTTATATCTGATCGGATCTTTATGATTTCTTTCCTTCTGCTAACTTTGGGGTTTTTTTGCTCTTCTTTCTCTAATTGCTTTAGGTGTAAGGTTAGGTTATTTAGTTGAGATGTTTCTTGTTTCTTGAGGTAGGATTGTATTGCTATAAACTTCCCTCTTAGAACTGCTTTTGCTGCTACCCATAGGTTTTGGGTTGTTGTGTTTTAACTGTCATTTGTTTCTAGATATTTTTTATTTCCTCTTTGACTTCTTCTGTGATCTCTTGGTTATTTAGTAGTGTACGGTTTAGCCTCCATGTGTTTGTATTTTTTACAGATTTTCCTGTAATTGATATCTAGTCTTATAGCATTGTGGTCAGAAAAGATACTTGATACGATTTCAATTTTCTTAAATTTACCAAGGCTTGATGTGTGACCCAAGATATGATCTATCCTGGAGAACGTTCCATGAGCACTTGAGAAGAAAGTGTATTCTGTTGTTTTGGATGTAATGTCCTATAAATATCAAGTAAGTCCATCTTGTTTTAAGTATCATTTAAAGCTTGTGTTTCCTTATTTATTTTCATTTTGGATGATCTGTCCTTTCGTGAAAGCAGGGTGTCAAAGTCCCCTACTAAGACTGTGTTACTGTCGATTTCCCCTTTTATGGCTGTTAGCATTTGCCTTATGTATTGAGGTGCTCCTATGTTGAGTGCATAAATATTTACAAGCGTTATATCTTCTTGGATTGATCCCTTGATCATTATGTAGTGTCCTTCTTTGTCTCTTGTAATAGTCTTTATTTTAAAGTCTATTTTGTCTGATATGAGAATTGCTACTCCAGCTTTCTTTTGATTTCCATTTGCATGGAATATCTTTTTCCATCCCCTCACATTCAGTCTGTATGTGTCCCTAGGTCTGAAGTGGGTCTCTTGTAGACAGCATATATACATGTCTTGTTTTTGTATCCATTCAGCCAGTCTATGTCTTTTGGTTGAAGCATTTAATCCATTTACATTTAAGGTAATTATCAATACATATGTTCCTATTACCATTTTCTTAATTGTTTTGGGTTTGTTATTGTAGGTCTTTTCCTTCTCTTGTGCTTCCTGCCTAGAGAGGTTCCTTTAGCACTTGTTGTAAAGCTTGTTTGGTGGTGCTGAATTCTCTTAGCTTTTGCTTGTCTGTGAAATTTTTAATTTCTCTGTCAAATCTGAATGAGATCCTTGCTGGGTAGAGTAATCTTGGTTGTAGGTTTTTCTCTTTCATCACTTTAAATCTGTCCTGCCGCTCCCTTCTGGCTTGCAGAGTTTCTGCTGAAAGATCAGCTGTTAACCTTATGGGGATTCCCTTGTATGTTATTTGTTGCTTTTCCCTTGCTACTTTTAATATTTTTTCTTTGTATTTAATTTTTGATAGTTTGATTAATATGTGTCTTGGCAAGTCTCTCCTTGGATTAATCCTGTATGGGATTCTCTGTGCTTCCTGGACTTGACTATTTCCTTTCTCATATTAGGGAAGTTTTCAAATATAATCTCTTAAAATATTTTCTCATTCCCTTTCTTTTTCTCTTCTTCTTCTGGGACCCCTATAATTCGAATGTTGGTGCGTTTAATTTTGTCCCAGAGGTCTCTGAGACTGTCCTCCATTATTTTCATTCTTTTTTCTCTGCAGTATTTACTTCCACTATTTTATCTTTCAGGTCACTTATCCGTTCTTCTGCCTCAGTTATTCTGCTATTGATTCCTTCTAGAGAATTTTTAATTTCATTTATTGTCTTGCTCATCATTGTTTGTTTGCTCTTTAGTTCTTCTAGGTCCTTGTTAAACGTTTCTTGTATTTTCTCCGTTCTACTTCCAAGATTTTGGATCACCTTTACTATCATTACTCTGAATTCTTTTTCAGGTAGACTGCCTATTTCCTCTTCATTTGTTTGGTCTGGTGGTTTTTACCTTGCTCCTTCATCTGCTGTGTATTTCTCTGTCTTTTCATTTTGCTTAACTTACTGTGTTTGGGGTCTCCTTTGCGCAGGCTGCAGGTTCGTCATTCCTGTTGTTTTTGGTGTCTGCCCCCAGTGGGTAAGGTTGGTTCAGTGGTTTCTGTAGGCTTCCTGGTGGAGGGCACTGGTGCCTGTGTTCTGGTGGGTGGGGCTGGATCTTGGCTTTCTGGTGGGCAGGACTGCATCCGGTGGTAAAACACTTTTATTTTTAAAATACTGAATCTACTGCTACTGCTGGAGGGCCTCCCACAGAGGCAGGGGTGGCTGTGGCTCACCACGGAGACAAGGACACTGGCAGCACAAGTTCTGGGAAGTACTACTTGGCATGAGCCCTCCCAGAGTCTGCTATTAGCCCCCACGTTTTCAGCATTTTTATGGATTTTGCTACATTTGATTTTTGCTCTCCATTTAACTTACATTTCAAGGATCTGCTTTTCCCACTCCAACTGGGGGAGGGGCATTGAGATTCCTTGCAGAAACAACTAATGCCAGTGTACTTCTTTTTTTTTTTTTCTCTTTTTTTCTTCCCATTAGAACGATTTACTTCCGCCTCCAACTACAAACGACTTATTCCAAGTATCATGCAAAATACAATTTTCCATCCCTGGAATAAGTTTCATCTGTGATTGGCAGAGGTTGCTGTTCTTCTGTGCCAGGCAGTGTGTGAAGTCCTTTATGTGTATGTGTATTGCTTGTAATAAATTTTTATTTTTGAAAAATTTTTATATAAGTATAGTTGATTTACAATAAACTTTTAAATGCAACTATTATTTTGAAACTGCTTTATGCCTAATAAGAAAGTTTTCCACTGTCCATCATTTACAGACATAGAAGGGGGAAGTAGGCATATGAATGCTATATTTGCTGTGCCCTAGCTGAATCCAGTTATTTTACAAATGAGAAAGCTGAAGTGATTTTTCTATAATTACAAAACTGGATGCATGGGATATTGAAGAAAGTAAAATATGACTAATAAATATTAGGAAAAAATGGTAAAAAAATTCAGTGAGTTGAGTTGGATTTAGAATCTATGTATTCTGCTTTCTAAAACAGTACCTTATTTTCCACATAACTGCTTCATCTAGTATATTCAGAGATGTGTTTTTTATTCATCACCTGTAAATGGAAATCATACTACTCATATGAACTTTAGGTAATTCTTTAAGAGTCCTGGTGGAAGCAGAGAAATGACAGGTGAGACAAGCCCACTGTAAGCCCACTGTGGTGGTTTGAAATGCAGCAGAGGCTGGAGCTCTCTAAGCCAAAATGGAACCAGACACATTAACTCAAGACATGATCTCCAGGCAAATTACTGTAGATACTTGTTTCTACCTTTCCTCCTCCACTTCCTTGGTCCTCATGCCATTTGACGTTGTTGCACAGGCTACGACAAGCTGCTGGTTACACACGGGAGTGAGAAAGATTACCAAAAAAAAAAAAGGACAGTCCGGGAGGTTTATGTGAGGAAGGGTGATGTTTTTTCAAACTATGGGGGATGTGGTAGGCAAAGTACTAAAGATGGCCCCCTAAGACTGCCATCCCCTAATTATTCCACCACATGCTAATCTTGGCACTGTTGTGAAGTGACTTTGCAGATGGAATGAAGGTTGTGGGCTTTAAATGGGCAGGTTCTCAATGGGCAGATTCATATGACCCTGAAAAGCAGAGAACTGTGTCCCGCAGGAGGATGAAGAGATGGTCAGAGAGATGCGGCAGAAGGAGGGGAGACTGCAAGTCCTTGATGGAGGAAGAGGGCCACAAACCAAGCAATGCAGTGGCCTCTAGAAGCTGAGGGTGACTCCTACCCAACAGCCAGCAGAGAAACAGAGACACCAGTCCTATACCTGCAAGGAGCTGAAGTCAGGCGAAAACATGAATGAGTTTTGAAGCAGATTCTTCACAGAATTTCCCGGTCAGAACCCAGCCAGCTGCACATCCCATGCTCAACACTACATTATGTTGCT
Source organism: Balaenoptera musculus (assembly GCF_009873245.2). Lineage (NCBI taxonomy): Eukaryota > Metazoa > Chordata > Mammalia > Artiodactyla > Balaenopteridae > Balaenoptera > Balaenoptera musculus. The sequence continues at coordinate 78,511,917 of NC_045798.1, forward strand.
ATTTGCTAGGTGGATATACTGACACCCACAGTCATCAAGGAATTTTGGCATTTGCCACTGTTGAAACTTCCCCTGTTTTTCTATCACTCATTAGTTTCCAGCAATGCAATGCCTCCAAAATATAGCTCAAGAATCTGCCATAAATGATAAACAAGCATCATATACCATCAGTGGAAAGATGTGTTTTTGAAATGTTAACTACTGAATTATTTTAAGTCTCTCCAAAGTGCTCCAAAGCAATACTTTGACTTTGCCCCTGTTTTCCCTGTGATTCCTCCCAAGTATTAAAGGATTCAGAAGTGTCAATCGGCATGAGAGGGAGTTTGGGAACCTGTTCTGTCTTCTGGGAGGAGGTATCTTACCTTCTAGTGTGCCCTGATAATAGGGCATATGATGTATTCAGAGATGGAAATGAGTCAATTCACAGATGTGGAATGTTGATGCTGCTTGCACCTGGGTAAACTGTTTGAGGGATATTTTCTTGTCCCAATTTGCTTTTCTTTCTGCCATCATAGCAGCTTCTCTGTCATCCCTGCCTAGGAAGATGTATTTGTAAGGGCAGAAAATGAAAGCAAAAAAATTTCCTGGGGAGAATTACTGATTTGTATTATTCTAAGGGCTTATACAATATCTAAAAGGATGTAAGACAGGGTAAGGAAAAATAATTTTGTGAGAAGAACAGATGTGGACGAAAATAGCAGAAGGTTAACAGGGTTTTCTCTTTGATTCACCTCGGGAGGCATTAGAATTATGAAGAAAAAGTGATCTCTGGGTCTGAGCATCAGGTACTGCAACCAAGAAGGTAATGCACCTGGAGGGGAGGGGCTATGGGGGATCACTGGGAGATGCATCTTAGCCAGCCCTCCTGTGGATGCTTATACTCTAGGTGTGGCATAGGTACAATGAAGGGTTACTCCTCTGAATGCACATTGTAGATGGTGACAGACTAGCAATTCTATGTTTAAATTTTTGAGGAACTGCTATGATATTTTCCACAGTGGCTATCCTATTTAACATTTATTTTCTTTTTTAACTTGATGTTTGCTTCCTCACTGGGCTGCAAGTTAAGACTTATATGGGCTGGCCATTCAAGACCATGTCTCTAAGACTAGTTCACAGTGATGGGTATACAGAAGCCACAGTAACATTTGTTGACTAAATAAGTAAATAAATTCCACATGTATAAGCTATGACCTGTTTGACAAAGCTGGAGACAACAGACTTCACAATTTTAAACTATATTATAAAGCTGTAGTAATCAAAATGGTATAGTACTGCCATAAAAACAGACACATAGATCAACGGAACAGAATCCAGAGTCTAGAAATAAACCCAGGCATATATCATCAGCTAGTATTTGACAGGGGAGTCAAGAATACTCAGTGAGGAAAGGATGATCTCTCCAATAAATGATGTTGGGAAAACTGGATATTCACATGCAAAAGAATTAAATTGGACTGCTATCTTATACCACTCACAAAAATGAACTCAGATTAAAAACTTAAATGTAATGCCTGAGACTGTAAAACTCCTAGAAGACAACATAGGGAGAAAGCTTCTTGGCATTGGTCTTGGAAATGATTTTTTGAATATGACACCAAAAGCACAAAAAACAAAAGCAAAAATCAAGTGAGACTTCATCAAACTAAAAAGCTTCTGCATGACAAGAGATAATCAACAAAAGAAAAGGCAACTTCAAAACAGGAGAACATATTTGTAAACCATGTATCTTATAAGGAGTTAAGATCCAAAATTTATAAGGAACTTATACAACTCAATAGTAAAAAAAACAAACAATCTGATTAAAAATGGGCAAAGGACCAGAACCGGCATTTTTCTAAAGAAGACATGTAAATGGCCAACAGGTACATTTTAAAGATGCTCAACAACACTAGTCATCAGGGAAATGCAAATCAAAATCATAACGAGCTATCACCTCACACCTGTTAGAATGGCTCCGATACAAGAAACAAGAGATACCTCTGAAAACTAAGCCCGTGCGCCACAACTGGTTTCTCTTATTTTGGTTTCTCTTATTTTCCAACATTCCTTTTCCCATTCTGTTCACTTAATGTCTCAAAAATGAAATTAAGCCTTGATTCCTGTCTTTCCTTCACACCCCACATCCAAACCTTCAGCAGATTCTTGTTTTAATAGAAAAATATAATCCAGAATGTACTCACTTTCCCTGACTTGGCCAAAGGTGCTTCCCACTGCAGGGCTCACACAGTGGACCAGGAGGAACAGGAAAGAAGAAATGCAGCGACTTCTGTATTGGCATCACTATGTTGCCAAAACTTTCGTCCGGACCTTGAAAACAAACAAACAAACAAATATTACAGGCCTAACCCGAGGGAGCGCAGCCCACTGTTCACTCACAGACCATAATGGGAGAAACTGCCTCTCTTGCCTGTGTGGCCTACTTTGGTCCATTTCTTTGTTCCATTCTCCCTTCTTTCCTCTCTCTTACTTTCCCATTTTCTCTATTCACTCTTAATTTACTCTGCCTTTATGTTATCTTTCAGTTTATTACTTGAACTTTTATAAAACAGATATTATCTAAATCACATAATTTTGCATTTTTCTGACTATTTAGATCCAACATTCAGAAGTTTACGTTATTCTGCGTATTGTCCAAGAAGCTTCTATTTGGTAGCTAAACTGTTTCCTTTATATTTATTGCTTCCAAAAAAATTTCCCTAAATTTAGGTAAAATAAATGAAGAAGGACCCCTCAGTGAGCAGGAGACTGTCAAATATAAACTCCCTTACTGACATTTTCTTTTCCTTTTATTGGGGTAGGATATGACACAGGTATGGAAAGTAACAGTTGCCAAAGTGAACTAATGAGTATATTAATATTTATAAGGTGATCATTAAAGCATTAACTTTAATTTGAATGATAATGCTATGGGCAGACTTGCCACTGTATTCATTTCCATACTCAGACTTAATCCCTGTAAAAAAAATTGTCCAAACCCAAGCCCCTCTTCAACTGAGTATGATGAACAAAGAACTTTGCTAATCACTGCTGGAACACGATCTTGAACTGACTGCACTGTGGGAAGACAGTCTTGCTTTTATATACTACTGTCATTGTTTGTTTAATACCCAAGATATTAAAAAAAGAGAGAGAATTAGAGAAATATACACTGCACTTTCACTATAACACACTTATTAGAAATCCTAGTCTCAGAAAATGTTTCAAACAATGAAGAAAAGTGAGTCTTTGATGATATAAGGCAATTCATTTTAGAAATACATGACGGAAGTTTTGAAATAACTTGAAGTGTTATTTAATTATTAGTTCACTGAAATTATGTATTACTGTAATAGCTGTTGCATGTAGCATTGTTATTTTAAATTACTGGTGGTATAAACACATTTTTATGAGTCCATAAAAAAGCAAATTCCTTGTACCAGGGGTTATGAAAACTAGTACTATCCTGTACTTCTTATATATTTGTGAACTGCATTGGAAAAACAATTGCAAATGTGTATATTTATTCAAAGTAATTTTTCCAACTTTTGTGGTATTTGATTATAAACTCTTTCTTGGCCTGTTATTTTGATACGAATACTGCGCATCTGAGATCCAAGTATACAGCCTTTAGTGCATATTACTCATCATTAAAATCAAAATGATGATTTCTAACTTGTTTGTAGTTGTGAAAAGTAGATGCTTACAAATATATAAAGAGTCTAACAGCACTTGGAACATAGACGTTGCAAACAAATATTGCCTACCATCATCATCAACATCATTATTATTACTACTAGTAGTATTATATTCTATATTAATATTTGTTTATTTCATACTCCTACTTTAACGTTTTTTTCCCTGTGTTTAGTATGAACTACATTTCATTCAAGCTACTTGAAGGCAGAGATCATCTATTTTGCATTTTACCTGGAACCTAGGACTGTGCTGAGCACACTGAAAGTGTTCAGCTTAACTCAGTTCATCAGACATTCACAAAATGTTAAATTTGCCCGTCGTGTGTTTAAAAATAAGCCTAAGCTTCATTAGGCAGCTCTAAGCTACACAGTGTCCTCTCTTCTGTTTTGTCAATGTGATCTACTGATTAAAGTGGGCAGAGTAAAGAAGGATGGATAAAGCCATGTCTGTTGCGACCTTTCTAATATCTTTGGTCTCCCTTCCAACTTAACCTTTTGCTTTATTTGACTGTCTCAGAGCCCAGTGCTGTGTTACTGACCCTTGCTTTTCTCTGATCCTCTTCCCAGGCTACAATAAATTTCTGGAAATGTGCTGATATTCATAATTTCTAAATTAAATTGAGCTTCACTGTAATTCAGCAATTGTAATGATAACAAAATGGCAGAGAGTTTCTCCTCCATCACCCTTTTCCTTCAGGGTCTAGGAAAGTACCACGTATAATAGAAGACTAGTGATAGATATCCACAAGAATATTAATTTAGGCAGTGTGAATTTTATATAGTGTGGGTGTTATAATAATGATAATATTGTCTACTAATTATTGATCATTTGCCAGGAATTTTGAGATATATTATGCATATTATCTAGTTCATTCTCATAATAACACCTTGTAAGATGGATATTATTACTCAGTTCAGAGAGGTTGAATAACTTGCCCAAAGTCATATGACTAATTAAGAGGGAGAGTTGGGACTTAGAGTACAAGTCATTATGATTTCAAAGTTCATTTTCCTTCCACTCTGCTGTGTTGCACATCTATTTCAGGTTGTTATCTGTTTTCATACTATTATACCTTTATATGTCTCTAATTTTATAAATAATTGTACTTCCAATCACATCCTTGATTGCTGATTTTAACTTTATTTTATTTTTTTAATTAAGACTTTAGTTTTTAGAAGAGTTTAAGGTTCATAGCAAAACTGAGGGAAAGGTACAGAAATTTCCCATATACCCCCTTCTGCAACACATATAGTCTTCTCCATTATCAACTTCTTCTACCAGAGGGGTATATCTGTTACAACTGATGAATATATGTTGATATATCATAATCACCCAGAGTCCATATTACTATGTTTTATTTTGAAATTCAGAAGAATCAGCTGTGATCTTCTTCCCCCTTATCCATCTGTGTATCTATCTATCTCTCATCCATCCATCATCTGTCTATTTACCTATTTATCTATCATCATCTCTTTATAATTTCCTTTATGTTGTCTTATAAAAATGACACCCCTCTTCACTTCTAAAAATAACACTTCAGTTTCTACTTCTTTTTTTTTAAAGGGACTTTTTTTTTTTAATTAATTAATTTTTGGCTGCATTGGGTTTTCACTGCTGCGTGTGGGCTTTCTCTAGTTGCGGCGAGCAGGGGCTACTCTTCGTTATGGTGGGTGGGCTTCTCATTGCGTTGGCTTCTCTTGTTGCGGAGCACGGGCTCTAGGTGTGCAGGCTTCAGTAACTGTGGCACGTGGGTTCAGCAGTTGTGGCTCGCGGGCTCTAGAGCGCAGGGTCAGTAGTTGTGGCACATGGGCTTAGTTGCTCTGCGCCATGTGGGATCTTCCTGGACCAGGGCTCAAACCCATGTCCCCTGCATTGGCAGGTGGATTCCCAATCACTGCACCACCAGGGAAGTCCTCAGTTTCTACTTTTGTCTACACATGGCCTTACCAGCTTTTGGATTTTATTCTCTGAAAACAAAAGTCATTCTAGTTTCCTTCATGAATGCACATCTCCTCTATATTAATGAATGACACATCTGATTCTTCCACCCTGAATAAGAGGATGTGAATGACACCACTCAAGAGCTGCCCTTGATTTTAACTTACCATTTATTGTTCTTTTAGAATTCAAACGTGTGTCTCAAAACTTCTCAGTCCATGTCTTATGCTCCATACTCCATTTCAGACCTTTTACCAGGCACCTCAACCAAATGTCCCAAATTTAATGTATGTTCTTCAACTTATGCTAATTCCCCCACTTCCCAAATCAGGTAATGTCACTCTTCCCAGTAAGTTTTGAGTCACCTTGTCCTTTCCTTCCTTTTAGAGGTGCTATTTCATCTAACACCAAACCCAAATAATTTTGCTTTTAAAATGTCTCAATCTCCTCCTCTTCCATGATTATTTACCTAACTCAGGATTTTATCATAATTTGGAAAAATCCTTTAAACGACCTTCATACTGATCTCTTTGCCCCCTTCCTCACATTTCACAGATAGGATCTACTCATTCTGCTGCTAACGTCTAGTTCCAATTTCTTGTTCCTGTTTCATCTACTGACCTCTTGATTTCCTTCTACCTTACTCTTTCTACACTAAACTTTATACTTCACTCAGAAAATATCTTGCCCTGTTAGGTTCATTTTTTTTTTTTTTCTATTGTGATGTCATTTTCTTTCTACATCTGTTGAGATTGCCAGTCATTCTTCAAAGTTTATGCCAAATAACACCTCAGTAAATTACTTCCTGATCTGCCAAGTAGAATTCAAATTTCTCTCCACCATAATTCTGTAGCAATTTTCATATAAAATCTAATATTATAGCAATGCTTTGTTACCATTTTATTTAGAAACTTAGAATATAACCTCTATAAAGTCTAAAAATAATAACAGTCTTCTCATTTTCTTTCCCAAGAACGCAAGCACAGGTTAAAGTACATATTTGATACTCAATAACTGCCAGGAACTTATCTAAAAGTCCTGATCCTGGGAATCAATCATCTTGTAGATAACTTCTTACTATAAAAGCTCTTTTATGGCTTCCCTGGTGGCGCAGTGGTTGAGAATCCGCCTGCCGATGCAGGGGACACGGGTTCGAGCCCTGGTCTGGGAAGATCCCACATGCCACGGAGCAACTAGGCCCGTGAGCCACAACTACTGAGCCTGCGCGTCTGGAGCCCGTGCTCCGCAACAAGAGAGGCCGCGATAGTAAGAGGCCCGCGCACCGCGATGAAGAGTGGCCCCCGCTCGCCACAACTAGAGAAAGCCCTCGCACAGAAACGAAGACCCAACACACCCAAAAATCAATCAATTAATAAATAAATTTATTAAAAAAAAAAAAAAGCTCTTTTATAGTGATATTTACTATCTTCTCTTGCTCTTTTCCTACTCTGATGCACACATAGGAGAAATCACAGGCTTTACATACATTTAAATTCTATCTGTATAATTTATAGCTAGTGATGTTGGGCCAAATTATTTAACTTTTTCTGACTGGTGATTTCTTCATCCAAAAGCTGAAAATTTCATTATTCTGAAGATTAAATGAGATGACATATGTGACCTGCCTTACAGGACCTGATACATATGCCATGCTTTGTAATCATAGCTTTCCTTCCTCTCTGCCTCTCCTTATTCATTCAAAAATCCAGTTCCCTATCACTTTTATACGTTGACATTTCCCTAACATTCTCCCAGTCAGAACTTCTGATTTTCTGTCTTGATTTTCCAGTGTTTTGTATCTGATCATTTAAGAATTTGATTCTGGTCTTCTAGAAGGCATATCCCATGAATTACTCTTACATTTTCAAAGCAATCTGACTAACACTCCACACATACCAGTACTCAATAGCATTTTCACGACTGAGCAGCATTATTGGAAGATGACACCATGTGCTGGCTCCTCTGGGCAGAGCAGAAGCAACAACAGTGCATGAGGCCTGAGTCTCCATCTTCCCTGAAACCCCTACACACCCTAACGCCCAAAGTTCACTCTCCTGGCCTGGCCACTTTAGAGAAACAGAGAGGAAGCAGTAGACTGAAGAGAACTACACTTATTTTTAAATGTTACCCAATTAACAACATGTATTGCACACTTATTTTTAGAAAATGTATTGAAAACAGATTAGATTTTACTCTATTTGTAACAAGATATCTATTGGGTTGGCCAAAAAGTGCCTTCAGTTTTGAAGTAAAAAGAAAAGACACATTTTTCATTTTCACCAATAACTTTAAGGAACAACGTATTCACCGTTTTGTTCCACTACCTTCTGCCATTTTTCAGGCAACTTCATAATTCCATCTTGCCAAAACTTTTTATCTTTTTGAGCAAAGAACTGGACCAGGTGCCTTTTACAGTCTTTCAGGGAATCAAAATTTTTTCCATTACGAGACTTTTGGAAAGACCAAAATAAACGGAAATCTGAAGGTGCAATGTCTGGTGAATAAGGCAGATGAATCAGAACTTCCCAGCCAAGCTGTAACAGTTTTTGCCTGGTCAGCAAAGAAACATGCGATCTTGATTATCCTGATGGAAGATTATGCGTTTTCTGTTGACTAATTCTGGATGCTTTTCACTGAGTGCTGCTTTCAGTTGGTCTAAATGGGAGCAGTACTTGTTGGAATTAATTGCTTGGTTTTCCAGAAGGAGCTCATAATAGAGGACTCCCTTCCAATCCCACCATATACACATCACCACCTTCTTTGGATGAAGACTGGCTTTTGGTGTGGTTGGTGGTGGTTCATTTCACTTGCCCCACGATCTCTTCCGTTCCACATTATTGCACAGTATCCACTTTTCATCGCCTGTCAAAATTTGTTTTAAAAACGGAACGCTTTGGGGCTTCCCTGGTGGCGCAGTGGTTGAGAATCTGCCTGCCAATGCAGGGGACATGGGTTCGAGCCCTGGTCTGGGAAGATCCCACATGCCGCGGAGCAACTAGGCCCGTGAGCCACAACTACTGAGCCTGCGCGTCTGGAGCCTGTGCTCCGTAACAAGAGAGGCTGCGATAGTGAGAGGCCCGCACACCGCGATGAAGAGTGGCCCCCGCTCGCCGCAACTAGAGAAAGCCCTCGCACAGAAACGAAGATCCAACACAGCCATAAATAAATAAAAAACAAAAAAACAAAACAACAACAACAACAACAAAAAACCAGAACGTTTTCATTACATTTAAGTAGAGAATCATATGGGGAAATACGGTCAAGAAGGTTTTTCCCCTTAACTTATGTGGAACCCAAACATCAAAGCGATTAACATAACCAAGGTGGTGCAAATGATTTTGAACGCCTGATTTGGATATTTTGAGTGTGGCGGCTATCTCCCGCGTGGTATAACGTTGATTGTTTCTCAATTATTGTTTCGATATGATCACTATCAACTTCAACTGGTCTACCCGACCGTGGAGCATCGTCCAGCAAGAAATCTCCAGCACGAAACTTCGCAAACCACTTTTGACATGTTTGATCAGTCACAGAACCTTCTCCATATACTGCACAAATCTTTTTTTGCATTTCACTTGCGTTTTTACTTTTCTTGAAATAATAAAGCATAATATGTTGAAAACGTTGCTTTTTTTCCTTCCACCTTCAATATTAAAATGGCTACACAAAAATTCACCAATTTGCTAAGTCCTTTTTAAAATGTATGCTGATATGATAGCTGTCACATACAATCTAACAAAATTGTTTCAAATGAAGTTAAAGACAACTAAGTGCCACTAGAGCCATCTTATGGGAAAAAAACGAAAAAACTTTTGGCCAACCCAATATTTATTTCATTTTGAAACATTTATTTCAATTCAAAATTCAAACAGTAAATCAGGCTTGTATACATGAAGTATACTTAGTAAAAATAGATGAATACGTACTTAATAGTAGTAGTGTAAACAATTTTTGTTTATCCACTTACTCTTATTAAAGAAATAAACTTTCCTCTTATCAGAGGAATACATTCTGGGGGTCTAATGCATAGAATAGTGACTGTAGTTAACACTGTAGTTAACAATGCCGTATTGTATACTTGAAAGTTGCTATGAGAGTAGATCTTAAACATTCTCAACAAAACAAAACAGCGTGGTAACTATATGCAGTGATGGAGGTGTTAACTAACCTTTGTGGTAATCATTTTTGAATACATGCATGTATCAAATCATCTTATTGTATACTTTAAACGTACACAATGTTATACATCAATTATATCTCAATAAAGCTGAAAAAACTTTAGGAAAAAAACGCATGTAAGAAATAAAAGAAATTTAAATCTAAGACAAGCATCAGAGTAGGCTGTATTAAAAATGTTGTAAAATGCATAAGTTTGAAGAAAATCAAAATAATGGGTTAGAATACAGTGGACCAGTGTGCTTTCTGACTTAACCAGAAGATTAATTCCTAAGTATTACCTTTCATGACAATGATGGCTATAGTTTATTAAGTATTCACCAGGTATTTTAATTCACTTCCTCATTTAATCTTAATAAAAACCCTATAAGGTAAGCGCTGTCATTATTGTCTTTTCATAGGGTAAGCATAGTCAGTCTAAATAACCTGCCCAAAGTCACAGAGCTAGTAAAGGGTGATGCAGGACGCTGAACTCGAATTGACCTCAAAAGCCATGCTTACAGCAGCACTGTGCTCTTCTTACTCTGACTTAAATCTGAGTCGACCTGAGAGTGTTTTGCCTTCTGACCTTCCTAGCTATACCTCACCTTCCCTAGTTTTACATAATAAAAGGCAACTTAAAAGCAAAAAACAGATTGTAGTAAGTGCCAAGTTTGCCAACTGGCTCCTTTATCAAAGTGAAGCCAATTAGAGTTTCAAAGAAAGAAACTTGAAACAATGTTGGAGATTATGGTAAGGCTGATAGTTCATTCCACCTAATTCACAATGCAGTAGAAATGTCACCACAGATGGTTGAGGCTGAAAGGGACATAGATGTCACAGAGTCCAGCCCCCTAATTTTATAGAAGAGGAAATTGAGGCCCACAGAGGTTAAATGACTTGCCTAAATGACTTGCAATGAACAATAGCAAGAAAAATTACCATTGCAAATATGTAGTATTTCAGGTTTATAAGGGGGTTTTGTGGGCTTGCTTGGGAATATAACTATTGTTTATATCATTGTGTTTGCAGGAAAGTATGTGGTAAAAAGTTAAAAATAACAACAATAACAAAAAAAACAAAAAAACAAACCCACTACTACCTCATCCACTAAAGGAATAAAATAAGAACAGAGTAGGTGAGGCAGGATTAGAACAGTAGGTAGAAAAGAAACAGAGAGGCTGAGGAATATGAGAGAGAAAGGAAAAGTATGATTACAATGAACGACTAATATGCCATAGCTAGTGCTACACACATTGTTTTTTTCAATAACTGTAAAAGTACATTTTTATTAAATGGCCTGAGCTTGATACAGAAGAACTTGTTCTTGGAAGACCAATAGACCATTGCAAAAAATATATTTTTCAGACACGGAGTTTCTGTGAACATTCTAGACTTTTTGCAGCAACACAGAATTTAAGCCCAAATTAAAGTATTAAGTCATTTTCAAATTTAATTTATAGCAAGTGCTTACCATGTGCAAGGTATTAATGCATTTGGCTGTATATCATACACTCCTTTTTTGGTCTTTACATTTTCATATATTGCCCTACTAATTTAAAACATCATTTACCATTTCATATGCATTTTCCCTTGAACACGCTTATTTTTAGCTAAGGAACAAGGAAATTAATTGTTTAGGCACTTGCTACTCTTAGCACTTACAGCATTAACGGGAGGAAGGAGAGAACCACAGGAGAACCAAACCACCAGAGTACATCCAGGAGCGTACGCTGATGCTGTGAGCGTTCACAATCCAAGGAAGGGTGTGAATGGCTCAGAGGAGCCTGCCTGCACTTAGACCTCTTCTCCCGCAGAGCCATAAGCAGGAAATGCTGTTACTGCCTTTGCAGGATTGGTAATGACTCCTTCGCCTGCCTCCCATGCTGCAGGTAATGGCTCACCCATGCAATTACCTTCTTTTGTCTTCTCAGAGTTCAAGATAAATTATTTCAACCTCTTTGCAGGGGGCATTTGAAACCAAAGTTATTTTTAGGGAGAAATACATTTGTTCATGTAAGATGCAGAAGTTGTTGTTCCTCAGGCAGCTGAGGGAAAATGAAAGGCACTTCCAGTCCTTTTCAAAGGCAGATTCTGATGTTTAGCTTGAGATCAAAGAGAAACTCAGGAAAGGAGGGGAAGTAGAGGATAGACCAGAATATACAGCACTAGACCCTTTGAAGGCACTGCCATTACATTTCTGATCTCTGAACTCAGCAACTTATTACATGAAGATAAGCTGAATCCCTTGCAATTGTGAAACCAACAACCAGATAACTTGAACAGTGTGTACCAACATTTAAAACAAAAAAGAAGGCTACATTCTTAAACATGATTAATGCAGACAGACTTTTTCTTATACCTGTAAACACACTGAAAGAGATTAAAACAGTTTCTGGTATTTATGGGGTCAAAATCATGGCTTTTGGGGGAACGTCTTGCAATTCTTCCAGCCCACATGGCGTCTTTTTGGTATAGCATTATATTTAAACACTCAACTCTGGACTCCATCTACCTGGATTTGACGTCCAGTATCTCTACTATCAGCTGTGAAAGCTTGAGCAATTTGTTTCACTTCTCTGTGCTGAAATTAACTCATGGATATAAAAAAAAAATGGTTAATAGGATTAGGGCTGATTTTGAAAAGTTGCTATGATTAAATAAGAGCCATATCATAAGTTCTCAATAAATATTAGGTATTATTATTATTCATCACATTCTGTGGCAAGATGGTTTTCTTTTTGAATGACTTCATTTTTCAACAATGTTACACACAAAGGTGCACAAACATACTCAGCTGAATGTACAGTTTAAACTATAATTCTGCACTAAATGACTTTCAAGCGGTGGTTTACATCTAACAGAAATCCTGGTATCTAAGTCTTGACATCCAACGGACAGCTCTTGTACTGAGAGGAAACTGATTCCTCCCCTTTCTGCTTCCTCAAATTCTAAGAGGTGAGACAAAAACAAAACAAAACAAAACAAACAAACAAAAAGAGACGTTTTGGCAAAAAGGCAGGTTACTTGGGGCTTGTCCACATTCCCCCTCAGTCAGTGAGACTGCTGTAAAGTTTCTCAGCACCTGGTATTGATCTCAATTACACCCCGATTGTTTCCTAAATTTATCCTACCTGAAGTGACAGAGGCTGGAAATCCATCACATTTTATTGCCTTGACTATGGGGACACCCACAAGATACAATTTCAAAGCAATGTGCACAATGTCAGGTATTTCATAGTGCAATTTAATCCATGGGGAAAGAAATGGCTGTGAGAACAAGCACTTATTTTATTCCTTCCCATCTCTATCTTCACCTTTGCCTTGGTTGATACATATTTATCATCTGCTCATATGTTAATGTATGTTTTTTCCTCTTTATTTTCTCTTTAAGTGGTTCTGCTGACACAATAGACACTGATGAGATTCTTAAACATTGTGGTAAGTATTTAAAGGAGAAGGAAGGATTCAGGGCTCTGATATTAAGCACGTATTCAGAGGAAAGAATGATATTTTCACTGTGGTTTTAAGTATTTGAACCAATTTTGATTGAAACCTATAATTCTGGGGTAATGGTATGTTTTATCCAATTGTTTGCCATCTGTTAAACATGTATGCTAGGACTTTGGTTCAGATGTAAGTTTAAACTTGATATATCATTACAGTAATAGTGCTTTAAAAAGTCTCAAAATATATAAATTCAAATAATATGGCCTGCAAAATAATTCTCTTAGATATTGTATGATAAATTTTGATCCCTGCCCTTTAAGTTTTATACAAGATGAATGTTTTTATGAACCATGTTAAAATTATTTCCGTTTTCAAGGGAACCTTAATTTGACTAAAATTTGTTTTATTCATTTAGATTCTCTAACTAATCTTTAGCTTACATTTGACATTTGGTTATGTTCATAAGTCATATTCAGAGGATGAAGATTTTCTACCATTGCAGGTACACAAAATGTGTCACAGAGTCTGAAAGCAATTCCAAGAGAGACAGTCCTTAAATTTTTTGGTCAATGGTGACATTACTGAAATAACAGAATAGCTTCTGAAGGTGACTACTGTGTTAAAGGGGGCAACAACACTTGAGCACATACATTTTGGAAGAGTTGTTAAAAATATCAGTGTCAGTACACCTAGACCTCTCAAGCTCCCTTTAAAACATAATAACCTGTTTGTAAAATGGGATAGGCCTCTGAGTTCTAACAAAAAGTAAAATTATTATTGTTCAGACACTAAATTGCTAGTGAAAATGGCACTTCCATTAACAGTCCAAGATGTAAACTATATTTTTTTAGGGTATTAGTGCCAAAGAGACAAAATGTTTGCTAAGTGCTAAAATATCAAGAACGCTATATTAGGCACTATTTTTGGGAAGGAGAGATATTAATTCTTTTGGGAAAGCAACTCCGATTTTACAAACTTATTTTCTCCCTCCTTAAACTCGAATTGTACCCTGTATAAACCTCTGTTTTGCCACTTATCTCAAAGTATTTAAATTATGTGTTTAGGTTTTTGCCCCTCCCACTAGACCCTGGAGTCTTTTAGAACAGGGATCCTACCTTATTCATTGTGGTATCTGCAGGATCTTATGCAATGCTCAGCGCATAGTATATCTTTCCTAAATACTTGATAAATGAGTGAATGAATGATTCACTGAAAGCAAGCTATTTGAGCCAATTTATTTTTACCTTCAAAGAGAGAAATGTAACAAAAATAGATCACAGATGGAATATGGAAAACAGAACTCTAGTGTCTTCTTTGCCATCAACTTACACGTCACTAAGTTCTTTGAAATGAAAAAATCCACATCTGTGATAAGAAGTGACCTGTCTTTGAGACGAAGCAGTTCACTGTAGAGCTCACAGGAACTTTGAGAGGGAAAATGAAATACTGCATATAAAAACTTTGGGGACTTCTGACCTCAGTTTTGACATATAAAAAGCTTCGAAGTCATCACTTCTATCCTTAAAACAAGTAAAAGATAAACTAACTGAAAAATCAATGGCTGTTCTTGTTCTTTCAGAGAACAATGGTTAACAGCATAAGACACCACCTCAAAATCTGGAGGGACAGGTCAATGCAGAAAGTCAAAGTCAAGATCTGCTGGGGGCAGACTGTCTACTAGCTCGAGGCAAGAAACTTCAAGGAGGGAGCTGGAGGCTTGGGGAACCCTCACAGTTTCATAGGTTTTGCTTCCAGGAACTCCACCAGGTTCTAACAGCAAAAACCCTAGTAATAGCGCTTCATGGGTGGGAAGACTGGGAGGGAAATCATTGTACAATACACCTGAAGTGTTCTCTGTAACAAAGGGCTGATCTCTGGGGGAAAAGACTTAACCAGGGCGTTGGAGGAAGCTCATTCTCCCTGCTTTAGACACTTCCTGCTTTCCTACCTAAGAGAGAAAGAGCTCCCCCACTAGAGAAACACTTGTGAAAGTCACAAGTCTGAGACATAGGCACACTGAAAACTGAAATGTAATCATTATAGAAAACTTCCCATCTCTCACACATTACTGCCCAACAAACAGGGTTCAAGTATGACAAGTACGCATTACAGCAAGACACGGACTCCATCTTAGGAGGAGTACACAGAGAAACCCAACACGGAGAGGAGAGACGGAAACTTACATTGCAGGAATTGGAACCTTCTGACATTTACAGCTCCAGCAAACATTAAACACAACCCAGTTCCTAGCCAGATTGACATAGAGCCTCACACTGAAGGTCTATTTACCTCACTTCGTATTATTCAACATGAAATAATCAGCTTTCAGCAAAAAAATTACAAAGAATGTCAAAAGGCAAGGAAAAAGATACTCTGAAGAGATAAAACAAATATGAGAACCAGATTCAGATACGACATAGAATTGGAATTATCAGACAGATACTTTAAAATAACTATGATCAGTATGTTAAGAGCTATATTGGAAAAAGCATACAGCATCAAGAGATGTGTAATATAAGGAATTGAAACTCTAAGAATCAAAAAGAAATGCTAGGAATAAAAATGCAACTGCAACAAACACTGCAACAAAAATGAAGAAAATCTCCAATGGGTGCATCAGTAGAGTCTATACAACCAAAGGAAAAATCAGTGAGCTTAAACATATATAAATAGAAATGTCTCACCTGAAATACAAGGGAAAAGATAAAATAAACTATTTTAAAACTTCAGGGCTATTTCAAAAGTTATAACATATGGTTAATTGGAATACCAGAAGGAGAAGAAAAATAGAACAGTGAAGAAAAAATTATATGAAGTAATAATAGCTGACATTATTCCAGAATTAATGACAGACACCAAACAAGAGATCCAGGAAGCTCAAAGAACACCCAGCAGGTTATAAAAAAAAAAACAAAAAAAAACAGAGGGAGAGGATATGGAGATATATGTATACATATAGCTGATTCACTTTGTTATACAGCAGAAACTAACACAACACTGTAAAGCAATTATACTCCAATAAAGATGTTATAAAAACAAAACAAAACTACATTGAGGCATATCATGTTCTAACTACAGAAAACCAGAGACAAAGAGAATATGTTAAAAGAAACCAGAGTGGGGAAAAACAAAAAACACCTTACTTTAGAGGAACAAGTATAAGAATTACAGAGGTCTTTTCATTAGAAACCATTCAAGCAAATAAAACTACGGAGTGAAATATTTAAATGGTTGAAACAACAACAACCAAAAACACATCAAAATTATTTATACAGTGAGATTATCTGTCAAAAGTTAAAGAGAAATAAAAACTTCTTAGAATAAAGAAAATCTGGGGGAATTCATCACCAGCAGACCTGCCCGGCAAGATATTTAAAAAAATTTCTTCAGGAAGAAGAAAATGATATAGGCAGAAACTCAAATCTCCAAAAAAAAAAAAAAAGAGTGTATAAAAAGGGATAAATGGTGGCATAAATAAAAATAAAATTATCTTATATTTAATTCTTAATTGAGGTAAACAATAACTGTTTAAAGTAATAATAGTAGGAAATTCCCTGGGGTCCAGTGGTTAGGACTCAGTGCTTTCACTGCTGGGGCCCAGGTTCCATCCCTGGTTGGGGAACTAAGACCCCGAAAGCCATGGGGTGCTGCCAAAAAACAATTAATAATGGTAACAATATATTGGGTGATAAAAACATGGCTAAGTGAAATGAGAGACAGCAATGACATAGGGAATAGGAGGGTAAAATCAGGAATACTCTGGTATAGGGTACCTGTGCTACCCTAGAAGTGGTATAGTGTTATTTTAAAGTAGAGATATATTATTTAAAAATGTGTATTGGAAATTATAGGTCAACAAACAGAAACACTTTTTAGAAGTATAATGTACTGTGTGGGAATAGAGTCAATAATAATATAATATCTATGTATGGTGATAGATGGTAACTAGACTTACTGTGGTGATCATTCTGTAATGTATAGAAGTATCGAATCACTATGCTGTGCACTAGGAACTAACACAGTGCTGTAGGTCAATTATACTTCAACAAACAAACAAACAAACTTATAGAAAAAAGATCAGATTTATGGTTACCAGAGACAGGGGGTAGAGGGGGGTAATTGGATGAAAGTGATCCAAAGGTACAAACTTCCAGTTAGAAGATAAATAAGTACTAGGGATGTAATATACAACATGATTAATATAATTAACACTGTTGTATGTTATATATGAAAGTTATTAAAAGAATAATCCTAAGAGTTCTCATCACAAGGAAAATATTTTTCTTTTTCTTTTATTTTGTATTTATATGAGATGATGGATGTTCATTAATTTTATTGTAGGGATCATTTCATGAGGTATGTAAGTCAAATCATTATGCTGTACACCTTAAATTTATACAGTGCTGTATGTCAATTATATCTCAATAAAACTTGAAAAAAAAGTATAATTGATATGCCAAAAAGCAGTTAAAATGGAAACATAAAATGCTCAACTAAACCCACAGAAAGATAAAAAGGAGGGGAGCAAAAAAAGAAAGAATGAATGCAACAAATAGAAAACTGCTACAAATATAGTTGATATTAATCCAACTATATTAATCATCAGTTTAAATGTGAATGGAATACATACATCAGTTAAAAGAGAGACTATCAAAGTGGATAAAAACAAAACAAAAACAAAACCCAAGCATATGTTGTCTATAAGAAACCTACTTTAAATATAAAACTCAGATAAAAGTAAAGTATGGAGAAATATATACAATGCTTACACTAATCAAAAGAAAGCTGGAGTAACTGTATTAAGACAAAGTAGACTTCAGAACAAGGAAAATTATCAGGGATAAAAGAGACATTACCTAATGATGAAGGAGTTGATTTTCTGAGAAGACATAACAATCCTGAAGTATATGCACCTAATAACAAAGTGTCAAAATACATGAGAAAAAACCCAGTAAAACGGAAAGGAGAAATCAAAAAATACACTATTATAGTCAGAAACTTCAACACATCTCTCTCAGCAATCAATAAATCAAGCAGGTAGAAAATCAGAAAGAATAAAGTTGACTTGAGCAGGACCATCAATCATCTTCATCTAGTTAACATTTACAAAATATTCCACCAAAGAAAAAAAAAGCAGAATACATATTATTTTCAAGATCACAAGGAACAGTTACCAAAATAAACAGACTAAAGGGATAAGTATTTGCCTACACAGAGCTTAAATTTTACTAGGAGAAGAGAGACATTAGGCAAATAAACTAAAAAGTATACAAATATTGCTATAAGGGAAAATTAAGCAGGATGATGAAGTAGAAAGTAATTGCATAGGAGGAGAGACAGATTTTTAAATAGGATTGTCAGAAAGGCATTTTGTCAAGTGTTCTCCACTTGAGTGGAGACCAGAATGAACTGTAGCAAGTAGCCACCTTGGAGGAGCAGGATTTCAGGGAGCTAGGATAGAGAGTACGAAGGGCCTCAGTAAGTGTGAGTTTGTTGTGTCTGAGGAACAGCAAGAAGGCCGGTGAGACTGGAGTGGAGTGAGCAAGAGTAGATGTATATAAAGTGAAATAAATGGAGTTTCAAGGGACAGGATCACATGCATCCATCTTTTAAATCATAGCAGGTATTTATTCCTATTAAGATGGGAAACTACCGGGGATGGGATCCGATGAGTGATGTGACCTGACATAATTCTGGCTGCTGTGTGGAGACTAGGCTGTGGGGAGGGGAACTAGCAAGAGTGGAAGAAGGGAAACTCATTCGAAAGTTATTGCAACTTGGGCAGGAGTTAATGGCTACTTGGGTTACAATGGGTGGTGCTGGAGGAAGTAGAAAATGGTTATGTCAGGGTATATTTTGAAGGTAAAGATGGCAATGCTTGCTGATGGATAAGATATGAAATATGAAAAAAAAGTCAAGGATGACTCAAGGATCTTGGGTATATATTGATGTATATTTGAATACACACAACTTTTATACATATCAGTCAATCTAAACATTTAATCTCTAATACAGCAGTGAGCGTAGATCATTTAGCTCTGTGAGAACTGGAAATACATCTGTAGTGTCCACCACTGCAACCTTGCATCTTAGAACAGTGCCCAGGACATAGCAAACATTATAGAAACTGGTTAAAAAAATTAATGGAAATCAGTGATAAGAGAAGAATTTTCTTAATGTCTGGGTTGAATAACACATAGCTTTTTCAAATTAAAAGGGCTTGATTTGAAGTTTGGAGGCATTCTGTGAAAAATAATTTACTAATGAGTAGTCTCCAAAATCTGTGGCTAATTACCGTGGATTTATAAAGGCACTGGAAAAGTGTAGCTTACTCACTGCTTCCACCCACTAGTGACTTTAATAAATGTCATATCAGAACATGCTGTATGTGTGAAATATGCATGAATTAATTTTAGTTTAAATTTTTGGTTTTGGAGTCTTTGCTTTCTTCAGAGGACTCAAATTAGCATAATTAACACAACATTAACTTTTCATCAGAAGAGACTTCAGTTTTATATTACTCTGACCCTAGCCTTCAAATCCCATACAGGTTCCAAATGCCTTTTTTAAAATTATTATTATTAATTATGACCTTCGGGGCTCTCTGCCATCTCCCTGTCTACCCATTTCTCTCAATCCATTTCCATTTATTCTGCTTTCCATTTACCTTTTCTGTTTGTTTTTCACTCCCCTTAATATACATATCTACACATATAGTTTTTTTTTTTTTTTAAGACTTCCTTTTTGTTCCTCCGGTTTTTATTCAGTCTTCCCAATATGTAGTTCTACTCACATTAAGTCATCAAATCCCTACCTAACTCAGTTTTAGAACCTGCTGATATAATCCCATAAATAACTTAAGATGAAGACAGATGAAATGTATGTACATTTGCAAACCTTTTTCTTCTCCCTTAACACATGCCAATTATTGCTTTTATGTTTCATATGCATATTAAGCATTAATTCTAGGAACATAAAGAGAAGGATTCTTTCTGTCCTTACAGCCCAGGGTTGTGGAAGTGAGAGGCCCATGAGGATGAGCTGGTCAGATCTCTGAGTACAGTCAGTATAAATGACAGAGGGCTGGAGTATCAGTAATTCCAGTGGTGGCTTTCTTGTGCAGATGAGGGTCCACAGTGGGAGAGACAGTCACAGAGCTGGGCTTGGTGCCCTCCCCCACAAAGTAACTGAGACCAGGTAGAAGCACTTAACCACCAAAAGCCAGGAAACCATAGTTACCTGGCAAAATAGGAGGGGTAGCCAGGGTGTTTGACCTGCATGGAGCTGTGTAGATGCTTAATAGATTATGGTGTCCTTTGGGATAAAATAGACAGGCAGGAAATTATCGCAGGTGCTGCTTAATATTTATAAAACAAATAAAAATCAAGAGTGGAGGAGAAGGAGGCTGAGTTTGGTCACCCCAATTAAAAAGTTAAAAAGCTCCCTTCTTAACTCACAGGCCTGAATCAACAGTCAGATTCAGAATCCATTGCCAGAAGTGGCAGCTGGCAGAAGAA
The DNA here is from genome assembly GCF_009873245.2 of Balaenoptera musculus. Taxonomy (NCBI): domain Eukaryota; kingdom Metazoa; phylum Chordata; class Mammalia; order Artiodactyla; family Balaenopteridae; genus Balaenoptera; species Balaenoptera musculus. Next base: position 78,532,655 of record NC_045798.1, read on the forward strand.
TCCTCAAGACCATGGTAAGTGATAATTCTTCCAGTTTTGCTGCAAAGGCACTAAAAACATTTACGCAGTGGAGAAAGGGGACTAACCAGGTATTAGGGGAATTTTGATGACTATTGGTTACAAAATCTGGTTAACAAGGTTTGGGACCTGGAGTCCCAAAGCATCACCATGAACCCCCTTCTATTTAACAATGGGTACATTGTTAAAGTCCACTGACTTTGGGTCAGGTATATCCATGAACCCATCAGTGGTCATTTCTCCTGTCCTTGAAAGTGTAACTGGAACTGATGTACTTGGCATTTGGCATGGCCACCATGTCGGTTCTCTATTCTGTCAGATAAGAGTTATTAGAGTGGAAAGGCCAAGTGAAATGTTCTGAACCTGCACAATCCCCCTCGCCTTCCAATCCCCACCCAGTCAAGACAGTAAATTAAAAACACACAACAATATCGTACCCATGGAGGATGGTTGTTATTAAAAACATAATTGATGCAGAGGTGTTAGATCCTATGATATCTTCATTTAACTTGTTGCTCTGACCCACACAGACACTGAATGGATCCTGGAGAATAACTGCAGGCTACTACAAACTTAACCAAGCAGAAGGCCTGGTCATCTTTGCTTTGCCAGATGCAGTATCATTGCTGGAGAAGATTAAAGAGGTCTCAGGTATGGTACATGGCCATTGATATGGTGAACATCTGAATGTATCTAGTCTCAAAGAATGCTGAAATGGCCTTATAATGGCTCAGCTGAAACACTAACTCAGAGGTAATACTTTGAAAAAATGGGTGTCATCCTTCAGGATGCAGCATATATATCAAATCCAAGATTTCTACATGGTGTGATGTTCTCTGTAGGATCTGGTGACCTTGGGGTAGAAGCAGTTCCTACAACTTGGAACTATGCAGGTTGGCAGTTCTGGCTCCCAAAAGGGATAGACTCCTTCTGTATTAGTCTTCTTGGATTGCTATAACAAAATACCACAGCCCAGGTGGCTTAAACTACAGAAATTTATTGTCTCACAGTTCTGGAGGCTAGAAGTCTGAGATCAAGGTGTCAGGGTTGGTTTTTATTGAAGCTTCTCTTCTCACCTTATTGTATTCTCACATAGCCTCTTCTTTTTGTGTGTGGGGAGAAACAGAGCTATCTCTCTGGTGTCTCCTCCTTTCTTATAAGGACACCAGTCCTATCAGATTAAGGCCCCACTCTAATGACCTCGTTTAACCTTAATTACCCCCTTAAAGGCACTATCTCCATATACAGCACAATAAGAGGTTAAAGCTTCAACCTATTAATTTTGGGGGACCACAATTCCATCCATAATACCTGTCACAGGACATATTAAATTCCTATTGCATTACAAGTTATGGTTTCCTGCAGGGCTCTTCAGACTCATTGTGTCCAAGAAGAGGAGTCACCCAACTTGACAGAAGTAATTTATCCCAATCAGCAAGAGGAGGAATGTGAGAGGCTGGAATACAAGTTGAACCCAGGTGTTCCACTTGGGCTCCTATCAATATACCTTTGCCCCATCGTGACTATGAATAGACCCCAGACAAAAAGGGGTGTGTTCACCAGCACCCTCACTTCAGATGCAAAGTACCAGATGCCCAAACCTTAGTGCAAAACTTAGAATCCTCACATATACAAGGATGTTCACTGCAGCATCATTTTTGATGGCAAGGAGTTGAGAGCAATATGGGATTACATCCTTGCTAAGAGTAGAGCTAGGTCAAATGTGTTGGGTGTACACCATGGAGCACCACACAACTAGAAGGAGCAGAGAATTAGCTGAACACACAGATAGACCTTAAAAGTGTAGTGTTTACTGAAACAAGCAAAGAAAATAAGATATTCAAAATAATAGCAATAATGAAAACTAAAAGACAATGCACATTTTAGAAGACATAAAAATACACACCCACGTAACACATTAGAATGGTGTCCTGTTGTTTGGGATGTTGAGAGGGGGACAAGTGTGTGTTTAGGGATAAAAGGAAGAAAACAAGTGAGACAGAAAAACTGAAACAATGTTCATGCCTACCAACGATCTAGTGATAACATCTTCAGGTATCCAACACTCCTAGTAAATGCTGCTTCTAAAGCAACCTTTATTCCAACACTTGCAACACTTGAGTTCATGGTGGATTGAGCTGCCTGGCCGTCCTAGACATCTCAACACATTTTCCAGACGAATAACTGGATTTAGGCAATGACTCTCCACATCCTGTTTCACCAACTGCTTATCATCCACTCTTACTGCTTTCGGACAGATGGTTGACCTGTCACTTGGCTTTGGTTTTCTGCTCACAACTCTTCCATTCCCTTTCCTATTAACTTTTCCAATTCTTGCCTAGTTGCAAAGAATGTATAATTTACATGTAAAGCCAAAATAAAAATGCCAGTTTTTTTTTAAAAAAAGAGCTTTCTGAGAGTTATCGCCAGTCACTAGTTATCATGTAGTTTATATGAGTTAAGCTGTAAGCATTTATAAGAAAAACTCATTAAAAGAAAGTAATATTGCTGCTCTGCAAAAAATCACATAAACATTACCCCCAAATCATTAATTTTACCAAAATAGGAATCTCCTAGTCCCCATTTTAAACACCACATTGGACCCAACAATTCTGCACTCGGATTCCATCATTAGGGTATGAGGAGCTATCGTTACCAAGTATGACCTGGGAACACTTTGCATCCGAGATGCTCCCTGTTTATATCTTGTTCAGTTACAAAACAAAATATGACCTCTACGAGAATGTGTCGTTTAGGATTAAATATCAAGTTTAATACTCAACCTTTAGTTCATTTATAATGCCCTAAGAGGCTTAACTAGGCTGCTGTCTTTTTTCCTTGCATGAACATAAGAATTCACATTCTGCTCTGAATCAAAAATTTTCACTTAATACATTTAACAATAAAGGACATTCAAGGAATCACATAACTATTGGCCCAGGTTAGCTGGAGAAATAAAGAGAGTGAAAGAGAATAAAGCAGAAGGGTGCATTAGTAGGAAAAATAAAAACAGAAAAAAAAAATCTGATGAGAAATATTACCTCAAAATGTAACATGTTAATTAGGAGAGTTCAGTAGTTCTTTTCCCAAAGCTCAAGCAACTTTTCATCAAGGTGAATTTAGCTGTACTCAGTGTTTTCAAATTAAAACAAAAGTTAATTTGAACTTGGTGAGATGAAAATTCAGGGTTATATGAAAACCTCAAAAGAACTGACCAATTTTCTCCTGAGATGATCTTTTTTTTTTTAAACTAAGTTTTTACTGCTGAAGTTGTCCATTTTTACAAGTCCTTTAGTAATATTCAGTTCAGAATAAAGTTAATTCAATAGTTAGAAAATAATGAAAAGAAATATTTCTTTATCTTCATTTGAAATGGCTTTACAGCAGACAGAACAGCATGAGACAATGAACAATGGATTAGCAATCAGGGGTTTTAGTTCTGAATTTAACTTTGCCTGAAATTAAAATGTATGAACTTGGGCAAGCTTTAACTCTCCGAGCCTCAATTTCCACATCTGTTAAGGCCGTGGTGGACTAGGTCAGAGGCCCTTAACCTGAGATCCAAGGTACCTGACCATGGTCCAATGTACCCCTTGGGAGTGAGGTGAGGAGAAGGAGAATGTGATCTCAGACAGAAAATTACACCTACTCGACGTTAATGAACTTCCATCTAGAAGTTAGCATTTATTTCAATTTTGGTATAGATAATAAACCACAGAGGTATTAGCAGTATTTGTGATTTTATCAATAATAGAAATCACAGATATTGTCATATCACATTAAGATATTATACATCTTTCAAAACATCTTTTAAGCTCATCATTGCTTCAAAATTATAATAGTTATTAGACCTACTGGTATATCTTGTCATTTATGTATTAGTAAAGATAAATTATAATCTCTTTACACATATTTTTAATAATTCCACGTATTTTACATTACACATTTAAAAACATTATTTTGTAAAAATGTCTATACACTTCATACTGCAAAAGAGGTCCATGGTTCTGAAGATAGGAAACTCCTAGGCTAGCTGATGACAGCAATCCCTTTCACCTCTAACATACCCTTTTAAATCCCATAAAATGACACTTTGTTTCTTCAAGATTGAGGAAGAATAACTGGAAAAAATTAATATTCTGTACTTTACAGATTGCTTACGTGACCTCCTCTGGTCAGGTGACAAATTCTTCCCCTAATCCAATCCTCTTTTTCTGTTCTGGCTTTTTACCAACAACGACGGAATACATACAAGAATCAGAAGTTAAAAGAAAATCAAATTGTAGGCATAATGTGAATGGCCCAATTAGGAAACATTTACATCCAAAACAAGTCTCCCTTATAAACACTTGATTGAAAAGAGTGTCTCAACTGGGCCTCCTTCTGTTCTTTTCCCACCACACCAATCAAAGAATAGAGATAATGGTGAGCATCTTTGTGCTTACCACACCATAACCAGAATTTCTTCCCTTGACCTCAGAATGTAAAAGATAAGATCAGGTACCATGTTGTACCTTAGCAGAGTCAAAAAGGTGGGTTATTTTTGTTTGTTCTTGCTTTTACTTTTCCTCTTTTGATGATATGAGAAGCATTCTATTTTAAGTCACTTCTGCTTATTCATACTAGCCAACTAACCAAGAAATGGACTTTGCCACATCAACCTGATCCTTGGAATCCTAATTTAACTCAAGTAACAGTTGGAGTGAATACTGTAATTTTTATGAAATGGTGCTGTGTCTTGAGGAGAGTGGAAGACAAAATATCCAATATCTATCGGGGACAGTTAGAATAGTAACATACATTTCTATAACATGACTGTCTGGTAGAGGAGATGGATAGCAAATTGTTAGCTCCCTTTTTAACACCTAAGCCCGTTCCTTCCTCAGCCCGAATCCATCATCAATGAATAGTCTCATCATTTTCAACTAATGGGGTAAGAATGAAAGGGAACATATTTTCAAGGTTTTCTAACTGTTAAAACACAAACATTGAGATCACAGGGATTAAAATGGCTACATTTGCAAGAACGGTTTATCTGATGGATTAACAAAATGGGAGATGTTTATCTAGAAAACAAGCTACAGATTCTTTCAAGAGGAGGCTCTTGGCAATTTGCCTTCACTCTGCTTTGCTAAGTCACCAATGCTTTCGGCTTGCTCTCTGCTGTCTGCTGACTGAGAAAAGCCTAGCTTTTCCTTTAAACCCAAAGCACAGTTCCGATGTTCAAAGAGGAAGACACTTTTTAAGAAGCAACAAGTAACACGTAACAACCCACTTCCACCTTTGGACCAGTTAAAGTGGTTTTTAAATTCTATAGTCATTCTCACCATAAGCCAGAGCAGATTTTTAATACACATATAAATTAAGCAATATATTTCAGAGTCATAAGAGTCAGAAAGTTCAGTGGTTGCAAGACCTCTGGAAAACAAAATTTTATGTAAGACACGTGACTATTGCTTCAGAGTGAAAAACAAAAACATGTCCCCAAACAATATCATTTCACATTTCTAGGATCAATATTAGGTATATTGTCCTCTCTGCCATAAATGTAATTTTGAATAAATCCATCTGAACGTTTCAAAGTAGAGATTGTTCTAAGAAAATAATCTAAGCATCTGAGGAGGCTTTCACACTGTGCCTGCCATGGGGCTGGGTGTGTCCTCAGAGCGTGTGGCTCTGTGTTCACTGCAGACAGATTGTGACAGTCTGACTCTGAGGGCGCTTACATCAGGGCCATCATTTTTGATGTAGATTGGTAACTGCCCAGCATGCTGTCTTTTTTTTTTCTTTTTCAGCATGCTGTCTTGAATTCTGTCTCAAGCTGTTTATATTCCTCTTTACTAATTCCACCCAATGTCTTCATATATACAATCACATGAACAGTGGAGAGGCAGTTAGAATGCCAAAGTATATTTTGAGTTATTAAATTGATTTATATCTTCATTATTTCCTAACAATTATTAAGGCAAGAGAGAAGAAAAATCCATAAATTTGGGATTTAGTACATGTTCTTGTGTCCAAAAGAAAAGGCTCACAGTTGATCTCATCCTCAGATGAGTTTTGTAGGCCATATTGATACTATTACAGGTTAACTCATTTCTTCATTTCCTCAATTATTCAATCAACAAACATTTATTGCTTTCTGTGAACCAAACATTGGAGATATAGGACCACAAAAATGCAATAAGCACAATCTCTGTTCTCAAGGAACTTTCAATATTCTGGAGAAATGCCCCAGCAAAACAGCAAGGAGAATTCGGTGTGACAAGTTCTAGAGAGACATACATAAGATTGGCTCTGGAACAAAGCATTTTGTCTTATATAGGCATACCTAGAAGATATTATGGGTTTGGTTCCAGACCACAGCAATAAAAGGAGTCACATGAATTTTTTGGTTTCCTGGGGCATACAAAAGCTATGTTTATACTGTACTGTAGTCCTTAAGTGTACAATAGCACTATGTCTAAAAACCAATGTATATACCTTAATTAAAAATACTTCATTGTTAAAAATGCCAAAACAATTACAATAGTAACATCAAAGATCACTGATCACAGATAACCATAACAAATGTAAAAGCTTGAAATATTGCAAGAATTACCAAAAGGTGACACAGAGACATGAAGTGAGAAAATGCTTTTGGATAAATGGTGCTGATAAATTTGCTAGATGCAAAGTTGCCACCAACCTTCAATCTGTAAAAAACTCAGTATCTTCGAAGAACGATAAAGCGAAGCACAATAAAATAAGGTATGCCTGTAGAGTGCTAATCAATCACTGACTACCTTGTAATGAATCTCTGGGCAAAACTAAATGAGCTTGATATGTTATTAACAGTATAACTCGAGTGTTTTATAACTGCAGCTCTAGAAAGGGCGTGTGAAATTCTTCTACCTGTAATGCCTTCCTCATCCCCCCTCACCCATGCCCCCTTCTTCACTTGGTCAACTCCAGACCCGTCAAGTCTCTGTATAAATGTCTCCTTCTTTGTTAATCTTCTGATTTCACCCAAAAGACTTGGTAGCTCTCCTTTGTCATCTATTTCAATGTGCAAATGCCCCTTATAACAATAACCTTAGGGTAGTGGTTCTCATAGATGAGAATGCAGTGCATCACGTGGGAATTTGTTAGAAATAAAAATAATTGGACCCCTCCCTATATCTGCTGAATCAGAATCTCTGGGTCTAGCAATCTGTGTCTTTATAAACCCTAACTAAGGTGATTCTGATGCAAACTGGAGTTTGAAAAATACTGCCCTAGTGTATTGCAATTTCAAGTTTGTGTGTTTTCCCATTAAATTGTAGAGTTTATTTTCACCTTGAAAAAAATGGTATATTTTCACCTTGAAAAAATGTAGTACTGAACACAATGCCTATCACCTATCAGGTGATAAATGAATAATCTTTCCCTTTCCTTCTATATCATCAATTTCAGCATAAACAATACTAATAAAAGAGGATATGTAGGGTTCCTTGGTTGACTGCATATATTAGAACATGTTGACTTCTTTGCATTATAATTAAGATCTGATTCTAATGCGAAGTGTAGCCTTATGGGGTTGTTCATTGCCCATGCTTACTCAGTTGTGAATGTAACACACTTCCCTTGTACTCACTTTGAGTCTTGCTGGACACCCATACACCATAATTCCCCCAGAATTCTTTGCTCATGGGGCATCAAAAATGCTACTGTGAATGGGCTGGCAAGGAAGAGCACACACAAGCATTGTGTATGTTTTCTCTACTCACATGGATTCTCCATCGCCCCACTGGACTTCACTTACAAAACACAAGTTCAAAGATAAAATTTATAAGAATTTTTATATGGCAACAACAGATCATTAAATGAAGTTTGGGGCTCTTTGGAGGATGGGGCCCTGAGCAGGTCCCATGCCCATGAAGGGGTCCCTGTCTCATGTTATCATGAGATTGTAAAGCTATGCCAGCCTGTGAGGTAAGTACAGCTAATATTTCCATTTTATAGATTAGGACACTAAGGCACAGTTGGCAAGTCATGGAGTGGGAATTCAATTTCAAAATTGCACATTTTTGAGCATTTACTATATTATATACCAGGTATTTTCCCAAGTAATTTATGAGTATTAACACATTGAATCCTCACAACAATCCTCTTATTAGGCTTATACCCAATTTACAAGTAAATAACCTGAACTTCAAACAGCATAAATGTATTGTTAAAAGTTATCCAGCTCATACATAGTGGAACTAGATTCAAGCCCAAGCAGTCAGATCCGAATTCCCTTCTTATCACCAAGCTAATACTGCAAGATTATTTGATGCAAGTGGAAATGCAGGTATTCAATAAAATTATTATTTTATTCAATAAAGCAGGTGTTTAATAAAATTATTTTTTCTCTACTCATTAAATTTATTTGTAGAAAATATGTACTTTTTATGTAAGCTTGCTAAGTAAAGTAAAAGTTAAGGCTGAAAAATGGCAGGACATATCTTATGTATAAGATATTGCTAGGAGTTGGCTGGATCATTGAAGTATGTCTATGATTAGCTCTTACCCAGAATTGTAGAGTAGTTAGGGGGTCCTGGTAGAAAAATGGCAAGCATGAACTTTCACTACTTTCCTATCTCGTGCAGAACAAGTCCTGCTTCTGTACTTAATCTAAGCCCTATCCTCTTGAGTGGTACATCACATTACAGAGGTAGAAGCCTGTATTAGTCAGCTTGGGGTGTTATAACAAATTGCCATAGACTAGGTGGTTTAAACAACAGAAATCTATTTCTGACATTTCTGGAGGCTGGAAAGTCCAAGATCAGGTTCTGGTGATGGCCTTCTTTCTGTTTGCAGTTGGCTGCCTCCTTGTTTTTGTGTCCTCACATAGCAGAGAGAAAGAGAGAGAGAGAGAGAGAGAGAAGTAAGCATAAGTTCTCTACTTATAAGGGCACTTATCCCATCATGAGGGCTCCAACCATATGACCTAATTACCTCCCAGAGATCCCATGCCCAAACCATCACTTTAGGGATTAGGGTTTCAACATATGAATTTGGGGGGAACATAAACATTCAATTTATAGCAGAGTCCTTTTATTAAAAAAAACTGTGCAACTTGATTTCCCTGTAGTATAACCTGGCAAAGTCGATCATACATAGGTGTTTGTTAGAAATCCTTTTGTGCACAGTCATTCTCAGAAGAACTACTGGTAAATTACAGTTTTCACTTGCAAACACTAATAAACATGATTGTATCTAATTGCAGACTGGCAGACGCATCCAGTAATTTTCTTTCAATATTGTGTTAGATAGCCACTGGAAATAATCGATTGCATTACTCTAAGTTATATTTATAAGAATTTACTTCCACTGCACGCCTACAAATGTTATATTTTTCCTTCTGACTTTCCACTTTAAACTACACAGCTAAAGTCTAAATTTTGTTAACCTAACTACTGTATATTTTAAATAACAGTAATTTCATTTGGTAGGTAAAATCTTAATATTCCAGGAATCTTAGTATTTTTATGATTTAGACATGTTTTTATCTTAATAAAATGGTAATTAGGAATGAATATATTGGCGCTGATATTTGCTGATGAGCTCAGTTCTACACTACCTAGATCCAAAGATCTGATTTGTTCTATATAACAGATGATGTGGGTTGCACAATTAAGCTAAAATAAAGGGATATATAATCAGTGCTTTGGTAAAATGTATAAATGAATCAACTCACTGGCTAATATGTTTTGTAATTATACAATGCTTTTACACAATATTTATCTTAAAAAAAAGGTTATGTCACAATGCCATGGTTTGAATGTTTTTGTTTCCCCCAAATTCATGTGTTGAAATTCTAACCCCCAAAGATGATGGTATTAGGAGATGGGGCCTTTAGAAGATGCATATGTCATGAAGATGGAGCCCTCATGAGTGGGACTAGTTCTTATGAAAGAGGATCCAGAGATCCCTAGTTCCTTCTACCATATGAGGATTCAGTGAGAAGGCACTAGGCACTGGCTATGAACCGGAGAGAGGGCTTCTACCAGAACTGGACCATTCTGGTGCCTTGAACTTGGAATTCCCAGTCTCCAAAATTGTGAGAAATAAATTACTTTTGTATATAATTTCTGTTGTTGCCTAGTCTGTGGTATTTTGATATAGTAGCCCAAATGAACTGAGACACATGTAAAATTAGCCCAACTTTTATCCATTAATTTTCAACAGTAAGACAGTTAGAAACAAAGAATCAGATCCAAGTGTATAATATCAGTTTTCCTTTCCACATTGTAACTATTGACCACAAACTTAGCTTTATCAAGATATTATTTAAATTTACAATTTTAATTTAATATATACTATTTTACTTTAAATATCTCATGACCTCAAATTCATAGTAATGAAAAAGACACAAAACTAATTTGTTCTTTTTTTAAACTTTCTCATCTTTCCAAGCTACCAACATCCATAATTTCTAAGTGTAGCATTTTAATGAGACACTGTTTATGGTCTATGTGTGTGTACGCATGTATATGTAGATATAATCTCACAATGTGTTTTTGTATTTCTACTTCACAACGATGTGAGTTTTTTGAAGTGTTCTCCACTCTTTCCGCAGCCCACATAAGAGCAGAAAGAATAGGTCAGTGATAGAGAAGACACCAGTGCACAGAAGACATCAACATTTATCTAAATCATAGGAAACGGATAGATACCTGCCAAAGGATAACACAAAGTAGAGGCAACAACTCGGAATAAACAGAAAGCGCTTCAGTGAAGGATTTAATTGAACAGCCAGCAGAACCTTTCAGAGTCTCTAAAACCAGAGTCAACTGACTCCCAAGGACAGAAGTACGAACAAGGATTCAGCAAGAATGATAGCTGAAACAGTCTTTATAGAACAATGGTGTTGGTTGGCTTTCCACACCTTTCTCCATTTTTTCCCCTCTCCTTGATCCTCATATACATTAAACTCAGATAGCATTGTAAAAAAATTGCTACCTGGAGAGCCTTATTTCTAAATAATATTCTGCTTCAAAGAAAACTAGGGCTTATTGGCGATATGACTGATACCAGAGACAGGGAAGGAAATGATGAGTTGTGCCAGAAAATAAATGCTAAAAAATAAAAAAAAAGAAGAAAAAGGAGATGAAGGTATTTCAAAACACACAGAAACCAGCCAGCATGAAAACCTTCCAACTGACCAAATCTGTGGAAAAAATCAACATACAATGAATACTAATAGTAATGGATTATAATTCATTTAATACAATTCCATAATTCCAGACTGATAACAAAACAAGCAAGCAAACAAACGAATAAATAGATGCAGAAGACATGATAGATTTAGACACAGCATTTTACAACCATTATGAAAATAATTATTTCAGGCAAGGATGACTGATGGATGCTAAAATTACTGAATACAAGTTAATGAGGAACAAGATACTTATAGAGTTCCACAGTATATCGCCTCATGCTATTTAATACTTGCAAGTCAAAGACACTTTTTTTGAAAAAAGCCTTAGCCAAAGAATTGAAGGTAACATTATCTATAATGGGTCAAAGCAGTGCCTTCTGATGTGACGCACTAAGAAAAGATGTCACCTGTATGTATTCCTAAAAAATATGCATGACCTGAATGTAATCATGAGGATGCATCAAATTCAATTTAAGAGACGTTCTAAAGAACAACTGCGTGTTATCTTCAAAACTGTCAGCAAAGGCAAAGAAAGGTTAAGAGGCCTGTCCAAATGAAAGGAGAATTAGATCTTGAAGCATGCAGGTGGTGGGCATAGCTTACGAGACATTATTGGGAAAACTGTCAGAACTTAAATATAGACTCTGTATTAGAAAATAGCATATCGATGTTAAATTTCCCAAATTTGATTATTTATAGCAAGAATATTCTTTTAGAAACATTGGAAAATACACTGGAACACTGAATTATGTAGGGGGTAAAGAGTCATGATATCTGCAACTTACTTTTAAATGGTTATATCTATATACCTACGTAGGTATATAGATATACTAACATATGTACATATATATGTATATATGAATATATAAGAATGAGATCATGTGCACAAGAAAGAGAGAAAGCAAATGTGTCAAAGTGTTATTAACTGGTGAATTAAAGAGTATCTAGAATGTTTTTTGTAGTATCCTTGTAGCTTTTCCATAAATTTGAAATTGTTTCAAACGAAAAAAAAAAACGCAGGCTTAATTAATTTCCTTAAAAGTCTGAAAACACCAGAAAGTAATTGCATTAAACAAGACAAAAAATGGAAATAAAGGGAAAGTTAGCAGCAGGTAGGGTAACTCAACTAAATTATCTTCTGTGATGGGGTGTTGCCGATTTAATTACCCAACATAGAGAGGTATAAGCAGAAACTAGTGGAGTAATTACACACAAAAGGCTCTGAGATATGGGACTATATGTGGGGAAGTTTAGAACAGAGACTGTGGCTTTTCTTTTAAATTCCTCTGTACTATATTTAGTTCAATAGTTCATTTATATTTACTTCATTAAAAACATGGGCATGTACTCCATTATTAAAAACAAAATAGCCAAAAAATTACCAGTGTTGGCACTCTTGTAAGATAGTAAAAACTTTTATTTTATCCCATTTTACACGTTAGTGTATATATGTCAATCCCAATCTCCCAATTCATCCCACCACCACCACCCCCCCACCACCACTTTCCCCCCTTCGTGTCCATACGTTTGTTCTCTACATCTGTGTCTCTGTTGCTGCCCTGAAAACTGGTTCATCTGTACCATTTTTATAGGTTCAACATATATGCGTTAATATATTTGTTTTTCTCTTTCTGACTTACTTCACTCTGTATGACAGTCTCTAGATCTATCCACTTCTCTACAAATGACCCAGTTTCGTTCATTTTTATGGCTGAGTAATATTCTACTGCATATATGTACCACATCATCTTTATCCATTCGTCTGCTGATGGGCATTTATGTTGCTTCCATGACCTGGCAATAGTAAATAGTGCTGCAATGAACATTGGGGTGCATGTGTCTTTTTGAATTATGGTTTTCTCTGGGTATATGCCCAGTAGTGGGATTGCTGGGTCATATGGTAGTTCTATTTTTAGTTTTTTAAGGAACCTCCATTCTGTTCTCCATAATGGCTGTATCAATTTACATTCCCAGCAACAGTGCAAGAGGGTTTCCTTTTCTCCACATCCTCTCCAGCATTTGTTGTTTGTAAATTTTCTGATGATGCCCATTCTAACTGATGTGAGGTGATAACTCATTGTAGTTTTGATTTGCATTTCTCTAATAATTAGTGATGTTGAGCAGCTTTTCATGTGCTTCTTGGCCATCTTTATATCTTCTTTGGAGAAATGTCTATTTAGGTCTTCTGCCCATTTTTCGATTGGGTTGTTTGTTTTTTTAATATTGAGCTGCACGAGCTGTTTATTTTGGAGATTAATCCTGTGTCACCGGATTCATTTGCAAATATGTTCTCCCATTCTGAGGGTTGTCTTTTCGTCTTGTTTATGGTTTCCTTTGCTGTGCAAAAGCTTTGAAGTTTCATTAGGTCCCGTTTGTTTATTTTTGTTTTTATTTCCATTACTCTAGGAGGTGGATCAAAAAAGATATTGCTGTGATTTATGTCAAAGAGTGTTCTTCCTATGTTTTCCTCTAAGAGTTTTATAGTGTCCAGTCTTACATTTAGGTCTCTAATCCATTTTGAGTTTATTTTTGTGTATGGGGTTAGGAAGTGTTCTAATTTCATTTTTTTACATGTAGCTCTCCAGTTTTCCCAGCACCACTTATTGAAGAGACTGTCTTTTCTCCATTGTATATCCTTGCCTCCTTTGTCATAGATTAGTTGACTGTAGGTGCTCCTATGTTGGGGGCATATATATTTATAATTGTTGTATCTTCTTCGTGGATTGATCCCTTGATCATTATGTAGTGTCCTTCCTTGTCTCTTGTAACATTATGTTAAAGTCTATTTTATCTGATATGAGAATTGCTACTCCAACTTTCTTTTGATTTCCATTTGCATGGAATATCTTTTTCCATCCCCTCACTTTCAGTCTGTATGTGTCCCTAGGTCTAAAGTGGGTCTCCTGTAGACAGCATATAGATGGGTCTTGTTTTTGTATCCATTCAGCGAGCCTGTGTCTATTGGTTGGAGCATTTAATCCATTCATGTTTCAGGTAATTATTGATATGTATGTTCCTATTACCATTTTCTTAATTGTTATGGGTTTGTTTCTGTAGGTCCTTTTCTTCTCTTGTGTTTCCTACTTAGAGAAGTTCCTTTAGCATTTGTTGTAGAGCTGGTTTGGTGGTGCTGAATTCTCTTAGCTTTTGCTTGTCTGTAAAGCTTTTGATTTCCTCCTCAAATCTGAACGAGATCCTTGCTGGGTAGAGTAATCTTGGTTGTAGGTCCTTCCCTTTCATCACTTTAAATATGTCATGCCACTCCCTTCTGGATTGTAGAGTTTCTGCTGAGAAATCAGCTGTTAACCTTATGGGAGTTCCCTTGTATGTTATTTGTCGTTTTCAATAATTGCTGCTTTCAATAATTTTTCTTTGTCTTTAATTTTTGCCAATTTGATTACTATGTGTCTCAGCGTGTTTTCCTTGGGTTTATCCTGCCTGGGACTCTCTGCGCTTCCTGGACTTGGGTGGCTATTTCCTTTCCCATGTTAGGGAAGTTTTCGACTATTATCTCTTCAGATATTTTCTCATTCCCTTTCTTTTTCTCTTCTTCTTCTGGGACCCCTATAATGCGAATGTTGTTGCGTTTAATGTTGTCCCAGAGGTCTCTTAGGCTGTCTTCATTTCTTTTCATTCTTTTTTCTTTATTCTGTTCCATGGCAGTGAATTCTACCATTCTGTCTTCGAGGTTACTTATCCTTTCTTCTGCCTCAGTTATTCTGCTATTGATTCCGTCTAGTGTATTTTTCATTTCAGTTATTGTATTGCTCATCTCTGCTTGTTTGTTCTTTAATTCTTCTAGGTGTTTGTTCTTTAATTCTTCTAGGTCTTTGTTAAACATTTCATGCATCTTCTCGATCTTTGCCTCCATTCTTTTTCTGAGGTCCTGGATCATCTTCACTATCATTATTCTGATTTCTTTTTCTGGACAGTTTCCTATCTCCACTTCATTTAGTTGTTTTTCTGGGGTTTTATCTTGTTCCTTCACCTGGTGCATAGCCCTCTGCCTTTTCATCTTGTCTGTTTTTCTGTGAATGTGGTTTTTGTTCCACAGGCTACAGGATTTTAGTTCTTCTTCCTTCTGCTGTCTGCCTTCTGGTGGATGAGGGTATCTATGAGGCTTCTGCAAGTTTCCTGATGGTAGGGACTGGTGTTGGGTAGAGCTGGCTGCTGCTCTGGTGGGCAGAGCTCAGTAAAACTTTAATCTGCTTGTCTGCTGATGGGTGGGGCTGGGTTCCCTCCCTGTTGGTTGTTTGGCCTGAGGTGACCCAACATTGGAGCCTACCTGACTCTTTGGTGGGGCTAATGGCAGACTCTGGGAGGGTTCACACCAAGGAGCACTTCCCAGAACTTCTGCTTCCAGTGTCCTTGTCCTCACGAGCCACAGCCACCCCCAGCCTCTGCAGGAGACCCTCCAACACTAGCAGGTAGGTCTGGTTCAGTCTCCTATGGGGTCACTGCTCCTCCCCTGGGTCCCGATGCATGCACACTTTGTGTGTGCCCTCCAAGAGTGGAGTCTCTGTTTCCCCCAGTCTTGTCGAAGTCCTGCAATCAAATCCTGCTAGCCTTCAAAGTCTGATTCTCTAGGAACTCCTCTTCCCATTGCTGGACCCCCAGGTTGGGAACCTGACGTGGGCTTCAGAACCTTCAATCCAGTGGGTGGACTTCTGTGGTATAAGTGTCCTCCAGTTTGTGAGTCACCCACCCAGTCGTTATGGGATTTGATTTTATTGTGATTGCGCCCCTCCTCCCGTCTCACTGTGGCTTCTTGTCTTTGGATTTGGGGTATCTTTTTTGGTGAGTTCCGGTGTCTTCCTGTAGATGATTATTCAGCATTTAGTTGTGATTTCGGTGCTCTCGCAAGAAGGAGTGAGTGCACGTCCTTCTACTCTGCCATCTTGAACTAATCTCTTGATAGAGCTTTAAGGATCATTTTGTTTTTTCCTCTGTATCCATTTTTCAAATGTTGAGAATGAAATCATTTAATTCTAAGGTAAACAATTATTGAGAAAGGGGATGAAATAATCTCTTATATTCAGATCAATAATTTGGGTGCCTTGAGATTTCCTCAAGTTATAAAAATGGATGTGTGAGATGAAAATTCAGAAATTCTTAGGGGATATGTGATTGGTAGGCAATGTCTTGGTACCAGAAGAGTACCATTGAGGCTGTTCTTATTTTTCTAAATAAAGTTAATTATTGTAATGATAATGAAGAATTACATTTCTTCAACCCTGCGTATAAAAGTTTCTGTTTTCATGGAGTTGTAAGAACCCTTCTATTATACAGTAATATAGTGGCGGGACAGGGATCTCTCAGCAATCTCCTCAGTGCTCCATCATTGAAAAGTGAGTAATAAATTTTAAGGCCAAGACGACTAGTCAGTTCCATCCAAACATTAGTTGCCAGTGGGGGAAATTCAGTCAGACAGTCAATTCGATGTCATTGGGTTTTACTGTTTTGGAGATTTTGCCACTCGATCAGTCAGAGATAATCCTGGGCAGAATTGTGAAGTCAGTAAAATTAATTTCTCTACCTTTTAATGATCTTTCTTCTTCCCTTCTAAAGCATCTTTTTTTTTTTTCTCTACCCCAGGTTCGAAGCACAGCCTATCCAACTCCCTCTCTCTCTCACTTCCTCTTCCTTTGTCCAAGTCATTCATCACTGCTCAACTCTATTATTCTTCTTGTTTGTTTGTTTAACACAAAAACCATTTATTTGCTTGCAATTCTGCAGTTTGGGCTGGAATCAGCTGCGTGGTCCTCCTGTTGGTCTTGCCTGGGGTCACTCATGTGACTACAGACATCTGGAGGCTTGATAGCTGGATAGTCTCACTCAGGTATCTGTTGGTTAGCTGGGGCTCTTGGCTGGGGAGCCTTAGTTTTCCTCCATGTGACCCATCAAGCAGGATAGACTGAATTACTAACATGGGTGTGGGAGCACTCCAGGGAGCTGGGTGTAATGGGAAAGCACTTATCAAGCCTCTGCTTTTGTAATATTTAGTGACTCCCCATTTGTCAAAAAAAGTGACATGCTAAGTCCAGAGTTAGTGTGGAAGGGACTACAAAATGCAGAAGGCATTGAGGGACATCAACTTAATTTTCCATGCTACCCCAGTGCAAACAGAATCACAGCCTATGTTTTGCATTTTTGCTGTTGGTCTCACATATTTTTGACAGCTCATGTAAGTTACCGATTATTAAAAGAAAAAAATTCCTGGGAAGTTAAATGTTGAGAGAATGTATGTGTCCATGTCTGCCCCTAACGCAATACAAATTCTTCACCTATTATTCTCTTACTAAATAAAACATGTCCTCCCCATCCTGCTTTTTCCTACTTCTGCCACCAAATACTTTGATTTATGTAACAGATGCTTTATGTGATAGGCCCTGGAGCAATGTGTCTGAACAAGAAAGGCAGAGTTCTGCCTTCATGGACTGAGTGCCTTGTGGAGAAGATCAGCATCCAACAACCAACCCAAACATAGTGTTTCCTAGGAAAGGGGAAGTACAGGTCCTAAGAGAGCCATAGCAGGGGTATCCACCCAACCTGCAGAAAAAGAGAATGAAAGCCTGGAGAAAGAGTGAAAGTAGGTCAAGCCAAGAAGAGTTATGGGTGGGAGGGAGATCACATTTTAGGTACAAAGAAAGGTATCTTGTGCAGGAAATATAAGGCCCCAATATGTTTGTGGTATACAAGGCAAGCATATTTGAAGAGAGGCAAGCAGCAGCAAAGCTGTGTACCATGTAAAGACCTTGTGTACCATGCAAAGAAACCAATGCTTATCCTGAGGGAAGAATCCATTGCTACTACACTCTCACCCTTCCATCCAGCCAGAGCTCTTTACTCAGGTATGTTTCTTCTCCTGCCCTCCTCCAAATCTTTGAAGAGTGTGCTTACATCTCATGTTTCCTTCCAATGTAGATATGCAGGGTTTTTATTTAAATAATACATTACTCACTTGTTATTTTTTTCCTAGACACACACACACACAGAAAAGCAAGAAAATAGGAAGCAGCTGAATTTGTTCATCATGGGTGCTAAGGGAGACACAGATGGGATGGATGTTAGAAAACAGGAAACCTCAAAATGTCTTCATTCAAGGTTATGTACTTGTTCAGAGCACAGACCTACAGCCTGGAGGGGTCCTGGTCTGGGTTATTTTAAGTGTGTGCACACAGTGTGAGGAACATGTGTGAGGAGAGTGAGCCCGATCTAGATGGTGGTAAGGAAAATTATCCATTGTAAAGCCTGATTATAGATAAAAAAAATATGACGAAAACATTTAGTAAATGTGTACAAACTTCCTTAAACTGTATGAAAATAATTATAAGCATACATGGTAATGCTATTTTATCCTTAACTTTTTGCATAATAAAATACAAAACATGGAAATAGGCTGCATTTTTGGAGTTAAACTAGTAAAATTCACTCCTACGTGAAGAGTTCAGCTATGATAGAAATAATGATATTGTGAATATATGACTGGACTATGGTATCAGCAAAGTACAACAGGCAATTTGGGTTTCATTCCAAGCATTTATGACTAAAGATTTTTATAACAAAAAAATCTCCAACAGATATTGTATTCTCTGCAAAAAGGACTACACTACAAGAGGAGGTTGCTAAGCACAGGAAAGCGGTGGAGAGAGTAAGTTTGTCAATATACATACATAATAGTTAATTGAAAAAACCCTGAATTTGATAAACGTGAAAATTTTGGTCCCCAAGAGGAGCTAGTTATTTTTTTAAATGGATGAAATATTTTGTTCCCTCCATCACTCTGTCTCTCTCTCGTTTTATTGAAAGATAATTTGTGTTGAAAGATGATTTGGTTATTATGAATGTTACATATTACTTCTAAAGTATGTTTTACTTTCTTCTCTGAAATTCAAAAATTAAGAAGACTCATTAGTTTTGAACTAATCTTCAAACAGTTAAAGTACCATCACTGGCAATAATAAAGCAAAATCCATTTTGACATAAAGAATAACTAATAAGTAGATATGCACGAAAAGAGGGCGATATGACAAAATATTGATATATATGCATATACATATATATAGAATTTACTATTTTTAGAAAAATTACAGTTACCTTCATTTATCATTAACTTAACAGTATGATTATGATTATGATTATTGTTTAACTTCTTAGGATTTTATTTTATTTTATATTTTGGCCACACTGCACGGCATGTGGTATCTTAGCTCCCCAACCAGGGATCGAACCCACATCCCCTGCACTGGAAGCACAAAGTCTTTTTTTTTTTTTTAACATCTTTATTGGAGTATAATTGCTTTACGATGGTGTGTTAGTTTCTGCTTCATGACAAAGTGAATCAGCTACACATATAAATGTATCTCCATATCTCCTCCCTCTTGCGTCTCCCTCTCACCCTCCCTATCCCACCCCTCTAGGTGGTCACAAAGCACCCAGCTAATCTCCCTGTGCTATGCAGCTGCTGCCCACTAGCTATCTATTTTACATTTGGTAGTGTATATATGTCCATGCCAATCTCTCACTTCGTCCCAGCTTAGCCTTCCCCCTCCCCCTGTCCACAAGTCCATTCTCTGTGTCTGCATCTTTATCTCTGTCCTGCCCCTAGGTTCTTCAGAACCATTTTTTTTTAGATTCCATATATATGTGTTAGCATATGGTATTTGTTTTTCTTTTTTCTGATTTACTTCACTCTGTATGACAGTCTCTATGGGATTGCTGGGTCATATGGTAGTTCTATTTTTAGTTTTTTAAGGAACCTCCATACTGTTTTCCAGAGTGGCTGTATCAATTTACATTCCCACCAACAGAGCAAGAAGGTTTCCTTTTCTCCACACCCTCTCCAGCATTTATTGTTGGTAGATTTTTTGATGATGGCCATTCTGACTGATGTGAGGTGATATCTCATTGTAGTTTTGATTTGCATTTCTCTAATGATTAGTGATGTTGAGCATCCTTTCATGTGTTTGTTGGCAATCTGTATATCTTCCTTGGAGAAATGTCTACTTAGGTCTTCTGCCCATTTTTGGATTGGGTTGCTTGTGTTTTTGATATTGAGCTGCATGAGCTGCTTGTGTATTTTGGAGATTAATCCTCTGTCAGTTGCTTTGTTTGCAAATATTTTCTCCCACACTGAGGGCTGTCTTTTCATCTTGTTTATGGTTTCCTTTGCTGTGCAAAAGCTTTTAAGTTTCATTAGGTCCCATTTGTTTATTTTTGTTTTTATTTCCATTTCTCTAGGAGGTGGGTCAGAAAGGATCTTGCTGTGATTTATGTCATAGTGTTCTGCTTATGTTTTCCTCTAAGAGTTTTATAGTGTCTGGCCTTACATTTAGGTCTTTAATCCATTTTGAGTTTATTTTTGTGTATGGTGTTAGGGAGTTTTCTAATTTCATTCTTTTACATGTAGCTGTCCAGTTTTCCCAGCACCACTTATTGAAGAGGTTGCCTTTTCTCCATTGTATATTCTTGCCTCCTTTATCAAAAATAAGGTGACCATATGTGCGTGGGTTTATCTCTGGGCTTTCTATCCTTTTCCATTGATCTATATTTCTGTTTTTGTGCGAGTACCATACTGTCTTGATTACTGTAGCTTTGTAGTATAGTCTGAAGTCCAGGAGCCTGATTCCTCCAGCTCCGTTTTTCTTTCTCAAGACTTTTTTGGCTATTCTGGAAGCACAAAGTCTTAACCACTGGACCACCAGGGAAGTCCCCAGTATGATTATTGTTTTAAAAAAGAAAAACAACACAAAAAAGCTTAAATTGGTCTTATTTTAGAAGTCATTATTCAAATATAACATATTTTAAAATATCTTTTTATCATCCTCAAATTGGTTTTGGTACATTTTAGAAGAAAATCCTGAGAAAAAATGAAAATTTTATAAATATGTCATTTTCTATAAATGTGTTAAATATTCTATTCTATTTTGTGTCTGATGGCAATAGATACAAGTAATATTAACAAAATAAGACTTTAATAAATCTTCCTGTCTTTAGGCTGAGCTCCAAAAAGCTCTGAAATAAAATATCTCCATATTTTTTCATGTTTTTTTAATGATCCTTGTGGTGCAATAAGATGCTTGTTTCTAAGCAGCAGTGTTAAACAGAGTAAGAGTAATTATTATTGACACATAATGTAGTTACCAATAATGTATTGGGTTCAAATGAAGAGAAGCATTTTAATTTTCACATGAAGCAACTGATGTGTTTAGCTCCCATTTATGTTAATGGCAAGTATTCCCATGAATCTCAGTGTCAGCAGAAGAGAAATATACTCTAAAGAACCCTCATCAGAAATTCATGCTGTTATACTTAGCAGAAAGAACAGAGCTCCCTGAGAAAGATATATTTTTTTTAATGAAAAGCGATTTCTCCTCTATCAAGCATAGCCAAAGACTCCCTACCCTTCCCTTCCAAAATGTCCTGTGTACTCTTTTCACCTTAAGAGGACTTGATTCCTTTTGGGTTTCTTGTTATACTAAGTGAAACTTTTCTCTGAAGAAATAAATCATTTGAGCAGAATTGTTGCCAAAAATGTGCTTGTTGAAGATTCTGCAAAAATGGAATCTTCTACATTTAAACCAGAGATGTAGATAGAAAATTATCTCCAGATTCTAGTTTCTTTTTTTCCTCCATGTTTGTTTTCTGGTGGAAATGAAAGAATAATTATTTTTCCAATATTCATATCAGGATATGCAAGAGCACAGACATTAGAATAAAACCACAGTTTTCCAGATGTCCCCCTTGGTATAATTTTCATGAAATCCAGATTTTACTCAAGTTATTTTCTATTTTAAAAGCAAATCAGGGCTTCCCTGGTGGCGCAGTGGTTGAGAATCTGCCTGCCAATGCAGGGGACACGGGTTCGAGCCCTGGCCTGGGAAGATCCCACATGCCACGGAGCAACTAAGCCCGTGAGCCACAACTACTGAGCCTGCGCGTCTGGAGCCTGTGCTCCGCAACAAGAGAGGCCGTTATAGTGAGGGGCCCGCGCACCACGATGAAGAGTGGCCCCCGCTCGCCGCAACTAGAGAAAGCCCTCGCACAGAAACGAAGACCCAACACAGCTATAAATAAATAAATAAATAAATAAATAAATAAATAAATTTATTAAAAAAAAAAAAGAAGAAGCATTTCTTAAAGATATATTCTTCAAACTGTTTGCAGGACCTTCTACAATGTTTCCCCTCAAACTAACATTCCATGCTATTAAAATCACTTATAATTTACTGAAAGTAGTTGTAATAAAACAAGAAGTCATACAATTAGACATCTAACATATATTGGGTTTTGATGAAGATAATGATAGAATGTAGAATACCAATTCGTGAAATGTTAAAATATATTTCTCATTTAGCTCATGACCCCATGTGTAGAAGGTAATTAGCTTTCAAGAGTAAATCTTGTCATTCCTCAATTTTTTTTTTTAAGATGGGAGACTCTCTCTCTCTGCAAAACAGAAATTCAGTGCTCCCAGGCTGAACTGCCAGAGTATCTCATTTTCATGGAGACTTCTAAGTCTCTGAAGAAGAAAGATATCTGACATAGTCCAATCAGTATACTCTCAACTAGTTCTACTCGTCTGAAATTAAAATACAGCAGGACAGAGGAACAAAAGTTCTTGGGAATGCTGTCACTTTCACTGACTATCTTCTCTTGCATATAATCTACTACCCAAGAACTGAGAAGCAGAATTCATAGTAGTCGCAGGATGAAAAGACAGCTCAAAGCAGGGGAGAAAAAAATCAATGGGGAAAAAAAAAATCAATGTGAAAGCTGTAAAAGCTATACCAATTAGCTCTCTAATATATGGCCCTTTGAAGTGCCAAAGAGGATTCTTAAGTGCTACTTTTTATTTTTATTCGAATAGACTCACTGCTAATGGTACGGAAGCAATCATATGAAACCAAAAAGACTAAACCCAAAAAAGAGCCTTTAGAAGCTAAAGGAGTATTTATAGTCTATAGGATGGATCCTTTATATTCATACCAAGTTTTTCTTGCTTCTTGTGGGCCAACTTTCAATATATGTGAACACAACGACTCTCCGAGTGTGTTTTAATCTCTTGAATAGGGCAAAAGATCAGAATAGATACTATAATTTGTACCATTCTCTGATATTTCAGAATACGTTCACATTCTTTTACTCAAACACAGTATCATTAAGGAGTTTAATTTTTCAGAAAGAGTACTTCAGGTCACAGACATCATAAGAATGAAATTATTATTATTATTTAAATCCCATTTGGATTCTCTCATGTCTGATGAAGAGTATAATAAAAATATTGAAAAAGACAGTTTCTTATTCACTGTTAACCATTTACTCCCCTAATTAAACTCTACTTACAAAGATGAGAAAGATGAAAAAAATTGTACTTGGGATAACAAATCATGCTCAGTGTCCAACTAGCAACATTTACTTATACACTCCTTACCATAGCCTGATACTGTTCTCAGTGTTTGTTACCTTGTCAATTCCTCTAATCCTTACAACTATGCTTTGAGGCAGGAGCCATCATTATCATCCCCATTTACAGATGAGGAAACAGCATCACACAGAGGGAGTAAGCAATTGGCACAGAGTCACAGAAGTGATACAACAATCTTTCATCCGGGTTGTTTGGCTCTATGCCTTAAACACTCAGTTGCTTTTCAATGAAATGTCCTTTGATTGCTAAAAATCATAGGAATTTATTTTATTTAGGGTAGAATCATTAAAGTGGCACACTAACAACAACTTGCCTCAAAAGTCTGTGGATTCTAAATCACTAAATTGGAAATAATATAAATGATCAAAATTTTTAAAAAATCCTCTTTGTGCTATTTATCCCTGTTTCACAAAAGTGACAGGCATTAAATAACCATCTGTTGAAGAATTAATTAAATAGGGCAGCCCTGCTGCATGTCATAAATACAATACAGGGATATTTTCTCCTTCTCCGACTTTCTACCACTTTCTCTGAGCCTAAGAAGTAGTGCAGCTTACCTGGAGAGAAACATCTGTAAAACTACAGCAGACTTCTCATGAGAAACCGTGCAAGGAAGAAGACAGTGTTGTCAACTATCTGAAGTGCCTAAAGAAAAAACCTGCCAACTCAGAATTCTATATCCAGCAAAATTTTCCTTCAAAAGTGAAAGAGAAATATTTTCTCAGGCAAATAGAAACTGAGGGAGTTCATCACCAGCACATCTGCCTTGCAAGAAATGTTTTTAAAGTTTGTTAGGCAGATGATATATGTCCAACTTTAATCCACATAAAAAAAAACAGGAGCTACCAGAGAAGGAGTAAATGAAAATAAATAAAAATATTTTACTTTTGGTATTCTAAATTGATATAAAAGGTGGCTACTTGTCTACAGTAATAATAATAGTATATGGATGATTACATTGTATGGATAATTGAAATGAATGGCAGCAATATAAAAAGTGATGGGAAGGAAGATGGGAGAATTGCGGATTCTCTTTTATAAGGTACATAGACTACTTGTGAAGCAATACAGTATTCTTAAAGGTAGACTTAGATTAGTTTAAAATGTATAGGGGCTTCCCTGGTGGTGCAGTGGTTGAGAGTCTGCCTGCCAATGCGGGGGACGCGGGTTCGGGCCCTGGTCTGGGAGGATCCCGCGTGCCGCGGAGCGGCTGGGCCCGTGGGCCACAACTGCTGGGCCTGCGCGTCTGGAGCCTGTGCTCCGCAGCGGGGGAGGCCGCGATGGTGAGAGGCCCGCGCGCTGCAATGGGGGGTGGCCCCCGCTTGCCGCAATTAGAGAGGGCCCTCGCAGAGAGACGAGGACCCAACACAGCCATAAATAAATAAATAAATAAATAAACAATTAAAAAAAATGTATAATGTCAACTATAAGGAAACAACTAATTTTTTTTAAAAGTATACTTTATATACTAGGTATTGATAAAATGAAAACAAATGCTCAGTTGAAACCAAAGAATTAAGAAAAAGAGTAGGGCTGGGATGGAGAAGCAAATACAAATGCATAAATAGAAAAAGTTACAAACATGGTAGGTGTTAATCCAATTATATCAATAATTACTTCATGACTTTCATGATATACATATAAAAAGACAGATTGTAAAAGTGAATAAATAAACAATACCCAATTCTATGTTGCATACAAGAACTCACTTTAAGTATAAAGAAATAGATAGGTTAAAAATAAAGGGGGCTTCCCTGGTGGCGCAGTGGTTGAGAATCTGCCTGCCAATGCAAGGGACACGGGTTCGAGCCCTGGTCTGGGAAGATCCCACATGCCGTGGAGCAACTAGGCCCGTGAACCACAATTACTGAGCCTGAGCATCTGGAGCCTGTGCTCCGCAACAAGAGAGGCCGCGATAATGAGAGGCCCGTGCACCGCAATGAAGAGTGGCCCCCACTTGCCACAACTAGAGAAAGCCCTCGCACAGAAACGAAGACCCAACACAGCCATAAATAAATAAATAAATAAACCCAAAAGTTTAAAAATAAATAAATAAAAAATAAAAAATAAAAGAATGGAGAAAGTTATATCATGATAACCCTAATAAAAAGAAAGTTGAAGTAGTTACATTATTTTCTTTCTTTTTTTTCTTTTCCTGGGATATAATTGCTTTACAATGTTGGGTTAGTTTCTGCTGTACAGTGAAGTGAGTCAGCTATATGTATATATATATCCCCTCCCTCTTGGACCTCCCTCCCACTCACCCCCCATCCCACCCATCTAGGTCATAACAAAACACTGAGCTGAGCTTCCTGTGCTTTATTTTTTTAAATTAATTTATTTATTTTTGGCTGCGTTGGGTCTTTGTTGCTGCGCGCAGGCTTTCTCTAGCTGCGCCAAGTGGGGGCTGGTCTTCACTGAGGTGCGCGGGCTTCTCATTGTGGTGGCTTCCCTTGTTGCGGAGCACAGGCTCTAGGCGCATGGGCTTCAGCAGTTGTGGCATGCAGGCTCAGTAGTTGTGGCTCTTGGGCTCTAGAGTGCAGGCTCAGTAGTTGCACACGGGCTTAGTTGCTCCGCGGCATGTGGGATCTTCCCAGACCAGGGGTCAAATCCGTGTTCCCTGCAATGGCAGGCGGATTCTTAACCACTGTGTCACCAGGGAAGTCCCTTCCTGTGCTTTATAGCAGGTTCCCACTAGCTATCTATTTTACACATGGTAGTGTATATATGTCAAACCTAATCTCCCAGTTTGTCCCACCCTCCCCTTCCCACACTGTGTCCACATGTCCGTTCTCTATGTCTGTGTCTCTATTCCTGCCCTGGATGTAGGTTCATCTGTACCACTTTTCTAGATTCCACATATATGCGTTAATATACGATATTTGTTTTTCTCTTTCTGACTTACTTCACTCTGTATGACAGAGTCTAGGTCCATCCACATCTCTACATTTTCAGACAATGAAGACTTCAGAACAAGAACATTATCATTTATGTATCCAACAAGGGAGTGTCAAAATACATGAGATCAAAACTTGTAGAACTGAAAAGAGAAGCAGACAAAAGTGCTATTATAGTTGAACCTTCAACATCCCTTTCTTAACAATATATGAATAGTGGAGGCAGAAAATCAGTAAGATATAGATGGCTTGAATACTACAAATTAAATTTATTTAATTGGAAGTTATATAATATTCTAACTAATAACAAAAGAATATATTTTTCTCTAGCCCACATGGAACATTCACTAAGACATACCGCAGTAGAATTAGACTAGAAGTCAATAACAAAAAGATAGTTGCAAAGTCTCCAAATATTAGGTAATTAAACAAAACATCTTTAAGTGACACATGAGTCAATGAGGACATTTCAAGAGAAATTAAAAAACACTATGAACTAAATGAAAATAGAAATAAAACACAAAAATCTGTGGAATGCAGTGAAAGCAATGCTTGGGGGAAAATTCATAGCATTAAATGCATACACTACAAAAGAAAAGATCTAAAATCAATAACTAAGCAAGCAACCACCTAAGGAAACTAGAGAAAGAAGAACAATTTAAGCATAAATCAAGTAGAAGAAAAGAAATAATAAAATTAGAATGAAAAATCAATAAAATGGAAGCCAGGAAAATAAAAGAGAATTTTTTTTTAGGCTGGTTCTTTCAAAAGACCAATAAAATTGATAAACCTATAGTCAGAGTAACACCACCCAAAAAAGAGAAAATTCAGAATATCATCTGAATGTCATCTCTCTCCACTCCTCTTTAACATTACTCTGCAGCCATACCTAGAGTAGTAAGACAAGAAAAATGTAAAAAAGCTGTATGGATTTGAAAGGAAGACATGCTAGTGTTTTACTTGCAGATGAAATGATTATCTGTGTAGAAAATCCCAGATAATCTACAAAACAAAATTCCTGTAACTAATAAGTGATTATAGCAAGGTTTCAGAATAAAAGGTCTATATATATATAAGCCAGTTGTTTTTCTGTATACCAGCCATGAACAGTTGGAATTTGAAATTAAAAAATACAATTTACAATCACACCAAAAAGAGAAAAATACTTAGGTAAAATCTAACACAATATATATAGGATCTCTTTGTAAAAACCTACAAAACACTGATGAAAGAAATCAAATAGGATCTAAATAAATGCAGAGTTATTCCATTCTCATGCATTGGAATATATTGTTATTGTGTCAATATTTACCTATTTGATGCATAAACTCAATATACTAACAGTGAAGGTACCGATAAACTATTTGCACTGATTCTAAAGTTTATATGAAAATGTAAACAATATAGAATATCCAACACAATATTGAAGAAGAACAACAAAGTTGGAAGACTCACCCTCGCGAATGGGAGACTTACAGATACAGTTATCAAGTGTCATATTGATGAAAGAAATGACCAATGAAAAGGAAAAGATCTGTGTGGTAATGGATTCAAGTTGGAGACATCAGTTTGAACTCATGCTTAGCTTAATATAGAAACAAATGTCACACACAGAAATATTTACAGATATGTGTATATACACAGTTTGTATACACACCTGTATTTCCTTTGATCTGCCTGCTTAGCGGGCCTGAAATAAATGACCACCAATAGTAATGAGCATAGCTAGTGCTCCAATCTTGGTTTCTATTACCATCCTTAAATGAAAGGAATCCAGGCTTCTTGGAGAAATGAGCCTAGAGTATCTCGTAGTATCTAGTAGTGCCAGAAAGTAAGAAACTGTTAAGAAACAAACACGATGATGGGGATATTTCACAGGGACACAGGAGCCAAGTGAAAAAGTTCCCCAAATGGTCAAACTGCAACAATTTGAGCAAAAAACAAATAAAGCAGTATTGGATTATAAGCCAAAGTATATTAAAATAATCCATGAGTACACAGTGATATAAATAAATGATTAAATAAGTAAATGGGGAAGAATACACAAATATTTTGTGCATATGAATTCCAAACAAATTATGTAGACACTTTACTCTCAAGGAGGTGGCGCATAACTCTGCATTCCTTAAGTGTGGGCTGTGAGCAGTGACTTCATTCCACAGAGCACCATATAAATATATGAATACTGAGCCGAGCTCCCTGTGCTATACAGTAGGTCCCCGTTGGTTACTCTAACATAAAATAAAAAGTTAAAAAATATGAATAAAAAGAATAACTTTACAGTAGATAAACCTGACAAATTCTACCTCAGATCATTAGCATTAACAGTGATAAGACATGTTGATAATATGTACCTTTGATATGATGTAATGAGAATGACATGTTAATTCTGTGGTTTTCCTCCCCAAATCCATAACTCCAAGCTAATCATGAGAAAAACATCAGGCTGATACTAATTAAGAGATTCTACAGTATTTGTTAAAATTGTCTAGGGCATCAAAATCAAGAAATTTCTGAGAAATCATCACAGCTAAGAGGAGGCTGAGGGAACATAATGAATAAATGTAATGTGTTATCTTGGATGGGACCCTATCAAAAACCAAGATAACTGAAGTAAAGTATGTACCTTAGTTAATAATAGTGTATCAGTGTTGGTTCATTAGTTGTGACAAATGTACCATTCTAAAATAAGCTTTTAACAATAAGGGAAACAGGGTGTGGGGTATATGTGAACTCTCTATACTACTTTTTACAATTCTTCTCTAACTCTAAAGTTATCCGCAAATATTTAAATTATTATTATTATTTAAGCAAACACTGAAGGGAAATTGTGTTACATTTCAGTAGAGGCTATATCTTAAAAAATGAACATGTATGAATGCTATAATTAGAAAAGGCTACTTAAGAAAACATAATTACCTAGAAAGAGTGTATATTATGTGTAGGCATACAATTATAGCCATGTCACCTTTGGCTTCTAACTACTATACTTGCTTAAATAGGACCATTCAACAATATGTTAGTTGAGATTATTAAAAATTAATACTATTTTAAAAGAAAGAAAACTAGTGATTATGTAAGTATTCCTCAGACCATTTAAACGAGATTCTCAGATTTCTATTGACCCCCAAGCTGGGTCTTAGCACTTGTTCCCTCCTGAATTCTCTGCATAGGAGTAGAATAAAAATAACCACCTTTAATTAAGATCACATCACATCACTCTTTTTTTTGACTTAATATTTTATTGTCAGTCCCTTTAATAAGGCTATCTTAGAGTCACAGTTTCATTTTAATGGGCATAGGAAAAGATGAGAAGGATTCTGGCTTATACAGCAATTAGATTTAGTAAGAGAATAATTAGTAGCAGCCAGATCCCTGTGTCTATTCTTTACATAGTTTCATACCCCTGGGAAATCAAACCTTTCCAGATCTATGGCACACTTACTGGTTCCTTACATTTAGTCTTTTACAATCTACATATCATTAGCCAGGTAGCTCGTTCTGACAGGGACAAAAACACAGTAACAACAAAAAGCATAAAGTAGCAGGAAATAAGGCCCATCTAAAGTGTCCCACGCAGTGGTTATTCCAGATTTTCCTCTTTGTAACTATTTGACAAGTCACCTTACCCTACTGAGCCTATGTTTACACATGAGTAAAATGAACATAGTCATTGAGCCTAACTCATACTGCTATGTATGAATTAAATTACAAAATGTATGTAAAGCACTCAGTATACACTATGTTTTCCATAAATGTCAAATCCTAGCATTTCTTTAGATTTATCAGGACTAACTACTAGCAGAGTATTGAGAAAAAACACAAATCGGGGGCCAAAATAAGGAGTACCAACTCAAAGCACAAAAAAAAAACCAAAAAAAAAACATGAGAGGCTGACAATTTTGAGAAGGGTTTCACACATAGTCATTGCTTAGTGCTAGGTTGCAATCTCTTCTCTTTCTCTTTGTTTTCTTTTTAAAGTAAGTTTATTAATGAGTAAAAAGTAATACACTTAGGCTATTTTAGAAATTTCGCAAAATGTAAAATAATACGGAGACAACAAAATGAGCATCACCCATACTCATATCACTCTGAGATATCTGTCTATAAAAGTCTATGTCAGGGCTTCCCTGGTGGCGCAGTGGTTGAGAATCTGCCTGCTAATGCAGGGGACACGGGTTCGCGCCCTGGTCTGGGAAGATCCCACATGCCGTGGAGCAACTAGGCCCGTGAGCCACAACTACTGAGCCTGCGCGTCTGGAGCCTGTGCTCCGCAACAAGAGAGGCCACAATAGTGAGAGGCCCGCGCACCACGATGAAGAGTGGCCCCCGCTTGCCGCAACTACAGAAAGCCCTAGCACAGAAACGAAGACCCAACATAGCAATCAATCAATCAATCAATCAATAAATCTTTAAAAAAAAAAAGTCTATGTCAGCCAGAATGCTGAGGTATAAACCGATCTCCAAATCACAGTGACTCAATGGAATTTAGAGTCATTACCCACTCAGGCTACATGTCCTTAGGGAGTAGGGGGTTCACCTTCCATCAGCTAGATCAAGTGGCTCGGGATCCCTGCCTTCGAGGGGATAAGTCATGTAATCCCACCATATGTTGGGAAAAATTATTTGGTAAATATTTCTAATGATATTATCTTGTGTAATTCTTTCAACTGATTTTCTATTTCATGTGTACTTGCATACATGTTTATTCTGATCTCTATTTAAACAAAGTTGAGAACATGCATTATTACTATTTTTTAATTTTATTTTTTAATTAGCAACCTTAGGGTAAAGAAGTCACATTTGAACTTAAAGGCAAAGGCCCAAAACTAGCTGGGCTTTCCTTGGAGAATATACATTACAAACCCATTTTTAGTTTCCACTTTTCATCTAACAATTTATTGGTTTCAGTTTCCTATGTCAATAAATTTTACATGATAATATGATTTTCATCAAATTCCATCATATGGATATCATATAATATGGTTGGATCTTGCAATATTATTAGACACCTGGTTTTCTTTCAATGACTTCTATCTTAAATAACTCATGATGAAAATTCTCATAAATAGCCTTGCATATTCTTCTACTTCCTGGACAAATAATTACTAGGTCAAAGTTAAGAACATTTTAAAGAATCTGGAAACAATTTTTCAAACTGTTTTCTAGAATGGTTATTTCAGCTCTAAGTGAGAATACCTATCAATGCAATCTCATCAGTATTAACAATAAGGATTAAAAATCTTTGCAGATTCGGTTGATAGAAAATGTTGAATTATTAATTTAATTCAAATCATGTTTATTGAAATTTGCTAACTGCCGGATGCTCTTTTAGTCATTGAAAATATAGCAATGAACAAAATAAGTAGCCTTCATGAGCCTGCAGTCTACTTGGGATAACAAACAACAAACAAGAAAAATATATATATAGTATTTTTATATCATATGATTATAATATACCATATATATAGTATTTTATATAGTATATATATATACACACACATACACTCAGTGGGTTAAGAGTATTATGCAGACAACCAAGTTTATTTTATAAAGATTGATCAGAGAAAACCTCTCTGATAAGGTGACATGTAGAGAATGACCCCGATGACTGGCAGGTGGTGAGAAGGGAGGCATGCACGTAGCTTCCGGGATCTGAGTTCTCCAAGCAAAATAAACAGCAAGTGCAAAGACTCTGAGATGTAAAATGCTTGGAAAGTAGGAAGAAGAGCAAGGAAGCTCCTATAGTGGGAATAAGGAAGCAGACAGCGTCATACAGGGCCCACAATGTGGTGGAGGGAAGTGGGTGCTCCTTAAAGATAACATAAAGCCCTGTAGGGTTTGACAAGGACTTCAAATTTTATTGGGGGGGGGACCCAGCAGAAGGATTTGAGCAGAGGTATGAAAAGGTTTGAGTTGCATTTTTTGATTTTTAGTGACAACGAAGAATTCTTCATAAGCATATTGTATACATTAATTTAAAATATTTTTAAAGCATTTTTATATTTGGAGCTATTAACTATTTTCATCATTCTTGCAATTTTTTCCATTTTTATATTTGCCTTTTAATTTTCCATTTTGTATGAATCGAAGTCTATAAACTTTTTCCATTTTGATTATTTCTAATTCATTTCAATATAATTTAGCTATGTGCTTTCTAAATGTTTTTATAAAATGGAAAAGATTTTATCTTTACATAACTCTAAAAAATAGATGTCCTTTCTTTATAATTCAGAATCAGACCTTTGTAAAGAAGATAAAAATCACTCCGAATCTTACCACTTCAAAATGATAACCAAGAAGATTTTAATAGATAGCTTTTGATACATATTGTTTCTGAATTTTTTTGTTTTTTTTTAGCTGATTTTTCCCTCCATTCTATCACTGGGACCACATGTTAGTTTGTAACTGGGAGCTAACTGGTAGTGCAAGTCTTTCCTCTGCAAAGAAGCCATCAGGTGATCTGTGGGAAGAGTTCATACAGCTAGATTTTTGTTTTGTTACTATGAGAAATTATTTGCTTTAGATTGTTGCAGAACAATTGGAAATATCACAGGTTATATGTCTGTTTAAATGTATTTTTGACAGTTCTGCTATTTTTGTGCTGGTGATTCATCCTAATATGTATGGCAAGCATGATCTACCTTGCTTTTCTTTTCTTGATAATCTAGCAATTATTACTGTTATTTTAAACATTGTTTCCTTATATTGATTTCTAAGAACCTACTAGGTTGAAAGAAAATTCAATTAATTTGGAGTAAACTGAATCTTTCTTCCCAGGATCATGCTGTATCTCTCGACTCACTCAAACCTCTTTTTCTGTTCCCCAGGGAGACTGTGCTTTTGTTCACATCCATTTTTCATAGTGCATTTGACATTTATTTGTAAGTAGCATATATACATGTATTAGCAAATGTGTGTTTTATTTTTTCATTGTGTTTAACTGCTAAATACTTTCATTTGAGAATGTTTTTAATTTTATATTTTGGTGTATCATCACCAATTTTTATAAATTATCCACAAGAGGTTCATATACTTCATTTTCTTTTTATAGTTAAGAGGTTGAAAAAATATATATAAAATACCTTGATGATATTATTTAGATACTTTATACCAATTAACACTTTTTGAATCTCAGATTACTTTAAGTGATGGATAATCTTCTGTAGAAGACACATAAAATATTTATATGTAAAATATTGCATATAAATTTAAGGAGTTCCTGACTCCTCTGAAAGAAAATCATGGATTCCTTTATGTCCATTGGCCACTGTTAAGAACCGCTGCTCCAAATCTCATTTATATGGTACCTGCTTAAGCAGTCAAATCCAGAAAATAAAAATTAAAATTTCCCGTTATGATTAAGAGTTACCAGACTTTTTGTACTTCTAATAATTGTGGCATATATAAGTAGATACCACATTGCGTATTGCATAAAAATTTAAGACTAGTATACTGTGCCTTCTCTACCACTAGCACCTGTCAATACATATTACCCCTTTGTTCTGTTTAGAATTGTCTTATATCTATTTATGTTTACTAATTTTGTTCCTCGTTTTCTCTAATTTTTAATGAATATGAACAGTGTTTTAATTGATTTTGTAGCATGTTTTATGTATAATCACAGAATACGTAAGTAATTTAATCCATTCATTTCTAGCATGTAAGTCTTTGATTTCTGCATTTTTATCTCATTGCATTGAACTATATTTACATAATATTATTAAATGATGATGATAAAACTAGGTATCTACTTAACCATTCTAATTTTAATGGATTTGCCTTATTGTTTACCATAGGTTTAATGGTAACTGTCACTCTGAAATAGACATTCTCTATTCTGCTACAATTATTATACATTTATATCATTATATGATTTTTAAAATCAGGAGTAGTCAATTAGCCTCTTCTATCAATTGCTTAGTTTGCTTTTCTCTTTTCTTTTTTTAAATCCTCAACTCTGAGTGATTTGCTGTGGTTTACAGAAATTTATAGAAACCTTTATAAAAAAAGGAGCTCTATTCTTTCTCTTCCTCCGCCTCTTTTCCACAAATACACAAACACTGCTACTAACTAGAAACAAAACCAACTGAGTGCACTTCCATTATCAGCAATTTCTGCTTCCCTCAATTCGGTATTAATCATGCTACATCGATATGTTACTTAGAAACAACACTGCAGTTGACATTATTGATATTACATATGAATGAAGGAGTGATTTGACTGAGAGCATTGACAACCCACAAAACTCCTTCTGATGCAGCATAGGCGAAAACAATAGAGTCTCTGGATATTTCCTAAAGATGCTGAACAATTTTCCCTGGCTGGCAAAATAGCCTTTAGTTTAGCCTACTCTTAACAAACTCTTCTGTATGAAAGGCACATCTAGTTGGGGGAATGAACAAAGCAGGTAATGAACTCTCCAGGTGTTTAGGTTTGAAGGCTGTTCTTTATCTTATTGCTTGTTTTGAATGTGGTATTCTTATGTTTTAAACACTTATGATAAAATTATCAGGTAGAAAACTTAGTTTTAACAAAAATCTAATTTCGTCAGGCATATAGTGAAGTTGTTCCTACATAATTTTAACAATGTAGAATGTAACCAGTGTCACTTTTAAGAATATGGTTTACATCCTTTCCAATAAAGGACTAACACCCAATATGATACTTGTTACAAAAGGGTAATTACTAGATTATAAACTTTTTTTCTGGTAAAGACTTAAGAAGTATATTTTTTCCCTCATATCTAACATAATGTTTTCATTTTGTAAAAACACTCAATTTATAATTATTGACTTATTTCTCCTCCTTTTGCTTAATACTAATGTGTATTTTAGAACCATTAATTTTTAACCACTTACTTGGCTTATCTTTTGGTGTCCTTTACAGGTGAGCAACAAAATAAAAAAGGATATTGCTTTGTAAACTAAAATGTTTACAGATTCAATGTTAATTATTGTTGAGTTCACTGTTATTTAGTTACTTGGAAGTGTCTGGTATATATAATAACACTTTCTTTTGGAATGACTGATGCATATGTCTCAGAGAACAAAGTATCCCAAGAAGATCCCTGCCCCATCATTGATACCTTCTGAGATAAAAAGCCAAGGTTGCTTACAGCCCATCAAGATAACACCTCCTTGATTCAGCCCAAGCAGGTGAGAGCAGACAAGCCACTGAGCACTGAGGGTTTTAAAAGCAGGATGCAGACAGATATTTGAGCTGTATTACCCTGAGTTTATAAGCTATGGGAAAGAATCAATCACAATTTAGGGTTTTATTTCAAAATTTCATCCAGCTTAGTTTGTAATGAACTCTGAACATGTCCTGAAATAGCCTGTCTTGCCATTCCACAAAGTGTTTGGGCACTGGTGTTATGAAGAAAAGTAACCCTTACAGTGATATCACAGCATGTGAGGGCACTTTATCCAACGAGTACAAGTTTTAAGATTTAACATTTGAGGTAACATTGCCCGATTGCCCATCATTCTCATAAACTCTGGCCCCTTCTGTATTTGGCAGATTAGTCCTTTGCAATATAATTGTTCAAATAAAGAAAGGGAAGTAAGAATTACAGAGCTGAAATTTAAATCCAGGCCTGTTTGATGCTAACCCTGTGAGTTTTCTAATACTTCCTCCTATACAGAGAAACCACAACTCCATTCTATTTGTTAATCCAAACAACTTTTTTTTCCCCCCAGGAATTTTTCTTTTTAACTAGAGTGTTTTTTTTTTTTTAAACTGGGATTGATAAAAATACTTCCCCTTCTCATTTCTTTCTGCCATTGTCTAGGCTCTGATGAATGCAGGAATCAACATAAAGTTGTCCAGAGAGTGGCAGAAAAGTGTGTACATAACAGAAAGCTCTGAGTACCTGCCACTGAACTCTCAAGAGATAGATATTCACTTGGCCATATTCCAGGTTATCCCTGGTGACTGTTCCTTCTCCATCCTACCGTGACAAATGAAACACTTTAGACCAGTACTCTCTAAGCAAGTATTGAAATTACAAAAATTAAAGTACTCATCGATATTATTTTTCTTAGAAATTAACCCTTACAATTATTATTGCAACTCCAATGCACTGAATGCCCACTG
The DNA here is from genome assembly GCF_009873245.2 of Balaenoptera musculus. Classification (NCBI taxonomy): domain Eukaryota; kingdom Metazoa; phylum Chordata; class Mammalia; order Artiodactyla; family Balaenopteridae; genus Balaenoptera; species Balaenoptera musculus. The sequence continues at coordinate 78,569,262 of NC_045798.1, forward strand.
GATGCTGACACTTTATACACTCATAAAAATACAATCAGAAGTGGGTTTTATCATCCCCAGTGTGCAGACGACGGGACTGAAGTGCAGAGAGGTCAAATCCCTTTGCCATCAGACATTACTAGTTGGTGTTTTGACACATATTCAAATCCAGATCTGCCTATTGTCACAGTCTACACTCTTCCCACTTTACTTGGCTGCCTATTAAACCAAATGATAAAATTCAGGCAACAGAAGAGAAGCTAGTCATTTAGGCAGCCATCTAAAACATAAATACCTTTCATTTGCACTTTGCCCTGTCTCATATGTATGATCTCATTTAATTCTCTAATCTACAGTAGCTAAAGCTAAGACTCTAAGGAGGGAAAGTGCAGAAAGATGGAGTAAAAAGAAAGTGCCTGCTTTGTATGGAATCACTAAGGGGAAGAAAGGTCACATTGCCAGCTGGTGCTGTGCTGTCTGTCATCAGGTTTTATAATATGGTGTAAACACTAGGGTCTGTGACACTGAACAAGGAGGGAATAGCTTATTACCTCCAAAAATAGCACAAATGCCAAGCAACTTTAACTGGCTTAGCCTCAGGAAATTTCTCCATTCTCTAAGAATGTAAGGTCACATTAAATTATTTAGAAACTTACGGCTTGAGTGTATCAAAAAACTAAGCCTCTGTGCGTTATTTTGATGATGGTTGAGTAAAGATTTGCTGTGTTCTTGGGTTCAAATTTTCTAAAGAGTTTTAATATTAAATCACTTGCTGAATTATGAAAAAATAAACATAATGTTCTATTAAATGAAAAGATGAACTATACATGTATTAGTGAAAAAAGTACTTCGCATATTCCTCTGAATTCAAAATAAAGAAGCTATCTCTCAGGCAAGGTTGTCTATGAAGCGTCATTTCATAGGGAAGACTTGAAATGAAATTATAAATGCCCAAACAGATTTTATTAGAGTGGAAAGCTTGACAGAAGCTTAACACAGAAGCAGAATGCAGCAAAGGCTAGGATAAACCTAGCTCTATAAGACTTTTATGCCATTCGTACAACAGAGGAAAGAAAATACTAATTAAGGATAATGTTATGTGTATTCATATTGCTTTCTCACTAAAATGATTATATTTTCCTTTTGTAAAATTAATTTCGATAATTCTCCTTGAGATCCTGTATATTTCAAAACAACTCTGAAGAAAGTTTGTGACTTGGGAAAACTTTTCTATTTAAAATAAAGGCTGTTGGCTTTTTCTGAAAAAAGAAAATCCCTAAAACTTAGACTTGACGAATTCTGTGACATTTTCTTCAAAAAAAGGAGGAAGAGGTGTTTATGAAATACCCATTTCTTTACTTCCATTATCCAGATGTTTCCTATCTAAGCTCACAAAAACTCATTTGGCAAGGCAATGTTTATCAAACTTCAGCAGTGGGAGTCTATGTTCAAATAAAGTTGTGCATAGAGACCTGATACGTAAAATGAGTGGGAAGTCAGCCAGATAGTTGAAGACCAGAAGTTGGGGGCAGGAACAAAGCCCAACTCTGATGGTTTCCACCTCTCCCTCCTCAGTAGTCCCTGGGAGTCTCTAAGAAAACCATTAGCATAAAGCCTCCAAACATACTGTTAACTAGATTTGATTTATTTATGTTCCATTCCGTTTCTTATCTTTGTTCAATGGTTTTCATGTTTCCAAACTCCTGGCGCTTATTAATCCTCAGGAATAACACACAAAAAAATCCAGAATAATAAGCAATAAGTCACTTCTTTCTGTTATAGGGTTAACTGAAAGTTTTAAAGGTTTTTTTGGTAAAAAAATATAATAGTATGTGTTAATATTAAGTACAAATACGCTAGTAAGATGATATATGTCAATACTGTATCAGTCAGGGTTCTCTACAGAAACAAAATCAAGATAAGTGTGTGTGTGCCTGTGTGTGTGTGTGTGTGTGTGTGTGTAAGAGGTTTATTTTAAGGAATTAACTGATGTGATTGCTGCGGCTGGCACGTCTGAAATCTGTAGAGCAGGCTTCCGGACTGGAGAAACTGAGGTTGCAGTCTTTAGGCAGAATTTCTTCTTTTTTGGGAAATTTCAGTTCTTTTCTCTTAAAAAACTGATTAGATGAGGTTCACCCATATCATGGAGGGCAATGTTGTTTACTTAAAGTCAGTTTATTGTAAATTTTAACCACATCTACAAAATATCTCCACAGCAATACTGGGATCAGTGTTTGATTAAATAATGGGGTATGATAGCCTAGCCAACTTGACACGTGAAAATAACCACCACAAACAAAATGTAAAATAATTTCTACTTGATATATACATTTGGTAATAGGAAGCTTTAAAGAAAATATTAACACAAAATAAATGCTAAATAAAATTATCTAATAAAGAAAATATGACAAAGATTTAATATGTATAAGCTACCATACTTAATTTGAAATATTAAAATACAAAAAAAGTTAGAATTGCCCTATCTGATAGCTGATTTTTGTTTCATGACAAATATTACAAATGAAGAAAACTTTACCAACAAGTAAAACCACTTTGGCCGGGTACTATCTCAGGCTCTAATACACTTGAATGACTGACAAGTAGATTCTGTGGCTTCTCTAATATTCAATTTTTCCTTTCTATTAACGCTACTGCTTGTGGGCTATAGAGGAGATGGAAACTCCACTCAAAGTCATGTTCTTTTCCAGTCTTGCACATCATGACCTTTGAAATGTGACCCCCATCACTGTCTATTTGATGAGAGTATCCGTACATGATTCTCAGCTTCTCTAATTCCCTAATGGTGGCAACCTGGTTTCCACAATGACAGGAGAAAGCTTGGGTTAGGCCAGATTCGGAGTCCACACAAAGCAAGGCATATTTAGAACCCTCAATCAGAAAGGGGAAGCCAATATAATCAATTTGCCAATCCCTCACTGGTTGGGAATTCCGATGAATGGCCCTGGACTCCTTTGGCAGCTGCTTTGGGTGGTTTAGAACACACAGGACACACTGTTACTGCATTAACCGAGTCACTGTATTTCAAGGCAAGCGGGCATCCTTGACAATACACCATCGCACACGAGCCCTGCGGCGGCTGCTCTTCCTTTGCAGCCCATCAGCTGTATCTCCTGAAGGCTCAGTTGCCAGGGGTCATACCTGGGCTAGGGCATCAGATTTCTGATTGCCATGGAGTGTCAATGCCTCATGAGCCAGGACTTGGAAAAGTGAGGACTGTCTCAGGCTCTTGCAGGTGAACCTAAATGTCTTTCCACACATCCTGACCCCACAAGCTTATTCATGATCATCCACCCCTTGGCTTCCATTGTCCAAGCCATAGGGTCAATCCCTTTAGAATATAGCCCATCAGTCAGTGTAAAGGGCTATGTCCAGGGCTCATGAGTGATCACTAGCCAAACCCTCCGAGTTCAGCCCACTGGTGGCTGAGTTTCATTCCTGTTCCCATGCAGATGGTGTCAGTGTTGGGCTGAATAGTGAATGCACTCCATGTGGAGAGATGGCCTGGACTAGACCCATCTGTATACCAGGCATCGGTGGGAATTTCCCCCACTCCCTCTCTACAAGATGCAGGGGCCATCACAGGGATAGGGGTGGGCGATCTGGAGGGTCTACATACTCTACAGGACCTATAGGAGCTGCATTTCTAGAGACAGTGGGCTGGTAGTGTGTTCCTCTGCTGCAAACTGACCTGCCACTAATTAAAATGGGAGCTTGAGTCATGGCAGAGGTAGATCAATAGAACATACTCTCAACCTACCTCTCGATAGAAAGGAAAGTTCTTATCACAATGTGCCATTCCTTTGTGAGAGGTTCTACCTGGGGAGGAGCTGTGTTCACTGATGGGAGCTGCTGCTCTATGGAGTTTAATGGGTTTCTACTTCCTTCCAGACCAAGGGCCAAAATTTTAGGGGTAGCTTCAGGCTCCTTACATGTGGTTTGTCAAATCTTTTTTGTTCGTGTACTAGTTATCCATTGCTGTGTAACAAAGTACCCCAAGACAACAAATATTTTTTCACAGTTTCTGTGGGTCAGGAATTTGGAAACAGCCTTACTGGTTGGTTCTATCTCAAGTTCTCTCCCAAAATTTACGGTTAAAATGTGAGCCAGGGCTAAAGCCATCTGAGTCTTGACTGGAGAAAAATCTACTTCCAAGTTTGCTCATGTGATTGCTGTCAGTCACCTTGTAACCAGAGAAGATGGGAGAAGGATGCTATGACAAGCAATGATTTGGGGAAAGGTGAATGCAAAGCGGACCCGAATGGAAAAGCACCTGTGTGCCTTGCTAAGCAGTTTGGCCACTGTCCTCTAGTGGAGAACATTTGGAGGTTTTTAAGCAGTGATTTGATGCACTTAGTAAAAATTGTTCATAGAGGTGGAAAATTAGTAGCTTAATAGTGCAAGATCAAAAAGTGGTAAATGGCAGGTATAGCACAAGGACCCATGGGTCAGAGGTTATGTCAAAAGTTACAGAAGGCTCAAAAGAATTCACCTGTCCATCTGCCTGCAGACCTCAGGAAGCTTTGAGCCTCAGCAAGTTCTGTGACATTCCCTGGTCTGAATCAGCCTCTGAGCTAGGTTCAGAAGCTACAGAATGTGTCCCTGGGTTGGGCTTTGCTATACACCAAACATCCAAGCACACCTGCTGTTTTGGATTTTTCTGCAGCTCAGGCAATAAGAGGAGCCAATAGGTATCAGACACTTATTAATGCCATGCCTGCCTTAAATGCTTTACATGTATTAACTCTTTTAATCTTCGTAACAGCCCTTTGAAGAAGTTACTATTATTACCCCAATTTTGCTGAGGCATAGAATGGTTAAGTGGTCCATATTTACATAGACAATAAGCGGTGGAGTGGAAAATGCAACCCTAGTTAGTTAAGCTAAAGACCTGATCTTAATCCTTGTCAGGGAAATTGCATGAATATCCAAGGTTGGAACTGTGATTAGATAAATTAAATCTCTCCCACAGATAGCTCAAGGGAAGTATATATTAAAAAATCTAATCTAGAAGTGTAGTTAAGACACACCGTGACATATTTTTTTAATGTTTCTAAAGAACATTTTTCCTTGAATTCTGTTGACGTCAATAGGATAAGAAATGGATTGTCAAAAGTTGCATTTACAAGCAGAGCATCATTGGGTAAACATCTTAGTGTAATTCTTATAAAGATGTTAAGCAGCCTGTTTTGTTCTTTCCAACTTTAGAATCACTGAACTCCCAAATGTCTTTAATTTCTGATTTATAGTAAGATTACATGCTTCTTTCTTCTCAAATTAAAACTAAATGATAACTCAAGTGATTATTTCATTACTCATTGAGATATAATCTGTATGTCACAGTAAATTAATTATATTGCTACATGGGTTTGGTCTAAATGTAAAATTGACCAATATAAGGGACACACTGATACTGACAATCAGGTTATTTTTTTCTGTTATACATATATTCTAGACCAAGTGGCTATTTATTAATCTGAATATAAGTTTGAGTTTATCCTTCTCAAAATGGGAAATTACATAACTCATTTTACATACATATCCTCAACTCATTAATTTCTAAATTTGTAGTTATTATTGTGGTTATATCCGACCTACATGTATTTCTACTTAATGTGTATCTTAGGTGTTAATTTTGATAATTCTCAGCTTGTTGTATGAAGAACAAACTTCATCTTTAATTAGACTCATACAAAGTTTGCATCATAGAAAGGAAAAACTAAATCTCTTTTGCTTTTAATAAATTAGGCATAAGAACCCTTTCAAATATATTATCTTATTTCTATAAAAGCTTTAATAAGTTTGGAAGATTAAGGGAATTACTTCTTGAGCAAAGTTGGGAAGAATCAGATTCTTTTTTAGAGTGTGTTACAAACAGTTCTCCATAGCTGATAAGTTTGTCACAAATTACATTCTTCCACACTTTTTATTTTTAAATGAGAGGATGATATAAAATTGCCAATCCACTGTAATCCCACTAACTTGCATTTTAACAAACTGCAAAATACAATGAGAAAAGGCCTCTAAAGATCATCTACATGCGCATAATGGGCAGTCATGTCTTACAGCACACATGCAGCCATCAGGGGAGTGTCCAAGGAAAGGACTTCGCTGTGGCACTAATCCACCTTAGGGTTAATGGTGACTCCTGCAGCTGTGGTGTAGAGGCCCTGGGAGTACCTTACATAATGTAGAAATTCCTCCTACCACATTCCTAACAGGTGTTCATCCAGTCTTTCTCCCCCACTCAGGGCCTCTGCTCCTGTGTCCTTCTGCTTAGAGTAATTGTGACCTGAGACCTTTGCAGAGCTGCAGCTTTAACTATCTTTAGGTCTTTGCTCAAACATGACTTTCTCACAGCCCTTCCCTGATAAGTAAAAGAATGAAAGAAAATTCAAGCAGCTCCAGTGACAATGGCATGCTTTGCTGTGTTTAAGGCATTCCATTGTTAGACAAACACATGCTGAAGAGAAGACCACGTACTAATTTGCTAGGGCTGCCATAACAAAATACTGCAGCCTTAAACAAAAGAAATCTATTTTCTCACAATTCTGGAGGCCAGAAGTCTGAGATCAAGGTATTGGCAGATGTGGTTTCTCTAGAGGCCTGTTTGATTTGCAGTTGGCTGCCTTCTGCTATGTCCTCACAAGCTCTTTCCTCTGTGTACATGCATCCCTGGTGCCTCCCTCTGAGTCCAAATTTCCACTCCGTACAAGGACATCAGTCAGATTGGATTAGGGCCCACCCTAAAAGTCTCATTTTAACTTAATCACCTCTTCAAAGGCCCTATAAAAATATAGTCACATTCTGTGACTTAATGTGAGTTAAGGCTTCAACATAGGAATTTTGAGGGGACACAATCAACTGATAACACCATTCTTTGCCCAAAGGATGCTTTCTGGATTCCCACAACTCAACACCTTCTTCTGTCTCAACACTTGTATTTGCAGCCTTATCTCATGCCCTTCACTGCATGATATTTAACTTGAACTTATTTGAAAATGCATGTTAATTTACTGTAGTAGATGAGAAATTGTGCCTCTCAGATTTCCTACTGCAGTGAGTGTGACTAATGGTCTCAGCTGTGGTGCTCTGAATCCTCCACTGTATCTGCACCACGGTGACACTCCCCTTGGCTGCTCCTAGCCAGTGATTGAGTGCAGCAAGGACGCTAAGGTAGGTGCTCTCCTATGGGATACAGTACTCTTCTGGCTGGTGATGTTGGCCTGAAGATCTCCCATCAGTCTCAATAAACTGTTTGAACTGCACTGCAGTCTAAGACCTTCCTTCTTTTCCTGTCCTTCACAGGGTGAGAGCTACACTGTAGGCTGATGGCTTCCCATTCTCATTTTCCCTCTCAGGCATTTCCCCCAATAACCTCTTGCATGTCTAATCATCTTGACATCTTCAAGCTTGGAGGACCTGGACAAATTACTTCCACATGTGTGAATGATAGACATTTTCTCTCTTCTGAGAACATGACTTAAACAGAAAGAATAAATTCCAGAGTGGAAACTCTAGCAGGCAAGGGGGACTACATATTTCATAGAGTCTAAATACCATTGAAATAATGCAAGACTTACAACAAGTAGAACATGAATTTAGTAAAAGTGTATTTCAAATTTCTGGATAAACCATTAAGTATTTTATAATACAATGTAAGTTCCACAAAATTGTATTCTGAACACAAGGATATTTTATTCATCTTTATACTTAAGCTAAATGTAAATTTTTTCTATCAAAATCATCATGAACAGGGGTCCAGAGGGATAAGACCACATATTAAGGATAAGACCCTCCCATTCAGGCCTCAATAACTCTATCAGCAGGCAAAAAGTGGGACCTAGTCCCAAACAGTCACAGCCTAGCTACCACTGTCTACTGTGAGACCAGCCAGAACTAATATCATTAAGCCTATTACCTGTTTATGTCAATCATACAAGGAGTTCCAGGTTTCCAGCCTATCCTTTTTTTATGTCCTTGTCTTGCACCTTTCCTAACTCCTAAGGCCTCTCCAGTGAGCCCTCTGGAATTTATGGTCCATCGTAAATAAAACTCCCATGTTCTGTTCTCTAAAAATTACCTTTAACTCACTCTAAATGAAACTTAAATCTCCCTTAAGGATGCTGCTGCCTTTGCAGGCACTCAGAGTGGAAACTGTTTTAACATCTCCCTCAGCCTTCACCCCACTGGGCCTGCATTTGGGTAAGTGTTCTCCTTGTTCCTCACTGCCAATTTCAGACTGTAATCTCTCTACGGTCCTAAAACTCTGTAACATTGATTATAATGTCATCGCCTCTTTGGACACATATTTCCTGTCACTCACTAAATCTGCTCCAACCACAGTAGTCTCCTTAACTTTCCTCAAACCCACTGGAAAACCCCATTCTCAGGGTCATAGTATACTTCCTATTCCCTCTGCACAACATGCCCTTAAATATCTGCATTGCCTAATTTGGTCTGCTCCCTCCTTGTATTTAAAAACTTTTTATCAAATTTCAAAGAAACCTACACTATCTACAATATTTAAAACTGCAACGACCCTCCACTACATTGTTTTTAATAATCCATTGCTTTTTATTTTTTCTCCATGTCACCTGTTTTTATCTGTACCTTCCATCAAGAATTTAAACTTCAAAGACACAGATTATATTCTTTACTATTGTATAATCAGGATCTGCTATATAGCAGGTACTAAATAAATATTTATTGAATGAGTATAATAAATTGAGTTTATTGAAATTATAATCTTTCTCCTGTCCAAAGAAGGATAATTTAAATATTCTTTTAGGAAAAATAATATTGCTTTCTGTCTTATTCAACATATTTCTAGTTTTTTCCCATGTGCCCAATGTACTGCTAATAATACACACATGAAAAAAACCCAATTTCTTACCTTGAAGAATCCTCTTCCTAGCTATAAAGACAGAAATATATACAGATTGTCATAATCATAGGGATAAATATTTATGCATATTTAGGTTTTAATTTCCTCCAGCAACTCTGTGGAGAATAGATTTGAGAAGGCAAAACCAGAAACAGAGAAACCAATTAGAAAAGTACACAGTTACCCAAGTGAGAGATGGTGGTGCCCCGTGTGAAGCTTATTAGAAGAGATGGAGAGGAGCAGACAAATAGAAAATACTGAAGAGGTAAATTAGGAAAGAAGATTTTTTTTTATTATATTTTAAGAGTGAGTATGAAACAAAAGACAAAAAAAGAGACATTAGAGAAGTCAGTTGAGAGGGAAAAATGAGAAATTATCATTTTATCCGATTAATTTTGATGCTTATGTGAGACAATTAAAAGAATATATCCAGGGATATTGCTCTGAATATAAAGTTTAGTACAGAGGCCTGCGATGGAAAAATAAAGTTGGGAGTTCTCAATAGGTCTGTGGTAGTTTAAATCACGGGAATAAGTGAGATAGCTAGGGTAATATATAAAGTCAGAATAATAGTGAAACAAAAAATAACACTGTGAGAACAAGAACTTGGAACCCTTATAGAAAGGGGAATCCTCTAATAGAGAGCATAAAATATCAGGCCAGTTCCTAAGAAAGACAACACAGTGCATAATGTGGTGTGATGTAAACCAAGAGATTAGAGAGTATCAAGAATGAAAAAATAAGCAGCATTCCCAGATAGTAAACATCATCATTGAAACTCCCATTTGCGTATATAGAAATATACTATCTAATCATTTCTTCACTGCCTTATTTGAGCCTGTGTTTCCAGCCGAATCTAATATTACTCCTGCCCCTCTGTAAGTCAGTCTATTAATCGCTCCAGTAACCTCACTCTGGGTTACCATGATTGCCCCTGCCAAGCACACACTTATCTTCACAGGGATGACTTTTTCCCTTTATCTCCACTTGTCAAACCCTACTGAGGTCAAGCTCCAGGAAAATGTTACTCTTTATATGAAGTTCTAATTAACCAGAAAGAATTAGTCTTTCCTTTTCTTCCACAGATATGTGTAACCTTTTATTCCAATACTAGAACTGGTATCTTCTTTCTTAAATTAATATATTCCACACAAACCTCCTACACAAGCTGTTAAGTAATTAAAAGAGGTCAGGTCCTGGCCACCATTGTGTCCCCCAACATAGGCATAATGTATTTAAGGCATCAGACTTGTCCAAACTGGCCACTGATATATTGTTTTACACTAAAACACCATGACCATGTTTATCTGTTACTCTGACACAGTTCCTCAGTTGATCCTTCCTCTATTCCTTTACCCTTGACTACTCTGTTATTTTTTATGGGCAGGAATCATAACTTCAGGTCCTTTCGTCTCCACCCCAGGCACTGATTATGTGAGTTAGAAGACAGTTAAGTGTTTAATATCTGGTGAATGAATGAAAGAGTAAAGTATGTGCAAGAGGCAGTGAATGGATGATAGACTTAGAAGAGACATGCATTGATCACCATTGTCCTGGTAAGTACACTCAGAGTATAGGCCACTCCTCAGGCATAAATTTTTTCCCACTACACAGTTTTCTCTCTGATCAGAGGGTGTGTTATTGGTAAGGAATGGATCCCAGAGTAAATCCTGCCTTCTCTAAGTAATAAAGGGGAAAAGGGGAGAGTCTTTCTATGAATGAACTACTTAGTATTCAATAATGTTACTAATTACAGATATAAGTATGGCAATATAACCTTCTTAAAGCAGTAAGGGAACGTCAGGATTATTTACAACTCATCCTTTATTCAGAAGAGGCACCTGAGAATGAAAAAGGTCAAGCTACTTGCCTAAGTTTCAAAGCAAATTATAGCAGCATTGAGACAAAAGTCATGGTTTCCTAACTCTCTATCCTGGGCTCTTTCCATTATAAGTACATTTACTTTATGGCATTAGTGATGAAGTCAGCTAATATCACTTAATTTTTATATTTCCTGAATAAGTGATTACATTTTAGTATGTTATTACTGTACCATACAATTACCAAGAATCTTTACAAGGATCTATTGTTTAAGCTTGTGATTTTATGATACATTTTTCCTGATACAACTGGGCTTAATGTGACATTTTTGCAACAAACTTTCTGATCTGCCCAGCAACGTTTAAAAGGCAGTCAATGTAAGGTAGAATTGCAAAGTAAATACTCCCTCAATTCCCAAGGCAACAACTTAAAAAAGGAAAACAACATAAGCCACAGGAGGAGCCTCTAAAAGGCCTGTGCTTTGTGGCCCTGGTAGAACTTTGCACTCTCTGAAATCCCTGGAGGGAGGAAGGCCATTTGTGTCAGTGCCACTGGGCTGAAACAGTCCCTGAGAGTAAGCTGGAGTACTGCTTTGGATGTTGCTCTTTGCTCTTTCCGGCCCCAAGGAGACTTCTTAGCACACTTGAAGCAATAACGGAAGGAAACAATACAAGCTTTGTGCTTGTGGAACAGATTCAGAGGGAAGGACTTGTGTAAAAACATTTTGGTTTCACATTGCTGGAATTTGTTATTATACAGAACGGTGTTGTATTAGTTTTCCAGGGCCGTCATAACAAAGTACCACAGACTGGGTGGCAACAGACAGCAGCACGTGGACTGGCTCTGATGGCGGCAAAGGGTCATGGGAATTTGTGACTTCAGAGTTCTCAGCCTCATACGTGTCCACTCAGACTCAAAGCTCTCCACTCAAAGGCTCAGGGAACCATCCCTTCCCACCCGTGTCCTGACCTTCTCAGAGGAAGGGAGCTGGCAATGGCGACCATGCAGATTGCTGGGTAATTAAAACATGCTAGGTTGGATTTGATGGATCTGTCATCTTGGCCAAATCCTGGCCCTCAAAACAGCCCTCTTCCAAAATCTCAGCATCCCATTAATCCCAGGACTAGAAGAATTTCCTTCTCCTTTCCCCAAAAGTCATCCATTTTCCTACTTCAGGATGAGTGGCAATTCTTTTCAGGAAATAACTTCTTGTACTTTGATATACTCTCCTCCCAGGAAAATCCATTTTCCTTTGCAAAGTTGACACAATCCTATGAGAATCCTTTATTGGAGAATAAAAAGCAGAGCTGGCAAAGCTAGGTGACCTGAACACTCCTGGACAAAATCAAGAGGGAAGGTGACAACTACCCATAAAACAACGCCTGGCTGTGTGAGAAGTCACCTCAGGCACCCCAAGACCTGGGTGAAAAAGTGTGTATCCAGAAAAATCCATCTTGTTATTAATTTTTGGAGAAAATATAATAACATATACAATGTTCATGCAATGGGACAAAATCATTCTGATTTTCCATCAGAGCTACCCAAATCTGAACCTATTTAAAAACAGATGAGTCAACCCTGCCAGTGAATCCTGGGAGCGCAGGGCAATGACAGGATTTGCGCTTGGATTGTTCTTTCCGTGGACTTCATCAAATGGCATTAATGTGATTTGAACTGTGAAATTCCAGCCAGAGCCTAAAAAGTCTTTTGCTCAATTCCCCTGCTACCTCAAATCACTGAGTTTAAAACGCCTCCAGTTCTAATCCATTAAAGTTAACAACTTTCAGAGCCATTAGCGATAACAACTTCCTCCGTCACAGTTTCTCATAGTAACCCGCCCCGCCCCCCGTGAAGAATTTATGCAAAAAGTGCATCAAGGGAAAACAGATTCAAACCTTGTAGCACACTGACACAGGCGACGAGGACGCAGGGCGCGGTCGAGGCTTGTGAGCACGCGCGTCGGGCTGAGAGGAGCCCTACAGTCTCCCCCATTAGAGGCGTTCCGACCATGCCTTCTCTACGTCAGGATGGAAATCTGTGCCTTAGAGTGGCAAGCCAGGCTTTACAATGTGAACATTTCTCCTCTCTGGTGTCAACAAACAGCTGTAAGCTGGACGGAGGGCCATCTGTTGGGGAGGCTGCAGTCCTTTGCTGCTGTAAGCTCAGTTCCTTCAGTGGGACACCCTCACCTTGACTCCTACTAGCCATAGCCCTTCCGGGGTATGGATGTTCCGTGGGACCAGTGCTGCCAAAGCTCCCCCTTCAGATGTTCTTCAGGGTGGGATGGGTGGGGGTGGGGCTATCTCTTCCTGGGATTTGCTTGTGGGGCTTAATTTTATTACTTGTATTCCTTTCTATCCTTCAGTGGTCAGAGATCTGTCCTCGAAACATGTACTCTCCTCTCATCTCCCACCACATCCACTGCTTTCTTACCTTTGACCTAATTTTACATCTTTCAACAAGAAACCAAAATCCATAATATTGTGAAATGGATGATCTTCTTTAGGTGCTCCCCCAATCCTGCAAACATTCAACATGTTTTTCTTTATACTGTGTTAGAATATCTTAGCAATTCAATGGGAAAATGGCAGTCATTTTTACAGTAAGGGAGCATATATTGCAATTCTACTTTAGAAACAGTATAAAATATTGGACTATAGAAACAGAATGGCTCATGGACTCTGAAGTCAAACTGCCCAAGTTCAAATCCTGGAGTATCTGTGCCTTACCAGCTGTGTGACTTTGGACATCTCTGTGCCCCAGTGTCCCTGTCTCTAGAATGTGGTTGGGAATACTACCTACCTCAAACGTAGCAAGTATGAAGCTCTTAGCCTGTCACAAAGTGAAAACTTTACTATTTTTTATTTATTATTTAGTACTATTTTATTTTTATTGACTCTTTAAGTTTTAATTAATCCACAGATGCCAAGCCAAATTCTATTCACATTGACAAAACAAAGACATGAAAGAATCTTTGCATCTCTCAGTTGGCTTGTAGAGTGGCTATAGGTTTGTTAATTATAGAATCAGATCAGCTAGTAATTATACTTACAGCCTCTTTCAGATAATCTTAAAGTCACTTTGGAATGGCAGAATCCAGAGAAAATGGAATAGTGGCCAAAAGAGGAGAGTTGAACACCTGAGATTTAGGAGGGTCAGTAGGAAAGGAGGCGCCCGACATTTTTGAGAATCTAAATAGAAACTGGAGTAGTAACTAAGGGAACCAGATTTGGGATAGTCTTATTGAATACAAAGCAAGGTATAAATAAGAGATGAGAAAAGGTGTTTCTCTGGCAGAAATTCAGATTAGTTAGCTTGCTGCCAAAGCCATACCTCCCTGAGTCCTAACGTGGTAGCTTTTTGGTGCAAGCACATAGAATAGCACCTATTCGGCATGAGATATGCCATTCTCACCTTTTTCCTCCAGACAGCACGTGGGCTATGCTGTTTTCACAGTTTTAGAATGTAAGTCATTACATAAGTAATTTCTTTGTGTGTAACATTCATTTTAACGTTTTGTTTTGAAATAATTTAGGTTTACTGGAGAGGTGCAATTTTTATAGATCACTCATTCAGCTTCCCCTAATGCTAAATAACACCTTATGTGACTACAGTGCAATTACTGAAACCAGAAAATTAATAATAACGCGATATTTTTAAGTAATCTACAGGACTGACTTGAATTTTGCCAGTTTTCCCACGATCAGTATAGCAAACTGCAGAAAACTTACCATATTTTTGTTTGTTTGTTTTGGTGGCAGGGAGAGGGATAGTGAGTCCTCTGCTTTTGTGGTTCCGTTTTGTCTTTCAGGACCCTGACTCTTCTTTACCCAATTTTTAAAAAGGGGCTTCCTCCTTCCTGCTTTTGTCTCCTCTAGAACTAAGTGTTTTGAAGATACCCTTTCAAACTATGTGTCCTTTTTTTTTTTTTAATTTTTTTTTGGCTGTGCTGCACGGCTTAGGGGATCTTACAGTTCCCTGACCAGGGATCGAACCCGTGCCCCCTGCAATGGAAGCACAGAGTCCTAATCATTGGACTACCAGGGAATTCCCAAACCATGTGTACTTTTAAACACCTTCCCTCTGACTATATTTTATTTCACTTGGTCACTTGGTTTTGTATGTTCAGACTTGGGGCAGATTTAGCATTTCTGGCAGTGGTTTTAGATCACTCCTTGCCCTGTCAATATCTTCCCTCTTCTCTCTTCCATGCAGTTTTTCTCCATTTGTCTTTCTTCACAGCAAAGCCTGGCAATGAGGTGGGGATGGGAGTGAGCAAGAGAGAGCAAATGCTAGGATTAAGGAATTTTTCTTTTTTTATGTACAGTTATTTAAAGACTGAGCATTCTGTCTTAAGTTATGCTGAGGGTCTGATCGCGTGTAAATTTTTCCCTTCCTGTTGTTCTGTATTGTTTTCCAGTTACCCTGAAGTTCTCAGTAATTTTTTTTTTTCAATCATAAAAACACAGATGGTAACTGGAAAGTATCGTGAGCGGTCCTGTGGTCTAGGCTCCTATCTTCAGGCAGTTTTCCCTCTTCAAGTGCTATAGGATGTGGACTTAATGAAAGAAGAGTCCTGTTAAAAGTAAGGCTTACATAAACTCCTATCACCTTCTCAAAAATTCCATACCACATGGAATCTTATTATGTTATCATGTAGATTCTAGTAATTTCAGGACTATGTTAAAAAATGCAAGCCAACATAACACATAGTATGTCATAGTTAAGAGTTAATTGCTAATGAAAATGCAAGGAATAACTTTGTTTTTGTTAAAATATAGGGAAAGGAAGAGAATGTTGTTCATTGTTAGAATTGAAAAGACGTAATAATTTTAATAAATGAAATTTTCTTTTGAAGTCTTCATTACTTACTAGATAAATACATTTTCATTTGAGTATTTCTTAACATAGAGGATACCTAGTGTTATGGACTGAATGTCTGTGTCTCTTCAAAGTGCATATATTGTAATCTTAACCCACCATGTGATGGTACTAGGAGGTGGGGCCTTTGGGAGTTGATTAGGTCATGAGGCTGGAACCTTCATGAATGGGATTAATGCCCTTATAAAAAAGACTCCAGAGAGCTCTCTTTCCCCTTCCTCCATGAGAGGATATAAGGAGAAGTGGGCAGTCTGCAACCCAGATGAAGGCCTGACCAGAAACAAAACATGCTGGCACGCTGATCTCAGATTTCCAGCCTCCAGAAGTGTGAGAAATAAAAGTTCTGTTGTTTATAAGCCACCCAGTCTATTGTAATTGGTTATGGCAGTCTGACCTAAGACACCTAGTTTGTTGCAAATGGTAATTGGAGCTAAAGGTCAAAGTTCTAAGGTCTTTGTTCATATACATCACATACCTACAATTTTTTGGTCATATTATTTTTAGTGTTATCCATAGTGACCAACAAAAGTTATGACCTCACCTTTTTTGCTGATAGTTCAAATAGTGTGTTAGGAAAACTCTTTCATGAGTGGATCGTGTACATCCCTCAACTGTGGATGAGTTTGATCATCAGCTCAACTGGTGGTATGGCTGACCTGTCCTTTGGCACCATTAATTTTCAAATCATCTCTACTGCACCATGAATATGATGAAAGCCTAAAAGCTTGAAGCCAGACTGCACATGACTTCAGGGCCATAAACATGTCACGTTAAAGACTCTACAGTCTGTCAAGCATTCTGATGGCAGCAAAGACCTTAATATTCTCATTGCCAACTATTTAACATGAAATAGGATGAAAAGGATCACAAGATCTTACACTAAGTCCATTATTAAAATCTTGATCTTAACCTCTTTGGAGATTTCTTTTTTGTTCCTAATGTTACTAACTTTGTCTTTTCAAATAAAAGCTTCTCCCATTTATGTTCTCCATAGGACTTTTCCTCCAACTCTCTCCTTTTAAACCACTGGAAAGAGGTTCTCAATACATCCCTACTCCTCTTTCAACTTACAGCAATATTTAAAGCAGCACATTTCTTTTAGTTCTTTAAACTGAAAGTGAAATTATATCAATTGTTGGCCTATGAACCATTCCCTTGTGTACTTAGAGAGTTTTGATGTAAGAAAGAATTGAAGTCTCAGAATTTCAAAAGTTCTCCTTGTGAATTAGTGTCTATCTTCCAGATCCTTGATTTTCAGTGTTCCATACACTAACTTTTTTGGTGGTTTGTTTTAGATTACTCATCACTGTGGTCCCCTTCTTAGTCTTGTCTCAAAGTCACATTTTCTGTCTTATTTTTCTGATCTTATGCCCTATTGCCTCTTTAATTTATTTCTTGCTATTGGTTATGCCAGAATCTGTACTCTTGTTCTGAGATTAAGTATTAGCTAAGAGTATTGTATGGTTTAGAAAACTATATCAACTGTGCATTTGTTTATTCATTCATTAACACAACTTTATTAATCAAATGATGTAGCATCCACTCTGATAGAAACTGAGAATGCAGTCATAATTGCTACTTTAAAGAAAATCAATCTAGCGGAGTAGAGAAAAAAATATTAGAATACTACAGAGAGCGGTATCATTGAGGTGTGGACGAGGTAGTACGCACTGGCAGAGAAGGCACAGCAAAGAAAGATAAATAAATAACCTAAATTAGTCAGGTGAGCAATCAGAAAGCTTACAAGGGAGGTGGCTTTTGAACTGAGCCATGAAAAATTAGCAAGAGTTCAATAACAAGGTCCTTTATCCCTCTACTAACTCTTTACTTTCAGCAAAGATCTCTCATTTTAAAACATTATTTTTTTTATCCTTTATATTTTTCTCCTGTTACGACCCTATTTCCCTTTTTCTCATCGCGACTCACTTTCTTGGGAAAATAGTTTATATCTGCTCTTTCTATTTTCTTAACAACCACTCATCCGTCACAGTTATCCAGACTGTGCTCCAGCCACTGCACAAAACACTATCTGTCAATTCTCCTGGATGACATCCTAATTGCCAAATCCAATAGCAACATTTCTCTCCTCTTTCATTTGACCTTTCTGTATCATCTGGCCCAGGTTATCACTTCCTTTCTTGAAACTGTCATCTGTTAACTTCCTTGCTATCATTTTCTCTAATTTTCCCCATTTCTGGAGGGTCATGTGAAAAGTTTTCTTTAGGTAATTTCTCTTCCTCCTCATACTACTAAAGCTAGCTAAACCTTAGCTTTAGAATACAGAACTGGGGTTTCCTTGATTAGTTAATTTGATACTTTAATAGCAGCTAAGAATACAATACAAATCTGTAGACCTGAGGACTGGACCTGTGTTTCTCTGGTCTGGAGAGCCAGTCTGCAGAGGCATCAGCATTCTGACATCAGTGGATCCATATGTATTGTCTGTAAGGGATCTACTCTATGTAAGATTCTAAGAATGAAGAAAATGTGTACATTACTAGTTACCAGATTATATGCCAATATCAATTAAGGGTTATATTTGCTTTTCTTCTTCCATTAATATTCTTGGCTGACTAATTGCTTTGGCAAAGATAATTTTATTTTGGCTTATATATCTATCAGTATATTTGCATTTATTAAATGCATTGGCTCTATGGTTCTTTTCTATTTGCATTATTTCCAGCAGTAACTGCCAACTCAATTCCTGTACAATGTCCAATCATGTATTATTCACTTCTTCTGTGTCATTAAGAATGATGAATTGGAACAGGATGATGATTCATCCTAATACTACCTCATTAGACACTCTTCCCAAATATTAGTGAGCCATTTATTCAATCCCCATACCCAGCATCCTCTCACCTACATTCCATCAATAACTACTTTAACCAGACTGTCATTATTTCCCAATTTCCCACATTTCTTTTCTTCACTTTTCTCTTTAAAAAACAGCCACATATAACCCATTATCAAAGGCTCATTGATTTTTATGTCCCTGCCTATTTGTTAGCAGGCCTTTATTTTCTCTGCCTTCTTTTTTTCTTTCAACATTTAAAAACTCTACTCACTAACTCAGTCTGTGTGTTTCCCTCTGCCAGTCTTCCTCACTGGAAGTTTCCTTTCTCAGACTCTGTTTCTCATTTTTTAACAGACTTTTGTTTGTTCATATATCTAATAAATTCCGTGGCAGACATTAAACTGTTGGAAGGTAAGGAAAGTATGTTTTGTGTGCTTTTAAAGTGAGTGCTTTATAAATTATGCCTTTTTGAGGTGATAATGGGTGATAATCACAAACATCTTTCATGAAATTATTCCCCTATGTGGTTCAGCCTTTGGCAGCTCTTATTTTCAGAAGTATTAGCAAACTACTGTGATGTGGAAGGGGTTGGAAGAGCTGAGAATCTTCAGCTGTGGGAGCCCCATTTTTAGAACTTTGCTTTTTCTTTTCATTTTGCTGTTGCAACAAAGATTGTAGCCATTGGTAGTCACATACCTAAGTGCTGCAGAAAATGTTCGCCACAAAACCAACTCCAACTCCTGAGTTTCAAATACTATACAATTTTCATTTTTGTCTATTGAAATATTTAAAATGCTAATATCTTTTATGTTTCACGTGCTTAGAAATTTTTTAAGTGAAGGGCACTACTGCACACATTAAATAAAACTATATTTACAGGGAATACCCTGAAACGATATTGTAGAAATATGTGGATTCTTCAATAAATTATTGCATGCCTCTAACCTTGTATAAGAAAAAGTTAATGAAGCTCTTCTTACAATATAAAGATATGATGGGAGGAACCAAATCATATAGCTCTATAAAGATTATCCTCAGAAATTTGACTTTCAATTAAATGACAGCATAAATATATTTTATTTGCATCTACTAAATCAGGGACATTTTTCAATTTATCTTTTTTCCTATACTCCTAAACATTGCATAGGCCTTATTTATTATAAATACTATACTTCCGGTTTCTGTTTTAAAAATCTGAAAATAATTGTGAGCTAATGTTATTAACTGCTGTCTCTTTTTTTCCTCTTTGAGTAGTCTCTTTACGGTTCCCAGTATTTGCTGATTATACTTATTTTGTTACTCTTCAGTGGTGCTGGAAAACTTCCCATATTATAGTCTCATTAAGGAAAGTTTTCCTAAGAAGGAAATATGAGTATATACGTAGAAATTTGGAAAATTAAGTCAAGTCCAGCCTTAATAAAATTATTCCCACATACTTTATCTCTATTATCTCAATTTTGAATTTTCATATACTTTTTTTTTTCATTTTGGGAATAGATTTTTTTCTGGAATTATCATTCCATTCTTTTGATTCTTATCACCTTCAAAACCTAACAAGGGAGTAACTGATACTGGAATTTCTATCCCACAGTAACAGTTGAAAACTGAAGGAAATATATTAAATAACTGTTTTCAGATATTGAACAACAGGCAGAACAGGACCGTGGCTCTGAGAGGAGGTCCCAAACAAAGTGAGTCCTCTGATGGCCCTGGCTTTTGGTCTAAATCTGCTTTCTGGACTCTAGCACAGGGAGGGGTACTCAAGTAGATCACAGAAATGATGCTGATTTGAAGAGATAGAGACCAGACACTGGGGAGACTGAAAACTGTGGGGCACAGTGACATAGGAAATGGAGCTTAACAAGTATTTTTTGGGATCATCTGGAGTCTTTGCTGAATACTAAGCCGTGCAAACATTGGTTCTAGAAGAACCTATGCAACTTGGCTCTATTCTAGATGCATGCTAGTTCTAGGAAAACTGACATGGAACAATCATTAGGAAACTTAATATAAATCATTTCCAGATCTCAAAAGGGCTTAAGGACACCCATGTGCCAATAAATCTATAATGGAGAGACCTTGTTAAACACTGGCATTAAGGAGAGAGACAAGAAGGGTCACACTTCAGTGGCAGGGATCAACCAGCCCTGGAATAAAGACTACTGTAGACAAGCTCTGGCAAAGTCTAAAATAAATAAGCTTATCAATAAGTAAACTCAACTGCCTGATAAAAGACAATTCTATTCTACCTTTTTAAAGGAAGAATACAAAACCCATACTCTTGATTATATAATTATTATGGTGTCCAACATCCTATAAAATATTAGACACACATAGAAACAATTAAATCTTAGAATAATTTTTGGAAAAATTATGCTTCAGAAATGACAAAGTGATGGAATTAGCAAAGACTAAACTTTAGAATGGCACAAAAGTTCAATGAACAGGAAGGCATTGAAAAAGAAATTATTCACAATGAACTATCCAACTGAGAGAAAAAAAAAGATTGAAATATCTAAACAGAAGCTTTGAGACATGTGTGATACTATCAAGGCAGATAGAATTGTAGTTCCAGAAAGCAGGGGGTGCAGAAACAAAATTGAGTAAATAAGGGTCAATTTTTTCAAAATCTGCTGAAAAACTTTAACTTAGAGATCTAAGATATTCAGTCAATCACATGCAGAATGTCAATGTTATACTGTAAGAAGAAAAAGTAGTTTGGAATATATACTTCTTTAGCCATTCTTGGAAAGTATCATCTGTAAACACAAGGTACGTGTACAAAAATCAACTATATTTCTATATACTAGCAGTGAAAATTTGGAAACTGAATGATTAAAAATACCATTTACACTAGCTTAAAATAACATGAAAAGGTGAGATATAAATTAAAACTACAGGTGCAAGACCTGTACAGTAAAACTACACAATGTTGTTGAGATAAATAAAAGAGGACCTAAGTAAAGGGAAAGATATACCATGTTGTTAAGATGTTAGTTTCCGGGGCTTCCCTGGTGGCGCAGTGGTTGAGAATCTGCGTGCTAATGCAGGGGACACTGGTTCGAGCCCTGGTCTGGGAAGATCCCACATGCCACGGAACAACTGGGCCCGTGAGCCACAACTACTGAGCCTACGCGTCTGGAGCCTGTGCTCCGCAACAAGAGAGGCCGCGATAGTGAGAGGCCCGTGCACTGCGATGAAGAGTGGCCCCCGCTTGCCACAACTAGAGAAAGCCCTCGCACAGAAACGAAGACCCAACACAGCCAAAAATAAATAAATAAAAAAAAGCCCAGCCCTCCAAGTATTTAAAAAAAAAAAAAAAAAAGTTAGTTTCCTCCAAAAAGATGAGCTGACTCATGGTAATTCCATTCAAGATGCCAGTAGGCTTTTAAAAGTGTAATTAATTAATTAATTGATTATTTTTTTTGTGGAGGGAGTAGAAAATGAGCAGCTGATTCTAAAAGTTATATAGTCAAAAATAGGTCACAGAAACAAAAGTTGTCCACTGTAAGAACTGATGGGGGAAAGGTCAGATTACCATAGGTATATTAATATATTTAATTTACATTTCTAGAAGCTTGCAGAAAGAATGGTAATAATTAACCTTCTAAATACCTGCAGATAATTTTAAAATATCCATTTACTACTGGACTACATCCATAATTCCCTTTGTATATTTTTAAGTATAAGCCAGAAATATGATATGTAAGTGGGAATATAAACCCTGAATATTCCTAATTTGCCCATTTTAAATAGTATATATGGTGCTGTATGTAAAGCTATTTACCTTATGCCTAACAAATGTGAAATTCGTATTTCTATTTTAATAAAAATCATTTGTATCTAGGCAAATCATTCTCTTGGTTCCTATAAAAACTAAAATCTCAGGACCCAATATTATTTACAAAGAACCCTAAGCTAAGATACCACCAATTAACACTTGGATATTGTTCTAGAAGTGTCTTTTGCTGGCTTACTTTTGACTCACCTGAGAGACTTGGATTTGCAGTGTTAGATGCTTGAAGGAGACAGAAACTTAAATATTCATCTACAAAAGTAACAAGATAGTGACCAGAAATTTTTCTAAAATGTTTCCAGTAAATTATGGATATGCGATGAAAAATAATACATAGACACCACTTCACAGCTTCAAAACCAGTAGACTAGAAATGAGTTCCCAGATACCACCTGCCCAACTACCCTTGACCAGTAAAATTGTTTTATTTATACTTGAATTTACAAAACCATTCTGGGTATGTGATTCTCTCCTTTATTTGACCTGTATGATTTAATATTTTTCCCAGTAGCAATTATTTCCTTTGATTGGAAACAAAATGAATTAATCATTTTGGATGACCTGCTATAAAAATCTGTATTTATTTCTGATTATTAGGAATAGAGAAAATATCATAGCTTCAAATCTATATTTCTTTGAACTGGTAATTAATAATTAGCCAGAGTCTCTGAATTAGCTCAGAAATATTTTTCACTATTATAATTTACTATATCATTTAGTATACTTAGACATATTTTAAGAGTACATCAACCTTTAAAATTATGCATATTATTTTATTGCACGTACAAAACTGGCCTTGTTTTTTAGATATTAGCTTTTGAGTTATCAGATTTGTGGGTTTAATTGTAACTCCAATTATTCATAACTATACAAATTCCCATTGAATTTATTAAGAGGTTTTATTAAATGTTTATAATTGAAGAAACAAAACTTCTTTGAAAACTGTCTTCTTTTAAGTTAGTGCTTTCAAAAACCATTCATCAGCATATTATAAATGACACCAGCAAATAGAGACTGCAAATAAGAACAATAATTTGTTTTCCCTTGAATATTTTATGTTGTGATGAAATAGAATAAGCACTCCACCAAACATTACAGGAATCAAACAGGGTCTATTAGATGCTAGTCTACATTTTGCGAAATTATTTTGCTAATATTGTTAAATTTACTACCAATTGTTTTAAGAACTAAGAAACAGCATAATAGCTGAGAAGGAAATGTTACAGGTTGATTTCTAGAAAAGAGGGTGTGTGGATATGGGGGCCCTTCTAAACATTCATTCATTAGTGGCTATTAAGCATCTGCAAAGCATGAGTGGTTCTATAAAGAGCTTATGTAGATAAGCATCCTTCCCATGAAAACCTTATAAAGTGTATGTTAGTTATTGTCTTTTTTACAGAAGAAATAACTTCAAATAAAGAGAAATTAAATTATTTGTACAGGATTGCATAAAGAGTAAATGTCAGGAACAGGATTTGACACTGGACTTGTTTGCCATGTCAAACTGAGCTCAAAATCCTAAGTTATACTGTTCGGGCATATCAAATTTTATCCCAAGTTTTCCTCTCTTAATAGTACTGAATAAAATTTTAACAGATTCAATTTGACCTAGTAACTCTAAGAGGAGCCAGGTCAGACAATCATCAAATATTAGTAACGTATACAGATGGTATACATGTTATAAACATTGCATTCCTGGTGGTGCAGTGGTTGAGCATCTGCCTGCCAATGCAGAAGACACGGGTTCGAGCCCTGGTCTGGGAAGATCCCACATGCCACGGAGCAACTAGGCCCGTGAGCCACAATTACTGAGCCTGCGCGTCTGGAGCCTGTGCTCCGCAACAAGAGAGGCCGCGATAGTGAGAGGCCCGTGCACCGCGATGAAGAGTGGCCCCCGCTTGCCACAACTAGAGAAAGCCCTCGCACAGAAACGAAGACCCAACACAACCATAAATAAATAAATAAATAAATTATTTTTTTTAAAAAAGGAAAAAACTATAATATAAAAAAAGAAAAAAAAATAGTTCACATAGAAATAGATCTACGAAATGTTGATTGAAAACAATTATAAAAAAAAATTCATTTAATAAATATTTGCTGAATATCTGTTATGTACCAGATATATATGAAAGATAATATTTTAAAGTATTTATAATTAACATATGAATCATATTTTAATTACTTATAATTTTCAAAAAATTAAAATGATGTAAAATATTTTAGAATCCTTTCTCTTTCCTTGTCTCTTAAAGCCACTCTCCACACTGGATGAAACCAGTCATAAAAATTTGGTGTATATTATTCCAATCTCTTTCTGTGGTTTTACTATCATATAAACAATATTTGCATTCACTTACATTTACACTGAATTTTATAGACATACACACATATGAATATATAAATGAAATCATTAAATACAATCGTTTTATTTTCTTTGATTTTCTGAGAATTGCTTTTTTTTCCTACTTAAAATATACCCTTCTGTATTTCCATGTCAGTACAGAGTCTATCATTATTTTAAACTTACTATTTTTAACGGCTTCTTTATAACCTTCTATGTGAGTATATCAGAATGTTTCCAATTTTTCACTATTAGGTATGGTGCTGAAATGTACATGCTCATAACCTGATTTCTGGGGTTTGACCAATGTGACTGGTGGGACACACAAACGCCTCTGGAAGAAGGCTCTCAGAAAACACTACAAATTTCCCACAGATGAAGTTTGAGTACTGCAAGTCCACACAAGAACCAAGCTAGTTCTAAAAACATCATTCACCAAAATGCAGCTAGCCGTGAGTACTGCTTTCTCTCTTTTTTTTTAAATTTACCCAGTAAACTTGACCTGACCCATCATCTAAAGTTAGTTTCTGCATCATGGCTCCTCTGCATTTTATATGTGACTTTAATGTACTGATCACAATACTTGTTCTTTTTCTTTTTTAGACAACTCTTTTCTGTTCCTTCTCCTAAACTACTGCATAGTTAAGGGCCGGCCCTTTGTCTTATTTATCTTAGTTTCCCAAACACTTAGAATGGTGCCTGTGCATAGTGGTTCTTACAAAAGGTTGTTGAATGAATGTATATTACATACATCAATTCTTTAAATTATTTTTGTGAAAAGGAATGTAGTACAACTTTAATGTCATGCAAAGCCATAATAATTTGGTTCATCAACATTTGAGCTATCCTATCACACATTTAGAAAGTTGGTAACAACCTGAATCAAATTCATTGCTTTCCTCTTCCCAGGAATAAGTATATTGCTTATTCTCGTGAAACAAATACATTGCTTATTTTTGTGTGTTATGAATGGAAAGAAGGAGACATTTTGTAGTTTTCCAACGCTAGTGCATTGATATTTAGATACCTTTGATCTACTGAACGTCTGGCATACTGCATTCAAGCTTCAGCTCCACTCTTTCTAAGCTGCCACCTTAGCCTCCCTGAGCCTCAGTTTTCTCCTCTTGAAAATGAATACAACTGTGCTTTCCTAGTATGAATAATCTGTGTTTTATATGAACTATAACTGAGTTGTATGTCATGTACCACAGTTTCTGACAATTAAAGAATGCATTATTATTACTAATAGTGCTATTAATTAAAAACAGTGTACAGCATTATGGACAAGAGTAATAGGTTAGTAAAATTAAGAATAATAATACATATTAAGCATTTAGTACATACCAGGAGGTGTTCTAAGTTCTTTGCACATGTTAACTCATTCTGTCTTTATTATAACACTTTAAGGTGAGCACTATTATGCCCCTATTGTATACATGAAAGAACTAGGTCTTAGAGAAGTAAGTAAGTTGACCAAGATTATACAGTAAGTACAAAAACCAGGCTTCAAATTCAGGAATCAGATGCTGGAGATGATACAGAAATAATGATTGTCATCGCTATGTGAATATTTCCAACTATTGCCCTTCAAGTTTAAAGGTTATTCACTTAGAAGCATTCTGTTACCTACTCTTTTTCAGGAAAAAATAAGAAAACATTAAAGAAAGAGACTCCATAAACTTTATCTCAACATATCTACAAACTTAAGTACATGCACAATGATCTCCATATTCTCCTTCTAGGAAGGGCTTGATTTTAATGTGCTGTGTGTGCTGTTGCCAGTTTCCAGCTGAAAATCCCTCCACAGGCAGCCTCAGCTGTAGAGAGTATCCTCACCAAGGTTCCACCTTTACCAGGGCAACACAAATCCAGGGATTGATCATTGTAGGATTGTTGTTCTAGCTCCAGAGCTCGCTATGCCATCAGCCAAGGATGTCATTAAGGCTACATTATAGCTCTCCTTCTCTTTCCACCCAGTAATGTTCCTTCCTTTTCTTTTCCAAAGTTGGAGGATCCTATAAGCACTCCTTAATAAACACCCTGCATACTGAACATTCAACATTGTCAGCCATGCCTTTTGAAACAGTCTGTGCCCTTGTCTTCGAAGTCAATACATTCTCTGGATTTTCTTCACAGTCTCATCTTCCTCTACCTAACTCTCAAATGTTGCTCTATTATTAGGATTTATCCAGGACCCTCATCTATACATGATCTCCCTAGGCATGAATAAGTGAATCTCATTCATTTTCATGGTTTCAATTACCATGCACGTGCTGCTGCTAAGTCACAAAACTACATCTTCAAGCCAACATTTTCCTCCCACTATCAATATCCACAGATGGAACTCTCTACTGGCTTTATAACCAGGGATTAGCGAACGTTTCCTGTAAAGGGCCAGATAGTAAATATGTTAGGTTTTGTGAGTCATACAGTCACTGTTGCAACTACTCAAGTCTGCCATGGTAGCATCAAAGCAGCCACAGACAAAAGGAAAATGAATGGTCATAAACGTAACTCAATAAAAAGTTATTTAAAAAAAACAAGGTGTAGGCTAGATTCTGTTTGCCAATGCCTGAGCTAAATTACTATTGTTCCCAAACCTTTTCTCTAACTTCCACTTTCTTCACATCTCAACTTAGATGTTACTTCTCTCTGGCAATCTCTATCTCGGTTCCCCTTCTGTTATGTGCTCCCAAAACTTTTCTTCTCCTATTATATTTTATTTTAGTTATGTATTTAACTTTCTGTTGCTCCATTAGCTTATAAACTCCAGTACAGTAACAATCAAACCTATCTTGCTCATGTTCGTAACCCTAGGATTTGTAGTGTTTGGCCCAAGGTAGGCACTAATAAGTATATCTGGATGAATGAAAGCATATTAAAAAATACGGATTTGGGAATAAGCTAGATGTATTTAGGGGGAGCAGTTGATGCATATGAGTAGCCATTTGATGTGAGATATGATCATATTTTCCTAGAACATATATAGAATCAGTAAATTATTTTGAAAACATATGAGTTTTCCAAAACTCAAGGCTTCTAAGGTTTGAAACAACCTTAGGAATTATATACTCCAATGGTGAATTGGACTCAAATTTTATTTTTCTTCCACACGATTCACATGAGTAATGCACTTACATCAGTACAGCATGTCTAATGAGTTTTCAGTGTAGGTTGGAAGGGGTTTGTTGAGTGTAAAGGAAACTGGTCCCAGGACCTGCCTACCTGCCCCATTTGGAGTCAATCTAATTATCCTTTCTCATGCATACTTCTCACAGCCAAATACCTCATTTCAATTACTCTCACAGGCAATTTTTTTCCTGCCTCTGAATCTTTTCATCTGTTATCCCTTAAGCAACCCTCCCTCTATTCTTCATTTGGCTTCTTCCTTCTCAGCCTTCAAGTTTCAGAGGGCCTTTCTCTGGTTAACTAACACTAATAATACATCTCTGTAACCCCCTTTCACTGCACCAGATTCATTTCCTGTTCAGAGCTAATTTTAAGCTATTAACTGTACATTCGTTATTTACTCATTGAAAGGTAATGTGAGTTATGCTGGGTTTAAATTCCAGTTCACCAGCTACAGGAAATTGGCAATGCTACTGGAAATTCATGTGCCCCAGATCTTCCGTGAGGTGAAGATAACGATGGTATTTAACCACACAGGTTTCTGTGAGAATTGGATAAATTAAAGTCTTTTGAAATTTTTCTGGAAAATAACTCAATACAGATTAGCTATGTAAAACAATAATAATGATTATTAATATTAATCACATTAATGGTTATTGTATTATTAATTATTAATAAACAAATGAGCTAATATTAATTATTTATTGTTTATATCCCTCACTAGACTATAGGATCCGTTAGACAAGGGCCGTATATGATTTTGTTCAAAACTATATACCTACTGACCGGCCCTTCAGTGACTGTTGAATGAATAAGGCAGTCCTAGTAGGTCTCTCTCCCCTGCCAGTGGGGAAAACCCTTGAGCTAGCCAGTGTCCAGGGCTAGGCCAGAAAGCAGAGGCCTACAGAGGACTACGTCTTGCTCAGGTCAGCAGGTATGGAGTAGGGAACTGAACTTGAGACATTTATCCTGTCCAGGCCTGCCCTGTGCTAGCTTTCATTTTACCAATTGCTAAATATTTAGGAGGTCTTGGCTGCCACACAAGACTTCCCATTTCTTTACCATTTTCCATTGGGAAAGCAACTGTGTATGGAAAGTCTTCACTACACAGATTGGTTCCACTCCAAAGTCTGTTCCTATGTCTGGGTTTGTAAGTGCAGCTTTCAGGACCTCCCCCTGCCCACCCCTCCACAGATACCAAAATCCTCTCATGTGTAAGTCCCTCATATAAAATGTACGGATTACAGTCAGCCCTCCATGTTCGTGGGTTTCACATCCAGGGGTTCACCAAACCATGGATCCACTTGGGTTGATTGTATAGGAGGATGTGGAACCGGCAGATACAGAGGGCCAACTGTACAAAGTGGCTTTGATAAGCCACTGCTAGTAGCCTCTATCAGAGGTCGGTTTCCACTAGTTTCTTCTGGTGTGCACATTTCTATATCTCTAAAATTTCACAAATAGTACTTAAAAGTGAGGAAGAAATCAGTGATACCCAGTCATGGAAAGTGGGAACTGTGTAGTTCATATAAAACCAATAAAAACATTTCTAGTACTAGAGGATGAAAAATCCCAACTACATAGTTTACATTTGAATGATAAATATAAATTTGAAATATTCTACTTATGATAAAATAGGTACTTAATTCCTAAGAAAATTATTTTGAAAATATTGCAAAGATACCAGAGGAAAAGCAGCTTATCTGTTTTGTAAAACAAGGCTGTTACATTTACTTTAAAGTATCCTGGTAAACAAACATTCAAGGTTACAACTTACAATGTATTTTTACGGTAACAATATTTCCCATTAAGCACAACACAATAAATCTTTTTAAGGCTTTTTTGGATGTATTTACCTCTGAGCTGTATTTAGCCTTGAACAAGGCATGCTGATGAAAAAAAATTTTTTAGAAACCAATGTTGAAAAACAAGAGCTTATGAAATCCCATTTTATCTACAAAGAGACAGCAATGAAAAGTGGAAAAAAAAAACCTTATTACAACCAATGAAAAACTGTAACTCCTTTGCTACTAAAAATTACTTTTATTGTATTAACACACTGTCAGAACACATAAACCTATTTCATATAGCAATCAATTCTAAAACAATTACAAAGCTTTCAACACAGCTCTGGAAAAGATCTTTGAGTTCTCCTGGATGAAAAATTCTCTGAAAATAACAGAACTACATTTCGAAGGGAGGAACCTAAGAATTGTTTTTCCTATAGAAAACTATTAAAAATAAATATTTGGGGTTTTTAAATAGCAAGCTATAAAACTGATACACATAAAAATAGAATTCATCTTTAATATTTAATATCCAGAGGTAATTTCTGTGTGCATGTGGGCATATAATTATTTGTCTTTCTTTATGCATCTGTGGTATTTTCCATCCAAAAGGGAATGCTACTAACTCTAATAGGATAATATTTTGAAAAAGTTTGAGAATGTTTTCCTTCCCTCTCTTACAGCTAGGAGCATATTATCCTCATAGAGAAACTGCTTTGCCAATATCGTGCCTGAAGAGTATAGTGGCAATAGGGGAAAAACAGGTGAGTAAAACCCCTCATACTTTAGGTATGATTAACATCTAAAATAAAATGATGTTAAGTAAAAAAGTGTGGGTGGGCACCATCTAATCAGTTAAGAGCTTTAAGAGCAAAACCTGAGATTTCCTAGAAAAGAAGGAATTTGGCCTTAGGGCTGCAGAATCAAATCCTGCCTTCCAACTTGCCCTACAAATTTCAGGTTGCCAATCCCAACAATTACATGAGCCAATTCCTTAAAATAAATCTATCTATCTATTATCTATCTGTCTATCAACCTACCTACCTAATATTGTTACTATTTCTCTGGAGAATCCTGACTGATACAACTTCTCACTGCATGATACCAGGAGGTACATAATATCAACATGACTTATGACTGGTGATGTTAACCTTGATCAATAGGTTTAGCTGGTGTCTTCCAGGCTCCTCTGGTGTAAAGTTTTTATTTTTCCCTCATGACACTCAACATTTTGCAAAGGAATTGTTAATTCCAGTCCATACCCAAGAAGACTGGAACTAAGTTCTACCTCCTGGAGAGGAACTGTCCACACGTATTACTTGGAATTCTTCAGTAAGAAGTATTTGTTCCTGGGCTTCCCTGGTGGCGCAGTGGTTGAGAATCTGCCTGCCAATGCAGGGGACACGGGTTCGAGCCCTGGTCTGGGAAGATCCCACATGCCGCGGAGCAAATGGGCCCGTGAGCCACAATTACTGAGCCTGCACGTCTGGAGCCTGTGCTCCGCAACAAGAGAGGCCGCTACAGTGAGAGGCCCGTGCACCGTGATGAAGAGTGGCCCCCACTTGCCACAACTAGAGAAAGCCCTCGCACAGAAACGAAGACCCAACACAGCCATAAATGAATGAATAAATAAATAAATGAATAAATAAAAATTAAAAAAAAAAGTATTTGTTCCTTCTTCCCATTGATTTATTCAGTTAACCATTTATTTATATCAATATGAATGCATGTATACTTATTTTATATTTGGGGTTGTAATAAGATATTCTCATTTATTTATTGCTCAAATTTTTCCAGCTGTGGCCATGGGGAGTTGTTTTAATTGGCTCCTGTTTCCACCCCTCCCCTCCCCTTCCCTTCCTCTTCAACTTCCTTTCTGGCACTACAAGAGCTCCCTAATCTTCTTGTATTTTTCCAGCCTCAGGCTAGAATCAGTCATTTTCCTAAAGGACCTTGGCTACACTTAATGGATAATTGTGTCCGGAAACCAAGAGCTGAGTGCTGGGTGTGCTCATTGCTACTGAGGTGCCATTGTTTGTAGCCTCTCTCAGTGGACAGAACTAAGAAATACATGTGTGTACACAAAGCCATACACATGCACACGTCTAAAGTGTACCCCAGGCTAATCCAGCACCACAGGGCTCATTGTAGACCTCCTCTCTCAATTATTTTTAACTTCTTTATCTGACAGTAAGAAACCTGGCTACTATCATCTGTAATCTATTTACTTATTTGGTTATCCCTAGAAGACATGTAAAGTAGTTTCAGAATTGCTAACCCATACTTGTGGGAAATCAATTTAATAATTAATGTACACTGTTTATATATGGTTCCCTTGCCAGTAGCCTTACAATATTCATTGAAAACATTGTTTCCAAAGTTACTTAGGTTAGTTCCTTTTTCCCCCTCACCCCCTCCACTGAAGTCATATCATATAGTTGTAATATATTTATATTTACGTGTCACCACCATCTGTATTCCATGCTAGGATCCCTTGACAAATTGGTTGATACTTTAAATTTGCATACAGTAAAGTCCACTCTCTATGGGTTTTGACAAATTCATATAGTCATATACCCAGTAATCCAGTTTCATACAGGATGGTTCCATAACCCTAAAAATTCTCCTTTGTAATCAACCTATTCTTTCTCCACCAACCCCTCTGATGGTTTAGAAGAAGTTATTAATTTCAGTTTCTTCTATTAAGGGTGCGGACAACACTCTGTAATTCTGACCCTCTTCAAATTGATTCCAGAAGTCTGGCCAATTGATTGCTGATAAAGGTTTCATGGCAATTCAATAGAAAATTATATTATTTTCAACAAATTATGCTGGAACAACTGGATATCATATATTCTTTAAACCTGACCATTATTTCACACCATTCTCAAATGTTAACTCAAAACGGATTACAGATCTAAATGTTTAAAAGGAGAAACTGTAAAATTCTTAGAATACAATCATTAAAAATTTGATGTAGGCAAAGTTTTCTCAGAACACAAATAATACAAACCATAATATATATCTATGGATCTATATAGATAGATAATTATATATATCTGTAAGTCTGACTTCATGAACATGAGATCCATTGCTTTCTTAAAGACATTACCATGAAAATGAAAAAACAAGCCACAGATTAGGAGAAAGTACTTATAAGACGTAGATCAAGAATGTGCATACAGCATATATAAAGATCTCTTATAATTCAATAATAAGACCACAAACCATGGTATTAAAACATTGGCAATACCTCAGATACTTCACAAAATATGTAATAAACACATGAAAAAATGCACAGTATTATTACTTATGAGACAAATTACGGATTAAAGTCTCAATGAGATAGCACCACAAACAGATTAGAGTTGCTAAAATTAATTTTAAAAACTCCTACCATGCTTTTTGTTGTCAAGGATGTGGACTACCTTGAACTCTCATATACCGCTGGTGGAAATATAAGTGGTACAGCCACATTGGAAAATACTTGGTAGCTATTGCACTTATAAAGTTAGACATACACATACTATCACTCTATGGTACTAACCCGAAATAAACGGAATTTATGTGTACAAAGATGTGTACATCAAAGTTCATAACACCTTTATTTCCAGTAGTCCAAAACTGGAAACAGGATGTCTATCATCAGATGAATAAATGAACTAACTGTGGTATACTTATACCAAATAAAAAAAAAGGGTGCCACAAACTATTGACAAATATGGATGCATCTCAAAATAGTTATTCTAATTGAAAGAAGTCAGAAAATATATATGAGTAGAAAGAAGCTTTTGAGGGTGTTAGAAATGTTTGCTACCTTGATTGTGGTGGTTTTATATAGTATACACATACATACCAACAGAACTGTACAATTTTCTATACTTCTAATATAGTTTTTAACACTTACCAAGTGGAACGGGTACTGAAGGACGTAGCTGGACCCCCAAAATCCCAGCATTCCCTTCGGGCCTCCACCAAGATGGCGGCGCCCACGTTGCGGTCCTCTATCTCAGGCAGGTGGTTCGGCGCCCCAGGCCCTTCAGGAGTCTTGCCCCTGCGGCTGCGTGCCGCCCACTCTGGTGCTCAGGGGTGGCTGGCGGTGTAGGAAGCTCGGGGTCTGTTTTAGAAGTTCCTCCCCTAGAGGGGGGGCAAAGCTAGAGCTCCCCACGCTCTTCCACTGTGGAAGGCGGGCAGCTTTCTCCAGACTATCCACCGCGGCCTCGACCCATGGCCGACTGGTTGCTTCTTGTGGGGCGTCTGCTGGCGCTGCTGGGCCCCTTTCACTTGTAGCGAATGGGCTACCAAGTGACTGCGCTGGGGGGGCCGGCGCCGTGGTGCGCCGCCTGGGAGACCCGAGCAGCCGGAAGCTAGGCGCGCGCCAGGAGCCGGCTGCCGAGCGCGTGGGAAGCAGCGAGCGCACTGCACCGAAGGCTCCAAGCCCTGTCTGCTCCTCACCAGCAGCTCTTCGCTGACGGGCGGACCTGCGGCAGCTTCACAGACCGGCTCAGCTCGGCCTGGTCCTTGGGCGGCCCCGAGCTACTGGGGGTGGGGGCGGGGTGCGGAGGCTGACGCTTGCGCAGTAGCGTCCGGAGTTTGGACGAGGTTTTACACCGGGTGCTGCAGGCCCATGACCTCTGCTGCCTGTTCGAGCCCAGCTGGGTGCAGCTGGTCAGCTGGGCAATATCATGTCCTGGTACGACTTCAAACACAAGTTGACTGGAGAAGACGGGTCTGGAATCATTGTTCTCCTAATTACAAGTACACCCGGATCCAAACTGGGAAGTCTGCTGGCAGTGCTCTTTGGCTGCACAGAGTTAAGACACCTCCTTTTGAATTGTATCAGTTCCTGGTCAGGAAGCAAGATGACTGGGTAGAAAAGTAACCAAAGCGCCTCACTTTTCTGCCCCTTGCACAGACTGACCACATAGCGCAGCTTCGGGTCAAAGAGCCAGGAAATGGGCGTCCTCGGAAACGACTTGCTGCAGAAGTAGCAAACTGGAGGTCACGTCTGATTCAGAGTTAAAAGAGTTGTTTAAAGAAACTTCATTTTCCGAATTAGTTCTTAACCTTGGGACACATGTCCTGGATACATGCTGCAAAGCAGATTACAGTCCAGATGGTCCCCGAGGGTACTGGATTGCAGAAGGTGGAGTCGGTATTAATCACAGACAAGTAACAAATCCTGAGAGTGTTTTAGTTGTTGGACCACATGTTCTTAAGAATGGACTTTCGTTCTTAATGACAGAAGAGGGATCTTTACACCGTAAATGGCTTCAGCTCTGATGAAAAATCCTGTGGTTCAAACAACCATCATTCATTCTCGAGATATAAGAAAGAACTTATACCGCTGCTTATGCACATCAGGACAACAGAGACTGGAGTAGACTCTGGGCTTCACACTGTAAGTAATTTCATTATTTATGTAGGTTGGTTAATAAATAAGTTGTTTATGTGATGATGGAGTATTTTATTTCCTGATCTGTAAACATCAACTACCATAGAAAACCATCATTTCCTGGGTTAATCTTTTTTCTTTTAAGTTATACTTAATGAAAAAATTAAATGCTGTGTTTCCTCTCCTATCCTTCTTGCCCTATTTTTTGGAGTTGAGGAGAAACAATGAAAAAGAGGTAGTTTAAGGGATTGTGGATACTTTTTATCAGGTTTGTATCTCACTGATCTCAGGAGTGTTTTATTGTTGTTCTAAAATCAGCAGTGCCTCTAGTGTCCACATTAGGAATGCAAAATCTAGTATTTGGAAACATAAATTTCTGATTTTTTCATTATTTTGGAAGTAAATATAGTTCTTCTTAAAAAGAAGAAAAGTAGCGGATGAAACCATAGTTATCATTAGAATTACAGTAATCATTTCTTTTCAAGAAAAGAACAAAAATCAGTACTTGACTTTTCAGAAGTTTCTAATTCAGTTTTGCAGTCCCTAGCCTGTTTCAATATAGTTAAATTTATTCATGCCTTAAAAAAAGGAAAGTATCCAGTGGAAATTACTGAACTACAAAATCCATCTGATGAAATTAACAGCAACTTGGACACAACAAGTTAAAGGTTCCAAGAATTTGAAGGCAAATTGATATGTTATTCAAACTGAATAATATAAAGAAAACAAACAAACAAAAAGACAGTAGTCTCAGTTGCAGGGCAGTATGAAGCTAGTTAATATATATGTAATTGGACTTTCAAAAGGAGAGGGAAAAACAAACAATTCAGGGATCAGAGGAAAACAAAATTTACTTGCTTCAGTTGTTAAGTATTACAAAGAGAGAACTTTTGTATTAAAGTTAGCAAGTCTAATTAGTAAGTGTAATAAGTATTAGAACTAATGTATTGCCTGCCTAGAGTGCTTTACCGCCACACCTAATTCATCTTCATATGCATCTCCAGTGTAACAACCCCCAATGGTTTTCTGACCTGCACTCCTCCCATAGACATCAATGCCTAGTCATTCCTTTGCATTGCTTAATTTTACAATATTATACTTGTATCATTGCACACTTAAAAATTTAGTGAAAGTTTTATTTACATGTTTGTCTCTGCCACTATAAAACTAACTGGGACAATGTCTTATTTAAGTTTATTTATCTAGTATCTAGTACTATGGGCACATGGTCACTCTTCAATGATTATTCATCAAGTAAAAGAAAGAATATAAGAAGATTCAAAATGGTAAAACACAAAGAAGGAAAATACGTAGAACTTATCGCTATAAACCCTAAATGGATATGAGAAATTACTGTGTAAAGGAAAAACAGGGCAAATTATTATGTACGTTTTATAAATTATTCCCGTGTTCCCTTAAAATGGATTTAAGGTATCATGGAAAACAATCCACACCTTTTGAGCTGGTAGAGACCATGGCTTGAGAATCAGAACAAATGAGTTGCTTAGTGTTTGTGTCTAAACACGTCTTTCATTGCAGTTCATCTCCCTTTTCTTGTCTGATAAGAAGTTAAATTGGTTAGCATGGGTCTTTCATCTGTTCTATTAACTTTATTCTGTTTTGGGGTTAAACGGTTTTGTCTTCTCATTTTAAAATAATTTAAAAGCAATTGTCTGTAGCATGCCACGGGAGAGCTGCCTCACACGGGTGCCTGCCTGACCTGCGGAGGATGTAGTGGGTCTCCTCAGAGGCGCCTCCAGCTGGGACAGGGACGTCTCATGAATGTGAAGTGATCTTCTGAGAGTTTCATTCTGGGGGAGAGGGACATGGTTTAAATGCCCTTTTCTGTCTTTTAGGGAATTTCCATATCACATGCTTATAAAAGTTTCATTACAAAATGTGAGACTGGGATTTTTTGGGTGGCATCCCATCTCTTGCTTCCTGTTTTAGGGAAATCACTACCTCATACTTGGACCATACATGAGTATCATGCATGACCCATACAGTTAAAAAAAGAGGGGGCATAAAATGGCCTGTTGGTAGGGAGGCTAAGTACCAGGTGGAGTGGACGACATGTCGTTTAATGTTCTTCCATTTCTAGACTGTATGATGCGCAGGAATCAGGAACCTCAACGGAACAATGGACAATGCCATTAAATAATAATGCTGATGCAACGATAATTTTTAGAGAGTACTACTGTCTAACACATAGTGGCTAGAAGTTTAAAAATTCTTTTAAATTCTAGCCAAACGTATGCTTATAACACATTTTCTTTCCCCTCAGCATGATGCTTGTGGCATATATGTTTACTCTCCAGAGTTTCTGTGGAGACTTGGCACTATGGTTTATTTTTGCTTTGTTTCTGTGCTTACGTTTTTTCTCTTAGTAATTTAGTTCTCCCAGTGAAAAAATTTATTCATGTTCTTCAAAAGTATAATCCTTGGATTTGGAGCAGTTGTTTCCTTTCTTGCCATTATCTGTCTGTCCAAGGACACTGAATACATGTCACCTTTCTTATTACGTGGACATTGCATGGGAGGATATAATTTAATAAATATTAAAGATCTTCAGGTATTTCTTCACATTGTATTGCTTAGAATCGTAAAATCTAAAAGCTGGAATGATTTATCTAATGGTCTCATTTTATGTATTGGGGAACTGAGAGGGAGAGAATTGAAATAACTCATGCTAGATCTTAACGCCAGTTTGCAGCAGTCCCAGGAGTAGCTCATTCCCTCTTCATGTCTCTCTTGTCATCTCAGATAAGTTTGGTTTTTCCTTGTAGCCTTTTGGATCAGATAAGACACTGTCTCTGTTCCCCCATTCACAGAATTGTTTGGATGAATAGGAAACTTTCTTGGCCATGGGGGAACTCAGGCTTCTTTCTTTGTCGCTGAGAAATCTGCCTTTGCAAACTGTGAATCACTATGCAGCAGCTGCTTCCACAGAGAACACCTGGCTCGGATGTCTGTGCTTTGGTACCTTCTTCCCTCCTCCTACGGTTGTAGTTGTAGTTAAAGTAACAGGTTTTGACTTTTAAAGGGCACCCGTGGTTCTATACAGTAGCATCTTCCTCTTGGAGAGAAGTCCCTTTTTGGATTCACCTATTTTTATGCTCTCTTTTGTCAAGTTGTGACTAGAATCTAAAACATTACTTACTCTTTCCTATAGTAAGCCCATCACTGTGGGTAAGACATACACAATTCACTTTTATCTCCCATTGGAAGTATACACACTAGCCAACCGGCAACTGCTACAATCTCACAACTGTGAGTTTCCAAACAACCTTACTATGACATATGTTGTTTTGCTGTTGGACACTGCATTATCATCATAATAATTCTTGTGAAAGAAAAATGCATTAAGTATAATATGGCCCAAATAGAATACAAAGTTTCTGCCTCCTGGGAACTTGTGTTTTAATGAATGCTATTGTTTAACAGAAAACGTGTTATGCCACAAGGTCTTCCAACTTTGCTGTGAAATAGGTTGATGAAAGTGTTATTTTTTATAACAAATTGAGGAAAATAGAACAAGCAGAGGGACTGAGCAAGTTTCATTGAAAAGTAGAGTGTGTCTCAGTCAGAGTTTAGTGTATGGGTTCCTTTCATGTTTCCTTAAGGCAGAGATTAATAAAATGTTATAATTTCTCTAAATGATATTGACAGATATAACAATTTCTTTTTTTATCATTTATTGCTCTAAATCTATCCATACTCTCATTATTTTTACTAGCACAATGGTGGATACTCAGTAAAGCAATTCATATGTACATTTAGAGGTTTTTGAAGCAAGATTGGGGTTTGAGTATGTTATTATATGCTTAAAGATATTGCTTAAAGATTGAATGGGTTCTCAAGTCCTGTCCTGCCAATTGCCTCTCTTCCAATGAAATCGTCAAGGGAACTTTATAAAAGGAACAGGAGTGAATGAAAATCAGCATGTATTTTATTGTCAGCTAGGTAGGTACCAAATTCTAGTGAGCAGCTTCAGGCACATGCTTTTAGGTTGGAGGCCTACATGGGCCACTATTTCCCTTAAGGTTTAAATCTCAATTTTGAAAAAGTACAGTCCTCTGGTTGCCTGCACCATCTTGGAACCTGAAGGAATTGCCAGTATACTTAAGTGTTCAAATGGAGAAAAACATAGCCAAAAATATCTTTCTTAGGATGGTAGACTTGGGTCAGCTTATCTCTCCATTTTCTTCGGGAGCGGAGAGGAAAGAGAACACGGTTTTCTGTATTAAGGCCTTCTTGGGTCTTCTCATCACATAAAGGTAGACAGTAGGTAGGTCATGTCTTTGTAGGAGGCCAGTAAATTCAGATGGTTTCTACACTTGGGTATATATGCCCTCAAATAATATTCCACGTTCTGAAAAATGAGCTTAATGTTTTCTCCATTTTAAGAAAATACAGGAAAGAAATGTCAAGTGGCAGAAGCTGACGGAGAGATATTTTTCTAGAGTAGAGAACCTCCCCTTTCCTCCTGCAGAACCAGACTCTGGCTACTGTATTAGACTGATGTTCGAAAGAAATACTTTGTTATTCCTTCCTTAGAATCATGGTGGTGTAGTCAAGTCTTAAATTTTGTGTAGTGTACTTTGCTCATTAATGGGAGGTAGCTTCTGGGGATTTCTAAAATTGCATAAATACTTGAATGTTTCCAACAGTTTCTTTTCACATCTTTCCTTTGCAATTTACTTTCATTTCTCTCAATTCTCTATAACTTCTCTACATCACTAACAAATATCTGGAAGAAGTCAAAATAGAAGTCTTCAAGTCAATACTGCTAACTCTCATGAAAAATACAACTCTCTTCTATTTTACTAATAGAAGAGCCTCTCAGATCTTTACACGTATATTGTTTTATCTCAGTTTATACACAAGTCTAACAATCAAGATTATACAAGATCTCAGACTGTAGGGAATTAGGAGGAACAAAGAAGAAGGGGAGACATAGAGGACACGCACTGAGAATAGCAATGAATAGCTTACTAGCCAGAAGATAATCCTATAAAAAGCATATATAGGTACCCTAGAAATCATGGGGTTCAAGTCAGTTCCTATAGGAGTAAACCAACCTGAGGAGCAGTTGACTCCAGATTATCAGAGAGTTTGATACACTCAATATTGTCTTTAAAAAAAATCTGTAAAATAGGAAATACAAATAAGTAATTATTTAATTTTACCTCTGTCTTAGAAATCACCTGTATGTAGAATCATATAACAATATTAAAAGTAAAAATTATTAGTATATTGCAACAAGTGTTTATTTCATGATACAAGGTTTACTTATTTGTAACAAGTATGACTAACTCTTTATTCATCATCCTAGGTATATGAGAAATTGTGTATGAGAATAGAAAAAGGGGCTTCAGAAGAATAATAATGAAAATAGGGGCCTAAAGTCTAACAAGCCTGTGTTCAAATCCTGGATTTGTTACTAAACTCTCATGCATTTCAGTTGCTTTACCTAATATCATCTTTACAGGCATTTAATGCTTATTCCCATCATTTGGAGTTGCTTTGATCATTAAGTGATAATTACTAGAGGCTATTTGGGCTGCCCACTGAGTAATCTAGAGTAGGGGAATAATAGATAATGGATATAGCTTTTTCAGTTTATCTCTAACTCAGTAATACAGGCCTTCAGAAGTAAGCACTTAGAACCAGTCTCCTAAAAATAAACTTACTTACTAGAGTGTTGTGAATAAATGTGGGACATTGAGAAACTAACTGTTCTTCCTCTAGTGCCCTCTACTTTTGAACCTATAGCAGACAGTATAATCTCGTGGTACTGGCACTGTCCAAGATGGAGGTGGCTGAGGATAGGTGCAAACTGGGTGATTTCTCTTTGATAAGTGGCTTGAAAAATGCTTATTTCCCAAATTCAGTCACTTATCTCAGGAAAGAGTCAGGATGCACCACAAGCCATCATCCAAGCAGACAGTATGTGCACCAGGGCAGTCCCACATCATGACTAAGATCCAGTTCTCTTAGCTCTTTTCCACTAAGTGTGTAGGCTACACTTTGAAACAAGCCACGGTTGTTCCGTCACAAATGATGTCTCTGAGGAAGGGTCATTGAAAAGCAAAGCATCTTCTCCATTCAGCTGCTTTACTTTGCTTAATGCAACAATATTAGAAACACCAGGAATTAAAACATTACTGCTATTAGTTGATTTTTAGCAGTGCAAGGTTGTCAGTGTTCATTTCATCTGTTTGTTTTTGTAACTCAGAGTTCTTGCCTTCCATAAACACTTTGTACTTGTTCTTGCTTTTTTTCATATATGTTAAAGTGTTAAAATAACAGATACTTTTCCAAATTTGCCAAAGTTCAGTTATAAATATTAGATCATTTTTGTTTGACTATTAATTAATACTGTCCTGGTTTCTTGCTGCATCATCAAGATGGGCTACAGAATTTATTGTGAGTACGATTGGACCCATTACATAATTTTGCTTTTCGTCTTAAAGGCCCAGTTTTTAAAATAGAATCAGAGAATTTCAGTCACATATTAATGTATTGTTTTAAATCCTGGATGTGTTTACAGAATAGTTAACACTCACAAATAACTGTGTGTGTTTAACTTTTGGTCAAACACTGCTGTCAAAGTGACAGTTTTTCATTTGCTAAGTTAAGATGTCCCATTCTTAAACAAACACCTTTATCTCAATAGTGGGACAATGAGAGCTGATAAATTTAATCATGCAGTATCCTGGTTGCTGAATATCAAAGTCAAAAAGCTAATTAAGTCATCTGAGGACATGTGTGTGAAAGCAAGGGGAAAACAGTCTCTAGGATAAGCACATAGCAAATTCCAGAAAACTTACAGCTTCAGAGAAGTGCCAAATGCGCATTAAGATAAGTGCTGTTAAAATATTAAGCATCAATTTGTACCAACCTTGCGTTTCTTCAATCTATAGGGACACCACAGTGAAGGAAGGGCATGTATGAACCTCAGGAACAAGAGATTCTCAGTATTACTCTTTTCACTGTCAATTTTGATAATGCATATCATTGTAGAAAAGTCAGAATTAAAAAAAGAAAAAAGAAAGAAAAGACTATCTCTATACTTCTACAATCCAGAGATAGATATCCTTTGTTAACATTTTGGCAAACAGTGCTATTTAAGTGCTTATTTTTCATATATCCATTTATATTTTAAAATTTGACATCTTTAGGAATATTTAAATACATCATAATCTTTTATATTACTTTGTCTTTGCAAACATCATTAAATCCTTTTTTAAATTTCTTGAAAACTGTAATTTTACTGTATTTGGGTAGTTAATTTGGTCCACTGGTTTGCTATTACAAACTTGAGAATCCCTGTGCACACATTTATATACATAGTATTTCTAGAATTAGAATGAATGGGTCAAAGAATATTTCAGGTTTTTAGCACATATTGACTTTTTCTCTGGATAGCTTATGTGCATTTATGTTTCTGCTGGAAAGAAATGCTTTACCACTTAATTACCTTCACTGGGTCTTATTAACATTTCTCTCAGACATTTTTTTTAAATCTTGGAGTTGCATTTTATGATTCTTATTTTTTAAAACTTGTTAAGATGTGGTTTTTGGCCCAGTATGTGGTCTATCTTAGTGAATGCTCCAAAATACGAATACCGGTTGCACTCCCATCAGCATCGTACAAGAGTGTTGTTTCATAGCCTCACCAACTGTAGGTTTTAGTTTAACTTATTCTGGTGTATGCATAAAGGAATATTACTGTGGTCTTAATTTGTGTGCCTGCCGTAGGCTGAGTTTCTTTTTGAAAGCAGAGCCTAAAAAAATAACTTATATGCAGGATGCAATTCAAGGAAGTAAGAATGAAGGATCTTTGGGAGTGATTGAAAAATGAAAACCCAATGTAAGTGTGTGTTACAAAATCACCTGTGTGGGAAGCTAGGGCTTGT
Organism: Balaenoptera musculus; assembly: GCF_009873245.2. Taxonomy (NCBI): domain Eukaryota; kingdom Metazoa; phylum Chordata; class Mammalia; order Artiodactyla; family Balaenopteridae; genus Balaenoptera; species Balaenoptera musculus. The sequence continues at coordinate 78,612,015 of NC_045798.1, forward strand.
CCAGGACCTTCTGAAGAGTGTACAGAATGCCACTCAGTATTGTCTGCTCAAGGATCAACTAGGAGGATAATTATTCATTGACTCTAGTCCTCCTTTGGTAGAGGGTTACCCCAGCCTCTCTGTACTTCTGTACTTGCTCAGCAGGCTTTTATTAGCATTCTTGATATTGGAGAAGCCCTGGAGCAGATAGAAATACATGACACACTCTTAAGGCAAGATGCTGTCTGAGCAAGGCTGAAAGACATGGATGAAATTAGTGATAAAGTAGAAGGGATATAGGGAGGAGCACAATGGCCTCTAATGCAATTTCAGTGATAACTAATGGAGTAAAGCAAGTTTTGTGTTTATTGACCATTTGGACTTGTCTTCTAAAAAATGATACATGAAGCTTCTTTCATGTTGTTTTATGATATTTCTATGTACTTTACTTTTAATTTGTAGAAATGTTTTATAAATTGCAGTTACAAGTGCTTTGTCACTTACATGTACTGCAAATATTGTCTCCTCCTTTCACCTTGCCTTTCTACTTTCTTAACATGAGTTTTCTGAACAGAAGATCCTATTTTAATGTAGTCCAATCTATCAAGCTTTGTATTTGTACTTAGTTATTTTCATGTCCCACTTAAGGAATCTTCTCCTGTCAAAAATTTATGGAAATATATTATTAATAGAAGCCTTTTTCTTGTCTTTCATGATTAGCTCTACAATCCTCCTGTTTTGATTTTTATGTATGATATAATACATCATAGATTAATACATATAATACATATATTACAGATGTAACACATATATATATATTCTGCTCAGACTCCTCTTTTCTCCTTCTACAGGGATCTCTTCTCTATCCCTATCCGCATATAAGTGGAAACCTTGAAATTAGTAACTTTCTTACAAGACCCAGATTTCCTTGCCACAATTGTTTGGACCAGTTACGGAGGCTTTTTCTAAATTATCGATTTTTTTTCTGGTAGTGGATGCTGTAAAATGAAAAGATTGGGTTCTACCAGTGGCTGTGTTTTCCTCTGTGTTTAAGAGATAATGAGGAGATGGGCTTCCCTGGTGGCGCAGGTGGTTAAGAATCTACCTGCCAAGGCAGGGTACACGGGTTTGAGCCCTGGTCTGGGAAGATCCCACATGCCGTGGAGCAACTAAGCCTGTGTGCCACAACTACTGAGACTGTGCTCTAGAGCCCGCGAGCCACAACTACTGAGCCTGTGTGCTGCTGCCACCGAAGCCCACGCGCCTAGAGCCCGTGCTCTGCAGCAAGAGAAGCCACCGCCTTGAGAAGCCCACGCACCACAATGAAGGGTAGCCCCTGCTGGGTGCAACTAGAGAAAACCCACGCGCAGCAATGGAGACCCAATGCAGCCAAAAATAAATAAATAAATATTTAAAAAATCTATCATTAAAAAAAAAAAGAGATAATGAGGAGAGAATTGAGGGGGCAGAGGAAGAAGGGAGAGAAAGAGAGAACTGAAAATCTTCTAGTCCTTAGTTTCTCATACTTCCAAGGCAACCATCCTGCCTTTCTTCACATTTCATTTCTCAGTTTGGTTAATCAGTGAATCCCCCTTTGCGCCTAAGCTGGAGTTAGATTTTTGTCACTTAGAAGACCAAAATCTCTGTGTTTATTTTTTTACAGACTAGATTACTAGAAGTGCTAGAAGTAAACACACTGCTCATAACACATTCACATTTTTAATTTATAAGCCAATGTCCTTCCAGAGTGGCTTTCATAATCTAATTTCAATTGTGTTGAGTAAACTTTTCCCCTCATACCATTTACTATTTTTTTTTTGAATTTTAGAATTTTATTTATTTTTTTACACAGCAGGTTCTAATTAGTTATCCATTTTATACATATTAGTGTATACATGTCAATCCCAATTTCCCAATTCATCACACCACCACCACCCCCACTGCCACTTGACCCCCTTGGTGTCCATACGTTTGTTCTTTACAGCTGTGTCTCTATTTCTGCCCTGCAAACCAGTTCATCTGTACCATTTTTCTAGTTTTCACATAAATGTATTAATATATGATATTAGTTTTTCTCATTATGACTTACTTGACTCTGTATGACAGTCTCTAGATCCATCACGTCTCTACAAATGACCCAATTTCGTTCCTTTTTATGACTGAGTAATATTCCATTGTATATATATGTACCACATCTTCTTTATCCATTCATCTGTCGATGGACATTTAGGTTGCTTCCATGACCTGGCTATTGTAAATAGTGCTACAATGAACATTGGGGTGCATGTGTCTTTTTCAATTATGGTTTTCTCTGGGTACATGCCCAATAGTGGGATTGCTGGGTCATATAGTAATTCTATTTTTAGTTTTTTAAGGAATCTCCATACTGTTCTCCATGGTAGCTGTATCAATTTACATTCCCACCAACAGTGCAAGAGGGTTCCCTTTTCTCCACACCCTCTCCAGCATTTGTTGTTTGTAGGTTTTCTGATGATGCCCATTATAACTGGTGTGAGGTGATACCTCATTGTAGTTTTGATTTGCATTTCTCTAATAATTAGTGATGTTGGGCAGCTTTTCATGTGCTTCTTGACCATCTGTAAGTCTTCTTTGGAGAAATGTCTATTTAGGTCTTCTACCCATTTTTGGATTGGGTTGTTTGTTTTCTTCATATTGAGCTGCATGAGCTGTTTATATATTTTGGAGATTAATCCTTTGTCCGTTGATTCGTTTGCAAATATTTTCTCCCATTCTGAGGGTTGTCTTTTTGTCTTGTTTATGGTTTCCTTTGCTGTGCAAAAACTTTGAAGTTTCATTAGGTCCCATTTGTTTATTTTTGTTTTTATTTCCATTACTCTAGGAAGTGGATCAAAAAAGATCTTGCTGTGATTTATGTCAAAGAGTGTTCTTCCTATGTTTTCCTCTAAGACTTTTATAGTGTCTGGTCTTACATTTAGCTCTCGAATCCATTTTGAGTTTATTTTTGTGTATGGTGTTAGGGGGTGTTCTAATTTCACTCTTTTACATGTAGCTGTCCAATTTTCCCAGCACCACTTATTGAAGAGACTGTCTTTTCTCCATTGTATATCCTTGCCTCCTTTGTCATACATTAGTTGACCATAGGTGCGTGGGTTTATCTCTGTGCTTTCTATCCTGTTCCATTCATCTATATTTTTGTTTTTGTGCCAGTACCATATTGCCTTGATTACTGTAGCTTTGTAGTATAGTCTGAAGTCAGGGAGTCTGATTCCTCCAGCTCCGTTTTTTTCCCTCAAGGCTGCGTTGGCTATTCAGGGTCTTTTGTGTCTCCATACAAATTTTAAGATTTTTTGTTCTAGTTCTGCAAAAAATGCCATTGATAATTTGATAGGGATTGCATTGAATCTGTAGATTGCTTTGGGTAGTATAGTCATTTTCACAATATTGATTCTTCCAATCCAAGAACATGGTATATCTCTCCACCTGTTGGTATCATCTTTAATTTCTTTCATCAGTGTCTTACAGGTTTCTGAGTACAGGTCTTTTGCATCCTTAGGTAGGTTTATTCCTAGGTAATTTATTCTTTTTGTTACAGTGGTGAATGGGATTGTCTCCTTAATTTCTCTTTCTGATCTTTCATTGTTAGTGTATAGGAATGCCAGAGATTTCTGTGCATTAATTTTGTATCTGGCAACTTTACCAAATTCATTGATTAGCTCTAGTAGTTTTCTGGTGGCATCTTTTGGATTATCTATGTATAGTATCATGTCATCTGCAAACAGTGATAGTCTTACTTCTTCTTTTCCAATTTGTATTCCCTTTATTTCTTTTTCTTCTCTGATTGCCGTGGCTAGGACTTCCAAAACTCTGAATAATAGTGACAAGACTGGACATCCTTGTCTTGTTCCTGATCTTAGAGGAATTGCTTTCAGTTTTTCACCATTGAGAATGATGTTTGCTGTGGGTTTGCCGTATATGGCCTTTATTATGTTGAGGTAGGTTCCCTCTATGCCCACTTTCTGGAGTTTTTATCATAAATAGGTGTCGAATTTTGTCAAGAGCCTTTTCTGCATCTATTGAGATGATCATATGGTTTTTATTCAATTTTTTCATATGGTGTATTACATTGATTGATTTGCATATATTGAAGAATCCTTGCAATCCTGGGATAAATCCCACTTGATCGTGGTATATGATCCTTTTAATATGTTGTTCGATTCTGTTTGCTAGTATTTTGTTGAGGATGTTTGCATCTATATTCATCAGTGATATTGGTCTGTAATGTTCTTTTTTTGTAGTATCTTGGTCTGGTTTTGGTATCAGGATGATGGTGGCCTCATAGAATGAGTTTGGTAGTGTTCCTTCCTTTGCAATTTTCTGGAAGAGTTTGAGAAGGATGTGTGTTAGCTCTTCTCTAAATGTTTGATAGAATTCACCTGTGAAGCCATCTGGTCCTGGACTTTTGTTTGTGGGAAGATTTTTAATCACAGTTTCAATTTCATTACTTGTTATTGGTCTGTTCATATTTTCTATTTCTTCCTGGTTCAGTCTTGGAAGGTTATACCTTTCTAAGAGTTTGTCCATTTCTTCCAGGTTGTCCATTTTATTGTCATAGAGTTGCTTGTAGTAGTCTCTTAGGATGCTATGTTATTTCTGTGGTGTCTGTTTTAACTTCTCCTTTTTCATTTCTAGTTTTATTGATTTGAGTCTTCTCCCTCTTTTTCTTGATGGGTCTGGCTAATGGTTTATCAATTTTGTTTATCTTCTCAAAGAACCAGCTTTTAGTTTTATTGATTTTTGCTATTGTTTTCTTTGTTTCTATTTCATTTATTTTTGCTCTGATCTTTATGATTTCTTTCCTTCTACTAACTTTGGGTTTTGTTAGTTCTTCTTTCTCTAGTTCCATTAGGTGTAAGGTTAGATTGTTTATTTGAGATTTTTCTTGTTTCTTGAGGTAGGCTTGTATTGCTATAAATTTCCCTCTTAGAACTGCTTTTGCTGCATCCCATAGGTTTTGGATCATAGTGTTTTCATTGTAATTTGTCTCTAGGTGTTTTTATGATTTCCTCTTTGATTTCTTCAGTGATCTCTTGGTTATTTACTAACGTATTGTTTAGCCTCCATGTGTTTGTGTTTTTTTACTTTTTTTCCCTGTAATTGACTTCTAATCTCATAGCGTTGTGGTCAGAAAAGATGCTTGATATGATTTCAGTTTTCTTAAATTTACTGAGGCTTGATTTGTGACCCTTGATGTGATCTATCCTGGAGAATGTTCTGTGTGCACTTGAGAAGAAAGTGTAATCTCCTCTTTTGGATGGAATGTCCTATAAATATCAATTAAATCTATCTGGTCTATTGTGTCATTTAAAGCTTGTATTTCCTTAGTAATTTTCTGTTTGGATGATCTGTCCATTGGTGTAAGTGAGGTGTTAAAGTCCCCCACTATTATTGCGTTACTGTCAGTTTCCTCTTTTATAGCTGTTAGCAGTTGCCTTATGTATTGAGATGCTCCTATGTTGGGTGCATACATATATTTATAATTGTTATATCTTCTTCTTGGATTGATCCCTTGATCATTGTGTAGTGTCCTTCTTTGTCTCTTGTAACATTCTTTATTTTAAAGTCTATTTTATCTGATATGAGTATTGCTACTCCAGCTTTCTTTTGATTTCCATTTGCATGGAATATCTTTTTCCATCCCCTCACTTTCAGTCTGTATGTGTCCCTAGGTCTGAAGTGGGTCTCTTGTAGATGGCATATATATGGGTCTTGTTTTTGTATCCATTCAGCAAGCTTGTGTCTTTTGGTTGGAGCATTTAATCCATTCACGTTTAAGGTAATTATCAATATGTATGTTCCTATTACCATTTTCTTAATTGTTATGGGTTTGTTTCTGTAGGTCCTTTTCTTCTCTTGTGTTTCCCACTTAGAGAAGTTCCTTTAGCATTTGTTGTAGAGCTGGTTTGGTGGTGCTGAATTCTCTTAGCTTTTGCTTGTCTGTAAAACTTTTGATTTCTCCGTTGAATCTGAATGAGATCCTTGCCTGGTAGAGTAGTCTTGGTTGTAGGTTCCTCCCTTTCATCACTTTAAATATATCATGCCACTCCCTTCTGGATTGTAGAGTTTCTGCTGAGAAATCAGCTGTTAACCTTATGGGAGTTCCCTTGTATGTTATTTGTCATTTATCCCTTGTTGCTTTCAGTAATTTTTCTTTGTCTTTAATTTTTGCCAATTTGATTACTATGTGTCTCGGTGTGTTTCTCCTTGGGTTTATCCTGCCTGGGACTCCCTGCGCTTCCTGGATTTGGATGGCTATTTCCTTTCCCATGTTAGGGAAGTTTTCGACTATAATCTCTTCAGATATTTCCTCGGGTCCTTTCTCTCTCTCTTCTCCTTCTGGGACCCCTATAATGCGTATGTTTTTACATTTAATGTTGTCCCAGAGGTCTCTTAGGCTGTCTTCATTTCTTTTCATTCTTTTTTCTTTATTCTCTTCCATGGCAGTGAATTCTACCATTCTGTCTTCCAGGTCACTTTTCCGTTCTTCCGCCTCAGTTATTATGCTATTGATTCCTTCTAGTGTATTTTTCATTTCAGTTATTGTATTGTTCATCTCTGTTTGTTTGGTCTTTAATTCTTCTAGGTGTTTGTTCTTTAATTCTTCTAGGCCTTTGTTAAATATTTCATGCATCTTCTCGATCTTTGCCTCCATTCTTTTTCTGAGGTCCTGGATCATCTTCACTATCATTATTCTGAATTCTTTTTCTGGAAAGTTTCCTATCTTCACTTCATTTAGTTGTTTTTCTGGGGTTTTATCTTGTTCCTTTATCTGGTACATAGCCCTCTGCCTTTTCATCTTGTCTGTCTTTCTGTGAATGTGGTTTTTGTTCCACAGGCTGCAGGTTGTAGTTCTTCTTGCTTCTGCTGTCTGCCCTCTGGTGGATGAAGCTATCTAAGAAGCTTGTGCAAGTTTCTTGATGGGAGGGACTGGTGGTGAGTAGAGCTGGGTGTTGCTTTGGTGGGCAGAACTCAGTAAAACTTTAATCCACTTGTCTGCTGATGGGTGGGGCTGGGTTCCCTCCCTGTTCATTGTTTGGCCTAAGGCGACCCAACACTGGAGACTTCCTGGCTCTTTGGTGGGGGCTAATGGCAGACTCTGGGAGGGCTCATGCCAAGGAGTACTTCCCAGAACTTCTGCTGCCAGTGTCCTTGTCCTCACATTGAGCCACAGCCACCTCCTGCCTCTGCAGGAGACCCTCCAACACTAGCAGGTAGGTCTGGTTCAGTCTCCTGTGGGGTCACTGCTCCTTCCCTTGGGTCCCGATGCATGCACACTACTTTGTGTGTGCCCTCCAACAGTGGAGTCTCTGTTTCCCCCAGTCCTGTCAGAGTCCTGCAGTCAAATCCCACTAGCCTTCAAAGTCTTATTCTTTGGGAATTCCTCCTCCTGTTGCTGGACACCCAGGTTGGGAAGCCTGATGTGGGGCTCAGAACCTTTACTCCAGTGGGTGGACTTCTGTGGTATAAGTGTTCTCCAGTTTGTGAGTCACCCACCCAGCCGTTATGGGATTTGATTTTATTGTGATTGCGCCCCTCCTACCATCTCATTGTGGCTTCTCCTTTGTCTTTGGATTTGGGGTATCTTTTTTGGTGACTTCCAGTGTCTTCCTGTCAATGACTGTTCAGCAGTTTGTTGTGATTCCGGTGCTCTCACAAAAGGGAGTGCCTCATATCATTTTCAACCACACATATTATTAGCTTTTTACTCTTTTATTTTTTCTAAAACTATTAGTCCCCCTAATCTCTGTGATTATTGCAACTTTAGCCATTGGTTCAATAAAGATAGGAAGAAGCAGATGAGTCTTGGAGAAAAAGACAAACCAGTGCCCAGAATTCAAGAATTGCAAGATTAGGGAAGGTCTTTTTGTTCCACAATTGTTTTAATTTTCTTTTCTGACTTAAACACTGGAGTTTGAATGTCTTGGGCCTAAAAATGAATAGAGGAGAATGATTTGAACTGACTGGGGTTGACTAGTATAACTGTGTTGGTATTCAGTGCCCCTGGCAGCATAACTGGAGAAGTACAGGGGCCATTGTACTCCTTTATGGTTACTAAAGCACAGCTACTTTTTAAAAGTTTAAGTACTACTTAATAGCTTTTGAAATTTTACGATATTTATTTCATATAGAGATTTTAAAATAACTCCTGTCTCCCATCTGCTATATCTTCTCTCTGCTCAAGACCATAATTTTGGGATAACCTAATATATGTTTTACATGTCTAATTTAATAAACAAACAGATAGCAGAGGAATGGGTTGGCCTCATGATAGGCCCTGCTAACAAAAACTTCTACAACAGTAGCAAGCATTAATTGAGTACCTACATGTTTAAATGGACCACACAATTTACATTTGATAATTATAGTACTTTTTACAGTAGCACTAGGAAGTAAGTACTGTTAATTTATTCCCCTTTTACAAAATTCTTTTTTTTTTTTTTCAGAATTCTAGACTAACTCCATAGAGACAGGTATTAACTTTTCAACAACAGATAGGGAATCAGAGGAAGTTGTACTCTTGTTTGAGGATGGAAGAATGAAGTTGTAAGTGCCCAAATGAGATATAAGGATGCCAACTCTCTTATGACCCTGGAAATGTCATAGGAGGTAGGAACACTAAGGACAAAATATCTTAGGGAAGAGAATGGGTCTGGGCAAGTGTCTTAGTGCAGAAGAGAGACATCTGATAAATGAGGTAGAAAAGGAAAATTATTTCTCACAAATGTGATATTCAATGATAGATAATCCTGAGTTGAGAACCGTAGGTCTTCTAATTAGTTGAGAATTTTTGCACAAGTTGGTTTTCTTTGACTGCTCCTAAATTGACTCATCTTTAAAATGAAGAAGGTAAAACATACTGATTTAACTTAATGGGAGAAAACATAAAAATATACACATATAATTTAGTCATTTATAAATACAAAGCAATGTGGAGCTAACAAAATTATGTTCAGTAGTTAATTAGAAGATGTTTCCTGATTTGGTATTCTGGAGCTATGGATAATTAACAATTTCTGAGAAGTGGTTCATCTAAACAATATGATTCAATGGCTGTTAATTGAATTATGTCTACATATTTGTTACTTCCTTTTGTTTGTCTGTATCAATTTAAGTTCACAATAATAGATATATTACATTAAACTGCTTACCCTTCTATGTCTGCTGGTTAAAAGTTTAAGTCAGGTTGAATGCAATTTAATTAATGTTTTTTATCTGGCTGCTGTTTGTTTGCTTGTAGACATTTTTGCTAATGTTTATAATGAAATTGGATACTGCCCATAGGTTTTAGGTATGGTGATAGCAGTCAGAACGCCTGGGCCCCCAGGTTCATTTCTGTCAATTAATGATATCTCACCGAGGCATACACTTGGGGGTATGGCAAAAAATTAGAGTGATACAAAAACAAAAACAAAACAAAAAAGGATGCAACTTCCGGCTTCCAACAAACAGTATTTCGTACATACCCTGCCTTTGTTTTGGAAATCTGAGAGGGAGTGCAGAAGTTTGAGAGTTTGTCTTTGAGATCTGAAGACTCAGGATGGTTTGTTATGGAGTGGGAGATGTTCTACACAGTTTTTAAGATTCTCCAAAATTCTGGAATCAGGTGGGGGGGCAGTTCATCAGCTTTTTATCATTTATCAAGAGTGAAACAATCACTATGTACATTTTTTATCCCACTTGAAATATTGAGTCAGTGTCAGTAGAGGAAAGAACCCAGAAATGACTTGGTCTTTTTATTTCCTCAGAATGAATCTTCGGGTATGCACAATAAATTGTTTCATAGCATAATTCACTGGGGGCCCTTGAGTTTCAGTTTGTATTATATATTCATAGCTTTTTGTGGCAGCCATAGGCCATGAGTCTTAGGCTTGACATGATGAGTCTACAGGGAGAAGGATGCAGTTTGTGTTACAGATGCCCTTAAGAGAGTTCCCAGCTGTGTACTCTGCTTTGAAAATGGATGCAAAATTAAACTTACCATAATGACTTTGGTGGAGTTAGTGAGAATGTCTTCAGCTGTACAGGTGCTACAGATAAAATGACTTATTTAAACACTCAGATTTCTGCAAAGATGGAGAATTATGAAAATGCATATGAAAGTTTGTCTACTCTATCGTTTTTAATCCTTTCAATGAGTATATAAACTTCTGAAAAAGAAAAAGAAATCCTCACCTGAAGCCAGAATAAATGAGGGGAATGAATGCTTTTCCAAAATTCTTACATTCTCAAAGGAAGTTTTAGAGTCTTCCAAAGAGATTAGTTGCTACTTAGAGAAATCTAACTTAGGGGACTGTTTACACAAAAGGTATTTTTTTAGGTTTAGAGAAAGACAACTCCATTGTTCCACCCAACAGTGGGATTGATAGATGTTGTGGCATGGATAGAGTCTACAGATACTGCTTCAGAAGGCTCCTATATTGGAGCTGCATGCAGCTGTAATAGTGCTGAAAATGGCATTGCTCCTGTCAAGATCTTGGTCTTATCATAGTAGGGCCTCTTCCATAATAGACACTCTAGCAGTGATAGAAACAATCCTAGGGAGTGTTCTTCTGAAGAATTTCAATGGAATAAGGAATAGAAAATCAAAAGCACTGTTTAGTGTTACCTTGATCTTTGCTTCAGAGTCCTGGAAATTACTCCAGTAATGGTGGAAACATCAGCTTGTGAAGGGAGGAAGAGTGCAACATTGAAGAACCATATTCATTACAAATGTTTTTACAGTTTCAAACCTAAGGTGCCACATTACTCTCAATTCATGTGAGATTATGAAACCACCATAGCACCCTACCGTCTAACCACGTAATTAAAAGTTTCTCTATTTTTAAGCCCATACAACTTTTCTCCAGGGCTGCGAAGGTTGTTTGGTTCCATTACCAATACCAAATCCAGCATCAACAGGTGGATATCTGGAGGTAGGACCCAGAGCAGCCTTCCTAAAAGCTGATTCTCCAAGGCTCTGCAAAACATAGACAAAAACTAGAGCAGTATCCTATGTGCTTAAATTCAAGTAAACAATAGGGTTCCTGATCTCATCTTAGAAAGGATTCTGGCCAGGAATTCCTAGCTTGAGTATAAGCTGTGTGGCTGTGTCTGTATCCTGGGCAGACATATCTGGAACTTATAAGAGGTACTGATAGTGTTTGGGGCTCAGCAGAAGCCTGTTTTTATGAGAAGCCACTCAGAGTGATCTTGCCCCAGGCTGGATTTATTTGCCCTCCTGAATATCCTTAACCCTAGATACCACTTTAGTCTTAGTTACTTCCCCTGCTTCCTGGATGAATGCCTTGGGCCATTCCAGGGTCATGAAGTCTTACCCCACATTGTGACCTTATCTCTTGTCATGATCTGTGACTCAGTCTTTCTGGTGGCAATGTTTGGGTTTTGGTGGGAATCACAACAGTTCCTGAGTCCAGATTCAATGTGATAGGACATACAGAACCTTTGAATATCTCTGGTAAGTATGAGAGTTGGAGAAATACAGTCTGGAACAGGGGTTCTCTCTCTGGGGAAAATTTGGATCAATGAAAGAAAAGTGATGTAAAGGAAATGGAAGATAAGGTTTTTCACTTTTCCTCCCTACTTACGGATTGTTTTAAGACACAGCAGTTCCACAATCTCTGTAGAGATATCTTGAATAACTGAGATATTGTGGCCGGTTTCACTATGTACAACTTTGTATTTATGCATCTTTTCTGTTCATACCCCACTTTCCTTTCCCCCTTATTCTTGTTTTTTTGTTGCTGTGGTTTTTTTGGTTTTTTTTTTTCAGTTGAACTCTACCCTCAGTAAAGCACTACCATCTGAGTTTGGCCTCAGGATATGTTTTCTGGGGAATGAGGTGTAAACTAGAGCTTTCCCAAAGAAAGAGACAATCAAATGGACAAGATTAACCTGGTAATTAAAGCTTAGTTTTAAAGGAAAAAATATGGTTTTAGAATGGCATCAGTTGCTTGCCAGTTCTGACTCTACTGTACATGTTTGCATTACCTGAAGAAAGAATGCAGTGGTGGGACAAGGGTCCGGATGAAAAATGAACCAAAAAACCCTTATTTCTTTAAAAACTGTAGGGCACTGGAGCATAAGCAACACTATTTTGAACCCATGTGCACGTTGTAACTTTTAACTGTAGAGTTACACTAAAATAGTTGGATTTGTAATTAAGAACCTTTCTATGAAGCAAACTCCAGATCAGTTGGCTTCAGTGGAGAATTCTACCAAACACTTTTAGAAGACAGTATTTCTACAGAAACAACAAGGTGTGCTTCTTTGTGGACGGAACCTCTGTGCAGGTGGCAGTCCTCCGGCCTGTACAGCAGCTGCACTCAGGGTCTTGTCTTTTCCTGTAGAAGGTTAAAATTCTATGCAAAGTATTCTAGCTTCAAATTGCATATGGATCAATCCAACTCCCAATTTAAACTGACAAAATTATCCCCATTTCACAATCACATAAGAGTTAATTTGTGTCATAGAAAATGTGTTTTATCAGAACAGACTACAGCTCCAAATATAACTTATTCAATTTGTATTTCTTGTGGATTCAGTGTTAAGTATGGGCCTGAGTGACCTTGACCACAAATTTACAAGCTTTGTAAGGCAGATTCTGCATGTGCTATATTTATTTACAGACATAGCATAGAAACATGTTTTGTACTTAAGCAGATGCTTAAAAATGCTTTGTTGGATGATTGTTTTGGTAGAAAAAATTTGTATAGTTCAAAAAAACCTAGTATCTCATATTTGCATGGTCACTAATTTTTTTCAATTACATTAACCCAGTGAATTAGGACATGTTTATTGTATGATTTTTACGTATGTTAGTATCAAATTTCAGAGAATTCAATGACTAAAACTAGCATGAAGCATTGAAGTAGAGAGTAAAAACTCCCACATTATATCCTTCTTCTATACCATCTTGCCCTTTTATGATGTAAATTCTAGGTCTTTTAAGGATTAAATGCATTTAAGTAAAAGGGGACAGGATACTAGGAAATAAATTACAGAAGATGCACTCTGCCTGAAACATTAAAAGCGGATAAAGTGACTGAAGTACATAAAACTGATGTGAAACTGAAAAATAAATAAATATGGGAAAATCACTAGATTTAATGGCTTCCTGAACCTGAATTGTTCTTCAAATATCTGCTGCCCAAAATGGTCCTTTATCAGTTGTCTTCTTAATTATGGCCTATTTTAAATGTCTGAAAAAGACTTTGGAAAATAATTTATTTATAAAAGTGTTTATATACAATGAAAACATCTTCCTCACACACACACAAACACACACACACCCCAACACCATATATTACAGTAAAACACTGTAACATGTAACACATAATTAAAGTCTGAAAGAATTCAATTGCTTAAAATACAGGATGGTATTATTGTGACTTTAATTAAATGATTCAGGCATGACTGCACAGCTAGCTTGCCTGTAGTTCTCTGGATTTGGGAGCCAATTGTCAATTATTTTAAATCTGAAGTCATAGTATTTACTATAATGAGTGTTATCACAAGATTTTACTGTATTTATATACAATTTGGTTCTTAACATGATTTTTAATACTGAATACAGTATAATACTCATCTTTTTTCATTAAATAATGTATATTTAGATAAAGAATTAGATTAAGTATCTGTCTTTCCAACTTATAGAAAATATTTTTAATTCTTGTTCATCCTTGTAGACATGGTACATATTTATAAAAGATTTGGTTACATATTCAGATGGAAAGCATTCATGTAAAATTTATTAAAGAACATTCATAGCTGACAACAGTTGTCTTATATCTTGGGACCGAATTGGGGAAATGCATATTTTTTGTTGGATTAATTTTTCATAGTATCTTAGAATACCAAATATTGATGATAGGTAAATAAGAAAAATATTGAAGATGGCTGAGTAGACTAACTTGTTTTACATAAAAATATATTAGCAAAGGAGAGGAAGTGTGAGGAAAGAGAGTGCTCTTTCTGGATGAATTTTAAAGAACATGAAGGGAAGATTTGGGGATACTTTTGGGTGTGTAAGATTACACACCTACACACACAGAAATGGAAATGGAGAGAGGGAAAAAAAAGAGAAGGAGAGAAAATGAAAAAAGTTCTGTCTGCTGGATTATTATGGAGTTCCATTCCCCACTGTCATTCTTTAAAGGATTTTGGGAAAGATATAAGCCTCTATCTTTAATTATGTAAATTGTCAGAGTAATGCTTAATTGATTATTACTCTGTATCTGGATTAGGCCTCAAGATGCTTCAGCTTTATTCAGGTAACTTTTATTCTGTGGGTTCTCACCTCCAAGTCTGGACCTATAGTCAAGTATTTATTTGCACCTGAAATTTAGCAGATTAATCCTGAGCCAAGAGTACATTGTTGCCATTATCATCCAAGTACTAGCTATTACACCAAGAGATTAAAGCTGTTCAGACACGAAATGTGAGATTTTTTTAAGACTAGTACAACAAAAATAGAGGAAAATAAAAGTCTCTGAGATAAAAATTATAATTTTTTTCAAATATTTCTATGTTTTTTTAACCACAAAGTACTCTATAGAGAATTAAAATATGTCCTATGTGAGTTTATGAAAATGGAGGAAACTTAAGGAACACATGAAATCACAAACTAGACCTAATTTTTACCTCAATTTTCAAAAGCATCAATTTCTTAATGCATATGAACCCCTTTAGGGTAGATGGGGGAAATGAAACTTAAACTAGTTCACAGACATTTTCTTGCTCCATTGAAACATCTCAGATCTCCTAGGGACTTTGTTGATGCTATGAGACTTGCAAACACATTTTAGAATTATCATTACTAGCTCAACCCAACAAAGGTTTGGAAGTTCTGCTAGAAGCTTACAACAATAAAGGCTTGTTTGAATCCCAGTCCACAACTTGATTGGGTTTCCCATCTCCATCTTGGAATTATACCATTTGGAATGCATGGTCTCCAGTATCACAACAGCAAAGAAAAAGAGCCATGGGATCTTGATGAATTCTTTTCAAGAAAGGGCCTGGAAATGTTTTAAATCACTTTTGCTCAAATCCATTGGTGTGATTCGATCATGTAGCCTGAATGTAGCTAAAAGGGAGAGTGTCCATGAAGAGGGGAGTAGTGTAGAAATATACCCTGAATAGGTAGATACTGTGGGAAGATAGAGTCTGTCAAAAAAATAAAAAAAATAATTACTGTTGATAGGGAAGAGAAAAGGACCAATGACTAAGCCTTGGTATCTTTCATTAAGAGGTTACGAAGCAAAAGAGGAACCAGAAAGAGAGACTGAGAAGTAGTTGACCAGTGAAGTAAGAGAAAACAGAATGTGGTGTTCATGAAGTCAAGCAAAAAAATATTTTCAGAAGGAGAGAGTGGATTTATTGTGTCAAATGTTGCTCTAGGACAAATAAGACTAGAACTGAGATTTGACCATTCAGTTAAGCAATATCACACTTAGTGGTGCCTTGTCAATAGTAATATTAATGGAGTAGTGAAGTAAAGCTAATAAAAGAAGACAAAAATGAAAGATTGGGCAGAGAAGCTCTAGATATAGTTATATAGACAGCTCTTTAAGGAAGTTTTACTAAAAAGGGATACAGTAAAATATCAGAATGGCTGGAAAGGGAAGAAGAGCCTAAAGAGATCTGTTTTTTATGGGAGAGATGGCAAATTTTATATAAGGTGATGAGAATGACACCACAGAGAACATAAATGTCACGATGTGGGAGAGAGTAGAGTGAATTACTGGGTGATTATTGAGTTAGCAAGAGGGAAGCATCAAGTACACGAATAGGGATTTGATCTTGGATGGAAAGTGGGCGTTTCACCTCTGGTAACAAGAGTGATGATAGAGCATATGAGTACAGCTGCTAGTGAACAGAGTGGTGGGAGTTTATGAAAGTCCACTTCTGATTATTTAATTTTATAGAAAAGGAGCAATATGCCATCATATAACTATGAGATTACAGGGTGGAATGGGTATTTGAAGAGCAAAGAGAAAGTGTGAAATGTTTATCTAGGAGAGTGGGAGAATGAATAGGCTAGGAGACATGGTATTCTTGGTCATTAAGATTCAACCTTCTAGATTTAAATGACATCAGTTAGAATGGATTTGTTTTTCTTTAGCCATGTTTAGCTACACAAACATTTGTGCATACTAATGGTAAAGGTAAAAAAATACTAGGGTTATGGATTTTTCAAGGATGGTCTTTTCTAGAAGTTCAGTAAAGCCAACAAAGA
This sequence comes from Balaenoptera musculus, assembly GCF_009873245.2. Lineage (NCBI taxonomy): Eukaryota > Metazoa > Chordata > Mammalia > Artiodactyla > Balaenopteridae > Balaenoptera > Balaenoptera musculus. Next base: position 78,628,267 of record NC_045798.1, read on the forward strand.
ACAAAGGAGATAGGAATTTGTGCAAAGAACTGACTTTAATGTTTGTCCATAGAATTTATTCTTCATGAAGTGGGAGAATACACATCAGGTGTGTAAGGTACAAAGGCAAGGCAAGCTGACTCTAAATGTTTGGCCCAGGTGAAGTTGAAGAAATATTAGAGCTGGAGTATGTGAGGAAATGAGCTAGAAAGTCAGCAGGAGATGGTCAGAGTTTAGGATGATTTAAATTGACATTACAGAGAATTTATACCTACTGGTAATGGCACATTTTAGTGTAGGGTCTTTCAACCTCAACCCTATTGTAATTTTGGACTGGATAATTTTGTGTGTGTGTGTGTGTGTGTGTGTGTATGTGTATGAAGGCTACCATGTGCAGTGTATAAGATATTCGGCAGGATGTCTGGACTCTATTCATTAGATGCCACTAGCTACCCTGTCTTCCTGACCCAGTTTGTGACTACCAACAGTATATCCAGATATGTCCAGATATTTCCTGGAGAGGCAAATTCAAGAGAGTAGGGACCATGCTTGACTCTTGCAAGAGGATAGATTCCCTCTTGACCCCTCTGCATGGACAGTAGAAAAAATAAGGAGGCTAGATCCTACTCTGAGTGCTATTTATCTTGATTCCTATTCCAGAGGTAAGAGGGTCTAGGGAGACTGAATCTTACCCCAAAGTTTCCCACTCATCAGGAGGAGTGATCTTGAGCTGGCCCCACTCAATGCAGGAATCCAAGAGAAAACCAACTCAGTGTGGTAGAAAAGAAATACAGAGATGGGATTTGACTGGACTGTTAATGATAGTGGAATGGAATCTATACGTATGTTGGAGAGAGTCACAAATATTTGATTAAGGGAAGTGTTTAATGGATAAAAGAAAGGAAATTAAGTTCTTCCTTCATCTTTACAACTCTCACCCTCCAAATTAGAAAGAGTTGCTGTTAATGAGTAAATTAGGAAAAGAGTTAAAGAAGCATGATAGTTTAAATTTAAATCTACCTAATAAAGAGACAGTTCAGGGACTAAGAGAAAGAAAAGGTAATGAGCAGGTTAGATGAGCATTTTTGGCCTGAGGTAACTGCTGAGTACATGAGATGTGTATGTATGTGTGTGGGTATACATGTGTGTCTTTATGTATCTGTGTGTGTATACATATTTATATTTGTATAGAAAGCTAGATAAATAGATCATAAATATATCAGACATACATTTGGAGTTTATGTATATATGTACACACATATACATACACACATGTATTTAGAAAAGGAGAATAGAGAATATAAATTTCAAGAAGTTTGAGTTACTTTGTAAATGGATTAACCTTATGAATTTTTCTGGTAAACTTTATTAAAAATATTGCATTATTTAATTGCTTTTTAATTATTTTCAGTATTGGATTGGCATTTCTAGTATTTCTTTGTCTGCGACGCCATACCAGGCCTGTAACATGAGGTTACAGTTGCTTACATACTTAGTGGTATTTAGAATACAACAGAACTACGGGATAAGAAGAATGTTAGGCCAAGTGACTGCCTTACTATGATTTCGTGTTTTTTTTTTATGTGTGTTTGTTTTAATCCCACACTTTTGGGGACGTGAATTCAGCAGTGTATCTAAGGAGTCATTCCCAGGTTAATTCGCATCACATCTGATATAAACCAAAGTTAGTTCTTCTGGAGCTTATTTCACAACCAGTGTCTTTATTATCGCTCAAATCTTTTTTGAAACAACTCTTGTGGAGATTTTGATTAAGAAGCATGTTGTGGGATTTAGGTAAAGGCAAACTGAGGTTACATCATGTTTGAAGAGATACTGTGACATTTAATGATACTACATAGACTGGTATTGTCCAAGATTTTAATCTTAAACCTATATATTTTTACTTAATAGATGACAATGGATGCCTTTGTCTGGGGTTTTAGCCTCATGTTCTGAAAATTTGATTTCTCACAGGCATGTCAACTGATGCCTGTGAGAGATGTCAAAGATCAAGGTATTTATTATACTTACTAATGTTTTTGCTATCAATAGCTAAATACTGTATCAAAACAAACAAAAAAGAAATTGACTATAATTAGCATAATGTCATCTTTAAAACTAGGTTACATTCTATAGCATACAGATATCACATCCAAATAATTATTTTCCTCACATCTTCATAGCACTTACCCTTTTTTTCCAATTCATGGATCATCATTTAAAAGATCCTGGGAATATATATCACCCTCATGTGCTTGTAGATACATTTCCAATGAGTATGCTTTTTGCTTAGCCAGGATAAAGCCTAGGTTTCTTTCTTTTTTTTTTTTTTTTTTCCTTTCCTCTCTCTCTCTCTAATTAGCTGATTTTTGAATTGTTAAACTGTTTTCTAATTATGATGGCTTATTGAATTGCTGCTTCTGTTTTTTTTTTTTTTTAATGTGTCTTTTTTGAGTGACAGGACAGGGGCCCTAATAATCAGATTTGTACTGTCATGTTTCTTCAATGATCAGAATCAAGAGGAAGAACACGCCTAATGTGTTATATTTTCCCAGTGAGATCCAGGCACTGTTGTCTCCCAATTAGGACAAGACTTTTTCTTCTATATGACCATCCCTTTCCTTTTTTTTTTCATTTGAAGCCTGGAGCTCTTGGGAATATTTTGCTGAATGGCTGTCCTCAAACTACCATGAGACTACTAGATCCTAAGCTGTTTCTAAAGTTTTAAGATTTAGAAAGAGCCTACTTTTATTAGGAGGTAACTTAAAGAAAACAGGAATCATTGTGTTATTTCTTCAAAGACATAAAGATCCCTAGGAAACATAGTACTTTCCCAGAGTCTCTCATCACCCTGGAGAGTTCCATATTATTCACTATTTGGGATTACGGTAGTTTAGCTGCTTATGGAAATGCAAAGATTAATTGGAGGAGGTGTCTATAAATTCTTTAAAAGTTTTTTTTTTTAATTTTATTTATTTATTTTTGGCTGTGTTGGGTCTTCGTTTCTGTGCGAGGGCTTTCTCTAGTTGCGGCAAGCGGGGGCCACTCTTCATCGCGGTGCGCGGGCCTCTCACTGTCGCGGCCTCTCTTGTTGCGGAGCACAGGCTCCAGACGCGCAGGCTCAGTAATTGTGGCTCACGGGCCTAGTTGCTCCGCGGCATGTGGGATCTTCCCAGACCAGGGCTCGAACCCGTGTCCCCTGCATTAGCAGGCAGACTCTCAACCACTGCGCCACCAGGGAAGCCTCTTTAAAAGTTTAACTAGAATTTTGTTAATTAATGACCTTATGGAATGAAATATGATGTGTGAATGGGCAAAACTAAGAAAGGCCTTGTTAATAGAGTACTCACAGCCTGCAGAGTTCACTTCTCAGAGTGACTTGAAGCAAGGTCAGCATTACTGGGCTGGACCAGTTGTGGGTTAAAGGAGGAACATGCACTGAAGAAAGGAAGAGGAGTAACTGAAAGGGAATGGAGAAAAGCTGAAATCAAAACACTTAACGAATTTAGATTCTCACCAATAAAGAATACAGACTACATGCAGTAGTGCGGGTGGCTTGGTTTCTCTGACTGACAATGCTTGAGGGAGTCTGAGGGCCATTGGGGATCTAGAGATACGAGGCCATCAGTTTGGTAAACAAAATGTTTCACTTTCTACTTCCTAACACATGCCAGAACTCAGGGCCACTTTGCTGTGTACCCTTAGGGAAAACAACACAGATTATTCAGATTTTTTTTCTCTCTCTTCTTCCTAAAAGAAAATAGAATGAATAAACAGATAAATAAATGCATAGATAGTAAACTGGAGGTACTGCTGTTTCAGTCTTCATGAGTTCTTTCTGTGTGTGATGTCTCCTGTCCCCTCTCCCAAAACAACGTTGTACTTCAAGCAGTTAGATTTTCCTTGGTGAGCTGTCTTCTTCCCCAGATCTTCTGAGTAGCAATGCAGAGTGTGTTACCAGGTGCATAGCCGTCAGCCTCCGACCATCTACGGGGGCTTGTTTGTCAAAGTTCACAGCTTAGCAACATTTACTGCTACTCTAACTTTCTCTGCAATGTTATGGTTGTAATTACTTGGTGTTATTCTGGGAGTTAATTGCCAGGAAACAAAATTATGGGAGCATGTCTGCTCCTTTTGCTCCTCTGAGACTACTGAAAAAGAATTGGAAAGAGGTGAGCCTTAATATCAATCCAGCATGGACCATTTATCTCGTCACTGGTCTCATTGAAGGAGCTCACTTCAGGGAAGTCACAAAGAGGTCAGAGATTTTTAAACTGCCAACTTAGATCTGCATTAGAACTTCCAAGGACTTTCGGTAGTTTGGTACGGATATGCTGGAAATCTAGCTCATTTCTCTATCTATCATGAGATTGCAGAATAAAGCCCTGGTTTTCATTGTGCTGATAGAGCAGCTCTTGGGGAAAGATTTAAATGAGTCATTTTAGTAGTGATTATCTTTTAAAACCATTATATATTAAATTATTAGAAAAAAGACTTTAATCATTTGAGATAACTGAATGACATCATTGATAAAATTTAATTGAATGGTGATTCAGACTGAGAATGTGTGAAATACATTTTAAGCCTGAGAGAGGATCACCTCAAACAGGACATTAAATTCAGAAGGGTTTATGTCATCACTAGTATATCCATCATCCTGGGGTTACTCAGAGTTTACTGAGAAACAGGGAAAAGTGCCGCATCAGCTCATTTTCCCCTTCAAAGAGAGAAAATTGTTTCCTTATTGTCTGAAGTAGCAGTCCCTTGGTACTGCTTGTATCTGTTTGGCCGCCACCCTCACTGTCAATGACAGAAGGTACCTTCTGAGCAGCTCATAGCTGCCGTGTGCTCTTGCCCATGCCCAGCTACTCGGCTTCTTCTTCCTCCTTCGACTTGTTATCTGTCATGGCGTGAGCTTCTCCTAATAACCCAATGTTCACTTCACATTCAGACAGTGAGAGAGGAAACTATTTGTCTTAACTGCTGAGCCTCCAAGAGATGTTTTGTTAATAGTGTTAAGACATCCTCATCTAAACTATTGCTTTAAGATGGGAAAACACTGCCTGGTGCTAACATTTAAATTGTTATAACTTTAAAAATGTTCACGTTCTACACTGAAGGGCAAATACACTTAAAATTAAGCCATCATTGCTTAATATAGTAATATCTCATGAACTCGCATGATTTTTTAAATGGTTTGCACATTGATAGAATTTATCACATGTCAAACTAGTACTACTGGAAAAAATTCTGTTAAGACATGATTTTAAATATTGACATTTGGGAGGGGAATAGAATCATTGCTCATAAAATAAATAAGACTTTAGGACAGTCTTAAACTTCTTCAGCTAGTAAAGGCTTTTCTTCAGGCTATAATGTAAACTTTAGAGGGTACAATATTTTCATGGAATTCACTAACTTTTACGAACGAAACATTCAAGAACACACTGAGTTTTGTTTTGTTTTGTTTTTAAAGCTAAACAGTATAACTTCCATGTGTGGTCCTCCTCTCAAAAAAACATTTTATGGTGTGATCTGGGTTGGCTTATCAGATGGACCAGCAACGCCATAACCTGCAAAGGTGTCAACTGGGGCGAGACACTGCTGATAACACTGAGAGGGGTTCTAAAGTGCGGTGCAGTAAATCTGCTAGGGTCAGACAGGAGCTGTATATCACTCGATGTGGCCTCCCTTACTGTGAGACAAAGGGGTCAATGCTTTCCAGAAATCATGGGTCTGGCATGGAGCAGTATCTCTGCATCAGAAACAGTCTATGTTGGAGGATGTGTTGCTGTGCTCAGGCAGAAACGGTCGTTCTTTGTGTGTGACGCAGGCTCAAACAGCAACTTAGTTTCAGTTGGTCTCCTCAGAAAAAGGGCACTGGGCATTTGCATGAAGAATCCAGATGGTTTGATCAGTAGCTGTGATTAGTTTCTGCAGTTCATGGCCCCAAAGAGGAGAGTATTATCTGCCAGTCTGTAGTTTTCCAAGTAGCAGATGAAACATGATGTCGTTGGCAATCACCCAGGCTTCAATGAAATTGTAACACATTTTACCAAGGTGAGTGTTGGCCAGATATATAAAAATGGCCATGAGTTCTGTCCACTGAGAAGAGTGATCACACCATTTTCTATTCTTCACTGCAAGCATTGAGGTTGAACAGATGCAGAGAAGCCCAGTGGATGCCATCAGTTTTCAGCTTGGCCAAACCATCAGTGAACTAGTCCCAGACATTTAGGGGAAACTCTGTGAATCGATGGACCCAACAGCTTTCCCATAAGGCTTTGGCCTGGGGAATGAAATTGCTCTCAACGTTGTTTCCACTTTTCAAGTAAAGTAGAGAGATGGGGACCAAGGCCAGGCTAGCTGCATTGTTGAATGTAACATTTCCAGTTGTCAAGTGAGGCTTATTGGGTCCTTCACACCTTGTTAGTTGTTTAGTCCAAGTTAACCCACACCAAAGTCAGGCATTCAGCTTCAACAAGAACCCAGTGGAAAGCTAATAAGCACTTTTCAAAAGGAGTAATCGTGGCAATCGATTCATGGATGCAGTGAGGCCAAAATCCAGGGGTTGCCTCTACATTGAGGCTGCATCCTTTTGATAGAGGTCCAATTGGCAGTCATCAATCATAGAGACTCATAGCTCAAAGAGGCCATTAGTGCTGTGGAGGCACAAAGACAGAGACTGTGCCATAGTTTCCTGGATCACTTCTGATGCACACTGTTGGTTTCGGTCCACACAAAGGATGCTGACTTATCCATTGTTCAATATGAAAAACCAAGGAGAATGTCAATGCTAAGCACATATTGTCTCTAGTACTGAGGCTCTAAGAAGGTGCTGGGCTGCCCACGTGGTGGTAGGGGGCTGATGAGGCAGCAGCTTGTCCTTAAGGGATTAAGTGTTTTTAATTCATTCACGTAGTCCCAAGACATTTAAGTTGTCAGGCAGGTACCTGAAGTATGTCAGGGTTTATTAGCTGCTCTTTCAGGTGGTAGCGTGATAACACAGTCAAGGCTTTTTTTTTTTTTTTTTTTTTAATTTCTAAATGGCGTTCTTTCTTTTTTTTTTATTTTATAGCTGCTTTATTTATTTATTTATTTATTTTTGGCTGTGTTGGGTCTTCGGTTCGTGCGAGGGCTTTCTCCAGTTGCGGCAAGCGGGGGCCACTCTTCATCGCGGTGCGGGGACCGCTCTTCATCGCAGTGCGCGGGCCTTTCACTATCGCGGCCCCTCCCGTTGCGGGGCACAGGCTCCAGACGCGCAGGCTCAGTAGTTGTGGCTCACGGGCCCAGCTGCTCCGCGGCATGTGGGATCTTCCCAGACCAGGGCTCGAACCCGTGTTCCCTGCATTAGCAGGCAGACTCTCAACCACTGCGCCACCAGGGAAACCCCAGTCAAGGCTTTTGAGACCGAATTCTGACTTGCCAACCAACAAGATATCATGTGCATGGTGAAAGCTTTGAACATCAAGGGAAAAGGCCCTCATGCTAAATCCTTAACAACCACTGGTTGCAAATGAAAGGGGGATTTAGGGAAGTGATTTTCATGTTGCATTTTTCCTATACTTTTCCTAGTCTGGAGAATCTCCTGTCATTTATGCGCTGGGGAAGTACACACACATAACATTCATTCCTACTCTACTTTTAGATGAGAAACAACAACCCACCACAACCCACCATGAGGTCATGTTAGCTCTTCTTCACCACTGTGCTCAAATCCTATTAGTTGAGTCTGGATGCCTTTTCCATCTATGATCTGGACAACACTGTGGTTTGGGCACACATATCCATCAAAGCCATAACAGTTTGATTCTCTCTCCTCCCCTAAACCCCCCAGCATACTTAGAAGGGTGCATATGGTCTTTGATCTCTCTCTAGGGATAATGGAGATACCGGCCTCTTCTCTAGTCATCTTTATTCTTAGAACAGCTGAGGTCAGGGTAGAGGGCATGGGAGGGATTGGTGACACATAGAAAGAAAGTGTTACCATGCCCAAGGATTTGCATTTACTTTTTGTTTTGAGCAGCATGCTGACAGCTCATGACTCAACCAAACTTCTAGTATTTGAGCCTGCTCAACGCTCTGCTTTGTAGAGTAAGATCTTCCTGGCTGACATCATCTAGTTCAGCCTTTAAAGCCCTTGGCTCAACATTTCACATCCACTTTCTATTTTTGGATGAGGTTATGGAGTTTCTGGCTGACAGGCTTGGTTCACATGAGGTGACTTTCTTTGAGGAGTTCACCTACATCTAAAGCATCTCCTGCCCCACTGTGAAGGTAACATTGTTTGAGTTCTGTCCCCAGGCTAGAGATGTTTTATAGATTCTGAGGCTGACTTCAAGAATTTATCTAGATTTATTTGGGTCAGTTTCTCATTCTATAGAGGCCACCTTCATCAGTATTGAAAACTCAATCCCAGGCAGTAAGGGTCCCTGAATATTAGTCAGTGCCTCATCTGTGGTTTCCTACAGGAGTTGGTCTGTCTCATGGAAATCTCCCAAATAGGAGCAAAGCTCCCTTACAGCAAGACCTATTGCAGAAAATTCTGAGACTTTTTACTGTCTTCTCTGAATGGATCTAAGATTGCCATAATAGACATGATGGATACAAGAGCTGTAGGACAGCCCAGCTGTTTCCAGTCTTCTTTAACAGTATTATGTGCCCTGCCTCCTCATCTCACCAGTGACCAAGACAAAATTCTGATGTTTCACTTGGTTTCTATTCATAGTTGTCCCATATTTCCCCTATTTTATGTTCAGTGTGGAAGCACGTTTTTGTAACTATTGTCCAAAAGCAAGAAGGAACCTGCTGTTCATCTAGGACACATTTTAGGACTAATTGTTGCAAGTGATGATAAGAAGACAGTTTTTCCTTGACTGCCAGAGGGATAAGTACTTTGCATCCACTCCAGAAATCTCAGGAAATTTAAATTGGATAGCAGATCCCTGCATTTTGTCTGGGTTTATTAGCTAACAGGACACATTGACGAAGAAGTCCCCTACCCAAAGGACTGTTGGCCATCACTGGGGCACAGTTTGGGCAGCTCTCTGGTACTCTGCCTGTAACCACCTCCCCAACTCCCCCTTTCTTTAACTGGCAATAAGGTAGAGAACCATTTACTTCCCACTGGACTACACAATATTGTCAAAAGGTTTGCTACCGATTCCCAAGGACTTCCCTTAAATCTCATTAACTGGTCCACAAGGTCCTAATACTTCCTTTTTCAGAAAGTCATGTCACTCTCATAATTCCATCTTCATCATTAAATCTATCAAGAAAATGGAAAGGTTTGTGATTTTATTCTACTTTCAAGCACACAGTTTATATACTCTACTTTCATTGATGACAATAGAAGACACAAGCCCCAGGTCAGGGAAGAAAGATGGGTTATTACTCATAGCCATAATAATAGCAAGAGTATCAGCCTGTTTGTACCAGTCCCTCAGCCTCAGTTCCCTCAGGGTATTAAGATAAGGACCAGAGGATGCCTGTACTAAACTGCATTACAAGAGAGGAACCCTGAGGTTTGGGATTTCAAATCTTCTCTAAATAGCATAAGCATGACTTTCCTTTGCTGGAGGAAGAGATTATCTCTATTATACTAGAGAGTAAGAATATGTACCCTTTGCCACAAAAGGGTGTGCTATCTCTGTTTCCGAAGGCTGTTGCTGTACCAGCAACCTTGTAAAGATAGTCTGGAACAAAGAACAGTCAGTGCTTGGCTTGTAAGACTTGCAGAATGTGAGAGACCTATGGAGAATTGCCTTCCAACATTGAATAATTCAATTAAAAATCAACTCCAGATTAAATAATGCTTCTGGTAGAGGTAAGAGTAATCAGCAAGTTTTAAGTTCTCATTTTAACAAAATATATTAGTTTGATTGCTTTACATTGTCTCCTTCCAGCTTCTAGGCTTCGGTAGTAGCTCAAAACCTATTGGTTTCACAGATGCATTTTGTCTCAGGTTAACTGGCCTCCACTTGGGGTCCTCAAGCTCTCCGAGAAGGGCATTTTGGGAGCCTGGTGTTTTCATAATTTGAGTTCAAATGGCCCCAATATTAGGGGAACTTTTTAAAAGTAAAATGCCAATTTTAGAGATTTACATAGCAAGGACATATTAATAACAACTCAAAAGTCAAGGAAATGGAATATTGGTTCGTATGCAAACAGTACTAAAAGAAGGAACATTTTTTAAAAACTCTGTCTGACCCATATTGTGGCATATACATAAAGAAACACTGTTCTTACAGGCTAATCAGATTGTATTTTCTGTGAAAATCTGTTCCACAAAAATGATGATATATGACAGGAAATGTCTCTTTAAAATGCTTATGCTTAACATGACTCAAAACCTTAAATCCTCAATTTGGAAGATAACAGTATAGTTGGGCCTCATGCCCCATTTCCTCCTTCATTAATTTTTGCTAAGGGGGGTTTCTGACATGAAGGAGAGAAGTCCTAGGGCTGCGCACAATGCTTTGCGCATATTTTAATACAAAGCTGCCAGATGCTTCCCCTCCAAAGGAGGGATGAAGGTCAATGGGTAAGTGTGCTTGTTGTGAAGCATTTTTACTGACTGCATTATACCTGCCGTGTCAGCAGTACCCAGACTCACCTCTGAGGTTCAGCAGAGGGAGGATAAAGGAAAGGTGAATTTCAGGTGGTAATTTAGTGCAAAAGAATAGCACTCAGGGAATAAAGGTGGTGCTGAGAACTCATCATGCCCTTATAAAAAGGTCATTGCATAAGGGGTATCTGTCTCTCTCTCTTTTTTGATATCCCTCCAAAAGGAACAAAAGGTGTGTTTTAGATGCAAGATACATTTTTCTCCTAGTTATTATTCTCCTTGACACCTCTGAATATCCTGTTTGCCCGCCAGGTAATCCAGGAAACGTGTTTCCTTGATGTTAAAGAAATACTGTATAAAATGATCGTATCTTTGAGTGCTTGTCTGTGTGTATACACGTGTGCTTGTGTGGATGTATTTGTGTGTGCAGTTGTGATCAGAAAGCTTGGAAGCACTTGGGGAGTTTGATTTCTCTTTTGTTGTTGTTGTTGTTGCTGTTTGTTTACAGTGATTGGAATTCTGATAATTGTCTTATATTCCTTCTTTTGTCTCTTGGGCTCTGGAATCTTCTCTCATTTTCACTGCCTTGCTCTCTGTGGTTTATGGCCTGGATTTAGCTGAGATCAAGAGACTGGATGGTAATTATGAAGCAGAGGATGTGCTTGGAGCTAGAGAACCAATTAAAGTGAGTTTAGTAAGATTAAATAATGTTCAAGGTAGAAGAACATTTATTTAATGTAAATGCAGATACTATGGTAATCGACTAAGTTCTTTCAAATCTGTCTTTCTGCATATCAGTGTGACTGCAAATGGCATAATGAGACTATAATTTTCATTAGTATAAATGCTCACTGCCATTTCATGTGCATGACATAACTGTCAAATTATGGTAGGCCACTGGGCGAGGCACACAACGGGGGTCTCAACCAGGATTAATCCCAGGAAATGAGCCAAGGGATTAAAGAGAAAAGGGTGAAGCAAAATCCTGAGATGGAAGTTAGGCAAGAGAAGCTTTGAAAATGAAGCTGGGACTGCCAAACAGAGAAAATGGGGCCTGAACATTGGCATTGGGCAGGGTTCAAGCTTGAGCTTTGTCAAAAAATAAAACAAAGAACAATACAGCTTTTGTTTTGTTTTGTTTTGTTATAGTTAATGCCTAAATTTCTTTACTTGCCTGAGTAGGGAACTCATGCCAATGAAGGAATTCTCTGAATAGAACTCAAAAGAAAAAAAAAAAAAAAAAATCAGGGTTTTCAAACTTACAAATAAGCTATGCCAGTGTTTAAGCCATTTAAGTTTTGAAAACTAGAACTTTTAATAAAGCAGAATTCACAGCTGGTTAAATTTTTTTTATTATTTATGGGTAAAGAACATATTTTCAGTTCAGGTCTGGCATACCAAGGTTACCCCGTGTTCTTGGTGGTTTATGATTTTCTACTGTTGGAACCAATTATGAAAAAACACAACACGTAGTTTTATTTATCACTCATACAGCTATAAATGAAAAATTTTAAAGAATCCCAAGAAAAATGAAATGAAACAGGAGGAGCATTTAGGTCATGTTGTAGGTTGGGCTTTCTAGAAGCAGATGCTAAAATGGGGGTTGGAATGCTAATCAGGGATCAGTTCCTTTGAAAAGGAAGAAAGGAAAACCAGATTTGCAAAGGACAAGTCAAATTGCAATAGAGATCTAGCCAAACTTCAGCTAACCTGGGTGGGTTCTCAGATTTATATTGCCATTGAAGTGTTCCACACCAGACTAACACGGCCACGCCCTTTACCCTTGCCTCGTTCAGTCATTGCGTCATGGAATTCTACAGGAATGTGGTGGCCTCCAGCCAGTTGGCTCTCGAAACTAAGGCAGACCCTAAAGTTGCTGGTATTTGGACTCTGACTGCTGACCAGATAAGCCATAGCTGGGTAGCAAGTCCTAACCTACAAAATGTAGGATACAACCCAATAAAAACATGTGAAAAGATACTTTACAAATGAACATATAGAATGTCCCGAAATGATAATTGCATACATCATTATGAGGGAGTATATTTGCGTATGTCATCATTAATTGGGAAATGTAAATTAAAACCACACACACAAAAATCAGATCACTACACAGCTACCTAGATGACTACTATTACAAGTCAGCTTCCAAGAGTTGGAGAAGGTGTGGATCAAAGAAATACTAGTAAATGGCTGCTGAGATTTGTAATGGTACAACTAGTACTGGAAAATAGTTTTGACAGTTTCATCAGAAGCTAAAAAACAAAAGCAAACTACCATGGAGCCCACCAGTTTCACTTTTTGTATTTACCCAAGAGTAATAAAAATAGCCACACATATGTGTGTACGAATGCTTATAGTAGCTTTGTTCACAGTAGCCAAATACTAGAAATCTGCAAACATCCACAAAATTCATCAAGAGATGAATGGGATATGAATCATCAATGCAAGAAGGAAAAACCTGATAAATGCAATCTTAAAAATATGATATGCTGAGCCATAAAAAAGAGTATTGTATGGTTCTATTTATACGAAACTCTAGAAAATGATCTAATCTATAGTGACAAATCTGGTCAATATTTTCCTGAAGCTGAGGGTTGAGAAGGGATTAACTAGAAAGAAAGGAGTACAAAACAATAATTTTAGCTAAGGGAAATCTATACCCTGATTTTGGTAATATAAACATTTGTTACAATTTATCAAACTGTGTACCTAAAATAGGTATTTTATGTAAATTATACTTTAATAAAATTATTTAAAATAATCTTATCTGACATTTTAAACATATTTATTGTGATACAATTTACATACTATAATATCCATATATTTAAAGCATACAATTCAATGTTTTTTAAGTATATTACAGAGTTGCACAACCATAGTCACAATTTAAGTATAGAATATTTTCATCACCCTAAACGAAACCTCGTACCCATTAGTAGTCTTTTCTCTCTTGCCTCTTTTTCATTTTCTCTTTTTCTCCATATATAGAATAAAAGTATGCATTAGTACAATGTAGTTCATATTTATACTATTTTGTAAGAATTTACTTATGCCATTAAAATTATTGGTAAATCTAAAGGCTGTATAATATTGAACTTTTTGAATGTATCATAATTTATTTAAACATTTCTCCATTATGGGATATGTAGATTATTTTATTGAAGGCTTTTGAGAAAAGCATAGAACATATTAATATAATAGCTTTTGTTTAAGTGAAGACAATTATATTATTTTTTGCTCTCTTATTAATCTAGAAAAATGATCCCAAAGAATGATAATAAATAATAAAGAAGAGTGGATATGAGTACAGACTGTTGAGAATTATTCACATTTTAAATCGATACTTCTTTTAGTACTAAATTTGTGATTAGTGAGGTTTGCATGGATTAGGTCTTAGGGAGAGCTTTTTAAATTAAGGAGTCAGAGAAAACTATAAAATTTTTGAATCATTTGTTCATAGATAAATTTTGAAGTAGAAAAAATACAGCAAAACAGTCAGTAGAAAGTTATCTATTTGCCTTCTATGGAATCATTGCATTCCATCAGCATATTTCATGATTTGAAGATGTGAGAGTCATAAAGGACCAAAACACAAAACAAGATTTCTTCTTTTCTTTACTTGTCTGGTTCACAGTGTTTCAAGAGGAATAGTGGATGAACTTAGGGGAGGTATGTCATCCACAGGACCTCATCCTAATCACAAAGAAGGGAAGCTCTAAGATGCTGGCCTTTTGTCTCTACATGCTATTGAACTTGTCTTCAATAGCATGGCGGTTTTCTGCTTGAATGATCTCAGTTTACTAGATTTTTTCACATGAAACTTTTTTGAATTGTCAAGGAACTCTATGCCTGCTGCTACTGGCACAATACTGTTTTGACAGTATGAACAGTAATGAGCAATTGGTATTCTCCCAGGATATGTGGATAAAAAATGACTTCTGTAATCAAAAGTTTGAAGGCCTGGGAAAATCTTTTTACTTAGAGGGGTAGAGAGCCACTCTTTAAGAAAACAAATCAATTATTTTCAAATAAATGGAAGATAAACTTGACATTGATATCTTATTTGTAGAGACAGGTAGGATTTGTCTGTTAATGTATACAGGTCAGCCATCTCCTTTAGAATTGTCCCACTGAAGGGATAGACATTCTTCAACTTATAATATTACTTGAAATGTCAGTTGGATCAACCTTTTAATTCATGTGTTAATTTTGTTTGCAGTTTTAGTATGCTTTGTTGTCATTGTTAGAGGTAGGGTGGTAGATAATTTAACCTATAAAAAGAACTATATATAGGTTGTAAAAACCTGGATAAAGAGATTTGTTGATTAGTACTCATCTCCTTGAAAAATTAACACTTCCATCTAAAGGACCAATCCAATCCTGTTCAGTTCTCTGTGACTAGCTATGAATATTAAAATAAACATATATCTAAGAATGTATTTGTAGTCTCAAATACTGTTTCTGGATTAGTTGATTCAAGACACCTTTCTCTGTACAGTTTTTTGTTTTTTTCCTAGTCTAGGTTGCAGGGACATTTGAACATACATAAAGATTCCTTAAAATATTTCTCTATGCCACAAATAGATTCTAAAATGAATTTATAAAATTTAAAAATTTGATCTTTTTCCAAAACCCAAGGGCCCTATGGGGAAAATGATAGTATTCTGGGAATAGGAATGCCTTTTTGAAAAAGCATTAGTAAAACCCATGGTATGGCTATTACCTTTAACAATAAGATCAATTTGGAGATTTGATAGATATATAGTCAGAAAAAATGTCTTCAGCCTCCTTGAAAGAAGATCTCTGGAACCCCCAAAATTCATAGACCGTAGGAAGATTTTTATTAATGAGAATTAGCAATCTTTTGTTTCTTTAGGAAAACTGAATTCTGAGTGTATGAAATAAATAACGTTTTAGTATCTTAAATTCAGGGAGATCTAGTGATAATATCTTGCCTTAGAACTTTCCTTAATTTGTAATGCTGTTATTGAAACTAATTGTTGTGGTGCTGTTAGGGGACTCGATGTAACTCCTGCAGATTTAGGGAATCCAGTGATGCTTCTTTGCTGGAGTCATTTGTCCTCTTTGATCTCGGAGGCATTTTTCCTGTACTTCTCTCAGATTACTTTGTATGTTCTTCCTGAGGACTTCTCAGAGTTTGATGTGCATCACCTATGACAGCTGGGGGACATAAGTAAGGTGCATATTAGCAGTGGAATTTAATGAGGAGTTCAGATTAGAATTCAGTCGATCTGGAGTAGGCACTGAGGACATGATATGCATTTTAAGTAAGCAACCCTCCTGATTAGGTGGTTCACAGACCACTCTGGAGAAGCACTGTTTTGCCTTATGTTAAGTCTATATTTTACCTTTCCAATTAGGACTACCAGGTTCTTGAGAGTGCTTTGTGAAGAACTCAAGGCACTGTCCATGGTTGGCATTGAGAATGCATTTCTTAAATGAATTACTGCTAGATGCAATTTCACCAATAGCCTCACTTGCTGCCTCTTCATGCACTGTGGGTTCTTCTTAGTTAAATACCTTCCTTCCTTCCTTCCTTTCTCCCTTCCTTCCTTCCTTCATTCCTGTCTGCCTGTCTGCTTTTGTGGAGATAACAGGAGTAGCTTTTGAAAACCATGAGACTGTATAGAAATAGTAATTCCTTCCATAGTCAGTTTGTACATGGTTATTGGAAATTTACCATTCAGGGGTCACTATCTTATCTGTCATATTCCACTTCAGAGCAATTATTTAGGGAGATGGTTTCTGTCTTGGTAGATAAGATGCAAATACCATAACATCTATTGCAAATTAAACGAGAAGACAGAGGTAAATTGAATAACTTAGAGGTGTGATTAGTTTGTTTGATTAGAAGTTCACAGATTAGCTCTGCAGTCTTGGGTGTTGATTGCAGGTTTTAAAGAATTAGAATGAGTTACAATACACTTGATGCAAGTTAAATATGAAGAATGGCATGTCATGATAAACTTAAAAAGCACTGCATATGAACCGTATTTTAAAAATATGGCAGTACAATTAATTTAATAGATTGAATTTCTCCCATATCCTAAGAAAAAGGCAAAATCCAATAGGATATTATTTTTAACCTAGAAAGAAAGCAGCAAAACTTAATTCAAATTTAACTGAGCCCATGTGAAATGTGTAGTTATGAAAAACTGGAGCCCCATTCCAAAACCTTTTTAAAAATAAAGATGGATGCTTATTTGTATTATGAATTGTAGCTGTTTTTCTTGAATTCACACAAAACTTTATACAAAATATTCTTTTTGAGTTCTGTAAATATCAGTGTTATTTGTAGTTAGATAAATTGAGAAATGATAATTACTGAATATTCAGTAATTTAGAACTCTGAAAGCTAGAAAATTTTGTGAGGGATATTCTAAAATATCCAAATAATATAATAAGTCAATAGCATTTAAACCAGTCCTTATACAGATTTGGGTGAACATTTAAAATGTGAGAAAGTTAACACCCTTTGGCTGAAAACTTTTTGATGACTTCTCGTTGCTTTTAAGATAATGTGCAAAACTTTCGACAAGGCTTTCAAGAAATTTTGTCAGTTGGCCTCAGCCTCACTGCTCACATCTCAATCCTTCCCTTCTTGACATCTTCCCTCCACCCCCAACCATTCTGACTTTCCCTCATTTCACCAAAAGAGCTATTCTCTTTGCCTCAGAACTTTGCCCATCCCTGCTCAGCTCCTGTACTTGCCCTCTTTCCTGTCTGCCCTTCCCTGACCCCTCTGTTGTGACCTCCGATCTACTTTGACTAATGAGTTTTATAACAATCCTTCTAATTATCTGCTCAATTGCTTGTCTCCTTGGCTATGGAAGAGCAGATTTCCTACCACTCTTCTTCATTGTTGTAGATGTAACACAGTGTTTCACATGTAGAAGGTGCTCAAAAGGTATTTATTGGGTGAATAAAAATTTAGACACTTGAGTTACTGAAAACTGTATATCTGAAACGATACATACAGCCTGCCTTAACTCAGAAGTCCCCATAACACCCCGACAGATGGTCACGCTGCCTCTACTCAAATCATTCCAGCAAGAGTTAATTATTTTCAACCAGCAGATTCCTTTTTTCTCCCATAGAAACTTCCTTTTTTATACCCTCTGAGTTATGAGACACAATCTTTTTCACCTCCTAAACTATCTTGAGTATATACATTTCCATGTTTCCTTCAAGACTTATGGCATTATCTCCTTACCTGTATCCACTGCTTCTACATCCATGGATACTTCACTCTACATTCAAGGCAATTTTTCTAAAATGACAATTAATTCTGTTATTTCTTTGCTTAATTAAAAGAAATTTCCCATTATTTAGATGTTATTTTCTAAAACTCATTTGCATACCAATTTACAGTTTTTGCCAGACTGCATACCCTACCATCTCTACTACTATTTTACTTATTATTTTTCTTTAGAGCAACACCCCTTTTAACTTAAATTCATGTAAAAAAAACTTTCTGTAGATACTACAGGTGGAAAACATTTTCACTTATGCTAACAAAATGCAGCAGTTAAAAGAAGAGCAATGAAAACTTGACAATATTATTAAATTCTAGCTTGGAAATGCTGTTTGTTGATGACAAAGTGGAGATTACTCCTTATTTTAAAAAAAATAAAGCAAATGCTAGTGAGGTGTTAATAGACATGTTACTAATAAACCAGAATATTTACTCTAAGATAATTGAGAATCAAAGGAGAATTGAAGGGGGAATAATTTTAGCATAGAGATTTCATATTATTTGATGTTTTGACCTAATACTATGAATTAATATAGCCTATATCTCCAGTAGTAGTTTTCTCACAATTTAGGTCTTGGCCTTTTCCTCCACCCCTTCACTGTGTGCTGTGAAAGACCCTTGATGATCTAAATCTAAATCTCACCTTGTATTGGAGCTTTGTGTCTCTACGTTATCTCTCTTGTACCTGGTATGTCTGCCATGCTGAACTACTGCTAATCTTCTAACCAGTGTTTCCCAGTCTGGATACTATTGACATCTTGATTCAGATAATTCTTTGTTTGAGGAAGTTGTTGTGTGCATTGTAATTATCATATTTCCAATCATATATAAAACTTAACTCAGAGTGGATCATAGAGCTAAATGTAAAAGCTGAAACTATAAAACTTGTAGAAAAAACACAGGAAAAAATCCTCTGACCTTGGAGCAAAGATTTCTTAGACACCACACCAAATAAGAATCGATAAAAGAAAATCAATAAGTTAAACTTCCACAAACTTTAAAAATTCTCATTGTAGACACTGTTAAGATAATAAGAAAACAAGCCACAGACTGGGAGAAAATATTTGCAAAGCATATACTTGATGAAGGACTTATATACAGAGTATATAAAGAAGCTTCAAAGCCTAATAAGAATCAAACAAGCTGATTTTTTTTAAAAAAGGGTAAGATATTTGGAAAAAAACCCACTTCACCAAAGAAGACGTACAGATGGCAGATAAGCTAATAAAAAATGCTAAACATGGTTAATGTTAGGGAAATGCAAATTAAAGCCATATTCTGACACAACTGAATGCCTATTGAAATGTCTAAAATTAAAGACAGATCATGCCAAGTGGTGAGGATGTGGAGGAACTGGAACTCTCATGCACTGTTAGTGGAAATGCAAAAAGTTAAAATTATTTTGGAAAACAGTTTGTCAGTTTCTTAAAATTTAACCGTATACTAACCTTTGATCCAGGTATTCCACTCCTAGATATTTAACAAAGAGTAATGAAATCATATGTCCATACAAAGATGTACAAAAATGTTCATAACTGCTTTATTTGTTACAGCCCCACTCAAATGAGAAACAATCCAAATATCTATCAACAGGTGAAAAGATAAACAAAGGTGATTATGAAACCATATAGATGTGTCTAAAAATAGTTATTTTGAGCAAAAGAAAAAGTCCAGAAAGAGTGTACACTGAATGATTCCAAATATGTAAAACACTATAGTGTCAGTGAACAGATCAGTGAATGTCTTGGGACAGGTTGGTGAAAATATTTGGGGAGAAGTAAGAGGAAGGGAATACAACCCTTTGTATTCACAAAGGACACAGGGAATCCTTTGGGTGTAATGGATATGTTTATTAACATAATTGATATGATGGCTTATAGGGTGTTATACATTGATAAAACTTATCAAATTATACATGTCAAATGCATGTGGTTTAAGGTATATCAATTATACCTCAATAAGCTATTAGAAAAAACAATTTACTCTTTATCAGATCTCTATTAGACAATCTGGTGCATAGTCTTTAATTCTTCTGAATATTACTGAAGGGTATACATTAGCATATTCCTTTTAAAAGTGAAGAAATAAAGTTCAGAAAGATTATATGAACGGCGGGTTATACAAGAAATGAGTTACACATTTGGAATCAAACTCATGCTTTCTGGCTTCAAGCCAAAATTCTACCATGCAGTTTTCTCTTTCTCAGCCTGAGCAACTCCTTCTCCCCCTCGTTTGCTGGCCACTCGTCCAGTCTTTTAAGTCTCCCTAGCTTGGGCCTCATATCATTGAGCAGAGATAAGGCCATTGCAAGTATACTTGTTCCCAATTCTTGACCCACAAAATTTGTGAGCCTAAAAAGTGTTGTTTTATGCTACTGGTCTTATAGAGGTTTGTTATACAGAAATAGGTAACTGAATACTTATAAATCTAAAAGACCATGACTTTCATGTCAGCTGGGTCCCCCTGTATTACCATTGACTGGACACCAGGATTCAGGAAAGATTTCAAGACATCAACTTGAAAGACACCTAACTCCTGGTGGGACTAAGAATAGGCTTTACTGGAGAGAGGAGAAATTAACAAGGTGAAGTCCCTAATGGAAGGGACAAGTCCCGTAATTTTCCATCCTCCCTGGTGGCACATGCCAGGGCTGGTGTGCTCTGCTGAACAAAGGGTGTATGTCTGTGTTCCTGTGGGCTCACTCCTCTGCTATCCTACTGTAGTAGTTTGCTAGAACTGCAGTAACTAAGAACCACAAACAACTGTATTAAACAACAGGAATTTATTTTCTCATAGTTCTGAAAGCTAGAAGTGCAAGATCAAAGTGTCATCAGACTTGGTTTCTTCTGAAGACTGGGAGGGAAGGTTCCTGGCCTCTTTCCTTGGCTTGTAGTTGGTCATCTTCCCCCTCTGTCTTCATATCATCTTCCATTTGTATGTTTGTGTGTCCAAATTTCCTTTTATAAGGACACCAGTCATACTGGATTAGGGCCTACCCTAAATGATTGCATTTTAATTTAATTATCTCTGTCGAGACCTCATCTCCAATTATGGCCATGGTCACATTCTAGGGTACTAGGGGTTAGGACTTCAACATGTGAATTTGGAAGGGAGGACACAATTCAGCCCATGACATCTACTTTTTATTTTTTTAATAGTGCAAGCATTGCAAAGTATACTTTGTTACAAGGCAGACTGCATTTGAGGGACCTTTTTTTTTTTTTTTTAACAAAAGTTCTTAGGGAATGCCAGATGTACTCGCCAAATTAAAGCCTCCCAAAATTTAGTATTAAATAAAATTAGGAATGTATAGATTTTCTAGCATCAGTGACAAAAATGTGTATGTCCTCATACCTTGAGATGGAGGACAGAGCCCCAGACTTGTAAGAGCTCTTACACCCTTGGACCCAAGTAAACAGAGATCATGCCACACAAGCTACAAACAGTAACAACAAATTTACTGTAGAATATAGGGATCTCTCTCTCACTTAATCTATCAATAAACTCCTGCTTTCATTACTGATACTGTACAGGCTCCAGCTTGCCCTTTATCCTTACAAAGGACCACCTAAAAGGTGAGTGGTGTGTGTGCAACTGCCATCTTTTGAAAGAGTCACTGACTCAGAGTAAGGGAAGAGTTCGTATGGTGGATATATTTAAGTGAGAGGAAGAAAAACTAACTTCTCAAATCATTTCTCTTCAATAGCAGGGATGCAATAGATTTTTATGTAATCAGGGACTGTTTTCAAGTGCATTTACTTGCTTTTCTTTGTTCTCTAATTTGTTTTGGAGGTACAAATGATTAGAACAGAATTCACATTAATTGAACAATTGAATGTGGCTGCTGAGGTTGGTTGGAAATAGGAAACATTACATATTGCTCTTCTATAGATCCAGACACGATGTGATGGAAACACGTTTCTGATTATTTACCTTGGCAACTAAATGTATATTAAATACTTGACTTGTATTTAGTAAAGGTAGTTTTATTTTAATGGAAATATTTAATATAATTATTAAAAATTTTTTTTATTGCAGTATAGTTGATTTACAATGTTGTGTTAGTCTCAGGTGTACAGCACAGTGAATCAGTTATTCATATAATCATATCCACTCTTTTTTAGTTTCTTTTCCCATATAGGCCATTAGAGAGTACTGAGTAGAGTTTCCTGTGCTATATAGTAGGTTCTTATTAGTTATCTATTTTAATTTTGTTTTTTTTTTGGCCATGCTGCACGGCATGTGGGATCTTAGTTCCCCGTCCAGGGATCAAACCTGTGCCCCCTGCAGTGGAAGCGAGGAGTCTTAACCACTGGACAACCAGGGAAGTCCCCTATCCATTTTATATATAGTATGTATATTTCCCAATCTCCCAGTTTATCCCTCCCCCCCTTTCCCTTCTGGTAACCATAAATTTGTTTTCTACATCTGTGACTCTATTTCCGTTTTGTAAATAAGTTCATTTGTACCATTTTTTTTAGATTCCATATATGGAAATATTTAATATAGTTTAATTATATTTTAAAAACATGAGGTTGGGCTTCCCTGGTGGCGCAGTGGTTGAGAGTCTGTCTGCCAATGCAGGGGACACGGGTTCGAGCCCTGGTCTGGGAAGATCCCACATGCCGCGGAGCAACTAGGCCCGTGAGCCACAACTACTGAGCCTGCGCGTCTGGAGCCTGTGCTCCGCAACAAGAGAGGCCGCGATAGTGAGAGGCCCGCGCACCGCGATGAAGAGTGGCCCCTGCTTGCTGCAACTAGAGAAAGCCCTCGCACAGAGACGAAGACCCAACACAGCCATAAATTAATTAATTAATTTTAAAAAAACAACAAAAAAACCCCCCAAAAAACCCCATGATGTTCAGCCAGATTAAGAGTCTTGATTTGATTTTGATACAGGTTAATATAACTTGTGTTATACCATTTAATTTTAATAGATAATTTAAGGAGATATTTTGAAGATGTAAAATAATTATTCAATTTTTTACAGTTTTGTTCATTTATAGTTTTCCAAAAATTAAATAAACATTTTTATATTTGCATATGGTTACTTCTTTTTGGTCCTTTGGATCAGGGGTTAGCACACTTTCCTGTAAAATTTCAGATAGTAACTTGTTTAGAGTTGTGGGCCATACTGTTTTCAGTCGCAACTAGTCAACTCTGTTGTTTTAGTAGGAAAACAGCCATAGACAATACATAAATGAGTGAGCTTGGCTGGTTCCAATAAAACGTAACTATAGACACTGAAATTTGAATATCATACAATTTTCATGTATCATGAAATATTATTCTTTTAATTATTTTCAACCATTTAAAATATTTTTAAAAATTCTTAGCTTGAAGGCTTTGCTAAAACAAGTGTCACTGTTAAGAGCTGATCGAACCCTTTCCTAGGTCATTATTCTCAGTATAACAAAAATTATGTGGAAACTTTGAATATAACAACAAAATGAGTAATTTTGCAGAATTGAAATCAACAAAAATAAATTTTATAGAATAAATATATAATTATTTATGAATTTTCTTTGCCTTTCTTTTCATCCAAACATAGCCAGCCCATCAACAAAACCAAGAAAGATGCAAAATAGATGTATTCCACTTTGATAGTTTTCCAAATGTTAGTCAAATAGAAAACATTGCTTTATACATTTTGTCCGAATGAATGCGTATTTGACAAGGTTGGAAGATGTAACATATTTTATTCAACAGTTCGTCTCTTGTTTTGTAATTTTTAAAGCTAACATACTGTTGAATAAAATATGTTCTGGATGTTTTCTCTCCTTAAGTGCTGTTTTAGCATGTTTCCTGTTTTCCTGTTTGCTCTGACCTAGTGATTCTCTTTCTGGAATTTCCTTCTTGGTTAACCCTGGCTTTTGTATCAGCCCGTATAATTCTTTGTACCTCTTAGCTTCTCTGACAGATTTCTCAGGAATGTGTTCCAGAGCCAGACCTCTTTATTTCCTTGGTAACAGTCTGTTGTGAAGGGTGGAGAATGAGTGATGGGAAGAGGCAAGGATTGTCCTCCAAAATTCCCGGTTAATGAAATGAGCATACGTGTCCACCTCCAGATATATATATATATATATAATCAGTGCTTTAAACAATAAAAACTTTTCTTTCACTCACACACAGGCCCACTGCTGGTCAGGAAGGGTGGATCTGCTCCATGCAGACCCTCGTGGATCCAGGATCAAAGAGCGGTGATCGTGACAGTCACAATTCCAAAGGGAAATATCTACGGGTTCTTGCATTCTTGCGTAGGCAGTTAAGTGTGTTGTCCTTAAAAGGCACTTTCACACGGCTAACACCCATTGGACAGAAGGAGCCACATGGCTCACCCATCTCCAAGGGGGCCAGGAAGATGGAGAGACAGGAATATTCGGAAAACAGCAGTAATAAATACCACAGATATAAACAAACCTTTAAGTGCCTTAACAATTTTTCTTTTTAGGATGCCTTAGTCCCTGGGGAACCTCGTTGCTTGACTAGGTACAGGCACAGCATGTCTTTACTATTTTTTGTTCCCCAAAGCCCTAGGTTGTCTCCAAAGTCAGGGTACCTCAGAGGATAACCGGGATGTGAATTAACCAGGACTGTGAAATTTAAAAAGTGTTAAGATATTTATTTGAGGCATGTTGTTTTGTTCATTTTATCTCCTTTTTTGGGAGGAGGAGATGACAGGCATTACCCATAAACATGGTTTTTAAAATTACGCTTGCTCTTTAGTTTGATTATTTCTTATATATATTTCAATTTTTATGTTACATAATTGAAAATTGTAGCAAAATGTATTTCTGGCTCTACTGAGGGCAGTGAAATTCCATCTGAATATTTGCAGTATATCTTCTGATGTCTTAATTTAAACATTATGATTTAAAAACATTTTTAGTTTACATCTTACTCCAGCTAATGCAGTTTTAAAGGATGCAATTTGGGACTGATAAAGCTTAACATAACTCATTTTCTATTTATTTACATTTAAATATTAATTTATTTCTGCTAGTGAGACCTAGATATGAACAAAATAGAGCTAATTTTCTTTAAATGAGCACTGAGTTCTTTCACAGCATTTGATAGCATTGCCATATAGCTAAGCATAGTAAGTCAAAAGGTGTTTTTGATAAAATAAAAAGTAAACAAACAAAAAATGCTCATCACTTTAATTTTTTTTAGGAAGGTGAGGAATATAAAGGTCATAGTAAAGCAATATGTAGTGCTGATAAAAGATACTAACATCTATTACCAACATTAATCAACATCCATTATAGGCTTAGGCACTAATTAGGCACCCTATGTTTGTTCCTTACCTCATTTAACCTTCACAGCTGCCCAGTGAAGTAGGCATCTATTATCTCCACTTCACAATGAAGTATGTAGTCCCCTGCACTAGCAGATTACAAGAGCAGACTCAAACCAAGACGGACTGGACCCTGGAGCTTTTTTTTTTTTGTCAGATTATTCCCAATTTCAGTATTCCCAGTGACATTTAACTGGGAAATCTCTTCCCTCCTTGCCTGAACCACAGAGGGAAATAACAAGCTCTAGACCGTCCCACACTGTGTAGGTATCTCAGAGGGTCTGCTCACACAGTAGTGATGATGGGGGTTCCCTCTTAGCAAATACAGCAAATCTGCAGACCCTAAAAGGACATTTATCTTGAGATATTTGGTCGAAACAGTGATTGGAGAAAATAAAACTTCTCCTTAGTTCCTGAGGAGAGTCTGTTTCTTCTGAAAATTGAAGTGGCTGGCGGGGGGTGGGGGGGTAGATAGGAAGTGAAGGACAGATATGGATTTGCTGCAAAGTGGCGCTTCTTGTACTGAGGAGAACATTTCTTTCTTTTTTCACAAACTATGATGCGATAAGAATTTTAGCTTTTCCTAGAGATCATCTGCTACAATGCCTAAGCCACATTTTTCTTACTCTATGCTTATTTGCTTTCTGTGCAGAAATAGCCATGGAGAATTTCTGTCACAGAATATCTAATTTCTGAGGTGCTCTAATGGGGAAGATCAAGAAGACCAAGTTGGATTATTCAGGGATGAAGATTCAATCTGTCCCCTTTTCTTTTTTTTTTCTTTTAATTTTTTTTAAATTTAATTTATTTATTTTATTTATGGCTGTGTTGGGTCTTCGTTTCTGTGCGAGGGCTTTCTCTAGTTGTGGCAAGCGGGGGCCACTCTTCATCGCGGTGCGCGGGCCTCTCACTATCGCGGCCTCTCTTGTTGCAGAGCACAGGCTCCAGACGCGCAGGCTCAGTAATTGTGGCTCACGGGCCCAGCTGCTCTGCGGCATGTGGGATCTTGCCAAACCAGGGCTCGAACCCGTGTCCCCTGCACTGGCAGGCAGATTCTCAACCACTGCGCCACCAGGGAAGCCCTGTCCCCTTTTCTTAAACCTTTTCTTGCCTTTTGTCCATTTCAATATTCATTAACACCTACATTAAAGGATGAGGCAAAAGGAGATAAAAGGAAGTTCTTTGCTTTCAGATGTTATTAATCTTTCACATTATTATTATTATTTTTTTTTTTTTTTAAATATTTATTTATTTATTTATTTATTTATTTATGGCTGTGTTGGGTCTTCGTTTCTGTGCGCGGGCTTTGTCTAGTTGCGGCGAGCAGGAGCCACTCTTCATCGCGGTGCGCGGGCCTCTCATTATCGCGGCCTCTTTTGTTGCGGAGCACAGGCTCCAGATGCGCAGGCTCAGTAATTGTGGCTCACGGGCCTAGTTGCTCCGCGGCATGTGGGATCTTCCCAGACCAGGGCTCGAACCCGTGTCCCCTGCATTGGCAGGCAGACTCTCAACCACTGCGCCACCAGGGAAGCCCTCTTTCACATTATTAATCTTTCATTAATGATACCTCTGATCAAAACCATGATAAACCTTCCTATTTGCTGGGAAGCTGATGGTTTTTCTCAGTTTGTCAGGTATATTTCTATTCTACAACAACTGGCAGTTGGTTACTGTACTGCAAAATTAAAGTCATTTTACAGGTTCCTATATCTAATGTTGTTTATTTCTTAATATGCTGCATGCCACACTGATTATTTGTGATCTGCTATTATTTATGCTAATGATTTGTTATCATCACATTGTTTCTATGTATGTTTCAGTTGGTGACTGTATGAGATGTCTCTATTTTAAAAAAAAGTGTTCTTTGGATTACATACATTGAATTCCTTTTAATAGTCGCTAGAGATATAACACTGTCAGTTATTTGGAACTAAAACAAAAGAAAGGCTATAACATTTAATAAAAAGATATAGTGAGCCACAAACAGGTATGTTTAATCTTATTCAGAAATTTCTGGACTTGTAAGGAAGAAGTTCTTTTGGCTGAGTTTTATGTTTGTATGGATTAAGGGCTGACTTTCACAGACACTTGTGCCTTTTACCCATTGTCCTTTCTACAGTGTTCTATTCTCACTCTTATAATTAAGTAACATGTGGTAGGAGCGGAATAAAATATGTTGCTGATGATGATTTGGCAAAATAATTAATAATTATAATGAATATTTTACTGCCAGTGCCAAACACTCTGTTATTTGCAATGAATGCATTATTTAGTCTTCACAAGTGATGTATGAGATTCGTATCATTATTGTTTGCATTTTATAGATGAGACAACTGAAGGTTAAGAGAATTTAATTAATCAAGCTGTTGAGTGGTGGGATCAGAATTTAACACTAGGCAATCAGATTTCTGAGCACATGCCGTTAGCCACTGTGCCGAAGAGCCTGACATGTACACTAAAGATCGCCGAGGCACCCTGTGTGGAAGTGATGACCAGATGGAATAGAGTGAGGTTAAGGTACTTAACTTGAATAAGATTGTCTGACCGCTTTTGGTATAATCACTGCAGCAGTCAGCACAGAGTCTAGGAAGAGGAAAGACACAGAGCAAGGATTTATCAGTATTTAAGCAACACTTTAAAGGGATGATTGTCTGATGCTACATGACTGGAGGATACTCATGGCCCTTCTACAGCGAACATCTTCCCAATTGCCTTCTTGTCAAGCCACCTTTCATATATGAGTTGGTCTCCAAATTGGATATGCCTTAAAATAGAGTAACCTATGCAGATAAGTACTTTCGGATGAAAATAAGTTGACATGCTGGCTTATGGATGACTCCCTTGTATTTTTGATCACGCTGTTCACCCCAATGGAAAGCGTGAACTCAAGTTTCTGGATCTGAGCAGAGGAGTTTGGGTTCTGATGCCTAGTAACTCAGTCACAGTCCTTCCCAATTGTGAAATCTTTAACACTTGGAGGGCCACATCTCCTGGGTTTTGATGTTTCTGCAGGCTGCAGGTACAATCAAATGTGTTTCTAATCTTGCAAAAACAAACAAACAAAACCGGCACTTGGAAAATACAATTTTGGTTTAGGTACTTGTTCCACTCTTGAGTGGGGCTCCAAGGATCATCCAGTGTATCCCCAAGTCTCCTTTTCTACCTACACATTTCAATTTAAACCTCTTATCGAAATGCCCTTTGCCAGCTCTTTTGAACAAGCTTAATAATTTTCATACAAGAAGCTGGCTACCAGATGATATTTTGGCCTGGAATATTGGTTCTTAAACTTGACTACAGGGCTTCCCTGGTGGCGCAGTGGTTGAGAATCCTCCTGCCAATGCAGGGGGCACGGGTTCGAGCCCTGGTCTGGGAAGATCCCACATGCCGCAGAGCAGCTGGGCCCGTGAGCCACAATTACTGAGCTTGCACGTCTGGAGCCTGTGCTCCGCAACAAGAGAGGCTGCGATAGTGAGAGGCCCGCGCACCGCGATGAAGAGTGGCCCCCGCTTGCCACAACTAGAGAAAGCCCTCGCACAGAAACGAAGACCCAACACAGCCATAAATAAATTAAAAAAAAAAAAAAGTCTCTGCCCATGCTAACCTCCCACCCAACAACTTCCCAAAATAACGCACATCATTCAAAATGTATGCTTTAAAAAAAAAAACAAAAACAAAACTTGACTACAAATTAAAGTAACTCCAAGGAGTTTTCAACAATACTGATGCCAGGCCACATCTCATAGCAATTCGGTCAGTATCCCTGGGATAGAACCCAGGATTTCTAAAACTCCCAGGTAATCCCAATAAATAGCCAAGTGTGAGAAATACAGATCAGATTGAACAGATAGGAATATATCTTAAGTTAAATAGTTATTAGTAACAGCTTTCCCCTCTTATATAGTAAAAAATTGAAACCAACTAATCTTCATTATTTTTTATTTACTCTTTTAAGGAAGTTAAAATGTGAAATAAATGTAATCAAAATAGAGCTTTGGTTAGATTTTCCCAATTCTAATATTTGTATTTATTTGTTTAGCTCTTTATTCATTATATTCATTTGCAAATTTGGTTTTGGGAAACAAATCTGAATGGATTTATAGTAAACTAAGGAATGTATATTCCTGTTGTAGCTCTGGCATAACCTTTCTTTATATTTGGAAAAAGCCATAATAGTAACACTCAAATCCCTAATACTAGTTTGTGACTACATTTTAATAACAATTTAGTGAAATTATAAAAGGGTTCATACATGCATGTTTATATACATGCATTGCTGTTTTTTATTAATTATTCTGATACATTTTCTATACTTTTAATATTATTTTTATGGAAATAAAAATAAAGGGCAGCCACTTTGCAGAATTCCAGGTAACATTGTTTATTTACATCATTGCCTATGCAAATGGTGCCTTTTAGAATTATGCAAAGGGGAGTGAGGATAAGTAATTACTTTGGTTTTGTTTGTGTTTTGTTAGTGTTCAAGATCTTTCTTGAAAAAAAATTTCCATGTGCCCTTTTGTAGATTTCCTTCTTCCTCTCTATTGAAAATCACACACACATACACACACACCCCTCCAGAACTCAGTTACGAAGTCGAAGTCTAAGAATAATTGATAGTCAGTGACTACTCCCAGTTCACCCTCAAGGTGTCTCACCTTGGCTTCTGAGACCTCAGCTTTATGGAATACCTCCCCTCGAGGTCCACATGAACTCTTCACCAGCTGAGATATTGACTTTTACATTCTCATATTTCGTAACTTCTTTGAAAGACTCGCCAGTGTCAGCCACCTCTTTCCTCAGTGTCCACAGCACTGCCCTTTCCTCATTCTCCTCTGAAAATACTGTCTTCTTAACTCCCTCCTCTTTCTCCTTCTTTTCTTGCTCTACACATATAATGATCCCTAGTTTACCCTCCTTTCATGAAGGTTTTATTCATCTGATTGGATGCAGAAAATTGCCATGTTGAAGACCTAAAATCTCTTTTTCTGACTCCAGTATTCCTCTAAAAATTCATACCTACGTTTACAACTGCTTTCTGAAAGCCAGCATCTACAAAGCTCTTCTGTTCTCTCTGCACCTAAACATATTTGAGAATCATTTATTAACTTGAGCATAAAGTACATCATATGTGTTGACTAATTCTGTCTGTTCTGATGCACGGATGTTACATTTACCAGCATATGGCTGTATTAAGATCCAGTGGAAAGAAGAGTAAACCAAGAACTGAAGAGCCCAGCCCTATCTCAGTCTCCTGTATTGTGTAACTTTACACATATCTAACTTCTCGAAGTTTTATTTTTCTGATACGAAAACAGTGGTTGATTGGCCAAAAGAACTTTGAATGGGTAACTCTCATCTTGAACCTACTAGTATTATCTTAGAGAATTAATATATGTTTCCCCCCTTTGAATTTATCTTGTATTATCTTTTCTATCCCATGTAGGCATCTCTCATTTGTTTCAGTAAACTGGTGGGCTCATGACAGTCCTCAGGTTAGTTTAGCTTCTCCACAAACTTCCTTTCATGGGGGTGGAATTGACTGGACCTTGTGCAAAAAGACATAGACTCCAAAAGTTCTTGAAAGTATTTTGTTCATTTCCTTACTTGAAAAGTACTCAGAGAATTGCCTTCTTTACTGGCTTCCCCAGGAAATGCCCCTCATTATGACTAGGCTGAGTTGGACCCGTGAGGTGTTAGTTAGTCGGCACTTCTGCCAGACTGTCCGCTGCCCTCTCACGCCTCTTTAATTTGCTAAAGTGTTAGCAATTAGCACTGATTTGCTTAATGAGGTGCCAAGCCAGCCACATCAGCTTTTATAAAAAGAGAAGCTCAAACATTGGGAGATTTTTATTTTTCAACTTTTTTGCCTTCTTTTGCCAAAATTTGCCACGGGGATTTCTGGCTTGCCTCTTAAATTGCATGTGAAATTATGTAAGAAATCAGATAACCAGATAACAAATGGGAATTACATGAGCATCTGGAAGAAATAATTAATCTGAAAACTTTAACACTTATACAATATCAGTGTTCCTCAAGTGTTTGAAAGAACAAAAGGGATTTTATTACTCTGAAAGGAATACATTGTAACATGTTTTTATCCTCAAATAATTAAATGATCTGTGTTAATCCCCTTAGGCAGGTGGTTACTGACTTCCTAATTGTAAATATATTTCTCCCTGGCCAATAGCCAACCTACCACATGATATTCTCCTTTGTTTAATATTTATTCAGTGAGCTGCAGTTATGTGCAAAGCATTATATTTCCAGGAAATTCTCTGGGGTTGCCCCTTTTCTTAGCCAGAGTCCTCTTGCTTCCTTTGTAGATCTGCACAGACACACTGTCTTTAAATTAGCTGACGTGGGGGCCTTTGGACTCTCTGTATTGAAGAAAGACTATTTTCTGTTTATTAATTGGTGGTTTGGAGAGGAAGAAGAGGCTACCTTATATCAAGAGTGAGGGAGCTCAGCTGGTAACCAGTCATGCCTCAGGTGTTCACCAGACAGCACTCATGGCCCCGCAGACTATATTATTTTAATGATTTCATAAACAGTGTTAATGAGGAATTACTAAACAAACAAACAAAAAAGAAAAAAGAAATATTCCCTGCCTTTCAGTGGACTGATGCGATGCGGTGGTGGTTACAGCAGAGAGGAGGTCGTTGAACAATAGGCTCCTTGTTTCCAAACTCAACACCCAGAAATCTCTCTTCTAGTTTGTTGTTTGTTTTTCTTATGTAAAAAGATGAGCTCAGGAAGTTTAAGTATTGGAGGAATACAGTAATTAACAATATTATGATTATACTAAGAGAGAATATTGAAGAGAGATAAGATTAGCAAAATTCATAAACAGTGTGCAACAGTAATGTGGAGTTAAAGAAATTTATCAAATAACTTTTCAAGGTACTAGTCTGGATCACTGGATTACACTTTTGTCTCTTTTTTCTCACCACCTTTTCTACCTACTACATACTCGACTCCCATTGCTTTGCCCAGGCAGATAGATACCCTGTACCAACTACAGAAAAGGCCTTATACTTCAGATGGCAGATGCTGGTATACTTGGGTAGGAAAAGGGAGAAAATAATTTTAATTGCCTTGTTATGCAGTTTATCTATATAATAAGCCTTCATCTACAAATATAATCTCAAAATAATGGATATCAAGATCTTATAAAAAGCCAGAGTGAAAAAAGTAATACTTATTGGAAATCTTGAAGGCTCTACAGCCAAACCACTGAGCTTGATACTTTATTATTTATTTATTTTTTTGATCTTGATACTTTAAATCATAGCCTTAAATCATGATACTTAAATCAGGCTGAGCTTCAGTACCTGAGTTGATCACAGAGTTGCCTTCACTAGATTATGTTGTAATGTTATCCACCAAGCTTTTATTGAAGAGCACTACACCTCAAGAACTGTATCAAAATCAGGAGTATACTTGCCATCAAAGTGTTAAGGGCTCTGTCCTCTGTGTCCTTCCTCATCTTCTTTGTAACGTCAGGAAGTCTCATAGGAGAGTGCTAAGAGCACCCATGCTTCCTACAGGAACTGGCTTTCTGTCTCCTGTCTGATTATGCAAGTAATCATCTTTCTTTTCACTTTGGCCACCAAAAAGATCAGAGTAAAATTTGAAACTGCAATATAACAATTAGGTTTGACCTTTTTATCTGCATCTTAAAGTCTTCTATTCCCTGGTTTTGATTTTTCTTTTTCTGCTTTGTCATTATTTTCTTGAAAGCACTTGAATAATCTATGAAGTAGGCAGTGTAGGTATCTCCATTTTCCTGAGGTAAATTTTTGCTATATGTTGATTAAGTGACTTTTCCAAGATTTCATTGTTAAGCTAAGACTGAAACATAGATATTTGCATACCAAGTCATGTTCTCTTCACATGAAGCCACGTGAAGCTGGGGATTCTCAGTGGGAAGGGATGAGGAGGGTGACATTGCTCTCCTTGAGACATTCGACAATGTTTGGAAATAATTTCAGTTGTCACAGACATGGGGAGGATTGATACTGGCATCTAATGGGTAATTCTACAATGTACAGGTCAGAGCTCCCCTTCCCGTAACTATAAGGAATTATCCAACTCAAAATGTCAGTAGTGCTAAGGTTGAGAGACCCTGCATTAAAAGAGAAAAATACCGTATGCTAACACATATATATGGAATCTAAAGAAAAAAAAATGGTTCTGAAGAACCTAGGGGCAGGTCGGGAATAAAGACACAGACCTACTAGAGAATGGACTTGAGGACATGCAGAGGGGAAGGGTAAGCTGGGACAAAGTGAGAGAGTGACATGGACATATATACACTACCAAATGTAAAATGGATAGCTAGTGGGAAGTAGCCGCATAGCACAGGGAGATCAGCTAGGGCTTTGTGACCACCTAGAGGGAGTGGGATAGGGAGGGTGGGAGGGAGGGAGATGCAAGAGGGAGGAGATATGGGGATATATGTATATGTATAGCTGATTCACTGTGTTATAAAGCAGAAACTAACACACCATTGTAAAGCAATTATACTCCAATAAAGATGTTAAAAAAAACAAGAAAACCATAAAAATAAATAAATAAAACCAGTAGAATAATAAAAAATAAAAGATTAACTCTCTTCAATAGTACTTTTAAAACAGTTTTTGTGTAAGTTGTCATGTCTTCTTTCTCTTTTGTTATTTTACTTTCAACACCTTTGTTGGTTGTCTACATTTTATTAATATTTTACAATGTACTAACTCTTTTATTACTTAATTTGATAGTGTTTTTCACTTTTCATTTTATTTAATGCAACTTCATGGTTTACTTTATACATTATTTAACAAGAAAATGAATTTATAAAAGAGGAATATAAAGTCTTTTGGCTCCTGAAATTGAGAATAATATCTCTGGTGATGGGAAGTGCACAAGGTCCTTCTTGTTCTGTAATTCACTAGACTAGGATAATATTTCTCCAGCAGGACTCCCAACTACTTGATTGTGATCTTCCAATTAAGCTCATCTCCTTCAGTGTTTAATCTCCAAAAGAATTGCTTTTACCTTGTTACCTTATAAAGAACACTGATTATTGCAAATGACTTCCAATCGAATTTTCTTTTTTTCTCACAAGAATTTATCCTCTTGAAAGAGACAGTATAAATCTTTTGGGAAAAATGCCTTCCTCTCTGTGCTCTACACAAAAGGAGAGAAGGATATTGTGTTGAAACTACAATAAGCTAAAGCACAGATAGGTTCTAGGCAGAAAGATGAGATAGATGGATAAGAAAAAAATATTTTTAAAGATGCTGGTTCAGTGAGAACACAGAATAAGGAGATCCACCCTTGGGATGGTTATCTGGAAAGTTCTCTTTACAAAGTGATTTTTAAGCTGGGAGCTGAG
Source organism: Balaenoptera musculus (assembly GCF_009873245.2). Taxonomy (NCBI): domain Eukaryota; kingdom Metazoa; phylum Chordata; class Mammalia; order Artiodactyla; family Balaenopteridae; genus Balaenoptera; species Balaenoptera musculus. Next base: position 78,662,768 of record NC_045798.1, read on the forward strand.
AGTAGAGTAGGAGTTGTAGATCTTCTACTGAAGGATGCTGGGAAATCATTTCAGGCACTTGTGCACAAGAATATGAGAGTGAAGACGTTGAGATGAGAAAGCATTTGGTGAAATTAAGGAATGGAAAGATGGTTATTGTGACTGGAGCTTGGTGAGGATGCAACAGGATTTGATTTGACAGAACTTGGTAATGGACTATTGTGGTGGCAAAGGAAAGAGAGATGTCAGCAATAACTTCCAATGTCCAAGTGCAGTGACTGGCTGCATAATAGTGCCACTAACTGAGCTGGCAAAGACTAGAGAGAGATTTACCCAAGAAGATGAAGTGGTCAGTTTGGGCTATGTTTTGTTATGTTTGTCTGCCCATTGTTTGGTTGGTTGTTTGCCTATTTTCTTTCTCTTTCTCTTTTCTGTGCTTTTTTTCTTTCTTTTATCTTCTCCTTTTAGATATCAACATGGATATTTTAAATAGAAAATTAAATATATGAGTCTGAAGTTCTGCAAGGCAGCTAGACTACTGTTTAATTTTGGAGTCCTTGATATATAGGTTCCATTATAGCCATGGGAATGGATAAGATCACCTAGAAAAAAGTTTCCAAAAGAATACTGACAGCTCAGAATGGAGCCTTGGGGAATTCTAACATTTAAAGCTCAAATACAGGATGAGAAGGAGAAGGAGAATTAAGAGGATAACCTGAAAAGTGCATTATGTGGTGATCTTGCTACTGAAGCCAATAGCAAGGAGTGAGTGATTAAATGTAATTAAATGGAATATATTTGAATAACATAGAACTTTATAGTGTAAATCTAGTCCTACAAATGAGAGTCCTACAACTCTCTGTCTTGGTTGACAGATTATTTTCCAGTTTTTAAAATAATAGTATTTATTCATCTTACTGGTAATAAATTGATAGGGAGTATAAAAATGGAAATATAAAGCTGGACTGAGAGAAAAAGGGAAAGTAGATTACTGCTTAAATAGTAATCTGATAAAATATATTAATGAAAACTTACAAACCAAAAGGAAATTATAGAAATATATTAATCATAGGTTATCACACTATTTATTCACATTTCTTGGTGGATGGAAAGGTTATACATTGAAAAATACATATCCATGTTATTTACATATATATGCGTTACCTAAAATATCATAGAATTAAACCCACACTTTCTGTTATCTGGAACTTTTAATCCATAATAGCTTTTTGATATCAAACTAGCCATCCCATGTCAATCTTGACTGATGCTTTGATGTGTTTTTTTTTTAAATATACATGGTTTGACTGGGGCTGTACTTCAAAGAGAAATCAGTCTTTTAATGGAAAAGAGCTTTTCCCTTGTTTAGAGGTAAGGATGTGAAAGTCCTAGACTAGTATAGATTAAAAAACAGTTCTCAAAGTGCCAGAAGATCAGACAGAGAGACAAACTACGTAAAATTCAGACGTCTAAATCCTAGTCAGCTTCCAAGAGACTGATCTTTCTTTGCCCACATCATTTGAAAATTTTGAATCTTGGTTTGAGAAGAAAGTAGTAAGGCAGGGTTTCCTGAGCTTGCTATTACATCATGATTTCTGATTATCCTGAAAAGATTTGAGTACAGAAGCTCAAGCATTTGAAAATCCCTTCAGTTTCACACTCAACAAGGTTGATGACCCAGGTGAAATTCCCATTTTCCCAAATTTGTATATTGGTGAGTTCTGAGCTTGGAATATTTTCTGATTCTTACTTACAAGGATCATTATTTCAGTCCCTCAACAAAAACCAAAAATGTTTTCATAATTATTTCCTGAACATCAAAGCAAATCAGTGTCTTACTATTTACAAAAGAATACTTAGGCATCATAGAGTGTAAAGTATCAGTTTTGCTTTTGAAGCAAGAACTATAGGTAAAATTTTTTAAACTAACATTTTGGGAGTGAATGAAATAGTGTATTTTTTTCTGTCAGGTGGGTAGAATGCTTAGATAAATTATTTATTCAGTCATCTTAATATATTCTCTTATATCAATAATTATTTACATTTTAAAAAATTCTTCTCATGTGAATAGTTGAAATAATTTAAAATATGGCCATAAAATTCCCTCAATTAAGTATCATGGAGGTTCAATAAGTATATTCTGACTTTTACTTAACAGCTATATCATCAGAAGACTATACTCTAGAAACTAAAATTGTTCTTAAAGAACATGGGCTGGATACCTGTTTATTATTGCAGGTCTATTACAGCAGCAATATTTGAAATATGAAGTAAAGCTTAGAATAAAACTTCCCATACAGGCTTGAATTGTCCTTGTCCATTTCATTATTTAAGTCCAGAAAACAATTGCAAAAAGGAGATCATAATTATGGTGAAAATTATGTGGAAAACATGGGGATGTATATACAAATATCATTCTAATAATAAAAATATGGGTAGTATATGTTGGTTGTCTAATTTGTGTTCCCAGGAGCTGTTTACTGTCTATCAAGGAACCCAAATTAGGACAGCTCTAATGATTAGTGATGTTGAGCATCTTTTCATGTGTTTGTTGGCAATCTGCATGTCTACTTTGGAGAAATGTCTATTTAGGTCTTCTGCCCAGTTTTGGACTGGGTTGTTTGTTTTTTTGATATTGAGCTGCATGAGCTGCTTGTATATTTTAGAGATTAATCCTTTGTCAGTTGCTTCATTTGCAAATATTTTCTCCCATTCTGAGGGTTTTGTTTTCGTCAGCCATAAAAAGGAACAAAATTGAGTTATTTGTAATGAGGTGGATGGACCTAGAGTATGTCATACAGAGTGAAGTAAGTCAGAAAGAGAAATACAAATAGTGTATGCTAATGCACATCTATGGAATCTAAAAAAATGGTACTGATGAACCTAGTGGCAGGGCAAGAATAAAGACACAGACGTAGAGAATGGACTTGAGGACACAGAGGGGGAAGGGGAAGCTGGGATGAAGTGAGAGAGTAACATTGACATATATACACTACCAAATGTAAAATAGATAGCTAGTGGGAAGCTGCTGCATAGCACAGGGAGATCAGCTAGATGCTTTGCCTAGAGGGGTGGGCTAGGGAGGGTGGGAGGGAGGCTCAAGAGGAAGGGGATATGGGGATATATGTATACATATAGCTGATTCGCTTTGTTGTACAGCAGAAACTAACACAATATTGTAAAGCAATTATACTCCAATAAAGATATACAAAAAAAAAAAAAAAGAGAAACAGAAAAAATAAAATAAAATAAAGTGTACAAAATGATGATTTGAAAAAAAGCCCCAACAAATTAGGATGGCTATCTTCCTTTCATACTGCTCGCTGCAGAAACTAGCAAATTTCACTTTGTTGGTTATGCTACTAAGGAGAGCAAATCATTGAAACATTGTGGTAATATTAGTTAAGGCTCCAAATTCATTATCTAAATCACACATGCCTCAGATTTTCCTTTTAATGCAAATGTGGACCTTGACTGTGGATCCTTGAGATTATCCTATAGGTCAGGAGCAAAATACTCCTATGTCTATATACATATATATTCACTTTCAAATGCAGACATCAGAGTAAAGCAGCCACACCCAACATCAACGATATCTTTTCTTTTAGTATAGCCATGGCTCTAAAGAAGTTTAAATAATATTTGAAAAAAAAGTCTTTGTTCTCAGGATTTCTTAGGTACTTTGGAAAAATCCTCTGAATATTTTGGGAATAAAATAAAATACTTTCTTTGGATATATACACATTCATTATCTTTTTTTTTTCCATTGGAATACCCTGAAATTCAATACAGAGTTATATTTTAAATCTTAGCCAGAACTAAAACATTGAGAGACAATAAAAAGTTAAGTGAAAATCAACTTCATTCATTCTATGGTCAAAACTCTATTTTTTCCATAAGAGAACAACTAGGAACTGATGATATGGAAGGAAAAGCATTGAATGAAAGGGCCTAACAGTCCATTGCTTTTGAAGAATAGAGTGCAAATATATTTGGGGCCCTGCCAACCTCCCACTTGAAGATAAAATTAGTTATGCCAAACAAATGTCTAACTTTCTCCTGTATAATTTTCTTTATGGGGAAATGACCTGACAGCATGGATGCTTAAAATGGGCTCTGCCACTTGACTGTTTTATTTATGATGCAATAGAGTACACATCTTTAAATTTAATGCTTTCTGAATCGAAACAACAAAGGCAGACCTATAAAAAGAATGTCTGCACAAGCCAAAGACACGGAGTTAATGAGATATTATTTTACCACTCCTTAAGAAATGTGAACTATATTGACACCATGGAGAAGAGTGAAAAGTAAAAGAACATTGAAATAAAAATGAACCAAACTGAATGTGCCTCTTTCCCAGCCTCAGAGATAGTAACTACAAAATCACATTACTCCTTTCAGACATCTGGCCCTGAAATACTTCCTGGGCACCTGGAGTAGTAAAGATCTGGTGTCGGGTTTTTGTCTTCAGTCAATTCATTAAGCTGCAAGGGGCCTAGAATATTAGATCACATTAGTCTCATAAAATTGCCACCAGTGTTAAACAATAAGTATGTTTGGAAAGGGAAACACATTTCTTTTTTTCTCCTAGAAAACAAAGCATTTTCCTTTCAGATTTAGTCTTTGTTTTTTTAGCAGAGCCAAGAAATGGATTCTATTTATCAAGCTATATTTTAAGTAGGATTTAAAAATAAAATAAAATGAAATGTTTTACTTTCTAGTTAATAAATTTGCTTTTGTAAGTTAGAAGTAAATGAAGAGGACTTATATTCAGTCCAGACAGAGATAATACGTTGGTGAGAGTGTAGATTAAGAATTCTGTTTAGGAAAATGAATTAACAACCTATTCCTGGCTACAGAGACAATGCCTCATTATATGTAGAAAGTGTATACAAAAGTAAAAGAGAGATGCTTTTTCTTCTTTTTTTTCCATTTTGTAGTACCATATCTTGTTTACGTGGTCAATACCCTTAGAATCCTTCTGATGTAAGTGGAAAGCATGATGTCAATATAATGCTTGGTTTGATGTCGACAATTTGAATATGAGCATGTATTCTCCAACTCTGTGAGTATGAAGATGTAATTTGCCTGTTAGGAAATAAATGACTAGGCAGCAGGCCTGTAATACATTCTTTCTTATCTGGCCAATTCTTAAAGCAGATGGTTCCTGGAGGTTAACAGTCTATACTCCAGGATTAAATTAAATGGTTTCACTGATTGCATTAGCTGTACCTGATATGACAGAAAGTACAATAGGCCAAAGAGGTATTTCAGGCTGTTATAGACCTACAAGCAAACTGATTTTCAATCCCAATTTCTAAATCGAACCGGGACAATTTACATTCTCATGTAATGGGATACAGTATACATTTACACATTGCCACAAGGGTATTTTTAATTCACTAGCCTAGTCCCATAATCTAGTGAAATGGAACTGGAACTTAACAACCATTATGAGGAACTTAGTGAAAAATATGATGAGATCATAAGAATTGCCTTCTTAGAGAAAGGAGGGCAAAAGAGTTAAAAACATAGCTACCTATAAGACAAAGGGGGTCTGACTGATAAATTCATTTAAAATTCAAAGCTAAGACCAGTGTCTGAAATTTCCGAGGATGATGTGAGCTGCTGAAATTGGGAGCATTCCTCAGATGGTGGACAGAAAGTGGCTGCATGTCACAGACCCAGCCCCAAAACAAGATGCTCAGAGCCTAGGGCTCACCTTCCTCATCTAGAGGCCCTTTCCTTTCACCCAGTTGCCTTGCTATATTGTTGGCAAATAAGCCCTAAATAACTAGATAATAAAGAACACACTTAAGTGGAACCCTTATTTATGGAAATTCCTGTGTGAATGTAAAGTGGGTCATGTAGATGCCCACCAAATACATGTAGCTGAGGGCTCAGGGGAACAGACTGCTCGGGCAGATGCCTCAGTCAGATCCCAGAGCTGGTTACTTGACTTCTTGAAATGAGCAGGCTTGGGGGTGCTCAGCCACGCGCTGGGGAGCAGACTCACAGTGCATTGTTGTCCTACCTGATGAAGTGGCCGAAGTGATGAGAAACTGCATCCGATGGCAACAGGAAAGAAATCACTTAGAAATGGCTGGAAGTAAAATTCCCCAAGGACAACAGTCTGCATGCAACTTGCAAGTGGATTATATTGGACCTCTATCAGGGACACCGGGAAGCTACAAATGGGTGTTAACTAGGTTTGACACCTATTACGCTCTGAGATTCACTTATCCTGTAACAGAAGCAACTTTGAAGAACACAGTGAGAGGTTGGAACATCGATTCTCTGTTATTCAACCGATCTGGACATAATATTTCTGATTAAGCTGGGCCTTTTACTCCTACTAACATGCAGAATGGGCAAAGAATACTGCATGGTCATGCCCCGTTCCTTATTCCCCTTTAGGCAAAGTGGGCCATCAAAACAGGAATTAGTCAAAACATCCAGTAAAAAAGTTTTTTAAGGATTGGCTTAGTTGTTTAAATAACATGTGTCTCAGATTGATTATGGGAGGACTTGGAAGTTTTCTAGGATTAGGAGATGGCAGGATATAGGGGAGAATGCAAATAAATAGCTGCAGGTATTACTGACTTACCAGATTTTACTTTTATTTACCTGATGTGATGTTCTCAAAACATGGGGTAAATGATTTTCTTGTGTAAACCACACCATATACAATACCACTATATTTGACACTGAGTTTTGCTCAAAGTATTTTTGGATTGTCATAACTTCACTGCACCTTCAGTAGTCAAATTAGTGCTGACTGTGACTGTGGCCCCTCTTGTGAGTATTGTTATTCTTTATCTGTCAAATCCTAGGATATCTGCCTGGAGTTTGAGCTAAGAAGAACCATTAGCAAGACTGCTATTATTGTTGGATATTAGGTTAAACACTATATCTGAGTGGGTAACCCTAACTGTGGGGGGAAAGTGTGTGTATCAAAACAGGTAATAAATAAAAAATGAGGGTGGGAATATACCAGATGGAAAGGCCCCTCATTAGTGGACCACATCATACTATTTCCATGAGGGCACTCTAGGGCAAGAGAATGACACCCTGGCTTAGATCTGGAGCTGAGGAATTGGCAATGTTGGGAGAAACATCCAGAGCTATTTTCTCTGGAGAATGGAAATTGAATTCCTGCTGCTTTATAGGCTCCAAATAAATAGTTAATGTGGATAATTTGAAAAACAAGAAGTGGCACAGCACCTACTAATGATCCAATTTACAAGGAGCTGACCAACTAAATGAATGCAGTACCTAATAGTGAACGACAATTGGATTTCCAGGTGATTTCTAAAGAACACCAGAAGCTGGATATCAGTGAAATAGTACCTGAAAAAGCCTGGGAAAAAAAGTCACTTTTAATTTTAAATGCAGAAAACATGTTTTAAAAGAACAAAGGTGATATATAGACATTTTCAGATAAAAACAGAGAGATTTCACTACCAACTGATTTTTACTAAGTGAAATGTAAAAGTATGTGTGTCCTTCAGGAAGAAGGAAAATTGTCCCAAGTCTAAGATGGAATTATGAGCAACGAAATCGGCAAATGTGTGGATAAACTTAAGCAAACATTGACTGTATGCTATAAAAAATAATAAAGATGTCTACTTTGGAGGGCAAAAACATTGTAAAACTATAAACTTGCACAATCATAATATTTGTTATTGGTTATGGGAAAACCCGAACGAACTTTTTGGCCAACCCAATAGAAAGGATTGATCACAGTTTATTCCAAGACTCTTACATTGTTAAGGGAGAGTATATTTATGAAAATGCTATGTTGGTTATGCAACTTAGAATTTAAAGATAACCTTTAAAACAATCAAAATAGAGATCACGAGTTGCAAAAGAGTAAAGTAAAAATATGTAAAACAAAAATAATGAAAGTAGATAAAATGATACCAAAATTATTAGTGTTTATATCTGGATAGTGTGATTATATATTTTTATACATTTTATCATTTTGATGTGTGATTCAAATTTCCTACATAGAATGTATTCCTTATATAGTGAAAAATATGTGTAAGTTTATCAAAAGTTATTGAGGACTTGGATGTTCTAGGTAGTGAGTGAAACTTCCTTCAGGGATTTAAGATTTTAAACCAATTTGTCAGTCATATTTCCACATCACAAAGAAACTACCTAATTTCAAACATAATTAAAACATATCAAATGTCAATCAACAGTTTTAAGTGTCTGTGTTTTAAAATGAGAAGGATTTTTTCCATCTAAAAATTGGACCCTGGGGGCTTCCCTGGTGGCGCAGTGATTAAGAATCTGCCTGCCAATGCAGGGCACACGGGTTCGAGCCCTGGTCGGGGAAGATCCCACATGCCACGGAACAACTAAGCCTGTGTGCCACAACGACTGAGCCTGTGCTCTAGAGCCTGTGAGCCACAACTACTGAGCACACGTGCCACAACTACTGAAGCCCACGCGCCTAGAGCCCATGCTCCACAACAAGAGAAGCCACTGCAGTGAGAAGCCTGTGTACCACAACAAAGACCGAACGCAGCCCAAAATAATAAAATTAATTAATTAATTAATTTTAAAAAATTGGACCCTGTAGATAAGAGGGCTTTCTAAGTAGTGTTAGAAATAGAATGGATATCCATTCAAAAGTATTATTTCTAATATGTTTAGTTCATATAATACCAGTCTTTTGTTTCTCCTTTATGGACTAATGGACAAGCTTCATTGCAAGTATTTTTGTTTCTGTTTTTGTTTATTTGTTTGGACTCTGTAGTCATCAAGCTATTATTTATAGAATAAATATTATTTATATATGTATGTGTATATTATATTACATTATTTATAGAATAGAATTTGGTGAGTTTCTGGTTTTTTCTAGCTATATTTCTATATCTTTATTTCTGTTTCTAACTATATTTTATTCTCAAATCCTGTGCTTAGAAAAGATGTGTGTATTCATGACTGCTGATGAACAACTGATTTACCTGTTAAAATATGTTTTCCCCTAAAAGAAAACAGTTTCAGTGACCTTATTTCTGTGTCCTTATAGCATTTCTTCTTCCTGCATATTGGTTTCTCTTGTTACCTATGGTATTTCCTGTGAACAGGAAAGTCTAGCACCAGAGAGAAACATTGTTTGTACACACTGCTCTAAGGGGGTTCTCTGGCTTTATTACTTTATTTCATATTAATGAAAAGGAAATCATGTCAATGAAATAGTACAGATATTGATGTACTATTCTGTTATAGTCTATCCACCTTGCACTTCAAAATGAAGATTTTAAAGTTTGACATTGGTTGTCACTGTATTGTTGGAATGAGTATACCATGGGCCTCCATCATATACAATCAATTTTTTTTTTTTTTTAGGTTTTTATAAATTTATTTATTTATTTATTTATTTTTGGCTGTGTTGGGTCTTCGTTTCTGTGCGAGGGCTTTCTCTAGTTGTGGCAAGCGGGGGCCACTCTTCATTGCAGTGCGCGGGCCTCTCACTATCGCGGGCCTCTCACTATCACGGCCTCTCTTGTTGCGGAGCACAGGCTCCAGACGCGCAAGCTCAGTAGTTGTGACTCACGGGCCCAGTTGCTCCGCGGCATGTGGGATCTTCCTAGACCAGGGCTCGAACCCGTGTCCCCTGCATTGGCAGGCAGATTCTCAACCACTGCGCCACCAGGGAAGCCCCCAGTCAATCAATATTTACTGTGTATTCTGTGTGGTCATGCCTATAATAATCACTGGGATTAAAAAAAAATAATTACTTTGAAAGGACATAACTCTGCCTAGTAAGGTGACAAAAATGTAAATGAATAGTTGAATTATGTGTAATGATTTCTTTAAAAAAGTATGTCCTGGGCATATTATAAGATATTTAGTTCATTTATGATGCATTAATCGCTAAAATAAACTGAAGAGTCAACTGTGCAGAGGTAGCATTTATAGGAAAATTAAGTAGAAGTTTTCAAAAGAGCATTTTTTCATGACCTCAACCAAATTGTTTACGAATATAACCTAAACATTTCTTCTAGACTGTTTCCACTAAGTTTGGGATCTTGAGCTTTTATACATTTTTTTCATATTATATAATGTAGTATATAATTTTTGTCTTCATATGATCGCTTTTATTGGAAAGAAAATTTGCCAGTTTCACTTTACTCTATTTTTGCGGAAGATACAATACATATATCAAAAATTATGTTATAAATTGATAAAATAAATTACAAAATATTTTATGAGTTTCCTGTATGACAGGCATTGAGCTAACAGCTCCTAATGATTTATCTTAATTTAATCCTCAATTTTCAGAAAGAAAATTAAGGTTCAGAGATTGAATCAAAAAACAGTAGGGGTACAAGTCCAAACGTTTATAATTCAATAGCTTTCTTTATCATGATAGTGTACTGGTATGAATTTTGAGAATTTGCCCTCTCTATCTTTCCCAGTGTGAAAAGTGCCATATATTAAAGTTTTCCTCACTTGGCACCTTCTTTATTCCTTTGATCATTAAGTTTGCTTTTTGTTTTATCTTTGAAAGAAGAATAATATTTGCAATATTCCATGAATTTTGTAGAGTGACTTTATAATATTAGGATATCATTTTATCCTTTTATTTCAAATATGATAAGTATGTTCATTTCCCATAAAATAATTTATTTTGCTATAGGAATTAAAATTCTACAGGACTTTAAAAATTTTCTTCGTCAGTTTTTGTGCTAGTCACTCTAGGACATTAAAAACATATATGGGGGCTTCCCTGGTGGCACAGTGGTTGAGAGTCTGCCTGCCAATGCAGGGGACACGGGTTCGAGCCCTGGTCTGGGAAGATCCCACATGCCGCGGAGCGGCTGGGCCCGTGAGCCACAATTGCTGAGCCTGCGCATCTGGAGCCTGTGCTCCGCAACAAGAGAGCCCGCAATAGTGAGAGGCCCGCGCACCGCAATGAAGAGTGGCCCCCACTTGCCGCAACTAGAGAAAGCCCTCGCACAGAAACGAAGACCCAACACAGCCTAAATTAATTAATTAATTAATTAATATTTTTTAAAAAACAAAAAAACATATCTGATGGAAATTGTCTAGGGATGTGTTAATATACTGACGGCTCAAAATATTCTAGATGGTTGTTAAGTATGATCTTCCATATGTACTTTGTTTCTCAGTAATAGTGGTGGTAGTAGTACTACTAGTAGTAGTAGTAATAGTAGTAGAAGTAAATATTTCATAAAAATGGGATGTGTATGAATGTAGCCCTTATTTCATAAAATTAAGCATATTATTGCCTAGCTTTGAGTAGGAGACATAATAACTTCTAAACAAAAGTTTATGATGCTTTTATCCTGAGGGATAAATTGAAACTACTTAGGTAGGATTAGAATAATATTGATGCTTGCATGAGAAATAAAGACATAGGAACTCATGGCTAATTTTCATTGGCATTATTTACCACATGTGAAAATAAAATAGATTTGGCATGAGAAAATAAATATCTGTCAGTGCCCTAGTGTTTTTAGTATATTTGGATAGCTTACCATGATGAAAATTTACAAAACTATCTTGCTCAGAAGGAAATGCCCTCCAATTTCTGGCACAGTTGGCCAGCCTGAGGTGAATTAGATTATATTGGGAATCGAACTGAGAAATAAATAGAGTGAGACATGTTGCAAAAGGTAGTAATAAAGATGTAGAAGTAAAAATACATACTTTGAAAAAGGTGACTTTGAATTATTTGGGTATAACTATACCTAAAGAAACAAACATTTCTTTTCACCATATTATTAGCAAGCTATGTGATTTTCAGGTAAAATATATAGGTGTGTGTATATATATAAATAAATATATATGAACAAAAATATATGTATGTTTTATATGTATATACACACACAAGCAAAAAGAGAGGAGGAGGAGGAAATAGAGCTATATAGGTATAAAATTACTATATCTTACTGGAATTTGTATATATTATATGTAGATTTTGTAAATTAAGATGAATCCAGTAAGCCCTAGAGCATCACAAAATAGAATGAAAAAACAGCAAAAAATTAAAATGTCATGTTAGAAAAAATTCAGTTCTTACAAAAAAAAGCAGCAAAGGAATAAAAAAGGCACAAAAGTCATGAGACAAATAGAGAACAAAATGCGAAATCAGGCAACCTTACTTGCAACTATGTCAATAATAACATTAAAAGTGAATGGATTAAACACCCAAACAAAAGACAGAGATTGTCAGACTGAGTGAAAACTAAAATCTAACTTTATGATCTTTATAGGAATCACACTTTAGAGTCAAAGATACAAATAATTTGAAAGTAAGAGGATGGAAAATGTATCATGCATCAGAAAGTTATAACATTTATAAACACATGTGCACCTTAAAACAGGGTCCTAAAATACATGAAGCAAAAAAAAAAAAAAAAAAAAAGGCATGATTAAAGGGAAAAATGTAAAGTTCAACAATAATTTTTGGAGACAAATACACTATTTTCAATAATGGATAGAACAACTAGGAAGATCAACAAGTAAACAGAAGACTTGAGCAACATCATACAAAAATAGACTTAACAGACATCTATAGGACACTCCACCCAACAACAGCATTATACACATTTTAAGGCCATTTAAAAAAGCCTCAATAAATTTAAAAAGATTTAAATCATACAAAGTGTGTTCTCTGATTACAATGGACTGAAATTAGATAAAAAATGGAGAAATTCACAAATATGTGGACATTAAACGAGACACTACTAATTAACCAATGGGGTTAGAAAATAAATCACAGAAGAAATAAATGATAAAAGAAATTTTAAAAAATACTCAAAAATTAGTAAAAATGAAGGCACATAATACCAAATCTATGAAGTATAGTAGAAGCAGTGCTCACAGGGAAATTTAGAGTTGTAAAGCTGTAAAGCTCTACATTTAAAAAAAAAGAAAGGTTTCAAATCAATAACCTAAACTTCTACCTTAAGATACTGGAAAAAAAGAGGAACAATTAAACTAAAGCAAGTAGAATGAAAGAAATAACAAGTATTAGAATGGAAATTATTGAGACGAAGATAAAAACAATACAGAAAATCAATAGAACAAAAAGATGCTTCTTGGAGAAACTTACTGACACAATTGATAAACCTTTAGCTAGATTGACCAAGAGAAGGGAGAGAGAGCAAGAGAGAAAATTCACATTACTAGAATCAAATGAAAGAGAAGTTATTACTACCAACTTTACAGAAACAAAAATAACTATAAAAGAATATTATGAACGGTTATATGCAAACAAATTAGATAAGTAAGACAAAATGAACAAATTACTAAAAAGACACAAATTACTGAAACACACACACATAGCTCTAGGCATATTATAGTCAAATATCTGAAAATAAGCGACAATGAGTTAATGCTGAAGGCTGGAGGAGAACAAAGAACATTAGATACAGAGCGGCAAATATATATCCAACCTTTAATTAGAAATTATGCAAGTTAGAAGACATTTGAGTAACATCATTAAAGTGCTGAAAGAAAAAATGTCCATCTAGAAGTCTTTATCCAACAAAGATGTTTTTTAAGAGTGCATATACATTCTCAAACAAATCTGAGAAACTTATTGAAAACAGTCATACATTACAAGAAATGCTCAGAAAATGAATGAGAGTAAGGACGGAATGTGACTGACAGAGTGCTAATTTAATAACGTCTTTGAGAAGCTGACATATCAGAAGAGCCTTGCCTGGATAAGGTTAAGGAAGAACTATGCAATAAAAGTGTCCAAGTAAAGAAAATAAACACCATTGAATGTCCTGAGTATGGGTAGTCTTCATGTTTTTTTAAGAAGAGCAATAGGCCATTATAAAATTTTAAAATAATCATAACAGATTGAACATATCTGTTTAACTTTCTTCTGTCCTAAAATGTCAATAAACTTTATTTTATTTTTTTTTAAATTATTTTTTGGGTGCATTGGGTCTTTGTTGCTGTACGCAGCATTTCTCTAGTTGCAGCGAGCAGAGGCTACTCTTCATTGCAGTGTGCGGGCTTCTCTTGTTGCAGAGCATGGGCTCTAGGCATGCGAGCTTCAGTAGTTGCAGCACACGAACTCAGTAGTTGCAGCTTTTGGGCTCAGTAGTTGCTTCACACGGGCTCTACGGCACCCTGGCTTCAGTAGTTGTGGTGCGTGGGCTCAGTAGTTGTGGCACATGGGCTTAGTTCCTCCGCGGCATGTTGGACCTTCCCGGACCAGGGCTCAAACCCGTTTCCCCTGCATTGGCAGGCGGATTCTTAACCACTGCACCACCAGGGAAGTCCTAGAATGTCAATAAACTTTAAAAAGATATTACAATACTTATTAAAGGCATAAACCAAAATAAAAAGAGAATGTAAGAGGGCATGTTGCTAACAAAAGTTTGGAAGTTGAAAAGCGTGGGAGTCAAGTAGTAACTGAATTAACAGATTGTTGAAACCTGAAACTTCTCAGCCATGAGAAGTCAGAGAGTAGGCCAATATATGCCAGAAAATAAAACTAAAAATCTCTTTTAAAGTGGGATACATATGAGATAGTACTTAAAAGTGTTGGTTAAACATTTATATGTGAAATAGAGATAACCATAATTCTTTTCCTTACTAAGCCTAGTGAGATAACTACTACTTCTGTCTCCAGAATATAAAACTGATGGTAGCTCCCTGAAAGGGTGAATCTGAGTCATCATGAATTGTGTAGATCAGAAAGAGGAAAGGTCAGACATTTAAGGAAGATCTTGGACATGAAAGACAGATAAAGGAAATGAATAACAAAACCTAATTCATAAGGGTCATAGATAATGAAAAGAGAGGAAATCATAAATAAATATATAAGAATTGTTATATCTTCAAAATGATAAGTGAATATATTATGTTTATGAAACAATAAAGGAATCTATGTACAAAGGTTCATAAACAAAAGAATGATTCTGATTAACACTGTGACAGTATCAATTGAGAAAGATTAAAATGTTAGAAGATAAGTTTGAGTAAATCTCTCAGAAAAATAACAAAATGATCAGTAAATTATAAATCCAGTATCTGAATGAAAGTTTCAGAAATAAAGATGGAAAAAGGGATTGAAATTATGATAAATATAATACAGAAAGAATTTCTATAAGTGACTCATTTGTATCTTTTTATATAAACTCATGAGAGGCCCAAAATGGATGAGAGTCTCTGAAAAAAGAAAAATTAGAGAAATTGTTCAACTGCATATTAAAAATTACTAAAATGCTGCACACAAAAATAATCAATATATCTCACCAGCATAGCTCTGAGCAAAGGAGGCCAGACCCCAAAATATATATTTTGCATGATTTCACTTATATAACGTTCTAAAATACAGGTAAAACTATAGTTTTTAGAGATGCATAATTTGGTGGTAAAATATTTAGAAAATAAGGAATTTATTACTGTAACAGCCAGATAGTACTTACCTGGAGAAGGAGTAAAGGATTAGTAACAGAAATGGATCACATAGACCATTGTCTCAGTGTTCTCTTGCATCCTAAGTGTTGGTCACACAAATGATTGTTTGTGATATTCATTGTTTTGTGTAATTTTCTGTATATATGTTATATTTTATAATTAAAGAAAAAATTCAGAGAATAGAAAAGCTTTCTACAAAAATAATTGTAGAATAACACACTGTAATATTCAATTGTGAATAATAGTTAACTCTTATAAAAATGTAGACACCCAAATACTGTTTTAGTCTAAACAATGGCATAGTATTTTGGATTTGATATAGCAATTAGATGTTCATTTGGAGATATCAAACAGACATGGACATACAGGAGAAAGTTCATGGTTGGAGGTATATATTTGTGTTATTAGTGTGAAGATGTTATTTAAAGTCATGGAACTGAATGAATATGATAGGAGATAATATTGTTAGAGAGTCCCAAAGGTTGTGACCTAATGGTACTCTCACCTCACGTGTAAAGGTGAAAGAACAGATGTCAAAAGAAAATGAGAGGGATCAGACAATGAGGTGAGAACAACACCCCTTAGTGAATGGCATGGCAGGTGAGAGAGGTGTTTTAAGAACGGGGGTGTGATATAGTAGGTCAAATCAGAGACAGTACCAACTAGATTTGACATGATGGAAATCATTGGAGTATGCAGAAGAGTGGCAGGTGATGGAGATTGGGGGGTGGGAAACAGAGATATATCACTGTGGATAGTGTCAGTATTCAGTGAATTGAGAAGCAAGATTATCAGCTTTAGCTGATGTTTTAGCTTGAATAGGTAGAATTGTTTGAAGTTTGAGAAGAAGGATATATAATTAAGTGCTTTATTGGAGTAGAAATTGTGTTACTAAAGATTGTATTAGTAGAAACTGGAGTATACAAATATGCTAGGATTTATGTGAAGTGCTGAGGGACCATATTATATTTGTGATAAAAAGAAACAGAGAAATAGAGAAATAGAGACAGCAAATGAAAGCTATCAGAAAGATTGTATCTGTGTAATTCTCTAGCTATATTTAACTCACTGGGTACAGGCACAAAGTAGGTGGAAATTTGGGTTTAACCATAATTAGGGTTTTTCCAAGGGAATGACAAAAATAGAGAGGGACAAAGGAATTGAGGTTGGATAAAAGTGAAAACTTCTCATGAAAGACAATGAACTCTAAGCTGGGCTAGGATGGAAGTAAGAATTCAAGGAGTAGTGGAGAGTAAAAAGCAGAGTCAGTGGATAGAGATCAAGGCGGGATTGAATACTTTTGTAGTGTGGTTACTAAAGTAAGTAAACTTGAAAGAGAATAGGTAGTGCTCATATTGGAATGTTTGAAATAAACATTTTAAAGATGATGCAATGATTGCCAATGACAAGTCTGTGTTATTGTGACCACAGTAGTGGATAGCTGGTAGAGGGTAGACTAAATAGAAATCAGGGAGTGAAAGAAATGAGAATCCAAATTCTGAGGAAGGTCATCTTCATGGAGTTTGAACTGACCAAAAATAATTTTGGTGTTAGTGGAGGGGAAGACAGTGATCCAGGTGGTAAATCTGAAGGAAGTCAGGAGTGTATTAGGAGTCCCTGAGAGCTTGATAGACTGCAGGCATGAAGGGTCACAGGAGTCTAGTGTGGAGCCGGGAGCTTCAGAGGAGCTGACCTTTTTGAGAGAGGAGAAAGTGCAAATGATTCTAGAAGCAGCAACGTGGGTCAGAGAGGACATCACCTCCTTTCCTGGAGGAATATGAGAAAAAACGCCCCTCATTTTAATGTGCTACAGAGGTGGTGCATCCTCAGGACAGTATCTGCATTTCAAGGAAGAACAAGAAAAGGAAGAGAATGTTCAAAGCAGAATTTGAAGATTTAAGGAATTGGCTGATGACAAATGATACATTCCAGAGGACACCCTGGAAGGGTTTAGGGAGCTCATAGAGATACAGGAGATGCCACCAATTTTGAGGGTATACAGATTGATACAGGGACAGCAATTGCGGTGATGATGGTTGGCCCAGGATCTTTGAAATTCTGTGAACTGAGGCAAACCAGAATATGAGGAATGATTTAATTGATGCTGAGAGTGTTTTAGGGAAAAGTGAGTTATCAGTTCTGATTATAGTTTTCAAGATTTATATTTGATAGGTGTTCAGTATTGAGGCTGATGAAAGGAGGAGGGGAAAATGGCATGCTGGAAGGATATTTCCCATTAGCAGAGGGCACTGTTGTTGCTAGGTGAGGGGCATTGACTGGCTGTCACCCAGAGAAAGTCACAGGCTAGCATTACTTGGTGAAATTTTATTAACACCTAGAAAGAAAACCATAGCACCTAGAATGTGATCGTTTTTATTCAATTGCCTAGAACAGCAGTCCCCAACATTTTTGGCACCAGGAACCAGTTTCATGGAAGACAATTTTTGCATGGATCGGGGGAGGGGAAGTATGATTTCGGGATGATTCAAGAGCATTACATTTATTGTGTACTTTATTTCTATTATTATTATGTTGTAATATATAATGAAATAATTATACAACTCACCATAATGCAGAATCAGTGGGAGCCCTGAGCTTGTTTTCCTGCAACTATCCCATCTGGGGGTGATGGGAGACAGTGACAGCCGAAGTGTGTTGCCTTATGTCCAGTCCACTCTGTAAGATGCAGCTTAATTGTCACTTGCCACTCACTGATGGGGTTTTGATATGAGTCTGCAAGCAATTGATTTATTATGGTCTCTGTGCAGTCAAACCTCTCTGCTAATGATAATCTGTATTTGCAGCCGCTCCCCAGCACTAACATCACTGCCTCAGCTCCACCTCAGATCATCAGGCATTAGATTCTCATAAGGAGCATGCAACCTAGATCCCTCACATGTGCAGTTCACAGTAGGGTTTGCGCTCCTGTGAGATTCTAATGCCACTGCTGATCTGACAGAAGGTGGAGCTCAGGTGGTAATGCGAGCGATGGGGAGCGGCTGTAAATACAGATGAAGTTTCGTTCGCTTGCTCGCCCGCCGCTCACCTCCTGCTGTGCCAGTTCCTAACAGGCCATGGACCAGTAGCAGTTCGTGGTCCGGGGGTCAGGGACCCCTGGCCTAGAGTAAAATGACAACTTTGACTTTTAATATAAAATGGTGCCTATAACTATCACGTAGAATAGAATACTCACAGTAGCCATTCTGGGGGAGATAACTCAAGAAATGCATGCCTGGTCATCTGGAGATCAGAGCAAAGGCAGACGAATTAAGTGTTTGTGACACCAGAGTAAGCATATTGCACATGAGGGGTAAATGATCACGCCAAAGACTCTAGAATGTCAAAGTCTGAGGGTAAAAGTCTTTCTCTGCACAGCGTTCCCATGGTCCAGCCCGAATTGACCTTTTCAATCTCATTTTTGATAATTTTACAGCTGACTACTCCCATTCTGATTGAAACATTCTTTAAATGTGTGATATATTCAAACAGGGTTCAGTCAACTCAGCAGGTTTTGAAATCATTCTCTCACTTTACCATGAAATTGCAAATTTTTACTTGCAATTAATTCATTGTGTGTTAATTTACTGTTGATATCTCATAAGACAATTTTTTTCTTGTGATATCATGCACTTGAATGAATCTTCACTGTTGCTCTATATGCTAACAATGTGGTACAAGCCTAGATCTCATTTATTGTGATATCCACAGCACATAGCATGGACCTGATGAAGATATTCATACAGTGACTTTGGAGTATTTATTAAAGCGGGTACTAGAGGGTATTTAACACTATTTCTCTCCTTGATCTTCAGCACATGATATGTATCACATCGTTCCTTGGTACTTAGTGCAGGATTTAGAGACTCCTCAACTGGCCTGAATTTGAAACTCAAAGGAATATTTTTAGAATATTTTATAGTACATAAGTGTGTCTACTAATACCTTATTCATATATTCAAATCCATGAGCACATCAATGTCTATATCTGTACACATGTCTGTATTTATATAACTGAAATTTATTTTTCATCCTAAATACCTCACATTTTTCAGAATTCCTAAACAATGACAGCATATATTCCTAGTAATAAACAATTTCCTTTTTCCTTTTTTCCCAGATCTAGGCTTGGGATATTCAGTGGCAAGCCTTTTTTTCCTGAGGTTTAACCTTATAATCGACTGTTACTTCAATTCTCTGTGCTGCAAAGTTTATACAGTAGCATATTTAATTTAAACATTTTCCTGGATGGGCCCACCTTCTCTACTTTTAAATAAGATAGTTATCACCTATCTTTTTTTTAATTGAAGTATAGTTGATTTATAATATTGTGTTAGTTTTAGGTGTACAGCAAAGTGATTCAGTTATGTATTGATGTATATATATATTTTCAGATTATTTTCCATTATAGGTTATTACAAGATACTGAATATAGTTCCCCCTGCTATACAGTCAGTCTTTTTTGCTTCTCTATTTTATATATAGTAGTGTGTGTATGTTAATCCCAACCTCCTAACTTATCCCTCCCCCCCACCTTTCCCCTTTGTCTGTCCAAGTGTTTTTACTCAAATGTCATTACTTCATTCTTTTTTATGGCTGAGTGATGTTCCATCTTCTTTATCCATTCTTCTGTCAATGGACATTTAGGTTGCTTCCATGACTTGGCTATTGTCAATAGCGCTGCTATGAACATTTAAGTGCACGTATCTCTTTGAATTAGAGTTTTCATCTTTTCCAGATATATGCTCAGAAGTGGGATTGCTGGGTCATATGGTAGCTCTATATTTACTTTTTTTAAGGAACCTCCATACTGTTCTCCATAGTGGCTGCACCATTTACATTCCCACCAACAGTGTAGGAAGGTTCCCTTTTCTCCACACCCTCTTCAGCATTTATTATCTGTACACTTTTTGATGATGGCCATTCTGACCAGTGTGAGGTGGTACCTCATTGTAGTTTGGGTTTGCATTTCTCTAATAATTAGTGATGTTGAGCATCTTTTCGTATGCCTATTGGCCATCTGTATGTCTTCTTTGGAGAAATGTCTATTTAGATCTTCTGCCCATTTTTTGATTGAGCTGTTTGTTTTTTTGATATTGAGCTGTATGAGCTGTTTGTATATTTTGGAAATTAATCCCTTGTCAGTTGCATCATTTGCAAATATTTTCTCCCATGGAGTAAATACTGCTCCCATATTATAAATACTGCTGCTATGAACATCAGGGTGCTGATATGAACATCAAATTAGAGTTTTCATCTTTTGCAGATACACGCCCACCTCTGGCAAACCCAACATAAGATTGAACTCCTTTTAAGATAGGTGATAACTGGTTTAGCAAAAAACAACCCACAAAAAACCAAAAGCTAACAAACAAAAAAACCAGATAACTGGTTATCACCTGTCTTAAAGGAGTTCTATCTTATGTCAGGTTTGACAGAGGCGGATATGGGACAAGGATTGATGTACAAGTGAGTTATTAAGAAGGTATTTATAGTACAAATGAATTGATAAAGAGTTGGGGAAAAAAGGCAGGGGAGGGATAGTGGCCAAGCATGCACGTGGCTTTAGGCAGAGTCCCACAGTTGATAGCCCTTGCCTCATTCCTCAAGGAAACTCAGATGTGTACGGATGCCTAAGAGCTGTTCCTTCCAGATCACGGCTGAGGTCTTTCTTGGTCCTGTACCTGTCTTTCACTTGTTAAGGACCTCCCGGAGTGGGGTGGGCAAGGGGGAGTCCTAGGCGCTCCCGTTCTCCAACCATGAGCACAGTGGATCCGTTAACCCTAAAACAGTCTTCACAAGTGGTTTCAGATTGAGGAATCCGGAAGCAAAACACATGGAAAATGGGGAAAGTTCACAAAGGAACAGGACATGAGATCTGAGCAAAACTGGGCAGAGTGCCTAGAGTGTCCACTGAAACTTCCTTTGAACTTACTGCATCAGAGATCATTTTCTGATTCTACACATATTTATTGACTATTTGCTATGTGTCTGGCATTAGACTGAATGCCGAGAGCACGAGATAGTTAAGGACAAATTCCTGGGCTTCCCTGGTGGCGCAGTGGTTGAGAGTCTGCCTGCTAATGCAGGGGACACAGGTTCGAGCCCTGATCTGGGAAGATCCCACATGCCGCGGAGCAGCTGGGCCCGTGAGCCACAATTACTGAGCCTGCGCGTCTGGAGCCTGTGCCCCGCAACGGGAGGGGCCGCGATAGTGAAAGGCCCGCGCACCGCGATGAAGAGCGGTCCCCGCACCGCGATGAAGAGTGGCCCCCGCTTGCCACAACTAGAGAAAGCCCTCGCACGAACCGAAGACCCAACACAGCCAAAAATAAATAATAAATAAATAAATAAAGTAGCTATAAAATTAAAAAAAAAAGGACAAGTTCCTGTCACTGAACAATTTATAATTTGGTGGGGACAGGGAAGGAGAAGAATGTGTGCAGAATGACAATCAATGCTATAACAGGTCATTTTTCAGGAGTTCTAGAAGCACAAATAAGGGGTACTAGTTGACTATGGGGTAGGGTCTTAGGGAAGATTTCTCTGAAGAAGTACCTCTTGTTCTGGATCTTGAAGTATGAACAGGATTATTCTAGTAGTTACATTCTTTTTCTCATTCTTTTACTGTCAAAATTTTTCCACACTCTAACAATTTAAAGTTCTGCTATGTGGCTTCCTGGAGCACAGCTTTCCTAAAACCTACCACTCATAGGTTAATTGATAAACGACCCAATGATCTTTGCTCAGCTGTTTTTTTAAACATCAGTTTCTCTGTAACATTTTATATATATATTTTTAACACTCCAGTCATCACAAATCTCTCTAGTTTTGCTGGTTCTGCCCTGCCCTGGCTTTCTTTGTGCCCACCTAATCTGCCTTTTGCCCAGATTGTTTGTTCTCTTTTACTTCTTGTGTGTCATTTACTGAGGTTTAATCTCCTGCCCTCTGCTCTGCTTGCTGGTGTTTGGTTTTCCCCCTTGAGCAGTCTTTCCTTGTGCTTCAGGAGTCTTCATAATGATCAGGTCTAATTTTTTTTTAAGCTTAACTCTGTTCTTTCTCTGAAATCTTAGTTTAGTTCTACACACTACACTTTAAAGAAAGACACTGTCAAAGGACTAAAAGCACATCAAATGATGTTTAACCTAGAGAAGAGAAAGTTCAATGGGACATAAAAAGTGCCTGCAATTATTGAGGGGCATTTTGTGAAAGAAGGATTAAATTTATTTTTTGTTTCCACAGGGAACAGCTAGCACCATAGCTTAGCATTTTAAGGAGGTACATTCTTGAATCACTATAAGAAGGACATTTATAAAAATTGGATTTGCAAAAGTACATTGAATTGATAGCAAAATAGGGAATTTTCCTGTCATTAAAGGATGTCAAACATGAGTTGAATGGCAATTTGTTAGGAGTGATGTTGAAAGGGATTGAAGCCTCAGGTGAGGATAGAGCCTTATAAGTGTTAAAGTTCATTGCAACTTGGAGATAATATCGTGCTATGATCCCTTTGGGTTTTCCATTATTCTTTCAAGCCAAGCATATCTCAAATATAATTCATCACGTTCCTCTTTAAGCTGGCTTTCCGGATGACTTCCCATCTGCCAATAGAACTGTCTTCCCACAGATCATCATACACGCTTGACACTTCAGCACCATCACTGGCTCATTTTTCTCTTTCGTTTCTCATTTCTAGCCAGTCTTCCTGTCCAGTGTGTTTTCCCTTGGTAAAATTTCTTCGATTCATTCTTTATTCTTCCCGTGGTAACTGTTGTGATTGAGCACCTTACCTAGAACTCTGGTAAGGATAAAATTAATTTTATCTTACAGCATTTTTGGCTCCAGAGTCTCTGTCCCCACAATCTACTGTGTAGAACATCCCTCATGAACTTTAAGAACTTCATTTTCTGTAATAAATAAGAGGGATATAAGTAACAACTATGCAAATAAAATTAAACTCCTTTAAACTGCTTTTAGACCATACTAAGTATCATTTCATCAACTTCCCCTTTAACCAATGTTCCATTATGTTAAGAGCATAAACCTTCCATTAAACAATGTTTGATTATTCCCTAAGATGAGCTGGCCTGTCTATTAAGAATTGCAAGAACACTTTATCTTGAATACATCTTTCTAGTTCTTTCACCTATGCTTTAGTTTCAATCCTTTTTGTACTTTATCTCTTTGTAAAAACAAATTTCGTTTGTTTTTTCCCAGAAAGTAGCTCTCACTTCTGAATACTCTATATGTATACTTCATTTGGCACTTAATATATTACTCTATTTTATATAACTTGATTTATATGCTTAATATATGCTAAAAAAACTAACCTCTTGAGAGCAATACTCTTGTACTAAGCACAGTGTCCAGTATTTCAAAACCATTTGTTTGAATATATATGTTACAGTTACAGATTTAGCATACTGTTCACATGATTTTTAATTAATATTAAGTGAATCAGGCACCAGCTTCTCCTTTATCATATCAGGTACAGCTGAGGCAAGCAGGGAATATTGTTCACTGAAATATTCTGACTTGCAATTATTAGTGCTTTGTGGCTCCACATGTATATTAAAAATCCACACATAAATTAAATGAGAAAGTCATAATATCTGACTCTGTCTCCTATTTTCCTATTTGGCATAATGTATTTGGTTATCTTTTGACCCTGTGAATAATAACATCAAAAATCCTACTGATGCAGGAGGAAAAGACGTTTAGTTTCTGTTTTACTTTGTTTTGTTTTGATAGTAGAAGCCTCCCTATCATGAGGGATCTTAAGCACCTTCTGTAGCTGAAGGTCTTTGGGATGATCCTTACATAACTGGTGTGGGAAGCACACAGGTTGGTGTCATCACAGAGACCCACCAGCTAGGTCTCACTTGGCTCTTGCAAAGCACCACTAGCAATGCTCTGGAAGCACAGATCTCTTCTGAAGTCCTGGGCAATTTCCCCCATCACATGCTGGAAGGGATGCTTCCATCTGATATTAAGGAGGTGTCACAGCTCTAGGCTGTAAGAGATGCCTTCACTGCTTAGCAGAGGGTCACCTTTGCAAGCAGCTTTTGTATCTAGGCCCCTCCTGGCTACTTCAGCCTGTTGTCAATGACATATTTCTTCAGTTTTTTGCTTATTCCTTTCTCTTACAGTTGCACATCAGCTAGTGAGGTACCTCAGACTCTGGGAGGCAAGAACAATACGAAGAGTGAAGTAGATTGGGGACGTGGTGCTGCATGCAGATAAGCACCCTACTCTCATCTGGCCTCCTGGGCTTCAGCTGCCCTGAGTAAACCTGACCAAAAATAACTACTTCACAGCAGCAGGATCAATACTCCCAATACTTATCTAACTGTTCTTCCTACCCAACTTTTAAATTTTTAATTAAGCGAATATTCTTTAAAAGATGAACACTTGGAAATGAAAATTTTCAAGAAATACTGTTTTTATGTAGACATGCTAAATTGTTCAGAGCTTCAGATTCTCCACCTTTAAATAGGCTTGATAAGGGGCATGTTTGTTACATTTTGTGGCCAAAAATGTGCATTGAATTGAAGAGAAAATTTAATACATGCTTCAAGCAGATTGGTAATTTTCTTTTTTTTTTTTGCTTTTTTTAATGTTTTTTTTTAATGTTTATAGAAGTTATCAGTTTAATCCTTGATTTTTGAAATAATTTTAAATCCAAGAAAATTATTTTCTTAAAAATAGGTTATTGCTCACATAGATCTATAGAAAAAGGATCTTGTTTATTGCAGTTGGATTGTAATATTAAAGCTGAATTAATAGTGTGTTCTTCAGCTCTCGAGACTATCCTGTGAATAATTCATAGTATCCAATATACCTCCTTTTAATTTGGTATCACCAGGACATTTACTTTATAGACTG
This sequence comes from Balaenoptera musculus, assembly GCF_009873245.2. Lineage (NCBI taxonomy): Eukaryota > Metazoa > Chordata > Mammalia > Artiodactyla > Balaenopteridae > Balaenoptera > Balaenoptera musculus. The sequence goes on from NC_045798.1 coordinate 78,688,061, forward strand.
AATATGAAAGCAGCTTCTTCTTATCTGAGGATTAATTAACTATGAATGGGAAATGATCTTTTAAGTTAACTTTATGCTTTATTTTTTTCCTTTATCATTCATAAGGTAAGGAAATGACAAGGGATTATTTTTTCCTTTTGGTCATCATTTTCTTTTTTCAAAAAAATAGAAATATATATTCTATGGATGATTGCTATATTGTGGAATGTAGGGACTCTTTATCCGAACTAACCTTTACTTGTCTTTGGTCTTGTCTTCTGTTAGTAATTTTACCCTCAAGAAAAACCTATATCTGCAATCCAGGATATTTTTATTTCTTCATTTTCACCGTGGTTCTTAAATGCCCATGGTGTCCAAAGGGTTCCCCAAGAATGTGTAGTTAAAAAGCTACTTTTCTTTTCTTCACAGATATTCTTTTAGCAAGTGTGAAGATAAGGAGCCTTAGGGGTTTTTCTTCTCCCTCTAAAAAAATACTCAAAGTTCTTCATGTGATTGTATAATTGTGAAGATGATTAACTTCACAGCAACAGCAGAACTTTAATCCCAGCACATGAATAGTACACTTTGATCTTATTTATGACTATAATACTCCACCCATTCATTTAAATATCATAGGAAAATCAGTCGACTCGTGGGAACATATGAGTTTCCTTCTTGGCCTGATTATAATAGGTATGGTATGAATTTAATGAGTTTAAAATATTAAACATATTTTCTTTAAGTAAAGATTTATTCTTTTGTTCTCATGATACAAGTAGATTTTATAGTATTTTCTTCCGAAATATTTTTATCCATTAACTTTTTCATTAGGACTTTATCTTAGTATCTTTATAAATTATGAAAATCCTAAGAAAATATGTTTGTCATCAAACATAAATACTATTAGAATCAGTGTTCTCTGACAAACTACTTTTTATCCAACAGTTTAAATTCCGATACTTCCTATGGGCAAACTAAAAGGATCATTATGAGGTCAATATATTATTTTTTAAAGAAAAAAGAAAAAAGAAAAGGTTACACTGGACAGTAGTTCTTGGGGATCTGGGACCAGTAAATGTTAGAAGAGGCGTACATGAAAAAAATTTTCCTATGAAAATAAAAATTTTGGTATCTTCTGTCAATAATTTTAAAAAAGGATATAGCAAAATATTTTTCCAGAATTCTGCTCTTTTAATAGTTGAAGTAAGAGGCAATGTTGATATCTATTGGTTTAACCTAGGAAGAGTAAACAGAATTAAGTACAATCATCAAATGTAACACACAAGAAAAAATGACATTGAGGCAAATACCCCGAGAATAACTGGTGCAGAGAAAGGAGTAGGCATGTAGGAATCAATTGAAATTTGGAACCTGACTCCTGTTTGTCTGTAAGAATTTAGTGTCCTTGCTGAGACTCAATTTCACCATATGAAAATTGGAGATAATCATTAAGGATATCCGTGTGTGTGTGTATGTTATATGTGTGTATGTATGTAGCAGTGATCTTTTCCAGTATGCTATAAGGTGTTTCTCCCAAATCATAACCCATCTGCAAGATTTTTTAATAGACTATTTTTTTTTAGAGCAGTTTTGAAGTCACAGCAAAATCGAGTGGAAAGTGCAGAGTTCCCATGTACCCCGTGTCCCATACTTGCAAAATCTCCCCTACTATCATCTCATCCATTGAAGCATGTGACTGTGTCCAATATGCATTTAAGAACTTGTGAACTTTTATCTGTGGATCTTGAATTAGTAGGCTCTTTGGTTGAAACAAAGAATAAGATATAATCTTCTACAGCAGTGACACTTCTGGCTTATATTATGTATTGGTGACTTCTGTTTTAAAGAGCCTGTTTGGTAATATTTAAATCAAATTAAAAACCAAAATCTTCTCTATTGCATTCGAGAAGATTTTACATACGAGGTATGTTTTCAGGCAATAAAATGTGTTTTGATTTCTTTAGCGTGGTAAAAATACAAAACTCTTGTTTGTGTAGCTGTTTTACTTCTGTTTTACTTCTGACTTATTGAGGCCATATTTAGATGTCTAGTCACCTGGCTGTGGAATAGCTTATCACCTCTCGCCACCAGTAGGGGCTTTCTGCATGCTTCCAGGCATAAATAACACATGCAGGGCAACAAAGATGTTCCACAAAATAAAAATAACAGTAAAGAAAGATGGGCATGAAACCAAATGGATATTAAATCAAGTACCTGAAGTTCTTATTTATAAACAGAGCTCAGTATGTATTATTAGATTTGTTTTATAAAAACCATTTTCCCCCAAGGTTATAATGCTTAAAAAGCATTATAACACTTGGTTATTTACATTTTCTTTTTCTTTATGAGGGAGGGTACTTTGAAAAACTCAAACTGGTGTTTTCAAGCAGGAGAAAGAGTGTCTGATAAAATGTTCATCCTCAAGCTAACTGAAAATTGTCATAAGTCACTGTGAATTTACTCACAATGGATTTGTGAATTCTGAAAGTAATTAAGGGCCCTTATGTGTAGCACTGCTCTTGGTACTAAAGGTGAGGTATCTTATTAGTTCATCGTTTAACAAATATGTTTTTAATATTTAATATATATGCCAGACAGTGTGCTATGCACATGGTATTCATAGTGGACTTTAAAAACAAATTCTGTTCTAATGGAGCTTACATTCCAGGGGCTGAAGGGAAACAGCAACTAAACATATAAACACATCAAGATAATTTCAGAGAGAGAGAGATGAATGCAATGAGGAGAATATAACAGAATGCTGTGATTGAGGGGGACAGGGAATGAGTTGGGGCTTGTTTATGTGGAGTGAATTGCTTAGAGTGGCCATCAGGGAAGATCTTGGGATGAGAGAGCTCCAGGCAAACAGACCAACTATAGCAAAAACCCTCAGGTGAGAACAAAGCTGGACAGTTTGAGGAGCAGCAGAGTGGCCTGCGTGCCTGGAACAACAGAGCAGGGGACGTCTGTGGTAGGATACACCCTCTGAGAGATTGTCAGGGTCTAGATTAAGGACTATAGACTTTATTCCAAATACAATGAGAAGACAGTGCTGACATTTCACTTAGGCGAGAGGAAACATCTGATTTATATTTTTAAATGGCCACCCTGGCTTCTGCAGATTTAATGGATTGTAAGGGAGAATTCTAAAGAAGAGAAGCAGATGCTAAGTAGGAGACAACTGCAGCAATCCTTGGAGGGATAATGGTACCTTGAACCCTGGGTCATAGCAGTAGAAATGGAGAGAAGTGGGCATAATACATTTTGAAAATAGACTTGACAGAACTTGATGATGATTTGGATTTGAGACAGAGTAAGAAAAAAGAAAAATCAAGAACAGCTTCCAGGATTTGGAAACTGAGAGAATACTGTTTCCATTTGGTGAGTTGGCAGTGGCCGTTGGAAGAACAGATTTGGGTTTGGAAATCGAAAGTTCTGATGTGGACACAATAAATCACATCTCTCTGGAGATTTCTAGTTGGAAGTTGGAGAAATGAATCTGGATTTCAATGAACAGGATATAATAGTACAGTTTAGATCAGGATTAAGAAGACATTTTGTGAATTTATTTTTATAAATCTTTCTTTTTTAAAGTTTAACATTGTTTCCTTAGTTTGGTATCAAAATATTATAGCCTTTGAAATAAAATGACTTAAGGCAAAGTCTTCTACAACAGGTAAGTCATTAGAGCTTATCCATGTGTCATAAATTCATTGTTAATGTATTATTAGAGCAAGGCAGACAAGAACACATTTACTGATGAAACACAAGACATTTTCTTAAGGAAAATAAATAGTTGAAAGGAAATAAAATATATGTAAGGGCAAGAAATTCTTTTGATCCTATTTGGATGGATCTTTTTTGAGCTGCCAAAGGGATTATTAAATAGCACCTCCAGTCTACAAGGAAGATAAAATGTAGGTCTCACACATTGTCCAAAAACTTTTACATTTGGGTGTTAGCGATTCATTGCTACTATCTTGGCCAAACCTGTATTAAGAGAGATGTTTTCTCCCAAATGGATTTACTTTCTTAGAATCTTGTCAATTTTTAAGCTCTGAAGAACTCAGTTTATAATGTATGGATTTAGATTAGAAAGCCTGGGAAGGAAATAAAATTATATTTGTCACAGATTCAATTTCTCTGAAAGAAAGCCCCCCCAAAAATCAAACAAATAAACAATAAAAAAAATCAAACAAACATAGATCTGCAGCTTCTTTGAATATATTGTCTCCAGTTTAGAAAGCATAATCCTTAAGGGCAGTGACCCAGTTCCATCAAAGACTACCCAAGTGTTACTATCAAACAAGTCAGGATGCTCAAATGTTATTTTGGTTTCCATTTTCAGGTCATAGAAAATTACCAATCCTCTGGAAACAGTAAGTCTTATCTTTATGACTTGCTTAATGTGCATTGGGCTTTCTTCCCACCCTGTGGAAATGTGCTTTGCTAGGCTTCTAAAAGAAGCCAGGTACAGAAAAACCAACCAAGGTTTGCCACCCTCAACTTGAGCCTGTAGGGAGGTGTCATAGATTTTCAGGTTATTGGAAATCAATGCTAATTGGAATTCTTTTCAAAGCAGCAAAAATATTACCTGGAGCAGCCTTGCAGACATATCTAGATTTAAGTTTAACAGTCCCGCCACTGAACTAAGTATTGTCTGGAGAGATAGACTTTTGATCATGCTTATATTTCAAAGGAAGATTCCTACTCCTTGAATTTGTATCATATTTCTAAGAGTCTGTGAACCTAGAGAACTAATCATTCCTGGTGGATGGGACACAGAAAGCAATATGATTTACTTTGCAGTAACATTCAGTTGATGTTTTCTGAATCAGTGATGCTCAAATAACAATGCCTATTCAAAAGATTACATGTGCATATTTGAAAGCAAAGTTGACCTGATTTCTACTATCACAAGTAGAAATCCTCAAAGTCTTTCCTGAAAATGCATGTACTCCTGCACACGTGCAGGCATGCACAGGCACTTCAGGAACTGAAGCTTGCCTGGTAAATCATTCAGTTCCAAATTCATTAGCCCCCCCAGAAGCTGAGTTCATTTTGAAGTCCAGGAATGTTAGAAGAAAGCAAAACCAGAAACTGCCTGCCCAACTTTAAAACAGGGTTTTGAAAATTAAGGATACATCAGTCAGTGGCTCATACCTTTAACCTTTCACTTCCAGAATAACTTTCTGGTGCAGGGCATCCCTGTGCCTGTTTCTAGCACAATGTATCATTTCTAAACATGTAAATTCCTTGGCTTCCAAGAAAGGATTCCTGGAGGAAATGAATCCTGATTAAATCTAAAGGCATTCTAGAGTTGTGTAATTACTATGAATTATAAAATTATAGCTGTTTATGTTCCATTCTTTCCGAGTAAGAGAGTAAAAGTGTGTACTAATTCTTAGGCTTGTTCAGGTACTGCTGGGGTGATATATTTATGTTCCAGAATTACACTAAAAGCCATAAATGGCCAGGGAAATCACCAGAATGACTTCAAATATAACTTAATTGTGAACATGCTTATAGGAGAAACTTACGTGAGCAAATATATTTTTTATTACCATGCCATTTTTACTTTTCCAGGTGTTTACATCCTAAGGTATGCTACAAAGGATTTTCTTAAAGTCTTATTTTATACCCAGTGCTGACTTTTAAAAATTTAAGTCAATATTAGCCTATAAAATTTTAGAATGTTAATGTGAAGCATTCTCGATATAGATATTGTGTTTCCTGACGGTGGTTCCTTAAATGTTATGGAGGTAATGAGCACTGCATTGACCTCACTGCTTATGGTTAGAGGTTTTATAGCTCTGAGATGACAATATGGGTTATAGGTTCCTGTCCATTAAGAATATCTATCCAAGAATATAAAAGAAACCTGTTTCTCATTTGTGTAATCATTTCCCATGTCTGGAACCATGTACCATGTGGCAAACTGAAACCTGGAACTTCTGGCTCCAACATTTTGGTTTGAGGACAATTAATGTGACTATACCAATAATCTATTAACTACAAAGTTAAAGAAATTGTGAATTGTGAAACTGTGAAAAAGATCGTGAAGATCCTTTTAGTGTCTTTCCTGCTTCATCTGGCAAAGGCATGAACTTTCTGTAGCTCGTTGTACTCTAACTTCATGGGCTGCTAGATGTCTGAATTAACAAGATGAAAAACCTATGCTCTTAAGATCACTTCATTCCCCTTTCTGGGTTCTTATATTCATTTACAAATATTTAATAAGCCAGTTTTGTGTCATATTCTGAAGCTTTCATGGTTATCAAAAGCAGGCAGTATGACTGATTTCATGGAGCTTACCATCCAGTGGAGAAGTCAAATATTAATCAGTTGATCACTGAAATAAATAAAAAGTTGAAAAGGCACTAGAGGGGACAGTACTATGAGAGCATATAATAGAACAAGCGGAAATCATGCAAGGCCAGGAAAAGGTTCCCTGAGAAAGTGATGGTTTAAACTGTGATGTGAGAGTAGGTAGGAATTAATATATTCAATGAAAATATAATAACAAAAGGAAAACATCATGTCTTGGGTGATGCTGATTTTTTTTCTTTCAAAAATTATTTGTATTAGAATAGTTTTAGATTCATGGGAAAGTTGTAAAGATAGTGCAGAGAGCTCTCAGATACTGCACACCCCGTTTCCTCTATTGTTAAGACATTACATCAGTGTGGTTCATTCCTCACAATTAATAAGCCTATATTGATACATTGCTATAAACTAAACCCCATACTTTATTTGGATTTTATTAACATTCCCATAATGTCGATTCCTTTCCCAGATCCCTTCCAGGATATCAAATTGAATTTGGTCCCCATGTCTTCTTAGGCTGCTCTGGGCTCTGACAGTTAATCAGACTTTCCTTGTTTTTGATGACTTTGACAATTTTGAGGAGTACTGCTCAGGTGTTTCATAGAAGGTCATTCGACTGGGGTTTATCTAAGGTTTGTATCATATTTAGATGGGGGTTATGGGTTTTGGGGAGGAAGACCACAGAGGTGAAATGCCATCGTATCCTCATCACATCATATCAAGGGGCCATGCTATCAAAAATCCACCTGAATGTTCACTCATGATGTTCACTTTGATCACCTGGCAAAGGTAGGGTTTGCAAAGTGTCTCCACTGTAAATTTACTTTTCCTTTTTCATACTCCACTCTTAAGAAGCAACTTACCAAGTACAACTTACACTCACAGGATTTGGAGATAAACTCCATTTCCTTGACCAGGGAGTAGCTACTTAAATTTTTTGGAACTCTTCTGTGTGGTAGATTTGTTTTAACAAATTTTAAAATTTGTTAAATTTTAAATGGCTCACAATTTAACCATAAAAATATTGACTATGCCTCTATCTGTGCAATGTGGTTTAAGGGGATTTTAAATACAGTATATTTGTCTGTACTTTTCTGTATTTCCAAAATTTGTACAATCAATGTGGTTTTATTATAAACAAATGTTATTTGAAATAAAAAAGAAACCAAGATGTGAAATAGTCTAGCATATTTAAATTTGGAATCACCACATATACTACAATTAGATTTTTCTTTAAATTTTTGTATTTTGAAATATATTATACAAAGAGTGTATATAAATTACATTTACAGCTTAAAGAAATGAAATTTATAATAAACATCAGTGTACCCATCATCTAACTTAAGATATAACAATCTCTTAGAAGCGCCACTTGCCCCTTTTGTGATTGTACTTCTCTTTATTATAAATGGATTGTCATCCTGATATTTGTGTCCCTCAGCCCTTTGTTTTGTTTTATAGTTTTAACAAATATTTACGTATGCTTAGACAGTTTTCATAGCAATATAAATGGAAAAGTACTTGTGTCTTTTGCACAATATTATATTTGAAAGATTCAACCATAGTGTTGTATATAATTGGAGTTCATTTTCACTGCTGTATAGTGTTCCAATATATGAATTTATCAATAGTATATTTATTGTCTCTAATATTGATGGCCATTTGAATGATTTTAGGTTTATGAATATCATGAACAGTGCTGCTACAAACATTCCTGTGTACTGTGTCTTGGTGCCTGTGTGTAAGAATTTCTATAAGGTATATATCTAACAGTGAAATGGCTAGATTACAAAAAAGCTACATTACTAAAATATGCTAGATTATTTTCCAAATTTTTTGCCCAATTTGTATCTCTGCCAACAGTGTATGAGTTATGATTGTGCCATAGTCTTGACAATTCTCAATATTCTTAGAGTTTTAAAATATTGCCAATGTTTTGTGTGTGAAATGAAAAGTGGTTTTAATTTTACCTGATTAGTATTCAAAAAGAGCATGTATTTTCTTTTTTAATTGGCCATTTCTTTTCCCACATTTGTGAAACACTTATTTTCACACTGCTTATTTTTAATGCAGATTACCTTATTTTCACACTGAAAACACTGCTTATTTTTAATGCAGATTGCCTTTATTCATATTGATTTGTTAGATTTCTGTGTATATTCTGAAATCTTTTCACTGGTAAGTATTACAAATATCTCCCAATTTTGGGTTTGTCTTTACATATTTGTTATTCTATTTATCATGACTTTTAATAAACAGAGGTTCTTCTATTTATCAAATATCCCTTTTATGGTTTACACTCTTTGTTTAATCCTTTAAAAAGAGATTATCCCAACCTCATGATCCTAAAAATGTTCTCTATACTTTCTTCTAAAAGTTTATTTTTCTTTTACGTTTATCTTTTTGTTTCATGCAGAATTGATTTTTGTTAATGATATGAAATAAGGATTTTTTTAAATAAATTTGTTTATTTATTCATTTATTTATTTTTGGCTGCGTTGGGTCTTCGTTGCTGTGCGTGGACTTTCTCTAGTTGCGGTGAGTGGAGGCTACTCTTCCTTGCGGTGCGCGGGCTTCTCATTGAGGTGGCTTCTCGTTGCGGAGCACGGGCTCTACGTGCACGGGCTTCAGTAGTTGTGGCTCACGGTCTCAGTAGTTGTGGCTAACGGGCTCTAGAGCGCAGGCTCAGTAGTTGTGGCGCACGGGCTTAGTTGCTCCGCGGCATGTGGGATCTTCCCGGACCAAGGCTGGAACCCGTGTCCCCTGTACTGGCAGGTGGATTCTTAACCACTGCACCACCAGGGAAGCCCAGAAATAAGGATTTTTTTAAAACTTGTTTTCTGTATAGTTAATGCATTGTCCCAGCATTATTAAGTGGTCCGTAATTTATTCCCTATTCTTCAATGTAAATTATATATTATACTTCAAGTTTATTTAGGTCTATTTCTGAGCTTTCCGTGCTATTCTCTGGTTATTTATCTCTGCCAAGATCAGACAGATTTTCATCAGTTTGGCCTTATAATCAAGAAGAGGTTGTCTTGTATAATTAGAAGTGGTTTCATTATTCTCAAACCTTAGCCTCCTGATATCCATGGTATTGTCAACTTTATATGTTCACAAAAACACCCCTCTTAATTGAAATTGCATTGGTTTTTAAATCAATCTGAGTAGAAATAATCTTTTTAATACATTGTAACTTCCTATTTATAAAATAGATGTGCATGGATATATAATATAATAATATAATATAAATAATATAAACAACAATAGTATATAATCATGTACATATTTGTATAGATCTCCTTTAATTTATTTAAAGTAATTTTATAGTACTTACTTATAGTACTTACTTACTCTTTATAACGTTTGGGAAACTTATTCTTGATAATTAATGTATATATGTATAAAATTTATAATTAGTAATAATATTATACAACATACAATTATATTAATTATATAATTTATTAACATATAATAATCAACAACATATATATAGGTAATATATAATACAATGCTGACAATATAAATATTAATGTTATATATAACAGTATATATTTATATAGGCTTCTTTAATATATTTTAAAGTAGTTTTATAGTACTTACATAGTAGTCTTGATAACTTTTAGGAGACTTATTCCTGATACTTCATATTATGCACTAATATTGTGACTGGTAGGTATTTTAATAACACTTTCTAACTGTGGGTGGTATATAAAGTGTAATTAAAATTTTATATTGATCTTTTATTTAGCAACAATGCTAAAACTCTTTGTAATCAAATAATCTTATGGATTATTTTTAATGTAAATAAGCTTATCAGCTGGGAAAAGTGGTATTTTCCTTCCTTTCCAAATTTTGTACCTGATCTTCATTTTAGTTGTCTCATTTCAATTGCTATGATGTCTAGTACAGTATTGAATAAACATTATTTTAGCTGTCATTGTAATCTTGTTCTTGATTTTACATTGTTATTTTATATTATTATTTGTTTATAATTATATATCAAATGTATATCAAAATAATATAATTATACCAAAGTACTGGTGGCTGCAGTTTCTTTCATGTTTGATTTGTATATTAGATCAAGAAATGTCCTTTAGTGTAGCCAGAGTTAATCTGATTCAGATGGTAAGATATGTTCACATTAATTGTATTTGTTTTGTGAATATTTTTAAGTGTACTATTAGTGCTAAAAATAAATACTAATATATGTATAAAAACTATATTTCCACATATATTGATTTAGTTCAATATTTAATCTAGATCAAACATACTAAGAATCTATGTTGCATATATTGATTTCAAACTTTTCCTCTATGTAGAAGCTACACATTTAAGTAATATCTGTGTTACTCAATTACTCAGTATGTATTTGGTCCCTTGCAGATTCATGTGTATAGTGGGTAGTAGGACAGAGAAGAAAATTATTTGGGCAATGGATTCTGAAGAACATTAATATAGAGCCTAAGTATCACTAATCTTACCCACACAGGTGTCTAGGAAACTATTTCCCTCTAACTCACACATGTGGCCATCACCAAGTTCCCAAAGAAATCAACAATATTTCACTAATGTACATGAGGTTGCAGATTCCTTAGGTCCTTCACTGGGGAAAGGTCACCCATTATTGTTTCCCTTTGAAGGAGAGAATGAAAAGAGATACAATGCAAACTAGGCTCTTTCAACCCTCCTCCTTCTGACCTTTATCCCTGCATCCTACTTGTTTTAAAAATGTCTTTTTGATCACTCAGTGGAAATTGAATTTGGAAGAAAATGTTTCCCTATAAGTAACCATTGTTGACAGGAGTTCAAAGTGAAACCAGTGAGTGTTTTAAAAGGCGACATCCTATCCTATTGCCAGATTTTGCTTGGGTTGTAAAATATTTTCCAAGTTGAATGCAGAACGATCTTGGAATTGACAACAGTATTTATCCTGCTTTCTTTCTGCTTTATGTAAAGAAAGTTATCTTGTTGTGTGTGCATTACATGCATACATTTGAGTGTGTATGCATGTGTGCTTTTGCCCTAGCTTTCCTTTCCTGGGGAGTGGAACAGCCCTGGTAACCGCCACTGTTACTTTGTCTCTCTAGCTCCTCAATTTCTGTTGCATTGCTTTCCAATCATGTCCAGAGAGGATTGTGATATTGAAATAATAGTATTATGTAAGAATTCCCTGGCCACATTACCTACTCATTCTTATGTAAATTAAAATGACATTTTAAATGGCTGAATGTACAGAGTGCACAGAATAGCTAAGAGTAGGCAAAGAAACATATTTTTTTCAAATTCAGCTATTGTATTACATTGTAAGATAAAGAATTACATGTATTTAAACAGTTTTTTCAATAAATGGCCAGTGTTTATATATGTATGCCCCCTCCATATTCTTTCCCATTCATTCAAGAAAAAACAAGATAGAACAAAACAAAAAGAGGTTGTTCTAATATTCCAAAAATATATTCTTTGAGATGTTTGTACCGCATCTATTCTGAGGAAGGACAATGAACAAAATACTCTGTGATCCATTCTATTCCAGTACGATCGGACTAAAAGTAGGACAGAGTTCTGTTGAATTCAGATTTATTTTGAGGCTAGTCTATTTCTTTTGTAAGGATAAAAATAAAGTAAATCACCATAATTAAATGATTTTAATAATGAATTTTATGTTCTTTTTGTGTCTGGGACATCCTTCTCTCTCTTTTATGGCTTAATATTCTTTCCCATTCTCATGAACCAACTTCTTCTGCCCCATCACTTCTACAAAAACACCTCATCAATTACCTAATAATGACCTTCTTTTCTTTAAAAATCCAGTGGCTTTTCTTTCAGTGTGTGTCTACTATCTTAAAGCTCTTGGAGCCTAGGAGTCCTAACTTTTTAAAAACTTAGTAGACATTTTTAAACAGTTTTAGTTTTATAGAAAATTGAGGCAGGAAGTACTGAGAATTCTCATATGCCCCCTCCTCCCTCCCATACATTTCCCCCTATTATTATTATCTTACATTAGAGTGATATGTTTGTTCAATCAATATTTTTTAAAGTTGAAAAGTATTTTTATTGCAGATAGTCTCATATACAGTGTTAGTGATACTGATTTCCATCCCCTCCCACGATGGAGCCACATTCCTATCTCATAAAGACATTCAAGTTACACCGTAGACGTTTTCATGTTTCTTTTTTTAGTAGCTGGGGGTTTGCTTGTTGCTAGGTTTTCTATTTTAACCCACGCTTCTCTCTCGTTCTTTCATTTTTAGCTTCTCATTCAGTTTGCTCTGCTTTAACTGCTGGGTGCAGTCATCAAATAGTTTTTGGTTCATCTCCATGAAGAGTTTCAGCGTGTTGTAGTACTGATATATCAAGCCACGTCTTGTCTTGTTCCAGTGGGTCCTTTCAGTTGTGGTACAAGGATGGAAACATGATGGGCAGAATCTTTGCTGTACTGTCACTGATTAGACTCATGATGTACTCGTTATTCCAGTAATATGGCACTTGCTCTGCCACCTGGAAGTGGGGGCTGGAGACACACTTGGCTAAACGCTCCATGATCTTCACAAACTCTTGACAGTTCAATGACATCTAGAATCTCTTCTAATTCATTTAAGAACATTACTTCTTTTAGACTGTGAGTCTTTGGCCAGTGCTTGAGAAGTGCCATCACCACTGGTTCAGTGAGGGTGCTGTCCTTTTCTAAAAACTGAACTACACAGTATGCCAGCTGAGGATGATAAACGATCAGAGACTTCACTTTTTCCAAAGGTAATAACACCTTCAATAAGAAAATTTTGTGCTCTTCTTTCAGTGGTAAGGCAAATCCTTTTTTAAATATTTTATTGAAGTATAGTTGATTTACAATGTTGTGTTAATTTCTGCTGTACAGCAAAGAGATTGTTATATACACACACACACACATATATATTCATTTTTCATATCTTTTTCCATCATGTTTATCACAGGGTAATGAATACAGTTTCCTGTGCTATACAGTAGGACCTTGTTGTTTGTCCATCCTATTTATACTAGTTTGCATCTGCTAATCTCAAATTCCCAATCCTTCCTTCCCCCACCCTCCATGCCCCTTGGCAACCACAAGTCGTCCTCTATGTCTGAGAGTTGTTTCTGTTTAATAGATATGTTCATTTGTTGTTTCTGTTAATAGATATGTCATTAGTGTTGTATTTAGATTCCATATATAAAGTGATATTATATGGTATTTGTCTTTCTCTTCTGACTTACTTTGCTTAGTATGATAATCTGTAGGTCTACCCATGTTGATGCAAATGGCATTATTTCATTCTTTTTCATGGCTGAGTAATATTCCATTGTATATATGTACCACATCTTCTTTATCCATTCATCTGTTGATGGACATTTAGGTTGTTCCATGTCTTGGCTATTGTAAACAGTGCTGCTATGAACATAGGGGTGCATGTAACTTTTTGAATTATAGTTTTGTCTGGGTCTATGCCCAGGATTGGGATTGCTGGATTATATGGTAACTATTTTTAGTTTTACAAGGAGCCTCCATACTGTTCTCTATAGTGGCTGCACCAATTTACATTCTCACCACAGTGTAGAAGGGTTCCCTTTTCTACACACCTTCTCCAACATTTATTACTTGTAGACTTTTTAATGGTGGCCATTCTGACTGGTATGAGATGGTACCATCATTGTAGTTTGAGTTTGCGTTTCTCTAATAATTAGTGATTATGAGCATCTTTTCATGTGCCTTTTGGCCATCCATTCTCTTCTTTGGAGGAATATGGTATTTAGGTATTCTGAACAGTTTTCAGTTGGGTTGTTTTGTTTCCTTTGTTATTGAGTTGTATGAGCTTTTTGTATATTTTTGGAAATTAAGCCTTGTCAGTTTCATCATTTACAATATTTTCTCCCAGTTCATATGTTGTCTTTTCGTTTTGTTTATTTATTTTTTCTTGCTGTGCAAAATCTTATGTCAATATTGATGAAACCCAATATTAAAAACATTATTATTAACTAAAGTCTGTGGTTGTACTCTTTATGTTCTACAGTTCTATGGGTTTTGATATATATATGTCATGTTTCTACCATTATAGTATTATACAGAATAGTTTGCCTAAAATATCCCCTCTATTCCACCTATTCCTCCCTGCCCACTGTCTCTGATAACCACCATTTACTCTCTGTTGCTATGAGTTTGACTTTTTTTATAATCCACACATAAGTAAGATCATGCAGTATTTGTCGTTCTGTGTCTGGCTTATTTCACTTAGCATAATGTCCTCAATCTCCATTATGTTATTGCAAATGGCAGGATTTCCTCTTTTTAAGACTGAATAATATTCCATTATAGGTATATACATATGTGTGTGTGTGTTGTGTGTATGTAACACGTACCGCCCATTTTCTTATCCATTCATCTGTCAAGGGACACTTAGGTTGTTTCCACATCTTGGGTACTGTGAATATGCTGCAGTGATATGTGAATGCACGTATTTCTTTGAGATAGTGATTTTTATTTTCTTTGAATATACACTGAGAAGTAGTATTGCTGAATCATATGGTAGTTAGATTTTAATTTTTGAGGAACTTCCATACAGTTCTCATAATGGCTGTACCAGTTTATAATCCCACCAGCAGTATATAAGGCTTCCCTTTTCTCATCATGCTCAACATTTGCTATCTTTGACATTTTGATAATATCCATCCCAAGAGATGTGAGGTGATATCTCATTGTGGTTATAATTTGCATTTCCCTGATGATTAGTGATAATGAGCATCTTTTTATATACCTGTTGGCCATCTGTATGCCCTTTTTAGAAAAATGTCTATTCAGGTCCTTTGCTCATTTTGTAATTGGGTTATTTGTTCTTTTGCCATTGAGTGTTATGAGTTCCTTTTATATTTTGGATATTAACCTCTTATTGTACATACAATTTGTAAATATTTTCTCTCATTCCTTTGGTTGCCTTTTCATTTTGTTGATTGTTTCCTGGGCAAAAACTTCTAGGTTTGATATAGTCCTACTTGTTTATTTTTGCTTCTGTTGCATGTGCTTTTATTGTCATTCAAAACAATCACTGCCAAGAACAATGTCAAGGAGATCTTGCCTCTGTTTTTTCTTCTAGTTTTACAGTTTCAGGTCTTAGGCTTATATCGTTAATCCATTTTGAGTTGATTTTTTTATAGTTACCCTTCTTTTCTTTGGCTCGAAATATAAGCATTCTACCCTTTATGGATATTTTGGCAACAGCTGTATTCTCTAAATTCCCCACTTGTATTTGTGGCCCTGGTTTCTATTCACTTAATACAAATTCAGTCATAATTTTTGTACATTTGCAACATTGACAATAAAATTAGGTTTAAATTAACATTGAGCCAGCTATGTTTTCACAAGGCACCACAGTGGCTGAAAGCTAATGTGTTTTCTTTTATTTCTTTTTCTGTATTAGGTAAAATGTTTTTGTGAGAAAGTGCTTTTGAGTTCATGGGTGTTTATACTACTTTCTATTGCTCAACACACTTGTTTTAATCCTCTAATCGTGGTCTAAATGATATAATATGCTAGCCCACTGGGCACAACTAGACTTGAGAAAAAACAGTTTCATGCTAGGTGTGGCTCATATGAGCCTTTACTGCTGGACCCTTACAAAATCATCCCAGAATATCTGCTTAGTCAGTAAAGATAATTTGTCCTAGCATCTCAAAATTTGAAAAGTTATCAGGAAGAAGAACATAGTGCATGAAATTCATAATAATTTTGCCACCTGAAGGATACAGGTTAGAGGTAAACTTTATGATTTTAATAAGAACATGCAAGTTGTCCCATTTTTTTTTCATAGAGCAGTCTCCAGCTTTCTACATTTAATTACACTTGGCTTTGGAAAACCTCATAGAACTTCCGAAATGCTGTGCATCACACCTCTGTGGAACTTGAGGAAATGATTTTATTTTCCCTTTCTGGTTTTATTCCATTGGGGTAATAAAATAAAGACTTTAAATTTGAGATTTATGACTGCCTCTTTAAGCAGTGCTGGGACTTCTGTTAATGGTCTGACTTACTAGATTGAAAACTTTATAAAGGGCTATATTTTTAAAATGCATGATTGTAAGACTGTGCAGTACAATTATGCACACATGAAAGAAAAATGCAGAGCTAATAAGGACATCTGTGAAATGCATACTCCTAGAAACACCAGTCCTCACAATATGGACAGAATTCTTTATTTTTCTCTAAACAGAGTTGGATCACTGTTTTATAATCCTTATGGATAGCTGGCTTGTCCTAATTATCTTCTCAGTCCTGAAACATGTATTTCTCATATAGCAGGTATTCCATTTAATAACTACTGAAATAAATTTTATATAAATAGAATTTTCTCCAAATACCAGAAGACTTAGAAAAAATAGGAGAAATTATGCTGTTCCACAAAATATTTATGTAAAAGGAAACATTTGAAGGAAAGTATACTTAGTGCATTATCATGAAGTGTAGAAATACAAAGTTGGAATGTTAAATTATTGCAAGGATTTGGAAGTAAGTCTGACATATTTTGTTTTAATTACATGCCTCAGTACTCACCACGTAAGACATCCGACTGTGTTGATCACATGATGGTCAACATTATTATCAAATATTTTTTATTGCTAGGCAAAATATGAAATAGAATCTTGAAATTATCTAAATAATTTAGTGCACATAGACTCTAAATTCAAATATGTCAGGCCAATCTAAATAATTTAGTGCACATAGACTCTAAATTCAAATATGTCAGGCCAAATAATACACTTCTGACATTTTATTCATTAAAGTATTTCTCAGTGTCAGCTGTACTCAATGATGAAATTAGCATAAACCATCACTTCTGACTTTTGTCTCAAGCCTTTTGAGAAAAGCAATTGAATAAAAAGGGAAATTGTTTTGCTAGATTCAAGTAAGTAATGTAAAATATTATTCTGATTCTCATACATTTTCAGACACTTATGAGAGCATGCAATGAAATAATAGATGTAAGATGCTTAGTCCTACACTGATGCAAGGCAAATATGCAATATTTGTTTGAAAACATTATTGTTGTCAGTTTTAAGTGGAGCTATCTTTCCTTTAGAATTAGAATTCTAAATCATTCCATTAAAAATTAGAGACAATGCATTGGAGCACACATTGACTCCAACCTGTCTTTATAAAAACATCTCTATACTTGCCTTTTGACCTGCTGGAAAGGGTTTTCTGATATACTGTATATTGATTATCTATAAAACATGTTCAATATATTAATTTTCCTTTCCTTCTTTTAATAAAGAGGTTATTTTCTACAGTTGATTTTAAATTTTAAATTGACCAGTAAATTTAAATTTAGTTAGGATTTCATCTTTGCATAGAGAAGACTAGTCTTACAATCTTCACAACTTAAAGTAGTTTACATTTGTATAGTACCAACCAAGATATGTTGCTTTATTATCAATAATTTCAGCTTGAGAGCTCATAAATTCATAATTTCAGTTGGTAGTGTCTAAGAAATATTTGTATTTTTTGTTAGTTTCAACTGATGATAGACTATAACAGAAATTAATAGCATCACCAGAGCTATGTACAAGTATCGAAAATATTATTTAGATGTAAGAGAAATTATAGATATAGTCGTGCTGCCAAATCATGTCACACAAATGCAAGGTAACAGTCAGCATATATATGTGAGGACATCCTTACAGCACTAATTCCATGTGTCTATGAGTGAAATAACTGCACACAAAGGTTCACATCAAAGGTAGTGTTTTACTTTTGTAGCTGAGATATGTTAGTGCTGTTTGGTTTGGTGTGCTTTTCTATCTTACCTACCTGTATTATGACTTTTGGGGATGGAGGAGGAGATATAAAAGTTTACACTTATTGTGTTATATGATGGCATCTTGTTCTAAATGTGCAGCTCTTCCTCTCTCTCTAACCCTTATGTTTGAAATGCATTGCTGGAAACAGCATTTTTCCTTCTCTTGCCTAAGAGGCTTGGGGACTAAAAACGTGCAATTCCACGTAAAAGATTAGGAGAGAAATGAAGTATTTTTGAGCTGAGGGGTATCATTAACTGAGACACTGCTGAGATTGCAGCAGTTCAACACCACCATGTCAACCAAAAAAAAAAAGTTTCAAATACTGTAAAGGAATCAGCCTTTAAAGGAAAGATGAGCAATATCAGAAAAAATTCTGAAAAGTGATATAACTATTCTGGTTAATAGTACAAATCGTGAATAAATCATATACTGCAAGGGAAACATGAAAATAGGTTAGTATCTAGGACGTTGGATGTTGAATTCCTAGAGAAAAAAAAAGGTGATAAACATATTGTCCCTTGCATTTCCTACAGCAGTAAAAGGAACTAATCTGTTGAAATTGTTGACTTCTATTGGACTCTAATAGGAATATGTTGTTTTCTGAAGGCTAGATTACTTATTTATGTTTTAGAAATGTATTCTCTGTGGGTTTAGTCAATGTCTTCTTTTTTTTTTTTTAATCCCCAAATGATTGTACAGCAATGTCAAGCACGTCCCACAGATTTGTTGGGTGACACTCAAACCAAACTTGCTCTCAGTTAATGATTGAAGTTATTAATTACTAATTGATTATGAATTTCCAATATTGATATTTTCAACTTTCTAAATTATCACATAACCAAAGGTATGAATTTCAACTCAGAAAGTTTGGAGAAAGAGTATAGAAAATTGATATTTTCCCTATTCAGGAAGGAGTAGGGGATAAGCAAGAGTCTCACAGGAAAGTGAGATGAAAATGCTGGAATAATTTCTATATCCAACAATTAGTAAACACAGAATTCCCTAATTTTATTTGTAATTGGATTAATTCCTATTATTTCGTAAATGTCAGTACTTGTATATACACCCATGTATGAAAACTCAAATCCAAATGATGAACTTCCCACAGCATCTGCATAAGCATATTTTGTTGATTTCCCTCTCTTCTCCCCACCCTTAGACTCGGAGCTCTTTGATGCTTCCTCTTTACCCCGTTCTTAAGCACTTGACACAGCCACCAAATGTCAATAGCCCATGTGTATATTTTGAATAAAATGAAAACAATAGCTGAAAATGTTCCCATAACTGCCACAGCTCATTATGACAGAGTTGTGAAGATGTACCTTTTTGACATAAATACCTGAAAGTTGAGTATGTGCCAGGGCTTGGTTTGAAGCCATACCTTCTTTCATTATTTCTTATTCTGGCATAGGAAACTCCAAAAATTAAGCTTCTATAATGTGTCCTAACTATTATCCTTCTCAAACTATTCCAAAATTTTGAAGAGGAAGGAACACTTCGGAACTCCTTCTATGAGGCCAGCATCACCCTGATACCAAAACCAGACAAAAATATCACAAAAAGAAAGATTACAAGCCAATATCACTGATGAACATAGATGCAAAAATCCTCAACAAAATATTAGCAAACCAAGTCTAACAATACATCGAAAGAATCATATAACATGATCAAGTGGATTTAACCCAGGGATGCAAGCACGGTTCAATACCTGCAAATCAATCAGTGTGGTACATCACATTAACAAATTGAAGAATAAAAAATGTATGATCATCTCAATAGACGCAGAAAAAGCTTTTAACAAAATTCAACATCCATTTATGATAGAAACTCTCCAGAAAGTGAGTATAGAGGGAACATACCTCAACATAATAAAGACCACTTATAACAAACCCACAGGTAACGTCATACTCAATGGTGAAAACCTGAAAGCATCTCCTCTAAGATCAGGAACAAGACAAGGATGCCCACTCTTGCCCATCTTATTCAGTATAGGAAGTCCTAGCCACAGCAACCAGAGAAGAAAAAGAAATAAAAAGGAATCCAAATTAGAAAGGAAGAAGTAAAACTGTCACTGTTTGCAGATGACATTCTATACATAGAAAATCCTAAGACAGCATCAGGAAAATACTACAGCTCATCAATGAATTCAGTGGCTTCAGGATACAAAATTAATATACAGAAATCTGTTGAATTTCAATACACTAAAAACAAACTATCAGAAAGAGAAATTAAAGAAACAATCTCATTTATAATCACACCAAAAAGAATAAAATGCCTAGGAATAAACCTACCTAAGGAGGTAAAATACCTGTACTCTGAAAACCATAAGATGCTAATGAAAGAAATTGAAGATGACGTAAACTGATAGAAAGATATACCTTGTTTATGGTTTGAAAGAATTAATATTGTTAAAATGACCGTACTACCCAAGGCAATCTACAGATTCAATGCAATCCCTTTCAAAATACCAGTGACATTTTTCACAGAACTAGAACAAATAACTTTAAAAGTTATACAATTTTAAAAGTTGTATAAACTAACACAACATTGTAAAACAACTATACTCCAATAAAAATTAATAAAAAATTTGTATAGAAACACAAAAAAACCTGAATAGCCAAAACAATCTTAAGAAAGAACAGAGCTGGAGGTATCACACTACTTACTTTCAAATTAAATTGATAAATTAATGACTGGCTGGCTGGCTGGCTGGATGGATGGACGGATGGAACGAGAGAGCAAATATGGAAACATGCATTTAATTGTTGAATCTAGTGGTATATACTTAGATTATTGTATAATTCTTTCCAATTTTTGGCATGCTGGAAAACTTTCAAAATTGTAAAGCAAATACTAAAGGAAAACACAAAAAATGCTTTATATTGGCCTTATTAGTAAGAAATCCAAGACAGGGATTTTTGAGCAAGTGATATATATAAGGGAGTGCTCTCATGCAAAATCTTTGAGAGAGTGAAGGAAAAATATATAGATTGATGCTAACAAACTTAAAGGTTAATGATTTTAAAGTGGCTATTTGTTTTTCCCATAAGAGAGTATAGGTAATGAATTAATAAAATAAAAACTAAAATTTTCTGATGAAACGATGATTTTTATACTTCCAGTTTTTGCTTGTGAGTAATCATTCTATTCAAGAAATTGTAATTCTTCAAACTGACCCCCCCCCTTTTTAAAGTGTTATTATATCCAAATAAGATTGGCATTACATGTTGGCTAGAACACTCAAAGCTCACATATAGATAAAACAGTATCATTTGCCTGTTTGTAAAGCATCATATAGCACACACAAATCATACAATTCAGAACTGCATGAAGTATGCCACTGTTTGAGTATAACATGGCATTTTTCAAGTTGGGATTATTGGATCATCTAGTAATAGTGGTTCTTGAAAATTGAGGGTCTCAGAGGTTAAATGAATTGCATAAAACCAGTCATTAGTCGTTAAGTCAGAGTTCAAATTCTGACTTTTGGACTGAAGATCTCATCTAAATCTACTCTGCCACCCTTCCTTCCCAAGTAGTTTGGATCTGGCTGGACCCTGAATTAATAAAATTCTCATTAGATCTTTCCCCCTCCCAGCTGCGAGAAATTAATTTGAGCTACTGGAATTGGCAGGGACAAATCTCTTTCCTCCCTATAAAAAGAAGATCAAGTTGATATTACATTTCTGGGCTTGAAATAAATCTAATAGTATAATAATAATCAGATTGAAAACAAATAAATGTTGTATTTAAATGATTGAATTTCACTAAGTTAGAAAGCTAAAACATAATCATTGCCAAATAAATCCTACAGCTTCCCGAAGAATCTTGAATATTTAGATACATATTAACTGTTCAGCTGGAGAGAATGTTCTTTTTTCTTCACCCATAATGTATGAACTATTCAAGTTATTATTTGATAAGGTTACTTTTAAAAATCACTATGCTTCTGAGGTGGTACACTTAATATTGAAAACCTGGAAAATTATTATTTGCAAAAAAATATAAAAGCTAAGTACATTTGCTGTGATTTAGGAAGTACTGTTAACTATCCCTGAATAAACTGCTTCTATAAATATGTTTTTATTTTTTGTTTGCTTATTTGTTTACAGGTTGAATAAAATAAAGTTACACATGGCACAAATCTGTTTATTTTGATAGCTGAATCACGACTTAACTACTTCTAAAATTATATTAACCAATGCTTGGCTATTAAGGATGCTGTTTATTTCACAAAGTGTAGGTTTAATTCACTATCAACAAGGTTGGTTCATTCATGTATGGCATTACATAAGATTCTAGGTTCTTTGTTAAAAAACATAAATGGGACTTATTGCCTTCTCCATTTTAGAAAATGCAACTATTTTCAACCTCCCTTTTTGAAGACTTGTTATCTTTATATTGTATTTATGTTATCAGTAGGGAAGACGTAGATAAACATTTGGCTTTGGGGTAGAATGGAAGGGGTAACAGGTGGTTCTAAAGGTTTTCTCTAGACTTAGGGATACCATAAGCTTTCAGTCTTGGTCCATTCACCTTGTAATGTGAATCCAAGAGATTATTAGGAGCACACCTATATACCAGATTCAAGATCAGTGAAACTCCACTTAAGGAATACACACCTGACGTTGCATCTGGTGGTCATGATTGTGTATTAAGTCCTGAGAACCAGCACTGATGAGACCCAGATACCTAAAAGGTGGAGAGTTGTCTGTATTTCACAGACTGTGTTAAGGGCCCATCGTGGACACCTGTGGGGCTACATGACTAAACAGGTTTAAACACTAAAGGGATTCCAGGGCCCTGTGTTGGAATTGTAAACACACACTCAACCCCATTTCTCATGACCAAGCACACCCCAAATTCCGATTGACTTGAGCATCACAAAATGGGCTCAGGTTTCAGAAGACTCCTGTTGTGACATTTCAGGATGTGCCATGATGTTTTCTGTCTTCCATCCTGTCTTTTCAATAACTATCTTTGGTGCTGAGTACAGCCTATTGTGCCTTATCAATGCAATTATAAATCTGAATCCAGACCATACTACTAAATCAAGCAGAGTTGGTGTTCAGGAGGGCTAAGATTTTTTTCCCTGTATATTAGAGTAATCACCTGATATTTTCTTACCTTAATGAACATTCTGTTCATACTATGACTCCATGTTGGATAAGCACCACTTACTCCCTTCCTCAAAACATACACATAAAGTCACATACATGTATGCCCATGCTCTGGAGACCTGCTGTAACTTGGAGTGACTAAAAAAATAATGTACCTTGAACCACATTCAAATGTGTTTAGTCATCAGTGCTATTGGAAAGAACAGTGGCTTTAAAAATTTAACAGTCCTTCCAATCAGCGGAAGTGTTTTTTCAGCTACATGGCCACATCCTACCAATTCTTATTCTTTATGGGTGAGGACAGTGAGGTGCTTTTCTAACAAGCACCTTCTGTGATTCTTATGAAGAACCTCAACATGCATGAAGTTTCTTTCTTGTGTTTAGTTTTCTGGTTTACTCTTTTTATGTGGAACACCTTAGGGATTTAGGGGGAAAAAAAGAAGAAGAGATGATTTCCATGTACATTCTTAATGTGACATAAGATGGCTTTTATAGATGTGAATTCAATACTCCTCTTTTAATCTTGGGAGGAAATGTGGCTGTAAACTGTGGTATATAAAGATAATTGCATGTACTAGAAATCTGTATAACTTTGGAAAGAAGATCTAAGCTTCCTTTCTCATGGGAAATATTAAGGACTGTAGTATCCTGTAAAATGGATAGGAAAGGGATCCCAATAATATGTTACGCTTGCTCTCAAAAGACGCAGCAAGATCCTCAGCATAACATAACTGCGCAGAGACCCACAAACTGAGTACAGAGCAGGCCGCTGCAGTGGGCGTACAGATACCATCCCTAGAAATAAATAACAGTGGCCATTCTACTCTAGAATCTACTATCATGACTAAAATTATAAACTAGCAATGTTTAATCCAAATATTATTTAAAACTTAGAGGGAATCTTTTTCCTAAATTGTATATTTACAATGGGAAAATAATTCAGAATGGCTGAATATGAAGGACAAATATATTCAAATAGCATAACAAATTAATAACAAATTAATATTCAGTGTTTTTGAAATGGATTGTGGTTAACTCTTGCCTTTCTTCTTTTATAAGGGTGTTGATTTGATCATTTGCATTTAGAATCTTTTTGCATCATATCTGTATATCTCCATCTGAGAGTAAAGACATTTAGAGTGAGGAGGGTTGTTGGGAGGCAAAAGAACAATTGGTTGCCTAAAGAAAGGAAAAAGAGACTATCTAAATTCTTGGTCAAACATAAAGAGTACTCTGTCCCCGACTATAGAAAATATTTGTGTTAAAATAAGTCATTTTTGAAGTTAAAGTATCCCACCTTTTCTGCATACAGTAATATATTATTTTCTATAAAATCTGTTGACTTACAGGAAATTCCCAAATACTCACAATTGGGAATCACTAGGGAGAAAGATGTGTGGTCAGTGGCTATAATTTATTGAAAAATATATGTCAATACACACACACACACACTCCATATACATCTAACCCTCCAAACCACCCTGAGGAGTAGGCATTATTAATCTTCATTTTATAGATGAGAAGTCCAGGGCTCAGCATACTTAAGTAACTTGCTTGTGGTTACACAGCTAACAAATGCTACTACTGAGTTAACAACAAAATAGGTCTGCATGGTCCCACACTTATTCTTTTTTTCCCTATATTTGTCATTCTATTTTACTTTATTTTTAATTTTCATTGAAATATAGTTGTGTTAGTTTAGGTGTACAGCAAAGTGATTCAGTTATACATATATAAATATATATGTATTCTTTTTTTATATTCTCTTTCATTATAGGCTATTACAAGATATTGAGTAGCGTTCCCACGCTCTACCTCAGGTCCTTGGTGGTTATCTATTTTATATATAGTAGTGTGTATATTTTAATCTCAAACTCCTAATTTATCTCCCCCCTCCCCACTACCCACTTTGGTAACCATAAGTTTGTTTTCTATGTCTGTGAGTCTATTTCTATTTTGTAAATAAGTTCATTTGTATCATAAGTGATATCATATGATATTTGCCTTTCTCTGTCTGGCTTACTTCATACTTATTCTTCACCATTATACGCTGTTCCCAGAGACAGAAACAGAGGTAGAAACAGAGGATCTGAGTCTCGTTGCTGACCAAGAAATCCAAAAAACAATCCCAGACAGACATAGAACCATATTACTGTTGAGGACCCAAATGATACCTTAAAATAAGACCCCTTTAAGCGGGATAATTTTAGTGAGTTTCTCTTCTTTGGAAAAAAAATAAGTTAATAAAATAATTAAAATGAGGCATGCAAGTGGGAAAAAACCTTTTTGCATCAATGCCTTTCCATCAAAGACACATGTAAACAAATAGTTTCAATGCCATACTTTACATAGCAGAAATCAGTATTTTGGGATACAGAGAAGAGGAAAAATCGAAAGGCTGTATGTGACTGTCAAGGAATATTTTGAAAGGAGGTACCATTTCAGGTGGGTATACAAGTAAAGGTAGGAATTTGTTATTTGTAGGAAGGGGGAAGTCATTTTCTTGCTAATGCAAGAAAAATGATGTGCTCTATTGATATAATTAAGTACAAACGTTGTGCATAATTTGAGGACTCCTTCGCCTTTACAAATCATTTAAGTGACCCTACATTTCTAGGGACTTCCATAACTTCTGAACCATGAAACCTGAGTGATTAACAGTTCGAAAGAATTAATTTACATTTCCAAAGCAAGACAGAGGTTTTTATTTTCATTTGTCAACTTCCTCTATTAAAATGGACCCCAACCTTTCAGAGATCACTTCATGGTTTTGCCCTTTTTCCTGCTGACCCATGTTGCCTTATACTGAATTTAAGGAGACTCAATGTAGGTTAATTAAATTTGCTGAAGCTCTTTGCAAAGCCACATTGGGGGCAATTTAATTTTTTTTTTTCTGTTTAGCTGGCTGAGAAAAGAAATTCAGGCACAACTGTATAAAATACTGTTTTAATTAGATCCAAAGAGGAATGTAGCCTTGGATTCTTATTAAAGTTCCTTAATTATGAAAATTAATTTTAAAAGACATAGTAACTTTGTTTTACAAAAGTGAACATGTTTGTGAAGTTACTTTGTCCTTAAGAAAAAAGGTAATGAGTCAAATTTTGTTCCTTTCATTATTTTTGTCAGTAAACAAAGTCTCAGATCAAGACAGGGTAATTTTCAGGAACTCCTGAAAAAAAAAAAAATCAGACATAAATTCACATCTCAAAGTGTTAAAATTTTCCAAAGCAAGAAAGGGGAGCCACCCACTATGTATCCAAATGAATTTCTGAAGAAATACTTGAGCATATTTTTAGGCAATTAATATATATAGTTTGGTCTCTCTTTTCTAAAATATATTTCTTTTTAATAAAGTAAAAATCTCCATAACAAAAATCAACAATAAATCAATTCAGTGCTAAATATTATTAACATATCTCACATCTCTTCAGATGTCTAAGTAAATTATCATTGAAATTGTCTTTTCTTAATGAGATTGGTGAATGATTTCTGTGCTTTGGCAACTTGTACTTTCTCATCCCAACACACAACAAAGAAATATAGATCCATATGCCTGATACGTTGCAAAACTCTAACTAGTTTTATGGTTTCCATATATAAAATTGACTTAACATTAAAATAATGAATTTAGAACATCTTCACCATATCAATGCACTGTGATGGAACCAAAATATTGCCTGTGATACTCCTGTATGCACCATAGCCAGCTTAATTGTTTGAACAAAGTCAGTAACTTTGTCATTGGTTTAAACATCCAATGTAATACAGTATCCAATCAGTATATAATACAGTATTATATACAGATTGTATACAGTAATATACAGTATACAATCAGTATATTACAGAACTAGAAATAACACATTCAAATGTGTTAGAGATAGAGAGAGGGATAGATTTCAGAAAAATGTTTACACACTTACTTATACTAACATATTCTCTCTCTGCTCTCTCTTTCACAGACATACATACATTACAAATACATACCCTACTCTGTTTTCACTTTGCATACTCCAATTTGCATTGTGTGAATAGCGCTACAGTTTGAAGATTAGTTATGCTTATTAAATTCACTGGATAAATAGATATATAGATAGAGGTAGAGATAGAGATAGAGATGTAGACATAGATGTAGATGTATACATAAATATTGATTTTTTTGATTAGCTACTTGAATTTATCCATATACAGTTTGAGATGATGGATTTCTATATTATTTCTCAGATATGAATTTTTCATACTTTCCAATAATTTTGTCCATTGTTTACTATTTATGGTTATAATAAAATCTTGTCAAAATAAAGCATAAATAAAATATATTTCATTTCAAATTTCTATTAATTTTTGAAAATCAAGATTTGGCATATAATTTAACAGACTTCTTGGTGGAAAGAACATAGGCTTTGGAGCCATATCTAGGCTGAATATATGCTTTGTCACTTAGAGCCCATGTAATGTAGAGAAAGTTGCTTAACAACTCTGGGATACAACATCCATATCTATAAAAAAGAGGATAACTCATACTTATCTCACACTCTATAAATATTAGTTATTGTTTGACTCAGAACCACTTATTCTCATGTTCTTATGTTTAATTCTTATGTTGAATATAAACATTTATAATTGTAGACATATATTTATATTTTTGTCTATCTCTCAAATTCTTTTTGAATTCATTCAATGCTAAATTTCATTAGTGAATGATGAAACCGTCATATTAAAACAGAGAGAGCTATAAAAACACTGAGCTGAACTGTATGTTTTTTTTTTTTATAATTAATTGTCTATATTTATCCCCAAATGTGTTTTAATCATGTTTTTAAATTTTTATTTTTTATTTGTTTATTATTTATTTTTGGCTGTGTTGGGTCTTCGTTTCTGTGCGAGGGCTTTCTCTAGTTGTGGCAAGTGGGGGCCACTCTTCATCGCGGTGCGCGGGCCTCTCACTATCGCGGCCTCTCTTGTTGTGGAGCAGAGGCTCCAGACGCTCAGGCTCAGTAGTTGTGGCTCACGGGCCCAGTTGCTCCGCGGCATGTGGGATCTTCCCAGACCAGGGCTCAAACCCGTGTCCCCTGCATTGGCAGGCAGATTCTCAACCACTGCGCCACCAGGGAAGCCCGAACTGTATGAGTTTTAAGTATTATTTTGATGTTTATATTTGTTTTACTGTTGGGGAGTGGGAAATTATCTAATGAATATAGTCTGAGGAGAGATTGATAGCACATCATGGTAACACACATTTAAGTTTCTACCTCATCTTGTTTTCAGTATTAAAAAGGGGCAATGACCAAAAACAATTCCTGAAAGTGGTTTTCTTAATTGTTCACTGTTCATCATATCTATAAAATCTCCTCTAGGATTGAATTTATTACTTTGCCTTTGTGGATTAAATTTGCTTTGCTATATCTCCAATTTTTCATCTTGTCTTTTAAACAGTTTGCTATCAAACTGTGGCCTAAGCTCACAGGGCATTATCTTCATGAGGGGAGTTCACCTCTGTAACACTGGAAAGTTGTGGAACTGAATTCAGGCAAGATGAGAAAGAGGCTTCAGGATTATGTATTAAATTCTAATGTATTTTCACAAAATAACTTGCCAAGTGTTCATAATTAGGATATCCTCCTCATTGTTATTGGCTACCTTATAAGAGACTATCTGGTATCAAGCTCAATGAAAACAATCATAACAATTTCCTTTCTGAAGTATATATATAGGTTAAAAATAATTTGTTTTTTCTTATACATTAAAGTTGCATAAATTGCTTAATCCAAGAGTTCCTTTCACACATTTTATGTAATTTTCTTATACTCAGACTTTTCCACTCATGTCAAGTTAAAGTTTCAAGTTGAACATATACACTGTGGACCTGAAACAAATAGACTGCCAGTTATTTCTCCAGCAAAGATGGGTTTATTTGGGATTAGCAGAGAGTCGCAATTCAGGGTCTGCAACCATGGTGAGCCACTTGTGTGTCCCTGCAGGGGAAGGGAAGGAGGTCATTTTACAGAGGGGAAAAGGAAGTTGGAGGGCTATGGTAAACAGAGTCCATGGCTTTTCATTGGCTGAATCCTTGTCAGGAAAGAAAGGTAGTCTTTCTTCATGTTGGGCTTAGCTGTTGTCACAGGATATGAGAGTTCCCCTTTCTGGTGTCCCAACACCGTTTAATTGAGGTTTCTGTTTATTAATTTTTACAATACTTTCCATAAGCCAAAAGACAATGTTTGTCTAAGTAATAGTTTTCTAAGAAATAAGAATAAACATCTTAAGCTAAGCTGGAAAAGTAATTAAAATTGAAACCAACACAAACTTGTTTTTCTCATTCTAAGAAATTTCCACTTAAAACTAGGCATGTCATTTTAAGGCAAAGCTATGTTGATATATACACAGAATATTTTGAACAATAGTTTGTAGTCATTTTGCCAGAATGGCAGTAATGCCATTGATCTAGTGAAAGAATTTTGTCTCATTTTTATAAATCCTTATCATTTATTTGCTTAATGTAGTGATAATCTGATGATATGAATATAGCCAATTAAAAATCATCCATTTTTTTTGATTTACCTTCATAAAAAATGAAGAATATGTTTTGACATTTGCAAAAACTTCATTAGTATTTTGTGAGTGAAGTTAGCAAGAGGCAGAATTCTTTTTTGCTGAGTTATAATTGCATATAAAATAAATATAAATATGAAAAAAGTAAGAGAATTCCAGAAATGCTGGAACTCTTGGAATATTCTTGGGTGTAAGCTTGTACAGACAATGCTGCTGTGTTTGAGGGGGTAAGGGTTGCTTTAAAACCATTCCTTATTCAATTCCAGAAAGATAATATCTAAGGGAGTATATATGTTTCACTTACTCTTCTTATGCTAAGTGTGTAAGAGAAGAAATAGTCAATGATGTGGGCTGTTATGTGCTCAACGCTCACAATGAATTAGTTTAAGATACATTTTGAACTTTAAGAAATAAAAACGATAGCTACAACTCTATATTAATATACTTTTTAACCATTTAAGTGGCATGCATTTTCAGTGCTAAACAGAAGGCCATAAAAATCAACACTAGTATATTATTTATGCTTAGGTATTAATTGCTTGGGGACATAAAATGTCATTATTTATTTTTATACCAGCTAACTGAAGTGGAAAAATGAGATAATTCTCACAAGCAGAATTCACATTTGCTTCAATTATGTGGATACTTTGGATGAAAAAAACTTTTATGTTATAATTACTACATCTTTCAACTTTACTTCATGTCTTGACACAACTTTAATATGTCAGTTCCAGTTCTACCAATGCTAGGGATTTTTTTTTTCTTAGCACAATATGTTGTATTTTGCCGAGTATGTTCTAAAATTAAGTATGGAAATCTTAGGTATCAAAAGGCATTGGAAGAAATAGGATAACAGTTTCAAAGTTGTTACAAGAAGGTGTAAATCTGTGGTGACATATACAAATAAGCATCTTAAAGATAGTCTTTTCAAATGGACTCTTTTTAAAGGTCCTTGTTTAAAGTATCTAATGCAACCAGATCGAATTTTGGAAGTAAGCATCAGCAGTTACTGGTAGAACATGTGGTTTAAAGATTTCTTACACAAGGCACATATTGCACAGCTTTTACAAGGGCATAAATATAATTTAACACACAGTGATCTAAACCTTATCTTGATTTATGACTGCTGACAGCATCTAAGCACAAGAAATAAAGACAACAAACTTTCCTCAGTCGTTGAAATGCTTAGTGTTAATTTTGTGTGCACGTAATTGGTTTTTTTTACCTTGTACCATAAAGAAGGTTTTCCTCCATTATTTTCAGTTTTCTCTGTATCACATTTCAAGGGCATTAGTATTTGAGGCACATTTTTGCTAATCCCATTTTCCATGCTTGGCCCTATCTAGGACAAAGGACACATTTTCTCCCAAATCTTGGGAGACTAGTTTACATTGATGTCCAAGTGTTCTTATATAAAATAAGATAAACGAGTTAGCATTAACTGTTCTATTTTTACTTATAACTTTAAAAATTGAGAGACTGGTTAAAAACAAAATTGTTATAAATGACTGTGATTTGGAGGAGAAAAATATATATATTAGAATATTCAGTATTCATTCAATAAGTATGCCTCAATTAATGACTGCAGTACACAATAAATGTTAGTATATCAATCAGGTCACCAAAGAGAATTGCATTATTAACATTCATTAACTTTGTAACAGATAACTTAATTGTACAAATAACCCAAAGCTATGTAATTAGGATGTGATTATATTCACATTTCTTTATGACAAAATGAACTTATAGTTCAAGTAACTGGTGCAAGTAAAAAGGAAAATGTGAAATGAGGTTATAAATCAACTATTAAATACATATTCTCCTTTGCTACTGACTAGGTACAAAAGGATGTTTTAATTCTCTGTGTTTTAATAACAATTTTCTATTAAGTAATTATGTAGAATTGAGCCCAATAATAGTCCCTCTTTTCACATTATAGTCAAAATGTTCCCTCTTTTCTCATTATTTGGGAAAGGCGGGACTGTTTTCTTGTTGCTTTAATTATGTTTATATTATGTGTATATTCATGGGCTAAAATAAGGAAAATTTAAACATTAGGATGTACTGCCTTTTTTTCAATCTTTATTATAAATCTTCATTTCTTTCAGGGAGGGAGTAGTCGTTATTTATGGGTTAATTAGTCCTAACTCCATCCTTGGACAAAGAGATGTTGAGAATGCCAGCATCTGATAAAGACTGATGAAAGCTTAACTCTTGGTTTCAGATGAAGTACTCGTGCTCATCTAGTATTTATATCTGTACTTCAACATTCTGGAACAGGACATCCATATCAAAAAAAAAAAAAGTTTACTGGAAATACAATAATTAGTACACTCCTTTTTATATTTAGTGTGGCAGATAATTTTCTTTCCACTCAAAATTATGCACAATTTAGAATTTTATATGCTTTAGATTGAATAAAGAACTAGTTTGACAAATAAATTGAAATCATATGAATATCTTAACCCCGATTTATTAACTATGGTACAATTGGAAGTAATGAGTAAAACTCTCTGACTCCTAAATCATTGAATGAGAGAAGCAAAATTTAGTAGTACAATCTATTCTAACATCATTTATTTTTGTGTTGTCCCCCATTACCTATCTTTTTGTAATCCACAGCGTTGCTTGACATAGGTGAACTCACTCTCTTTCCGATACTTATTTGAGTATATTTTAAATTCCAAATCCACCTGGAGAGTCAGCCCAACTTTTATGACTTTCTCCCTTCCAGCAAGATCTCCCAGGTTCACCTTATTAAGAAGAGATAACGTGTACCGCAGGTCTCAAATATGCCTGGCCCTAGGCTACCATTCATCAGTTCTGCTTCTCTTTAAACACAGTTTTCCATGTTTTTGGTTTTTCCATGTCATGCTTATTAATTTTCAACAAAGAAGTGAATGTTTGGAATGGCTACCAAGATATGTTTGTTTTAACACTCCCTGGTAGTTGTAGAGACAAAAATTCCAAAGGTTTGAAATCTAATTTTAACCCTAATATTAAATAAGCAGTCTTTGGGTACTTTACTATTATAACAGCCCTAAAAACATTTTATTTTAGAATTTTAAATTTTTTTAATGAGAAATGATATATGTATACAGAAAAATGCACATACTATAAGTATACAAATTAAATTTTTGCAAAATGAACACACCAGTGCAACCAGATAGAAATAAGAATTAAATCATTACCAACATCCAGAAGTCCCCTTCCATTCACTACTGACTCAAGGAGAGCTGTTTTACTGACTTCCAGCAGCATAGATATTTTTTACCTACTTTTTAAATATAAATTGTATCATAGATACTTTTCTCAGTGGCTTCTTTTACTCCATGCTGTGTGATGCTCATCTAAATTTTTTCATGAAGTTGTAATCTTTCATTCTCTTTGTTAAATAGTATGTCATTTTGTGAATAAACCACGATTTCTGTAGCTACGTATTTATCCAGTTTTCAGATATTATGAATTATACATTTATAAGCATATACATTTCTCTTGGGTACATACCTAGGAATGGAATTGTGTTATATGGTATTCATATATTTAGTTGTTTTTTAAAAATAGATTTACAGTATTCCAAAGAGTGTGAGCATTGTATGGAAGTTCTTGTTACTCCAGATGTGTGTCAACACTTAGTATTTTCTGTCCTTATGACAAATGAAGTTGAGCACCTTTTCATTTTAGTGTCCCCTGAAATTTGAATAAATTGATCTGCCAGATCAATTTAGAGAGCTTGTCCTGGCTGCTTGTTTTTGGAAAACTTATTTCCTAAGATATTTGAAGTATTCTAACTCACTTCAAAAACTATTAAAATCCTAACCTGTTAATGTTGATTGTATCCATATCCAAAGATTTTGGCAAAGTTTAGTCTTTGTAGACATTTAGATAAGAGATTTTCTACTGAAACAATTCTTTGTTGTATTTTAGCACTTTTGGTTGCATTAGGAGATCAATTATAATGTAAAACAGGGTCCACAGATCCTACAGGTCATCCTTGCTGGGCCTGGGTCATGTTCTGTGACTGGGCAAACAGATACTCTGGAGCTGGAGAGTTAGATGAGGGCTCTCATGGTATCTGAAAACTCATGGAAAGTTATATGAGGGTGGTAATGGGGAACTTAAGAAATGAATAATGCAATTGCAGATTGAAAATGCCACTTCAAAAATTTTTTTCAATAAATAAAGAATAACTGAGTATTTCAATGTCAAGCATTACTTGAATCATCTTTCATTATGTCTACTGATACTCGATAGAGTAACAGCAATGACTCAAGATCGACCAAATGCATATTCAATGGATGTACATACAGAATCAAAATTATAAAAAACTATTGCTTTGATAATAGCAAATATCAAATGAAGATCTCTATTCATTGATAATAAAAGTATAATCCGTGTTTTAAGCATATTTTTTTCTTTTTTGCACTTGAACGGTGATTAAGGACTACCATTTGGCAAGTAAAAAGCAGCAGGCCTACTTGTTTTCATGAATTGCATAATCATTCTTTCTCTTCTGAATTCCACATTTTAGTACATGCAAGGAGAATGAAACAAATAAACACAGAAACTTTTCTTTCAGAATTGATTTAATAAAATCTTGAAAGGTGGAGTAAAGATGGTGGAGTGGGAAGACGCGGAGTTAGCATCTCACCACAACTAGGGCTCCTGCTGGCTGCTGGTGGGGAACTCTGACACCCAAGGAGATGAGAGGAACCCCAAAGTGAACCAGTAGGATGTAGGGGGACTGAGGGGGGAGGAGAAGTGGAGGCCAGACAAGATCGGCACCCCTGAGGCCAGGGAGATCAGGAGAGGCAGGCAGGAGGGACTCTCCAGGAAAAGCGGGAGAGGAGCAGAGGGTGATTGCCTGGCCCACTCAGGCCGGGGAGCCTGCTGAGCTCCCAAGCCAGTACCCCCCCTCCAAAGCCCCATCCAGGCCACGTGGGTCCTGTGGGCATAGGAGGGAGGCCGGGAGATCAGGAGAGGCAGGTTGGAGGGGCCCTGGAGGAGCAGGAGAGGAGTGGAGGGCGATTGCCCTGCCCACTCAGACCCGGGGAAACTGCTGAGCTCCCAGACTGATCCCTTGTCCTCCAAAGCCCCCTCCAGGCCCTGTAGGTCCTTGGGGGCATAGGAGGGAGGATGGGGAGATCAGGAGAGGCAGGTGGGAGGGGCCCTCCCAGACTGGAGGAGCAGGAGAGGAGAGGAGGGCATTTACCCTGCCCACTCGAGCCCAGGAAGCCTGCTGGGCTCCCAGGTGAGGTCCCCTGCCCTCTGAGACCAGGGGTTGGGGGCACACCTGGGTACCTTCTGTTCCTTGAGCCTAAGCCCCACCCCCCCACAGCTCCCAGGGCCTTTGCCAGCCCTGTGGGTCCTAAAAATTGGCCCCACCCACTGCTCAAACCTCACCCTTACTTAGGCCCCGCGCTCCACAGCCAAGGCCTTTTCCCCACTTTTTTTTTTTTTTCTTTTCCCTCCTCCTCTTTCTTACTATTGTGGTACTGATGTACATTCCAGTTGTTGATTCATCTATATTTTAATTTTTATATTCTTCCTAACATATCTGTTAGTTTCCTAGTCTAATTTTATTTCTACTTTGTTCTTTTTTTAAATTTTTTGCCACCCCAGGCGCTTGTGGGATCTTGGTTCACGAGCCTGGGGTCAGGCCGAAGCTCCAGAGGTGGGAGCTCTGAGTCCAAACAATCAGACAAACAGAGAACCTCAGACCCCAGAGAACATTCATCAGCATGAAGTCTCACAGAGTTCCTCATCTCAGCACCAAGACCCAGCTCTACCCAATAGCCTACAAACTCTAGTGTTGGAAGCCTCAGGCCAAACAACTACCAGTAAGACAGGAACACGATGCCACTCATAAAAACAATTAAAAAAAAAATGAGACGGCAGAAAAATATGTCACAGATGAAGGAGCAAGGTAAAAACCTACAAGACCAAATAAATGAAGAGGAAGTAGGCAATCTTCAGGAAAAAGAATTCAGAGTAATGATAGTAAAGATGATCCAGAATTTCGGAAATAAAATGGAGGCACAGATTGAGAAAATACACGAAATGTTTAACAAAGATCTAGAAGAACTAAAGAACAAACAAACAGAGATGAACAAGACAATAACTGAAATGAAAAATACAGTAGAAGTACTGAATAACAGAATAACTGAGGCAGAAGAACGAATAAGTGAGCTGGAAGACAAAGTGGTGGAAATAACTGTCGAGGAGCAGAATAAAGAAAAAACAATGAAAAGAATTGAAGACAATCTCAGAGACCTCTGGGACAACACTAAACGCACCAACATTCAAATTATAGGGGTCCCAGAAGAAGAAGAGAAAACGAAAGGGTCTGAGAAAATACTTGAAGAGATTATAGTTGAAAACTTCCCTAACATGGGAAATGAAATAGTCACTCAAGTCCAGGAAGCACAGAGAGTCCCATACAGAATAAACCCTAGGAAAAACACACCAAGACACATTAATCAAACTAACAAAAATTAAATTCAAAGAAAAAATATTAAAAGCAGCAAGGGAAAAACAAAAAATAACATACAAAGGAATCCTCATAAGGTTATCAGCTGATTTTTAAGCAGAAACTCTGCAAGCCAGAAGAGAGTGGCAGGATATACTTAAAGTGATGAAAGAGAAAAACCTACAACCAAGATTACTCTACCCAGCAAGGATCTCGTTCAGATTCGATGGAGAAGTCAAAATCTTTTCAGACAAGCCAAAGCTAAGAGAATTCAGCACACCAAACCAGCTTTACAACAAATGCTAAGGAAACTTCTCTAAGCGGGAAACAAAAGAGAAGAAAAAGACCCACTAAAACAAACCCCAAACAATTAGGAAAATGGTAATAGGAACATACATATTGATAATAACCTTGAATGTAAATGGATTAAATGCCCCAAACAAAAGACACAGACTGGCTGAATGGATACAAAAACAAGACCCATATATATGCTGTCTACAAGAGACCCACTTCAGACCTAGGGACACATACAGACTGAAAGTGAGGGGATGGAAAAAGATATTCCATGCAAATGGAAAACAAAAGAAAACTGGAGTAGCAATACTCATATGAGATAAAATAGACTTTAAAATAAAGACTGTTACAAGAGGTAAGGGGGGACACTACATAATGATAAAAGGATGAATCCAAGAAGAAGATATAACAATTATAAATGTTTATGCACCCAACATAGCAGCACCTCAATACATAAGGCAAATGCTAACAACCATGAAAGGGGAAATTGACAATAACAGAATAATAGTAACACCCCACTTACACCAATGGCCAGATCATCCAAACAGAAAATAAATAAGGAAACACAAGCTTTAAATGACACAATAGACCAGATCTAATTGATATTTGTAGAACATTCCACCCAGAAGTGGCAGAATACACTTTCTTCTCAAGTGCACATGGAACATTCTCCAGGATAGATCACATTTTTGGTCACAAATCAAGCCTTGGAAAATTTAAGAAAATTGAAATTGTATCAAGTATCTTTTCTGGCCACAACGCTATGAGATTGGAAATCAATTACAGGAAAAAAATGTAAAAAGCACAAATGTATGGAGGCTAAACAGTGCGCTAGTAAATAACCAAGAGATCACTGAAGAAATCAAAGAAGAAATTAAAAAATACATAGAAACAAATGACAATGAAAACATGATAACCCAAAACCTATGGGATGTAGCAAAAGCAGTTCTAAGAAGGAAGTTTATAGCAATACAATCTCACCTCAAGAAACAAGAAAAATCAAATAAGCAATCTGACCCTACACTTAAAACAACTAGAAAAAGAAGAACAAAGAAAACTCAAAGTCAGTAGAAGGAAAGAAATCAGAAATAAAGAAAGCAGAAATAAATGAAATAGAAATGAAGAAAACAGTAGTAAAGATCAATAAAACTAAAAGCTGGTTCTTTGAGAAGATAAACAAAATTGATAAACCCTCAGCCAGACTCATCAAGAAAAAAAGGAAGAGGATGCAAAGCAATAAAATTAGAAATGAAAAAGGAGAAATCACAACTGACACTGCAGAAATACAAAGGATTATAAGAGACTACTACCAACAACTATATGCCAATAAAATGGACAACCACGAAGAAATGGACAAATTCTTGGAAAGGTACAATTTTCCAAGACTGGACCAGGAAGAATTAGAAAATATAAACAGACCTATCATAAATAATGAAATTGAAACTGTAATTAAAAATCTTCCAACAAACAAAAGTCCAGGACCAGATGGCTTCACAGACGAATTCTATCAAACATTTAGAGAAGAGCTGACACCGATCCTTCTCAAGCTCTTCCAAAAAATTGCAGATTCATTCTAGAAAGCCACTATTACCCTGATTCCAAAACCAGAAAAAGATATCACAAAAAAAGAAAATTATAGACCGATATCACTGATGAATTTGGATGCAAAAATCCTGAACAAAATACTAGCAAACAGAATCCAATAGCACATTAAAAGGATGATGCACCATGATCAAGTGGGATTTTTTCCAGGGATGCAAGGATTCTTCAAAATATACAAATCAATCAATATGATACACCACATTAATAAATTAAGGAGTAAAAACCATATGATCATCTCAATAGATGCAGAAAAGCCTTTTGACAAAATTCGACACCCATTTATGATAAAAAGTCTCCAGGATATGGGCATAGAGGTAACCTACCCCAACATAATGAAGCCCATATATGACTAACCCACAGCAAGCATCATACTCAATGGTGGAAAACTGAAAGCATTTCCACTAAGGTCAGGAACAAGACAAGGATGTCCACTCTCACCACTCTTATTCAACATAGTTTTAAAGTCCTAGCCACAGCAGTCAGAGAAGAAAAAGAAATAAAAGGAATACAAATTGGAAAAGAAGAAGTAAAACTGTCACTGTTTGCAGATGACATGATAGTACACATAGAAAATCCTAAAGATGCCACCAGAAAACTAGTAGAACTAATCAATGAATTTGGTAAGGTTGCAGGATACAAAATTAATGCACAGAAATCTCTGGCATTCCTATACACCAACAATGAAAAATCAGAAAGAGAAATTAAGGAAACAATCCCATTTACCATTGCAACAAAAAGAATAAAATACCTAGGAATAAACCTGCCTAAGCAGGTGAAAGACTTGTACTCAGAAAACTATAAAACACTGATGAAAGAAATCAAAGATGACATAAACAGATGGAGAAATATACCATGTTCTTAGATTGGAAGAATCAATATTGTGAAAATGACTACTACCCAAAGTAATCTACAGATTCAGTGCAATCCCTATCTAACTACCAATGGCATTCTTCACAGAATTAAAACAAAAAATTTTACAATTCATATGGAAACACAAAAGACCCCGAATAGCCAAAGTAATCTTGAGAAAGAAAAACGGAGTTGGAGGAATCAGGCTCCCTGACTTCAAACTATACCACAAAACTACAGTAATCAAGACCATGTGGTACTGGCACAAAAACAGAAATATAGATCAATGGTACAGGATAGAATGCCCAGAGATAAACCCACACACATATGGACACCTAATTTATGACAAAGGAGGTGAGAACATACAATGGAGAAAAGACAGCCTCTTCAATAAGTGGTGCTGGGAAAACTGGACAGCTACATGTAAAAGAATGAAATTAGGACACTACCTAACACCATACACAAAAAAAACCTCCAAATGGATTAAAGACTTAAATGTAAGACCAGACACTATAAAACTCTGAGAGGAAAACATAGGAAAAACACTCTTTGACATAAACCACAGCAAGATCTTTTTTGACCCACCTCCTAGAGTAACGGAAATAAAAACAAAAGTAAACAAATGGGACTTAATTAAACGTAAAAGCTTTTGCACAGCAAAGGAAGCCATAAACAAGACAACCCACAGAATGGAAGAAAATATTTGCAAATGAAATAGCAAAGGATTAATCTCCAGAATATACAGACAGCTCATGGAACTCAGTATCAACTTGCTTTTTTTACTGAGAGACCACCTGTGATGATTGAGGACAGGGATGGAGGAAAACAGCACCCTCTCTTTGTCCCCCCATTCCCCACTTGCTTACAAATAGTTGAGACTATCTATATGCACCATCCTGACCCTGTCAAACTATCATATTGGCTCATATGAGTTCTGAACATGTTCTGAACAGTTCTGAACATGTTAGTGACCTCAGAAAACTTCAAGATTTATCTCGATTTCTCAGACTGCTTTCAAGAATACTCCCTCTTTAAAGTCCATTTCAATCTCATCTGCAGTTATTCCTTCTCTCATGCTAAGCTCCAGCCAGATAAACCCTCTCGCCATCTCTTGAGGATCCTTTCTGTTTCTGCATCTCCAAATCTTTGCTCTAATCTGATTTTGGCTTAAAGTATTTATCCCTCACAATCTTCACTTATCCAAATTCTATGTCTCTTTCAACTTAGAGGAGCTGACATCTTCCTGTTCAAGTGTGTGTTGGTCTCCCCACCTTCAAAGATTATCTTCTTTCTATTTGTTGAGCATATTTTTTTTTCCATCCCACCATACTTTCTGTGTTCTCATAGAAGATTTGGTTACACAAGTCTTGACCACAAGCACATTCCTTCCATAATTTCTAACAGCATAGTTTCTTGCATGTTGTGGAATTCAACAAATATCACAGTATATTGTTTAAGACCTTCTTTTTTCACATTATGCTGTCTCTGAAATATGGATCATTATTTTTCAGTCAATGACATCTTGCAGTGACAGTGGCTAAGGAATAAGTGTGAGCCAGTTGTTGTTGCTTATGCATGCGAGAACTCCATCAAAGCTGGTCATGTTTTCAGCGCTTCAATCAAGTTGTGTGCATTGTTGTCACTTTAAGTGTTGATTTTAATTGCCATTTAAATCTTCCAAAGATTACAAATTGCTTTAGCACTGAAACAAGAAGTTATTGTGTTCAAAGAAAGGGGAAGAAAGAGAGCAGTGGGGCATCTCATTGATAATAGCAAAACAAATAGTCTTCACGGGGGAAAATGACAGCTATTCCATATTATCCTGCAAAGCTACCTCCAGCTGCTTTACGGCAACCGAGAAAGGAAAATACCCACAAGCAGATAATATTTA
This sequence comes from Balaenoptera musculus, assembly GCF_009873245.2. Lineage (NCBI taxonomy): Eukaryota > Metazoa > Chordata > Mammalia > Artiodactyla > Balaenopteridae > Balaenoptera > Balaenoptera musculus. Next base: position 78,728,946 of record NC_045798.1, read on the forward strand.
ACTATCGATACACATGAGAAATGATCGCCAGTCCCATGCCAGGGAATGCAAACTGAATACAGTTAAAAATTACAAAATTCCTTTGAATAGATGAAAGAAACCTTAATGTAATGAAAGGATTGTGTAACCAGTTAATTTATTACATGGGCTTATTGTTAACGTATGCCAGATTTGAATTCACAGTTTTTTTTCTTAATTAGTGATTCATAAAGTAATGTCGTATCTTATAATTGATGGCTTATTAAAATCAAAGGTGAAGGAATGTGTGCTAAAAGATTGCATGAAAACAGGCAAGGATAAATGGTTAAATCTCATCTTGATACTATAATTCTGAAATTATGTTCCTAATACTGCAAGTCTTCAGTCCAGGACATAATTTGGGCTATACTTTCTCTGATTAGAAAAAATATAGGAAAATCAACATTTATTCGGACTAAATAACTCTTTTCCCCACAAAGAAATCAAACTATTCTTTTTGAAATGTAGTTTGTTCAGTAACACACACACACCCACTGTGTGTGTACATATACATGAAATATGATTGTGGGTATATTTTGTCAATAATTGATTGTGCTGTTACTTTACAACATGAAATAGAGACGAGCCATTTTTTTCTCTTAATGTGAACATTTAGAAATCAGGAGACATTCCTCTGTAGATGATATACCTATGTTCATAGTGGCCCAATACATGTAAAACATACTGCCCAAACTCCCCAATTCAATGCACTCTACCTGATAACTACAAAACATGCTGGTAACTCTATCACAGCTAAAATACTCTTCATGAAGAGATGAAGGATAGAAAATGAAATTTACAAGTACATGCCTAGTTGACATATTTATAATAAAAATATATTTGTCGAGGGGTATCTTCGTTTAAAAAGTTGAAAGACTTAGTTTTCCCCTAAAGCTGCAGCCCTACTGAGAGTTGCTTGAATGTTTTTCCACTCCCACTTGAATTTTAGAGATATAACATTCTCCTTTCCCGCTATTTAGTGCTAACATTTATCTGTTTTCCCTCTGAACTTAGTACTAACTCCAAACTTGTGGGGGAGGGACAAATCATGTATCATTTTATACATACAACCAAAACCAAATCGTTTTAAAAGATCACTCTTGAGGTAACCTCTTTACAATTAATTAAAATTATTTTAGTGACTGAGGTAAGAAAGAAAATGCTAAAATGTGAAGAGTTTCAAAAAAGAAAAACACAGTTAAATTCTCTGCATTTGAAATTTAAGAGAAATTTCAGGTAGGAGGCAGAGAGAGGAAAGAGAAAAGAGAGATTGACAGGACACTTGGTTTGTGCCTTAAAGACATTTAACAACAGAGGTGTCTAATAAAAAGCTGGTTATGCCTCTGCAGAACATCCCTCTCCCCGTCAGGTTCACTCTTCCTTCCCCAGGCTCCATTCTTCCTCCCCTCCCTTAAGCCACTCTCCATCTCAGCTACCTCAGTGATCCCCAGGGAATGCCATTTTCTACAGAGAAAGCTGAAGGGTTGTGTGTGTTTGGAAATGGAGGAATGTGGCTAGGATTCATATCTGGGTCTAAGGTGAAGAACTTTACATACGAGAGAACAGACAATCCTTAAGCTAAACTGATTCCGTAGCAGTAGAACAAAAGCTCCAGAACTCATCATGAGAATGTATGCCTGTCTGCAGAAATCTTAGGGTGGGCACTGAACTTCTATTTGGTGTAGGATTCGAATGGTTCATGATGGTTGAGGTTAATAGATTGGAACTGAACTTACTTGAGTGTTAAAGGCAAAGAAAGAAAGCTCAAAAGACATCTTGGTTATATTTGCATGACAGGTGCAAGAAATCAGGCTGAACTGGCATAGCTATACCACCGATTTGTCTTTGCCTATATCAATCACCTTAGACAGAAGATTATCTGTGTAGAGATCAATTAAGCCAATCACATAAACTGAACAAAATTCTCATTACTTCTTTTGATAACTTGCAGTACCAGATGGGTATTTACATTATAGTCAATAACTGAAAATAGCTAAAATTATAACTCTTTGTCTGTTTCTGAAAAGTTTGACCCCAACTATCTCTGCCTTGCTTTTAGCTGGCTTGGGTGGCACCTGATTTAGGATAATAAGTATGCGATTTTCATATTAAAATTAGATACCAATTAAATCCAAACCTTCCCCATTTCTAATCATGAATTCTCTTCTCTGTTTTCAATCCTGTCACTTCCTGCTTTGCTCAAAACTTCACATATTTAAGGAATAAAATTTATTTTATAATTTTTCTATAGTCTTGATTTTTAAGTATAGGGAAGAGAAAAAAACTTTACTTGGCCCTAATAAAACATGTGTCAATGTAAATGCATTTTTAGGGCACAGTGAAAAACATCCAATGAGATTGACATATTAAAATGAATGAATTCTCTCCAAGGTGGTAGTTTATTCACAATATCTTAATTGACTTAAGATTGACTGACAGGATGGAGGAGCATCTGCTTGCTGGTGACTGAGGTTAATTTTAGAGTTCCGTTATTCATGTAATCTCTTGGCATCATCATATAACTTTGTCATAATTCTTGTGTTTGACTTCATATATGAAATTAGTGTCCTTGTTGGTAGTGAAGCACAGATGATAAATTTTCTATTGTCCCCATAGTCCTTTGACTAATTTAGACTTAATATGCAGTAACTTATTTCCTTAGTTTTTGAAAAATTGGATTAATTGCACGATTGGCCTTTTTCGGAATTCAGTGCTATTTTAAGTAACTTCTTTCTGATTTTAGTACCAAATTCTTATTCAAAATTAAAAAAGACCACTATTTAAAGGAAACTATTAATGTTATTTGGAATGAAATTTAATGCCATAGGTTTCCTTAAGGAACCAATTTACGTATTCTGGTTTCTGTTAATACTACGCAGTCAGACTTAAATACGCTTGCATATTTCTTTCCAAAAATAATGTCTGACTCCTGCCAAGCGGCCATAAGTTAACTTATTATCATTGACTCTTGTGTGTTCGTTATATGTATATATGTATATATAGTGTGTGTGTGTTTATTATATGTATATATGTATATATATAGTGTGTGTGTTTATTATATGTATATATGTATATATAGTGTGTGTGTGTTTATTATATGTGTATATGTATATATAGTGTGTGTGTGTTTATTATTTGTATGTATGTATGTGTACTCTGCAGTCATCCCTGTAAGCATGCTGAGGTTCTATGTTCTTTCATTTTTTTCTTCCATGTGTAAGTTAGGATAATTATAGCTTTATCGAAGGGAGAATCATATGAGAACTAGCAATACAGTGACCACAATACGTAAATACGGTATGTGTTGGCATTTTATATTAGACCAGACTTTGAACTGAGCTATTCCTCCCAGGGAAACAAAAAAGCATAAAATAGTTTTTCCTTCTTTGGAGGACATAACAGATAATTACTTAAATTAGCAGCAAATGCAATATTTTAATAGCTCTGATGTATCTTCTTCATGATACCTTATCAGCATGTTGTTGCAATTAGCCTTGAAAAATAAGAGTAATGAAACTCATGATTGGAAAGAGATAAGGTATTACTAAGAAGATATTGAAATGGGGTATGTAATTATAACCAGGTAATGTTATTGTAATGTGAATATAAGAGTAAAAAAAATAACAGTCTGGAAACTAAATACATACTAAGAAAACCCCTCTGTGTTAGCATGTTGATTTAAAAGGTGATAATGTACATGTTTGCATATATAGTGCTAGGAAAAATAGGATAAATACATAACACTTAGAAATAGTGCATTTAGTTTCCCTTTTTTAAATTAATTAATTTATTTATTAATTACTTTATTTTTGTTGTGTTGGGTCTTCGTTGCTGCACGCGGGCTTTCTTTCGTTGCATCGAGGTGGGGCTACTCTTCGTTGCGGTGTGCCGGCTTCTCACTGCAGTGGCTTCTCTTGTTGCGGTGACGGGCTCTAGGCACGCGGGCTTCAGTAGTTGTGGCTCATGGGCTCTAGAGCGCAGGCTCTGTAGTTGTGAGCATGGGCTTAGTTGCTCCGCGGCATGTGGGATCCCCCCGGGCCAGGGCTCGAACCCATGTCCCCTGCATTGGCAGGCGGACTCCCAACAACTGCGCCACCAGGAAAGCCCCTAGTTTCCCTTTTAAATTTGAAAAATTGTCATCATTTTGATATAATTTGACAGAGTTTTGTTTTAACTGCTCTTTAGTTTGTCTTCTTTAAATAATTACTATAATGGAGAAATATTATAAGGTGTATACACAAAAAATAAGATAATAAAGCCAATAAGGTAAAAATCATAATATTCTCATTTCTAATGTGTTTTATGTATGCAGATTGGGTATACAGAATCTAAGATATATAAAGGAATATTGGCTTTTAGCATAACATGTAAAATATTTTACAGTAGTTTCATTTACACATGTAGACATCTTTAAAAAATAATTGTTTAACTCTTTTGATTGATTTTAACCAAGAAACCAGGATTACCTCCTTTAAATATGTGAATATCCCCCTAAAAATATATGAATAACTTAATTAATTACCTTTAATAAAGATATTTCAGTATGTTTATTATAATTTGGAAACTTTTAAATGTATGGCACGCTAGCTTATTAATAAATTAATCTTTCTGATCATTTTAATATTTCTTGAATAGCAATAATATATATTTTAATGTAATAAATTATAGCTAGGATTTAGATAATATACAAAACAGAAATCAGAAAATTGACATTTTCAGTAATATACATTGATAGAGAATGTTTTCATTGTTATTAAAGAAAAAAGAAAAACGTTTTCATTAATTCAAGCATATTAATGAGAGATTAAATTTTATTTCTATAATGCTGTCAGTAGTTACTAGGTTTTTAACATGTTTTTATTGAGGTGAAATACATATAACATAAAATTTAACATTCTAATGTGTACAATTCAATGGCATTTGTTATTTTCACGATACTGTGCAGCTACCTCCTCTATCTGATTTCAAAACATTTTATTATCCCCAAAGGAAATCCTACACCCATTAAGCAGTTTTACCCCATTCCTCCCTCCCCATAGCAGACTGACAACTACCAATCTGTCTTCTGTCTCTATGGATTTACCAATTATGAATATTTCATATAGCACTTTGGTAGTTCCTCAAAAAGTTAAATATAGAATCACCATATGACTCAGTAATTCCACTCCTAGTATATATTGAAAACAGATAGTCAAGCAAATACTTGCATAGACATGTTCATAGCAGCACTTTTTACAGCAACTAAAAGGTGGAAACAACCTAAGTGTTCATCAGTGATTGAATGTATAAACCAATTGTGGGATGTACATACAATGGAATATTATTCTGCCTTAAAGAGTAATGAAATACTGATATGTGCCACAACATAGATGAAACAATGAAAATATTATGAAAACACCATGCCACTTGAAAGAACCTACTACAAAAGCTCACATATCACAAAGCTTTTAAAAAAAAACTATGGTAAGAACAGTTAACATGAGATCCAACAACACATTTTTAAGTGTACAATACAGTATTATTAATTATAGGCATAGTGTTGTACAGCACATTTCTAGAACTTAATCATATTGTGTAACTGAAGGTGTCAAAATATATCAAACTGTACATGTTAAGTAAGTTATTTATTGTATGTCAATTATACAAATATGTGTGTAAGCATATATATATTTGTATGTCATTATTGGCATATAATAATCAACAAATATGTATTACACAAGGGGAAAAATAAAAACAAGATTCTCATGAAAATATAAACTGAATATGTGTCAAAGATTTTATTCAACTCATTAATTAATGAGGAGATTATTAAGATGTTAAAACAGATTCAAAATACATTTGAGGAGCTGAATATTTATAAACAATAAATGTTAAGTTTGCTGAGTCAGATTCAAAACTGGTTGATGTTCTGCACAGTCATAACAGTAAAATGTGGGTATTTAGAGACAAAAATTATTTGCATTTCCACTAGACAAAAATCTGTAAATTCACATTAGCCTTTACAGAGCTATGAAGTAGCCTAGTCAACAGTAAGTGAATCAGAGGCACAGCCCAGAACAGCACCTAAAGAACCTCTAGTAATCTTTTGTCTATTTCCAAGTTTCTCGTAATTTTTCTACAAATAGATTTCTCTCTGTCTAATGTTTATATTGTAAGATGCTTCAATTCATAATTCGAAGCATTTGCTATAAACAAAAATATAGAATTTTGAATAGTTTCAACAGAATTCTCAATAGTTGTTATTGTGTTTTTCTAAAATGTTGTCTAGTTCATTTCTCAGGGAATAATACATTTGCCCTTAAGGCATAAAACAAGAAAAATATGTTAATAGTCTTGGTCAAAAACCCTAAGGTATAATGTAAATACATTGATAGGACCTATTAAATAATACCTTGTTTATTTATATTTAGATGAAAAAATTCTTTGCTTTTATTTTCTTATATTATAAATCTTTAATTATGTTCATTTGCTTTCTGCTAATCACCTAAAGTTTAAAAATTAGCTCATTTCCCATCCGATATATATGTCAGCTACATTTTTCCATATCAATGTAATACAGTCTATATCCTGCTGAAACTCACTTAGTATAACTGTGTATGCTTCAGTTGTCTAGAATTCATCTGTGTATAACATTTCAAAGAAAATAGTTATGTGGTAAATTACTTTTTATCCTCAGATGAAATCAGTTTTTGTAATAAGTGAAAATTTCATTTCCTCCAATTGTCATATGCTTTATTACTTCAAAAAATACAATTATGCATGAATGAAGAGGGAATTTAAATTAATTTGTGTATTAAAGTTAAGTCAAAGTCTTGACCTCACACTATCTTTGAATACTTCCTGAAGTTCCACAATATGTTCATCCACTTAACAAATATTTACGTATGTAATGTGAGCTATGTGCCAGGAATTGTTCTAGGCTGAGAACATAAAAGACCAAAGCTCCTTAGAAACTACGTTCCAGTGCATGGAGACATATCATATGCCAATAAACTAGTAATTAAACAGTATATCAGATGGTCCTAAGTATAAAAAGAGGAAACAAAAGTGGGGAAATATTAGGGATGCAGATTAGATAGTTGTAATTTTATTTATATATTTATTTATTCATTTTAATCTGAAATGAACTTTATTAATTTTTAAATTTGTCTTTTAATTGAAGTAGAGTTGATTTACAATACTATATTAGTTTCAGGTATACAACATAATGATTAATATTTTTATAGATTATACCCCATTTAAATTTATTATAAACTAATGGCTATATTTCCCTGTCCTGTACAATATATCCTAGTAGCTTATTTATTTTATGCATAGTCGTTTGTACCTATTAATCCCCTACTTCTCTCTTACCCTTCCACCTTTCCACCTCCCCACTGGTGACCACTAGTTTGTTCTCTACATCTGCTTTGGCTATTTGCAGTCTTTTGTGTTTCCATGCAAATTGTAAAATTTTTTTGTTCCAATTCTGTGAAAAATGCCATTGGTAATTTGATAGGGATTGCATTAAATCTGTAGATTGCTTTGGGTAGTATAGTCATTTTGATAGTATTGATTCTTCCAATTCAAGATCATGGTATATCTCTCCATCTGTTTGTGTCATCTTTGATTTCTTTCATCAGTATCTTATAGTTTTCCGGGTACAGGTCTTTTGCCTCCTTATGTAGGTTTATTCCTAGGTATTTTATTCTTTTTGATGTGATGGTAAATGGGATTGTTTTCTTAATTTCTCTTTCTGATCTTTTGTTGTTAGGGTATAGGAATGCAACAGATTTCTGTGTATTCATTTTGTATCCTGCACCTTTACCAAATTCATTGATGAGCTCTAGTAGTAGTTTTCTACCATACCAGTTTTCTGGTACTCAGTGTTTATTATGCATTTTCCCATTCTTTACTTTCAACCCATCTGTGTCATTATATTTAAAATGAGTCTCTTATGAACAAAATGTAGTTGGTTCTTGCTTCCTTATGTTGTCTGAAAAGCTTTATATCTTTTTTTTTTTTTTAAACTTTGGGTTTATTTATTTATTTATTTATGGCTGTGTTGGGTCTTCGTTTCTGTCCGAGGGCTTTCTCCAGTTGCGGCAAGTGGGGGCCACTCTTCATCGCGGTGCGCGGGCCTCTTACTGTCGCGGCCTCTCTTGTTGCGGAGCACAGGCTCCAGACGCGCAGGCTCAGTAACTGTGGCTCACGGGCCCAGTTGCTCCGCGGCATGTGGGATCTTCCCAGACCAGGGCTCGAACCCGTGTCCCCTGCATTGGCAGGCAGACTCTCAACCACCGCGCCACCAGGGAAGCCTGAAAAGCTTTATATCTTTAATTAGATATTTTGTCGATTCACATTCGATGTATTAGTTAATATTGTAGGTTTATAGCTATCATTTGGCTATTTGTTTTCTTTTTCTCCACTGTCCCATAATCCTTCCATTTTCTCTTTCTTTTGGGTTAATTATATATATACATTTTTTTCTTTAGTACTCTATTCTACATGTTCCGTTGGTTTATAAGCTACACCTATTTGTATGTTTTAAAGGTTGTACTAAAGATTAAAATATTAATCATCAACTCATCTCTATCTTGATTAATTTTAAGGTACTTCATGTAAAATATAATAATAACCTTATTACAGTGTAATTTTATTTATCTCCCTCCTGTCTTTTGTGTTATTTTCATATATTTTACTTCTACATTTATAGCAATCCCAAGCCACTTATTTTTGTGCTTCTATTGTCTTTTGAAAATATGGTAACCAATTGAAAATAATCTTCTAAATTTATCAACATATTTAACTTTACAATATCTTCATTTCTTTCTGAGACCTTTTATATAGTTTTTTTTTTAACATCTTTATTGGAGTATAATTGCTTTACAATGGTGTGTTAGTTTCTGCTGTATAACAAAATGAATCAGCTATACATAAACATATATCCCCATATCTCCTCCCTTTGCATCTCCCTCCCACCCTCCCTATCCCACCCCTCTAGGTGGACACAAAGCACCGAGCTGATCTCCCTGTGCTATGTAGCTACTTCCCACTAGCTATCTATTTTACATTTGGTAGTGTATATATGTCCATGCCCCTCTGTCACTTCGTCCCAGGTTACCCTTCCCCCTCCCCGTGTCCTCAAGTCCATTCTCTATGTCTGCGTCTTTATTCCTGTCCTGCCCCTAGGTTTTCAGAACCAATTTTTTTTTTTTTTTTTAGATTCCATATATACGTGTTAGCATACAGTATTTGTTTTTCTCTTTCTGACTTACTTCACTCTGTATGACAGACTCTAGGTCCATCCACCTTACTACAAATAACTCAATTTTGTTTCTTTTTATGGCTGAGTTTATATAGTTTTACTTTAGCCTGAATGACCAATAACTACATTTCTTGACCTCCTGGCAATAAACCTGTTTGGCTATTGCTTTTCTGAATGTGTGCTTATTTCATCTTATTTTCAGTACGTTAAAGCTGTTCCATTTTTTTTCTGGTTTCCATTATTTCTGATAATATGTTAGCTGACACTTTTATTATTAGTCCTTTTCATATAATAGCTCCCACTGCTGAGATGCTTTCCAGATGTTTATATTTACTTTAATTAGAATTTTTGAATGTGCTGTTCTTAAGCTTATTTTTCTATTTATTTATCTTATATGGTTTTGTTAAACTTCTTGGGACTATATGTTGCTTTTAAACAACTTTGAAATAATTTTAGCCAGTATTTCTTCAAATATTTGTCTGTCCCTTCCCCACTTTCCGCTCATTTTCTCTAGTGCATATGTAAGTTAGACTATCTTATATGCTTACAGATTATTGAAGTTTTATTTTTTCTCATTTGTTTTTTTCCTTGGGGAGGGTTGTTTGCTTGAAGAATTGCTCTCCAGTTTTCTGAACTTTTATTCTGCATTGACTAATCAGTTGACTGTTCCATGCAATGTAATTTTTGATTACAGATATTTTATTTTTATATCTAATATTTGCAACTACTTCTATTTTCCATAGTTCTCTTGATAGTCCCCATTTCTTCTTTTATTATGTCCATCACTTTCTATAGTTTTTAGGATATATTTTTGATGGTTCTTTAAAATCTTTGTCTTCTGATATAAGAATCATCTCTGGTTCTCTATTTGCATTGTTTGTTTCACATCTGATTATCTTTTTATCACATAATGGAGATTGTAGATGTTACCTTGCAAAGAACCTGGATATTTTGTCTTCCTCTGAAGAGTGTTGATTTCTCTTCTAGCAGGAATTCCCTTACTGACAGATCACCTTGATAATGTAGAAGCTTAGTTTTATGCTTGGTTCAGCTGGCATATTTCGGTTTTTCCAAATTATCAGTGCTGTGAAATGATCGTTAATCCTAAGGCATGACTCTGTGATGATTTTGATAGAAATCCCAAGGTATTTATTGAGCCCCTCAATTATTTAGACTTGAACTTCAAATTGTAACTTTTTTAGAATGGAGAAGCTGTTGAAATCTCTGCTCAGTCTTTTTAGCCTCTATCTATTACTTTTCTCAGAACTTCTTGGATTCATGTCCTTCATATGTGCAATTTAGGCGTCAGCCAAGACTTTGAGTCAATCTTGTACATAGGATCTTTGGGCCTCCCCACTGTGGCATCTTCTATTTTGGAATTTCTTGCCTAAATTTGTAGGCACTGTGCTTCACCTAAATCTTTATTTCTATTTTTCAATCTAATAATATTCTCACTTTCTGCATAAACTATATTACTTGAGAACCATGCTGACCAGTGAGTATTTCCAGGGGGAAATTAGATTAAAATTGACTCTTTAAACACTGCGAATTCTATCCTTCAAGGGCCTTCAGTTTCTAACTGTATGCTCTCTAGTACTTTCAGACAGTTGATTTTTTTTAGACTTTTTAATTGTATTTGTTAGAATAATAGTCTGCTACAAACTACTCAATCATTACCAGAAGCAAGAATATAATGTACATGTTTGAAATAAGGAGATACATTATATGTGTTTAAGCTTGTATCATTCTCATTGAATTACTAGCAGTTTGTTATCCTGTTGGGTAAAGTTTTCACATTTGATCGATCAATGAATTGTTTTAGAAGTGTGAGAACTGGGCAAGGAATTTTATTTTAATCATATCTTTTCTAAATTTTGGAATGTTGTGTGTAGACAAGACAAGATAATGATTTTCTATCATCCAATCACAATATCATTTTCACATAATGGCTTATGCAAGTCTTATAAAAAGTCACAAGGGATTTATACAAACATTTAGGGCTATTGCAAATAAACTGTTGGGTGAATTCATTTAGCAAGTGTAATTATTATGATGAAAAAATATAATTGAAGATTTTAGTCACATCCTTGAAAGGAGAGAATTTTATTAAAAATAGATACTTATCTACATTTTAAAAATCAGGTTCATTTTAAGTTTTTGTTAGCAGAAATTGGAAAAAATGTCATTTTATCTTTTACAACTACCCTTTCACAGTCTAATATCAACAGCAAGTAGTTTGGTAGTTCTCAAAATATAGTCTAATTGTGAGAGCTGGTTAAAAATCAAGTATGTAGAGTCTAGGATTTTGAATTTATAAGTTCTTCAGGTGATCCTCCTATACAAAATTTGAAAACAACTGGTTTAATAATAGATGATTATCCAGATTAGTGACAAAATTCTGATTAATTTTCAAATTACTTCCTTTCTCAAGGAGCTTCTAAAGTTTCTCATATCTTATTTATAAAATATGGAAATAATAGCACATGAGCCAACCTTATAAATAGGAATTAAAAACAGTTGGCTCCTGTGGAGCTAATAAAAATGGCTTAAAAAGCAGGACAAAAATAAGAGTGTCTTGTTTTACGTTAAATGTTGTTCTTCATGAATACAACCCAAAAGGACCACATTGGCTGAGAGGTCAAGATTAGCAACATAGCCAACAATATTTTAATTACTTGCCCAAATAAGAAATGATGAGAAATAAAAACCATATAATATAGTATAAACAATATAATAAAAGTATTCAAAGTAAACTTAGGACAGCAAGGAGAACCTGGCATGTGACACAGATTAAAAGAAGGCTAGGGCTTTGCTGGTGGCGCAGCGGTTAAGAATCCACCTGCCAGTGCAGGGGACATGGGTTCGAGGCCTGGTCCGGGAAGATCCCACATCTTCAGATGAAGATCCCGCATCATCAGAGCAACAAAACCTACGTGCCACAACTACTGAGCCTGTGCTCTAGAGCCCACGAACCACAACTACTGAACCCACGTGCTGTAACTACTAAAACCTGTGTGCCTAGAGCCCATGGTCTGCAACAAGAGAAGCCACAGAAATGAGAAGCCCACACACCACAATGAAGAGTAGCCCCCGCTCGCCACAACTAGAGAAGGCCTGTGCGCAACAACAAAGACCCAACACAGCCGAAAATAAAAATAAATTAATTAATTAATTAAATTTAAAAAAAAAAGAAAGTTAGACAAAGCTCTGAAGACTGACTTAGGTGGCCATATTAGGGTGAAAAGAGCTCTACAAGCTCCATATTCTTCAGCCCACTAGGAGAAGAGTAGATGGGAATCTGATTTGGGTATAAGTGATAGCTAGGACTACAGAGCATATTCTTACCTAATATACCCTGAGGCTTTATCATGTTGGTCACTTTGTGCAGTACTCACTAGCTAGACATGGGTTCAATATACCTAGATGTGGAGGCTTGAATTCAGGAAAACAGGTTTAAGTATTATCTTTTGTATGGGGCATTTTTGACCCTTTGTGACATCCTGACTAAAATTCAATGGAAGACATGAGTTTTTTAAGGAAATTAAGAAGGTGTAATTTTTATATAGAATTTTATGTAGAATTTTTGTGTCTCTTCTCTCTTTATTTAAAGATAACAATGCTTTTTTAAAAAATAAATTTTGATTACTTTACAATATATGGAAGTAAATATATGGACTATATGGAAGTAGCATAAGTCCAGAGTGTGGTAAAAATGGTAATTTCTTAGGGTTTACATTCATTTTTATGACACCTGCTGTCATCCTTAATGGTTATGGATTTCTTATGGGTTCTTATAGGTTCTGTGCCGTGGAATGTACCTCACCCACTTGTTATATAGAAGCAGTAAACCTTAATGTAAAAATTGGTGAAATCCATATAAAATTTCTAGCTCAGTTAATAGCATTAAATAAAAGTTTCAAAATTTTCAAAATTAAGAAATTTTCAAAATTTCTTAATTTTGACAAATGTACATAGTTATATAAGATGTTAACCTTGGAGAATTGGTAAAGGCATATGGGAACTTGCTATACTATCTTTGAAACTCCTTCTGAAAATCTAAAATTACTTCAAAATAGAAAGGCTTAAAAACGTATCACGTAACACTAATGAAAATTTAGTTGGGAAATTTCTGATAATTTTCTTCAAAAGGATAGGAGCAAATTTTCACAGCTGTCCTTCACTCCATTTTTTTTTTTTTTTTTCCTTGAGGACCCTTTAAATCAATGATTGCCCCTTGGTCCTCTTGATGCTCACGGAATAGGCACCGGATAAATGCTTTCTGAATGAATCAGTCCTTTTGATGTATTTAAAGACCCTTTTATTATTGGGATTTGTATTGCCTTGAAAGGTGCTCCTAAAATTTTCTTTTGACTCACTTAAGTTTGAATTGCCCCTGACCTGCCACATTGTATGCTTTTAGGTTCTCTTCATGAAAGATACCCATGATGGTTTAAAAAATACATACTGCACTCACCCGTCTCCCCCTTCAGCTGTCATAATGGATTCTTTGAACTTTACTAGTTATCTGCCCCTACATGGATTTTATTTTACTATCTCATCTTTGACGAGAAATGATAATCATTCTTTTAAGTTAGTACATATCAATGCAGATCAAAATAGGACAAATTAGGTCATTGACTAGAGAAAGTAGAAGAGGCTCTTGGATGCAGTAAGACTTTAAGTCCTTTTGAAATGCTCCCTGCATTTTCCCAGAGTTTTCCAATATTTTGTATCATCTAAGTGAATACTATTTTGCATGCTTGATGTGCAAGTTTATCTGCATACATATGCTCCTTAGATTACTGAAGTTTCAGTCCTTTTGCTTTCTAACTCCAAACGTTTCTGTGTGTTCTTGATCCATTCACTCACTTTCCTGATTCCTTTGCTATCTATCTTAAACCTTCAATTATTTTCTCTGGTCTCATCTTTTTTAAAAAAATTCTTTTTTCTGTCTTCTCATTCAGCCATTTAAAAGTGCTCAGATCTCACAGATTGTGAGAAAGACACATTGTCCTATCTGTGTTTTCTACCTCAAATGGGAAAAGAAAGTCTCTATAGCAGTTTATATGCACTCTCTTGTACTCTTTAGCAACTACTGAGTGTTTAATTCTCTAGCATTTCTATCACCATTATTCTACTGAAGCTACTCTTTAAAAAGTTCCATTTACTTATTAGCAACCCAATTCCTTACTGCTCCTGTTCATTGATGTCTCTGGACAATTGGACACTATGGAACCCCAGCTTCCTAGAAACCCTTCTCCACTTACTTCCATAACATTCTAACCTGGGACTATTCTGACTTCCTCAACTTCCCTGTTTATCTCCTCTGGTTCCACCCTTTCAACCAACTTTTTAATGGGTTCTGACTTTGACATTCTTATTACTCCTTGCCTATACTCTTTTCCTTGTCTTTACAACTATGCACTTTGGCTTTACTAATCACCCATACGTAATGACCCTAAAATCTACCTCCTTCCTTGATTTTGCCCCTGAGCAGCAGTCTTACCTTACTGAGCTTACTGCTATATAGTTTTACCAGGATCTTCCAAAAATATTTCAAACTCATTTCCAAAATTAAACTCATTCTCTTCTTTCCTCAGACTGATCCTCTCCCATGTATTTGTCAGTGTCAGGGATACCAACATACTTCTTTTTATAGTTTCAGTCCTTCTCTTCGGCTTGCTTTAAACAGTTCTATATTTAAGATCTGTCAAGTTTACCAATTTTTTGCTACCCTTTATGTTTCCACTTCCACTAACCCTTTCCAACACTCACCTCTTATAGACTCTGGTAGCCACCCGTTATTGGTAGATTCATCTGTTTGTAAGCACGTGGTAAACTTAGGAGAATTTAGCTCTAACCCTAGTTAAGAGCACTTGCTGCCCTTATTCTGATGGTGGCTTGTATTTGCCATCAGAGTTTCAAGGTCTTTATTGAGATGCACAGCGTAGGAATTTATGTGATTGCTTTTCGTTGAAAATAAAAGAAACCTACAAAAAGCACAGAATGTCTAAGTGTGACGACTCTAAACATGTTGTTCAACTTCAGTCCTATCTCTAACTTGCTTCAGCTTCTGTGCTCCTCTTTGCGCCCTTTACACACGCTTCTTGATTTACCACCAATCCTCCGTCAGTGCAACCAGAGAAAACTTGACATGGACTCCACCCACACGCCCAAGTTACTGTGTTGGCTCCGGCCAGGCTGTGTGTGGAATAGCTTGCACAAGCAAGGTCTGAGGGATGAGGACATGGCATTGTGGGGAGAGAGGCCAAAGTCAGAGACAGAAGAACAGTTTAGGGTCTCAGATTCAAGGAGAAAGTGCAAATCCACAGACACTGGAAGAAGTCAGAACTTGAAGGGATTTGAACGAGCTTGAAAAATAAGTGGGTGTCTGCATAAAGGGAAAATATTGAGGAGTCAGGACAAGCAAAAATGCAACAATGCTCATCTAGATATGTGGGACTAGGAGATAAGTTGGCTGAGAAGTGATCAGGGGAAGAAAGATAAAAGTTGGCCCTGGGCTTTTCTACCCTTTGTGTTTTTAATTGATGTACTAGATTAATATTATGTTTCCTGGGACCTAAATTGGATTTATTATCAGTGAACTAGTGAACCCAGTTTAAGCTATCCAGTCCTTAAAACTTTGTCCTTAGATACTAAAGTTGAATTAATATCCTTAGACTCATTATTATTCCAATATAATTATTTGGGTTTGAGAGCCCCCTTCATTAAATTGTTTCTGTAAGGTCTATTTTCTATGTCCAGGAGTCTGACCAATAGCTCTAAAACTTCAAATACTACTTCCCTATAGTGTAAGAAGCTTTAGCATGAAACTCCGTGGCTCTGTGAACTCTAAAATTACATGCATTTCTGAATGACTGTGCAAATGTGCATGTTCCTGGGTGTCTGCTTAAACATTTTAACAGACCCTTAAAGACACAGGAGATCTGAAAAAGCTGTTGTCCCGGAGGTTTATGAATGTGAGCAGGATGCTGGAAATCTCTTAAAATATAAATCTGATCATGCCCTGCTCCTCTGTTTTATAACAGTTTGGGTTTTCCTTGGCTCTTGAATGAAGACCAAATCTAAGGAATGTGACCTATAATACTTGAGGGGTATGTCAATTTTGAAATCTCTAGACTAGGTTTGCATTGCTTTTTTTTCTGGACATGTGGCTCGAGAATATATTACTTCATTTCAATTCCTTTAGCAAACTATGCTTCCTCTCATTTCAGGGTCTTGCATATTTCTGGGGGGAAGGAACTGTCCCCATCATAATTTCCCAACCTGCTTCCACCAGCCCTTTCTCCCAATTACTATCTCACTTCTCATCTCAGCTTAAACACTGTTTTCTTGTTGTCTTTCCCGACCGTTCTGACAAAATTGGGTTTTACTTATTCATATGTTCATAATTGCCCTCTACTTTTATGTCATGATGTTTATCACAGCTTATAATTATAAATTTGAGTCAAAATTTTATTAATATTTATTTTTTGTGTGTGTAAGCTCAGAGTGCAGGGAAGTGATGGTTAATTTTCATTGTATTATTTGTAGCACCCAGGATGGAGTTTGGTACTCAGTACATGTGCAGTACAGATTTGTTGAATGAATACATGCTTTGATTTACTATCTTGGAGCTCGTCATTTGAGTGCGTAGTTACATTCATACACCCCACAGCATCCTTCACAGAATTTTAGTACATAGTAAATCCTAATTAAATAATTGTTGACTGAATGACAAGATGCTTTCCTAACAGAGAAATACTGCTTTCCTGCAGTAACCTTAATCATGTGTTCTTCTTTTTATTTCCCATATGTAAAAATGCTAAATGATGTAATTTCTAGGTCAATTGCTTAAAAAGGTATTTCCAAAGTGATGAACTCTAATGATCATGTTTAAGTCTTCATGAATTTCACACATTTTCCATACCTCCCTACAGTATTTGTGTACATGAATACGTGGAGAACTTATCATTTGATTTTTCATATTCCATAGCTGATGTGAGTTGATATGCAAATTAGACCATATAACTTTCTGCACATTTTAAAGAATTATATGCATGTGCCTCATTGTATGTTAACTGATATATGGAAGCAGTAAGTACTGACAGAGCACTTAATTGCTTAAACCATCATCCTGGCACAGTGAACCTTTCATAATTCTTGATAATATGTTTCTGATTATTTGTTGCCTGAGTGCCATATCTTAAGAACTTATGTGAACGTAAGTGTCTATGTGTAGTTAGGTCATATGCCATTTTATATAAGTGAGCTATAAACCAATTCGATTACACTGGAGTTAAATTTTAAAAAGGTGATTCATAAATTGAGAGAAATAAATGTTTTCACAGTTATGCTTCTCTAACATTGTGAAAGCATAACATTGTTATGCTTCTCTATTACTATTTTCAGTAATAGATGCCTTTACTGATAAGGCTAAACTTGTCCAGAATATTCACAACATTGTAATATTTGAACAGGTTTTTTTGTCTCATAGAAATGACTTTGAGAGGTGTTGTTAGCTAGACAGTGTAATGCATATTGATAAATTAGAGAAAGTATAAGAAATGAAAGCCCACAGGAGATGTTTTATCTGTTTTAAAAATCATTTTGTAGTTTGACAATGCATAGTAGCTAAACTCAGTGTCCCAGGATCTATTGAACTGGTAGAAAGTGGAGCTTAGCAGTTGCACTATCATAATAAGACAGTTGTCAGCATGCTAGAATCTCATTTTGACTGTGGTTTGACGAAAGTTGCCCGCAAAGGTGTGTAGTAGCTCTATTGAAGACACCCACATATGCAATACCACTTAATTGAGCTAAGAATCGAGTAGTATGATCCTGGACTTTCAAAAGTAAATACACTCTCATTGATTACCTCTCACCCAGCGTTCCTGTGGCAATGGAGCTGAAGCACCTGCGCTTCAATTAGGACTTAGTGGCAATGCATAGCAAGGATGAAAGATTGAACATGAATATTGAAAAATAGAAGCTAAGTATGCTTTTTCAGAATAAAGTAGTATTTAAATGTATGGAGAGCCTATTATGAGTCGTAAATTGTGCTGTAGATTTTACATGGGCTATCTGAACTCTTCACAACAAACCTATGGAATAGGCACTATTATTATCATTTCTATATTACTATCGAAATTAATAAAATGAGGCTCAGAGGAGAGTTATATAACTGGCCTTCTGCCACAGAGTTTACATGACAGAACTCTGGAGCCCAGTCTCAGAATTAAAAGGCCAGGCTTCTAATCACCACACAGGCAAATGAGATAAAACCAAAATGGCTGTTTATGAAGATAGCTGCCGCAGGCTATTTGGGAAAAAATATTTTTGAAACCACATTGTCTAAACTGCACAAGGTTTTTTTTGTTTGTTTTTTTGTTTTTGTTTGTTTGTTTGTTTTAAATAAGTAGTGGACCCAGAGCTATTGAAGTTGGGGTTTGGAGAATTAAGATAGAATAGGGGCTGGTAAATATTCTTAGCATTCTTATCCTTCTTTCATTCCCATTCTCTCTCTTACCATTCTATACATACAAAAATGAATGAACCAAACCTATAAATCCCATAAGAGCTATCCTTAATCTGTCCCTTTTTTAGTGTGCTTATAAAAAAAGGCCAATAGCTTTCAGTGAAATATGATATGGACTGAAGCAGAGAGCTCTGCGCAATTTTTAGGATGTGGCTTGGCAAAATCTGTTCATTTTTTTCTCAGGAGCAGGAAATACATGCAATGAAGCAAATTCATGCAGTGCATAAACAATTCATAGAGTACAAGTTTTTCTGGGAAATTGACTAATATTGCTGTATCACCAATATACTTTTATATAATATTATCAGTTTTTTTATCCTATTGTCCAGAATCATAAGTAGAAAAAGTGCCTGCATTTTTGATGCTATAATTTAAAAGTATTCCAAATGTAACTTTTAAATTTTATTAAAAATGAAGAAAGTACTAAAATTTTCCTTGCCTATTTTAAAATTTTCACATTTAGAAAAATCTATTATATTTTATATTTTAAATTTTACTTACTGCAACCTAAAAGCTGCAACTCTTTAGCGCCATAAGCAAGAATTGTTACAATACATGCTTCAAGTTTTTAGGTTTTTCCACCAGGGCTTGGAGCATATAAAACACTAAGAGGTATGTGAAATAATGAATTATATCTTACATCAAGTGTATTTGTGCCACCATCCTATACTCATAAAGGATATCACAGTCTTTCGTCTTGATCTTGGACTTAGCCTAGTGAAATTACATTCTGGACAGACACTACATACTTACTGACAGTAGTGGGGGATATGAAACCTGTTGCTTCATATACCCCATGAAGATTCAATCAAAGCCAAAAGGAAACAAAAACAACTTGAATAAACAAATGGCAATTTACTCCAAAATGTACTATACATTTGCACATGAAAATTTTCCCAAGTCTCCGTTAAGTAAAAATATTGGAGAAAGTAATATAGTTCATGGGGTTCATTCAAAAGCGGGTGGGTAATTGAATGAAAGACAGTTAAACAACTGATTTGAAGAGGCCAATATAAACCACTTCATGCAGATTTGAAGAGAAACAAATAGTAGGGAAATCTTCCATTTAAAATGAATAATCTTAAAAGTATATAATTATATGTTAATTTCAAATATATCTATATTGTATTTATAATTCACAAAAATCTTAGATGTTTCTGTGTGTGTATCTTATAGTGAACTTCTGGGAATCTTAAAAATTCAAATCTGGATGATGAAAATTAGATCAAATCAATATTTAGCAATATTCAACCAATTTGTAATAAGCTTAGTAATTTATAAGTATAGTAAACATATGTATCCCAAGTAAAGACAAGTGAAAAACACTACTCTTAATATAAATTACATTATATTTGGTATTGTACCTCCATTTCTAGTTCATTCTTACCTAATATCATGCTAATAAGCTTCTGTGGTGTAGATACTGGTTTTAAGTTTCCTCCTAGGATTTGAACTGTCAGTAAAACTTTAACAGAAACAACTCTAAACTACTTAAACTACTCAATGCTAGTTATTAAAATGTGTAATGTGCAGCATGTGACTATAGTTAATAATACTCTTCTGTATATTTGAAAGTTGTTTAAAAGTTCTCATCATAAGAAAAAACATCTGTATGTATAGTGACAGATGTTACCTACACTTATTGTGATCATTTCACAATGTTTACAAATATTATGTTGAACAACTGAAATTAATATAATTTATATTCAATTATATCTTAATAAAAAATGTATAAAGGAGAGCAATCAATACTTGGAAGTTTGTTTTCAACATCTTAGATATTCCACGTCTTTAACACAAATAGGACATTATGTAAAAAAGCTTTACCTTAATAATATAGTTCCTAGTTTGCCAATATGAATGTTAGCTAGATTTGTCTGAGTCATATTAATTCTCAAAAGAATATAATTCTCAGAAAACTAATTCCACTGAGGAAAGTAAGTTTAATTTTTCAAACATGGAGAGAAAACTAAGACCAGAAAAGAAATATCCAGTTTATTATTTTTAAAATGATTGTAGATTAGCCTCATTGATTCCATAAATTTCTGTTGAATGCCCAATAAATACAAATACAAATACACACACACATTGATTTATTTAAAGTAATATGCAATGTCTATTTCAGTTGTTTTAAAAAATGATTGAGCAGTGAGCAATCGTAGTCAGATATGAGGAAAGATAATGCTGGTTCATTAAGTGTTTCATGGTTACTGAAATAAAAAAAAGAGTTTTTCTGGTTCTGAAGGGTAAAAATAAGTATCCGGAATAAGATATACTACAAACAAATCCTCTAATTCCTGTTTAATTGATATATTGGGGCAAAGGTTTCCAAATGACAAACTTGTAATAATACTTCTGTTTTACCACACTGATGAAAAAATATCAGTAACATTAACAATTATTTAAATAGAATAACCATCTGAATAGTTTAAGAACACTGAGTGAAATCTTAGATTTCAGAACAGATTCCTTTAACTAGCAAAATTTTGCACGCTCACATTCACATGCACATTTAGAAACTATCTCCTAAATTATTTCTCATTCTCTCTGAGTTCTTCTTTAAAAGTAGAATCAAATTTAGCAATATGTGTTAAATTCTGTAAATAGGATTAGCCAAATTCACCCTAGTTTGTCTGAATTGTTTTGAAACACAAAACACCATTTTGAATAGCCACAACCTCTTTTCATCATGTTCCATGTTCAGCTTCCTATTTTGGCTCTTTGCTATGGCTTTGAGCACAGTGTCCTTTTTTGCTTCACTTTTGTTCACTTATATGATGAACACAGTAATGTAGTATTTGAGAATGTAGATCTACCCCTGTGGCTATGTTGTCTCTATAACTGTTCTATATCTTCTTATTACTGTGTCAGTTTTCTTAGACAGATTGTAAAGTTTTGAATTTTACCATTGGAAGATTTTTGTTTTATTATGAAAAAATTTTCTCTGATACCATTTACCCTAACCTGAGTTGCCTATCTGTGTATTATATAATCTGTTTATCGGGTCTATATCCCTCTATTAAAAAAGTGTCGGGGGGCAGAAAATGTAAACGCCAATTTTAATTGATAGCTAAAAACACTTTTTCAAACATCCTCTTTGCCAAATGTATGACTTGAGTACCTCTTTTATTCCTCTGTGCTTCTGTTCATTTTGGTAGCAGCTGAATGGGAGGTAAATGATCTGCATAATTCACAAACTACATAATAGGATCATGCATATCTTATTTTTTATTTTAGCCAAGTTCTAAGTAATTGCCACCCACAGCTGGTATTTAATAAAAGTTACTAGCAGATGGAACCACTGAGGGTCAGGCAAAATTTAACTCCACCTGATAAGTATGTCCTCAAGATTAATAACATCTCAAAGCTAAAGGGATCCCCTATCTTTGCAATCATTTTCAAATTAAAATTTTACATAATTAGATTTCAAAAGAATTATCAGGCATTGCCTATAAAACAGAACTTGCTAATCGTTCCTGTACATTTTGTACTGACTTTCCCACTATTAGTCCGAGCTATATTTACATTTTAAAGAACTAAGGAAAAAGTGGACATTGTGTTTGTAGTTTCTTTTTTCATGTAATTATGTTCAAACTAGGAATACATTTTTCTCAATTTTTTGATACTCTCCCCTGCCCCATCGCATGACCTAGACATGAAAAGCTCTATAATCTCCTTCACTAAGTTAGAGAAAACCATAATTCAGTTGCTACAAGTATAATTCATGCCAGAGCACTGAGAATCACTAAGCAACTAATTCAAGAATTTAATGATTTAGGGACTTCCCTGGCAGTCCAGTGGTTGAGACTTCGCCTTCCAATGCAGGAGTGCGGGTTCGATCCCTGGTTGGAGAGATAAGATCCCACATGCCTCGTGGCCAAAAAAACAAAACATAAAGCAGAAGCAATATTGTAACAAATTCAATAAAGATTTTTTTTAAATGGCCTACATTAAAAAAAAAATCTTAAAAAAAAAGAATTAATGATTTATCTTTTTCCTAAAATTTTAAACTTTAGAGGAACAAGATGAATTTTCTGGTCTACTATGGCTTTCTGTGTTTTACATTTGCATCCATATTATGATGTAATTTGGGCTCTAGATATTGAGGAACCGTGCTTTGGAAACTGTGTTGGGGTGAAAGTATCAACAATAGTTTAAAATATATGTAAGTGAAATTACTCCACTTTTTTAGTCACTAGAGAGTGAAACAATGTTTTATAAAACTATTTCTTTGCATTTGAGAGAAAGAAAATTTAAGGAGGTAGGATTATGAGTTAATACCTGATAGTAGTATATGCTAACAATGTTGAATCCATAATTTGATACTGATAGTTCTACATATTTCTTCCTGACCTATACCATTAGCATGGTGTGTGTAAATGCTTACTCTAAGTATAATGACTATAGTTTACCATTAAAAAGTAGTGTTCTTTATGGAGAACATATGCGCTTAGTCTGTTTCCAGAAGCTATAAATTCTATAAGAAATATGTTTAATCTAATCCTTGATCATAATGATTTTATTCTCTAAGTGAGGAAGTGAGACATATATGAAACAGTCGATAAACAGTTGGATATGCTAAATGCTACAAAGCAGTTAAGTAAGAACACAGTGATATGAGATAGGTTGTTATTGCACAGGTTTGTATATGTGTCAAAGCAACAAGGCCTGTGCCTTTTAGGTCTGACAGCTGGCTATCTCTCTTGGACTCACAGGGTGTAATTACCTTAAAAACCAGAGGCTGCAAGAGAAATAAAGCATCTTCAGTAAGAATAAGTTTGGGAAACAATGGCTTAAATAATGTTACGTGTCTTTAGCAAGACTTTTCTTTTCAAAATAGGCTAATGTACGTTGGGATATTTGAAAAGTAGACATTGTCTATAGTAGTAGGCATAGTACTTTTTAAACCTTTGTTTTCACCTGATATTCCACAGAATTCATTTTAAAAATGCTCTTAGTGAATTTCCCATGGTTCATGTTGGCACTCAATCTTGATGCTTAGGATCTGAATTTCATTATTAAGCAGAAATTGGAACCATCTTTTAGTAATAGATTTGCATTAACCAATCTCCTAAGACTGATCTATGAAATCAGAATGCCAACAATTTAATTAAGAATGAGAAGTATAACTGCCAGAGAAACCAAATACAATCTTCTGAGTAGTGTTTTCTCCCCCATAGGAACACAGCATGGGAAAATAAGTTATAATTAGGAGACTGGTTGGTGAACACGAAAACAAAACACAACAAGGTAAGAAGATGTAGGTTTCAAATGTGTAACGTCCTTGCACTAAAGTAACCTAATGTTGTCATCACCCCTAAAAGGATATGCCCGTCATTAACACCATACAAGTTACGTCCTTGGTCCATGGGGTACTTCCCTGCGGACACTGTTCTAATTGCATTGCCAAACTTTTATCCGTCACTAACCTTTCTCCTTTATGGATAGCAACTTTCCTCCCTTTCAATGGAGCATTCTGTGATTAGCTACTTTAGTTAATCTATTTGATTAGATAACTTTCTAGTCTTGCTGACTTGTGAACTTATTCACTTACTTTGTCCCTTTAAGGCGATTCTGTCTATGTATGCTCTGATAAGTGAAGATATAGTAAGTTAGTTTTAGAATACATTGAGTTAGTGGTACTGGAAAGTCTGATTATGATTTTCCAGGAAGAAAATGGAGAGATGAGACTCAAGAGCCAGACAGAATTTAGAAATGTATATTTCGGAGTCTTTTGTGTAGATATGGATGGGATTGTCTGTTTGTTTAGGATAAACAAAAAAATGCACAAAGAATAGAATATTGGAAAATACTTACATTTAGTAAGTGGGGTATCCAGAAATAGAAGATGGAATATGGAGAGCCATAATCATGTAGCACAGTACTTGTTAAGGATGTATATCTATATCTGTATTTATACATTTATATCTGTATATCTATGTCCCTATCTATCTATCTATCTATCATCTATAATATCTATCTATTCCCCCCCTCCCCGCCCCCCGCTCCTTTCTCCCTAACTTCTTTTAGGTCTGGGATAATACAGAATGTCACCTTAGAGCATCAGATTGGACTAAGGAGAACATAACTAGTTGAGTGGGATGAGGAGACACTTTTTTCTGCTTAGTGATTGGAAGTAGGACTAAATCCAGAAAACGCAAGTGAGCTCTCAGAGTTTGACTCCTTTTATTTTTGCAAATCCAAATTCAGCAATCAATCATGACACTGGATCTTTGCTGGTCTAACAAAGCTTTCCCTTCCTCACACCAACATCCCTTGGGGCAAATTGGTGAAGGAAGGAGAGGCTGAAATCTGCACAGAAGCCAAGGAGCCTCCAGAAGGATATAGGATTGAGGTTGCCCCTTTCCTTTTGTGATTCAATAATTTAGAGCTTGGTATGTTTCTGACAGAGGACAGCTGGAAAAAAAAAGGGATCTTGTGTTTTCCAAGGAAGCCCACCATAAGGGGATCCAGATTTAAATTTGATCTAAGGACTTAGAGGTTGATGGGGTTCCCCCAGACTCAGCTTTGTGTTTGTACTTTGGGAACAATGGATGAGCAGTGTAGGTGTTCTAAGGAGGCTCAAACTGGCAGTAAAAGGATTAGGATAGAATGAGCACCAAGCCTGCAGCATGCTGGCTGACGTTTGAAAGCAAGACTATACCCTAACCCTTAGGGTGCAGGAGAAATCTTTGGGGAGGACAGCAGGACTTCGGAGAGAGACTCTCAGTTACACACAAATAAGAATTAAGCAATGACTTGGAGAAATGAGAGAATTTAGTCTATATCTGTTCTGTAAGTTGTGGAAGAGATTCATATATGTTATAGCAGTGCTATGCTGTGAAAGCAAGAGAGGAGAGCACTTAAGGAAAGCATGCTCACAAGACAGTTTTTGTAGAACAGTCAAGAAAATGAGACCTGAAGAAAATATCAGTCATTTGAGCATTTAGATGTCAGTAGTATATTAAGATAATTACTAGAACAACAGAGTACGTACCTAGATGATTAGAGATTAAGCAATTAGGATCCTGGGAAAAGAAGGAATTTTATCAAGCAGAGACCACTCGTGGGGAGGTTTTTTGGGCTTAATGGGATAATATTTTAAAATCGTTACTGCCTTTAAAAAGACAGAGTAGGCAATGAGAAATAATATGAATTTTTCTAATAAATTCTAATAATTATTGAGCTTCTAGTATGCACTTAGCACTGTGCTATTTGCTAAATAGAAATGTTAAAAGAACAAACATGCATGAAAATGGCTGATGAAACCAGCTACTAAAAAGACAAGATGGAATGAAGTCAAGTTGACATTCTAAGAATTTCTAGATAGCAATGAAAGTCCAGTTGAATTTGGAAAGAAGCATTTTTAATTGGAAGCTTTGCAGTACATGGAAATAACATGGGCTTCAAAATCAGGTTTATGTAAATATTGTTCTGGTAGGTTTTTATAATATACTGGGAATTTCACAGGGAACAGTTGGACTCCTAGGACCAAGGTAAGAGGAGAGTGATGTAAATTTCATCTAACTGATGTCAGAATATCTTGATTTTTACTTTTCTAGTAGCTATGAGAATGATGGAGCAAAATGTCTCTATGTTTTAAAAGGTAAATACATACATAAGAAATAAATTAAATGAAAACATAAGAAAATATTAAATTTATATTCAAGAACTTCTAAGTAAAATTTTGAATTTTGCATGCTAGGATTGCTCAAAGTGTAGAAAAACTTTCCGTCATCTCATCACTGAATTACTAGACTTTATAACTTAGTAATTTTAATCATTACAAGATTGAAAAGGACTCTAAGTAAACATTTCACACAACCCCCTTTTATAGAACAAAAAATGAAGTCTTAAAACATTGAGTGGCTTCCTCTAGTTTATTCATTTTGAAAGAATTTTTGGCAAATTCAGAATTGGAATCCAAAACCCTGACTTCCAGTGCAGTGTGTTTTACTGAAGCAAGCTTCAGGTGTTTTAATGGGTGTAATTGTTTTTCTTTCGCATATAATATTAAATTATTATTTTCTATAATTTTTTGGAAGCGACATACATTACACATGAAGGAAAATCATTATGTTCTATTTTTGTGGATTTACTTGTTTATTTGTGCTAATTTTGATATTCCCATATCTGAAACAAAATTTTTTCAGAATGCATAATAACATGCAAAGCATGGTGATTTTTTTCTTGACTGGTTTTCATACATGATTAGAGTATCTTTTCAAAATTCTGGAACTACATTTGAATCCTGTCAGAAATAAATGAACAACCTCAATGAATACTTTAGTCTCCTTTGAGCTCTTTGAATTAGATTATCCCTCTCTGCAACTTTCAGTTCAAATGGAAAAAGCCAAGGAGATGCAACTGGATTGTTAATAGTAGAAGTGGTCTGATTCAGGTACAACTGTACAAACATGCCTCTCATTATAGTTTTCAAATTGACTTTGCAAGATATATGGTAATTTTTTAAGCTACATATGTGGGCAAGTTTGCAATTAATAACAATAAAGGGAATAGTCCATTTAAAGTCAGTCTTTCAGAATGCACAATTCTATATTTATGACCTTGATTGCATAACGTAACATAAAGTGGAGTTATTCTGCAGTAGTTTTATTTATATGTTTCTTTTTTGTATAAATATAGGAATAAAGAAATTTTTCACTTGAAATGTTGACTGTGGTATATACAGAATATCAAATCATTTAGGTGAATATCTCACTAGAGAATTAAAACAATACTACCCATTTGTTTATTAACCTGAAACATGATTATTGAATCACTTTACAAATTCTGACTATATCAGGAACTTCTGACTGTTTCAACATACAAACTGGTATTGATCACTAGAAAGTTGTCCAAAGCTGTATTTAAGCTACTAAAATTAGGGAATTGTGAAACCCAGTGTTTGAGTTCACATAGTTATCTTTATCAATTTTCATTTTGTAAATATATATTTTCTCCATTGATTGTTTCTTTGTAGAGTTTACATCAAATAAGGCCATAAATTAAATATCACGTTATGGTAGCCTCTGAATAAGTGCACATCCATTTTTCTTTATATATGTATCTCATTTGATTTTAAGGAGTGTGTGTGCATGTGTGTGTGTGTTTGTGTGTGCATGAGAGAGGGAGAGAGAGAATTTTCATAGGTTCTTACCCCAGTTTGTATAAAATAGACTATCCAAGATATAAAAATGATTCTGACACAACAACATTTACTGTAATTTACAGCTAATTTTACCTATTTAAAATGTTTTTATGATAGTACACTAAAAGTGGGGGGCTGTGGAATAGATCGACTTGGTGTTAAAGAACCAATCAGAACAAAATTTCCTTTGTTCAAACACTTACAGGAGGAATTAAAATTGAAGGAATCACTGAGCACCTACTATGTTCCAATCTCCTTACCAGATATTGTGCATATATTATATCATTTAATCTTTACAACAATATTTAGTTGGCTTTATTTCCACACTTTAAGGAGGAGGAACTGAGAATTAGGCAAATAGACCAACTAATTTGCTTTGTGATGCCAAAATGAGTGATGAAACCTAGGATCGAAGGCCATGTCTGTTTGACTAATAGATCAACTGTCATTCCACTTTATTTAACTGATTGTGTATTCTGACACTTAATGGTTCAGTGGGGAGAAGCTATTTCCTTTACTCTTCTTAAAAAATGTTTCTATGTTGTAATGATTGCTTCCTTTCTGTAAACACCATAAAACTTCATAAAACCTGAAGCATTAACAAGATTAGGTATACTGTTTTGGTTTGGTGAGCAAAAGGATTAGATATATAATATAAGTGAATTCCAAAATGAATGAATATGAATAGAAATAGAGAAAAACAAGAAGAGCAAGGTAATTGAGAATAGGGAAAAAGCAAGTATCAAGGCAAAGAGAAAAGTAAAAGCAACAATGTTTATTTACAGGTGGCTCTTGTAGAAGGGTCTGGAAACATGGGGCTGCACGCTACTCTCCTTCATCCATACAGTTGCTATTTCTGAGAGGGCTCTGCAAATCTGAGCGCTTTGTGTCAGGTTACATCAACTGTGCAGACCTCCTTGTTTGAACTGGATAAATGTAAAGAGATCTGACTTTTGAACACAGACAATGAAAGAAGAAAAATCCTATTAAATCCTGTACAACAGTGCAAAACTCGAGGCTTTATTAAAGCTTCCTTACTCAAGGAACTATGCAATACTTCCACAGGGAAACAAAATATCAGACAAAATCACAAGGAAGAAAAGCTGTCATTGTCAACAGAGACTTTAATTTCAAGTATATTAATAAATGCACCATGAACTCCCAAGAAAGAAAAGGTGCCAGGCAGTCACCTGAAGGCTGTTCTTCTTCTCATACTCTAGGCTCCTGTGCCACTTTTCAAGTGGTTGTGAAATTTTCCTTGTAGATGACAGTTATTGCTCACCTTCCTAAAATTGGTCTTTAAAATGACTTTGTGCTTTAATGCAGACAGAAAAGTCCTTCACTCTGGTGATCAGTTCCAAAACCTCAGAAACAGTGCAATCAATCACATGTAGTGCCTGATGGATGTGTCAGGCGATAAGCGTAGCTATAGCTGTTTCAAGGCCACTGACTCGGAATCTGCAATCTGACTCAATTTCTTTAAAGCCTATGGCTTTGGGGTAAACCAAGGGTCAGCAGAAGTGTCCTCTTGTGCACTGATCATTTGAAACACCAGAATATCAAGTTAAGAAGATCGAATATTGATTTAGAAAGCACTTTCAGGTTATTAATGATTTCAATAATTCTGATAATGAAAAAATGAAATTTCATTTGATGACAGCATTTTAGCTGTGTTCATTACTTTTCTCAAATACTTTTATAATGATAAATTGGCAACTTCCATAAAATCAACAAATTCCTTGAAAAACATAGCCCAAATTATCAAGTACCCTAGTAATCTTTTTAAATATATACTTTAAATTAAAAAAATATATGTTTAAGGCATAAAATATGATATGATATACATATAGATAGTGAAGTGATCACTATCAAGCTAACTAACAGATCAAGCTGACTAACAGATCATCTTCTCACATGGTTACCATTTCTTTTTGTGATGAATGCATCTGAAATCTACTCTCTTAGCATATTTCCAGTATTCAACACAGTATTTTGAACTACAGTTATCATGCCTGTCTATGAGATCTCTAGACTTATTCACCCTACATAACTTCAAGTTTGACCAGCATATTTCCATCCCACCCTCCCTGCCCCCACCCCCTGCAACCCCAGCTCCTGATAACCACCATTTTACTCTCTGTGTCTATGAGGTTTTGTTTTTTTTTTAAGATTACACATATAAATGAGATCATACAGTATTTATCTTTCTCTGTCTGGCTTATTTCACTTAGCAAAATGTCCTCTGTGTTCATCCATATTGTTGCAAATGGTGGGATTTTCTCATTTCTCAAGGCTGAATAATACTTTAGGAGTGCGCTCTCTCTCTCTCTCTCTCTCTCTATATATATATATATAAAATCATATCTTCATTCATCTGCGGGAGGACACTTGGGTTGTTTCTATATCTTTATATCTTGGCTATTGTGAATAATGCTGCAGTGAACATGGGAGTACATATATTGCTTCGAGATAATTTCATGATTGTGGAAAGAGTTTATTACACAGTATTTCTAAGAAGAACATTGTATTTGATCTTGACAGATAGTTTACTACACTGAATTCTGTATCATTTCTATGAACAATGTCAGAAAAAAGCTATTTACATTGTCCTAGGCTTGTGTTTAGAGCCAAATTAAGCCAAGACTAAAGAACAACACAATTCAAAATGAAATGAACAAAAGAAAAAGAAACAACAAAAAATATATATGAAAGCAACGTTTAAGTTTGAAAAATCTAAATAACAGAAATATCAAAACTATTTATTACTTGAATCATCTGTTAAATTTTTCATTGTTTTTATAGATACCTCTGATATTTTAAATCACATAATATACACAATTACTTATTTTTATTGCTTGATTTTTTCTGTCTTTAACTTAGCTTTTATCATTTCATTGAAAAATGTTTATTTTATGCCTGGTGTGCATCAGACACTCTGAAATATTACATTTTAGCTTCTGAGGCCAAATGACCAAATATTAGATTCCGTGCATATAAAATATTCCTGTAGAGAGATCAGTTAGAACTTAAAATTACAGACATATTTTGACAACAAAAGAATCTAGTCATTAAGCACTGACAAACCCCTATTGTTATTCTAAATCCAGGTGAATCAATAAGAAGTTTTACATCCTGCTTAGGGAAAGAGCAATAACCTTTAAATCAGTGCTCCACATGAAGAAGTAATTAGGTGCTCACTTTTGGAGAGGTCGAACCATCACCGATTGTAGAAATGCCTGCCTCTGAAGCTGTATTCATTAACGTAGTAATGAGCTGTTGAAATAGCAATGCAGAGCAAATCTACAATGCAGGGAGACTAATTGGCTTATGGATACTTTCAGCTACCCTGCTGTTAGAGACACAGACACTTCTTTATATACAGTGGACATTTTGAATTCCATTATTGGTGAAACATGATGCTGTGTTCACAGGTCTCAGACTCATGAATTTCTGAAATCTTGAATTGTGGCTCTCTGGATGTTTTTCCGAAATTTAAACAAAATGCCCCATGAAACTTCCTTAGTGTTAGCCAGGGACGTCTTTTTGCTGAACAAAGCGGGATCTTGGGTCTCACATTTACAGAAGACTCTGCTCACAGAATGATCTCATCTGTTTTGTCCTCAGCTGTGGAGTTGGTTAACAGAGCCTACCTCAGCTCTGTTACACTGCACAGCCCCAGGTCATTACAACAACACTGACAAGCCTTCTTGTAAATATAAGTCATCTACTAAGAGTTCAAAAAAAAATCAGTAACATTTCTGCATTGTTCATGGATAAGAGAAGACACCTTAAAGAACACACAACTCTGATGGTGGCTGAATGCCAAACCCTTTACATTATTATTATTATGACATGAATTGATAACCAGTGACAGCAGCTTTGTTCCTGCGTTCTGTCTTGAAGTACCTCATCTGGTCACATAGATAAAAATTCCATTGGATGCTTAAATTTTAATAATAATTTATTTCCCTGCAGTTGGACATTTAGAAACAAGCTTGCTAGGAGCTAGATCCTTATATGAAAGGCCTGAAGTCTACTTCGCCTTCCTACGTCCTTCCCTTTCGAATCTAGAGCTCCTAGGTGCCAGTTACCTCTCCATCTAAGAATCAGGTAATTGCTCCCTATCATTTATCTCCTATTCTTTCCCCCACTCCAATTTCCTATTTTTGAATCACTTTCTTTCCCTTATTAGTATGTAGATTGATTTCACATTTGCTCATCCATAGCTTATGATACACACTGTGCTGTAGGCTGTAAATCAGTTACATAGATCTTGGTCATAGTGCTTGAGAAGCTCATAGCCTTGTTTCCTATGTGCAAGGATGGCATAATCCAGTGGTTATTCTGCAAGAGTCTCTAAATTTGCACAGAGGAGGTCACTTATGTACATTCTGGTGTAATGGATCAATGCTCTTCTGCGCTCCCAAGAAGGATGACTTCCTATACAAGTGTTCTCATCTCCAGCTTAACCCTGATAACCCATGGTCTTCCTGGGTTTTTCAGATATGATGCATTTGGCCACCATCCGACACCTAGATAGGTCATTATGGCCTGTGTGTAATGGGAATATTGAATGCAACTAAAAATGATTAAATAACAACATTATGTTGCAGGCCACCATTAAACCTTGATGTAGCCTCATTATTAACATGTTCCCTGTCACTTTTGCTTTGCATTTTATAGCAATAGACTGCCAGGGCTTATTTTGCTTATTAATTATGCTATTTGCTGATTTGATGAATGATGAAATAGACTGAAGATTAGAATAGAAAGAAAACTAAATAATTGGAGAACCAACCACAAAATAGTTCCTTTTCAATTTTGCTAATTAGCAAAACTCTATATGCTTTGCAGTCATTTGTGTCCTACAGTTCAAAGTCAGGTTTGTCATAGTACTTTTAAGAAGTAGATCTTAGTTACAGATCTATAAGAGAAGAAAAATTAGGAATAATTTCTATGTAGAATTCATATTCTTGACTTTTTTCATCTCTAATCAGTTAAATTCTAGTTTGTTGTTACTTGTTTTAGTGAAAACATTGGCATTTTGGTTAGATGTTTCTCATTTCTTTTTTCAATTCTTTTATGTCTATATTTTATAATGTTTTTTTCTATTACGTCTCTGATACTGAGACCCTGTGTTGTTTAAAAATAATTTTCATAAATTGGGGGGAGGGTGGTGGTGGTGGGATGAATTGGGAGATTGGGATTGACATATATACACGAATATGTATAAAGTAGATAACTAATAAGAACCTGCTGTATAAAAAAATAAATTAATTAAATTTAAAAATTTTTCATAAATCAATGGGACTCTTCCTTTATGAAGTAACAATGTATATGCAAGGCACAAGTCAGAGGAAAAGAATCATATTGGCTGAGAAAGAGAAAGGGGAATTATACTTAGTATTTATTGTGCTACTTCAGCCCAAAGTATAAGTGCAAAGAGACCTAGATGATGGTATTCTCTTGCCTAAAGCATCTAATTTAAATAATGCTGACCTTACCTACTACTTTCCTATCTACCCACCTAGCTATCTACCCATCCCCATAAAAGAAGAGCCTGGCAAACACTGGCATCAGATTTGTTGCATACTATGTTTTCTCTGATTAAGAACCATTTTTCTTTGGAGTATAACTTTAGATAGGTCAGTAATAAAACAACAACAACAGCAACAAGGGTGTTTTTGATTTACTGTTGTGGCCTAGAGCCCACTAATTACAAAACACATTATTTCCTTCCCTAAATTATCAATAATAAGCTTAGATTCATTTCTAATTTGAGCTACAAAAAGAGTTATATACTGGCCCAAGAAAGTATTTTAAAGATAGGTTTACATAACAGTGGGGTAAAATTAACTTCCCTGCAGAAGAATAACAAGGTTCAATTGACATGGAATGCATTAAAAACTCTGCTTCCTGGCTTTCTCATGGTAGCAGTTTGCCAGAAATCCATGTTGAAAAATATTGTCATCTGCCTAGCTTCTGTTTCTAGAAAGGGTGTATGGCTATGATGTAAATATTTTTATACTATAAGCTTTTAGCAAGAAAAAGGTGTAAGATGATTAACATCTTCTCTTTACTTCTGGGCTAGAATCTCAAAGCTTAGCTGCGCTCCCCTGCATTTCTCTTGAGTTACCCCAAGTCTATAACTCTATAAATAAGTCTGTAAATCCATCATCACTGATGAACTGGATTACCAGCACACGGAGATGATCAATGCATTTATGATTTTAAAGTAGTAGAGATATAGGTTGTAGAGGTTCCATTTTGATTTTTGGAAGCACATTTTCAACAATTTCTGTAGCTCCTTTCAAAGACATATTGTGGCCTAATTGAAGTTGCATCTTTTACAGGAAAGTGCAGCAATTAGTTGGTTCCCAATAAATACCTGTTGAATGGCTAGATAAACTCTTCCTCATAAACAGCTAAGTTGACAGAATCATTGATACCATTTACACAGGACACAAAATCCAGCCTTCTCCTTGTTGTTTCATGAAGTATGTTCTTTTACATTAAGTGAGAACCACCATTCCATAACAGTGTTAATTGAATATGACATAATCTTGAAAATTATAATTAATAATATCTATTTGAGAAGATTCCAAACGTCAAATAGAAAACAAAAGACATGTGACAGGCACTATTATATATAACTGTATTATCTGTGATTATCAATTTGAATAAGTCAAGTGGAAAACAAATATTTGAATCATGGGACTAGAAAGAACCCAGTCTTTTATTTAGGTACCTGTTTGAGCTCTTTCTTAGAAAGGCAGCTCTACTTTCTGATCTCTGACTACTTGATTGAGCTTACTCATGGAAATACAGCAGACTCTCCCTTAAGGGAAGTCAGAGGGGAAAGCTGTTCTCTCATGTATACATGAATATTGCACCTACATTTATCATGTATTAGTAAAAGCATCTCTCTCAGTAAAATATCAATTCATTTTCTTCCACTGCTTATACTGTGACTCCTGTATTTCATTTCTACTAAAATACACTTCTGTCAGTGATGCGATTAAGTTCATCTGTTTATAATTTTTATCTGTTTATATTATTTCAGTTAAAATAATCACTGTGTTGACAATTGAGATGTTGAATCAGAGTTTGTGTCTGGGTTTTCTTGATATCAATATCAGCACCCTTAGTACAATTCGGGTTGCTTCCCTTAAAAGGAAAATATTAGTTATGCTCTATTTTTTTATTATTATTATTATTTTTAAATTGGTGAGTGACTATTTATTTATTTTATTTTATTATTTTTTTTGGCTGTGTTGGGTCTTCGTTTCTGTGCTAGGGCCTTCTCCAGTTGCGGCAAGCGGGGGCCACTCTTCATCGCGGTGCGCGGGCCTCTCACTGTCGCGGCCTCTCTTGTTGCGGAGCACAGGCTCCAGACGCGCAGGCTCGGTAGTTGTGGCTCACGGGCTAAGTTGCTCCGCGGCATGTGGGATCTTCCCAGACCAGGACCCGAACCCGGTGTCCCCTGCATTGGCAGGCAGATTCTCAACCACTGCGCCACCAGGGGAGCCCCCTAGTTATGCTTTATAGCTTTCATATTGGACTGTGATGCCTAATCCAGCATACCAAGTGGCACGCTCAGTTAAACCTCCTTAATCCTGCTTTTATCATATCACCCAAAGCAAGATTATTGAGTGGACTTAGTAGGTTAGTGCAACATAAGGTCTCTCTTTACTTTCTAGTTTCTGAATAGAGATGATTTGTACAGAATAATTATAAAACAGAAGAGAGTCTGTCTTATTAATGGAATACCTGTGTAACACACAAAACAGGAAGTAGTTTTAAACCTTTCCAAGGAGATTGGAAGCTGGGTAGAATTAGTGGCTCTACAAACCAAGAAGATAAATTCTTCTTTGTCTTGATTGGGTTGTATAGGAAATCTCTTCTATAGCTTGGGACCTCTGTGTTCTTTGCGAATGACTTCTGGAGCTCAAGAAGGTGGGCTGTGATAAGAGGAATGGGGGATAAAGAATAAGAGTCCCAGCAATACATCCTCCCATGAATATTTTCTTTCAGTTTCCACTCTAGGAGTATCAGGATGTTTTTAAAAAATCATTATTCATGGCAGGATTTATTTTAATATAATAGCAAGAGTAGTATACATATATAAATAAATCCCACAGCTACTCTTATGACATTTACGAAAACTTCTTACAGAAATTGTCAGTAGTTAAACTATGTAGATCAATACTTAATATGTGCTGGGCAGTGCTCTAAGGCATTTACAAACATCAAACAGGGAGTATATGTGATAATTCATTAAGGATGGTCTATATTAGATAGCATTTATAATATTAAAACAATATAATAATGTTAATAATGGTGAAAATAATGATGGTGATGAAAATGGTGGTAATTATAAGAATACTTATCTTTTTTTAAATAAAAAAATGTTAAGTCCGCTTGCCTTGTTTAAACCTGATTATTTAGATATAACTTTTTTTTTAAATTAATTAATTAATTAATTTTATTTTTGGCTGTGTTGGGTCTTCGTTTCTGTCTGAGGGCTTTCGCTAGTTGCGGCAAGCGGGGGCCACTCTTCATCGCGGTGCGCGGGCCTCTCACTATCGCGGCCTCTCGTTGCGGAGCATAGGCTCCAGACGCGCAGGCTCAGTAGTTGTGGCTCACGGGCCCAGCTGCTCCGCGGCATGTGGGATCCTCCCAGACC
Source organism: Balaenoptera musculus (assembly GCF_009873245.2). Taxonomy (NCBI): domain Eukaryota; kingdom Metazoa; phylum Chordata; class Mammalia; order Artiodactyla; family Balaenopteridae; genus Balaenoptera; species Balaenoptera musculus. The sequence continues at coordinate 78,765,586 of NC_045798.1, forward strand.
AGGGCTCGAACCCGTGTCCCCTGCATTGGCAGGCGGATTCTCAACCACTGCACCACCAGGGAAGCCCAGATATAATCTTAATGCAGTGAATCTCAACCCTGTCTGCCTCTTAGAATCACACAGCAGTTTTCTTTTCCTTTGTGTTTTACTTTTTTTAAATTTTTTGTAAATAATTTTATATTTTACAGAAAAGTAGCAAAGGTAGTGCAGGAAATTACCAGATTCCCTTCACTGAGATTTTTGTAATGTTAACATATAATCATGGCAAACATCAAAATTAATAATTAAATTTAGCACAATACCATTAACTAAACTACAGACTTTATTTAGATTTTACCAATTGTCTCACTATTGTCTTTTTCTGTTTCAGGATCCAATCTAGGTATTTGATTGGTATTTCTCCATTAGTCTCCTCTAATCAGTGGCAATTTATCAGTATCTCTTCTTTCATAACCTTTATACTTTGAGGAGTATGGTCAGGTATTTTATAGAATGTTCCAAATCATTCTGGAATGGGTTTTCTGTTATGTCATGATTAACTTAAAAGTGTGAATTTTTGAGAAAAGCACCACAGGGGTGAAGTGCCCTTCTCTTGGTATTTTAACAGCAGGTCATGGTACCAACTAGACTTCTTACTAGGGAGGTTAATCCTGATCACGGTGGGGCGGTGTCCCACTGTAAAGTCACCGCTTTCCCCTTTCCATTCCCTGCTTGTGGGAAGGGAGTTCAGACTACCCTCAAAGCAGGGGGTGAGGGAAATTAAATTATTTCATAAAACTGTGGATATATGTTAAAACTACCACTGTAATTAATATCTCTCATTTTCAGCATTTATTATGTTCCTAGAGTTGTACTAAAAACTTTACCTGTATTTTAGAATTTAAGTTAACTTTTACAACAGACATTATGTCTCTTTAAAATTTCTCTAGTTTGCTTAGAATGTTTTGATATTCCTAAAAGTTATGAACCTTATTTTTTCCAGCAATTATTTCTGCACATCACATATTTTATCCATACCTGACTGCATGTCCTTACCTGTCTGCAGCTCCATGTCTAGCCAAAGCTTAAAAAGCCCAGTCTACTTAGATCCATTATAAATCTTGATGCGAATCATGGAAAGATTTCAAAGCCCTACCATAAACAAAACAAAAACAAACAAACAAATAAAAACCATCTTCACTTCCCTGGACTTTCCGATTCCCTCTGCCTCTGTCTCCTGTCTCACTTTATGGCAAACCTTTTCCTAATAACTGTTCATACTCACCCTCTCTACTCCCTTACCATTCTGTCTTATACATACTTCACTTCAACTTCTGTCTCCACCATGTCACAAATTGCCTCTTGTCCTTTATTTTCTGTTTGCAAAGCCACAGACTAAGCTTCATCAATTTGCCCAACTTCTAGGAGCATTTTATAGCTTATTAATTATTCTCTCCTTAACATTTTCTTTTTTCCTTTTCACTTGGTTTACACAGTCTTCACTTTCTTACTTCATCTTTTTCCACCCATCACACTGCCCACTCTTTAAAACCCTTTGTAACTGGTCATTTTTCTTCTTCCAAGTTCTAAAAATTAGAGTTGCTTAGTAAACAATCTTTTTTTAAAAAATGAATTTATTTATTTGGTTGGGTCTTCGTTGCTGCTCACGGGCTTTCTCTAGTTGTGGTGAGCAGTGGCTACTCTTCATTGCAGTGCGTGGGCTTCTCACTGCGGTGGCTTCTCTTGTTGCGGAGCACGGGCTCTAGGCACGCAGGCTTCAGTAGTTGTGGCTCTCAGGCTCTAGAGTGCAGGCTCAGTAGTTACGGCGCTTGGGCTTAGTTGCTCCCTAGCATATGGGATCTTTCCAGACCAGGGATCGAACCGGTGTGCCCTGCATTGGCAGGCGGATTCTTAACCACTGCGCCACCAGGGAAATCCCAGTAAACAATCTTGACTCCTCTAACAGATTGTTATTTTCATTCAGGTCAACATCACAAATGTAACATATCTTGGACAAAACCTTTGAATTTCTTCTAATCTGCTCTTCATCTAGGGTCCTGATCTCAATGAATGGCATCATCGTTCACTTGCTTGCTCAGATTGTAAGATTAACTGGCACACCTGACTCCTCTCTTCTCTAGTAACCAGTATCCAATGCATCACAAATCCTATTGGCTCAACCTTGAAGATATTTTCTGCATATGACTACCTGTCACTTCTACCGCCACTGCGGTTGAATCCACAAATATACCCTTACTAGGCAAATACTTTTTTCTTTGCAGTTTCCTAACTAAGCAGTCCCCAGCTTTTTGGCACCAGGGACCGGTTTCGTGGAAGACATGGTTCAGGCAGTAATGCAAGCGATGGCGAGCAGCAGATGAAGCTTTGCTCACTCGCCCGCCACTCCCCTCCTGCTGTGTGGTCTGGTTCCTAACAGGCCGTGGACCAGAACCGGCCCGTGGCCTGGGGGTTGGGGACCCCTATCCTAACTGATTTCCCTAATTCCAAACTTATTCCACAGTAGTCTCCTCCCCATAAGGTAGCCAGTGTGGTCATGTAAAACTATAAGTAATATTTTTTCACTGCTGTTATCAAAGTTCTCCAAATTTCTCTTAAACAAAAAATAAAATTCAGATTCTTATCATGGTCTGAAAACCTTATGAGATCTGACCTCTGGCTGCTTTGCCAAGTACATTTCTACATTTCATTTCTCCCTTACTCTAGTCAGTGCCCTCACTGCTCTTATTTGAATATGACTTCCTGTTCCAGCCCAGGACTTGGCACCTCCTTGATCTACCTGTAGATAACACTCTTTCATAGATATTATCATGGCTTCCTCTTATACTCCTTTTATTCTATTTTGTTCAAGAATTATAACTTCAGAAGGGGCTTTCTTCACCACTCTATCTAAAAGGGCACATGTCTAACTCTATATTCCCTTAGTCTACTGAATTTTTCTTCATTGCCCTATTATTATCTCACATTAAGTTATTCAATTTCTTTTGTTGTTGTTTTTTATCCTCATAAGAATGTAAACTCCATCACAGGAGTGATTGTGTCTGTTTTATTCTCTGCTGCATGTTCAGTGTCTGGGAGAGGGTCTGGCACACAGTGAGTACTCAATGGCTATTTGCTGCATGATTTTTTTTAATAAAAATTTTAAATGATGTAAATAATAAAATAAAATAAAATAAAAATTATCATAAAATAATAAATAAAAGAAGCAAACAAAATTAGCTTTCTTGTTAGACCTATAATTACCTTCTACCCCTACTTTACTTCCTAGGTTTTTCCATTTTTCACTTTGATCATATCTGATATAGTTCCCATCTTCAGTCTTCTTGCTATACTGCCAGCATCTGTGGTGCTCCAGCTAGAAAGATTGGCCTTACTCACAAGGTTCTTTTGGAGACAAAAATCTCGCTTCTGAAATCTGGCCTCCACTGGACTCATGAGGCATTGGTTTCTATTCAATAAATAAGCTGTAATATTACCTCTCAAGGCTATTATAATATTTAAATGAAACAAGGCACTCGAAAGTACTCTCTAAACTAAAAAAGCCCTAGGAGATATTATTTATATTTATTGTTTATTAGTTGTATGCTTTATTGTTTTCTACCAGCAGCCACAAACATATGTCTTTAGTGAGATAAATCTGCACAGCAAAAATCTAAATCTCTCATTAATTATGTCCATTAAGATACATATAAATGAAGCATCTTGCATAGTATTTTGGATAGCTGGTAGTTCCTTTTCATACCCTTTCAACTTCATACTTGTTGCCTTTCTCATCTTCTTCTTGAGAATTATTGTGCAATAGGAGCTAGAAATAACTCTGAAATTTTTCCCTTTGGAATTTTGTATACAACTGATGCTCATCAATTCATTTATTTTTAAACTTCCACCATAAGTTTACCTGATTCATCCATCTACATAAACGTAACTATAATTTATTTGATCTTATTTAGAAATGCATTTTCCCCTCAAAAAACATTTTCTGTTTGCAATTTTTAATTTCTCTTAATAAAATAGTAATAATTATCTAGAATTTGTAATCTCTAATACTATTTTACCATGTCTATAATGGTTTCTATTATAGAAACTGGCTTAGCATAATAACTGCTACATAATTTCTCATATCAAGTTTTACACGTTTATTTTACTACTTTAATAAGTCATGCCTACCACCAATGGCAGTAGTACTAAATCAAATACAAAGATTTTTTGGTGTGGTGTGATATTTTACTTTAACATTTTATAATGGAACATATTCTGTAATTTAAGTTCATTTTCCATTACTGCCAAAGGCAGATTTTTTTATTCTTTTACCACTATCTCAAGTATTCTGTTTACAAATGTCATTTCAGATAATGTTAGCAAACAATTATTGTTCCATGAGAACAAACACACCAAATAAAAAGGGCATATTCATAACTCAACTACCACAAAAGCACAATCAAATAAATTAGATCAGAACATGGTATATGAAAAAAGTATTTTGATTTTAAAGTCTAGAGACAAGTGTCCTTATTCTAACTTTATTTTTAATTGGAACTATGATATTGGGAAGCTCATTTCATGTTCAGATATTTACATAGTTTGGATATTTAGTTGTTTAGCCAGATAATTCAGTTTTGAATCTCAACTCTGGAGCTTGTTATCTTATTTAAGTTACTTTCTTCAGTCTCTGTATTCTCAACTGTAAAATGGGAAGAATAATGCCTACCTTCTCAAGATACGTGTGAGTACAAATGTTATATTTTATGCTACATAGTTTTATGATTCATTTATATATGCAATTTTATTTCCCTAAAATTATTACTAAATGTGAAATGACGGTTTAATCAGAATGTATACTTTTCAGTATTATACTTTGGGAACTACCATTAAATTGATAAGTGACTTAGTGGTTAATCATGACATTGTAAAAAACCTGCAGTGGCTATGATAATGGTGTTCATATAAATGATTGTCATGCTAAAAAGTCAAAAGAGGAGAGATCTTCAAGATGGTGGAGAGTAAGACGTGGAGATCACCTTCCTCCCCACAAATACATCAGAAATACATCTACATGTGGAACAGCTCCTACAGAACACCTACTGAACGCTGGCAGAAGACCTCAGACTTCCCCAAAGGCAAGAAACTCCCCACGAACCTGGGTAGGGCAAAAGAAAAAAGAAAAAACAGAGACAAAGAATAGGGACAGGACCTACACCAGTGGGAAGGAGCTGTGAAGGAGGAAAAGTTTCCACACACTAGGAAGCCCCTTCACTGGTGGAGACCGGGGGTGGCAGGGGGGGGGATCTTCGGAGCCACGGAGGAGAGCACAGCAACAGGGGTGCGGAGGGCAAAGCGGAGAGATTCCTGCACAGAGGATCAGTGCCGACCGGCACTCACCAGCCCAAGAGGCTTATCTGCTCACCTGCCAGCTGGGACAGGTGGAGGCTGGGACCTGAGGCTCTGGCTTCTTTGGAGGTCAGACCCCAGAGAGAGGACTGGGGTTGGCTGCGTGAACACAGCCTGAAGGGGGCTAGTGCACCACAGCTAGCCGGGAGGGAGTCCGGGAAAAAGTCTGGACCTGCTGAAGAGGCAAGAGACCATTGTTTTGGGGTGCGCGAGGAGAGGGGATTCAGAACGCCGCCTTTACAAGCTCCAGAGAGGGGCGCAAGCCGCAGCTACCAGCGTGGACACCAGAGACGGGCATGGGACGCTAAGGCTGCTGCTGCCGCCACCAAGAAGCCTGTGTGCGAGCACAGGTCACTCTCCACACCGCCCCTCCCGGGAGCCTGTGCAGCCCGCCACGGCCAGCGTCCCGTGATCCAGGTACAACTTCCCCGGGAGAACGCACGGCGCACCTCGGGCTGCTGCAACGTCACGCCGGCCTCTGCCGCCGCAGGCTCGCCCCGCATCTGTACCATTCCCTCCCCCAGGCCTGAGTGAGCCAGAGCCCCCGAAGCAGCTGCTCCTTTAACCCCATCCTTTCTGGGCGGGGAACAGATGCCCTGAGGCGACCTACATGAAGAGGCGGGGCCAAATCCAAAGCTGAACCCCGGGAGCTGTGCAAACAAAGAAGAGAAAGGGAAATCTCTCCCAGCAGCCTCAGAAGCCGTGGATTAAATCTCCACAGTCAACTTGATGTACCTGCATCTGTGGAATACCTGAATAGACAACGAATCATCCCAAAATTGGGGTGGTGGACTTTGGGAGCAAAGATATATATATATTTTTCCTTCTTCTCTTTTTGTGAATGTGCATGTGTATGCTTCTTTGTGTGATTTTGTCTGTATAGCTTTGCTTTTACCATTTGTCCTAGGATTCTGTCTGTCCATTTTTTTTTTTTTTTAGTATAGTTTTTAGCGCTTGTTATCAGTGGTGAATTTGTTTTTTGGTTTGGTTGCTCTTTTCTTTCTTTTTTTCTTTTTTTAAATTACTTTAAAATTTTTTATTTTAATAACGTTATTTTATTTTATTACTTTTTTCTTTCTTTCTTTCTTTCTTTTCTCACTTTTCTTCTGAGCAGTGTGGCTGACAGGTCTTGGTGCTCCGGCCAGGTGTCAGGCCTGTGCCTCTGAGGTGGGAGAGCTGAGTTCAGGACACTGGTCCACCAGTGACCTCCCGGCTCCACGTAATATCAAATGGCAAAAGATCTCCCAGAGCTCTCCATTGCAACGCTAAGACCCAGCTCCACTCAATGACCAACAAGCTCTAGTGCTGGACACTCTATGCCAAACAACTAGCAAGACAGGAACACAACCCCACCCATTAGCAGAAAGGCTGCCTAAAATCATAATAAGGTCACAGACACCCCAAACACACCACTGGATGTGGTCCTGCCCACCAGAAAGACAAGATCCAGCCTCATCCACCAGAACACAGGCACTAGTCCCCTCCACCAGGAAGCCTACACAACCCACTGAACCAACCTTAGCCACTGGGGGCAGACACCAAAAACAACAGGAACTACGAACTTACAGTCTGCGAAAAGGAGACCCCAAACACAGTAGGTTAAGAAAAATAAGAAGACAGAGAACCACACAGAAGATGAAGAAGCAAGGTAAAAAAACCCACCAGGCCAAACAAACGAAGAGGAAATAGGCAGTGTACCTGAAAAAGAATTCAGAGAAATGATAGTAAAGATGATCCAAAATCTTGGAAATAGAATGGAGAAAATAAAAGAAACGTTTAACAAGGACCTAGAAGAACTAAAGAGCAAACAAACAATGATGAACAACACAATAAATGAAATTTAAAATTCTCTAGAAGGATCAATAGCAGAATAACTGAGGCAGAAGAACGGATAAGTGACCAGGAAGATAAAATAGTGGAAATAACTACCACAGAGCAGAATTTTTCTTTTAGTTATGTTTACTTTTGAAATATTTTGCTTTCATTACTGTGAAACAGCCGAAACAATGGGTTTTCTATGCCAGCTTTTATATATGAATATTTTAAATAACATCAGAATTTAAAAATTTTTCAAGTCTACAATGAAGTTTTCCATCAAATCGTCTTATTTTAAGAGAGTTCTAGAATATTATAATACAGTTGCCAATCCTCTATCTGTAGATACGTCTTTAGTTTATTGTTATGTATCAAGGCAAAGATATGGTCTTCTAGCTTATGAGTAGTGTTCTGTGGTCTCTGCCTAAAGAAATTGCTTGAAAATTATCCACAAATTTCTTTATTCATTCTCAAAAGCAGTATCTATTTTGCATAAGCCTCGATATTGGAGACACAAAGAAAAGGGTAGAATTTCTTGTCTCAAGAAGTTACTTTTTCTCTCAGGAAACAAAAGTCAAGGACTGGATGGCTTCACAGGGAAATTCTACCAAACATAAGAAGACCTAATACCCTTCCTTCTCAAACTATTCCAAAAAACGGAAGAGGCCAGAACACACCCAAATTCATTCTATGAGGCCATCATTACCCTGATACCAAAACCAGATAGACACTATGAAAAAAGAATATTACAGGCCAGTATCTTTGATAAATATGGGTGCAAAAAACCTCAACAATATGTTAGCAAACCAAATCCAACAATATATAAAAAGGATCATACATTATGATCAAGTGGGATTTATTCCAGGGATGCAAGGATGATTCAATATTTTCAAATCAATCAATGTGGCATACCACATTAACAAAAAGAAGATAAAAAAATATGATTTTCTCAATAGATACAGAAGAAGCATTTGACAAAATTCAACATCCATTCATGATAAAAACTCTCATAAAAGTTGGTATAGAGGGAATATGTCTCAATATAATAAAGGGCATTTATAACAAACCCATAGCTAAAATCATGCTCAATGGTGAAAAGCTGAAAGCATTTCCTATAAAATCAGGAACAAGACAGCTGCCTACTCTCACCACTTTTATTCAACATAGTATTGGAAGTCCTAGACACAGCAATTAGACAAGCAAAAAAATAAAAAGAATCCAAATTGAGAAAGAAGAAGTAAAACTGTCAGTGTTTGCAGGTGACATGATACTATACATAAAAAATCCTAAAGACACCACCAAAAATTAGTAGAACTCATCAATGAATTTGGTAAAGTTTCAGGATATAAAATTAATATACAGAAATCTGTTGCATATCTATACACTAACAACGAACTATCAGAGAAATTAAGGAAACAATCACATTTACCATTGCATCAAAAAGGATAAAATACTGATGAATAAACCTACCTAAGGAGGTAAAGCATCTGTACTCAGAAAACTATAAGATATGATGAAATAAATTGAAGATGACACTAACAGATGAAAAGATGTACTATGTTCATGGATTGGGAGAATTAATATTGTTAAATTGATCATATTAATCAAGGCAATCTACAGATTCAAAGCAATCCCTGTCAAAATACCGATAGAATTTCTCATAGTAATAGAACAAATAATTTTAACATTTGTATGGAGAGACAAAAGATCCCTAAATAGCCAAAGTAATCTTGAGAAAGAAGAGCTGGAGGTATCACATACCCTGTCTTCAGACTATAAAGCTACAGTAATCAAAACAGCATAGTGGGCTTCCCTGGTGGCGCAGTGGTTGAGAATCTGCCTGCCAATGCAGGGGACACGGGTTCGAGCCCTGGTCTGGGAAGATCCCACATGCTGCGGAGCAACTAAGCCCGTGAGCCACAATTACGGAGCCTGCGCGTCTGGAGCCTGTGCTCCGCGACAAGAGAGGCCGCGACAGTGAGAGGCCCGCGCACCGCGATGAAGAGTGGCCCCCACTTGCCGCAACTAGAGAAAGCCCTCGCACAGAAATGAAGACCCAACACAGCCATAATAAATAAATAAATAAATAAATAAATAAAATTAAAAAAAAAAAAAAAAAAAAACAGCATAGTACTGGCACAAAAGCAGAAGCATAGATCAATGGAAAAGAATAGAGAGTCCAGGAATAAACTCACACATTTATGGTCAATTACTTTACAACAAAACAGGCAAGAATATACAATGGCGAAAAGACAGTCGGCTCAATAAGTAGTGCTGGGAAAACTGGATATCTACATGTAAAAGGATGAAATTAGAACATTTCACCATATACAAAAATAAACTCAAAATGGATTAAAGATCTAAATGTAAGTCCTGAAACCATAAAACTCCTAGAAGAGAACATAGGCAGAGCACTCTTTGACATAAATCATAGCTATATTTTTTGGATCTCTCTCCTAAGTCAAAAAATAAAAGTAAAAATAAACAAATCATATCTAATTAAACTTAAAAGCTTTTGCACAGCAAAGGAAACCATTGACAAAATGGAAAGACAACCTACTGAAAGGGAAAAAATATTTGCAAATGATATGACCAATAAGGGGTTAATGTCCAAAATATAAAAACAGCTCAAACAACTCAATATCTATAAAACAATCTGGTTCAAATCCAGGCAGAAGACCTGAATAGAAAATTTTCCAAAGAAGACATACAGATGGCTAACAGCTACATGAAAAGATGCTCAACATTGCTAATCATTAGAGAAATGCAAATCAAAACCACAGTGAGGTATCACTTCACACTTGACAGAAAAGCTGTCATCAAGAAGTCTAAAAATTACAAATGTTGGTGAGGTGAGGTTGTGAAAAAAAGGGAACCCCTGTACACTGTTGGTGGGAATGTAAATTGGTGCAGTCACTATGGAAAACATTATGGAGCTTCCTCAAGAAACTAAAAATATAATTACCAGATGATACAGTAATTCCACTCCTGGTTATATATCCAAAACATGAAAATACTAATTCAAAAAGATACCTGAACCCAAATGTTCATAGCAACATTATTTACAATAGCCATGATATGGAAACAACTTGTGTCGTTCGACGTATATATTTACAATGGAATATTAATTGCTCAGCCTTAAAAAGAATGAAATTCTACTATTTGCAACAATGTGGATGAACCTAAAGAGTATCATTCTTAGTGAAGTAAGTCAGACAGAGGAAAGCAAATAGTGTATGTTATTACGTATGTGGAATCAAAAAAATAAAAGAATCGAATGTACATAACAAAACAGAAAAAGACTCACAGATATAAAAAACAAACTGGTTACCAGTGGGGAGAGGGAATTGAGGAGGGACAAATAGGGGTATGTGATTAAGGGATCCAAACTACTATGTATAAAATAGATAAACAACAAGGATATATTGTACAGCACAGGGAAATATAGACATTATTTTGTAATAACTTTAAGTGGAATATAAACTATAAAAATATTGACTCACTATGTTATACACCTGAACTTAATATAATATTGCAAATCAACTATACTTAAATTTTTAAAAAGTAAAACAAAAGTTGCTTTTAAGTTGGTCATCAATTTTACTACAAGATGAAAGGAATCATTATCCTTTAATGGCATGGTTATGCACAGAGTCTTGTTGGAGCTCTTATTCTACAAGGGAAGTTCTCTGGATTTTGCTTCTGTTCTTCAACTGGATGTACTATCTAAGACCTAATAAGGTTCCATCTCTAGATCATCAATATGCAGCTGTATTGTCAGTTATTTCAATCCTCTGGTGTCAGGCAAATTAGAATATCTCCAAGATTCAAATATTTTAAAGTTTTGTTTTGGTATTTTAAAAATTACCAGGCAGTGTTGCCTGGTAATGTTTTTCCTATAACATTAACTCACTGCATCTCTGAATCTTTTTCTAAATTATTATTGACAAAGGGATAAAAGGCAAAGGAAGCCAGATAGCAGAGGTATTTCTTTATGAGAAGTGCATATTTCAGATCATGTTGACCTCTTTGTGTTGCCTATTTGGAGCTGTGCTGGCATTGCCATAGTATTTGTGCTGCTAAGTATGAAGATAGAATCAACCAAACCCTCAGATGATTTGTCCTTTGGGTGATAATGACCTTGAATCTCACAGTGATTCTAAATTTTCCATGGTCACTTCACACCCCCAGTCTTTTCAGCCACAGTGGTTGAAATAAAACCTTTAGAGCCTTAGTTATCCTTTTAGGACTTTGAGATATATTTTGTGGAAAATATTCACATTTTCTGACCCCAAAATATAGAAAATATATGTTCAGATTTTAATAAAAATGAGAGTCATGTACAGTTGGAACTTGCCTTAATCGACCTCAAAGCAATGGATTCACTGGATCAACAAGTGAACCCCATTTCTTCTGTAAAGCATGTGGAATGATGCTCTTGGCGGGCTGTGTTCTCACTCCTCGTGCTCCACTCTCTAATGTGTTGGTGGCCTCTGCTGTCATCAGTTGAGCTGTATGTTTGAGAGTTACTCATATTTGTTCCCAAACTGATTAATGCCTGCTGTTCTTGTTATTGCAGTTACATAACTTAATTAAATCTTACATGAACCAAATAAAAAGAAAGAAAATAAATGTTTCCATAAAAAATACCAAATCTTTTGGAATTCTTGAAAAGTCATGGCACTGAATTTAAAATCATTAAACCAGTTGTGCCATACAACTATTAAAGGATAAAAATGCACACACTTACACAATACTTTAAAGAATGCTGAATTGGAAACTGTAGATGTTGAATTATAGGTGATTTATGCTAGAAAGATGAGTCAGAACTGTAATCAGCAGTAGTATTACACAGAAAAAGTCTCCCGTATTGCATAAAACACTGTTATTTTGTTGAATAAATACACAGACAAATGTTTTAAGTTAAAATATTTGAGGTCTCTGTATATTTTTCATGATTCTCAGCTTTAACTGAATTTTGATAAACTATCTGTTATTACCAGTCCAAGATATTTTAGATAATAGGTCATTATTGTAAACAAGAGGGTGGAACCATGACAGTAAGAAGAGACTGAGACTACACAGTGCAAGTATTGGGTTGGTCAAAGAGTTCGTTCGGGTTTTTCTGTAACATCTTATGGAAAAAGCCAAATGAACTTTAGGGCCAACCCAATACAACTATATTAAATAAAACTATTTCTTTTAAGATAATAAAACTATAGAATTGGGGAAAAAAGTTTTCGTCAATATTAACTGAGTGCCTACTTAAAGTGGAAATTGCTCTTTTGAGACTGCGCCATCCTTCCAAATTCTTGCAAAGATAAGGTCTGGAGCGTTCTGGAAATGGAACCACAAATCCTATCTTTGATAATACCATCCTGATGCTTTTATTTCTTACCCGGTTTATATATATGCAAAATATACATATACATGTATGTGTTTTATATATATTTTCTTCATTCTACTAGAGCACAGGCATTAGCCTGGCATTTCTTTTTTTTTTTTTTTAAATGGTAAAGAACTCTTTTGCATTTTTTTTTAATAATCATTTATTTATTTATTTATTTATTTATTTTTGGCTGTGTTGGGTCTTCGTTTCTGTGCGAGGGCTTTGTCCAGTTGCGGCAAGCGGGGGCCACTCTTCATCGCGGTGCGCGGGCCTCTCACTATTGCGGCCTCTCTTGTTGCGGAGCACAGGCTCCAGACGCGCAGGCTCAGTAGCTGTGGCTCACGGGCCCAGCCGCTCTGCGGCATGTGGGATCTTCCCAGACCAGGGCTCGAACCCGTGTCCCCTGCATTGGCAGGCAGACTCTCAACCACTGCGCCACCAGGGAAGCCCCAGCCTGGCATTTCTTAATGAACTCAATATTTAAACAGAAATTAAATGTAATCAAAACTCTGTAAGATACCCAGAGAAGCATTATTTCAATAGGATTCAAGAATACTTACAAAAATCTTAAGTACACTCAATAAAATAATCAGTTTTTTAATTATAGTTTATAAAAATAACACTCATGAAAATAATAAAACATACATCACGTCAAGAAAAAGGAGGTCAGCAAGGTTATGAGTAATTACATCAGAATAACATACAAATTCACAAAATATTAAAATCAATGTACCATGAAAATATTTGTTTACTAATTAAAATGAGGTCAGTATACTCTCCTGGAATTCAGTTGAGTGGAACATGAGAAAAACATATCTCTGCAGTTCAACACACATTTATACAAGAGCAAATAATTTTTGTTTTCTTATTCAGAATCAATGAAACAAAAGATTAAAACAAGTCCTTAATTTCTACCCATTTGATTCAATGTATTGTATCCTATATTAAGTGATAATTTCTTCTGGTCTAAATAATAGTGTTGAGTTAGCATTACTTTTCTTAGTTTTATTTTTTAACAAACCAAGAGTTTCTAAAAGGCAAAAAGACATAGGAGCTTAATTATTAGATAAATGTAAATTATTTTTCTTAACTTGTAATAAGTTATTTTCTGTATCTTGTGAATATTATTGAAACTTCGGATGCTTTCACTCAGTGTTAGTTATATGCTTTGGAATACATTTTTCAAATATAGCATATATACATAAAAGTTCAAAGATCATAAATGTTCAGTTGTATAAATTCTTGAAATGTTGAGCACAGCTGTGTAACTAGTATTCTAGTCAAGGAAAACAATATTCCACTGACCCATAATGCCTCCTACTCCATTGGAGTCACTACCCATTGAAAGGTAAACACTGTGCTTACTTCCAACACTAAAGATTAGGTTCTCCTGTTTTAAAATTATACATAAATGGAACCATGCAGTTTTTAACCATTGTGCCTGGATTCTCTTGCTTATGGTTTGAGATGGATCTATGTTGCTGTGTTTAATGCTAGATCATTAATTCCCACTACTGTGTACTGCTGGGAGGCATTTTCTTATTTCCAACTTTTCACTATATAAATATTTTAATATTATGGTGCATATTTTAGTGACAATTCGCATACAGAGATAAACTTAACGTTATAACTGGCATGTCAATTTGCTCAATAAAATAACATAAAGTATTTGTCAGTAAATTGACCCACTCATGTGTCTCTATTATTCATGATAATATTGTAAATAATACACTTTGTCTATGTTAATCTTAAAAATATATTTGTATTGGATTAGGTACCACCAGTTCCTCCATATTATTGTTCTGATTAGTATCATAACGTTAGTAGCATGGGAAGCAATATCTGAAATAAATCAGAGCACATGCCATAACTTATTTACACTACTTAGGGAAGTCTCAGATTAACCTGATGCTCTTGACGATGACAACCCATTTGGGGTGATACATCTATGCCAAATGTTCTTCGTCTTACATGAAATACTGATTAGAAAAGATGCTTTACTTCTTATGTAAGTTAATAATATGATATTTCTGTGGACTTCCATTATTCTATGGTGTTTTTGAATGATTATATTAAGCAAAAATATATCTGTAACTGACTAACACGGGAAGTTATGCCTTCATTTCTACATTATGAAGGTCAGAAATAAAGGAAGAAAACTAACATTACTGAATTATTTCACCTTAGTTTTCATTCTTGATGGAATAAGAGAAATTAAATTTCATTATAAGCAACGTGTACAGGGGGTGGGTAGAGAGTTGTGCACAGACACAACTAAGCATATAAACAAATTGAGCTGATTATAGAAATAGTGTCTATAAGCAAAATACAGGGCATTTTTATAATATGTAACTGGTGATTTTTTGGAGCTTCTCAATTCATAGAAGGGATTGAGCTAATTAAAGGAGCTATGCTAAGAAGTGTGTTTCTTATTTATAAAATCATTAGGTTTTTCCATTACTGAAGAAAGGTTTCCATTTCCATTTCCCCCTCTTAAGCTTATTAACATTGACAGATTTGTCAAGGTTATAAAAAGATTATTATTTGGATTATCTGAAATAGGTAAAAAAGTGAGGCTTAGTCTTTTTTTTTAATATGTGAACTTGTTCAAGAAATTATTATTTGGTATAATGGAAAATAGTTTTCCAGTGTGCACCTCTAGGGAATGTGAGGGGTAATTTCTTCATGGTTGTAATGAGACTAAATACAAACTAGTGAAAAAAAAAAAACTTGCTATGATAACTAACATTTCATAATCAACTTGAAAAAATAGCATTTTGTTACAGAAAGATATATGTTAAGAAATTCAAATCACACACACACACGCACGTAAACTCATCACTTATCCTGAAGGCTAATTTCTGATCACTTCATCCAGCCAGCCACTCATGGATTAAGTTAAAAGATAGATTGATTGCTTACTACATGAAAGTCATTCTGTTATGTGCTAAGAGTGCAAAAAAGGAAAATGCATGTTTTTCTTACTCTTAATGTTCCAAAATATCATTCAAAGAGATAGTTACATAATCAGATAATTATAGTTCAGTTTGTAATGCTGCAGTCCAATAATAGGGCTATGGGCAAAGGTTTCAGAAGTCAAGCAGACACATTAGAAAGTGTTTTCTAGAAGCAATACCCCAAAACTGAGTGATAGCTGGAGGAATAGTAGAGAAGTTAAAGGAAACTGGTCTTGATATTAGACAGATCTGGGCTCATAACCCAGATCTAACCATTTAACCCCTATAATACTAGTGAAAACTACTGAAGCTTTGTTTCCTTATCTGCAAATGTTGACAAATCACATTTCTGTAGTGAGAATCAAATGGAATGAAGTATATGAAGGACTGAGCAAAAAAGTAGTACTCAATAGCTACTTCAGATGGGTCAAACACCCTTCTCAGCTCATTTCATGGTTAATTTATATAATTCATTCAACACATCTAAAAATAGGAAGTATGGTTAGTCCCATGTTACAAATCATGAAATAGAGGTACAAAAAAAGATATACAGATGGCAAATAAGCATATGAAAAGATGCTTCACATCATATGTCACCAGAGAAATGCGAATTAAAACAACAGATACCACGATCCACCTATTAGAATGGCCAAAATCCAGAACACTGACAGCACCAAATCTGATGAGGATGTGGAGCAACAAGAACTCTCATTTATGGCTGGTAGGAATGCAGAATGGCACAGCTAGCAATTGTACTCCTTGGTATTTACCCAAAGAGATTAGAAACTTATGTCCACACAAAAACTTGCGCATGGATGTCGATGGCAACTTTTTCATAATCACCAAAAATTGTAAGCAGCCAAGATGTCCTTCAGTAGGTGAATGGATAAATAAACCATGGTCCATATGAACAAGGAAATATTATTCAACTCCAAAAAGAAATGAGGTATCAAGCAACGAAAATACATGGATGGAACTTAAATGCCTATTACTTAGTGAAAGAAGCCAATTTTAAAAGGCTACATACTGTATAATTTCAACCATATGACATTCTGGAAAAGGCAAAGCTATGGAGATAGTCAAAAATCAGTGCTTATCAGTGGTTTGGGGAGTAGGAGGGGAGATGAACGGGCAGAGCACAGAGGATTTTTAGGGCAGTGAAAATATCCTGTATGATACTATAACAATGGATACATGTCAACATATGTTTGTCCAAAACCACAAAATGTACAACACAAAGAGTAAACCCTAAGATAAACTATGAACTTTGTGTGATTATCTTGTGTCAATGTAAGCTCATCAGTTGTAACAAAATATGGCACTGGTTGGGGATGATGATAATGGGGAAGGCTATGCATATGTGAGGGCAGGGAGTATATGTGAAATCTCAGTACCTTACTCCCAATTTTGCTGTGAACCTAAAGCTGCTCTTAAAAAAATGTCTTTAATTTTTTTTAAAAAAGCACAACGACGTTATTCATCTTATGTTTCCCCATAAAAGAATTTCTGGCACTAGATTTAAGAATAAATCCTATGGGAAAAATAGAGATAAAGAGGGTTTATGTAAGGTAGAATTGTGATTTGAATAAAAAAGAGTCTGAATGTAGAGCCTGCTTTTTAATTGATTTACTGCATTGCTTCTCCAGAACTTGTCACGTAACTAAGATACATATTATTGATGATGATGATGATGGTAATGATGATGATACAATAGATGAGTAGGGATTAACTAGACCAAGGAAATGAGGTAGGGATAATATTAGTGAAGTGCTTTCCTAGCAGATGGGAGACTAGGAGCAGAGGTGCTTACATAAGAGTGAGATGTTTTTGGAGTTCCTTCCTGGAGTGTGGAATGGTGGTGAGGGAGATATCCCACAAGTGCATGCAGGCTGTTAAGTAAAATGTCAAGGAGTTGGGATTTACTGTGAATGACCAGATATTTTATAGGAAGGAAATAATGTAGTCATAGTTAGCATTTTTAAATAGTTAAGTTTGGAAACTGGTAGATGATACATTTGAGAAAAAAATATTGGAAATAAGGCTTCCTTTTAGGGAACTGTTGCAGTACTTTAGAAAAGAAGAGAGAAATGAATGAACCAGAACTTAACTGGTGAACAAATATCTGTTAAAATTTTTGGAGAGAAAATCTACATGGCTTGGTGGAGTAATGACAATTGATGACTCTACAGAACTGGACTTTATACATACACTCTTTTATTGAAATCCACCTCTATCTGAAATCCACTATAATTAAACACTTCTACATTCTGTGGATGCAGATGATTTTGATGATGATTTACCCATACCATATTTTTTCTAGTTTCACGGATATTAACTTGTAATAATTGTCAAAAACATTAGGAATGTAATGGTTATAGATATTTGAAAACGTTAGCAAAAATAATCAGCTATTTGTCTTGCAAAATGTCTTAGGTTCTTTAATATCCTAAAGCACATATGTATCGCCGTACCTTCCAAGCTACTTTGATAGTGTAGTTATTGTAATGGTGGTGGTGGTGGTGGTGTGTGTGTGTATATAGTCTTTAGAGAATTTCATAGAACGTTCTTGGGGAAATGGTGATAAATACTCATTGGAATATAATTCACTTTTATAATTTATCATCTGTTCTTTACTCTATTTGCCTAGGATACTTTTTTCTCAAGTTCCTTTTATTACTAGTTACTTCTTATTCTTAATTTCCTAAATCAAATGTTACCTTCTTAGAGAGAAGTTTACCTTGATCATCCTGGGGTAGCCAAAACTACCTTTCCTTCCAGATATTTTCTATAATTTCATCCTATGTGTTTCCTTCCTAATATTTTGTCAGTTTTTCTGTTCGTTGCTTGCTTGTTGTCTCTTCCATCACACAGACTATAAACTGCCTAAGGGACTGTGTCTTTCAGTTTTATCATGATATTTCTAACATTCCAGACAGTGACAAGGATACAGGAGGAATCCAAAGAGTATTTGTGGAATGTACTAAATAGTTAAAAATACTTTTAATTATAAAGTACAAAATAACTTTCGAGCTGCAGAAATATATGTCAAACTCCCATCTGCTATGAGATTTTTGAGGTATCAACTAATCATCCACAAATTCTTGATTTAGTTCCTCTTACCAAATAATCAAGATGCTAGGGAAATGTGGGTTTGTTCAATGTAGTATTTCCCCAAATATTCACTTTAGTAAATGATGTTCCATTCTATTGTTAATTCATGTATCAAAAATAATGTCAAACTTTTATGATAGATTATTTTAACCGAATCACTTTTTAAAATAATGGCTAATAAAAAGAAATTTTTGGACAGAAACTTTTTCTAAGAGTACTCTTTGTGCTGAAAAAAACTGATTTTAAAATATCTTGTGAAGACTGAGCTAATCGATGCATAGAATTTATTCTTAACTGAGCAGTGGGAACGCATTGTTATGCTATGATTTTCAGTACCCAAGGGCCTTAAAAATTCTTTGCAGTATGGAGAATACAAATTGACTTGATTTTTATGACATGTGATGTACCTATGTTTCTTCTCCAAAGTTTTGAAAGGTGTTTGTGGTTTGAAAAAGTTGACAACCAACATATTACAACGTAAAACAGCTCTGAGTCTCCTGTTTCTCATGCTCTCAGACCCATAGAGCATTGTAGTGTTGATGAAACTCTACATCAACTTTTAGAAACATATGTGCTAACAGATGAAGCCACACCTGAGATGTTTTGGGATGGCATTTCCTGGAGCTATCACACTAGAGTCTCTCTTGTCTCCAGGGTCTGTATAGATGTTAACTTTAAGAAAAAAAAGCATTAGAAAAAAAGTTATAAGTAAATTTAAGTCATTCAAAAGTCTTAGCTCATCTTCTGACCACAGTAGCTTTCTTTCTGAAAATACATTGTCTACTTTTAGTGAAAAAGCAGGATGGTATTGTTGAAAAACTAATTAACGCCCAAAGACATGAATTATGGTCCTAGCACTGCCCCTATTTAGGTGAGTTTGGGAAGGTCATAGAGACACTGACCATTGTCTCCATGTGTTCATCCATAATTTAGAAGAATAGATGATTCCATGTCCACTATAGTCATCCATGAATCTAAAGGGTGAAAGATGATGACTGATGTTCATCCACTCAAAACATTTTCTTACAAATTATTGTAGTCAAGACATTTTGCTTCTCAATGTAAGAGATAACCAAAAGCACTCAAATATTCATCCATGTCCTTATTGAGCCTTCTTATTTATTAGGCTTTGTGCTGAGTAGTCAAGATGCAAAATATGGTCTCAGGACATAAAGATTTCAAAACCTAATAGTAAAGAATACACTTTCTCTTCTCTTTTCTTCTTTTCCTCCTCCCCCCTTCTCCTCCTCCTTCTTCTTCCCTTCTTCTCTTTCTCTCTCTTCCTTTTCTCCTTCTTCGCATATCTCATTTATTCTCTATATGACTTCAGACCACTATATATAAACTTATGGCATTCAGAGGAAAAGGAGTTATTTTATATCTGGGGTAACATAGGAGTGGGGAGAAGGCAGGTTTTAGAAGGTCCCATGGAGAATGTAACATTTTATCTGAATTTTAAGAGGTAAATACACATTTACTCTACTAGTCTCAGTCACCTCAAAATGTAAATGTACCATAAATATTCAGAAAAAAATCAATGAAAGAGGCAATAATGGTTCAGTAGTTTGTGGAATTATTCTTTCCCCCATTTTTGCGTTAATAAAGCATGGCAGACAGTAGAAAATTTTAAAGCATTCAGAGTTGGGGGTTACTGCTTGCCAGAAAAACAGAATTGTGAAATCATAAATTTATGTTGTTTTAAGCTGCTAAATGTATAGTAATTTGTTACAGTAGTTATGAGAGACTAAAAATAGTGCAACTTTTTTCTCCTTCTTTTTTCTAATTCTCACTATGGTGCAGTATAGTCTAGGAGCAGCTCTGCTGAATATAGAAAACTGTCCTTCCTAGCTAAATTTTGAACTGGAGCCCTAGATTCATCAGTGTAATGACTAGTGGAATATATCTTTCTCATTTGTGAATATTTTGGTTTGCATTCTTTTCTGATTCAGACTTTAATAAAGCCAGTGGTGGTTGGCCAAAAACCACTCCTTTTTTTGTATGAAGAATATCGTCTACTTTGTCTCATAATTGAGGTGTTGGGTCATCCATAAAATTTTCTAAGTGTAGAAAATAATCCCATAAGACTATTTGAAACCTCCCATGGAATGGCAGACCCCATGTCTATAGAAGCAGGGATAATATTTCCTTGATAGTGAGTGTAGGCCTCTACTTCTATCTGATCACACATACATCCTAGCAGGTGGTACCCCTTGTTAGGCTTTAGCAATAAAACAGAGGGGTGTCCATGTTCTTATAAACTCTTCTATCTTGCTTATACTTGAACAGGCATATGAAATCATACCTGAGATCTAGCCTTGGAGGATACAAGGAGCAGGTGCTCTTGGCCTGTCAGCTCTGCCCATTGGACCAGAGGAAGGAAATCCTGACCCCATAGTAAGAAAATAAGTAACCAGGCAGGTAGTAAGGGCCATGTTAGGGAACAAAGGGAGGTCAGGATTCAGAAAAGTCAAGTGAAGGTTTTCCATCCTGGAGGTACGGGAAAGAAGGTAGAGAGATGAAGCAAAGGACTGTGGAGCCATCAGAAAGAGTACGTTATGGGCTGAGTAGACTCAGACGTAGGTTGGGACAACTGTGGGTGGATATTAATTTCTGCTTTTTGACACATCCCTGATGTGTAATTTGGCTAGAAATTATTGGCCTGGAGGGGAGCCCTTAAACCAATAAAACAATGTCCAAAGTAGAAGCAAGCTTGATGTGTTGAGAGAGTAATGAGGTGAATTTAATTGCAGGTGCAGATTGCATATCGGCGTGGAGATTACAGATTACCATACTGACCAGAAAGGCCTGAGACCCATTCTATTGAGTGTAGACTGTCCTTTGTTGGTGGTTTCTGTTAAGTGCGGGGCAGGATGGGGTGGTTGGACATTATCAGATCTTAATCAGTGATGAGTTCTATGTTTTAGAAAGGTCACCTCAGTGGTATTGGGGAGAAATGTTCTTCAGACTTTGGTGTGCTTTATAACCGACTTGGAATCTTGTTAAAATGTTAAAATGAAGATTTTCATTCAGTAGGTCTGGGGTGGATTCTAAGAATCTACATTTCTAGCAGGCAAACAGGAGATAGCTGTGCTGCTGGTCCAGCGAGCACCCTTTGAGTAACAAGAATATAAGCACTATGTAGTGAATGAATGATGCCGGGGAAAGGACACCATTTAGACAGTGCTTAGAGTTGTTCAGGATAGAATGCCTAGTGCACACTAAAGCAATGGGCAGTGGACACAAAGAAAAGAACAGGATAGAATGCCTAGTGCACACTAAAGCTATGGGCAGTGGATACAAAGAAAAGAACAGAATCAAGGTCATATGGACTCTTCAGCATCTGCTGACTGATCAGTAACCTTCAGCCCTTTAAATAAGAATAAAATACCTGACCATTCATTGGAAGTTGCACATACCGCCTCAGGTAGAGACATTCGTTATACCTCAGATTGCTGCTCACTTTTTCTACAGTGGGTTCTCTGTGGTGTTTCCTGACAGGATAAAAATCGCACTTCGATACTAATATGCCTTTCATTTATCCCTTTTATCACTTGCTAATGTTTGAACGAGGCTTGCTTCAGTTTTGGACTGTCTGATGGCCGTAGAAGCTATAGTTAGAAACACTGGTCATGTGTGAATATTTGATACTGAGAATTCTGTAAACAAAATCTATAATGCTCCCCACACATTGATGAAATGGATTTGTGCTCATCTGCTGCTGTGTTTATGGTCTAGCGTTTGTGAATGTGACCAGTGCAGGCTTGAGAGGGTGGAAGGTTGTGGAGGAGGTCCCCGGCAGGGTTCTGAAGATCTAGTCTCAGATATGTGTGTCTGTCTTCCCTCCTGAGGCTTTGTTCTGGTGAGGTGTTCTGCTCTCTCCCTTGGTGCCCCTCTGGATTTCTTGTGGCTATCTAGGTCTAAAACAATCTTTCTAAGGTTCATGTAGATGTAAGAAGAGAAATCCTCAAGGTTTGATATCACTAAACTAAAATTTCTGAACAGCCTTGTCCACCATTTTTCAACTAAACAAATTAAATGTGATTACCCAACCTGTAGAGGTGGAAACAAAACATTCCAGGTATAGGAAAGGCACATTCACTTATATTAATTTAAGAAATATCTGTTTTCAGTCATTAAACAATTGTGATTTACAAGGTTGCCTAACTTTCAGGCTAGCTCAGTCAGCCACACTAATCATAATTTTTACTTTAAAATCATGAGATAAAACATGGAGATACTTAATACTCACTGAGTTTTTCTTCCATTTAAAAAACTATCCAAAGTAGCATAATGTCTATCTTCATTTCACACCATTTGCATTTGGATTACATGGAATTTGGGTAAGGCATTAAGGTTTGATTCATTACCGTTTCCTGCAGGTGCTGTGCATCCTTTTAAAACACTTTTAAATCTTTTGGTGCATCACATTTCCAAGCCGTCTTAACATTAGAAGGCAAGTGAGTCAGAAAAGAGAGGCTTGGGGGTGATTTTAAATGCACTAAGCTCAGAGGCAATTAGAAATTCTTTCTAATGTCCACCTTTCTTTCCTTCTTTCTTTCTTTCTTTCTTTCTTTCTTTCTTTCTTTCTTTCTTTCTTTCTTTCTTTCTTCCTTCCTTCCTTCCTTCCTTTCTTTCCTTCTTTCTTTCTTTCTTTCTTTCTTTTTCTTTCTTTCTTTCTTTCTTCCCTCCCTCCCTCCCTCCTTCCTTCCTTCTTCCTTTCTTTCTTTCTTTCTTCCTTCCTTTCTCTCTCTCTCCCTCCCTCCCTCCCTTCCTTCTTTCCTTCCCTCCTTCCTTCCCTCCCTCCCTCCCTTCCTCCCTCCCTCACTCTTCCTCTTCCTCCCTTCCTTCCTTCCTCCCTCGCTCTTCCCTTTCCTTCCTTCCTTCCTTCCTTCCTTCCTTCCTTCCTTCCTTCCTTCCTCCTTCCCTCCGTCCCTCTCTCTTCCTTTCTCTCTCCCTCTCTCTCTTTCTTTCTTTCTTCCTCCCTCCCCCCACCCCCCCCACACAAAATCTCTACCTGTCTCCCCTCTTTTTCCCCTTGTCTGCTTCCCAAAGAAGGGGAGATGATTTCCAGGCTAGGTACCAAAGTGCTAGAGTGTAAGGGTCTAATTGGTAAAAAAAAAACCTCTGTGATTTCTTCATATCTGCTTCTCCAATAGCAAAATGGAACTGGAAAATCAGTGATTAATATAATTAAAAATACATATTCACACCCGTACATACAAATTAGGAAATATTGCTTTTGTTTGCAAAACTGACAGGCTTTATTTAGCTCTAATACTTCGGTGTTCAGAATAAGTTAAACCTAGCATTTAAATTTCAAGCTCAAATTTTTTCTTATCCCTTTCATTCACTTTGCATATTAAGTCCTGGGATATATCAAATACAGCATGCCACCTCTAAGTAGAATATAAGATGGCTATTAGAAACTCAGGTCTTAGTCCATTTAAGGATTTAATGATGTGTCAGAAGATGAAATTGACTTAAATTTGTGAGAAGACTGTATCAGGGGAAATCTGTGAATAGATCAGATTCAGAAGCAGCCAGAGCTTTAGTGTTTTCCTTCCTCATCCCTTCCATAGACATTTGCCTTCACTATGCCCCCATGTGGTCACCCTGCTCTTTCCTCTCATCTGTGCCCTGCTCTGCCAAAGGGGTGCTCATCAAAGCACCTCCTTGGCTGGCTGGTTTTCCCATTTAAAGGTACTCAGTCTCTTCTCATCTCCTGAAGAATACCATGTAGTTCCCGTGATTGACACATAATGAACTGATTGCTAGTGTCTCCATTAACTATTAAAGGTGCAATCTTAGGGAAAGGGCTTGAATTCTTGATACCTCAATTTGATTTTTGGTTTTTCGCCTGTAAAACAGGCATTGGCAAACTTGCCCCAGCCCACATTTCTCTACCTGCTTAACCAGTAGTTCTCTATGTGAAACTGCTGGTGAAGTTCAATTTTTATTTGCTATACATTCTTCAACACATATTTTATCTTTTATATATATTTTCCCTTGTCCTTGCCCCTTGCCTACAATACTTAATTTTCTCTCACTAAATTTTATATACTCTTTTAAGATCTGGAGTATTTCTCCTTCCCTCTTACATAAGGCTTATTCTCAGAATCCCTGTGGAAGGAATGTATTGCTTTCTGAACAACTCAGCATAAATTTGACAGTCAACATATGATACATTATTCTGGAAAATGGATATCCTTTAAAATAATAAAATGAATGTTTTATATAAATTATACCTACTTATTAAAATAAACTGGAATACATAAAATAATTAGTAGGGCCCTTAAAATATCTAAAACCCAATGGTTAGACATAATCATCAAGTTAACATTAAGATAACATTATGGTAGATATATCTCTATATAAAAAGGAAAAATAAGAGATAGATGGATGATAAAAGATCTCCTGTGTATGCAGGTATATACCTGTATACCTATACCTATATACCTATATACATAGATAAGAGTTTACTAAAATTTAACGGTATTTATTCAAATTTATATTAATTGAGGAGAAAGAATAAAATGGAGCAAAATAAATTGCTAAAATTTTGAAAATATTTCTTCACAAAACAAAAACATTAATTCCTCTAAATTGTCCTGATTTTTTGTTTTTAAAAGTTTACTAAGCTAATTCAGAGCTTGTTGTCATTTTTAAAAATAACGTTTTGATTTTAGACCTGTGGACTGACTGTCAGGTATGAAAAAGAAAGTATTGCTCTGACACTTTCTCCTATTTGCCCATTCTCACTTATAAATTTTGCTTTTCAGTTACTATTTTTACATACTCAAGGTTTATAATATTTATATGCATTTCTATAACAAACATACTTAAACATATTTCTAAATCTTTTAGTAGCAGTTCTGTGTTTAAACAGATAATTCATTATTTATGTCTACTCACTGACTTTTTAAAATTTGATTTAGTCTTATTTGGCTAGACTTCATCGTTAAAAGTGGGGTTTTTTTCAGGAACACTCATAGTTGTTGAATTCCTTAAAGTTTCCTATACATAAGGATATTTATCTATTGCTAAAAGGGAAATGAAAATCACCAACATCCCTACCACTTATTCACATTAAAACTGTATATATGTACACATGTTAAAAACCAGGCAGTAAAGAAATTATGATCAAAAAAGTTAAAGCCTCCTTTCCTACCCTAGTCATTCTCAAAGTTGACATTTGTTAAACAGTTTTTCAGTTTTTTGTTTCTTTACATATACAGTGGTGTGTACTAACTCTGTGTGTATCTATTCCTTTTTATTTTCATACAAAAATCATTTTTCTGTCTAAAAGGATCATACTTCACAGGGTTCTTTACCTTGATGTTATAATTTAATAATAGTTCTTTGAAGACTTTTCATATTACTGTAAAAATCCATCTTTACTTTATTTAAGTCTGCATCGTTATTTATTACTTGTTCATAGTAATATTTATTTAAAAAATAATTTCTTATTGGTGAACAGATACTCCCATAAAACTCTGTTGACTTTTCCGTTGCTTTAAGATGATTCAGAATGATGCTCAGTACTTCCGTTTGTCTCCTAACCTCCTGACAGACACTCCTGTCCACAAGGTTGATTGTTTTCACAAGTCATGCTACACATATACCTGCACAATACACATATTTGAGAAGGAATCACTTGATTAATATTTGTCAACAGCCTTACCTCAGGATTACTAGTTTGATTCTGGCCAGAACAATAATTCATTATCTGATAATCTTTTATAAGGGTTACATTTTTCATGATATATTGATACTTTACAATGAACAACTTTCTCAAAAGTCTTAATATATGATGGCTTATGAGGTTTGTTGGAAAGACTCTACAATAAAACTATTTGGGTCTTTTTTTTTTTTTTTTTCACTGAACCTTATTTGGTGAGAGAAAAAGAAGAAAAATGATAAATATTGTGTGTGTGCCTTATAGTAATTACTGGGCTAATTATCTAATTTGTATTTTTATATAAACTATTATTTAAATATGAGAAATATTGTTTGTTTACTTGAATATTTGGCCTGAAAAACTCAAATGTTACCATTTTTTAAAAGTTAAGGAAGTAAGCATCCCCCAAGTGAGGCAAGTTTTATATTTTCTCTTAATATAAAGAGAAACAGCAAATTAGTTAATTTTTTGGTTCTTTCAAAAATGCTGAGTTTCTCCAGAAACTAAAGCTGTCCTCTAGCATTTGTAGACAGGCACCTCCCCACCTGCAGAGGGCTTGCTGATAGGCGCCTGTGCAGAACGGGACACCTCCAGTACCACTAGGCTCCTACTCAATCTCTGGTCCAAGAGACTGGTTTAATTGTGATTAGAGGATTGCCAAATTCACAGAGATAAGGTTTATTTTCCCACAAATCAAGACGGTAGGAAGGAAGACTTCATGAAGAAGACTCTTAAATTGGTGGTATTTCTAAGGAGAGAGGCTTTCCTACCCCGACTGGTACTTGCCCTGCTAGAGAAAATACAGATAGCTCTACTCTGATGTAGCTTTTGCAAAAGGTGAAATGGACGTTTTCTTAGGCAAGTGTTCTGGGTCCAGGGACTATCAGTATCGCCCTTGGTACCCTCTAGTACTGTAAAGAACGTGACTGTTTCCCTTCACATTTGGAGGCACACCTGTATCTGTGTGCATTTCTCGTCTGGGGATTTTAAAAAGCAGACAACATATTGGAGTATTGTGCACCAGTAAGACATCAAGGAGCCCTAGCATGGTGTATTGTACAGAAGTTAGGGGAAACTCCTGCATCACCCCTCCCCTTTGCAGCTCTCTCTGCTAAGGCACTAGTGCCCATGGCTCCTAGGGAGGGAGTCCAGGAAACAGAGACTAACACATTTAATCACAAGAGTATTTACATTATTTTCCCACTCTCATTTATATTCTCTGTGTACATTTATTAAATATTCAAATAGTTTTTAATAAAGGAGTATTGGGTAGAATGAAATAAAAGGGAAATAAAAAAAATAAGAGTAAGGATTAAATACTGAAATGAGATTATAATAGGAAGTGTAGGTAACTGAAAAATTATGAAACCTGGCCAATTGTCAGTAGGTGAAACTCACCAGGAAGGGAAAAGGGAATTACTGTATAAAGAGTACATTAAAGGAGTGACAGAATTTCCCCCCATGTATTGCAAAGATGTGCCATGCCTCTCTAAACCAATTACACTCCTATTCCCTGAATCTCTTGTGTAAGAGTTACCTTGAACCACCCTCCAGCCCCGCCCTTCATGTAAGGCTAGGTTACTGGTGATGAACTCTGTTTTGCTTTCGCTTGTGTGTAAACCTCTATCACTCCTTCAAATCTGAATGATAGCCTTGACAAATATAATATTCTTGACAAATAGAATATATCATGCTGCTCCCTTCTGGCCTGCAAAGTTTCTGCTGAAAAGTCAGCTGATTGTTTCATGGAAGTTCTGTTCCATGTAACTAGTTGCTTTTCTCTTGCTGCTTTTAAGATTCTTTAACTTTAATTCTTGCCATTTTAGGTATAATGTGTCTTGGTACAGAACTCTTTGTGTTCGTCTTGTTTGGGACTCTCTGTTCTTCCTGGACCTGGATGTTTGTTTCCCTCCCCAGGTTAGGGAAGTTTTCAGTTACTGTTTCTTGGAATAATTTTCTGCCACCTGTAGGAGATAGATATTTACAATGTAGGCCTGAAGTAGCACATATAGAGGTTCAGAATGGGCCTCCCCAAAATGTGACACTTTAGCATGAGGATTATTTTGAGCTAAAGGCAATCGTGATTCTGCAGGATCAAGTGAAACTACTGCTCTTTGCTTAACTACCTAGAATATTTTAAATATATATATAAATATATGATATAATGAAACAATATAGCTTCTTTTCAGATGATTAAGTAAAATGTGTTTAGTGACGTATTCAATGATATACTTGAAAAATATTTAATCCAAGGCATCTCTCTCTGTCTCTCTCTCCTTCTTACACAAAAAATTGATTAGACCTCAAAGATATGTTGTGGTGTTTTAGAGATGGCTAATTAATATAACAAAGGTGTACACTTTATCTCAATAGGGCCTGTAATAATTTATGAAAACATTTATATCAGTCTAAATAATCCACTTCAGGAGTTTCAAAATATCCATCTCTTGCTTAAGGCACAATCTTACATCCAGATCTGCACTCACTTTGGACCAACTGCATTCCTCTAAATATTTAGTTTACAAAGCTGTCACTAGGCTTTACAACTGCATGAAAAGACTAAAGGTTTCATTCATATTTATGTAAAGCAAGATTATGGCAAGAAAAATGAAGTGGAGGTTCCAATACATTTTTGGCAGACTGGAAGCAACAATCTTCATCTACAGCTAATGAAGAAGTAGATGTAAAACCATGCGAAGAAAGGATGCAAGCAACTGATACAGAGAAAGCAGAGATGGAGCAAACAGGTGGTGCGGACACAGTGGGAGCTGATGATGAATGGATTACTGATAGTGGAAAAATATGACCAGATGCAGTAAAGTCAGGTGTATTTCAGCACAGGCTACTGAATTTTAGAGGACAGAATCAGAAACCCAACTGTGGCACTTACGGTTGATACAGGAAAGTTGCCAGCACTTGAAAACAATGCAGTGTTTCTGTCTTATTGAACAAAGTATTCAGTACTAGCCTCCAGGATTGATAAATTATTTCTACACTTTTATTGTGAAACTTGTATGGAAAATCTAGTTATTGGATAGGAATTTAAGAGGGTATTTGTACGCAGCTAAAGAAATGAATATGTATTTTCTATGGAGCACAGTAGCATAAAGTGTAGGATAAAGGGCAAAAGTACAAGGAAGAATGGCCATCTTTAACTAATAACCCTTGATATGTCACCAAAATTTTGATTCAGTCTTTTATACAATGAAATACATCAATCTAAAAAATTTCATAGTCACAGTGTGGTGAAAATACTAAGACCTTTTGTATACTATGACATTTTATTCCCCAAGAGAGAAGTACAAAGAGAAAATTGAATGTAATTGTCCCCTTTCTCTTCTCTTATTTCCTTCTACAAAACAATTTAGATAAAATTATTTTAAGTATTTTAACCACCAAAGTATTATTTAAGTCCTAAATTAAAAATCAGTTTTAAAAATTTATCTTATTTCAAGTAATTTAAAGTTAGCTTCTAGACTATATAATATTTATGCATGGTATATATCACTTTTGAAAACTAAGAACTTTGTTGAAGATTTCAAATATAGTAACTGTTACAGCACTGCCTCAGACAACTCTTACCTGTTTGCCCCTCCTGTTATAAAAGAGTTACTCAGGGAAAAAAATCTTACATTTCTACATAGATTCTAAGTGCCTGTAGATCACTAAATAACACGAATCTGGCCCATGATTAGCACAGTAGAGTAAAAAAATCTGTACATGTGCTCTCTGTTCCCTTATTCTATATCCATAAAATGCCAGTCAGAATATTGATTGATTAACCTGACATAAAATGAAAAGTTCACACAGATGAATGCCCAGATTGCACGCTGGCATTATATGTCAGTAGTTAAAAAAACATTAACATTAATATAGTATGTGGATATAGAAAAAACCATTTATTGGGGAAATGGGTAAGCAGTTCAGGAATATCAGGGATAGGGCAGAACAGAAAAAGAGAGTGTGGCATGAATTCTAATTCCAGTTTTCTCACTAGAATGTAAACACATGAGGGCATGCTTTTTTCCTATTTTGTTTACTGTTGCAGCCCCAGCACGTAGGAAAGTTCCGGATATACAGATGGTGCTCAACAATATTTTCTTTTAAAAAAATGTGTGGATCGGAGGCTCATAATAAAGCCCGCGAGAGTGCGTGCACGCATGTGCACATATACACACACACACGCGCGCACACACACAAATGCCACGGGGTGAAGCAGCGTTAAGGATCCTGTGAAGAGCACTGGGCATCTGAGAAGTGGACTCAGCCACCAGTGTGGGTGGGGACTCGATGGTGGGCTCCACACCTCTGCCCCCCAGGGAACCGGCTGAGACACTGCGAGGACGCTTTCTGTCCATAGATCACCTGTGGTTTTAATCAAAGAGAGTGAAACAGGAGGAGTTCTCAGATCCCTGAGAGGACTCGGAGCGGCCATAACCGCAGTGTGGTGCCGGTAGAATCAGGAGCGTCATTCCCTACTCTCCTGCACCGGCAGAGTGGAGAAAAAGTACGTTTGTGCACCCTGGCCTGATTCAAAGCCTCTCCTGGTTACCGTCTGGGAAACAAGATGATCTGAATTCTGGCATCTTACTCCAGCTGCCTATGTGTTCCTGTTACCACTACCATTGCCTTACCCTAAAAGCTGCAAGCCATTTTCTTCCTCATTTCTTATATTTGCAGTTCCCACAGCTCTATTAGTCTCTACTTAAGTCGATTCTACTACAGGATCCAGAGCCCAGTGACAACACAGACATGAGTTCTCTGTCTCCTCATGTGAACATATTTCTCCAAACATTTCACATTTCCCTCCTAAGCACCAGTGAAAAGTGAAGAGGGAGGACACTTGAAATCGATCAATAGTCATAAAGAATCCTGAGGGGAATCCTGTGAGCAAGAAAGGAAATGGAAGGCATGAAGCTAGGGCATCCCATATCATCTGGTTAACTACGGTAACCACCAAACACCCCAAGATCTCAGTTACTTCAAGTATTACAGCTTTATTGCTCTCATATGGCACAGGAGCGTTCTGCAGTGTGCTCTTATTCAGGCTCCGTCAAGTATGTGGATCCTCCAAAGCCTCGGACTCAGAATCCCACCCAGTTTCCTTTGAATCCAGCCAGGAGGTAAGGGAAAGGGAAAAGCTGTGGGGGGCTTTTCAGGTTTTATGTTCTAGGCATGCAGACATCATTCATATTCCACCCATATTCCACTGGTCAGAGCACAGTCACATGGTCTTAACTGCAAGGCAGCATGGAAAAGACAGTATATGCACCCAGAAAAAAGAAAATGTGGGGTTGATAAAACACAACATTTATGCTGCAAGCATCTGCTCATCTAACTGTCAATAATTGATTTTATTCTTTTTTTTTTTTTTAAAGAGCTCCTGACTTATTTATTTATTTATTTACTTAATTTTTTTGGCTGTGTTGGGTCTTCGTTTCTATGCGAGGGCTTTCTCTAGTTGTGGCAAGCGGGGGCCACTCTTCATCGCGGTGCGCGGGCCTCTCACTATCGCAGCCTCTCTTGTTGCGGAGCTCAGGCTCTAGGCGCGCAGGCTCAGTAGTTGTGGCTCACAGGCTTAGTTGCTCCGCGGCATGTGGGATCTTCCCAGACCAGGGCTCGAACCCGTGTCCCCTGCATTGGCAGGCAGATTCTCAACCACTGCGCCACCAGGGAAGCCCTGATTTCATTCTTTATCGCACAGAATATTCTCATTCCTTGCAAAGGGACTCATCACAAAGTCTAATATCTAGCTTTAGGCAGTCACTTTATCTAGCTTTAAATCCAGGGTTTCCAGGTGACACACACTCCTTCCCGTCATGTCCAGACACAGCTGATGCTTTTGTGTTTGAACCATAACACAGATATTAAATATGCAGTACAAAGGATAGTATAACAGCAACCCAAACTCCCATTTAGAATAAAAGAAGAATGAAAGATGAGGAGAAAAACCACCAACACAGTAGTCATCAGTCCACAGCTGTCTGAAATCCTCTGGACAGACACTGCAATGATATCCTGCCTCGGGAGTGGGGACGTCCCTTGGTTGCGCCCCACTTCTGCGTTATTCTCCAGGTTCCTGCCTTCCTTGTCCATTTCCCCCTATAGCTGAGGAGAATATTGCTTTTGTTGGTCAGGGTCCTTTGAATTCCATATGAATTTTGGATCTATATGAATTTTGTAATTTCTGCAAAAGAGCAAGCTTGATTTTTTATAGGGATATAGGGATTAAATTGAATCTGTCTCCTCATCAGTTTATGAAGTATTACCATTTTAGGAATATTAAAATTTCCAACCCATGAATATGAAATGTCTTTGTATTCACTGAGGTCTTTTAAAATTAACTTTAATGATGTTCTTACATTTCTTTTGTGAGATTTATTCTTAAGTATTTTTTGAAGTTATTGTAAATATAATCGTTTTTCTAATTTCATTTACGGAGTATTTGGTATTAGTCTGTAGACATGTAATTGGTGTAGTTTTACTTCTTTCTTTCCAATCTGGATGTTTCTTTTTTATTTTTCTCTCATAACTGCCCTGACTAGAACCTCCAATACAATATAGAATAGAAGTGGTAAGAGTAGATGTCCTTGTCTTGTCCCTGATCTTACGGGAAGTTTTCAGTTTTTTACCACGAAGTTTGATGAGTTTGATGGGTTATGGGTTTTTCATAAGTTGAGAAAGTGCCCTTCCATTCCTACTTTGTTGACTGGTTTTATCGTGAAAGGCTTAGATTTTGTCTAATGTTTATTATGTATATAGTGAAATATTCATGTGTTTTTTTCTTTATTATATGAATAGAATATACTATCCTGATTGATTTTTGTACACTGAACTAGCCTTGCATTTCTGGGATACATACTACTTGGTCATGGTGTATAATATTTTTTTAATGTGTTGCAAGATCTATCTGTTAGTATTTTTTTGAGAATTTTTGTGTATATATTTTGGTCTGTAGCTTTCTTTCCTTGTGATGTATTTGTCTCATTTTGGTTTCAGGATAATACTAGCCTCATAGAATGAGTTAGAAAATATTTCCTCTTCTGTTTGGAAAAGTTTGTGAAGGATTTATATTATATCTTGCTTAAATGTTTGGTATAACTCACCAGTGATGCTATCTGGTTCTGGATTTTCTTTGGGCAAGGTTTCCTTCCCCTCTTTTATTAATTATTAATTAAACTAGTAGACTTTTCCCCCGGAATTGAGATATAACTGACATTTAATACTGTATAAGTTTAAAGTGTTCAACATAATGATCTGACATACGTATGTATTATGAAATGATCATCACACTTAGTTAACATTCATCACCTCTCATATTTTAATTTTTTTCCTTATTATGAGAACTTTTAAGATCTACTATCTTGGTGACTTTCAAATATACAATATAGTAATAAAATACTGTATTTTAAATTCATAGATTTTATAGAGGAATTTTAGTTTACAAGTGGGAGTTTTTTGATTACTAGTTCAATCTCTTTACTTGTTATAGATATATTCAAGTTTTCTATTTATTTGATATCAGTTTCGGTAGTTTGTTTCTTTCTGAGAATTTGTCAATTTAATCTAGGTTGTATAAATTGTTGCCATACATACATTTTTGCATTTTACCTTTTTTATCTTTTTTAAAAATTTCTGTAAGATTTTTAGTAACAATCCCTCTTTTATTTCTGATTTTAGTAAACTTGAGTCATTTTTTTATTTCATCAGTCTAAATTTTTGTTAATTTTTTATCTTTTCAAAGAACCAATTATTGGTTTTATTATTGATTCTCTATTCTCTGTTTTATTTTCTGCTCTAATTTTTATTGTTTTCTTCATTCTCCTTGTTTTGGGTTTAATTTGCTCTTTAATTTCCAGTTTCCTAAGATGTAATCTAATAGTTAGATTATTAATTCAACATTTTTTAATTTACATATACATGTGCTCACAAATTTTCCCATAAGTAATGTGTTAGCTACATCTTGAAAGTTTATGGTATGTTGTATTTTTGGTTTTGTTCACGTCGAAGTATTTCCTAATTTTTCTTGTGATTCCTTTTATGACCGCTTCATTATTTAATAGTGTTGTTTATCTTCCACATATTTGTGAATTTCTCAAATTTCCTTCTGTTATTGATTTCTAATTTTACTCTATTATGATCAAGGAACATAGTTTGTATTATTTCAATCTTTTAAAATTTATTGAGGATTGTTTTATGGGTTCATATGTGGTCTAGCAGAGAATGGTTTATGTGCACTTGAGAAGAATAACAATTGGCACACTCAAAAGTTTTATTTGTTCTAAGGGCGCCTGGTTACACAATAAGTATTTTCAGTCTCTGGCCGCTCAGCAGGAACTTGGTCAAGGCTGTGAGGAGCTGTGTCCACGAAGAGAGCTTCCTATTTGCAAAGAGACCCTCATAGCATCACTTTTACCACTTTTTAATGTCCCAGCTATCTTCCCTGTTCATCCCTATGTATGATTAATCTCTCTTCACCCAGGGCAAAGGACAAACTGTAAGATAATATAAATAGGATTTTCCTAACTCTTTGCTCACAAAAACAAAACAATTAAAATTTTGATCTTCCCAAGTTACATGATGTAAAGGAGAAATCAAACAAGTTAACCTAACTTCAAGGTCAGTATGTTTATGATTTTATGAGTTACAGAATCTTAATGAGAGAATTCTCTAAGTCATAGAAGCAGAAGTAGAAACATAATGGTACCTGTTATGTATTTTGTTCCTGTGTTTAAATAACCATAATCATCTTGTAACCCCCATGTATTTCTGATTTATTCAGTATAGTCCTTGGACACCTGTTGGAATTTTCAAAATCTTTGGTTTACAATAATACTTTCAAGCAATTAAAGCTCTGTGCACATATTGTATTTTTAAAGACCTTTGTATCCAAAATACTTTGTTGTTGGATGTGGGACACCTCGTTTTGAGGTCTAAGGCTGCCTCTAATGTGTTTCCATAATCTGTTGTCCATTGACTCAAATCCAGACCTGCCGTTCTGCTCGGCATGTCCCTTCAACATGTTGTAATATTATTTGTCATTATTCTTTGGTGTTAAGTCTCTGGCTTTGTATTCTCTTCATGTACCTGGACATGTTTCTTTTCTGTCTCTCTTTTTTTTTTTTTTTTTCTAAGCAAACACGAGACAATGCCTTTGTAATTCTATCAGAAAGTTTTTGTTTCAAGGAAGGGTTGTTTCCCTGATGTTTATTTTAGATTAGGGCAAAGAAAATGAGCATATAATGTTTAAATTCTACTTCCATTTTTGAGAACATTACATATTATACCCCTAGAATTAAATGCTTGATATCTCCCATTTGCAAAAAAATTATACCCTAGTATTATTACAGTTAACTACTATTTGTATCTTATTTAGCTTTTCAGAACTATGTGGTAAATTCTTGTTCTAATAATGTTCACTGAGGCATTTATTTTGCTCCTGTTTTTCTACATCTTGTCTTTAAAATAATATTAAACTTAAACTGATGTCCACTTAAGCCCCTATTAGTTGATAAATGTATATACATATGCATCTCCTTAAACTTACTTAATTTCCAAAGAATAAAAATAACAAGGTCATAATTCCACCTAACATGATACAACTTTCTTGTGTACAACTGAAAATGTACTAATCCCTTCCCCAGAAGATGAGACAAAGTTCTTGAGTGCCGTTTACTCTTCTCCTGGATACCTCAGAACTTAAATGCTCTGATGTAAAATTAACAAAACTTAAATACTATGATATAAAAGCAGTTCATCTTATGTTATAAGATAAATAAGAGAGGAAGGAAAACAAAGATACAGATAGATACATACACAAATGTATTCATAGCAGAGTAAGGAAGAAATACTCATGACAATTATAGTTTTTGTTTCTTTAACTGACTATGTGATCATAGCTGACATTTACAGTTACCTTCTTCCACTACCCATTCCGATTCTCTTTGCCTTTAGCAAGCACCTCCGCTGGTCATTGTTCTTTATCTGGTAGGGTGACCCAGACTTGTATTCCTGAAGGGTCTGGGCCATTAGTAGTCCTGCCTGGACTGCGCTGTTGTAGTTTTCCATTGACCTTAATCACAGGACATGGTAATACAAAAGGACATCCTAAGGAATCTCCTGTATTCCAGACATACTCTCTCTTACCTCTGCTGTGGAGTAGTAGTCTAATATCTCCTTGGTAGTCAGAATGAATCACCCCAACCCACATCATAATTCCCTTACATTTCAGTTCAATGGAATCATTGTTGTGTCTCCTGATAAGAACGTTATCCCCTCTGGAACTAAGACATCTAGGCCAGCAGAGCAGTGAGTCATGAGAACAAAAATTTTGTTAGTGGGTCACTAGGGATAATATTGAGTAGTACTACTCCCATTTCACCTTTTGATTTCTGGACCTGTGAATCCTGGCTATTGGAGAAATAACACTGTATATTGGAAGCTGATTCAGAGCATATGAAGACGTTTGGAGAATGATACTCCAGCTCTGCAAGGTGTTGCACCCTAGCTGGCACTATGACTGAGTCTTCAAAAGGTCACTCTATTATTTTATCAAAACAGCTGCTTCAGGCTGGTAAGGAGCATGGTAAGACCCGTGAATTCCATAAGCGAGGGCCCACTGCCACACTTCTTTTGCTGGAAAATAAGTTTCTTGATCAGAAGCAATACTGTGTATAATACCATGACTGTGGATAAAGCATTCTGAAAGTCCATGGATGGTAATTTTATCCAAAACATCGTATGTAGGGAAGGCAAATCTATATCCAGAATAAATATCAATATATTCCAGTAAGAATAAAATGTTGTCTCTTCCATAATAGAAATGGTCCAATGTAATCACTCTGCCACCATGTAACTGGCTGAACACCCTGGGGAGCGGTGCAATATTGGGGACCTCAGTGTTGATCTCTGTTGCTGGCAGACAGGGCACTCAATGGTGGCTGTAGCACATTGGCCTTAGAGAGTGGAAGTCCATGTTGCTGAGCCCATGGATAACCTCCATTCCTGCTACCCCGGCCTCTTTGTTCATGAGCCTGCTGAGCAATGACAGGGGTGGCTAGGGAAAGAGGCTGGTTGGTATCCACAGTACAGGTCATCCTGCTAACTTGATGATTAAAGTCTTCTTCAGCTGAGGTCACCTGGCTGCTTGTGCCTCTTGTGTACACATTACTTTTTATAACCTATTTAGAAGATGCCAGGTACCATAACTCCTACTCAAACTTCAAGTCACAGCTTCTACCACTTTCTGCTGGAAATCTTTCACTCTCTGGACCATGTCATTGTTTGGCCAGTGTGATCCCAAGCCAACTTCTTACATCTATCATTTGTCACTATTTTCTGTTTCTGTTCTTGACTGGTGTTTCACAAATATTGGCCACACACTGGTCAGAATCTATGTTGAAGTTATTATTATTTTACAAATAAATGAACAAATAAAGACAACCTAAGGAATTTTCCATAAAGCAGTACTAGGAGATAAAATGCACCATCATTCATTCTCATCTTAAGTCCTCCTAAATATGTTTTGGTCATTAAAATGTCCAATACTTTATAAAATGATGATGATTGTGATAGATGCATTTTTTCCCCTTCCTCCCTCCCTCCCTTCCTTTCTTCCTTCCTTCCTCCTTCCTTCTTCTCTGCCTTCCAAATCCCAACTATAACAGAATAAAAAAGTTAGCAACACTATTTAGACCCGCATTTTTAACTTTTTTTTTGCTCTAAACTTGGAATTGAATTTTTAAAAAATTGTCACTATTTCCCTGGCACCTTTATCAGTGTCCTGAACACATAGTAGATGCCAATATACCTTGAATAAATGAGTGATTGTACCCTCAGATAGGACAAGGCGAGTATAATCTAAGAAATTTCCAGACAAGGGAATAAAATGGATACAGATACTGTTAGCACTCAGGTTCAGGGGCTGCTGCTTGGTTTGTAAGCTAAGTAGGCTCCTGGCCTGAATATTTTGATTACCGCCTAGTAGCTTCCCTGGTGATTCCATTACTTACTCTGCTCAGCACCCTAATGAACTCAATGCCCCCATAATTAAAATTCATTGTTTTTATGACAGTCCAGCATATTCTGTGCTGCACAGCTAGTGATCTGCATACAAACTACTGAGTTAGATGAACATTTTTAAACTTTAATCCAGCACATATTTAAGCCCCACCTCAAAACCTCAAGGAAAAGTAATAATTATAGAAAAGGGGCAGTAGACTGTTTTGGATCCGACATGCCAGTTCAAAATCAGCAGCATACTAAAACAGCGATCAAATGTGACCTTTGGTAGCACTTATAAGGTGGTACTTAAAGATCGTTCTCTAATCGTTTCACTTTTGGCAATCGGTTGAAAAACATCCAATATAAAACAGATAAAGTGATTAAATTACCTTTTGGCCTCCTGAAGAGCTATTTTTGTGCTGAATTTGACTCTACCTACAGGTATCTGTCTGTATGTCCATAAAAATAGGAGATGGAATCCTTTGGGAAAGTACAGAAAAATTGTGCAGACACTATAAACCACATAATATAGCGAACTCATTACCTATCGTCCACCCCACTGAAGCAAGGTGTAAATTCAATTTTAAGGAAAGCTAACACTTTTATTCTATTTTGAAGCAATTTCTTACCTGGCAGATGGGTAACTCTGTCTTCACTTACATTTCTTAAGGTGCAAATTAATTTTTGGCTCAGATAGTAACTCATCCTGTGTAAGGAAATTGTAACAGTGAGGGCTGATCTCTTCTTCTCAGAAGGATAGTTGAGTCAAACATAGACATACCAGATTTTAGAAATGTTTGCATTGTTTACAAATTTGTCTACCCCTAGATTATTCCCCAAAAGGTGATCATATTTTATTTGCTCAGCATACATTGCGATTTATTTATTTATTTTTGAGGTATCAACAGAGCAAAAACATATAGGAATTTTTATTGTGAATTCATTTGGCTAATGCAATTCTGAATTTTAAGGAAAATATATATCATTTATACTGCAATAAATA
The DNA here is from genome assembly GCF_009873245.2 of Balaenoptera musculus. Classification (NCBI taxonomy): domain Eukaryota; kingdom Metazoa; phylum Chordata; class Mammalia; order Artiodactyla; family Balaenopteridae; genus Balaenoptera; species Balaenoptera musculus. The sequence goes on from NC_045798.1 coordinate 78,804,927, forward strand.
TTTACCCCATTTATATAATCAGCTACTGACAAGGCATATTCAAATAGTTATTCTTCATTCTGAGTACATTTAATATATACAATTTTAGTTAGCAGTTTGAAAGGATTATTTTTCAGTATAATTTCAAATGAGGCATCATTCACTTTATACTGAAGTGAGAGGATTTTTGATTGGAGGAGGGCAGTTTCCAGAAGTGAGTGTCCACAAGCAGATGCTGTTAGATATTGTGATATTGAAGACATAATAATGTTCCATGTATTGCAAATTTAGAGTTGTGAAATCTCACTGCAATATTTAGTTTGGTTGATGTTAGAAAGACCAAAAGTGAAGGATCAGATTATTTCAAAATTTTGTATATAATGGAGAAAGAAAAATAAATTACAATGGAGTTAAGTCTGTGTTAAAATGCCTGGCACCAAGTAGACCTTTTCACCATATCAACTCTTCTTAGGAAACTGTTGGGTTTTATAAAGGAAAACAGTGAAAAGTGTATGTTGACTTTCAGAAAGTTTCTTTATTTCGAACTGGATGAAATGCATCTATCCTATTATGTGAGAGGTACATTTGTTATGAATAAATTTTAAATTGATAAATGTCACTCACCTGCTTAGAGACTTTCATTTGTCCATTACTCTTAGAATAAAAGATTAGTTCCTGAACACTGCTTGCATGATATAATCTCACGTGCGCTCTTATCTCCCCACTCATCATCGCTCTGCTTCAGCCACTTTGGTCTTCCAGTATGCTCAGGGGTGTTCAAAGCTCAATGTCACTTTCTCAGAGAGATTTTCCTTAAGCCCACTAATTTCAATTATTTTTCTCCTATTCTCTCAAAACAATCCGTTCTTCATCGTACTTACCATAACTTGCATTGAAGGCTTATATATTTGTTTGTGTAATGTCTGTCTCCTCCATTACCTCTTTTCCATAATGGAAAAGATCATATTCATTGGTTTTTCCCTATAAACAACAATGAAAAATCATACATGGTAGTTACTTCTTAAATATTTATTGAGTACAAATTAAAATGTTTTACCATATTGTTACTATTATAAAGAACATGTATGATAAGAGAATTATTGAATCTCTATTTATTTTCTTAACTTGTAGTTTTCAATTTTAGCACATTGAGTGCCACATGCTCTCTCCAAATGTTCCACTGAACTTTCATCAATACATAAAACTTAGTTCTGTAACAGTTAAGTATAAACAGTATTAAGGCAGGATCTTTAAATGAACACATCATGGTTTTAACCTAAAATGATATGCTGCCTTCTTCAAATAAATGATAACATTAAGATAATTCTAAGAAAGACCACCATGACCAGAACATAGGTGAATTTTACATTGTCAGTCTCTGAGAGTTAGCCAAGGGAGTCATTGGATCTACTCAATAGAAAAAAGTGAGTAACTGATGATAGTCATGAATGCTTGTATAGATGTGGTAAGATTTTAGTGTGATTATGTTGTAATTGTGTTTATGTAGTATTCTTTCAAATTTTTTCATATTTAGAAATGTGTTGTGTAATAATCTAGTTTTTGAAATAGAATGAAAACCATTGTCTACTGTGGTCTGGGTACCTTCATTAAATAAGAATTTGGGGCTTCATTGGTCTGGTAACTGCTGTAGGTATGTGATTTATTTTATTCTTCAAGAATCCTTCCATAAATATTAATCAAAATAAGAACAAAAAGCCTCAGGCATGAAAATTATATATAGATAGGAGAATATACCAATTTGCCTTGTTTCCCTTAATTTGAAGAATGAAAACTAACATTTGTTTAGATTCTGCTAAGAGCCAAGTTACTGTGTTGGGTGTTTCTTAAACTCTGTATTAATCCTTACAGGAACACTGATGTACCAATAGCTTCATTTTGCAGATGGCCAAACTAACTTTAAGGTTTAAAAGATAAACTGATATTCCCACATGCACAAAAACTTATATCTAGTAGAAACAGAATTGAAAACATTGGTTGTCTGGTTGCAAGGTGAGAATTCTTTCCTTCTTGCCTCGCTTTCTCCAAATGGCTAATTGAAACAAAACAGGTGATTTTCACTTTATAACCCTCAGTGTAGAGTTCCACAAAGAAAAATTACCATTTAAATAGAAATTATTTTTCTAATAATGTTAATATGTTACATTTATGTTCTTCATTTCAAGTATTAAAGTGCATTTTTAAATGCTTCTTAAGTAATGCTGAATTGTCCAATGACTATGCAAAATAATCTCTATTGACTAGTTGGTAAAACAGCACATAAGCAAACATAAAAGATTTTTCTTTATCAATATTTTGAAAATATCACAGAGCATTAGCATTATCGATCATCTATTTTTTGCCATTCTCATAACAGCCTTAGGACAACTGGGTTAGTAGTGCCTATTATGAAGATAAGGAAAGTAAGACTCTGAATGGTTATATAATGTAAGAGTGTTTAGCAAATATGAGATTAAAAAACAATTATTTCCTACCACACTAGAGCCCATGGTTTTTACCTTATCTTATGTTGCATCTCAAAATAGTGTTACTTCTTCAAGCAAAATTTGAACCAGCTCCTAAGTATTAATGGAATAAATCTGCTATACTATTCCCTGCTACCAGATGGGTCGCAGAAAAATTCCTAAAATGTGCGTAAACCTAGACAAATATAGGCATAATGTTTTAATGACTAAAGTAGGAAAACATGTCTAGCTTCCACAAAGGCCTTGAATGCCTGCCAAATCTAAAATTAAGAGTAAAGACCCCTGCAATGATCAAGATACCTTTTATGTTTTTCTAGGATAATTCTTGCAGCAATCCTATACTACTTCCATATTCTTTCAATATGGCATGTAAAATACCAGATGAATAGAGTAGTGACAATTTAAGCATTGGGGAAGAATATAATTTAGAGACAATCTGCTGTTTCTTTCAACTGAACTGTGCTTTTAGAACAATAGTATTGTCAGTCATTTACCTAAATTGATTAAAATAAAGAAAAAAACCTATTTGTCTTTTATTATATTTCAGAACAAAGGAACATCTCTTCAGCCAGGTACTGCTGTGACTTCATAAACAGTAAGTTAATTCCTAAGGTTGCATTGCATATTTGAGATATGTAATTCAGGATTTTTTTCCCAGCTCCTAATTTGCTAAATTCAGTACTCAACCCTTCACAAAACAATTCAGCCAAATTGCTCATAGATTGATATCACCAAGCCTTTAGTACATACTCTATTTAAGAGACCACATTAATATATCCACTCCTTCCCCATCAGGGTTTTCACTATTGAAGATATTTCATTGTAGACTGCAACTCCCAGAAAAAGAAATTAGTTTTTGTATATCGTACCTGGGAACAACTTCCAGAACGTCTTCACTGTGTATTTTCTATTGGAAGAAATCAAAGGCTTTTTTGACTCCAAAAGGTCTTGGGTCTCGCTTTGGTCAATATTGATGGAAACAATAGAAATTACTAAAAATCAAGGAAAATATCCTATGAAATAAAAGTTATTTGCATAATCTTTTAAAATGAATTCTACTTTCAATATAATAACAGGAACTCCAAAAATTTCATTAGCCAATATTGTATAGGCTGCTAATTATCCATTGTGAAAAATATCTTGATTAGAACTAAAGGACTGAAAGAGATGGATCAGCACACATTAAGTACTGTAACACAAAGGAGCTCACAGGGAACATCATAAAATTGTTCTACTCTTTCTTCTTTTATACAACCACACATATGCACACATGTAACACACACACAAACACTAACTACAACACAGGCCTTACAGAAAAACTTAAATTCTTGTACATTGAGAAAAGGTTTCTTAAAATTTGTTATGGACTTTATATTCAGAGTTATTCAAAAAATTTGGTTGACATTGGCAACATTTATAAAGTTCTACAAGTTTAGGTAAATGTTAGAAGAAACTTGATTAAATGACTCTATTTAATAATATTAAATAAGAAATTCAGTCCCATTGGTATAGACAGATATATTTTTCTGAATTATCAGGTTAGTCGTCTGTTAAAAAGAATAAATATTCATCTCACAGGTTGGTGTAAGACTTAAATCAATGTGCTTGTACATAATGTCTGCTTAACAGGCATTCAAACTGTTATAGCTAACATAGCATTAAAAAATACCTCCCCTTTTGAAGGTTGAGATAGAGGCAAGATTTTGAATCTATTGATCTCTTGTGCTTAAATTAATGTTACTGCATCATGTAAGTGGTTGACCATGTCATCCAATGTTTGACTCACAGATTTGAGATCAGAATGAAAATTTATCATAACTGCATGATACCCTCCTAAGCAAGACTCTGAGAAGCATAATAAAGTGTCTTTAGATAACCCTAACTTACCTATCCTTTAGTGTCCACATTCCAATTTTGTTGGCACTGTTCTCAGCTCTCTCTCTCTCTCTCTCTCACTCTATATATATATACACACACACACACACACACACACACACACACACACACACATACACACATATACATATATTAAGCTTCAGAACCTCTAACTGTTAGAGTTACTGCTAGGGTGATGGATGACATATAAGAAGTTTTCTGGGTCCGCATTGGTCATTTGGAAAATATTGGTTCACTTAGTTACGAAGATCTGTCAGATGTTGACACATTTCACAATACAGTATAGAATAACCACATTATGTAATTTACCACTGTCCACCTCAGAAAAATCTTTAAGTATTATGCATTTCTCAAGGTCACAGTGGGTGGACCTTATGACTTGTTTCTGAAGAGCAGAATACATAAAATTATCCCCTCTATTTTGTAATTCTCTCTCTTGCTGACTTTGATGGAACAAGCTACTATACTGGGAACTGCTCTGTGGAGAGGCCCACATCATGAGTAACTGAGGGCAGCTTCCTGCTGAGAAGCAGCAAGGAACTGAGGCCTGTACGTCCAATATCATGTAAAAAACTAACTCTGCCAAGAGGCATCTGAGCTTAGAAAAGATCCATCCTCAGTAGAGCCTTGACATGAGGCTGCAGCCCTGGCCAACACCTTGACTGCAGCCTATGATACATCCTAAATCAGAGACACATCAAAGCCATGCCTAGACTTCTGACCCACAGAAAATGTGATTTCCTTGTGATATTTTTTAACAGCCGTTCTAACAGGTGTGAGGTGATATCTCATTGTGATTGGCATTTCCCTGATGATTAGTGGTGCTGAGCACCCTTTCATATATCTGGCCATTTGTATGTCTCCTTTGGAAAAAATGTCTATTCAAGTACTTTGCTCATTTTTAATCAAATTCAATAAAATTTCAGGATACAAAATAGACATAACAAAATTTAGATGTGTCTCTATATACTAACAATGAACTATCCAAAAAGAAAATTAAGAAAACAACCTAATTTATGATAGCATCAAAAAATACTTAGTAATGAACTTAACCAAGGAAATGAAAGACTTGTACATTCTGAAAACTACAAAACATTGATGAAATAAATTAAAGAAGACATAAATAAATGGAAAGACAACCAATGTTCTTAGGTTAGAAGACTTGCTACAGTTATAATGTCCATACTACCCAAAGCAATCTGCATATTCAACTATATCTCCATCAAAGTCCCAATGGCATTTTTTACAGAAAAGAAAAAAAAAATCCTAAATTCACATGGAAGCAAAAAAGACACTGAATAGCCATAGCAACCTTGAGAAGCTGGAAGCATCACACTTCCTAATTTCAAAATATATTGCAAAGGTATAGGAATTAAAACGGTACAGTACTGGCATAAAGACTGACATATAGACCAATGGAACAGAAGAGAGAGACTAGAAATTAACCCATGCATATATAATCAATTGACCTTCAACAAACGTGTCAAAAATATACAATGGAGAAAAAATTATTTTCAACAAATGGTGTTAGGAAAACTGGATGTCAATGTGCAAAAGAATGAAGTTGAATGCTTATCTTATTCCATACACAAAAATTAACTCAAAAAAGATTGCAGATTTAAATATAAGACCTGAAACTCTAAAATTCCTAGAAGAAATCATAGGGGAAAATATTCTTGACATTGGTCTTGGCAATAATTTTTTGGATATGTCCCCAAAAGTACAAGCAACAGAAGCAAAAATAGACAATCGAGACTATATCAAACTAAAGCACTTCTGCACAGCAAAAGAAACAATCAAAAAATTAAAAAGGCAATGTACAGAATGGGGGAAAATATTTTCAAATCCTATATCTGATAAGGGGTTAATATTCAAAACATAAGGAACTCCTACACCTCAATAGAAAAAAGAGCAAAAACAAAACAACAAATAACCATGCTACCTTTTAATATTTTTTTTTTTATGTTTTGCCTCTATATCTTACAATTAAGACAGGATAATGTATAATTCAATGATGGTGGCCAGAATATTTTCAACATTAAATTGACAGCTTGACATCTGAGCAATGACTTTATGTATTTAAACATTGATATTTATACGATGGTAAAATAGTACAGCCTGGAATTTAGTAATAATATGATAGAATCTTAATATATACATTAAAAATTCTGGAATTCGTGGTCATCTATAGGTATAAAGTTAATGCATATTAATCTTAAAAACACTAGAACTCTTCTAGAATTTCCTTCAGATATTTTAGAGCATGCTTTTAAATATTCATTGTTGAAGCAACATTTCATATTTTGGGGGAGAATTTAATTGTTTTAATACCCTTTTGGATCTAAATCTGGCAAACAAGGTGAGCAATCACATTGAGAAAATCCATTTGGAGTTTAAAATTAGGTATGAATTTAAAGTAATTGAGATTGATTTTCTTAAATTACCAGTAAAATATCTCTGAAAGTGTTTCCAAAAGAGGATCCTCCATGAGATTTTGAGCTATTGCAGCAAAATGAGAATGTTTTGCCTCTTAAGTCAATATTTGGCAGGAAAATTGGTATATATGTACATTGCATTATGCTGTTCCTAAAAACTTTGTCAAAATTTGGCCTTTATCTTTAAAAGTATAAAATATTTGCCCCAGATATTTATTTGTATTTTTGTATTTTTTATGTCTTCTAAGTAATAGTTTCTTAAATATAGCTCAACTGATACATGTGTGTATGTATCTATACATATACTCACACAAAAATGTATATATATATATAACATATATACATGTGTACATCTATACATATTTTACAGTTTTTCATATATATATATATATATATATATATATATATATATACAGCTCCCATATATATAAAGTGCATATTTGTGATATGAAGATATTGAAAGAAAATATTTTCCTAGATTATTAGGAGAATTTGTGTTTCATTATGTCATTTGCTACCCTAAACTGAAGACTTAAAAAATATTTATAGTACCAGCTTTCTGTATTCATGTATTCCATTGGTAAATTGCCTTAAATCATTGCAAATTTTAAAGTGTAATTTGAAGAACATATATTTTTCACTAGTTAGAACATTAAAAAATACTCACAAGTTGTTTAAATTCACTCATTTTAAAATATTGGGCTTATCTCTATATAAAAGCTCTTACAAAAGAAAAAGCTATAGAATGGTATTTAACCTGTATTTTGTTAAATTCAGATTTTAGGGGAGATTAGAGGAGGAAAGGCTATCCTTTACCTGAGTTAATCATTGTTTAAACCTTCCAAATATTCCCAAGCCTCACTATCAGACTCAAATCCAAGAAAAAAAAGCCCAGGGGACTGTGAAACCTAACTTTATTAAAGATAACTTCCCTAGCTCGTCTTTCATTTTGTTCTCTATTTCATTTTGTAACTCCATGTAGAAACTGATATACTCAGAAAATCTTTCTTTTTTTTTAACATCTTTATTGGAGTATATTTCCTTTACAATGGTGTGTTAGTTTCTGCTGTATAACAAAGTGAATCAGCTATACATATACATATATCCCCACATCTCTTCCCTCTTGCATCTCCCTCCCACCCTCCCTATCCCACCCCTCTAGGTGATCACAAAGCACCGAGCTGATCTCCCTGTGCTATGTGGCTGCTTCCCACTAGCTATCTATTTTACATTTGGTAGTGTATATATGTCCATGCCACTCCTCACTTCATTCCAGCTTACCCTTCCCCCTCCCCGTGTCCTCAAGTCCATTCTGTACGTCTGCGTCTTTATTCCTGTCCTGCCCCTAGGTTCTTCAGAACATTTTTTTTTTTTTTTTAGATTCCATATATATGTGTTAGCATACGGTATTAAAACAGAACTACCATACGACCCAGCAATCCCACTACTGGGCGTATACCCTGAGAAAACCATAATTCAAAAAGAGTCATGTACCACAATGTTCATTGCAGCTCTATTTACAGTAGCCAGGACATGGAAGCAACCTATGTGTCCATCGACAGATGAATGGATAAAGAAGATGTGGCACATATATACGATGGAATATTACTTAGCCATAAAAAGAAACGAAATTGAGTTATTTGTAGTGAGGTGGATGGACCTAGAGTCTGTCATACAGAGTGAAGTAAGTCAGAAAGAGAAAAACAAATCAGATAATCTTGTATAACATCTTTCTGTGATAACTTGAAAACTCCTCCTTACAAATTATTCTCTCCTTATTTCTGCATGACCATGCTCCATGGAGAACATTTTATAAATGCTCATGTTTTCAACTTCACTTTTATTGAGTCTGAAGTATTTTTGGTGTTTTTCAACTTGTAAGTCTTTATTTACAATATGCAATGGAAAACCACCAGATGTTGCATTGGTACATCAATAATCACATGTAAGAGACTGAACTTTTCTTTTTTCTGTTAAATATTCAATTATCCTATGTGCTATCTATCTCTCTTACAATGCTATTATATAGATACTTAAGACTGAAATGTCAAAAACAGTTCTATAGACATTTATTGAAAGTGCATGTAATAATGAATATGCCTCTTCATACATTTTCATATATTCCTTTATCTCCCACATTTAATAATTCACAAATTTCTGTCATTTTTTTCTTTTGAAATATATCTCAAATCATTTTCTTGAGTCATTTCATTGTTATTAGGTTAGTTTAATATCTTATAATTTTCACTTCAAGAATTTTAAGAGTCTCTTCTCTACTTCTTCTAGTTGGTTCACAATATTGTGACTAGAGTTACATTTCTGAAACACAAATTCAATCTTGTCATTATTCTAATTAAAATCCTTTGAATAATCTTCATGGTAGACAGAATAAAAATCAAACCCAAAGTCAGATACTCAAGGCATTTTGCTCTCTGTTCACAAAATAATGTTCTATATTTCATTTCATGGACACTTTTCAAATATAAGCCACAATGAGATTTAGTAGACTTTACTATGTGTGTCCTCTACTTAGTATGATCAGTCACTTCTCCACCCGGAAACTTCCTTTTCAAAAATGACCTCAAATATAATTTTCTCTTAGAAGGATGTCCCAATTTTTGTATCTACAGTGGTGCCTCAGTATCCACAGGGAATTGGTTCCAGGATTGCCTGCAGATACTAAAATCCATGGATGCTCAAGTCCCTTATATAAAAAGGTGTAGTATTTGCATATGATCTAACCTATGCATATCCTCCGATATACTTTAAATCATCTCTAGATTACTTGTAATACCTCATACAATGTAAATGCTATGTAAATAGTTGCCAGCACTCAGCAAATTCCAGTTTTGCTTTTTGGGACTTTACGGATTTTTTAACAAATGTTTTCAATCAGCAGTTGGTTGAATCCATGGATATGGAATCATGGGTATGCAGAGCTGACAGTACTTCTGTCGAGCATTTACACTGTACTGTGAACATTTGTTTAAATGTTTGTTTACTCTTACAGATATGTTGGCCTGCCTAATCCTTTACACCTTTGCTTCATGAACAATACCTTTGAAGTGCTATTGCCTTCCATTATCCTTTATACAAAATCTGAAGTATGTTACTCATGATCTGCCCTGAGATTTCAACCTGCTTTTTGCCAGTGTTTCATATCTCAGAGACACCTCAAAATTTGCACATCAGATGAGCTCGTTTGTGGTGGGAAATATAAACTCTATCCTTCAGAATAAAAGTGTCCAATAATGAGTAAGGTATTCTATATGCATGTTTTCAAAGAAGCTATTAGTATCATTAGTATCAAGTATAAACCTCTATGGAATGCGTCTGTGTACCAGATACAGTGATTTAGGTGAACTAGTCTGAACATTTAGGTTTATTGTAGTTTAAGTTGGCAAGACATCTGGGACGTTTAATTCTACTTCCATATTCACCTACTAAATTCAGATATGAAAAGTGGATTTCACCTCTGTATGTATAATTCAATGTCTGCAGTGCCTCATTCATGAATGTCCAAAAAGACAAATTGTTCTCATCTATCAAATAGGTTTTTGGCAAGGAACTGGCAGTAAAACCAAAAGATCTGCCAAAGTTTGGACTTCGCATAACTTTGTGCCTCCTTCAGATTCTATTGTAATCTGTCACCATGTGTCATTTTGAATGTGTTTCCTTTAGGACTAACATGGATTCATATTGACAGAAAAAATATAACATTTATTATTGTTATATTTTATACCCTATTCAAATGAGTAAGAAATCCAAAAAGACATTGGTGTTGAGAATACATTTTCAAAGGTGACACTTAGGAGGAGAGTTCTTTTGGTTCAGAGCTCAATTAGTGAGCATATTTGCTAAACCTTATTAGGTACCGGGACCTTATGGGTAGTCTGAGTGAATGATTCACCAGCTGTCCAACTAATACTGGTAAGTGCTGGATATTTTATATCACAAAGATAACTACTTATATGTGCTTTGTCTTATTTAATACTTAAAGCCAATCTAGAGGGAATACAGTATAGTTATTAAAACCTCACTTTTAATACAAACAAATTGAAGCATATCCTTAATTGACTATCTCAGGAATCAACTAAGTGGGGGCAAATCTTGATAATGATGGAGTATTTCTTCCTCAACATTATAGTTGGTATAACTTTTAGTTGTACTGAACTAAATATATTATCAATAGCAAAAATGATATGCAAACATAAACCATGTGCTTTCACTATGCAGAACAGGTATTAATGAGTCACAAGTACTTAAACTTCTGAATTAAAATATCACAGGAGTATTCTGGCATTTATTTATACCATCTTAAGACTCCATTTATGAAGTACCTAATTATGAGCGGTCATTTCTAAGCAACGAAGGTAGTTAAGAAGACAAAGCCTTTAATCTGTGAAGCTTTTAGTTTAGGGATAACCAAACTTTGTTAATGAAAATGTACAGGACAAATGACAGCAAAAACAGCAGGGTGTACATTTAACGCCAGAGTTAAGTAAAAGCAGATCAGGCCTCTGCTATTGAACAATGCTTCCAAACCTGTGAATATTCTAGACAGTCACCTAATTGTTTATGTCCAACAAACAAAATTTACAACCCATAGAACATTTCCAATTTTTATCTAATGTGTATAAATGAGTGCAAGCCCAAACTGGTTTCTGGCAATGCTTATTGATATTTTATATGACTTCCGACATGCAATTATTGAAGGATACAAATAGATTTGTTTATGTGCTTTTTTTTTGTTAACATCTTTATTGGAGTATAATTGCTTTACAATGGTGTGTTAGTTTCTGCTTTATAACAGAGTGAATCAGCTATACATCGTTCTCAATGCTGAAAAACTGAAAACATTTCCTCTAAGATCAGGAACAAGACAAGGTTGTCCACTCTCACCACTAGTAGTCAACATAGTTTTGGAAGTTTTAGCCACAGCAATCAGAGAAGAAAAAGAAATAAAAGGAATCCAAATCAGAAAAGAAGAAGTAAAACTGTCACTGTTTGCAGATGACATGATACTATACACAGAGAATCCTAAAGATGCTACCAGAAAGGTACTAGAGCTAATCAATGAATTTGGTAAAGTAGCAGGATACATAATTAATGCACAGAAATCTCTTGCAGTCCAATACACTAATGATGAAAAATCTGAAAGAGAAATGAAGGAAACACTCCCAATTACCATTTCAACAAAAAGAATAAAATACCTAGGAATAAACCTACCTAAGGAGACAAAAGACCTGTATGCAGAGAACTATAAGACACTGATGAAAGAAATTAAAGATGATACCAACAGATGGAGAGATATACCATGTTCTTGGATTGGAAGAATCAATATTGTGAAAATGACTATACTACCCAAAGCAATCTACAGATTTAATGCAATCCCTATCAAACAACCAATGGAATTTTTAACAGAACTAGGACAAAAAAACTTCACAATTTGTGTGGAAATATAAAAGACCCCAAATAGCCAAAGCAATCTTGAGAAAGAAAAACGGAGCTGGAGGAATTAGGCTCCCAGACTTCAGACTATACTACAAAGCTACAGTAATCAAGACAGTATGGTACTGGCACAAAAACAGAAATATAGATCAATGGAACAGGATAGAAAGCCCAGAGGTAAACCCATGCACATATAGTCACCTTATCTTTGATAAAAGAGGCAAGACTATACAATGGAGAAAAGAGAGCCTCTTCAATAAGTGGTGCTGGGAAAACTGGACAGCTACATGTAAAAGAATGAAATTAGAACACCCCTTAACACCATACACAAAAATAAACTCAAAATGGATTAAAGACCTAAATGTAAGGCCAGACACTATCAAACTCCTAGAGGAAAACATAGGCAGAACAGTCCATGACATAAATCACAGCAAGATCCTTTTTGACCCACCTCCTAGAGAAATGGAAATAAAAACAAAAATAAACAAATGGGACCTAATGAAACTGAAACCTTTTGCACAGCAAAGGAAACCATAAACAAGACGAAAAGACAGCCCTCAGAATGAGAGAAAATATTTGCAAATGAAGCAACTGACAAAGTATTAATCTCCAAAATTTACAAGCAGCTCATGCAGCTCAATATCAAAAGGACAAACAACCAATCCAAAACTGGGCAGAAGACCTAAATAGACATTTCTCCAAAGAAGTTATACAGATTGCCAACAAACACATTAAAGGATGCTCAACATCACTAATAATTAGAGAAATGCAAATCAAAACTACAATGAGGTATCACCTCATACCAGTCAGAATGGCCATCATCAAAAAATCTACAAACAATAAATGCTGGAGAGGGTGTGGAGAAAAGGGAACCCTCTTGCACTGTTGGTGGGAATGTAAATTGATACAGCCACTATAGAGAACAGTATGGAGGTTCCTCAAAATCTAAAAATAGAACTATCATACGACCCAGCAATCCCACTATTGGGCATATACCCTGAGAAAACCATAATTCAAAAAGAGTTATGTACCACAGTGTTCATTGCAGCTCTATTTACAATAGCCAGGACATGGAAGCAACCTACGTGTCCATCAACAGATGAATGGATAAAGAAGATGTGGCACATATATATGATGGAATATTACTCAACCTTAGAAAGAAACAAAATTGAGTTATTTGTAGTGAGGTGGATGGACCTAGAGACAGTCATACAGAGTGAAGTAAGTCAGAAAGAGAAAAACAAATACTGTATGCTAACACATATATATGGAATCTAAAAAAAGAAAAGGTTCTGAAGAACCTAGGGGCAGCACAGGAATAAAGACACAGGCGTAGAGAATGGACTTGAGGACACGGGGAAGCAGAAGGGTAAGTTGGGACAAAGTGACAGAGTGGCATGGGCATATATACACTACCAAAGGTAAAATAGATAGCTAGTGGGAAGCAGCCAGACAGCACAGGGAGATCAGCTCGGTGCTTTGTGTCCACCTAGAGGGGTGGGATAGGGAGGGTTGGAGGGAGACGCAAGAGGGAGGAGATATGGGGATGTATGTATATGTATAGCTGATTCACTTCGTTATACAGCAGAATCTAACACAATATTGTAAAGCAGTTATACTCCAATAAGTATGTTAAAAATAATAATAATAATGTCAAATTTTACAATTTTCTTTTCATGGGCTGTGCTTTTGGTGTTAATTCTAAGAACTTTCTTACCAAATCCAAGGTTATCTAGATTTTCTCCTATGTTCTTTTCTAGAAATGTTAGTTTGTATTTTACATGTAGGCCTATGATCCACTTTGAGTTAATTTTTGTGGAAGGTGTAAGGTATATGCCTAAGTTCACTTTTTTTTTTTTTTGCCTATGGGATTCAAATTGATCTAGCTTCATTTGTTGAAAGATTATCTTTTATCTGTTGAATTACCTTATATCATTTGATTATGTTTGTATCTATTGCTGAACTCTATTCTATTCCATTGATCTATTATTTTTCCAGTATCAGTGTTTTAAATATTATAGCTTTATAGTAAGTCTTAAAGTCCTATGCACTTCCTTTCTTTATATAGATCTGAATTTCTGATTTATATAATTTTTATTCTTCCTGAAGAACTTCTTTTAACATTTTTTGCAAGGAAAGTTGCTAGTGATGAATTAATTCCCTTTGTTTCTGTTTGTCAGGAAATTTCATTATTTCTCTTAAATTTTGAAGTATAATTTTATTAGATTCAGCATTCTAAGTTGGTGCAGGTTTTCTTTTCCTTAATATTTCACTCCTCTCTCTTCTTGTTGCTTTTGTGATTTCTGACAAGAGGTCCATTGTAATTCTTATTGTTGTATATATGTGTATGCTACATCTTTTGAAATTGCCCCATAGTTCTTGGATGTTTTGCTCTGCTTTCTTTTTCTTTTTTTTTTTTTTTAGCATTTTTTTGGGCTTCTTTCTAAGAATTTCCATCTCCTTGCTTAGATCTGATCTTGCATGCCATGTATTTTTCCATTACATCCCTTAATATTAAATATATTAATATTAGTTACTTTAAATTCTCTGCTTGATAATTCTAACATCTATGTCTGGAATGAATCTGTTTCTCATTATTATTGTATTTCTTCATAGTGAGTTGAAGAAATTTTTTTTTTACTTTTGGAATGCCATTTTATTTTTTGTTCACAGCCAGACTTGAATTCAATCACAGAAACTGAAATAAATATGTCCTTTTAATGAGAAAATTTATATTAATCTGGTTAGAAGTTGTCTCTATGTTATGTTTTCTATAGTGTAGGTAACAGAGGCTTTAAATTCCTCAAGTATCTTCTACTTTTTTTGTCTCCCTTCTTGACTTTGGGCTTCCCTAAGGACTCCTCAGATTCTGTGTCATGAAGGCCTTTTAGCTGCAACTCACTGCAGTTATACTGGTGACTTGTTGTGGTGGCAGGATGTGGGGGAGAACTATTCTATATTCTTATGATTAAATATCAGACTTTCAGTGAATCTCTGTTCCTGGACTGTGGCCTTCACATGTGTTCCTCATTAATATAGCTTTTTTTTTTTTTTTTTTAATCCTTAAGATACAGGAAGGCTAGAAGGCCCTGGAGAGAGAGGATACCCTTCCTCCAGGAGAGAGAAAGCTCTGGTATAGCCTGATATAGCTCTGGTACAGTCTTTTTCCTTGCAAAATTGATTATCACTGTGGAGAATTCTATGGCTATATTTTACTGTGATCATTCTTTCTTACCCTCCCAGCCAGAACTATGAGTAGATCTTTTCTGGTTCTTCACTTTGAGAACCTAATATGGCCACAGGTGGTAAACTCCTTGAAAGTGTAGGGACCCTCTGAGTTGGAAGTCCCAAGATTTTCTCAGATTCCAGTAATTTGTAAAAATTACTATTTAACTGTTTCTATCAGTACATGGCTCCGAGGGCATCTTCTCAGGTAAACATCTTTGCTGTGACTCTGGATTTGCCCATCTCTCCACATTTCAAGATGATGGTTTGCCCTATGACCTCAGTTCTCTGATGTATCCAAGAAGTTACTGATTTTCAGTTTCTTTAACCTTTTATTGTTGTGAGAATGGGAGTGATGACCCCCAAGCACCTTAAGGTATCAAAGATGAAACAGGAAGTTCGTGAATCGTTTTTGAGCTCTTTATACAAAGCTGGTCACTGGAGAAAACTAGATTAATTTACATAAGTATCCCTGGGACCTTTTGTAAGGGAATTAATAAAGCCCCTGATATTTGTAGAAAACTCAGGGACCCCTTAAATTTAGGTAATAGGCTTTATGCTAATAGGGCACTTGGGGGCAAACAATTAATTTAAAAAATTGAAATATGTGAGTATAGTGTATCATAAGTTTTGGAGATGTATGAGACTGGTAAGAAATCAATTTCAGTAAATGAAAAAACATGCAAGTGCCTAGTTATACTTAGCATCATTTAAAATTAAGATAAAAATGTGAACACACACAGAAAAGGAAGGTATGAAATAACTTCAAATTTGACATCATTACACAGTTTAATTTATATTATAAAAATTATTTTACACCTTTGTTTTTTATAGCTTGTTTTACAGTTATTACTAAATTGAATCAAGTTCTGATTGAATAACAAGGGAAATTCTTTGGATCATTGAATTACATTATTTCTTCATAAATTCATACCTCATTTTAATTAGTAAGTTTAAAAAAATGAATTAGAAACATGTATGATGTCTTCTGGATTTGAACGTGAAATGATAATTCCTTTCATTATTTCTGTTTTCTGTGTCCCTGGTTCTTAAGAAGGTTATGGAACTGCAGCCAGAATGTGAACATCATATATTCCCCCAAAGTACTTCCAAGGAAAAATGGTATAAAGCATCTAATTTCTTGATGACACAGTTCCTTCTTACTTAAAGTGATGATAACAATCTAACTCAGGCTCAAGTGAGTCCAGAGCCCGAACATACAGCTGCTCATTTTTATTGAAACAAGGAATAGGTTTTTAATAGAAAATTTTCCCCTTTCAGTTCCCTTTGAAAATTATTTTAGATATTTGTGAATTTTTGGCATTTGAGTTTCAATATCTGTGTAAAAATATAATCTGATGTGGAATTATATTTTTAAATGCATGAGGTTGTACTGGTATCACTTAGGTCTGGTATTACTTCTGAGCTTTTTTTAACAAGTAAGCAAAAGAGTTTGGTAGGCTGATACCTATCCAATTAGTCATTATCCAATTAAAATTAATGCATTCATCTATTAAAGTAACCAACACACTAATTGAGATAAATTAGACCATAATCTATACTATTTATGAAAGACAGCAGCTAATAATTTATAATTCAGTTGGTGACAAAGAATGGATCCTTTGTTTTCAAGGGAAATATTTTTAAAATTATCATTAAGTTCAGACTTGTAAAATAAATAATACAGGTCACATTCTTTCACAAGTTTCTTTTTAAATTTTTTTTGTACAAATTAGCTAATAAAATTCCCAATCATAATTTGTCTTAAGACCACCAACAATTTAATAATAATCAAATATAAAGGAATAAAAGATAATCCTTTTAGAGAGGAAGACGTTACAAATAGAGGTGACCAAAAATCTTTATGTCTTAGAGACTCCTATTTAGCTTCAGTTGAGGTACATGTGAAAACCATGAAAAAATCGCCAGCAGGAATATGTGAATGGATGTATTCTGTTATCCTTCAGGATAGTAAACTCACCTTTCAAACAATGCCAGGCACTTGTCTATATTCCTGGAAGTTATTATTGAGACATGCATTCTGGTTACCTTAGGAGTGAATTTTTAGCACTAGTAAATTTTCTATGAAGTTAAAAAACATGAAGATATTCCCATCACTGAAGGTGACAATTCATAGTCCCAAATGTGGCTTAATACTAACCCTCAGATCTCTAGAGCCAAGAGCTCTTTTATGCCCATCATTCCTAGTAGGATATTGCTACAAAGATCTTGGTCAAATTCCTTTACCCCTTTGACAATGAAGAAGCAAGGGCATTGAAGTCCATGACTGATCTGGTACTCAGGGGCCATGATGCTGCTAGGTGTTGTTCCTCTTAAAGGAAAAGGGCTGAAGGAGCTCTCCAGTAGCACCAGAACAAGATGCCAACTTGTTAGGAGCAGAGTTCAATTTACAAGCTTTGGAACATTGGATATTGTCTCTTGCTCTCCTTATAGGATGGTTAAGCTAATATGAAGAAATAGTTTCTAATCTTAGCCTTGCCCAAAAGACCCAAGACACGATACGATATGATCTCACTGATGCCACAACCTAGAAAGGTTTGGTCTCCCCTTTTCAGGAGTCTTTAATCATCTCATGCCCTTTATTCTGAATGTAAAATGACATGATCCAGAAAACAGCAGCTCTGACATTTGGGCACAATAGACAGTAGCTTGAGTGTGTAGGTGTGTATATGTCAGATGGGCTAATTTACATGAATTGCTCTAGGATAGCAATCATATCTTATAATTTGGTATCAGGACAAGTCAGTGTTAAGGTTCAGGGCTCTAAAAATGCACCGTAATATAACTAAGGATGGAGTGCTTGTGTGTAGAAGAAGATGATATAAGTAAGAGTTATTTGACTTTAAAATATAACATTAGGAAGTCCAACAAGACATGAGTCTTCCTACATCCTAAACACAAGTCAAGATTCTGCTTAAGACTTTGCTACTCAAATTATGGCTTGTGGGTCAGCAGCAACATTAACATTCACCTGGAAGCTTGGTGGAAAGGCATAATCTCATCAACCAGAACCCAGTTTAAAAATATGCTCAGGTGATTCACATGCATATTAACATCAGAGAAAAAATAAATAAGAAAAAATTATCACTCAAAGTATATTCAACAGTAAAATTTTTGTCTAAGTGACAGTCTACATAAGGCTGCCTAAACTATACTGGGGAGAGGGGGGTCTCACTTGTTTTTCAATCCTAGAAGATTGGTAATGTTGTGTCACTATCTGCCCTATCATTAGCAGTGATAGTTTTAGTTTAATCAGAGAAAGTGTGGCCCTTGTGTCCTCACCATCATACTAAGTAGATGTTCTGAACAACGGCAAAGGCTAACATTGACTGGATTATTCTTCTACCACTCTCTAATTGCAGTGTAAATCAAACTTACTATTCTCAACCACATAGTAAATATTTACCTGCTGTTCATTGGTTCCACAGATACGTCCAACACCATTCTTACATGCTTTCTACCGCAGCTTTCAGGAAGATGGGATTAAGAGCAGGATCTACTTGGGACTTGCACAAGTCCTAATTCACAAGACAGGCTCTCTTTGTATCATAATAATGACTGAAATGATTGACAAATGATTGAATTATTGATAACATTTGATTTAATA
The DNA here is from genome assembly GCF_009873245.2 of Balaenoptera musculus. Taxonomy (NCBI): domain Eukaryota; kingdom Metazoa; phylum Chordata; class Mammalia; order Artiodactyla; family Balaenopteridae; genus Balaenoptera; species Balaenoptera musculus. The sequence continues at coordinate 78,824,024 of NC_045798.1, forward strand.
TGTGTGCATGTGCACGTGTGTATACCCTAAATGAGTCACTGGACATGATAATAAGCAGAGACACTTTTAATCTTATCAGTTGCATTATTATGATTAAGACTATATAATTAATCAATTGAATAACTGTAACTATTCTTTATCTTTTCCTTTATCTAAGCACCTTAATTCTAAGTGCTTTATACACATTTACACATTTAATTTTACAAACAACCCTCAGGTAAGGTATTATAATAATTACTTTTATATAAGTGAGCATGAAGAAGTAAAATACTTCTCTAAAGTTACACAGCTAAAAAGTGGTGTATTAGGACTAGAATTCAAGTCCTATTCAAGAGGCCATGGTCTTAAACACTAAGAAATAACATAGATCTTAATATAGTTTTGGAAGTTGTATTTCCCAGGAAGCAGATTCTGGACTGAGGTTTGTGTGCAGCAAGTTTATTGGTGAGTGACCGTAGGAAAGACATTTGTGAAGGTGTAAGGGCTGCAGGATGGGGCAGAAGGAAACAAACTGAGTAGAGTCATCCTGCAACATCCGTGGGGGTATTGGTTCCAGGACCCTCTGCAGGTACCCAAATCCTCATATGCTCAAGTCCCTTATATAGAATGGCATAGTACAGTTGGCCATCTGTATCTGTGGGTCCCCCATCCACGGATTCAATCAACCACATCCTTGCCAACACTTGTGGTTTTCTTTTTAATAGCCATCCCAACAGGTGTGAGGTGATACCTCATTGTGGTTTTTCCCTGATGATTGGTTATGTTAAGCACAATTTCATATAACCTATCGATCATTTGTATGTCTTCCTTGGAAAAATGTCTATTCATGTCCTTTGCTCATTGTTAATTGGGTTATTTGGTTTCATTGCCATCAAGTTGAGAGTTCTTTATGTAGATTGGACATTAACCCCTTATCAGATACAATTTGTGGTGTGATATTTTCTCCCATTCTGTAGGTTGCCTTTTCTATGTATTGATTGTTTCTTTTGCTGTGCAGAATCTCTTTAGTCCAATGAAGTTCCACTTGTTTATTTACTTAGATTTTCAATGAAAAAAAAAAACTAGATTTGCTGACTTAAGAAGTGGATTAATCCACCTTAGTTCAGTTGTCTTTGATTTGTTTAGTTACCTGTGCAAAAGGGAAAGATTCACATGTATAAAAGGGCCTTCAGGGCTGAGAGCAGAGGCAGATTATTTTAAAGGGAGTGGTAGAAGGGGGCAGATTAACCTCTCTGATAGACCTATCAGTCTAGATATTTGGCATTCTCTGCTTTGGCTTTAATAGCCTCTACAATGATTAAAAATTAAAATGCACTTTTGATTCTCTATTAACTTTGGTGTCGGTATATTTTCCTGTCAGGTAATACTGTTTCTGCTTGGGAATTTTAAACTGTTATAACTTGAAAACTTGATCGGTCATATATTTGAGGGTGGAGGCAAGTAGCTCAACACTGAAAGGTGAACTCCAATATTGCATTTAGGTTTAGCCATGGTTATAGGTAGGCCACAGATCTGTACACTGTAGATGCAACCATGTACAATGTGCTTGCAGAATTTAGAGAGTTTTAGGGTGGAACCAAGAAGGCGGATGTGTGCTCACTCTCTCCGATGAGAACACCAGAATCACAACTATCTGCTGGACAGTCATTGACAGGAAGACACTGGAACTCACCAAAAGAGATACCCCACATCCAAAGACAAAGGAGAAGCCACAATGAGATGGTAGGAGGGGCGCAATCACAGTAAAATCAAATCCCATAACTGCGGGTGGGTGGCTCACAGACTGGAGAACACTTATACCACAGAAGTCCACCCACTGGAGTGAAGGTTCTGAGCCCCACGTCAGTCTTCCCAACCTGCAGGTCTGGCAATGGGAGGAGGAATTCCTAGAGAATCAGACTTTGAAAGCTAGTGAGATTTGCTTGCAGGACGTTGACAGGACTGGGGGAAATAGAGACTCCACTCTTGGAGGGCACACACAAAGTAGTGTGCACATCGGGACCCAAAGGAAGGAGCAGTGACCCCAGGTGACTGAACCAGACCTGCCTGCTAGTGTTGGAGGTTCTCCTGCAGAGGCGGGGGGTGGCTGTGGCTCACCGTGGGGACAAGGACACTGGCAGCAGAAGTTCTGGGAAGTACTCCTTGGCGTGAGCCCTCCCAGAGTCTGTCATTAGCCCCACCAAAGAGCCCAGGTAGGCTCCAGTGTTGGGTTACCTCAGACCAAACAACCAACAGGGAGGGAACCCAGCCCCACCCATCAGCAGTCAAGCTGATTAAAGTTTTACTGAGTTCTGCCCACCAGAGCAACAGTCAGCTCTACCCACCACCAGTCCCTCCCATCAGGAAACTTGCACAAGCCTCGTAGATAGCCTCAACCACCAGAGGGCAGACAGCAGAAGCAAGAAGAACTACAAGGGATCAATCCACGAAGAAGATATAACAATTACAAATATATATGCCCCCAACATAGGAGCACCTCAATACATATGGCAACTGCTAAGAGCTATAAAAGAGGAAATCAACAGTAACACAATAATAGTGGGAGACTTTAACACCTCACTTACACCAATGGACAGATCATCCAAAATGAAAATAGATAAGGAAACAGAAGCTTTAAATGACACAATAGACCAGATAGATTTAATTGATATTTATAGGACATTCCATCCAAAAACAGCAGATTACACTTTCTTCTCAAGTGCTCACGAAACATTCTCCAGGATAGATCACATCTTGGGTCACAAATCAAGCCACAGTAAATTTAAGAAAATTGAAATCATATCAAGCATCTTTTCTGACCACAACGCTATGAGATTAGAGATGAATTACAGTGAAAAAAAAACGTAAAAAACACAAACACATGGAGGCCAAACAATATGTTACTAAATAACCAAGAGATCACTGAAGAAATCAAAGAGGAAATCAAAAAATACCTACAGACAAATGACAATGAAAACATGATGATCCAAAATCTATGGGATGCAGCAAAAGCAGTTCTAAGAGGGAAGTTTATAGCTATATAAGCCTACCTCAAGAAACAAGAAAACTCTCAAATAAACAATCTAACCTTACACCTAAAGGAACTAGAGAAAGAAGAACAAACAAAACCCAAAGTTAGCAAAAGGAAAGAAATCATAAAGATCAGAGCAGAAATAAATAAAATAGAAACAAAGAAAACAATAGTAAAGACCAATAAAACTAAAAGCTGGTTCTTTGAGAAGATAAACAAAATTGATAAACCATTAGCCAGACTCATCAAGAAAAAGAGGGAGAGGACTCAAATCAATAAAATCAGAAATGAAAAGGGAGAAGTTACAACAGACACCGCAGAAATACAAAGCATCCTAAGAGACTACTACAAGCAACTCTATGCCAATAAAATGGACAACATGGAAGAAATGGACAAATTCTTAGAAAGGTATAACTTTCCAAGAGTGAACCAAGAAGAAATAGAAAATATGAACAGACCAATCACAAGCAATGAAATTGAAACTGTGATTAAAAATCTTCCAACAAAAAAAAGTTCAGGACCAGATGGCTTCACAAGTGAATTCTATCAAACATTTAGAGAAGAGCTAACACCCATCCTTCTCAAACTCTTCCAGGGCTTCCCTGGTGGCGCAGTGGTTGGGAGTCTGCCTGCCAATGCAGGGGACACGGGTTCGAGCCCTGGTCTGGGAAGATCCCACATGCCGCGGAGCGGCTGGGCCCGTGAGCCACAATTGCTGAGCCTGCGCGTCTGGAGCCTGTGCTCCGCAACAAGGGAGGCCGCGATGGTGAGAGGCCCGCGCACCGCGATGAAGAGTGGTCCCCACTTGCCGCAACTACAGAAAGCCCTCGCACGTGCAGAAACGAAGACTCAACACAGTCATAAATAAATAAAAAAAAAAAAAAAAAAAAAAAAAAAAAAAAAAAAAACTCTTCCAAAAAATTGCAGAGGAAGGAACACTCCCAAACTCATTCTATGAGGCCACCATCACCCTGATACCAAAACCAGACAAAGATACTACAAAAAAAGAAAATTGCAGACCAATATCACTGATGAATATAGATGCAAAAATCCTCAACAAAATACTAACAAACAGAATCCAACAACACATTAAAAGGATTGTACACCATGATCGAGTGGGATTTATCCCAGGGATGCAAGGCTTCTTCAATATATGCAAATCAATCAATGTGATACACCATATTAACAAATCGAACAAGAAAAACCATATGATCATCTCAATAGATGCAGAAAAAGCTTTTGACAAAATTCAACACCCATTTATGATAAAAACTCTCCAGAAAGTGGGCATAGAGGGAACCTACCTCAACATAATAAAGGCCATATACGACAAACCCACAGCAAACATCATTCTCAATGGTGAAAAACTGAAAGCATTTCTTCTAAGATCAGGAAAAAGACAAGGATACCCACTCTCACCACTATTATTTAACATAGTTTTGGAAGTCCCAGCCATGGCAATCAGAGAAGAAAAAGAAAAGGAAAACAAATTGTAAAAGAAGAAGTTAAATTGTCACTGTTTGCAGATGACATGATACTATACATAAAGAATCCTAAAGATGCCACCAGAAAACTACTAGAGCTAATCAATGAATTTGGTAAAGTTGCAAGATACAAAATTAATGCACAGAAATCTCTTGCATTCCTATACACTAATGATGAAAAGTCTGAAAGAGAAATTAAGGAAACACTCCCATTTACCACTGCAACAAAAAGAATAAAATACCTAGGAATAAACCTACCTAGGGAGACAAAAGGCCTGTATGCAGAAAACACTGGTGAAAGAAATTAAAGATGATACAAACAGTTGGAGAGATATACCATGTTCTTGGATTGGAAGAATCAATATTGTGAAAATGACTATACTACCCAAAGCAATCTACAGATTCAATGCAATCCCTATCAAATTACCAATGGCATTTTTTACAAAACTAGAACAAAAAATCTTAAAATTTGTATGGAGACACAAAAGACCCCGAATAACCAAAGCAGTCTTGAGGGAAAAAAATGGAGCTGGAGGAATCAGACTCCCTGACTTCAGACTATACTACAAAGCTACAGTAATCAAGACAATATGGTACTTGCACAAGAACAGAAACATAGATCAATGGAACAAGACAGAAATCCCAGAGATAAACCCACGCACCTATGGTCAACTAATCTATGACAAAGGAGGCAAGGATATACAATGGAGAAAAGACAGTCTCTTCAATAAGTGGTGCTAGGAAAACTGGACAGCTACATGTAAAAGAATGAAATTAGAACACTCCCTAACACCATACACAAAAGTAAACTCAAAATGGATTAGAGACCTTAATGTAAGAGCAGACACTATAAAACTCTTAGAGGAAAACATAGGAAGAACACTCTTTGACATAAATCACAGCAAGATCTTTTTTGATCCACCTTCTAGAGTAATGGAAATAAAAACAAAAATAAACAAATGGGGCCTGATGAAACTTAAAAGCTTTTGCACAGCAAAGGAAACCATAAACAAGACAAAAAGACAACCTTCAGAATGGGAGAAAATATTTGCAAAGAAATCAACGGACAAAGGATTGATCTCCAAAATATATAAACAGCTCATGCAGCTCAATATTAAAAAAACAAACAACCCAATCCAAAAATGGGCAGAAGACCTAAATAGACATTTCTCCAAAGAAGACATACAGATGGCCAAGAAGCACATGAAAAGCTGATCAACATTACTAATTATTAGAGAAATGCAAATCAAAACTACAATGAGGTATCACCTCACACCAGTTACAATGAGCATCATCAGAAAATCTACAAACAACGAATGCTGGAGAGGGTGTAGAGAAAAGGGAACCCTCTTGCACTGTTGGTGGGAATGTCAATCGATACAACCACTATGGAGAACAGTATGGAGATTCCTTAAAAAACCAAAAATAGAATTACCATATGATCCAGCAATCCCACTACTGGGCATATACCCAGAGAAAACCATAATTCAAGAAGACACATGCACCCCAATGTTCATTTCAGCACTATTTACAATATCCAGGTCATGGAAGCAACCTAAATGCCCATCAACAGATGAATGGATAAAGAAGATGTAGTACATATATACAATGGAATATTACTCAGCCATAAAAAGGAACGAAATTGGGTCATTTGTTGAGCCATGGATGGATCTAGAGACTGTCATACAGAGTGAAGTAAGTCAGAAAGAGAAAAACAAATATCATATATTAACGCATGTATGTGGAACCTAGAAAAGTGGTACAGATGAACCGGTTTGCAGGGCAGAAATTGGGACACAGCTGTAGAGAACAAACATACGGACACCAAGGGGGGAAAGCCGTGGGGGCGTGGGGATGGTGGTGTGATGAATTGGGAGATTGGGATTGACATGTATACACTGATGTGTATAAAATTGATGACTAATAAGGACCTGACCTGCTGTATAAAAAAATTAAATTAAATTAAAAAATTAAAAAAAAAAAGAATTTAGAGAGTTTTAATTTAATGGTAATATCCTAAATTGCAATCACCCATGTTTCAAGAAAGGGATCCACAGTTTAACATTGTTTTGGCAAACTAAGTAATTGCAGAAATTTGCTTTAAAATTTTGTAATCATTCAAATTTTTAGTAGTTTTTACTTTGTTAATATTTTTCCCTTTTTCAGCAAGGCACTGAGTTTTATTGATGGAGAAAGCTTTAAAATATTTTTTTAATATTTTAAGTGAGAAAAAATGAAAATTGATTTACTCAAACCAGCAAGACAGTTATAAAAGTAACTCACGGTGTAACTACTTTTTATGTTAATAAATATTAAAAACATCTTCAAACTATCATTGATACTTCTATTATCTAAATAGAAAATTAACTTTAGCTGCATTGACAGTCCCTTTCATTGTCATTATCCTGAATATTAGCTGATAAAAGGGATCATTAGTTTATTTAGACACTCTCACATTGACCCTATCTTTACAAAATAATACAAATAACGCACAAAGAAGCAAGCAAACCCTGTTATCATGCAGCCAGTGTTTAGTATAATTTTACAGTCAGTATTCCAAGTATTTTGACTATGTACATTTTATTGGTTCTTTACTTGCTGTACTCTATTTCAGCCATAAAACAAAAGATAATTTATTCTGTCAACAGAGTGAAATAATGCTACTAGGTAATAGCATCTGAAATGTTTATAAACCTATAAATGAAGACTGCACCATTAATATGAATGAATATAATCAAATGCTTTCACGATAATTGCTACATACCTAGTATAGCATAATTTAGCTATTTTTAGTACATTAGTTGCAGGTTTTATAATCAAGGAAAAGCTATCAGTGCTTACAAGCACTAATTTTCATGTTACAAAGGATGTTCTTTTAAAATCTTTTCATGTCAACATTAAGGCAATTATCACAGTTTCCTATGGTTCCTTATGAACTCAACCAGATTTTGTATCATAACATATCTAACTTAACCATTTTGAAAAATAGACTAGCCAATTTAGAGAAACTACCCAATCAAGATGTCAAGTCAGGTAGGATCCTTGATGTTGGATCCTGATCACAACGCCATGATCCTGGAAAATTCCAGAATATCACATAAAATGTATGAAAGAATACTCTCTGCTGTGGTAAAGGGAATCTTACAAGACTGGGGTCAGCAAGAAGAGATGAGAAGCTTTGGTTCTGCTGTGATGTCAGCATGAGGCCCCAGTGATACCTGCTTTCAGGGGAGGACTCCTTCCCCCAGTGCAGGGAGTGGTATCAGCTTTCAGCTCTCAGCAGCTATGGAGATTGGGGATTGCATAAATTGTAGAGAACCCCCTCACCTGATGCCATACCCTTACTGGAACTGCTGACATCCAGTCACTAGAAAAGGCATGACTGGGGTGCCAGATGTTTACAGGAATTATCTGGGAGACCTTGGCACCTGTAGAATATCGCCACCCCCATCCACATAGAGGGCAGAGCCTGGGTGCTGCTCCAACATCTAGATAAATATGTATACTTGGATCCAAAAAGCTGGTTGTTTAGTCATTCCACAGTAAATACTCAGGATCCTTTTCAGATATTGCTCAGTGCAATACAGTTTTTTAATTGAACCAGTATGTTTATTCACTGAAAAAATTATAAAAAATTAATCAAGCCAGACATAGATGAAGACATAAAGAATTTCAGGTTCACCGATTTAAGCATAGATAGGTAGATAGATGGATATATAGAGCATTTACTCTTTGTTGAAAACCTAAGAATGAAAAGGAAATGGTAGTAAAAGTACAAAACATATTTGAAGATTATTTTAGTAACAATAATCATTTTGCATAACTTTCCTTATGTGAATTTATCTGACTTAACTCTGGATTGCATGGTACACTATTACATATATCAGTTCTAAGCTCCCTTTTCTAAAGGTCTGATTCTCCAAACATTTTGTTTGGTCATCCCTTGATAGTGGATAGAAATCTATGTTAAATGACATTTTTTTTTTTAAATGTAAATTCATTGGGGCAAGGGTAGTAAATGGCAATATATCAAAATAAGTGACCTGGACCCTGGGGCTGATCTTTATGGAAAGCTCTCACAGCATTTTGTGACCTTAAGCTGTAGGAATTTATGAGCCCTTGGTCTCTGCTTGGCTACTCTATAAGGCACTTCCATTCATGTCAGGTTTAGCGAATAATAAACACAACCTCAAAGGAAAGAAATCAGGCTTTATACTGTGAAGTACACATTAGATTTTTTTGCACTAAAAATGCATAGAGAAGAGAATCATTATTCATGGCATTGTTTTCAAAATAGAAAAATTGCATCTATTGGGGCATTCTTTAGGCTTGTTCAAAATGAAAATGTTCTTCTCTCCATTTTTTTTAAGTATTAACAAGGGAAATGATTTCTGAATGTCTTGTTACTATAGGAAACTATATTTTCAGCAGGAGGGAAATAGGATTGCTTTCATTACTTTAATTGCAAGACAGTTTTCCCAATGCAGAAAAGAATTGACTTCGGAGGCTTAAAAAGCACTCCTACAAAGCACTCATATGTAATGAAAACTCCTTGACACATTGCAAATGCCTATAATATTGTCCTACCTTTCAAAAAGATGTGAAACTTTCTGCAGCTGTTTCACATAAAGTATTGTGACACTGAGTAATTTAACTTTTGAGATATTTCATCCTTAAAAATTGTTTTTGGAGACAGAGTTATAGATAACCCAACTGTATTCATTCATATTTACTGTTGCTTTTGTTGAATGCAAAAATGATTTGCCCAACTGTGTAATGAAGTTTATTCCAAGTTTTCCCTAAACTCTCTGCATTTTCCTTTAGAATGGGATAGATGAGTTATATAAAATCTTCAATTTATGTGTAATGAGGTAAAATGCTAACAATGAAAGTGTTCTGATTTTACTACAGGGAAAATATTTAGTTGGGGGCAGGTAGCTGTTCTACGTTTGTATCCTCAGTTTTCTTTTTTAGGTGCTGTTTTTATTATCACACAGTAGCAATGAAAGGGTAAATGGTAAACATGCATCATCTAAGCATTGCATTTATTGATTTTCTTTTATGCAGCACTTTGCATACTTAGTGATACATGTAAGAAGCCAAGAAAAAGGAAAGGTTATAACTGTTCACTGATTATGAATTGCTCATGAGAGTTTTTAAAAAAACTCTGTAACAGTTCATTAATAGGAAAACACTCATTTAACATGTTTTATATGCCTCATCTACAGCTTAAAGGGATAAAGAATTTTGTGCATGCTAACACGCACATGCCTTTACTTACTGAAAAGCCTCCACATCTATTTCATATTTATGCACACACTGCCATTCTCAAACAAGGTAAATAACTGTTTGTTTTAGGTGACAATGATTTCCTGATGTTTTAATTTTCCATAACATAATTAGATATTGCGAGTAGCTGTGTACTTTTTGTTTTATTGTATTGGCAGCTGAAGCAGTAACATAGCAATCTAAATGTGTTAATGAAAGCTTTTTGCTTACAAATGGATTTACATGGATACATGACTAGGCTTCATGAAAATGGATTCCCATTTAGCTTTGAAAATTCATTTAATTACTGTACATAATGGATGCACAGTAGAATTAAGTTTAAGTATTGATTAGTGATTGATAGACATTAGGGCTAAAATACTACATAAAAGTTAGTTTCTACCACTTGTCTTGTTAACTACCTGTGTCCAATATGATTATCATCTCTCAACACACCATTAAGAAAAAAAAATCCATTTAATGTTCTCAAATTATGCAAACTAGACTTTTTTGAGTATGTTTTTCAAATGCTATTTGTAATCCATATAAATGAGGTTAAACGGTGGAAATTCATATATTCTAAAGTTCACAAACTCAGGTTGACAATAGGAAACTAATGTTAATCAACGTAGGTAGCAGTAGCTGAGAATCAAAAGTCCTCAGTTTGTAATTTTGGATCCATCATCCTTTCTGTGATTTGGGGCAAATCACTTTCTTCATTTTGCCTCTACTTTGTACTTTGTAAAAGGTAAAATATTTCTCTATTTCACATAGTTCTAGATTTTAGTGTAGTCACTTTGAAGGCAGAAATACTGCCTAAATGGAAGAAATAGTACTATTAATAAGCACACTTAACTGAAAAATAAGAATCTAGTGCATTATTTGTATTAAGTATAAAACCAAGCTAATTTAAGTTCTGTCCATCTTTTCTATCGGATGCTGCAACATGCATAAAATGTCAAGGCACTAATTTACATTCTATACATTCTCTGAAAAGGTCAGTGTCCAGTGCTATGCCACTTATCCAGTGGCTTGTTTTCCAGAAACTTCATTTCTCTGTAACAGAGTCAAATGTGAGAAAAGATGTCAGTCACCTAAAATAGCTCTTGTTAGGCCCACCTATAGAGCTATGCTATTGTTTTCTGTCTTCACTCAGGATCTTATTGACTATAGATAATTTAACATATTATTGTTTGCAGTTTGGGCTATTTTTTTTCACAATCCACAGCAAGTAAGAAACAGTTGAGCACAAATAGCTTGAGAATGATGACACCTGGAAAAGCTCAGCCCAGGGATAGATCAGAAATGTCAATCTGACAGTCAGGTATCAAAAAAATATGACAGAAAAGTTATAAAAAATTGAAGCAATATGGTGAGTTTTCCTACTGTTGACCCTGAATCTACAACAAACCAAAAAAATGAAACCATCTTTGATGTCTTCTGATTACATAAAGTTTATAATCCATTTTTTAAAAGACATCATAAAACCATAGAAAATTAAACCAGGGAAGGAGGTGAGAGATTATCTGAGACTATAAATCCTCATTTTGCAGATGAAAAACTGAAGCAATATGAGTCTTATAATTTACCTAAGGTTATGAATAAAGATTTAAAATTAATAAAATTTTACTTGGGGTAAACTTTAGTTATTTATAAAGTTCTCTATGTAAAATAGTTTATTCCTTAGCAATATAGTGTGTGTGATGTTATATAGCTATATGTATATATTCATATTTATTTATATACCAACATATGCATCTTTCCAGCAACTATATATGAGAAACATATGTCTTAGTTGTCAAATATAACATTCCTCCAATATTTCTACAATATTTTTTAAACTCATATTTGAGGTTGAACATATTTATGCTATTAGGATTCACCCTAAATTTACAAGTCTATATCTGGAAAATAAACCTGATTCAGTCCAGAATTGCTTAAGCGGTGTTGGAATGGGAGTGAGGAAGTGCTCCCTGTTGGGTCTTGTTATCTTTCAGACAGATACAACAGATGCAATTCACTTAGGTAAATCTGTTATGTATATGCTAAAAGACAAGCCAGAATGGCAGAGGTAGAAAAAAACAATGGGGTATATAGGAGACCTTCAACCCATGTACAGACCTTTACTGTAGAACAGTTCATCTTTTCCAAATGTGATCTGTGAGCACTTGCATGAGAATCACTGCCATCATGTACTAATGATGTAGCTCTGATACCTGTATAGGGAGAGAAGGAAGGAAAGAGGCATGAATTGGAAGCATCTCAGATTGCAGTGCAAGTCTGAAAATACTGTGACCCAGCCAAAAGGAGATCCAGAGCAAAATGTGCGAGTTATGCTGAATTCCCCCTCTCCATGTGGTCCCAGCCCTGTAGAATCTGCTTCCTAAATAAGCACCTATTTTGCTTTTGTTCCTTCAATTTTCTTGCCAGCAAACTAGGCAACAGTTATTAATTGCTTGCGTATCTGTGCCAGCATCCTTAGCGCATTCCTGACGTAAGCATTGCTCCTTATCAATCTAACCCACAAAATCCAGCCAGATTAACATTTTAAAATGTAATTATGAATTCTGTTCTTGTTACTCTTCTAATAAACCTAGCATGTTCCTTCAAGTTTGTATAAATATTTTTTTCCATTTACTAGATTAATTTCATTGGGATAGTTAGATAGGCACCAGCTTAAATAAAGGACTGAAGTTCTGCCAAACTTAAAATTATCAAGGAAAGAATAAAATAATACTCTATCACTACCAGAGTATGCCTAATCAATAGTGGGTCATTCATTTCCATTTATATTATATATATATTATTTGGTTGATGCATATCATATATATGATGGAAAGATTATAGCTGTACACAGTTCCAATCAATAAAAACATAGAACCTTCAAACATTGATCCATTCACTTCCATTATACATACCTCATTCTAATAGAATACCACCCTTGATCCCTACATATTTTCTTCCATATGTTTTGCCAGTTCCAAACCTAGCAGCTTGAAAAGTGTTGGGAGCTACAAAAAGAAACAGACCCTTCCCTTAGCTTCTATAGCTCAACACTCTAGTGTTTTCTTTTTTCCTTTTTCTTCTTCTTCTTCTTTCGTCTTTCTTCTCCTTTTCTCCTTCTCCTCCTCCCCATCCTCCTCCTCCTCCTCCTCCCCTTCTTCTTCCCCTCTTTCTCCTTCCTCTTCTTCTTCTTCTTCTTTTTCTGCACCTTCTCATTAGGCTTGAGTTAGAAAGCAACTTACACTACTAAAATAGAAAAATACAAGACTGCGACCACAGAGAATATGTCTGTTGTGTTTACTGCTCTAACCCTAACACGTGAAACAGTACCTGGAGCACAGCAACCTTTCTCTGTGCTCAGAGTCTCCAGTGAATGAATGAATCTAGGACCTGTGCTGCCAGATTCTTTTTTGAGAATTTTTGACCAAAATTGCAGAAAGAACTCATCAGTCGACAGTAGGTATTTAAAATGAGAAGTCATTATGTAGAAAGATCAAGAGAGGTTGTTAATTTCCAATTATGGTCTAACCAAAGTAATGTGAAGCACACACTATGAAAAAAACAGTAAGTTAATTTAGTGAGAAATAAAGAAACAAATGTGGAATATAGTTGAATCCTATTACCTGATTGGCATTAGAAAAGACCCAGGAAGTCTTCCAACTAGTACTGTCTTTTTGTGTCCTTACCTAATAGAACCACATGTTTGTGGAGTCCCACGAGCACTTGTTCTGAATTTATCTGCTGCATCTCATTGATAAACAGCCATATACTTAGTGACCAAAATGCCCAATTAACGGTTGTCAAATCTTGTAGATTGGTAGCAAAGTACACTAAATAAGTGTCTGAAGTAGAATGAAAGAAACAACACTGCTGAAACAACACCTTGTTTCATTGTGCTTCGCTTTATTGCACTTCATAGAAATTGTATTTTTTACAAATTGCAGGTTTGTGAAAACCCTGTATCCAGCAAGTCTATTGGCATCATTTTTCCAACGTCATTTGCTACTTTGTGTATGTGTCACATTTGGTAATTCTCAGTTTTCAAACTTTTCAGGATTATTATATTTGTTACGGTGATCTGTGATCAGTGATCTTTGACATTACTCTTATAGTTGTTTTGGGGATACCACAAGCCATGCCCATATAAGACGGCAAACTTAATCCATAAATGTTGTGTGTGTTCTGACTGCTCCACCAGCTGGGTGTTCCTCATCTCGCTCATGAATCACAACAATATTGAAATTAGGCCAATTAATAGCCTTACAAAGACCTCTAAGTGTTCAAGTGAAAGGAAGGGTCACACATCTTTCACTTTAAGTCAAAGGCCAGAAATGATTAAGTTTAGTGAGGAAGGCATGTCAAAAGCTGAGACAGGCGAAAAACTAGGCCTTTTGTGCCAGTTTGCCAAGTTATGAACACAAAGGAAAAGTTCTTGAAGGAAATTATAAGTGCTACTGCAGTAAACACATGAATAATAAGAAAGTGAAACAGCCCGATTGCTGATACAGAGAATGTTTTAGTGGTCTGGATAGAAGATAAAAGCAGCCAAGATTCCCTTAAGCCAAAGCCTAATCCAGAGGAAGTTCCAAACTGTTTTTCAGTCTATGAAAGCCAACAGAGATGAGGAAGCTGCAGAAGAAAAGTTTGAAGCTAGCAGAGGTTAGTTCATGAGGTTTAAGGAAAGAAGTCATCTCCACAAATGCAAGGTGAAATAGCAAGTGCTGATGTAGAAGCTGCAGCAAGTCCTCCAGAAGATCTAGCTAAAGTAATAAAAATGGCTCCACTAAACAACAGATTTTCAGTGCAGACATAACAGCCTTAGTTTGGAAGTTGCCATCTAGGACTTTCATAGCTAGAGAGAAGTCAATGCCTGGCTTCAGACATTTAAAGATAAGACTGACCCTCTCATTAGGGACTAATGCAGCTGGTGACTTTAAGCCAATGCTCATTTACCATTCTGAAAATCCTAGGGTCCTTAAGAATCATGCTAGATCTACTCTTCCTGTGCTCTATAAATGGAACAACAAAACCCAGATGTTTACAACATGGTTTACTGGATATTTTAAGCCCACTGTTGAGGCCTACTACTCAGAAAAAAAAAGATTCCCTTTACAATATTACTGCTCATTGACAACGCACCTGGTCACCCAAGAGCTTTAACAGATGTACAAGATCAATGTTGTTTGCATACCTGCTAACACAACATGTTGATACACTCTGCAGCCAATGAGTAGTTTCCACTTTCAAGTCATTATTTAAGAAATACATTTTGTAAGGCTATAGCTTCCATAGATAGTGATGCCTCTGATGGATCTGGGCAAAGTCGATTGAAAACCTTGTGGAAATTATTCTAGATGCCATTAAGAACGTTCATGACTCACGGGAAGAGGTCAAAGCATCAACATTAACAGGAGTTTGAAAGAAGTTGATTCCAACCCTCATGGATGACTTTGAAGGGTTCAAGTCTTCAGTGGAGGAAGGAACTGCAGATGTGGTGGAGGTAGCAAGAGAACTGGAATTAGAAGTGGAGCCTGAAGATGTGACTGAATTGCTGTGATCTCATGATAAAACTTTAATGGTTGAGGAATTGCTTCTTATGGATAAGGAAAGAAAGTGATTTCTTGAAATGGAAACTACTGTTGAAGATGCTGTGCAGGTTGTTGAAATGACAACAAAGGATTTAGAATACTACATCAACTTAATAAAGCAGTGGCAGGGTTTGAGAGGATTGACTCCAATTTTGAAAGAAGTTCTACTGTGGGTAAAATGCTATCACAGCTTTGCATGTTACAGATATTTCATTTGTGAAAGGAAGAGTCAGTCAATGCTGCAAACTTCACTGTTGTCTTATTTTAAGAAATTGCCACGACCATCCCAAACTTCAGCATCCGACAACCTGAGCAGTAAACATCCATCAACATTGAGGCAAGACCCTCCACCAAAAAAAGACTACGACCTGCTGACGGCTCAGATGATGGTTAATAATTTTTAGCAATTAATTTTTAATTAAGGTATGCATATTGTTTTTTTAGATATAACTCTATTGCTCACTTAATAGACTACAGTAGAGTATAAATATAAATTTTAAATGCACTGTGAAACCAAAAAATTCATGTGACTCATTTTATTGCAATATTTGCTCTATTGCTGTGGTCTGTAACTGAACCTGCAATATCTCTGAGGTCTGCCTGAACTCTCTTCCTTTGTAGATGGAATTAAAACTAGTAGCAACCTGGAAACACATGCTAGTTGAGACAGCATACAGAAGATAAAGCGATGAGTGTAATGGATAAATAATTGGAACAAGATCTTCTGGATTTTCATCTCAATTCTGATGCTTCCTAACAGTGATGCCCTGGGGAATTCACTTAATCACCTTAGGTTTGGTTTTCACCTGTGTAAAATAAGGATAAAAACTACTGTGTCTACTTCCCTGAGGCTTTTGGGGGGACCAGGGTTGATAATATCTGTGAAACAACTTTATGAAATTTATAGTTATCTTTAAATAATCAGTTTTGTTATAATCATCATCATAAAGCACTCTACCGTGTACAGTGGAACTTCTTTACCAAAGCTGTGTCTTTTGTCTTTTAAGTCAGATTCTAATGTGGGCTTCACCTTTGTATTCAGTGTTAACTGAAGCAGCTTATCCCCGGAGTCTGCAAAGTCAAAGCAGAGCATAAGGAACTGCAAGTACAGGTCTGAAACCCTACTAAAGATCAGGGAACTACAGAGAGTGTAGTTCAAGGGAAAGCTACCTCTTGATCACTTTCTCTGGAGAGTGAAAAAAAGAAAAAAGAACAAGGAACAAGAAGGAAAGGCAAAAAGACACTGCCACCCAGAATGGAAGTCTTGATATAATAATATCTGAGCCTGGCTCCTTGAGAGTTTAATCACTGCTTACTTAAGGAGGAAGCAAAAGGAAGCTGTCACCTCAGCCTCTGAACAGCGAGGTCAGAAACCTGCCTCTGCTTTTTTGTGGCAATTAATCCCATTGCGTTCTCCCTGTCAGAGATCCTCGGCGGAGGGTGGGATCAAGGGTTTTATATATAAGGAATCTTTCGCCTTGTTGCACATCTAGATTCCAAGCAGAATGTGTATCTAGTATTTTCAGCAGTGTGTCTCTTCCATTCTACTTCAAAGTGTCCATTACAGTGGATAATGACAGTATTCTTAAAGAATACTTATACAAAAAGAGGAGATAAAAGAATCTCAGCACCCAACTACTTAATTACAGATGCAATGTGTTTCGACGCTCGGTTGGCATTTTGAAAACATTTCTGTGGTACCGTCAGTGAAGCCTGAATTTAAATACTGTGGTTCATCTGAAATTTGGGGCCCACAGTGATTTAAAATCAGAAATGAATCCAGTTGCTCCAATGTTTCTTCTTGCAGCAAATATAGAATTAGGAGCAAGGATTTGGCTTGGGAAAAATAAGAACCTACCTCAGCCCATAACAAATCAAAGCAAGGCTAGTTTTATTTCCTTGTTCACTTTTAGTTGATTCTAAGCAAAAGTGGGGAAAGAAGGAGTGGTTTGATTTTGGATGGCTTTATACTTCCCAACTCTCAATGGTTTACCACATCTTTAAGCAATCACCCAATGTCACTAAACAATTTATAGCTTTGTGGTATATAGCAAAGTTACAAGAAAAAGCAATTGCAACAGTAACTAGCAGTGGCCAAAGTCACATACTTCAATATCATGAAAATGTTGAAGATAATTTATTTATGCCCTTTTAATTTGTAGGTCAGAGAAATGAGATCTAGAAAAACTAAATGACTTACAAGGCCACAAAACTGATTAATGTTGAAATCAGGATGTGAACCCGTTTTTTGACTCCTGTATCAGTGAAGTTCCCAATTTGCATTATCTGTCTCCCTCTTTTCCACAGAAATAGTTCTGTACTAATGCTTCCAAACAAGAACTCATTGCTCTATAAACATGTCACATGCACTAGGCTGAAAGAATAAACTATGGTGGTAAAACATTTTTGTATTTTTCCTATAGTGATAGGTCCAGAACAAGTGGTGAAAAACTCATTTGACGTCTTTCAAAAATATCTGTTGTAAATAAACGTCCCCTTCTGAGTTGCAGAGACAGAGTTGAAACTCTATGAACAAACGTGCCAGTAATAGTGACTGTGCTCTGTGCTGTTTTTCTGTATATTCAGTAAGGAATATATATAAATAAGCTGATACAAACTTCTAAAGAAGAAAAATAAACATAAGATGAAATTATAAAAATCCAGTAATGCTTGGAAGTGCAATAAAATATTAGAACAAAATCATGGATCCTGAAATAAGCACCAACTACATATGCCCAATCATTAAAATTAAGTTAAAAAATTAATATATAAATAATAATGTATTTTTTCATAGATGGAGGCAAAAACCAACACAGCTACAATTATTCGTATGGATTATTGTGATTAAGGCGGTTGTATATTTGAGTTCCTATTTTTAGGGATGACATCCCAAAAATCTAAAAATGAATAAAGAAGTAAAAACAAGTGCTTGTATAATTACAAATACTTGGCTTTCACCAAGATGTCAAATTCTCTTCACCTGACTGAAAATCCATCCAATAGGGAAATAGGGAGTTTATTTAAATTTTATTCTGATATACGTGTATCTTGAATCCTGTAGGTTCCTGGATACATAACTACAGTAGGCTTTAATAACATCTCCCACTCCCCACCCCCCTAAAAAATCCACATCCTAATCCCTGGAACCTGTGAATGCTACCTTATTTGGAAAAAGGAAATTTGGAGATGCAATTAAGTTAACAGTGTTGAGATGGACAGATTATTCTTGATTATCCGTGTGGGTCCATATATGATCATAAGAGTCAAGCAGAAGGAAATTGACTACAGAAGAGGAGTCAATTTGGCCATGGAAATATGTGGCTTTGAGCCAAGGAATGGGCAGCCGCCAGAAGCTGAGAGAGAATAGATATTCCCCTGGAGCCTACAGAAGGAGCCAGCCCTGTCGCCACTGCGATTTTATCCCCCAAAGACTCTTTTCAGTCACCTGGCCTCTAGGACTGTAAGAGAATAAATGTCTATTGTTTTAAGCCACTAAGTTTATGGTAATGTGTTACAGTAGCAATAGAAAATCAGTACAATAGCAATAGATATGTTCATTAAGAAAGGTATCATCTAATCAGAAAATATTGAAATTAAACAATGTCCTTACCTGGAACTCTCAAGGAAAAGTTTCACTGAAAAGTTTAGTATCTTTTTATGATCATCTTGTGTTTCTGTTGTTAAATTCATTAGAAATAGGAACTATGTAATAGGTTATCTAACCTGTGCCCTGGAGAGAGGAAAAATAGACATTGGCAGGATTTTTGGCAATTCCTCATAGCTTTGAAGATGGCTTGTCCAGGATATCTGTGCATAACTTCCTCAATAACAGGCTGCTCCCAGTGGAATTTAGTTCCAACTTACAACCTTCATTGCTAATTTTTTTCTCTCTATATCTTGTAACACTCATTTAAAATAAAGCTATTACTTAAGGTAGATACAGTGCTAGGTTTGCACATGGACATTCCCAGGATTATAATGAGGGTACCTAACAGTAAATTTTTGCCAGCCATGCTGTCATGAACAATCTTAGCAGGCCTGGAGGAGAAGATAAATGAAAGCAGGTGAGATGTCCCAAGCTCTTATTCTCACATCTGCTCCCCCAGCACCATCCCCATCTATGTACAGGGCACTCCTGTGTGGTGTTAGAAGCCAATTCTAATCAAGACTGGGAAATCTCCAGGGAGCAATAATTTGAATCGAATAAAGGTCAAGCTGTTTACAAGAATGCAAATGTGAAGTTGTCTGCTCATTTTATTTTATGGACCCATTCAAAAACTGCCCTGGGAAAGAGAACAGGAGATTAAATCAAAAGTATGGTTTAATAGGTAGAACATAGAATTTGGGGGCTGAAAATCTGGAAGGGAATCCAAGTTCACCATTTTTTACTTTTCTTTCTCGTGTATGGTGGCAGATACACACTAAGGTGCACCCTAATGAGTCACACCTAGGTATAATACCTTCCCCTTGAGTGTGGGTGGAATCTGTGATTTGCTTCTACTCAATAGAATATTGCAAAGGTGATGGGGTGTCACTCCCACATTATGTTACATTATGTGAGACTCCATCTCAGCAGACCAGACAGATTCTCTTGCTGGCCTTGAAGACCTTAGGTGCCATGTTGTGAGAGGACCTGTGAGTGAGTCACGTGGTGAAGAACTGAGGGAGAAGGGCAGCTTTAGAAGCTGAGTGGTCCGTGCATGCCAACCAGCAAGAAAACAGGACCTCAGTCATAGAGCTGCAAGGGAATGAATTCTGCCAACAATCACGTGAGCTTGGAAGAGGACCCCTACCCCAGGAAGAAACATAGCTGGATGGCATCTTGATTGCAGCCAGGGGAGACCCTAGAGGATTCAGCCAAGCCTCATCCCAACTCCTGACCCAACAGAAACTATGAGATGACAAGTATGTGTTGTATTAAGTCGCTAGGTTTGCGGCAATTTGTTAAACAATAGAAAAAGAATACAACTGTAAAATTTGTAAATCAACTTCTTATAACTTGTCAAACAATGCATGCAGAATAACTTGTGCATAGTAAAACTCAGTGATTAGTTATCAATATTGTTAATTTACTATTTTGAAAAATAAAGGATTAAAACCATGCAGGATCTATAAGATCTGTAATTCTATAATGTTTTTCATATATAAGAGTGACCATCCTTAAGCTTTGAGAAATTTGTTAAACCTCATAATTTCCAAACCAAAATAAACAATCTAATTATTCTAAAGATTTGGAAGACAAACATTTTATCACTCAGTCAATGTATGTGAATTCCACTGTTTTACGTTTTGATATATCTAGTCTTTGAGACTGAAATCACGTTTTCGCAATATACATTATTTCATGAAAATTATTTTGAAATATTCACCATAACCATAACAGACACTTGTGAGTTAATTATTTGGGGAAAAGGGTTCATGGACTAGAAACCTAGACTTTCTAGATCTTAACTTGGACACAACTTGGCAATGGTGGTGCAAACACCTATCTGTTGGCCGGGCTTTGAGGTCAAAGGCCCAGGCTTACATCTAAGTTCTGTTGTCACTTTTTATTTGACTTTGAAAGTCACCTAACTTCTCTTGGGACCTGAATTTCCCTAACTTTAAAATGAAAGTATCCTTGGTAATTATTGTTGATGTCCATGAAGATATTTTCTAAATTGTAACCTTCCATAAAATGCTAGTTATTATTTATTATTTTCTTTTTACTACTCTTTTATAAACATAAGCATGACAAATAAGAAAAAGAGGTGAGTCCCTGATGTGTTCTTATTTTCTACAGTCTCAATAATGTAGTTACCTTCTTGTTCTGTGATAGTCATTTTTAAAAGTCATGTCATTTTTTTTTCTTTTCGGACAGTTGCTTCTGAAGCTCTCGCAGCCATTTTCCTTTCCATCTCTTCAGTTTCTTTCATTCAAGTGAGAAATTCCATCAAAGAAAATATCAAACATGGTAAGAATTTGAGTTAGATGATCAGCACATTTCAAAGATTTCTGACTATGCCACTATCACAGGGAAGTAGGTATCTAGCAAATTATCAAAATCACTGATCAGGTTTTAGAAGAAATTAATTGTGCTACATATTAAAACTTGTGATACAGAGTCACAGCTTTTATAACTCCTCAAAATCAGCATTTTGTATGTTGTAGTATTGTATATAGTGTAACAAGTATTAGTAGATTTGGAAAACAGAACCTCTGTTTCGATGAGTGGTTGATAGTCATAAAGATTACTCAATTTAACTTTGAATTCAGCACCTAGGAAGAAATTTATAACCATTGTCCCTAAGGAAGAACCCAGTAAATAATGTTCTAAAATAGCACATTTCTTAAATATATGGAGGAATATGTAATTTTGGAGAGTAGGTAATGACCTGTTTGCTTTTTTGTTTTGTTTTTGTTTTAATTAATCCCAGGATCCCAAGCAATTATTGCAAAGCTCAGCATATGATGGCAATTAGGTGAGCTCGGTGACATAGAAGTTGGAAGCACAGGCTTTGTCATTAGATAATCTGGGTTTCACAGTATGATTTAGGGTGAGCTACTTATATTCTCTTAGCCTCGAGTTTATCTAATATAAAAGGTAGATGATAATATTATGTTCCTTGTAGATTATTGTGAGGGCTAAATAAGATAATGCCTATAAGGTGCCTGGCCCTATACATAGTATATATGGGTAAACAACTATAATCTTGGATCACAATGGAAAAAAAGTATTTGCTTAGATATTTCAATTTAGATAGTCCTTGTATTGGTTAAAATTAGTCTCAGGACTAGTTTTTAACAGTGGTTTAAAGAAGAGAAGGTTTTGGAAGGTGGTGGTTTGCTTGTCTGCTTGTTTGTATTTCCTCTGACCTACCGTTCAAGGGCAGGCAGTCTAGAACTGTCTCTTGCTCCATGGTGTCTCAACCCAGACTCCTTTGCTGTATTTTCATTCCCCAAATCAACCCATGGTTCTAGATCGATTCTTCACCTACCAGCTTTGATGATCACATCCAAATCAGTAGGAAGGAGAAAATGGAATCAGAAAGGCCAGCCCTTCCCTAAAAGCACATTCCTTGGAATTTGCACATTCCACTTCTTTCATATCCTATATTTTAGTACTTAGCCATCTGGCCACAGCTATTCGTATTCAAGGGAGCCTGGGAATTGTAGTTGTTTTCAGAGAATACATATGTGTAACTAAAAATCTAGGTTTCTCTTACTTTAGAAGAAGGGGAGAATGGATATTAATGGGGGATAAACATCTAGATCACATCTGCTATACAAACTTAACCACTTCAGTTGTTGTACACTCCTAGTAAAGATTAACTTCATGTACTCTTTATGCTAGGCAATTTTTTTTTTATTGAAGTATAGTTGATTTACAATGTTGTGTTAGTTTCTGGTGTACAGCAAAGTGATTCAGTTATATATATATATATATATATATATATATATATATATATATTCTTTTTCATATTCTTTTCCATTATGGTTCATTACAGGATATTGAATATAGTTCCCTGTGCTATATAGTAGGACCTTTGTTCTTATCTATTTTATATACAGTGGTTTGTATCTGCTAATCCCAAACTCCTAATTTATCCCTCCCCCACCCTCTTTCCCCTTTGGTAACCATAAATTTGTTTTCTATGTCTGTGAGTCTGTTTCTGTTTTGTAAATAAGTTCATTTGTGTCATATTTTAGCTTCCACATATAAGTAATATCATATGATTTTTGTCTTTCTCTTTCTGACTTACTTCACTTAGTATGATAGTCTCTAGGTCTATCCATGTTGCTGCAAATGGCATTATTTCATTCTTTTTTATGGCTGAGTAGTATCCCACTGTGTGTGTGTGTATATATATATATATATACCACATCTTCTTTTTCTTTATCCATTCATCTGTCAATGGACATTTAGTTTGCTTCCATGTCTTGGCTATTGTAAATAATGCTGCTATGAAAATTGTGGTGCATATATCTTTTTGAATTAGAGTTTGATCTGGATATATGCTCAGGGGTGGGATTGCTGGATCATATGGCAACTCTATTTTTAGTTTTTTAAGGAACTTCCATACTGTTTTCCATAGTGGGTGCACTAATTTACATTCCCATCAACAACGTAGGAGGGTTCCCTTTTCTCCACACCCTCTCAAGCATTTGTTATTTGCAGGCTTTTTAATGATGGCCATTCTGACCGGTATAAGGTGATACCTCATTATAGTTTTGATTTGCATTTCTGTAATAATTAGCAGCATTGAGAATCTTTTCATGTGCCTGTAGGCCATCTGTATGTCTTCTTTGGAGAAATGCCTATTTAGGTCTTCTGTCCATTTTTTGATTGGGTTGTTGTTTTTTGTTATTGAGTTGTATGAACTGCAAGGTAAGTATATTTAAACTTAAGTGAACACTGTCAAGATTGAGGAGAGAGGATACAGACCTCTTCGGATTGGAAGAATATCAAAGAGCATATGGCCATCTTTATTTTTACATACCTGGCAATGATACAAACAGGAGAGGGAAAACCCCACTGCTGAGCACATTTTGAGTCTTGGCTACATTATATCACTTCTGCCAACATCCCTTTGACCAAGCCCAAAGTCAGGGGACTGGAAAGTGAACTCCCCCACCAGTGAGAAAAACTGCAAAGTTACACTGTAAAGGGCAGAGAGAATGCGTATTTGTGGTCAATATGTCAGTCTACCTTAGGAGCTCCTAGTGTCAAAACGTAGTCTACTTCCTTTCCTCTACCTTCATATCAAAAAATCCTTTCATGGTATTAAGGCAGCAGGTGTAACAGGCATTTCATCTATCTATGTGGAATGGGGAAGTGTTTGGACCAGGTTCCAGAGAGGGAGAAGTGTCCTAATTTTCACTGAATCTGGGTCCTGTTCTGCTGTTGTATTTACCACATACTCCAACTCTGTCCAAAGAGAAAATTGAGAGATACATGGAAGGAGAGAACCTTCTTCAAACTGGGTGTCTCATAAAGTTTCATATGAATTGAATAATCATGTTATTGTAAATAGAAAGCAATTTTAGTCATGAAATGAAGTTTCCTTTTACCAGAGAGAGGCAAGAATGGAAAGAGCACAATTTGTACCATTCACTTTTTGATGGTAATAGAATTATAATTAGATAGATCAGTTGTACCCAAATACATACCATGATGTTCAGGAAAGAAAAACTCAGTAATTATGTGTATATTGTGCTACTGTCCCATTAGGAAATAGAAAATCACATTCCTAGAAGAGCTTTCAATTAACACCAATTATGTATTATCACATATCTAGTTTCTTATAGTGCCATTGATTGTTAATATGGTACAATTAGTCCTTAAGTATGTGATAAATATTCTACTAACTGTTTAATGCTGTTTGGCATTCATTACCAGTGAATAGTCATTTAATTAGTGCCAACTTATTCCATGGCAACAACACAGCTGAAGTTTTCTCGCTTCTCTGTGAATACATTCAGCTTTCTCTATCTTCACCTCCCAAGAAGACTTCAGCCTTTATAGTGACACCCATTTAAAGAAATATCAATATATGTTGACAGTGTTATAGTTTATCTTTTTAAAGATGTTATTGTTTTATAAATAAAACATTTATTTAGAATATAAAATATATATTAGAATTTAAAATATAAAATTTTTAGAATATACATTATTTCTTTTTAACCCTAACTGAGAAATTATTAACAATGTTTCTGCTTCCTTGTCATCCTTAATTCATAAACTACAGCTACTCTAAAGAAAGCAAACTAAATTCCATAATTAAAAATCACTATAAGTACACCAGGATGATGTCACCCCTTCAAAAGACAATAGAAAGTTCAAAAGTTAAATGAATATAGCAAAGAAATGTATTCATTTGACTCTGAAATAGTGTGAATAAATTATTCCTAAACATAGTTGTTTCTCAGAGGAAAGGTAAAAGTTACTTGGCAAAGGGCAGAAAGGAGCAAATGTATATGGTCATAGAATTGTCATATTCTATCAATATAGCTGACATAAGCAAGGGGTTGAAATCTAGAGAATGAGAACACAATGATTTCAAGCTTCTACTCTTATCTTCACTTCCTTTCAATTTATACTTTATTTCATGGCAGGTGTTATTATTTATAAATATCTAACATGAAGACTGACATGAAATATGAAAACCTCCTGGAAGGTGTTAGAGATTTTTAAATGATGGTCACTCTCATTAGTTTTTCAGTCTTCACAGGCGCTTTGTATCAAACCAGGCATGTCGATTTCTTGATGTATTTTACTTATTTCTGAACATCTATAACTTTACATATGTATGCATATAACTGTTATTCTAAGTAAGTAGTAAATAGGATGAGATTAGAAGCTAGTCTTTTTATTTCTTAGATGGAAGTTAAAATACCATGCACTTTGCCCACCCCCCCCCCCAAAAAAAACCCCCACAATTCTTCTAAGACAAAACAAATGGGCAGAGGAGTATACCTGTAACTTACAAGACACTAGCAGCTCTCTTAAAGGAAATCCTCCTCAAAATACTTTCTACTGATTCTTTTACAGTCTTGTTTTCAGCTGTAGTCCTGACAAACTCATTTGTAGCCACACTATGGTGATGTGCAAGCTTTACGTTTCTATCTCACAATTTTCTTTACTATCTATCATTTTTCACATCTTGATGCATCAGTTGAATTCTCTGTTTTATCTTCCTGTTGCATATCATAAAGTTGACCTCATTGAGGACATCAGAGAAAGTCCAGGATAAGAGATAAAACCCATAAAACATTAATATATATTTGTGCACTATTTAGGAAGGGAACAATTTTCTTCAACAGTCTTTAGGGTCCCTGGTTAGGTCTGAAAATTAAACTGACAAAGACAGATTAACAGGAGAAAAGCATATATATTTATTTAATCCATGTAAATTTTATGTGACACAGGCACTGTCATAAGGAAATGAAGACTCAAAAGAATGGTCGAACCTTAGTATGTTTATGCTAGATTTGATGACAAGTGGAGAAATATTGCAGGTCAAAGAGCATGAGGTAATTGTAGCCAACTGGGGGAAACATAGCAAGGCATGCTTGTTTAGAGTCTTCTCAGTGTCCCTTTGCCTTCAGAGATGAGGATGCTTCTTTCGGCAGGGTATAGAGAGCACCTGCCACATAAAGGCTTTATGGAGGTCAGAGTAACCTTCTTGCTTCTGCCATTTTCTCAAACTTCTTCAGCTTAAAATAGTCAGTAAGCTAAGTTGCCATATTTTGAGGTAGTGGGTCCTGAACCCCATCAATTAACATATACTATGTAAGCAAATTCTTAGCATACCTAGAAAAAGAATGAGTAATTAAAGTTACCTGGATTTTATGAAGGACATTTTAATGAAGGAGAAAGTTTTGAGGCTGGGTATTGAAGACAGGTGGAAAGGAAGGAAACAGAGGCCCTCGAGCTCATGCAGAGATAACCCTACGCCAGTTCGGTTCACCACCCCCCCCTTCCTGTTATTTTGTTCGTTTAAAGTTAAGCACACTTTTTTTCTCCCCTTCTCTCCCCAATACACACACTCACTCACTCACAGATGACCTCTTTTTTTCTGCTTTATTGTGATGCTTTTAACCTCAGAACAAAGAGTAAGTAATTTATCTTCCACATCTGCTGTATTGGACTAAAACAAAAAGTGTTGTAATTAATTTTAAAATAGCCAAGTACTATAAAGAAAAGACATATTTTTAACTTTCTTTATATACATAGTTACGGGATTTTTTAAAATATAAAAATCCCTGTAATACCACATAACTCCCTTCAAGATAAGGAATGTGTGCATGTGTGCATGGATATGGTGTGTATATGTGTATGTGTTTGGATATGTGTATGAGTATATATATGCATATGTTTAAGGATATATATATCAGGATAGTCCCTAAAAGGGTGTGGGAGAATGGACAACTCAACTAGCCAACTAGGGCAGTCCCAGCAAGGATAAGTGCACTAGGAAAGAGGCTACGTGGGGCTCAACCCTTAAATGTGTTTTTTGGCATACCATTAAAGACAAGAAAATAATACTGAGTTATACTGATTTTCAGAAAAGCGGTATCCCCTGTAGCCCTCTTACAGGACCAGAATATAAATGTATTATTTTGGGGGGAGTGATATTTGTTTTCATATCATAGAATTTATTAGGTGATTTAAACAGAATGTTTTTTAGTTTGTCATTTAAATGCATTAAAAATGAATTCATCCTTTCATACCCCTACGTCGATGTTACAAATTTTGAGACATGATAAAAATGACAATAATTTTCTTTCATAAATGGTTATAAGAAAACAAAGGTGATCCTTTGCAGATAAATGCCAGTTTTGCACCTAGGTTTCTGTTTGGTGCCAGAAAGCTGAGAAAAATATGTAGAATGTTCTATTAAAATATCTATTCTTTCCACCAGTCTTCATGAATGCATACTTTTTGTCTTAGGCTATCCATTTTCTTCTGTCCTCCTTTAACCTACTAAAGTTTAAAATGATTGAAGGTCATTTGTCAGTTTAAAATGATTGAGGTCAATTGTTCCCTGCAGGACATGAAATAGTTAATAATTTCTTGGAGCTTGGTGTACTTAGGCTAGGTGAAAAAGCAGTAGGACACTGGCAGAGTTTGGGAAATAAAATTCCCATGAAGAACTCCACATTCCCAGATGGCTAGCAGCACTGAAACATGTGTCCATATTCAGCAGGAGATTTTTAGGCCTATTGATGTTTCCAGGCAACTGGTATCAAAATAATAACTTTAAGTCACGGAGAAATACTGTAATCGGTGCAAATCATTTATCTATGAAAGAGGTGCATTTATAGTGATAGTGTAAGTAAAATGGATATTTTGTGCACTTATTCCAAATTTAGTATCATAGTCTATATAGTTCTAGATATTGTTTAATTCTCCTCCAAAGAGGTAAATACATGTTCTTCTCTTGAATTGCCATCACACAGCAAAGGTAAATAGTCCTCCGGCTCACAGGATGGGTATAATGGTTAAACTCTGACTTAGAAAGAATTTCAGTGTCAGAGATTTACCCAGAGTCCTCTCCATTCAGTTGGTATAAAACATTACATTATATAACATTTAAAATTGTCTTGTCTTCCTCCCTCTCCCTCTTCGCCCCCTGCCATCTCTATCTTCTCTCATTTTTCACGTTAACTAAAAAAAAAGCAACTATCCCTACTCTAGTCGTTCCCAAAGTAGGGTTTTCTGAATGTTTGAGTTGAGACACTGTGTAGAATTGGCTAAAAGAAATTTAATGAAGGGAAATGACTTTTGCTAAGACCAGGTTTCCTAAATTTAATTTTCCACATTTATTTTTAATCATATTCTTCATTATGTCTTATGAAAAACAATGTTTTTATGTAATGCTAATTTATATGTAAATTAGCCTCCAGGATATTCTAGAAAATTATTGCTTACCCTATTATGTAATTTTAATGACATTTTAGAATTCTAAAACAACAGTACCTTATTAGCTTCAAAATGGGAGACTGAGGCATTTACAAAGGAGAACGAGAGTTCTTGATAGATACCTTCCTTCAGACAGAGATTGAGAATAGCTTCTCATACTCTGAAAGTGTGGGAGGGAAATAAATGAAACATGCCGATGAACTCACTGTTGTGCTGAAAAGTCTTTGCCACAGATGCTAAAGGTCACCTTGGATATTCAGCTGCATTTGATTGTTTACATGCTGGAGTGGGGAGGACCCACAGGTCAAAGGTTTCCAGCACTATCAGAGGCTGTGCTGCCATTTTATAACAAACATTCTGTGATGTACCTTTACCCGTAACTTCAAAACAACATATGATGTCTTCATTTTCATGTCATGATGAAGAAAGGAATGCAATATCTAATAAAATAATATGCCTTAATATGTAAATAATTGTGACCAGAGCAAATGTGGATGAAAATGGCATAGGACCTTGGCTCCACGTGTCCAGACAGTCTGCTTTAAATAATCTGTGGTGCAGCCTGGGAGTTAGAATTTGTTAAGGACTTTTCAGAAGATTCTGATATATAGCCAGTGTTGAGCTGATTGGTATAAAATACATGTAGAATTCCTTTGACGGTGACAGCCATGAATCTGCTGGTATATACTGATGACTCCAATGGGACAAGCTATGTTGCATCACTGATGTGATTATCTGAAATTATGAACATCTCTTAAAGGTATTTCTAATAAAACAATGCATAATCTTCCTTTAATTTTTAAAAAAATATTCATATTAAACTCTATAATGAAGTCTGGATATTTATATGTAAATTTAATTTCTGTTCTATTATCACATGATTATACACACGTATGTCACCATAATGCTGAAAAGGATATCAGAAAATTGAAGAGGAACATACTAAGATGTTCCTTAACCTAGTTGCCACAATTATATATCCCCAATCATGGAGAAAAGCAGAAATACCCCCATACTTCTGCAAATAGCTCCTCAAGTGGTATTGTTGTTGAGAATCATAGGGAAAATCTATTGCATGAACTGAAAAATATATTCCTTTCTAGAGGTAAGTCATCTATAACAAACATTACTTTAGTTACATTTTTTTCTTCTTGCTTCCACTTATATAAAAGTATTCATTGTATTCAGCTCCTCATTTTATGCACACCTATTTTCTTATATTTGCTTTGTCTGAATTAATGGCATGTTTTAAGGGCTCACTTTCCAATTTCAGCTATATGTTAGCCACAACTTTATGTTTAAAAAAAGTAGGATTATATGGAAGTCTTATTGATTTCAATGTGGAAGCTTCTTTGATTTTACAGTTTGGATATTAACCCATGCCAAATCTTTGACATATTTGACATCTTACATTAACTCTAATGAGATATAGCTCATTAGTTTAAATTAATTTGTTTGGAATATATATATATATATATATTTATATATATAGCACACAAGAATATATATGGCACATTACCTGCAATTTCAAAATTCTGTATACCTATATATGATAGTTCTCATTTTAGTAATGTTAATTTCTTCAGTAATTAACATCATGTGGTTAATTGTCTCTTCAGTATGGCTGTGTTCCTAAGAAAATGTAAGAAACAATCTGGCAAATTATCATGCACGTGTGTATCCTTCTTCCATAGATGAAGGACCAGAACTGAAATAGATTTCACACTGAGATTCTAGCATAAAATGAACTGCAGTATTCAAGACTGATTTTTATCTTGGACTAGATCCTCGGTAGTTTCTAGTTCACTTGTCATGGAAAAAAAATAAATATGTAAATTAACGTAAGAAGCCTCAATAATTAAGAGATTATAGTCATTTTTAATGTTATTGGTTATTCTCTTGTACATTAGTATTGCATTGTTAGTATCTTCCTGGTTTATAGCTGATTTTGTATCTATTCTCCAACGCAGAATGCAACAAATGCAGAATGATCTACTAGAGGTTCCCGCTTTAGAAGGAAAGGATTTATTTGAAATTCCTCTCAAATGGTTGTTTAACAAGTTAATTTATTGTTTGCTAGTTGGTTCACTGGTTTGTTGTTTTTCTGTTGCCTTTTTTTCTTCTATTTTGTGAAGTAGTCACAATGTATGTTAAATGCTAGCCTATTTAATAGATTTGATGAAGTGAGTTTTCCTTGGAAACATTAAGGTCTGATTAAAATACTCATCTGGAGATTGAAAAATATAATTCTGGCAAAAATGAAAGTGATTTTTTTACTAAATGGGAAGAATGCAGGCTTTTGAATCAGTCAGACAAAGTTACAAACTCCAGCTCTCTAGAGCCTAAGGATAAACATAACCTTGGCAAGTTTTATACAACTCTAATCTTAATTTCCTCAAAAGTGAAGTAAGGATAATAATATCAGCTTTATGGAGTTTTTGTGAGAATTAGAGATAATATAAAGTGCCTGATACTTGGTAGATTCTCAATAAAGGATAATAAATAACACATATTAAATTGCTACCGTGTGTATTTAAACATTACAATTGCTACCCAAATATGAAAAGTTATGACTTGTGAATTTATGCCTATGTATATTTTTTAAATGATAATTCTGAATGTATTCCTGTGTATATTTGGTTTAAATATAATCCTTACTTTGGTGTATGAAAATATATCTTCATTTATTTTGTTTATACCCTAACCCTTCCTAAAATTAGAATCTTAGAGATTTTTTAATTAATATATTATATATAACAGCACTATCTTTAAATAACTCATGAACAGATGATTGAAGATTTTAGGGTATTATTTAAGACATTCATTACTTAACCCTCCTACATAAAGTCCAAATATGGCAGGTTTTACTAAGCTACATCGGTAAATGTTTGTATTCATTCATTTAACAATTATTTATTAAGCACTTATCTATGAAAAGTTTTGTGCGTGAAGTTCCTAAGTGACTTCCATTTTTGCTTGGGAAGCAGATATTGAACAACAAAGCATGAAATATTTTATTAAAATTGTAGTAAATGTTAAGAAAGTAATGCAGGATGTTATGAGACGTTTATAATGAAGGATCTGACATAATTTGGTGGGGGGGGTAGATAAGGCTTCTTTGAAGAAAATATATCTGAATTGAGCTAAGAATAATTTGTAGACATTAATCAGGTGAAAATGTAAGTGTGTTGGAGGGAGACTTTCTAGGCAGAGGTACAAAATGAACCAATATCTTGAGGTAGGAAGGAGAAGAGCAAGATTGAGGAACTTCATGAAGGCTAATGGAACTGGGAAGCAGAGTAAAGATTAGAGT
This sequence comes from Balaenoptera musculus, assembly GCF_009873245.2. Classification (NCBI taxonomy): domain Eukaryota; kingdom Metazoa; phylum Chordata; class Mammalia; order Artiodactyla; family Balaenopteridae; genus Balaenoptera; species Balaenoptera musculus. The sequence goes on from NC_045798.1 coordinate 78,856,095, forward strand.
TGTATAAGAGGCTGATGGTTTTTCAAGGCAGAGGAAATGTAGGCTCCTGTAATGTTAAGGATTTCTTTTTTCTTTATCTCATGAGCAATACTGAGCCACTGGATTGTTTTAGGCAGGAAAAAAAGAGGAATCTTAAGAATGAAGACAGAAAGGATATTTTAGGTGTAGCTAGACAGGAGTAGAAACATACCAGAAATATGGAACTATAAAATTGATAGGAATTAATGAGTGAGACAAAGTGGTGTACATGCAAAGGGGGAGCTAAGCTCGTGGAAACCCAGTCTACACACTGAAGTTCTGTTCACACTTCTGGAGCACTGACCCTCCCTTGGGACTAGTGCTACACACATAGGTAGTATCATCTCTCCTTTGGATGAAAACCCCACGGAGAAGCCCCAAGCATATTCTCGAAGCAGGCTCCAGGCTATTTGGACAGGGAATCTGGGGCTCAGGTAGCTAACACATGGTCTAAAAGGGCTTGGGTGGCAGACTCTGGATGGGTACACACCCTTGGCCTACAGACTCCTTTCCCTGTGAAGGATGCAGACCCAGACAAGGGCTAGAGTGGGGTGCTGTAAAGCGAGGTGCCCAGAGCAAGTGCTACTGCCATCGGGGTTATTTTAGCCATTCTTCCAGTGTGTAGTGATACCACACCATGGTTTTGTATGGCATTTCCCTGATGAGATTGAGAAACTTTTCAGGTTTATTGGTCTTTTGGATATTCTCTTTTGAGGTGTAGCTATTCAATTTTTGTGTGTTTTTCTTCCTAAGAGAATGCCTGATTTTTAAGAAATTTAATTATATGAGAATATGTATATGTGTATATATATGTGTGTGTGTGTATATTCTTGCTATAATCCTATTATTACAAATACCTTCTCCCACTTGTGGCTTTCCTTTTTACTCTCGTAATGGTGTGTCTTTTTAATGCAGTCTGATTCATCACTTTCTTTCCATATGGTTATTTAGAAACTTTTGATTTACCTTTAATACAGAGATCATATGGAAATTATACAACTTGAATAAATACTATCTGAACAATCAAGTTCAACATATTCCTTCACCAGCTTTTGCTAGCAATTCCTTCATATGTTGTTGAATTGCTGTGAATTGCTCTTAGGTTATAACTATTCCACTTGCATCCATGTGATTCACTCGCTAACCTCAGCCTACAAACACTGCATTCTTCTTCCACATGTGACACACGTACATTCATTCACACCTGCTCATGAACTCACACACATATGTTCCCATATACACACACTCAAGCACAAACTCAGGTGCTTACACACTCCAATACTCATACACAAACACACACTCCCACTCTGATAAATACACACACACAGTTTCTCTAGTTTAGAGCAAGTGAGAGGTTATTACTCTTAGTAGTTTTTCTCTTAAAATTTTTAAAGATTCCTTTACCTATGAAATCATATTGATTTTGAAAGTTGCTTCTATATAGGAAATCTATCCCATCACCCGCTCTAGTGCATCTGCTGACATTGTCAGAAAAGCCATTATGGCCAAAGCATCAGCTATTTTCTAAAATAGACTTATTCTGAGGCAAAGAGTATTATTAGGACATGAAGTAGAAATCAAAAGAAAATGTTCATGTATTAAATTTGTTACAAATGAGTAAAATTGAATTGCAAAGGCAGTTCAAGTTATACCATGGGTTAAGTAGACTACTGACCTGTCCTGAGAATTGGACATTTTAAAACATCTCCTATAAAGGAAAATATGCCATGATTTCCAGAGAACTGATTTACAAGTAGACTTTTTAATATAGAAATAAATGTGTCCAAAAAGAAACTAATTATGATCTCAAAAGTATTCATTAAATATTTAGCAAGCCTACTTTTTTGTCATTCAACTTGGAATATTATCAAGGTGTCATTTATGTTCATGAAGGGAAATATTGATATAGAAAATAAACAGGGATATAAGAACAGGGCATGTGCTTTCTGAACTCGAGAAAAGACAGATGCCAATTTCCCATTTTTAAATCATCCCATGTATTCATATCTCTGCCTGGCCTGTTGAATTTACTGTATGGATTTCATGACAGGTGTAAACGGCAAGGTTAAACAAGGGCAACAGTTCAGCCAGAATTTTATGGTAGATTGTTCCTAAAATGTTTGCCTTTGTTCTGTTGTTTGCTTTTGGTTAAGAGCTGGGCCCTTGAGGTTCACGAAGATATGCCCTAGAGTCTGTTGTCCTTCCAACTTATCACCTGACAGCACTGATTGTACAGTGTAATTAAAAGTCAAAGCTAGCTTTGGGGATATATACTCTGATGAAGGAGCCATCTGAAATTAGGACTTAAATAATGAAGGGTTCAGGGACACGGAGACTGGTATTTGTTATACATTTAATAGCAGAAGTTTGCAGCTAATTGGAGGCTAACTAAACTCCTTGGACATATTTCAAGTCACGTCAGTTAATTTTGCTCCCCAAGGAACCTAATAGGACATGCAGCTTAGTACTGCTTTTTTCTATCTTAATTACCACATTGAGTTGTGCTAATATAGATTTACGTTTGAGACATGTTCTATGATTATAACCAGGCAAACATTGTTGGCATTTGTTTTCAATTTTATGAGCTCAGACTCTCACCCAACATTAAAAAATAATTGTCAATTTACAGATAAACTGAAATATTTTGAAATCATTGAAATACCATTCAAGTGTGCAATTGGTAGAAATTTATATTTATTGAATATTGAGACAATTTTAAAAAGTAAAAATGACAACTCAAGTGTTACTTCAAAGATTAGATTTACATATTTTCATGGTTTCAATATTCAATTGATTCTAAGCCATGATGTGCTAAATCCAGCTTATAAACACACGCTCAGATAGAATGCACCAGATTTTTAAATAATAGAGAAAGCTAAAAACAAATTAATTTAACCCTGAGGAGCATTGTATACTCTTCTTTAAAGCAGAGTTTTAGTCAGGAAATTGTGTAAATTTAGCTAACTACACTTGAAATTCCTAAGATATTTTCTGAACTACTTTGCAAAGCAGGTCACAAAACCTCATGAGCTAATACATTTGAAATAAAAACAGCAGATTTCCTGGAGTGCAAATTTTGATTATAAGATTAATTTGTATTTTAACTTTGAAGAATGTTTTTAAAACCTTTTTGTGTTAAATTTTTATCATTTTAAATAATTCTCCTTTTTTTAACTTAAAATACTTTGCCTCCATTGCAAAAATAAAATGTTTTGGCTTAAAACTAGATTAAAACAGTTCAACTGAATACTCTTATCATTGTTTATATAGTTTGTTAATACAGAATTATGATGTTTCATTGGAAGTCTTATATATCATGAGACCCAGGAATCATAGCGATCACTTCCTCTGAGCCCCTGATTTCCTTCCTTCGCTTCCAAAAAGTAACAAGAAAGGAATAATGTATGAAATTAAAGCCTATAAATGCATCAATTCTTACATTATGATGCTATTATTTTGTTCTGTCCTTAAGCATGTGAAATATCATATTTTAGTAGTGTTTTTATATACCAGAGGGAACTCTTGGTCATAAGGCAATTAGGTATAAGCAGAATAGGTTATTGAGTGAGACAAAGGGCTAAAGTAAAACACACACACACACAACTGAAAATTCCATTATGGATTTAATCTAAATAATCCTGTTCAGTGCACTCACTTGTGGGCACAAACGAATAATCCTGTCTTCCTTTTCTAATCCACACACCCAATAAAATACTTCCACAAAGAAGTATTTGTGGGAAAGGAAAATAACCACAAAGAACATGGCAAAAATTGCAAGAAAAATGGACTTCAGGAAAAATATATACCTGAGTTCAAATACCACCTCAGTGTGAGTTTGGAAAATTACTTAGTCCTTTATGTTCGATTTTCTCATCTGGAAAAATATGGGTAAAAATACTCAGTGCAGGAAATTGTTGAAGCTCTAATGAGGTGCTAATGCAAGACTCCTGGATAATACGTTGGTCCCTTCTCTTCTAGATAAGAAATATTCTATACATAAAAATAAGAACTTCAGAAATTAGAGGACATTTAAGAGATTTATTTTCGTAAGCCATTTTTCAAAAAGACCATACCTAAAATATTGTTTGTAAAAGGCTGAAAAATATCTTTTACTTTTAAAATTCTCCAGTCAAGGATTTCTCCCACTTCGGTGGTGAGTAGCCTTCATGAGGCTCCTTGTAATTAACAGAATTATCTCAGGCTGAATTTCTCTAGTCTCTCTACAATTGATCTGGAGAAAACGTATCATCATTTTCTGTTCAAAAGCCCTTTGCACACTCAGAGAATATTATTTGGACACTTCTAAGCTATCTATAATTCTGGCTCAAAAATACTTTTTATAAAATCAGAGAATAACAGCTTCATGAAAAAGTCAAAACAACAAACAAAACTAAACAAAACTGACATCCTTCCTGATTTCAGAGACTAAAATACCAGAGCCCCAACTTAGAGAAGGAAAATAGGTAAATGTATTTTTAAAAGTTATCTGTGGTCGTGGCTCCCCATGCCAACATAACTAGATGAAAAGTAAGAAAAAAATCACTTTGACGTTTTGGATATTTGGGGGTTTTGTCTAATAGAAATGTAGTGTAATGGGATGGATATATCAGGTTTTGATATAAACAGATCTGGGTTTGATTCTTGGCTCCTGTTTTTTTCATATTTAGAATTTGTTTAATATTGTCTACTTGTATTATTCTAAGAATTAAGAATTAAGTATCATTCTAAGAATTATGTTAAGTATGACAACTGAGATCTAGATAGACACATAGCTGATACAAAATGCCCCTCTAGATTCAATGCTTCAGATCACTAGTCTCTAGATTTTTATGGTCTCTTTTTTGTTTGCTTTACTTTTTAATTCATCATCATCTGATGTAATAGATCTCTCTCTCCTTTTTCTTTTCCCATTTGAAGTGGCTTGTAGGCAAGACAGAGCAGATGCTTCCTGTTTGAGAGTTATGGTAGCAAGGAGCCATTGGATAGGAAATCTCACTGCTCTCATTGGTTATTAATTCCTGTAAGGACTAAAGGCCTACAAAATAGCGCAATATTTCCCTTCTTTTCTGTCCTTCTGACTTCTAAGACTCTGGTATTATTATGTCTAAATCACTATACCTGTTATATTTAATAGTTTATTCTAGGTATTTATTCTAGGTGTGTGCCTGTTTGCTTATTTTTTTGTTGAAATATATGTTGATTTAGGTGTTGGTATCTTTGATAAGTTTGACAGACAACTTAGTTTTGTCTTTTTTTAAAATAATTTCTCTTAAACTTTTCCATACGATTTAAAATAATATATTGGGTACTTAACATTTTTGTGTTCTAGAAGACAATATATTATCTTTTTCTCATCCAAATTTAACCTCCATATTGCATGTCTGTATAGATCCCACTATTTCAATTCTGCTAACAACAAAAAGACCATAGCTCTACCTACAAAACTCTTGATTTATCTTTAACAATATCTTTAGCTGTGTCATATAATTTAAATTGTACATTTAATTTCTCAAGAGCTGTAAGTTCCAAATAAACAGGCCTAATTTTGAAGAAAAGAGATAAAAATTATTGGAAAATATTCCAATTTTTAGTGAAAGAATATGAAGAAAAATAAACAGAATTTTCTGAAGTGACATCAAACACTTTCTTGGTATGAAACTGGGGTCAGTTCTTTATCTCAGGCTTTTCTATATATTCCCTGTCATTTATTTGAAACTATTATTTAAAATCCATGATTGGTACAGGTTTACTTTTCATGTCAAACAACTTTTCTGGCAATGATTAAAAATATATTTAATTTAATGTGGGAAATTTTGATAATCCACAGTAAGTTTTGACTCTTCCCCTAGATATTAATATTTTGTGATCAAATGTGAGTGTGTTCTTTACTATGCATTCATAGAGGTGCTTTAAATTTACCATTCATGGATTTTAATTACTTTTTTTTTTTTAATGACATTCTATTTTATTTTATTTATTTATTTATTTATTTTTGGTTGTGTTGGGTCTTCGTTTCTGTGCGAGGGCTTTCTCTAGTTGCGGCGAGCGGGGGTCACTCTTCATCGCGGTGCGCGGGCCTCTCACTGTCGCGGCCTCTCTTGTTGCGGAGCACAGGCTCCAGACGCGCAGGTTCAGCAATTGTGGCTCACGGGCCCAGTTGCTCCGCGGCATGTGGGATCTTCCCAGACCAGGGCTCGAACCCGTGTCCCCTGCATTGGCAGGCAGACTCTCAACCACTGCGCCACCAGGGAAGCCCTTTAATTACTTTCAAGGCATTTGCTCTTCTCAGTGTTTCCAAATCATGCACCCCTTCTCTGCTATTCCCTTCAGGAGACAATCCCCTGGACTCCTACTTTACCAATGTGTAAAGAGCAAATCAAAATCCACCTCTACTGGGTTTTCTTCCTTGATTCACTGAAAATGCAGCCACATCCAGAAATGATTTCTCCTTCTTTTGAATTCTCGTGACAGTGAATTTGGTGTTTCCCTTAAGGGTGTTTTTCACGTTGGAAACATTATCAAACTCTCTTTTAGTGTGTAAGCCATTAAGGGGCCATTTCTTATTTAACGTGTATCTCCTAGATGCCCTCATCCAATGCTTCATACATCGTGGTTAGTAAGGAAATTTTGGTTGAAATAAATCATAGCAAGAGTAATACACTAATATTTTTAAGACATCTTGAAAAGTTATTTAATTCACATTTATCCAGTCATCTATTTCAAGAAACACACAACTGTAAATCAAATATCTTTCCTTAATATACAAAAACATTTAAAGAGTAGACAAAATCTTGGATGAATACAAGACTCTTTATTAAAATACGTCTATATTATCAGATTTGGGTAATTCCAAAGAATATAAAACATTGCATATCTCATTTTTCTGGCAGGATATTCCCAAACACACTGCCGTATCACTTCGAAATTTGAGGACCAATGAAGTGATACTTACCATATCAACGTTTTCAATCTACAAACAACAGACTCTGCTTTGTAAATCCAACAAATATTCATGGGAAAATCTATTGAAATTTAACGTAGAGAAAAAATTAAATTTGACCTTAAATGTAATTGTATGCTTGATCAGAATCCAGTGACAAAAGAGAAAGAGAGAAGCCAACACAGATACATACCTTTTGTATTAATACATACCAGTAAATATATATTTATTTTAATATATAATAAATAAATTTATTTATTTTTGCATGTGAGATTCTGGAGAGTGGCGTTTGAGACAAACACTAAATCAGATAACTCACATGAGGCACTACAGCACTGAAGGAATTATCGTAGATAAGACAAAAGTGCAAAATGAATTTTCATTTACACAGAATTTTCATTTCTGTGTAATTGTAAATCGTTTTGTTCTGGAGCAAAAAGATATAGCATTTAAGAGAAAAAAGGCAAGGTTGATGTTGTTTCAGTTGGCAAATAGGATAGTCATTTTTTCCCTGCACGGTACCATATATTAAATATTTAAAACACCATTATATCAGAGTATGTTGCTAAATAAAAGGGTGAAATTTTGAATTCAATTTAATTTTATTTAAATATAGTTCACAGATGTTGATAGGACAGATAGTGGTTAGGGTTTTCAATACAAACATACTATGGACGTGGTGAGAAGCCAGCTTTATATTTCTGTGTAATTATCTCAATGGATTATTATGTATATCGTATATTTTTTTAAAGTGACAGGGCTAGAAATGAAGCCTGTGGATTGAAGAGCCAATATATCAAAATATATATAAACTTGAATATTAACCCACTTTCAACAAAGTGACAGATGGTTTCTAGGCCAATTCCTTTAGTCAGTGATATTACCAGTGTAATTCCAGCAAAACTGTTCCAGAGAACAGCTGCCTCTTATATGCAGAGGATGGAGAATGGGTGTCTGCAGTTTCAATTTTGAGATCAAAGAGCCACCGCCACCTGCAGTGCTACTCACCACCCACAGGGAGGTAGAGAGCGTTCTGGCATGGTTTTCTTGGCCATTAAGAGAAAGTTTTCATTTTTCTTCTCAAATGTTTTCCATACGTAAGTCGATTTTATATTACTATTTTTAATAATAGTCTTTATAATAACTCTCAAAAGTGTTATTTTGATAGAGCTGTGTACACACACAATCACATTACATCCTAGTGGATATCAGATACTGAATGCAAAATATATTGATCAGTATGAAGATTCCATTAAGTAATTTTGTCTAAATTATAGCAGTTGCAGCAAAAATTGCATTATGTAGTTATATCACTGATTCAGTCAAAAATTAATAAATAACCCTTCTTTGAAATACAATATATTAACATTTTTTCCTCAACTATGCTTTTATTTTCCCTCATATACCTCTTTGTCTTATTCTGCCTCTCTCTTCTACAGTTCCCTCTATATTGTCTCTTTAATTCTCTCCATGGAATACTGCCAAGAAAAGCCTAGGAAGCTTCTAAATTTCCCAGAATCTCAGGATGAATTTCTTATACTTCATCATGAATACCACCATTAGACACTTCACAATTATCTCCTTCTATTCCAGGCAGCTTTATCAAATTTACTGTATTCTGAGTTTTCCCGTGTGTATAGTGCCCTTCTATGTATAATGCCCTTCCCAACAAGTAAACTTGACCTGAGGGTAGCTAAATTCTCACCTTCCACACTAAACTTGTGTGATCTCACATCCTAAATAAAATACTACTTGACCTCCATAAAAAACACAGCAGTTTTTCAACATCTTCTTAACTTTGGATTAAAGGCAATATGGCTAACACTCCACTGATTTCCAAGATTGATTTGGTTGGCTGATCAAGTGTAAAGGTGGCTGTCTCCTTCTCACTTCATTGCTTCATGTGTACACATGAGGTCAAGAGAAAGGAAAGTTTTCTCAATAAACAAGCTCTATTCTTCAGTCATTGGACCTGACAACAGCCATCTCCTGCTAGAGCCACCTAATATATTCTCATCAACCATGAATTGGCATAAATACATTCATTGTTTCATTAGTTTTTACTTACTTTAAAGATATTTCAAATCACTTATATAACTTTATATTCACTGGCTTGTTATAAGCAAGCATGTTTAAGAATTATGCTATAAAACATGATGGGTAAATTTCTGATATTTTTTCTAACATATTTTCTAAGCATTGTCACATTCATAATTGGTTTATTAAAATTTTACTTAAGACAGCCACAAAAATTAATGGATATTTATACATGCTTAAATGATTCTCAACATAAATGAGCTTTCGGTCATTCTTTATATATTTTTCCACAATCTACTAGTAGTTCTAAAAACTCTACTTATGTGTACCAAAATTGCATTTAGTCTCTAAGAATCGCTTTTATCTCAACTACATTTCCTTTTTCATTCCATAAATAGTTGTAATATGTTATAACTTTTCTATGACCTGATTTCAATACTGAAAAATTTTTATCTGAAATATAGTTTTGTTCAAATCATTCACATGGGTCAACAACAACAAAAATTGATATTGAATGCCTACTAGGTGCTGTTCTAGGTTCTGATTTTCTTCTTTACAACTATTTTCCAAACTTGTAGTAATGTTGCTATTTTACTTTTATAATGTAAAAATGCTTATAGTATTCTCATAGTTCTTAGGGATGGGGAAAGTAGGATGTCATATTTTATTGTTACATCAATTGATTTTATTTTTTATTTATTCATCACCCTACATACCACTTTTCTAAATTGTGAATCAGCAGTTAAGTGATGTCGCTCTGTTTTTTTCACAGGAGATTTTTTTGTACCACTAAATACAACTCTAGAGCCAAGAGTTATTTCTACATTGTTCTATTCATTATAGCATGTGCAGAATTTTAATTACCACACAGAATGCAGATTTCCCCCAAGGGCACCCACTGTGGAAAATTTTTAAATGTAATCATAATAAATCTTCTTATCCTTATTATTTAAAACATTCATCATTAAAACTTTGGGTTTTCCTGAAGTACTATTCCTTCCAGATCTCATTCAGAAAAGTCATGCATGAAGAGAACAATAATAAAACGGGTCCAAAAAAATTTTAGTTAAAAGTGATGAAGACATTTTCATTGTCTGCCACTTACCATTGTCTCTGCAAGCCAAGGACATTTTTTATGATTTTACGGTTATCTAATTTAGTGTTTATAATATAGGGAAGTTTGTTTATTCTCTAGGTATCTGAGCTTTAACTATCTTGGTGAGATTTTTATGAGTCACCCAACAAATTAAAAACATTTTAAGAAGAATGGAGAATGAAATAGAGAAATAAAGGGAGTCTGAAAAATCAGAAAATAGGAATATAGTTCCGGTAAAGCAACTTTAAGAATATATATATAAAATCATGAACCATCCATTTTTTATTTATCTTTTTAAGTAACAACAATAATCCGCAGTAAAGTTCTAGTCTCTCTTATCAAGCTACTTTCAAACACAAACAGAAATGATAAACAGTAATTTAGTGTATCCAGTTTACTAACTACTAATGATAAATAAGCACACAAAAAGCAGATACTTTTAGTTGCAAAGTAAGCACTTTCTAATGTTATTTGATTTAAAGACACTATGTTTAAGCTCCACAAAACCACCTGAAAGTTTAGAATTGCATAAAATGTAAAATGTTAAATTTTTGCTTGACTTTGAAGAAACATATAAACTACAGCTGGAATATGTGGTGTTATGATGTTAATAACCTTGGGTAGGAGAGCAACCAATGTCCACCAGTTTGTCAGTTAAAGGCAAGAATTCCCAGGCCTTTTTAAAAAATAAATTACTCTTCCATTTCTCATTTATTAGCGGAATTTTGTAAAAATTCTAGGTCACCTGATGAATTAGTTCATTTATTTTAATGATATATATACAGCAATCTATGAAAGATAAAAATCCTGTAAGCATTGTGGGATCCTAAGTAGAAATGGTACTCCTGACAGCTATCTAGTAATCAAGCTTTGCAAAGCTGTGACTTGGAAAATTTGTTTTACTTTTCCCTCTTATGAACATTTTCAATTAAATATGAAGAATTTTTTTGCTTCACATGGTGGTTTTAAACTGGTATTTCATCATTTGAAATATGGCACTGGCTCTGGGTTATTTAGTATTTATTAATAATTTCCATTTTGACCTTTCCCAGGTTTTGCTATTTATTAGGTGTTTTTGCACTATTGCAGAGATGACTGAACAGAATTGGGGAATTTTTTTTGCCCTTTTTTGAAACTTCATACTTTAAATTATTTTTACATTGACCTTTAAAGTTGGTATGTAACTATGATTTGAAAGTTCTGTTTAAAAACCACCCTGCTGAAACATCAGACAATCCCAAAAGTTCAAAACAGATTGGCCAGCTGATGGCTGAAAGTGAAGGAAACCAGGCAGAAGAGAGACCTGAGAACAGAGAAAGGAGCCAAGATATGTCAGGGCACAGGGAGATCTTCAGCATATTTGTCATGACTATTTTTTTTTTAACATCTTTATTGGAGTATAATTGCTTTACAACATTGTCTTAGTTTCTGCTGTATAACAAAGTGAATCAGCTATACGTATACATATATTCCCTATGACTATTTCTTTTATAATTCCTTACTAACTTCGGAAAGCAGGAAGCACACCATGTGTAAATAAATTGTATTTGATGGAAAGTGACTTCTGAACACATCTGGGTATATATGGAGAGTGGGCGTTTTATTTTTCCATTTGTTTATTCTACCTTGAATGGATCACCCTGTTTTCATTTAGTTAATTTCATCTTTGATCCAGGTTAAAATCTGAGGCATCTTCAGGTCTTAAGGATGCAGTCACTGATTGGTTTATGTCTTATGCTTGGTTTATACTTAGAGTTCTTTTGTCAGTAGTTACAAAATGGCTTAAACAATAGAAGCTGTCTGACATGAGGTCAGAAGGATTATAATTCTTTAATTGCTTGCGGCCAATAAAAGCATAGCCATGCCTAATTGTGTTCTGCTGAATCCCGTAAAATAGTAGAGGAATGCTCTTCTCCATTTGGAATTTTTCCTGACTGCTCATATTTCACCAAGGCCTTGGCATCTGCAAGAAACTATTTGTTACCTGCATTGTCTAACGGGCAACAACATTCTCTTTTCCTTCATTAAAGTGTCATCCAGTGAAAGATGAAATCTCATTTTTAATCAAGCAGCAAAGTGTAGCTGATTATATGTAACAAAAGAGTTTGATTTTGTTTATTGAGCTATTTAAAATAAAAAGGCATCATTGACTGAGATGAACTATAGTGTAAGTAACCCACGCGTAGCCATAAAGTGGCCAATTACATGACGCACGGTGCCAAAGTATTCAACTTTCATCAAAGAGCTATATTTTTTAAAAATTTTAATCCAATGGGCCCTCTTTCTTCTTCTATCTTTGAAGAATGGAGAACATATATTTAGTTAAGCTTGGAAATGTGCTGTTGAACCATGATTGCTAAAATATTTGACAAAACTGAAATATGTATGTGGTGTCTTTGCAAAAAATTCATAACTAGTTATTTATACTGATTCTGGGTTTCAAAAGTGAATTCTCCAAACTTTCCTAGTGTATTCTGCCAGGTATTGTGCTAGGTACTTAGGAAGACACAGGTATAAGTCACAACGGCTCACATATGGAGCTTCTGTCCTCAGGAACATAGCCTAGGGGCTGCGTTTATCCTCCGTTAGTATTTGCTCTTTTATGAAGAGTTAATGTTGGGTATTAACTTTGGGAATATGGATTTATGAAGGGAGGTGAATGTCATCTCTATTTGACTGAAATGACTGTCCTAATGGCAGAAAAGACATCTAATGTCCTTTGTCATCACGGTTATATTTTCTTTTTAAAAATAATTTATTGAGGTGAAATTCACATAACATAAAATTAACCCTTTTAATATGACGTTAAGGAGCATTTAGTGCATCCACAATGTTGTGCAACCACTATCTCTATCTAGTTCCAAAACATTTCTAAACCCATTAAGAAGTTTATCCTCATTGCCCTGTTCCCCCCCCCCCACAAACCCTAGCAGCCACCAATCTAAGTTCTGTCCCTATGGATTTACCTATTCTGGACATTTCATGTAAATGCAGTCATATAATATGTGACCATGTTGTGTCTGGCTTCCTTCATTCAGTATGTTTCAGAGGCTTATATTTTCTATGCATTGCTAAATTATACTCATCCTCAAAATGTTTTAGGGTGGACATAACACAACCTATTTGTTCAGATAGACCTGGTCCAAATCCTGGAGTTTCCATTCTCAGTAGTTGGGATATAGTGCGTGTTATTTAACCTTTCTGGACCATGTATTCTTGTGTGTAACTAAGAAAGAAATATCTGTCTTTTAGGATAATTTTAGGAAATAAATGACAATGTTTAAGAAGTCCTAGAACATAATAGGCCCTCACATGAGGTTTATTCTATTTGGCTGTAACAGAGATAAAATTGTTGCACTCTCTTCACAATTCAATGATTTAAATGATAATCACTCAGAAATATTTCTGTCAATATGTATTGCCATGTAGGTAAGTAAACAATAAATATCACTCATTTTGCTTATATAAATTTTTAAATTTTGATTCCATATCTATGAAAGTATTCTAACACTTTTACATCATAAATTTCAGTAAAAGGATAGATTAATGGAAATTACCCTTAAAAAAGTCACATCACCTCCATGCTTGGGTTGCAGCCCATTTTGCCTGAATTGTAATATTTTTTTTTCATTCTGATCCATTTTACAAGATTTTTATGTTAACAATGATGAAATTCTTCCATGGAAAGCAGTGTACTTCTAAGGACAGAAATTTCAACAAAAGCAAAGCCATGTTAGGTCACAAAGTTGTTTCTGCCTTATGTGGAGATTGTTATTCAAAATTACACACACAGTTAAACTGCTTTTACCAAAATTTAAAAATTTTAGTTTGTAGGCTTGATTGAGACATGAAAGACAATAAAGTTTTATTTTTATATACTGGAGAGCTGATATTTGAATATGAACATGGCCAAGGCTCAGTCAGTGTTATTTATGACTCCATAGTAGTTCAGAGCGAAAAGTCTTAAACGTAGACTGCAAAACTCAAGAACAAACACCTAGTTATCTGTCCTTATCAAAAGGAGCTTGTCACTGACTAAAGCAAAATGACATTTTTCAAAAGGCAGGGAATGTTTTCTGGAAGTTTTAAATAAGTGACTCTTCCCACTCTGTCCAGGTATCTGTCTCTTTGCTCATTTCTCGTTCTCATTGGACAGTTCCTTGGTTAAATTTCGTTTGTATTGCTTCCTTTCTCCTTATTGCTCTATTTTAGCTCATTCCTTATTAGCTCTTGACCCATGTGACCCATTATATTTGTGGAAATTTTATCTGTTCTAGGTCATTTTACATCATAATGTTATTGAAATAAGTCTTATCTGAAATTCCTTTGAAGTTCGAGAAATGAAATATCTACCTGTGCACTGTTTTATAGGATTTTATTATGATCCTTCCTTACGGAATATTACACATTCTCTCTCTCTCTCTCATAAAGAGCAAAATAAACTTGCATTCCCTGCTTTCTTACCTAGAAAGTAAAACATGATTTCCCTCTTAGTTTGGTTGTGTACTATCACTTCTCAAGTCACTTTTTAATGAAATGTCATTTCTGTGGGATGAATGACCATCTATAATCAAGTTATATTTCAAAATCACAGTACCTTCATAAAGTATTTAATAGGTTGATTTTTAGGGCTTGGAAACTAGTTATGGAACATATTTACTGTTGGCATTTACTCAAACCTCCCAGCTCAAAAGTTTGTTTCTAAAATCAAAATAATAGCAGGCCACGTGACTGTATACAGTTAGTAATATAAAGTGTGTGATATGTCTTCCGTATGGATGCACCAGATGCATACATCTTAAAACTATGTTAATTTTCTCCCCTGGAAAACTATTTTATATATTCCACACCATACTTCATTAAATTATGTGTGATGATAAAATACAGGTCCAGTTTTAAAATCAAACTTCAAAGGAAGATTATGCTAAAACTCAAATGTCTGTATGCTTATTATGCACTTGTCACCAATCTAAAAATTATTTAAAGGTTAGTTTTCTAGTATAATTGCACAGCTAAGAGTCTAAGGTCATCATAATGCTAGAGAGTTGAAAAAAATAGCCTTCTAGCCTTGACAGATACAAGAGAAAGAGAAAGGAAGGAACTAATTTGAATCGTATATAAATACAAAGTAAAATAAAATAAATGGTCTCTTTCATGGTACACAAGCAACAAGATAAGCTTTGATGTCCCAAGTTAGGAGAAAAAATTTTTTTAAAGAATTAAGCTGTCATTTTGAATCGTAGCCAAAGAATATTCTCCCTTCTCTT
This sequence comes from Balaenoptera musculus, assembly GCF_009873245.2. Lineage (NCBI taxonomy): Eukaryota > Metazoa > Chordata > Mammalia > Artiodactyla > Balaenopteridae > Balaenoptera > Balaenoptera musculus. The sequence continues at coordinate 78,871,453 of NC_045798.1, forward strand.
TGGATAAAAAGTACCGAACCAGGAAGAGTAAGATGTGAGTCTGAATTGGACTAACAATAATGTGAGATTTACCAGAATTCCATAAAAGTGGGATTATCTAATATTTTAAAGACACGTGGTGAGGACAATCTTAATACCACAACTCACAGAAAAATACTACTACTTTATTGAAATTATTCCTAAATTATGGATTCTGGATTTTAAATCCAAGGGCATTTTACAGTTGTATCCTTTATGGAACCTTATCATAATCACAGGAGGAAAAATATCACACTGTCAAAATTGCCTTGCGTGATGAGGCACTTATCTTCCCATGTTCAGCTACCTTCTGCTGGTTAACCTTGTCGTGGAGGGCGCTGCCGAGACCACCAACCAAAGGAAACCCACAGTAATTACTACAATCCAGTGAGAAACGGAGTCGCTCGAGGCAGGCACTTTTAACCCCACAATCAACATTCTGCGACTCAAGGAAAACACAAACATGACCTTGCTCAAATTAGGCATGAACAAATGTTTCACATTAAGTGAGTTAAAGGACCTTGCTGAAAATTACAAAGGCTGCTTAGGAAAGCAGTGGATCCCATTATGGAAGCAATAGGTCTCAAAGAAAGCAGCGTGTTAGAGATCCATGTATAGTTGGAGGAGGTAGACACCTTGGTAAAGCAGTCCCCCTCCCCCATCCTGAACACAATGCTTCAACACCGCACTCTCTGGGAGGAGGAATCCAAGCCAGCCCCCCTCCTGACTCTTTTCTCCCTCCCTCCATCCCCACTACCTTCTTCCTCTCTACCTCCCACACCCTTGATTCCCCCTTTGTCACCGCCCTCCTGCATGCCTCTCCTCTGCCCCCTCCTCTCCTACCCCCCTTCCCCCAGCATCCACGTGGGACCCTTCCTCTGCTGCAGGCAGCGCTGGGCGCTAGGACCGTCCCCGACAGGGTGCGACAAGCTCACCCGTGGAACGACACGGCCTTTTTTTTCTTCGCGATCCCCTTGACTGGGCTGGGCACCTCCCCCCCAGGAGCCTCGGGGACCAGCTGGGGGGGAGGCGGGTCCCCGGCTTCATCCCCGACTTCATGGATCTCTTTGGACTTCCAGATCGTCTTCACCACGACGCTCGCCATGGCGTCGTGGGGGACGGGGGGCGGCTCCCAGGAGCTCCTTCCTCTGAGACTCTCCACCTACACTGACCACTGACCCTCAGGGTCCCCTGTCCCCATAAGCCTGCCTCATAAAGGACCCAAGCACTGGGCCCCAGTAAGGGGTGGGGGTGGGGGGACACAGGGGTAGACAACGTGACTCAGCACGTTCCCCCAGGGGGCTCAGTGAACTCTTCTTGTTCAGGTTTCTAGTTCTGCCCTGATCAGTCCCTCCCCTTCAGAAACACAGTGAAATGTATTCTAGTCCAGAACTTACAGTGGAAGGACCCACTGTATTAATTCATCATGTAATACGCTGGATTTGTCACTTTCCCAGGATCTGGGGGACGATGGGGGTTGAATACCAGCGCTGGAGGATCTTACATTCTGTGGGGGGTTGGAAGGGGACAGGCAGGCAATAGAAACAAACCAAAAATACCAGATGTCCGAACGTGATATAAAGGGAATCAAAACTGGGCGATGGCCATGTGGACATTTGTCAAAGCTTGTCGATTTGTGCACCCGGGATTTGAGCCTTTTATTGTGCGTGAATACTACCTATTAAAAAATCTAAACAAGAAAAAAAATGTAATTAAAAAGTAAAATGCTGCTTTCTATTACCTCAAGCAATTTTACTATGAAAAACCAGGAGGAAAACAATCTTACATTTCTCCCTGAGTTTAAAAACACTCCATTGTTCTGGTAACACCTGATTTGAATTCATCTACTGCACATTACAGAACATACGTGGACATTTATACCTCCAACAGGAATTACTTCCATATTAGGGTAAATCGGCTTGAGATACAGGTACTTCTAAATAACAATCTTTGTGAAATATATTATTTTAGTACGCATTTCCCCTGCCTTCCACTTCATTGGCAGGTGGGTTAGGAGTTACTATTCTTTAAACACGAATGAGACTGGGCAAGTACTCCATTTAAGTCTTTCCCCTGCTTCAGTGATAATGCAATTCATAGGAAATTCCTCCTCGACTCTGCTTCGTAGTATTTTCTAATGGCTTGCTACACTCTGAAAAAGTGTGCAGTTTTATTCAAGCCCATTCTGTTGTGGAAAAAATAAAATTGAAGTGGGGAGAGCAGAAGAAAAGATGTATGTAGCAAACAAGCGTAAATATGTCGATAGAGGGGCTTAACAGAAAATGAGGTCAGCAGGGGCGCACTCCATGCACCACCATTACAAAATATAGGATAAATCACCACCAACCTATGTTTTGCAGGTTTCCATTAAGGGAATCTTTATGTGTGAGTAAATGGCCTGTAAATTCAAGCCTTTTTTTGTGGTTTGACTTTAAAAGGTACCTGTTTTATATCATGTGTTTTACGCTAACATGTTGGTGTATTTTTTTATGGTAAACTAAATCCGAAAAAAGGTCCAATGGAGAAGAATTGATTATACAATCTATCCCAATTTCATCAGTTCCTTGCTGGATATAAGCTATATAGTCTATAAACGGCTCTGAATTTTTTTTTCTTTTGATCAATGGGCCTTCTTAGATGAGCTATAAAACCATTAACCTTCTTTTCCATTTTTCATATTTCAGTTAAAAAACTCTCATGGTACACTTGTTGCATCTATCTCTTAATGAAATATAAATTACTCATGTATGAAATTCATTGAATTTATGTGTCAAAGTTTAAATAATTTGGAATTAATGAGCCCATAAGTATAATTGATACAAATACACACTGTATAGGTTTAACTAAAAGTCTCACAACAGACCCACATAAATTTCATGAATATAAAATGTACTAATAGTAATTTATAATTAAAAGGCAAATATAGGAGTAATAAAAAATTATGTGACCCACTCAGAAGCATACTGATGATACCCAAATACTAGAATCACTGCTATTCTTGGGCCTGTGGGTGTAGAAAGGGAGATGTATGTTTGTCAAGCATTGTGTGGCCGCTAAATTTCTTAATAGCATGTTTTTTCAGCTTTCTTGAAGTATCACTGATAAATAAAATTTATAAATATTTAAGTTGCACAGCATAATGATTTGAGGTACTCACGCATCGCGAAATAATTAACACAGTCAAGCAAATTAGCACATGCGTCATCTCACATAGTTACCATACTGTGCGTATGTGTGTGTGTGGTGAGAATACTTAAGATATACTCTCAGCAAATTTCCAGTATACAATACGGTATTGTTAACTATAATCGCCATGCTGTACATTAGATCCTCAGCGCTTATTTATCTTATAACTGAAAGTTTATATTCTTTGACCGTCTCCCCACTTCCTCCAATTCCAAGCCCCTGGAAACCACCATCGTAGTCTCTGTTTCTGTGAGTTCAACTATTTTTAGGTTCCACATATAAGTGAGAGCATACAGTATTTGTCTTTCTCACTCTGGTTTACTTCACTTGGCATCATGTCCTCCAGTTTCACTCATGTTGTCACATTGGAGGGTTTCCTTCTTTCTCATGGCTAATATTCCATTGCATTTTATACCATATTTTCTTTATCCATTCATCTGTCTATGGACACTTGGGTCATTTCCCTATCTTGACTATTGTGAATAATGATGTAATAAACTTGAGGAAGCAGATATCTCTTTGAGATCCTGATTTCATTTCCTTTGAATTTATACGTAGGAGTGGGATTGCTGGATCATATGGTAGTTCTATTTTTAATGTTCTATTTTTCATTTTTTAGGGGAAACTCTGTACTGTTTTCCAAAATGACTGTTCCAATTTACGTTTCCATTAACAGTGCACAAGGGTTCCCTTTTCTCCATGCCCTCATCAACACTTATCTCTTCCCCTTTTGATAACAGCCATCCTACTGGGTTTAAGGAGATATCTCGTTGTGGTTTTGATTTGCCTTTCCCTGATGATTCGTGATGTTGAGCACCTTTTTACATACCTGTTGGCCACTTTTTATGTCTTCCTTGGAAAAATATTTATTCAGGTCCTTTGCCCATTTTTAAATTGAGTTATTTGGTTTTGTTTTTTGCTATTGAGTTGTATAAGTTCTTTATATATTTTGGATATTATCCCCTTATTAGATATGTGCTTTGCAATATTTTCTCCCGTTCTGTAGGTTGCCATTTCATTTTGTTGACTGTTTCCTTTGTTGTGCAGAAGAATTTTAGTTTGATGCAGTCCCACTCATTTATTTCTGGTTTTGTTGCCTGAGCTTTTGACATCATATACAGAAAACTCTGATCTCTTCCCTGGGGACACGTCACCTCCTATAAAACATGTGTTCCTTCTATCCACAGAGTGCAGAAAGCTTACAGAGAAATGCTGTGTCTAGTGGATTTTTCTTGCAGTAAGTTATTATTATTATTACTTTATTGTTTAACCTAACCTTGGCTAGCCTATGTGAAGTTTTCTTGCTGTCTTTTTCTCTAGGAATTTCTCAAGGTACTTCCTGTAAGAAGTCTATAACTACTCACCTTATCCTTTAATTTTATCTTACTTGCCACTCTTCGGTGTGTAATAAATTTCACTTGAACTCTCACGGCTAAATCTGGACTCTGGACTCCCCCATTCTAAGTAAGCAACCATTAGTTTAGTCAGTTAGAGTTCTGCTATTTAATTCTTACCTTTCTAACAGATTTGAAGAGGATTATCTTGCCTTTCAAGGATTTCTTTGAATTTGGCCAAAATTGCATTGTAATATTTGACTATTCTCCATAGAATTTTGGTTGAGATCGTGATGATCTAATATTTTCCTTCCTGATAACTCAGTGTTCTTTTGTGGTTGTTTTGTTTGGCACAGGAGAGAGAATTGCCAAGAAATACTTTTTCTCTACTGTAGTAAACAAAAATGGTGTTCTTAAAAATATGAAATTTACTGCTAGAATCAGTGAAAGAGTTTTAATGGTTCTATATTCTTTTGTAAAATAATATTAATTACTTGTGCCATATAACATGAGCCAATTTTTATACACACTATCCCTAAGCTTATCCTTAAAACTCTGAAAATTATGTCAGATATTTCCTATTTTATAAATGGAAGCACTGAGGCTCAAAGAAACTACCTTGCCAGAGTCTAATTAATAATTAAGATATCATAACTTGATAAACACATAATTTATAATCTTACCCAAACTTCCTCTTTGGTCTAATTTCTTCTTACTCTTTCACGTGCATTATCGACTCTTGATACAGTGAATAAAAACAGTTACTTGCCTTTACATAGCACCTAATGGACACATAACTAGTAGCTAGTATTTTCCCTTCTGCTGCATGTCCTATAATTTTAATAACACAGCCAAAAGCCTTTTTCTTTTACATAATCAGAATGTTCAGCTTAATTTGTCCATCTACTCGATATAAGCTACCTTGTTCATTCCTTGGAACTTTTTACACTGCTTTTAATGAGCAGGGTATTTATGTAATAATTGTTCAGACAATTATTATGTCTAGTAAGGATAGAAGGGACTTGGTAGAAGTCCCAATTATTGTGACTCTTTTGTCCAAGTTTATTGTCATTTTTGGAGCTTTTAAAGATTTGGTTAAAATAATTTAATTTGTTAAATTATTGTCCTCTTTTGATATTTTTATGATTTGTACCATTCCTTGGCTTCTTTGCTGGTCTGGATATTTTGTTTCTTATTCTATAAACTTTTTCATCTCCTTCTTTTCTAACTTTGGTCTTCTATATCAAAATCTTGAGTTTTCAATGAGATGTTTTTCCCTGCCGAGAGGGCAGATGAGATTTGAAACTTGACCTGCTTTTATTGATATCTGTCATCTAAACATCGAAATACAAAATCAACAATCTGTAGAGTTGTTTTGAGTTAATTTTACCTTATCCTTTTTCCCAAGAGTAATAAATACGTGAGCTGCTTACTATGAGCTGAGAATAAAAAGAGGAGACTGGAGTTGTTGATGCAGTGTGTTTGCGATGTGGCTGTCTGGCAATCGGAACACTTCCATTTTCATCCTAACTGGAATCTTAGTCAGTTAAACACTCTGGTATAATATTTCTTTATAGAAAAAAATGAAAGAGGCTGGCTTAGATTACTCAGAGGTTCCTTCTAGTTAAAAAAAACAAACAAACAAAAATAAAAAACCTTTAGTTCTATTTTTTTTGGTGTGTGGAAATCTTTGAAAACTGAGTTTAGCTGAAAAATGTAAATATAAAATACCATGTGTCTGGGGCAGATGATGAATCCAGGCTGGAATGAGGGTTTAGTCTGGTGCAATTAGGTGGAGACTTCAGTGATAAATCCAGATAATTTTACTATAATGGGCAGAGAATTATTCAGGGTTTTGAACTGAGTACTGACCAACAGAAAATGAAAATGATACTTTAATATTTGGGAAGTGTGGTGCAATTGAATGAGAAGCAAGTAGAAGCAAATAGAACAATAAGGTTATCAAGTATTATCTGTAAAAACACTCATAAGGTTAATATACAATGATTTATAGCATTTATTTTGCAAATAATAAAGAATTTTGAGTAAATGATGGGGAATATTACCTAAGCAAACAGCATGACACAGTTTAGAAAATCATGAGCTGTAGTGTATCACAGAGGATCTTCTTCAAGAACTGGGCTCCCGCCCACTCAAGTAAACCCCTTTAGTAATATTATATTAATAAATCTTTCTACCTCTTTTCTCTGTCCCCTAAATCTACCCCCCACAATACCAATAACAGGCAAAGATGCTAAGAAAAGTCAACTGACAAAAATGAGCCAAACAGTATTCTCTCTTAGGAATCTGGACTACAAAAAAAGAATGACTTTTGTTATTAAGTTTTGGATGGTTAAACTGGGAAAAATCATAGTCATTTGCAGAGGGAAGCAAATATTACCTGGATAAAACAGGCCAAATTGAAACTAGATTCAGCATGGTGTCACTCTAAAATTAAAAATATTACAAATCCAATCCAAAAAGCGTAGAAAGGCAATATAACATTTTAATACAGGTGCCTTTGGGGGCCTGACAAAGGAAAGATTTTACTGCATAAAAAAACTAGGGACTTCCTGATAACCACACTTGCACATTCTCTCCCCAAAGGGACACTGACCACCACATCCATTGCAAAAATCAGTCCTCCTCTTTCTCCCCTCATCATTTTCCAAAATGATTCTGTGCCATATGAGTGCCACTTTATTATTAAAACTTTCCTCTCCAATACCATTCATATGTAAAATATTCTAGTTTCTCAAGTCTTCTTCAGACTCTTCTATCCCCCTCCGTTTTGAATAAACACAAGGAAAGCTCTACAAGTTGTCAACTTTGCAAGGAGTACATGTGTCTTAGTAAGCTGGAGCAGGACATAAGAGGCTGGGCATTGGGGCAGCCAATGTGGCAAACTCTCATAATATGCTAAATTTGTTTTACCTGACCCTGACCCACTGAGGACAATATGTCTAGGGTGAGAGGATACAGTAAAGCAGATGCACAGGGAGGAGAGACCATAACGCTTGACAAGGAGAGAAAAAAGCTCTTTTCATTTATGATTCTCATCCATACTTACTTTCTTCCTTTTCTGAGACCCAGCTACACATCCAGACTTGGGGAAAGTGAGACCCTGGATTTCTCATTTAATCCCCATCTGTCCTGCCTCGTTATTCACACTTAATCAGAAAGTTACTCACAATAAAAAAAAAAAACACACAAAAAAACCCCTCAGGCCAACTTCCTCTACATGGAAACAGTCTAAAAGTGCATCTTTCAAAAATGCAGAGATGCAAGTAATTCACGAGCTAGAGCAGTTATTCTCCAAATTAAAATAAACTATTAGCTGTACTTAAATCAAAAGGGAAATAAAATTAAAACTAAGAACAGAAGGAGGGAATAATTATGTCATATAAATAATTTCTCATAAGCTTTAGTACCTACATTTCAAAGCAAATATACTTTTTATATAAATCATGTAATTATGAGACAGCCTGACTGAAAAAATTAATATAAATAGTGTAGCAATAGACACTCATTATTTTTACATCCTTTCCTAATATGATACTTGAAAAATTCAAGAAATTTTATCTTAAATGTTTGTTTCTTTTATCATTAGGAAACTAGAAAATGTCATTATATTGTTTATATAATGTTTATATGATAAGTTTGCATGACAAATTTTATATAAGCTTATATATTGTTTATATTCTTAATTAAAATTATAATCTTCATAGAAAAATACTTTCTATAAAACTACCATATTTATCATCATAATATCCTATTTTAAATCCTCTATTAATATTTAAAGTTATCTTGTTTGTCTATTTTCTATATCCTCTCACCTGATCGACGGTTTTGCTTCCTTATTCATTGCTTTTCTCCATACCTAGAACAGTTTCTGAAACATATTATAGACTCAATATCCAAACAGTCCTAAAAAGATAATAGAAAAAGCAGTCATTATGTGTTTCTGTTGTTATACAATAGAAGGATACACTATAGCTTATGACATATTCTTGCAAAAATGTATAAGACCTAACCAGAGATTTAGATTTAATTTCCAATTTACAGAAGATACAGAACATTTAGACACAAGTCAAATACAATGTGGAAACCATAAATAAACATAGAATAAGAGACATCCGTAAGACAAATGCCTGGAATCCCCCCAAATTCAAAGTTTTGGGTACAGTGAGGAAAAGGGGTGAGCAAGATGAAAAGGCAGCATGGGTCGTCTGTAGATCAGAGATTGTTTTACCCTGTGGTCAGCCTATTCCTGGAGTGGACTGTTAAGGAGGGGCTGTACGCCAGCTCAGGCTGAGGGTGCATAAGGTTCAGGGACCTGAGTAAAGGAGAGAAGCTTAAACAAAGTTACTTAGCAAGCATTTGTTCCAATTGATCAGTGAGGACCAACTAGTTCAGTGAATCATTTATGAGGCAAAAAATGGGAATTTGGAGGGTCTGTGTCTGGCTTTGTCATAGAAAAGCATGAGGACATCTGTGAGTCTAAGTTATGTGGGCAAGGGTGGTTCTTTGTAGTAAGCCATTTCCTGGGACACAAGGGTGTGTGTGTGGTGTGTGGGGGGGTGTTCTTTAACCATTGTTGTTTCCCAGAATCACAGGGCTCAGACAAAATTCATCATTGTCATGCCTCAAATGGCCTTTATGGGACTGGCCACATGATGTACAATCGAGACAGAGAGAAAAAAATTTTAAGTGGAACAAAGAGAACAGAGAGAAGGAGACAAAAAACACACACATGTTAGACATTGGGCTGAGGCTCCCATGTGGTGGTGTAAGACATGTCCACAGGTTCTTGGATATTTCTTCCTTCAATAGGGCGCTGGACTTAAGGACTTCTGGGCAATAGAATAAAGCAGAAGTGATGGTGTACAACCTCAGAGATTAGATCATAAAAACGCTGTATGGTTTCTGGCTTGTCCTCTTGTTTCTCTCTTGGATCAGTCATTTTGGGCAAATGCAGCTCTCAGAGCCCCACGTGGAAAGGAAAACAAGGCTTCCTGACAATAACCAGTGAGGAAATAATGTCTCCAGCCAACAGCCAGCCATATGGGTGAGCGAGCTTAGATCCTCCATCCTCATCAAGTCTCCAGATGGCTGCAGTTTAGGGCGACATTTTAAACACAATCTTATGAGACCCTGAGTAGGAAGTACCCAGTTAAGCTGCTCCTGAATTTCTGACCTCTGAACCTGTGAGATAATAAATGTTTAAACTGCTTAATGTGAAGTAATTTATTACTCTGCAATAGTTAACTAATCCAAGTCCTTTGAAAAAACACTAGTTTGATTTTCTGCACTGGATTTGCTAATCTTATCCCCCACACTGTAATATAATGTTTCTGAAATCAAGAATGTTGACTTCTTTTATATTTTCCAGAGCATCTGCAATTCCAGCAGTCTTGTATAAAAGTGTTCAAAAAATTCTTCCTTATTGCATGCATATTAGGAGAGCCAGGACCAAAATCAAAAGTGAAGAGAAAAGCAGAAACATAAAGTAAAAGGAATAGACAGAAACAAGACAGAAATAGAAAAAAATAAATATGCACAAGAAAATGTAGGGAAATGTTCAAAGTCAATAAAATGTGTATCTTTGATTATAACTGGTAACAAACTTAGTTCACATTATTTTTGTTTTAATCTGAGGCTTTTTGCATTTCACTTTGTATCACTTAATTTTTTTTTACTTGCCTCAACTTCAACAATAAAAATTTAAAGAGCCAATGATTGGTCTCAGATACAAGTACAGTAGTAGATAAAATATTTATATTCACAATTGAAAGCTGTGTTCTTTTAACTTACTGTTTAGAATTGACATATAATTTTTTTTAAAACAGTAATTGCCTCTAACTCTTAATGTTGTTTTTTTTTCTAGTGGACAAATCATAATTACAAGATCATCATTGATAATAATCAATAAATTGGTGGCATTTTATAAAAATAGAGGAGCAGTAACTTTGCCAGTGTTCCCTTGGCAGTGTTTGCACTGGAGACTAGCATTCTGTTTGGGAACTGATTCACTTTACTTGCTTTTACGGAGCAGTAGAAACAACTCCAGTGCAGGGTCAGGTCGGGGATTTTTAGGGTAAGAGTGGAGGTGTTGAATACCCTGGCTTGCTTGAATATATATGTAACTTCAAATTTCTTTTATTTCCACAAAACTTACAATTAATTCTTTGGTATCTCCCTGTTGTCATTTCTTCATAACCTTATGCAAAGAGGTTAATAAGGAAAATTGTGTTTTCTGAAATGATTAGGTTAGCAGCATAGATAGAATAGAAATAAGTGCTACCTCTGTTCCAAATAGAGCAGTCTTAACAAAATTTCTGAAAATGTTAAAGACAAATAATTCAAGTACGTTCTGAGGACTCAAACAAGAAAATAAATATAAGCAGAGAAAGGTCATTAGGTAATTTCTAACCATCTTAACTTGTTTCAACTGTATCTATTTTGGTGCCTTAATAAAGGAAATCTTTACTGATGATAGGACACTGTGAAATGTGTAGTGAGAGGACTAAACCGAAGGAAAGGGGTCCAGTGAGTTACTTTAGCGTTAACAATGCTGGACAGGTAATTTCCCACGTACCCTCCAGTTGTTTTCCTAGAACGAACATAAATGTTAATTTGTATGTTCACCTAATTAACATTTTGTGTGAGTACTTTGTGGAAGGTGAAGTGGTAAACACAAAAAACAAGACATAAAAAACTGTTTTGTGTCTCGTTTTCTGCATTTAGATAAGATTTTCCCATAGAAATGACCATATGTTTGTCTCCTAATAGAGCTTCATGCTCTTCCTTGCTTTCTGTCTCCAAGGAAAGATCCAGCATTTTATTTGGCCAGAGTTCTACAGAGTGGATTGAACTGACTGAACGGGAAGAGTTGCTTTTGGTTTGCAGTTCCCTGGGACTCCATTCCAAGGCTCTCCTCCTCATGAGTTTGAAGTCAGTTAGTCAGAGAACCAGGTCTAGCTTCAAAAATCTGCCCTAGTTGGAAGGCACATGAAACATGGGACTTTGTCCTTTGTGAAGGGCACTGGGGAACATCCTGTGTGCATGATCGTTCCATAGTTCATTATGGAAGTTCATTTCCAAGTTCACTTTCTGGACCAGATTTTTCTCACTATCACAGGGTGGTTATATTGAAAAAGGCAAGATTTGGTTCTGATCTTAGAGAATAAGACAGTGTTCAATCTAGACTAGTTCAATCTAGACAATCTAGTTTATACCGCAACCCTAAGCTTAACCTAAGCATACGTTTTTCTCTGTAATATTTATTCCCAAATATAGAAAATTACCAGCTGAAGTCAGTGCTTCAGTTTGAAACTGATTATAGAGCTCTGTGTTAGGTGGGGAAAAATTAAACCCCACAAGCTGGTCCATTAATTAATTTCAAATGGTAGCTCTGAGCACATCCTTCCAGAATCTAATGATGCCATTTGAAGACTATTTTCCTTTTCTGCTGTAACCCTGAAACTAAATGCACATTTTTCTTACTGACTGGTGTCACTAACAAGACCAAAAGGTAGCTAAAGCCTGTCTCTCTATGAGAGAAAATCATCTCTGATCAATAGTTCCACTCGGATCCTCACTCTGTAATGTATATCAGAGCTCAAACTACAAGAGGCTGAGTGACCCGCTGCCATCCGCCGCATGGCCAGGAGCCAGTGAGCCACTTAGTGACGCCCTCTCTCCTCACTGCCAACCTCTGAAGGCAATTTTTGCATCTAAACATTGGGAGTTTCTTTTACCTCCCCTACAGGAAAGAGATTTCACTCTGATATTGTTACAAAAGAAAATCATTCAAGAATCCAGCATGTTTACTTTCTAGTCAAACATTGCTATCAAAATGTTTATTCAAAATGACTTGTAGTGTGGATTATTCTACTCCAAGAAGTACACTGTAATTAAAAATAAACCTGGAAAGGTAATATTAGAATTCAATACAATCCAAAATGACCCTATATGACGCTATGCTTTGTTTCATTCTTAATAGTGTATTACACAAAATCAAGAGCAGCATTTGCTCTTGATTGAATGAAAAAGCAAAAGTTTAAATTATGAGATATTTCAAGTGACACTAGCTGCGGACAGGCTAAAGCAGATAAGATGCTAGTAAAATCTCCAGACAGCATTTGGAGGAGAAAAATACAGTATAACCAGTAAAAGAGCATATGTTTTGAATACAAATGAAAATTGCACACCCACTTCCTCTGCCTCACCAATAATAAAGCAAATGTTCTTGCTGAGCATTACTTAAAACTTGCTTAAATTATCACTTCTAAGTCATCAAATTTATTTACTGTAATAATGGAAACAATTCGCCTAGCACCAAAATTTGTTTGTGAAAAATAATCAAATAATTTTCTGGTTTTTTCTGTGGAAATAATAAATTTCATGACTATCTATATCTGGTATATTGGTTTTGTTTCATACTAGTTTATTTAACAGTTAAAATGTTGTTCATGGTATAAAATGGAAAACTGTATCTGATTCTAAATAAAAATTACCCACTGCCTCCCATTGCTCCTTGGTCCCTGCAATGTGAGAACCTACCCCTTGATTCAATGTACAGAGAAAAATGTTTCCTTTCGTCTTCAAAGCTCTGCTTGAAATGTCATTCAGCTTTAAGTGTCAGGTTCCACGGCCAACCAAATTTCTTACCGTTGATTCAAAAAGTGATTCTAATATACAGTGCTTGCTGTATGTGGGTATATATGTAATCACCTCTTATGTTTGTAACTTATGATGAATTCAGTGGAAGAATAAGATATATCCTATTTCTCTGAAATGACACAGTGTGAGATTTAAAATAGTTGTGCTCACTAAATAATGTTATAATGTGATGCAGAGTATTATTCCATAAATCTTATTAGTAAATAATATTTCATTGTATGAATAACCCAAAATATATGGATCTACTGTACTGAAACAGGGTTCAGGGTTTTTTGCTATGTGTGGGTGCATGTGCATGTGCATGTGTGTTTTTAGTTATTGACAGTGCTTCCAAAGGTACATTATTTTACATGTCATCTGATGAATATGTGCGTATTCTGTGGCATGTGTTTATGTGTGTGACCTTTTGCATGTATACATGTTTTATATATGTGTATATATATTTGTATGTGTGTGTATATATATATATGCCTATAGTTAACTGTTTTCTTGTAGTATATGTGCATGGTCAACTTTACTAGGCAATGCCTAATTGATTTTTAATGTGGCTGTATCATTTTTTCCTCCTATCAAATGTGGATAGTGATCCCACAAGTACCTATTCTTGAAAACACTTGTTATTATCAGATTTTAATATTTTGTTCATATGGTGAGTGTAAATTTTATTTTGCATTTCTTGTTTAACAAGATAGTTGAGAGTGTACTCACATATAATGATTATTTGTTTCCAATTCTATGAAGTTATATTTATACCTTTTATTCACTTTTCAGCTGGTTTGTTTGCCCTTTTTTTCTGATTTGTAGAAAGTTTTTTTTTTTTAAATATATATATATTCTGGATGTAAATAATTTCTTGGTAAAATAGGATGGTAGTATTTTACTTTGTTTATGGATTATGTTTTTATTTTTTGTTCTTTTATGGTATTTGTTAATAAATATAAGTTTTTAAGATTGTTAAATATATTATTTCCCCTTTTTTACTTCATCTTCTTTAAAACATCCTTTTAAACCTTATTGTAGAAATATCTTCTATTTTAATCTAGAAACATTTCTTTTATCTTTTAAATTTAAATTTCCCAAATTATTTTAGTTATGTGAATTGAAAATGTCAATTCATTTCAACTGTATTAAAAGAACTATTATACATGATTTGATTTCTACTCTAATATTTGTGTCTGTTTTCCTATTTTTTCCCTATTTCTTTCTTTCCTCATTTTTGGCTGTTTATTTGGATTGAGTTCCCACTCAATATTTCATTATTTTTCCTTAACTAACATGAGAGTTACACATACTATTTTTTATTATTTTGTAGTTGCCTTTGGAATTTTAATACTCATATTTAACTTAAAGCATAAATGATATCTTTTCCTTTTTCCCAGACAATACAAGGACCTGAGAATTATTCTACTCCAAACCCCCTTCTCTCCCCTTCCCCTCCCCAATAACACAGAGCTGTTCCCTTTTAATCCTGGATTTTAGTTCTTTCTGCCTTGGATCCTTTACTCACAAAACCTAGATGTTATCATCATCATTTGCATTCATGCTATGTTTAACATTTACGTTATTTACCATTATTTCATACATTTAATACTTTCTTCTTGGTTCACTGAGACTCAACTTCTATTTATTTCACTTTTTTTTTTTAAACATCTTTATTGAAGTATAATTGCTTTACAATGGTGTGTTAGTTTCTGCTTTATAACAAAGTGAATCAGTTATACATATACATATGTTCCCATATCTCTTCCCTCTTGCATCTCCCTCCCTCCCACCCTCCCCATCCCACCCCTCTTGAGACCCAACTTCTAGAATCCTACATATTGACAAATAAACCCAGGCAGATGCTGATTCCATTGTTGTTTACCCTTACAAACTTTTCTGTTGTCATTTCTTACCTCTTTTTTTTTTTTTAATTTCCAAATGTTTAGCCATGACTTTTAAGTTCTCATTGTTAATATATTATACAGGTGGAATTTTACTTGACATCTAGTTTACCATTTTGGGAAAAATGGAAATAAAAACAGTTTTTTGAAAAAAAAAAAAGGAATGACAAGAAAAGTTTTCAGAGAATTACTTGTTGCATAAGATGCCAATATACATAAATTATTTGAAAAATTTAGAAGACAAAATAACTTGAAAATTTTAGCAAAAGGTGATGTATAAGTTCCCCCAAATATCTATATGACCCATTGAGATGGGAATTATGAATGGAAGAGGTAGTGTATACAACTGGGCATCATTAACAGACAGAGGAATGTCTGTAACAATGGCATCTTAGGAAAGGTAGAAAGACATGGGTTTATGAAATTAAAATAACTCTTTATATATTTGAAGGCCTGTCACGATGAAGTAAATTCACCAGTAAACAGCGTTTCCTCTAAGTTGATTGGTATTTTTTTTGACTTGACTGTCATAACTTTCACTGAGTTCTTTACCTGACAATGACTATTGATATCAAGGTTAAAGGATGGGATTTTTAAAAGCCCACTCATATACATTCAGAAGGAAATAGAGTTGAAAGTTAAATGTTTCTCATGGGAAAAATCATTCTTTTAATTTTCTGCCCACTAAAGTGTTGCCATCACATGCCATTTTAATACACAGTTAACCAGAGGATGGAAATGTTATGATTTATCATGACAGGGTAAATAAAGCAATAAGAGCAAATCTAATTTAAGAATGCATCATTGAGCATGCCTTTTCACTCCTGCTTGATAGCTACCCAAAATGATCCAATGAAACATGAAAGGCAAGATGCATTAAAAGTGAGAGACTGGCTTTGGAGCACTAAAGGTCTGTTGTGTACTTAGGGGTTCTGCAGCCTCCTCCTAAATCACTGACTTCTGGCTGAGATCTGGGAAAGGCTTCTCATATCTTCTTAAGCACTTACACTTCTTGCTGCTCTTTGAATCAGCTGATTCTTCTAACAGGAACCCTAGATTTGAAATGTATCTCTACTGTTTACTAGCAGGGGGTTACTGGACAAATTCCCTAACAAGCCATGCCTCCATTTCTATTTCTATAAAAGGGAAATACAAATCATGTCAAACGAGTAGAGTTTTGGAGGATTGAATGAGATAATACATGCAAAGCATTTATGGCATTGTCTAGTAGTTATAAAAGCTCAGTAAATATTAGTCATGTTATTAATATTAGGCTTAATAGTTATATTAAGCTGAAGTATAAGCTTAAAAAATGCCTTAAATAAGTGCAGTCACTAAATTTAACACCTTGCTCTCAAACAGGAAAATAATATGAAAATATGCGGCTTGTCCTCCAGGCTGCCAAGTAACTAGATTTAAGAGTAAGTATTTAAAATTCCATGTTAAACATATGGAACTCTTAATGGCCCCATATATTCACTCTGTCTAGGGTCAGTATTTATTTTAAAAGACCCAGAAGTGGCTTAAATTTTCATTCTGTTTGCTTTCTCCCACTCTACTCTCATTTGTGTAACAGTCTTCTTTTCAAGATTTTCCTGATAACCTTAATTTCTGTTTCCAAAGACCAAGAATGAAGCATTATCACGAAGAAACAACAACAACAACAAAGAAACCAAACAGGCTTTCTTTAAGAATTCCGCTTGACTTCTGGACCAAAATACTCAAACTCCACATGGATTTTTTAAAAAAGGGGTTTACTTCTTCCCCTTACAAAAGACTGTTTTGTGCCTGAAAAACGCATAGTAAAAACACTTTTCAAAATAGGCCCAATTGTGTTACTCTGGTGGGGTAGGGGTTCTTGTTGAGAGCCTAGGGCATAATTGTGGCTTTTTCACATTCTATCAGTGATTGAAAAATGTGATAAGATGATGTTTTCAGGGAACCCCATGGCATTAGTGTTGCAGCTTGAAAAGAAATATAGAGCGAGGAAAGATGAAGGACAGCTGACATGTCATGCTCACTGAGCGCCAGGCATTCATTTATACATCAGCTCTATGAGAAATATTACTAAATTCATTTTTCACAGAAGAAACTGGAGGTTACAGAAGTTGCTCAAGGTCCCGTGGCCAGAACTTGAACCTAAGCTTTGGACTCACATTAACTACTGCTAATTCTAATTACGCTAATAATATTTCTGTTGAGTAGCCTGCATTGCTATTGAACAGAAAACCACAGAAGCCTGTGTAGCCAACTTTAATGAGTTTGCTATCTTGTGAAAGTATTATTTCACAAGATCTCATTTTTCTCCTGCAGTTGTGGTTGAGCAAGTGTTTCGGTTACAAGTATATAGCTTACTTTACTTCCAATCTCTTAATAACATAAATGCAGTAAACATTCTGGATTCACTGAATTTATCACCAATCTTTTAATATCTTGACCTTAAAAACTTTATGCTTAATGTGGAATAGGAGTTGGGTCTCAAAATAAAGTTTAAAGGACTAGTTCAATTTTTCAAGAAAAGGTGTGAAAATACAAAGTAACTGAAATCACTCATGTTTGTGACACACATTAAAGCTCATGAGGTTTTCCAAAATGAACAACTCTGAAAAGAAACTGAGAGCAAATGCCATCCACTATGGTATGTTTGGTAGTGTGTCACATCCTCCAGTGTAGGAGGTACTTAGGTGTTAATGCGGTGCATTTCGCTATTATATTTATGTCATACCTTGCAATGACACCTACACCCTGGTGGCCTGGCAGACTGGGTTGTCCATTCTCTGCACAGGACTTGGCGCAGGAGAGACTATTTGTCCGTCTTTCCGAAAGGAATGAATGTGTAGCTGACAAACGAAGGAATTTCTGAATTGTGTGACTATGAGCAGATATATTTTGCTTTACTTTTCTATGCTTTTCAAATTTTTTACCCCCAAGCTTCTATGATTTTTATATAGTAGTAATAATCTTTATTTTAAAGAGTCAGTTTGCTTAGAGAAGTGAGGGTGTAGGGTGAATGTCACTGAAGAGATTACGCACATTTATTCCCCAAAGTTTCAAACCCACTAAAGCTGTGATGCTTGGTAGTTCAGTTAGCTAAGTTTCAACCCCAAATCTCCTCATTAGCATTCCATACCAGAGACGTAGCATGAAGGAGAGCTTCCATTTTCTAACAGAAACATGAAAAGGAAGGGAGATGGAAAGAACCGTAAGAAGGAAAACACTTTGTTATGAGGAGAAACATCCTCAGTTACAGTTCTTGTTCCTTACAAGAAGAATTTAGGCATAATTATGAAAACATTGAAAAGTGTGTATTTTAAGACTGTTTTCACTCTGTAGGCCATTGATGAGGAGTGTGAGGTTTATCCTGAAAAGATTTTAAAAGTTACTCAATCAACAACACAAGGTCAAATATAATGAAACATCTTCTGCATTTGTAAACTTCTAGGGGTGTTTTGTAACATTACTTTTCATTATCTTCTCTGGATTGACTGGTCCCTCTCCCATTATTAAAGAATATCAAGGTCAAACATTTTGCCACTGCCCTTGATGAATCTCTCTTATACTCCAGAAATTCAACAGATTTCTCTGTGTGTGCCTATAGACTATTGTCTGTGTGTGTGTGCGCTCCTTAAAGTGAAAAAACAAAAATATTAATATTTATTTATATATTTATTTAATTTAATATTTTTATCACTAGAGTTGACAATTAAATACTTAAATCTTTGTGATGAGCGAATGAAAGAAAATTCTGCCTCCCTTGATAAAAGGGACAGTGAATTTAGATCCTGGAAAATTTTATGGTCTTTAAACATATCTCTGAGATTAAATGCCCACAGAACTTCTGTAAAATGGAAGATTAAGTAAATCGGTTAAAGTCACACAACTAGGAAGTGGCAGAGCTCTGTTTCCAACTGAGGCAGTAGAATTCCAATGCCCATTCCCTTTACCATGATATGACGCTAAAGTTGCAGATTTTTTGTGAAGATTAAATGAGACAATGTCTATAAGATAATGTTACATATTTTTTTAAAAGTAAATAATTGATAATAAATTTTATATTATTATAGTTACATTAAAAATAACTCCTGACATGCTAGAAGGAAATGTTTAAGGAATACAGCAAAAAGATTGGCCTAACCAGGGGACACAGGATGCATAAGAGGATGTTAAAGGTAGTAAGTTAAAGTTGAAAATGCCATTGGGCCAGATAGTGAGGCTTTTAAATGCCAAGTTTAGTAGCTTTTACTTTTTAAATGCAACCTAGAGGGATATCTAACATATTTTGTAAAGATGCAACATGGTGAGTTCTATACTTTAAGAAAGAAACTAAAAATAGAACTACCATATGATCCGGCAATTCCACTCCTGGGTATATATCTAAAACAAAACAAAACAAAAACAGTAATCCAAAAAGATACATGAACCCCAGTGTTCATAGCCGCATTATTAACAATAGTTAAGATGTGGAAGCAACCCAAGTGTCCATCAACAGATTAATGGATTAAAGAAGAAGTGGTATTACTGTCCCATAAAAAAGAATGAAATTCTGCCGTTTGCAACTGTGAATGGACCTAGAGAGTATGCTTAGTAAAATAGGTCAGACGGAGAAAGACAAATACTGTATGTTATCACTTATATGTGGAATCTAAAAAAATAAAACCATCGAATGTATATAGCAGAAACAGGCTCACAGGTATGGAAAACAAACTAGTGGATACCAATGGAGAGAGGGAAGGGGGAGAGACAAGATGGGGGTATGGGATTAAGAGGTATAAAATAGATAAGCAACAAGGATATATGGTACAGAACAGGGAATTATAACTATTATTTTATAATAACTTTACATGGAGTATAAACTGTAAAAATACTGAATCGCTATTCTGTATACCTGAAACTAATATAATGTTGTAAATCAACTATACTTCTATAAAAAAAAGAAAGTTGTAGAAACAATATACAACATGGTTGGGGAGGGTAGGCAGGAGGAGGTGGCAGGGTAACCCATTAATTTGCCATTGTATTGATACTAGTTGAAGCAGGGTGTGGTTACATGGTTAGTGGCAGTGGAAATGATAAACAGAGGATGATTAAAAGTGTATATGAATGGAACAATGTATAATGAATCAAGAATATAGAAGCAGGGTTAAAATCAATTGAGTGCCTTTTCTATTCCAGATTTTGCTAGAAATTCTACATTCTGTCATCATACCAGAGTTTAGGATATATTTATGAGATTCATTTACTTCCCATTGTACAGTTGAGAAAACAAACTCTCAAAAAGTTAAATAGGTCTACATCATGCAACAAATACAAAGCAGAAATAGGAGTGACATGTAGATGTTTGTCTTCAAAACTTGAGTTACTCCTATCACCCCAAGTACCCCATGTCATACAATATTGGAGAAAACAAATGTAAAATGAATAAAAAATCTCAAATTTGTTTACCAGGGATGATGGTGGCAATTCTAAGCAAAGTAGGTGATGTAGGAATTGGGGATGTGTATTTTGATGAGACAGTGATAATACAGAGATGACAGCAGGAATTAGAAAATTCCACTGCATACAGCATATAACTAACTGTAGCTACGTGATATGATGCCATTAATCATTATTATGTCTAAGTCCAAAAATTAAGACGATTTCACATATCACTATGTGTAGTAGACCTTTGACAAAAAAAAATATTGTGATGTATTTTACCTTGATCCAGTAACATAACTCTCTCCTCCCAAAATATAGCATCGTCCACTTTGAAGAATTTAAGGAACAATTAATCCTTTTATTGCCATCACCAAGTCTGTAAGAGACTATGTATATAAATCCTGCCAGTTTTCATCAAACCAAATGACTAATTTCTGTGATGTTAGGAAACTATGAATCATCTTTGACAAGCAGAATGATGTAGAAAATAAGAACATGAAGAATGCAAGATTTAATGTAAGTTTCCTGA
Organism: Balaenoptera musculus; assembly: GCF_009873245.2. NCBI lineage: Eukaryota > Metazoa > Chordata > Mammalia > Artiodactyla > Balaenopteridae > Balaenoptera > Balaenoptera musculus. Next base: position 78,892,506 of record NC_045798.1, read on the forward strand.
CATGGAATGAGAATTGAATCACTATAATCCCTGGGTTCCAATTTTTCTCTCTTGCTTTTAGCTTCTTGCATCACATGGTATCAGTGTTCGCTCAGATGGTAGGATTATCATGTCTGATCTTCAAGAAGTACACTCACTAACTTACCATTGGTATTCCTACACAGCATGGTCTTTAGGTACTGCATGATAGTTAGGGTCATGAGAATTGTTCATGGATCTAGAGAACCTAAGGCCTAAATTGCTAAGTCAGACTTAGGCTTATGCATGATCTACTGTGAGAATCAGTGAAACCTAGAATTGGCATTTACCTTCCTCACCAAAATGCAAGAACATTTCCTAAAGTTTCCTGATCAGTTGTCATTAACCTGTTTTTAATCACCTGTAGATCCCTGATGTCTTCAGCCAATGGAGGATGCCAGTTAGATAAGATATGGGCTGAACTTCAAAATTCATTCCCTTTCTCTCTGAATGTCTTCTTTCTTTGGTGTTATGTCACATGTATTTCCTTAAAGTTCTTGTAAATTCTATATTCTTGATGTCTTGGAGTGATTGAACACATACACACACTAAAATTTATTTAAAAATTTGATAGCCCTACTATCAGCCAGATTTGAAGCTAGTTATAAGTCAGTTATTAACATAATAAAAATATATAAAATTGGACAACATTTATATGGAAAACCAATGCACTGAAATAATCCTGTAACCCAAAGATTTAAATTCTATCCAATGTTGCCATTAGGGATAAGCCATTTTATTTTTCTGAGTTTCACTCTTCTTTTCAGTGTGATGTGAAAAGCAAAATAGTAATACTCATTTCCACAGGTTGTTGTTAAGAGTCATACGAGTTTATGTAAGCAAATGTGCTAAAAATATTATAACATTTTCCTTATTGTTAATATTATTTTTATTTATACTTTGCCTCTTTCTATAAAAGTTTGAAGTGGCTTATGAAAATATTCTAATAACACATAGAAATGTAAATCATATTTAGACATTCAAAACAAAGAATGATAAAAGTCAGAAGGATAAAGCCAAGATGAATGCATTATTACTATTAATAAAAGCATAGAAAGAAATAAATGAGGGGTAATTTGAGTTCTTCAATTTTAAAAGCATTTTACTTGCCTTATTTTGTTATAGCTCTATTTTGTACACCCCTAGGATTGTGCAGTCTGTAACAAAGGTTGGTTAATGCATCAAGTAACAGCATTATTTTTTTTCAATTTTTCCTTTATGTTGATGAAGGACAGTTATTTTATTTTTTTAGTAGAAGATAAAATCAAGATCATTCTAATTTCTAATAGCTTAGGATTTAATATCATGAAAATTACACAAATAAAACTATAGACATTGCATTGGTTAAGCCACGTACTATTTTATTAATATGTGATGTCAATTGAATGCCCATTTCCAGAAATGTAACAACTGCAGGGGATGTAGATGAGAACCCGTAACAGATGTTTGCAAGATTTTTTCCCCCTACTTAGAACATAATAAACATATGGAGTGGCCTATCAGGCACAATTGCTGAGGCAAAACACAAGGATCATTCAAGAAACAATTAGATTCTGTTCTAAAGAAATGGAATACTTTAAAGGATGAGTCCTGATGGGCCTATCGTCCTGATGAGCAAATAGCTCTAGCTAAATCCTTTATGATCTTATCTCCATTTGAATGTAAATATCACTGCAGTGTAATCATATCTAGAGTTGGGAGTGCTGTGGAGAGTTTCCTTCTCTGCAAGAAAAGCAAGTGTGTTGACAATATTCCACATCTATGTTGTAAAATGCCCACATGTGGTAACTTTGTTTTCATTCTCTTTGATATTAAATGAAAGGAAGATGTCTCTCATCATCGTAACATCTTCATTTTTTGGATAATGTTTAGTGGGGCTAAACAGTGATTTTTTTAAAAGAGGAAAATTTTAGGAGTATTTCAAGGCACGTACTCCGAACTGCATTAGGACGTGAATTAGGGAAATTTATTAGGGAGTAAATAAAAATTATGAATGTACAAGAAAGAATTCAACACAATAGCATACGCAAAATCTAAGAGAAGAAATCTTTGGAAATCAATGCCATCTTTAAAGTGGTTTGCCCTCAGAAAGCTAACTCTGCTGTAGCATGACTGAACATGGCCCTGAGAAAATTTTATTTTATTTATTACTTTTGAGAACAATAGTCTATCCTTATTGGGAAAGGCAGTCTTTTGACACCCTGGGTGGCTGCGTAAGAATGGGCTTTGGGCCTGGAACACTTCCCTACCTAGAGATAAAGAGCCCTTGTAGTCTGTGCTGGGCTTTTCGCCTAGTGTAGAAATAGCTTTCTCTGTTCTGGACCCAAGCTGTGCTCTCATATTTGTCTTCAGTGCTTGCTTCGTACGGCACCTGGCCAATCCCAGTACTACATCTATTCTGTGCATGGCAGGAACTAGGTCCTTTGCCTGCAGCATAAGAGGGGTGCAGGCAGGCCATCACCCTGAGAACATTGCTGGGGGAGACCCACTGGCCTCGGGGGACTGACCCTCACTATTGAAGGTGATCCTGCTCTGTCTCTTCTCTGTGTGAGTAAAGCATTTTTTCATGCAAAGCTTGTGTAAGTCTTCCCTTTCTTGGTCATCCCACACCATGCAGCGGGTTGACATCTTGGATCAGCTGTTCCTGGTGGCAGGCATTGTTATGTTCTTTGCTATGCTCCATGAGGTGGGACTCCTCCCCTGGAGGTGGAAACAGGTGTTACTTGCTTGAGTTCCACAATACTAAAATTAAACACACTTTTCTTCCTTTTTTTGTCCCAATGCACTTTTTTTTAAATTATTTATTTATTTATTTATTTATTTATTTTTGGCTGTGTTGGGTCTTCGTTTCTGTGCGAGGGCTTTCTCTAGTTGTGGCAAGCGGGGGCCACTCTTCATCGTGGTGCGCGGGCCTCTCACTATCGTGGCCTCTCTTGTTGCGGAGCACAGGCTCCAGACGCGCAGGCTCAGTAGTTGTGGCTCACTGGCCCAGTTGCTCCGCGGCATGTGGGATCTTCCCAGACCAGGGCTCGAACCCGTGTCCCCTGCATTGGCAGGCAGATTCTCAACCACTGTGCCACCAGGGAAGGCCCCCAATAAACTTTTTTTAGAAATTTATAATTTTTTTATACCATCCTAGAGAATAGAAGGTATTCAATCTATATTCCATATCTCTCTATTAGGCATAACGACTTGATTGAATAATTTTGTGTAGTATATATTATAAAAATGAATAACTTTGTGTTTTCCAAAAATAAAAATAATAATTGAATGTGTTTTTCAGACTACGTATAGTACTAACATCCTAAGATTCAGCTATGCTCTCCAGGAGCTGTTAATTATTCCTTCTCTTTTCCTGTTGGGGATTAATTTATCTATTAATGTAAGATCAATACGTATGATTGATGTATTGTTTTAGACAGCCATAATAGATACATCTTGAGAAAAATATTCAGTAATCAGACAAAAGATATTTGCTCTTCAATAAATCATGAAAAGTCAAAGTTATTTTAATAAATATCATTTTTATATTATCATTCACATGATAAATGGTAATAATTTGTAATATATTAATAATTTGTAATAATTTGTAATAATTAGTAATAGTAATAATTTGTAATATAGTAATAGTAATAATTTGTAATATATTCAAAATAGTAATAATTTGTAATATATTCTGAATTCTTCATTTTGTTGCTTACTGAAGTTACCAAACAGACCAAAACAGGGACATTGGAAAAGCATGAATTGTATTTCCCAAGTGATCTTAAATTGACCAACTTAGTACTTGTGCTTAACATTTAAGAATAGAGGGAAGAAATTTTAGTTTTAGCTTACTCAATAAAAATTGTTAGTGAATGTGTGTGTCTCCCTACGAGAAGTTACCTTCTTGAGAGAAAGGGCTATATGACCTAATCAACTCTGTATCTCTGACGTGTAACAGGTTATCACAAAATGCTTATGGACTAGAAATTAATTGTTAACACAGATTTGCTTAATTTATTGATGTATCCTTCTGAAGCATGCACTTTTATCTTATTAAGCTTACACAAATTAGATGCTAAGTGTAGAATGGCAAATTTTAAGACTGTCCTTGAACATTTGCTTCTCACAATTTAAATCTACTTTGGCGCAATGAAATATGGCCCTATAGGGCTTTCTAGTTTCAATGCACACAATCTCATCCACTGGATGCCCTTTAACTACTAATTGCTGTGCATTATTCACATTCATTTATGTGAATTTTTGGCTTACTGTCAACAATTAAAACACACACACACACACACACACACACACACAAACATAGAGTAAAGCATGGAGTGTATTTTTCCAAGATTAAATCTTCAAAGCCAGGCTTCCCTGGTAGTGCAGTGGTTAAGAATCCGCCTGCCAATGCAGGGGACATGGATTCAAGCCCTGGTCTTGGAAGATCCCACATGCCACGGAGCAACTAAGCCCGTGAGCCACAACTACTGAGCCCGCGAGCCTAGAGCCCATGCTCTGCAACAAGAGAAGCCACCGCAATGAGAAGCCTGCGCAACGGAACAAAGAGTAGCCCCCGGTCACTGCAACTAGAGAAAGCCCACGCGCAACACTGAAGACCCAACGCAGCCAAAAATAATAAATAAATAAAATAAATAAATTTAAAAAAAACAATGTAAAATTGAAGCCAAGAGATTTATTTAAAAAAAAAAAAACTTCAAAGCCTTGTATGAGGTATATCTATAGGATATTGGATTGGTATATGTATCTTGACTGATCTCAAACATAATTTCTATTTTACAGGTGAAAATTTTATCCAACTTGATTGCTTATTTAAGTAGATTTAATAAAGATATATTGTGCACCTAATAGTCACATAAATTTGGATCACCTGCTAGTAATTGTACAATTAGGTTAAAACATTTTTTTCCTCTCTTAATAAGTTTGGGACTTTATTTTTATTAATAGTTACAATGTGCTTCTTAAATTATAGTATTATAAGACAAGCTCTTGTCATGTAATTAATTTTTTGTAATCTAGTGGTAAATTTACTAAGTGTCTTGACACTCACCATTCATAGAAAAGATTATTCTACATTAGTTTTCTTAATATGCTGAAACAGGGTATTTACTTCCAAATATGAGATATTGCCATGAAAATTACCGAGATTAACCTGAGCAGATCATATGAGTACATTTTAAAATATGGTTTCCCATTGAAAGGTTTAAAGAAAATTTTATTTTTAATAAAGTATAGTTTAAATTAAAATTTTAAATTAATATATTTACAAACATAAAATTGTAATGAAGTCTCTATGCTTATAGTGCTTATGCAACTTTAAAACCAATCCACAGGTACATTAAGTATAAGCAAAATAAAAATACCAAACCAATCAAAATAAAGTTTGCAGTATTAATGTGATCTGACAGATTTTTTTTGGGTGGGGCTACAATTCGGTTACCATGTACAATACAAGGTGATTCTGCCAGCAGTGACCAAGATGAGATAATGATTCATCTAAATTTGGACATCCATACTATTTGTATGCCACCATTTTGCCATTGCCTTTCTCCATTGCTACCTATATGTAATATACTGTGAGATCACTTAGCCATCACTTGATCCAAAGACCTGTCAATATTAAAGTTGCTTCTATTCTTGTATCCTAGATAATCCATGAGATAATGAGAACAATTTTATTGATGTAATATTAAACCCAGTTGAAAATTCCATCCCTGAAATCCTGTGATGGTTCTCAGAAATAAGACATCCAACCAAGTGATAAAAGTTTTATTTATGTAATGGGAATACCATCACTCTTTCCATTGTGGACCCTTCATGTCTGGCCCTAACAGGAAACTACCACATCACTCTCATTTCTCCTCCCATTCATCCTTAAAGAAGGCTTAGTTATTTATTGGTCTGTTCATCTGTTGGTTTATTTATATAGTATGTATCTATTTATTTATATTAATCATTGAGAGAAATTCTTCAATCTTTCTTTAGGTTCCTAGTGTAATTGCAATCATGAATCATTTTTGAGAAACCAATGACCCAAAGAGTTGCAGGTAACGCTCCCTCCATCCTTGATCCCTACAGGTAGACATACAGATTCTGAGTCAATAAACACCCTGAAATGGGAAAAGAGAAAGGTTCATCTCTCAGAAGAAAAAAATTGGTTAATCTCTCAAATACAGTATGAAATCTTACAAAGAAAAACTCTATGTACCTTAGCTAGAGAAAAAGAAGTTAAATACTTAAGGACCCTGAAATTTCTTGCACTGACATGCTTTTAGGTATCTAATATCTACCTACAGGATATATGCCTTCTCAAGACTTTTCATTGTTTTTAGTGTCGATATTTAAAGTTTAGCATGCGTACAAAAAAAGTGCAAAAATCATGGGTACATCTCAATTAATTTTTACAGAGTGAGCACATTCATGTACCCAGTATTCAGATCAAATCACAAAAAATACAAGTGCCCGGGAACTCTCTCCCCCCCACACTAACCAAAGATGCCTCCTACTAATTAAATCACAGAGGGTAAAGACTATTCATTCACTTCTGACAGCATAAATTAGTTTTGCCTGCTTTCATACTTGATATAAATGAATCATACAGTATTCGTGCTGTGTCTGCTTTCTTGTACTCTAAACTGTACCTGTGAAATTTATTTATTATCTTGGCATACAGTTTATTCTCATTGTTGTCTGGTATCTGATTATTTGGTTTATTTGTTTATTTATTGCCTTATCACACTAGGGTATCTAAGTAATGATGTTTTTCTTGTTATTAGTAATGTGTGTTTTCTTTCTTCTTTTAGTGATTAGTCTTGCTAGGGGGTTATCAATTTTATTAATATTTTCAAACAATAAAGTTTGGCCTAGGTCGATGTTCTCTGTTGTGTTTGTGTTTTCTATTTCATTAATATCTGTTCTTCTTTTTATTTATTCCTCTTTTCTAATTTCTGTTAACTTGATATGCTTTTTAAAAATCCAGCTTCTTGAGATAAAGATTCAATCATGAATCATTATAAAAGCCTCAAAATCTATCAGGCATTTTCAGGTCTTCATATATACAGATATGTGTTTATATGTATTACATGCTTTATATTTCTCTCTAAACAATTTAGAATTTCATGAACTTTGATATGTCATAACCACACTATAATTCTGATTTTTGTGGTGATTTCTTCTTTTATCCATGCGTTATTCAGTAGTATGCAGTGTACTTTCCAAATAATTGGGAATTTCCTAGATATCTTCTATTATGGATCTAGGAAAAGTACTCTGAACTATATCAATGTTTTGAGATTTATTGAGACTTACTCTATAGCTTAGCAAATAAATGGTCAAATTTTTTAATGTTACAGGTGCACTTAAAAGAAAATATATTCTGGCTTTGTTGTGTGCAACGTTCTATATATGTCAATTAGTTTCATGTGTGTTAATTGTGCTGTTTATTGCTTCTGTGTTCTTCTTGTGTGTGTTTGTATGTGTGTGGCTGCTATTTCTCTCAGCTCTTTGAGGGGAATGTTAAAATCTGACTATATTTATGGATTTGTCTTTCATTCAGTTCTCAATTTTGCTTTATATATTTTTAAGATAAATTATGAGGAAACAGAGTAATATTTCTTCCTTAGCACCTAAGTTGGCTGATAAAAATACAACAATAACAGCTTTCTTTTGGTTAGTGTTTTCATGACAGAACTTATTTCATGCTTTTTGTTTTTAACTTTACTGTGCTTCTTGTGAGCCATATATAGATTTTGTTTTTGCTGTTGTTTAATTCAGTTTGACAATGCTAGTCTTATGATTATTTTAGCCTAGTTATATTTAAAGTAATTCCTGATATATACAGGTTTATATTACTATTATTCATTTTCTCTTTGACCCTCTAGTTCATGTTTACTTCTCTCCTTTCCTATTCCTTTCATATTAGACATTTTATAGTCTATATTTTCTCTCTAGTATTAATTACACATTATTTTATGCCTTCTTAGTGTTTTTCATGCAGATTAAAATATGAATACTTTATGAAAACTTGATTAACTACCCTTGAACAATAATATCCCTTTTATAATTTTCCCAGTAAAGTAAGAACTGTAGAACATTTAACTCCATTTGCTCCCTTTCCTCCATTCATGCTGTTTCAGCCACTTTTGCTCTACATATATTTGGGTCTTCATAGAAGAGCATTATTGTTGTTTTAAACACACAATATTCACTTTCTTGTAATTCAGGTATGCTGGCTAGAAATTCTCTTTGAATTTCTCAGTAAACTTTTAATTTTACTTTTATTTTTGAAGGATATGTTCGTTGAGTACAGTTGACCCTTGAACAACATGAGTTTGAATGGTATGGGTTCGCTTATACCTGGATTTTTTTCAAGAAATACATACTACAGTACTACATGAACCACAGTCAGTTGAATCCATAGATGCGGAACCACAGGTGTGGAGATCTGACTGTAAAATTATGTGTGGATTTTTGTGTGTGTAGGGGGTCGGGACGCCTAACCCCCGCATTGTTCAAGAGTCAACTGTATATAAATTTAGGTTAGAGATTATTTTCTTCAGCACTTTAAAAATGATAATGTATTGACTTCTGGCTTCTAGGTTTTGTTTTTATTATTATTTTTTGATACTGTTGTTGCTTCTCGTAACTAATTTGAGCCCCCTCTCTGGATGATTTTAACTCCTTTGTTTTTAAGCAGTTTTACTAAGATAGTCCAAAATGTGACTTTCTTTGTGCTGTTTTGGGCTCAATGAGCTTCTTGATCTATAGGTTGATATTTGTTCTGTCTGTTGCTACTTCACAAACCACTCTAAAATGTAGTGGCTTAAATTAATGACCATATTATTAGCTCATGTTTGTGTGGGTTGATTGATTACAGCTGGGGATTCCTTTTGTGAGTCTTGCCCAGATTTTCTTATTATGTCATTACCTGCAGATGGTGGCTGGGTACGGAGTCATTTGGATGCTAGAATACTCCAGTCCAGTTGGGCTGTCCAAAATGATTTCTTCACTCACATATAAGGTGACTTGCACTTCTGTGTAAAATCATCATTTGCCTCTGGTGTCCTGGCCTCCAGGGCCTCTTTCCAGCAGGGTAGCTGGAATTCCTATGTGGTGGGTCAGTGATCCTAAGAACTCAAAAGAAGAAGACACCATTTTAAGGCTCAAGCCTGATGCTGGCACAGTGACTGTATTGTCACATTCTCTTGCTTAAGGAAAGGCACAGTTCTGGGCCATATTTAATAAAGGAGGGCAACACAGGGCATGAATATAATGATGTATAGTTCTTTTGGGGACCAACTCTGGAGACCCCTTTCACAATATCTTTCTTATTTTTTGGAATTTCTCTTCCATTATCTCTTTAAATTTCATTTCTTCCCCTTTCTCTTGCAAATTTCCACCTGGAACAGAAATTGTAGGTATGCTATACATTTCCTCTGTGTCTGACATTGCTCTTTTCTGTATTTTCCATCCCCTTTACTTTCTTTTCTTCAGTGTGTTTATCTTCTATTGACATGTATTCAGACCACTAATCCTGTGTTCTGCTGTGTCTAATCTGTTGCTAAATCCGTCTTTCTTAATTTTAAAACATTTATTTTTTCAGTTCTAGATTTTCATTATATTCCTTTTATGTATGTCAGTATTCTGGTATAATTCATCACTTTACCTTCTCAATCTTTTCATTTATTTTGTTTTAACAATTTGATCATAGTTCTTTTAATGTTCTCTTCTGCTAACTAAATATCTGTAGTACTATCTCTGGCTCTGTTTCAATCATCTCTTTTGTTCCCTTGGTTTTGGATTTTACGGACTGCTGGCTTGCAGTTTGGGCAATGTATAGTTCTACCTCTGGTTTGCCCTCCCATTGGCCCCAGTCCTCTCGGTGTTTTCAGATGAGCACTTGGCGTTGTCTCCAAGACGGTTTACTGGATGTTGAACCAAGTAAGTCATTATCTCCTCAACAAGGCTAGACTTGCTCTGTTCTGCTTTACAGAGGCTTTCTGTTGAGCCTTTTTAGCCTCCTCATCCTCCATGCAACTTTAGAGAGGGAATCTATATATTTAGAAGCCATCATGTTTCCATTTTCTCTTCCCAGTCCCATGGGACCACCACAAGCTCTGTTAATTTTTCTCCTCTCAGCAGCAGACCACTCTGGGGGCACAGCTAACATTTTCAGCCTATCAGCAAATCCCCTCAGGGAAAACACTTCTGTGAAAGCTTACTTTTCAGAAGATCTTTTCTCTCTGGAATATTGCCATCTCTAATGATCCTGGTTTCAGTACTTCTCTGATACCTTGGACGTGATCTTTATATTTTATCCAAATTTTCTAGTTGCTTATGGTGGAAGCATTGGTCTGCTCCATTTAACTCTTCTTTACCAAAATATTTAGGTGTCACACACTCTTGACTGCCCGCCTGCCCCATTCCTCAAGGGTCTCTGTAATTCCCTCTACTCCAGGACAAGCTTATTACACAGAATAAGAGTGCTTGATAGGCTCAGTCTCCCACTAGACTGTATGCTTTTAGAATAGAGAAACACTGTATTATTCATCTGTGTTTTCTTGGTATCTAGCACTTGGTATCTGAGAAATGAATGAGAGTATTTTCTTTCTTTAATATACTGCTGAGTCAGATGGATTTTTTGGTAACATATTTGAGGTTATAAGCTAAATATCTTAGAGGCCAAAATTCCCATAATTATATATGACATCCCCATGTTGATCATCTTGGGATATGTTCATTCTAGAGCAATCAGATAATAATACAATCATCAACACATGTGGCTCACTGTTACTTCAGTTGTCTTTTAGCAGCAACTTTTAACCATAACCTCCTCAAAATTGAAGCAATTTTTTTCCTCTGGATTCCACAATAACTCAAGTGTTGTCACTTGACATCTCATCACTGATAACTCTTAACAAAAACATGGCACCCTGAATGGTAGGGGAGAAGATATCCTAAAGAACAAGGTACACTATGAATTAAAGATTATTTGTTTGGTTCATTTTATATATATGGTTTAATGATTTACCAAAGGAATAAATAATACATTTTGTTTAAGTAAAATGTTGTTGTTGACATATGTATTATTTTAATTTTTAACTATTTTTCCATTCCACAATATAGAAACTTTATAATGGAAAAGAAACATAATAGTTATATAAGTACAAGTAAAACCACATGAAAATCACAAAGTTGGAAAACTACATGAATTATTAATCCTGACCCTTGTAGAAAATTAATAGTTTTAAAATAATTTTTGAACGTAACTATGAATGAATATGATAAAATGATAATACATATTATTCAGTGTAGTTTTAGAATGAACTTTCTGGGGCTCTTCAAAAACAGAAATACCATGCATTTTCAGTTGTTCAAATAAATATATGCATTCATAGTTGAAAACAACAGGCAAAATTAGATGAATATCAAAGAGTTTTTCTATTCTTGGGATCATGATAAAATTTTTCTACCTGGTTAAAGTAAAACAGATGAATTTTGCTGCTCATGGAAGATAGGGCTAGTCTAGCTATGGCCATGTTTTTTGAGGCCTCTCTGTGTGGTTAATTGACACTTATGAGTGTAATATTACACTCAACATAATGTATATTGTGATTTTACAGATTATTGTTTTCATTCTAAGGGACACTTTAAAATATTGATTTAATTTTTTATTATAGTGACTTTTAGATTATCTAGATTCTTTGTTGACTATTTTATTTTGCATAGCAGTACTGGGCTAATATTAGATACATATTTCATATAGCATCCCATACTTTTAATGTTAAAACACTGTAGAAAGAAAAAACTCCCACTGCTTTTTCATCTTTACTTCCTTCTTTAGTAATTTCAAAGTGATTAATATGTAAACATATATGGAATTTATCTTATATATTTTGATTCATCTGTTCATAACTGTTATGACAATACATTCAAAGAAAACGGTGTGACAGAGAACATATTTGAGGAAAATAACACAAGAAAGTAAAGCAAAGGGTATTTGTGACAAATATGACAGCTCTAACTTTCAAAGGAAAATGAAAGTAGGGGATTTGTCCTTGAAACTGGCATTATGACCTTTTATTTTATAACCATTTACTCTATGTTAAATGAGAATATGGCATATTTCCTCTCAGGTTAAGGGAAAATAACAGCTTTAGACATTATCTTTGACCCTCCAACTATAGAGGGGATATGAATAATGATGAAGCAAGGAGTAGAGAACATTTTAAAATAGCCTACTATGTCTCAAATAGGTGCATTCAACTATTAGTGCCAAGAATAACTTCTTGTAAGTGAAATATTTAGCATAGGTCATTTTCAAAAGTGGATACTTTTTAAAAAAAACTATAATATAAAATCGTAGGGCTAAAAGGGACGTTGTAACTTGTTAGTCCAAGTACCGATTTTGCAGAAAAGAAACTGAGGCCTGGAGATATTAAGTGATTTTTCCCAGCCATTTAATACAGAGCATGATGTGATACACTAGCCTGTGTCCCCCTGTCTTACCACAGGATTGAGGTGACATGTAATTACATTATGTTATGCACTTTCATTTCTAATAACACCTAGAAATAGATTAAGTGCCATATTATCATTCTGTCTAAAGTATGTGTGAGATGGTAAGGATGAAAAATCTATTTATTAACATATGGCCTAGAAAATTAAATAAAATAGATAGCAAATCTCTTTTTATTGCCACCCTCTAGATTTAATATCCTAATTTTCTGTTTTACTTATAGGTACCTTTATTTCTTTTAAGTTGTCTACACTTACAGAATAAGGAAAGGTAAACAAATAAAAAGTGCATAACTCCAGCAATAATAACCATTTGTCTAAGAAGAAAGCACCTAGAGGCGCTTAGATGGATGTCAACATTATAGAAGAGATATTATTACTCAGCTGAAACAGTGTGTGCATCAGGAGAGGTGAATGAATACTTTAAGTTCTTAATATAAGGATCATTTGTATTTGCTAGATCATGAGTTACCTTTAGGAGATTAACTGTGTCTGCTCACTGTCATCCATGCCAGCCATCTCTTGTGTTACTCAGCGTGACCCTTGAAGCAACACCAGCAGCATCACCTGGGAGCTTGTTAGTGCAGAATCCCAGGTCCCAGCCCAGACCTACTAAATCACAATCTGCATTTTAACCATTTCCCAGGTTTTTTGTGTGCACTTTCAAGGGTGATAAGTCCTGACCCAGACCCCATCAACCTTCCCCACCTGCTTGCTGACTTACTATCCATTTCTAGTTCCTCTAGCACAGAGACACCTGAGCCTGTTTACTGAAAGATAACTTAATAGCTATCTATCTAAACCTTTAGTTGCACCTGTGAGGGGCGAGACTGGTGTGATCTTGGCCAAGGTCAGATCACATGCTGACCTATCTGGGACTAGAGACAATGAACTTGATCCAGGAAATAGATGCCTGTGTGTAAGCAGGTGATATTGCTCTTCCAGTCAATGTATCATTCCCTACAGATGGCTCTAAATAGTCAAACAGGGCTCTTGCTGACCTAGCTAGATACAGACATGCAAGGCCGTTGTGAGAATGCCAGCACCACATTGACCTATGGCATCTGTGACTTTAAAATGGACTGCTCTGAGTAGTATACAAAACAATAAAAATAAAAAATAAACACTGTGACAAAAAATCATTTTCACAAATAAGTTCAATGGCAACTACTGATATCTTAAATCTCACCTTTAACATTTCATTAATGTGAAAATTCAGCAAGAGTTTGGCCTTGTTGTATTATGCTCTCTTCTATAACTCTAAATCAAAAGTTTTATTATTCATAGGTGAAAATTTTGCTTTTGAAGTCAGACTTCTATGTATATGTGGGCTGGACTTTGCATATATTGTTCATAGTATTTACTAACTTGCTCACTGATACTGTATAATATAGATAATGAAGACATTGAGACAAAGAAAAACACAGATGATTTTCATTGTTCATATTATATTAGGTATAGACATTGAGAATATGCTTAGCTTTTTAACAATCAAAGTATATTTTTTCAAAATAAATGCCTATCAATGGAGAGAATTTCCAAGAAAACAAAAGATTCTGATTCATCTTACTGATAATATTGTCAGGTAACTTAAATGCTAATAGACCATAATGTTTATAGGAAAAGTCAGTCCTCTAAAGTATTAACTCTTAAAAATGAAGATGGCACATCTACTGAGTCTTTGATAATATTGACTATTTACACAAAACAAATTCATATAATTTTACCTCAATTACACACAATTCTAGACAATGAAAGACAAGCTTATACCACTAATAAAATCAACATTGATAACAATAAGTATTATGACACATGAAACTCACATGCAAGTTAAGTTATAGAGAAGAAATGGCGGCCATGATCAGTGTAAGACTCACAGAACCACTTAATACATCTTTCCAAAAGAGACAAGCCTCTCCTATGAAATAAATCTACCCTGTCCCTCTTCTTGAATGATCTTAAAAGAAAATTTTATATTGGAAAAGCATCCAAAGCCACTATATAGACCTTATTTGGTCAGAGAGAAGGAATAGAAATACATAGACATATTTTTAATTCTCTAGATTATGTTTATTAAATATTTAGTGCTGATCAGTTTATTTATGTGTATATATTCATACAGAGAAACATAAGTAGAATAAAAGTATATTTTTAATTTCCATTTTGCCATATTTACTATATTTGATTTCATTCTTATAGATTTTCAAATTCTAATCTTAAGCACAACAATTATTCATTTTGTTTCAGTCCTCTAGGGCTATGTAATATTGTTTCTTCTAAAATGACCTTGATACATAAATTCAATAAATTGATAAATACTTCTGTTAAATAAAAATATATCAACTAATTATAGTATTTAAAATTATCATCTAAATTATCTAATTAAATTTTAAAAAGTAAATCATTTTAGAAAGTATAATACTTTGCCTTGTAAATTTAAATTCCACACAAGGTTGGCTAATTGACCCATAATTGGTCAATTATAGGTATAATTATACGCAGTTGCTGTCTCTTGCATTCACATATAATTACAGATGACAAATATGTATACACTGAAGAAGTAACCATTTTTAAAAATAAAGCCCTTAGTTTATGTCTTCCAAGGGCATGTGGTTATATGAAATTCTAACTGGCAAGCACAAAATGTTTTATACCCATTGAAGAAATTTTAATCACCCAGAAAAATACTTTCTATATAATAACATAGAATAAGAAACAATTACTATCAAAATTTGTATCTTTCTAAACATCTTGCTCTATGAAAACTAATTTACCTGAAGAGTGGTTCTCACCTTTAACACAGAGCCAATTTCTTGTTGGATTGATGTCCTACCTAGTTGAACTCTTGACTGCTTTGCTATAATGGAATGTTAACAAGGACAACTGACAGAGTGAAAAGAGCTATCGCCACTAGTGGTCAGGGTGTGATCTAGAGCAGTCACAGAGCAAATCTAAAATGAATAGCTTACAGAGGAAGGAAGAGGGAAATATGCTATTCAGACTTCTCAAACCTTATAGATAATCGCCTTTAGGACATCAGAGAGACTTTCTAGAATTAGCATTTTTTTGACATAACGTAAATCAACCCAAAGTAGCAGTAACCTTTGTTATCATGCAGCTTACTGAAATATAAAGCACCTCAAAACCTGAGGTGCTTTATATTGATTAGCAGACAAATACCTTCTGTTTCCACACATGCTAAGTACTTATTGATTTGGTTTCACCTGCTAGTGGTCATTAAGGCCTGAAAAAAATAATGACCACAACACCATAAATCATTATCATGCTGAAGCATTGATTAAGTACCTTCATATACATGAAGGCATTTGGTGAAAGCATACAAGGCAAATCATGTAAAAATAAGAACAGTTGGAGGATGTGATGATGAAAGAGATAATGTGTTTGCAGATGTGGATTAAAGCAGAAAGCACTGCTCTAAAGGCTCTGTGTGGAATCACTCGAGTCTAATGGAAGAAGAGCAAGCACACCCAGTGTCTCAATATGTGCTAGTGTTTGGCGGGGGATTTATCCAGGCATATCGTCAAATATGGTGTTACATCAAAACTAGATCTGTCTTCAATATTCTGTGCATCTCCACAGAAAATATTAGAAATATATTTGTGTTGTGTTTTGGTCTTTTTTTGTTTTTTATTGTTCTAATTTTCATAAATTGGCTAGAAAATTTAAAAATCTGAATGAGACACATTTTTTTTGTTTTGTTTTGATGTTGATTGGGCTCTTAATCCTTAAGAGGACATGGGTTTGTCCAGAATGTTCTGGCTTCCTCCTAATCACAGGCAAGCAGAGGGTCCTATGAAAATGACAGGAATTGCTCAGTTAGAATGAACAAAGGAATTCATTTTTAAGGAGGTTAACATAACTTTCGAAACCACAAAAAATTGCAAAATGCCTTATATGTGCTATCCCTTACATGATTTTCCCTTGACAACCTGACACTAAAGAAGAACTACATGATTTCAAAGAAACCGCAGCTCAGCCCTAATCTTCAGAGGAGCCAGAGAGCGCTCATAAGGGCAGGAACTTTTTCTTTCCACTCTGCACCCTCACTGGCAAGTGCAAGACCACACACCTTTGAGCTGATTGAAGAAAAGCAAAGCTAACTATTTGCTCCAAGAATCAGACTTTGGCTTTAGGCTACAGCTCAGAACAGAAGTGATCTCTGCTGACCAGAAAGTTAAACAGATGCAATCCTCAGTGACAATCAAGAGAGACAATACTGATGCAGGAGAAAAAAATTCTAAGGGCAAGTCGACATTCAAGCAACGGCACAGACATTGAACCCATAAACTAAACGAAGCATTAACAGGTTATACAATTCCAATTTGAGTTTGGGGATGAGTGAAACTTTTTGTAATCTTGACTCAAGGAAATATGCAGACCAAACTGAAAGTGGAAATCAAATCCTTGCAAACCACTGTTTCACCTTCATGGATATGGTTAAGAATTTGACCTTCAATGCTAAACAGTTGTCTGTATCATGGGAAGAACATATCAGGATCAACGTTTTTATGTTTCAAAAATGAATGCCCTGACTCATGATTAAAGCAACTAGTGGGTAGAATCATACTCTTCAGGCTTCTAAAACTTATTATTAGTTCAAAAAATTATTGGCAAAACTTCCTTAGCTTATATATTAATTTATTCAAACATTTATTGAATGTCTACTCTATGCCAGGTACTGAATTAGGCACTTGGTACATAAAGCTGATAAGGACCTGTCTTTGTAGTAAAGAAGCTTATGGTCATAAAGAAGAACTTAAAATAAGCCAACATCAGCCGACAATAATGGAGGTGATGATGAGCAAATTTACTTATAAGTTTTACTTATCCGCCAGAAGATTTTAATGATTGGTAGATCTAGGTACCTTGCCCATACCAAAATTAAAGATGGTTTTTAAACTCTCCTATTTAACATGCTATAAATATTTTAAACAACAACACAAATGAAAATAGCCTAACATTCCACGGGCCCCAAACAATTTCTCTAGTGGCAGGGATTAATTATGTGCAAGTGGCTACATTGCTTTTTGTTTTTTTTCCAAAATATAAACTCTTCTGTTCTTAGGAGACCTCGCCTTGAGATTCCTGCACTGGCTAGGGACTATCAATGTAGAGCTGGAAAACAGAGAGGGATATTTCACTTGAGCGGGAAACAGTGAATAAGAAAAAGTTTCTTCCTATAAATTTGTTTGTAGGACCCAAAGACCTTGTCTTGGAGGAATCCAGACCAAGAAATGAAGTTGTTGCCTTTCTCTTGACTGAGGACAGAAACTAAGGTAGATTTTAAGAAAGCAGTCAAAGTTAAGGGGAAAAGAACTTGGTTTACAAAAGTAATTGTATCGGCCTAATTTAAGTATGTGAGTAAGCTTAACTAATACAAGTTGAGATACGGAAAGTACCCAGAGGTCTAGAATAGACTGAGAATAACCACAAAGGAAAAAAATTTTACCATAAAAATAGGGTGGCACAAAATACACTTAATTGGAATTATGTTTCAGAGAACCCAGAAATTCAAGTAGAATAAGCTTTCTTTTGGTCTTCTCTGCCTTTTTTCAAATACTATACTAGTTTTCATAGACATTCCTTTTCTAAACATGTTACCTACGTGGAGTAGGTTGTGTTCAGGCCGGTGTTCTCTCCGGATGAGTGTGATAGCAGCATACATTTTATCAGCTTTGAAATGGAAAACTAGAGCACTCATCAGAGCCTGGGAGGAAGAGAGATTCTGAACTAGTTTGGAGTATTTTTATTCTTCTTCACATCAAGGAATGCTGCTCCAGGGTCTCATTTATGCTTTTATAGCCTCAATTCCTTACAAACCACCTCAGTTTGATTATACAGCAACCGCTGTACTGAAAGATCTCTAATGGCATTCAAATTGATCACTGGACACTTTTCAATGTTATTTTATTTGAACTCTCAGCATCATTTGACCTCTTTAACCACTTCTCCCTTTTTTGAAATTCTTCTCACTCTGCTTGGATAACACTATATTCTTCTTGTTTTCTTTACTTTCATCAGATCTTTCTTTTTAAATGTCAGTGTTCCTAAGTATCCACTGTGACCTCTTCCCTCTCATTATGTGCACTCATTTGGCTAATTTTTGTAGCCTGACCAATTCATATTTGTCCTTCGAGGGCCATTCAGTCCAAGCGTCACCAATTTTGGAAACCTTCCCTCTTGCTATGCTCCAGCTTGAAGCTGAGTATCTCATAATCATTATTCCACTGTAAGATTCCATGTCGTTGTGTACAAATCTCTTATGACACCACAGTGAATTATAATTATAATTTTGCACTACATTGTTTTTCATTTTCTTTTTTTATCCACCAGATTTTAAGATTCTTGAGATAGGAGTCTTTATCTTGTGTCATCATATCCCACCTTATCCCCAGTTTTGTCAGAATTACTGAATAAAGTAGGTGATGTTTGTTAAATGAATGAATCAAGTAAAAATGAACAAACTAATATCTCCTATTGCCAAAACAGTTAGTGTGTGACTTTCCTCAAAAATTATGGGAATTTAAGAAATGTTTGCATTTTCCATAAGTTTTGAGTACAGAGCAGCCTGGTAAAATATTTTACAACAGTATATTCTGCTCTGAAGCACACAATTAAACATATATATTTTCCTATGAGTGTGATTATATGTAAATGTATATAAAATGTTTTTGACTTTATTGCTCATTGCATTTTATCTGAAAATCCATGCTTCATGCAGACAAGGAATAACTTACATACAAATATTTTACAGTTTCTACACAAAACAATATTGATAAAGAACTAAGAAGTGCATTGAATATATCTTGATTATGTATATTATGCTGAAGCAAGAGACCAAACAGACTAAAAACAAACCAAGTAAAATATAGGCCACCTGTTTCTCAAATTAAAATGGGGGAGGACTATAAAAATAAGAGATTTCATTGGAAATATTTTCACGTAACTATTGCATATTTCCTATTTCTTAAATCACATGAAAAAAAAAACAACAACCAAATTTGTTGATACCTGTGCAAGAAGAGAGCAGCGTTGGTAATAGAAAACTATAGGCCATTAAGCCAGACATGTTAGGGGATGGAGCGCCCGTGAGTGTCCAAAATTTTCACTACAAGTATCTTTGTTACAAGAATTTTCGCCACATAACTGCATAATTGGCCATAAGACAATTTTGCCGTGAATAAGAAAATAACTGGTTGACAGGTTTGGGTTTGAAAGTTTGGTTTCAACTGGTTGAAATGCGTTAACATTTTTTTCAGCTAGCAACGTTATTGACTTCATGGAGCTGACAGGTGATTATGATTTGCCCCAGGAGTTGGTTTCTTATTTTGAAACACACTATATCGGAGGAGAAAGCAGCTGAGGGCCTTGAGCAGAGTTGAACCCACAGTTTCCACAGAACTTTGGAACATCTGTCAAGGAACAAGTGACAATATGTGAACAACAAACAGAAGTGTAGAGGCTTTCCCAACTCAGTACGAAGCTCAGTTACAAACAGGCATTCCAGTGTTTGGAAACTGATACCTTTCCTAATGGAGGAAGAAATTTTAGCAAAAAAAAAAGTGAGATGCCCAATGAGGAGACACACTAACAAGCAAACAAAAATAAGTGTATAATACTACGAAGGAGAGACTTGGAAGACAAGGACTTAGGTACAACCCACAAAATAAAATCAGTTATTTGCCCAGTATTGCCATGAATCTACACATGTTTTAAATGTATTTAAATACTTTGTATTTCACCATAAAGCCTTTAATTATTACACACTTCTCATATTTCATTATGTTCTTTTTAATGCCCCTCTTTTATTTTTCATTATTTTATCTTTTATGGCAAAATTGCCTTATGGCCAGTTAGTTATATGGCAAAAATATATGCGACAAAAGTTCTTTCTTTCAGCAAAGATGTCTACGAAAAAGAAGCTTGTGGTGAAAATACCTAGGACTGGAGCTCCAGGATCCTGAGCCAAATGTAGGGTCGCATCTGGGTAGTAAGTAATGCAGAGGGCGTGATAACCTCATGTCTAAAGAAAAAGAAGGTGTCTAGGGCCTAAGGACAATCAACAATGCATGTAATTGAAATTTACAAAACAGGGCATTATTCCTAGGTGAAGTTCAGAAATACTCAGCTCACAAGAATCATTTTTACAGCTACACTGAAGTTTACACAGGTGACACTGGTTTAATGCAAGATGTCAAAGGTATGAACAGATGAAGGGAGGTTAATTTATTACTTATTTTAGAGTCAGTGGCAGAGGAAACATGATTCTGCTTTCAGTTTCCTTGTAAATATATTTAGACCATTGGATAAAAGCCTTACATACATTTTTCTCAAAAAGAAAATGTTACTTGCGACTAAAGCCCAAATTCAAGTGTAATAAACAGTCAAAAAAGGGTCCTTGGTTGTGTACAGATACATATAAATAGAAAGGAACATATAAATAGAAAGAGGACACAAGCAGAGGTAAGAAAACTAAAATAAATAATCCAGTGTATTTCAGTATTTAGGACCAAGAATAGTTCTGAAAATGCCCTAGATATTGGCCTGAGGAAAAAAAATTAGTATGGAGTAGACAGTGTGTGAGGACAGGACCAAAAGCATCCCCTCAAGAAATATCTTTGATACCTTTTTGTGCTGTAGGAGATATATTTACCCTTGTTTCCTAGAGTGTGGACAGAACTGTGTGCAGGAGAAAGAAGGAAAGCTGGAAGACATTGTAGGTGAATCTCAGTGCGAGCCTCTTCATCTGCTTCAGAACACTGCCTCCTCTGGCGCCTGTGCTTCTCAGGAGGTGTCATTCCACTAAGTACAGTTTACTTCTAAGGAAACTGCTGCTGTTGCGAGCTGGCCTCTCCTTTGTCTTCCTGCACAAAACTTAGAAGAGTTCTTTACTAAATTCTACACTATACACACATTTAAAAATCATCATTCTTAAGGAAATAATCAGAAATTTAAAGGAAAGTAAAATTCAGAAAAGCAATTACAACTGCTTTTACATATGAGTGCTTTCAGAGCTCAGAGGTTCTGACATATGGAAACATACAGGTTGACTTGCTTTGTCCTCTAGGCAGAGAAGGTGGTGAATGGGAGGGAGATGGCAGCTTCTGACATTTGTTACACAGGAATTGAGTGTTATGTAGCTCACTGTGGAGGTTTCCTAGGGCTAAAAAAGAGAAATTAATTTTGATTAAGTACAACTAGATAGTATTAGGCTTTAAATACTATCTACTCCACATGTATTCTCACAAAAACTTGTCCATGAATGTTCAGTGGCCTTATTCATAATAACTAAAAAGGTGAAACAACCTATATGTCCATCTACTGCTGAATGGATAAACCAAATGTAGGATACTGAATGAAATATTATTCAGCCATGTAAAGGAAGTACTGATGGATGCTAAAACAGAGCTGACCTTTGAACACATTATGCTAAATGAAAGAAGCCAGACCCCAAAGGCTACATATTGTATAATTCCATTATTTGAAATCTCCAGAACACAAAAATCCATAGAGACCAGATTAGCAGTTGCCTGGGGCTGGGGGTGGGAGGAATTTGGAAGTGCAGGGTTTTTTTGGGGGGAGGCTATGGATATGTTCTGTAATTAGAGAATGGTGATGATTGCACAACTTTGTAAGTAGACAAAAAAACACTGGATTGTATACTTTAAAATGTTTAAACTGCTAAATTTTAAGTCACGTGAATTTTATCTCAAAAAATATTGGTAAAATATTATCTAATCCAATATTCAATATAATGCTGTGAGGTAAGCATTTAAAGGTAACTGTTTTAAAATGAGAAAGATAAAAAATTTGTTCTTGAACACTATACTAGGAAATAGAAGAACTGATTACAATCTACTTTATCCCCTTTATACCACAATGCTTCATGAGATGAATCTTAAGTAACTTCCTAGTGAATTGGGTCAGAGTCAATAATACATAATAAAGGCACCTTTAAATATTTCCTTACCATATTGTTCATCAGTATATTTCATGATCCATATTTATTTGAAATTGCCAGAGTTCCTTCAAGTTGAATTCCATCATGTTTTCTATTACTGAGTTTCAAATTCCTACAGGGCAGGCATCCTGTACATCCCTTTTTGAATTACTCAAAGTGCATATTCAAGGAACACTACATATTTCTTATATAAAATAATGCTACTTTTTCTTGATATGTATTATTTTATTTTAAGGGTTTAATGATCCCCTTAAGTCATTTGTTTTTATAAGGTTTATATAACTGATATTATTTTAAAATATTTTGGTTTTATTTACAATTATCAAACATGTTATGGTATTTCAAACATCAGCATTTTAATTTCCAGAACTTTTTGTAAGTAAAAGTAAATCGTGTTATCAAAAATTAAGCATGTGTTTCTCTTTTTAATGTAGTAAATACATTTTCAGCTAAACGCGTAGGTATTTTTTGCTTAGAGTCTATCACTTCCAGATTTGAAAGATTCACTTGACCTTGGAAATGTGTTCTTTCTCCTGTTTAGCTCTTTGTAGAATAGGATAACACTGAGTTCCCAGGAAGCAATGGTAATGTCAAAAATTACAGCCTCATAAAAGCTTTAATTCTCACCATAAAAATAATATATAAAGTAGAGAACTATGAGGGTGCCTCACATATTGCAATGTCAGGTTTAGGAGCAGTACTATAAAATTGATAACACCTATCTATTTGATAGTGGGTAAGAATGCAAAAAGTGTTGCTTAAATATAACTGGGTTATAAACAAGTGAATGCTTTGGGGGAAAAGTTTGGGGCATGTTCTGTGGTACAAATGAAGCTGATATTTAAAAAGCCTGTTTCCTTAAGATGCATCTCTAAAAGTTAAGTTTCATCATCAAAACATAATGAGTCAAAATTATAAAATACCGCTTGCTGTATTTTGGATATACAGTGGAGTGCAGAGCTGTGATTAAATGAAGACACAAAAACAAAAGATAAAAAAATGAATTCACCAAATATGCTGCTGGGGTGACATAAACAGAAACGGACTGAGCATAGAAGCATCTACAAGCGAGGTGCACCACATGCCAGATTAGGCAGGGTGAGCTCTGCTTGGCCAATGAGAAGTCTCAAATCCCAGATTTTTCAGTTGGATCCTGATCCGCTAGGTTCCCTTCCTTACCATTTGAATTTGGGGTGGAATGAACATTGTGTTGATTTTCTGTCTTGGCACTGGTGGAACACAAGACCAGGTTTTGAAAGTGCATGACACCAAATAGGCAGGTAGGACTGTTCTGGGTGAATTAACGTTGACTTACTCCTCCACATGGGTAGAACAACTGCTGGTGCATAATCCATTCAGCAACAGCTCTTTTCTTTCTAGGGCTTTACATGAAGACAGACGTCTTTGTTGATTTTTTGCCATTTTTAGACAAACTGTTTGGGTCAGGTTAACTATAAAATTTACAGTTTTTGCTTTGGCAAGGTCGTCTGCTACTTGTGAATTTTCTTTCCTACCCACATCATTTTGCTTTCTTTAATCCAATACTTCATTAAGAAAAAAAGTTCTTTTCACTCTGCATATCCTTTATTTTGTCTACTATTTTGAAAACTATTTTTCCCCAAATCATGTTTCTATTCATGTATCTACACCCCATCCTTCCAATTCCACCTCGGCAACAGCTCAAGTACCTCCATAATCTACTTCAGAGATGGGAGGGGTGGATGTCACTGGAGAAGCAACAAACAAACTAACAAAAACTCAAAGCTAATTTCCCTTATTTAGGTTTTATTAGGAAAAAAACTGTGACCCAGTTTGGTCAAAGAAACATCTAGAAATGTTCTATTTTGGGAAAGGTTTTCTTGTTTCCTGTGAGAGGGCCTCTTTATCTCTCCTTGTGTCCACAAACAAGAGGGTGTCCATTCCTGGCTGCTTCTGTTGGTCATCCCACAACAAGCCTAGGAATTAGGTTAAGATGAAGCCAACCTTGTGGATTCAGAGCAAAATGACCCAAGGAGTTTGGATCCCTGATGACTTCATTAAGCCAGTGGATCAATGAAAGCTGATCTCCCATTTACAGCTGTATATTCTCTCATGTAAATTATTTAATTTTCATATTTTTAAAGCTGTTTTAAATATGATTCTCTGTTACTTGCTCCAAGAGCAAATTATCTGACTGCTTTTCTGCCATGTTACGTTGTCCCGGTATGTGGAATCCTAGTGTTCACCATCTCTAGCCTTCTCATGCTCCCATTGATTTAATATTTAATGTCACAAACAGTTTCTCAGTATATTATATTGCTGAGTTTAGTACAACACACTAAATGGATAGCCGATCTCAGTGAGTTACGGGCTTTGTCTTCCAGGATCTTGCAGTCTAGTGAAAGATGTTGCTGTAACTTCTGCATGACTTTATGGCATTATTGACTGACATACTCCTGAGTCTTCCCCAGGAGACCACAGAAACAGAGCCTATTTCACAACTGAAATGAAAAAGAAAATCTAACAGTAAAATAAGCAAAGTATATTTATTGTAATTGTTATCGTCTTGAAAGAAACAAGATATATTATGGCCTTTCCAGTCTATCAAAATCACGGAGTTAGAGCCTCTTCCGGCAGAGCTGAGGCTTCATATGAATGTTGCTTGCTTCACAGAGCTGAGCTTTGGAGAAGCCCTTCTCCCTGTGCACCTGGGTGTAGGTTTAGTATGCTGCTGAGTTCTTGTTTTGTGCAGGAAGGCAGTCATGGAACACATGCCATAGCAAACACCTGCTGTCTAGTCATATGAATATTTTTGAACCCTGCAAAAATAGGCAGAGAGTAGGTGCAGATACAATTATTGCTACAGATTTGTAATTTTCAAAGGAAAATTGCAGCTTTCATTACTGCTGTCTAAATTTAGATGAATGAGAGCAAAATCAGCAAAGTAACTTTTTGATGTTATATATGTATAAATTAAGAGTTTGCATTGGAATCTACATTTGCCCATTTTCTGTCTTCTTATTTTATTACAAATATTTTAGAAGATGGAGATTAACGAATAAATTCTAAAACTACATAAATTATGTTTTGTTCCCCAATGTAGTTTATTTAGTCATTTTATATCTGAGAAGTGAAAGTAACACTGAGAAATGGAAGAAATACTATATATAAAGTAATACCTCTTTCTTTAAGTGGAGCTATTCTTACATGGCATTGAAAAGCCAACAAAAGCTGTAGAAACTCTTCATAAAAAAAAAACAAGCACACCAAATCTTGCATATAATTTTAGGGTATTATGGATTAATTCTATTTAATAATTGATATGTTAAGTAGCCTTGCCTCCCTAAAAATATAAAATAAATAAAAGGAAAGATGCACTTTGGTTAAAAAAAAAAGATCTAAAGGTGAAAGTGACTGAAGAACTACCTTTTTGGCTTCTTCTAGTAAATAAAACATTCTTAGGGAACAGAACTTTTCCCTTGTATCTAACTAAGCACATAACTAGCAGTATATTCAAGTTTTTATTCCAAAATGTATAAATACAGAGAAATTCAGAAAATAAACACTTTTTCATAAACTTTAAAGTACTTCAGATAGTATATATGTGTATATAATATATTTAATTATATCTGTATATATATGATAATGAAAAATTTTCCTTAATAATCTCTTTTTCTATAAAATAGCTTAAGTACTTTAAATATACTTTGGAGAGGTCATTAATTAACCCCAGTTTGTTGGCTTGTGCTTGGTTTCATTCAGGATCCTATATATAGTGGCTTAATGAAAAAGTGTTTCCTCCTCACCTTCCAGGAAATCCACATGTTGGCATTCCAGAACTGGCCATGTGATGCTACAGTATCATGAGTATTTCAGAGTCTTTCTTTCTGGTCAACTATCTTTGACATGAGGTTCACATCTCCACAGCTTTCTCCTAGTCAAGACATGGGTGCAGTCTTTGGTCTGCACTGAAGGCAGGAAGGAAAACATGAGAAAAATGAAGGTGATCGGCTTCTGTGAAAAATAAACTCACTGGCCAGAACTGTGTCACTACTACAAACCTGAAGCCAGGAAACATATGCTTGGAGATAAGCACATTGCTGCTCTAAACGAGGCTGTGATCTTTAGGAAAGACAATGGTAAGAATGCATATCCAAGGCAACTAGCAGTTTCTGAAACAATCACTAATATTTTCATTATTCTATTTTTTATTCAGTCACTTTTTACATAATGCCTTTGGCATATATTTTTTACCACCCAGATGAATTACTGCCCTGACTGAATTTAAAATTGTAATGAATGAGGTAGTTTCCTAAGTCAATAATAATGAGACTAATTTAGATTTGAAAGGTATGAAAGGTATGTGAAGGAAATATACCTAATTCAAGTGGACATGGGAGAGTTAATTAGAGGACATTTCACCCAAAAAGTTTTTGGTCACAAAGAACGAGGAGGCAGGCTTTCCTGGAGGTCATTATAATGTTACCTATCTTTACGGTGTGCTTACTATTTGCCAGACACAGTGACTGAATGCCTTATGCCTTATTTATGCTGCCTTACTTAGCCCTCATAACAACTTTACAGGGCAGGTACTAAAATTAGCCTTAAGGACAGCAAGATTTCTCCTCCTGCCCATCTCCGCTCCTACAGCTCAGAGCCACCTTGTCTTCTTCCAGTTGACTTTACATTTTCAAAGTTGAGAGAGAAGGTGTGTAGAGGAAGCTTCCATTTGACTGGATTTCTGAGTGACTCCAATGAATGAACAGATTGTCTACAAACTGACATTGGAAATGAACCACAAAAAATAAGCATCAATCAGTTAGTAGAAAAACATTTAAAATTTAATTAAATTATTGAGGGGGCGCCTTCAAGATAGTGGAGGAGTAAGACGTGGCGATCACCTTCCTCCCCACAAATACATCAAAACTACATCTACATGTGGAACAACTCCTACAAAACACCTACTGAACACTGGCAGAAGACCTCAGACCTCCCAAAAGACACCCTTAGGCGACCTACATGTAGAGGCGGGGCCAAATCCAAAGCTGAACCCCAGGAGCTGTGCGAACTAAGAAGAGAAAGGGAAATCTCTCCCAGCAGCCTCAGGAGCAGCGAATTAAATCTCCACAATCAACTTGATGTACCTGCATCTGTGGAATACCTGAATAGACAACGAATCATCCCAAATTGAGGCGGTGGACTTTGGGAGCAACTGTAGACTTGGAGTTTCCTTTCTGCATCTAATTTGTTTCTGCTTTTATGTTTATCTTAGTTTAGTATTTAGAGCTTATTATCATTGGTAGATTTGTTTATTGATTTGGTTGCTCTCTTCTTTTTAAAATTTTTTAAATATATATATATTTTTTTCTTTTTTCTCTTTTTGTGAGTGTGTATGTGTATGCTTCTTTGTGTGATTTTGTTGGTATAGCTTTGCTTTTGCCATTTGTCCTAGGGTTCTGACTGTCCATTTTTTGTTTTTCTGTTTTTTGTTTTTTGTTTTTTAGTATAGTTTTTAGCACTTGTTATCACTGGTGGTTTTATTTTTTGGTTTGGTTGCTCTCTTTTTTCATTCTCTCTTTTTCTTTTTTATTACTTTTTTATTCTTTTATTTTTAAATAACTTTTTCTATTTTAATAACTTTATTTTATTTTTTTATCTTCCTTCCTTCCTTCCTTCCTTCCTTCCTTCCTTCCTTCCTTCCTTCCTTCCTTCCTTCCTTTCTTTCTTTTTTTTCTCCCTTATCTTCTGAGCTGTGTGGCTGACAGGGTCTTGGTGCTCTGGCCAGGTATCAGGCCTGAGCCTCTGAGGTGGGAGAGCCAAGTTCAGGACATTGGTCCACCAGAGACCTCCCGGCCCCATGTAATATAAAACTTCGGAAGCTCTCCCAGAGATCTCCATCTCAATGCTAAGGCCCAGCTCCACTCAAGGACCAGAAAGCTACAGTGCTGGACACCTTATGCGAAACAACTAGCAAGACAGGAACACAAACCCACCCATTAGCAGAGGGGCTGCCTAAAATCATAATCAGGTCACAAACACCCCCAAAACACATCACTGGATGTGGTCCTGCCCACCAGAAAGACAAGATCCAGTCTCATACACCAGAACATGGGCAACAGTCCCCTCCACCAGAAAGCTGACACAACCCACTGAACCAAACTTCGCTAATGGGGGCAGACACCAAAAACAATGGGAAATAGGAACCTGCAGCCTGTGAAATGCAGATCCCAAACACAGTAAGTTAAGCAAAATGAGAAGACAGAGAAATACACAGCAGATGAAGGAGCAAGGTAAAAACCCACCAGAACAAACAAATGAAGAGGAAATAGGCAGTCTACCTGAAAAAGAGTTCAGAGTAATGATAGTAAAAATGATCCAAAATCTTGGAAACAGAATGGAGAAAATACAAGAAACGTTTAACAAGGATCTAGAGGAACTAAAGAGTAAACAAACAATGATGAACAACACTATACATGAAATTAAAAATTCTCTAGAAGTAATCAATAGCAGAATAACTGAGGCAGAAGAACGGATAAGTGACCTGGAAGACAAAATAGTGGAAATCACTACCACAGAGCAGAATAAAGAAAAAAGAATGAAAATAATTGAGGACCATCTCAGAGACCTCTGGGACAACATTAAATGCACCAAAATTTGAATTATAGGGGTCCCAGAGAAGAACAGAAAAAAAAAAAAAAAGACTGAGTAAATATTTGAAGAGATTATAGTTGAAAACTTCCCTAATATGGCAAAGGAAATAGTCAATCAAGTCCAGGAAGTGCAGATAGTCCCAGGCAGGATAAATCCAAGGAGAAACACGCCAAGACAAATATTAATCAAACTATCAAAAATTAAATACAAAGAAAAAATATTAAAAGCAGCAAGGGAAAAGCAACAATTAACATACAAGGGAAACCCCATAAGGTTAACAACTGATCTTTCAGCAGAAACTCTGCACACCAGAAGGGAGTAGCAGTACATATTTAAAGTGATTAAAGGGAAAAACCTACAACCAAGATTACCCTACCCAGCAAGGATCTCATTCAGATTTGATGGAGATATTAAAACCTTTACAGACAAGCAGAAGTTAAGAGAATTCAGCACCACCAAACCAGCTCTACAACAAATGCTAAAGGAACTTCTCTAGACAGGAAACACAAGAGAAGGAAAAGACATACAATAACAAACCCAAAACAATTAAGAAAATGGTAATAGGAACATACATAATGATAACTACCTTAAATGTAAATGGATTAAATGCTCCAACCAAAAGACATAGACTGGCTGAATGGAGACAAAACAAGACCTGTATATATGCTGTCTACGAGAGACCCACTTCAGACCTAGGGACACATACAGAGTGAAAGTGAGGGTATGGAAAAAGATATTCCATGCAAATGGAAATCAAAAGAAAGCTGGAGTAGCAATTCTCATATAAGACAAAATAGACTTAAAAATAAAGACTATTACCAGAGACAAAGTAGGACACTACATAATGATCAAGGGATCAATCCAAGAAGAAGATATAACAATTGCAAATATTTATGCACCCAACATAGGAGCACCTAAATACATAAGGCAAATGCTAACAGCCATAAAAGGGGAAATTGACAGTGACACAATAGTAGTGGGGGACTTAAACACCCCATTTTCACCAATGGACAGATCATCCAAAATGAAAATAAATACGGAAACACAAGCTTTAAGTGACACATTAGACAAGATGGACTTAATTGATATTTATAGGACATTCCATCCAAAAACAACAGAATACACTTTCTTCTCAAGTGCTCATGGAACATTCTCCAAGATAGATCGTATCTTGGGTCACAAACCAAGCCTTGGTAAATTTAAGAAAATTGAAATCGTATCAAGTATCTTTTCCAACCACAACACTATGATACTAGATATCAGTTACAAGAAAAAAATCTGTAAAATATACAGACACATGGAGGTTAAACAATACATTACTAAATAACGAAGAGATCACTGAAGAAATCAAAGAGGAAATCAAAAAATACCTAGAAACAAAGGACAATGAAAACGCGACGACCCAAAACCTATGGGATGCAGCAAAAGCAGTTCTAAGAGGGAAGTTTATAGCAATACAATCCCACCTCAAGAAACAAGAAACATCTCAAATAAACAACCTAACCTTACACCTAAAGCAATTAGAGAATGAAGAACAAAAAAACCCCAAAGTTAGCAGAAGGAAAGAAATCATAAAGATCAGTTCAGAAATAAATGAAAAAGAAATGAACTAAACAATAGCAAAGACCAATAAAACTAAAAGCTTGTTCTTTGAGAAGAAAAACAAAATTGATAAACCATTAGCCAGACTCATCAAGAAGAAAAGGGAGAAGACTCAAATCAATAGAATTAGAAATGAAAAAGGAGAAGTAACAACTGACACTGCAGAAATACAAAGGATCATGAGAGATTACTACAAGCAACTCTATGCCAATAAAATGGACAACCAGGAAGAAATGGACAAATTCTTAGAAAAGCACAATGTTCCAATACTGAATCAGAGAAGTTAAGTAATTTTCTCAAGAACCCTCAGCTATTAATATGTTTTGCTGAGAATTTAACACACTTCTCTCTAATGCCAACACTCACACTTTTAACCATTATGGAGCATTAATTTGTCTGCAAGCAAAAATGTGGAAACATAGAAAGAACTACTTTGGAAGGGTGTGGTGTTGCTAAAGAATAAGTTGACTCATGAAATCTCAAGAGAGGTGTTTAGGGAAGAAGCTTGAGCTACATTACTTAATAATTTAATTCAATTGAGAGTCCATTGAAGGATTTATGCAGAAGGATGTCAGAGCAGGGCTTTTTAAACTTCAATGTACATACAAATCATTGGGGGAGCTTATTAAAATTCAGATTCAGGGGTTCTAGAGGGAGGCTGGTGACCCTGCATTTCCTTCTAAAAAGCCCTCCCTCTCAGAGACACTTGAACGCTACTAATGCTGTGACCTTGAGTAGGAAGGTCAGTGATCACTCTGGAGGTTCTGGAGAGTGGATTTTGAGGCGTATACTGGAAGCTCAAAACATATTTGTTGATGAACAAGACAAGACTCCAGTTAGGAAAACCCATTAATAAGTTGTTTTGGGTGTGTTGCTGTGTTAGTGAGATGAGAAGATGAGGTGGGATCAACTGGAGAAACTGCAATGCATGTCAATATAAGCTGTGGGATGCAAAGATGAAAGAGACTGACTCAGCCGAGGTAATTGAGGATAGCAAGCAATATATGAATTGCACTTGCTTTGCCAGCAATGGTGTGAAATGTACTGATGACAAAGCTTTGAAGAATTCAAACAGGGAGAGTCAATTCCCCATTATCCAGTAGTCTCTGGCTACTTTGGAAGGGGATAAGGATTGTTTATGTCTATTCTAAACAAACCCTTCTTATTTATAAGTAGTACTTTCCTCGCATCAATTGTAAAGTAACACATTTTTACCACTGCTGTTCCGAGTAGACCACTGCCATAGTTCTAAAGAAAATATACACATAAAAGTTTCAGCCAGGAGATGATGAATATCATAGCTAATGTGCCTGGGCCAGGCAAATTTCTGGTAGGACAAATAGAAATGCATTAATTGTAAAATAGCTTATTGAAGCGCATAATTGGGTAATGGCAGGATAAATGGGAATATATGAAACAAATCCAGTAGCATAATAATTTTTATTTTGTGTAATGTGATGCAGGTGAAATAAGCCTGAAAAACAAGAACAAAAACTGTTTCTTGGCCAACAGGGGCTATGCTGCTCTTTTTGCTTATGCCGGATTTTGGAGTTTAATGAAGACAAAAAGAATGCAAATGTCTCAAGTAGTGCCATTTGGCTTCAGTATACTCATAACTTCTCTTAATTAAAATATAACCAGGCTAAACACAGAATCTGCCTTTTCAACAGCATCCATCCATTCATTCATTCAGAAAAATGTTTACTGAGGGTCTACTATTATCGGATACTCTGGTTTCAGAGGTAAAAAATAAAAGATGGAATGAGACCCCTGCTTTCATGATGCTTTATATTAGAATGTGGGAAGGTCAGAAGTAAACAATAAAATGAATGGGAGAATACTTTCAAATAATAGTGGAGATATCAAGTAAAAAAACTTAAGGAAAGATAACTGGGGCAAGAATATAACTTAAATATAGTGATATTAAAAGCCTTCTTTGAAGAACTACCAGTTCAGGTGAGATCTTCATTTTAAAGCCACTATCAAAATGTCTGGGTGGGAAGTGTGTATCATGTTGAAGAAATGGTTAGTGTATGGGTCTGAGGTTTGACTAATCATGGTATAATCAAGAAAGGGAGGGCTTCCCTGGTGGCACAGTGGTTGAGAGTCTGCCTGCTAATGCAGGGGACACGGGCTCAAGCCCTGGTCTGGGAAGATCCCACATGCCGCGGAGCAACTAGGCCCGTGAGCCACAATTACTGAGCCTGCACGTCTGGAGCCTGTGCTCCGCAACAAGAGAGGCCGCGATAGTGAGAGGCCCGTACACCGCAATGAAGAGTGGCCCCCGTTTGCCGCAACTAGAGAAAGCCCTCGCACAGAAACGAAGACCCAACACAGCCAAAAATAAATAATAAATAAACAAATAAATAAAATAAATTTTTAAAAAAAAAGAAAGGGAAAGAAGGGTAGTTGGAATGGTAATGTTGAGCAGTAGGAGGGGTCCCAGGAACTAAGGCATACGATGTAGTGGAGAGAAAGCCAATGAGCTTAGATTTGATGTAATGTGACAGGACACAAGCGACAGGTTCAAGAAAGCAAGAAAAATTATCTGAATTTGGTTTCTAAAGAAGTACTCTGCTTGTTGGGTGGAGAATGGTTTGAAAGAGGGTGAGCTAGAGTAGAAGAAGAAAAGTTTTCCAATAGTTCAAGGCCAACTCAAGAGTTCTGATGTGGACAAGCAGATGCTTATAAGATACTTGCCTATTAGACGTTGAAGGGATGATGTCAAGTGGGCAGCTGTAGTTTAGGGAAATCGTGCTTAGGTAGATGTCTGGGAAACGGATGTCACGTAGATGGCTTTTAAAATGGTTGAGGTCAAGGCAAGAATCAGAAGTGAATAAAAGAGTCTGAAAAGTATAGACCGTAAAGGGGAGAACCCTCCCCCAGAGGGCAGCATCACAGAATGAAAGAGACCACTGTCTCAAGGAGGCAGAAATAGGGAACTGCGTCGACTGCTGCTGAGAGCTGAGTTATGGTGAAGACAAATGCGCGGTCACTGAATTTTACCACGTGGAGCAACTGGGAACATATATTAAATCAGTTTCACTAGAACCATAGGATGGAAGTTGAATTGGAGTGAACTTCAGGGAGCATGTGCATTGAATGAATTAAAATGTATAAAACATGTTTTCAAGAAAATTGCTCTGTAAGGGAAAGGAGAAAAATAAGGTCATAGCTGGAGCAGCGTGCAGGATCGAGGGGGTATTTGTTCCCCAGAGAGGGGATAAGTTTTGTGCAGAGATATTTTAGTTAACCCTTGGATTATATCCCATGAGACAAAAAATTTTAGAGTTTTAGGGTTTCTACTTCCTCCACAAATATCATTATTTTCACTTCTCAACAAATTTAGCAACATAAATCAGATCTACTGTTGAGAAATAATAATCATTTATTGACAGTATTTAATATCACTCCTTTTTTGGAGGTACTGAAAAATAGGACACAATAGATACGAATTTTTAACAAATTTGTAAGTATCTTTTTAAAATGCTGCCATATTCAGTTTTTTCCCAAGTCTTCTGTGTTTCAGTTTTCCTGTAGTCTAGACAAAGTGCTAATGCATCAACTGTTGAGTTCAAAGCTACATTCCTGAAACTCTCATTTGTTTAAATGAACAATCTCCTCACTCGTAGGAACCTAGAAAGACAATCAATTCTAGATAGATCATAACTAAAGCTTTCTGAAAGAAAACGTTTTCTGTATTTTAAAAAACTTTCAAAAGGAAATTTCAAACTCTTGTAAAAACCAGTCTGAACAAAACCAGTTGCTTAATAGTATATTTTCAGTCCCTCCATCATTGTCACATAATGCAATTATTTTAAAAGTTTTGCAGCACAAGTGTAGTCTTGCTTAAGGTTAACTGGTTTATATGTTTTTAAGATAATTCATTTTCCATAACTATGCTTGCTCGAATCAAAGCGCCATCTAGACTTGCAGGGTCTTAACTGTGAGAGGTCACTTTTGATTGGTGATTTTATGTTGTTCAGCATATACATTGGTAAAATTATGTATTGGATCACATAGAGCATCCTCATTGTTCTATCCTGAAGCCGATCAAGTATTCTCATGTTTATGCCAAGCACCTTCTTCTACTGGCTATGCATAGTTCTCCCAGGGCTATTAATGTTTAAACACAAACAACACTAAAGAAATGATGCTCTAACAGAGAACATTTAGGCACTAGCCAGGAATCAAGCGAGTTACCTGGATAGCACAGTAGAGTAATCCCTGATTTTGAAACAGAGCTGTTTGTCCATAAACTGTCTTATTTTGGAAAATGAGTTCCAGAAGTAGTCCCTTAAAGGAAAAGAATAAATGACATTTTATAGAAGCATCATTTGTTCTATTGATGTCACTATGCGCACAAACTGTGATACTGTTATGCTATAATTTATACGACATTTTGATGACACTTGATGCCTTTTATAGGCACCCTAAAAATACTAATTACTGTAAAGAATATGTAAGGATATTGTTCTTATGAACCTTTAAATTTTTTGTTGTTGTTTTAATAAGGTAACGCTAATGCAGCAGATTGTTGATAGTCTTTCAACCACACAAGATTGGAAAAACAAAGCTCATTTCTTTGAAGTTTACTTTTTCATGATTCTGTCTGCCAAAGGGTCAGTTAAAAATTTAAATACAGCACCCAGATTACTCATGTTTTGCCAACAGCGTACTTGTTATTACACCCATATTTGAGATGCTTCACTAGCTTCCAATTATCCAATCTGAGGGAACTGCATTCTGCTTTCAATTTTTAATGCCCAACTCCTGTGGATTTCAGCATGAGATCTGTGGGTAGCAAAGTGTCAGAATATACTGACTTTAAGTGGGCACTTACAGTTTTATAAGGCAGTAAATGACATAAAGTTTCCATATGTGGAAATTTCACTGCATGTTACATTATTGAAGGTATACCAGTTTGGTGGTCCATCTCAGAGCTCTGTGGCAGTAAGGGAAAGTTGTGGGGTTTTTTGTTTGTTTGTTTGTTTTCCCCATTATGACACAATTTAAACTTTTGGCCCTTGAGAACAGTAAATTTTAATATTTCATTTTATGATTAAGAATTGTTATTCTAAACCAGATTTTGAATAGCAGGTGAGCTCAATGTGCTCTTTTGAGATAGTTTATGATCTCGGCTTAGATTTTGTACACTCAGTTGGTCTCCACTGTTCTTGGGGAATCTAAGAAAAGGAGCATTTTTATTGTATTTTGAAAGCTGTTCTAATGAAAACCAAAGAAGTAACTGTGACAATACTGATGCAATTGAAGACTTGACTATACGTTTTTGGTTTGTTAATATATATAGAATATGTTAATGCATATGAATAAATGACATAGTAAATAAAATGTATTATTTAGATGTGTTTTTCATACATTTTGAACACAGTGTGAGTTTCATAAATTTGTAATAGGTTTGTTTCTGACATTACTATGAGAAACTCATTAGTTAACATATTATTAATTCAAAAAATAGATATCCAGTGGATATTACGTGCCAGGCACATGCGAGGAGTCATGGATGATGCCAGACTATATGAACAACATCTCTTCTCAGGAAATGAAAGGGAAAAAAAACATACAAAAACTATAATAAAACTCATGAAGAGCTATATATTTTGGGGGAGAGAAAGGTTCCTTCTTGCCTAAAAAAAAAAAAAAGGGGGTATTTGAAGATAATGTTACGAGAGCAAAGGCATGAAAACCTGAAAACATGTAATACTTCTGCAGAATAAAAAGTAACTCATTAGGTAACATTTTACTCTGTGAGTGTGTGAAAGGAAGTAGCAAGAGTCAAACCTGAAAAGGCAGGACAGGAAAGGATTATGAAGGACTGTTTTGGAGACTAAAGATATGAACAATGTCCTGTAGGCAACAGGAATCCATTAACTGGTCTTGAGTAGTGTAACGTAATTCTATCAGCATTTAGGAAGATTAATCCCCACCACTGGATAAAATGAATTTAAAGAGGATTATAAAAAGGAGTTAAAAAGATCTGATACAATTATTTTCATATGGTTTAATTTGGACAGAATAAGGGTGTGAAAGTATTGGAAGGAATGAAGAGGGGGAAAGACTAGAGACAGATCATGGTAGAAGAATGTACAGAGCTTAAAATTTCAATGCCAGTGGACAATAGGGAAGGTTATCCCAGATCACTGAGGATGATGGCAGAAGCAACAGGATGGGAATTTCAAGAGAAGCAAAAGCAGATATACAGGAATAATGATTTGGCATGATATAATTAAGGCTTGGTAGAATATCCAAATAATGAATTAACAGGCAATGTGAAAAGTTGGCTTGAATTTTGGGAGTGATTTTGAGATGGAATATATTGGATAATATGAAGAAGGCAATGGTTGAAGTCATACAAGTGGATGAAACTAATCAAAGTAAATGTATAGAAATGTGAAAGTGAATGAATATACGCAGGATATTCTCACCACCTTCCTAGTGCCCTCCCTTACATGAAAGATAACTGTGGCAGACACTATTAGGGTGGCCAAGGATCCACACCTTCGAGCGTTTTTGTCCCTTTGTGATCTTCTTCCCTTGAGTATGAGTGAGATGTATAGAATCTCAGTTTAACTCAGCAGACCCTTGATGGTGAAATATGGCTTTTTGAAGCTGTGGGAACAAAGACAACGTATGTTGTAGATTAATGTATCAATGTCTACATGGAGAAAGAATACTTTATTAATTTGTCTGGAGATTCCATGTTTCTACCCATCCATTTCAATGTGATTTTTAATCAAATTAGAAAAATAAAAGGAACACAAATAAACCTAGGTGTAGACTCAAACCCAATTAAAATACTTTTCATTCTCGCTTAGCCTCAGATCTTATGGGTCACCAATCCTGCAAATTTCAACTACATATAACCTTTTTTTCATCCCTACTAATAACGCTCAAATTCAGGTCTGTATTTTTTATTTGAAGAATTTCAATAGCTTCAAATTGACATTCCTGCCTCCAGTGTTGCCCCTCACATTATGAGCTCCACACTATTTGCAAAACTATCTTACTAAAATGCTGATCAGAAATAAGCTCCATGAATTCAAGGTTTTATCTGTTTTTTGTCATTACTGATTCCCTAGCATTTAGCATGGGAATACTCAATAATTTTAACTGAATAAATATGAATAAATGATATTGAGTGAATCATGCTGTTTCTTTTGCTTAAAGATTTCAAATGATTCCCAAATGAATAATCTCTAACAATTGGTCCTAGTAGAGTAGGCTCTTTATGATCTGGTTCCTACCTCTCAGACTTCTATCTAATTTTAATATAGCTCACCTTGTTTTTCCATGTATGGTCAACTCATAAAATACATAGAAGACATAGAAGTACTTGTAATTTCACCCTCATTTCCTATTTCACAATTCCTCAGTTTTGTACAGGAAATTCTATACTTGCTTTTAAGTTGACTGCCTAGAAAGATAATACCAACCCATCTTTCAACATCAGGGTTTCATTTTTCTTCTAAACCCTCATCTGACCCACAGTAGTAAACTGAGTGCCAGCTTCTATTATGCTATTAACCTACACCATTAAGATGTGCATTCATCTGTTATAGACCTTGCAAATTTGTATTGCATTTATCTGTGTGCATATGTCTTTACTTTTCATGCTAAAGCACCTTTATTGAAGAAACATATACGTTGTTAATTTTTACACATCCAGTGTCTAATAGAGCACTTGACACAGATGAAGCTGAGCACTTGTAAGATGCTTTATGAAAATTCCACTACCACTATTTAGATGCCTATGACGCTCCTGATTACTAACTGTGACATAGGGGAAGTTTCTTAACCACTTTGTGACTCACTCTGCCAACTCAATTATGAGAATATTAATAACACCTAATCCAGAGAGTTTTTTAAAGACCAAAAAAGACAGTGCTTAGTACCTGATATGAAGCAAGAGCTCAACAATACTGTATATTATTATTTTGTTGGAAAATCACCGACTTGGTCTGAGAGGGTTTTCTTATTTGCATAAGTTAAGGATAAAAATGCCTACCTCAGAGAATTTATTGTGAAGATTAAATGAGTAAATTATTTTGAAATGACGATTTAAATAAATGTTATTTTATAAATAAAATAAGTGAAATGAAATTTGTAAGCAAAACTGTTAGTGTTATCATGAGAGTCATAAATTTAATAGTCTCCCAAGGGTAGGCAGGATCATGCAGTGGAGTGTACCCAGGAAGGAAGACTCACGTGAGAGAGAGTCAGAACTAAGGACAGGGAAGGGAATCAGGGACAAAATTAGACACACAGAAAGGCCTGGGTATGTTGACTTGGGTAAAGAACATACTTGTCATGCACATGATAGTTCTCTCCAAATATTGAAATGATTAAGTTGAAGAGATACTGATGCAGTTTTTGACACCCCCCAACCCCCAAATGACAGTTTCAGACTACAGAGTGGACGGCTCATATGAGCTCAATATAAGAAAGTATTTTCTAAAAATCTGATTTATACAAAATAGGAATCCATTTCTTCATATGGAGGTGAGAATTTAAAAGCACATGCTGAATGATCAACTCTTTAGATGTCAGAGTGTTACTCTCTGAAACGAATCCTCATTGGCAAAATGAGCTCTAAAATTCAACTTTTATATTTTGTTATATTATTTTGCTCTTTTTATTGAACTTTACTTCTCAGTTTAATCTAAAAATATAAACCAATTGTTTCCATTTTCTTACAAATATGCAGTGTTGGAGATAGCTACTTAAGGCAATACAATGTCTTCTCTTCACCTGCCTTTGTATACTCGATAAGCAGCATGACCAATTTTGTGGGAGAAAAAAAATTGAGGCCACCCCCAATTTTAGAAGATCTAGCTTTGAAGTTCCTTTAAGCATGAATTTATTTTTCTTCTCCTCTTTCAGAAGCAATGCCCATCAAAAGGAGCCTGCTGTTTTTCAAGCTTTCAAATGAGTTTTGTAATTATTATTTTCATGAATGATTAATCCCTAGCATAAGAAAATTAAGAGGATGCAAATAAGCCTATGGAATTAAATAAAGCAGAATGTTGCTTGGTGAAGCAGCAGCTGTTGAATATTTCACAGCAGCCCTGATCCCCGTTGTAGGGTTGTGCCAGGTCTATGATGACAGCCAAAGCACACATTTTTCGAGCCCCAGTGGGACATTTGATCAATGTTCAAGTGGCAGACAAGCCTCGTTATTACGGTGTCCGGCAGGTGTAGGCATTCAGAAGGGGGCTGTCATTAAAACGTTTTGTATGTATCTGCTAATTATATTTCTCAGTTCCAAACAGCAGCATTGTCATCCCTTTAGCATTTGTCACTCCTGCAGCAGGTAGCAAGGGTACAATGAAAGATAAAATATTGTCTTCATGATCATGTGGAGTGGTGCCGGAATTCTGGGAAAGGTATGATAAGAAAATCCATCCTTTTCGTCCAAAATGTCATTAGGAGAAAGCCAGGTGAGTCAGACAGTCAAGTCTGACAAGGGCGATCTCTAAATGTGTGTGTGTGTGTTTGCATGTGCCAAAATCTGTGCTTTTAAAAATTGGTCCTTGTTATCACACGCAAGCTTTCTTCATTGTTTAAATTAATAATAGGAATTTTCTTGTATTTCATTATATAGTTTACAAAACGTGTGGACATATGTCATTTTATTTAATACTTAATGAAGGCTATACATTTAATTTCATGAATTTGAAACTAAAAGAGTAAGTGATGTGCCCAAACACCAAGAGACACAAAGAGTAGACCCAGAATTTCACTTGCGACTTCTGATTCTAAAGTCCAAGGCCACTCTCTGCCTACCCACATTGCATCTTTTTTGAACTTGTTACCGAAACTTTAAATTGAAATAAATAAATAGAAAACATTAAAGAAGAAATAGAGCAATATAAAGAGTTGTGAGATATGATTGGATTTGCCCTGTGAACATCAACAATAGTCAATTTGTTTTATTAGTTCTGAAATGTGCTCTGCAATCAGTTTTATGAACCACTCTATTGGTTTTTAGATACAACAACAAAGCCAAATGTCCAAACAGCTATCAGCAACATAACTTCCAATTTTATATCATTTACCCTTCAACACTTTCTTCTGACCCTCAGCTAGTTATGAGGGGATTAAAAAGAAATGTAAAATTAAAAAAAATTTTACACTATAAAGCAGCTAGATTATAATACTTCTTAAATTTTTGACTTCCAAACAATTACTTGCAAAATACAATTTTTACCAAAATAGTTACAAAAATCACTGTGTTTAAAAAATAAACGGAACTTTAAATATCAATATTTCACATAATAAAATAATGTCTTTGAAAGCTTCAATTTTTAGATCTTTTTAAAATTTAATTGTAGAAATTTAAAATATATTTTTATCTACCATTATTAGAATCTAAGTTAGACAGCAATTCTACACCCAGAGGCACCCCATTTACTTTGCTCTTTCTCTGTTAAGCTTGCTTATAGTTAAATTTATTCCTTTTTAAATTCAATTAAGGAATAAACTGAGCACTTTAGTATTATTGTGTCTTTCATATTTTTGTTACTTTACTCTTTTTACTCATATTGTTAAAAGGCAATGGGTTTGGGAAATTAGCCCATTATCCTAAAATAATTATCCTTTTTTTGCTCTTGTCTTTGACCAGTCTTTCTGTACTGCAGCCAGAATGATCTTCCTAAAATGCAAATCTATTCATTCAGTCACCAGTTCAAAATGCTTCAATAGCTACATATCGAAGATGGTATAAATTCCAGTGTCCTAACCTAACACCTAAGGACTTTTACTGTCTGATCTGTTT
Organism: Balaenoptera musculus; assembly: GCF_009873245.2. Taxonomy (NCBI): domain Eukaryota; kingdom Metazoa; phylum Chordata; class Mammalia; order Artiodactyla; family Balaenopteridae; genus Balaenoptera; species Balaenoptera musculus. The sequence goes on from NC_045798.1 coordinate 78,934,052, forward strand.
CAAATGCAACGCCTTCCATTGACACGGATGTAATATTTGGCCCTTCCATGATAAAACAGTCATCGGAATGCTTCATATATTTTTAATGTTTTACACCTTTTTAGATGTTTTTGCTTTTTCTTCCAGGCCTTTCCCATTTCTCAAATAATTAGTAAACTATTCCTTAGTGGCAAAGAAGCTGGTTCATCCTCAATTCCCACACTCCTTTACCCTCATGGTACTAGAATTATTGGCTGGTGAATGGCTGTCTACAAAATACAACATTTCCCAACATCCCTTGAGGCTAAGTGTAGCCTTGTGGTTAGGTTCTGACCAATAGGATATATGCAGTTGTCTTATGGTCTCCTTCTGAAACTCTCCTGAAGTGGCAGTGGGCATGTATCTTTTGGCCCTCTGTTTCATCATTGCCTCCTTCCTGCTTTCTGAAATGGGGTGACTGAGGGTCACACCAGGATCAGACAACAAAGTGTTCATTTGGAAGAGCCAAGGTCACCAGGAATTTGTAATGCAGAATATAGACTAGACCTGGATCACTTACTTCCAATATCATTTTAATAGAGAGAAAAATGTCATCCTGTCTTGTTTCAGTCATTGTAATATTCAGGTCACTTGCTGCAGAACCTAATTCTAACCATATATCATTTTTCAAGATCAAGCTCAATTTTAACACTATGAGAACTAATAATATTAGACTGAGCACATAAAATTGAAATTTCTGTAGGTCAAAGCCCATCAAATCTCTGCAATTTCATATGGTCAAATTTAATACTGCTAATGGCAGTATTCTTTACTGTATCTTTTATAATCCTGTAACAATTTATATCTCTCTCAATTATATCATATATCTAGTATTGTAATTAGGTCTTTACATTCCTATCTCTGAAACAATCATGAGTGCTTTAAGAGAAAACACAAGACTTATTCATTCTCAGATTCTCAAATTAGAGCGTAATTCCTGGTTCTTAGAGGCATAAGTACTTTTTAATGGAAAGAATGAATCAATTAAATATAGTATTTCTATGTTGTACCTATATAACTTTTTAAACTCTTAGCCTTTTGAGATTGAGTTTTATATATTTTCACAGATTATTAAGTTTCCAGTTATGCCGTTTAATGATTACTTGCTTACTTGATAGGGGCTATGGTTTGGGAAAAAGACGAGTGGTGTTCCTTTGTGGTTTATTGTACTAAGAAGTACTTAAAGACCTTTAAATAAAACCTAAGTGAGTCAACTTCTCAACCAGTGGATCAAGGGTCTTTGTTTCTATAAACCTGTTCGGGCAAGTTAATTTATTTGACAATAAGGTTTGGAATAAGGAAGATTAAGTGATCCAGACTCTCCATAGGAAAGAAGTTAATCCATTACACAAAACTGATATTATCTAGGGCATTAGAGCCTAAATCTCTCCTGAAACCACTGTTGAGAAAGGCTGTCTTAAACTATTGAGAAATTAGCTAAGTATAATTTAAATTACTTCCATAGCTATTGGTAAGGCTTTAATTTTATATAAATTATGGTTTACTTTTCTGTGAAGAACAATATGCTACTCTCCACCTTCTACATTTATCGAGCCAGACTAAAATGAGACCTAGAAAGGGATATCTACAGTTTTGCAGAAGTAGAAACAATAATGTAATAGTAGCAACCTTAGCATATTAAGCTGCCAGGAAGTACAGACATGAGTTTGCTGATGAACACAAGGTCGTTTTATTATGCCCGTGGCATAATTTAAAAGTAAGCTGCAAGTGACATTCAGCCTTAGATGTCCCCTTTTCAGGTAGCATGTTATAATTTCAAGGAGAGAGGTGGGAGCCTTTTCTGCTGACCCTTTCCACTATACGTCAGGTAACTGCCTTAGTTTATACAAAAATAGTTACATGTATCGATTTGGACAAAGTGCAGAAAGATCTTCTGAGGTGTTGTTTCTAATACCCATCCTATCCCTCTGTGTAACTCCCTTACTCTTTCTGCTGATTGGCAACATGTGAGAATAGTCCAGTGTTAAACGGAACCTTTAAGCGATAAGAAAGTCTTCCATAGAACCAACCATAATCAAATCCACCAGGAGCAAGCTGAGGGGGGAGTGGGGGGGGGTGGGTAGACTGAGAGAGATCATTACAAGATAATTGTTGCCTAGTGGTTTTGGAAATTCCTTTAATAATCATTATCCTTGTCCTCTCTTAAAAAGGTAGGTAGTGAATATTTTCTTCATCCTTTATCATACAGTACACATAGCTCTAATCTGTTTGATAAAACATACAAAGAGCACTTTTTACACTTTTATTCTTTTTTAATTTTTTTATTAGAGTATAGTTGATTTACAATGTTGTGCTAGTTTCAGGTGTACAGCAAAGTGTATTTTTTTTTAACATCTTTACTGGACTATAATTGCTTTATAATGTTGTGTTAGTTTCTGCTATATCACAAAGTGAATCAGCTATACATGAACATATATCCCCATGTCCCCTCCCTCTTGTGTCTCCCTCCCACCCTCCCTATCCCACCCCTCTAGGTAGTCACAAAGCACCGAGCTGATCTCCCTGTGCTATGCGGCTGCTTCCCACTAGCTATCTATTTTACACTTGGCAGTGTATATATGTCAATGTTACTCTCTCACTTCATCCCAGCTTACCCTTCACTCTCCCTGTGTCCTCAAGTCCATTCTCTACAGCTGCGTCTTTATTCCTGTCCTGCCCCTAGGTTCATCAGAACCATTTTTTTTCTCTTTAGATTCCATATATATGTGTTAGCATAAGGTATTTGTTTTTCTCTTTCTGACTTACTTTACTCTGTATGACAATCTCTAGGTCCATCCACCTCACTACAAATAACTCAATTTCGTTTCTTTTTATGGCTGAGTAATATTCCATTGTATATATGTGCCACATCTTCTTTATCCATTCATCTGTTGATGGACACTTAGGTTGCTTCCATGTCCTGGCAATTGTAAATAGTGCTGCAATGAACATTGTGGTACATGTCTCTTTTTGAATTATGGTTTTCTCACTGTATTAGCCCAGTAGTGGTATTGCTGGGTCATATGGTAATTCTAGTTTTAGTTTTTTAAGGAACCTCCATACTGTTCCCCATAGTGGCTGTATCAATGTACATTCCCACCAACAGTGCAAGAGGGTTCCCTTTTCTCCACACCCTCTCCAGCATTTCTTGTTTGTAGATTTTTTTGATGATGACCATTCTGACTGGTGTGAGGTGATACCTCACTGTAGTTTTGATTTGCATTTCTCTGATGATTAGTGATGTTGAGCATCCTTTCATGTGTTTGTTGGCAATCTGTATATCTTCTTTAGAGAAATGTCTGTTTAAGTCTTCTGACCATTTTTGGATTGGGTTGTTTGTTTTTTTGATATTGAGCTGCATGAGCTGCTTGTATATTTTGGAAATTGTCAAAGCTGTCCTTTGTCAGCTGCTTCATTTGTAAATATTTACTCCCATTCTGAAGGTTGTCTTTTCATCTTGTTTATGGTTTCCTTTGCTGTGCAAAAGCTTTTAAGTTTCATTAGGTCCCATTTCTTTATTTTTGTTTTTATTTCCATTTCTCTAGGAGGTGGGTCAAATAGGATCTTGTTGTAATTTATATCATAGAGAATTCTGCCTATGTTTTCCTCTAAGAGTTTTATAGTGTCTGGCCTTACATTAGGTCTTTAATCCATTTTGAGTTTATTTTTGTGTATGGTGTTAGGAAGTGTTCTAATTTCATTCTTTTACAATTAGCTGTCCAGTTTTCCCAGCACCACTTATTGAAGAGGCTGTCTTTTCTCCATTGCATTTTCTTGCCTCCTTTATCAAAGATAAGGTGACCATATGTGCGTCGGTTTATCTCTGGGCTTTCTATCCTGTTCCACTGATCTATATTTCTGTTTTTGTGCCAGTACCATGCTGTCTTGATTACTGTAGCTTTGTAGTATAGTCTGAAGTCTGGGAGCCTGATTCCTCCAGCTCCATTTTTCTTTCTCAGGATTGCTTTCACTATTCGGGGTCTTTTGTGTTTCCATACAAATTGTGAAATTTTTTGTTCTGGTTCTGTGAATAATGCCCTTGGTAGTTTGATAGGGATTGCACTGAATCTGTAGATTGCTTTGGGTAGTATAGTCATTTTCATAATGTTGATTCTTCCAATGCAAGAATATGGTATATCTCTCCATCTCCTTGTATCATCTTTAATTTCTTTCATCAGTGTCTTATAGTTTTCTGCATACAGGTCTTTTGTCCCCTTAGGTAGGTTTCTTCCTAGGTATTTTATTCTTTTTGTTGAAATGGTAAATGGGAGTGTTTCCTTAATTTCTCTTTCAGAATTTTGTCCTTAGTGTATAGGAATACAAGACATTTGTGCTCATTACTTTTGTATCTTGCTACTTTACCAAATTCATTGATTAGCTCTAGTAGTTTTCTGGTAGCATCTTTAGGATTCTCTATATATAGTATCATATCATCTGCAAACAGTGACAGTTTTACTTCTTCTTTTCCAATTTGGATTCCTTTATTTCTTTTTCTTGTCTGATTGCTGTGGCTAAAACTTCCAAAACTATGTTGAATAATGTTAGTGAGAATGGGCAACCTTGTCTTGTTCCTGATCTTAGAGGAAAAGGTTTCAGTTTTTCACCATTGAGAATGATGTTGGCTGTGAGTTTGTCATATATGGCCTTTATTATGTTGAGGTAGGTTCCCTCTATGCCTACTTTCTGGAGAGTTTTTATCATATATGGGTGTTGAATTTTGTCAAAAGCTTTTTCTGTGTCTCTTGAGATGATCATATGGTTTTTATCCTTCAGTTTGTTAATATGGTATATCACATTGACTGATTTGCGTATATTGAAGAATTGTTGCATTCCTGGGATAAACACCACTTGATCACGGTGTATGATCCTTTTAATGTGCTGTTGGAGTCTGTTTGCTAGTATTTTGTTGAGGATTTTTGCATCTATATTCATCAGTGATATTGACATGTAGTTTTCTTTCTTTGTGACGTCTTTGTCTGGTTTTGGTATCAGGGTGATGATGGTGGCCTCGTAGAATGAGTTTGGGAGTGTTCCTCCCTCTGCTATATTTTGGAACACTTTGAGAAGAATAGGTGTTAGCTCTTCTCTAAATGTTTCATAGAATTCACCTGTGAAGCCATGTGGTCCTGGACTTTTGTTTGTTATGTATACAGCTTTATACCCTGTATTCATAGTACTTCATATCACTTATTATTACCTGATTATCTTGTATCTATCAACTATCTACCCTAATTAATTATTACCTCACTCCTCTGTAACATAAACTCAGTGAAATCAAAGATTTCTTTCTACAGTTCACTGCTGTATTTCCAGAGTATAAAGCAGGAAGTCAACAAATATTTGTTCATTTAATTACACAGCTATTAAATGTATAATTGAAAAAAAATGTTACGGAAGCATTTTGTTTTATCTTTATTTTAAAATAGGACTTTATCTGCTATAACAAAACTTTTCTAAAAAAAGATAAATCACTTCCAAATATAGAGGGTAAATATTTCTTATAATCAGGGGTCACCCACTCTTAATCAAATCAAATCAAATTGGGTTTCCTACATTACTAAAAATTAGTAGATGTTTAAAAATTATTCAGAGAAATAAGTCAGTAACAAAAAGACATTTATGGTATGATTCCACTTTTAAGAGTTACTAAACTAGTCAAATTTATAGAACCAGAAAGTAGAATGTGGTTACCTGTGGCTGGTTGGAAGGAGGAAAAGGGAAGTTGTTATTTAACAGCTATAGTTTCAGTTTTACAAAATGAAAAAGTTCTGGGGATCTGTTTCACAACAGCATGAATACACTTAACACTATTAAGCTGTACACTCCTCACAGATTTATACACTACTTCTATTTGTCTTGTTTAGAATCATTTCATTACTGAAATCCTCTGTATCTTTTCAGCACACATTAAAATGCAAATGCACTTAAATTATAGGTGCAGATGGAGATGAACATACATCCTTAGATTAGAAAAGTACTTTTGTGGCCCAAGAGAGCACAAATGGATACTTACAGGGCAATGACTATGTCACATGAGACCACAATTCAGTACTAGCATTACGAAATGATTTTACTTTACAAAACTGAAGTGGCAAAATTACCCACCAACTTATAATATCTTAAATAGTCCCCCATTGTGTTCAAGATAAAATTCAACGTTCTTGATTTACTTACAGATCTGGACCCTTCACAATCTGCTTCAGATTTCCCAGCCTCATCATTTACCATTAATACACCCACTCATCCCAGACAATTCAGTATTCCACCTACATGCACATTCCAGGCAAGTTTGCATTTCAAAAGCCTTTTTACCGTGCTCTCTTCCATTGCAAGAATGTCTTTCAATTCATTCTTTTACCTTTTAAATCCTACTAAAAAGGATCTTCCTCAAATCACTTCTTTGGAAACCCTCCCTGATACACTCCTCACTATTCAGACAAACCTTATAGCAAATTTAGTTAATTCCTCTACCAGGCCCTCAAAGACTTAGCATACTAAAGAGGGGAATAAGGATAAGACAATATTTGGCCTAGTCAGAAACTCAGGACCCCAAAAACTAATCATGTCCAATCTACCAATCGTCTATGACACTCGCACGCGTTTTGTGTGAGCATGTTTGTGTGGATATATATGTGTTTGAATGTCTGTACATATTTATTTTGATAATCAAGGAAGTTCTGACTTTCAAATTTGGCTTGTATGGTATGGAACAGAGACAACACACAAGAAGCCCAGATCCGTTACTGACCTTCAGAACAGAAGCACCCCAACACAGGACTCTTTGGGCATCTTAGAAAAGAATGTGGGCTTTTCAGAAAGAAAAAAATAGCCACACAAACTATTTGTTTTTCAGTCTCATATGTCTTGGAGGAACATTTGATACTTAAGTAAAATTTAATAATAGTATTGGGTATTTTTAAATTGTATTCTTTTTATAAAAACAGATTAGCCACCCTATTGGACGTGTATCTAATGGTGGTTTTAAGTTGTATTTATCAGATAATTAAAGATATTGAGCACTTTTTCATGTGCTTATTGGTTATTGTCATGTCTTCTTTGGTAAAATATTCTTTCAAAACCTCTGTTCATTTTTAATGGGTTGTATATCAACTTACTGGATTTTAAAAGTTTATTAATGTAACAATTATTTATTAGATATACATTTGCCAGCATTATATTCCAGGCTGTGGTTTGCCTTCTGCATCTCATAAGCATCTTTGAAGGGGAAGAATTATTTGATTTTGATGAACTGCAACAGCATTCTGGGGGGATTTATGAATTTTGTGTTCTAAGAAATACTGGTTTAGCCAAAAGTCATATTAGTTTTCTATTGTTTCATAACAAATTACCACAAACTTAGTATTTTAAATCAACAGCCATTTATTAGTTAGGTAAGTTAGAAGTACAGACACGTTGTGTCCTACTTCTCAGCTCAGAACTTCACAAGGTCAAAATCAAGGTGCTAGCAAGGCTATGTTCTCATCTGTAGTCAGTGGTTCTCTTTTAAGCTCATGTTTATAGCAGAGTTTAATTTCTTATGGTTGTAGGACTGAGTACCCTATCTCCTTGCTAGCTGTCAGCTGGGGACCACTCTCAGTTCCTAGAGGCTGCCCAAATTCTTTGCCTCTGCCCCCCTATATTTCCAAAGTCAGCATTAGAGAATCTTCCTCACATCAAATCTCTCCCCTGCTTAAAAGATATTTCTCCAGGAAGAGTCCAGTCCCCCCTAGATTAGTGTTTGATAAATACTTGGGAAAAGGTCTAAGTATACCAGGGGGTGGATATCTTGTGGAATCATTTTAGGTTCTGCCTATCACATTTCCTAAGAATTTCTCTTATATGTTATTCTCAAGTTTTATAGTTCTGCCTTTTACCTTTAGGACTATGATCCATTTTGAGTTATTGTAGAAGGTCCGAGGTAAGGGATCCTGTTCATTTTCTTTTAGTGGATGTGGATATACAACCTTTCCAGCACCATTTGATGAAAATACTACCCTTTCCCATTGAATTAACTTTACACATTAAAACAAATTGAATATATATGTGTAGTTCTATTTCTAGACTCTATTCTATTTATCTATGTCTATTGCTACTTTAATACTTCACTGTTCTGAATACAGTAATTTTATTTTTTATTTTTTATTTTTTTTCTTTAAAAATAATTTATTAGTTTTGGATCACAAAATATAGGGAAGACACAAGGGCAATGCCTGTGACCCCTTGGGCCGTACTTCCCTTCCATAAACACCTTTTAGAACCCCAGACTCGTGCTGCCCAAGCATTCTCTCACATCCTAACAGCTGCAGAGTATAGTACCTGACCATGTGGGAAGCTTAGACTCCCTGTAGGCGACGTGAGTGGCCCTTCCACTTAGGTCTTCCAGCTCACTTTTGCCAGTATTGCAACAGCACGGGTTGTTCGAACTGTCCATGTCCTAAAACTCTCATGAATGAATAGGTCACAGGCAAATTCTGCCTGCACAGCCCTTACAACTGTCTACGCTTTTAAAAAGGCCTTTCTTAAACAGCAGTGGCTAAGGCCCCTTTGCTATACCCAGTCTTCTAAGCCCCAGGCTGCCTGTGGCACCTGGACGGCAGCCCCTGGGGGTCCCCCACATCCTAGGGTGGCGATGGAGGAAGGGCAGGCCAGGCCAAGCATGAAGAAGAAACGGTCAATTTTATTGGGCTCAGACTAAGAATCCATGGGTCTTGAGGACCTCTGTGAATCGGTCGATTTTCTTCTCTATGTTCTTTTCAGCCTGCTTCCATAGCCTCATGAGCTGCTTCTTTTTCCGGTAGTGGATCTTGGCCTTCTCCTTTCTCTTCTCCTCCAGTGTAGCCGTTACTGCCTGGTACTTCCATCCAACCTCATGAGCCAGGCGCCCTAGGTAGGCAAACTTCCGTGTAGGCTTCAGACGCACAACCTTGAGGGCGGCAGGAACCACCATCCGCTTTTTCTTGTCATAGGGTGGCGGGATCCCATCAAACACCTTGAGGCGGTCCAGAGCGGCCTGGCCTCGCTTGGTCTTGGGGGGCAGCATGCCTCGCACTTTCCGCCAGAAGATGCGGCTGGGGGCTCGGAAGTGGTAGGGGCCACGGGAGGGGTTGGTGTTCATCCGCTTGCGGAGGAATGCCAGGTACTTCAACTTGTTTCTATAGAAATTGCCAGAAATGTTGATGCCCTCACAGCGCACAACCACCACCTTTCGACCCAGAAGCACCTGCTTAGCCACGATGGCTGCCAGGCGGCCCAGGAGATGGCCTCGGCCATTGAGAATCAGGACCTGCCCCTCCGCCATCTTCGGCAGCCGCCTGGGAAAGAAAAAAGCCAGTAATTTTATATTAAATGTTGAAATCAGGTGGTTCATTTCTTCTTTCTTTCCAGAAGTGTTTTGGCACGTCTAGATCCTTTACATTTCCATAAAAATTTCAGAATCATCTTGTTATATTTTATAAAACATGCTGAAATTTTAATTGGGATTATATGGCATCTATAGGTCTATTTGGAGGGATATGATGTTTTCAAACTGTTGAATCTTACAGTCCATGAATATGGTATATAGCTCTCCATTTGTATAATTTCTCTCAGCAATTTTTTTTTTTAGTTGTCACTGGGCATTTTTTGTTGTTGTTGTTAAATTTATTCCTAAGTATTTCCAATTTGTTAATGTTATTGTAAATTAATTGTTTTATAATTAAAATGTCCTATGGTTTGTTGTTAGTATATAGAAATATATCTGATTTTTGTATGTTGCCCTAGTAGCTTACAAATTTCCTTAAAAAGTTCCAGCAGCATTTTTATAAATGACTTCGGCTTTTCTGTAGGCTATCATGTTTGCAAACAGATCTTTACTATTTCCTTTCCAATTTTTATAGCTTTTATTTATTTTTCTTTATTTTTTTTTTCCTTTTATTTGTTTCCCTGACTAGGACCTCCAGTAGCAGGTAGAATAAAATTGGTAAGAGTGAGTATTCTTTCTCTTTCTTATCTTAGTTAGACAGCTTCATTCCTTCATGATTTAGTATGATGCTAGCTATATTGGTTTAAAAAGATGGCTTCCTATTGGGTTAAAGAAATTCCCTTCTGTTCCTAGTTTTTAAATTTTTTTAAGTTCTTTTTTTTCCTTTTATAACTAATGAATTTTTTCAAATGCTTTTTTTGTACCTATTGAGAAGATCATACAGTTTTTCCTTCTTAGTCTGTCCATAAAGTGAATTGCATTAATTTTCACATATCAAAGCATATCTCTAATAAACTCTTCTTGCTCAAAATATAATGTTAATCATGGTGTAATCTTGCTCATCATGTGATATGTGTACATATACACACGTACACACACATATACATATACATGGATTTACTTCATTAATATTCTCTTAAGAATATTTGCATTTAGTTCCTTGAAGAAAATTTGCCTGCAGTTTTCTATTTTTTTTATAGCTTTGTCATGTATTGGTATCAGAGTAATTCTGTAAAATGAGATGGGAAACGTTTTCTCCTCCTCAGTTTTCTGGATGATTGTTGTAGAATTGCCATTATTTTTCTTTAGGTATTTTGTTGATTTCTCCTAATTTTCTTTAGGTATTTTGTTGATTTCAGGTTCAAACCATTTGAACCTGAAGTTTTCTTTGTGGAAGAAATTAAACTATAAATTCAATATATTTAGAAGATAGAAAACTACTCAGTTTATTTATTTCTTCATGACTGAAATTTGGTAGATTTTAACTCACAAATTTATCTTTCTCTAAGATATCAAATTTATGGGCATAAAATTCTTAATGTATATTTATTTTCCATTTACTACAGGATCTACATTGCAGTCCCATGTACATCAGCTATTTTTAATTTGTATCTCTTCTCCTTTTGTTACTAATTAACCTCAGCAGAAGTTTATCAAATTTATTCATATTTTCCAACTACCTTTTGGTATCACTTATTTTCTCTACTATTTTTATACCTTCTCTGTAATTAATTTAGCAGCATAAAACAATGTATGTTTATTATGTCGCTGTTTCTATGGTTCAGGATTTTTTTTCATCCTTCAACACTTTATTATTTGCTTATTCACATATGACTAGCCATCTATTGAGTAAGTTTTTGAAATTAATTCACATTTTTACAGTTGCATTGGGGTATAATTGATAAAGATTAAATTGCATATACCTAAAGTATTCAATTTGGTATATTTTGGTATATGTATACACCTGTGAAAACAGCGTCACAACTAATTAAAAAAACCTCCCTACCACCTCATCTGCAGACACCAAGTGATCCATTTTCTGCCACTATAGATTCGTTTTCATTTTCTATAATTTATATAAATGGAATAAAATTGTATGCACTTTATTTTTGTCTGACTTCTTTCTTTTAGAGTAATTATCTTGAGTCTCATCCATGTTGCTGTTTGTATCAATAGTTCATTCCTTTCATTGCCGAATTGTATTCCACTTTACAAATATACCAAATTTTGTTTATCCATTCACTAGCTTATGGACATTTGGATTGTTTCCACTTCCTGATTATTATGAATAGTGTTGCTATGAGTCAACACTATTAAGTGTTACATGTAAGTCTTTGTGTGAAGCTGTGTCTTTCATTTCTCTTGGGTGGAATTGTTGGCTTAAGTTGTATGGTAAATTAATGTTTAGCACTTTAAGAAACTCTATAGCAGTTTTGCATGACTGCACCATTTTTCATTTCCAGCAGCAATGTATGCATGTTCAGGCAACTGTAAGTGTCCCCAAGGATATAGTAAAGCAGGGCAATACATACATTGCTGGGTTTAGGATTAAAGCCCAGCTCAGTCCTTTGTTCAGTGTATGACAACACTACAATCATAATATCAGCCAGGCTCCTCTTAACTGAAGTTCAGCATGCTTTTCCAACTTTATTCAAGTTGTTGGAAGAATTCAGTTCCTTTTGATGGCAGGACTGAGTTCCTTAGCAACTAGAAGCCACCCCTCCCCTTAGCCAGTTCACAACATGGCTGCTTGGTTTTTCAAGATGAGCAGGTGAGATAGCCTCTGAATTCTAGACTCTCTCTTCAGGGGTTCCCCTGATTCAGTCAAGACCACCAGGATAATCTTCCTTTGATCGAATTAAAGCTAAGTACTTAGGGAACTTAATTATATCCACAAAAATTTTCACCTTAGCCATATGACAGCATAATTGCAGGCATGCTATCTCATCACCTTTGCCATATTCTATTAGTTAGAAGCAAGTTACTCTCAATGGAAGTGTATTATACAATGGCACAAGTCATTGGGGGTCACTTTAGTATTCTAGCTTGCATACCATCACTTTGGATTTAAATTGCTTTTTATTATTAACTTCTTGAAGTTTAAGCTTACACCATTGATTGAGAATTTCTTTCTCTTCTGATACAGGCATTTAAAGTTTTAGGCATCTAAGCACTACTTCAGCATCACTTCACATATTTTGATACACTGTGCTTTCATTGTCACCCAGTGTAAATTATTTTCTAATTTTTTGTGTGAATTTTTTTCTTGAATCATTGTTTTAAAAAATGTCTTTCTTAATATTATATGTGGGGCCTTCGAGATATTTGTGTTCTTAGTTTATACTGTTTTGCTATTTTGGTCAAATAGCAACTTCTGTGATATATTAACCATTTTAATTTTATTGAGAATTGGTTTTTGGCCCACAGTATGTTCAATGATGGTGAATACTGTGTGCACTTGAAAGTAATGTATATTCTGCTATGGTTGTGTGGAATTCTCAAAATCTTAATCGAATCCAGTGGTTTGAAGATAGTGTCCAAGTCTTTTATATTATTACTGATTTTTGTCTCTCAGATGTTTTACATACCCCTTAATGTTTCCGATGAAAGCCCAGTGGGGGCACATGGGAGAGAGAGGCGGGTGGAGGCAGGACTCCCACGCCCACAGCCAGAGGTTCCCAGGGATCATACATTTGATGCTCACCTGCACTTGTCCTTTAAGAAGTCATTAAAATTTCATTTGATTTTTTCAAACCAGGTTTTATGGTTGCCAGCTCTGCCGCCAATGCTCTGCCAAAGGTGAAACAGTTGTATGTGACTTGTCTCTCTTCAGAGGGACTTATCACTAAGTTCACCTAAGTTTACCTTGCGAACTTAGCTCTGATGGAATCTGAAAAACGCTTTTTAACATTTAGGGTGGTAGAGACCTTCTCTTGTGGGTTTCCTATAGCCTAAGTACTCAGCAGAACTATAAAACCTTGGGGCTGTAAAACTGTCAGACATGTTTCCGGCACTGCAGCTCCAAGCCGGAGCCTGACTGGGCCAGGTCCGTGCTCCCACACGCCCGTGTCCCCCTCCCAGGATGCCCACTGCCCCCTCCAGCAGCTATGGGTAAATACATTGCGATAGATTAAAATCTTCAAAACAACAAATAACAAAAGACGAGTCTTGCGGCTTTCCTGGTGGCGCAGTGGTTAAGAATCCGCCTGCCAATGCAGGGCACACGGGTTCGAGCCCTGGTCTGGGAAGATCCCACATGCCGCGGGGCAACTAAGCCCTGTGCGCCACAACTACTGAGCCTGTGCTCTAGAGCCCACGAGCCACAACTACTGATCCCGCCGCCTAGAGCCCGTGCTCCGCAACAAGAGAAGCCACCGCAATGAGAAGGCCGCACACCACAGCGAAGAGTAGCCCCCGCTCGCCACAACTAGAGAAAGCCCGCGCACAACAAGGAAGACCCAACGCAGCCAAAAATAAATTAAAAAAAAAAAAAGAGATTAAATAAAAAAAGACGAGTCTTTACTGATAAATATTGGGAATGGTAAAATATTGGAAATCAGTGTTGTAAAAGACAACCTGGAGATTTACCTCGCAAAACTTAATCCCTCCTTTCTCTATTGGTAATGCCGAGGGCTTTTGTGAGGAAAAGAAAACACCTGTCACAGATGATACCGTGCCACCTCTGGATCTTTTACTCTGTTGTTTGTGGTTTTTATTGGAATAGGAGAAAGCGGTGCAAAGATTTCCAGAGAGATACATCCTCAGTGTTAAATAGCAGCCTGAGAGGTAGAATTGTTATTTACTTATCATCCATGTGTATATATGTGTGAACATGTGTGAACATGCATTGTGTTAGGGACAGAGTGCCCTTATGAAATACTCAGTACCTATTTACAAAACAAGCAAACACCTGTTAGCTTTTAAAATGAGATACATTCCAGATTATATATTTATTTAAAGTAGTTTATTTTTTATTGCTCTTTAGCGTGCAGTGCAAATTACCACAACTAATGTATTTTCTAAAATAGGCATGCATTTTAAATGAAAATCATACTACAGTATGAAATCTTATGAGCATATTAGGAAATAAAGAGTACACTGGACTAGGAGGAGTGAAAGGGCCACAGAGAGTGAACCTCTGATTTCTTCAGATCTCTGAAGACAAAATCTAGCAGGAAAAAAACGTTCCTGTTCTGTGAACCAATCCAATCCTGATTCTACTGTCTATGTGCAATTTGTTTTAAAAAATCTAATCATCCTCTCCTGTTCCAGATATAACCTCTCCACCCCATGTGGTTCATATTATGTAAATGGAGTCAGAAATGTAATAGCTCAAATTTGATTATAGTGGCCTGTTGCCCGTGGTATCATTAAAAGTGCAAGTTGACACATGAACTTCTAGTTTATGGAACTGTGTCGTAAGCACATTAGTTAAGGCAGTAACAGCCCCTGTTAGCTTTTACACTGAAACTGACAAAAGGCATGATATTTGTAGAACATGCAACTGCTGTAACACAAATAACTTCCAAATCTCATTGGCTTACTCAACAAGTTTCCCACCCGCATCTCAGTGGAGTGATGTAGGTTGGCAGGATGCAGGGAGGGTCCTCCTCTCCTCAGGCTCTAACCCTCCCTTGGGTCTCCCAGCCACTCAATGGATCCTTTTGCCTCAGGGGACAAATGAATTAGGAGAGATTGCACAGAAGACTTAAATAAGAGGTGTAGGGGCGCCTTCAAGTGGCACCCATCACTTCAGCTCTTTTCATTGCATAGATCTTAGTCACATGGCCAAGCGTTAAAGGGGATTGGAAAATGTGTCAGCAGTGTGCCGAGAGCAAGCATGGAAATTGCTGGACAGCTTATTGGGATCTGCATCAAACAATGCTCAGTAAATGAGTAAAGAGCTAATGTGTAATGTGATTTGTTCCTGAAGGTGTGTGGTTAATGGAGAGAAACAATCATTTTTCTGTAGCTCAATAAATTGCAGACTGATCTGAGAAGTGTTTATTAAAAATAAGTGTCTTACAGGGGTAGTATTTTAAGCTTCTAGCAAAAAAAAAAATTTTCTATATACAACAAATCACTAAGAATATAGGAAGTTAACTTCAGAAACGAAAAATTATTTTTAAAACTGTAAATAATTTATTCACTAGATCATCTTATTATAACCTTGTAAAAGTCACTGGAGAGTGGCACAGGTGGAAGGGAAATGAGAGATGGGAGAAATATGTTTCCTGTTTCTCTAGCATCCTTGGTCCCAGGGGTAGAATTGTCTGGTAATTCTGAAGAGGTCAATCCCTTAAGCTATTACTTCGGTGAAGATGGTTAAACACATACTGACAAATGGACTCCTCTTTTTTCTAATTTTTACTATGTGTGGAACTTATTTCTGAGCTTAGGGTATTAGTTTAACTTCCTTCACACTATGAAACAATAAAAGAGGGTTAGATGGGTCATTTTCTTGTCACTCTGGTACCTCTTAAAAGTGGTGTAATGCATCAGAGCATACTTTATTCTGTCAGGACAGAGAAAGATCAGATTCTATTATAGGAAAAGCAACAGACATGGGATCAGAGAATCCTCAAGAGTGTACGTTCTGTAGCTCAGCCAGGCTATTTGTAAGGGTAAAGTTATGGAAACTGATACACCATCATACACCATATGACTGAATGACAACCTTGAGAGGGTTGATAATGTTTCACAAAGGAGTAGAATCAGCTTCAAGTAAGAGAAAAGGAACCAATTGTTATTATTACCAACTGTGCACACTTAATATTGAACTATATTAGGTTTTCCATACACATTGCTTTGTGTCATTGTTAAGACACCCTAAAAGTATCATCGTCATCAACATTGTTTATGTTAAATGATGATAGATTTTAGTAAAGGATGAATCTGCATATCTCATTACCCAATAAATCTGACAAAACACAGAAGAGCAAAAAAGGAAAAAGAATAAATAATTCCACTTCATAGAGACAAGTGTTACCACCCAGGAATGTCTCTTTCCAGAATACTTTTCCATATTTTAATGTGATCATACTACGTGTTGAGGATGATGGGTTGAGCAGTTCATTCATCATCTACTTCCTATGGTAAATTTATGTGAAACGTTAAAGTAAATTCCATTTATTTTCATAAAGTGTTTAGAATTATTTACTTATCCTTACATAGAATAGACCTTTAGAAAAAGAGAGACTGAGACCTCTATTCTAAACTCACCATTTCAGAGGTGAAAAAAAATGAGTCAGACAGATCCTGGACTATACCAACATTCCTCTCATTCCAAAATGCGATTTCCCATCCCCTGGGATATAAAAAGCACACAGATGCCTCAAAACTTTTGCGACCTCCCAAGAGTAAAATGTATATTTGGCCTCTTCTTTTGAATTGCATATTTAGCCATTTTTCTAGCAATCACTTTGTGTCATTTACAAATGCAGTCTCATAAATATTCCAGTTTGCACTTTCTCGGGTACAGAGCATTCACATTTGATGGTGTAATTTCATTTTGGTTAGAGGAAAATTTTATGCATTTGGGATCCTTTTAGTTCCCAACGTGATTAAACCTGGTGTTGTAGCTAAAAAGCTCTTATGGCAATTTATCATGTGTTGGCTTAAAGAAATTTTCATTACTTCATCTCAAGACATTGCTTTCCTTGCAAGTTGCAAAGCAGATTTTTCACTTAAAGACACTTTCTCTTTTACATACTACTCTCCATTATTGCCCAGATCTTCTTTCACCCCAAACTTTTTCTTTTTTCCTTGAGGCAGATCCAAGAGGGTACTTATGCAAAGAAAGAGATAGTTTCTTCATTTCTTCTTCTGAACCTTGGAACTAATTCCACAGAATTCCTTAGTCTTTCCATTCACTGTCTGTATTTTTTACCAAAATATATTAGGAGCTACAAAAGGAAATGAGGCAACTGCTCACTTCCTTTCAAATAGAAACAATAAAAATAATGTTCATTTCCCAAAGGCCCATCATGTGCTTTGATTTATTTTTGGTGCTTGAAATTAATGATTTAACTTAATGCTTTCAGCTTCTAACCAAGAATATTGTTCATCTTAACTTATAGAGGGAAACTGAGGATCTTAAAGTCATTGTAAATTTTGTAGGGTTCACATTATAAGCAGAACAGGCGTTTTCAGGCGTGACTTATCCAAATCTTCAAGTTATTACTACCCTGCCATCTTGTTTGACTCAAAAATACCTGACAGAAAAGTTGTTTAGTAGAAAGAAAAGAAATTATAAATTAAAATGATTTTGGGTAATTGATTAAACTTATGATGATTTCTTTCTCAGACTATCACAGAAAATTAAGAGCTGCCTGTACCACAAACTAAGAAATTGTATGGGGGTTCAGATAATGTAGTTTGCTGATTACATCGCTATGATATCTACCTCCACTTCCTTATGTTTAGGATAGAAAAGATAATAGTTTCTTTGAAAATAATCTTAAAATGGTTTATAAATAATTTATCTTTTAAACTTCTTTTTAGAAATTATTTTGATTCACAGAAAAACTGTATATTTGTGTATGGTTTACTTTGTCTTTAACCTGAGAGTATACAGCCAACAGACTGTTTCCAGAACATAACTGGTCTAGTTCTTCTCACTTAGCATAGTTATGTTATTCACTTTCAATGCAGTAAGATTTATTTGTTTGTGTTTTTATTCCACCCTTTTCCCACCTTCACTGCCGATTTTATTTTATTTTTGTGTATGAAAGGTTGGCATGATTCTAAAAGCTGGAACTCTATAAAAAGGTAAACTCAAAGAATTGACACTCCCTCACCCTTTTCTAGCCATTCCCATAGACTCCCTGCAGAGAACAGATCTCACTGGTTACTGATTCATCTTCCTGTAATTATTCTTTTTACACAAACGAGCATATCCAGGTATATTTCTTATCCCAACATTTTTCTTACACAAAAGGCAGCACACTGTAGATATTCCTTTGAATTTTGTGTTTTTTTGTATCTGGCTTCTTTCACTTAGCATAGGGAATGACAAACTACAGCCTGTGGGCCAATTAAATCCCAAGGCCTGTAAGCAAAGAATAGCTTTTACATTGGTAAAGGGTTGTAGAAAAGAAAAGAAAAAAATATGTTATAGAGCTTGTATGTGGCTGGCAAGCCTGAAATATTTACAGAAAAAGTTGTCTTACCCGTGACAGCATACTGTATTTAAGTTCATCCATGTTGGAGGATATACCCATAGTTCACTCTTTTTATTGTTCAATATTATTCCAGTGCCAAGATATAGCACATTGGGTTTATCCACTTATCAGTTTATGGGCATTTGTGCTATTTCCACTTTGAACTATTATGGATAATGTTTTTATGAATATTCATACATACAAATCTTTGAGGGGACATATATTTTCATTTCTCTTGGGTAGATACCTAGGAGTGGAATTGCTGGGTTTCATGGTAAATATATGTTCAACTTAAAAAATTCCAAACTGCTTTCCAAAATGGCTGTACCATTTTTCTATTCCCAGCAATATAGGAGGGTCCCCTTTTATTTATATTCTTGTCAATATTTGTTATTTTCTTTCCTTTTTATTACAATGACTCTACTAGATGTGAAATGGTATATCAATGTGTTTTTTTAATGTAAAACTATTTTATCGCAAATTATACTGCTGTAAAATAAACAAAGGAAATGGATTCCCAAAAGCATTAAAGAAAACAGAACCTCTTTCTCAAGTGCAAGAGAATTCTAAGTAAGAAAAGCACGCAGTCCGCGGTGAAAAGCTGAGCTCAGACTTGGCAGTCAGCCCTGTGTTCCCGCCTGGCCTCAGTCCCCAACTAGCTGTGTGACCCTCCACAAGCATCTCATCTCTCTGAGCCTCAAGATCCCGTATGGGAAAAATGCTACGTTGTTGGGAGGGTTAAATGAGATGAGCGGAGAGGGAGAAAGTTACGAGCTCAGACACTACACATCTCAAGCATACATGGCTGGTCAGTAGAAGAGTCTGGAATGGTGATGCCTGAGTCTGGGCTCGGAGCATCTCCACTCCTCTGAGAAGCCTCACCCTCAGGCTGATGGTGCAGAGCAGTCAACTGAGGCCCGGGAAGATCAAAGATCTGTGCACGGTGTGTGTGTACGTGTTTTATAATGTATCTAATGTATCCGTAGAATAGTATTTATGTACTCAAAGTTGTGTGCTCAAAAAAAAATTCTTTTTAATGCTAGTGATATGTGATCAAAAAAGTTTGGAGCGTACTGGAAGAGTTGCTCTCTAAGCTGTCCTGGAGTGGAAAGAGCCTGGCTGGGCCTTTGGTCCAGAGGTGACTCTTGTGATCTGACCTGCCCCTGCCAAGCGGGGAGAGGAGCTAGGCATTCACTGATTCATCAATGTGGTTTTGGTATTTATTCTCCTAATGACTAATGATGATGAACATCTTTAAAAGCACTCTTAAATTACATTTGGGTTGGATGTCTTCTAATTATGAGCAGAAAGAATTCTTTTTGTATTTTGAATACAAATCCTTATTCAGATATGTGATTTGTAAATATATTCTCATACTTTCTGGCTTTTTCTTTCATTTTCATAATACTTATACTTGAAATAGGAACATTTTTATGTTGCTTACTTTGTTTTCTTGAGAATTTAAACCTATATTCATGATGAATATTGGTCCAGTTTTATATCCTTGTAATGCCTTTGCCTGGTTTTGGTATCAAAGAAATATCGCTCCCATTTAATGAATTTGAAAGTATTTCCATCTCTTCGGTTTTCTGGGATAGACTGGGTAGGATTGGTATTTTTACTTTGTAAACAGTTTGGGAGAATTCACCAATGAAAGCATCTTGTTGAGGAATGATCTGTAACTACAGATTTAATTTTTTTAATATACAGGACTATTTAGGTAATCTATTCTTGATTGGAATTTGATAGATTGTATCTTTCAAGTAATTTGTCTATTTCATCTAACTTGTCATAAAGTTGTTTACAATATTCCTTTATTACTCTTTTAATATTTGTAGAATTTGTAGACTCTGTAGGAATATCATTTCTCTCGTTTATATATTTGTAAATTGTGTGTTTTTTCCTGAAAGAAGTTTATCCATTTTATTGATTTTTCTCATAGCACAAGCTTTTGGTTTCACCAATTTTTCTCTATTTTTTTTCTGTTCTCAAGTCTATTGATTTTATACCAATTTTTATTATTTCCTTTATTTTATTTACTTTGGGTTTAATTTATTCTTCCTTTTGTAGTTACATTATCTAGAAGTTGAGGACAATGGTTTGAGGCCTTTATTGCTTTCTAATACAGGTGTTTAGTGCCATAACTTTCCCCCTAAGTACTGCTTTATCAGCATCCCACAAGGTTTAATAGGTTGTAATTCCATTTTCTTTATTTAAAAATACTTTCTAATTTCTATTCTGTTTTCTTCTTTAACCTATATGTTATTTGGTTAAGAATTCTTAATCATTCTATTTTTATCTCTTTTTTAGTTAATTAGCTATAACTTCATTTTAGTACTTGCTTTAGGGTTTATAACATACATATTTAACTTATCTCACTTTACTCTCAAGTCATATCATACCATTTCTTAAATAGTATAAGATAAAATAACTTCAAAATGTCATACTTCCATTGCTCCCCTGCAAACATTTATGCTGTTATTATACATTTTTGTTTTATGTATGTTATAAATGTAATATTTCATTATTTTTATTCTTGCTTGAACAGTTATTTTTTAAATAGATTTGGGTAATAAGAAAATTTCTTATACCTTCATCTATGAAACTACCATTTCTAGTCATCCTTTTGTGTAGATCCATGTTTCTATATTGTGTCATTTTTCTCTTCTCTGAAGGACTTCTTTCACATTCCTTTCAGTGGGATCCTACTCTTGATATGTATCATTAGCCTTTAGATCTCTCAAAAAAATTTTTTTTAACTTCATTTTTTTCCTCGGACATAGAATTTTAGGTTGGAAAGATTTTTGTTTTTTCTAGTTTTTTCTTTTATTCAGTTTATTAAAGATATTGCTCCACTGTCTTTTCATTCAAATTATTTCCAGTTGGAAACTTCTGTTCTCCGTAATTTTGTCTCTCCTAGTAATGTCCTTTTTAATCTGACTGCTATTAAGATTCTCTGTTTATGATTGGTTTTGAACAAGTTAATTATCATATGTTTTGTTGTAATTTTCTTCATGTTTCTTGTTCTTCATGTTTGTTGAACTTGGATCTGTGAGTTTATAGGTTTCATCAAATTTAGAAAAATTTCAGCCATTTTTTTCTTCCAATATTTTTTCTACCCTTACCCTCTCTTTCAGGGACTCAAATTGTACATCTATCAGCCTACCTGAAGTTGTCCCACAGATTATTCTCTGTTTCTTTTGGTTCTTGTTGTCTATTCTCTCTTCTCTCTTAATTTTGAATAGTTTCTATGGCTATCTTCAGGTTCACTAATCTTTATTCTACTAAATGTAATGTGTTGTTTATCTCAAAATTCCATTATTTTTCATCTCACTCATAATAATGTTCATCTCTGGAAATTCAATCTGAGTCAGTTTTGATTGATCTAATTCCTCATTATGGGTCACATTTCCCTACATCTTTGCATGCCTAGTAAGTTTTTAATTTTTTATTATAAGCTAGATACTGTGAATTTTACCTTGTTGGATGCTGTGTATTTTTGTATTCCCATAAATAATCTTCAGCTTTTTCTTGGGACACATTTAAATTATTTGGAAATTGTTTGATCCTTTCAGATCTTGATTCTCAGGTTCATTTTGTGAAATAAGAGTGTTGTTTCAGTTCGAGTTTATTTCTCACTGCCATGTACCTTACCCAACACCCATGCCTCACACAGTATACCAATATGGCTGTGCCATCCACTGACTGATATGTTTCCCTCATGTTGCTTCACTTCCCACACCACCCATTACCTGAAGAGTAAGTAAGGAGTTAGGGATAGTATTTCTAGCCTGCAACACCCTTAGTCACATATACCCTACAGTTTTTAGTGTCCACTTGAGTTCCTTTAGTTATTATACTGGTTCTTTCACACTCACATGGTTGTGTTGATATCTTTGGTCTAAGACTTTTAGGGTCATGACACTAAAATTTAGGGTCTGTGTTTTCTGCTTAAAGACTAATGTCTTAACTTGTCCACAGGCTATTTCCTCACTCAAGTATAGATTCCAAGTTTCATGGAACTCCAAAGTATGGTAACAGTAGCTGTGTATGTACTTATTTGTTGAAATAGATTTTTATTTTTATTTTTGTTACCGGGATTTTGAGGAAATGAGTAGTACCTTAAAAATGTTCTTTCTTGATTTTCCCTGCAAAATTTATGAAACAATGCTTTCCTGATGAGAGAGAGAGAGAGAGAGAGAGAGAAATATTTTTCCATTTTATGAAGCTAGTTTGTACACAGCAAAGTGCCTATTGAGTTATCTCTTTTATGAGTGTTCTCTGCTTTTTATAGTATTTTTGTTGCTACCAGGAGAAATGCAAAGGCTTTGAGTCTAAAGATAATAGCATATCATTTTTTATGGGACACTGTTTAATTCATATCCAGCAATAGGCTTGGAAATATTCTATACAGCAATAATTCACAAAAATTATAATTTTGTTGATTTTCCTTTAGTCCTCATTCCTGGTTTGTTGAACAGATTAAGTTTATTTCTTCTGGTAGTAATTTGTCAGCTTTCATCACTTTTCAGAAGATGGGTTTTATGTGAACTCTAACGACTTTAGAACTATCATTCTGTACTTTATACAACCAATTACCTCAATATTAGGTAGTATTTACTTAATTAGAATTATAATAAAATGATGAAAAATAAAACATTTATGTGTTTAGAGGTAGTATGTTTTTCTAAATGGAGTAGACTATATTTATTATGCCATAAAAGGTTTTGACATCATTGTAAATAACAAGTGACTTAGTAATTAACTGCTCTTGTATAGCCTGTAGAGAAAAATTAAAATGAGAGGAAAGGAGTGATCACCTTAGTGATTTGTAACCCAATAATTTATTGGAGTTTGGTAAGATTACAAATTAACATTGTGTTTCCAGTTATTTGCAGACAGAGACTCTTGTCAAAACCACGCAAATCCTGGGGGTGATGGTGGGATATTTAAATATCATGTCCAAGCCTGATGATATAGGCAAGTCAAATATGAATTGGAACAGGCAGGCATCATTTAGGAGATTGATGCAATCTCCTAAACTCAGGTTCGCTTGACAATATACTTCTGAGGTTAGGAATAATGCCTTCCTATCGATAAGTCCTGTTTGCTGACTCACTACTAAACTGGGCATATTTCTGCTTGGGAGACTGATAATAAATAGAATTTCAAACACAGAGTTTACCTGATATTTACTTTTGAAATAGTACAAATATGACTTACCACCTCTGGTCTTAATAATGGATTGACTTTCATTTCTAAAATATTTCTAACTTCTCAAATATCTAAAAGATTGAACAATGCTCACTTCTTGCTGCCCTGTTATATATTTGAATTTATTATTTTTACTTCAAATGGACATTTTTATTTTTGGTTTTTGTTTTGTTTTTTGATTGACTTTTTAAAATACTTGAACATGTAATGGTATTATCTTCTTACACTTACCTTCTCTCTCTCTCTCTCTATACATATATAAACACATACACACACATATATGGCATGTGTTAATTATTAATATCAATTAGTTTAGAACACCATGGATCATCATGTAGCATGATCGCTAGTGTTATATTAAAAGACTATTTAAATCAAATTAAGTATGAAAAAGACATACAGGGCTCATCTAATTTCAGTTATAATCAATGAATTGCTAGCCCTTTCTTTGATTCCTCTCTAAGATTAAACACCCTTCATTGTAGCTGCTTTGATTATTTGTTCTATATTTTCCCAAATTTCTACTGATTTGAGTAATTCCATGAATAGGGGAATAAAAGCCTTTGCACATTTTCTGACACCTTCCATCAGTCCTGTTTCTAGAATGTCACATGAAAAAGTACCATAGCTAGTCACTCATGTAAGGTATAGATTTCAACTAATTTGGTCCAGTGAAAAAGCTGAGACTATATATTTATTTTGTAGTATAAATCTGAGAACAAGATTTAGTTTAAAAGAGAATTAGAATATAATTGTGTTAAATACACATATCAGCACATAAAATTTACATGATATATTTTCATTAAGAGAATATTAATCATCATTAACTAATATGCATATAGCATTGAGTTCTTCTGATTGTAATTATTGTAATATTCAGCAAACTTTTCACCATTCATCACAAGATACAAATGAACCTAACAAATGATAAAAATCTGAATATTTCATCAAACCCATTTTCTTATCTCTTTTGGTCACTGAATTACTGAGCAGACAACTATCTTTCACTTTCAATTTGAAAGTCATGACAACTTTAAACATTTGATAAACATTTTTTACATGTTGATTCACTAAAATTAAAAAAAAAACATTATTTAGAAAAATATCCCTTTGATTTACATTAGACAAGAGAGGTTCCTTGATTTTTCTGACAAACTTTTATTAAAAAAAATTCAGTAACCTTCAGTAGACATTCAGCAGGACTTGACAAAGTTTTGATTGAGGAAAGATTGATTCTCTAAAGTTTGAGTGGTCAGACATGCACTGAATTTGCTGCGGTTCATTGCTATATCCCAGAAAGGATTTCTAGCCATTCTCACCTAATGAGCTTATTAGTAAAAGGCTGAAAGGATCACAGATTGTCTATCAAGGAAGATTGTCAGTCACAAGCTGTTAGCAACTCTGCTGTGACTTACACACCATGAGTAAAGAACAGAATGGTGCTAAAATGCTGCTTATTATGTCCCGCAGCTTGTGCAGTAACACAAATAAAATATGTGGAGCAAAGGTTTAAAGGAAAAAAAGTAAGTTCTGAAGAAGAAAATCAGAGGAAATTAGACAGAAGAGTGCTTTACCACCTCCCATTGCCTTTAGTGGTAATTATAATGCAGAGGAGAAATCAAGGCACCTGCAGCAATAATAGCCATAGTCCAAAATGATGCTATTAAACTCCTGTTGAAAAAAAAAAAATAAAGAAACCCCAAAACTAAAAGTCTACATAACTGCTGTTAGCAACAGGCAGAATTGACTTTTGTCCTTGGAGATATACTTTTTTCTGTTTCAAACAGATATTTGGAATTCTGCTCCATTCCACAACCCTTTGTTTATACCTTAGTTTAGCTTTAAAGTCAGTATTTTGTAATCAATGCAGTCTGTATATCTCATTTGTAGTTAGGTAAGTATCTCTGAACCAAATGAATTTGTTGATGAAAACTTCTGAATTTGATTTAAAAATAGGCAATTCTAACTTGTATGTATTTGGTAATTCTTTCATATTCTAATTCACATTGTTATACAACTAATATAATTATATTTATATATTTTTCTTTCCTGACAGTTGATTAGGGACAATATCTAAAACCCCTATTTAAAGTGGATGAGGATTGAATTTCATTGCCAGTGCTTATTTATTGTAGGTAAAGTAGTTTTGAATTTTTTTGTTTTGTTTTAAAAAGGTTTATAGAATCCCTCTTTAATGAATAAACACATTTCTTTGTTCTCTACACCTACACTACTGAATTAGTTGATCTTCCATCCTGACACAACTTACTACATATAATCTCTTCTAATAATCATCACTGGGGCTGATGAAGTTAAATTGACTGTCTTATGATCCGTTCACATCCTTACCAGGCTATACTATCAAGGGAAAGAAAGTAAAGCAGGCACTGGTCTAAATTTCCTTTCTAACATAATATATGGAACTCTAGGCAAATAGACTAATGATATTTGGCAGAAAAATGGTCCTTATTACAGAATGTTCTTAATAGGATGTCCCTAATAAAAGATGGCTTAAATTCAGAATCTATGAAGTTGAGAGATATGATCCCCTGGGAAAAGAGTGTATGAGCTGGGGTATGAAATGGAGATATTTAATAGACTAAATATTTCTGGTGTGTGATAAGAACCCACTTAACTCATTTGGAGACTTCATCTACTCTGGGCCAGAGAACATGTATTAGATGCTGGAGGAAAGGACCTAGGGAGCTGTCCTCAATGTCTAGATTCCAACCTGCTTTTCCTGAAGTCTTTAGAACTCATAACTTTGAAATTATTATTGAATCTTGATCTTATTTGTGTGATTTCTGTAAGTCTGATTTGTTTGAGTGGACAATCAGATTATTCATGTTAAGTCAATGCTAAAACACTACTTTTATTATGTCACATGCTTGGCAAAAGCAAAGAATGAAATTCTGTAGTTCCACAACATCTGTTGTAATGTTTTTGGAAGTCTTTCCACCACTATTCTCCTAAGTCAATCTTCTAGTTGGATGAAACTTGCTAACTCACAGGCCTACAAAGCACTTCAAATATTCCCATCCCTGCACTTTTGTTGATATTCTTCCCCCCAAGGTGTGGCTATAACCTACTTCCTTCCTGACAATTACAGTTTAAAAGTGATCTCTTTATTAAACTGGATTCCTACAACCTCCTTAATCACCCCACACTCCACCCACACACCCTTACATCCCCCCCAAAAAATCAATGTTTCTTTAAAATGGGAAACAAAAAAATTAATAAAATACAGCTAAATTTCATTAGGAAATTTGTGTAGAAAAACTCATGAAGACAAAGTGCATGAGCTTGACTATATAAAAATTTAAAATTTCTGTTCAAGAGGACAAATAAGGCCCCAAGAAAATAGATTAGGAAAAAAATTTGTGAGATATGTAATACACAAAGAGTTAGTATTCCTATTCTGTGAAGACCTCTCATAAATCTATAAGGAGAATATGCAAGACATGTAAAGGGGTAAAACACAGAGAAAAATAAACTCAATGACAAATAAATATGAGAATAGTTACATAATCTTGTACAGGCATTAATACCATGAGCTACAGGTTTTCTTAAAAAATTTGAAGGCCAAAGTTTGAATACACATCCTTAATGAGAAGGCTAGGACATGGACATTTTCACATACTGTTCCTGGATATGTAAGCAATGAAACCTTTTAAAATTAAGTTAACTTGTCAGAAATTTAAATGGGTATTCCTTTTACCAACTGATTTTGAAAACTGTACTCTTAGGTTGCATAAAACAAAACAATATCACAAATATAAAGCATATGGATTGAAATATCATTTACAATAATATGAAATTAGAAATGACTTAAATATAAATCAAGATGGTATAATTGATTACGTTGCAGTACAGAAACTGGAACCTAATGCAGATCTTAAAATATATGATAGACCTGTAATTATTCATGGGAAAAGATATCCTCTTAGAGTGTTAAAAAATCACATATCACATATGTTGAATACGATGACCTAGTTGTAAAATATATGTATATACGTATGTATGTATATAATTTGTGATACTATGGAAGGTACACACACACACATACTATTCAGACTGGGAAAGATGCACCATTATTTCCAGTGACTCTCTGTGATATTTGTATATAATGGGATTTTCACTAACCATATATTCTTTCAATACCTAATATTTTAAGATAAGAAGTATATTTTGTTTTCAGAATGAGAGAAAAATTAGTGTCTTTGCTACCTTTTTTAAATGAGTTTAGCAAAACTCACATTTACCTCACTGTTATGTAGTGTGATTTCATGAAACCAGAATAAGAGTAGGAGTGACACGGTAAATGACTCCACTCCTGCTGTAGCTGTTAACAGTGAAAGATTAATAGTGAAGTTTGATCTTGTGGGAGTGAAAGCTATCTTCACTGTGGATGTAGGATTTCCTGATAAAAGAGTCATCGACAAAACCTGCCTAAATGGAAACACAATAAAGACAGCAGCACTCAGAGAAAGATTGGAGGCAGCCATTTCCATTCTATTAGCAGTTTGCAATTACAGTCACGGTAATCAGTAACTGTCATCAGGCGCTTGATGGGGATCTTTGTTAGAAAGCTCTTCTTTAAGTATAGTCAATAAAAATCTGTATTACTAATGTAGAGACTTAGAATTCTCTGAAATCACTCAAAAGGAACCTGACCAAAAATGAATAAATGGATGAATAAATAAGCACACAACAAATAGAGTGAAGAGCAGACGATCCCAGTGAAGTGCATTATGTGACAACTTTATCATGGGACAGAGTGATAAAGATTCAATAAACCTAGAAAACAGACACACACACACACACGAGAGGGGAAAAAAAATAAGGAGAAAAGAGAAGAAAAGAAAAGAAAAAAAATCGGCTCAGATTGAAGTCATTGTAATTAATTCCATTAGTCTCATCTGACTAAAAGTAGAATTGGCATATCATTTATGTTTTCAAAGGTAATTATGCCTAAATAGACTGTGAAAAATATTCTCAATCAAACTATTACTTTTTTTTAGTTCTGAATTACAGAATACTTCTAAGTAGTTTTATACTTAAATAATAGGATTGCCCAATCAAGATATTGGAGCCCATTGAGGGACATCAAGTAACATCCACTGGAATGTGCTGTCCGGCTGAGCAGGATACAGCTATAGTTGAGCTCCCAAATAGGATGCCATAAGCTTCAGGAGTAAGGACAGTTGCATCACTTAACAATCCGCTGTAGTATCTGTATTGTTATTGTTATTTATAAACAGTAAGAGTGAGAAAGAGGAGATATAAATGCTCATTATAGAAAAATTTTCAATATATTTATATATGCCCTTATTTCAGAAGTAATTAAAGCAAATGCATTTCACAGTCTTTTGGAAATAGGATTTTCTATTTGGATTAATTATTCCTTATATGAAATACTTGCAAACATATTTTTGCTTTATTCTTCTACCAAATTGATCCATGTACTATCAAATAACCAAACTAGCTGTTTTTATGAATGTCAAAGTCACAGCCTCACTTGAAGTTCAGGTTCTCAACCAAATTCTAAGGCTATAAATTTCATCACTTCTATTATATTATACTATATATATTATATTCTTTTCAAGCTTATAATAGTCTTAACTTTGTGTACATTTTCTGAAAACTTACAAATTTTTGATGTAGGTTACTTTTGCAGGAGAAAAGACATATTGTATTAATATTGACACTGACACTAATTTGGTATGCAAAATGCTAATTAAATACATAATAAAATTATTCAAGATAAAGATAACCTTAACAACAATTACATGCACAATGACCTTTTTAATTATAAATTTCCCTAGAAGTCCAAAATCTTTGTAAATACTGTTCATCTCATGTAAATATAGAGAAATAATGTAAGCATTATCCTAACATATTCATAAATATAAAATGTTATGTGGTTTAGTTATATTTGGCTGAAATATTTCCCATCCTTCATAGTGTATAAAATGTGCTAGAAAGAAGGAAACCAGGTTTAGCTAATAGATTTCACTTCCAAAATGAAAGACTGATAGTGACCGGCAGTTCTGCAGAAATGATGGTCTTGAAGTTTCTAAAGAGAACAGGTTGCACTTTCTTACATCTACCAGAGTCCTGACAGCTGATCTGCTGTTAAGGGTTTCCTGATGGCTCTCCAGTGAGATGCTACCACCCTTCTCAAAGCTGTTAAGCTAGAACTAGTTCCACTGGAAATAAAAGAACAAGAGATAGTTGAAGAGAAGATAAATAATCAGAAATGAATGTTCCTAAAGGTGATTACAAGATGATCCCACTAGCTGATGATATAGAAAATAATAATTGAGTCATTCTAAAACAAAAGGTAAATAAACCACACTCTTGTGAACTTAAAAGTACTGATATTTTGTGTGTCAATAAGATGAATACAGAGGATGTAGCAGATGGGTCAAACTCTTTGAAGAACTATTTGCCTTTTCCTACTTCAAAGTAAACATTTCTGGAACACGTGTCCTTAGTTGCAATTAGTTGTCTGTTAGCTGTTTAGTTAACTTTCTAAACTTATTTTTACTGATGCAAAATATTCCTATCATATTTTACCTACTCTATAATTAAAATACAGGATTTTAGTAACTCTTTAAATTAGGTTTCCTGATTCTTAGCCTCCTTCTTGAAACTACTTCTGAGATTATTTTTCTTTTTGTACTACATTATTTGCTCATCTATTTTTATACTTGGGGAGAAAAGTTCAAATAGCCATTCTCCTAAAAGATTTTTTTAATTTTTTTGAAATACCTAAGATTGAAAACATACTACACTTGATAATTTGATTTTTTCCCAATGAACAGAAATAGCTTCACACACACGTATCAAGGCATATTTTCATTTCAAATCGAACTTGGAATAATATTTAAAATATTTCACCAGTTAGCAAAATCACCAGTTAGCAAAATCACCCACAATTGATTACTAATTGTTATGGACTGAATTGTGTTCCCTTAAAATTCATTGGTTGAAAATCTAACTCACAATGTGACTGTATTTAGACATAAGGCCTTTAGGGAGGTAATTAAAGGTAAATGAGGTCAGAAGGGTGGAGTTCTAGTCCCATAGAGCTGTTGTCCTCATAAGCAAAGGAGGAAACTCCAGAGATCTCTCTCTCCATGGTGAGCACAGAGACAAGGCCAAGTGAGGACTCAGTGAGAAAGCGTCTTCTGCAACTCAAGGAGAGAGGCTGCCCCAGACGGCAACCCTCCAGCACCTTGACCTTGTGTATTTAGAATCAAGAAATGTAAGGAAATCCATTTCTGTTGTTTAAGTCACCCAGTCTGGGGCATTTTGTTATGGCAATCCTTGTAGTCTAATCCACTAATACTTCAAAATTTCCTTCAGTTACTTAATAATGTATTTTCCATCAGATAGCGCAGTTTTGCTTTTCTGAACTAAAAAAGGAAGAGTCAGTTTTAAGCCACGTGTTCTTGAAAATTTGGAGGGAAAAATTGATACTCTAGTATGTATAGGCTATGAGTGACTCAAAATCAATTCCCTTTATTACGTTAAGAGGGAAACAAATGTAATTGGGATGGAGCACGCTCAATCCCTAAGTTGAGGCTGAGTTAGCCCTGTATTTGCATAAGCATCCTATAGAAAACATGCTCCTTAAAATATTTTCTATTTTACAGTTAGAAATTATATACAGCATATAAAAGGTAAACTTGGGGCCAAACTTAGTTTTAAAATTGTGTAGGAATAGGGATGAAAGAATTACAGACCTAATGTGATATTCATGCAGTAAGTCATTTGGGGTCGTCTAAAATGAAAGTTCAAAGAGGAAAGTTAATTTATGTCGCTTGCCAATGTTTCTGCAGCTCCTAGAACCGTATCTACCACACAATGGGCACTAAGTAAATATCAAATATTGAGTTTTATTAATTTACTTACACATATGATCACAATGACATAAAATCAAATCAGTTTAGAAATATTGCCTTTCCACTCAGGTTTTATGAAACTATCCATAGGTACACTTAACATCAGTGTTTTTTCATCACCAAACCCACTTTCTGAGTCATCTAATCAAGACTCCCACATCAGCTTTACTTGCATTTAAATTGCTTGAGATACAGCATTTTTGGAGTTGTGTATTTTTTTGTCCCTGGAAATATTTCCCCAGGTCACAGGTATCCAGTCACATAAAATCAAAATGAAATCAGTTTTTCTCTCTTAAGCATCGTGGAGATGTTTGTGTGGATCTCCACACAACCTGATAACTACTCAGTATGTTGCATTTTAAGTGGTTGGTTACAAGGCTTGTTCACAGTGATGGCCAGCACTTGTTGTCCTGCAGCCATATCCCAAGAATAATTACTCAAACTCTTTAACATTTATTTGTTTTTTTAAAAAATACGTTTTACTGTTGACTCTGAACATATAAAAAAATGGTGTATGTTTAAACAGGCATTAATTAGGATCTGATGTATTCTCCCAAATGCACTTTGTCTTTTCAAAACAAAGGGTTGTATTATAATAAGTATAATAAGTTAAATTATAATAAGTATGTCCTCTGTGAGAATTTGAATACAAGTCTAATTTTTGTGGGAAAAAATATATACACATTAAAAATATATTAATACATAATGATACTAATAAGTAGCATTAAGATATTAATAACAACAGTTTAATACTATATTAATAAATATAAATTAATCTAGTTCCACCAATTTTTATTTCATTTTTCATTGAATGTTGTAGCCGACCACACAGTTCACATCTTTCCTTTGGAATCTCACTGACAATTTAATTCATAATTTATAATTCATAAATTTCTTTAAAATCTATGTGTACATTAGTGTTTCTTATCTCCATTGTGCCATGTACCCACTCATGAAACTTGAAACTTCTCAATCAATTACTTCAACTTGCAAAATATTTCAATGTATCTACTCCACATTATCTCTGTGCCTAAACCCTAGTCCACAGAAAATCTGATTGAGGATAAAAATTCTGGAGACAGACTGTTTATTCTTCTCTCCCATGTCGTCCACTTATCTGCTTTTACTATCTTGAGCAAATTATTTATGCCCTCCTGAACTTCAGTTTCCCCACAGGTGAAGCAGTGATAAGAGCAGTTGTCTTTTAATGTTCCTGTGTGGAAATATACCAAAGACACTACCTGGCACATAAAAATTTCATGCTCAAAGACAGTGAGCAATTACTTTTAACTTGCCTGAGTCATTTATAAACCGTTGCTACAGCTTTCTCACCAATCTACCCTGGTCGATTCTTTAAAAGAATATATGATCCTTTCATATCCTTTCTTAAAATATTTCAATGGTTTGCAATCTCTCCCAGCATAACAACAGTCCCTAATGCAGCCTGTCCCACAGGCTCCTGCCGACTCCCCAGCGGCTCTCACTAGCCCCCCTCCCTCACTGTCCTCAAGCAATGTGGGTTTTCTTGAACCCCATTGAGGTACTAAGCTGTTTCCCATCTCAGGGCTGAGGCACATATTGTTTCCTCTGCTAGGAAAAAGTTCCCCTTTGCTCTCTTAACTTAAAACGTATGTGAATTATTTAGGTGTCTGACCCCCAGAAAAATGTAGGTATCTTCTACTACAAGGTGACATCATCTTTATAGTTATTCTTTATTGGTATTTAGAAAAGTTGATCTGTTTAATTATTAGTTTTATGTTGATCACTCCTTCCAAACTAAGTTTTTTGACATTAGAGACCATGCCTGCCTTGTTTACTGCAAAGTCCCAGCGTATGTTATAAAGCATCCCCCTGATTAAACAATATGTTATGTATTTTTTAAATACATATGTCATATAACTATGACATAACATGCATTAATTAAGAATAATGGGATACTCTATAGCCTAACATAAAAAATCTAAAAATATTTAAATTTAACTAAAATAATGTAATAATAAAAGTTTCTTTCAATGGTATTTAAACTAAAAAGTTAGTATTATGTTTATATAGTGCACATATTGGCTAATTTAATTCTCAAAATAATCAACCATCCAGTTATCCCCATTATATAAATAAGGAAATGGAGATACAGAAAACATATGTAACATATTTGTTACATAAGCAACAAGGTAACATAGCTATTAAATGGCAGAACTGAAATTTAGACCCAAGCACACTGGCTCCAGAATCCATGCTTTTAAGCAAGTTATAGAGTTATAAGTATACTAGAGAAATAATGCAAACCAAATGCAAACCAATAATGTATGTTTCATATATCTATAGTCAATAAATATATATTAAACACAACTAAAGAACAGGAACATTATACATCATATTGATATAGGTGAAACCTCTGGGAATGAAACATTTCAGAATTTAGGTTAGTTATCTTTATTATTCATGTTTTAATCAAGGACAAGGAGACTGTATTCACATATATTTCTCTAATTAGAATATAATAAAAATTAAAAGTGTCAATTAATTATAAATTGACTTAATAAAGTAACAATGCAATTAATTTTCTATTTTTGAGAAAAATTAAAGACATATTCTGTACATATAAGCAGAAAGTGAAAATTATTGAGAATGTGACTTTAAAAAGTCTTGAAGTGAAAAAGAATTAACTGATTCAAAATTGAGTGTTATTTTTTCATTAGTATAATACATGATTGAATACCTAAATCAATAAAGCTTTTTCTTCTGTATATAGCATTTCAAGAAGATATGATCTCATTAATAGTATGGGGTGACTTTTTTTATATCTAACAGAAGTTGAGACAGAGTGACAGTGAGTTCTCAACACATTGCTAATTTTAACGTACAAAAATTTAAACCCACAGAATAAAATGAATACTTAATTCGAATTCTTTGTTTATAAGTAAAATGAATCAAACTGAGAGGAAGCTTTGGGATGAGTAAAATAATTTATCAGTAAAATATCAGAAAGTTTTACAAAATCCAAGTTAGGAGATTCATTAGGTTTCAGGAATGAACTCACACCAACTCATCATTTTTATTACTAAAGCGTTTTAAAATTATTTCTACAGTTTTTTTTGTTTTACTCTATATAGATATGTTTCTAAAATTAGATACATATACGGGAAAACATGGCTTAGCCACCCGGAAAGAGAAAAAGCTAGAGAAAAATGTTTTTCTTTATCTTAATCACAGAGTAAGGATTAAGAGCATCCAAGTTCCCATCAGGTCCTTATCCCTCTTCCAGGACACATTTTATATTGTAAAAATGAATGTCAGATTTCATTACTTTAAACCATAAAAATTAGGAGCTTGGCAATTTCCCAGTAAAAGGAGCACTCAGTAAATGTTTCCTACTTATACAGAATTGTTATTTAAAACAATGACAACAACTCTTATTTAACGGAGCAGTCGTGTATCAACTGGACTCTACTACCTTACTGGTGAGAATGTAAAATGGTCCAACCACTTTAGAAAATCCTTTGGCAGTTTCTTGTAAACTTAAACATACATCTACTGGCACATTCCTTTCCTAGGTGTTTACCCAAGTGAAATGAAAGCAAAGAAGCACAACAAGAATTGTAAAGGAACATTTATAGCTTTTGTATCCACAGTAAGAAAAACTGGAAACAATACAAATTGTCCACCACCAGAAGAATGGATAAACAACTTGTATATTGATACAATGCAATACTACTTAAGGTAAAGAAGGAGGAGGAGAAGAAGGAGAAGAAAAGAACCCTGATACATCCAACAATATGGATGAATCTCAGAAACATAATTATGTGCAGAAAAAAGCTAGACAAAAGCGAGACATACAGCATCATTTCATTCATATACAGCTCAAGAACAGATGGATTTAATCTGTGGTGCTAGAAATTGGAAAAAATGTTTGCCCATGGAGGGTAGAAATTACTTAGAATGGGTTAAAGGTTATTTTGAGGGATCGACAATGGTTCTGTATCTTGAGTAGGGAGCAGTTATATTGTTGTATACATTTGTGAAAACACATCACTTATGACATATTTATGATATGTGAATTCCACTCTGTACATTTTACTTCAATTTTTAAAATATATATGCAACGTCTTAAAAAAAATGAGGTCTTGAAAAAAACCTGCAGATTGAAGACAGTCCTGACCATGCCAGCACAAGCAAGTCTTGGGATGGAAGTGCTGACCATTTCTCTCTCCTAATACTCTCTTTTTGATGCTACATTAATGTTACTCCAAAAAATTGATACTCTGATCACATTTAAATACCTAATAGAAAGGCTACTTTGAAAAAAATAGGCATCTTGTGTAAACTTACCGTTAACGTAATTAAACGAGGTCATCTGACTGGTGTGGTTCTTATACCTCCTGAGTTCATGTTAAGTAAATCAAAACCTAAGCCATGAATGGACATTTTCCCAAAGAGGACATGCAGATGGCCAACAGCCATGTGAAAATATGCTCCACATTGCTAATTATCAGGGAAATGCAAATCAAAACCACCATGAGATATCACCTCCCACCTGTCAGAATGGCTATCATCAAAAAGAACACAAATAACAAATGATGGCTAGGATGTGGAGAAAAGGGAACCCTCCTACACTGTTGGTGGGAAGGTAAATTGGTGCAGCCTCTGTGGAAAATAGTATGGAGGTTTCTCAAAAAACTAAAAATAGAGCTACCATATGACTCCTGAGTATATATCCCCCCAAACCCAAAAACACTAATTCAAAAAGTTACATGCACCCCAATATTCACAGCAGCACTATTTACAATAGCCAAGATATGGAAGCAACCTAAGTGTCCATCAACAGATGAATGGATAAAGAAGTTTTGGTATATATTACAATGACATACTACTCAGCCATAAAAAAGAATGAAATTTTACCATTTGCAGCAGTATGGATGGACTTGGAGGGTATTAAGGTAAGTGACATAAGTCAGACAGAAAAAGATAAATACCATATGATATCACTTATATGTGGAATCTAAAAATACAACAACCTAGTGAATAAAACAAAAAAGAAGCAGACTCACAGATATAGAGAACAAACTAGTGCTTACCAGTGGGGAGAGGGAATGTGGCAGAAGCATTAAAGGCTAGGGGATTAAGAGGTACAAACTATTATGTATAGAATAATCCACAGGGATATATTGTACAACATGGGGAATATAGTCAATATTTTATAATAACTATAAATGGAGTATAAACTTTAAAACTTGTGAATCACTATATTGTACACCTGTAACTTATATAACACTGTACATCAACTATACTTCAATTAAGAAAAAAAAAAAAATGACCCTAAGCCAGAGTCAACATGCTATAATAAGAGAAAGTAAAACTTAAGAACAACCAATCAAAAATGGTCAACCAGGCTTTCCCAAATAAGGCAACCTCTTAAGCTGTAGCCAATCAAATAATTACTCTGCTTTGCTTCAGCATCATTCCTATAAAAGCTTTGCCCCTAGCTCCTTTCAGAGTGCTCCTAATCACCTTTGGTTGGTGCTGCCTGATTGGAATCCATGTATGCTCAAATAAAATCTTGAAAATTTTCATGTTCCTCAGTTTACTTTTTAACGTTACAAAGACAGCATCACTCCTGAAATTCAATCAAGGAATGATTCGCAAGCTTGGTTTTGAAGTCAATAAGTCAAAGTTGAAGCCAATTATGAACAAATCTATGCAAGGTATAATCAAAGTGATGCTATGAAAACAAGAGCTATAACATTATTTAGAATATTTCAATACTCTGCACTGAGAGGGAAATGGCTGTGAAAAATTTTTATTAATTTCCAAATGTTCATTGATCATCATATGGCAAAGCATGTCATACCTGCATATTTTAAAACTCTGGAGACATCCTTATCTAAACTGTTTGAAAATCTACTAAGTAGATAATTTCACTAGGTTCGGAGCTGTTAGTTTAAAATTATATATTCACAAAATCCACAAGAACAATGGACATCAGGGGGAAAAAAAGGAATTATACTAGTCAAAAAAATTAAGCAATAATTATCATGATAATGAAATAATAAAAATAAGTAAATAATAAAACTAATTATCAATATTAACTCAGATTCACACCTTACCTTGTTCATATCAAAGCATTAAAATTTGTTTTTCAAAATTAGTGAACAATATTTAATCACATTGTTCATTTTGGAAAATATTATTGATACAATTGGATCATTAATATATGAAATAAAATAATTTAAATTATTTTTCTAGAAACTTATTCTCCTTTTCTTAAAAATTCCATGTTTATATATGCATTTAATGTATATGCTATACTGGTACAATATTCCATATAAGAAAGATATTTTATAATTTTCAAGACATGAGAACTGATACTTTATTATTGTTATTATGATTGGTTGAAAGACTTGCATAGCTTTATGATCTTGGCAGATTTTCAAATGTTCTCTCTTTCAACTATGTTTATCAAAGGAATAAATAATATAGTGAATAAAACACTTAAGAAAGCATAGTTAGCTAAAATTTGAAGGAATAATTAATTTCTTGTTTTGCTTCAATTTGGGATTCTATCCAGTCAAAGAGACATGGTAAAGCTTTCACTTGTATCAATAAGTTTATTATATTTCAAGATTCCCATTTTCTTCTCTCCAAACATAGTAGAAATTAATTAGCACATTTTTAGTTTTCTTGATGCTACCATTTTTTTCATTTATACCAAATTAATTAGTTTAGAATATATTAGGCATTCTTAGCATATTGGGACTTGAATACCATTGAGATAGTTGAAAATATTGTATTGTGCATATTTGAAATTAGGAAATCTGCTATCAAATTGGAAAATGTTTGGCCAAATAATAGAGGTCCTCTCACCATGGGAAGAATTGTTTTGTTTTGTGTTTTGTTTTTCTTTTCAGAAGACAGAATGATAATGAAAAATTTAATAGCTATTAAAATACTATTGACTCCTTGACTTAGCTGAAACCATTCTCATTTCAAGAGTTTCTTTTGCTAGTCTCTACTCTTAGCTATATTTCAAGCTAAAAGTAAGCTTTTGCTATTAAGTGAGTTTTGTGATAAACCTCACAGTATGGACTAAGCTTAATTTTCCCTTTGTTTTTTCATATATAATATCTCTGCTCCTAAAAGCAACCCTTAGAATAACTGGGGAATAAAATCTTCCTTGTTCAACCTCCCTAGGGTGACAGCTACTGGACCATTTGCGCTGCCAATCTATGGACTATATCATGACACACTGGATGATCAAAAGTTTAAACATTTAAATAAAGCAGTGATTCTCATTATTTTGATACATTCTTCAGGCTATTTCAGGATTTGTCCAGAAAGGTCAGACTTGTGAGCTGGTGCCAGGGCAGCCTGTTTCCCAGGTGCAGAGGCATCTCAGAAAGCCACAAGCTTCCTTTCTGTAAACTGTGTGTCTATTTCTACCCAGATACTTTTCCCTCCTCAGAGAAATGAAATTAACTAGGGCCACTCTTTCTCTCAGCCTGATGACAGTAAGAATTAAACTGCCTTCCTCCAGAGAGCGCTGATTCTATGGGAAACCTTTCTCACTCTACGTGTGCTGTCATCTAATTCAGTTAAACCTATTGCTTTTCACCTTTTAGCTTTAATGAAATGTTACCCTTCACCTCTCTCCATACCATAGTAGCTACAGCCTTGGGTATTTCAAGCCCTCTTCACAGTGGGGCTTACCTCCAAGAGCTCCTGGATTCAGGCAGAGGACTTCGGTCCTTTGGTTATTCACGTTTTCATATTCCAGTTGGCTTGAGTCTAACCCTCCAGCTGCGTTGGAAATGAAGAATAATAATAAGAAAAATTATATTTCAGTAGAGTGAAAATTAAAATATTGATTGCTGTCTAATTTATGTGTGAGCACAGATCCATCTTTTTATTTCATTACAAGTCCTAAAGATTCACGTTGACTCTGTTCTTCACATACGCTTCATGCTGTATTTCTCTTAAATGCAAAAATTAAGTGCTCCGCATTTCCCATCAACATCCTTGAAGGACACTCCTGAGAATAAACACACCGGTGCTTTACTTTGTTTATTAATTCGCTTCTTCTGAAGGGAGCTAAACCACATGCTATCCATACTGCATAAGCACTACTTTATTTGCAAACCTTTATGAGATTTTCACTTAATAAACCTTGACACATTTTGCAGTCGGTGATATTAATAGCCACACAGGAGCAACTTCAGTGGGTCTTT
This sequence comes from Balaenoptera musculus, assembly GCF_009873245.2. Lineage (NCBI taxonomy): Eukaryota > Metazoa > Chordata > Mammalia > Artiodactyla > Balaenopteridae > Balaenoptera > Balaenoptera musculus. The sequence continues at coordinate 78,973,818 of NC_045798.1, forward strand.
TTTGATGGAACAGTAACTCCCACTTCAGGCTTGGTGAAACCCCTGAGTGTCCTTAATTATCACACGGGCTCTTGTGAAATTCTAAAGTGACTCTCAGAAGAAAATTAAATTTAATTAGCTTTAATTTTGAAAAATACATCCTGTACAACATTTTCCATAGCCGAAATGTCCACAGTCAAACACGGGTTATCATATTGCTGAAATCATATCCCTGGGATGCAATTTCACTCCATGAACATGGTTTGAGCACCTACTCTGTGCAATGTCCTGAGTCAGGCCCAGCGAATTTTCGAAGATGCATTACAAATAGTCACTGCTATTGAGAACTTAACCTCTTATGGGGACAGAAGCATATAAGTAACAAAGTAAACCATGAGAAATTTAATTTGCTAAATACAAAGTTTTGCCATGGGAGTACTGAGGAAAGAACAATTAATTTTGATGGAATATGTCAAATAAGACCTTGAGGAGGAAGTCAAATAGCATCAAGGCTTTGAAAAGTAAACACGATGCTAGTGAGTTGATAATGGAGGGGAGATATGGTGGAAAGAGCGTCTTTTGCTCCTAAATGAGCAAATGCAAAGACCCAGAGAAGTAAGCAGGTATGAGGGAGAATCCTGTGAGAATATAATGATTTTGAATCATTTAAAAATAATTTTATCTTTTAAAATGAATATAAACCCTGCGTACAATAATTCACAAATATATTTCTTCCTTCCACCACTTATCTTTAGCCAAAATTCAACTAGATTGTAGATGTTCTGAAATGTGGGCATGATTTCTTGAGGCCTGTGTTAGTAAGTGGTGGTATCAATATATGTTGGTGTTATTAAGCATATTATTATTATATTAATCTTTAAAAATGTGTCCTGAGCATCTGCCATATGTATGGCATCATTTCAGGAGCTATTTATGTTATTTTTTATTTTTTAAATTGAAGTATAGTTGATTTACAATGTTGTGTTAGTTTCAGGTGTATGGCAAAGTGAGTCAGTTTTGTGTGTGTGTGTGTGTATATACACACATGCACACATATATATATATATATATATATATACTTTTCCAGATTCTTTTCCATTATAGGTTATTTCAAGATATTGAATATAGTTCCCTGTGCTATACAGTGGGTCCTTGTTGTTTATTTTGTATATAGTAGTGTGTATCTGTTAATCGGCAAATCTTAATTTTAGAAAAAAGTATAGCTCCACATGACATCCTCTGACTTCTCATCCTTTCTCTTTTTCACTTATATTTGCACACACACCTCTAAACCCAGACTGCTCCTTCTGCCATACATATGTTTGCCTCTATGTTCCTTAGTTCTGACAAAGTATCGTATTTGGTTGAGAAAGAGGCCAAGATACATCGCAGAAGGAAGACATATGAGTTATTATGTTAGAATTTATTAACCCATATCACATTTTGTTGTATATTAACTATTATGAACCAAGTAGACAGAGACCCCTGCCCACAGGACTTTACTGTCTTGCAGAGCTGTGTAGATACATGCATGCATATGTTGTAGGTATCCTGAGCATCATGGGAATGTATGATCTCCATTCCATTCTAATCATCCCACAGAAAGGGAAGGGGGACAAGTTTGCCAAAGGAGAGAAACTGAGAAAGAATGTACATGGCAGTATCATTTAAACATCTGAAGGACTATCAATGTGGAATATGTTGATTAGTTAGCAGTCGAATGGAAACAAGTTTGGGCTCAAGAGCGTCAATCAATTATCAATAGTTAGAGTTGTGAATCAATGCTAAGTAGAATCTTATAAAATAATGTCTGCAGCTGTAATATGCACAGAGCATAAATAGTCACCAGCAGAGGTTTCGGAGCAGGGATTCTTCTAGTTTTCTCATTGGGGAATTGCCCTTAATTACCTGAATATAAAATTCAACTCCAGTGTCTCATAATTTTAAGCTGTGTATAGTTATATAGGCAATCTCACATTTTTACCCATGACTTGCCCATATCACTGGGATGACCATCCCATGTGGCTGGTTTCTACATATTTGGATATTTCTCTCTTAGTTAGTTTGTGGTGTTACTCTCATGCAACCCAGCCTCTGACTTAATCCCAGAATGCGATGGGTCCCCAAAGCTTCCTCCCAATTGATTTTTGTGTAACTCCAGCTTTGGTCACATCAGGCCTGTCTTTATGCTCTAAATCACAGTTGGTATATTACATCCTGAGAGCCAAATCCAGCCTGCTGCCTGTTTGTATAAAAAATGTTTTATGGGAAGACAACTATTTCTGTTTGTCTGTGTGTTGTCTGTGGCAGAGTTGACTAGTTACAACAGAGACAGTGTGCCCCACAATGTGACCCATTTTCTACCTGGCAATTTACAGAACATGTTTGCTGTAAACCCCATCTCACTGCACCCTCCAGAAATTCTTTTCTATTTCTCACTCCAGACTGTCATCCATTGCTAATGCTTCCAAATGCCCAGGAAACTTTTGCTGATATTGTGCAATAAGGAATGTAGATAAATGTGACTTATCACCTTCGTCCATCATTGTATTTATTGTCCCCCTCTTTCCTTCCAACCCACATTGTAAAATAAGCAGTAAGAACTTGAAGGCAGCTGGATTCCCATCGCCCTGAGGTTCATTGGAGGGTAGTTCTCATGTATGAAGATGCATTTGTTACTCTAAGTTGTAGAGCCCAGTGCATTTTCCAATATTTTCGTAATACAAGAGTCAGTTCAATTCTACAGTGTTATTTGCATAATTTAATAACAGGCAAAATTCCCACATTAAACTCTTAGGTATATATTGGTACACTTCTGTAGTAAATCTTATTTTAGAATTTAACAAAACCTTTAGTAATATTTTTTTAATAAATTTATTTTATTTTTGGCTGTGTTGGGTCTTTGTTGCTACGCGCGGGCTTTCTCTAGTTGTGGCGAGCGGGGGCTACTCTTTGATGCGGTGTGTGGGCTTCTCATTGTGGTGGCTTCTCTTGTTGTGGAGCACGGGCTCTAGGCACACGGGCTTCAGTAGTTGTGGCACGAAGGCTCAGTAGTTGTGGCTCATGGGCTCTAGAGCACAGGCTCAGTAGTTGTGGCTTGCGGGCTCTAGAGGGCAGGCTCAATAGTTGTGGCTCACAGGCTTAGTTGCTCCACACCATGTGGGATCCTCCCGGACCAGGGCTCAAACCCGTGTCCCCTGCATTGGCAGGCGGATTCTTAACCACTGTGCCACCAGGAAAGTCCTAGTAATATATTTTTCAAAATGTGTGTGTGTCCATAACCAGATGTCTTTTAACAAATCTGTTTCAGTGTCCTAATGAAACTATCTTATAAGGTCACTGAGTACTTAATGAGACAAAAATGTATTGATATAAAATACATTTTACAAAACGTATATGTCAAACATTGTTCTAGTAGTTTACCTGTTTTGTACGTGAGATATTCTGTCTCTGTTCCAACTAAATCAGTAACTCTCTGCCTTGGGCAGTGAGAGGTACATGGAAGCCCCCTCTTTAGCTGCTCTGAACTGTGCTTAGAAAGATTGCCATCAGTTTCCTCTCAAAGTCGTGCAAGTTGTTCTGCATTCCCAATTCCCACTACAATAAGATATAGTAGTTTATGACATGGCCTCATTGACACAATCCAAATAACCTGTTACCATCAGAGATTAACACTCTAGAAATAATCCAGAATACTGCTGTGAGATTTCTGCTACTGCTGCTTTGGAATACTAACTGTAAATGCCAGCATCCTTCTGAAAAGTCAAGTGGTATATTTTTATACTAATGTGGTTGTATGTTCTTTCTTCAGCACCCCAATTCTCTTCCACCCCTTACCAAAGATTATCAATTTACTCAGTAGGATGTGATGACTGTGAGTGAGCCATTAAACCTAAAATCAAGAAACGCTCTTTAAGAACAGAATACTGTCTCCCTCTGCTCAATATTAACTTAGTTGATACTTCAGGCTCTCTTTGGAGTTTTATGCTGATCTTGGATCACCATATGCAATTAGGTCAGTGTATTAAAAATAACCGTTTGCCTTTGGGATTTAAAAACAGGCCAGCACTTTAGTGCCAACATTGCAGGATAATGCAGGATAATGATATTGAAGGATCCGATACCCTTTCCAATGAAAATCAACTCCCTTCTCCACACGTTGTTGTTCTACAGAAGGGGAGGCTGCTTCTTCATAAGTCAAAGTGTGGAACGAACCATTTGCAGGCTCTAGAAGCAGGCTGCCTGGGCTCAGATGGGGTGTGACTTTGGACAGGGTCCTTCCTCTCTCTGTGCCTCCATTTACAACCTCTAAGTGGATGAGAGGACATCCTTCATTCTTTGGTTGTCATAAAGATGACATGAGCTAACCCATGATGTCCTCGTTCAGTGTCTGGCACTCAGCATTCAACTTCAACTATTATTTTCATTGGTGGTGTTGTTATTCCTGTTCTTACACTTAAGAGCTGTGTGTTCTTGGATCTCCTAAGATTTGATTACTTTATTTCCATAATAGGAAAAATACACTTGCTTTTAAACAATTATGTTGAACAATGACATATATGTTTGATGTGAACTTCAACTGGCTCACTGTAGAGCAAACGGTCATGTGTGAACAAACAGCACCCTCACAATTTAATTTAGGATTTTGGAAAGTGGTTGGAGAGACTTGCATGCTCCCAGGGAAAGAAAATCATCCCCATTATGTTTATTCTGTCCTAAGAAAAAAATAAATACTTCTCTTAGTAGATAAATAGTGTTCCTTTTGTGTTTACAACAAGCTCAACACCACTGGGAGCAATGTTAATTTGAAATAAAGTGACTGTTGACTTGAAAACTAAAACTGCCACTAGTATTCTAAAATAATTTCAGAGGTTTCTATGAAAATGCCTAATTATGTTTTTTCTAAGTAATTTTGTTTACATGTAATAAAAAGACTAACAAATTCTCACTGGGAGAAAATTATGGGCTTCTCCATTTGTCAATCATTGTCTCTGTGTTTCTCCCTTTTTACAAATTTAACATTTACTCATCATGAGCTTTTTTCAAAAGTGGTGTGTTTCAATTCAAAATCTTTAAACTAGTTAAATTTGAAGGTTGGTACACACACACACACACACACACACGTGTGTATATATGTGTGTGTATATACACACACATATATACACACGTGTGTGTGTATATATGTGTGTGTATATATATTTGGGTATTTATGCAAACTCATATTTTTGCTACCAAGTTTCTTTTTTCCCTTTATTCTTGTGCTTTTCTGGCAACAGAGAAAGAAGATAAAAAGCAAAGGAATGTTACAGCCGTGCATATTAGCTTTACTTTGCAAACAGCAATAATAATTAAGCAATCAACGTAATGGTTGTTGCTACATTGCTACTGCCTCACTCTTCCCCACTTCACTCTTTCTGTTCTAGGCATATTGGTCTTCCCGTAGCTAATCAGTCTCACTAGCCTCCTTCATGCGTCAGAGCTTTCTTACAAAGGTTTCCTCTCATCAGCCTACACTTTCTCAAGCCCCATCTGTGTCTCCCTTGTATAAGTTATTCATCCTTCATTAGAGAAGATTTCACAGCCCCCCTTTTACAAGATCCTCCCCTATGGCCCAACACACAGGCTAGTTTTCTTCTTAGATCTTTTCACAGGAATAGTTACATATTATTTGTGTCACTTTTTTTGTTAATGCAGGGAATACATATTTGTTAACTGGATATATTATTCATTAAGGAAATGTCTCTTAACTCTCTTGGCCCAGGACCACCCCCATCACTTCTGTTCACATTCCAATGAGCAGGTACTGTGAGCATAGACCCAGGCAGATACAAGGGAGCAAAGACTATGAGCTGTAGCTCCTACTTGGGCAGCCCCTTCTCTCCCACTGTTCTCTTATGGAAACAACAGTGAATTATTGGAGGACAGGAATACTGGACAGCAGTTTACCAATGAGCAAGGAGAGTAAAACTTAAAAGAAGTTGCGTGTGATAGAATTACTGCTGAATAATATAAAATTAACAGATAATATTATCAACAACTAAAATTAGGTCTGAGATTTGTATTGGGCTTTTGCTTTTCAAATAGATTTTCCATTCTTCACCACCTTCCATCTTCTTTAAAACAAGGAAGATGATTTCCAGAAAGATTAACAATGAATCCAAGATCATTCGGCTTCTAACATACAGATCAGTACTTGAACTATAAGATTCCAGTGCAATTGTTACTACTTTCCTAATGTCTCTCTCAAAAGAAATTCAGTTAACCTTTTTTTCTAAAATTATTAGTCACGCTTCTCTACCTTGAGCATTGTAAGGTTCTTCTCTACGACAGAATAACACAAGAGGGATGAGGAGCTAGAGCATATGACTCCGTTGAGTCTAGGACAGAGGCAAGTCCTACCTGCTAATTCTAAAGCAAATGCAGAGAAGTAATGTTTATTTTTTAAAAAAGCATAAATTATTAGTAGTCACATCTGTGCACTGGAAAACTGAGAATCAGAAAGTTTAAGAATCTAGTTCAAGATCACACAGTTAAATGAGGAAGTTGGAATTCAAATCCAGGATTTTCTGATTATGAATTCCACAGAGTTCTCATTATACCCAAAAGTGGGGGACTTATTACCCCATATACATAGAACAGATGTTCCTTTTTAAAATGTTTATAACTTTTCATTTTCACTTAAGAATGACATTTAAGCATAGAATCCCTTAGATTACATGTTCAGCTCAGACTGAAAGATCTGAAAAAGAAAAAACAACTAGACTCAGTAGAAATTTACATCTTCTTCCTGGCTCTATTCTTGATAAGTATTGGACAAATGGAATCACTGAAGTTCCTTGAAAGATTTTAGAGGAGTGGGAGAAAGAGATTCTCATTTTATGTTAAGGATCGTAATGCTAGATATTCGTAGACAGGTATGCAGAAGTCTACTGGTGTAATAAACTTAGTCATCAAAGAAATTAAGTTAAATTAGCTACAGTTTAAATGAAGATATTTAGAATGTATAAGCAGCAAGCATGAGCAAAAATGTTACCAAAATCATGAGTAATCTTACCTCCTCTTTTAAGAACTGTAAGAAAGATAAATTATGCGGGCATTGGGTTTGCAAATTCCCTAGACAAGAAAATCTACACAAGTTTCTAAAGTTAATTTTACTAAATACTTAGGAACTCTGGACTTGTTCTATGAGACACAGTGACATTTCTAGTGGATCTTTTTGCAAATCCTCAATAATTAAAGGGATTTTGGCTCTGGAACATTCACATCTGGCACACACACATCAAAGGTTAGAAACACAGGAACTCCTTCATTTCATATCGGAGAATGGGAATTTATCAATATTAATTGAAAATGACAAGAATACAGCTGTACCAAACAATTCCTGTGACTAATTAAGATCCAGGGAAGAAAATGACTTTCTCAAATATCTTTTTTATGATTGATTAGAATTTCATCTTAAACCATGATAGTATTTGCCTAAGAATTCGGAGATCTCTAACCTACTTAGTCTCAGTTTCTTCATCTTTAATGAAAACACTTGCCATGAATTATCTGGGTAACTGGAAATTACATGGAAGGCACAAACTTTAACCAATTAGAAAGTCTGAGAGCGTATTGTAGTATTCACTGAGCCACTGGCACCTAACATGATATGAAAATGGGCAGAACATTTTATTTCTCACATTCAAAAATGCATTTTCTTTTTAAGACTTTTTTTAGAGCAGTGTTAGGTTTGCAACATAATTGAAAAGAAGGTACGAAGATTTTCCCTATATCTTCTACCCCCACACATGCATAGCCTCTGCCATTATCAACATCAGTCACCAGAATGGCATATTTTTTATGAAGGATGGACCTACATTGACACATCTTAATCACCCAAAGTTCATAGTTTATCTTAGGATTCACTCTTTGGGGTGTACATTCTATAGGTTGACAAAAGTATAATGATATATATCCATCATTATAATATCACACAGAGCATCTAACTACCTTAAAAATACAGTGTGCTTTGCCTGTTTTTCTCTTCTCCCCACCCTTGCCAACCACAGATCATTTTAATGTCTCCATAGTTTTGCCTTTTCCAGAATTTCATAAAGTTGAAATCACACAGCATGAAGACCTTGCAAACTGACTTTTTTCACAGAGTAATATGCACCTAAATTTTTTCCATATGTTTTCATGGCTTGATAGCTGATTTCTTTTTAACACTGAATAATATTCCATCGTCTGGATGTACCACAATTTATTTCTCCATTCACCTACAAAAGGACATCTGGTTGTTTCCAACTTTTGGCAGTTATGAATTAAACTGCTGTAAACATCCATGTACATGTTTTTGTGTGGACATAAGTTTTCAGCTCCTTTGGGTAAATACCAAGGAGCATGATTGCTGGATCATATGATAAGAGTAGGTTTAGTTTTGTAAGAAACTGCCAAACTATTTTCCTAAATGGCTGTAGCATTTGCCCTCCCACCAGTAATGAATGAGAGTTCCTGTTGCTCCCCATTCTTGTCAGCATTTGGTGTTGTCAGTTTTCCAGATTTTAGCCCTCCTAATAGGTGTGTAGAAATAATTCATTGTTTTAATTTGCATTTCCCTGATGACATATGATGTGGAGCATGCTTATTTGCCATCCGTGTATCTTCTTGGGTGAAGTGTCCTTGGCCCATTTTTTTATTCCGGTTGTTTGTTTTCTTACTATAGAGTTTTAAGGGTTCTTTGTATATTTTGGGTAACAATCCTTTATCAAATGTGTCTTTTGCAAATATTTTCTACCGGAAAATATCTTCTAATTCTCTTGATATTACCATTTGTAGAGCAGAATTTCTAATTTTAATAAAGTCCAGCTTATCATTTCCTTCATGAATCATGTCTTTGGCATTGTATCTAAAAAGGCATCACCTGAATGGATAAAGAAGATGTGGCACATATATACAATGGAATATTACTCAGCCATAAAAAGAAACGAAATTGAGTTACTTAGAGTCTGTCATACAGAGTGAAGTAAGTCAGAAAGAGAAAAACAAATACTGTATGCTAACACGTATATATGGAATCTAAAAAAAAAAAAAAAAGGTCATGAAGAACCTAGGGGCAAGACGGGAATAAAGACACAGACCTACTAGAGAATGGACTTGAGGACATGGGGAGGGGGAAGGGTAAACTGGGACAAAGTGAGAGAGTGGCATGGACTTATATACACTACCAAATGTAAAATAGATAGCTAGTGGGAAGTAGCCGCATAGCACAGGGAGATCAGCTCGGTGCTTTGTGACCACCTAGATGGGTGGGATAGGGAGGGTGGGAGGGAGACGCAAGAGGGAGGAGATATGGGGATATATGTATATGTATAGCTGATTCACTTTGTTATAAAGCAGAAACTAACACACCAGTGTAAAGCAATTATACTCCAATAAAGATGTTAAAAAAAAATAAAATAAAATAAAAAAGCATCACCATATCCAAGTTCATTTAGTTTTTCTCCTATGTTGCAGATTTCTTTTAAACACTACTTACTTATTTTAATGATTTCCAAACCATAAACTACAGGGATTGAATTAGATGACTTCTATGGCACCTTGCTTTATGTGTTTTAAATGACCATGACCAAATTTCAAAATATTCATTTCCTATGAGAAATTCAATATAATATTATGGTTCTTCTGGTATAATCAACAAAAAAAACATGGTTTAAAAGATAAAAATAATATTTAAATGATATAAAGTCCAGAGAGTCAAGGTGATAGACTGTAAACGTGCCCACACCAAGATGACTCTGCTCCTAAAGTTATTACTCTGCTTGAGATACAAAGCCCAGGAAGAAAAAGGAACAGATGGGACTTTTTTGAGTGTGTCACAGTTCACTCTTTGGTTAGGAAAATGAAGAACATCTTACTAATCTTCACATGTGAGGTAAAAAATTCATATGAAGGTATTTCCTCAAATGACAATGAGTATGTTAATTTTAAAAAGGATTACAAATTCTAGGTAATATATCATGTGTCTACTATACTCATAATGACACTGTTGTTTGTATATTAGTTTTCCATGGCTGTGTAACAAATTACCTCAAATGTAACAGCTGGAAACATTTATTTGTTATCTCAAAGTTCTGTAGGTCAGAAACCTGGTCAGGCTCAGTTGGGCTCTCTGATTAGAATCTTACAAGGCCAAAATCATTTTAAAAAAGTTCTTCCCTCCCTTCTCTTCAAATTCTACCAATATTTCAGGGTGCTTTCAAGTACCACCATGAAATTTTGGGGGCTTTCCTCATTGTCTCTGGTATCTTTCTTCTAAGCAAATGCATAATACATAGTTTGTATTAAGCAAAATTGGATAGTATTAACATTTTTTCTTGTTCTCAAGTTTTGGCACATTTTAAAACTGTGCCAAACTAGACTACGAGCTATCACAGAGTGTTTATTTCATGAATACCTTATGTCACTCACAGCATCAACCAAAGTTTTAAATACACAGCAGATAGTGCTTATTAATTTTTCCCTACATATGAACATTCCAATGTAGAATACAATGTCAAAATAGAAATTATCAAAATGGAATAATTTCCATTAAACCTGGGATAGTCCCCTTGTTTTACATTCAAGGAAGCACTTCCTTTTTGAAAACGCTTTGTCATTTACTTTTTCATACTGTCTTACTCTTGTCCATTGCTACTTTTTGTCCATACGATTTTTTTCCAATTGGTGACAAGGTGAAATCTATAACCAGAAGGTTAACAATTGTAGGCACATGAAAAAAGATTGATTATGAAAGGCAAAACATAATTGCAGAAAATTCAACATCATACAAAAATATCATGTGCGGGGCTTCCCTGGTGGCGCAGCGGTTAAGAATCTGCCTGCCAATGCAGGGGACATGGGTTCGTGCCCTGGTCTGGGAAGATCCCACATGCCGCGGAGCAACTAGGCCCGTGAGCCACAACTACTGAGCCTGCGCGTCTGGAGCTTGTGCTCCGCAACAGGAGAGGTCGTGACAGTGAGAGGCCCGCACACCGCGATGAAGGGTGGCCCCCGCTTGCCACAACTAGAGAAAGCCCTTGCACAGAAATGAAGACCCAACACAGCCAAAAATAATAAATGTAAATAAATAAAAATTAAAAGTAAATGGAAGAAATTTTTTTAAAAAATCATGTGGATTCCTCACCACTAGCTTTTTGTACCCCCAGTAGATATATTTTGGAACAATTTGGTTGGCTTAATAAGAGCTGTGGCACTAACTAAAATGTTTTCAACCTTCAGGGTTTAGCATCTGAACATCCTCTTCAGGTGCCAGATTGGGCTGCCCTGGAGTTGATGGGGATTTGATGAACTTGTATGTACGTACATCATGGATAGATGAAGAGGCAGGGCCTGGAAGCAGGCAAAGCCACTGAGAAAGAGAATTGTTGGGAAACAGCATCCGAATGTACTGTAATATGACAAAAGTCAGTAGACCCAGAGCCAGCCCATTAAGGAGCAAGGTTTGAGCCATCAAGCTGAGACATCTGGCCACTTTACCTTGGCCACTGATGGCGAAATAAAGGCAGGCCATCCTGGATTCAACAATAATTGGGATGGCTTTTCAATGCTCCCTGACATTTCCATTTCAAGAATATACCAGAATGTTTCTATGTTTGATGTCTACTTTTCTTTTCAGTTTAATCAATTTTAATAGTAGGGTTATATATTTTAATGGCATTTCTTCCCAAATATAGAGGTCATCTATCAAAGAGAAAATGACATTGACTTTCCCCTTACACAATATTTGGAATAAGCTAAGACAGCCATATCTAAAAATCTTTTCTAGTAAAACAATTGGAACTTCCTCCACATAAGGACTTTCTAAACTCAAATAGAAAGTGCAATGGATAAATACAGGGTGAGTCTCTAACTTGTGCTTACTGCAAATATTCCAACTCTGGTTAGTTTGTGTTCCCAGAGGAATGATTTGTGTCCATCAGGGATTGTATTGTGAAGTGTTAAAAAGTCCTGATATGATATCTCATGGCTAACTGAGGTCCTATCTGAGGACCTCAACCTTGGATGCTAGAAAAGTCACAGCTTGTGTTTACGGATTTTTTATAAGTGTGAATTCTATGATCACATTTGGAAAGGGGAAAGTACAAATAATTTTGAATGCTTACTTTTAGGATATACTCTTTTTAGTGTGTGAATTAGAGACAGCTTTGCAATGGTCAATGAGCAAAGCAAAACAATTCTTTTCATTCCTAATCTGGGTTAAATTTTTGATTTGTAATCAATATAAATCTGTTGAGTTAATAATGATAAAGCATACTACTTCTTTCAATAGGTAAAAACAAAGAAGCCAATGAAATATAATTTTTAGCTTCTGGTATAATAGCTTTGGAGGTAGATAAACTGGTCTCAGGGAAGCCTCCTTCTGATAGAAAGAAGACATTAGAGGGTCAGATATCCTAAATAATCTGAGTCCAAGTGATTGATCAAGGATGTTGGAAGGTTGTAATTTGGATCTTTTCTTGGGATGAAGCTGTGAGAACCAACTTCATTTCTTCACTTCGTTTCCAGGCATAGGAACTAGAGTCCAGTCAGAGATATTAACTGTTGTTTGTCTTGAGCCACATCATTTCTAGGGGATAAAAGCTTTCCTGGGAGTAGAGGCAGGAGAGGTAATTGACAGTCTTCTCTTCATACAGTACATCAAATCAATAGGTCCATTTCCTTAGCAATAGTGCAGGCTTTCTTTGTGTGTGTTTGTGGGTGATGGGCAGAAAGTCTGTCTGATCAGCATTTCTGATCTTTCTCAATCCCTACATTTAACTAAGGAGTCACTCTGCAGGAAGATCCCTGACTTCTATTCAATAGAGTGCCTGGATCTTCCTTAGCAACGCAGATGAATATACCAATGAACCCTCACACACCAGCAAGTCAGATCCAGAATTAACTCATTGCCCTCAGCTTCATGCTCAGGGAGGTTCTGTAGGGCTCTGTTCTAGATGCCACCTGGGCTGCTTCATTTTGCTCACCCCTAGTGTGCAAAGCCAGTCCTTACGATTGAACTCCTGCCTTGTTTATTGAGAATTCTCCACTCTCTCTACTGGAACTGAAATCTATTTTTTCTAGCTTATTTCATAGAACACTGATTCCTTAGTTAAGGAAAAAAAGAAAAGTAGTTTGCTTTGTTTTGTTTATGCTGTCAGAAATTGTGCCAAGAAAGTTTTGCATTTATTATCTCATGGAGTCCTGAAAACAATGCTAAGATGCAAATATTATTACTGTCATTTTGTAGACAAACAGGTGTAGACTATTTAACAATTTCCCCAAAATCACTGGCTGCTTTAAATTTGAATAGAAGGAGACAACTTGGTAATCACCTGAGTTCCCAAAGGATCGTCATCTCTGAGTTAGCTTGAATTTAGATCACAACAGGTTATACAACTGGTACATCATTATAGATTCTAATAATAATAATAATAATAATACATTTTATAGGAAGGTGATCTCAATTTAGGCACCTGAACCTATGTATCTCTGGATGTGAGAATATTTTCTCATACTTTGTGATAAAAGTAATATTTATCTTATCACTTTATCAAGATTATTTTTTTCATTTTAGATTGTTTTAATAATTCTATCTCCCTTTGACTTTTGCATTAGTCAAAACAGTGTTGCAAATAATTGAATTCCAACTTAAGCTAGCTTAAGCAAATAATAGTAACAATTACAACAATAATAAATATAAAGGGGAATAATTTATCTGACAAATCAAAGGTATAATGTGAGCAAAACTAAGTCTGGTTGTTAATTCAATAGTCAGGCCTTTTCCTGTCTCCGTGTCTCAGTACTACTAGCCTCCACTTAGCTTCCACTGAGGTCGTTTCAACCCCACAGCACAACGTCATCCATCAGCCCCAGTCACTTATTTCTCCATTTAAAGGAAGTTGTCTGGAAATCAAAAGTCTTACCAACAGTCTTACCTTATAATTCTTGTAGAAAATATTCAAATAGTTCTCGAATTGGGAGAGCTTGAATAATAAGCCTATTCCTGAACCAGTCAGGCTGGCTTGTAACAGTGGAAAGGGTCGGGCCATTTAGACCATTTGAAATGGGTTTTAAGCAGAAAATTACAAGATACATTCAGAAGAAAGAAAACATTGATGTTGGACAGGAAAAATTAAGTATTGTCTACAACACGTTTTTATATTTAAATGGAGACCAAGAAATACAAGAATAATTTAAAAATTAGGACAGTTTTTGCTTTCAACTAGGTAGATTAGAAGTATTTTATATTCTCGTTAAATTACTAAGTATTCTCTTTGGATTTTTTTTTCCAGGAATATTTTTGAATAAATAATTGGAATATATACAGACCTTTCTTGTCTTACAATGGTGTTTTGTCCCAATAAACCCATTGTAAGTTGAAAACGTCTTAAGTTGAAAATGCATTTAATACACCTGACCCGCCAAACATCATTGCTTAGCCTAGCTTACCTTAAATATAATCAGAACACTTCCATTAGCCTATAGCTGAGTAAAATCATCTAACACAAAGCCTAGTTTATAATAAAGTATTGAATATCTCATATAATTCGTTGAACACCAAAATTGAGTACTGTTGGTGAAAAACAGAATGGTTGTCTTGGTACAGAACAGTAGTAAGTGTATTGATTGTGTACCCTTGTGGTCTGGCTGACAGAGAACTGTGCTGCCCAGCATCATGAGAGAGGATCATGCCAGACATCCCTAGCCCAGGGAAAAGACCAAAATTTAAAATTTGAAGTTCAGTTTCTACTGAATGTCTATCACTTTTGCACCACTGTAAATTTGAAAAATCATTAAGTCAAACCATGGTAAGTCGGGACCATCTGTATGTGAATTTTCTTTTCATAATTGTGAATTAGCTTACATGAAAATTTTACAGTGATATAAAATTTCATTTAATTTACTTTATAATAACTTATCTTTATGAAAAATTAGTGGGATTATCATAAAAAAGGCAGCATTCAGGCTCAATCACTTTCCAATGATAGAAACATCATTTTCTTTCTATCCCAATGCTTTGACCCTAAAATGAACCAGAGGAAAAATACTAATCTTACTAACTCAGAACCTCAAAGAGAAAAATATAAAATCCAAATTAAATAAAAATACCAATTTTTGAGCCATCCCATTGTTCTCTGTATAAAAGAATCTAGCCTCTTTTTGGGAAAGTGTAGTATCTAAACTCTATCTCCAACTTGTAAAATTACTTGTTAATTTTCATATTTTACAATTACAATCTAATAGTTTGGGGAAGGCGATATTTGTCCTTCTTTTGATGTGTCCACAGCATCTTGTGTAGTCATTTATCAGTGCACTTCATTAAAAAATTAATTCAAAAAAATATCAGTGGAGGACCTGGTAGATTTAAGTAATGATTGGCTCTGTGTGAGAGCATTTAATCACATTTTATTGTAAATTTTTAAATTTCTATATCTATAATTTTAAGAAATAATAACAAAATATCCATAATCAGGTTATTGTATTGCTTTCTTAATTTTTCCCTGATATAAATTTTATCAAGTTAATTTACTCTCTGTGTAAGAATGCTTGCACAAAAGTAATCTTGGTTTGTAGATTTTCCCATGAGATTCAGAGGTAAAAGCTGATTCTTCATGAAATTTGGAGTTGGTACTACTTTTATGTTTTGGAGTTAGGAGTAGTTAAATTCTCAAAACTCACACCTGTGTCCTAAAAAGAAAAACCACAATAATCAGAATACAACAGATCCCAGGATCCTCATACATGGGCTTTATTATATTAACCTTTCTTTCTCACTATTTAACAAAACAGTTCTTCTATTTCAAGCATTTATAATTTTTCTTTTTTCTTTTATAAATGCCCCCAATACTACAAATGTCCCCAATTCCTACACAACAATCTAGAAACTGCTGGACTCTCTTCTGTCCCATGGTTGGAAGAGAAGCATTTGTCACACATTTGGGCTTCAATGGTGCATTCCTAATATTGTAGGATGATTCTAGCCATTACTGGTGACAAAAATTTCAATGTTCATTCACCCGTTCCTGGTATTAATTATGTGATTTAATTTTTCACAATTCATTCAAAACACTATAAATTACCAGTTTCATTTTAAGAAACTATATTTTAAATTGTATTATTTATTTTCAATGGTTTTATATGCAAGATTGACTCTAGCATATTCAGCAATGCATCTCTCCTCTCCTGACACTGGAGGATCTTACAATCTTCCGTTTTCTGAAAAACTGTATATTCTTTTATAAATAGACAATCCTTATTCTGATTACTTATAAAATGAATTTGACTTGAAGGTCAATATAACAGACATTGAACAGAAGTGCTAGAATAAAAGGAAGAAGAAGGTGGGAACCCAGACCATAAGGACAGAGCGTCCAAGGTATCCCAGCACTTTGTATAGGAAAAGAACTGTCTGATTTTCTGGCCAATTTTTACACTTCTCTTTTATAGACTTAATGTTTCAAAAGCCTCCTGCTGTGATTATACATTAAAAAGCTGAGCTAATAATGCTGTCCTTAGGGTTGTTGGAGAATATGAATTTGTTAAGTTATTCATAAATGTTCATCATTGTTATGCAAATAGTGTATACAGTGTAGAAGTGTATCATATGAAAGAAAATAATGTAAAATCACTTTAAGTATCACAAATAAAATTCTTCTTGACACTGTTGAAAATTTCCAAAATTCAATATTATTTATTCTTTCCTATAAAATCAATTTCTGCCAGTAAGAGCTCAATACAATTGCAAAATAATATCAAACAGCTTTCAAAAGGATATAAAAGTCACATGGATTAATAAAAATAAATACCAACTTTAATTATAACTCTGCATGAGATAGCTCAGACATGAACACAGGGATAGTTAGGCGTTTTAGAGGGAGGATATCAGGTTATAGAGTCTCCCTACAGCCTTATGGCAATGTCTCTTTGCTCATTTTCTCCTTCACTGTCTCCCTCTCTCACTGCTTGGTTGTCCCTTCTGGAAAGAGGAAAGCTCTTCATTCCCCCATAACAATACCACCAACAAAGTGCCATCCATATGCTAGATATTTGAAGGAAGAGGCCTCTAAATCTTCTAATCTATACAAAAAGAGCCCTGTCAGTCTAGAATCACCAACTGATTTGTGCAAATAAAGAGTTTATCCGGAAAATCACTTTTGGTATCAAATCTCCAGGTATTAATAAAAAGTCACTCTGGTTGGCCTAGTACTGTTGTGTATGCCTTTCTCAGTCTCCCCAAGAAATGCTGAGGCAGGGCAAGTCTTAGATTTAAAGACTTAATCAATCTCTGTGACCAGAACTATGACTCACGAGAGCGCTGGAAATTGTGGTACTCTTGAGCGATTTGGACAAGTCAGCATTTATCGCTGGTTTTCAGTTTGCTTATTAATAAATGACAGTTTAAGCTCAATGATAAAGCACTTATAGCCCTAAGAATTTTTTGAATCTACCTTCTCTCTTCTCTGTTATTATATTAAAAGTTTTCTGTTTTCTGTTTATTTCCAAATGTGTATTGACTCAAGTTTCCATGTGCTATTATAGTGGCACTAAAATGCAATATAGTGAAACTGTATCAGTTTATACAAGCAAAATAATAGTCACTAAGAATTTGCTAAGAATTGTTTGAGTACAGATTGCCATCCATATTTTCATGGCAATTTGAGCCCTGCATTGTGGGGTATAAGGAGTGGAAGCTGGGGTAGACTGTATATTGTGGTAGGTAGGTGAAATCCATATAAACGTTTTCTCTTGTTAAGTCACTTTTTTTGAGTTTTGGATTTTGTTTCAGGGAAAAAAATTTTTTAAACTTTGGTTTTTAATGTCATTCGCAAATAATGTCACATTTCTCAATGACTTTGGAAATTCGAAGAAGTTTGTTTGCATTCAGCAGTAGCATGGAAATAATTTCATATCAACTTTGGGACAGCGATAGCAAAATGTTTTGAAGTCGAGCATGGAGAGTCATGTCTTATGCCATCTGTTGACAGAATGGAACTCTGCAGCCTGGAAGGCTCCTGAATAAGCCTAAGGAGTGTGTTAGTGCCAGAAGCTAATGTAGTGAGGAGAAAAACAGCGACAGTACAGCAACAACAGAAAGCCATGGGGTGTCCTCATAAAGAAGCAAACCAAAGAAAGATCAAGAAGTGCAAACCCAGAGCTTAGATGTTTCTTTATTTGCACACATCTGCTTACTGAACACATTCCAATTTAATTATATAGCCAAATTACCATCCCCTTACAGAACTATTGTCATGGTTTTCAGATTCTTCCAAGTGTCAATTTCAGTGTAACTCCCTGTGTGTTTCAAATCAATGCCTGGACATTTTCCTGTCTGCAATTATGTAACATCTGAGGATAAAGGCATTTTTTTCTTATCTAATCAAATTTTCATCTTAATTCCCTAAAAGGTAACTGCATTTGTGTACATATCTGCCTGGTCACTTGTCTCCATATCTTACTGAGACATTTAAAAAAATAAGTACGTACATTTTCATAGAAGTATTAGAGATATAGAATATGCATTTCCTTTTTTTCAACTTAAATGAGCTAAGATTTCTGCTTATACAATAAATGACAAACTTTAAACAAAAACAAATTCACTGAATATGACTGCCATCAGTTCTAGAAGCATGATGAAAAGCTTTTTTTTATTTTCAAAAGTATCAATATTACAGAAGCTTTTGTCCAAAAAATAAATTTCCACTGAATCTTATGCCAGCAGGAAAGGTTGAGGAATTATCTCACCCAGTGCTTTTCAGTGAAAATCTGTTTTCTGGCGTGAGATGGATTTACTTATAACAATTATTGAAGTTTTAAATATATGCCTATAAATGTGACTGCCTTTAGAGAAAGTAAGGATTTTATCTCTATCAAAGATGCTTATATATTATTTGGTAGACTGATTGGTGGAACATAGGTATACAAACTGAGAAATAGTACAGAGACTATAGACAACTGACAAAACTAATTTAGTAAATTGACCACCCATTTATTTATTCAACAAACATTTATTAAATTTGTACTTTGTGCCAAGGAATACACAAGATGATTTTTACATCCACTATTATATTAAGGTTATACACCAGTCCTTTAAGGCAAATCTTTCTTCCCGATGTAGATAACTGACTCAATATTTTGTTTTTCTAATTCTTAATTGTTTGATTGTGTTATATGAGTACTATCCTGATTTCCTTTTCAGGAGTCTCTCAAATAAAATATAAAAACAAAACCAAAAAGTCAAGTTGCAGTAGTAATTGACTATGAAGATTTTACATTCCACTGAGATTATAAGAATTTGAATTTGCATTAGCAAGGAGAGATCCAGATTGTGTGTGTGTCCTGAATTTTATATAATTTTTGGTATTTCTAATCTTGATTAACTTCAGAATAAATCCGTTATTCCTTGGCTTACTCAGAAACACACTGTTCCTAAATATCACAACCTGAAAAGAAACAAACATGATTTTAAGTCTTTTAAAAGGTAGACTAGGTCTGATCCAGATCTGGACAAGGCTTAGGTTATTGCAAAGACTACATGGTACCCTGGGGTGCTGGGGAAAACAGCCAATGAACCCAGGCAGAAGCCCATCCATTTGGCAAATATGAGGTTTCTCTAGTGGAGACAGCTGCTCTCCTGCCCTTCCGGCTGAAATGTACTGGAAAAAAGTCCCTACAGATGAAAAGGAGGACAGAAAACATTGGTGATATAGGGGAAATCCAACAAAATAAGGACCTACAGCCAAGAGAAAAGCAGTTTATAACAACCTGTTTAGAAAATTGGGCCCAGATCTCCTCAGGGAAATGCCAGTCGCCTTTTCTTCTTTCAAATGTATTTTCTACTCTTTCCCACCTAGTTTTTCGAAGTATTTAACCATGAGCTATCTTTCAATAACACAGGGTAAGAAGGAAAGCTTTTTTTGCATTGATTCAATCATGGATAATTGTTCAGAAAGCAGCAAGTTCTTTGGAAGAGAAAGCATCGCTCATTGATCAGCACGGCAGCTCACTTGGTCAGCATTCATGTAAGAGCCGGCATCCGTAACAATTCCTCTGAAGAGTTTATTGCAGAACCGATCAGTAATTGGAGCAACTGAGTGAATGAATACCCAAACTCTATAATATCCGTGTTATGGCCTTGTGTGTATGACTAGGTGATTCTGAAAAGGATAAAAATTATTTTTAGTTGTCTAGAACTAGGTTACTAGCCAGAAAAAATTTAAGTATCTGGTCAAAAAAATTTTTTAGAGACTTCAGTGAGAGGAAGGGTCTCTGTACTAGGACAGGCAGAGAAATGATGTTTTCTGGAGAGAAAAACAAAGACATAAAGAAACAATAAACAAAAAGCCATAGCATAGCAGATCTACGTTTGATTCCCAGTAGTGCTTGACCAAGGATTCCGCCACATCTGAAAATGTCTGGATGACAGATGTTGCAAACAGACCAGAAATCTATTAGTATGAAAGATCTAGGACTCTTCTGTGAACAATTCGTCCTAAGAAAAGAGGTCCTTGAAATTCCTGTAATTAGAGTGATTACAGAGATCTCAGCCCACTCTTCTCTTTCTAGTGACATGATAGGATCGCATGTTTGTGACTTGCTTTGCCAGTGATATGCGAGTGGATGCAATGTCTGTTGGTCCCTGGGGTGGGGGTGGGGCATTTAAAAGCCAGTATGCAACTTGCCACAATTCCCCATCACACCTCAGCCACTGTGGAGGCACATGTTAGAGGAAGACTCTCAGCTCCATGGTGAACACGTGCACCAATCACCTTACTGGGAAGCGCTGGATGAGCCTTGTGAGTGAGCATAATCTTGGAGTCACTGTATCAGAAAAAGGCTTTGAGAAATCTGTGTGAAAAACCCCTTTGCTGATCCCTGCGGAGGCTTTGAGAACAGAAGCACCAGAGGCGGCATCCCTGGGGGGGGCGGCAGGAAAAGATGGGGGAATCCCAGTAAAGGTAGGAACATGGGAGACATCCCTTTTAAGGCTTCTAAAAATATTAGAGTGGACTTTACATAGGGCCAGATGTGCCTTAATTTCAGCATGTAAGAATTGCACATATTGACTAATAATGTGTTTACTCTATCTCTCCAGGGGACTGGGTTGTCTAGGAAAGCCTGGTTAATAGGTCCTAATTTCAATGACTGCCTCACATACTTCTGCTCTAATATGTATGATTATACCCTTTTCTTCTTCTTGTAGCTATGATCATGCCAGAAACCATAACATTATTCATAGGGATTTGAATCTTCTCTGGTAAAGACAGGGGTATGTTTGATGTATTTTGGTCATCTTGATGACAACATAATAACGCAAGTTTAAATACTTAATTACAAAAAACAATTCATGAAATAAGAGTAGAACGATGTAAATGGATTCAGCTGAAATGTGCCTCAAATTTGAGCCTCCCAAAATAATAATATAGCACTGTCGACTTGAAATTTCAGAAGTTTGCCTCAGTCTTTGAAAGCTTCTATACACTGCATGTTTCAGAAGAAATGAGAGGCAAAATAAAATAATCATGAATTAGCACAGCTTAACAGAGCTTCCTATGAGCCATTACAAATATGTAATCAAAACCTTTTTAGTTCATCATATAATTCTGCTTAAAAAAGTGATCTAGTTGAACACCATGTTAATAATTTTATTATAATTTATTAATACTTTGAATAAAATGTCTCTTCAATTAAATAGTTCCAAGTGTTTGATTCTCCAAATTGTTCAAAATAATTTTTTCTCATCTCCTACTAAATTAAATTTATTCTCTTAGGAGCTAAAGAGATTTTGGATCCACCTTTATATTCAAGTTGAAAATATCTCAATGGAGGAAAACACCCTTTGGCTCTGCCTAAAATCTTGAGTTCTTCTTACTTGTTCTGCCCCCTCCCCCCAGTGACTGTTTTCCTGTCTGCATTAATGCAAAGTGCCCCTTAATAGTTTGAGGAATTGCACATGCTGCTATGGAAATATAGTGTGCACACTGAAGCAACCTGTCAATAAACTTCTTGAAAAGCCTTTTGATTTCTGTTTCTGTACAAACCCAGGGTCAATAATGCTATTCACTCTTCCCATGAGAGATCTGTTGCTATGAGGAATATCTAGGAATCTTAGCCCTCACATGATAAGTACAAATGGTAAATTTCATGAGGTTTCTCATATCTTAAAAGAATGCAGTATAATAGAAAACATTATTAGTTTCATTGTAAAACCCTGGGAACATAGGCAAGCCAGCCTGGAGGCAAGCAGAAATGAGCATCAACAAAGTTAGAGAAACACAGCAGAAGCCCTGATCAAACTTTACCTGAAGCCTGATATAGATCTGTCCATATTTCAGTTTGATGGGCCAATAAACCTGCTTTTCCTGAGTTGGGTCTTTTGTTACTTGCAACTGAAAGTGTGCTAACCCATGCATTCAAATACTAATTTTTTAATGCTTTTATTCATTTATAAACTCAATATATTTTGAGTAATTAATGATTAAATGACATGAATTTATATCTCCACAAATTCTATATATATGCAACGACAGTTTGACGATCAAAAATTCCATTAATCACACAAGTAGTGTAATGTATCAAACAGTCATGTTGACATTTTTGCTTGAATGACTTTTTAGTGAATTTAGTAGACATAATAATGACACAGAAGTATAAAATTAAGCTTTTATTTTAGCTAATTTAATAACCTGACCAAAAACCAACAAAAGGGGTAAAGTCATGAAGAGATAATTACCATAGAAATGCTTATTAAAATAATGATGGTTTGGAGTAGCCTTTTAAATTGCCCCAAAATATGTATATTTGACTGTGATATAGACACTAAGCATCAAGTTACACAGCAGTCTGGGACATAAATTGGCACTAACCTTCCACAGAACACATTGAAAAGTGGTGTCAAAAATACTAAGAAATGGGGCTTCCCTGGTGGCGCAGTGGTTGAGAATCTGCCTGCCAATGCAGGGGACACGGGTTCGAGCCCTGGTCTGGGAAGATCCCACATGCCACGGAGCAACTAGGCCCGTGAGCCACAATTACTGAGCCTGCGCGTCTGGAGCCTGTGCTCCGCAACAAGAGAGGCCGCGATAGTGAGAGGCCCGTGCACCGCGATGAAGAGTGGACCTCGCTTGCCGCAACAAGAGAAAGTCTTCGCACAGAAACGAAGACCCAGCACAGCCAAAAATAATAAATAAATTAATTAAAAAAAAAAAAATACTAAGAAATGTATTTTTTTGTTCATTGATTTGACTTCTAAAATTTTTCCTAAGGAAATAATTTACTACTGTCCAAAGATATATACAAATATGATAACATAACTGTTATTTTTATAATAGCAGAAATTATATTTAAGCATATCCCAAATTAGAATTTAGCTTAAATAAATACAGAACAGAATAAATAATTTACAAACTGAAGAAGTTTCTTATATCTGGGGCAGAGTGTCCGATAGTGAAAATAGGACAAAGCTGGGAAACTGACTAGAATCTAGCTGGAGAGCTTTGCCTGCTCACTGTGGAGCTGAGACTTACCCGAAGGGCAAAGTTGAGCTGTTGCAGGGAGTTAATCAGAGGACTGACATGACCATATGTGCATTTTTTTTTTTCAACTCACTCTAGCCCTAGGCAGGAGAATGAATGGAAGGCTATAGATTTGTCACTGGACAAAGCTGTCAGGGGGAGAAAAAAGCCATCCCATTTAAAAATATATTTTTAAAACTATTCAACTATTTAAAAACAATCATTTGTTGAGCATATACTATGTGTCAGACACAGTGGGATACTAACATAAACAACTTAAGACCTCCCATGTCAAAATGTGCTTTGATTGAAATAATTTATTTCAACTGTCCCTGTAACTCTCAAGGCAAAGGTGATGGAAACGCAGCTATATTTGGACAAGTTTTATTCAACTATTTTTTTAATGTTACAGGGAACAATCTATGCTATATGATATGCAAACAATAAAGGTTTGGTATCTATGAAAGTAAATTTATATTGTAATCATCTAAACCTTTCAAAAAAGTAATTTGTTCTGTTTATAGTTGTATGACTCTATTGCATTAGGTATAAATAGTAGGAGACCATTGCAGACATGATACATTTGGATGGATTCTAAAATGTATCTTCTGGGTTACAGCAGTAATGAGTTGTGTAGACGTAAAAATTAAAAATAAAAAAGGAGGAAAGGAAGGAAGGAAGGGAGGGAAGGAGAGAGGGAAGGAGGGAGAAAAGAAAGAAGGAAGGATGGAAAGAAAAAATATTGGTCTCAAACCTGATAGCCACAATTGATATATGGAAATATGGTACTTAAGAATCATAGTTTTGGATTCTTCTTCATTCCATTAGAGAATACTCTTCAGCTCTTCTTGTGTAGCAGAATCATCCTTCAGATACTTTTCAGTTGGAACAGAAAGAAGCACCAGAGAGAAAATTGGTATTAGGAATGAATGTGACTAGTTTCGGTGGCCAGGTGGCCAGTTATTATGTGTGGCTTTTACCATTGGAAGCAAACTACTCAGTTAATGCGTGATGTCATTTCTTAGAAACCTAAGCATTTCTTTTGCTTTTTTCCCTTATTGCTTATGCTCTTAAACATATTTAATCATTTCTACATGAGCATTTACTGTGTAGAAACGTCTAAGTGAGACATACTAAGGAAATTCCTGTAATTATTATGACTTTTTACCCACAGCATTAAATGCAACCTGACTTCTACGGATGCATCTGGATAATTTTCACACCAAAGAAATGAAAGGTGGTAGATCACTACATCTACCCTTGCTCAGTTTTCTAGAAGGCTGACAAATCTCAAGATTAATAAATTAGACAGATATTTTCAAAATTGAGCTCTTGGGTCTTAAAAGTGAACTTCCCCTGTACTTTTTTCCTTGTACTGGGTAGCTCGGTTTTCCTGGGATTAGCAATGGCTAGGCAGCAGGTCTCTTTTGGAGTATCTGGGCCAGCTACTACTTATCTGGGATCCAGATCCCACATCCCAGACATTGAATTCAACCAAAAATTCACATCACTTCTTAAGGTGGGTTAAGACTGAGGTGGAGGAAAAGCTGGCCATTAAAAGGACATGCACAAACTTCGAACTTCAGGAGTAAATTGTACAATATTAACTACTGTAGTTAACTTGGAAACTTAAAAGGTGATTATGACGGTTCCGAATCAGTACAGCTTTTGCTGATATTAAAATATTCCCTTTGGGATATATGATGTGTCCCAGTAGTTCAAACTCAGGTCTTAAGAACATTAATTTCCTTGAGTTCTTATAGAGGTTGTAGGGTCAGGAAGTAACCAGGATATTTCAGAACAGGGAGTATTTGAATATATCTCCCAGATTTAAAACCACACCATAATATTCCATTTGAGATTGTTGGAGAGGGCATTTATGAAGCTGAAGTGTTTAACCCATTAGCTGACTGGTTGACTCTTGTCTGATAGCATTTGACTTAAGCCTTTTCAAATATAAAATATTGCATAATAGTGAAAGTTGACTAATAAACTTATTTCAAATTTTGCTGAGCCTACACCATTTTTGTTTGAGAGGCTGATTATTTAAACAGGGTCAGGCCTTGAACAAAGAAACAAAAGATAAATCATCACTGACATCAAATTTAGAAACATAGATAGCTAAAGAGAGAGAGCGAAATAGATAAATAAATAGATAATCTTCCAAACAGAAGATATGGTGCCCAGCTCTCTTCTCTTTTCAAGACCTTTTCTCTGCTCTCATGACCTGGTTTTATCCCCTGATGCCCTTCTTGCTGACTCTACTCTTACAAGTACACTTTACTCATAAATATTAGTTGACTATCACAGCACAGTTCTAGATGCTAAGGATATAACCATTAAAAAAAAATGCACACACACAAGGTCTCTGACATTATGCTACTTATATTATATGGATAGACAGACAACGAAGAATAACTAAGCAAGCACATACATGAAATAAAATTGGTAAGTGATGACAATTATATAAAAAATAAAAGAGGGCAAATGACCCAAGAATTACTCTGTGATAGGGGAGAGGACAAATGGTTTTATAATGTAGGGGTCATATGACATGCTTTTTCTTCCTTTTTTTCTTTTGTTGGTTTCATCTTTTGTGTTGGGTTGGTCTTCACTATGCTTAGTATAATACTTTTTATGTCTTATGTATTCAAGAAAGAGTTATTAAAGAATATATGTAATCAGCTCACTAAATGCATGTTTTCATATTCTCCCTATCTTATTTTTATCAACTTCCTGAGCAGACCTGGCATTCAAAGAAGGGTAAGCTTTACTATATATTATGTTCACTGGTTGAACGAAAATACTATGAAGGCTTTTTTTTCCATATAGCCCAAATAAAGGAGTAAATGATGAAAAGGCAATTTAAGACAAAAGAAGATATTACAAACTGTACTACGACAGAGAAAATATTCCCTAAATGAGCTTAGCATTTAGGAACAGTATTGAGTTGATGTGTTTACTGTCTAAAGTTATACATCAATATCTGCTGGAGGGTGTGGACATTCTAGTCAAGAAGAAATTAACACTGAAATCCAAAAACATGCGACCATAGCACAGAAATGTAGAAACAGAAAAGAACATTTACATTTTTACAAAAACAATTCCTGCATTTTAAACTGGCATAAAGTTTCTAATCCACCAAAACCTAAGGGTTATTTCGTTTGTTCATTACATCTATTCTACAGTAACATACTAGTTGGGGGGAACAGATTAGTTTCCTATGTAGGCAATAGCAAAGCCCTTGCTCTGAAATACCATGCCAACTCATCCCAGCCCTTCCAAACCACTGGTTCTCTCCTCTCCTCCTAACAACATCTCCCTGATGCCATAAGTCTGACCCATAAAAAAGACCATCTGTTGAAGAGTTTGTACTCCGGTGGCAGACAGCCTATGTTCAGTAATCATCGCTTGAACACTTAACTCTTCTGTGACCCTAAGCTGCTTAGACATACATCAGTTTCTTCATTTATATGACCTAAATAACAGCAGTACCTAACATCGGGATGTTGTGAAGATTAAATTAACTCATACAGGGCTTGGAACAATGCTTGACACAAAAAATAAAAACGTTCCATACACATATGTTATTATTATCATTATCATGTTTATTTACTGGGCTTCTATCAGCCTTATTCTATTTTATTTCTCAATTTAGTCAGAACTCAGGTGGAGGAAATTGGAGCATTATCAGACACTGATATTTGGAGCCAAGATGGACCCGGAAAGTTGGGAAATAAGATGAGAAGTAAAAATTAGGCCTCAAAAACACAACGAGAAGCTTTTAGTAGAGCTTGGGAACATGGGGAGTGTGTGATCAAAGATATTGACCTTGGCCATGTGGAGGCATACTATGGCATAGAATGCAGTTGTACATAATTTGGGTGGAAAATATTACACAGACTAAATTTTCAACCATAATATGGAATGACCTGCCGTGCACATGATCTGTGCGTTGTTACAGATGGTCAGGGCCAGCAAGTCGACTGGCTACCAGGAGAGCCAGGGAGATACCTACAGTCTCCCGAAGGTGCCAGCAGGATTGCCCAGATTTTTTTTTCCTAGGGAGGCCATACCTCTTGTTTCCATAGGCTTAATGAATAAAATCAGTGGGTTAGAAGAAAAACAGGGATTTCTGGAAGAAGATGCTTCCTTTACATTCCTGATGCCTCCTCAGTGAGAGAGGTCCAAACTGCCTCTCACCTGGCCAGCATGCTGGCAGCTAAAACATCTTGCTTCTGCAAATTTTACAGAATTCTAGACTCCACTGCTTCAGCCTCCACTGGCTTTCTGGTAAATGTGGGAAAAATAAATTGGATGTGCTTGTCTTAGTTCTGATTCTCCTCTTGAGGAGAAAGCCTAACCTTCAAGAACTAGAGTTCTCTGCTTTTAACATTCTAGTAGTCCCCTTCCCTGTATCTACAGCCCCCTCACCCACGCACGCACATACACACACGGGGAGGCAAACGCAGCCCATCGTGTCCACGACTAGGTAAATAGTCTACTAATTCTGGAGTTGAGATTCTACATTGATATGGACTTCACATTAGGTTACATATTCACATTTAACAGTTTTTAATAAATAGGTTGATACCTGGGCCTCCAATCTGCCTTACTTTTGATTTAATTTCTCAATATGTGCAAACACTGAGAAAGAGAATGTCTTAGCAAAATCTCTTGATCTGCAGCCACGATTTCCCCATTTAAGTTAACACAGTGAAGAACTTCTTGAATACATTAAACCAGTTACTCCTTGGACTTTATAATCATTTGTCAGGAGGGAAATATAAATTAAAACCACCATGAGATACCACTACACAGCTATTAGAATGGTCAAATTAAAAAGATCGACCGTACCAAGTGTTGGAGAGAAAATGAAGAACTGATACTCTCATACACTACTGGAATGTAAACTGGTAGAACCACTTTAGAAAAGTCTTGTCAGTTTCTTATTATAAAATAGTGCCGTTAATAAATGACCCAACAGTTCCATTATTTGGTATTTACTCAAGAGAAATAAAGATGTATGTCCACAAGAAAAAAAAGAACAAGAAAAAGACAAAGAACAACACCTCTGTCAGAATATCAAGTTTCTCACGTTCTTATCATGACCTTCATTTACTACAGAGGCTTTCTCTTTAATTGTGGAAAGGCTCTCCCTTGATTGCTTCAAAACAATATTCTGAGAAACATCAGCTATCGACCAACATGACAACTCTCTCATTATAGGGATCTGTCCTGTATCCAATCACTTACGAGTTAATTTACATTTAAAAAAACACACTCCGTAGCAGAACATACAATATTTTTAGGAGAGAGATGATTCTGTACCTAGAGAAATAAAATGTTGGCTTTTCAAATTTGTCTCTGAGCCAGCCCTCTCACAGACACCTGGCTGAGTTCTGTGGGAAAAAAAGGTTGAAATAAGTAAAAATGAAAGAGATTTTGACTAAAATCTCTGTAAACTTTCCAAGACAAACAGGTATGTGTTAGTATCTGATTGCCAAAATACTAAGGGAAGATGAGCAACTTTTTTGAGTCACTTTTAGATAGAACACGATGAGATTTTGAACAGAGGGAAATGCAAGCGAGAGGCACTAGTATTCAACAGAGAGAACGCAGCTGCTCAGGAGGATATCGCTCAGCTGTGGGGATGACTGGATGGACAGTTCGAGACTTCTGGAAATTGATATGAGCACTCACCATTGGGGGCAAGAGGGTATGGCAAGAGGGAGAGGTAGAAACTATTAAATATCTCATGGTCAATGAACAAGAATTTCTTACACACACAATACACTTATTGGGGATTTCAGTAACAATAGGATGTGAGAATTCGCAGTTGGAGACTAGAGTCAGCAAATATACAGACCGTTATAGTTTATTGTGTAATAGACAGTTACGGATGTTGCTGATCCTTAAAAACTGGTGCTTCCTTTCAGGGGAAGAGGCCCTCAGAATATTTTTTCTGCCTAAAGTCAGAGCTTAAATTCTTCTAGTAAATGTTCTCTCTCCTGAGAAATATTCTCTCAGTCCGGATAGTATGTCTATTAGAGTCTTCAGAAAATTAGAGAAAACTAATTACAGGATAATGATGAGTTCCCTGAGAAGAACTGAAACCCTGTCATGTCCAGGAGGTCAAGGCCTGATTTCTTCAATAAACTCTAAGCTCTCTACATCCCCAAAGCAAAACATTTGCCTAAAATATAATGGGTTCTTAGGACATAACTGTTGATTGGTAAATAAATGCAGGTCATCAAGTTATTTCTAAATTTACCCTTCAATTTCTTGTTATTCATAATGTATACATAGAATTCTTAATTTAAACTATGGATGAATGTTTAAATTGGAATATAATTATGTGTCATTTTAGTTAACTGAAGAGACCCTATTGAATGACTCACATACTCAAGGACGAAATATTCAAAAATAGTTTCTAACTTCAGATAAATTGTGAACTAGAGATACTTTTTCTTTTCAGATAGCAATGACTAATTGCTCTCTTTTTTTTGGCCATCAAGGAAATATTTTCTATATGGTGCACTTTATGCTTGTCCTTTTTGACATTCTTTTTGATGCTTATAAAATTAAAAGGTATCATAGTAGTAATTATGAGCTTATAATGGTTTAAGATATCAATTTGCCTGCATAGAATATTTTCAACTTATTAAGAAACACCATAAAAGGAAGACAAAACCTTAAGTGATAAAATAATTGAAGTCGTAAGTGTATTACAACTGAGGTAAACACATAGCCCAACATCTCCTAAATAGAAGAGTTTGTCTTCTACTTGTTTATTACTACATTCTGGAAACAATATTTAAATGGCAATATTTTACAGGTCTAAGAGTGTCCTGTAGTCACTCAGTGAGAACCCACACATATATTTCACAATAATTGAGTCCTAAATGCTTTAACAATGGCACATAATCATGAGAATTCTTGGGCCTCTCTTGGGTTAAGTATGGCATCTTTAGAAAACACTCGCATAATATTAACAAATTGTCTTGGCTTGATAGAGATTTGTAGAAAAGTTTTTATCTCTGGCTTGATAAAAATATTTTACTATCTTTTCATTTATTTCAAAAAGTTTTACAAAGGGCAAAGGTTTCGAGTGTCTGTGATCAGAATGTAACTAAACAAACATCAACTTGTGGCTTTCTCTTTTGTTCCCAGTTTTAATGAGTCATCTGACTACTCTGGAATAGTTTCATTAAGTTATTTTTCCTTAAGGTTTTACAAATCTTAAATTCCTTAAAATGAAAAACTGTGGCACCTCAAGAGTTAACAAAATGATGCTTATTGCTTCCCCTGAAACATGACCTAACAAGTGTGAAACATAAATAACAGATTGATAAAATGAAGCCTTCACAATACCGTTAGATCCAGCTTTCAACACATACATTTAGTTGTACTATGGGGAAAAAATGATTACATAGGAATATAATCTATGCTATGGTAACCCAAATATTAAAATATCTTCCCATAAATGGTCAGTAATGATGACAGTGATTATAAACCAGTGTTTTATAAAATGTTGTGTTCCTGCCCATCAAAGTGTTTTACTAGACGATATATTGACAATGAAGTTGAGCTATATCTTGTGTCTACATTGGCAAGAATTTGAAATGACACGTGTTCAAAAGGCAATAAACCCCAGAGAGAACAGAAAGAAACATGCCCACATTCCTCAGTATATTTGTATATTTACCAGTGTTTTTCTTGCATCGAATGACTTTCCCTTTTTTATTTTTCCTCCATGAAAAATATGTGATAAATATAATAGCTCTGAAAAATTCGTGTATGAGGAATACCAATAGGAATAAATGTTTCCCTGGAGAGGTATAGAGCACACAGAAAGATTCCAGTTACTCTTTCTTTATTTATATTGGTGTTATGCTTTTGCTTATAATATTTGAATTTTCTAATCATAATTATACTGTTGGAAAATATTTTAATGTGCTTATTATCCAAATCAACAAGAAAGTGTTATTCAGGGACCTAAAAAGGACCCCAAAATACATATTCAGGTTGATTGTTAATGTTTTTACTCCTTTTACCAAACTGTCCATTGCAATATTAGTCATGAGGCCTAAAATGGAATTATTTCTCTAAAAAATATTGTCATACATAGTGACCAAGAACGTACATTATATTTAACATAGATTTTAAGTCATTTGATCTCAAGTAGGCAAAAGGAAAGAAACCTACAAAGAGGTAAAGTCTGTGGGCTCTGTAGATAAATCCAACAGAGTCTTGGGGGAGAAAAAAGGTGACCTTTAACCACTGCCTGATTTTGGCCAGACTTGTCATGGCTGTTCATATATTTAAGCTATTTTAAAGATGCTGTTTCTTATCAAAAATATTTTCTAAAAACAGCAGGGAAAATATTAGTAGTTATAAACTTATATGAGCTGGATATCTCTTTGACCATCTGTGTTATCTATTGTACATGTGACTCTTTGCATACCCATCTTATATTTTCATAATTGGCCCTCTAATCTAAATACAAAATGATCAACCACGAATGCCAGCTTGACTGGGATGAGAATTACAAGCATATGTACAGTACCACGGATATTATTGTCAGAACACTACAAAATATGTTTGTCACTCTTGTATATAATTACACCCTGGACTCATTATAGCTAGAAATAACGCAGTCTTTTATTCAAGTCAGGATGACTCTGGACCCAGTGTAAACGTTGCTCAGCTATATTGTCATACAGAACACAGATGACACTGCTGAAGGTTGTTTGGGAACAGTCACAGTTAAATTGGCAGATTCAATAGCATAGGAGAACTGAATCCCAATGCTGGGTTGAAAAAGAAAAATGTGCTTAGTGACTTTACTTGGTTAGTGACAAGACTCATCAAAATGTATTCCTATTTTTCTTTCCACATACAGGGACAGTTCCTTTGCAGCGGATGTGAAATATATTGGTACTATTTATTTCAGTGATATGATATAGTAAATATTTGGTTTTAAGAATGAATTTGCTTATAGTTGTGGTTGGTCAGGATAGAATGGGACACTAAAGAGATGGTGACTTTTTTCTATCATCTTAATCATGTACAGTTGCCAATTTCAAAGTGCTAGACAATGTTCAGTTACTGAATTTCCTGAGAAGATAGAGTCCCCTATGACCCCATCTCGATTATGATCTATTTCTACTTTATATTTATTTGTTGTGACTTTGTTTTAATTCAGATATTCTCATGATTGGCCCATCCTTATCCTTACCTTCTTATTTCACATGTTATCTCCTCAAGCATGGCTTTCCTGATGTCCTTTTTAAAATTCCTTCTGCAAATCACCAGCCCCTAGTATAACACATTGTCATTCTCTTTACATAATTTATCATAATCTATTTATTTAAATTATTGTTTTAGTCTTTCCACAATATAATGCAAGTTCTTTGTATCAGTATAAGAGAAGGGATCCTTTTTGTTTTGATCACAACTATATTCCCAAGACCTAGCATGGGGCTGGGCATACAGTGATTGTTCAAAAAATACTGCTAAATGGATAAATGAATAAATAACAAACATGTAAAGAACGTTAACCCTAAACAACTGGATTGATGTTATTGCTGCTATGGTGATAGTGTGTTAATCCTTAGTAAGTTAGCTCTAAGTAAATCATATATCACTGGTTCTACACATTTAAAATGATTTGGGGACTTTTACAAAACTGAATATTGTTGCTGTGTTCAAAATTGTTTTATTGTCTGGAACCAGACAATGACATTAAAAAAAAAAATTTTGGCGGGGGGCGGGGGTTGCTTCCCTGGTGGCACAGTGGTTAAGAATCTGCCTGCCAATGCAGGGGACAGAGGTTCGAGCCCTGGTCCGGGAAGATCCCACATGCCGCGGAGCAGCTAAGCCCGTGAGCCACAACTACTGAGCCTGCACTCTAGAGCCTGCGAGCCACAACTACTGAAACCTGTGCGCCTAGAGCCCGTGCCCTGAAACAAGAGAAGCCACCACAGTGAGAAGCCCACGCACTGCAACAAAGAGCAGCCGCTGCTCGTCGCAACTAGAGAAAGCCCGCGCGCAGCAACGGAGACCCAACGCAGCCCAAAATAAATTTTAAAAAAAAATATATATTTTTTCTTGACTTACCTTTAATTTTATCCTTGTTGTAATTCAAGGAATATTTCGCGACTTCTTTTTCTTACCTGAAAAAAGGGGGTTTGGGTGTTAGATACTAGTTCAGCTTCATGATCAATTTCCTCATGGTATTTAATTTTATTCTCATGTCTGCAATATTGTTGTTCTTGCTAATCTTCATACCCATAGCCCCAGGAGACAATTCATTTGACTGATCGCTTTTGATTGCTCTTGGATCTGATTATTAGATAAATGATAACGATATTAATGTCTCAAATGAAATATTTTTTCTCAAATCTCAGATATCTCTTCCTATTCTTATAGATTATATCTCAGTAGTATCATAGAGGCAACTTTATTTTTTTTAAGACCTACCTTATAAAAGAAATACTGAAATGATACAATCATGAAAAATTAGAGTTGAAAGAGATCCTAGTCATTTGGACTGCTTTTCAGATGAGGAAATGAAGGTCCAGTGATATTTAATAAATTGCTCAAAGTCACAGAGATAGGCGGTAGAAAATTCAGGGTATCCTGTTCTTTCCATTAAAATTTTACTCTGGTTGCATATCATTACTTTAAGTGATGCATCTGCTATGGAGTGTTATTTATTCTACTAAGAGAAGTACACAAACAAGACAGAATCTAGTAACATTTCTGCAAGTGTGTCTTCCTCTTTTGTGTTTTATGACTTTGTACACGATGCTTGGATTGCTTGCTCTATCTTGTGGATTCAGAGCTCTTTTATCAACCCTGCAAAACCCTGTTCAAACATGACCACTGTATTGGGAGGTCCCTTGAGCATCTGTCCTGCAACCAATTAGAGTTAATACCGCTTAGGATGGATGTATTTTTTGTATACCTTCCAGATACTATCATTACAGCAAGTATTACTTATAATTTATTATGCACAATGGTCTAAACATCTTTAAATATGTTAGTTTATGTTTATAGAGCAGAAGCAGTATCTATTACAACACTGCATCTCCTCCTAGTGCCTAGCAAAATTACGGAAAATTGCAAAAAATTACAGAAAAAAGAGCAGACTTGTGGAAGAGATTCTGAAGCAGCCCTATTCCTGTCTCCCTCTAATCCTACTCATTTATTCAGTGCAGTTAGATTTTCCCCTGTATTTGAATGAAAACTTAGGCATGTTCCATGAGTCCCCTTGGCAAACTCTTGTAATAAAATATTCTACAGCCATTTTACATCACAGAACACAGTCTCAATTCAGTAACTTTAAACCTAAGTGTCCATCGACAGATGAATGGATAAAGAAAATGTGGCACATATATACAATGGAATATTACTCAGCCATAAAAAGAAATGAAACTGAGTTATTTGTAGTGAGGTGGATGGACCTAGAGTCTATCATACAGAGTGAAGTAAGTCAGAAAGAGAAAAACAAATACTGTATGCTAACACATATGTACGGAATCTAAAAAAAGATGGTTCTGATGAACCTAGGGGCAGGACAGGAATAAAGACGCAGACAGAGAGAATGGACTTGGCGGACATGGGGAGGGGGAAGGGTAAGCTGTGATGAAGTGAGAGAGTAGTATTGACATATATACACTACCAAATGTAAAATAGCTAGCTAGTGGGAAGCAGCCGCATAGCACAGGGAGATCAGCTCGGTGCTTTGTGAGCACATTGGGGTGGGATAGGGAGGGTGGGAGGGAGGCGCAAGAGGGAGGAGATATGGGGATATATGTATACGTATAGCTGATTCACTTTGTTATACAGCAGAAACTAATACAACATTGTAAAGCAATTATACTCCAATAAAGATGTTAAAAATAATAATAATACAAACACCAAGCCATTTTATTTTTTAAAATTTATTTATTTAATTATTTATTTTGGGCTGCATTGGGTCTTCGCTGCTGCACATGGGCTTTCTCTAGTTGCAGCGAGCGGGGGCTACTCCTTGTTGCAGTGCGCCGGCTTCTCATTGCAGTAGCTTCTCTTGTTGCGGAGCACAGGCTGTAGGTGCGTGGGCTTCAGTAGTTGCAGCATACAGGCTTCAGTAGTTGTGGCACACGGGCTTAGTTGCTCCGCGGCATGTGGGATCTTTCTGGACCAGGGCTCGAACCCGTGTCACTTCCATTGGCAGGCGGATTCTTAACCATTGCGCCACCAGGGAAGTCCCATACACCAAGCCATTTTAAATCTGAGACTTTACCCATCCCTCATGTTGGAACTTCATTCAGAAAGGTCAACTTTTGCAAAAAGATTGGTCAGCATCTTCTCTCTTTCTCCCTCTGAATCTTCCTTTTCCCCTCCATATCTTCGCAGCCAAAATTTCCAGGGGTTCGAGCAAGTGGGAGGGAGAAGAGGAAGATCTTTTCTTGACAAGCCCTGACTTGGGAAGCTGACATTGATATGCTGTATACTTTGGAGATATTCAAAGTGAAATCTTTCTCTCGTGGGCATGTTTATGGGTGGCGTGGAGTCCACCCAGTTGCTGGGAATCTCTCCTCTATCCTTCCCAATTGGCAAATCCTTCTCTTTTCTGCTTGATTGATGTAACACCTCCCAATAGATTTAGGAAACTGTTAGTCCACTACCATCATCCCTCTGCTGAGGGAGCAGCTCCACACCTCCTTCTCAAGGAGGTAGAATGGGAATCACCACTGGCTCTCTCCAACAATCAGTATTCCTTCCCTTATCCTATTAAATTCATCTCCTTGAAGCATTTCTCTCTACACTTGGAGATGGGACAAGGCATTCCATCAATCAACCTCTCCAAAATATTCCTATGTGAACTTTTCTGAAAACCTCAACTAACTCCTGACAATTTTATGCCATCTATATGATACCAGGTATATATCTATGTACCTGTAATACCAGCTATAACACTGTTTTTTAACATAATCTGTTAAAAATTGTTTTGTAAGATCTAACACTTCTCATAGATTTATTTTCCACCTATTTTTTGGGCCTCAGTGCAGACTTATACTTTAACATCCTATTACATTAGCATATTCTAGGTATAAATGTATAGTATAAAATATATTTATTCAATAAATAAATTATCATATGAATGTGTTGAATAAAGTGATATTTAGGATTCTGGTAGTTCTCCTCAGCAAAAGAGAAACATTTGGGATATACACTTATCTCTGGGGAAAATATAAATAGGTCTAGAAGAAACCCAAATTTATTAATAAATTCTGAGGCATATAACATTGAGGATATATGTGCTAAAAAGTAAAATATTTTATGGATTATTTAGTCATACGTAAAATCTAAGTATCATATTTTATTCATGAAAATGAAACTAAATTCTCAAGTGGTATGTTCCCAAATTACCTACCAAATAACAAGCTTAAAAAAAAAATTTTAAAGCCTTTATTTAAATTACTACTAGGATATCTCAGAGGCAGTTGATTCTGAGTGTATCAAGGAAAGATTTAATGAGACTCTAACAATCAAGTTATCATTTTTCTGCTATTACTCACACTATAGTTTGTTTATTTGTTTAAGCTATATTGGTTTTATAACATATAAGAGATCAAACCTCAATATTGTCCAGAGGTTCTGGAACATCTGTACTTCTTTAAAAGCAACTTGTGGTAAAGATTGTGCTATGGAAGAGTCATTAAAAAATGTACTTACCAAAACTACAAATGAAAATTAGTTTTTGGTAAAATAAGTTTGTGTATTATAGAATATTTCATTTCACATGTTATTTTATCTACCATCACCCTCAAAATGTAATACAGTAAAGAAACACATTTATCTCTTTTTAACCCAGCATTTTACAATTTCAAAGACAGAAGCATTTTTTATTTATTTTTCCTTAAAAAATAAACAAATGACTATTAATATTCCATTTCAGTCAGGGTCCCTAAGAAGCTGACCCTGACACAAGGATTTAAATTCATGTACTTCATTTGAGAGTTGATCCCAGAATACATCAGTAGGGAGATGGGGAAGTGACACAGAGAAAGGAAGGATGACAATGAGAACTGCAGCATCAAGCAAATTACCATTGGGGACAACTGGAGCTCCATCCTACCGGTGGACTCATAGATACAGCGTTGAGTGTGTCTCTGAGTTCTCTCAACCAAGGGACAAAGAAACTGAGGGATTTTATCTATATACCAATATCTTATCCACCTTTGGTTGAGGACATGCTCTTGGATGCCACGTCTACAAGAGGCTGAAGAAAGTTCCTGTGATCAGAAGTATGTCTTCCTGCAACACATCACAGCTATTTCCAGTAAGCAATCTTCAGCTCATGAACAATATGGGTGTGGTACCTACAGCCTCATAAACTGCCCACTATCTGTTCCACGGAACTTACTACGGGGAAGGCTCCTTGGATCCTCTGAGTTCCTTTGATATCACTGAGAAATGTCTAAAATATTAGGGAAAACTAATAAAGGAAATATATTTTTTACCATAGGGACAAAATATGTCCTTAAAATGCTTCTAGTACACTTTTCTCAAAAACAGTATTTTTACATTGCAGTGAGAGAATCATTTTAATGATGTCAAGCTAGAGCCTAGAGATGTAATCTATCTAAATTACCTTGCCATCACTTTGTTCATTTAGTGGTTTCTCAAATATGGGTAGCTGAAAGTTTATTAATTTTGCTGATGGCACAGGTGATCTGCAAGGACTTAAAAACAGTCAAATTGAAGTCTCATGAAACTTACTGGTGTCCAATCATGGATTATCACCTGAAAATAAATAACTAGATGATTTAAATAGATATTTTATCTTCAAATTTTTGTTTACAATTTGTAAAAATTTAATTACTGTGTTGATTCTGAAGTTTCTATCAGCATCATATAAAACTCATCTCAAATGCTACCTACTGGAGAAATCTGTGCCTTACTGTGGACCTGAATAGAATTAGTATCTTAACACCGTGTACTAATTTTTTGCCTTCTCCATACTTCAAGTCCAATATTATAGGGTTTTATAATTTATTATTTAAATCCAGTTTCCCCTGTAAAGGCTGTGACTATGTCTTGTTCAAATTTATATTTCTAGTATCTATCTCAGATCTTGGTACATATTTTGCTTAAAAGGACCACAATTCAAAGACACCCAGTGATAATTTAAAATAAATACACAGAGGGACCTTCAAGATGGTGGAGGAGTAAAACGTGGAGATCACCTTCTTCCCCACAAATACAACAAAACTACATCTACATGTGGAACAACTCCTACAGAACACCTACAGAACGCTGGCAGAAGACCTCAGACTTCCCAAAAGGCAAGAAACTCCCCACATACCTGGGTAGGGCAAAAGAAAAAAGAAAAAACAGAGACAAAGGAGTAGGGACGGGACCTGCGCCAGTGGGAGGGAGCTGAGAAGGAGGAAAGGTTTCCACACACTAGGAGCCCCTTCACTGGCAGGGACCGGAGGGTGGACGGCGGGGGAAGCTTCACAGTCATGGAGGAGAGTGCAGCCACAGGGGTGCGGAGGGCAAAGCGGAGAGGTTCCCGCACGGAGGCTCGGCGCCGACCAGCACTCATCAGCCTGAGAGGCTTGTCTGCTCCCCCGCCGGGGCGGGCGGGGCTGGGAGCTGAGGCTCAGCTTCGGTCGGATCGCAGGGAGAGGACTGGGGGTGGCGGCGTGAACACAGCCTGAAGGGGCTAGTGCGCCACAGCTAGCCGGGAGGGAGTCCGGGAAAAAGTCTGCAGCTGCGGAAGAGGCAAGAGACTTTTTCTTACCTCCTTGTTTCCTGGTGCGTGAGGAGAGGGGACTCAGAGCGCCGCCTAAACGAGCTCCAGAGACGGGCGTGAGACGCTAAGGCTGCTGCTGCCGCCACCAAGAAGCCTGTGTGCGAGCACAGCTCACTCTCCACACCGCCCCTCCCGGGAGCCCGTGCAGCCCGCCACGGCCAGGCTCCCGTGATCCAGGGACAACTTCCCCGGGAGAACGCACGGCGCGCCTCGGGCTGGAGCAACGTCACGACGCCTCTGACGCCGCAGGCTCGCCCCACCTCCTCCGTACCGCTCCCTCCCCCCCGGCCTGAGTGAGCCAGAGCCCCCGAAGCAGCTGCTCCTTTAACCCCGTCCTGTCTGAGCGAAGAACAGACGCCCTCGGGCGACCTACACACAGAGGCGGGTCCAAATCCAAAGCTGAACCCCAGGAGCTGTGCGAACAAAGAAGAGAAAGGGAAACTTCTCTGTGCAGCCTCAGGAGCAGCGGATTAAATCCTCACAATCAACTTGATGTACCTGCATCTGTGGAATACCTGAGTAGACAACGAATCATCCCAAAATTGAGGTGGTGGACTTTGGGAGCAACTGTAGACTTGCCCTCTTCTTCTTTTTATTATTACTTTTTTAAAATAATTTTTAAATTTTTAAATTTTAATTAATTATTTATTTATTTTTTCCTTTCTTTCTTTTTTTCTCCCTTTTCTTCTGAGCCATGTGGCTGACAGGGTCTTGATGCTCCAGCCTGATGTCAGGACTGAGCCTCTGAGGTGGGAGAGCCAAGTTCAGGACATTGGACCACCAGAGACCTCTCAGCCCCATGTAATATCAATCAGCAAGAGCTCTCCTAGAGATCTCTGTGT
The DNA here is from genome assembly GCF_009873245.2 of Balaenoptera musculus. Classification (NCBI taxonomy): domain Eukaryota; kingdom Metazoa; phylum Chordata; class Mammalia; order Artiodactyla; family Balaenopteridae; genus Balaenoptera; species Balaenoptera musculus. The sequence goes on from NC_045798.1 coordinate 79,013,990, forward strand.
CAATGCTAAGACCCACCTCCACCCAACGGCCAGCAAGCTGCAGTACTGGATGCCCCATGCCAAACAACTAGCAAGACAGGAACAGAACCCCACCTGTTAGCAGAGTGCCTGCCTAAAATCTTACTAAGTACACTGACACACCAAAACATGCTACCAGAGGCAGCCCTGACCATCAGAAAGACAAGATCCAGACCCACACACCAGAACACAGGCACCAGACTCCACCACTAGGAAGCCTACACAAGCCAATAAACCAACCTTACCCACTGGGGGCAGACACCAAAAACAATGGGAACTACGAACCTGCAGCCTGCGAAAAGGAGACCCCAACACAGTAAGTTAAGCAAAATGAGAAGACAGAGAAATATGCACCAGGTAAAGGTGCAAGGTAAAAACCCACCAGACCAAACAAATGGAGAGGAAATAGGAGGTCTGCCTGAAAAAGAATTCAGAGTAATGATAGTAAAGATGATCCAAAATCTTGGAAATAGAATGGGGAAAATACAAGAAACGTTTAACAAGGACCTAGAAGAACTAAAGAGCAAACAAACAATGATGAACAACACAATAAATGAAATAAAAAATTCTCTAGAAGAAATCAATAGCACAGTAACTGAGGCAGAAGAATGGATAAGTGACCTGGAAGATAAAATGGTGGAAATAACTACCACAGAGCAGAATAAAGAAAAAAAAAAAAATGAAAAGAATTGATGACAGCCTCAGAGACCTCTGGGACAACACTAAACACACCAACATTCGAATTATAGGGGTCCCAAAGGAGGAAGAGAAAATGAAAGAGTCTGAGAAAATATTTGAAGAGATTATAGTTGAAAACATCCCTAACATGGGAAAGGAAATAATCAATCAAGTCCAGGAAGAGCAGAGAGTCCCATACAGGACAAATCCAAGGAGAAACACACCAAGACATATTAATCAAACACATATTAATCAAACTATCAGAAATTAAATACAAAGAAAAAATATTAAAAGCAGCAAGGGAAAAGCAACAAATAACATACAAGGGAATCCCCATAAGGTTAACAGCTGATCTTTCAGCAGAAACTCTGCAAGCCAGAAGGGAGTGGCAGGACATATTTAAAGTGATTAAAGGGAAAAACCTACAACCAAGATTGCTCTACCCAGCAAGGATCTCATTCAGATTCAAGGAAGAAATTAAACCTTTAGAGACAAGCAAAAGTTAAGAGAATTCAGCACCACCAAACCAGCTTTACAACAAATGCTAAAGGAACTTCTCTAGGCAGGAAACACAAGAGAAGGAAAAGACCTACAAAAACAAACCCAAAACAATTAAAAAATGGTAATAGGAACATACATATTGATAATTCCCTTAAATGTAAATGGATTAAATGCTTCAACCAAAAGACATAGACTGGCTGAATGGATACAAAAACAAAACATGTATACATGCTGTCTACAGGAGACCCACTTCAGACCTAGGGACACAAACAGACTGAAAGTGAGGAGATGGAAAAAGATATTCCATGCAAATGGAAATCAAAAGAAAGCTGGAGTGGCAATTCTTGTATCAGACAAATAAAGCCTATTTAAAATAAAGACTATTACAAGAGACAAAGAAGGACACTACATAATGATCAAGGGATCAATCCAAATGATAGATATAACAATTGTAAATATTTATGCACCCAACATAGGAGCACCTCAATACATAAGGCAAATGCTAACAGCCATAAAAGGGTGAGTCGACAGTAACACAATAATAGTAGGGAATTTTAACACCCCACTTTCACCAATGGACAGATCAACCAAAATGAAAATAAATAAGGAAACACAAGCTTTAAATGACACATTAGACATGATGGACTTAATGGATATTTATAAGACATTCCATCCAAAAACAACAGAATACACTTTCTTCTCAATTGCTCATGGAACATTCTCCAGGATAGACCATATCTTGGGTCACAAATCAAGCCTTGGTAAATTTAAGAAAATTGAAATTGTATCAAGTATCTTTACACTATGAGACTAGATATCAATTACAGGGAAAAAAACTGTAAAAAATAGAAACAAATGGAGGCTAAACAATATGCTATTAACTAATCAAGAGATCACTGAAGAAATCAAAGAGGAAATTTAAAAATAACTAGAAACAAATGACAATGAAAACACGACAACCCAAAACCTATGGGATGCAGTAAAAGCAGTTCTAAGAGGGAAGTTTATAACAATACAATCCTACCTCAAGAAAAAAGGAAAATCTCAAATAAACAACATAACCTTACACCTAAAGCAATTAGAGAAAGAAGAAGAACTACAAAAAAAACCCCCAAATTTAGCAGAAGGATCAGATCAGAAATAAATGAAAAAGAAATGAAGGAAACAATAGCAAAGATCAATAAAACTAAAAGTTGATTCTTTGAGAAGATAAACAAAATTGATTAACCATTAGCCAGACTCAACAGGAAAAAAAGGGAGGAGACTCAAATCAACAGAATTAGAAATGAAGACAGAGAAGTAACAACTGACACTGCAGAAATAAAAAGGATCATGAGAGATTACTACAAGCAACTATATGCCAATAAAATGGCCAACCTGGAAGAAATGGACAAATTCTTAGAAAAGCACAACCTTCCAAGACTGAACCAGGAAGAAATAGAAAATATGAACAGACCAATCATAAGCACTCAAATTGAGACTGTGATTAAAAATCTTCCAACAAAAAAAATCCTGGAACCAGATGGCTTCACAGACGAATTCTATCAAACATTTAGAGAAGAGCTAACACCTATCCTTCTCAAAGTCTTCCAAAATATAGCAGAGGGAGGAACACTCCCAAACTCATTCTACAAGGCCAGCATCACCCTGTTACCAAAACGAGACAAAGATGTCACAGAAAAAAAAAACCACAGACCAATATCACTGATGAACATAGATGCAAAAATCCTCAACAAAATACTAGCAAACAGAATCCAACGGCACATTAAAAGGATCATACACCATGATCAAGTGGGGTTTATCCCAGGAATGCAAGGATTCTTCAATATATGCAAATCAATTAATGTGATACACCATATCAACAAACTGAAGGGTGAAAACCGTATGATCATCTCAATAGATGCAGAAAAACTTTCGACAAAACAGACACATGAAAGGATGAGCAACATCACTAGTCATTTGAGCAATGCAATCAGAACTACAATGAGGTATCACCTCACACCGGTCAGAATGGCCATCATCAAAAAATCTACAAACAATAAATGCTGGAGAGGCTGTGGAGAAAAGGGAACCCTCTTGCACTTTTGCTGAGAATGTAAATTGATACAGACATTATGGAGAACAGTATGGAGGTTCCTTAAAAACTAAAAATAGAACTACCATATGACCCAGCAATCCCACTACTGGGCATATACCCTGAGAAAACCATAATTCATAAAGAGTCATTTACCACAATGTTCATTGCAGCTCTATTTACAATAGCCAGGACATGGAAGCAACCTAAGTGTACATCGACAGAAGAATGGATAAAGAAGATGTGGCGCATATATACAATGGAATATTACTCAGCCATAAAAAGAAACGAAATTGAGTTATTTGTAGTGAGGTGGAGGGACCTAGAGTCTCTCATACAACATGAAGTCAGAAAGAGAAAAACAAATACTGTATGCTAACACATATGGAATAAAAAAAAAATGGTTCTGAGGGAGCTAGGGTCAAGACAGGAATAAAGACGCAGACGTAGAGAATGGACTTGAGGACACAGGGAGGGGGAAGGGTAAACTGGGACGAAGTGAGAGAGTGGCGTTGATATATATACACTACCAAATGTAAAATAGATAGCTAGTGGGAAGCAGCCGCATAGCACAGGGAGATCAGCTCGGCGCTTTGTGACCACCTAGAGGGGTGGGATAGGGAGGGTAGGAGGGAGATGCAAGAGGGATATGGGGATATGGGGATATATGTATACATTTAGCTGATTCACTTTGTTATACAGCAGAAACTAACAACATTGTAAAGTAATTATACTCCAATAAAGATGTTAAAAATAAATAATAAATAAAATGGATACACAGAGTTAGTCAGAAATAGATTCAGAAATAGATTGCTCCAAGATCAAAAAATGGTAAACAATATCCACATAAATTATATAAATATAAAAGGGCAGTTTCCTATTTTATTTTAGATCTCAATCATATGAACAGTTATTAAAAATATGGTTGTGTAGTTTTAGGACAACAGTAATACCAATCCTTCACTTTCAAAGACAGAATGATAAAGAACAAGTTGAAAAATTGAAATCGCCTTTAAAAAAACACACACATGATAAGCTACCGTTTTTCAATAAGGAGTTGTTTTGTTCCTTAGATGAACAGAAGACAAAAAAATAGACTTAAATTTGTATAGTTATATCTAGTTAATGGATCATTTCACTAGATAAAATGCTTTTGACAGTCAATGCAGTGCTCTGTTTATAAATCAATACTTATCCTTAATTTTGTAATTTCCCATTTTATTCTCCATAGGCAAGTAAATATTTGACTTTGCAGCATCAAATATTGTCTCTTTTGAATGCTCTTTGCTATCAAAGTTCATTATGTACTTACCAAATATATTTTGTCACCTGAGCACTCTCCTTTGAGTAATTTCAAGTGGGAAGATAGTGCATTGATTCCGGCATTTATGCTATATAGAAATTGCAAATTTCAACGTAATGCATCTGGTCAGAAAGATTCTCTAGGGAAATAAAAGAAAATAGCAATTGTTTCAAAATTATCCTCAAGGCTTGACCAGATGCCATTTGAAAGATTGAAGAGGTCCCTGTATTTGACCAAGAAGTAAATAAACTTTGCAACTATTTGATACATTATCCTTTCCTATATCTACTTAAATAAAGCTAATATTTATGCTTGTATGAAAAGAGTGAGGCTCCATATTAGAAATATCTGGGAGTCGCTGAGTTCACCCTAAAATTGGGGACTGTCGTATGCAATTGAGGAAAAAATTTGTATAAAGAAGTCTTCCATTTGCATATGCATACTTCCAATTTTTCATTTAAGGTCTCTACATCACTGATAAATTGGTTAAATATATCAGAGGCAGATAATCCTAACACATAGAAACACGTTTCTAAAATTGACAACTCCTAGTTCACATAACATTTTGCTTTTGCTCACTTCAAATACTGAGTACATCAAAAAATGTTCTCAATCGCTAATCCATCTATTTGTTTCAATATTTGTTTAATATTTCTTTGTTTTGCTCAAACGGACATGATGATGAAAGCTATCAAATATCTTACTGAAGTCTGAATTCTACATCTATGTTAATTTCATCATCTGCCTATCATAAGGCCTGCTCATAAACGTATTTTGGCTTCTAGTGAGCATGAATTTCTTTTCTAAGTCATTCAGAAGCCATCCAGCTATTACTTTGTTCTAGGATCATGACATTCTTGTGATGTCATTCTCACTGGTATTATTGGGTGAATTGATCTACTTTGCCTGTTTTTAACTTCTGTGTCTGTTTTTGGTACTGCTATGATTTACTGGATGCTTCTGAAAAGAAGGATGGATTGGCGAGGGAATAGATTTTTCAGTCTTAGACTATATAACCTTTATATGTATGTATACAGACTGATCTTGATCCTTTTGATATTTCAAATAAGCCCTATTTAAGCTCTTTGGTATCTTAATTAAAACATCTAGACACCCTATATTACCTATACTTCATTTTAAAACAATAGAGAAAACATTTTTTCACCTTCTCCCCCTTCAGATACATTCACTCATTGCTCTACCACTTGAAAATGTAGAGGCCAAGTTCTTTTACAGAGATTATCCTAATGCAATTATCTAGAAAGAGAAACAAAGAAAATCCATTAAGTGCATGTAGGGCTATCAGAAGACATATGCCTGAGACTGGTATTTCCACCTTGCTTACATTCTGCAATTTGGTTAATCTATACCAGGAGGCCGGTCGTGCTCACTTTGGCAGTTCATATTTACAATTAACTATAATAGAGGTAAGCATATTTTATCTCCCATTCTGTTTTCCAAAAATCAGACAACTTTAATAGTACTTCTGTGGATACATTTTAATTAGCAGAAACAACAGTCTTACTTTTACATTATCTAACTGGCAGAAAAAAAAAAAAAACATGAACTGATTAAATGGTAGATCTAAAAAGAATATCCTTATTTTTTCAGAGAAGATAGGAAAGATTAAAGTGCATTATCCAATGATGAATTTCTAGGATTCAGCAACTATCAAGTCAGTATTTGACAAAATTTGACAAGTCAATTAGTTGACAGCTAACAACTCCTAATGTTGGATTGTATCCTATCCAGACAGGTCTCAGGTTGGAATGGAAAGAAAAAGTCTGAATATTTGGCTCCCTTTTACAATAGAAAAACAGTAAACAGTAAGGGTTTGGTTAACGCCTGGTTCTTTTAGGCACTCAAATTCCTTATTTAAAACTAAATATTTATAGCTCTCCAATGGTTAAAAATGCTTTATTTAAAATTTAATCATGTGTTCTCTTATATTGCTTTTTTTTCTAATAAATTTGTACTGGGTCATATTTTCTGTCATATTTAATTCATTACCAAATACTTGAAAAAATTTAAATAAATAAAGATACTAAGATATAAACTAGTGTCTACAGCTGTTCTCTATCCCAAACCTCTTTCCTAAGTTCTAAGTTTTATATTTGACTTACCAGTGGCCATTTCCACCTGGGTGTCCCCCAGTCCCCACAAATTCAACATGTTCAAAATTCAAGCGCCTATCCTCTCTCCAAAACCCGTTACTTTCCTCAATTACCATGTCACAATTGTCTACCATCACTGAGCCTGTCATTGATGGCAGAAAATTTTCAACATTATCACCTACCTGATAAAACCTCATTTGCTATCTATTTTACTTCCTTTTATCTCTCTTCCTCTTCTCCTTTCCTCCTTTGTTCTGATTCTTATATTTTTCACCTAGAGTGTTGTATTAACTCCTAATTGTCACCTTGCCTTCATCCTGGACTATTCAATTCATTCTTCACAACTAAACACAAATATTTTGTCTCAAAGACAAATCTGACTATGCAGTTCTGTTTTCAGAGACTTTATTTAAAAGGCCAACATCTTTCATAGATTAAATACGCTTTGATCTGTCCCTTACCTTCCTATATAGTTTTAACTCCCCTTCACATCCTGGTCCCCATCACATTCTAGACAAAGAAAAACTGTAATTATATAAGATCCCCGGAGAACAACCTCTCATTTTTCACAAAGGCAATTTCCCTATCAGCATTTTAACTCTCTGTCAATCCCTCTTTATTTTTCAAGTGCTTTATTTGGTCTTCCATTTCCATTCTCGAAAACACTTGGTACATAGATCTATTATTGCATGTTTCACATTTTATTGAAAATATTTGCTTATCTTTTATCTCCCTGGCAAGGCTGTGGGCTCCCAATAGCAGTCTCTTGAACCTAACTGCTAGATAATCCCAGTGACTGGCAAGTGCCTTGCAAAGAGTGGACCCTCGATGAATGCCTGCCCAGCTAAAATGATTTTCTCTCATCCTCTGAATATTTGGATGCATTTTGGAATCATTAGTACATCAAGGAAGTATATCTCACCAGACCTATAAGGCTTTTAAATAGGTCAATAACATTTCCTACAAAATTAGTCATTTTACACATATGCACATGCATGCACACTCATGCACAGGGAAAATCAAACTCAGTCACTTCAAGCAATGTATCTTAATCTTCCTTATATTTCAATCTTCAGTACTACATTATAGCCACACTTGCTTCCAGAAGGAATTGTGTACCCTTTCAGTGCATCAGGAAAAGAAATTTCACACAGGTGATTGTAAACCAAAACTCTTCATTCAAAATTATCCAACAGTTTTTTCCCATATTCTCTTTTTTTTTCCTTGCACAATTTTATTCCCCACACCCCTTTTACAAACTTAAGGAAGGATTAACATTTTGCTATGATATGCTCCTTTGTTTCTCCCTTGGTGGATAATTAAAAGTTGCCTGTAGCTATGGCAGCTTGCGTTTGAAATCACTTCCATTGAGATTTTGTCACATAGGACCTGTTACTGATTTAGAGACCTCCAAGAAATACGCCAAATTGACCGAAAGTGGTTTTGTAAGGTCAGCAGATGACATGTATACCTAAGGGTTACTGATAGAGTAAGGTCCTAACATGGAATTATCAGTAAGAATAGAGTACTCCTCTCCAAATCTGGCATCAGTCTCAAGTTGTAGTTGTTTGTGATTATCAGATGCTCTAGGGTACTTTCTAAAGAGATGGACTCTTAAGCAAGCTGTAGTCACCAAGTTTTAATGGCTATTGTGTTTGACTTGCTATTTATCTTCCAGGTTGTTTCAGCTGTGTGCATTGTTCCTCTGCCATACATTTAAAAAAGTCCTTACTCCTGTGCTTTAGTGAGCCTAAAAAAAGGAAGTGTCCATGCCTGGCTCTGGCTGAAAAGAGTAGTATTATGTACACTTGGACATCCAGACCTGGTCCCTGTTGACTGTCTTTAATGTAGTGAAAATTATATTTTAAGAAAACATAACTAAATACATTCAAATATGACAAATTGGGTTGAGGTTACAGGAATTAGGGCTAAACAGAGTTTTCACATTTTCAAATATGAAGGTGTTTACATTTAAACTGTATTTACATTTAAACAAAAAGATTTTATTTTTATTCACTCTTTTGTTTAAATAATCCAGTTAGCAGTCTATAGAAAAATACATTAAAACATAAAGTGTACATACATACACAATACATGCAAATATATACACAGATGTATATGCACATGTATTTATATAAATATTTTATAAAATAATGAAGATAAAATGACCTGTAGAAACTTAGAATAAAATTCTCATATAAACCTACCACCCCAAAATGCTAGAAATATTTTCTTTCAAATATTTTATCCATTCTGTTTGCTACTGTTATGTTGATCTTTTTCTTTGAATTATAGACACATTAAATAATTTATATCAAATGGATACACATTTTCATATTATGTTTTCATTTTCATACACTATTGAAAATTACTAAATTATCATTTAGTGTTGTATAATTCTAAATAATACACTATAATTTATTTAGTACACTTGAGAATGTTTTATTTTATAAATAATACTGAATGATCATTGTTATACTGTATATGAATTCTTACCTGAAAGTTTACCTAAAATTGACCTTTGCCATGGAATTACTGGATCAATGTAACCTAAAATGTTTAAAATTCTACGGACATATTGAAAAAGTATTTTTCTGAACACTGTACATTATACCTATTGCTTTCCATTTATAAGAATAACTTCGGGTTGACACTCAGCTACTCGGAGCAAAATCTTTTCTTTTTCTTTTTTAGTTTCTTTTTCCATCTTTGTCTATTTATGTTTTGAAAACTGATCCTTTATTACTGATTAAGTGAACATTTTTTATTGCTTGCAAAGTAGAGCATTTTGAAATGCTGGTAAGCTATTTGCGTTTCCCACTTTGCGAAATATCTTTACTTATATGCTTTGAGTTTACTGCTTTTTAAAATATTTTCTGAGTTCCAAGCTCCACTCAGAAATAAGAAAAGTATTGACCTATGATTTCTTCCAGTCTTGAATAGCTTTATTTTTACACTTAAACTTTATTCATTCATATATTATTTAGGTCAACGATGTGAGTTGAAAAGAAATTTTTCCCAACAGCTGAATTTTCATGGAATATATATATATATTTCTGGCTTATCCATTCTTTTCCAGAGCTGTTACTTATGGTTCATGTTATCGTTAGCTTAATCATATTTTATAAAATCTACCAGGGTACTTCTACTCATTCTTATTTTAATGGAAAATTTACTAAACCTAAAATATAATTTATCAAGAATTAAAACCATTATGGTGACCCATCTTTTTATCCAAGAACAGTGTATATCCCTCAATGTATTCAATTCTACCTGTAAATCATATAGTAGTTTTTTTGGTTTACTACACTGGTCCCATATTTGTGTTTAAGAATATCTTCAAGTTTTAGACAGAGTTGCTATTGTGATGAGGAGATTGAATTAGTTGTAAAAAAAAAGAGAGAGAGAGAGATACCAATCCTGACTGATTTAAGAATAAAAAGCATAACAAAAACAGTTTGGTAAGAACATATAGCCACTGTCATTAATATCTGGATGCCCATGTGGTACTGCTGTTGCCACTGGCACAGGTGTATGAAGTTAGGCATGCCTCGTATGCACACCTGTGTCACAGCTGATATTTGTCTCCCATAGGCTCTATCTATCACAACGATTCATATCGTAAATTCCAAATACAAAAATGGATTTTTGTATTTGGAATACAAAAAGGGGTTTCAGATTCAAGATTCTTTTATTTTAATCCACTCAGAATGTCTTGAATCAGTCTTCTGTTTTTGTGGTGGGAATTGTAGGACTTTTGTCCATTGCCCATATATTTCACTTCTAGTCTGTTCATGATCAATTAACTACTTTAATATCCTTATGGGCCAATCTATTTTGATTAACCCTCAGTCTTTGTTGCCTAATACCTTTATAATCACTGGCCTCTGCCAATTAAGTTCTGCTACTTGGCCTTTGTCATTCTAGGTTCACATTATCTTCAGTGAAATCTATGAACATATCACTAAACTCCTCCCCTGACATGTTAGTTAGCTATTGCTGCATAACAACTTATCCTAAAATTTAGTGGCTTAAAAAAACGTATTATTTCACACAGTTTTTGTGGATCAAGAATTCAGGATCAGGGGCTTCCCTGGTGGCGCAGTGGTTGAGAATCTTCCTGCCAATGCAGGGGACACGGGTTCGAGCCCTGGTCTGGGAAGATCCCACATGCCGCGGAGCAACTAGGCCCGTGAGCCACAACTACTGAGCCTGCGCGTCTGGAGCCTGTGCTCCGCAACAAGAGAGGCCACCATAGTGAGAGGCCCGCACACCGCGATGAAGAGTGGTCCCTGCTTGCCGCAACTAGAGAAAGCCCTCGCACAGAAACGAAGACCCAACACAGCCATAAATAAATAAATAAAAAATTAAAAAAAAAAAAAAAAAAGAATTCAGGAGCAGCTTAGCTGGGTGGTTCTAATTTGGGGAACCCCAGGATATTACGCTTAGGTTTTCAACTGAGGTTGTTGTGTTCTGAAGACTTGAATAGGGCTGGAGGATCTACTTCCAAGTTGGCTAACTTACATCCCTATCGAGTTAGTGATGATTATTGGCAGGAGTTTTAAGTTCATCACCAAGTTGATAACTCCATAGGCTGATTGAAAGTCTTCATGGCCTCTACCAGCTAGTTTGCCAGGATCACAAGGGGAAAGTTGCAGTGCCTTTTATAATCTATCCTTATAAATCAAACCCTATCATTTCTGCAACATTTATCCAATTGAATAAAAAGGTCAGCCCAATTCAGTGTGTGACAAAACTGCAGGGTGTCAGGAATATTAGGAAATGAGAATCACTGAGGGTCATTCTGGAGTCTGGCTGCCGTACCTGACTACAGAAGACAGAGGCTCTAGTAATTTTAAGGATGCTAGTGATCGTTAACCAATGTACTTCTCAAAGCAATGATGAATAAATTATCTTCTGTTCTAACTTAAGGGGTACAATCATTCAGTGAGTAAGTAACCTCTTATGATTAATAAAACACTACAGTATTCTTATATCCCTGTTCTATTTCTTCTTCTATATCACAAATGAAAAACTACAGCCCAAATCATATTTTTGTATGAACTCTGAACTAGGAATGAATTTTATATTTTAGAGAATTTTTTTAAAAAAGGAAAAATAAGAAGAGTATGTGTCAGAGACCTGATACAGTCTACAAAGTTTAAAATATTTACTTTCTATCTTTTCATAAAAATAGTCCCTGTTCTATATAGTACAAATAAACCTGTGGTATTTCAACTTATTTAGCATAGAACACCACAAGTCCAAGATTCAGTAGGTTAACCAGGCAAGAAAGTAGAATTTCTCCTAGTAATTCTATGTATCCTATAGAATCCAAAACTTCCAATAAATTCTTTCATAGTAATAAAATCTTCATAATGTTAAAATCATCCCAAACTAAATTTATCTTCCTACCTTCCTTGTATAACATTTTTCAAATAGATTTCACACATATTCCTCACATTTATGCTGATATAAATTTACAAATTCACTTTGTATCTAAGCCTCTCCTCTTGGGTTTACCCAAGACTTGACCTGGGGACAAAATAAAAATAGTGATATTTGTTAAACATGATCAGATTTGGCATTTCTTAAAAATGAACAAACAAACAAACAAACAAAAAACTACCTCAGACAAAGTCATTACAGATTCCTCAAGCAAAATAACCTGACTCATTGGATTGGATTGTAAGGGAAGCTCAGTGGAATATGCAGGTTTATGGTTCTTAGAAAAATCTGGTCCTCCTAAATATCCAATTACAGCTTTGACAATCCCACACTCATCCATTTCCTGTCCTCATTTTCATATGAAATCTAGAAACATCGTAAATTTACTGTTATAATTCAACCATCTGAAGTATTCATCTTTTTATCAGACCCTCTGCTACATCAACCCTTTGGCTTCAAGAGATAGAAAACTATTTTGAGGTAGTCTTAGTTGTTCTCTGTTCTAAACAATGCCTTGCATTATACTTCCACTTGCCATATTTTGTTCTTTAAGCTCTCCAGCAGAGTAAGAAGAAGACTTTTCCCTGAACGACCGTATTCATTTTGCCCTACATTGTAGGGAATAGTAGCACACATTGATCTGCCAAAGTCTTGCTGTTAATAGACACTGCATACCAGGTGACAGGTGATAATTCAATGACTACATTAACACTGTTATTAACAGCTACAGGATTATCAGTGCTTCATTCTCTAATACCGAACAAGTTCTTACTTCATATAAACATAAACAAGTTTGATAATCAAACTCCCAGTTGGTTTCCATTTCTTTGAGGGTTGTCTGTAAATACCTTTGGCTTAAATTTTCATATTTGTCAGCATTTTTTGGGGAAGATTGTAGGATCCACTGTAGTAAGAGTAGATATTGCATGACCTATGAAATCATTGAAAATCCTGGGGCAAAGGCTTTAGGCTGAAATTTCAGGATTAACTTCATGACCCACATGCAGAACAGTCTTGACAAAGTAGATGCTGACCTTGGAGCCATGTTATTTCAGCCATAACTTGAATCAACAAAATGAATCTATTTCTTCATATGGCTCAATTCTGAATCAGAATCTCATGCCTAACTGGCAGAATCAGCCATATATATTTTTTAAAATTAATTAATTTATTTATTTATTTTTGGCTGTGTTGGGTCTTCACTTCTGTGCAGGGGCTTTCTCTAGTTGCAGCAAGTGAGAGCCACTCTTCATCGTGGTGCGCGGGCCTCTCACTGTCGCGGCCTCTCTTGTTGCAGAGCATAGGCTCCAGATGCGCAGGCTCAGTAGTTGTGGCTCACGGGCCTAGCTGCTCCGCGGCATGTGGGATCTTCCCAGACCAGGGCTCGAACCCATGTCCCCTGCATTGGCAGGCAGATTCTCAACCACTGCGCCACCAGGGAAGCTCCAGCCATATATTTTTAACCTAACATCCTATGAAGCTCAGATATATAATTTCTGTGTATTTAACCTTGAAAAGGTAAGTTTCATAATGTCATAAATTATCAAAATGCAGAAAATGTGTTCAAAATTTTGGGTAAACCAAATGGCATATGACCACTACATGACCCATTCTCTCTCTTGTGCTCACTCTCTCAGTTATATGTTTCTGATATTATCGTGTTTACTTAATATATTTTGAAGCCATGAAATTTGCTTGGTGTTTGTATTATCTATATGAAATTATTTTCCTATGTAATATTTTTATTTGATTATGCCTTGCTATTAATACTGCCTTCACTATTTTCTTTCATTTGTGCTTATCTAATATAATTTTTATCTTCATTTTATATTTATACTTGATGGATCAATTTTAAAAAATGCTTCATAAACATGAAGTCACTTAATGTTTATTTTTAATCCAATCTGGGAGCCATTTTAGCGAGTTTTTCTCCTAAATGGAGATTTCATTTGTACTCTACATCATTAATTTAAATTCCTTCAAGATTTAATCTGTTAGTTGCTACATCCATCAAGATTTTAATTCAGAAATCTTATTTTTCTTCCCCATTGAATACTTTCAAAATCAGATTGTCCCTCTTCATGACATGTTGCTTTGGTTTCATAGGAGCAGCAAGCATCCTCTTAAAAGTTGTTGAAGACACAAAGTCATTTTTCAAAAATTGTGTTTCCCTTCTTGCAGTAAGTCTATTACAGAAAAGTCATTGTGTCAAAATTTGAAGGACTTGGACACTCACCTTACTTTGCACTGCAGAATTCCTTCATATTTCTCTATTTTTTGCCCTTTTTATTTTATTAGGTGATACAAAGAGAATTTAACACACTAAACTGGTTAGATATATGAAAGAGATGAGAAAATATCCAGTGTATAGGAAGACAACCCAGAAAAAAACAGTTGCAGAAAACACAATCCAGCATTGAAAGGAGTGAGCAGGTGTCACAGGTCCTGGAGCACCGCTGAAGCCACAGAAAAGACATGACCCTGATAGAAATGCCACTTGAAAGGGGGGAGAGAGATGCTCCAGTTCTCCTTTCCTCCTGCTCCCCATCCTCTTTCTATGCTTCTTTTCAGCCAAAACAAGTGAAAGTAAGTGACACAGGAGCCTAAGAAAAGCAGCCTGAAAGATTTGTCTTTCCTTTTATAAAGAAGAAGAGCAGAGAAAAGGAGAAGAAAAGATAGAGAGTAAACAGAACCAAATAGGTGTTATCCACCTATGTTGCTAGTCAGCAACATTCTCATTCATCTCTGAACTTCAATTTATCATACAAAGCTTTATGCTCCCACCTAATCAGAGGCAACTTTCTGTCTTTAAAATGCAGACACTTTCATTCTCTTTATAACAAGAAGAGACTCAAAGTCTCAACAATTATGCGTTTTTTACCCTGGTAATGGCAAAATACTTTTAGAGTTCTAAACATTCAATCATGAACAACTCTAAAAACTAAACCTAATATTAAAAATATTTGCTTGAAGGCGGTAGAAACCTAACAGGGCAGCACAAACTAAAGGGGTCTAGACATCAGATAAAAGGGAGATGGAAAAATGAGAACCTGAAGTCAGCACTACTTTCCCTCTCAAGGCATTTGGTAATTCTCAAGAGAACTGAGCGGCTGAATATGTGAGAAGAGCTTCCAGCCATCTCATGAGGCTGGAGGGTCAATAACTCCACTGAGTAGTAAGAATGCTACATAATACCTAAAGTTTCAGTTGGTTTTTCTAAAGAAAATAGCAGGAAAAAACAATAGCCAGTCCTCACAAATAACCATAATAGAGGAATCTCTGTGTGGATTAGGTTATCTGACACCCCCTTAACTGCCTGCCAGAAACAGAAAAAAAAGTCCTCTGGAGAAAAGTACTGAAGGGCAGAGCTACAAATTGTCTCTAAAATATTTCATCCACAATGTCTAGCAGCCAATCAAAATTACCAATATGCCATGAGAGAAAATTAAATGATGAGAGAGAGAGAGAAAGGGAAATAGAAACATACCCTTAGGAGATCCAGATATTGGAGTTAATAGATATAAGTTTTAAATTAAATGTGTAAATAGATTATAAAGATTAGATATCTAATAAATAATAAAAGAATATCTAATGGAAAAAATAATTGGGAAAATGGGAACTGAAGAAAGTTACAATGTAATTAAGGTTAAAGTAAATAAATTCAACAGCATTTTAGATTTAACAGGAGAAAGTTTTAGTGAACTGGAAGGTCAGGAAAAAATATTAAGTCTTATACATGGAGGAAAAGAAGATAAAGATTGTAAGCTAATAGTATAAGAGACCTGCAAGACAAGTTGAAAAGTTTGAATATAAGTGTAATTAGAGTCCCAGATTGAAACATAGAGGCAGAGCAAGGAATGAAAAGCCAAAGAACAGTTAAATATCTGACAAAATCTAAATGAATATTGTTGTTTAATATAATTTCTTGTGAAGTTAAAGTATATATATAATGTATAAAGAATTAAAATGTATGACAACCATAGCAAAACAAACCAGATGGGTAGGTGGATTTAGAGTATTCTAAGACTTTATATTGTCTAAATAGTGATGAAAGTATGGGTTATTATGACATTAAGTAAGTAAAGGATTTATATTACAATCCCTAAGGTCACCACTAAAAGAATAATAAAAGAGTGTTTACTAACAAGCTAATGGAGGATAAAAATGGAATAATTTTTTTAATTCAAAAAAAGACAAAAAGCCTATAAGACAGAACATGGAATATGTGGACAAATAAAAAACAAAGAGTAAGATAATATATTTAAACACAAATGGATCAATAATTATATTAAATATAAATAGACTAAATACACCCATTAAAAAATAGTGCTTGTTGGATTGGGAAAAAACAACCATATATAGGCTTTTTTAAAGCAGATATAAATCCTTGAATGTAAAGATACAGAATATTGGCAGTAAAAGGGTGTAAAAATATATAGCATACAAATAGTAACCAAAGAAAACCTGGCGTTCTACACTGATGTTGGACTAAGTAAATTCAAGGCAACAATTATTACTAGAAATAATGACAGACATATTACAATGATTAAAAAGTCAAACTGGCAGGAAGGTTTGAAAGATTTGAAACAAGACTTACAAACTTATCCCAAATAACCTGTATAGAAGGCTGTACCCAATAATCACAAAATGCACATTTTCTTCAAATATACATAGACTCTTTACAAATTTGGATAATATGCTGGGCCACAAACACACAACAAGAAATTGCAAAGAATTACAATGAGAGAAGAGCCTTTTCAACAAATGGTGCTGGGACAACTGGATATCCACATGCAAAAGAATGCATTTGGAACCATATCTCAAATCACACACAAAAATTAACTCAAAATGGATCATAGACCATAAAACCGTAAGACTCTTAGATGACCTAAGAGAATTGAAAACATAAGTCCACAATAAAACTTATACACAAATGTTCACAGTAGTATTATTCATTCAGTAACTAAAAAGTAGAAACAACCCAAATGTCCATCAACTGATGAGTGGATAAATAAAATGTGGAATATGCATATAATACAATATTATTCAGTCATAGAAAAAGAATGAAGTAGTGACATGCTACAACATGGATGATCCTTGGAAACATCATGTTAAGTGAAAGAAACCAGTCACAAAAGACCACATATCATATGATTCCATTTATATGAAATGTCCAGAATAGGCAAATTTATAGAGACAGAAAGTGGATTACTAGTTAGTTAGTGTTGGAGGAGGAAGTAATGAGGAGTGACTGCCAATTGGTACAGGGTTTCTTGTTTTTTTCAGGGGACACACACACACATAAATGTTCTAAAATTAGACTGTGATGATGGTTTTACAACCCTGTAAACATACATATGCTTTAAATGACTTGTATGCTTTATTTATTTTAACATCTTTATTGGAGTATAATTGCTTTACAATGGTGTGTTAGTTTCTCCTGTATAGCAAAGTGAATCAGCTATACATATACATATATCCCCATATCTCCTTCCTCTTGTGTCTCCCTCCCATCCTCCCTATCCCTTTGTGAATTGAATGGTATGTGAATTATATCTCAATAAAGTATTTTTAAGTAAAACAAAGAAATCACACAGAATTAAAATCATAAAATATATTTTGATCTCAGTGGAATTAAACTAAAAAAACAATAAGAAATATACAACTGGAAAATCTTCAAGTGTTTCTGAATTAAGCAATATACAGTTGACCTTTGAACAACGCGGGGGTTAATCCTCGACTCTAAGGCGGCTCTTCATATTCGTGGTTCCTCCACATTCACGGATTCAACCAACCATGGATCATGTAGTACTGTGGTATTTACTATTGAAAAAAATCCTCATATAAGTGGGCCCATGCAGTTCAAATCCACATCGTTCAAGGGTCAACTGTACTTCTAAATAATCCACAAGTTAACAAAAAATTAACTATGAAAATTAGAAAAACATTTTAAACTAATTGATTAAAAAACCAAGACACAACTTACAATTCTCCTAGTGTGTCTTTTCAGAAGCTTGATAAATATCTTTTCATTTACTTCCTTTATAATTTGAGCTTCATCAAATCTGCTGTGTCTTAAGGCCTAATTGACATGGAGCTTTTCACGTCGCCTAGACCTAAGGCAGAGCCTTCTCTCTCTCTAGGTCCCACTCAAAACTAGGAGCTTTACGGATTATTGGGTAAAAGGTTCCAGGGAATGCACGCAAATTTATAGTTGTTGTCTCTACAGTCTGGGGAGCCCCACAGGTGTCATATATTTGGTCAGCATTAGTGTAGGATGAGATACCTCGTCTCATTTTAGGGGTGATACACTGACATGCCAAAGACCATCTGCTCCCTAAATCCTTTCTTAAAATGGCAGGGCCTTGAATTTTGTAGTTTTATTCTCCCTCTGGGCGAACATATGTTTAACCAGTACATCTGGGGTGTTTTCCCTTCCTGCTCACCAAGGACAACCCATAAGGAGGAGCAAATTATGCTCTGTGGGATCTCTACAGGACCAAAGCTCGGGGGCTTTAACAGTAACAGGGAAGTTGACATATTCCTGATGGAGGATGGTGAAATCATAATATTATCTCTCCCAGCTGAAAGCAAACTGCTCTGATCATCCTTGATGATTGGGATGGGGAAAAATGCATCTTGCAGGTCAATAGGGGTGTATTAAAGCAAAACATGTGTTAATTTTTGTAACAAAGATACCATGTCTCTTACAGCAGCTGCAATTGGAGTGACTCTAATTATATTTACAAAAATCCACACTGATTTTCAAGATGCATCTGATTTTTCTGACAGCCAAATGGGAAAATTAAAGTAGTTGTGATAGGAATAGTATCTGTCTTCAAATCTTTGATGGCAGCATTAACTACCACGATTCTCTGAGGGGTGTGATATTCTTTATTTCTTACTGCAGTGATAAAGAAATTCAGTTCCATGGGTTTTCACTTGGCCTTTCCTACTTTACTGACCCTCACACCATGGGTAAGAGAGCCACTGTGGGTGGAATTTCTGCCAATTTCTGATTATGTACATTGCAACTGGTCCCAGCTGAAGATGGATTTGGATCAAATCTGCATGGGTGACCTGAGTTTCATAATTCTTTTCTCTTTTTCTGACACTTGAATCAAAGTGGCATGTTAGTTTCTTAGGAATTGCATCAACTCAGAGCCAATATAAAATCTTTAAATTCTGAGTATGTCTTTTGTCTCAGTGTCTGCTTGTCATATTAGATTGCCTCTGGTCTTTTTGGAGAAAGCCTGGAGAAAGATTTAAGTATATTCTCAAGGAAGGTCCCTCCTCAAGGGACTCAGCCTGTTTTCTAATCAAGGAGCTTTCAATATGTGATGGAGTGACTAACGGTCTAGTGTGGGGTTTTCCCAGGATATGCAACATTCAGTGCTAAAGCCATGACCTGGGATGATCAGTCGTCCTTGTGTGAATTGGCTTTGGTTTGGGAACTGGGAGATTGTAACATACTTTTGTGATGACGCAAATTGGATTTCTGTTCGCCAAACCTAGGTCTTATCCTAGTGTATAGATTTAGTAATACATCCGTAGGCTGCACATCCGTTTTATTCTTAGGGAGTTCGAGTTCAGTTAACTATCACCAGAAAATTATGTGTCAGTTAAAACCTTTTGATTACCACTGTGGCCCTGCTGCCTGTTATGGCCATTGAACTTACGTGTCTCCAGCACTGAAACCCCAGTGTTCCACTCTCCAGGATCCCATTATGACCACTGAAATCAAGGACCTCAATTCTACAACCCATATCCACTTTGATCCCTCGTGTAGGGATGACGGTCACCACAGAGCTTTTCAAAAATACTGGTATTCTCCTCACAAGTGCATTTATCAATTCCTTTGTAAACGAACGTCTTCTAAGCACACTCAGGATGCATTGCTGAGAGAGAGCGAGGGAACCGCTCTTCTCAAAGCCATGTCAGCATTACTCTCTCCCTAAGACTTGAATGACTTCCTCTGTATTATGCCAAAGAAGGTCCAGCATTTCTGACCTCATTAATGTAAGCTACTGAGTGCGGATTTCAAGCTCCAACTGAACAAACAGATCAAATTCCAACTTCTCTAACCAGCACTTAAATTCAGAATGAAATTTAGTGCAACATTATAATGTATTTAGCTTCAACCAAAATTAAATTCTGTCCCTTTTTGGAGACTCTTTGTTTAAATTTATTTATTTTATTTTTTATTTATTTTTGGCTGTGTTGGGTCTTTGTTGCTGCGTGCGGGCTTCCTCTAGTTGCGGCGAGCGGGGGCTACTCTTCGTTGCGGTGTGCGGGCTTCTCATTGCAGTGGCTTCTCTTGTTGCCAAGCACAGGCTCTAGGCGTGTGGGCTTCAGTAGTTGCGGCACGCGGGCTCAGTAGTTGTGGCTCGTGGGCTCTAGAGTGCAGGCTCAGTAGTTGTGGCGCACGGGCTTCGTTGCTCCACGGCATGTGGGATCTTCCCGGACCAGGGCTCAAACCCGTGTCCCCTGCATGGCAGGCAGATTCTCAACCACTGCGCCATCAGGGAAGTCCTTGGGAGACTCTTTGAATACATTACTATGATTTTCTCCAGGTATGTATAGATAAAAATTAACAATATTTCAAGATTCCTTTGCTGTGTGTGCCATATCCTCCTGGAGGAAACCTATACACTTCCTGGAACATCTTGGGAAATAACTACTGTTATTGGCCTGGAGGCAGTTAGAGCTTACGGGGTAGGCTTAAAAAGACCACACATGCACAAACTGGGTCAGGTGACAAAATTAAGTATTATCTATTTAAGGGAAGGCCACTTTTTTGTCAGTGAAATTGGAGCTGATTCTGTTGGCAAGAACGATGAGGGAAGCGTAGTGGCTCAAGGTTCTCAGCAATGTCCAAGTGCGCACAAATATCCCCGTCCCAAATCTCAGGGTCCCACTACTTCTGCACAAATGCCTTAAACTTAGGCAGTAACGTCTCGACCTTAACTAAGGGACTGCTGATACTGTGCAGGCAGCTTGTGTTTATTTATGTTCCTGCATGCTTACATTTTGTTCTCATTCTCAGCCATGTTTTCCCTGCTGTTATGGGATATGATACATTTTTTAAGGTTATCCTAGAAGTTCCTTAATACCCCAAGGCTGCTTTTACCTGAGAGTTTGTTGACATGAGTGTACTATTTTTTTGTCAACTCTTCTTCAGCCTTTAGAAGTGGGCATCACCCCCCCCCACCCTGTGTTTGTCTTTATCCTTGTTACCATAAGAGTGGCATATAAGAGCAACTTGATTTTCTAAAGCCTTAACATTGACCAGCCCTTCATTTCCAGCATCTACAGATGATGATTTAAGTAGAAATGATGTCACTGCGTGCCACAAATTACCATTATCCTATTTGCCATCTGCAAGAGCATCGTGACTGTGCTCATATTCTAATAGGTGATAAGCTCAGTGTGAAAATCCCATCATGAGAGGTATGTTTCTGGGATCACTGCTGATTTAAAAAACTATAATAATCAGTGTCAAACCAGGAAACACATACCTCTCTGAATATTTTAGATCAAAAGAATTTAATGCAGGAAATTAGTAACGAAAGCTATAGAAGTAGCTGAGAAGATGATTACAGGACACTGAGGCAACATAGATTAGCTAGAGCAGGTTATTAGAACTACAAGTGGCCTGGAGAAATAGACAAATCAAGGAGGCAATGACACCAGAGCCAAAGAGCTTTGTCAAAGGCTCAACAGGCAGCAGCTGAAAGTATGGCAGACCTGTTCCATTGGTGTTTGAGCCATACGTTATGTAGCCATTGCTGGAAACACCACCCAAAAAAAGAAGGAGAAAAATATCCTGGTTTCTCCCTTCTTTCTACCCTCTAATCTCTCTTCAATACCTATTTTTAGCTAAAAGCCAGCTGACAAAAAGTCAGGGCTCAGCCTTTCTGTCATCCAGAACTCTATATGAGAAAGTGGGGAACACCTATGAGGGCAAAGCTTAGTGCTGGCTCAGTGGGACATGTAGTAGTGAAGGAAGGAAGGAATGGACGAAAAGAAAAGGGGAATAAGCCTGGAGTTGTGGTGATGCTGGGGGAGGGGAGCTGATGGAGGTAATGGGAGTAATTTGATATCAGTAGTAGTATGGATCCAGAGCGAAAAGCATGTTTGTCACAGTTGTGACCCCCTTATCCCAATTATGGATAGCATCCCCAGAGAAAGAAAGTCACCACGAAATTTTCCCTCTTTAGACCTCTATTGAAAAAGGCACATCGCTGGGCCTGCAAACGGCTGTGTCTCTCTCTGATTAATATGGCAGATAAGACATATCTAAGAGAAGATGTAGGGCATTTTATTGCTCTGTGTGAATCTCTAATGTTAAAGCTGCATTGAGAGTGAAGATGCAGAATTGAGAACAGTCAGATGTTACCCAAGCCATTTCACATCTCAGCCCAGCTCAGGATTTGTTGGTGTGGGAGTTCCAGGACACAGTCCCATGTTCAGGATATTTTCCTCTTCCAGAAGGCACTGGCATGTGTTTTGCAAAAAACAGCTCTCAGTGACCACACCCACCCCCAAAGAAAGAGAGAAATCATCCATTCATGCTGTTTGTAATATCAGCAACATTTGGGAAAGAAGAGGTTGATATCATTTCTTATGCTGCAATTTTGCAAGAGTTTAGAGCCTTGTTTTTGAACCTAAATTTAGGTTCTTATTTTTAATGTGACTAATTCCTTTGTGACATATCCTAAACTGTTTCTATATAGTTTATGCCTTATACTCAAAATAACATATGGGATGTCATCTGTTAGTTCTGAAAAGTTTGACATTACTGAGTGCAAAATAGCAAGGCAAAGTTATATCTCTTAAGATCAAAACCATGAAAAAACTCAACATGTGCATGTAAAAAAAATGTCTTGGGTAGAAATACATCAAAACAATAACTTTGGAAATCATTAGGGATTTAGACTATAAGTGATCATTTTTTCTTTTGATGATTCCGTTTATTTTCCTCTTATTCCATGATAAACATGTGATATTATAGTGTTATGTATAGATTTTATTCTTTATAAAACTAAATATTTGAGTCACCAGCTTTCAATTTTGACTGTATTTTCCAGATAACATGTTGCTTCATGGTCACTGCTTAATAATTTTGTAAAATTTTATATAACAACTCCTTAATCTAGTATTAACCAAAATATGAAACCAAAATACATTATTATAAAACTATCGTGCACTTCTACAGTCTAAAACTTGATAGCGTTTGTAAATGAACTGAAGAAAAACATCATTTGGAAGAGAATAATCAAGTCTGGATCTCCAAGTGCTGCTTCTATTTTTAAAGTTGTTGATCTGATGACATTAACTGAATTTGCCACAAAAATATAAAAAATGATATATAAATATCATTATATAAAAAATGATATATAAATATCATTATATAAAAAATGATAATAGGTTTATGAACCAATAAATCTTTGAATAAAGTTGTGATATCTTTGGTGCATTGGTATAATGTTCTGCAACTTGTTTTTGTTTGGTTTGTAGGTTAAGAATCTCCTATACTTACGATATTGATCATGGCGTTAACATCTAAGAACTTTCCCTAATTTTTATTGTTTATCAGGTTGCCATTCTTCTGTTCCGGTCAATGAAAACCATCACTAAAATGAATCCTGCAATTGGTATTCCCAAGATCACACAGATCAAGCAGTAAATAGGAAGCTAAGGACAGATAAATGCCAATTGCCATCTTCTGCTTTCCTCCCGAATTTCCTCCCCCAGGGGAATAGATAGCCTGGAGGATTTTCATTAATTTCAAAACTGCTCGCGTGAATCTAGCTCACACTGGGACGGTGGAAGTTTTTACTTTCTAATGACACGTGTCGGGCTCTGTGAAATGACGGGGTGCCTCGGTTGAGTTGGGAAAGCATGGAAGTCTTTTTCACCAGAGCCGTAAGTTCCAAGAGAGAAGTTAAAGACTGCGTCAAAAATAAATAATTCCTTTATACTCAGAGGTGATTTCTTTTAGTCAGGTTTAGTCATAATATCAGATCAATGTACAAAAATGTCCACTTTTATAACTTAAGCTTTGATCCATCAGGGAACCCGGAGTGTTGATTTCTGATAATGTGAATCCGGCACTTTTTCTGAAAATAAAGTGCACTTAGCAATACAAATTCTTACCAGACAAGGAACACATCGGTGTTCCACATATAGTGGTCTCAAATGTAAATAAAAGCATGGGATGCCTGAACTACCACACTGTACTGACCTTTTGTACTAGTACCAACAGACAGTACATTATTTTCCATCTCAGAGTCACTCAGCTGACTGAGCAACAGATCAAAGACTTCCTCTCTTGAGGTTGAAACACTGGTGTTTAGGGTTGCTCCTTTATGACCCTGAGTAAATCAATTAACTTCTCTGCCCCAGTTTCAATCATGTGTAACAGAAGTTGAAGCAACATTCTGACTCTACCTATAATATCTTGTTCAAGAATCACACACCGACACAGTCGCAAAAAACAGCCACTTAAACAGCGTTTGTTTTAAGTAGCACTTGTTTTAAGTTATTACTGAGTTTTTCTCCCAGGTGTTTAAAAGATAATGCTGCAAATGAAATCCCCCCAAGAACAACTCAGGCTCATACTCAATGTGGCATTAACAGAGGAAAAAATGAGAGCATTTGCTACATAAAAGGCACTATTGCTTTTGTCAATTCCGTCAAATTCCACATAGAATTGCATTGATCGAGGGAATGGCTGAGAAGTGTTAGAAATCCTATTCTGAAGGGAAACCAAGTCCCATTCTCCCAGGACCCGTCACTTCACATTTGAGTTTGATGAAATGTTTTTGCTGAGCGCATGCTGTGACCGTTTCAGGTTTTATTGAATGGTCATGCTAAGGTAGGCTGGAGCTGCTGAGGACACAGGGCTTGTCTACATTAGCTTCAAAGCATCACAGACAAGTCTGCTTGAGACTAAAGTTTAAAGGCGTCTTCCTTTGAAGATGCCACTGTTCGTTTTCTTATATCCATATATATAATGCATTTGTTTTCCTTTGTGAGCTTTCAGAACGTGTCATTATTCCCTGCTGTCTGCTTTGGGCCTGCCACGGCATCTGGAGTGAGAGCTCTTGACAGCTTATATTAGCATCATTAGGGGTCCGATAATGTGCTTTCTCACTGGGGCACTGTCAAGGTTTTATCCTCAGTTTGTAGTTTCAACTTCTGTGATTTGTGTAGACCTGCCATCAGCAGAGAAGTAGCAATTTGAAAGACAAGAACAAAGAAAAGCCTCTGGATTGAAATAGGTAACATCAGATTTACTCTCAAATGTATCATGGTCCGGATTAAAGAACACATGGTGATTTCTCAATCTAAAATTTTTTAACAAAGTTATCAATTTCTAATGTTACTTCTGAGAGTTAGATATAATGTGGATTTCATTTTCTCTTGACTAAAGAATGAAAAATGTCACAGGATTAAAAAAAACTCATATATAAAATGACTGCAAAATGGAATGCTATTTATACAACTAATGAAAAAATTAGATTAAGCGAGAAAACTGTATTTTCTAAAATATCTTTTTGGTTGAAATAGTATTATTAATTATTAGGTCTTCTGCTGAAAAATATTCAAAGACAATTACAATTCTCAATTTAACAGTTTTCATCGTAAATTTCTCCCGGATAAACTTTTGTTTAACTTGCAAAATCTGGATGCATGCTAATGAACCCATAATTAGCATATTCAAGTGGGTAAATTATTGCTCTGACTTGGTTTTTACTGTTAAATTTGATATTTTTCCTAACCACTGCAAAACCATATATATATTAATATATATACATGGATATACGAATCTGTTTTACAAGTGGGTAGGGAAGATCTATAGTGTACAGAAAGGTATGCTGCAAAGAAATGAGACAGGACCCCAGGTTCTGCTTCTAGAACTGTAACTAACTAGTTGTGGGACCTGGAAAAACTTACTATGCATAACTGGTCCTACTTGTTTGCTTCTGTAACAGGGACCAGATTATCTGTACAATAGCTTTCGATTAAAAGCTACATAAATTCTATAAATTAAAATTAAAATAATAT
Source organism: Balaenoptera musculus (assembly GCF_009873245.2). NCBI lineage: Eukaryota > Metazoa > Chordata > Mammalia > Artiodactyla > Balaenopteridae > Balaenoptera > Balaenoptera musculus. The sequence continues at coordinate 79,040,199 of NC_045798.1, forward strand.
GTTCCTTAGATTTCAGCAAGTTTTATAGCAAATTTCTAACAATGCAGGAACTTCAATATTTGGATTTTATTTCTGGTATTCACAGATTGAAAAGCTTCGTTTAATATCCTACTCTATAGGTATTTACTTAGTGTGCGTAAAATAGAAAAAAATATTTCACAACTAGGCACAATATTTGAATACTTATGCAAATTTCTGTATCAGTATTTATTTAGAAATAATCACTTCACTTTAATTTAGTAACTATTGGTAGAGCACATGCATTGATCGAGCCAGTCACTGTGGTAAAGAATGTGATTCGAAGATGAATAAACATAGTCTTTCAAGATTCTCTAGGTATGACAGGGGAAATTGATAACTAAAAATAATAATAACAGAAATGGGTACAAAATGTGTAACTACCACCACTTCTCACAGCCTGCTTGTTGCACCAAGCCAGCATCACCTCCTGCTGGATTATGCCACAGCTCCTTAATAGATCTATCTACAATCACCCTTGCCCACTGTCTATTGGAAAGAAAGCAGCCAGAAGGAATTTGTCAAAAACATTCAGCTCACAGCATTAATCTGCTCAAAACTCACCAGTGCCTCCCCATTCTCTTGGAGTGAAACCAAAGTCATCACAAGGGCCTGGCTGCAGGATTCTACATCTGGCCCCTACATCCCCTTGACCAAATGCCTTACCCTCCTCCTTCCTCAGTCCAAGGACACAGGCCACACCCTAGACCCTAGAACACACCAGATACATTCCAGACTCAAGGTTTTTTAGTTCCTGGTTCTCTGGATCTGGGATATCCTCCTCCCAGATATCATATGTCCTTATCTCCTTCAAATATCTTCCTAAATATTTTCTTTGCGGTGGACACTACCATGACCAGTCCATTTAATATTACACTTCACTCATTCTCCTTTGATTTTTATTTGTATCTTTCCCTGCTCTCTATTTTTTCAGAGCACTTAACATGTTTTAACATTCTGTATAAAACATTTAATTATTTATTTAGCATGCTTAGCATTTATCATGTGTTACTAGGTTAGAATATTGCAGAGTTTTGTTGTTGTTGTTGTTATTTCCTATTTCTGTGTGTCCCCCTGTGACTAGTATCCGGAATATATATTATTCAATGCATGATGGCTGAATTAATGAAAGTACTACAGGAACAGTTGAAGAAACAATCATCGTGCACAGGAAAAGATGGAATTTTATGATGTTTTGGGGAGATAGTACGGAAGAGGCAGTTTTAATGGGGATGTTGAAAAAGGAATAAATAAGCAACATTTAAAAGTTATTTTTTAAAAAACTCTGTTTCTTTTACGTTACCTAAGAGCCATAGTATCATATCAAATTCATGTTTAAAAGTTTGGGCAGAAGTGAAATCGAAATTTTATTACATTTAGGAAGTACTTGATTCAAATGCTACTAGTTAATATTTTAATTCTCTAATAATGATATTTCATATGTTCATTACAATTACATTACATATTAGAAAATAAGAAGTTACACAAAATGAGACCTAAAACTCCCATGTTGTTAATACTTTGGACTATATTTATGTTGTACTATATACAATATTCACTTGTATTATGTATGTATTCAATAATATAATATTTATATTGTACTGTGAGGCAATTGATATTTGGATCATAATATCCTGAAAGTTAAACTCAGTGGAGTGAGCTGATAGAAACAAAACATATACAATGCTCCAAAGCAGATCCCCTGATGAGAAACTTAATTAAAATCTTAGGAAATTTCAGTAGGAAACAAGAGTAAGGATGATTATATATTATTTATAATGCCAGAAACCCAATAATCATTATTTCTCCATTTTGAACTAAAGATAGAAAATAGGAAAGAAATTTATTGTTTGATTCCAAAGTTTCCATTTATATAGCATAAGTACATTTGAAAAACAGGTATAAATTTCTGCATTGCTTTTCATTTTAACACAGTGATTAAGATCCAGGACATCTGAATGATTTCAAATAATACACTTTTTAAAATATTTATTCAAATTAAGAGAAACTGAGCTTATTAATAAGCATGTTAACAATAATTCAAGAAGTTAAAGAAAGGTATTTTGAATTTTACTTGCAATCAGTTTCTCCATATTAATAATATTTATACTTATTTAATGCACTGTATATTTCCCCAAAAGATTATTTTCAAATAGCAAATTCTCACATTTACAAACTTATACATTTTCTCTATCAATACAACAGAATCATAACATCTTTAAGAAATTCTATGTTTCACTTTTATATCGTGTGATTTATAAATTTTAAATAATACCTATTGAATTTATTGTCAATGAGACGCATGATAAAATTCAATTACAATTTAGCATCTAAACAAACAAAATTAAGTATTCTATTTGTAAAATCATTCATATCAGTTCTAAAAAACAGCTTTGAGACATTTTGATAGCAATAGTATCTTAGTAATAAAACTTTAAAATTACAGATATACAAGATTTACTGTGATTCTTTTCCCCACTATCTCTGGTGATTAATATTTGTAACCAAAAATAATAAAATTTCTAAATCAACCCTTCCCATCCCCAGGAAAAGAATCCAAGATTGAACAATCTGCATTTGAATTTCACTTCATCACACAGGAATTGTGAGTTAGAAGCAAGTGTTAAAGAAAAGAATGCTTTAAAAGAATTATTTCCAAATTATAAAAAGCATTGTTTTATTGTATTACGCTGTTTCACTTGAAGACCACATTTAAATAATATAAAATAACATAAATAGAATAATAATATAATTTTTCTGTTTTGAATCATAGTTTTTCTATATATAGTTAACTTTTAATCTATTAATCTGGTTATCTGAGAAATGCTTACCAGTTCCTAGATTGACAGGACGAGACAATTGTAAATAATCTCTTATTTTTTCCCTCCCACAACTCCATCCAACAAAATCAAATCAGAATATACATTAATGACAAAGCTATATGAAATGTATCTTATTATTCTATTTCAATGAAGGAAAAAGTCTGAGCTATTAAAATCAATGATTTTTCTCTGAAATCTTATTTCTGAGAGAGATTTTAACATATTCCTCTTTAAAGCAGTGAGATTAAATTTATCACAGAGGACTAATTATTTACAAAATGTTCTTTAAGTTTTATGGCAGCATATTTATTAAAGGAAACATTGGAAATCATTTCTTTAAATCAATGGAATAACTTAGCGTATAGTAAACTTAATATTAAGAAACCCATTATTTTTTAAAACAAACTAATATTTTTTCCACTTGTATAATTATAGCCATGGACCTTAACCTAAGAAACCTAATGTACATTTACAACAAAGTTTTTAATATACCCACACTGAAAAAATATCCATAGGAAACAAAAAACAAAGTTACACCATAATATTAAAAGAAGTAACTATCAAGATTTAGCTGTAAAGTGAGGAAGAAAAATTCTAATAAAATAATATCTTCCACCAAGTAAATTCTCACACATGCCAGACTAGAAGACCAAAATATGCCAAGAGTTTTTATTGTAGAATCATGGTGTAGAAACAACTACAAATGGATACACACAGGGGTGTCCTACAGGGGTGCAAATGCCGACAGTGACATCAGCTACACTGATGATAGAGCTTCCTCAAAAACTGAACAATTCCACACTGTATTTCTGGAATATCCAGTGGATAGTAAAACGCTATAAAACAGTACAGAACTTGGTGTTCATTTGTAGAATAGAGTTAAGATCTAAATAAAACAAGTTTGTCATGTCCATGAATGGTTGAGAGGCCAATCAAAATCTGTATGAGACACTGAAAAATATTTTGTTATGCTTACCTGTCCTAATTTGCATCCATCAGTGAGGAGCCCAGCCCCCAATTACAGTAACAACTAAAACAACCCCACAAGTTGCAGGAAAAAACAAACAGGGAACCACTACGTTTTTGGATTAACTCCCAGTTAAGAATTTTAATTTATATTACATAAGCTGATGGACAGACATTTTAGTTAGAGAAAATGTCAGGGCAATCAAATGCAATAAAGAGTTTAAAATTGTTCACAATTGCTGAAAATAATTACAGTGTTTTGGATTACTACAAGTTGACCTAGCTTTTGTTTATTATTTTTCTTCTTAACAATCTCCCTCTCTCTCTCTCTTTCTCCATACATAATTACAAACACAAACATACATGAGATTGTAAATTATATATTATATATATATAATACATATAATATAGTATATGTGTCCAAAAAGCTTTAAAATTCCAAGCAAATATCTATATTTCTATTTCAAGAACAACTAGTATTACCCCTTCTGTCTTAGATATATTCTAATTCTTCAATTCTTACATATTTCAAGTAAACTGAAAGTTATTAGCAAATCTCATGTTCTTTCTAAATTTTTTGACCACTCTGGAAATTTCAGTTTGCTGGATTCAGATTTATCTGTGAAACCTGGTGTTGGAAATGTGCAAATGACAACCCTGTGTGTTTGCCTTATCTTAGATTCCTAAGCACACCCTGTAATACAGACTTAATTTATCACTTCCTGATGTATATAGAGTGTGTAATGAGACTAAAGATCAAAAAGGTCATTGTTGTCTTTTTTCCTGTACAACCTAACTTCTGGTGTTCAATCTTTAGACTACATAATTGTTAGTATTTTCTGTTCCAAAAGTCAAATTTTTCACGACTTAAATGATTATATTATGTATGTTATTTGGGTAGCTAATCATTTATAATCTCTGGAAACTGATATTTGTAAAACAGTATCTTTGTTTCTATGGCATTATTTCTATTAAATTTTCTTTAATTTTCAAAAATATTTTGTCTAATTCCATATTAAAAATATTCAACCAAATATAAATAAAAACATGTAAAATTAATTCAAATTCAGCTGACAACAAATTTTGCCTGGCAAAAATTTTGAATGCTATAGCAAAATGATATTATATAACTTGACATCTGAACTTTCTGTATGTGCTCCTGTGTTTGATGTTTTCAAAATAAATGAATAGACAGGAATACATTTTAATTGAAATAACCTTTAAAATAATATCTTCTTCAAAAAGTATGTTGACAGGAGTGAATTTTTAAACATCACTTTTATAATGCTATTCTAAACATGGGTAGCAACCATTAAAAGAAGTTTTCTTCAGTTAATTAACAGGTCTTTCTCATGAAGGAAGCATATGAAAATAAACTAACAGTCACTATAGAAACTCAGGGGTGATGCTAAAAATGTGGAAGGTGATATTGCTGTGTGTGTATTTGTGTGTGTGTGTCTTAAATAATAACTCTTTTTTCACATCTCCTGTAGAACATTTTGGCAAAGGATATACCTGCTGATTAGCACATAAACAATTTGCCTTCAAAAAAAATTTTTTTTTATTTGATGGGAGAAAAGCACCACTTGCTAGGGTATTGTTGCTTCAAAATCATGTTATTGGATGTCTACTTCTATAGCTGAGTGTTAGGTGCTCTCGCTTCATGAACATAGATTATGTACACCAACTTTAGAAAGACACCCTTAGTGGGACTGGAATTCTGGTTCCTAAGCGAGCATGCTAATCCCTCCATTTATTTACTTAGATAACTCTTCTTCATCCTTCATCTTTAGTTTATATGCCACTTCACCTAAGAGGCCTTTAACCTTAATCTGGGTTATTTTCTATTGTTATGGGCTTCCATATGAATTTTTTATCATCTCTCCCCATATTATTATGAGGATTTGTCTCATTGTCTGACTACTTTTATAGGTTGTAAACTTTCTGAGGATAGAAGGAACCAAGTGCATCTTTGTTTATTGCTCTCTCCCTAATCTCTTTCATATGACTGGTTTCAGTGTAGTCATTTGCTGAAAAAAAAAGATAAAATGGAGACAGAAGGAAGAAAGCAAAGAAGTGAGAAAAATATGAATGGTAATTTTGCCATTTCCTTATTTATTGTTAAGAGTCAAGACATTTTTTTAAACTGCCTGGAATAGTGAATGACATAAGAAATAAATGGAATAGGTGGGTTAATGGATATATAAATAAATAAAATTAAAATAAGAATGCACATTTACTGCACTGAGTGTTGTATATACATCTTTTGTAGCTCTTACTGCATTGTATTGCCATGACTTGTGGACACATTTGCGTTAATCACACTCTTGTGTTATCAGACATTTCATGTGACCAGAGATGGCAGCATGAGATGGACTCAGCCCGATGATGCTGGCTTTGAAGATGGTGGAGGTGGCCATGAGCCAAAGAATGGAGGAAACCTTCAGAAGCTGGAAAAGGCAGGCAAATGAATTCTCCCCTAGACCCTCCAAAAGGAACACAGCTGTGTAGACACTTTGACTTTTAGCCCAGTGAGACCCATTTTGGATTTCCAACCTCCAGAACTGTCAGATGAGAAACGTGTGTTGTTGTAAGCTACCCAGTGTGTAATTTGTTACAGAAGCAATAGGAAACTCATACAGATTTGACACATTTAGCGTCAGGAGGTCATTGATGTTCTTTCCTTCTCCCTCTGCATTGCGGCCGCTTAGTCTCTGCCTCCTGCTCTCACTTTGGGTGTCCTTTGACTTTTTCTCTTGACCACATTTCTTGAGCGTGATAATTTATTCGATTCAGCAAATTGACACCACACTCTTTGTTTAAAAACTTAATGCCAGTCACTTCCTTAACAGAAGTTAAGACGTTCTCTAGAGGCTTTTCTAGTTCTAGTGGCCAGGGCTAAGGGTCACATGTAACATGATACATCCATTTTGGGTGAAGAACTATCTAAGGCTGATTCCAGAGCAGATGTACTGACTTCTACATTATATCTTATGACATTACCCTTCGACTTTTTTCAAGACAAGAACTGTATCTTTTCTTTGTATCCCTAGTGGCCAGTAATATGCAAAATGGCTATCACATAGCAGATGCTGGATTTGTTAAATTCTTTTTGATTGAAGGAGAATTACAAAGCACACTGATGCACAACTAATATATAGATAGAACATTTCTTGGAGCTGTAGCCTTTGATACGATTGCCTTGACAAACATTAAAAGTGATAGTTTTTCCAATCAAAAGTATGAATCATAACATTGCTATTTGGTAATGGCTCCATCAGCTCAATGAAATGTTATTGATTATTCAGTATGATTTGATGACTACAGTTTCTCTATTTCTGGTAATCAGGTAATTGTAGCAAAGGAATCATCTTTGAATTATGTATCTCACTTTTTGTGGATCCCCTTTGGCTCCAGAACTGCCTGTATGACTTTTGCATGCATCTTAAATTTCTTCCATTTTGATACATCACAAAAGATACCAAAACATCTAATTGATTAGGCTAAATGAAGAAAAGTTAAGTAGAAAGTGTTTTAACATATTTGTAACAAGAATAGAGCTGTTATGCAAAACATACTTGATTCTGAGCCAAGAAAATTACAGTGTATAATGTTTCTTGACTTGTTATGATTTGGACCTTCAATCAAAAGTCGGTATCTTGGCATCAGAACATGAGAATAGTGTCCTCAACATGTCTCCACATAGATTGAAAATGACTTCACAGAGATGAAGTGGTCAGAAACAAATGGAATGAAACTTGATATGAAGGGAAAAATAATTCAGTTACAAGATGGAAAGCTATTGCTTATAGAAATATGTCAGAAAAAGGTGGAGAGGTCAAAAGCTGCCTTTATTAAAAACTGTAAAAAATTAGATAATTTATTAACAGTTCTTCAAAAATACTACTCTGTTGATGAAGATAAAGCCTAAGCTACCAACAGATTGGTGGTACTAATTTCTTCTTGTTAATTAAATTGAAATGGCAAAATAATCAGATATCTAAAGTAATAAACTCTCACTTATGCATGGGCAATATGGATTAATGATGAAAATTAAAAGAGTACTGGAATCTCATCCTTTTAAAGATCTGCAAAATGTTACCCTAAAAATCCCATCTGTGTAGTAATTTTAGATAAAGATTTTCTCAATTTTCTTTTAAAATATGTAAGAGGTAACAAAGAAGAAAATCACAGCCCCACAGTAAAAAGAAAGTAATTAAGCTAAAAACAAGAATCTGGAAAGAATAGACACTGATAATTTTTTAAAAAATAGTTCAATTGAAGGGGGTTTCCCTGATGGCGCAGTGGTTGAGAATCTGCCTGCCAATGCAGGGCACACGGGTTCGAGCCCTGATCTGGGAAGATCCCACATGCCGCGGAGCAACTGGGCCCGTGAGCCACAATTACTGAGCCTGCGCGTCTGGAGCCTGTGCTCCACAACAAGAGAGGCCACGACAGTGAGAGGCCCGCGCACCGCGAGGAAGAGTGGCCCCCGCTTGCCACAACTAGAGAAAGCCCTCGCACAGAAACGAAGACCCAACACAGCCATAAATAAATAAATAAATAAATAAATAAATAATTATTAAAAAAAAAATGCAAAAGAGTTCTTTAAAAAAAAAAATTAAATTGATAGAAATAGAAACAATTTTAATAATTAATAATGCTTTAAAATTAATCATATAAGTAATTTAAATAAGGGACAATGTGCTATTTAGCAATTAAGTAAACTTTTAAGTGTGTTAAATATTTAGTAAGTGCATAGTACTTAACTCATACTTAGTAGGGAGGTAACTTCAGTCTCAATCTAAATCTTACTGGAAAAGTAAATCTCTAGAAGCATCAATTCGACATCTTCCTCAGTTACTATTAATGGAAATTCCTTGATGAAAAGGAGAAATAAAACTTTATCAGGGGAAATATTTAAAACCCTGAACATAAGTAATGCTGCTGCTAAAACTGAAGTGGATCATTAAACCTCGATGCACATAATCTTCTTTCATTTAGTCGTGAGAGATGTCTCAGAATTTAATATTTTCATTTCTGAATTTGTCCTTCTATCTCTTGGCAAAGTTTAAGAAACAGTTTATAAAATGCTTATGACTAAAGTTAAAATAATTGTTTTTATGTGTGAGATTTTTAAGCAAAATAATAAAAGTTCTTAATAACTCTTTTACATCAGGGCTATGGAGGAAATCTATGTTGCCCCAAGACTAGAAGGGAAAGATTTAAAATATATGAAGAAAAGACATGAGAGTTAGAATTGGACTACGTAAATTAAGATGCATTTGAAAGAAGAGCAGAAGCAGAGTAGTTTGAAATTACAATTTTGGCAAATATAGATTTTGTAATTAGGTGTTGATTTGTTTAATTTAAAAAATAATTGAAAATTTGCTAAAGTTTATGGATGATAGATACCATTTTCCAAAAGTTCTATTTGCTTTTCAGTTATAGCAGAGGTTCTCAATCTCGGTCCTATTGGCATTTGTGTCCAAATAATTCTTTGTGTGCTCGGGACAGTGTTGGGGAGAGTGTACATCATGAGACGTTTAGCATTATCTCTGTGCTCTATCCATTAGATTCCTTTAATACCTTTAATTGGAATTGACTTCTTCATTTCTATTTTTACAAATATCTGGTTTTATTTTTATCTTAAAATATTATATTGTATGTGTCTAATTATATACATAGATGGTTTACTCCATGAAATTGCAAGGTACCTGAAGTTAGAGCATTTTAATTTCCATCATTGCATTCTTCATCTGTTTTAGGCTTAGATGTTCATGTGATAGCCATAAGCCACATATTACTATTAAATACTTGAATTGTAGCCAGTCTGAATTGAGAGGTGCTCTCAATATTAAAGTTCTAATTTCATTATATATATATTACACTGATTACAGGCTTAAATCTTAACATTTAAGGTATACGGTATTAAATGAAATATATATTACTAAATTACTTTCACTTATTTCATTTTATTCTTCCATATAATATACTAAAACATTTTACTTTACATATGTGGCTTGCATTATATTTCTATTGTACAACGCTTGTCTAGTTTTAAGTAACTGCTAAGTAACTATTAGACAGAATGTCAACCATATGGAAAATATTTATCTTGACTTTTAATTTTATTTATAGATTGTTCTATCATAACCTTTTAAAAGTTTAATAACCATATGTCTGCATGTGAAATAAATAAGTGTGTGTCTGTATTTTCAATGAATATGCCCACAATAAATTATAGCAATGGGGTAATTTATGATCATATTATGACCCTGTAATAACAACTTCTTGTATGACCTTCTGCTACATTTAATAGTTTATTTACCAAACAAGTAATAATGTTCCTATTTTGTGCTTATATGGTAGACAAACATGATTTTATAACAGTATATTACTAGAATCAGGTTTGACTATTTTATGAAGTTTACCTCAAAGATGGGATGATTTCAAAATCGCCAAAATTGCACCTCTGCATCTCCCTGCCATCTCTCCAATCTACAGGTTGATATTATAATTTCTATAATGTGTTATTTCTTTAGGACTTTTGAGCCTAGTGGTGGCATATGATAAGGACTTGCCTTGCCTTTGTTGGCTTTGAAGATGGAGGAAGGAAGACATGAGCTAAGGAAGGCAGGTGTCCTCTAACAACTGGAAAAGGCAGGAAAACGGATTCTCCCCTGGAGTCTCCAGAAAGGAATGCATCCCTGCTGACACCTTGATTTCAGCCCTGTGAGACCCTTGTTGGAATTCTGCCCAACAGAACTGTAAGATAGTATATTGGTGTTTTAAGCCACGAGTCTGTGATAATTTATGGCAGGAATAGGAAACTAATACAGATAGTATTCTATATTAATTTCACTCTTTGTTCACCCAAATGCATAGAATCTATTTCATCTATTTCAAATTGGGGATGAATAGGCAGAAGTGGGGATGGCGCAGTTTTTTTCCTAGATAATTGTTACTGTTCATAAAACAGGTGGAAATTATCTCATCCTTTTATCTCTAGTGCATTTTACATGCTCAAATTCCAAAGCTTTGTAAAACTTTGATTAATGGAACACAATTAACGTGATCTCCAGTTACATGAAAATTTTTTGTCCATTATTCAACTTAAAAGTGAAAAAGATAAATGTAAGGAAACTTGTGTGAGGAATTCATACTGAAAAGCAAATAACAAATGTTCTGGGGAAAGAATCTGTACAATTTAATTTCTTTAAATTTTTAGAAAAGAAATCATTAGTAAAACATTTGAATTATTTTTTGGATTCTGTGCAACACCATTAATATTGGGTGGGGGAATGTAAATTATCATTAATGTAAGGAGTTTCAAAGTAGAAAATATTTCATGTGTGAGAACTTATAATAAATAGTCCATTTTAAAAAATTGCAAATGCTGGCTTCTCAAATTCCTTCAAAAGCAAAAGGAGGTTTACAATCAAGATATTTCTTAAAAATAAATAAATTTAAAAATGTTGTTTTTTAAAAAATCTGATTTCATGTACTAGTCTGCCAAACTTTATTAATCAAATATCTATTAACTATGATTTTCTTAGGATCTTTGGAGATGCATGAGTCTTTATGATCCTGTGCGTTATTTAAACTTCCTATGCTTTGAAATTTCCAAAAGTTTTATCACAACTTTTCAACATTCAAGCTTATATTTAAAATGAGGTAAAGCCTACTATTTTGAATAGGCTATGCTTTTTTATGCTAAAGATATATATTTATCAAAAGTCTTTGTTTTCCGTATCTTTGGGATTTATTTTATTTTCCTTCAACTTAAATGTAGTAAAAATGAATTACATTTGAATTGAATTTGGAGTTTAAAGATAACAAAACATGCATACACCATTGTGTTAAATTGTAATTGTTTCAACTAATCTTTTAGGAAAAAAATAATAAAAATGTTTTTTTTTAATTTATTAGCCACTATTGATTAAGTTAAATTTTTAAAAATTTGATTAACCCAAAAGATAATGAAATGTTTTAACAGTATTTTACTTTATTATCAACATATTTCCACATCACCTTGTGATCTATAGACCTGACCGATCAGCATTTCAGAATATCTCCTATAACTACCTAGAAATCCTTCCATGATTGTTCGGAATTTATTATTCTTGGTACATACTGTTCCATTCACAATACTTATGAATTGCTCAGAATCCATTTAGGTAACAAGAAACTACTAAGCTTTTCAGATAGATGAGAATTAATACAGATATTAATTATATATGAACTGACTGTTGAAAGAGCGAAAAGGGATTACTTTGGTAACCCAGAGATGGTGACTACAGGAAACTGCTACAACCTTTGGGATAAGAAAAAAAGGGAAAATATAAGGTACTATAAACCTCAGAACTGAAAGGAGACCCTGGACAGAGCTAACACTCACAACTTCAAAGAGGAAATGCACCATCTGCACCTGGTATCTCTGAAACTGGATCTGAGCACGCAGAAGGAGATTGAAACAAATGACTACTTCCAGCATCAACAGAAGTTGGGGTATCTCTGGCCAATACATATTTCCAAATTCCCTTGTGAAAAGTCTTATGTTAAGGCCCATTCCCAAATTTGACTCATTAAGTCTAGGGTCATTTTCATTAAGAAAAATTTTCATTTTAGGAAACTTTTAAAATAATTATTTAAGTTCTCAAAGTGAAGGAAAGCATACTTATAAATAAATAATTGATTCTTTTTTAAAATTAATTTTTATTGGAGTATAGTTGCTTTACAATGTTGTATTAGTTTCTGCTGTACAGCAAAGTGAATCAGTTGTACATATAGATATATCCACTCTTTTTTAGATTCTTTTCCCATGTAAGTTGGTACAGAGTATTGAGTAGAGTTTCCTGTGCTATATGGTAGGTTCTTATTAGTTATTTATTTTATATATAGTAGTGTGTATAAGTCAATCCCAATCTCCCAATTTATCCCTCCCTCCCTTTCCCTCTTGGTGACCAAAGTTTATTTTCTACATCTGTGACTCTATTTCTGTTTTGTAAATGAGTTCATTTGTACCATTTTTTTAGATTCCACATATAAGCGATATCATATGATATTCATCTTTCTCTGTCTGACTTACTTCACTCAGTATGATAATCTCTAGGTCTTGAGTTTTACAAATATTCAGTTTTCTTGAATCTGTACATAGAAAGACAAAAGTTTAATTTCAAATGTACATGAGTAATAATGCATAATCATTTCAATTATTAAAAATTTGGTGAAAAGAATTTGATGAATTTCTTACTCTATTTTTAGAGAAAATAATTGATTTACATAGTAAACATTAATGCTTGATATTCATCTGCTAATTATACTACAACTTTCTTCTTTGGAAATATTCCTTTTGCTGCCATCACAACCCAGTCCATGTGGTTCTTGTAAAGTGACTTCATCCCCCACCCCTAGGTGTAGCACAAAATCCAGGCATAAGGTAATTCACTCTTCACATTCATCTGGCCAAGTAAGTTCAAGGATTGGCATATGATCTAATCAAAGCAAAAATATGCAATGCGTTTTTAAATCTGTGTTCTCACAAAAAGACTTGCCCTTTTTATCACTACACAGGAGATCTGAGATGGTTTAGAGACTGAAGCCTTTGTGTGCCCTACTTAATACTATATTGTACCTGAGACTGAGTCCAACAATCAAGCTCAGGGCTCAACAGGGAGTCCAGGCTTGGATGATGCCTGTTCCACTCCTTGAATTCTCGGTTATTTCACTCAACAAATACTCTTTTAGCTTAAGCTAATTTGGGTTGAGTTTTTAGTTATTTGTGACTGAAAAAGCCCTAACTAATTGAATAGAATACAGGCTCCAGGAGGGATGCTGTTTTTACACATTTACTCACTGATATACCCATACACCGAGAACAGTTTCTGATATATATTGGGTTGGTCAAAAAGTGCCTTTGGTTTTTAAGTAAAAATAAAAGACACATTTTTCATTTTCACCAAGAACTTTATTGAACAACATATTCACCCTTTTGTGCCACTACCTTCTGCCACTTTTCAGACAACTTCATAATTCCATCTTGCCAAAACTTTTTATCTTTTTGAGCAAAGAACTGTTCCAGGTGCCTTTTACAGTCTTCCAGGGAATTGAAATTTTTTCCATTAAGAGAATTCTGTAAAGACCGAAATAAATGGAAATCTGAAGGTGCAATGTTCGGTAAATACGGTGGATGAATCAGAACTTCCCAGCCAAGCTGTAACAGTTTTTGCCTGGGCATCAAAGAAACAAGTGGTCTTGCTTATCCTGATGGAAGATTATATGTTTTCTGTTGACTGATTGTGGATGCTTTTCGTTGACTGCTGCTTTCAGTTGGTCTAAGTGGGAGCAGTACTTGTTGGAATTAATTGTTCGGTTTTCCGGAAGGAGCTCATAATAGAGGACTCCCTTCCAATCCCACCATATACAAAACATCACCCTCTCTGGATGAAGACCGGCCTTTGGTGTGGTTGGTGGTGGTTCATTTCACTTGCCCCACGATCTCTTCCATTCCACATTATTGCACAGTATCCACTTTTCATCACCATCACAGTTGGTTTTAAAAATGGAACGTTTTCATTACGTTTAAGTAGAGATTCGCATATGGAAATATGTTCAAGAAGGTTTTCTCCGTCTAACTTATAAGGAACCAACACATCAAAGCAATTCACATCAAGCTGGTGCAAATGATTTTCAATGCTTGACTTGGATATTTTGAGTATGTCAGGTATCTCCCGCATGGTATAGCATTAATTGTTTTCAATTAATGTCTCGATTTTATCGCTATCAACTTCAACTGGTCTACACAACTGTGGAACATCCTCCAGTGAGAAATCTCCAGCACGAAACTTCACAAACCACTTTTGATACATTTGATCAGTCACAGCACCTTCTCCATACACTGCACAAAACTTTTTTTGCATTTCAGTTGAGTTTTTACCTTTCTTGAAATAATAGGGCATAATATGCCGAAAATGTTGCTTTTTTTCTTCCATCTTCAATATTAAAATGGCTACACAAAAATCCACCAATTTTGATAAGTCTTTTTTTAAATGCACGCTGATATGACAGCTGTCAAATACAATATAACAAAATTGCTTCGAATGAAGTTAAAGACAATTAAGTGCTGCTAGAGCCATCTTACGGAAAAAACCGAATGAACCTTTTGGCCAACCCAGTAATAGATACTTAATAGCTATTTTGGGAATGAATGAATTTTTAGAAAAATAGATTTCATGCAAGAGAAGGCTGAGTTTGTAGACTTTAAAATCACAGTTAGTTAAACACTGCAATCTAGATTTATTCATTTTCAGGAATTTCTAAATGGTCTTTTTAAAGGAAAAGTAATATCCTTGCATGGTTTAATGGATTTTTCTCTTTCTCATTCTAACCTTTCCTGAGCCTGAGTTTCAACGTGAACAGAATGAATTGAATAACAACTTGAATGAAAATTCTTTACTTTGACATCTGATTAAAATTATTTATACTATGACATTGTTCAGTACACTGTAGACTAATTAATTGCATTTTCACTTCATTATGGTAAAGAACTTTTAATATCTTCTCAAATGTTTGTGGGGTACCATTAGATTTCACATCTTTTGATTATTAATAGTTATACTTAGTACACTTAGTACCATAGTCTTTCATCCACTGACAGCCCAACAATGGCTTTTCCACTTTATTCCATTGGAACAATATCACCATTGTTATTCGTGACACAGAAATGGCTTCATTAAGCATACAGGAAGCATAATATATATTTTCATCCTATTCTCTTCCTCTTTACTTTCAAGCATTAGGATCTCTTGAAGCAGTGTAAAAATGATCGTTTTCTCTTATTTTTGAATTGCATTTTAATTAGTGTATTTAAGTTCTGCACAGTCTTTGACTATATTCCATATTTCTTGTGATTCCATTTACTTTTTAGTCATAATGAATCCTTCTCTTAGTACTTTATCTGTATTTTAGTTTCAGTATAATGTAGTGAAAACATGGAGAACTTCTCCAAAAATAACAAATTTTCATCCTTCAAAACATGAAGAATATCATAGTTTTGATCTTATTTTATTTTTATATTTACATCACATCGGTGAGCTATGTAATGTAGATTATTACATTAGGAGTTTGATTTGAATGATCTTTAAGGTTGCATTTTTCAGATATAATTTCCCTTTTCTCTTCCTCTCTTAGATTTTATTTTGAGATAATTTTAGACTTGGAGAAGAGTTGCAAAAGTAGTCCTGGGAGCTTCCATATGCCCTTTAGCCAGCTTGTTCTTATGTTAACATCTAACAAAACCATGGAAAAATTATCAAAAGTAAGAAATTAAACTTGGTGTAATATTAACTAAACTACAAAATTTATTCGTATATCACCAGTTTTTCCACTAATCTATATATTTTCTGTTACAGGACCCCACCATGCATGTAGTCATCATATCTTCTTAATTTCCTCCAATCTATGAGAAATCCTTAGTCTTTCTTTGTCTTTCATGACCTTGATACTTTTGAAAAGTATCACTTATTTTGTAGAATATCCATATATTTAGGTTTTTCTGACGTTTTGTCATGACTATATTACAGTGAAAAGTGGCAGAATATACCGCCCCCAAATATCCCACTTTGGCAAAAGGATTATTTTAACTTAAAGGCACTTAAAAAAAAAAAACAAAAAAAAACAGCAGATACAGGAGGACATTCTAATCTCCCCCTTTTCTTCCTGAAAACAAGAGCTAAAAACTCTCACTTAAAAGATGCCCTGCTGTACCAGAAAGAAAGAAACACTCTTATCATCAAGGACAAGAAATTGAGACCATGAGAATTCTATAAACAGAATTCATTTACATAATCCTTATCCCCACGAAGTTTTTAGTTGCTTTTCCATGCTTCTCTTTGTCCAAACTAATACGAAAACCTGTTGGTTTCCCCAATTCTTTGGGTTGTCATTCCTTATGAGGGCTCCATGGCTTGTAACCATTAATATAAATGTGTACGTTTTTCTCCTGTTGATCTATCTTATGTCAGTTTAAATCTCAGGCTCAGCCAGAAAACCTTAAGAAGCTAGAGGTAAAACATTATCTCCCCTATAGGGGCCATCCATCACAGACATGATGCGCTCATCACATCAGAGGCTGCATGATGTCAGCATGTCTTACTGTAAATCTCAGAGTGATTACTTGGTCACGGCGGTGTCTGCCAGGATTTTAAAGGTACAGTAGTCCCTTTGTGATTACTAAATGGTCATGGGGAGATACTTTGAACTTATGAAAATATTGTTTCTGCTCAAAATTTGCCCCATTCACAATGGAAAGACCTTTTGAAAGTATACATAACTCTTTTGGATCAGAGGAAGATGTGAGTTACACGTCCTGTATGTCCTTTCCCCTCTGTGCCATCTCTCAGTCAGTAAGTTCTAATAAAAGAAGGTCTACCTGTATGTAAGCTTGGTGAAGTCCTCTCTGTCCTTTTAGGCTCTTGGGCAAGTGTAAATATCTAATGACAGGGTCTACCAAGATCCTAGCCAGATCAGCTGTGGAGCGCTTGTTATATAGGACCAACATGCTTCAGATCTAGAGCAATCCTGAGTAGATACTCGGCTGGTGGGCTTGCAGGATTCTGAACACTCTGTTCACGCGAGAAGAGCAACATCTATACAGCCTTTCTGGACAACTACATGTTTTCATCATTCCTCCCTTCATCGATGGAAACAATTTCTTACTTCTTTATGCTAATTGGATAAGATTTAGATAGAACAATTTGAAGTTGTTTGTGCTATCTCTGGAGGGTGTTTCAACTGCTAAATAACCACACCTGGGGTGTGATTGCCTGTTAGAGTATTTTAATTTTAGCTAAACTCCTCTGGAGTATAAATTTTAGCTAAATTCCTCTGACTGAGGAGTTTGGAAGTAATTGATAGGTGACACAACCATCTCGAATTAGAACCATCTCCCACTGGTCCTAACTACATCTGCAGTTTCTACCTTTTTTCACTTCAATTTTAGGTCTAATTTGTGTCACTATAGAATAATCAGGAACATTGGCACCATAGTTGTACAGATATTCAATTTGATTTGAAAAAATTATGACAAAATGACTGATTTTCTGAAGCAAATACCTTTTTTGGTTTATATCAATTGATGCCTATGCACTGACATATGCAAATTAAAACACTACTTTTATTGCAAAATTTTCATTTCTTAATTTTTATTAATCCATAGTCGTTCTTGACAACTCCCACATGTCCACACTAATCTTCATCCTACTTCTTACTGGTAACAAAAGCTGTCAATTCTCCCCCAGTGAGGGCATTTATATCTGTTTCTTTCTCTCCATCCCTGTGGCTATTCTGTCTTTTTC
This sequence comes from Balaenoptera musculus, assembly GCF_009873245.2. Taxonomy (NCBI): domain Eukaryota; kingdom Metazoa; phylum Chordata; class Mammalia; order Artiodactyla; family Balaenopteridae; genus Balaenoptera; species Balaenoptera musculus. The sequence goes on from NC_045798.1 coordinate 79,058,362, forward strand.
AAGTCTCTGCCCACCTATTCCATCCTGAATAGGCTACAGCCATCCTGGCCCACCTCCTACTCCACAGAGAAAAGTGAGGTTCTCTGAAACAGACTGTGCAGACTCTTCTCTAGCACTTTGCTTCATTAAATGTGTGCTCCCTTTTCTCCCCCTCACCCTCTTTCCGCAGACTATCGCCCGTCTTTTCACTGTGAAAAGACTGTGAAAAGAATTTCACTCTATTCACAAATGTGTTCTTGTCTCTCTCCTTTTATAAATCATCCTTTTATAAATCACCTTACCACATATTTCCTTCCCTTAGGTGATTCTTTTCTCTTCTTTCCTTTGCAGTCACTCTCCTTGACACCATCTATTCTGAATTATCTTCTTCTTCTCAAATATCTCTCTCATGCATCTATTCCTTGGCATGTGATATTCACCTTGCCAGAAATTACCTCACCCCTGCCCTCCAGATTCACTCCTCCGAAACAAGAAGCCCAAGAACGTGTCCCCTGTCTTTATTAGTCTCTTCCTGATACCCCAAGAGTAGCATCTATGAACCCCTGGTTGGAGCACTTTACCTTCTATAATTGAAATCACTGATTTCCATTGTTCATCTTCCTCCCAAGCCCCCTTATATATTCATCCTTGTATCACCCCTACCCTGCACTGTACAAGACCCTTACTAGGAACTCAACAAATATTTGTAAATAAATAAATGAATCAATGTACTTGGGAGAATGAGTGAATATACTCCACGAACTTCCATGTACCATCCTCTACTATCACTTATCCTATGAAATCTTGGCCACGTCTTCAGCTCAGACAGTACCAGTTAGAGGGTGAAAAATAAGGCAAGTTAATTGATAAAGAATTGCAGTGAAGTTACTAGAGTTCTAACACTGTAATTAGGTCCAGATTGATTTTTAAGGAAGGGAAGAATTCTTTGAAAAGCTAAATTTTTGGTATATATCTCCAAATGCCACAATTAACATATATTAAACAGAAAATGATTGTTTAGCAATAGGCACTTATGTTTGTCAGGCAAGTGTTAAAATGTGGTACACTCAGAATTATATTTTTAAGAAAAATATTCTTTGAGGCGTACTGATTAGCTAAAATGTTCCATTCTAAATAACACAATACTTCTTATATTTGTAAAAGATACTTGCTACCCATATATATTGATATATTACTCCAGAAAGGTCCTTTAATTTGGGGCTGTATGAATATCAGAAAGAATTTGTTGCAAATTATTTAGTACACATTTTGGAGTGAGAGTTAAAATGTGTAAGTATATAGGTGATTCAGGCAAAAATATTTACTGTAAATATTGCTATCCTCATACATGTAACTTAGAAATCCCCATTTCTTCCTCACTGAACTTCTGATGATAACTTCTAAATAGTGTGACTGACCTAGGCCAAGTTCTTGTTTCCTGACACTCCAGTTCTGATGCTTTTTCAGTGTATGCTTCTCCATTTTACTCTACCCCCAGCATGCCCAAATTAACATCCCCAATCTCCCCCACTCCATTCAGGGGTAAAATAACATTTTATTAATTAAAGTAATTCTTTTCAGATATAATTAATTATTTTCAGATATTAATTATTTCAGTATCTGAAAATACTCCAGTTTGACATTAGGAACACTTTTGCCAAGGCTTTGCAAAATGCTGGCTGTTTACTTGACTTTCTAACCCGAAGTTTGTGTTTATCACCCAGCAGGACCTTCACCCCTGAGAACTCTGTCTACCCTTCGGCATCCTCAGCCATTTCCCAAGTGAGAAAATGTCACTGTGGGGGCTGCATTACATCCCCACTCACTAGCTTTGCTGATGTCTCTAACCTCGCTCTGCTGTATTCCCTGACACAAATCATTCTCTAGAGTACACGCATTAATTAATTTTTTTGTAATCTGGAGTACTGCAAACTAAATGCGCAGCATTGCTGGCTCTGGCGATGTCCGTATTACTTATACACACTATTTACATAATACCACGATTTTCAGCAGATCAAGATTATTCTGTTCAAAAGCTTTCATGTTACATACTTAACATATTTTTCTCTGATAGAATTTAGTCATAATTAGGTCTCTACTGTTTAGAGCACTTGGGTTCAATTAAAGTCCCTGCTGTCTGTGCCATAGCACATGCTGGGTAACACTGTCAGCCAGGGGGTTGTACTGTTCAGACACCCCAGGCCCATAAATGAGCTGCATACACTGGGTGTTTATTTAATACACACACACACACACACACACATCCTGTATGTAACAGATGAGAAAACCGAGATCAGATCATTTGGCCAGCTACTAATTGGCAGAATCCAGAATAGAACCCCAGTGTGCCAAATCCCAGAGCGTTTTTATTTTTGTCTTTGTTTTTCCGGCTATATCTTAGTGTCTCAAGTAACCAATACAAGAAAGGTTTCAGATAAGTGCACAATTAAAATAAGAGTAAAATCCACCCCCCAAGAACAGCGAGAGTGGTCTGAGGACACTAGAAAAATTTTCTTGAATAAGCTGAAATGAACGGGCCACCAACCATAGTTAGAGTTTCGTAAACTAGAAATGAGTGATGTGAAGGTTACATGTACTTTCAACCAGAGAGAAAAGCATAATTAAGGCACAAGTGCAGAAATACGAAGTGCCCCATATGCGTTAAGCTCAAGATGTAAGAGATAACCCATCTGGGGTGATGAACAAGGCGTAGTACACTGCTTGGAAATTAGTCTGCGTTCAGCAATGTTTGGCATGCTACATTTGAGAAGTTAATCCAATGTCTGAAGGATTTTAGAGTCCCATTTTTTTTTCATCAAAGCTTCTGTTAGTTTCATACATGAGGCTAGCTCTGTTATACGTACTATGTATATTATCAAGGTTTTTCAAAATAGCTTTCAGATAATAAACAATTTATACAGGAGCAAACAGTCAAAGAGACATATTAATGATATGGTATTGTTTCAGTTTTCCAGTTTATGTAGATAACTCTAAATCATTATATTAGCACAGGGATATTTACCCTGAGCATCACCCATACCAGGTGTAAGTTTCCAGTCATTGTACGTAAATGTATCTGGACATAACTTCCTCCTCATCATAAAATGGAACTAATAATACCTCCCAGGGTTTGGAGAATATTAAGTCATCACACGTCAATGAGGGGCACATATTCTGTCACATGCTCAAGCACTGCTAACTCCTTTCCCTCTTGGCGTGGGGAATGTAATGGTATAAACAGAAGGTGTAGGCATTCAGAGAACCGAAGTCCAAGGTAGGCTGGAGCATTTTGGGTAAGACTTTATGGATTTACAATTACATTTAAAATTTTTTTTTAGATTTCGAAGTACCTATGAGATTCCCCCAGGCAAAGATAAAGAACAAGTGTGTATGCGTGAGTACATGTGTGAGAGTGTGTGTATGTGTGTGTGCAGCAGGCTGTTGATACATCAGCACGATGTGGCAGAAAGAAGAGAGTATTACTTACCCAGGAGAGGGTCCTGGTGGCCTCCAGGGATTGAAGGAGAAGTATATGGTGTGTTACAGGACAAAGTTGAAAAGCTTGATTGAAGGTTACTCCTGGGTATATATATAAATACTACTCTCTATCACTTACTTCAAGGGAAGTTATCACACAGAAGTTGCCCACTCTGAAGGCTTAAATGGCTTTGTACTTGTCTTAGTGTGGAAAGTCCCTCTCCCCAGATTGCCCCCGTTGTGTAGAGAGTCTGTTTTTACCCATTCCAGTGGCTACTCCTTTTGCTGGTTCTATGGTTGCACAAAGAATTAATACTGTACACCCATTAAAGAGGATGGTTGTGAATGAGCACAAACCTGAACCCACAGTTCACGAACATTCAGGACACCTATTGTTCAAGGTACTCCCAACATCAGAGCGTCATTTAGCTACCTCAGTGACAGAAGAGCTACATGGGGCAGGTTGCTTCCCCCCCAAAAAAGTGTAAATTTAAAGATTTTCAGCCAGATGTGCTAAGTTTTTGCATTAGATAAATTTTACTTCTTCAGCTTTTCTCTGAACATTAGAAATGTCACCACCTTTGAAAAGGTCATCCTGACTTTCAATTAGTCAAGAATGAAAAAATATAATGACTCAAGGGTGTCTTTTTAAAACTGCATTTGCCTCCTAAAATTTTAAAACCCTTGTAAACAGTAATCTAATTTGTTAGGAGGAGTATTTTCCTCTATTTTGATGCTCACATAATGAAAAAGAAAATTGATTGCAAGTGCTTGAAATTCTCATTATATTTGACCTGTATATATATATTTAACTTCTTAAAATGGTCATTCATTAAGCTAATATTATCATAGAAATACAATTTAAAATCTTTTCACACACACTTAAGTTAGTTAATAGTTAACTCTTATTTGCAATAGAACTAAAGAAACATGGCTCTTATTAATATATTTGCTAGTAGATTTTCCTCATTTCCTGGTTTTAGCCCAAGTCTATTGTTAAATTTATAGATACAACATACACTGTAGAGTTTTGTTTGTTTGTATTTTAATGCTTTGGTTTCTGTTCATGAAAAACAGACTGTGAAATATATTTTATACCCTGGAAATAAAAGGTGTTATTGTTTATGAATCAGTGCTTTGTATACAACAGATATACTTTCTTTTTCTTTATGTATTAAGGTAATTTCATGCAAAATTCAAGGATTAGAATTCTATTCATATGCATGTTTCTTCATATATCTTTATGTTGACATTAGGAAAGTAGTAATTTTAATCTAAAAATTGTAATTGCTTTTCTTGCCTATGCTCTAAAGTAGAAAAAATTTTAAGGGAAGTCACATCTGATTAAGGTATAAACTAACCTTGCTCTCAAGGAACTGTGTTCTTCTAACTTCTCTCATTATTATACATAAACAACCACACCCTCGTCCTATTGTCTCTAGTTTAAATGAAGAACTCCATTATCTTTTTTGTTTTTTTAATCAGTCATCAATTTTATACACATCAGTGTATACATGTCAATCTCAATCGCCCAATTCAGCACACCACCATCCCCACCCCACCGCGGTTTTCCCCCCTTGGTGTCCATACGTTTGTTCTCTACATCTGTGTCTATTATCTTTTTTATCATATCTGAACCTTTGAAATATGTTTGACACAATTTCACTGGTACGGTTCTTCCTAATTCTGACTGAGAGGAAGTATTAAAAACAGCTTATCGTTAGATGCACACATTCTCTGCTGTCTCAGGAAAAGAGTTCATTATACAATAGAGAGAAGAAAAAGAAGTTGCTTTTGTTTCCCAAATCCTATTGTTTCCCATTAAGGCTCCAGCACATGGTGAGGATACTGAAAAAGTATCTCTCATTTCTGTGTACCTCATCCAGAGAGAATAATATAAGACTGCTGCTTGTCTGCTTCATTTGACTTTGGACACCGGAATCTCAAACCAAATAGTTAAGGAGCACCTTCTTAGTCCAGTTTTCTATAAATAACTATACCTGCAAGTGTTCTGTGAACCTGACCAAAATGATTAAAGCCAGAAACTGTAATGAACACTGTAAAACATTTACAATATCTAATTACATATGAGGAACCATCACTAGTACATAGTAGATCATGATAAATCTCTAGTTCCTTATTTATAAGGAACGCCCTTAGAAGCAAATGGTCTTGGAGAGTCACACCACACTCTTGTTCACGTCCCGCGAGATACAGTAGGACATCAGTGGTTTCCGTGAGGGCCTGTATTAACTAGATATTGGTCTAGTTCCTGCTCTTGCTCAAAAGTACAGTCTTCACTTTTGCCTGATAACTCGGGCACAGAAGTGGGACACCAGCACTGGTCTTCTTTAAGCTGGGTGTGCTGACCCAATGAATATCTGCTGTTTGAGGATATCAGCTTTGTAAAATATTTAGTTGGATGCAGTGCTTTTTCTGATGCTGCATTCTATATGTATAGGAAGAATCAGTGAGATCTCGGAATGGATCCCTCATTTCTATAGGTTCATGACACTTCCTGGAAACACTATTAACCATCCTTTTAGAAAGTGGGAGCAAGGAGAAACTCAGGGCTGTTTTTTCATTATGCAAGTTGAACTAATATATGCCCTATATATAATAAACTAATATTTATCTCATGTTATTTATATAATGAAAAAATAGAACAATATGAGAAAAGTATCAAAGCAAAAAATTTTAAAGCATAATAATTCCAACACAAATAAGTAACTTATTTGCATTTTTATACGTAACCAGGTAGATTTTTTCTTTTAGTAGAATTTTATAAGGTGCATAGAATGCCACAGAAGTAACTTTCTATGTTGCAATCAAATTGTTCCTAATATTGCTAAAACTGTAATGACTCATCTTTTAGCTACATCTTTGTGCATGAATTCTTTTCAAAATACTAAATCAATTGTTCTTAATCTGTACTTTTTTAAAAAGTTGGAGCATATAAGCCAAAAAGGTTGACATCACCTCGATAATGACATTTAAAATATTTTATTAGAAAATGATTAGAGATTCACAGGAAGCAAATAGTGTCCTTCACCCAGTTTCCCCCAATGCTCACATTATATGTGATTACAGTATAGTATCAAAACCAGGGAATTCATTTTGGTACAATATGTGTATATAGTTCAATGCCATTTTGTTACATGTGTAAATTTGCATAACTCTCAATGAAATCAAGATAAAAAAAACATTGTTTTACCACAAAGATCACCCTTGTTCTATCCCTTTATAGTTAGATCCATCACACTTGCCCCACCATCCCTAACCCCTGACATCGACTAATCTGTTTTCATCTATAATTTTGCCATTTCAACAATGTTATATAAATGGAATCCTACAGTATGTGACCTTTTGATATTGACTTTTTTACTTAGCAAAATGCCCTTGAGATCTATCCACGTTATCATGTGTCTCAATAATTTGTTCCTTAGCTGGGTAGAGCTCTTTTTCGATCTATCTATAGTGTTGTGTGTGTATCTCAGTCTCAAATCAAGGTGTTGGCAGAGTCATGCTCCCTCTCGGGGCTCATAGGGAATTTTTCTTTGATTCTTCCAGCATCTAGTGGCTACCTGCATTCCTTGGCTTATGATTGCATAACTCCAATCTCTGCCTCCATGGTCACATGGTCTTCTCTGTGTGTGTCCCTTTATGTGGCTTTTATGAGGACACATGTCATTGGATTTAGGGTCCATTGGGGTAACCCAGGATGATCTCATCTTAAAATCCTTAACTTAATTACATCTGCAAAGATTATTTTTCCACGTAAGTTTACACTCACTGAATCTGAGAGACGTATGTTTATGGGGGCCATCATTCAACACACAGTGAGGAGTTTAAGTATTTATCCTCCTACAGAGGATTAAGCACAGTTTCCTAATTGGTTTCATAGTTTCCATCTTTCCTAACCTACAAAAATTTTCCAATGCAGAGCTCAGAGTAATCCTTCTAAAATTCAAGTCATGTCTTTGTACCTCTCTGCTCAAAACCATCAATGGTTTATCCCATTTCACTCACAGCAAAATTCAAAGTCTTTTTCAGCAGCTACATGATCTGGAACTCTTAGCAATTCTTTTATCACTACAAGCCTGCTTCCTGTTCTTAGAACCTACCTTCCCCTGACACATAATTGTCTATTTTCTGTCTTCTCAAACTGCAGTATTAATATCAAACTGTTCTCTCCTGCTGTAACTCAGCACATAGGAGAGAGTCGTGTTTATTAAACACAGTTGTGTTTATTAAACAGAGAGTAGGTGTTTAATAAATATTTGTTGAATGAACAAAAGAATAATATTGCAAAATCCCCATCCAAGGAAGGTTCTATGAAATTTTACACCAACTATTTATGACTTATTCTGCTCATTCTATTGAACTTTGTTTTAGTAGCATTGTTTTTTTTTAAATTTTTATCTTTACTAATTTGATGGATGAAAATATTATTAATTTTAATAAGCATTTATTTGACTACTAGTGAAGATGAATGTTTTAATGTTTAATTGATGGGGATTTGTTTATATTTCTTTGATGAATTATTTCTTCACAGTAGCTGGTTACATCTCATTGAGTATTTACTTTTTGTTTTTTAGAATTATCTATATGTTAAAGACATATGATTGTAAGTTATGGATTTTTGAAAACATTTTTGAAGATTTGTCATGTACACTTTAATTTCTATGGATATTTTGCAATGTTTTTGTGTACTTTAATCTAAACATTTTTTCCCTTTGCAATTCTTCTATCCATTCACTTCATTTCTGAAATATGTTTCTACAGCTCTAATATTTCATACCTAAGTTTCCACATGAGAAAAAGAAGAAATTTAAGTTTAGAAATTTAAGAGTTTTTAATTCTTTTTCCTTCTCAGTTTCTGAGTAGGGCTAGTGATTCTTCTATATAGAAATTACTCGGATTTTTCATAGAGAAGAGAGTGTAAGAGAAAGTCAAGGAGATGTAAAATTCAAAAAGCAATATTTACAAATTGTGGGAAACAATGATCTTTTAAGCACTTATAAGACCAAAGCTCACTTTGGTTTTTCCTGTAGAATCTAAAAGACAGACACAATTAGTGATACTATTATTAATAACAGAGTTATGAGAAAGAGAAGCAGCAACCATTCAAGGATAATATTAATAACAAATTGATAATTCAACAATATCTTCTTGGGATTATCATCCATTCCAAAAACGCAAGAAGAGCAAATTAGCCTAAATGTCTGGCTTTCTAACTTTTAGATTTGTATGAGTTTATGTTTATTTAACTTTAATTTTAATTATTTAATTTATTTAAATTGTATTGAAACTTACTGTGGTAATGATTTCATGATGTAAGTAAAATCATTATCCTGTACAACTTAAACTTATACAGTACTGTATGTCAACTATAGATCAATGAAGCAGGAAGAAAAAAATAAAATAATAGTCAAAAAATAAAATTTAATTTCATGTTTATGTATATAATTCACATAACCATATATAAGAAAGCTGAGGGCTTGGGAGGTAAAGGGCACATGGTTTGTGGAAAGAGAAGAGACTTCCCAGGGTGATATATTTAAATTCCAGATGCATTACTGTTATCTGCAAGTCAAAGGTAAATTGCTTACTCTGAGCCTCCATAAAAATGAAAGATGTCAATAATACCTTCACTGTTAAAATGATGATGTCACTAATGCCTACCTTGCAGGCTTTTCTTTATTGTTGTTGAGGAAGTTGATTACATTCGTATGTGCTTTATGCATGAACACTTGCAGATTTATTCTTATATTTGAAAATACAGGGGTAGAACTGTATGAGGGAAACTAGTCTAAAGATAATGGCCTTACAAGAAAAAAGGTCTCAATGATGTTGGATGCCAGGGACTAAACTTGCAGGGATCAGATGCTTGAAACCAAGAATGAAGATGCCACATCATACCAGGTTAGAGTTTCAATAGGAAAATGGGTTGTTTGTCCTTACATGATAGGATGAAGCACAGAAATCCAGTGAAAATCTACATGAGATATTCTACGTATGAGATATTTAGAGACATCAGTATACGTTAATGTTTGCAACTGTTCACTTTCTTTCATTAGATCCAAAAGTTGGAAGAATACAAAGGATAGAGAAAAAATAAATATTCTGTCTTCCTTAATTATAGGGATTGCATTTTTCAGTCACCCACAGGGAGGAGTTCATCAATACTGATTCCATTCCAACATACATCGTCCTCCAAGTGACTGCAACTGACATCTGCTTTCTCTCTCACCTTTTGCTCTCACCTGTGACAGCATTTGTACAGGTGAAAATAAAATCGTGTTTTAAGTAAATAAGCTGGATGGTCGGCAAAAATTTTTTTTGTAAATGCATGACCTCAGATCTTTCTTTGCGGTAGGTTTTAAAACAAATCAGTTTTCTCTGAGTGTCTGAATCTTTCTCCCAGGATGATCTCACTCTTTGTAACAGAAGGAGCCTGGAGCCACCACCTCCACCATCCTAACCTGATTGTGCAAAATCACCATTGCCTCCTGCATATCCAAGTCTGAAGCTACAAGGAAGCAGAGGAAGAAGATGATAACAAGGTTAATTGAAGGGGCCTATATTGCGTACCCCCTCGATGTTTGGGGGTGCAAGAGTTCAACAACCAAGAAAGCAATGATATTTTCAAAACCGTACTGTTAAAAATTTACATGTGGCTTCAGAGGGGAAATTTATGAAGAGAAGGTCATTTATCCTGTAACGTGCTAATAAAGCTGTGTTGTGTGTATTCTTTCTGGCAGCTAAAGTGGTTTCTCCCTGTGGAATCAACACTGTTTGGGAGGAGGGGGGAGGTTGGTGATGAGTGAGAGCTTGGATTTCTCGGGGGGAAGAACTTCAGTTTGGAACTAGGTGGAATGCATAAACAATTAATAAACAGAAACCTCAATTACATAGAACTGGAAGACCAGAAGGGAGAGCTGTCATGCCCTTGAAATAATAGCAGAGCCGAACAGAAAGAAGAAAGACTCCTCTTCTTGCCCGGCAAGGACGCAGCCAGGAAAAGCCATGGACTCTGTTGACCGTAACCCTCCCAACTTCCTTTTCTCCGCTGTAAAAATATCTTTCCCTTGTCCTGGGGGAAGCTGCCTATGGCTCACCCTGGTTGCAGACCCTGAATTGCAATTCTCTGCTGATCCCAAATAAACCCATTTTTGCTGGAGATACATCTGGCAGGCTATTTGTTTTAGGTCAACAAATACTACCATTTAATTATATCATGTTCATTTTGTATGTGTTATTTACATTATCTTTTTAAATTATAATTTTTATGTAATATAATTCATTGTAGCTATTATTAATATTTACACTAATATTTAGTACCATTAATATAGTAGCATAAATAACTTAACGTATTAATTTGTTGTCCCTAAAGGAAGTTCAGAAGTGTCCTCAACTGATAAGATACTGTAAAGAGAGCACTTATAATGGACTAGGAGGTGACATGATGCTAGGCAGAGTCTCTCAGGTGGCAAGAAGACATTACCTACTGGCAAAGGAGTAAAAAGATAAGAACACAAAACCACTAGTCCTTTGACATGTTAACCAGAAAGAGCTGGATCGTGACAACACAGTATTTTCACACACTATTTGTGCTTACTTACTGGTAAAGCACAACATCGGTTCTGACAACCTGCTTGTCATGTTAGTAAATATATGTCAGATACCCTGACACTTTAAAAACTATCTTACCCCATTTGATCTGGTTTAGAGGACCAAAAACAAATTAAAATATTTATTCACTTTTCAAGAAATATCTATTAAAGTTCTGTTTCTAGGCTGGCACATCATTCAATTCAGAAGGACCAATGGTGATGAAGACCAGACCAGATGAAGACCAGATCTCTGCTCTCAAGGGACTTTTGGAATATAATAGTGTCTATTTCTGCCTGCATTTAACAGAATTCCAATTAGAGCTGCTTTCTCTTTGGTACTTTATGTTCAGGGAAATCCATATAACAGTGTAATTAAGTTCAGTCTTAGGAAGGAATTCTTTTTGACTCTATTATTTTGTTATCATAGGCTTTAGAGTTCAATCATGACAATTATGTTTGCTGTTTTATTTACTGGATTCAAAACCAGGCTACATTATGTGATGACAATTATATTCAAAGAACCAATACATTAGTTGTGCTATTACTAAAAGGCAATTGTTTACTTTGGACACAATTTTTCACCCAAATATTCTGACACAGAGAGGTATGTATGCACAAAACAAAATAAATAAACACACTGGTAAATAAAAGAAACAATGTAAACAACAAAGTATATTTTTATTATTTCTCCTTGACTAGAAAAGAAACATTTAAAAATGGAATTCAGGGATTGATTGATAGATTGATAGCCCATATTATCAGTTTGTTTTTCATATCTCAATCCTAAAAATCTCTTAGTTATATAGGGATTCATCATCTGTTAAGTTATGTTGTAATAACAATGTTGTGCAGATAAAAAATACGTTTAGCATAGAGCTGCAAAAGGCTTTCCTAGCTAAGTTAGATGAGTACATGGGTAATAACACAGGTGGAAAATTTGGCCAAGAAAATGCAATTTTTCTTGAACTAAAGGTCACGATTCTTCATGCAGTGATAACTTCCTCATTATTCCTTCACACTGCAACAAATCTGACCAACTCAGTAAAAGCATTTATCATTTCTTAATCAGTTAAAGCATTGGTGATGAAAAACAAATACCTCTCTTTTTTTAAAGTTGGACAAATTTGCTCAGTACAAAAGAACCTCAGTGATTATTTCTCCAATAACAATTAATTTATTTTTAAGGCATCTGTTTCCTCTCATTTTTTTTTTTCATTTTAAGAGGGGAAGAAATGGAAATGAGTGGATCACTTCTTTAGAGTGAGGTGTATTTATGAGATGCTGTATTCAGATTGTAGTTTGCAAATTATATTTTATTTAAAATTTCATTATTTTTTATAGCTAACTAGGGTTTTGGACATGAGAAATATTTTATCTAATTATCTTTAATTTTATAATCACATAGCCATAAACTATAGATTTAGCAAGAACTGGGAATTAAGTAAACTTCATTTTATGCTGTCCTGGTCTCATGCCCAAACATTTTAGATAAAGTGATTCTAGGTTAAAAGAAGAGCAGTCTATATAGATTTTTAAAACGAATTTAAGTTGACAATAGGAAGATGACTGTGTGTTAGAGAAGGAACATGGCACAAATTACGCCTGCACAAGAAAGCTATTTTCTGCTGCCCTTACTAGGATCCTTCCTTAAGCTACTATCCAGTGGCAAGTCAGGACCCGACTGATAAGGGAACAGGAGGCTGGGCTCCTGGCAAAATTTAGGTCAAGGGTCACTTCTCAGATTTGTCAGTTCCAATGATAGTCTTTGTTAACATCTGGAGTTGCAGATATTGGACTAAAATTTTAATTATTACCTTAAGTGAAGGAAAGCTGTATTAGAGTGAACCATGATGGTTAATTTTATGTGTCAACGGGAGTGGGCCAGAGGGTGCCCAGATTAAACATTGTACCTGGGTGTCTGCAAGCATGATTCCAGATGAGATCAGCATTTGAATCTGTGGACTCCATAAAGTAACCACCCCCACCGCCCAGTGTGGGTAGCCATCCTTCTATCCTCTGAGACCTGAACTGAGCAAAAGACAGAGGAAGGGGGAGTTCGCACCTTTTTTCCTGCCTCACTGATTGAAGTAGAACATCTACTCTCAACTTCTTCTGCCCTTGGACTTGGATTTGTACCATTGGTCTTTGATTTACACCACTGGTTTTCCTGGGTCTCCAGCTTACAGATTGCAGATCACGTAACTTGTCAACCTCCAGAATTGCATAAGTCAATTCCTCATAATAACACACACTCTCTCTCTCTCTCTCTCTATATATATATATACACACACATCTATAGGTATACATAAGTGTGTGCATATATACACATATACAGGAAATATAGACATAGATATTGGTTCTGTTTCTCTGGAGAATCCTAGCTAATACATACACACACACACAGACATGTAATTTAGTAGAAAGAACATAATGCTAAATTACAAAAGTAAAAAATGTTTACAAAGAAAATATTGCAGGTCCATAATAAAAGATCAGATCAAAAATTAAGCTAAAGCAAGGATGAGGTCTTAGAATAATATTATCTTTAGTAATTGTTATTACTAGTATTAGAGTCCAATAATAATAATAGCAGCACAGGTTTGTAAAACGGTTATAAGTTTATAAGGATATTCTGTATCCATTGCCTCAGAAGGCAAGTGCCTGAATGAGGACTTTGACACCTACCTACCTTCTCAGTATAGCTCTCCTCCACTTTATGCAGATAGACCCAGATTAAAGAAACTGGTGTCATTCCCCAGGCATTTTATTTATTTCTTCAAACCTTTTTAAGACCAAGCTCATATGACTCTTAGCAATTCTTTTCTCTCTTTCCCTTTAACATCAAAATATGCCACATATTTTACACTTATTATCAGCTTTTATATGCTGTGTTTCTTCATGTTGTGTTGTCTTCTTAAATAAGTGTCAAGCTCGTCATAGGCTTAGATGAAATCTGTTCTTGTGTTATTAACATCCCAGAAGCTATTATAGTGCTAACAACATAGCAGATTTTAAAGCTTATAAAAGAGTCTCAAATTCACATGTTTATTGATTAATTTAACCCCTCTCCTCCTGAAATTTTTTTCTGGAAAATATGATGACAGACTAATACCACACTTTAGGTGACTAATATTTACTCAATTTACCAATGCACCTAAGTGTGTTATTGGTAATAAGATATATTTGTAAGGAAGATATTTTCTAAATTATAGCAATCCTGTTTTGTTAAAATAAGGATAAAATAAAAATTCTACTGGATGTGAATAGCGGTATAATTTTATTTAAGAAACCATAGCTTAAAGGACAAATGAAAATTGTCTGAATGATCTCCCTACTGTGTTTCAATGGAGTTGTGTCTCTGCTAGTCAATTTTACATCAAATATTTTAGTCCTGTTGATGATCAATGGATCCACATGAGGAGCATATTTTTTTCTGAAATACTCCTCTGAGAATTATCTCCACAGCTTATTTGTGATGATTAAATGGTTTTATGGAATTTCTAAGATGTTTGTTGGTTTCTATTTATCTTCTCCCAATCTAATGTGTTTACTCTGGGGATTATTTCTGATAGAGTTTTACAGTTTAGCTATTAGTTCTTGTATGTTGTTTAGCAATGCTGGGCATTTTTAGGTTTCTTTTGTTGAAAAAAAAACACTTGATATTTTCTTACTTATGAAAATCGAGATAAAAATCAACCTCTTAAAATACTCTGTGTTGAATCAATATGCAATGAAAATGCTCAAAAAATATGAGTTCACAATTGATTCTGTCAATCTATTGAAGTAAGCCTTCTATTTGCACACGTGGCTGTGATGTTTCTCGCATTACTGAACCGTCATCATAAAATAATGAAAGAAGGCAGCGATGACAAGTTTCTAGACAAGTTAGGCAAAAGATCTAGGCTGAAGGGCTAGGGAAAGGAGGAGAAGAAAAGAAGGGGAATGCTTTTTAGTCTTCCATTTTCTCCAGGTGTCAAGTGTCCCTGAGTCTTGAAAGAAGCCAAAGCCACTGGCTCTGGCCCCTGCCCACCCCAGCTTAGCTCAACTCCTGAAGAAAACCTTCCCTTGCTCAGATTCAATGGAAAAAAGGAAATGTATGAATAAATATCTCACAAGAAGGAAACATACTTGACTTCTAAACATGTGACAAGGTCCTGAAGATTATGAATGATCAGGGAAATGCATATATGAACCATAATGAGATACGATATTCATCCATTTGATGGACAGCAATTAAAGTCTGAATATCAAATGGGAGAGCACACGTGCAGTCACTTGGTTTTATTGTCAGTGGAAGCATTAGGCGCAACCACTTTGGAAAATCATTTGGTTTTATTTTTAAAAATTTGGACATTCAAATAGCATATTACCAGGAATTCCCTGCCAAGTACAAATACAATGTATACAACCCTTTATATAGAAAAGAAAAGTAATAACAACAATTATGCACAATAGCAATAACCTAGAAACAACAAGAATGTCCACCAAAAGGAGAACTGATGAAAAAAACTGCTGCATATTCATATATAGGGCTATTATACAAAATCATTCACTACATAGTAATATGCAACAGTATGGATGAATCTTAGCCTAATGTTAAAATGGGAAAAAAATAATTTTAACAGGTGACAGCATGATACATTTTATTGAATATAAAAACAAATAAAATAAAGAATATAATATTTGGGGGTATTTTTCGTTTGTGGAGATACATTTTGAAACAATAATTATTTTTTTAAAAAGCAAATTGTATGATTGACATGGAATTCCAGAGATGTTTATTTCTATAAGGAGGTAGATAGGGTGAGGGGCAGAGACAAATGATTACTGCAAGGTCCTATCTCTTATTTGCAGTGGTGAGTTTGTAGGTACTTATTATATTTACAATGAATAAATATCAAGTAAATTTTTTAAAATGGTCATTCTTGGATCAGTGTTGGAAGTGCACCATGATTCAATGATTCTGATTAATCAAAGTTTATGCACATGAAATATTCTTTTCAAATAAAATAAAAACTAATGATAACAGTTAATAAGACTATTGTGATGATTAAAAGTGATTACATGTGGAAGGAACTGGCAAAGAGTGAGTGCTTAATATTTTTTATGTGTTTTGTTAACATTTTTGTGATCTCTTAACTGTGCAAGTTTCCAAATAGAAATTATTTGCTTTAGAGTAAGTGTTCTTTACACTCTTTCATTCTCTACAGTCTTGAAAGAAATGTGTAATATATGCATTAGTCAGCATACAATTATACATACAAGTGGATGAAATTACCACATTAATATAATTAAAACTGTGCAGTCACAAACCTTCCACATAAATGCTGTATTCTGATTTGACAAAATTACTAGATATGATTTATAACAACTTAATATTTATTCTTAGGAAAAAGTGGGAGAGGGTATGGTTGGAGAATGGGCACTTAATTCTTGATGATGTATACTAATGAGAAAGTTGGACAATTACAAATTAGTGTTAATGAGGAACCAAATTTGTAATAAAAATACAATTGTAAACAGTATATGTGTATACATATATATATGCATATATATATATATATTAATTTTAATCATCCTGACAAACTTGTGAGGGAAGGAGATGCAGAGAACTGAGTTGGTTGCCTAATGGCATAACTAATTCAGGGAAATGCAGTTAGAATTCAGATCTTCCTAGTTTCCTATACTTTCACGTTTCATCTTAGCTATGAGTGAAAAAGTCAGATACCTGTAGCGGTACACAGGAATGTTATCCAGACAGCAAGTCAGCTTTGTATCTCCCCAGTATTAGCACAAAGTCAGGATATAAAAATAAATTACACAAATAAAGAGGTTCCATTTAGACAGAATCACCTCCAAAATGTACCACTTTGAAAATAACGCAATAGAAATATAGGCTACTCAGGGCATTAGTACTAAAAATACTAACCTTTAACAAAGACAAAATATGAGTGATAATGGTGTCCACATTTGGTACATTTTAGTATTGCTTAGAGGTGAAGCTAAATTAATCATGATAATTAGCTTTAAATTCTCAAAAGTTCCCATTACCATTTCTTTAGCTTTTAGCATTAATATTTCATATGCATTTTATATTGGGAAATTCTGTCAGATAAACTGTTACTATGAAAAATATTTTTTTTACTTTGAAAATTAACTTATACGGTGAGTAATGTGAAGACCACTATTTCAATTTTTCTTTATAATTACTTTTTAAATTTTAAATTACCATTAAATTGCTATTGAACAGCTAAAGGATGAGAATAACTGTTCAAAATGGGAAATAGATCTGTTAGGAGTGAAATTTTGAGGCTTGGAAGATAATACTAGGGAAAATCAGCATATTATAAAATAATTCATACTCTACTGAGTGTGTACATACTTTTGTGTTGAGGGGATAGATGACAAAATGTATTTAGGCAACAAAATTTTGTGTATTTGTGCTACATTTTTTTTAAAGACAGCTTTGAGAATAAATTTCAAGAATTTTTGTTAGACCTTTCTTACCTCAAATGCATTTGCCAGAAATAAATTTAAGTAAATCACAAAAAAACCCATCTTCTAAAAATCTCTACTATCTACAGGGTTTGCATATGATCCTGTCATTGACCATAGGAAAAACATTGATTCCCCAAAGGGAAATAAAATAATAGTGGTAGTCAGGTGGCATCATCATTGCCTGTGCAATGACAGAATCTCTGGAAACAGAAACTTTCTTCTCAGGTGTTCACACTTACCCAATTACCCTCATGGTAGGAGAATCAAAGTTTTTGTTTAAATTAATGGAGTTTTCCTCAAAGTGAAAATTTGATATTTTGTTTAACTCTTTTTCGTTATCGGTGATTTACAATGTATGGTAAGTTCATTTGAGACATGTTCTTAAGAATGCATTCTTATGAGAATCGCTTAGGAAGATAACAAATTCCTAGAAAATAGAAGTTATACGAGCAACTTTTCCCTCTTCACCAGTATCGGTAGTGTGAAATGGGATAAGTTAAAAGTTTTTCTGTTTAAAAAGGTGTTGCTGCAAAAACCATGTCCACAGACAAAATTTTCTTAGTTTTGAGGGCCTTGTGGCACAGTCAGCAAGCTGTCAAATACGAAATAATGCCCCTTTTTTCACAGTGGGCGCTTGTTTCTAGAAGGCTGTCCAGATGTCCAATCAGGGACTATATTTCATAAAGTTCTTGGCATCTGGATAGTTCACAGATGACTTAGACAGAGATCAGACTGGGAAGTGTAAGAAACATCTGGGTCTTCTCCACTCTCCCATTCCCATCTGCCCGCTGTGTAGAGACTGTTTCCCAGGGAAGGTGGGACCCCGTGTGAAAGAACCTGTATGGCTCAAATTGTTATATGGAAGAAAGCTGTCTGCCTACAAAGAACACCCGCTTTGGGTCTTTATATGAACAAAACATTGCTTTCATGGCATTACAGTGTTGAAATTTGGAGAAGGGGAGTACTTTTTAAAGCTGGTAGTTTAGACAAATGAACATAAACCCTATTTTAGATTCAATACCCCATTTGTGAGTATGGGGAGGTATAGTGATTGAATAAATATCTTCAATTGGCATTTGGATAACTGTGTGCTCTTATACATATTTGGTATTTTCCTCAGATTTCTCCACAGTTGTGTGTCCTTAATACAGACCATCTTCACTCTCTAATCACCCTGCAGGCTTCGTGGACTTCTGGAGAGTTGATTCATCTTTGGGACTTCAACCTCTTTTAAAGCTCCATTGCTTTCTTTTAGAGAAATTCATCAACTTAACATTTTTATTTATATTTGTATGATTTCAGGTTTTAATACACTTATATATTTAATAACCCAACTCAAAGTCCAAAACTAAATAAGAAATCATATGCTGAAAATTAGCCAAAAAAAAAATTCAGCAATTGAAATAGGAATTCACTCCAGAAAAAGTTCATTCTCTGAATCAGTCTGACAAAGTATTAAAACAACTAAGTTTAGGAAGCTCAAAGAGATATATGAAGGAACAGAATCCCTTAAAAATAAATATAAATCCTGTGAAAGAATCAGAAACAATGAAACAAAACTAGGTAAAAGTGAATAAAGAAAGTCCAAGACAAAAGAAAGAATTGTACAAGAAATGATATGGGTTGATAAGTTAAACTAACTCTATTTAAAAATAATGTTGTATTTTTTATGGTTAGGAAAATAAAACAAAATTCTGGACCACAATAACAAGATGCCTAGCTAAAAGAAGTAAAGGGAGAATGTTAAATTTGGGTAGAATTTTTTTGTAGGAGAAAAACACTGAATAGAAAAATATATCACTAGGCCTTTATATTTTTTACAATTCTAGAGATTTTAAAAAGGAAAAAGGTAAATAATAGGCAATATTAAAAAATCATTGGAAAATATTATTAGGCATCTACATAAATCTAGAAGTAGTGGATAAATAATAGACATTAAAAATAGGAGAATAAATGAAAAAATTAAAACAAAAAAATGAAAATGTGAAGCAGAAAAGATATGATGACAGAAATTAGTTTAATATATCTGTAAATGATAAGTTTAAGACAATATTTTCAAACTGGATAAAAAATTCCCAGGGAATGTACTCTGCATATGAACACCTTATAAACTATGCTATGATACACTATGCCCTATAACAAAAAAGAGAAATGAAAAATATATATAATTAAATGGCATGAAAATACTATCTAAAAAAGCCAAGAAGTATTAGCACTATCAGAACATATTGTATTTTCCATTTAATTTACAAATACTACTATTTCTTGTTGAATAGCTCTTTTTATTGTTAGAATGAGTCCTTCTTTATCCAATTTGACGCTTTTAAACAATAACACAAAAGCAAATATGCAAAGTAAAATCTTATGTATACAAAATAAATTGACAAATTTATAATTATTGCAGATTTTTAAAAAATATAGTTTTATAAGAAACAGACCTTTCAGAACAATGTAATGTTCAATGCTACAATAAAACTATCAAAATTTAAATGATAGTTATTACTGAGCCTAATGAATAGAGAATATACATTTAAAAAAATCAACTTATATTAATATACATTTTAATTTTTAATTAACATACCTCTACTAAATGGCAATATAAGCTCTCAGAAAGGTC
This sequence comes from Balaenoptera musculus, assembly GCF_009873245.2. Taxonomy (NCBI): domain Eukaryota; kingdom Metazoa; phylum Chordata; class Mammalia; order Artiodactyla; family Balaenopteridae; genus Balaenoptera; species Balaenoptera musculus. Next base: position 79,078,549 of record NC_045798.1, read on the forward strand.
TCAACAAATTTCAAAACATTACTGTGACACAGAACATTTCCTCTCATAACAATTTAATTTTGAAATAAAAATTTTTTTTAAATCTTTAAAAATTTAAATGGTCTTCTAAAACTCTTGGGTGAAATAAAGTAATCAAAATTTTTTAAACAAAAAATTAGTAAGTACTAAATAACAAAAAATTGTGGAATGCAGTTAAAATCTTATATTGAAGTATATATATATATATAGCTAAGCATACATTTATTTAAATGCATAAGAAAGACTGGAAATAAATGTTAGAAGTTCAATGTAAGTTGGTTGAAAAGGTGTAGTAAGTATAAAGTATGGGAAAAGGAATGTTTCAAGACAGAAAATAGTGAAACACAAAAATGATCTGACCCAAAAAACCCAAATACTGCTTTTGGGAAAAAGCACCAATAAAATAGTCTCCACTGAAGCAAGGATTATTAGAAAAGAAAGGAGAAAGGATTAAATAGCAACATTAAGAATGAAAGGGGAGACATAACCCCGAGTGGAAATTTTATAAATCATAAACGAATAGTTTGTACAATGTTATCACAGTTTATTTGAATGATCCTAGAAACTTTCTGAACTTACTCCAATTTTAACAGTGGCTCTTTCTGGGTAACAATATGCATTGATTTTATTTTTAATAAATTTCATGCATTATAAATAATTTTAACTATTGAAAAAAATTAAATTATCAGTCAACAAAATTTCAAAAGGAAAATTCCTTTAAAAATGTAATAAATAAATCAAATATCTCAAGAAAAGATTCTCCAGTCCAATAAATGTGGTTATTTTTATCTTTTGTCATTCATTACTATAGTAATGTAGAAATCCAGTTACTGAAGTTGTAAACCCTTATAAATCATTTATATTCTCTTTCATTCAAGTGTAATCATGTGCAAAGGAAACAAAGTTTTTTTTTACTTCATTCCACAGTCTGATCAAGTTACACTTATCAAAATTTTTAAAGTGATATAATAATATAGCTCCTTTCTTAAGAGCTTATGCCATAATCCCATCACAGAGTAGAACAGATATAATTCATGGAGCTACTAGAAAAAATTATATATATTCAGTTTTAGAGAACACTCACACTCAATATTCAGAATAAGATTGCTATAACATTTCCAGCACTTATTTTGTTTTAGTAGGTATTAATATTAAACAGTTAACTAATACCTTTTTAAAATTCAATATTCTTGCATCCACTCTAGGATTTTGAAATTGAGTTACCTGTCGTAGTGTAAAGAAAAATACTTTTCTTTATCTAAAAAGGAGTTCACGTTATTGCTTGAATGATGAGGAAAGCAGAAAGGACACCTTGAAGTACCCTTTTGATGGAAAATGGAAGCATCAATGTCTGCCATTTCCACAGGTAATAAGTTGAATGTTTTTTGTGACCCAATCAAATGTAGTCCTGATTAGGAAGTTCCTCATTTCTGCAACTCCAATAGTAAATCAGTATCTCTAAGAGTCCAGGAAATGGACAAAACTGTATGCGTAGTGGGTAAAGCTCCCTTTCACAGATGGTTCTTCAATTAATGGTTGAGTATCTCAGGAGACAGGACAAAGTTACACTTAATTTTAAACCTACAATTAGTCATAGTTGTTGTTCTATACCTTAACGAAAACCTGATATTCCTGTGTCTAGCTCACTTTATTACTTTTGTTTTCCCAATCATTGGACCAACACACTAGACCTGGTCCCTCCATTACACAAGCTCATTAATCTGCACTTCTTCATGATATTTATCAAAATTGTGTTTATGTAGTTCATTCTGTAATTAGTTTAAAATTGGTCTTCGCACATAGAATACAAGCTTCATAAGGGCACAAACCTCCAGTCTTGCCCACATTGTATTTTCTGTACCTAGTAGAGTACTATGTTGATGACCAATAACTATTTTCTAAAATTTAATTTTAGCTCACTTTTTAGGCACCCCACACAACATATTTTGTCCCATGCAATATACACAACAATATCAGGATTGGAAGGTAGTTATTACAATCTTCACTGTTTTAATAAAGAAAGACAGTGAAGTTCAGAGAGATTAATTAACAAGATCCCACTATAAGTGACCAAGCCACCATCTGACCATTTTGGCTGCCTGTCAAGCTTGGACTCATCCCACTAAAACTTTATTTTATACTGTGTCTTTAAAGCCTGGAAAGCACTTCTGCATAGTAGCTGCTCAGGAAATGAGAGAAAATATCAGTGGATTCTAGGAGTTAAATCCTAGCCTGACTGCCTTTCTGCTGGAAGACTCTAGGTAGGGAAGTAACTCCTCTGAATCTCGATATCTGCATCTGGAAATGATACTCATTGATAAGGATGATAATTACTTTGAGGGTTTTGGGGCAAATTAAAAGAATTTCTTTATAATTTACTTGCACTGCCTAAGTGCCAGCCCTGTTCTATATATTTTGTGCAAAGTCTTAGATTTAATCATTGCAAGAATTCTATAAGCTATGAGAAAAGGATTATGATTCCCCCCAGATTTAATGATAAAGAAGCAGGCACAGAGAGATTAGTGACCTGCCCCAAATCATGTATTTTGTAATTACATGCAAATTTCTTAACAATGACTGAATGAACGTTCAACAAAAGTTAGGCATTATTTGGTAAAGGAAAAGATGACAAAATAAGTGAATGAATTTAATATTCATGGTCTCATGCCCTCTGAGAACTGAAAATCTACTGGCAACCATTTAGGAAAATAAAACAATAATGAAACACATTGGAAGATCATTTCACGTTATGATAAGCATATGATGCTTGCATATTTCTCTTCAATTATCCAACTTTCCCACCTTTCATCAAAGGCAATAGTTTTTTTCCCCAACTACTTTTTCTCTAGCAATAGAAGTGCTAACTTGTAACAATGTTTTAGGTAACAGAATATATAATAAATATACCTTATGATATAATGAAGCCAATGCCCCTTCTTCTAAAAAGAAGATGGTTTTCACAGCCCTACATGCTCACTTTTGAAAATAAATATTGCTTTGCTCCTCTATTTTATGAGAAGTACTAGTCAAAGAGTATAAAAAAATTACTGTAATGTTATATGGTATTTCTCATCAGCACAGAACCTATTTTTCAAAAACAGATATCCTTTAATGGGCTATTATTTTACTTTTGTATGCAACAGCACAATAAAATGTTGACTGAAGTTGTTATAAAAGCAAAGGTGAAAATAGAAGACTGGAAATTCCTACAAAGTACTGTTCAAATTGTATAACAACTTCCAGTTCCATTGTAATAAAAATTACTTAGGAAACAGAGATGACAGAGAATACAATCGGAGTTTCCAAATAGCGGCCTTAAGTTTCCACAATAGGAAAGTAAAAGACTCCAGAAATGATTCAGAATAGCGCCAAAGGGACCCTTGATCCAGGATGTACAATACCTATTGGCATAATTCTCATAGATCACAGGAACAGAAGGACCAGTGGAGGATGGGAAAACAAGAAAGCTGTGTGTTTCTCTTCCAGGCAAAAGCAGAGGCAATTCATGGGAGGAGATGGACCTCTAGATTTTGTCTGAGGGATGCCCAACCACTCTCATGTCTGCAGATTTCCTTTATTTCCCTACTTAGAAGATATTGTCTCGGAATTTTTTTACTTGTAAACAATAGCCGAAGAGACCCTCACCCTCACCCCATACTGTCTTGTGAATGCTTAAAGTTTTACAGACAGTAATTTGAATAAGCAAAAGTAAACAACAGAGATGTAACTGCTTCATGATCTTATCTTTGATCCCATCATTGAGTAATGGGTCTGTGCTTTTTAAAACTTATGTAAATAAAGATCATCTTGGTATTCTGCTGAGAGAAGTGAGGTTATAAAACTTCAATGTTGTAATATAATAATTGGCTGATAGCTATCTTAAAAAGACCCAAAGGAAGCAGATGGGGTTATCGGAGAGATATAGCCACCTTACACAGTTTCTGGAAACAAACAAACAAACTGGCCAAACACATAACACATAATCATCCACAGGAAGGAAAAAAGGGGGAAGGAAGGAAAGATTCTCAAATGAACATTTCGTGAAATTATGAACAAACATTAAAATGGAAACAAAGCTGGAAAGTTTCTAAGTAAAGCAAAAAATGTTTAATTGGAATACTAATATAATTCTGAGTAATAATTTTCTATTTTTCAATATTTTATTCCTTAAGGAGCCTACTTTCAGTTATTCTACAAATCAATCTTTCAATTATTATAAGTTAAGAGTTTTCATAATTATAGACTATGGATCATATGAATATATCTGGTATCTCTGTCTCTTTCTCAGTCTCTCTCTTTCTCGCTTTCTTCTTCACTTATTCTTAATATTCTTGAAAGCAAGATACTATTTCTCCACTTTATATGTCTTCATATCCCCAATCGCTTAGCAACTAAATAAATGGTGGCGGACTAGAAGGAAATGACATATTCCTGAATAAGTAAAAATATCTCTGAATCCATCTGTTATAACTACGAGTTAGTAGTGTGTGTATGATCTGACTTTACAATCATTTATATTTAAAACTGTAATTTCAAGGACCCTTATTGGATGGCAGACTCTCAATTATCCACGTTCAGCTCACTGAATAGTAGCAAGGCATCAACAAATGAAAAAGATAAATAACCCCAAAGTTCTATTAGTTCCTAGTTTCAACCTTTTCTCCATTCTAACTTTCAGGAAAAGTTGTTAATAATAAATGACGTTTAAGTGTATTTGTTATACAACTGTCTCATTTCCTGGCCTATATTTTTATGGAAATGTTAAAGTGCAGTGAGATGATCAAAAGGTGGGTAATCACATACAGGCAGAGAGAAGAAAGAAGAGCAGACTGTCATGAAATCTAAACTATTGTACTCTCAGATAATTGATTATACACTATGCAAGGTAGTATATTTCATTTCTGCCTAGAATGGTTAGAATTGTTTAAGAATTTCTCCTTGGTGATTGAAAGCATGCTAAGCTCCTGGTGAATTTATGCCTTATAGCTATTTCTGGCTTTTCATGCAAGGAAAATGGAAAGCAGATCTTACTGGAAGGCCCTGTTGCCTCCAGAATCAATAATGGCATTAGAAGAAAAGGAGAAATTACAAAAGGAATGCCAAACAAAACAAAAACTCTGAATCACAGATCTTAGACCTGGAAACAGTAACAGATCAGTGTTGTCCAGTGATTATCAAATTTTTAGGTTTTTAAAAGCAGAAATCTTTTTTTTTTTTTAAGGTGTATAAATGCCAATCAGTGAAAAAGACATTGGTGAAACTTCTGTGGTTGAAGCAGTGCTTAGAGCCTCGTTTCCTCAACCCCTCCCCCGTGGTAGCCTCTGATACTCCTTTACAAAACCCTGAGACTTCATAGAACAGAGGTGAGGACACACATGCTTTAATTGTATTGATGAAGAAGACAAAGCACAGAGAGCTTAAAAACCTTTCTCAAGATGCAAGATGCAAAAATAGTATGATGGTCCAACAAGACCCAGCATCTGGGTTTTCCCACTTATTATCTTGTGCTTTTTCCACTGGTCCACCAGGCCCTGTGGGAAGACTTAGTTGTTTGGGCCTTCCCATTTCCATCACCAGGAAACCTCCAGGGAGAATGGAAAAGCCCTCCTTTGTTCCTCCACTCTCTCTATAGCCTATCATAGCACTCATCATCTATTATTTATTCACTTATCCATGTCTCTGTTCTGAAAGTACAAAGCTCTTTGAGAAGGATTTAGACTTTTCCATCTTTGTATGCACCCCAGGGGGCACAGTGCCTGCCCCCCATGGGCTCAGTCATACAAACTTTCTTTCCTGCTATCTGCCCCATTGTGACCTAAATGAGAGATAATGCACATAGCACAAACTTTGTAACACTTGATTTGAGACCTCTTTATAGGAGAAGAGTTCTTTAGCCATACTAAGCATGATATAAATTGTATGTTATGAACTTAACGATATTATAATTTTCTCACAGATGTTACAACATCTATTTGAGCTGAAGATTAAAAATAGCTTGTTATTCTGTTATTAAACATTTTAAACAAATTTTAATAATGTTACAAAGTAGGTTTGTGAGATAGAAACAAAAAATTGATAGTTCAAAGCTCTTACCTAATGCATAGTTAAATCTCTTCTGGTCTTACAAGAAACAAAATATCTTATTATGACATTATTATACAAAATGGAGCTTTCCAGTTTTCACCAAGTAAATCAAATGTTCACTGGCATCACTGAGTTGTAAGATACCCCAGGACCCTAACATAAACTGTTGAGCTGTAGAAGATAATGTCACCCCCTCTCTGAAAACATTTCCCACTGTAGAAGTCCTAAACAACGTAAGATGGTTTAGATGTTCTTCCATGGTCTAGTCCCTGGCTACCTGTCTGACACCAACTCTCTCCTCTGGCCCTGTCCTCTACCCTCTGGTGGGATTCTACACTGCAGTTCAGCCCTGCTCTACTTAACTTGCATCCTAAGTCATGCTGTGCTCTCTCGTTGCCTACCCATGACACATACTGACTAGAGCTTTCCCCCCAGCTCCACCCCTGGCTAACTCCTACTCATCTTTCACTTTCTCCATATTTTCCCAGATTCATCCTCTACTTCAGCCTAGCTTACTTTCATGCTTCTTCTGTGTAAGTCCATTGTAACACTTGCTTTCCAGATTTTAGTAATAATCACACTGCTTCTAATTGAGATATTTGACTACATCCACCACTAGACCATAGATTATGATGATAGAAATTTGATTTATCTTGTACCATAACTGTATGAGATATTTTTTCTCTGCTCTAACACATTATCACAAACTCAGTTGCTTAAACAATATAAATGTATTATTTTACAATTTTGTAGGCCAGAAGTCTGACAAGAGATCCACTAGGTTGAAATCAAGGTGCTGACTGTAACGCATTCCTTTCTGGAGGTTCCAGGCAGGAATCGGTTTCCTTGCCTTTCTCAGTGTCTGGTGGGCAACCACATTTCTTAGCACATGACCTCTTCCTCCATATTCAAAGCCAGAAATGTTGGGTCAAGTTCTTCTTCCTTTGCTGCATCTCACCCAGATCTCTGAAGGCAAAGATTGTCCACTTCTAAGGACACCTGTGATTAGATTAAACCCACTGGGATAATCCAGGATAATGTCTCCATCTCATCTACAGAGTCTCTTTTGCCATGTAAGGTAATATATTTACGGGTCTGGTAATTAGGGCAGGGACATTTGAGGGGGAGTCGTTATTCTGCCTACCACAGTGATAGAGTCTACAGTGTCAGCGAGCTTGGTTAAAGTCTTGTGTTTTCATCTTCACACTAGTATATAAAAATTTATAAATTGACATTTGGAAATATGTCAAATTCCCAAATTTAATGTCACTATTTTCACTTTTGTTTAATGTTTGTCCCAAGTTGGTCACAGGATGTTACAGTGACAATGTACAAAATTTTCTCCATGGTTCATACAGAAGTGAGGGCAGAGTTGAGCCATGACAGGACCCACAACAGAATATATATGACTGGATAGAAGTCCACCATGACACGTAGATGTGGTTCAGGGATCCTACATGTATATATTGTACCGCATCATAAGTAATATGTAAAATCTACAACGAATAACTTATCTTTGCATCTTAAAAGTATTTTAATATCGTTTCAAGGATGGCTTATTTACTTTTTTGGTCTATCAAAATAATAAAAGAATATCTTTTTGTTTTTAAATTTTATTTTTTTATTGAGGTGTAGTTGATTTACTGTCTTATATTAGTTTCAGGGGTACAACCTAGCAATTCAAAATTTTCATAGACTCTACTCCATTTAAAATTGTTGTAAAATACTGCCTATATTCCCTGTGCAGTACAATATATCCTTGTAGCTTATTTTATACATATCAAAGAATATTTAAAGAACAAGATAATTTTTAAAAGAGAAAAATACAGTAATCATTCTAGAAATGATAATTCAAATGATGATTCATCATGTTCAATTTCAAAAAATCAAGTAGATATAAAATAAGCTATTACATCTATTGCTACTAAAGCCAGCATCACAAATTTAGTTTATAAATATCATCTATCACATAATTTTAATAGTGCTAATTAGAATTTTATTGGTTATAGTTTTACATTGATTTAACTTGTAACTGGATTTGGTCTTTATGGTAGTAAAAGATCTATACACATAGGATGTATTACCAGTTTGGGTTTTAAGCATATTTATGTATTAATAACATTGCATTTTGCCTCTAAAAGTTCTTGAGAATAATTAGTACTTTCTGACATTCCTCAAATCTCTTGCTTGGATGTACTCTCATCTGTTCTCTTATCCACAGGATTGAATCTCAAACAGTATCATCCAAATGCTTAAACTTATTTTCATATGCATTATACTGAGAATTGCTGCAGTCATTTTTAAAATTTTTCGTGACTGTTCCACTTGTCTATTCTTCTTTATCTAATTGAAACTCATTGCAGTTAAAAAGCAACAAACAAACACGGTATCCCACAGTGCCTACGAAACACAAACCCTATGCATCCTAAGAAACAGATGATCAAGGAAAATTTCAGTTAAAATTTTCCCTGGACAACAGTTGTCTCTCCTAGTATATTTGTGACTTAAAAGAACATGCAGATTAATAGATTCTGCAAAAATCTTAACTACACTATCACCGCACTTAATTCAATCCTGAAAATAGTAGCTACCAGTATTGTCTTAGAAGCGTACTGACATAATAGTAATCTTTTTATAAACAAATTAAGTGGCAGGAGAGGCAGTTAGGGCTGGGTATTGGAATGCAGGTTTAAAGTGTCATCAGCTGTGTCAATGTTGTTACTTTTTTTAGGTTAGGAACTCAAATCTGACTAATTTTTAGCATATGCCATATTGCAGGTGGTTCAGAATCTCTTCAAAGTACTGAGTGACAGATTTCTTAACTCTGACATTCCACATTTCCCCTGATGCACGGTACTCAAGCAAATTCAAAGCCCATTAATTTATTAGCAGCATATAGAGCTATCAGAGACAATTTCAAGCCTGAGGGTAATACTATTACTAGTTGTTCAGCCCTCTCATTGTTCTTGGTAACATCAACGTAAGCCTTTGTACATTCGCATCCTACCTTTCCTATACAGCAGAGATATCAAATTTTCCAATAGCTGGGCTTTTGCCAACTCAAAAAGCATCTCATACAAAATTATTTTGAAAAATTAGACCAGGTCTCTGTAGCGTTTCCTGAATGTTGAGTTTCTTACATTTAATACCAGTGATCTATCATACAGCATTTTTATTACCTTGCAAAATTTTCCTTTTTAAATCTCATTTGGTATTTCCTGTTGTAGTACTTTGAAATTTACCACCTAGGCATATTTCCCAGAACCTGGGCTGAAGTGAAGATTATCGGTTGCAAGTTGTGAACTGTCTTTTAAGTCCAGAAAATTACAATGTGCTACATCATTTTACTCCGGGATTTGGGTCATTAACCTTACGGACATTAGTATCTTTTGGAGTCCTTGTAGATTTAGCTTCTCAGTGGTGTTTCAGTTGTTTTATCTTGAAACCAAGGGAGAGAAAACTTTGCCTTATATAACACTTTATCTTTCAGATTCATCTCTATATAATTGAGCGGTTGAAAAGCATGTTGTCTAAAGCTCCTTCTATGTCTAACTATCAAAGTTTCCATAATCAGTAGACCAGAGCATTTCTTTCTCTGTCCATGATCCACAGCAACTTCATATGTTTCTCAATCAAGAAAGCAGCTATTTAGTATTTTTCTTAATATGCCAGTCATGGTTACTGGATGCTGAATTCATCAAAGGTTCTGTTTTTGTCTTCAGTCTTCAAAAACCCAAAATATGTCAGGAATCTCAGTCAAGGGATGTGAAAGGACATATATACATTATCTAGGACTGGAAATGCTCTCATAGAGAAGCAAGGGGCTTGATGTTTCAACCTATCAGATTTCTCAGTACTTAAAAAATCGGAGTCCTGATTTATTTCATTTTGCCATTTGAATTATATTGCTATCAAAAAAAAAAAAAAGATGGGGACATAGATAGGCCTAATACTTCTATTCTAATGAAGCCTGTGGTGGGTAGAGAATGTTTTTCTCTGGCAAGCAAATGGTTTTTGTTCCATGCGGTTAAGGCACTCCTACTCATCCCCTTCTGTGTACACATTAACGATTAAATACTACACGTGGTTCTTGCCACCAAATAGCTGAAGCTGTCTGAAGTTGCTACTGCTCCTTTTGATCCCCTGTGGAATTATAAAGAAAATAGCCACATCCTGAAAATGTGCCACTTGGCTTCATCATTAGTATGTTCAACTAAGCAATTGGAAAAAGTGAAAGTCATGACACAATGCAATTGAGATTTCAAGATTGCTGTACCATGAATACAGAGTCTTTCAGCCAGAGGAATGGGATCTGTTCAAGCATCTTCCTAAAGGATGCAGCTCACCTTACCAGCTACTCTGGAAACTAGAATATCAGCTGAGAGAAACATCACCTTAAGAGCAAGTCCAAGGCAATATCTGAAGGGGATTTTCAATTCAGGATTTCATAAGGTTTAGAGAAAAAATATCTGAAGAAAAAAATGACCCTTTGGTATGAAATAAACTATCTGTTAATAATGGAATCACTATATTAAACCTGACTACTCAACTAGGTACAATAAATATGTGGGTAATGTTATATCTTAGGCAAGAACAACTTCCTATTATTGTCTTTCTCTTTTGCTTCTAAGGTAATTTTTAGACACTCTACCTACAATCTGTCCAAAAAAAAGTGTATGTGTGACACATACACATATGTATGACACATACACATATGTATATATACATATAAATATGTTATTTATATATACATATATGGTGATACATACATATATATATATACATATACACACACTCTTTAATAACACCACTTTCATTTTGCTTCACATAGAGCCATGAAAATGATAAAAATGTGATCTTCAATGAGATATTCTGAAGAATGCTTGCTATAACTTTTCTGTCCTGTGGTAGTACTGGTCGTCTTTTATATATTTGGCTGTTTTTCTTGAGACAAGTATCACTTCCAGGCTCAGTGTTTTCCTAAAATATTCCTTCAATCCAAGTCAACCCTTTACTTAATGGTTAACTCTTGATTTATAATACCAGGCATTAACCCCAGCCAATGCAGTTACAGGTAAAGACTTGCTTTCTTGCCAAAGTTTTACTGCTTAATCTGGAGAAAAATACTTGTAAGGAAGTAGAAAATGTATGCTTGGAGAATCATCACTTCAAATACTATGCTCATAGGAAGTACTTATATTTTTTTTAACTCCACAGGAAAGGCAAGCTGTTCTTGAGAGTTATTACTGAGACGGTATCTTGTCTTGTTCTCCTTGAAGATTATAGTCCATATTAGAAATGTAAAACTGAAAAGAACTGACCTCTCTTCAGGCAAGAAGCCTCCTTTTCTTTATATATCACCTTGATTGAAAATAGTTTATGCAGACAAATAAAGAATCCCCAATTGTCTTCTTGAAGATCATACATCTTGCTCGAAGGAATTTCATGGCTACAGCCTTATAAGCTCCTGTTACAGGCTCAGTCAAGAGTGCCTTTGGCAGTTACATGATCTTTTCTATCTGGGTCATTGCCTCCAAACAACGGGCTGAGTTTATCTTGATTTTGTCACCGAAGAAATTATTAAATAGAGAAAAATAAAGGATGTCATATGAATCTTACCATAAAGTAATTTTGTTTCTCAAAATCAGGATGACCACTCTCCCTCCCAACCCACCCCAGCTGGCCCAGGGTGTTCGTGGCTAATGTCCATTGTTCTGGAATAATTATTAGTAGCACCCATTGTCACTCTCAGAATGATTTTGGTGGGGGTGAGTCAGGGGGGGAGGGTGGTAACTGGATAATATAATGTAGGGTCACCTACCCAAAAGGTAAACAAGAAAACATTCAGTTAATGAGAAAGAGGTAGACTGTTTACTTTCTTTAGCTGTCACTTCATAAGTGGACTAAATAACCTTCTGCAACATGTTATTTCTTTTCTAAGTTCATTCTAATAAAAATACATCCTAAGATGAAAAGAGATTACTTCTCTGCCCATTTTGCTTTCGGACTGTGTTCCAAAAACTTGAAAGAAACTGACATTAAAAAAAAAAAAAGGAGGGTGTGCTAGAGAGATCCTGTTTTGTGCTTCGATTCCAGCCTCGTAGCAATTGCTCTTGGAACAGATGTTGTCTTCATTCTTGATGCAGCAGCATTTCAGTCTTCATCCAAGGAAAGCGTTTCAGTTGTAAAGGATTTAAGAATAGAAATGGAAAATGATTCAGAGCAGAACTAGAAAAGAAGCAGAATGTAACAACATCATCATTCCCCTGGTGATTTTATTTCTAGAAGGAAGATTCTGAAAAACTCCAGGTATTGGGGCTCTGAAGCATCTTTTAAGATATATCCGCCTGGGACTTGGTGGGCTTGAAGACTGAAGGGTCTTACACTTTGAACATATTTTATCCTAAATACTTGTGGAACGACTTTCACATTTCATGTGACTTTAGGGGGTGGAGGGAGAAAGAAAGTAGACCAGATGGGCATAGAATGCTCTGAAAGTGAGCATTTTCATCTTTTTCGATAGGTATCTGTTTCTGGTTGTTGGAAATTACAGAGAGGCTTCTTGCCATATAAGGATGGGCATGAAAGTCTTTTTTTTAAAACAATGATAGCCATAAAGATTTTACAAGGAAAAAAAAGTGAAAAAAAAATTAGAATAGCATCCAAGTTGTATCTGATTTGCTACGGCACAGTGTCCTCCCTCTGTCAGCTGAGTCTCTGGTCACTTTAAATTAGAACTAAAGCATATTGCTACACTCAAAGTCTAGAGCTGAAATATCTCTTGGTGACACTAGACTTTATAAATTGAATTCATAATTAAGCTTAAGCTTTTCATAGACGGTAAAATTCTTTCTTGCTAAATGTGTCTCATAATTCCTTTTTCTTCCCAATAGGTGATACTAGCCTGAGAGGAAATCTAAAACCTTCATCATTTCTGACAAAGGGAAACCACAGATTTTTTTTTTCCTAAGTTGAACTTTCTGGCTCAGCAAAAACTCTTTAAGGACTCTAGCTACAGCTTAGTAGTTAGACAATAAACTTGTCTCTACTCTTCCATCATGCCTAGGCTAAAAATGATCAGATTCTTGATTACCTTATGGAAAGAATTGTAAATATAGAGTTTAAAGATATTTGTTTGTCTCTTTAATTTTCAAATAGCTGGGCCAGAAACAGCGATGGATGACTGTAGTGATGGTTGGTGTTGATAGAAGCTAGAACCAAATTTTCCCATTAATGAGTACTTTTACTCATTAATATTGATAGTATGTGGATTATCTCAAAGACTAAGGGGCTAAGTCTCAAAGTCTATGCAGGAGAGAGTACAATGTATTACAAGATGAAAAGATGGATTATCATCTTGTCCTTAACGTTTACATTATTCATACAGAGCCGGTATAGGAGCTATTAATGGTGGGAAAACGTATTACACAATCTAGAAAGCTTGCCAGGAGTATGATCTATGAATAACACACTATGACATGCAATAATTATTCTTAATCTTATTGTTTATGCAGTTTTGTCAATTAAATAATTCTTATTTTTCAAACTCTTGAAAGAGATGTCAGTCTCTAGTAGCAAACAATACCAATAAAATGTCATCAAACAGATATGTAAAAACAATTAAAATAACCACAATAATAATAATACCAACTAACATTTACTGAGGGTCTGATATGCACAGGCACTAATCTATGACTTTGCATGCTTTATTATCACTAAGTAATCCCTATAAAATCTGTGTTAGTTACTACTTTCTCATTTTATAGGTAGTGATGTAGCTTATCCAAAAGAAGGGAAGATGATTGACTTTGCTATAGGGATGTGTCCTCTCAGGGAATTCTAGTTCTTGAACCTGGTATCAATATTGTGGTTAACAAGTGAGCACTAGTTCTTTTTATTAAGCAAATTTCCATGTAACTGTTGCTATTAACCTACTGCTTTGTTGATACTTAGTAATTTTAACTTTCTGCAGTCCCTTCCTGATGTCTTCTCTACTTGGGGATAAATGTCTATCCTACCCTTCCTTCAGACATCCTAGACCGATGTCCTCATTCACAGAAGTCAGGGCTGAGTCCTCATTAAGTGTCATGGGTCAACTCACTTGGTCAGTCTGTACCCTGGTCAGTGATTGTGGTTCAGTTTTATCCAAAAGTACAGACTGTAAATGTGCCTGTACACACACACACACACACACACACACACACACACACACACATTGAGGTTGAAAGAGATAGAACCAATGGTAGAGTGAAATAAGACTTAAGGGCATAGTGTAATTAAGGGACAAGAAAAATTAAACAATTACAAGACAAAACACCTCAATAAAATTGAGCAAGGCACAGAGTCCTAGACGCTGCTTTATTTATCCTACTAAGGGTTGTTAACTTATATCATCACCAGGTCCTCCCTGACAATAATCTTTACAGGCGTTACCTAACTTTCCTATTGATTCTTTTCCAGAAAGGTTTTTCTCCCTCCTTTTCCTAATGGAAACATCAAAGAAGGAGGTAAACTCTACTGTGGTCACTGTCTGAACACTCCTGAAAGCCTAAAACCTAAGGGTTTAAGCTGATATGAGTACATATTACCAAGATTCTTCTCAGACCACCATATCTCCCAAATGCCCCTACATGGATGTGTGACTATAGAAAACAGAGACATAAAGCAGCTGGATTACCAGCCATTTGTCCTGACAAGAAAGGAATCCCTTGCTGTCTTTTTGCTGGATTCCAAACAAAAGGTGTCGATTTTATTTTATTTTTTATTAGAGTACAGTTGATCTACAATATTGTGTTAGTTTCAGGTGTACAGCAAAGTGAATCAGCTATACATATACATATAACCACTCTTTTTCAGATTCTTTTAAGGCGTCGACTTTAAAATGCTGCCTAAAAGGAATTCTTGTTGAGAAAGCCTTCTCCAGCTGCTTTTGCATAAAGACAGCCCTTTTTTAAAACAAAAAATGCTCAGTTATCATTCTGGCTTAATTCTGTGGGATTGCCTGAACGTTTCTGTGCATTCTCTCTAGCTGAAGTCGGTGGGAAGACCACCTTGAGTTGTGCTAGTGACAGATGCTGAGTCACAACTGCCCACGGGACGCAGTCGTGTGTCCCTCCGGGCAGGTTGAGGAGAAGGATGGAATGAAGCCAGCAAGCCAGTCTCTGGGGAGGCTGACAAGCTAACTCCCAGACCAATGCACTTTAAGTTCCAACGTAAACGAAAGGCCTCTGAAGGAGAAGCGGTGCCAGGCCGTCTCCATGCGACTGCAGAATGTGGACCTATGTGCAGATGCCACTTACTGAAAAGTGCATTTAGTGTCCTCCTCAAGCCACACTTAACAACTACTGACAAGACAATCTGGTCTTGGCACCTGGCCAGGCCCTAGCAGTAACACAGTGTTTGTCACAACATGACTTTGCTGGGCAGGAGGCGTGAGGAGAACAGCTGACAGGAAGGGGGGTGCAGCTGTCACGTCCGCCACTGAAGAGGTGGAGTACGACCAGGGAGGGCTGAAGAAACGCCTCCAAAATAGACCAAAGCAGATCAAAGCGTACATTCAAATGTTGGAGCCTAGCCATGAATGGCTCAACTGCAGAAACAACATGGAAACACTGGACCGACACATAGTAGTGAGGAATATAATAAGGTGGACTTTTTTGGGGTTTTTTTTTTTGAGGAAAGCGTGTAGGACAATGGAGTCTAAATCTTCAACTGTCATTCACTTTCACAACTTAGGGCAATGCCTACACTCTCCTGCTTGCCCTTGGGTGTTTTTGTTTCAAGCAAGAGCCTCCGACATGTAGCTCACTCCCCAAGTTTGGTTTTTTAGGGCATCTACGAGTGGCTTACCTGGGATTCCTAATCTGGGAAATGGCAAATATTGTATTTTCTGAGTCCCACATTCTGGAATTCATGAAAGGAACTATATAAAATGCATTCATATGTCCTAAACACGTCGTGATTACTAATCAGTATGTTAAGCAAATTGGCAGGTGCGTTTGAATGCTCCAATTATTATTTTATTTATTGACAAAATAAAGTTCCTTGCAGATTCACATGGAGCAGTAAAATAGAAAGGAGACCTCGGGTTGGCCAGATAAACAAGCTAAAATACCCCTAGCTGCAAAGAGAGTAATTTCAGAGCCAGATTAGCCCTGTAGCCTACAGGTATATCCAGAGGCTTCAAGATGTGTTTCAAGAAAGTCATGTAAACTCTTTGGCCAGAAACACCTGGGGAAACGTCTGCCTGATCTGCCCTGGAAACCTGTGGTTAAATAAACAATATCAAGCACATGCTATGCTTTGGGGTCTTTGATAGGCACTTGGGACACCGTTTAACAACATTAATGAAAGCAGTCAGAAAATGTTAGCTATATACCAGGCATCTCTCCATGTTCTACCTCTGTTAGTTTAATCAATTATCACAACAACAGTTTTATTATTGTAAGCCATTTTATTAATTGTGAACTACTTATTATTTCATAAATCATTATTTTATATTTGTTATTATTGTGAGGAGATTGAGACAGAGGCACAACACACAGATTTCCCAAATGTTCATTGTTTTGCATAGATTTGAACTTTTCACTCTCTGGCTCCAGGGTCTGGGTGGCAGCTGGCACCACACAGCTTCCCTGAGATGCTTTCGGTCCATTGCTCTTTATTCTGGAATCTCTTCTCTCTCAGATAATTAAATGTTGCTTATCCATTTTTACCTTTTCTCTTAATCTTTGAGGTTCTACACAGGACCTGCTACTTGTTTGTTGCAAACTGATCTTATAATTCCCTGTTTAATTACTAAAAACTAAATTTTTAGAGTAAGAATATTTTTCTTTACTTCTAAAGAAAAATACTTCAAATGTAAAAAAATGAAAATTTGTACTACCAAATGAAGAAAAAGTACTACATCTGCAGATGAAGTACACGAAATGAGCTCCCAAAGAACAAGCCTATATAAAAATACCAGTGGATTAATTTCATGGCTGTGGATGAAGAATTTAAAATATCTTTTTTTGTTTGTTTTTAGTGATTTCTCAGCTGAGTTATGTCTTAAAGAAATGCCTTGGTTACCCAGAAGTTCCTTATACTAGCATACTTTTCAATGTCCTATTATAAAATTAATTAAAATAGAAAAGTAAAAATTATACAAATAATATTGGAATAAAATGTCCTATTAGAGATGTCTTCTACCTGAGTCCTGCTCTGACTACATTACCTATGGCCAAAATGTGTTTATAGAATCACCAGAGCTTGGCTGATTATCTCCTGCACACACACTTGTAGATAAATCAGACTTACACATTAAAGAGCACCCAGAAGAAGGATAGTCATGGAGTTTGGGACTGACATGTACACACTGCTATATTCAAAGTGGATAACCAACAAGGACCTACTGTATAGCACAGGGAACTCTGCTCAGTATTCTGTAACAACCTAGTTGGGAAAAGAATTTGAAAATGAATAGATACATGTATATGTATAACTGAATCACTTTGTGGTACACCTGAAACTAACACAACATTGTTAATCAACTATACTCCAATATAAAATAAAAAGTTAAAAAAAAGAGCTGTGTGGCAATAATAACTCCTACTTCTTCCACAGCGTCGGGTATCAGTAAAAAGCATCCCTCCATTAATGTAATGTATCTAATGGGAGTTTTTCCAAACCCCACTTCTCAAGGAGCAGTCTCAGTCTTGCCAGTTTTTAACAGCACTCTTTCAATACAGAATTCACCTGCTACACTCTACGCATTCCCTCAGACCTGACACTAGTGCATCACACAGGGAGTCAACAGAGAGTGTGCTCTTCTTAAAGCTCTGATGTCCTTCTGCACCAGTTCTGGGCCAGACCTCTCTTTTCCTTTATGCATTCCTGCCTCTGGCTTTCCACTTCAGGAAGAGCCCTCTCTCTGCACTTGTCTCAGATAATAAGCATACAGAAAGCTACTTATCATTTCTTTGGTTATATCTACACTTTTTTTTAAAACTGACTTTAAGCTCTGGGAAGGCTGGATTGCCTGTGTCTTTACTGGGATTTATCTCAGCATCTGACACAGCATCTGATGTATAATAGACTCAATAGAAATTTAACAAATGGATTAACGAATTACCATTGGGGATATTTGTGAATATTACTGGTCTTGACAAGCCAGACGGTACTTAAACCTCTTTTTCCTTTTTATTCCCCTTTCTTTTTATAACTGAAGTATACTTGATTTACAATGTTGTGTTACTTTCTGGTGTACAGCAAAGTAATTCAGTTATATATATTCTTCTCCATTATAGTTTATTACAAGATATTGACTATAGTTCCCTGTGCTATATAGTAGGACCTTGTTATTTATCTATTTTATATATAGTAGTTTGTATCTGCTAATCCCAAACTCCTAATTAATCCATCTCCCCTCCTTAAACCTCTTTTTCTATCTGTGTTGGGTGAATTCTTTATAGAATTCTGGGTTATCAGTGCCCAGAGCATTTATTTTAAGACTTGCTTTTCTGAGCTGAGGGCATCTCAGAATTTACAGAACACTTTTCCAGGAGGCATTGTCATTAGCTAGACTTTCCCTCTGAACTAAAAGTGACTCTGTCCCCAGCATCTCCTCCTGACTGCTGATCTGGTAGCTCCTCGCCCACTGGGTCCCCTGGCTTTCACATCTCTGACTCTGGTAGATCTGAAACCCCGTTTCTATTCTGCTCCCCACACGTTGGACCTTAGATACCTTGGAGACTAATCTAAGACAACATTTTCTAGTAGAGAAAGTTTTCTTCAGTTTGCTTTTCTTTGTTCTCTGTAATACAAGCCTAAGTGTTAGCTCTTTTGAAGAGACATGGGCAGATATGTAGGTAAATAGATGCTGTAGGAATTTGCATAAAGCTACTGTCTAGGGATGTTAATATGACATATTACTTAATTAGGAGAGTAAGCCTTTAGCAGTAAAAGCTCATCTCTACAATTACTTCTTTGAATCAAATCTGCTTACATAGAGTTCAAGAATTTTTGTACAGCGTGCCATTCTTAAAACATTAAAATGTGTTCATTTCATCTTTTATTAGTGTTTTATATTAGTGCCCCTGTGTATGTATACTTGCCTCCTAAGGAGAGGAATTTTTAATATAACATAACTTAAATATAAGCCATACACATATGGCCCTTGTATTATCCCCTCTCTATATTTTGAGAAAGAAATAAAAGATGCTTTCTCTATATCATTTCCTATTCCCCATACTTGCGTTTCTACATTCCTCTCTCCATTCCTATTTTCTCCTACTTTAAGACAGCAATTGCTGTTGAAAGAACAGACTTTTCTAAGGAAAATGTGTTTTGCATTTAGTACTGCATTTTGGGTTTAGTATTGCCAAGATTGATGAAAGTTTCAAATAAATTCTGCTCTGGAGCGTGAATTGGGTAGGGGTAGCAGGAAGTTTTCTATCTCTAAGAGTTTAATTTCCTTTTCATTCCTTCTTTTTTCTAAAGTCATAGAAATTCAGGAACAGCTAGACTGTTTTTCTCCAATAATCCACAATTCCCAGTGGAAACACTGTGGTGGAGCTGTAAAATCTGGCTTCAATTTCTTGCTTAAAATCGGGGTAATTCATTCTCCAAACTCAAAGAGAATGACAGATAAGCATATAACACAGAGTTTGGTTGTTTGCTTTAAATTAAGTGTGATTTTTAACATCATAGGATATAAGCGCCATGTATGGCCAAAGACATTGAAAAATACAGTCATTCAACATGATGGATATGTGAAATATTTCTTTTCTTGAGGAAGGAAATGGGGGAGGATTAGTTAGTTTTTCGGTTTTTCAGAAGCTAGGGAAGTAAGTTTGAAAAATTACTGAAGCTTCCACTTCTGGAAATATGACTAACTGAATGTCCTGAAAAAAATTCCTAGTTTTCAATATAAATATATAAATATATATAATAAAATATGTATATATATATATATATATATATATATATATATATATTCAGCATAGCTGAATTAGCAACAGTTAAGAGAAATATCATCAAAGGACAAAAGCCATTAAGCTAACCCCAGATAAATAAGCAGGTGCTGAGGTTGATGGCTCTGTGGGGTCACCTACAGATTTCCAGGGTCCTAGAGCTTTCAATTCAATAGGATGAAGGATAGGACAGTTGACAAAGTCTCTGGCCCATTCAACGTGGGGAACTGTATTAGAGGCACCACATAAAGTGGGCTTCTCCCTGAAACCAAATTCTACAGGGTGTGCACTGGAAAAAACACACACACCCAATGGGGATAGTGTGAAAACTTGCTTATTTCCATCCGAACTCTAGGTAGAGAGAAAATATCTGCCATATGAGATTTTAGTCATAAGCAGCCAACCTCATGAATGTATGGAACCCATAATCGCTGTGGAACTGAAAAAAATCCCAGATCAAGTACTAAATGGAAGCAGTCACAGCATGGTGGTGACACTGGCACTTGGGTAGAACAAATACATGCATTTTCTAGAAAAGTGTTCTTAACTATTCTTAAAGCAAAGATGCAAAGAATTCCCCCAGATGAAATTTCAAGGGATATGAGCTCAGAACAGAAAATACATGAGCAAACAAACCATTTGCTGTGTCAGTGGAATCAATGAAAGCAGAATCAAACATGCAAGAAACACTTTGCAACACTTTTAATTAATAATAAACACGAGTACTTTTAAATACTCAAGGAATTAATTTTTGAGAGAGTAACCAGAGAATAGTAAACATTTGGGGGAATACTGCTCCTATGAACTGAATTTTTGTGTTTCCCCCAAATTCACATGTTGAAGCCTTAACCTCTAATGTGATGATATTTGGAGATGTGACCCTTCGGAGGAAATTGTGGTTAAATGAGGTCATGGGGGCAGGACCTTGATCTGATCAGATTAGGGCCCTTATAAAAAGAAACAGCAGAGAGCTTTTTTTGTCTCTCTCTCTACCATGTGAGGACACAGAGAAAGAGGCTGTCAGCAAACCAGTAGGAGGGCCCCCACAAGAACTCAACCATGATGGCACTTCGATCTTGGACTTCTAGCCTCCAGAACTGTGAAAAATAAATGTTTGTTGTTTAAACCATGCAGCATGTATTTCGTTACAGCAGCCTGAGCAGACTAATACAACTGCAAAAGACTGTTCCTTCCAAAGAGGATTTGTGTTTACTTCGACCAGATTCCTTGACAGCTTCTTTTTTAACTTTCTTTCTTATTTTCTGGTCCTTGTTTGCTTTATGTGAAAACTGTAGGCCTAATTCCCCATATTTTGAGAATCATAGGCTTTGTCTTCTGACCTCTGTACAGCCCTTAAGGTAACAAACCCTCAGCATTAATAAGACCCCCCATTTGTCACCCCCACTGTGTAGCCAGATCTTCAGCACAGTACCCTTACCTGTGGTTTCTAACAACCTCTGTATTTCAGGACCTAAAGGTTTCCTTTACTTTCTTAAAAGTTCAATAGTTCATTATACAATCATCATTTTAACAAGTATTTACACATCTAAACTTCTTTGCTGTGGGAGTGTAACTTCTAACACCCCCCCCAACAAAGATGCTTCCCACCTTGTGGTTATGCCCTAGTTTTACATTATAGTTTGGAGAGACGGGCAATATAGAATATCCTTAGTAAAAAGTGAACTTTCGAACATGCTAGAAGGTGTTAAGTGTTATAAAAAATTAGACTGGGCATGTTGTGATTTTAGTAATTTGAGCTGACTCTGATAGAACTCATTAGGAAGGTAACATTTGAACAGAGACCAAAAACAGGCAAGGGAGTTGCCATCCCATATCTAGAAGAAGAGTGTACCCAGCAAAGCAAAGAGTCCTTGCAAAGGCCCTCAGTCAGGAGCATGCCTGGAATGTTCAAAGAACACAAAGGAAGCCAGCATGGCTGGTGGCCAAGCAGAATGAGTAAAATGGACAGCAATAAGAGATGAGATCAGAGAAAAGTAACAGGGAGAGGTAGAGGGGAGAGTTATCAGGGCAGGGTAGAAATGTCCTGTAGGGTTTTGGGTTTTTTTTGACTGCTAGGTTTTTCATTATATTTCGTGTAAATTTCTAGTTGTTTCCAGCTGGAGGTCTCACTGACTTTATGATCAATATGATTGCCCTAAAATATTTCTCCCCCTTTTTTAATAAAGCATCTAGTTTATGAGCTGTACTTTATTTATTTAATATCAATCCATGACGTTATTCTTCTTTTATGTATAAGAAGATATCAGAATAGGTTAAGTAACTTGGCTACCACATCTTGTTAGGACTGGGGTGAATGCAGTGATCTTTCCACACTAACATATCTTTCCAATTACACTTTCAGTCTCCCTTGGGAAATGGATAGGACTTCGTATCAGCAGAGATAAGAAACTGACATAGAGAAAATGAATACGATGGAAACTCAGAAGACTTTCTGGCATTTTTATTTTTCTGGAGCCATCAAGAATAAATCTTATCTCTGAAAGACATCACAAATCTTTCATTATTCACACTAATCATTTTCTGTATTCCTTAAGGTTGAATCATTTATCTAACATTCTCCTTCTCTTTTATGCTCTTACAGTTATTGGATTTTTTCTATAACATAACACTAACTGCTTTGTGCAACAATTCACATGATTTCCTCATTCAAGGGTAAGCACCTTGAAAGCATTAATGGTACCTTAGTGCTACGGACTGAATACACGTGTTCTCCAACATTCATATGTTGAAGCCCTAGTTCCCAATGTGATAATATTTAGAGGTAAGGCCTTTGGGAAGCATTTAGATTTAGATGTAACCATGAGAGTAGAACCCTCATGATGGGATTAGTGCCCTTATAAGGAGGGGAAGGGACCAGAACTTGTCTCTCCTCACCATGTGAGGATACAGCAAGAAGCTGGCCATTTGCAAGCCAAAAGAGAGTTTCTCACCAAAAACCAACCAGGCTGGCACCCTGATCTTGGACTTTCCAGCCTCCAGAACTATAAGAAATAAATTCCTGTTTATAAGCCACCCATTGTGTGTTATTTGTTTATATAGCAGCCGTTAGTCATCATTGTTTTCCTATACTTGATGCAGTGTAGGGCTCCAAGTATCCACTCAATATTATTTGTTTAATGAATGATGCTGTATTGAAACCATATCATAATTATAATACTTGATGGATCTGGGGAAGGAGTTCATTGAAATGAAAGGAGGCAGTTGAAGACATATGTCCTTTTTAAAATTTGGCTTGGTGTCATTTTGATTTCCAAAATTTAGACATAATTTAATGGAAACTAATGAGGAAAATCTGCAAAAAATATATTACAGGTGATTGTTTTTCTTCTAAGATATAATTTGAAATTACGTTGTAAGTTTTTTTATGTGGTTTAATTTTTGTTTACAACCAGGTTAACAGAATTTCTGCCAACTCTAGTAAATTATGCATATGTTTAAAAAACAATCTAACAAATGATGATTTTTAAAGAAACAGGTTAAGACAAAATAACATCCATTCATATATTCAAGCAGCAAAATATCTGTAAAATAGACATTTTCTCAAAGAAAAAAAATTCCTAGAAATCTTATAAATGGACATTTAAAAAACAAAATCTACTCGTTATTTTATTCTAGATGTTTTATTATTTTGAAAAGGAGAGACACCCTTTATTCCCCTCATAGTTTTACATAATTTATTGGAATCTTATCAAATGACAATAATGTCTTATATTTACTTATTTTAACCACTAGACACTAATATCAGGCAACTCCTAAGTTGTATGTAGTATTCTATGGCTAAAGAAGAGAGAGATTCTCTTTTTAATGACATATAATTATGGCTGTCATATCACCACTCTTTTGGGGACAGTCATAATTTTAAATATTTTGTCCTATCATCATTACAAACAAGCATTTTCGTATTAGACTGATAGTTCAACATGGGGTGAGACAATATGATAAAATGTTTAATCTAAAGAAGCCAAATAATCTTAACTCCAATATACCGGTGGTATCCACTTTGGAATATCACCAGAGAACTCAAATTTATTCTCTCTCTCTCCCCTTCTCTCTCCTTCTAAAAATAATAGTTATTTTCAAGCTAGAAATTTACCTAAGAAATTAAAATGTTGGGTTAAAATTACTGCTCCTGAAGAACGTTTTGAAATCAAGCCAAAGTGAAACCCTCTCATTTTGTTACACAGAGGCTGAGGTTTTCTTAAAAATCAGGCGTGCCAGATATTTGTGATTTAGATTTCATTTTCAAAAACTGTTCTGTCCATTTAAAATATTTTAAACCAGTAGACTGTGTTTATTTATTTATTTTTCAGATATCAGAATAAAAGTTCATCTCTCCTATCATTGAGGACAATACATATAGACTTCTTTTAAATGCTTTATTAATTATGAAAATGTTAGCATTGCACTAGCTTAGGTCGTCTTTCTCTTTTTCTGCTTTAATTCTGACCTGATACGTGATAGTGTTTTATAGCACAAATTCTGAGTCAGGATTTTTCTCAATAGTGTGTAACTATGATCCACGTTCCCCAATTTCAAATTGTCATGTCCATCTGCGGAGAGTTTAGTTAAGCTGCTCCAAGGTATTGCTGCCTCGGTGTCCATTTTGTCTGGGGAAACAGCCTGCAGGGACCTTGACATAACCTGAGTGCCCCCCTACAAGATCATGCCCTAGACAGCACCTGCTGCAGAGGCCCAAGCAACTGGAAGTTCCTGCTGTGACTTGCCCAGCAGCCCCTGTGATTGTAGTCACCCCTGCCTCTCAGCACCATTGTGCTTTATATGCCCCTCAGATAAAACCCCCATGGGGGGGGTACCAAAACCCTGCTCTTTGGGTTTGAATTGACCAGTCTGGCCCTTTCCCAGGAACCCACCCACCCACGGGCCCTAATAAAGGCATGTGCCCAGGTCCTGTGCTCTCTGAACCCTGCCTTGATGTCCCCGTGTGGCTCCTGGAGAGCTGCCAGGTCCTTGCTCCGGGGATTGTGAGGACGAAACTCTATTTCAATCTCTCCTGTGGTCTGTTGTTGAACTGAGACTCACCTTCCAGCATTTTGTGCTCCACTTAACAAACATTAATTTAACTAAGTCATAACACCACCAAAACAATTTCAGTCTATGCACTGATTCATCACAATAAATAGATGTGAAAATTGAACTTATTAATACATTCCAATAAAGTATCTTTACGATCTGGTTATTATACTGAATGCCATGGCAGACTTTGTGGGGAAGAAAAACATTCTGCTTTGAGAGAGTCTGGAGTTTTTGAATTAAGTAGTCACTCCCTTCCCTCTCTCACTGTGGACCAAATACATTTCCCCACACTTTGATGTTGGCCGGACCATATAAACTTGCTTTGGCCAATAAAATTTTAGTGAATAGGATATAAGCAGAGGCTTAAATGTACCCAAGATATTTGGTTCAGCTATGAAATGCTGACAATTGATCAGGAGAACTTCCCTGGGATAGAGGCTACCCCTCCCACCTGAGTCCCAGAATGAAAATAGGTGATACAAACCTGCACCCAACTCACAGCTAGAGCCACCTCTGATAACCTACAGACTCCATACCTGGAGTAGAACCATTCCAGTGATCCCACACTCATGCACACAGGAAAACAAAAAAACTTACTCTTGTATGCCACTGAGCTTTGCTTTATTACTTAGCAAGTCTGTGTCAAAAGCTCAGTAAAAACACTTGGACAGACAAAGGGGAAAGGTGGTGGGAGGGATAAATTAGGAGTTTGGGATTAACACGTACACACTACGATATATATAATAGATAATCAACAAGGACCTACTGTATAGCACAGGAAACTCTACTCAATATTCTGTAATAACTTATATGGGAAAAGAATCTGCAAAAGAATGGATATATGTATATGTATAACTGAATCACTTTGCTGTACACCTGAAACTTATACAACATTGTAAATCAACTATAATCCAAAATAAAATAAAAATTATATTAAACTAAACACTTGGACAGAGTTTGAAAACTACGACAACAGATCAAATAACTTTCAAACATTTTAAAAAAAGTCATAGAAAGGAAGGAAGGAAGACAGAAAGGTAGGAAGGTAGGAAGGAAGGAAAGAAGGAAGGAAGGGAAGAAAAACTGGGGGAAGGGAGGGGCAGTAGAATAAATGAGTAAAATGGGACAATTTTTTAATACTTACGTTAAATACAAAAAATAAACAAACAGCTAATTGAACTTTTCAAATACAATCCTAGGGGAAATACTAAAATCAGCCTGGCTTAAACTTTAAAAAAAAATCTTGGAAATTTAACAGAAGTTTCATGATTTCAGCAGTAAATTTATAAGAAAAGGTTTAAGTGATCTGTTGTCATTCTTCAGGTCTTTGTTATCCTAACCACCAAAATGTGCTGGTAGGATTAAAAAAAAGATGATGTCGCAGAGAAAATTGTCTCTTAGAACTTGTAAAATTAACCTGAGGAAACTCTTTCTATATTTATGCTGTTATGTTATTACCTTGTTATGTGTATAGGCTCTGACTTTTAAGACCTTAGTATGTAAATGGTTCCTTCACTTGGGATCCAAAAAAAATATGAGTTTTCTTTTCCATTAACTCCTAGGTTTCCCAGATTTTTCTGATTTTCTGAATTATTAATAACAGCAGCCTCTGCTAACAGTTGCTGCCATCACACATTGATGAAGTACAGATCTGCTTCTAGCACAGTTAGCTGCTGTACAAAGTGAGTTAAAGAGACCTGACCCCTGCAATCTACAAAAAGTCAATCTTGTAGGGAGAACTGTGAGTGACGTGACTAAAATGAAAAGATTTTTAAAAGAAAAAACTTGTGAAGCATAAAATAATCATTATACATGAAAGAAAGGAAATTGACTTTTATGTGGCAGTACAGTGTGGGACCTTGAAAAGACTTCATTAACCTAAAGAAAAATTTCAGAGATGTTTTGGAGGAAAATATTTTGGAACTGGAAGACATTGAATAGCTTGGTAAAATAAAGGAGGGTTGGACAGCAAAACTGGTAGAGCAAAGCAGAGGAGGGAAACGAGTTAATATCAATCAACTGTTATTTATTTAGTGCCTTACAGAATGGCAGGCTTTGGATACTAATTCTTAAATTATTATTCTTGGGAAATAAAGTAGAAATTTTCGACCTTTATGATTTTCCTGAAACGCCAAAAACACACAGACGTATGCACAGCCAGCCATCCAAACAAAGCAAGCATTCTTCTTTTTCAGTAAAATATTCAATCCCCAGTATAATGGGGAAAACAACCATGAGAACCTTTGTCCAATTCATATTCTCACTGACAACCTCAAAAGAGAATGATTGCATTAGTTTTGACAGAAAATGAAAGTGTTGATGAAACTTACAGTTTACTAATAGATTTAAGACGACATCAGAGAAAATTTGAAGATTGGTCTCTCCATGAAACCTGCGACAGTGAAGTTTCTGAAATGTGTCTGCTGCTGTGAACTTGCTTTCACCATATTCCACCATATCAGAGAAGTACACATAGACGGTGTGTGGTTCTAGCGTTTGTGTTAAATGCTGTTCTCTTTACTGCTTGGAACAAGCGATGTACCACTAGATTTTGTTTAATCTGAGGTTAATTTCATCCTTAATATTTCCAACCATTTAAAATTTGACATAAAATTTCAGCTTCCCAGAGAGATATAAAACAGAATATTTCATGTACTTACTTGATACAGCATTAAAGGAACTGAAGCCATGAAAGTGTCCTGAGGCAATTTGGTGAAAATTTATCTTCACAGGGAATTGTCCAATTCTTAGTGAAATAGGATTGGAAATAATATTTTCTTCTATAAACCTTACACCTAGAAGACAATACATCTGTTTGATACGTTCTATTTGTAAAATTCTGATCTGTACCTACCAGATTGAGCTCAAGAGCATGTCAGTATTGTTTATGGCATATACATATACATACACCTTCCCCCAAAGCTGAATAATCACAGTGAACAAATATCACTTATTTGTTTTTTTTTTTTTTTTTTTTTTTTTTTTTTTTTTCTTTAAACATCTTTATTGAAGTATAATTGCCTTACAATAGTGTGTTAGCTTCTGCTTTATAACAAAGTGAATCAGTTATACATATACAATAGGTTCCCATTTCTCTTCCCTCTTGCATCTCCCTCCCTCCCACCCTCCCCATCCCACCCCTCTAGGTGGTCACAAAGCACCGAGCTGATCTCCCTGTGCTATGCGGCTGCTTCCCACTAGCTATCTATTTTACATTTGGTAGTGTATATATGTCCATGACACTCTCTTACCCTGTCCCATCTCACCCCACCCCCTCCCCATATCCTCAAGTCCATTCTCTAGTAGGTCTGTGTCTTTATTCCCGTCTTGCCACTAGGTTCTTCATGGCCTTTTTTTTTTTTTTTTTTTTTTTTTTTTTTTTTTCCTTAGATTCCGTATATATGTGTTAGCATACTGTATTTGTTTTTCTCTTTCTGACTTACTTCACTCTGTATGACAGACTCTAACTCCATCCACCTCATTACAAATACCTCCATTTCATTTCTTTTTATGGCTGAGTAATATTCCATTGTATATATGTGCCACATCTTCTTTATCCATTCATCTGTCGATGGACATTTAGGTTGCTTCCATGTCCTGGCTATTGTAAATAGAGCTGCAATGAACATTGTGGTACATGACACTTTTTGACCTATGGTTTTCTCAGGGTATATACCCAGTAGTGGGATTGCTGGGTCGTATGGTAGTTCTATTTGTAGTTTTTTAAGGAACCTCCATACTGTTCTCCATAGTGGCTGTATCAATTTACATTCCCACCAACAGTGCAAGAGTGTTCCCTTTCCTCCACACCCTCTCCAGCATTTATTGTTTCTAGATTTTGTTTAATTAGCCTTTTCATACTCAAAATATACCAATTACTGTTAGTTTACTTTATGGCTGAAAACATTTAAATATTTGAGATTTAGGTATTTCTCATTTCAATTTGACCAACAAAAACAAAATTTATTTTCCCCTGTCATCCAAAAATACATGCACACATATATACATATATGTAAATATAAATATCCTTAGTTTTGTGAATATGAGTATTAAAATATTTTTATGTTAAATTTCTCTAATCATGAAGTGTATTTCCCAGTGATTGCCACTATGAGGCTGACAATTTATTTAAAAATCAAAAACCAAAACTAAAAATCTCCAAAACTAATGTGAAAATTTTTAGTAAGAAAACTATGCAATGCCCCTGGTGTCACCCCTATGCTCAAACTTCCCATCAGATTGGTGAACCAAATCAGGGAAATTTTCCTCTACTTTTATACTCTTTGTCCTATTATTTCCCAGCATCTTCTTGATATTGACAAATCTGACAACATGCTCTTTCCTGCACCCAACAATTTTCCACACTCTTTTGTCAAGTTGCTTCCTTTCTTTACTTTGCATTTATTCCATTGTTTCACTCATTTCTACTTCTGAAAATTATACAATTCTTTAGATTTTCAGAAATCAGCTCAATAAGAAATGTCTTATAATCCCTTTGTTCCCCAACTGAATATAGTTTCACCCTTACTGGAAGGCCCAAACTTTCTCTGTATCTCTTTACCTTTTTTTTTTCTACAGTCTTCATACAACAGTTACATGTATAATTGTAGAATAGGTTAGGTTATAAACTTTCAATTTTGTCATTTTGAGTCATTATTCTTGTACCCACAAGCAAACCTTTTTCATTACTAATCACAAAGAAAATTATAACTTACTTTGGTTATGACTTAAGTAAGTAAGGAATGACCAAAATGGACATTGATAATACTGATAAAGATATCACTTAGCTCTGTGGAATTATTATATCATGTTGTTTCTAGTGACATATTGAATGCCAGCTATTTCCTTGCTCCAAACCCTTAAAAATGATAACAGTGTTATCATAATGATTTTATATATCCAAAGTCTCCTATATTTGTATTTATTTGGGAGAACACATATTTTTCTTAAGATGCAAAACATTAATTATAGAGCACATGTCAGTAGACAAATTACAGGGATGACTAAATGTTCTTAATGAGGCAGTCTGCTGACCTGTGCCTGATTCTGGAAGCCTAAAAGGTTTTAGACCATTCAGTTTTACTTGGTACCATTTTAAACCCTAGGAGCTGTTGTACAATGGAAAATTCTCTTCATAAGGACTCCAGGTTAGCAATTTTCTTCCATTCACTACACAAGAAGCACAGATAATTTAGAAGGTAGACAGCCAGCTTTTATGAGACAGAGAATTAATGACAGCACCTAAATGTTCCTTTCACTTACTAGTGTGCTTTCAGTGCACTGGGGAATAGTTAGAAGTGTATTAATGGAAACAGAGGTCAAAAAACGCTTTTACAATTATTACCATTCACAATATAAAGGGTTTATCTGGCAATACATTGTCCTGGTCACTGTGAGTAGACAAAATAATTATTTATAGAAAGTAAAATTTACATTTAACATGAATGTATTTCTTTGTCAATTAGTCTGGGTAATGAGTTTTATTATTATTATTTTGCTTTCTGTAAAGTTAAAAAATAAAGTTTGCATTAATCTTTTCAAAGCCAATACCAAGAATGTAAAGTTCCCAGCTATGAATTAGTACTTTGCTCATTCACAGCTCTAATATCTTCATCACAAGTCTCCTTAGGTGTCAATATCAGGTGCTTCTTAGTACTTTAGACTGAATTAGACATCAGTTTTGCCCTCTACTAGCTAAATAGCACACTGTCAGCACCCAGTGTTCAATTATAAATACTGAAAAATTAAGTGAAAAGGCTAGGAAAACCATGAATTGTATGGGTCTCACAGATTGGTGTATGGAATATATATAAGATTCAGAGAGTCATTCTGAAAAAAAGACAACTGGAAACTCCAGAAAAATATTAGGCAATAATGTACATTTAGTCTGTTCAAACGTTTTAATCACAGGTACCAGGTACCAGTTACTAAATGAGGAAATCAATGTTGCCTCATTTCAGTCTTTGACTGGCAGATTACTTGTTTAGAGGCTTCACTGGGAGAGTGGTCTGCAAAACAGATGCTGATGGCCAAGTTAAATGTAACATAATTCCTTAATGTCTTTCCTCCATTACTGATATTATCTAATACAGGAATGTAGCAGCCAGAGTCACAAAAAACAGGTTCCGAACCTACCTGCCCATTACAGATGTGTGGGGCTTCAACCGTCTAGATTCAGAATTTGACTCCTCTGCTTTTTGACCAATGATATCATGTTCAATGCTCAAGTTCAGAATAGACCATGGTGTGAAGGCTTTAAATATTTCCTCCCCACATAAGATTGTAAAATTGTCCACTCTCTTTTCTTGTAGTAAGTCTTTGAGTGTGTTAATTAAATTTACTTTGATGGAGAGAAGATGTCCAGAAGGGATCATTTTGAGATGTGTTAGAAATGAGGGATGGAAAAATGAATGATACGGCATCGTCAACATGGACATTGAGATTAAAATCTAGTGAAAGATGAAACATAAAAAGGCAATCAAAATATAGGATGATTAATGCTATACATGAGAGATGCACATATAAGAGAAACCCAATCCAGAACTACATATTCTCACAGTTCTCAGAGAACATGACCTCTAGTTCAGACCTAAAGGATGAGTAGACAATAGCCTGGTGAAGGAAAGAGGGAAAAGAGTTGGAGAGAGAAAACAGTCTGAAGGGAGAACGTGTTTTCATGCAAATAGAAGGAACTCTGAATGGCCAACATGACATGTGAGAAATAGAAATGAGCAGAGAGAAACTGAGGGATAAGACAGAACCAGATTAGGAAGAGAAACATAAATCTTTTTAAAGGTGTTGGACCTTATTCTGAGGGCAATATGGGGCTTCTTTAAATGTCTTAAATAGGGAGTGATATGACTGGAGGATCATTTGGGCAGCAGCAAATGGAGGGGCCAAGGCTGGAAATACGGTGATAGTTGAGTAGGCCGTTCTAGTGCTCCGACAAGAGCTAATGGCGGCCTCTAGGATGGTTTCAGGGGAGATGGAGGAGTGCGAATGGACAGAAGTATTTAGGATGCAGTACTGAACCTGGCTTGATTAACACCTGTCCATAGAGCGGGTGAAGGAAAGTGAGGCGTCAGAAGTAATACCCAAGTTCCTAACTTCAGCACACTATGTGTACTGAGTTTAATAATCTGCACTTCATTACGGGTGAGAGTCAAGTCTGATAGAGGCAAGAGCCTCATCGATCCAAAATAAAAGGCAATGGTGATGATTCTCAAGAATGAACAAAAGTTTTCTCACAATTATTCCTGGGGAAGGAGGTTTCAAAACGTTCTCCCCAAGCCATTCTCTATCCTTACTTAACCCTCTGACGAGTGTGAACATCTGCTGCCACTCCCAGGTGCTGTCACTTCTGTCACTTGAAGGTACAAGACTGTCAGTATGGATAGGAATATGCCCTGTCTTTCAGATATATGAGGCTAAATGTAAATTTAGAACAATTGATCAAAGGTTTAAAAAAAATAATTCATTATTCCTTCCTATTTCCTTCTCAGTAGTTTGACTATTATGGATACAGTGTATAGCTTCCTGAAATGTTAATTTTATCCCCCCTTCTGCTTCTCTTCATTTAAATAAGCATTTATTGAGCATCTGGTATACAATAGGAATAATCATGAATGAATATTCATGATTTGCCTCCTGAGGGTGCTCACATATAATTCTTACCTATACAGACCACAAGTAAAACAGCTATAACAAAAGTACTTATTTTCACATTACCTGGTACAGGAAGACTGAGTCTAGACCAAAACAAGTTAGGAGGGCAGGCGAGAAGAATTCAAAGAAAATGTCAGCTACAGAAAAAAAACCAGCAATCTGATGTTATTCTGTGTCTGGTAGAAAAGAAAAACACGGAGTAGCAGACATAATTTAGAGAGGCTGGCCGGCTGACAGACAAGGATTCCAGCAATGGCCTTGACTCTCATAATCCCCCGTCCCCAGTAGATACCACTCAGTAGGTACCATTCCTTCCTTTACTCTTACTTATTATGGGATGTCTATGAGTGTTGTCTGATCCCATCTCATGGACCACAGTGCTTGGTTTAAGAGTGTAGAAGAGGGACGAAACCACCCCCTCAGAGTTTTCAAACTGGAACCGAGAGAGGGAAACT
The DNA here is from genome assembly GCF_009873245.2 of Balaenoptera musculus. NCBI lineage: Eukaryota > Metazoa > Chordata > Mammalia > Artiodactyla > Balaenopteridae > Balaenoptera > Balaenoptera musculus. The sequence goes on from NC_045798.1 coordinate 79,111,778, forward strand.
CCTTTTTTTATGAGAAGCTGGAAATATGTGAGCCCAATGCTGGCCGAAGATGTTCAAACTTTGAGATTCTTCTTATGGAAGAAACCATGTATAATAGGAGAACATAAATCCTCTACACATGAAGGTGCGCAATGTTCAGGTGTCTGGTCAGTTTCTCTGAGCTGTTCCCATGCATGCTTTTGTACATTGCCTAATAATCGCTGTAGTTATTACCTGAGTTTATTCTTTCTGTTTTGCCCATGTAATCAAAATTGTTCTTCCTTCTGTATGTGGGGATCTGAGCAGTCCTGAAGCTAATCAGTCAAAGCCCACATGCTCAACAATTTCTATGAATGAGAACTACTTCCACTGCTTACATTTTGAGGTGATTCTGAGATTCAAATGAGGTTCCTTTGTTAGATGCAAAGTAAGTATATACGCTTCAGGTATGTTCATGCTCTGAATATCTAAATAAGTAATCTGGAAAAAATAAGTGGAAACAAGAATTAATAATATTTCCAAAAGTTTCTTGCAAAAGAAACAAACTTGTAAATTCAAGGAACATCAATCACAATTCAGATGAACCTTAGGAAAAAGAGATTTTTACTGTGCCAGATCAAGCACATGTTTGCTTAAAACATTTCTTTGTCCATCTCTTTAATGATACGGAAATCCTCTTACAGAGCTTTTGGTTACTTGTCCCCATTCTTGAGAAGTCCTAGATCAGTAAATTTTCTACTAGAAGGTCTCACTCGTTCACCATATAGTTCCATGTTCATTCTCTTAATACGATTAACTCTTTCTAACTGAGCTATCTCCCAGTAATTTCATTTCTTTCACGTTCTCTCTTGCGTCCAAATGCTAAACTATCTCTCCCCTCTCTCCAGCAGGGCAGCTTCCCTGCAACACCTTTCTGGGATAACCAAAGAGCAATTGATGACTTAGTTCAATACAATCTTTCCATATTGGAAACATCACCATCTTCTTCATTCACCTCATAGACTTATTCGTTTACACGGCTGAACATGTATTGCTTTCTATTTTTCAATTTTGTTAGTACTGGAAATCTGAGGGTAAAATAAAACAAAAGTTGAGATTATATAATACAAAATTAATTACCCCACAGGTGTCTCTAGGGAATATAGGAGGAAGACTCAGAGAATATATAATATGGCACTTTTTCATGCATTTTTTGTAATTGTGTTTTGTTTTTTTTTTTTTTTTTTACTTGTGGAGTAAAAACTAGTTCCTAAAACAGGGAACTAATTCTCAATATTTGAAAGTAGGAAGGTGAATAATTTTATAAGCAGTCTTATGCCAATGCAACAATTATATATGAATTTCAAAGCAGCGGCAATGAGGTATGTTAAGTTCTCCAAGTCTTCAGATACCATTTTAATCTTTAACTACTCTGGTTTCCTCTTTAGCAGAGACTGCTGAAGTGATCATCAGGGACAATATACCTATTTATTTTCATTTCAAAGCACTGGAAAATTACACAGCCTACATGGAGGGCTCTCTTACAGCTGTGAAGGAAGTGGAAGACTGACACTGGTGTGTCACAGAAGTAGGGGTGGAAACCTCAAAATTAAGCTGGGATTTTGAGAATAGAAAACTGGACCTCATCACACTATGATATCAAAATAGAAATGTATAAAATTTACCTTTTTGAAGGCTAATTCACATAAATAATAAGTTTATCATGTATCCTAATTTCATTCTGTTTCAACCCTGGCAGTCAGGAAAATACAATTTTGAAGAGATTTAAAAAAATCATTTCTCACACGTAACTAAGTGCCTAATAGATAAAAGGAAATACCTGCATTATATTCTTTTCTGAAAGTAATATTAATTTTAACCTTCAAAATTTTGGTGATCCTTCTTTTGTGAATCATATCTTTGTCAGGAGGGATGACAGTAAAGTTGGCATACAAATTGACAGGTTAAACTTCATTTCTTAACCAAAACAATTTCTTTAAAATAGTATCATTGTTTTTGCCAAGGTCTCTACTACTTGTTTCATTCTGTCTTAAGATTCTGCTTTTATAAACTCACACCTCTACAGTACACAAAATTTTGAAACTAAAGAATACAGAAGCTTATGGTCTAGAAAGATTAACAGGAATTCAATGAAGATGAATACAAAGAAATGTCTATTTGAGGAATTTAAAATTTAATTTTAAGCTTAAAATTCTAGTACTTATAATGATTTTTGAATGTCCTGTTAAGTATGATAATAATAAATTTCTTTTGAGTAAAGGCATTTTCTAAAAGACTCTGCTTACCTAGCAAGCAAGCACATGCAAACAGAACAGTACAACATCACTGCTATGGCAACTAAATCTAAAAGTTCTTATTGTGGTTCTGAAGGGGAAATTGAGCCCAAAGTGAAGGAACAGCATAAAGAGAGAAAAATCTGCTGTGTTATTCCAGAGAGGTTAAGAAATTATTAGAAAAAGATATAGAGAACAGGATTTGATGAATGAGAGAAAGCAGGTAAGGTTGGCAATAACACCAAGGAGACCTGAATTCTAAGCCAAAATATATTCAATTACATTTGGTTCAAATGTGAACCTTAAGGGCAACCTGTATAAATGTGTACTGACAATCAGATGGGAATGAAACATAATTTTTAATATATTACCATGTGGATTTTTAATCCTGTAGGAGATAAGTCTTTTTGGTCAGTTTCACAGGAGCATGGATTTTTTCAGATGCACATAAAACTGAAATGTATATATTTTTAAAATATTTATCTTTACTACTTCTAAAACACTTGAGCACTCTTGCAGTACAAGGCATCAAACAAAAAAGAAAAGAGCGAATGAGGATGGTAGTGAAAGAAAATTAAGAAAATAAGTACATGAGAAAACTCAGAGTAAGAAAAGCTGGCAAAATTGTGTATAAAACTAAGCTCTGTTCTTCCAGGCTATAGAAGAATTAAGAAAGATGAAATAGATTACATCTCATTATATCATATAATTCTATCAATTTCACAATTTGTTAGGCACATTATCAGCCAAATACTATGCCATGCATTAGGCAAAGATAAATAAATTATGTACTGTGCCTTCAAGGGATACAAAATCTGTCTTAAATTATACAGATTCACTGTTTTATTCCAGGATTTCAATATAACCCTCATCCAACATTTTCCAATGTATAGAGTTGCCAGAACTTTTAACTATTAATCATAGATTCCTTTTGGTAACACTGTTTAAAGTTTTAGTTTTATAAGTTTAATTTACTCTAATTTAAAGTCTTTCAATTAAATATGCTTAATCTATTTGACGGTAGATATGTCATGGTGGTCAAAATAAATCTATTTGCTAATGTAGCTTACGTCTTAACAATGATATTGGGTGATCATATGAGTTTGGAAAAGGGAACATACCATATTTACATTTTGTTCCACTTCTAAAATATAATTGTGTAGAATACTACTGTGATACAGTTTAAATAAGGGTATGGACAAAATGCATGGTATACAAGCAACACATCTTCACTCCAACTTAATGCTGAAAACTGCCACAGGGTTAAAACAAACTAGAAGTCATAAAAACATAGAGCAATATCGTGACCATTCTGCTTTTCCCAGTCTTCCCATGGTCAGTGAACATTCCTTTGAACTTCATCATAGGAGTATTAAAACGGGACGATGGAGTATACTTTCTAAGACTAATGCAATTATAATTTGAGAAAGTATGTGTTTTTAATTATATCTGTTCTCTCTTTCAGGTAAGACCACAGTCCTTTGAAAGTAGGACCACTTTTTTTGTTTGTCTGTTTTAAATTTTTATTGGAGTATACTTGATTTACAATGTTGCGTAAGTTTCAGGTGTACAGCAAAGTGATTCAGTTGGGATGAACATATACATACTACTATATATAAGAGAGATAACCAACAAAGACCTACTGTATGCACAGGGAACTCTACTCAATACCCTGATGCTAATTAACGGTGATATGAGCACAAATGGAGCAGGAAGAAATACAATAAAACACTAGAGAAAACAGAATGCCTTTACAAAGCTGGGCTCTCGGTGTTGGAAGACTGAAATATAAGACAGATGAACCTAAATATGTAGGTGTTGTTATTATTATTATTCGTACTGTCTATATATTTTTTAATTCTCTGTATATTACAACACTTTGACATCTTAAAAAAGATATTTTCTTGCTGGAAAGAGGCTCCCTCCATCTCTTGAAATTAGCCAGTTCTTAGAGATCCTTAAACCCAGCCAGAGCACGTCTTTAATATGCAAACTAACCAATCCAGAGCCAGATCACCTCCACACCCACACCCCAGAGACAATATTCCTCTGCCTTTATCAGCCTGGGTCAGGTACCAGGCAACTAGGGACCAACCCTATAGCTTAGAGCCACCAAAATTATTCCAGCTAGCCAATCCTAACCATTTACGGTGCCCCGCTTTCCCCTAGGAAACCCCAATAAGGGCTCTCCCTCCTACTGTCTCCTGCTACTTGACTACCCTGGTATCTTTCCTATACGGCCCTGCAGGTGCATGCTTCCCATCTCTAGGATCTGGGAATATAATAAACTTGGTTCTCCTGAGCCTTTCCGCCGTCTCTTTTGTGGCCATATCTGACGGACCATCGCTTAAATGTATGCGGAAAATTATCACTCAGGATTTGGGGTACAGTGTTCAGTTATGAGTCACAATAACTCTTTTTTTTAAATCCGTCCCCCACCCTTCCCTCCTGGTAACCATAAGTTTGTTCTTTAAGTCTGTGAGTCTGTTTCTGTTTTGTAAAGGAGTTCATTTGTATCATTTTTTAAATAGATTCTGCGTATAAGTGGTATCATACAATATTTGTCTTTCTCTGCCTGACTTACTTCATTCAGTATGACAGTCTCTAGGTCCATCCATGTTGCTGCAAATGGCATTATTTCATTCTTTTTAATAGCTGAGAAATATTGTGATCTTATGTCCTGCAAATTTCCCAATTTCTCTCTCACCACTGTTTTGTGTATTAAATGGGGTTGTTTGTAAATGCTAGTTTGTTTCAGAGGTTTATTTTTTAGGCAAAATGGCTTTAATTCCGTAGAGTATATTCTCAATAATGAATTATCTGAATGTCTCAGAGTACCGTACAAGGGCAGCACAGCAATGCATTAGAAAAGGATGCTGAATCATAACAATGGAAGATGTTCTGTCAAAGAAAACTGCTCGCAAAAATCACACACACACAAAAAGTTGTATCAGTTCTCAGCAAGATTTTCAAGTAACGTATTTCATTAGTTGATCTATCATGGGTACAAAAGCCATTTTCCTATTACTCTGTTTCTTGTCTTTCCCATTCTAACATCTTTCTCAGTTACATTGTCTGCATGTGTGTCATTTCTAGCCTTCAGAGAAACAAACAAAATCTAAAATGTACGTGATTTTTTCCCCCGTATTTTGAAAACAGAGCTCAGTAAACAGCTCTATTAATCAGTTTCTGTTAAAATGTTACCGAGTTGCTGAGCACCAAAATTGGTTTTTATCACAATTCTGTTAAGTAAAAATACTCATCAAGATTCTGGGCTTTAAAGTATTTCAAACATTTGGTTAATATTTTTAAAACTAGAAGGAGATTCTTTGATATGCAACAAAAAATTTACTGTTTATGTATACTACTGCTAAATTTCCATTAAATTTGATATGTTTCCATGTCATTTTTTATACCCATATTTTGTGGAGAATACCTCATTTTTGTTATCTTGAGCTAATCATGGTTTTATATTAACCCATCTTTAAAATGACAATTTTTTATATTAAATGCAATGTATGACTATTATATTTGGATAGAACATTAAAAAGTAGTTAACTCCTAATTTTCTTAGTCTAATATGATTACTTCAAATTTTGTTACACTGATGTAAGGGCTCGGTTATCAACACTACATCTTTAACTCAATCGAATATGCAAACACAGGATATTGTGGACATATAAGACAAATTTAGTAAACTAGAATTTTCTGGAACAAGGAGAAGGAATCGTGCACTGTTGAATTCTTACCCTCGTCTATATCACACTCCACCTTACCACCCCTGATATAGCAAAGTACCTTAGAGCTATTTATTTACTAAAACATCTGATTATTTTCAAAAGAAATAATCAAACTATCTGATAATCAAAATAATGAAAATATTTGACTATTTTCAAAAGAAAGAAGAACGTCCCTAAAAATGATAAAAAGTCTAAATTAGTCTAAGACTGCCAATTTAAAAACAAACAAACAAACAACAACAACAAAATTTGAACTAATTTTAGCAAAATAATTTTGGATAATTTTCAACCTAAAAAGTGAAGATATTAATTCTTAGGATGGAGATAACGGAATTAGCTCTCACTAGTTATGACCAGGTATAAAGTATCTCTTAGGTAATAAGTACACCTTGCTTGCTAAATAATAAACATAAGAGGAGGAGTGCACAATAGCAGTATCTGGAGAGATTTAAATCATGTTTCTCTGGTGCCTGTAAGGCTGAAAGCATTCAGGTTCCATCTAGCAGCCTTTCTTCTCCTTGACTTTTAGTCTGTGTAAAACACAAAGCAGGCGCACTAGTCAACAAAAACAAGTTATATCACTCTCAATGAAGATCAAAATTTTACTATGTTCGAATAAAAATTAGACGGCTACCAAACATAGAATATGTATGCAAAATTTGGAAGTGTAGTTCTACATTATGTATACATCACAAACATATATGTATACATGATGCTGTACTATATACTATACACATGATATGTAAGACATGAATGGTGAGGTACACATACTTAGCTTAATCCCTCAGTATACTATGTACAGCAGATGTTCACAATGTCTTATATAGTTTGGGTCAGAAGCATAAAATTTGACTATTTTGAAGGTTAACCCTAACTTTTTTTTGTTTTTTGAGACCCTTCAATGGTTTAAAATGGTCTAGACAATCATAGGAGGTGTCATTTATTTAAGGAGAAACATGTTTTATCTTTTACAGAGATGTCTACTGAGATACAGCTGGGAATAATTTAATTTCCAGTGATTTGAGGAAATGCAGTGGCTTGAGTCTCTATCCCACTGCTTTTCTCATCTTGATTAGATCTTTTTTTGTGCAGCTAGTCTGAGACTCAACCAATCTGTCATTGACTATCTGACTCCAGCAAACAACTTTGTGGAAGCCTAAAACTTTTGCTAAATCATTTGTGTTGTGAATTTTGCCCAAGAAGCCCAGTTCCCCACCATTGTTCTACTAAGTTTTTCCTCCTGGTTTTTTGAAACAAAAAATTAAGCTGTTGTAGGCATGTGACAGCTTACCAATTTCTCAGTCTTCAGTAGATATTAGAATACTAAAAATGAAAATAAATCCCCATAAATTTTTGATATAAAACAAGTTCTATATATTTTTATATTCAGCTCTTTAAAATATTTTATATATATAACTTCATATGTGTCTATACTACTCTACTATACTAGTTCTCACACCAAGCATTAAGTTCCTCAAAAGTACAAATTGGCCTCTCTTTCTTTTATCCTCATCATTTCTTTTTTTTAATACTTATTTATTTATTTATTTATTTTAGCTGCACCAGTTCTTAGTTGTGGCATACATGCGCGATCTAGTTCCCCAACCAGGAATCGAACCTGGGCCCCCTGCATTGGGAGTGCGAAGTCTTACCCACTGGACTGCCAGGAAAGTCCCTATCCTCATCATTTCTTGCTTATATTGATAATTGAGCTGTGCTACAAACTGGAAGAACAATCTTTGTTATTTCCTGAAAGATGTCCAGTATTCAAGAAATTACATTAAACAGAAGTTAAATTTATCTAGATCTTGAGAACAAGAATTGTATCTGAATACAGAGGTACTGGCATTGCCTTACAACCAATTGGAGACAGCTAAAGAGAAAGAGAATCTGAAGCACACTGTGGTTAGGTAGAGGGGGAGCTGGAAAGGGATTTTTCAGAGGCAGCCATGGTCTCCCAGTGAGACCCCAAAGTCCCCAGTGCTCTCTGCCACTAATATACTCTAATCAGATCAACAAGTACACTAAAAAAATGAGCAAAAATGGGGTACATGCTTCTCTTAGCCATGACCAGTCTTTTTTTTCTTTCTTTTTCACATCTTTATTGGAGTATAATTGCTTTACAATGTTGTGTGAGTTTCTGCTGTATAACAAAGTGAATCAGCTATACATATACATATATCCCTATATCTCCTCCCTCTTGCATCTCCCTCTCACCCTCCCTATCCCACCCCTCTAGGTGGTCACAAAGCACCAAGCTGATCTCCCTGTGCTATGCAGCTGCTTCCCACTAGCTATCTATTTTACATTTGGTAGTGTATACATGGCCATGACCAGTCTTAATGAGCAAGATGACCTTAAAGTGCCCCTCAGCTTCACCAAACTTTAGACAGGCTTCTTCCTGACTCTAGACTCTGATCTGCCTATTCTTAGAGTATTTACTTTAGAAAACTTATCATTGTAATTCTTTCTCTCCCTCTTTGAAATGTAAATATTGTTATGCTTTATTTATTTGACATATAGTTGATTTACAATGTTGTGTTAGTTTCTGGTGTACAGCAAAGTGATTCAGTTATACGTGTGTGTGTATAGATATATTCTTTTTCATATTCTTTTCCATTATGGTTTATCACAAAATATTGAATATAGTTCCCTGTGCTGTACAGCAGGACCTTGTTGTTTATCTATTTTATATATAGTAGTTTATATCTGCTAATCCCAAACTCCTTATTTATCCCTCCCCCACCCCCTTTCCCCTTTGGTAATCATAAATTTGTTTTCTATGTCTGTGAGTCTCTGTTTTGTATATAAGTTTATTTGTATCATTTTTTTATGTTCCACATATAAGTGATTATGATATTTGTCTTTGTCTGTCTGACTTATTTCACTTAGTATGATAATCTCTAGGTCCATCCATGTTGCTGCAAATGGCATTATTTCATTCTTTATTATGGCTGAGTAGTATTCCATTGTATATCACATCTTATTTATTCATTCATCAGTCAATGGATATTTAGGTTTCTTCCATGTCTTGGCTATTGTAAATAGTGCTTCTATGAACTTTGGGGTACATGTAACTTTCTGATTTAGAGTTTTCTCCAGATATATGCCCCAGAGTGGGATTGCTGGATCATATGGCAACTCTTTAGCTTTTTAAGGAACCTCCATACTGTTTTCCACAGTGGCTGTACCAATTTACTTTCCAACCAATACTGTAAAAGGGTTGGTTCCCTTTGCTCCACACCCTCTCCAGAATTTATTATTTGTAGATTTTTGATGATGGCCATTCTGACTGGTGTGAGGTGATAGTTGTAGTTTTGTAGTTTTGATTTGCATTTCTCTAATAATTAATGATGTTAAGCATCTTTTCATGGGCCAGTTGGCCATTTGTATGTCTTCTTTGGAGAAATGTCTGTTTAGGTCTTCTGCTCATTTTTTGATTTTTTGTTCTGTTTTGTTTTATTATTGAGTTGTATGAACTGTTTGTATATTTTGGAAATTAATCCCTTGTCAGTTGCATCATATTTTCTCCTGAAATGTAAATGTTTTTTAAAGTCTCTCTCCTGTTTTACAACTCAAACTGTCTCTCTCAAGTACCTAGGAGCCAGAAAGACAGCACCTCTATCTCCTAGTCTCTGTGGGAGGGTAAGAGCTAACTTTGATGGACAGCAATTAGCAAACACAGATAGCCTATGATCCCTCACCTCCACTCTATCTCCTAAAAACTATCCAGCCTGTGTTTCAGCTGAATTGAGCTGAAATGGAGTTGTGTCTGGGAAATTCTCTCTCCCCTATTGCAGTAGCTTTGAATAAAGTCTTCCTTACCTGTTTCACTTTGTCCAGTGCAACTTTTGCTTTAACACTTCTTTTGGTTATCTATCCATGCAATGTTTTACAACATTGAACAAGACTGTAGGTTAATGTCATTTTTTAAATAAAGTTTAATTTCATATGCAGACTGAATTGATATTATTCATAAAAAACATACTTGTCTCATAAATATATATTTATACAGTGTTTTATTATTATCTCTTACCTGAAGCTTCTATTTATTTACTTCCAAAGATTTAAAAGACATTTATTGCTTTCAGAGCCATTACATTTAAACTGGAAGTTTAATTAAATTCATTCTTCACTGAATTCACAATCATTTTTTTTTTTCTTGACAACTGCTTTACTTTTTCTCTCTAGACAATTATTAAAGTTATGAATGACAGGAGACATTATTTGGAGGTAACCTTTAAGATTTACTTTTAATGGTTCAAAATGAAGCTGTCCAAAAAAAGTAAGGACTGAAAAAGGCAAAATTTAATAAAGGACTTACATATAAAGGAGACTAGAGTACAAAATTTAAAGGGTCATGCAAGTTAACAAAATGCATATGACTAAAAGAGACACAGTTTTATTTTTAAAGTATGACATCATAATTCTTGTTATAGCTACCAAATTTGACAACATACAAATGTTGGTTAGGAAGAGCCTGGTTAAAGTCTGTAACAGTATTTTAAAAAGTATTGGAAAAGGGGAGTAAAAACATCAAGGAAGCATTAAGTTCTTTTAACTGATTAGAGGTTTAAAAAGTACTGGATCAATGTTCATTATTTTTGCTAGCTTGGTTATTTGTGAGTTTTATTTTTCTATGTATTAATACATTTGTAAGCAAAGAATGCTTTTTCCAAAAGTATGGCAATTTGGCTGCCCAGGTCCACATAGTTCAAAAGAAGAAAATGAAAGAAAGCTCAGGAATTATCCAAAGTGAAACAATTATTGTTCCTGAATCTTTTGGGTGCTCCCCAAAAGAATTTCCCTGGCAGGAGACTTTTGTAGTGTTTTAATGTAATAGATAACCATTCTAACAACTGCAAATTGACAAGCAAGCAGGGAACACATTGTAGGCCTGAGTTTTTGTAAGGATATCAAATCAATTCTGATCTTTTGGTTATTGCAGAATTATTTGTTCAAGGAGATTGTTTGTGAATGGAAGCCTAAGCTTTGTGTACATGCAAATTATCAAGTTCCCAGGTGCCAGTATTAAATGAGCATGCAAACTTAATTGCTTACCGTGTTAGAAACTTCAGGCTGGGAACTCCATGGGGTGAAACAGCGTTTAATTTATAGCAAAGGGTAAAAATCATGACACCTGTACCTGTACTTATTTCAAAAATAAGTTTTGAAATTTTACCTTGGGCCTTTTGGTATGTAAAGTCTAGAATAAAGAGGCCATAATGTTACAACCATAGACTCAGAGGATTTGAGGTTGTGCATTCAAATGTTTTTCAGTAGTCAAAATACAATAACATTTAAAACAAAAACAAAAAAACTCCCCATGATTATGGGATTAAACTGAATCAGAACTCTAGATATTGAAAGTGAAATTTAGACTTTATATGTAATGGTTTGTTACATTAAACATTTTTACTAGTGGGAAACTAAATTCAGACAATTAACAGGTACCATGCATTTCAATATGATAATTCCCTGTAACCATTCAAACTATATCTTCTAAATTGATAACAAAGCCAATTTATTATTTTTTAAAGATAGAATAAATTAAATTTAGGAAAGATGGAATGACTGTATTACACTTACTTATCTCCTCATCTAACATTAGTTTGCATTTAATAATAAAAGCAAAGAAGTTTAGCAATGTGGAATAGTCCCTGCTATTTCAGTATAACGTTCATATCTTTTGTGACACTGGATTGGTGGATAGACTTGTTATATGTCTTCTCTCTGTCTTTGAGTGTGAACTACAGAACAGCATTACAGCTAAGTTTATCCATAAATGTAGAAACTTCATTATTTTCACCCAGTTATGTTTGCTTAGACAAGTGATAAAAATGGATTGTATTAGAATGCAAAAACAATAACAATATGGATTAGCTAGGAAAATGGTAAGCTAGTAAAGGACACATTGGAACACATCTTGAAGTTATTAGCCTCAATTAAAATGGCTAGAAATTAACAGAGCAAATGCATCATGCTGAGATGGAGTAACCTAAACTGTTTCAAATACTTAAAGTACATCCTAGTTGTGACAAAACTTAAGAAACAGAATTATTGACAATAATAGATCATTGGACATAGTATATTCACTCATTCATTTGTTTTTTTAAAAATGTTTTTTTCCTTGAGTTAAGATATTTGGAGAATATGAGAATTTTTTTCTTGGAAAATTAGGTGGGAATAAGTGGCATTAAACCATTTATTTCTCCTTGCTTTGTATTACCCACGGTGCAGATAGTAGGGTATCTTCATCATTACACTCCTGTCAACAACTATAATAGATCTATCTTGCTATTTCAATGATAACTTGCATTGTCTACTCTTATTTTCTATCTGGCAAAACATCATCTTCCCAATGCACCAAGATAGGCTAACAAGAAAGCTTATTCTCAAACTTGTGAGAACCTAAGGGAAAGTTTGGCAATGACCTCACCTTTGTGGGTGTCTTTTGAGGTTTTTGGTGGCACTTTCCATTTTGATGCTGCATTTGATAGGAAATGACATTTGCCTTGAGCTTTCCGTGCTAATACTGATTCCACTGGGTGGTGTCCAGATTGACTAGTCCATGGCCTTTTGGGATAATATTTCCTTTAAGGAAGTTAGTTTCAATAAACAAGGAAAAATGAAATGGTGATATGAACCAGGAGTGCCATAAATAAAGCAATTTTTTGAGGCATTTTAACAAATTTTTTATCCTATTTATAATTCTTCTGTTTTTAATGTTTTTAATATCGTTAAAACAAATCTATGATTCAATTTGAAGAGTTTTTACAAACATATAGCATTCATTCATTCACTTATTAAGTTTTGGCCATCTATTCTGTGTGCAATAAAAGCTAGTTGTAGAAAAATTATAAACATGCTCCATGAAGAGCCTATAATATAGTGTGATAAATAAAACTGACAAGAAAACCAATTACACATATCCTGCTTAATAACATTAGAGGGATTAGGGAAGTTTTTGTAATGAAGGTAGAATTTGAACATAACCTTAAAATTGATTCAAAATATTTTCATAATAGTGACAGAATTTAAAGCATTCCACACGACAAATAACACAGCAAGACAGAATCATGAAGGTTACAGATATTCATAAAATTTGGGGGGAAGTCTTAATTTAGGAGGTAAACATCTTTAAACTATTTATACAAACATATATAAAAAACTTTAAGGAGCCCAAATAAGTTATAGATGGCACATTGAGGGTTTCCAGTTTTTCTGTGTTAATGGCAGCCGCCTATATTAAAAGCACTCTATTCCTTATCTAGAGCATATAGAAAAATACTGAGAACAAATAGAAATCACCTGAAATTAGAATAAGGAGAAGATTTATACAGTCAAGTGGGTAATGATAACGCAAGACCAGAAGAATGAACCTGACCATTACACCACTGCTGGGTTTTGGGTGGAATGCAGAGTAAGAGGAAAGGGGATCCTAGTAGTAGAAAGACCAGATAACGACAAAGGATAGAGCTCACCCCAAAATAGAAACTATTTAGAAGTAGATGGAAAATTGGCTAATCAGAGCAAGCAAATGAAAAAAGTGGGATCTTAGAATGTGCAGAGGCGTAAGCAATAGCAGTTTGCAAGGTTCCACATTTGGGGAAGGCAGGCAAAGCATTTTGAAAGCAATATCTATTAAAAGCAGTATCCAGTAGTGAAGGACATAAAAAGCAAGCGATTGATAGGCTCGATGTAATAATATGAAAATCTAAGAATATATAATATAGAATTTATAAACATACACATATGTATATGTGTATATATAGGTATATGAATAATAATTAAAAACAGACCTTCACACACATAACCCAAAGGGATCATATAATAAAGAAACTTGCTCTATACCCTAGCAACAGAACAATGAACCACTGAACCAAGAAAAAAAAAAACAAACAAACCAGGAAATCCAATCTTCTTTCCCCTCTCTCATGTTACTCACAAGACTCTCCCTCCTGGTAATCACTAGTTTAAAGAATTTCAAGACATTAAAACTTAATAAGAAAAATAACATGCAAATACAGATAATAAATTTAAAGTAATATAAATAATATTTAGATATATATACTAAAAGAAAATAAAACAAAAGAACAATAAAAACAAAAGCAGCAACGAAACCTGGGAAAACTTTACATCAGACAAGAGCCAACTGGAGAAATCAGCAGCAAACGGAAAATGTAACATGAAATTTCATTATTCATTAGAAATAATTACAAAGGTAATTGCAGATGTGATAAAAAAGAAACCACACCACAAATGCAAGATCTCAGAAAATGTAGCATAAACTAAGAAACATTTCAAATATTAAATGAGAAAACCCAGGAAATAAATAGAAGAAAAAATATAATTTTCCCGGAAATGAATACTAAATTCAAGTTACCGAAAGGATAATTGATTTGACTAAAAGTATAATAAGGAACATAAAAGATGCAGATGAGAAAAATTAAAAATATAAAATATATATAAAGAAAGTGATTTGAAAGTATTAAAGAAAAGGAGAGTGCATCTTCCTGCACACTCTATACTACAGACTTCTTACTGGATGCAAATGAGAAATACTGTGGATAAAACAAGACCAGAGAGATCATTGTGATTATCTTTCAGAATCGTAAGTGTGGGCAGGGATTGTCTGCCTTGACAGGAAGAGAGCAAAGCCCCATCCTCCTCTCCTGTTCAAATGATTCTCTCAAAAGTCTTAAGCTAACAGGGAGGGACGGGTATGTTGCTGGGCAAAGGATCTGAGAGAAAAAACAAAAACACAGGAAAAGGAAACTCTTGAGCCTAGAATCCCAGATTAATTGTATGAGAGATATCCTAGTGCAGACAGAGGGGTAGAAACCTAGTGCACAAAGCACGCCACATTTACATGGCAAAATTTAGCCCATGTAAGGACAGGCAGAAACACTGAAAAAGCTAAACTGACACTATGTATAGAAAATTCCAACCAACAACAGCAGAATCAACACTTTTTTTAATAGACTAGTTTTAGATTCACAGCAGAGTATAAAATACAGAATTTCCATATAGTCCCTGTTCCCACTCATACACAGCCTTCCCCGCTAGCGATATCTCACACTAAAGTGGTCCATTTGTTACAACTGATAAACCTACATTGACACACCTTTATCACTCAAGGTCCATAGCTTACCTCTGGGTTCACTCTTGAGGTTGTACAAGTTATGGATTTTGACAAATGCATAAAACATGTCCATCATTATATTATCATATAGAATAATTTCACTGCCCTTAAAATCTTCTGTGCTCCCCTGTTCATCCCTCTCTCCTCCCAGCCCCTGGCAACCACTGATCTTTTTACTGTCTCCTTAGTTTTGTCTTTTCCAGAATGTCGTACGGTTGGAATCACACAGAATGTAGCCTTCTCAGATTAGCTTCCTTCACTTAGTAATACTCATTGAAGATTCCCCCATGTCTTTTCATGGCTTGATAGCTCTTTTATTTTTAGCTCTGTACAATATTTCATTATCTGGATGTACCACAGTTAATTTATCTATTCACTTGCTCAAGGACATCTTGATTGCTTCCAAATTTTGGCATTTATGAATAAAGCTACTATAAACATCCATGTGCAGGTTTTTTTGTAGACATAAATATTCAACTTATTTGAGCAAATACCAAGGAGCACGATCGCTGACTCGTATCAGAAGAGTATCTTCAGTTTTGTAAAAAACTGCTAAACTGACTTCCAAAGTGGCTATACTATTTTGCTTTCCCACCAGCAATGAGTGAGAGTTTCTGTTGCCCTGCATCCTCCCCATCATTTTCTACTGACAGTGATTTGGATTAGGCCGTTCTATTAGGTATACAGTAGTATCTCATTGTTGTTTTAATTTGCAACTCCCTAATGGCATATGATATTGAGCATCTTTTCATATGTTTGTTTACCATCTCTATATTTTCTTTGGTAAGTTACCTTTCTATTCATTTCTTTTGCCCATTTTTAATCAAGCTGTTTGTTTTCTTTTGTTAAGTTTGAAGAGTTTTTGTATATGTTGGATAACAGGTCTTTATCAGATATATGTTTTGCAAAGGTTTTCTCCTAGTCTGTTCTTGTCTTCCCATTCTCTTTACATTGTCTTTTCCAGAGCAGAAGCTTTTAATTTTAATGATTTCCAGTGTGTCAATTATTTCTTTCATGGCTCATGCCTCTGGTGTTGCAACTAAAAAGTAATTGCCATATCAAAATTCTCCTAGGTTTTCCCTTATTTTATCTTCTAATGTTTTTGTAGTTTACATTTTACAGTTAGGTCTATGATTCATTTTGAGACAAGTTTTGTGAAGGGTGTACAGTATATGTCTAAATTTATTTATTTCATGTGGATTTTCAGTTGTTCCAGCAACATTCATTGAAAAGAGAAAATATATTTCTCCATCATATTGCCTTTGCTCCTTTGTCAAAGATCAATAGATGATACATACACATTCTTTTCACATCCACATGAAGCATTTAACAAGATGGAACATATTCTATTCCATCAAGAAAACCGTAAAAAATTTTTTAAAATTAAAAACATACTAAGTGTTTTATTTGACTGCAATGAAATTTTACTAGAAATGAATAACAGATAGCTAGGAAAAGTTCTCAAATATGTGAAAATTAAACAACTTAAAAATAACTCATATGTCAAACAGGAAATTTGAAAAAATAATATTTTGAATTAAATAAATTGGAAAACAATATTTTGCAATTTCTTATAAACAGCTAAAGCAGTTTTTTTTCATAGTATTAAATGCTATAATGTAATATAATGGATCTTATTGAATTAAATTCTTATATTAGAAAAAATGTATAAGATTTATTATCTAAGCCTTCAACTTAAGAAACTAAAAAGAAGCAAATTTTTTAAAAAAAAAGACAGATGGAAAGAATGACCAAAAATAATAAATAATAAAGATATTAGATATATAATAATATATAATAGATATAATATATAATATATAATATAATAATATATAATGTATAATTATATTATATATAATATATAATTTTATATAATTATATATTATATTATATAATTATATATAATATATAATTATATTATATATAATTATATAATATAATAATATAATAATATATAATTAGATATAAAATTTAAAACATAAAAAATAAAAATCAATGAAAACAAAATCTATTTCTTTGAAAAGAGAAAATGTATACATTTTTAGCAAGATTGATCAAGAAAAAGAGAAAGAAGAAACAAATCATCAATACGAAGAATGAAAGAGGAAACATCACTACAGATCCTACTGACATTAACATAATAGTAAGGATATATCATGAATGACTTTAAACCAATAAATGTGATGACTTAGATCAAACTCCTTGAATGATGTAAACTACGAAGGCTTACTCAAAGAGAAATAGGTAACTTGAATATTTCTGTGGCTATTAAAATAGTTAAATATAAAACCCATTTTCAAGGAAAAACGAAAAACAAAAACTCCAAGCCCAGGTAGTTTCACTGGTGAATTCTACTACTAATGTTGGAAGAAATTCTACACAAACTATTCCTGAACATAAATATATTGGGAATATTATTCTAAGTGATCATCATTGACCTTATACCAAAACCAGACAGAGATACTGCACAAAAGGAAACCTAAAAAGCAATCTGTTGTGAACGTAGATGTAAGCATCCTCAATGAACTATTAGCAAATTGTGCCGGGTAATATATAGACAAGATAACACATCGTAACTAAGTGGGAATTTTTCCATGTAGGCAAGGTTTGTTCAACATTCAAAAATCAGTCAGTGAGATTTATCCATAAAATGCTAAATTAAAAAATCATATAATTATCTCAATGGATACTGGAATACCACTGGACAAAATTCAATATCTATTCATATTAAAACTCTAAGAACAAGCAGTTAAAATCTACCATCTACCGTTGGCATAATACTTTATACTTTCTTTTTTGCTCCTAAGTTCAGGAACAAGTCAAGAATGATTCTTCCTATCACTCCTATTCAATATTTCCCAGAGACCCTAGCCATGGAAATAAGGCAGGGAAAAGAAAAAGAGGGGAGTGCATACAGATTGAAAAAGAAGAAATAAATGTGTTTATATTTGAAGATAACATAAGCATCTATGTACAAAATATCAAAGAGACTACAAAATGGCTTCTAGATCTAATAAATGAATTTAACAAGGTTTCAGGACACAGGTCAAAAAAAATATTAATTGGATTTCATGAGCAATTACATGTTTAATTTTTAAAATTCCATTTACAATAGCACCAAAAATATAAAATACTCAGGTATAAATATAGCAAAGTATATATAAAATTTGTATTCTGAACATTACAAAACATTGATAAAAGAAATCAAATAGGATATAAATTTAAGAAGAGATAACTTTGTTAATGGATTAGATGGCCAATATTGTTAAATGCACATTTTCTCCAAACTGATTTATAAATTTAAAAATTCTCAGTCAACCTCCCATTTTCTTAAGATGCCAAAAAAGTGATTCTATAATTAACCTTGAAAAGCAAATGAAGTAGAATATGCAACACAATTTTGGAAAAAAGACCAAAATTGAGATTCAAACTACCAGAATTCAAGACATTATAAAGCTGTAGTAATTAAGACAGTCTACTCAAATGCTAATCTCTTCCAGAAACACCTTTACAGACACAACCAGAATGTTTTACCAGTCCAATCAAGCTGACCATAAAATTAACCACCCCAGACACTAAGACAAAACATACAACCGCTGTAGGAGTTACTTCGGTTAAGAAAGTAGGAAAAAGCTTTCCAAAGAGCTGGACTAGTATATGCAAAGTTCCTATTGAAAGAAGGAGCTAGTGCTAGAGAAAGACTTGTTTTTAATAGAGACCAAGGTTAAAAGAG
Organism: Balaenoptera musculus; assembly: GCF_009873245.2. Lineage (NCBI taxonomy): Eukaryota > Metazoa > Chordata > Mammalia > Artiodactyla > Balaenopteridae > Balaenoptera > Balaenoptera musculus. The sequence goes on from NC_045798.1 coordinate 79,130,648, forward strand.
TAGCAGAAAAAAAAGTAATACACATGCAACATCTCCTAGGCACATTAAGAATTGGTCCATACCATAGAGCAATGAGAATGCATTCAATACATTTTGTTTTAATGTGGAAGGCATCTTCAAATTTGCATTTTGAAAAGATTACTCTGATTGCACGGAGAACAAAAGTGTTGCTGGCATTTGGTGGCTACTGCAGGATGCCCAGGGAAGAAGCCATTCAGTTGCAGAGCAATACAAATTCGGCTTCTAATCTTGTTATGCTTTACACAGACTTGGCAATGCTCTCCTGATTTTTGTATTCCCCCCAGATTGTGATTCCTTTTTCCTCCACCCTGGCTTGGCATCAAGGACCCATTACCTGAGTGCTGTGCTCAGCTTATAGGTAATAATCCCTCTGATCTCAGACTCCCCGTGCAAGAAGAACCTGGGCAAACACTGGGGAAAGCTGAGACAGAAACTGGAAGGTCTTTCACTTATTTTAAATCATACTCTTGTGGTCTGAGAGCTACTTAGGCAGTAGATTTAGTACAGGATAAGTTAAGAGTGAGGGACCAGAGGAGACAAAGGCAGATAATTGAACTATTTAATAAAATTAAATTCAGGTGGAAAAGATTGTAAGAGATAACAGTTGGATATTCTCTGTATCATTCATCACCTCCCTCCTTCTTTCCCTCCTTCTCTACCTCTCTTCCTTCTGTTCTTTCTGTATTTGCCTAAAACTAGGATAATCTAGTCTGGCTCTACAGTCTCAGTGAGATATCTTTAATGTCTTTATTATTCTGTTTATATATATGCACTTGGCCTTTTATTCTCTTTACTTTCTACTTGTCCACCTCTATCTTCTCTATTTACACCTTCCCTGTCAGCCAAAATGTAATCTCACTCTGAATACTCACCCTTTAAAGCATGTATCATACCAAAATGTTTGGAAGTTTAATAAAATAATGTGACTCACGTTGATGACATTATTATTCTCAACTACAATTTCTGAATATTTATACGGTAAGATCCTGTGCTGAGTATATAATATCAAGTGGTCCCTTCTATAGGAAGTTGTCAGCTAAATACTAGAAAATCATCCCAATTAGACTTGGTGTAAATTATGTGGGGCATTTTAATAATATAAAAGTTAATACGAACTGAGGAGATTAATGTATTAAAGTTCAGAATGTATGAGAAGTGAAATAACTCTAAGTAATGCCAGCATATATTTACACACACACACACACACACACGCACACATTTGTAATTTACCACATGCTATACTCCTTCTAAGAAGTTGAAGTGTTTGAGTGATCAAATCTAAACTGGTAGGATTATTTACAACCACAAAGTGCTCATCCTGAGAGCTAATGACTTGCACTCTTTCTGATAACATGGCACTGGAGCTGAGAGTATTGGCTGGTCCAGTGCATTTGTTCCCTCTCCTTGTCAGCCTTTGGGTTATTTTATTCTACAAGTGCCATATTCCTGTCTGAAATAATTCATTTTGTCAGTAGCTTCAGGTTGGTGATGTCAAAAAATGTGGTAGCATATCTTTTGAAATTATATTTTGCCTTATGAATAACCAGGCTGTTATGTGTACTGATTCAAGAACCTGTTTAATCAGTAAGGCATACCATGAATATCCATCTTTTGCTTATCTTTATATTAGATACCATATTTATCAATTGCTTGCTACACAAATTGAGATCAGCTTGCCAATCCTCATAAAGCTACAGTCTACAGCTCATTTTAATTTTTCCTAGTAAAAGCAAACCGCAGGTTAACAGAATCAAAATATAAAGAATTCTGAATTTTTCCTGAGATATAAAATTAAATGTGTAATTATTCAACTGCATAAGGAAGAGTTTACCATGAAGTGGATAGTTGATCCCCCAAAAGTTTTTCTAATGCACAATTTAAAATATTTATCATTTTTGCTATGCTTTCTAGAATAATATTGAGTGAATTATAGTTTTATATAATCTGACTTTTTTTTAGGAATCTTTAAAGAAGAGTACTTTTTAAGGAATTATTATTATATATGTACACACGAGTTCTGTTTTACACACACCATTACCATATGGTAATAAGGAATAATATTCCTCATTACCGTGTTCAAATAGAAATGATACACGCAAATTGTGTTTGGGTAGAGTGTGCAAAAATGGAGAATAAGCATATCCCCCAATGAGACATACCTGCATATTTCAGAATGAAAGCACATTCCATTGGATTACATTGCACAAAAGGCTGATAATTTCTTTAAACAAGAAAAGGTTTATATTTTATGGGAAATTAAAAGATTAATTGTGAGTTTCCTTGAAGTCCTAAAATGTGGTGACTTTTTAAATTTCTATCCTGTTTTTCCCACCTTTGAGATGGTGCAATGTATGCTCACAACGGTAGTATCACAGAAATGTATGCTCACAATGGTAGTATCACAGAAATGTGACATTATTTGTTTTAGTTATTTTTCAGATGTCTTAAGATGCCTATAACAAAAGTAACTTCTATTTCCTGATTTCCAAAATGTCTAGATGTCTGATCCCTGGAGTTTCTAATCAATGGGACCCTTTTATATGCAATAATAATGTGTTTGAATGCATACGAAGATTTCTATTTCAAGGTTACCATTTATTCAGTCAAAACTTCAAGGTTATAAAATTGAAACCTATGGACACCAATTGCAAACAGCCAACTAGGCTTTGAGCTATAGCCGATCAAAATAATTTCTTTGCTTTGCTTCTGCACTTTCTTTATATAGGTTTTATGGCTCCTGTCTGTGTCATGCTCCTAACCACTTCCAGTTTGGTGTTGCTCAATTCAAATCAGTAAGTGCTCAGATAAACTCTTAATTTTTAAAATATTCATCAGTTTATCTTCTAACAGAGTGCAGGCTCTGGGGCAGGCTTCTCAGTGTTGCAATCGTGCAGTGTTATTGCCGGGACATCCTCTCTAAGCCTCCAGGTCTCACATGAAAAATGAGGACACCATCACTTCTGTGTTGGAAGGTATTCTTCACAACATGCTTTACTCTCACTATGCTTTCACAAACCTAGAAATAATGTTAGTTATAATTATCATTATCCTCAGTAATCTTCCCTAAAACTTAAGAACTAGAATGATCTGCTATTTCAGTTTAGCTGGGCATTCATAGGCCTGCAAATCTTGTTAGGAGGTGAAAGGAGCCTTAGGATTTTATTTTACTATGTTTGTGTTTGCTGTTGGTTCTCCCCTGTTAAACAGAGCTAGTAATAGCTGCCAACTAGGATTATTTTAAAGTCAAGTGATATAGTGTCGTCTTTGTTATTTTTCTTCCTCTTATATGGGTAATGTGCTAAGAAAACATCTTCGATCTCTAGCTCCTTAGAAAAATCAGAAATTAAAGTGAGACCTACCAGCAAGGGGGACCTCAGAACATCTACCCAGATAGTAAAGAGTGTGCTAACCCCACCGGGTCAAAAGCTCCACATAGGAAAAAGTATAATTTACCTGAAACAAAACAAGTGAATGCTTAAATTGCAATGCGTTACGGTGATATAAGATAATGGCATTACCATTGTGCCTTTGGTGAACATTTTCTGTTTGGTATGTACTGTGCTACCTGTAATGATTTTGTATTCCAACAAACTGGCAAGCATGCTTCTCTTATCATGTCATTTCTTGTCCTGCTTCTCCCAACAATTTGTTTCTCTTTAATGGGTCTTATTCTGGAAGTTTAACTGTTGTTTCTGCAAATTATAGGTTGCCGAGACTAGAACATTTTTGTATAAAATCTACATTGACTTTATTTGCATTCAATTCCTGCATGTGTAATATCTGTTCACCCATCAAGTATAATTACAATAGGCGGGCTTGGAATTCACACACCTGAAAAGGTCACTTGAGTTAGTTCCAAAGCATCACACCTTTACCTGATATCCTTTCAGCACTGTCAAGAAGGCAAGTACCTCTTGCCACTGTTTAATTTATGTAGTTTGTATATTAGCACCCTTAGTCATTTTCCATGAATGCTGTGAACATAAGCTCTTAAAACAATGACATGAATTAAGGTTACAGAACACTTTCACCCTTCATGCCTGAAAGTTTATTATGGAACCTGTTTGATGGTGACAACTTGTCTCCCCTCACTAGTGCTCAGTGCCCTGCATTTAAACGTGGGGGGGGCCCTTTAATCAAAGAGACATATTTTCCTCCCTGTTAGAGCACTATAGTTTCACATCACGGTCACAGCCAGTGACATGTGGAAAGGTCTGTGCCCAACTATTTTTGACGTTAAACATCAATCATTTTTCCATCTGAGATTGAACATGCGCTATTAATCACCAAGGGAAATTGAGAATTTTGACAAAATGAATCAAATTAAGTGTTAAACGAATGTCATGCCAGGACCTTGTTTTAGCAAAGATGTTTGGTGGTTATATTTCACCACCGTGTTCATGCGGGTGTTTTTGCGTTGTGTACATATGTGCACTTTGATGTGTGAGCATGTATAACAATCCCATCGGGACATACAGAGAGAATCACATTGTGATTCATACAACCAAAATGTGCATATACTTCAACTGTCTGTGTAAATAGGAGAAAGCAAACAGTATTTAATAAAAATAAAATTGGAGGTGTTAATAAATACTCCAAGCAGAGTATAAAGACTGAAAACATCATAAGATAACAAGTCATGCATATGTTGTATGGTGGCTTCACCCTGAAGAGATGCAAAGTGGCAATGGGTCTTGCTGTTGGTTCATGCTGATGTAGTACTTAGCAGAAATGCATTAATTCATGGAAGTTTCTATTTCATGGAAAAATAAAAATAAAAATGGAATGTTGAGGTTTGTAATTAATGCATGTAAAGATTAGGAGAGAGAAAACTTCAATTGTCTCTACAGGTGCTAATTCCCTACATGTCATCTACAAAAGACCTAAAGGTATTTGCTAAGTAGCCTATTGTATTCTTCACAGAATAGAATCGTTTTTATTGACAATGGGGCAGCAAAAATGTATTCAATTGTTATTACCAATGGCATACAGAGAGACTGCCTTCAAATGGAGCAAGGACAAAGACCCAGTAACAATTCTGTCTCAATCCAGCAATGTATACTTAATTGGTTAATACGACTGGAGAAGTTTCTAATCAGAAATACTTCTGTTTTTTTATGCAGGCAACTAAAAGACACTGCAAGGGCACACATACATGGTGATAAATGTTCACCTTTAGAGAAATGTGTAATGTATTTTGTAAGTGTTTGGATTCCTGTGAACATTGAGGGTCATAGTGATTTTTGATCTCATGACAGTAGTTCTTGGCAACTGTAAAATATGGGTATGAATTGCTAGGGACAATAAGCCATTTATAGAGATTCTTAATTGCCTGTTAACACTTATTTGATAACCTTTTCATTTCTCTCTAGGTCTTTTAGCATCTAACTGTTAAATAATTAACACATAGAGGGTAGTAGGGAAAAGTGAAATGAAGCTAAAATGAAGTAAATATTGTGTTCAGAATAAAGAAAGTAAAAAATACTTCAGCAGGTATTTATTTAACAAAATTAATTATGTTAAAGAAGAGTTATTATTAAACATTTTTGTTGTTTTGCTTATAATTAACATTTCTCTAATAACTTTAGCATATTTATTAACATGTTAATAAGAATACCTAGTCTTTCTGTAAGATAATATATGTAGAGTCATAAGAAAGACTTACAGTTTTTCTTCTAAAGTGATGCTAGGAAATTTTAACAGCAACATAAGCTTAGTGCAGGTTACAATACACAGCCTAGTTAGTACTTTAGATAAATCAAACACTTCCCTTGAAGACGTGAAGTGTTGCAGAAGTACTGTATACCTAATACAGCAGCTGGGACCAGATAATTGAGTTAGATGCCTGGTGGGTGATAAATCTAAGTTAGATTCATCCAAGATTTATGTGCAGAATAAGGTAGAAAGACAATCATAAAGCAAAACTAAACAAAGAATAACAATAACAATATTCTATGAAAGAAAAAAAAAATGAGTGGGGGAAACAGTATCTTTTTTCCAAGAGTCCTAACTTCCTGGATAAGTATGTGTGCTTGGTCATTGTTTTCAATTAAGTATCATTGTACCACCCACTTCTGAGATTTCTCTTGCATTGCAGAAAAGTCAAATCTCCCAGGATCTCCTTCCTTGTGTACACAACAGGTTAGAATCTGCCAGCAATAGGCAATTACAAAAGATTTGGGGGCAAAAGAGAAAGGGAGGTCATTATTTTCCAGATGCAGTTTTAAATGCACATGAGCAGAGATAAGGTCCAAAATACCTGCGGAGAGATTTACTTGAGCATCACTGATGTTAATGATGGAGATTGAAATAGAAGGTAGAGCTTTCCAGAGGCTGGTGAGATTGACAGGGGTTTCAGGGTGAGATGATCTTGGATTTTCAGCAATTGCTGGCTGAGATTTTCAGAACTTCCTGCTTTGTAGAGGCAGGCTGATATCATTTGTGACAGCTTCTCTGACCTCTGTCCTCTCAACTTTACCAATGGTCATGTCAGCCTCTAATTCCTTCTGTTAAAACTTTTCACTCACCAATCACGTATTCTGCCAGATATGTTGAGCTCCATACATTCTCATTACTCTAGGCAGAAGATGGAAGGTTTGCTGCAATTCAGAATTATTTTTTGGAGACGGAGCCAAAAAAATTGAAGTTTACTTAAAGAAAGAAGGACATTTTTGCATTTTTTAAAATTTAACAAAAAATTGACTGTTTCTCATGCATCAAGCAAGGTCCAGAAAGTGGGGGCTATATCTGGACTGAAAGTAATATCCAAATTATCTGGCCTTATGGAGTTTCTAATCCAGTGGAGAGTGTAGTGGTAGTGATAGCAGGAGAAGGGTGTAAGTGGGGAATTCAGTCAAGGGGGCAAGATTGTACACAGGGAGTCTGGTTAGGAAGGAATTGCAAAAATCCAGGTGAGATATGATGGTTGATGGAACCAGATTGGCAAAAGTAAAAACCTTATAAATTTACTAGAATGTTGACTCATTTTTTCATTCAAAAACATGTATTGAGTGTCTGCTGTGTGCAGGAAGGAACTATATGGGACACTGGAAATAAAACAGAAAAAAAAAATGATGTCAAACCTTACAGAATTTGAAGAAGAAACATGACAAATAAGTTGACTATATATTATACTATGAGATTTTGGGTTATTGAAAAAAGACAAATCACAGTGTGTAAGAGAGAAGGAAACTGCTGGGGTGTGTGTGAGCAGTATTAATTAGGGAGGGCAAGTTAGGCTTCCTATCCCTGCAACCATATGCTTTGCTGGCTTAGACTTCTTAATTCCAGAGGGAAGAATGCTTCCACCAGGAAATAATTCCATTGAACAGGAAGTTGAGACTGCCATCCGGCCACGTTGCGCTCCTCATGCTTGTAAACCGACCAGCAAAGAAAGTAATTCCTGTGCTGGCTGGGGTAGATTGATTCTGACGACTGTGGGGAAATTGGACTGCTATCCCATAATGGAGGCAAGGAAGGGTATGTCTGAAACATGGAAGATCCCTTAGGGCATCTCTCAGTATTACCATGGCCTGTGATTAAAGTCAATGGGAAACTACAACAATCCAATCCAGGCAGGACTACTAATGGCCCAGACCTTTCAGGAATGAAGGTTTGGGTCACCCCGCTAGATTAAAAAAATAAACAAACAAACAAAAACACAACTAGATGAAGTGCTTGCTAAGGGCAAAGGGAATTACATGTGCGTATGTACATATATGTGTGTGTATATATATATATATGGTTATATATATAAATAATATATATAATATCTTTGTTTCTTTCCTTTTTTATCCCCTTATCATGTAACATAGATGTATTGACTTTATATGATCGTATTTAAGTGTTGTCAACTTAACATCATAGTATTTAAGTTATAGTATACCAAGGAGAAAGTAAACATTTCTCAAGGACTTTATCTCCCCTTATGGGAAAGGGGTTAGTGCATTTTTGGTTCTATACAGGATAGTTGTATCATGTCAGATGGAAGTAACTCGTCTTTGTTTGGAGATTAAGTATGGTTTAAGGCGATGGTTTATAGGTACCAAGTTGACAAGAAGTGGAATTGTGATTGTTGATTTTATAAGTCAACTTGGCTGGGCTGTGGCATCCAGACATTTGTTCAGAGATTATTCTGTGTTGCTGTGATGGTTGGTTTTGGATAATATTTACATTTAAATTGGTGGTCTTTGAATATATACATTGCCCTCCATAATGTGGGTGGGTCACATCCAATCAGTGGAAGGCCTGAATAGATCAAAAGACTGCCTCTTCCCAGCAAGAGGGCATCCTCCAGCAGAGTGCCTTCAGACTTCATCCATGACATAGGCTCTTCCTGGTATTCCAGCAGACTGCCTTTATATTCTAAGTGCTACTCTTTCCTGAGTTTCCAGCCTGCCCACCTCCACCGCCATATTTTGAACTCACCAAGCCTCCACAATCCCATAAGACAATTCTATAAATCTCTTTCTATATACATATCCAAATCCTACTCTGGAGAACCTTGACTAATAGAGAAGATAAAGAAAAGACAGTAGCTGACGTATGGAGTGAAATCAAGGAGTTTTTCAGTACGGTAGAAATCTTCATAGGTTGATGTGAACAATCCTGTATAGAAAGGAAATAGATGTCAAAATGTAGGATATGACAGTGAGGTTAGCTGGGGTAATATCCCTAAGTAGATGTGAGGGAATGAGGTACAGTGCTTCAGGGATTCTGTTAGGAGTATGGATAGATCAGGAAGGTAGTGAATGGGAGGCAGAATATGTTGATGACATAGTGCCAGTATGGTGAAGATGGTGAAAAATTATGGCATTCCAGATACATTTAGAAGGTAAACACAGCAGAATTCAAGTGGCTAGTATAGCTATGAATCCACAGAATCTTTAGTAAAGAAATTTATTTATTTTGTCTAGACATTCTTTTTCTAGACAACTGATTTGGGCAATCAACTCAAATAGACTAAGGATATAAAATAGAATATAAAAGTTGCTTTGGACAAAGATTTATTTTAAATTACCACTTATTAACTAATCCTAGTTCAATAACAAGAGTTAAAACAAAATACTCATGTGCTAATACACTATCAACTACAAACTTAGACATAAAATTTAGCACTTACGCAATATTACACACACAGGTGTACATATATATATGATATATTGGATATGCAATCTATTACATATCTCATACACATTTTAGTTCATTATGAATTATCAATTGCTTTTTACTAAGATGCTTTGGAATGCTTTTGAATGACAGTCAGACTGCAAAATGTGTTTGTGCTTTTATTTTAGAGGAAATAGTTTTCTTTCTTCTTTCCTTTTTTTCTTTCTTTGTCTCTTTCTTTTCTTTCTTCTTTCTCTTTCTCTCTCTTCCCCTTCCTTCTTTCCTTTTTCCCTTTTTTCCTTCCTCCATCCCTATTTTCATCATTTAGCATATTAAAAGTAACATAGTTATTAAGAGTTCAGTATGTGCTCCAAACCATAATAAGTACTTTAATTAAATTTTTTGAAGTGTAGACAAAGTTGTGCCTCTGAAGATTTTATGGTTTTTGTTAAAGAGACAAAATTAATGTTTATGAACCAATTAAAGGATAAGTACGAATGTTTAATATTGTCAGTGTAGAATAGTTCTAGGAAAGATGAAGTTTGGAAGAGGGAGAGACCTTTTTAGACCAAGTTTCATGAAAAGGCTGGCACTTGATGAAAGTATCTAGTATCATTTTAGCATAGTTATGAAATATAATAAGGTATTCATGTCTATATTATCTTATAATATATTCTTTTCATTTTTTCCCAATAATATATAGTACAATTCTCATGGGGTCTTCTCATAAGCTATATTCTTCACATTGACAGTTACAGTGAATTTTAAAATAGCTCTTTCTGAAGTTGTCTACAGACAAAATTAGGTCATACAGACACACTGGCCAAAGTAAGAGAAAAATTGAGGGAATTACCCAGTGTTAGGCATACAACATGTCTCCTTACATTTTTGCTTTTGAATTTTTTGTCTTTCTTTCTGCATGAGTGTATGTGTGTCTGCACATGTGTGTTATGTATCTGCGATACAGATGCATATCACTACGTAAGTATTCATACCCACATACGTAACACTTAAGAGTAATTCAGAATGTGGGTAAAAGCTTTTGATCTGTTAAAAAAGGATTAAAGAAGACAATTTAGGTGATACAAACAAATTTAAACTGAACACTTTATGAAGCAGGCCGTCTCCATTCCCAAAGGCTAGAAAACTGCAAAATAGGGCTGAAAGCAGGAGACTTTATAGGATAAAGAATAAAGACCAAGGAAGAGAAAAATAGAAAATGAATAAGAAACAAGGAAGCCCAGAACGGAGCCCAGAATTGGCTTGGGGTTTGGGGATTGGCTGGCTAGATATACATGGTATTCCTGGTCAAGCAAAACATTTACAGGGACATGAATGTTATCTAAGTTTGCTGACTTGGCACCCAAGGCAAGAGCGGCTCCATCTTGGGCCAAGAAATTTATTTCAACAGATCTGAATGGAAGTGAATGCATCACAAATAGATCTAATAAGTCATAGAATAGAAAGACTAAATGGGTTCAGTACATGGAGAGCACAAAGAGATACCCAGGTATTGAAAGCAAACCTGCTTTCTTTCTTACAAGGAGCATTTAGAATCATAAACATTTAATAGATATTTCCCTGTATCCAAAGTTTTATCCTATCTTTGCAGGGCTTTGGAATGTCAACTCTTGATTCAGGATCTAAAACAAACAAATGAAAAATCAAAAACACCTTACTTTAGCTGTGATTGTATAAACAAGTGAATTATTAATTTAATTGGTGTTTAAGGCACACTTGCCCAAACAACTTTTTTCATGCTTAAGTACAGTTAGCCCTACATACCCTCTGGGTCCACATCCATTGATACAGAACTGGTTGTACTACATCATTTTGTATAAGTGATTTCAGCATTTCAGATTTTGGTATCCACAGGGATTCTGGAACCAATCCTCTGTAGATATCTAGGCAGGACTGTACAACTTCATTATAATATATTATCGCTCAGAGTTCCACCTAGAAGGTATCACAGTTTTACAACGGCAAAATCATGTAGAGGCACTTGCTAATATTTTACAAATAGTAACTATAATCATTATTTCACTCACTGGCTAGGAAATGAAGAAACAAAATTCCTGTCACTTCCAGAAAGTCTTTAACCTCTATGTTATTTTATCTTAATTTTAAACTTACTTCTTTGGGCCATATGTAAAGAGCTCCCAATGACTTATGACAATAAATATCTGAGGGTAAAACTTAGCTTTTTATTTCTTTACAAAATTCCCTGAGGTACTTTGGCGAATGAACTGAGAACCAGAAACATGGACCTCTACACTTTGCCTGGACCCCAATAACCTAAATCAAACCTTAATTTACTTCAACCTGACTTTGCTCTTTCCATCTTCATTAGCATTTATTCACTCTTCCAGGACTGTCCTTCCCAGACAACTGGCTTGATTGTTCATTACTGGAACTTTCTGAAAGCCCTAGCAACTCCTCAGTGGAAAACAGAACCCCTGACCAAAATCCAAGGTTAGGATTACTGTTTTCACAAATCCTGGGCTATTTTATCGTGTTTCTTCCTCAATCCTAGTCAAGATCCTGCACTGAAAGATGCACTTTAAACCAAACACCCAAATCGTAATGAATGCTGACTTTCCCTTCTCCATTCTTAGACAATACTTAGATGTGGAAAACAACTCAGCTTTGTCTCATAGACAGGTTGTGGTGGTGACGAACACCTGGAGAATAGCATGAGCAAAGGCATGAAAGCAGAAAACACGTAGGATGTTTAAAAAATGGCAGATGGCATATGTTGGCAAAAATGTAAATTGTCTGAAAACAGTTACAGAACATTGGAAAACTAAGGTAAGATCTTATTGACAAGGATCGTAAAGCTTAGATTACTTTTAGACCAATAGTTTCTCACTAAACTATGCCAACACTTTGGGATGTCTTGATCAACTGATATATGTGACAAAACTAATACATGATGGCATTAATTGAAATTTAGAAAAAATTTACTTTCCAAAAAAATAATAAAAGCCAGTTCAAAGTTTTCCATTTTATTTTGCAGTGTCATATACCTTCTTTAATAGGCCAAGGCCACTAATTTGGTGACCATTTTTTCAAGAATTGCTGAGGTAGGAGACAGGACAGAGCAAAAGCAAAATGTTTTTTTTGAGCAGAAGCGTGTTAAAATCTGCATTTTAATGTTACTCCGACAAAATAGTACAGAACCCCGATTTTTCTGAAACTATGTGAAAAAGGAATATACCAGAATTTGTATGTATGTCTGTGAATAGAACAGTAAAGGCAATCACAATCAATTTCTAGTCTGAAAATTCCTAGTAGAGTGTTTGATTCTACTGCATTGACAGGAAAAAAGTCTTGATTGTACATGGTACCATGCTAGTCATAACACAAAGGGAAACTTTAGATAAATGTTTATTCTCTAAGTGCTAGAAAAGATGCATGGCTTCTGGGAGGCATTGTTCATCATTCGAATAAAAGGAGCCACTGCCATCTCTCTCACCCTTACTTATCAAGAAGGGCAATGAAAGATAATAGCAATTATCTTGAGACTTAATTCCATGTCTTCATGATACATCAGTAGAACTCTGTCTACACTAGGGATTTTGGATGAAAATAATTAAAACAATCAAGCAAGGGAGGGTTAGGACTATTTCTGTCTGGTTTACCTTTCTGTCTTATGCACCTGGCATGGCCCCAAGCACATAACATTTATGTCAAATGATCATACAAATAAAGGCATTAAATCTGTACCAGAATATGCAGTCTACATTACGGCAACAACAATACAAGATGTGAAGTGGATAAAATAATTCTTCTCTTGTTTCAGTATATGCCTGTCTCCCACTGACCCAATGCTGCCCTACTGTACTTGGTGCCTAAGTCCTATCAGTTCTAACCTTCTGTCACAGTCTGCTTGGGCTGCTATAGTAGAAGACCATAGACTGGGTAGCTTATAGATGACAGAAATGTATTTCTCACAGTTCTGGAGTCTGAAAAGTTTAAGATCAAGGCACTGGCACATTTGGTTTTTGGTGAGCACCCTCTTCCTGGTCTATGGATGGCCCTTTTCTTGTGTCCTCACATAAGTGGAAGGGGAGCTCTCTGGGGTCTCTCTTATAAGGACAATAATTGCATTCATGGGGGCAGAGTCCTCATGACCCCATTACCTCCCAAAGGCTCCACCTCCACGTACCGCCGCATAGGGGTTAGGTTTCAACATATTAACTGTGAGGAGACACAAACATTCAGTCTATAGCACTTTCCAAGTTTATTTCTAGTCAAGTCACAAGTGATAAACTAACATTAGCTTTAACACTAAGGTGTTAAAAGGAACAATGGCACCATACCACATTAGGGATAAAGCTTGTTAATCAAAGGTATGATACAATTATGCATTCAAGAGAATGGTGCTGGAGGAGAAGACTTTGGGGGGGTTTTAGTAATTTCTGTGGATTTTCAATCTGTACTTCTAGAATATAAAGAAAAAATAGACTATAATATGTATGTTAGAAACTGACAAATTGCACAGGCTTTTCCTATTCCGCTCATATTTATATATTTATATAACACTGTGTTTCCTGAAAACAGTAATCCTATTATACAATATAGGCATTATACACACAAAATATATATACGCAAATGTTTAAATAATTCATTATCACATCACCTAGAAAAATATAACTTCATTTTAAAAATATTAAAAATTAAGACTACTTTTGAAGACTGTACCCTAGCAATGACAAGGATACAATCTTCAAGTACACGAATTATTCCTTAGACAAGGTCAGTCTTAAATAATTTATGAGTTACCAGGGATTTTATTTAGATATGTATCTGTCTTCAAAATATTCTTTTTCAGTGGGTACTGACTGATATTTTTCTACAAAGATATCTTATAGCATTTTCCTTTATATCACTATCATTGCATTAATCAATGATATGTGTATGTTAAAGGAATTTGGGTCTGTGCCTTATCTTTCCTATTCAGTACTAAGCATCTTGAAAGTAACAAGCCATATCTTGTTTATTTATATGACTGTCAATTAAGTGTTCAATATATTTGAGTTAAATTGCATCAGATACTAATAACAAACTCATGTAATGCTAACTAAGGGCCGGACAAAATTTTTAGTGATATGAATATACAATTTATTCCCTATAGTAAACCTGTGAGTTACATATGGAGACACTGAGGCAGTGATAAGTGAGTTGCTCCTGATCATACTGTCAGTAGGGGGCCAAGACAGGATTTGAAACTAGGTAATCTTTTCCTAGAGTCCACACTGTAAACACTATGCTTTACTGTCAGTTGTTTGACAAAAGAAACCTACTATTCAGGAATTTACATAGCTTTCAATTCTGTATTTAATGTTCTTCTTTATTCATGTATATGAATATTCATTCATATTGATTCATTCATATACATATTCATATGTCTCTATATATTCGTATGTGAAATCTTAATTACACATACATGTACGTTGTAAAAAATTCAAAATAAGAAATGTTTTCATCAAAAGTTCAATGCTTTTTAACCCTACAGAGGAGGAATAACCACTGCTAATAGCTGAGTGTATATTCCGTAAAACTTTATTTGTACACATATGCTGTACTTCAGGAGACATATAGAAGAATGCTCATAGCAGCACTCTTCAAAGCAATAAAACAGTGGAAACGTCATAAATGTCACTTGACTGGGAAGGAATTAATACATTGAGATATAGTCTTGATGGAATACTCTATTTGTCTTAGCTCTGAGAAAGCGAGCAGGTAATTTATTGGGAAGTTGACCCAGAAAGCTACAGGGAGGGCACAAGGACAGTGACACTAGGAAAGAGGAAAAGTCAATAAAGTGCATCAATGAGCTGGTTTCCAGTGCAGACAACTGGGGCTCATTTCCCCTGGAAACACTCTAGGAAACTGTGTGGATTGGATGTCAGAATCTCAGTGGTAAAGGTCAATTCATTCCTTCATTAAAAGCAGCCTGGCATACATGAACATGTTCTGTGTGGCCTCAACAATCTGGTAGATGTCATGGAGTAGTGAGGTTCAAATGGCTATGTCTTATATCTACCTAATTCACTGCTACTTCTGAGCCTGACAAGTGTCTACCTGTCATACCTTGCCTTGCACATAAAAGGGATTCAGTCAATACATAAAAATATGGATGAACAAGTGAACATACTTAGTATATGACTTCATAATCAGTTTTTTTTTTTAACCATGGAGATAACTTCTAAGAGATGTCTTGTGACTTCCTTCCTTTGGACCACTGGCCCAGGACCCTCGACTAAGCTGTGACTTCTAAAGCCTGAGTGCATCTATGTTAACATAAGATTCTTTAAAATTTGAGCTGCACGGTAATTCTGACAAATAGGAGATCTTTGAAACAGAACATGCCATTATGTTGTCATGAGAAACAAAGATCAGAATGCCTCCAGGTGAGTGCAGGGAGGATCATTTGACGCAAGTCAGGCTTTATTGCCAATAGGTAAATAAATGAATCTCAGCTTTAGTCATCCCTCACTTAATTCATGAGTGATGAGGGGACACAAAAAGCAAGTACCTTTTAGAATGTTTGGCAGTCTATCAGAGCATAATCTCTTAGATACTTCAATGCTTTATAATCTATATTTTGTCCTTTTGGATGTGTTCTTGTTATCTAGACACTGCTCCTGACTTATCATCTTAGTCATCCCTATAAATTGAGTTCACATTATTCGTCTTGGAAAGATATTCACCTATATCAAATGAACATTTCAATAAGATGTTCCCATTTCATTTTCAGCTGATTTAAACCAGCATCTGAGCTCCAATTTGCAAGTTGAATTTGCTGGCTCTAAAATGCCACAGCTACAAACTAATACATAATTTGCTGTCCTTAATTCTCCTAGGATTTGATATCTTGCAACAGTGGGTTGGGTAAAGGAACATTCATATTTATTTCTTGAAGGGCTCGAAAATCATCTTCCCTTAAAAATGGAGAACAGTTTTAAGTTATGTGCATGCATGTATAAATTTAAACTGTATATGTACACCCAGAATAAAATCACACAAAGCAAGAGGATTATGCTTTATAATTGAAGGGTTTTGCATTGAATGCATTTCCCTACATCATATTTATGATATTTAAAATACTAAAATCCAGAAAGCCCATATTAGTAGACAAGTCACAAAAAGAATACATTTTTAATATAATAAAAATGTAAATAGCAAAAAAGCTTCTCAAGCATTTTTAATATCTTACATATTTATTAAGTCACCTATATAGTAATAAGTGGCAGAATATTGCTCATATATTACATTTTTTTCATTTAACAATTCCAAATTTAAATGTAATACTCATAATTAAATAAATAAGTGGAAGATTTTTAGTGAGGCACTCTCAGTATATATTGAAGTCTCATTTTACTAGTGGTAGCTGCTTAAATTATTTCCTTATATATGGTATTTCTGTAATGAAAGAGTAAATTATTTTGAGGAGAAAGAATTGTAGGAGTAGATAGATATATTTGCTATCAGACACAGAGATTTATCATAAAATATTTTTTAAAAAGTAGCCATTAAACATAATGGCTATGATTTAACTGATTTCATAATTTCCTCCTCTTTTTAAAGCAACAAAATGGGCAATCCAATATTTGGGCTTTTCTCTGTTGGTGATTTCACTAGTATGTATATATCACTGACAACATGATGGGCAGCTTTAATAACAATCTGTGACTCAACAGAGCTTTTCTCATTGTTGTCATTCACATATGCCAATATCAGCCTTCTCTCTCTGTCCTCGTGTCCCTTGTGTCAACAAAGGAGCACAATTACTTACAAATTCCTTTTCCCCTCATCTGAACGGAAGAATGCAACCTCTTCCCAGGCTCTGCAAAGACAGTCGGGTTTACACATGTGGCATTTTCTTGCACATAGCCTAGACTCAGTAAAGGATAGTGTTTTGTTTTCTTGTCCCTCCTGAAGTTGATGACCTGGACTGCAAGTCAGTTGTGTGTTAGAAGGTATTTACCATCACCTTGACCAACTGTCCTTTAATGAAGTCCTTTAGTAAAATATCTCCAGAGCAGTGAAACCTACAGAGATTCTGTAACTGAAACACGAAGAACAGAAATGCTTCTGAAGTACAGAGCTGAAGAAACTATTTGACATTGACAAATACATTACATATTACATAACTACTATATTATGTAATCATATATAACATCATTTAAAATATATAGTTTTATTATAATATTGTTTACATAAATATTCTGTAGTGGTTAAACATTATTGATACTTTGGCACTGCACCGAGTCACTATTATATTACAAGCATTTGTGCAAGAAGGAACAGTGAACCTAATATATATGAAATAGTAAGCATTTGTCAAACTAATTGAAGTACATATTCAAAAAAGCAATCTTATTCTAATCTCTCTAGAAAATTGAAATGAAATATGGTTATAACTTTTAAAATTATCACATAATAAAATATTATGCAGAGTTCTCAGAGAAATAAAAATTTTAATATTTGTTTAGAATGGAAATTGTGTAATTGGGGATTAGACAGTATGCTGCAGCTCATTTTGTCCAAGAGTTTTGTTTCAGAGATTGAGAAACATACACAAAAGAGTTACAGTTGTAGCTGCCAAGATTCACTAAGGAATAGTTCTGGTGCCAGAAATCAAGATCTCCAATGTCCACACACCTTCTTTTTTCCTAATAGGGTAATATAAGAAAACCCAATGAGCATGACTTTTTTTTTGACTAATGTGCTCATGTAAATTAGAAATAAGTGTTCATTTAAGAAAAGATATTACTTTTATGTGTATAGAGGAGTGTATGTATGTACTTGCATATAGACACATTCCATTGTTCATTAATACTAAAATACTGGACACAATTATTTAAAATATTTAAGAGCAAATGGTTGGCATAAGAAATGTAACAATTTCCCTTATATGTCAAAAAAGGGATCGTATTAAAATATTTCTGTTGCTCTCTTACTTCATTAATGTCCTCTCTATAGTCCTATATAGGTTTCCTAGGGCTGATGTAACAAGTATAACAAACAGTGGCTTAAAGCCACAGAAATTTTTTCTCTCACAATTCAGAAGGCCAGAAGTTTGAAATCAAGGTGACAGCAGGGTTGGTTCCTTCTGGAGACTAATGAAGAAACAGGGCCATGCCTCTCTCCTTGCTTCTGGTGCTGCTGGAAAGCCTTGGTGTTCCTTGGCTGGCAGCTCCGTTCCCTCCAATCCCTGTCTCTATTGTCACATGACCTTCTTCCCTGGGTGGGTCTATGCATCCTCTCATCTTATAAAGACAATGAACTTACTGCTCCACTCTAATCCGGTGTGACTTCATTCTAACTTAACTAATTAAATCTGCACACACCCTATTTTAAATAAGGTCACATTCTGAGGGTCTGGGTAGATATGAATCTGGGGAGGATACAGTTCAATCCTCTACAACTTCTTACCAAGGAATTGGTGGAGCGGTCAATATGGTGCTCTGGTAAGTATGATATTAGAAGCTTTCTTTCCACTCCTCCAGAATATCTTCGGTGATCTCAACTCTGAAAATGGGTGGCCTCACATAGTCACAAAGAGCTTATTATATACACTGCCTCAGGAAAACCAGAACTCATTAAAAAAGCAGCTACTAACATAACTCATAAAATTGTGTAGGAACATATAATAATGCATTTTAGAAAACATTTTGGGGAATTCCCTGGTGGTCCAGTGGTTAGGATTCTGTGCTTTCACTGCCGTGGACCCGGGTTCAATCCCTGGCTGGGGAATTAAGATCCCACAAGCTGCATGGCGTGGCAAAAAAAAAAAAACCATTTCGGTTGTCCATCAGTTCATCAGCTGTATTGGCATATAATTTTGTTTCATATCAGCATCTAAACTCTCTGCCAGTCATTCTTGTTTAATTCTAAGAAAAGTTTAGAGAAAGACATTTCTTGCAAATTCCTCAAAATTTCCCTCTAATAGACATTAGATTTAAGAATCCTAGTAATTTCTTTCTAGTCATTGCAGGGCACTGGATGGTATGTATGATTTAGGGGTATAGAGAAAAAGGAACTTGCTTATGTTTTCTTTTCTTTTTTTGGCCTTGCCGCATGGCTTGCGGGATCTTAGTTCCCCAACCAGGGATTGAACCTGGTGGCCATGGCAGTGAAAGCACTGAGTCCTAACCACTGGACCCCCAGGGAACACCCAAAACTTGCATATGTTAAATCTTACAATATATCTCTTTCTGAAATACCCCCTTTGAAAATCAGGGTATACAGACTTATAGATAATTCTATTGACTGCCACATCATCACTCTTAACTAGTTTCTTGTTTTTTTCTGGGAAAAAATATCTAATTGTGCTATCTAATTATCTAACTGTGGCATGTGCTTCAAAGCCTTGCCCTTTGAGCCTGAAGAAGAAAGAAAAAATTTATTTGGGTCTGTTTACAAAAATTTCTTCATTTATTTATTCGCTTAATAAACAATAAGTACTGTATCTCTTATCTATGAAGCTATTCTTTAACTGTTGAGACTTTGGGAAAACAAACATCTGTGAAGATATATTTACATGGACTGAGCATATAAAATGCTCTAGAATTTGGAACTGATTTCAATAGATATTGAATCCAAGAGCCTACTTAGTTTCTTTTCAGAAATTTTTCTTAGCTTCACTTAAAAGTTATTTGGAAAACATAAAATAAGATTCTTGAGGTAAATAGGCAAAACTTAGAGTTCCAGAATTGTAAAACATTGCTATTCTCACTCTTGCTGAGACAGAGTGGTTATTATTTCAGTTAAGGAAAATATTTCTAAGAGCCAAAAATTCAATAGCAAAAGACTTTAAAAATAGTATTATAATTATAAACTGCAGAAGAGTTTTTACATGTATCCTACACCTGAAAAAAATGTCTGGCCACATCATTCTTTCAAGTCATATTTTCATGTTTTTGTATCAGTGTTACATATTTTGATATTCTTATTTTTAAGAAATAGTCTCCCTTTAAAAATAAATGTACTTTGGCCATTGCTTTAAACCCATTCAATTCTTTATGTCCATATCTTCTAATTCTCAGAGAATGAGACAAAACATGTATTAAAATCAATCATCTTCACTTGTTTGTCTACCCTTGATCTTTCATACTATCCTGATCTTTCCTCAAAACATCTTACATGTCGACTGAGTGACCCTACAAGTAAGGAAACACTGCTGAACATAAGCTGCTGAAAAACACCTAATATTAAGGAAGGTTGGATCACTCTTGCCAACATGATGTGGTTTGGGAATCTGCTTGGATTTTCTAATACCAGCCAGTTCTGTCAGGAGCATGGTTAACTACACATCAAAAGACACCTGGTGTAGCCCACTGATACAGAGCATGGGCAGAATATAGCCATTCGCAGTGTTAAAACATTTGTGACTGTGAATAGATGAGAGTTTTATGAATAGCTATTTTTATTATAGGTATTATGTTGTAATATTATGGTTTTTTTAATGAGAATTGAGTGAAAGGATTCTTCTTCATTTGAAGGAAAACATCAAAACTAATGTCTTGGGTGTGCCCTTATACAGCTGGAGTCCCAAACAGAATAGTCAGGAAAGAGACTTCAAACAACTATGGGATCATTTCAAAAAATGAATATTCTATTGGATCTTCTCTTACAGCAGATTTTCAAGAAAAAGAGAGCTTTTATCTCCAAAGTTACTTTGTTAAAAGTAGGCCAAAATGGAGAAAAATGATAAAAGCTTCGTGTGAAAATTCTTTTGCATGGAAGAAAATAATATTCAGATTATAGAAGAGTAAAAGAATGTTTGATATCATTGGTGGTCCACATGTAACTAAGGTGGTCCCAGACTCATTTTTTCCTTGTAATGAAATGTTTAGAGTGAAGTATATAAGATAACAAAGATAACTAAAATCAATGAATGCTTTATCATTTAAGAACTTGATGATTGAAATAGATGATGCTGAACAATATTCAATTAATCATTTTAGTCTAATGAGCTAATAATATTTTTTAAAATATTCGAGATCTTGTGATATTTTGGGTTTTTCAATCAGCATTTATAGTTGCTTGTTTGTTACTGCTTTTGTTTTTAATTGATAAAATGTTACACTAAAAAATAATGGAGGACTAATAGGAAATAAACCAAAATTTTTTGACCGAGCCATTGGGCTTCTCTTTCCAGTTTCCTCTCCCAACTTTATGTGAAGTCAATAAACTTTTGCTCACCCTGACTTTCCACCCAGCATGAAACTGTAACTATAAACTACAAGATTTATTCTCAAGAGAAACTTAAAAAGAGAGGCCTTGGAATAATGATCAGACATGGTAGAAAGAAGGGTTGAGGTACAGGGCTATGTGTAGTGGATCAGTTGAATTTTCAGACACAGGAGTGGACAAGTCTCATGTTCTTTGTCCCACTTGCTCCTTCCATGCTGGCAAGCAACCTAATGGCTGTCCTGTCCTCTTAGGCAGAGACTGCAGGATGTGTCTCTGGAAAAACAGAATGACTCTTGAAAAGACTCTTCTTTACTGCCTAATAACACAGCCAAAGTTCCAGCCTTGTCTACACACACAAAACATCTGATCAAATTGTCATGCTGTTCTCTTAAATAAGAATAGATATTCATGGAGCAATGAATATCTGAGAAAAAATTCTGAAATGAAAGAAAAGGACAAAATAATCAGAAAGGCACAAAACTCATAAGAAAGAAACAATGCAAGATCTGGAAGGAAACATCCAAAATAATTGTAAGTAACATACTTTGGGAGATAAGATGCTGCATCCATGAACCTAAAACACAATCCTAAAAAAAGAGGAATAATCAGGGATAAGATACATATATATATAGTTCCCCATTTGATTCATATGTAAATTTAGTCAATGATATTATGTCTCAAAGTTTATTCTCAAGGGATGTATTTCATGGGATGTCAAAAGATTTTAAAGAAAAAAATAGCCGATGAACAAATAACTTTGGTAAGTGCTGTGCAAGGTAAAGTTAATGGGCCTCTGTACTGAAAATTTCCTTAGTAATATTTAACATGATTATATGATAAATCAACCCCCAAGAAGGTACAACATACAGGGCTCCCCCAAATTGCTTGGCAATATAATATACCAGTTTTTTGCAGATTATCTGATGATAATAGTGTTCCTCAAAAAAGGCCATGTGCTGTTTCTTTATCAAGTTATTTCATAATATAAATGCTTATTTAATTTTTGTATATGATCTGAAGAGTTTATGATGTGCCCATTTCTTAAGGCAATATATTAAATTCTCATTTGTTTTTTCCTTAACTATATTCCTAACTTTGTCATACTGAAAATATCTTAAGGAATGAATGATTTAAGTTATGCTTATTTTTTCACTAGCTGCTGGAATAAGGTGTTTACTGAAAGTAATAATAGACAAAGAAATATATAGGGAATATGTAAGAGGAGAAATTTTCTGTGAACTGTTGTGGGTTGAGTTTCTATGATTGCATAGCCTTGGGAGAGGGGTCAGTGTAATATAAGTTGTCATAGATTGAACCATTTATCTCTAAGTGGAAATCTTAGAGAGAACCAAAGTTATTTCTCAAGGATAGAATATCTAAATAGAGCAGAAACCTGAGATCCCTTCAAGATTAAGTAGGCAGAGGAATTATGTTAAGATATAAAGAAGAATCTGCTCCCCCTCCTTTCCCTCCCTATTGTCCCCATTATACAATCTGCCTTTCGAGACTGAAACACTCACTAGGTCTTTCTCAGATATATTCCCACCACGTTTTTGTCACCCCTCACTCGTGTGGTCTCACACTTTTACCTCCTTAATTCTAGTTAATTCACTTTGGTTTCCCCTGGGCCCTCTCCACAAACAGCAAGATAATATTATTTACCTCTCAGACTTGTGAGAATAAAATGAGACAACGTATGAAAAGCACTGAGAAAAACACCTGGCACCTATCGTCAGCAGCGCTATTGGTAAATAGATTGAACTCAGTGGAATCTGTGCTATCTTATGAATATAATACCTTTGACTTCTGTCAAGACTCTGGAAAGAAAAGTCCTTCTGAAAATCTTGGACAAGTACTATTTGGAGAACGAATAACATCATCTCCTTATGAGTTTTCTTTTAACAAGACAGAAACATGTATAAAAGTTTGTGTAAAATCTTATGATACAGCAAATGAAGAAAGCTGGATTTTTTGAAGAAGGGAATACAGCTGAATTATCAACATCACTGGGTCTTGGTTGCCCCACAAGGGATTGAGCCTGGGCCCTCAGCAGTGAAAGCGTGGAGTCCTGGCCACCGGACTGCCAGGGAATTTCCCAGAAGCAGTCTTAATATCTATTTAATATCTATCTGAAATTGTATATTATTTTTTGTGACTTGACTTTGATTAAAAATCTGAACTTAAATATTTTTTAAAAGATATAAAGAAGAATCTAAACAAAACTAGTCCGTATAAGCATCATACAAACGAGCAAGCAAGCAAACAAAAATTGAACTGATAGATTGAAAAAATAAAAGGCATGCAAGACCTTAATTCTCAAAGAAGTAAGTTACATTATGTTCTTTCTTGAATCAAAGCCTTCATCTAAACTTGCAGAAACTGGAATCCCTCAGAATTTACTGGTTGTTTCAGTTCAATTGTCTCTGTCACCTCCCTGCTTTGTGACCTGCCTATTCCTCCTAGTTAAGGCCTCTCCCAATTACTAACACTCTTTTATGAACCTTGAGAACCCTCTCATGAAGAATATTACTTGGCTTGCCCAGAAGAAAAATGGCATTTAGGTCTTTTCAGGAAACATATGATTCCTGGAATAACAGTGGCTGATTTTCTAGAAAAGAAAGATGACTTCTTAAAGGTTTTCTATCACATTTTCTATCACTCCCCCATACCTTCCACTGGCAGAGAGAGTGTATACTTTCATCAGAGTTCCAAAATGTGAATCACACAAACTATGTCAAAATTTTCATGTATGTAAATACAAATTTGCGTTGTTCAGAAAGGGAAATATTAAACTATGCCTCTAATTTTTCAAAGTATTCTGGCTCAACTCGAAGTAGGTACTGTTTTCTCCCATTTACTTGACTGGCTGCCATGGTCCAGCAAGAGGTGAAGATGGTACATCAATGGCAGACCCCTTTACTGGCAGTTTCCATCACTTTATCTTTCAATAAGCAGACACAAAGTAACTGGAGAGAGTGGGTCTGATATGTTACCACATCCTGTCTTTAAACACTGATAGCAGCCTAAGCCACCTGAGGGCCACATGTCTTAGAGTATATACTGTATCACTTATCTGATGTGTGAAGACCCAAATCATGTGTTTTATCTTGTTTTTTATTTCCCCACAGCATTGTACTACCTGAATTTGTCTACTATCTTTGCTTATTTTTTACTAAAAATATTGTCAAAATAAACTCAATACTTAGTAAAATATCACAAATGATCACATATTCATCAAGAAATACTTCAATGTGAATTCTTCTAATTTTGAAAAAAGATATGCCTCAATGAATTTTATTGTATAAGCTAATGCTTTATTATTTAGTAATCCTTATAAAGGAATAAATGTGTAAAATTTCAAAATATTCAACATTTAATGAGTTAAAGGTTTAGGCAACTATTTGAATAGAAATAGAAAATATAAACTATCCTTGCCTAGAGAGGGATTGAAATGCAAGACATGATAATCCATTGTTTAGTCATAATATTCATTTGCCTTTGCAATGATTTTGATTTAATGACTTACACTCACATAAAAAAATTAGTGGAAAATAAATAAGGCAAGACCAAAGGGACTTAATTTATTTCTAGAACCAAATCAAAAATGAATATTTATCAACATTCTTAAAGTAAAAATTGAAAGTGATCTTGTACATTATTATTCCAATATGATTCAACAAACATTTGTGTTCAACCTACATAAATATAGAGGCATCCAGTAGACACACACATCTTACTCATATATTCACCAAACCTACATAATCATGTATGTCAACTGGTTCTATTTCTACCATTTAGTTACGTGGCATCATCTTCAAAAAACACAGCTAAACATTGTGGTATTTAAAGTGTACTGGAAAAAGAAATTTACATGCATTTATTCTTATCAGAGAATTTCTTATAATCTAAGACAGACATTATGAAATGGATATAAAGAAAATAATCAGGACATTATATTAATAGACACTAAGATGTTTAAAAAATACATACATGGGGCTTCCCTGGTGGCACAGTGGTTGAGAATCTGCCTGCCAATGCAGGGGACCCGGGTTCGAGCCCTGGTCTGGGAGGATCCCGCATGCCACGGAGCGGCTGGGCCCGTGAGCCACAATTACTGAGCCTGCGCGTCTGGAGCCTGTGCTCCGCAACAAGAGAGGCCGCGATGGTGAGAGGCCCGCGCACCGCAATGAAGAGCGGCCTCCGCTCGCCGCAACTAGAGAAAGTCCTCGCACAGAAACGAAGGCCCAACACAGCCAAAAATAAATGAATAAATAAATAAATAAAAATAAATAAAAATAAAAATAAAGGAATTCCTTTAAAAAAAATACATACATAATAGATATGATGTAGATGGATAGATGACCAAGAGAACTGATGACAAGAGATAGGAGAGAAAATTAGAAAACAGGAAATTGGGTATGTGATGTCAAGTTCCAAAATGTACGAATTTTAGTTCAAAGCAAATGTGCAAAATGGAATCTAGTAATACCTCTTAGTTTCAGAAAGTATCTATGTTCCTCAGATTTGTTCCTCTCGCATTATGGAGAAAGTTCTAGTTGCTCTCCAATACCAGCATTATACATAATATCATGTGTCCTTATGCTGGCAATAAAATCTTCAAATCAGTTATCTTGTATGGTTTTCCCAGATCCATCATAAAACACATGCTGATATTACATATAATTGTTGGAATAATATAAACAAGAACAGAAATATTTTTAAAAATTTCTAAACACTCTTCTTTAGTCTTTGTTCTGATTTCTGGTGGAGGTGAAGAAATTATTTTAAAATTTAAATTGTGAACATTTGATTTGGAAACTTGAATTCAACATCATAAGAATTGTTGTTGCTTCATCACACATCTTTGGGCTTGTTCTCAGATTTTAACTATGTACCTTTAAACTCAATTGCTTAGGCTTCTCCTGGTCTAATAAAAGCCCATTCTTAGTCTTTCTAGTTAATAATTTTATTGAATACACATGTTTAAATATCATAGGAATTAAAACTAAACCTCAGTTTTAGGAAGAATTTTCTGTGTTTTAAAGTGGATTATGTTTGATCCCCTTAGAGTCGCATTGACTTAAATTTTAAAAAAGTGTTTTTGGCCCTTTTGCCTTTTGAAAATATTTCAATTTTAATGGCTTTTTCTTCATAACTAGAACTTAACTATGCACAAAGCAGAATTAAAAGTTAACATGTAAAGTTTGAATATAAATTTGGAGAGACTTATGACGACTTTATTATTGCTAGCTTAGTTTTATAGAGTCTTGGCTTTCTAATTATAGAAGTAAAGAACTTACTTCAGGATTAGTAAGTAAAAATAAAAGTCTGTATTACATAAAATACAGACGTTGAAGTATCTTTAGGTATTTCTTGATTGTACAATCCTGCAAGAGTGTTTATGTTGGAAAATGTATCATTTTGTTCTTCATCTCCTGCAAAGTTTAACTATGTTTCATATAGTAAAAACAAGATACATATTTTATTGTATTGAATTTCTTTTAGTGAAAATTGATAGTATTAGACTATGGCATCCAACAATTAGCTTTCACATGTTTTTGGAAACACACACACACACACGGAAACCTGGGAAAACCATGCCAGAATATTGATTTGACGATCAGACATTTAAAAATATAACACATTTTTCTTCATTCCTTCTATATAATCCATCCTCTTTTTGAGTATTTTAAGTTTCATTTATCAGGTTATTCATTTATGCCATAAATAGTTTTCTGAACTGTATATTTAAAATGTGTTACAGTAATTTTTAAAAAACTAAATGAAACAAGCATTTATAATTCATATTCTTATTATATTTAAAAAATTTTCTCTTTTAATACCTAACATGTCCACGTAGCATAGAGTAGTACTTCAAAGTATAAAGCAAACACTTAATACATTTTTTCAGGAAAATTTCATTTCTTTTAAACCTGTAAATCCTTTAACCTTCTTAAATGTGTTTAATTCCAATAGTCATAGATTATTAATATCTATATCACTTCAAAGCAAATATTTTCAACAATTTTCCTGATATTTACTAATTTTAAATGACACATTTTGCTGTCTAGAAATTTCGCCTTCATTTTCTGAGATGCAGTAATTATTTAAAACACCATGCTGTGATAATGGTATTAATAAAAAAAAGAGTCATTTTCTTTTCAGATTTTTACCTGCAATTTTTATGGTTGATATAATTTCTGAGACTTGTCTTATAGTATTCAGTGAGGGCAGAAGTGAATAGCGACAGATATGAAATAAGTTTGGCCATGACTTAAACAATTGTTGAATCTAGGTGATGGGTATGTAAGGGTTCAACACACTATTATATCACTTTTGTATGTGTTAGAAATTCTCTGAAATAAAGTTTTAAAAAATATGATAGAATTTATACATTGCTGCCCTGTATCACTCCATCCTTAGTTTATGCTTGCCATAAAACCGGAGCATGATAATTTCCATTCTGAAACCAGGAAACTGAAACAAAAAGGAATTGTAGTATATCTATACTTGGTTACACTACAATTATTCATATATGCAATATTTATTGGTTATTTATATCTACACATGTACAATTACACATATACCTGTATATATACATGATATACATGGATTTACATGAGTGGTAGCGACTTACAGATGCACCTGAGTGCAATATCACATGCCATTAGAGGAGAGAAACCTTCCCTGGGCAGAATTGCATGGAGTTGCAGAAGAGAACTAGAGAACATCTAACCAGCAATCTAGGGGAGAATTTTAGAAGGTGGACAGGAAAGTCTCTCTTAACCACATGCTGAAGTGTCTCCCTACTTCCCTAGTGAGGAGGAGAGAGCCGTTAGCACAGAGCCTTGATGCAGGTTAATTATAGTGTTCTGCCCGTCTGTATCTCTCTCTCTTCTTCTCTTTGGTAACTTTTAGAAAGTAATATTCTGTTCTCATTATTGAGTGGGTTTAAGTACTGTCAATAAATTTTGTTGTTGTGTTTTTCCTTTTCTTTGTCTTGAGTTAAATAACTCCTTCTTTTACTAAACATATGTTGGAGTGCACTATATATAAATTATATATGTACAAATAGAAATGATATTCGGACATTTCACATATTAGCATTGTTGCCAAAATTATTCTGCTCAGTGGGTAGGAAATATATCAATATACCTTACAAAGTGCTTTCTGTAGTTTACCATCTGCATAGACTACACATGACATCTACAATAAACACTCACTTTTATTGAGCATATCTGGAAATAAAGAACTAACCACTGGAACAAAGCTTCAGATCTTAAACTATAATATATTCTAATATTGTCACTCTTTGTTTTTTGAAGAATTAACAATGAGAAATTTGCAACGATTCGTGTAAAAGGCCAAATGTTACTTGAGACATCAAGTTTCATCTTGGAAATGTAGAACTGGAAAGAGCATCACTAAATAAAATAAAAAGAAACAATAAAAAGAAATAATAAAATAAGAAATAAAAGAAAAGCGAAACACTGGACAAATTGCAAACTAGTGACTTTTCTTGAAACAATCAGACAACTGAAGATTCAGGGCCAACAATCCAGTATCTGGGGAGAGATAGGTTCCTACAGGGTCAAAAAAGGAAAAAAAAAAGACCTGAACTCTTGTGTACCTGGGCAGACGATACCAGACATCCTCTAAGCCAGAAAGAAGATGCAGCTAAATATTTTTAATGCATTGCTAATGATCAAGCATGGGTGGTGTGAGAATGTGAAGTCCTGGGGGCCTCCAGCAGAAGAAGGTTTGTCCACTCTTGCAATCTTTTCTTCTCTAAACCCACCAGGCATTTACAGGGAAGATTGGAGACAAATCTGCTGAGAGAAGGAAGAGTAGCCACCAGTGAAACTCTACTCATTCCCATCAGCCCTATCCACCCCATGGAACGAAAGCCTTATTATTTAGAGGAAAGAACAAGAAAACTTAGGACTGCTGGAAACTGTGGATAGAAGAAGGGGACAAGAAAAAAACATTTCTATCTGGGGGCAAGAGGCAGGAGAACCTGTAAAGCCACAGATCGGAGACCCAGGTACACAGTGCCTGCCAAAGGCTTAATCAGAGTTAATCAGAATAGCAGAGGAAGCCCCACCTTCAAATTCAGAATGGTGGGTACAGAGATGGAGAGCCAGTTGAAAAGAGCCAGCCTTAGAAAAGACCCAAGTACTTCTTCTGTAGGGTCCTAAATCTTTCCTGTTATCTTTTCTTCTTAACCCTTGGTATGTAATTAGTTTTTAAAAATCCCTACAACCCTCTAAATTTCAGTGTGTGATTTATTGACCAAAATAAGTCATTTATTATTATGAATACATGCATTTCTCATATATTTCATGCACCTACATGATTATTCTTCTCAATAACTATTCATACTTCAAAGATGGACATAGTCATTCAAAAATATTTATTGAGTTCCTATTACAGGCCATCTATAGTTCTAAGTGCTAAAGAGATGGTGGAAAACAAAATATAAAGCAGTATCTATAATAAATAACAGAAATAAATATATAATATTGTTTCAATTAGTTATAAGTGTTATAAAGTAGGATAAGAGAGAGTGACCAGAGGCAGCAGAAGAGGCATTTTAAGTTAGGTAATCAGGTGACAGTTGATAATGCTTCCAATGTTGGGAAGGAGTCAGCTATACAAACATTTGGAAGAAAATTAGGTCAGGGAAAAAGGAAAGAAAATATCAGACTTGATACTGTGTGTTCAAGTAGCTCAGAAAAGTCCAGAATGGCTGGGGTATAATGGAGTGTTACAGATAATAGCACAAGTTGAGATTGGAGAACTGGGTAGGTGAGTTCCAGATCATGGAAAGCCTTGTGGGCCATGAAAAAGTGTTTGTAGTTCTGTCCAAATTTAATCAGAAGCCATTGATGTATAATTAGAGGGATGATATAACCTCATTTAGGTTTGGAAAAAATAATACAGTTCTTCTAAGGACTAATAAAGGAGAATAAGATGAAAAAAGAAAAAACTATTGTAGTAAATCAGGTAAGACATAACTAAGAACAAGGAAAATTATCCATTCTACAGATTAAGCGTGTAATGACATTATTCTAGCTCTGGGGATAAATGCAAACAAGACCAGACTAATTAATACCTCCTTTCTAAATTATGTCATGAATCTTCCAAGCAGAATTTGCTCTTTTACACAAGTTTCCATTACTTTTCATATAAATGTCTTATATATAATTCTTATGGATAGGGCTTCTTATGGATAGGATTGTTTATTTAAGTATCAGTATATTTTCTACACTTTTGTCCCCAAACCAAGCAAAAGTAGAAGTATTTCAGAATATATATTTTTAATTTTAAATAAGGAATGCTGGTGAAAATTCTTAAATTAACTGTAATCATGACTGAGCCAGACAGAGTCAAATGGTGCTTAGGGCAAATAATATTATAACAAAATTCCATCCTTGCTAATCCAAAGTAATTCAATTGACTAGGTAAAAGCTGATATTTTACATGTACTGTCCATATATGATAAAGTAGGAAGGTAAAAATTGCTAGATTTTTTGGGGGGTTATAAATCTTTTTATAAAACCATAATGGTTAGGTTTCAGAAAAGCCAAGCGTGTCTTGATGAGCACAAAATTGATTCAAATAATTTGTACTTTGGCCTAGAGTGAGTGGTGGAGCCAGTATTTGAACTCAGTTGATTCAATTCTTGAAATATTTATAATGTATAAAAATATCTTCATATTAATTCTACTATTTTCTACTCAATGGTATTTTAGCATGTGATAACATACAAATTAATATTTTTCTTTTGCATGTATACGAATCGAATGAAGTGGCTGATTCAAATAAACAGTGAATTGGTATAGGGAAAAAAACTGTATTTGTCAAATTCTCACATTAAATGAATGGAGTAAAGAATGAATCAGCAACTGTGAAAATACTGGAGGTTGGTCTGAAATTACATGTCTTGTGAAAGTGAGAGAATTGACAATATTTTCAATTACTTTTCACAGCAAGAGTCCTTGGGCAAATCTATATCATTGAGTTCATATGCTAAGTTAGATGTTTCTATTGCAAAACAAGACACTGCTTCAGAAAACTTTAGGATGTGTGCCCTAAGAGCAGCTTTACAGAGATGTGTACTTATTCCTTGAGACTATTTACTAGTATCATAGTACAATATTCATTAATGATACATTAACTTATTCAGAAACTATTACCACCATAACATTTTCATACAAAATTATAGCAACAATATAATTAACTAGGTAAAATTTTTGATAGATATCCCATAACAATGAATTCAAGAAAGAGTTCTTAAATTTTTATACAGAAGTAAAACCAGTTATGTATTTCTGTTCACATGTAAGTTTTGTACTCACGTAATTCTGATAATTTCCATGACTCTAAGAGCTAACTCTACTTACTTAGACGGATATATAAGTATTCTGGTTTGGGGATTATTATTATTTTTAAATTTATTTATTTTATTTATTTCATTTTTGGCTGCGTTGGGTCTTAATTGCTGCGTGCGGGCTTTTCTCTAGTTGCGGAGAGTGGGGACTACTCTTCGTTGCGGTGCACAGGCTTCTTATTGCAGTGGCTTCTTTTGTTGTGGAGCATGGGCTCTAGGCACACAGGTTTCAGTAGTTGTGGTGCACGGGCTCAGTAGTTGTGGCTCACCATCTCTAGAGTGCAGGCTCAGTAGTTGTGGCGCACGGGCTTTGTTCTCCACGGCATGTGGCAGCTTCCCAGACCAGGGCTCGAACCCGTGTCCCCTGCATTGTCAGACAGATTCTTAACCACTGCGCCACCAGGGAAGCCCTTTGGGGATTATTTTTCAATGCCACTTGAATGGTCCTCTTTGTAGCTGGTTTAGAGGTATTAAATTAGGTATCAGTCCTTATATGTTGCTACTATTGAAAAACTAAGCACAGACACTGGTCATTGTTGCCGTAAATCACAGTTAAAATCTATAAGTAGATATTGTGTACCAAGAGATACCCAAGCGGTCACTGAAGTGTCAAACATACACCTCTTTGTCCACTAGCAACTCTACCTACTCAAAATAATCAGTGTTATTACAGTTTTTTAAAACAATAAATTATCTTTTAAAGAGACATAAACAAAGAAAAATATCTCATATATTTATCCAAGTTACTATTTCTGATGCTTTTCATACCCTATTTCCATCTGATATTATTTTCTTACTGCCTAAAGCACTTTCTTTCATTTTTTTTTTGAGTGTGAGCCTACTGGTGATGAATTCTTCTAGCTTTTGTTCTTCAAACATCTTAATTTTGCTTTCATTGTTTAAAGATAGCTCTATCAAGAGTCACACAAGGTACTATGTACACCTTAGCTACTGCTTGGTATAATTTGCAGTAGTCCCCTATTATGTGGCATGAACTATCCAGGTTTGCAAGGGCCAGATATATATTAAATACATTCTTTAAATCTTTAAGTGTGACACCAACATGTGTCATTCCTTTGAGATACAATATTGTTTTTTATTTACTACCTGGACACATGGAAGGGGCAGTTTCAGAGGCTTCCACGTGAATTTTCCTACTATAGTAGCACTTGTCCCATTGAAGGTATGTTGTTGACAACCAAGCATGTCCATTGAAATTATACATGTGGAACCTGAAGAAATGACTAGAAGGCAAATCCATGTACACCATGGACACATTTTGACACAGATCTGGGTTAAAACTCCAGTTATTATCTAATTCCTATGTGTGCTGTGTATCCAAGAGCTCTCAAAAAAACTCGGAAGTCCACTTTCCCCAATGTATGGTTGCCTTGGGAAATGGCCATAGGTTTCTTGTAAGACTGGGAAGATCACAGCTAATTACTCTTTTTCTGGTCTTACAAGTTCCTTCCAGTGGGGACCGGTCCTCCCCATCAGATAGAACTGACGTAGGTATGAAAAAATGGGCCACGTGTTGGCTTCAGCACCTCCATTTTTAAAAAAATTATTTATTTATTTATATATAGTTTTGGCTGCATTGGGTGTTAGTTACGGCACGCGGGGATCTTTCCTTGTGGTGCACAGGCTGTTCATTGCAGTGTGCGGGCTTCTCTCTAGTTGTGGCTCATGGGCTCCAGAGCACGTGAGCTCTGTAGTTGCAGCACATGGGCTCTGTAGTTGTGGCACATGGGCTTAATTGCCCTGTGGCATGTGGGATCTTAGTTCCCCTACCAGGGACCGAGCTGGCGTCCGCTGCATTGTAAGATGGGTTCTCAAGCACTGGAGCACCAGGGAAGTCCCAGCACCTCCATTCTTAATCTCTTCTGATTATATACTAAGAAATACTATTTTGGCTGTCCATCAGTTTAGTTTCTGGAGACCCCAGGTACTACGAGTCATCCCCATAGGTACCTGATGATCATATTCCTGATTGACACACCTATTTCTTTGAGACTTTTGATCCATTTTGCCACAGTTTGCTATGATAGTTCTGGCACCTCTACTCTGTTTAATGTGAACTATTTATTACTTTTGTCACTTTGCCCAAGCTTCCAAGAGCCATCAGAAGAGCATAATAGAGCTGTCACCAGGGTCTCTGCCAGTGTTTTGGATCTTGTATAGTGTTTACAATCACTTCTATCCAACTTTACATTCCACCTTTCTTGTTCTAGCATACAGGATCCACTCTTGGGCTGAGATTTGAGCCTAATTATTATACCGTGGTGGGGAAGGGGGACAATCCCTGTAGTGGGAAAGCATTTATCTTGTAAGGTATCTGCCGAATTTGAGTGTTCTGCCTTTTCTTCCAGCAAGAGGGTCTCTCTCTTCTAACAAGGGAGGGTGGGCCATATTTGAAGATTCAGTTGGTACAGGAGAAACTGAGGATTCAATGTTCTCAAATGCATCTATCAAGTTATTCTCATACCAAATCAAAGGGCCCCATTCCTTCCCTGTCAAGTGACTTTAATGTGAGACTTTCCTGAATGTCTGCCACTCTCAGAATTGTGTTACACCTGGTACTCAGCTGTGTCTGAATAGGGGCTGTAAGACATGAGGATCTATTTAAATACTGTGAAGTCTCTCTCTCACACTTGGCTTTAAATTACTGATTAATTATCTAGGCTTGTTTTTCCAGTTTTAAATGAATTGGTCATGCTGAGAAATAGCCATCCAGTTCTATAGTTGTTATTACTTCCATACCTTTCAAATTCCTGAGAGGGTGCCTGTATCCCATCCCAATTCAAACAAGTAAAAGTGTTTGGAATCACACTGTTATGGTCGCCAGGAACTTTTATTACTTCACCTACCACAGGAATGGGGTACTCCTTGCAATCAGCTGACACGTGATGCAAATCTAGAACCTCATGCTCCGAGTCTGCTTTCTAGGGCCATTCACATCACCAAGTGCCTTAGATCATCTTCCCTAGAAACAGAGCAAAAGACTGGAATTCCTGTTTAAGTGGTTTATTGGAGGATTGCTCTCAGGACAAAGGGACTTGCTCCATAGTCAGTCTGCCTTGCAGCAAGAAGCTGTCATCTTATAGCAAGGTCTCCCCCAGGTGGGGACTGGAGTGGGGAAGGCCCACTGAGTGAGGTGGTTCCCTTTGGCTTAAGGCAATTTTTTGGAAAAGGAGACAGCTTTGAATTGCTAACAGAAAATACAAATAGGCTGATAGGTGCCCTAATAGTACAAGAGGCCCCACCAGAATCCACGGCAGGAAGTTTAACACCATGAAAATTCTGTGTGTTTCTTGAGGCTGATGCTTTTAAGACATCACTTACACTCAGGAAATGTTTACTGAGCACTTACAATATGATAAATTTTGTGATAGGCATAATTATCTACTCTTAAAGCATTAGACATCTAGAACAAAAGAGTAGATAGGTACTCCAGTTAGCAAAATGTAGGGCAGAATGTGGAAATTGCCTTAGTTCTAAAGTAAAGGGAGAATAGATCAAAGAAGCATTTATTTTAGAGAAATGCTTTCATGAGTATAATAGCTAAGGGTTTTCCTGATATTGTGACATATAAGAAAACTTGCTGTCCTTCATTGTGAAATTAATATGATGTCTCTATGCACTTTAGTTCTATAATTATTAGATATCAGGCTCTGTGGATATAAAAGTATAAAGGGTAAGACAGTCTCTGACTTTATGAAGTTTAGATAAATGTCAACATTACATTTTGAAGGATTTTTTTTATTTAACAGCAAAGTGAAAATAAAGTGGTTATAATTAGCAAAATTTTCCTAATTAAAGTTTTGTTTGTTTGTTTGTTTGTTTTAAACAAAAGATCTCTTAGTTTCTAGAAAGGAAGTGAAGCTTACTTGGAGTTTAAGCTAGTAAGAATGGCTGAGGGACTCCAAACCTTGAATTCCTTGTATACATTTCTTATCTTTCTTTGTATATTCTAACAATTACTTGTTAAACAGTATTGAAATGAAATACCAATATTCCAGTACTCCCAAACTTTAGTGAAATATAGTTTTATGTAGTGATATTAGGAAAGTGCAAGTATCAGGGAGGTATTTGACTTGGAAAAAAAATGGTAATGTAGAATATACAATAGTCCTAGAGCAGGGTAAGACAACTCAGAGGAAGAAGATGCTTAGAGAAATTTTGTACAATTATACTGATTTTTATTTTCTTCTAAATGATTGTTATAACTTTGGAGGCTCCTCTCCCTTTAAGAACTCTGTAAAGAGCATGCATGGGTATTATATTTGTTTTATAAAGCAGACTATTGCCTTAGAAGTAAATGATCTTTTCCAAGTGTGTGTAGATATTTGATGTTAGTTGATATGACAGCTGAGATAATACAATTTCCACCTCAAAGCTTTTTATAAGAACTATTGCCTCATGAAATTAAAATGTCCTTGATTTCTCAGGACAGTTTTAGAACTAGTATTTTTAATTATTGTACAAGCAACAGGTTATTCTCTCTCCCATGTATCTTGTCAATCTTTGTTGATAGATGTCAATTCAAAAGTATATGAGTTTGGACTGAAGTCAGTCTCCATTTCATGTTTGCATTTGAATTTAGGTCTGTCACAAGTGATAAAGAGTGATGAATGTGACATTGCCATGTTGAAAGATCATTAAATGTCACTCTGCCCTGGCAGCCAAATGGCTGGCAGAAAGTCAATGATGCAGACTCAGTGTGGAGCGTGGAGAGTGGAGATGGATCTAGGGCAGCACAGAATCATGCAAGCTGTGAACAATCAATCAATCATTTCATTCAGAGGAAGGGTGAAATGAGACTTGATGGAAATACTGTGTGAGTACCTACAGCGGTGGACATCTAGCTTGTAAGCATTTTGATTTACACCTATAGCCATCTAGTTGCCAGCACCTAGACTCATAGGCTGGGAAAACTACCTATTTGATCAATTTACTTGAAAATCTCCTTGACTTTAGATGTTCTTTATGCACCTTACATCTTAAACAACTTTCCTAGCTCCAGAGCACAGACGGCCTGAAGTGACTCTGGTGTACAGTCAACCTATTAGAGGTACAATTTATACACCCCAATAAAGAAAGCACTAAATCTGCCCGGCAATGCTATTTCACTTCTTCAGTGGCTTCCCACAATTTGCGTATAATTTATTTAGCTTTCCACTTTACTTGCTGCGCTGCCATTTCTATGAATTGATTCCCTAAAGTTGCTAAATATAAATTGTACTTAAAACAGTGTGGAGGTGCTTACCCAATATTAATATTTATTTTTAAAAAGCTTTTAAAGCCATAACACAAATGTAGAGCACTTTTTATATGTTTATGCAGTAATTTACACCAATTGCATTTTAAATGTAAGCTAGAAAATAAAAAACATGGCCATTGGCTACTAGTAGGTATCCGTAAGACTGATAAATCTGTTTAATCTAGTTCACTTCCATTTGATGAAAATGGAGAGTATAAAATACACAAACTGAGGAGTGAAGTGAGAGGCATTACGACAGGAGATGGTTGCATTAGTGAGCTCTTTCTGTATTCATATATTTGACTCAGGGTATTTTAGCATGAGTTATGATTGTGTCAGTATAAGTGTACTGAGAATAATATTATCTGTTTCAAGTCATAACCATATTTTAAAATCTTTACTAGACTGTACAGGTAGCAGATATTCTAAATCAAATTCAGATAGTTATATTCTGAGGTAGAGTTAGCAAACCATTTTTTTCCTAAAACTTATGTCAATGAGATTCATAGAATTGGGCAGTATTCATTCAGCAATATTCAGTTGAATGAAGCTATCCAGCCTCTTTGGCAGAATTATCACTAAAGATGGAAATAATTAGATGGATATTTTAGCCTAATGTCATCAACAATTAAAATTATCCATTCAAATTCTCATGTTCCAATTTCTGGGGAGCAACAAGTGTTGTTTTGACTGATACTTAGAGTCCATCTAGATTTTCCTACAGGAAGAGGGAAGAATGTCTAGGTGGCATGTTAGTGTCCAGGTTTTTTTTGCAATTATGTTTTTATTTGAGGATCCATACATGGCATCCTGATTAAGTTTAAATGAGTATTTTAGCCTAATATGCCTATTTTTAAAGAAGCAGTTATCCATATTGCCTTCATATTGTCATTAGATATCTACCTGCATCTGAATCCACCTTCCTCTTCAACCAGCATGCTGTGGGGTGTGTCTCTCCTATCAGATACTAGACCCTCTCCTTGCACTGTGATTTCTATCCCCATTTATCACTACAAAGATACTTCTTTTGGCAATTCCTCTCTTCTTACATCTTTTCTTTTCTCTCTCCTGCAGATCATTCCCTCACTATATTATTTCCCAACTAAGAAACATGAGAATCTCCAGTTACTCTTTACGTCTCCAAGCAACACTAATTTTTCTCTCTTCCTTCTTTCAGGTTACATTTCTCAAGAGTTTTCATTAGAGCTCTTCATTTTTTCATCTCCCCATCATTTCTTTTTTTAAAAAAAATATTTGAAACATAGCATACCTTCTGAAGAGTCTACAATTCTATGATCAGTTAAAAGAACACAAAAATTAGTGTTCCCAACAGCTAGCTGAAAGAGTTAGCTACCAGGACTTAGAAGTACCTGTGTGTGTTTTACCATTGCATTTCTTCTCTTGCCTCTAGAGGTAATCACTATCCCAAACTTTATTTCAATCTGTATGTAGTTAAATGATATATGGTTTAGTTTTCTTGCTTTTTACACTCATATGCACAGAATCATATGACATGTAATCTTCTATGGTGTGTGTCTATCAATCAACATTATGTTACATTACGTTATCCAATTCATCCATGATGATATCTTTAGCTGTAGTTTATTAACTTTCACTGTTGTATGACTACATCTCTATGTGAACATAGCACAGTTTATGTATCCATTGATATTGTTGATGGAAGAGGCAATTTTTAAAACTTCAAATTCTTCGATACCCCACCCAGCCCAGCTAAGATCTATGTTCTCTCCCCTCTACTCTGGGCAGGTTTTATCTGCTATGGCAAATCGATTATGACAGAAAGGAAGCTTTCCTTCTAATTGTAGGTAATATGTGACCATGGAACTTGCATCTTGTTCATGTGGATCAATTGTGCTTATTGCTCTAAGATGCAATTTTAGTAGCGCAACTACCCTGAGGTTACCATGGTGGAAACTAAACATATAGACACTCTGGTCAACAGTTTCAACTGATACCAGCCTTCCAGTAATCCCCATCAAGGAACCAAACACATGAGTGAAGTGATCTAGGACCCTGCAGACCAGCCCATCTACCAGTTGAATACTACCAAGTAACCTCTGTCAGTGATGCATGGAACAAAAAGATCATCTAGCCAAGTTCTGTTAAAATCTCTGATCCCAAATCATGAGATCAACAAAATGACTGTTGTTTTAAGCCACTAAGTTTGGGGATAGTTAGTTTCGCTGCAAAAAATAAATGGAAAATAATTTTTGTACCTGGAAGTGGGATGATGCTATAACAAAACCTAAACTTGTTATGGGATAGGGTGGCAGTCAAGGACCTGAAGGGACTCTATTGGTGAGAGTTTGTGATAAAGTGAGAAACATGTATAGGAAGGTAGAGAAAAGAGGGCTCTTATTATATAGTAGTGGAATTTTGGCAACACTGTTGCCTGCAGTAATATGAAAAATAGGAAATCTTCCAAAGGAACTCAGTGATCTATTAAAGAGATTTCTGGGCTGAGTATTAAAGTTGTCACTTGCCTTCTTCCATTTTGCTTATCTTTGCTTAAAGAAAGGGATAGAAGAATGAAAGATATAACTTTAGTTTTTGAGTAGAATTTGGATGAAATGTTAAGGGCCCAGCACAGTTTTTTCAACCAGAAAAGGGTTCCCCAAAAGAATGAAAGTCTCAAGGAAAAAATTAAATGCAACTCACTGTCAAATTGTCATCTCAGTGTGAAGATGGAGCCAAAGTGGTAACAATAAAAACCTTTTTAAAACCTTAGAAAGATTCAAGCTGATGCTTCAAAGACCCTTTCAGATAGACAAAGGCCTTCTATGGATCTCAAGATAGGCCCCACAGGTCTTATTTGTTAAATGAAAAGGCTTCTAAGAACCTTCAGGGCACTTTCCAACTGCAGCCTTACAAAATGCTCAAAGTAGAGAAAAACTTATCTCAGAGAGATTTGTGGACATGTCCTTTGACGGGTGGAATGGGTTACAGGTGGATACATAATACACTCATGCATTTTATAGCAGTATATCAATTTGGTCTGAATAGCATGGAGAAAATAATTAGACTCCTAAATTTCAATGGGAAAAAAGCAGGTTAAGAAAACTATTGAACTGAAAACACAGCCTCTTTCTCTCTTTCTTTTCTTTCTTTCCTTCCTTCCTTCCTTCTTTCTTTTTCTTTCTTTCTTTCTTCCTTCCTTCTTTCTTTTTCTTTCTTTCTTCCTTCCTTTCTTTCTTCCTTTCTTTCTTTTTCTTCCTTCCTTCCTTCCTTCCTTTCTTTCTTCCTTTCTTTCTCTTTCTTTCTTTCTTTCTTTCTTTCTTTCTTTCTTTCTTTCTTTCTTTTTCTTTCTTTCTTTCTTTCTTTCTTTCTTTCTTTCTTTCTTTCTTTCTTTCTTTCTTTCTTTCTTTCTTTCTTTCTTTCTTTCCTTCCTTCCTTCCTTCCTTCCTTCCTTCCTTCCTTCCTTCTTTCTTTCTTTCTTTCTTTTTTTGGAAGAAGGACTCAGAATATGGAATCAAGAGCCCAGAGGGCAAAATTAAGAACCATAAGGATTCATTCCCAGGAAGCAGTTTTGAACCCTGTACAAAGATTTGGCAACATGTGCCCAGCTGGTTTTCAGAATTGCTCTGAACGAGTGACTGCTGTGTGCACGCATGGTCCTATTTCTGGAGAGGGGTTTCTACTAAGGTGACCCTGTGTCATTCGTACAGGTTAGATAGTTGGTTTCTAGTTCATACCTCTTTAGATCTGAGAAACTGGATGTGAGGACCCTCATCTGCACCTAGATTTGATTTGAATGAATATTCTAATCCTTGAGTCCAATCTTACGCCATCATGTGATGTGACTTTTGAGAGTGTTTTTGGCAGGAATTGCTTCATTTTGCATTTGGGAGTACATGAAATGTATAGCCAGATGTATACATTGACATATTTTTGACAGACCTCCCAACAAGATGTGTAGTTCATGTTCCCTGCCCTTGAATCTGAGTGGTCTTGTGTCAGTTTCAACCTACAGAGTATAGTAGAACTACTTTCAAAGTTAGATCACACAAAATCATGTGACTTCCATCTTGCCCCTGGATTACTTTCTCTTGGAGCTTTAACCACATGTAAGAAGTTTGAACACTTAGAAACACGAGGCTGGAGAGATGGCACGCAGGTACTCTGATCAAAACATCTGAGCCCAAATTTCCGCTATCCCTACTAAAGGGCATGGTGAGTAAGTGAAGACAGCCCTTCCATCATCTGAATAACATCACATGACCTCAGTCAATGACACATGGAAATAATGAATCACCTAGCTAAGCTCTGCTGAGTTTCCAATTTCCCTCTCACACAATATTCAATCCTTTCACTCTAAAATATATCACAAATCCACTACCATTTCTTCCCCTCAAAGAGGGTTTCTTTAACTTCAATGCTTAAAATATTCGGTTCTTCTTTATTCTCTCTCAACCATACTTTATCTCAATCCCCTAT
Organism: Balaenoptera musculus; assembly: GCF_009873245.2. Taxonomy (NCBI): domain Eukaryota; kingdom Metazoa; phylum Chordata; class Mammalia; order Artiodactyla; family Balaenopteridae; genus Balaenoptera; species Balaenoptera musculus. The sequence continues at coordinate 79,172,092 of NC_045798.1, forward strand.
TTTATCTCTTCAAAGCAGTTATAACTATTTGAATTTACATTATCTAATTATTTACTTATCTCTATGTTCATTTTCTGCCTAATGAAATATAATTTTTCCAAGGGCAAGCATTTTTGTGTTCTTATTTATTTATATTATCCTTAAGCCAAGAAGAATAGCTTGTACTTTTGTAGACGCTTTATAAGAAAACACTGAATAGATGAATAAAGGAACTTCCACTGTCATCACCTGCTTCACCCACAGAACACTTTAGTAATTTTTTAATGAGTGTCTTTACTTTTACATTGTCTTGCTTCAAATCACCATTATGTCTTGCTTGGGAAAATTCCAAAGCTACCTGACAGATATTTTCTTCCTTTTTCAAACTTTTACCTTAAAATTGATTTTCCTCAAGGACATACTCATAGACCAAAACAAAATCATTAAATCTATGCTAGGAACATTTAATTTAAACAAATGTCAAAATTCTTAACCATCGTTTGAAAGATAGTGCATTATTTCTCATTTTTATACTTCAGGTCTGTGCTTAAAAGTTCTCCCAGGGAGGTTCTTACCACCATCAATCCATCTGCAAAAAAAACAGTATTTTTCATCCATTCCGAGTGTCCAGAACAGCGCGTAACACATACTTAGTAAATAATGGTACTCTATAAATAGTGAATGAATAAATGTATCAATCAAGGAACTGATCAAATCTAATCAACATGTACACAAAGAATGACTTCATATGGAAGATATGTATAGCCCAATAGCTTTTTCCCCTCAAAACTCCATTGAAATATTAGTATATTATGTATATATATCCAACTTAAAAATGCTGGATGATTCAATCCATGTACTTCTTAAATCCACAGGATGTGAAAAAGAGAAAACATTTTCTAAAAGGCAATTAATGCAGAGTTTAATACATTCATCTTTAAGCAACATTTCACTATTTCTTGTATATGTAGCAGAAATATTACAGGAATAGATACGACAGAGGCTTCCTGCTTTTAAAAAATCAAATCTGTTTATAGGAAAGCCCTATATCTAAATTTAAATAACTCCTTGCATTTACTGACCTTCTGCTCTAGTTAGATTGTTTATCTTATATTGTTTCCTACATAGAATTAAGTTAATTTTCATCACTATTCTTACTGTCTCAGTAATTAGAGATCAAACTACTAATTAGGGTAGTATGAAAGGTCATAAAAGTTTGAAAATTTTCTAGATAACAATTTTTATTCTTCCTATACCTTTACTTTGTTCCATTTCAAGACATGTTACATGATCAAATTCCATAATTTTATTTTACAATTGCAAAATCTCAAAATGTACACTCACATATTCATTTATTTAACACTTATTTGTTAATTATTTAATATGTTTCTGGCATGATACATATGAGGGACAGACACAGACACCATCTCAGGCCTAATGGTCATGATAGATCAGTGAGGAGACCATCACTAAGTAAACCATACACATAATTCTATAAATCATGATTAAGTGGCAGGAAGAAAAACTACAGGTTGCAGTGAATATGTACAAGTTAACCAAGTCTGAGGACTCAGGTAAGTCCTCCATGAGTAAATAGCATTTAACCCAAGGCCTGGAAAATAACCTGGTGTCATACAGGTAAGGGGCTGGGTAGGGGGATGGGAGTGGAAATGCAGACTGTGCCCCAAGCAGAAGGAAAGCATGGAAGAAAATCTATGTGTTTATTCTCTAAAGCATTTCCCATGAATGCCCAGATTTCTTCAAGTTTTGTATCTCATAAAACCTCTTAAAGATAAGGTATTTGTTACTTATTGTCTATTAATAAAACATTTCTTCCATGTGTCTTTGAATAATACATTTTTTATGACCACAAGTTTTGTAGTATACTATGCTTTCTTCTTTAACACATAATTTTAAGATTCCTTTTTATTTGTAAAGAAGACTTGTAGGAAATTATGATTTTATTTCCATCACTTTTTAAGTGAAGATTCTAACTTTGCCCACAATGATTGAATATATCGGTCATCTGCAGCCTGCCTTCTTTCTTGCCAGGTAGATGATCTATCACCTGAGTAGTTAACCTATTGTTCACTAAGAACAGAAATGGTGCCCATCAGTACAACAGTGTACTGTTGTGTTTCCTGAATTGCAATTCCTGACACTCCGCAGAAAAAGTTCTTTGTTCTTTGCAGTCTCAATATTGATTATTGACTAGAAACTTCTGCCAAGGAGCTAGTGTGTTCTTTGGTTTTGGTAGAAGACGCAGACGTTAAAAGCTTTTACATTCAAATAATTATTTTGTACCTTCTCCTATTTGGAATTATCATTTAAAAGATTAACTCTTTGAAGGTCAAAAGTTGAAACCAGAGTGAACATTGTGAAGGAGTCTTAAGTAGGCAGCAGAGGTTTTCCTCAAGTCTAAGTGAAAAGGCTCCAGGTAACTTAAAAATAATCCCACCAAGAGCATCTACATAGATTGACTAAGGACCAGAGTGAAGGCTCAAACTAGTACTAGAGTGAGATTTTTTAATAGTATGGATTCTTTTTATATCTCCTTCAGGTTAAGAGCAGCCTCAAGGTAGTAGGACAAGATTTAAAGATTTGGAGGTCCTTATCCTGCAAAGAACTTTCTCATTTAGAGCCTTCTATATTCAGAATGTGGAATTAGACACTGTCACCTTGACAGACTTCACACAACGACCTTTATAACCTTCAAGGCCATAGACACATTCATAACAGTATTCTTAGCAGACATATAAAAATACTTTGAGAAATAAAATACATTTTTTCAGCTTATAATGTAGCAAAATTCATATTATAAAAGTCACTGTATGCTTTGCTTTCATCATTCGTGCATTTGTTTGGTATTGTGTTTCTGTAAGGACTACATATTTATAATTTACATTTCAAATATCCCACCAATGTTTTTCCTTCATCATTTACAACGGCTACAGAAATTACTGAATATATCACAGTTCTAGGGAGAAAGTAAGGCACTTCAAGCACTTACTTTAGTTAGGAAACAACGAAAAGGAAGCAAAAGGAAAGGTTTGTTGGTGATGAATAAAGTTAGGAGAGAAATTTTAGGAGAGGCCCAGCTTTGCAATGTAGCTCTGTAGTGTCTTTATTGCTATTGAATTGTCATTGTTAACCTACAGAGGGAAATGATAAAGGCACTTTATTGCTTTTTGAAACTTGGAGGGGGAAAAAAATCAGTATCTTAAATAAAGATTTCAATTCCTGACCTCACTAGCCTACTTTGCAACTGAACCAAAATCATTAATTTTTAGCCTCAAGTAAATGAGAATTCAGGATTTTCCCTCTGCATGGGAAAGTGCAATAAAATGGGGCATGCTGGTAGAGTAGAACCACTGCATATGCAAATTCAGACACATTAGGACATTTCACAATGTCATAGTAAGTCACTCTAATAGGAAACTACCATGCTTTTTCTAAGAAAATCACGTTTTCATGCATTCTATGCTGAACTTTAGAAAAACTTTTTGTTTCCTAAGTCATTTAGCATTTGAGAGTTTGGATTCTTCTACAATTGCCAAATTTCTGCACCACCAATGATCATTATTTTTGATGTCTAGTATCATTATTTTAAATTGTCCCTTAGGATATGTGGATGTAGGATGAATTCAGAGACATAGGTTCTAAGGAGGAGACAAGCCCCCTTGACTGGTTGGAGTACAGCTGAGACAAATAGAAAGGCTGGGGAAGCCTGGATTCTTCTCGTGAGGAGAGCATGCATGCTGACTAGCCCCAGAGTCAGGGCAGAGAGAGGTCTGCTGTGGCGGCTATTGGGTTTCTGCGACTACCTTACTGTGAGACTTGGTCCACACCAAGCTGGAGGCATCACACTCCTCAATTTCAAACTCTATTACAAAGCTATAGTAACGAAAACAGCATGGTACTGGCACAAAAACAGACACATAGATCAGTGGAACAGAATATAGAGTCCAGAAATAAGCTCACACACCTATGGTCAATTAATCTACAACAAAGGACGCAAGAATATACAATACAATGGAGAAGTCTCTTCAAAAAGTGATGCTGGAAAATCTGGACAGCTACATGTAACACAATGAGATTAGAACATTTCCTCACACCATATACAAAAGTAAACTCAAAATGGATCAAAGACCTAAATGTAAGACCATAGAACTCTTAGAAGAGAACACTCTTTGACATAAATCATAGCAATATTTTTTTTGGATCTGTCTCCTAAGGCAAAAGAAATAAAAGCAAACATTTAAAAATTGGACCTAATAAACTTAAAAGCTTTTGTGCAGGAAAGGAAACCACTGACAAAACAAAAAGACAACATAACAAATAAGAGAAAATATTTGCAAATGATAATGCAACAAGGGGTTACTATCCAAAATATACAAACAACTCATACAATTCAATATTAAAAAATACACAACCCAATCAAAAAATGGGCAGAAGACCTAAATAGACATTTTTCCAAAGAAAACCTACAGATTGCTAACAGTCACATGAAAAGGTGCTCAACATCACTAATTATTAGAGAAATGCAAATCAAAACAACAATGAGATATCACCTCACACCAGTCAGAATGGTTACCATCAAAAAGTCTAAAATAACAAATATTGGAGAGGATGTGGAGAAAAGGGAACCCTGTACACTGTTAGTGAGAACGTAAATTTGTGTAGCCACTATGCAAAACAATACAGAGGTTCCTAAAAAAAACCATAAAAATAAAACTACCATATGATCTAGTAATTCCACTCCTGGGTATATATCCAGAAAAGACAAGAACACTAATACAAAAAAATGCACCCTAATGTTCACAGCAGCACTATTTTCAAATAGCCAAGATATAGCCAAGTGCTCATCAACAGACAATGGATAAAGAAGATGTAGTATATATATATATACACTGGAATATTACTCAGCTATAACAAAGAATGAAATTCTGCCATTTGCAGCAATATGGATGGGCCTAGAAAATATTATGCTTAGTGAAATGTCAGACAGAGAGACAAACACTGTGATATCACTTATATGTGGAGTCTAAAAAATAATACAAATGAATGTATATGCAAAATATAAACAGACTTAACAAAATACAGAAAACAAACTAATGGTTACCAAAGGGAGAGAAAATGGAGGAGGGGCAGATTAGGAGTATGGGATTAAGAAATACAAACTACTATATATAAAATTGATAAGCAACGAGGATATATTGTACAGCACAAGGAATTATAGCCATTATCTTGTAATAACTTTTAATGGAGTATAATCTGTAAAAATACTGAATCACTATGCTGTACATCTGAAACTAATACAATATTGTAAATCAACTATACTTCAGTAAAAATATTAAATAACAAAAAAACCCCAAAATAATTATCCTTCAGAAGTATAACTTTTGTGATTGGATACATCTGAAAATATACAATAATTAAAAGAAGAAGAAGCAGAAGAAGGAGAAGGAGAAGAGGAAGAAGATGAAGTTGCTAGAGAGGGAAAACTGCTGTCCTTGGCACAGTTGTATTCAATTGCAGGTGTCAGCACTTTGTCATCAGTAATTTATGTAGTTAAAGGGGTAGGGAAAAGAGGGAAAGAGGGTATATGATTGCCGCTTTCTATTTCTGGGCACAATTTATATTAAGTCTTCTGAAAGAACATTATATAATCTCCCTTATAAGAGCACATTCACATTTTACCCCACAGTTTAACGCATTTTGTAAACTTTAGCATTAATATACCCGATTTTACCAGACATATATTAAATAATATTGTATACTCATCCATTTATAGCACATGTCTGTAGTCACAAGGTTCTGGGAAATGAAACCCTATAGAGCTAAAAGTATATCAGATGTGGCTGGGAAGGCTTTAGTTGATTAATCCAGATTTGAAGACATTTATTTTATTTCTTCTTTAAAATTATTAGCATAGATTTTTAATAATATTCAAGGAATATTCAAGTATACATATTCATATAAACTATCTTCCCAAATGTTAGTTTCTTAATTATATTCCTAATATCCAGCTCCATTTAGGACATTTTTATAGCAGGTAAGTCTGATATCTTAAGCTTCAGAAAGAAAGAACATTTTCTTTCACTATTTTTTAAATTCATTTTAAAACTCTTATTATTTATATTAAACGTTCCTGTTTCTATTTTCTCACCTAGTCATTTATTCCCACAATTTTCCCAACTACATCATCACATAAATCTTAGTAAGATCAAAATATAAAATATAAAAACCAAAGAAGAGTCTTTGGATTTTCTTTTATAGTGACTTTTTCAATGTAGGGTTTATGTTAGTCAGGAAGATGTCCATCAATTTCAATAGTTAGTTGTTGTTAGAGATGGGAACATAGAGCTATTGTCAAGAAGGGAGATGAATCATAGCGTCAGAATTTTCTATTACAAATGGCAATAAAAAACTTGGGTCAGCAAACTATCTATTCCAACCCGCAACCTTTGCCCAAGGAAATTGCAAAAAAAGCTTTTCTTCTAAAAAAGATTATAAATAAAAATATAATTTTTTTTTTGTAAAAAAATAGATATCTCAACCCTGTGCTATCTGTGATTGTGAGGTTGCAACCTACTCTGCTCACTTGATAAAGACATTTCAAGCTAAGAAAATAACACAGTAACTATATCTGTGTCCATGGAATCCATAGGGCTCTGGGAGAAGCAGAATGAAGCCATGCTGCAGAGGCAGACTCATAACTTATATAAGACCCCGAGGATAATAATCTTTGTTAAAAATAAGTGAAATTTTAACATTTAAAAGCCACATGAGAAAACAAGTCATCAAGAGGCAGAATCACTGTAATTAGTATGGAAAGATCTGGGCTAATTACCAATCTGGTAAGTATAAAATCAGTATGCATAAAATGATGAAAGTAATACAAAAGGTAATAAAAATCAAAATGTATAATTTAATACCATGAAAAATAAAGAAAGCATGTTTGAAACGTGACCAAACTGAAATTCTAGTGTTTCAAATTATAATGAATAAAATAAAACACTTATTATATTTCTATACTCAAGTAAACCAGTATTCAAGAAGAGGGGTGGATTACATTTTAATTAAACGTAGAGATAACATTTTAATTAAAACAAAACATTGGCATCACCCATTTACGAATTCTAATGCATTATAAGAAATGTATAGTTAAGTAAGAAGGAAACCAAAGTCTCAAAAAAGATAAGAGCATGATACTGAGCAAACAAATTTAAATAAATAATAACCACCAAAGTCAATATAAAAATAATGGTAATTTGGGTAGTTATAAAAGCAGAGCTGAAATGCTCAGAGATCAGATTTAAAGCACTGAATAAAGGGAAACTTTGAGCTCTTGAAAACATTACACCTTATTAGGTCAAGATTGATTGTTAGAGACCTAGTGGTAAACAGAATGTATGACTCCCAAACTACAAGGATCAAAAGGAAAAGAAATATACATGAAACCTGATCCATTCAAAGTTTTGCCAGATAAAACTTAGCAAAATCTTACAGTGTGCATATTAGAACATATTGAAATCATAAAATATTTCTTCCGTTCAAAGTCAGTGTCTACTATAATTGCTACCTTTCTGCATTATACTGGAAATCCAATTCAGCTGAAAAAAGATGAAAATGATATAAAATGTAATAAAGGAAACGAAATTGTCATATAACTTTGATGATGTGATCTTTTGCAGTGTACAGCATCAGAGAAATCCTAAAAACTATAAAAAGTGATCAGCAAGCTTGTTGGATATAAACCAGTAAAAAAATTATAAAAGATTATTTTTTAAAAAAACTAATTTTAATAGCAACAAAGCTAAAGTCTTTTAGGATAAATTTCACAAAATTACTCAAATTTTGTAAAAAAGTATCATATTTTATTAAAGCCCATAAAGAGGATCTAAATAAAAATAAAAATATTCATAAACCTCCATCACAAAGATATCATTTTTGATATCTTTTCATTTTTGATATCTTACCATTTTGATATCAATTACAATGCAATCAGGCCAGCTGATCCAAATGTTCATATAGAAGATGAACTGGCTCAAGATGAAATAATTTTCATTAAGAAAAATAAATGCCAAAACTTGCCATGTTAGATAATAAAGTTTATTATAAAGCCAGTAATTCAGTGTGGTAATGGCCTAAGGATAGAGAGGCAGATAGAAGAAAATTTATAAAGATGAAAGAAAAAGAGCCATATGTATATTGGAACTTGGAGTATGATGAAGATGGCAATGAAAATCAATGGGCAAAAGATGGACAAGTTAACTGTAAGTAAAAATATTGTTTTATGATATACTGCAATATATTTTATGTAAAAAATACCAACAACATATTTATATTTAATGGATATAGCAACATATTAATAGGACCTATACACAACAATTTTATGTATATAAATGTATACACACAGCACACGCATAAACCCATTATGGCAATTATTAACATTTTATAAATAGTGATTATATGTCTGTCTGATATTATTTGTTGTCTTGTTCTGTGTATTTGAATTATTTCATAATTAAATATCTTATTTCATATTTAAGGATAAATGAAATAAGAGTAAAGTCATAGAAAATAAAATATTCCAGCCTTCCACAGTGATTCTTCTGCAGGCAAATGTGTTATGTCACACTTAACACAACTGTTTTTATTCTTCAGTCCTCACCATGTAGTGCACTACTAATTACCTATTTGTGTAATGAAAACATTTACTGAACTTTTCTAGATTCAATAAAAGTGTGGAGTTTTTTTTCCCTTTCTATACTATATTTTTTTAGATCTTGAATGTTATGTTGAATGAATTACTTTCCATTTTGCTTTTATCTCCTAAACCTGAGTCAGCACAATTCTATTTTCTGGCTATAAGAATGGTATTTTTTACTCTGGAAATCATTTGAGAGATTAGAGGATGAGAAGAGTAATTACCCAAAACACTAAAATCGCCCACAGTGATTTGTATGAATTCAGCCAAGTAGGGTGATTCAGTGACAAACTACCACCTTTATAACTCCAGGTAATAGAAGACAAGCAGATCCTCACCATCTGTACCTCATTTTATTTTCCATTGAGATGAAGTATCATCTCTCACCGTCTCCTGCGTTTTAATTCACCCTCTGAAATGGAATAAACCATCCTGCCGTTACAAAGCAAATGTACATGTGCAAGCGATTCCTGAGAGAGCTTGGCACCCTTTCCTCACCCTGCTGTCCTCTGTCCTCCTTTTTGATCCACTCCTGTTTGGAAGCCCGCCATTCCTCCCACACATAGGGCACTTTTGGCAGCTCGAGGCTTCGTCAGCAAGCTGGCCGGCCTTAGCTGGTTATGGAACAGATGTTGGGGAAGTCACATTTTTGAAATTTATTTTCTCTGTAGAATAGAGGACAGCGTTTTTAAAATAATTTCGTCCGCATTACACTTTCTGCTCTTTTGAGAGTTACTCTCTTAAAAGGCAATTCTTGCAGAAGCAGCATAATATATGAATATTTTCTGCTAATCTCATTAGGCATTGAGTTGATGATCAGAAAAGGCGTCAGAGTCTAAGATACAACAAGGAATGGTATCCCCCGTTACACAACCAGAACAGGGTGTCAAACTACACCAAGCGTTTCACTGAGGAAGAAAATACTGCTTAATAGCCATATTGTAGGTAGGTTAAATGAATAATAATATTTTAGCAACATTATTTAAGGAAGCTTATAAAGACCTATTCTCCCCTGTGGAAAATGCATGGGATGTTTAATTCATGACCTCTAACCTCAAAAGAACTTACAATGTAGTAACCACTACATTGGGAATAGAAATTCCCAAAGAGGGAATAGAGGGAATAGAAATAATAAAATGCAAGTTGGAAGAAATAAAAATGAGATGGAAATAAAATGCCACCTGTATGTAGGATGAGTATAAATAAAATGCCCCCTGTATCTAGTGGGAGTATGGTATATAGTGTGAGTACCGTTTGAAACAGAAGCATTGGGATTGTTCTGTAATGTTTGGTTGCTTGTTTTATATCTTGGTATTCACAGTTCTTTTCAAAGACTGAGTTGGTTATTTCTGAATATATGAGGGGGAAGCACATTTGAGTTATCTCTGTGGCCAATTTTGAAGTCTGAAGAAAGAATGGGGGATTTCTATTTTCTTTTAAGTGGATAGAATATTCATATGTGGATGCACAGAATGTTTATGTATAGCTAGAGGTATCTCTGAGAGAATCAAATTGTATGGATTTGAACAAGATTACTGCCCCTCCTCACCTGCCAAAGGATCAGATAATGTCTTTAGTACTTGATTATATCTCTCTGTAGCAGCTGAGAGATAAAGGGATGCAGATTTCCCCATTATAGTTGGGACTATGTCAGCCTTTCGATTATAATGCTATACTGTTAATGGTTTACAACTTAGTCATAAAATGTCCTTTCCCTCTGAGGAAAAGAAAAAACTAAAAAAGAAAAAAAACTTGGCTTATCAGGTCCCAGGAGGAGAACTATTTTTAAAAACTGATTTTTTTTAAGGCTGGCTATTTTAATTTTAGAGCATCTTTAAAAGAATGTTTTAAGGACATTTTCAACTCCAGAATTTTCAAAAAGGGATTGGTTTAATATGCATTGAGCCTTAGCTATGGAATAATTACTTGAAACTGGTGTTTATTTCCAATGTTAATATACTTTAATTTCTATGATAATTGAAGTTTAAAGTCCTATTTCAAAGATAGTTTCTGTGTCATGTGCTGGTAATGATGATTTAATCTCTGCTAAGAATCTTCTGTATGTAAAACAAACTGTGAGAATCATTTAAAATCTGATCTCTAGAAGATACATATGGACAGCAAGATTCCTAACGTCAATTTTACACATAAAGTTTATTTTGATAACTTAAATGAAAGTAGACACTATGTAGTCAAGAATTTAACCTTGAACAAAAGGGGTCTGGCCTTTGCCCTTGGCTTCTGAGAGGTAATCCCGAAACCCTTGGAATGCCTTGCCTGACTGGAGGGTCTTTGTTTGCCTGGGTGCCTTAGGCAAGCCCGTAACAGTGTGCTCTAGAGAGAAGGCTGAAGCCATACCACCAATGGGATGTAGACTGGGGCTTTGAGCCACATGGTGTAAATGGATATCTAGCAGGGCTGGAGATGACAGGAGGCATGTGGGCAACCACTCATGCCTAAGTGATGGAGCACCATAAATACTCTGGACTACAGGGCTTAAATGAGCTTCTCTGGTTGACAATACTCTGTGCATATTGTCACACAGGGATGGCTGGCTGGAAGCTCTGTGGTTGGTACCCTCCTGGGCTTTGCCCTGTATGTCTCTCCCCTGGGCTTATTTTAATCTTTACCGTTTTTTTTTTTCCCTGTAATAAACCACAACCATGAGCAAAACCACTTTCAGTGACATCTATGAGCCCTTCTAGGGAATTATCAAACCTGAGAGTGGTTTGGGGAACCTTCTGAAGTAGCAATTGTCAAAAGTGAAGTTGGTCTTTTGTGGGCTGTTCCTCTAACTTCAAAGTTGGTTAAATGCTATTATTATTATTTTAAAATAATCATATTACATCAAAGACATTTCTTTGTTGCCTTTCGAATTATCTCATGGTCTGTGAACCCACCACTTGAAGAAGGCAGAAATTAGTGAAATTTCCTATAAAGAATTTCATTTGCTTTTTCTCCATATGTTAACCACAAACTCTACATCCTTCCAACATAAGTTATAAAAACAATAGCAATGGGAGTATATTTTCCAGAACTGAATTCCATTTGTTTCAGTAATTCTATGACTATGCATAAGTAATATATAGTAGAATTCTACCAGATTTATCCTTTGCTAAGTTTTCAGTCTTTTTCTCAGCAAATTATAATTTATTTTTTAATTTTAGTTTTTATAATTTAATATTATAATTATTTAGAGACATCAGATATTAGATTCAGAAAACTGTGCCTTTACAGAAATAAAGGTAGCCCCAAAGTAGTAATCTTGTCTCTTCTAAAGGAACACCTGGACTATTTGCCTCCTCAGTCTGCTTTGGTATGAATGAGATACATTTCCTTTGTCTTCCAGCTCTTTAAAAGCTCTTCATAGCAATGGTCATTCCATGTGAGAATTATTAATTTATTCACTTAGCTTTCACATTAGATTGGTAGTGTTTTAGGGTCATGATCTGTGCATTTCATCTTCTTACGTTTAGTACCAGAGCAAAGCACCAGGGAAATATTAGACATTTTATAAATATTTATTGAATGAATGGATGAAATAAAACATATCATAGCCTGAGCATCTTGCCTACTGGTATATCTATTGAGTTGGAACCAATTCTGTCTCATAGATTTTGCCCCTTTTCTTGGCCATAAAGATATTTTTTCTTTTATTAAATACACATGTGCACACACACACACACACACACCAAACTCAGATACACACATAATTTTTTAATAAATCTTTTAATGGCCTCTGACTTGTACTTCTACTTTGTTTCCTATACTACTCCTATCTTTATAAGAACTATATTTTATTTATTTTTTTCTAAAAGGAACTGACATATATATTATTTTTACTTCTAATTCAGTGGTTTTTAAAAATGTATTCAAACCTATTTTTCAATAACATCAAAAATGTAAGCATCAAAAAATGGAGAAATTTATATTACTTTTTTCTTTTCCATTTTCCAAAAAAAGTTTTGTTTCTTATTGCCAAAATTTCTATTTTTATTTCTTTTTCTAGACTTATCTTCATGAATATAATTATTACCCTGATGTTGTCTCCTCATTAATATGCATATCTCTATTTTTTCCACCATTCCTTTCATTTTTTGGCAAAATGAATTCTGGAAAGAGCTTTCTCAAGTTTGTTCTTCACATCACTAATTTAATTTTCTCTTTGGTATCAATGTTACATTTTACTGCTTCAAACACAGATTTTAATTCTACATTTATATCTTTATTTTCCTTGCAATTTTATCATATTTAAATACAGAGTACAAAATAAACATTAATCCTCTCATTTTCATCTTTTGTTTCCTAGAACACATTTCAACAATTTTAATTGAATGCAAAACAGATGTTTTCTAACAGTTACTTTGTTTGTGTACTACTATCATAATCACCATCTCTCTCTGTATTTGTTTCGTTTCTTTCAGAATTTTTCATGGGTTCATGTCAAGATGTTTATTTATTTATTTTTGTTCTTCTTCAGGAATTGTTTCTAGATATGGAGATATTAATAATAGTTGGTTTGTAGATATTTCTTGCTTTCCTTAGTGCTCACTCAGTTGTCAGTTAAAATCCTCTTCTTATATCTTGAACAGAAGGGCTGCTTACTGTAAACATTTTCAACCCAAAAGGCATGGTGTTTAACAGCTCTTTGTTAAATAAAGATCCATTGACCCATTGCTTAATTATAGACAAATGGCTCCTTTTATCTTGGATAGTAAGTACAAGTAAATTGAGAAGAAAACAGACACAGAGATCAAATTTTTAGTTAAGTACATATTAAAATATAACATTTGAATATATAGGTATTTACATATACATTTATGTCAGTGTATGTATAGGTATACGTGTGTATGTATAAGTGTATACATATATGTATATACACAAAAATCTTTTTATACAATATAATCGACAAAAATCAGTTGATAAATCCTTGGGCAACTTATAATGGAGTTTCTTCAAAGGTATAGGATATTAACTGAAGACATTCAATCAACATTTATTCCATATTTATATAAATATATCCAGTATATGTATTTGTTGATTTCATATATGATTCCACATACATTATATATTATATATCTAATTCCATATATAATACATTAATATAGAGGAGAAAAAAATATATAGAGAGGAGAAAGAGAGAGAGACTGACTACTGGTTGTGAAAGCAAGGAAGAAAACATGACTAACTTGGAAAGGAAGTTCAGAGTTGAATAAAAATAAGAATTAAAACAAGAAGTCCCAACTAGTATGTCATTTCCTTTGTGAAAACAGTTATGGTCCTCAGGGAACAATGCAGTGATGGAATACTATAATACCCAAGATTTCCCATGCCTAGATCAATATTCATACTTAAGTCACTGATATATTTCAATATAAAGTCAATATTTTGATAACAAATCCTTATTTTCCTATCTTTCACCTCTCTGTTCTATTTTGCATAAAATGCACTCCCAGTGTTCAGGACAGCATAAAATATATAGATTACTCACTATAAGAATTAGATTTGAGGGGAGGGAGACCTCAAGTAACTTCATGAAAATTTGACCAAAGTAATTCATTTCTCATAAGTGTATTATCTCTCTGATAAAGGACCTAAAGAACCCTGAAGCTGGTGATGCATAATTAAAACTGTGAAATATTCCATTTTACATTGCAAAGTAAGCCAATATTCTTCTTAAAGTTTAATATAATGAGTTCACAAGTGGAATGAATAAATAGACTAATATCTTACAACTTACTTAACCAAATGCCTTAATACTGCCTTAATTTTGTTTGTCCAATTGCCCCTTTGGTTTATTATTAATCTCTCACTATCCTTCACAGTCGGTGTTTAATATAATTCTATGCAAGGCCACTTGTAGAAAACAGAGCAATTAAGTATGCAATGGCCTGAGCTACAATCCAATAGTTCAAACATTTAAGGTATTTTTTATGAAACAAGCAAATAAAAAAAAAGATTGGCTCTTGACAGTAGCCAAGTGATATTGTTGAAGCTCTATTCATTATTTATTAAGTACCTCTGAACCTGGCATTAGGCTATGCATTGTTGCCTTTCACAAATGGGTAATGACTTCATTCCTGGTCTCAAAGTGCTCATGGTTTAAGAGGGAATATTTGAAACAGATTCAACAACAATGCCTGGCTGAATGCAATAGTATCTGGAAGGAGGTAGGTACAAATGCAGAGTGAGTTTAGACGAGGAAGGTCTATCTGGTCTACAAGAAGAAATGAAAGTTAAATACACATTTAACCTCATCATATCCCAACCTTTTCACCTGTAGAACAGTATAATAAAAAGAACCAACCTCATAAGTTTGTTATGATAATTAAGTGAATTAATGTATGTGTTTTCTCTTTTGGACTCAAAGAATGTATTCTATAAATGTTCAGTATTAATTATTAGGATTTTTTGCCGTTATTAGGCAAGGGAGAGTGAGATGGGAAATGGAGAATTTCTTGAGCAACGTGGGAAGGGCAGTACAGAATGTGCACCTTGATTCATTCCTTTCTAATTCAGTAGAAGAGGAATTGATAAAAACATACAAGCTGCATAACAAGATATTAAGAAGCAGGTGTTTATAGTTGTAATATGGGTTGTTATTGTCCACTATTAATGCAGATAATACGACACTCTTTTCTAGTGCAAGGAGGACGGTCTTATTTCCTTCTTCAGGATCTCTTTTAAAGTCTCATCATTGTTGGGATAAATAGAGCTCAGAGGAAATTTTCATGTAGTATTTTTAAATGCTAAAGAATTGACGGTCAAAGTGGCTCCTTTGACGTGGAAAAAGGGGAAAAAAATAAAAATTACCATAATAAAAATGACATTGTCTTAGAGTTTATATATTTCTTGTCTGTAGTCCTAGAACTTAACTTGATAATCCATTGGAGACAGCTAGATTTTTAAATTTTATATTCTTATTTTATTATTAGTTCTAACAATGTTTCAAGAATGTTTAACATGACGTTGAAGGAAAAATTGAGAAATTCATTAATAGCAGTTTTTAAAGAGTTCTTGAATAATTTGAGTAACAATACAAGTAAATCACATAATCATCAAAAAATATTTCCAAGTGTCTTTTCTATTCCTGTCAATATTCTTTGTTCTGTGATTGATCAGGGAAATGATGTAAAAGTCAACCACAACCCTCAAGATTTTAGCCACTTAAAATTGAGATGGTGATAATATTGATGAGAGAACTATTCAGTGTTGAACTCGGTGTTTCTGACAATATGAGCAAAAAATTTTGAAAAACAGAGAAGAGGCTGAAGTAAACGAAGAATGGAAGATGGAAATGGGACTGAGGCACCTCCACTGACACTAGGATTTGCAAAATGAATGGGATTTGAGTAATGAAATTCACAAGGGCAAGAACAATTGATACTGGTGCAATAATTCTTGAGACCATTCACTTTACATGAAGTAGAAATTTATTCTGTATTTCATCTTTTCTCTTTCTATATATACATGTATAAAATTTCAACAAGATAGAATGGTATTATGAAGGAAAGTTGTGTCTGGTTTTTTTTTCTTTATTTAATCATGTCATACCATTTCAGAAAGTTTGCAACTTTTCATACTGTGACCAGCCCACTCCCCCATGTGTTTGCCATCAAAAATGTTATCAAAGATATTTGCTTTTTAAGGTGAAACAAGCCATATATCTCTTTTAGTGAAGTCCAATTGTAATTTCACTCTTTTTTGACCATTTGTATTGTCTTTTTCATAAATTGCTTTTTCAGAGGTTTTCCTAATTTTCATTGATTTGTTCTTAATTATTTGAAAAAGTTAATGGAATATTGTTTTACCATTTCACACATATTATTTTCTCTTTATGTGTGCTTTTTATATATATTACACTTGTCTTAATCCACTTGTTTTTCTGTGATCCTTATAAGAAAAATTTATGAAGACATTACTCATTTTTTTTTCTCTTATTGCTTAATGTTTATCTTTCCCTGTATGGCTTACATTTTCCCTTTCCTGTTAAAGAAGGTCTTCCCACCCCCAAGTGTACACAAATATTATATAAAGTTGTTACATGTAAATTCTATGAATAAAGTCTATCAGGGGGTATTAACTATATTGGTTAAGCTTAAGAGTATTCAACAATGCTTCTAAGCATTTAGAAAATGTGTTGAAAATGTAAAGTTCATTGCATGGGTCAGCAGTTGCAAACAAAGGCTTTCAGTGTCATACAACAATAAGCATTTTCTTCTCATGGATGTTTGTGTTGGCTGGGGAGTCTATGCTCTGTTGGCTGTGTGGTTATGGACTGACTCAGTACATTTCACTTGTGGTCGGGGAGAAGCTCTTTGTATGGCAATGATCACAGAGCAAGAGGGAGATTTCACTGCACAAGTGTATTTCAAATCCCTATTTGCATTAGGCTTGCAAACATCCCTTTGGCCAAAGCAAGTCAGGGGCTGATAACCACGTTAAAGTTTGAAGAAGGAAGTTTCACCTTTAGTGGGGAGACTTCAAGGCAATGTGCATGGGGACAGGGAGGAGTAAACAAAGGCCTAAAATTTAATTCATATACATGTAGTTAAATACACACACATTCACATATACATATATTTATGAGCATAAGTACATATGAATATAAACTGTGGCAGAGTTTGTTAAGCGCCAAATGCTTAATCATAATTTTTAAAGATAATCTCCAAACAGCAAACTCTTTCTGCAAAGACTAAAATTAGCACTTCCGTGCAAAAATGTAGAATTTCATATCTTGTGTAAAGCATGGATCTTTGGAAAAGCTTTGCAAGAAAATTAACCATGCCTGTGTAACTGAAAAAATTCATCTGTTCCAAAAGTTACTTTACTCCATTTGGACAGCCTCACAACTAACCTAGTTTAACCTGGCTCTGTTCAATCAATTATAATAGATAGAAACCATATTTCATTCAGGAATCCAGATCGTGGTCTTCTATTTTGTTTAGCTTTTTCCTGTTTACATTTGGTAGTGAGAGACTTCAACATTGTATTTGTTACTTAACATATGTTCAGCATAATATTATTTAGTCAAACCTTTTTTAAGGTATCTGTTATATCATTACCTGGAATGGTGTTTCAGAGTTACGGAACTGGGGAAGAGTTTTCTATAGTAATATGATCTCAAATATTTTTCACATTTCAGATTATTAATAAGGTTTTAATTCACTTACCCACACACACACACACAGCATTTGATCTAATAAAGGCAATATTGATTAAAAAGGAAAAAACAGGTCAGCACAGGTTAAATGTCAGCTGAATAATCCATAGACCTTTTAAAATGTATCATCAAATGATCAACCTAGAGGTAACCAACTGGTGCCAGAAAAAATGCCTAAAGACCTTGCCAAGGAGTCAGATGCTCCTACTGCTAAATTATCTCTGCAGATTGTCATGGGTCTCTTACAACTGGCACGCCCAAAGGTATTGCTCATACCACACCGCCTTAAGGTTTGAGGACAGGAATAAAGACGCAGACGTAGAGAATGGACTTGAGGACCCAGGGAGGGGGAAGGGTAAGCTGGGATGACGTGAGAGAGTAGCACTGACATATATACACTACCAAATGTAAAATAGCTAGCTAGTGGGAAGCAGCCGCGTTGCATGGGGAGATCAGCTCAGTGCTTTGTGACCACCTAGAGGGGTGGGATAGGGATGGTGGGAGGGAGATGCAAGAGGGAGGGGATATGGGGATATATGTATACATATAGCTGATTCACTTTGTTATACAGCAGAAACTAACACAACATTGTAAAGCAATTATACTCCAATAAAGATGTTAAAAAAATAATAAATAAATAAATAAAAATAAAAATAGTTTGCTTCTTATGGAGAAAATTGTATGCTCTGTATACATTTATTTTATTCTCCTAGGGAATCAGTCCTTTTTTGTTTTTTGAGGGTTTTTTTTTTTTTGGTAAGACATGAGACAGCATATAATATGTATGAAATAGACTTGCTTAACCTAAATAGATTGTTACATAAAAGTGACATGTCATTCATTGTTACCAGCCCTTTCTACCACTGGTTATATTTTTCCTTCACTCAGCCCCTTTTTGAAAATTGGCTTATAGGACTCCCATGAAGCGGGTGACATTAAAATGTAATCATCAGGTGTTTAAAATATCAATATGCTATGTATTGTGCAGCCAACAAAGAAACAAATGCACCTGCTTTTGATTTGTAATCTAAGTATTTTATGTACATATCCTGAGATAAATACTTGTAACATGAAGAAGTGAGTATTTAATTGAATTGTATGTAATTGACCATGCTATGATGTATTAATAACAATTAAAATTGTTGACACTCTTTCTAATATTCTTTGCCTTTCTCCAAATAGTATTTTGAGGTGTGTTAAATGCATGACAGTACTTCCCATGAGAACCAGTGAATTTAAGAAAAAATTTCTTAGTGTATTGGGGCAAATTTAAACAATTTTCCATTCTCTGCAGTGACTACACTATTATTTTTCTCAATATGTCAGCAATCTTTCAAAATATTGGCTTTTATGTTTATCTAAAGATAGAAAAACTTTTGAAACTCTTATTTTTATTTTAAAAAGGACCTTATTTCCTTAGATATTACGGACCACTGTGCCAAGTGAGAAAAAGGACTAGAAAGAACCAGAATGACATTATGTAAGGCTGATACAAAATAGAAGAGCTGAGATGCTTTGCTATAAACACTCTTTTTAATGTATTCAAAAATATTTTATAGTGTAGGTGGCACATTTATTTTGGAAAGAATTTTGAGGAATAAAAGAGTTTAACATGCCACATAATAGTGGCTTGTGTTGGTGATAATAACTGGGTTATACAGAGAATAAAGACATATGAAAGCCCCCCAATTTATTTTTCCTCTAGGCTGTTGAAAATTGAAGGCGGAACTTACTTAATTTAATGTCAAGTATGTTCAAGAACATACATATTGAAATTAAACATAAAAGAAGAGAAGTTGAGTTATTTACATGGTGTTATTAGCATATTTGTATCAGTCTTTAGCAAGTATTTCTTATTTAGAGGTTTTAAAATCAGTATTCCCTAACACTTACAGAATCAGAATTCTGCAGAAAGAATAAAATAGATTGCCATTTCCTTGCTATACTCAATATAGGTTGCAATGATTTTTGCAGTGTCAGCATATATCCAAGAAGGTGTATGCATCCATATGTATGTATACAATATATCCATATAAGATCTAAATTATACATTATACCAATTATTAGATTCTGGAGTTAAATTTATAGCTTATATTGTATATGTACAAACTTATGTGCATCTCTTGGGAATTTGTGTTTCACATGTAATTCATATGCAATACTTAACCTAAAATTAAGCAATGTTATAATAAGCATATTGAGGGATGTATGTACATATTATAGAATATTATAGAATCCGTTAGAGAATCAGCTGGAAAAATGAGTATGGGATTTTTAAAAATTATTATTATTATTACTATTATTAAAGCAATGAATACCAGATTTTGAAAAGACTTTTAAAGCAAAGGATGATTTTCTTTAGCCAGCCGGAAGACTTTTCCCCTGGGACCTTGTTTGCCAGGAAGAGTACTGGGTGGGAAAATAGCAGCAGCTGGTAAGATAATGAGTCCACTTCACTGTAAATGAGTTCATTATTATTCCATTCCTGCAGTCTTATAATTCACAGTTGCATGTCATTTACACATAAATAAAAAATAGGTATTATATGTAGCCAAACTCTGGCAATCTACAAGAGGAACATTTACAAACATAAGGGACAAACTGGGAAACATATGCGGATGAAGCTGGATGATAATGGAAAAATACAGAGTTTAAATGTTTCATAAAACAGCACTTCTTATTTAAAAACAGTCAAAAACTAAAACAAATCTGTATGAATCTGTACTTTTCATACTTTGGGATTCAGCTCTGTTTTATCATTATATCAACCAGAAATAGGAAGATGATATAGTTTTTTAACCAACGGTGATTTCTCAGGAATTATTATTTTATATGAAAGAGACTCATGTTAGTACAACATGGAAAATAAGTCCACTTACATATAATTAATTAAACTTAACAATAATTGGAAGTAATATTTTTCCATTTCCTAAAGCTTTTTAAATTTAGCATATCATGGACATGCAAATAAGAGAAAAAAAGTATTGTATTAAATGATACTGGGATTTGGTAATGCATGGCTTCTTTGGGACAGTACAACGAAAAAGTGAACCTCAGAATGCTCACACCTTGGAAATTTAACCATTTAAACAAAAGTTAAATCCAAAATGACTTTGATATAATGAAAATGAAATATAAAATGAACATTTTAGTTAATAGCATTTAAATTGTTATAGACATTATCAAACATATATAATACATAAAAGAAAAACAGTTAAAATGGTTTAATATAAATCAGTTTAAAGTAAATCAAAATATGAGAAATATAAATTAAGACACCATATCCAATAAACTGGTAATATATTTTGCTAATTAACATAATTCCTTAAAACAGAAAAACAAGTTTCATTCTAGTGCTGTTGGTTGATTTAAAAAATTGTGTCAAAATAAAATAAATGTTTTGTAACAATAAATTTATTGTGATGAAATCACTTAGAATATTTTGAAACTGTCAGTGTAGTATGATATACATGTTAACACATTAAGAAAAAACATGTTGAAATACAACATAGTACTGAATTGTGGACCAGGAAAAAGGACATCAGAGATTTTCAGTGACAAGAAAAAATATATTACTTTGATAGTTATTAAAATATTTTTAGTTTGGTCAAACTTTTTTTAGTTTGGTCAATTAAATTAGTAATTGGTGAATATTTTGGTAAAATAAAAATCTGTTTAAGGTTTTCAAAAAATAAAACAAAACTAGTAAAATATATGTCAATTGAGCTTATAGAAGATACAATTATAATTGTTTACATAATTACAGAGAACAAGGTGAAATTATCCTCATTACCTAGAAGTAAAATTATATTTAAAAACAATGTGTTCCCTTCCATTATTTTTTGAAAATTCAAACTATGTGGGCATATCACAGAGTTTGTTTAGGATGTGGGAACTGAGAAAACTACTACCAAATTAATCTGATGAAGGTCAGAGAATGTGATGCCTCTTTTGGGCAACAATCAAGGGATGCAATTGAAGAGTGAGAACTCTTGTTATAAGAGTAACGTAAATAAAATATAGGAAATTGTTCAGAAACAATTAATAGCAGGAGATACTGATTTATGAAAAAATATTATAGAAATAAACATGCTTAAAACAGTAAGCAAAGATGAACCAGCAGTAACCAACAGTGTAATAATGTTTAAAGGATAAAGAAAAGAGGTAGAATAATTACCTATCATAACATGGCTAAAAGGAGATAGGCAGGTTTTAGAAAATGGGAAATATATTTTATACACACGTGAAACATTTCCAAATGATGAATTTACTCTTGGTTTACAATAACTTAAAATTATTACCAGTACAAAATATCTTTCCAAGGAGATGGAGAGATTCTTTTGATCTCACAGAATAACACAGCATAAAGGTAAAAGCACTCGCTATCTGTTTAGTTGTAATAAATGGTATCATTTGAAGGACCACACTTGTCAGGAATTCCCACTCTTGGCCCCAAAGCCATTATGACTGCAATTGTTATTGGTACACTTTACATACAACCACCACCTCCTGGTTCTGGTCCAAGTATCTCATTCAAAATTACCTTGACATGATTTGTATCTAGACCACAATAGCAACAAAAAGATCCACTGAAAATGGCTAAAACCTCATGGAGCTTACACTGAATAATTAAATCTGAATCTATATCTATATCATCAATAATTAAATATATATAATTGAGATAATTAAATAATTATATATAATGAGTGTATATATATGAAAGAATCTTTTAATCTATTCCATGTGCACTTGAGAATTCATGGACCCCTTACTAAGGACTGAAATAAGGTAAGATCTTGAATAGTTACCTTCCTCCATGACTTACTTCATTGTCTTCTTCAGAATACTCTTTTGTATCTTGTGCCTTTTGATAAAAATTAAAGAGAATTTTAGTCTTTTAGGAAGACTTAATAAGATTAACAAGTCCCTTAGAGACAGACTGAGATTTGTCTCATCCACTGAATTCTGCACACTGTCTGCCCAGTTACCCCCCAGCATGGGCATATCTTCCCATAGTGCTACCACTCTGCATTGCTTCTCTGTGGGTGCACTTCATTGTACGTTGGTGAGTCTCTGCCATACTGCAGTGAGTTCAGGAAATTCTGGCACAAAATAGAACTTTCTTTTTTTTTCCTTTTGGCCTCATCGTGTGGCATGTGGAACTTCCCTGACCAGGGATCGAACCCGTGCCCCTTGCAGTGGAAGCGCAGAGTATTAACCACTGGACCACCAGGGAAGTCCCTAAATAGAACTTTTAACATTTGTCTGAACAGAAAAATTATTCTCTATTACAAAGAAAGTCACAAATGTCATCATGCCTTGCAGGATGCATTGCAACACTGGAAATTTTCCTACCTGGTTGGAGAACCTGGTATTTTATGGTTGATTTGTTATCCGCTTGCAGTTCTCCTCTAAAACTGGAATACCTTTCCTAATTTTTTTTGTAAGGCATATTCTGCAAACTTTTGAACTATGTAATATCTTATCTGTGATAACATATGTGAGAAGAATTTGAATGAACTGTGGTATTATTCGAAATTTTGAAAGCACAATTCTCCTTTCAAACATTTAGATTTATTTTGTATGTCCAAAGACACTGTATGTTATTCAAGCACTTTGAATATCCCCATAGATTTTTGGCTGCCATGTGCGCTTTCCATTCTTCTACTTAGAAAAGCCAAAAGGGAAAAAAATAAATAAATAAAATGAAGGAAACCTGTAATAACTAGGAAGAATATAAATGTCACAAGTTATAACTGTTGGGAGTTAGATTACCTGTCAACTAAAGCATTGAGTGAGTATGTGAGCAAGCCTGGAATGGAGATTCTCAAGGGTGCTAAATATTGTTTCCTCCAAATGTTTGTTAGACTCAAGAGGGTGAATACTTAGCCAACTCCTTCCAAACTGTAAGGGAATACCATTCAATTCATACAATTGTTTCTTTCCTTCTGAAAATGCATTTAATACTCAAGATAACAACAATCAGTAGCTCTAGAAACTGCTCGTTGTTTTTTATTTTTAGGAATGTAAAACTAGACTTTCACAGTCCTCATCATTCTCTGGGTTTGTTGTCCTTCCATGTCTATAATAATATTAATATCCAAATTCCATTTGGTTGTTAGATTTAAAATGCATATATTGTAAGGGCTGGAGTCTTCCTCCACTGTAGTTGTGGAGCTTCTAACTATAATCCCCTTAGTCATAGACTCAATGTCTTTCAGACTCATTTCAAAATTATACAGAAACTGTCTGCACGTGCTTGGGAACGAGACAGGACATGAAATCAGCTCCAGCCTTTTCTTAGGAATCTATGAACAAGACGTTGGAAGGGGCCACCAGACCGCCTGCCACGCACAGGCACTCAGGCAGCCTCTCTTTGATGTTTGGTTGTAGAATCTGTCTTTGATGTTTGCCACCCTTTGTCAGGTTGGCCCCTAGGAACCATAGCTCCTGCTTGGTATGTCACCAGCTTCTCAAAAGACGATCCCCACCCCTTTCACTCTTTCTGTAGAAGTGAGAGCATGACCTCTCAGCCTCCTTACCATCATCCCATTCCCAGTCTGCACCATTGCCCCAGATGCCTCTGTACACATTCATCTGAGCCTTCACTCCACCAAAAATAAGGAAACAATAAACAGCCAGGCTTAATAGTCCTTGCAGATCGGATGTGGCGTGAAGATACTGTTGCTACCCGCCGTGTCCCACACTGCTTGGACTCAGTGAAGCACACCCCAATGTAGAGTTGCAAACATATAGTCAGGGAGAGGAGCCGACAGGACTGCCTCTGCAGGGCTCAGGTAGTTTAGATTTGCTCTCTTCACACAGGCATAGTTGGGAAGAATGTTTTGAAGCTTTGGCACATAATACTCAACTAAACTATGAAATTGGAGTTGGAGTATAGAATGATTAGCAGCACAGTTATCTGACTGAAGTGACACTTCGGAAAAGTTAAAGTTTGTCTCAGGGACTTCCCTGGTGGTGCAGAGGTTAAGAATCCACCTGCCAATGCAGGGGATACGGGTTCGAGCCCTGGTCCAGGAAGATCCCACATGTCGCAGAGCAACTAAGCCCGTGCGCAACAACTACTGAGCCTGCACTCTGCAGCCCACGAGCCACAACTACTGAGCCCACGTGCCACAACTACTGAAGCCCACGCGCCTAAAGCTCATGCTCCACAACAAGAGAAGCCACCGCAATGAGAAGCCCGTGCACCGCAACGAATAGTAGCCCCTGCTCACCGCAACTAGAGAAAGCACGCACGCAGCAATGAAGACCCAACGCAGCCAAAAATAAATAAATAAAATAAGATAAATTTATAAAAAAAAAAAAAAGTTTGTCTCACATTCAGCTAAAATTGAGATTGAGAGTAAACCCTAGAAATAATTACCTAAAAAAAAAAAAAAAAATCATTTGCTAAAGTGAAGAGAAAGAGATTTGATTAAAGAGAAATTGAAAATCATCTCAAAAGAGCACAATTATTTACGGACTAAGAGAGATAAAGAAATATAGCATCTTATCTAAAAGATAATAAAAATAATACCTCTTTATATTTTATAAAATCTGTTTACATTAAGGTATAAGTTCATACAAATTGTAAATGTATTTTATGTCATATAGTAAATATGCCCATCGTTGCCTAAATAGAGAAAAAAGTTGCACCAAAACCTATGAGCAGACTAATTCCATCACGTAAAATTATTAACTTTTATCAAGAAAGTGAGAAAAGTGTTAATAAAATCTAAAACAAGCTCTTTTTTCTATAAAGTTAGTATAATTTTTCTCTTTGTGAACGAAAGAAATATGTATTGTTTCTCTGTTTTGTACATAACTTTTCAGTGTGTTTTGATAATATACAATTCCAATTGTAGGACTATAGCAATACAATGGAATCGTAGAAAAATTTACACACTGGCATAAAGTTTCCGGTAAACGGGCAGCCCTCCTAAAAATAATATTCACACATAGCAAAAGAAATTAAACTAAGCTAAAGAAGTGACTATTAATGTATTTAGAAACTAGAAACCTATAATTAAAATGTTTTAAATCAAATAGTGAGTTTAAGTTGAACATCAAAACCTGAATTCCAAATGTAAAGAATAAACTAGAAACTGAACTGGTAACAGCCAAAGCAAGTGATTAATTTTATTGAATAGAAAAAAGAATTAAGAAAAAGGGTTCCTTATCAATGTTTCCCCGTAGATAATCTTAATTCCCAAGAAAAAGACTGAAACTAATTCCTCTCCTTTATTACTGAAATAAAAAAAATTATCACAGGATATGTCCAGGGATTGGCATCTTTTCATTAAATATTATTAACATCCAATTAGCCATTTTGATTTCAAGACTCCTGGTCTTTCTCTAGTTAAAGTTGTGTTCAATTATATATTTTGTTACATTTGTTCAGCTACTTATAGCAGGATTCTTTATCTAAAAATCGGCTCTAAATTAATGACCTTTTGTTCAACATTTTCATAACGTTCTTTCCTTCCTGTTCAAGCATTTTGCCCTATATATTGATTGCATGTTCTGTAAACCTGATTCTGCTCTTTGTTTCTTCTAATGAAAATTTCATCTATCAGTTGCGTTCTTATTTTCCTATACGTTTCCTCCTTCATACAGATATTTTTAAATTATTCATATTTGTTTGCATCTTTTTTTAGTTTCCTTTTGATCTGAATCTATCACCTTATCATATCTTGTATCTCTTATTTTCTAACATAATTCTGAAATTTTATTGAAATAAAAAACCAGACTTTTTCCATATTTTCCTTCTATTTCCCTCAACATATTTTTCTCAAAAGTGTGTTTTTCTTCTGCATCTGCAGTACTGTTCTCTGTTCTCGTTACACTTTTTTTTTCCTTACTCACATTCAGACAAAGATGTTGGCTACATTCAGGTTGTATATCCTCACTTTGGTTTTCCTTCTTGTTCATAAGTTTGCTGTGTGAATCCTCCTCTCTGACCTTAAACTGCTCAGTGATCTTACTGTCAATAATCTACGTCCATAGCTACTGACATTTCTGCCAGGCAGCTTGGTGCCACACTCCTCCGGGGTTAGTTGAAGCTTCACTGTGCTCTCCTTTTTTTCTGAGTCTTTTATATCTGGCCTCTGTGAAAGCTACTCTTTACGGCCATGCTCTTCTTCTTTCCTTTTTTTAAACCACTGTGTGTCATCTGTATTTTTACTGCCTTTAGTCATTGTATGGCCTCTGATCCTCTGGAGTGCCACAGCTCATTTGCACACGTGAAAGTTTGCTGAGTGCTCATGGCCCTTCCTACCCCGGCCCTTGCAGGCGTTCTCACAAAGTCTCCTTTACTGCCAGCACACTGATTTTCATCAGTCAGGACTCCTACATTGATCCTTGGTGCCATCAGACATAGTACTCAAAACTTCTTTGAATGGCTAATTTTCTGCTTCTTACTGGGAAGCTCTAAAGCTATCTTAAATTGCTTTAATGTTATTTACCATGTAGTTTTATCAAATTATTTATATCTAACTTGCCAACTAGTTCTAGAATATTCATTTATTCCCTTGCTCATTATTAGTGCATCCAATCAATAAACCATTATTGAGGATCTACCTGCATATTTTAAGTACCTAGAGAAGCATCAGGAACTATTTGTTTGTACTGTGTTTAATGGATATCAACAATTGTGCTTCCAGATGCTTGGGTGAAGTCCTAGTGACTGGAGATTTATATTTGGGATTTTCTATATAGAAATTTGTGGAAACATCCACAATTAGCGGCAGAAGGTGATCTTGCACATAATGTGTTGTAACTATTCTTGTAGTTGTCAAACAATCATTTACAAATACAGAAAGGAAAATTTTTCTGGCCACTTTTTGGGGCCACAAGAGGAGGGTTTTTCTGATGCTTGCTCTGGCTCATTACTTAGAGTAGAAAGTAATGATATACTATAATATGTATAATATTAAAGACTATGTCTTAAAAATAAGTATAGGTAGGAATTTGTATTCTGACAGATGTGAAGGTTTTATCTATTAAGATATATGGGGTATCTTAAAAATAAAGTCTGGTTGGAGATGCAGCAGATGGCCATATATGAAGCTTTAGACAAGAAAATAATAGCAAAAATATTTGCAAGCAATGATTTAGTAAAAACTTTTTGTAGAGTAAAAATCTTTATTTCTCTAGTTAAGAAATAAAGTTTCACATGACTGATGTAATGCTTCTGTTTTGCTTTAGACAATCTAAGTGAATATAAGCCTTTGATATCTAAAATTTGACAGTCCTTCAAATGGTATTTATTTTCTAAGCTATAGATTACATTCACGTACTTCACATTTACCTATATACATTCTCTTTTACATATGTATGTTTATTCATACATGTTATGTATATTCATCCAGCAGCATGTCATATCAGTGATAGCTGTCAACCCATCATTTTATTGGCAGTACTTCTATCAGAAATTTTACATTGAGTACTATTTGATTATGCATATACTTCACACAATACAAACTTTACATGACTTTTGAGAATATGATAATTTTTAAAAATGGAGAATTTTTAAAAGGACAAAAGACATGACCTGATTTTTGAAACCAGAGAGGACAAATCTCTCCGTCAGTTGGTAATCAACTGTCAGTCAAAAGCTGAAACTGTGTTTCAAGTTAAGCATCATCCTGATCTCATCCTGTGCTGCTTCTTAATTACAAAAATCCCCTTCAGTTCTTGAAAATTAAAATTATGTTTATTTGAATCATTTATAAATTTCTATCTAACTGATATTGGTAATCTCAAAAAGAAACTACGTAATGCAAAAGCTACGAATCTCAAACTATATTTCATTGTTAAGAAGCATGTGACAGAATATACACATACTTCAAATGTCCTCTCTTACATTCATATCATTTAAGAATCATTTCTACCCCTCATTCTTTTTCTTCCCTTAGCTTCCTTTTGTTACATTTATTTGCTTGACCAGTTTCTGACATTCGGGTCAGAAAAGCTTTTCAAATGTTGTTTTTAAAATTGTTGCTCTGGGGACTTAGCAGCACAATCATTGAAACCAAAGAAGGAAGAAACCTTCCAGATTACTGAGTTCATTTCCATTGGAAAAGTAACAACCGATTCCTGACTTTGATTAGAGTTTTATGTGTCCCTAGCTACACTCAAGTATTGCTTGTAGTTATTATTTTTAAGAAAGCCTACCTATAGCCAATAACTAGCTTTAATTTACCTTTCAAAAAATTCCCTCCTAAACTGTGGTGGGGTGGGGATGGTGGTGTGCTGAATTGGGCGATTGGGATTGACATGTATAAAGTGATGTGTATAAAATTGATGACTGATTTAAAAAAAAAAAATTCCCTCCTCCACATAATTCTGATTATATGAAAAGCAGAATAGCTTTGTGTGACCAATGAGTAGCTGAAACTTGTCATAAATCTGACAGCTTTTATTGCTTTACTGTTCTATCATTATTTAAAAATTAAAGTAATGAAAAACTCAAGCTAGAAACTAGCTTGCTTACACCTTAAAGGTACATAGTTTGTGTCAAATGAAAACATTTCCTACATGAAAGGAAATATGTGTAAAAAATATCCATTATTTTACACATGTATTTCTTTATTATTATTATTTTTTTTGAATTTGAGGTTATTGGACCAGAATGTGATATTCTCAACTGGAATATTATTATAAAATAATTCACGTCTGAGCACTGCCCTTGAACTTAGAGAACCTGAGATTCATGTAAGAATCAAATAAATCTGTTTCATAGACTAAAAAATACCTAATATAACAAGATATTGCTAGAAGCTCAATGAGATAAGAAGCCAATCAGTTTGTTCCTCATTGTAAATGCAACTCCTAGAAGACTGTCTTGATACCAGTAGAGATTATTACTTTTAATATTTATTAGGGAAGCAAAATATTATAAAGTATTGAAAATTATTTCAGCCTCGTCTCCCCAAGTATTTCCAGGCTAATAAGAGTGTTGAAGTAAATGCTTAAACAACTAAAATCAAAGTTTGTTTATGATAGGGTACACATGGGTAGCTGAGGTGCTAAGATTTTCATGAGTTCATGTGAGGAGAGATCATTTTGGAACAGTATTATCTAGTCATTCTCTGTAGAAAGTATGAGATTTCAGTTTGATTTTAAGGAATGAAAATATTTAAGTAAATGCAAAAAGGAAAGGAATGATAATATTTAGATAATGTTTACAAAAGAGAGATGATTCAAAGGCACGGGGGGATGGTTGGATTAATAAAGACAATGATAATTAACAGGAAGGAGACATCTCCTCGAAGAACAATTATTGGGAATATGGCTGTGTAGTGCTTTCTGGATAGCTATCAAGAAGCCTGAATGGTAGGTTGAGGAGTTTGGGCACCATTATAAAGGTTTAGAGGTTACTAAACAATTTCATTGATGGATGACATAGTAAAAAGAGTAATTTTAAAAGATTTGTCTAGTAAATATATATTCCATGAATCAGAGGGGAGATCTAGGAGCACAGAAACCAGTTAGGAAACAGACTCAATCAGGTTGGCATAAGGTGAATAAAATTTTATCTTTATTTATTTATTTATTCATTTATTATTGCAAACAGGGTGCAGCTGGAGCCCCCAGGGTGTACTAGGTGGCTCTGGGTATGTGAGGTAGTAAAGTGCAGGTCCTGATAGAGGGACAGGGCAAGGATGGGCTGAGATGCGCGGAGCATCAGGTACTACTCAGAAGATGGCAGAATTAAGACCCAGGTGCTGCTGCCTTGACTCTATTCCCAGAGGATGCCTGATCTTGTAGGTTCTCTGGAGTTCTATGGGGTTGCCAGGGGAGTTTGGGCATGAGATACACCTGGGGAACCCAGGTGTCTGAGGCCTCCTATTAATATTTTTACAAAAATGCAAAATAAATCGCTAATCACGTGAGTGAAATTCTGAGGGTAGGATCAAAGGACTGATGATTGATAAGGTATGAAAGCAGAGGGAGGGAAATAAAGAAGGATTTTAATGGATTCTCAAGGTAGCCCAGAGAAATTAATATTATAGAAATGGTTTCGTCTAGAACTGAAGTAGTAGAGGAAATGTTACCACTTAGTGCTTCTTTAAAAATATACCTAGATAAATTTATTGTGTACACACAATTCTAAGTGCTTGCAAGTTCCTTGTCCAAAGAACGTTTCTTTTCAGTGAAGAGATGACAGAAAACTGCTTCTGATGCTACCCAAGGCACATTTTTATCGATTCATTTCAGAGGATTAAGCCTTGGCATTTTCTAATTGCAGTATTTGAGTTCAATATTTTGGATTAACAATATGCAACCATAAACTTATGTCAGAAGTTCTTTTAAGAGTTACTAGCATTTTCAGTCTAAATGTCCTAATGGATGAAATTCTCATAATTTCATTAGTTGTTTTCTCCTGCAAAAATATCTGTGTATGGAAGCAGTTAGAGAATATTCATTTCGGCTCTGTTTGCAATTAATGGCATTATCACTGATGACTTGAAAAGGGAAATTGAACCACATACAGCTGTCAAGATGAATGTCATGTTCAAATTGTTAGTATTTTTAATTTGCACAAAAAGACTGACAATGAAGATAATATATAGTTACTGGGCTAAAAGGGAACTAGAAAGCTCCTAAAATACAGAAATGTGTTACATAACAGACCTGAGCTTAATTGTACTTGTCAGATGGGACATTTTCCTGTTTTTAAAGCGCTCATGAAACAGAATCCATCCCGGTAATGCACAGACATTCTAATCAAGTTTTACTGTCAGTGTGGGGTAATTGGTGGTGGTATAAAAGAGAACCTTAGTTTCTACCTAGAAAGCCAATCCAAGGGTGGAATAAAATTATATTATTTATAGTCATAATCACAATCAAAAGGAAAGTAGTTTAGTCAGGATCATTCCTATGTTAATAGAATTTGAATATATGAAAAATACATTTCTTTTTTTTTCTTTAATAACGCATGATTTTTTTTAGAATATGTGAGACAAACTACTAGCAAACTTTTGGTGGACCCTTTTAGATGAGTTATAACATGGAAAGTGTCACACTGAGCTAATAAAGGTGAAATTTCCTAGGAAGTGAGAGAGCCAATTATTCAGAAATACCATCAGGTCACCTTGCTTGTAATTCTCAAGCATGTCTCTGGTGCATAAATTACCAATTCACAGTTCATGTTCAATATCATCCAATCTATGCTAAATAAAATGTTGGCTTTTATGGTCATCTAAACTGAAAAACCCTTTTCAGACACACAGTCATGAATAATGGAACTAGATAGACAAGCAAAAGTAGAAATGTCTTCTACTCTGCCTTCCTAAACCAGAGTTAAGCATTCTTCTAGATCTTATGATTATCCTTTATCCCACTACTTTATAGGGCTTCACTTTATCATATTTATTACTAAAATGTAAGTTTATGTTTTAGTTGTTCTTAAAATTTTCAAAAGTGCATCATGTCCTATATAATCTTTTCAGACTCTTTGAATTTTATTTTGCAAAGATACACCCATATTGTTGTGTATAGCTGTGGTTGTGTATGGATTGCTATATAATATTCCATTGTGTCCATGTAACATTGTCTTTGCTATTTATAGATATTTGGATTGTTTCCAGTTTTTGATGTTACATAGAATGTTGCTGTGAACACTGCTTTACTCATGATAAATTGGCAAGTATGTATCACACAAATGTTATGTCTTGTTTGTGTATTAACATATTTTTTCTTTAAACTAAATTTAACATTTAAAATTTGAACGAATGAAAAGTGGAGGCATTTCTTAAGCTTCTATGAAATGATACGGAGAAGTTTATTCAAGGAAAGTGTATTCTATAATCAGCTGCAGTATTACTAATTTTCAGAACTGATCTTTAAGTGCAGACTTTTAGGTGATAGAAGCCAAAACCAAGTTGAATTAAGTAAAATAAAAGAGTCAATTAACCATGAGTTTTTATAAGTGTGTTGGTATATCTCACAGATGATATGGACAGAAATTCCACCGGGATCGGAAATTAGAAACAAAACTCTGTTAAGAGTTTTTTGTTTTGTTTTGTTTTGTTTTCTTCTGGTTTTTTGTCTCTCCATACTATTCTTCATCTATCTTTATTATTTATATATTTTATTGTTTATTTCACACTTTTTAAAAACTTTTATTGCTTGCTGTGGTCTGAAGTTCACAGAAAGAAGAAAAATGGCCATCATAAACAGCTCCTTTAATACATGTCCTCAGAGAACTTTGCTGGAATGGTATTTTCAGCCTGTTTCTTAGCCCTTCCCAGAGAAGGACAGTTATTGGGTTAGCCTGTGTCAATTTCCCACTCCTGAACTATGTTCAAAACCTTGACAACTATGTCCAAAAGCTTGAGTGCCCCTATATTGTTGAGATTCCCATGGTAACTCTGAGGATGGATTTTGCAATTTCAAATAGAAGAGGGGATGGGAATTTTCCTGAAAAGAAGTGGGGATGTTCTGGACAAAC
This sequence comes from Balaenoptera musculus, assembly GCF_009873245.2. Classification (NCBI taxonomy): domain Eukaryota; kingdom Metazoa; phylum Chordata; class Mammalia; order Artiodactyla; family Balaenopteridae; genus Balaenoptera; species Balaenoptera musculus. The sequence continues at coordinate 79,205,407 of NC_045798.1, forward strand.
TAATACATGTCAGTAACCTATAGTAATGCCTGTGCTTAAGCATCACCTGACTTTCTTCATCAGCTGTTTGGACTATGTACTAGAGCATCTATATATCTATAGGTATCTATAGCAATATTTATGTCTATATCTATCCACTTATACCCATATATCTATATCTATATCTATCTATGACCAGTTTGCTCAGATTTGACCAATTTACTCTGGCGGTGGTGGTGGTGGTGATGAGAACCCTAGCATCATCCAATAATATTATATGTTTTTACTTGGGATGTTTTGTGGCCTGACTTCTTAAGTCTTATTAGATCAGATGGATTATATTTTGAATAAGAACAAATGATTGATGCAGAAACCTTGAGAAACTCTCTAATAAAATGCAAAATAGGCAAATATATATTCTAATTTTGGAATCTTTCACATGATATTTATTTAGATAGTAATAGCGCTTCTAACAATAATTTATAGAAAATAGAAAAGAGATATGTTAAAAAAAAAAAGGAAGTGATCTTGTTTAAGAGAAAATTAAGGTGTTAGAAGACATGAAAATATGTTTTTATTGGAGAGGGATGTTGCAAATCATAGACCAATGAGCTTAATGTAAAATAATGGGTAATCTATTTCAAGTGAATTGTTAAGCACTGAGAGACAGATGAAAGGGTTACTAGGAATCAAAAGGAATTTAATTAGAATGAGTTATTGAAGATTAACCTCATTTCAAGTTATAATATTATTGGTAAACAGACAGTCCAACTGACTATAGTAGTTTTTATATTTAAACTTCAGCAAAGTTCCAAAATCTTGCATTTTTCTGAAAAGAAATGAACTCTATGCCCCAAAATTTGGAAAATGAAAAGAAATATGAAAAAGAAAATAACTCAGAATTCAGAAACTCGGACATAACCACTTTTAATATGCTGTTATATACCTTCCCAAGATTTTTTCCTCTCTATGTATTGGATAATGTATCATGTGAACTACATATATATAATTTTAAATATAAAATGACTCCTTATACTTGTCTGGTTGTGACTGTTTCTTTCAAGCACCGTTATTTCGTATGCATTTCCCATGTCATTATTTTATTATAGTTATTTCTGCAAATATTTTATCTATGATTACACCATAACATATTCACGCAAGCTCCTACTATTGACCATTGAATTTTCCTCAGTTTTTGCTTTTGTAAATAATATTGTTATTAACATAGTTGTTAATTGCTCCAGTTTTTTCCTTAGAATATATTTATAGAAATGGAATTTATGCAGTCTGAATAATTTAAGACCCTTGATTCTTGTTGCCAAATTACTTTCCAAAGTTTGTAGCCATATTCACTTACATCAGTAATATATGAAAATGTCTTTCTTACTGCACCCACATTAGCATTTAGAATGATATATTTCCAAATCAGTAATGCACTTGACAAAGTCTTTAATAAGACCCATACAGAATGTGGGCTGGATGATAATGTAGACAGGAAGATTCATAACTGTTTCTTGTGTCTTTAATGATGACATAGCTATGACCTTGAAGTCTTGAATCAGGGTCAACTCCTGCAGGTTCCTGAGAAATATTTTGCAAACAGAGGATACTCTAGCCAAATGTATCTTCTTTACACTGAGTAGAATACTGACTGAATACTCCAGGTAGATTTTTGTCTTGGTAAATTGAATTGAAGGGGATGCTATAAGTATAATTTTTGGCTAGACAAGATGTAGCCTAAACAACCTGATCAATGTTTCCCTACAATACAGTATGGTACCCATTCCATGGCTTTCTATGGGTGACTTTGTGTCCTCCCAAAATATTGATAAGTGGTGGCTCTATTATGTGACTGTATTAACTGTGCTGGTACCAGCTGCATGGTGATTCTATGACCTCAGATAACTTTTCCAAGAGACAGGAAAAGTTCTCAACATAGTTATTAAAATAATACTACCTATATAATGTTTATCTTGTACTTGTTTCTGTTTAACTGCTTTCCATGAATTAATACTTAATTATTAATCACCAAAAATCTGAACAGTCTATATAACATTACTCTTTTCAGTTTTTTCAGATGAGGAGAATGAAAGAGGGACATTGGATAACACATGCTCACTCCAACAGGTGGGAATCATGGAGCCCAGAATTGAATTCAGGCTGTTTGACTCTAGTGCCATAACCACATTAGTACCTCCTGTACAGACACACACACACCCAAAGACACATACACACACTCACAAACACATTCAGAATAGAAGACACTGGTTTCTTTTTATATATATATATAAATTTATCTACTTTATTTTTGGCTGCATTGGGTCTTCGTTGCTGTGCATGAGCTTTCTCTAGTTGCGGTGAGTGGGGGCTGCTCTTCAGCGTGGTGCGCAGGCTTCCCATTGCGGTAGCCGTTTGTTTCACTCATATGTTCCTGGTGGTCTCTATGATACCTTGGCCCACGATATAGGAACGGGTTCTGGTGGAGGACGGGAAGGGAAGGAGAGGAAAAGAAGTCTAGCATCCTGTTATGTCAGACCAGCTGCTGTTCCCTCCGCTTTGAAAGAATAGTGTCAAAACGCACTGCACTTGAGCCCGTGATCACAGCTAATTCACACTTTTGTGAGTCACTCAGACATATGCTAAGGGAGTGAGAAGGACACACCAGCAAGAGGGCTTTCTGAAGTCTTAATGTTGGAATGAGGGGAAGAGAGAGATAGAAAGAGAAAGAGAGATGGAGACAGAGAGACAGACAAAAAAAGAGAGCGATTCTAGGAACAAATCTGCAGGACAGGAGCCCTTTGTGGGAGTTTTGATTGATACCAGGGATGGACTAATTTGGGACCTGTGCTGGTCAGGGAGGATCAGAGGGACAGAGAAAGCAGGTTGCCTTACATGTGACCTTACCTGATGTAGCAGAGTAAGTGCAAAGATGTCTGCCAATTTCTACCCGAAAACAATTTTGCTGTGAGTGATTTAATGCTTCCAAGTCTATTTCTCCTTATTTTCCTTAGAACTTGGAGTATGTTTCCAATATTTTTCTATGCTTTCTTTTCTCTTTCTCAAGATCCAAATAATTGAACTTTGCAAGAACAGTGAAATGAAAATATGACACAATGTGAAGGAGATCCAGCAAGAACCATGCTGTCCTGAACCTTTATGGCAGCAACAAACAGTCCTCAAATCTTAAGGCTTGCCTCAACAAACATTTAAGTCTTTCTCCCTTTACATGGGGCTGTGGGCAGCTGTGGTCATTCTCATGGTAGAAAAAAAGCTGAGATAGGGATTAGAAGGAGGAGGAAACAAGACCCACAGAGCTTCTAAACCTTGGGAAAATATCAAGCTTCTGCTAAGACGTATATACATCACCATCACTCACATCCCATTGGACAAAGCAGGACACACAGGTTAACCAAAGTTAAATGGCCATGGAAGTTTACCCCACTACTAGACAGAATGGCTAAGAGTGGCAAGCACATCAGTGCTGAACTGTGTCCAGGTGTTTTCTCCATGGTAAAAGAAGTTTTCCACAGGATAAAATCAACAACTAATTGCCTGCACTGATTTCTAATTTCCCTGTGGGTGAGGTTTTTTCTGTTGTTTTGATTGTTTGTGCATCTGAGATCCTGCAGTTTTGGGAGGGGCAGCCAAAGAGCTCCATTGGCAAGATCTGATAACTGCTTCTGAGGGGCAACTGACCTGACCCCATCGTTCTTCATCCTGGTCTCAGGCAGAAATGTTTGGCAGTGAGGACATCCAGTTATAATTTTCTTTAATCAAAGCACTGAAGACTAAGCAGTTTGTGTCTAAGGCCTAGCTACTGTCCATGCTCCAAGGAAAAACGTAGTGACATTTATACATCTCATTATTTTACAGAAAGAACACTTGTAATATAGCCAAAGTTAAAAATCTCTTGTCTTCCAAACCATACTGATCATCCAAAGTTTTCTAAAATATTATCATATGCACCATAAAATGCTATTTATATAAAATTCTCTAATATTATTTACCATTGCTATCACCACTCCCCATTTTCATCCCACAGATAAATTAAAGCTTTTAACTTTGCTTAGAGTATAATCTCAATTCCAATTTCTTCCCTATTTTTCTTCCTTCGTAATACAACCCTCAAGTCTGATTTGCCTGACTAGAATAAGAGTATCCCCTTGAGCAGCTTCCACTGGGGCATCATCTGTCAAAATTATTTTTTGTTTTTACATTCATAAACGTTATGTTAATCTCACCCAAGGCCTAGTTCTGGACCCACCGTTCCAGTTTCAGTACATAGGGAATATAAAAGCATGTAACAGTAGCCTTGTAAATCAAGCAGCTTGTCTAACCAACCCGAAACTGGTTCTACATGTTCCTCTTTATTTGCATGTCTAGGAATTCTTGGAAGAACATTGGACATTGTTGACAATAATTTGTTGTGACTGTAAATTTCTTGTATTATTCTACATTATTCTTGTTTTATTCATTGATGCTTTCTTATTCTAGTAGCAGTTAACTCACCTAGATGTTATCTAAAACCTCTGTCTCTCCAGTGGGATTCAGTATCTAATACCTCCTCTTTCTTCTAATGTCTTCCTGCTATTGTATTTTTAGCCTGGGCCTTGTTTAATTTGGTGGTCAGCCAAGGATTGGAGCAGAGATTATATTCAGACATGTGAGACTGCTCTCTCTTTGTTTTCTTTCCTTCTAGGAATGTCCAATTAATTTCCAGCTGCTTTGCTGGCCTTGCACTATATCCTCTGACAATTCAAGCATGTAAGACTTTAACTCTCTGCTAAGCTACACTCTATTAAGCAGAAAATTTACAAATCTTGCCGGGTGCAGTTCTAGTTTTCAATAATAGATTATATTCCAGTTTCTGTCTACTGCACCAGACTCCCTATCATTTTTCCTGCACATGCGTAGTTTAGCTTCAGCCAATGATATGGGCAGAATTTCATATTTATACTCTGAGTCTTACTTCTGTAGTTCTCTGGCTACCAGGAAAAGAAAAGTTCCCTCTCTATTTTCAGCTGATCTACCAGCCTTGAGCTCATTTTTTTGTTTTTCATTTTTTTCAAATTAAACTACAAGGCTATAGGTTTCTGCTTCAGTTTTTCACCTCTAAAGCTGTGGGTGCTAAATAACACACTTAGGTCAGAAAATTTCAAATCTAGATTCTTGTCCCTTCCAATTGCAGGGTTTTTTTTTTCTTAAACTTTCTACTTTCTTATTTCTGCTTTTTGATGCATTAAACAATACTTAGCCATTTTTAATAATTATTATCTGCAAAGGAGTCTGTCTGTGAACATTTCTCTGTCGACATTACCAAAAGTTTATTCAAACTTCACTCTCAATTCACTTCTATAGATTGTTAAATATAAATCTTACAGTAAGCTATTGCATCATTGCTCGAAGTTCATGTTTTTGTAACTTAAGCACATTTAAACAAACATTTTAGATATATATATAGTTAAAGTTAGTACCTTAATTTTTTGTTAATTATACAATCATTCAACCTCAGAATTACAGACTTTTTTATAAAATGGAAATAATATTTTCAGACCTGAATATATATATAAAATGTTATTTCTATTTTTAAGATCTACATGAGCTTCTTAGAAAAAAATTTTTCTCTAACTTTATGAATAAGAAGACTCACTACTTAAAATAGTGTTCTTCTCTCAGTGGGAACTTAATACACTTGACTACAAGTGGAATATACCTGGCGTATTGAAAACCAAGGCCGTAATTTTCCACCTTACATATGTACAGACAAAAAAGTGACAGTACTAGAACATTAAGTACAAAATCAGAACCTAAGAAGTCTTGAGAAATGTGTCCGGGATGGGGAAATTTTTCCAGTGAGACATTATTATTCTACTGAAATCATTTCTATTGTGGCAATATCCTCATTTTACTTTTTATTTGACCAAAATTGTTTAATTAATTTATAAAGTTATTACAGAATTTGCTAAAAATCATGTCATTTTAAGTAAGTGTAAGGTCTAAAAAAAATGGGAAATAAGAAACAAATATGGTTCCGTTTATTTTTCAGGACAAGGTTAGCAAAATAAATTAATAATATAATAAAAAAGCATTACTGATTCATAAGTATGTAGGCACTTACTTGAGAGTCTGAGTTTTTTCTTCCACCAGCTTTATTAAGGTATAATTGACAAAAAAATGTATATATTTGGGCTTCCCTGGTGGTGCAGTGGTTGAGAATCTGCCTGCCAATGCAGGGGACACGGGTTCGGGCCCTGGTCTGGGAAGATCCCGCATGCCGCAGAGCAGCTAGGCCCGTGAGCCACAACTACTGAGCCTGCGCGTCTGGAGCCTGTGCTCCGCAACAAGAGAGGCCGCGACAGTGAGAGGCCCGCGCACCGCGATGAAGAGTGGCCCCCGCTTGCCGCAACTAGAGGAAGCCCTTGCACGGAAACGAAGACCCAACACAGCCAAAATAAATAAATTAATAAAAGTAGCCCTCCACCCCCTTTAAAAAAAAAATGTATATATTTAAGGTGTACAATTAGATTTTATATACGTATACACTGAGAAATGCTTGCCCCAATCAAGCTGATTTACACATTCATCACCTCACATAGTTACCTTTGTGTGGGTACATGAGGCGAGTGGTGAGAACACAAGATCTATTCTCTTAGCAAACTGCAAGTATGCAATACAGTATTATTAACTAAAGTCACCACGCCATACATTAGAGTTTTTGTGCAGTCTTCTAACATCACCTGTTCTTCCGACAGTAAGTGTACGAGCGCTGCATAAGCAAGCAATTTAAATCATCGTTCACCAGCTAACTTTTCCTTTTATAGTCAGTAACCTTAAATGTTACTAATGTTTAATGTTAATGTTTAATGTTAGCCTCACTGACTTCTCCATAATTAATTTTTTAACTAATTAAATAATTCAGAGTAGGAAAAAAAGTAAACTTACTTAGCATCAACACATAAATCATCAAGCAAATTTGGGTAAAATAGATTTGGAATTCATTTAAAGGAAACTAGTAGCAAAAGAAATAAGATCAAGATTGGTAAATAAAGGGATTTACTATTTAATATGTTAATTATCCCACTTATAGGCCAAAAATGAATGAATTACCACAAAAATATTATTGATGACAATGGACTACAAATGTATAGGTCATTATATTTTAATGATATATGATATTGTATGATGTTAACATAGAGTATGTAAAATTTAACATCTCGTGTGAATATAACAATTATAAAGGAAGCAATAAATCTTAGTTGAATGATCACTTCAAATTTATTACAGCAACGATTCCTACCTAGGAGTTGAATGACAAGTTCAATTCCTTATACATTTACATAAAGGAGGCAAATAAGAAAATTATCCTCTCAATATATAACCTAGGAACAACAAAAAAGACTCGTCCTAGATATATCAAGTGAGTATTATCAAAGAATATGGGGGGGAACTTCCTTGGTGGCGCAGTGGTTAAGAATCTGCCTGCCAATGCAGGGGACATGGGTTCGAGCCCTGGTCCGGGAAGATCCCACATGCTGCGGAGCAACTAAGCCCATGCGCCACAACTACTGAGCCTGCACTCTAGAGCCCGCGAGCCACAACTACTGAGCCCGTGCTACAACTACTGAAGCCTGTGTGCCTAGAGCCCGTGCTCTGCAACAAGAAAAGCCATTGCAATGAGAAGTCCGCGCACTGCAAAAAAGAGTAGCCCCCACTCGTTGCAACTAGAGAAAGCCCGCGCACAGCAACGAAAACCCAACGCAGCCAAAAATAAATAAATAAATGAATTAATTAATTAAAAATTTAAAAAAAGAATACAGGCATTGGCTGCGTGAATGTCTTCCTCAATCAGGTGCCTCCAACCTGAGGCACTTGCAACTGTATAGCTTTTATTTCAGACAGGAATTCAGTAATCCTGCCCTACCTTACTGTTCACCCATCACTATGTTTGAAGGTAATTACAAACTATCCCATAGTAAAAGGAGAAATAGTCAATTTGTTAAAAGTTTTCACCGGGTTATGGTTCAGCTAATTTGGCAACATCTCAATTATTTAACTAATTTTTATTTCTGTCAAAAAGATTGGTATAATGTAGACCCAAAGTGTGTTGTGATTTTAAATTTAAAACCCGTGAAAAACCTGCTCAAGCATCATAACTTCTGTGTCGTCAGCAGCTACTGAATTCTCTGCCTGGTACTCACATCTGTGTGTAACCTCCTCCTCTTGAATGTGAGCTGGACCTAGTGACCTCTTTCTAACAAACAGAATATGGCAAAAGTGATGGGATGCCACTTCTGAGATTAGGTAACAATAGATTGGGACTTCCATCTCACTTGCAAATGCTCTCTGGTGCTTCTTGTTTGCCTGATTTGATGAAGCCAGCTGTCATGTTGTGAGCTGCCCCTGTGGAGAGGCCCATGTGGCAATGAATTGAGGAAGGACTCCAGCCCACAGCCAGCAACGAACTGAAGTCCTGAGCTAACCAGCACACAAGGAACAGAATCCTGTCTACCTGAGTGAGCTTGGACGCAGGTGCTTCCCTAGTCAGGACTTGACTTGCCTACAACAGGAGCCAACATTCTGACTGCAGTCACGAAAGAGACCCAGAGCACCCAGTTAAGCACAAATTCCTGACCCACAGAAATTACGAGGGAATAAATTCTGTTGTTTAAGCTGTGAATTTCATCTAGTTATTAATAGATAATTAATACAACATCTACACGTTCTCAACAAGCTTGGCAAAAATTATTAAACTGCATTTATTTTAAGGTATATCTCGTGATTGATGCTAGAATGCCAAGAAAATTTATAATGACTGTATTAGAAGTGTATTGATATTCAAATATAATATATAACTTATGGATATAATGTTGGATGATTTGTTCATGTCTTTGTTCAGTCAAAACGGGTAAAAACCTTTCACATTTTGAAACTAAAAGTTATTAATTCTGAAAATGTCCTTCATTTAGATGAAACACACTAAAACAACTTAATTTTGTATTTCTATTTTGAGATGATCTGCCATGGGTTTCTTAACCATACCTGCTGTTAGAATTATATTTTCATTTCATTTATGATATTACCTGTGGTGGAGAAATTAAAAAAAAAAAAAAGTTACTTGCTTATTTTTTGGAGGCACTATGAATACTCATAACAGTTTGTAAAAGACCAATAACTAGTCTCTTGATTCTCAGGTCAGCGCTGTTAGGGGACCATTGACAGAAACAGCCCGTCCTGGACAGGCATGAAAATTCCCACTTACCTAAGTTGTCTCACACCAGGAGCTCCCGATAAGGAACACGGAACTAACAAGCCGCCACAAAACCGACCGCAAATTCGGGAGGGGCCGGAAAGAGGGAGGAGAGGCCAGTCAATCTCCCAGAAACCCCTGCTGCGGAATCCATCTTGGCTGGGAGATGCGCACGCCACCCGGAAGGGCCCTGAGTGGAACGAAACGTGGCGCGAGGAAGATGACTGGCCGGAGACAGCCCGGAAACGAACCCCGCCTCCGTAGCCCCTGAGACTGAGCCACGACGCAGAGCGTCTCGCCCGGGGTCCCTTACGCGGCTGCTCTCAGCGCCGGTGCCGCTTGCAATCACGTCTTTTGCTCTGTCGGCACGTACGTCTGCTCGGACAGTTCATTTCCCGTGTAAGACGTGAGCCTACTCTCGGGCTCTGGAAGGGGTTCTCCCCCAACATCTTTGGCACCCCAGGGAGGACCCCTACTCCACGACTGACATCCCCACCTCTGGGTGCTCGGGGACCAGCTCACCTGCCGGTGGACCAGACCCAGCGGCCGCTCCCAGGACCCTTTTGTCCCCGGTCTCCTCCTGACACGAACAGCTGACCGCAGCGCCCTGACCGGGTAAGGAACAAGAGACTTTGCTGACCTCTTGTCCCCTCCTTCTCCCTTTCCTCTCTTCACCCCCAGCCTCTTTCCTACCCTCCTCGCTTCCATCCTGTTCCCAGACACAGGAGTCTGGTTGAAGGGCCTCAGTTATCTGGGGCCTGGCGCCTCATCACCTCCCGTTGGCGGAGAACTGGAGCTGATTTCTGTGGGGACCGAGTTCCATCCTCCCTCCCAGTGACCCTAGAGAAGAGTCCTGTAACGCCTGGGTGTCCGCAGGGGGCGGGAGCTGCCTCTAAGGCCACCCCTTTTGTCCCTTCTCCTTCCCCTCTTCTTTCAACCTGGCCCCCTTTTCTCCCTTTGAAATCTTTGAAAACCCGAGAGTTTTCCATTTACTCTGCCTGTCAGTACTTGGATCTGAAGTTCTGAGTCTTCGTAGGAGGTTTCGTGAGAGACTGAAATCTTTCCTCCCCGTTAATTGTGCATTCTGTTCCTGGGGGCATAATCCGGCGACAGAAAACCTCAGTCAAGCTCCCTGTTTCTGTACATTCGGTCATTGAGTTGTCCATTTGACCCAGTGCGTCCGGGTGGAAGTGGTTGACGGGGTTCGATACAGTTGGACCTGGTCTTGGGTGAAAATTAAAACCGTAGACGTCTGTCTAGGAGTGAACTCACCTGTTGGAACCAGCCCTGCGGCCCCTCTGATTGTGCTTATACGGAGCATTTTCTATATACTGCGCATATACAATCAGGCACTCTGGGACCGGCAGAGAGCTTACAGCCTCTCCAGAGTCACAAATAGGAGCATCCACCCCGGCACTGGTCCCCTGATAATAGGACACGGACTATACCGCCGGTTCCAATGGGAAACAAGCCTAGTTTCCCTTTGGACACCCCACTGGCTTGTCTTTTGATTACTGGAAGGGGTGCCAGCTGGACAGATTGAAAGGGAAAGAACTTATCAGATATTGCACTCAGGACTGGCCTATGTACCCCTTGGGGGATGGGGAAAAATGGGCCCCCTCGGGGTCATTAGGACTTAGCACCATTTTGCAGCTTGGTTTATATTGTAAACATGAGGGCAAGGAAGATGAGATTCCCTATGTTCAAGCCTTCATGGCCCTCTACCAAGACCCCAAGAAAAGGAGAAAATATAAGCTCAGAGACCCTGATAAATGCCGCTTCAATGTCCTTTTGGCAAAGGCTGGGATGGAAGACCCCCTCGATGTTCTCCTGATTCCCCCAGAGGGAGTGTTAACAAGAGCTCATTCTCAGGCCCTGGAAGGGGTCCGCCTGGCAACAGAGCCCTTCAAATACAGGTTATCTCAAAAACAAAAGCAACAGAAAAGTCATTACTTGGAATTACTTCAGGGGTAACACCAAGTCTAACAGATACATAATTTTAAACAAAAAAGAAATATCCAATATCTTGGGAAACTAAAATAGTATCTTTTTATTTCCCTCGTAAGAGAATTAATTCAAGACTATCAGTGGTCCTTCACTGCTTCTGTTTGATCTTTTTTGAGGTATTCATTTTAGGGATAAGAACATATATGATGAAAATGCTGAAGAAATTTCAGATTTATTTTAAAATGGGAATAACAAGCATCCCTCTCAGTATAGCCTTTGAATACATAATACAATGCTGGTGAAATACTAAATAAAGACTATCTAAGTATATAGTTTTACCTCAAAAGGGGCTACATTATAGGCTGTAGTTTATAACCAATATGTTTCTACAGTTTTAATAAATGTAAAGCTATTTATTCCATCTATGGCTGTTTTATCTTGGATTAAGACAGCCTTCACAGTTGGAAGAATGTTGTTTATTTTGAGAAGCTCTGACATTCCATCCTTCTTTTTAATCTTTGCACTGAAGTTAAGACTTCTGAAGTTTAAAAGATGGCTCTGTAAGCCCTGAGGGAAGAATGAAACTTCCTGAAAAGCAGAAAATCCAAAAGGAGAATCATCTTGCTTCCTAAATTGTGGTAAAAGAAAATCACTAACTGTTTAATGGAAAACTTAGAGTCATATAAACTCCACTGTCCCAACAATTCTTGCCACCTGAGGAAGGGAACAGGAGGAAAACTGAGAGTGAAGAGAGGTAGCAGTTTTGATACTTTAAAATTGGTTCTTATCTCACACACACACACACACACACACACACACACACACAAATGGTAACTGTGTGAGGTGATGAATGTGTTAACGGACTTGATTATGGTGAGCAATTTCACAATGTATATGTATGTTAAATCATCACATTGTATACCTTAGAAAATCATGTCACACAACCTAAATACATACAATTTTTATGTGTCAATCATACCTCCACAAAGCTAAAAATAAATCCCAATCAAAGAAAATCAAAGATACTTCCGAATCCCAAAAACTAAATCACAAAGGTGGAAACTAAACACAAATTGAAAAGAAAATTTAGCATACACTTGAAGTTTATGCATTTTCCTTCAACCTTTCCCTTACAAATCACTTGTCAATATGCAGAATAGTCTGTTGCAGTGATTTTTGAACAAGAACTATTTCCCTTTTTGGCTATGAAGAATGATATCAATAGAGGTCACAAAGTCCATTTGCGATAGAGCTAGGGTCAGAATCTAGCCTTTCTAATAACATCCAGTGCCCATTCTCATAATGTAGTCTACAGACAGGTGGAGTTTCTAAAATGTATTATTTCAATAAATAAAGTATCAATTGAGGTATAAGAATAATGTCTTATATTCAACAGATCTGTGGTCTCCTGGTAGTTCCCCGATTTTTGAAACCCCTGAGCCTTCTATTCTATAAGCCACATTCCTGTCTTCAAACATCTCTCAGAAACTTCCAGTGTGATGCCATAGAAAGCATAAGGGTAGAACCTGGTTAATTATTTCTAATTCTAGCTTAACCATTTTTATATAATTGCTAAAAAGTATAACTGCATTCATGCTTGCATCTCTGCTCACCAGATTTGACATGACAGCTCCACAAATCCTAAAGGTGTCACTATATCAATATTCTCAATGGTTCCAGGACCATGTGCAGTATTTGGAGATATTTTTGAAATACACTTGATAACAGGATATGGAAAAGAAGAGGACAGAGACTAAGGGGAAAGAGAACATGAAAAGTTGAATTGAAGCTTTATAATTTTACGTTTATGAGACTTTTCAGTGACCTGAGCCTGTACTTATTGAAAAGCGTGTGATAATGTTGCCCTTGTAATGTAAAGCAGATAATTTTGCCAGCATCCATCGTTTTCGTGTCAAACATTTCAAGGATTAGGGTCTTTGTGGCAGCTTAAAAGCCTTTGTCAAAGTTAACAGAATCTCATTTTTTTTTTTTCTTCCACATTTGTTCAGGTAAAAGATGTGGATCCTTGATAAGTGTCTTTATCTAGTTGCAGCTTGTGTTATCACTATTGACTCTGCTTTATAGAGGAGCAAGTACATTTCATGAGGACCTCAAATATCCTTTCTATTTTTGATCAGTATTACACAAAACATTGATAGATTAATCGTGGGGTGGGGGGCAGGCTTAATGATCATTTCTTAGATCCTATGCTTGCAGAACGTTCTGTCTGAGCACAGCATTCCCCAGATTGGGGGAAGATGAGAGAACAGTGTAGATTAGGTAAGTTCTAAAGAAGCTACAGGGCCTGGAACCTGGAAGGGGCAAAGCAAACCTATTTAAGGAGATGGTGAACTACAGTAGGAAGATTACACATTTGGAATAAGATAGATTTCAGGTCAATTCCCAAATCTGTCCCTTAGCTCTGTGAACTTGGACAAATTACTCAGTGCTTGTGAAGCTCAATTTTCTCCTTTATAAAATGTGATTAATAATGGTAACCTCTTAGGAGTTTTAGAAAAATTACATGAGCAATTCTGTGTTAATCCCTTGGTTCAGTGCTGGGCATGCAGTAGGTCTATTAATTAAAGCACAGGCTACGCCGTCATGACAAAGATATAAAAAATGCAGTGCTTCAAACAGATGACAACATATTTCTATTTCATGACAGTCTGGAGAGCAGGGGCCCGGGGAGAGTAGGCAGCTCAGCTCAGCAGGAAATTCAAGGACAGACCCAGCTTCCTTGATCTTGCTGCTTTGCTTCCCTCTTAGTTGTTGTGTTGACTGAATGTTCAAAGCTGACTCACAGTATGTCAACCAGAGTCCCAGCAAGAAACACATGACACAGTCCATTGGCCTATTTGAAGTGAGCGTAATAAAGGGACAATTTACAACAGCAGGACAGGGGGAGAGGAACCAAAAAGGTTTGGTGTAACAGGTAAGAGGAGACCACAGCACAGCCTCTGGCATCTTGCTTGAAGGGACAAGAAGAGGGAGAAATTACCAGAATCTGTGGGAGAGAGCCATCCAATAAGACCTGTGATTTTCAGTGGAATGTAGCAGCAACTACAGCAGTCCTGGAATGGGCGGAAGCAGGGGAATAAGGACCTGACCTTGTTCTCTTCTTACCCTCTGATCAGCCCTGGAAGACACATTCCAAACCCTGATCCTGAGGACAAGTTAGCCTATTGATGCTGTTCATAACATCAGCCTCCCAGAGCACACAGTGTAACAAAGGGGCAAGAAGAAAAAAATAGCATGCACGGTTCATGACTTTTTTCCATCAGAAACCATTTTTCGTCATTTATCCTGAAGAAAATATATATGTTCCCCAAACAGACAACATACTAAGTCCCATCAGCTATTGTATAAGCACAGAGCGATGTCCATTCAATCACACTCTGATCTGACAACTAACTTCAGTTACTATCTGCACTTGTCATATGAGAAAAAGAAGGGAACATGAACAATGAACTAATATAAGTCGTAACTGCTACTGGCCCCTCTCCTCTTTCCACCTTCTGGTTGCCTTCTGGCAATACCTTGGCTGGACTGGATTCTTTATAGGACTGAATAACACAAAGCTTTATTCCTTCAGTATCCATTGGTCTTGCCTTTATAGATTTGCTTATCAATTTCATTCCTAGGAAATTTGGGATGGATTAGCTATTAAAAAGACCCAGTCAATTAACACATTGAATTCTATGCCACCCCTGTTACTAATTGCTACCATTCTATACCTGTGACCAGCTTGTCTCTGATTTTAAGTGACGTAAAATGACCTCTACCTACTATGATCTCATTCTTCTCATTTGGATCAAGAACCTAAATTAGTTGTGGTATTTCTCTTTTTCATTTCTAGCCTAGAGAGAAGAGCTACCCTAAATCTCTCAAAGATACTGGTGCCTCTGTCACTAAGGCATATTTTACTGCTGTGACAAAGAGAATGCCCTCCTGGATTAAACCATTCCAGTGGATATGGCTTAAGACTAACTTAAGAGCTTATACATAATAGATCCACTTCAGTATTCTCATGCTTGAGCCCGTGTACTCCTTCTTCTAGAATATGTCAGAACAGGGCTGGTATTTCATCCTCATTGACTTTAGGTGAAGCAGTTAGCCCCCTCACAGAATATAAGTGCCACTCCCCAGGGCTCAAGCCAACATCTTAAATCCAGAACACTGAGTAAGTGTGCCCGTGTCAATAAATTCAGGTTGATAGGTCTTATATATTTTGTATGCCTTTTCTAACACCTTCAGAACACAATTTCATTATGATTATCAGGTTCTTGTTGATCAGCTTTGACAACGTCATGTAACTTTTCCAGTATATAGGCTATTTTCTGCCAAGTCTTATGCTTTTATATTGGCAATAGGCTAGAAAATAACTTATTATGAGCTTGGAGGAAAATGAGGAGTTATCAGGTGGGTGCTGGAGAGAATCCTCTTAGAAGGCAACTGCCCAATATACAGCAATTTAAATATTTTTCAGGTAGGAAAAATCTAGTTCCCTCAGACAAAGGGGAGACTACTTCCAACAGAAAAGGAGATTCTAAATAATTGAGATTTCAGTTTCTTAGCTTCAAGTGTCAAATACCCAATATCAGGGTTTCAATCTTTCCCCATCACTCCCCTTACCTTAGCATCACCTTACCTGGTGGGAATGAACATTTAATTGGTGCTACAGTTCTGCAGCCTATGAAATCAGCCTCTGGGTCTGACCCTCAGTCTTATCTTCCCCACAAAGATTTACTAACTTTGCATCCATAGTATGAGTTAAACATCCAAGGTCATCATTTTGGTGTTTTTTTCCTACGTATCATTTTTAGGGACAACAGAAGGAACCAGCTTACCCCACAATTGTTACATTTACTGTGATCTCCTGAGCGACTGAAGTACCATAGCTACCTTATCTGTAGATGCTTTTATCTGTATCCTTTTTTTCGCAGCAAGGAAGATGCCATATATGTGAGCAAACCTTTCCCATAAACATACTTACTTAAGGGTCTGTTTCCTGATACAACTCTTTGTACTGTTTACTATATCAATCCAGATCTCAGAAAGTAATGTTGCAGGTGGGGGCGGGGGAGACATTACACTCAAGCTAAAAATGAGAAGAGTTTAATAAAGGGGCTAGTTACAAAGGTATAGGTAGGTTTAAATGAACTCAAAGATAAAGGAGCTATCATCATGCCTAGACCTGAAGAGGAGATGAGAGAACTACTTCTAAAACGCAGAAAGGATAACCACAGGTGAAGGTGGTCTTGAGGAAAAGAACACAACATCTGGACAGAGAGAGAGATGAAAGAATAAATTTCTCCTCCCACCAACCAGTCTTCCGTTGACCAAGCCCAATTGGGAATCAGAGCACCTGGGAATCCATAAGAACCAATTTCCCAGGGCACAGAAAAAATGAGTGGTGGCTCTAGAGGGGCAAACAGAAAATATCCAGCCCTACAATTAATTCCAGGATCCAGTCCATGAGAAGAGGAGAAGGAGTACCAGAAGATAAGCAATGGCTTTTAAAAAATGACCCAGAATGTGAGCACTTAGATTCCTCTTGCATCTCTTTGGTCAAAATTCAGGCACATGTCCACAATATCAACAAGAAAGACTAAGAAATATAAATTCAAGCTGAGTGGTCATATGTACAGCTAAAACTTGGGGGTTTTATAACTAAAATAAAGAATAAAATGAATATTGAGGGAAATTTAGTGAATTCTGTCATAGTAGATTGTCAGGAAATGTCAATAATAATTATTGTTAGTAGTGGTATTAGTGGCAAAATAAAGTAAAATGATATAAATGGAATATGATTATCAATCATTTAACACATGTTCACTTACTGTCTACTTTGTGTCCAGAACTATGCATTTGACAGAGGTTATAGAGGGATCTCTTGCACAATCCTTACCTTGCTAAAGTTGGTTGAGTCTCCATTCCAGTTACCTCTCTGTCAGTTGTATAGATCACCTCTTTACGGCAAATAAAAGAAGTAACTAATGTATCAAAATGTATTTTCATGGCAGGAAAAAGGAATATGGTGGTTAGGTCGAGCAAAGGTAATAGAATCCTGCCAAATTGGCATTAGATCTATTTAGTTAATATTTTTAAGCACCGACTGTGTTCCAACAATGATAATTTAGCAGTTAATAAAACAAAGGTCCTGTTCTCTTAGAGCTTATTTTTTGGTTGGGGTTACAGTAAAAATACATATATTTCAGGCTGAGAGATACCATTTTAACCAGGATTGTCAGGGAAGTGCTATCTAAAAAGGCAATATTTGAATGCAGTGTTGGAGAAATCCACAAAGAGAGGTGAGAAGAATATTCAAGGCTGAGGGAACAATAACTCTACATGCCTTGAGATAAGAGGATGCTTGTCATGGATAACAGCCAGTAGCCCAGAGGAGAAACAAGTGAATGGAGAATGACACGATACAAGGTCTGAAATAGGAATGGACCTGATTGTGTACGTTCTTGTTGTCCATTAGAAGATTTTGGATTTTATGAATGTGAATTGCATCTTTTTTTTTTTTTAAACTTTGGGTTTATTTTATTTATTTATTTATCTATTTATGGCTGTGTTGGGTCCTCATCTCTGTGCAAGAGCTTTCTCTAATCGCAGCAAGCGGGGGCCACTCTTCATCGTGGTGCGCGGACCTCTCACTATCGTGGCCTCTCCTGCTGTGGAGCACAGGCTCCAGACGCACAGGCTCAGTAACTGTGGCTCACGGGCCCAGCTGCTCCGCGGTATGTGGGATCTTCCCAGACCAGGGCTCGAACCCGTGTCCCTTGCATCGGCAGGCAGACTCTCAACCACTGCGCCACCAGGGAAGCCCTGAATTGCATCTTTTAAAGAGGAAAGTGGCCACACATGATTTCCCTTTTACGTGTGTCATGCTGACTTCTGTGAAAGAAAGCATGGTGGTGTGAACATAATTGTGGTTTGTGGTAGTAAGAAGTGGTTGGATTCCACACATATATTTAGAAGGTATGGCTGGTAAAAATTGACTTAATGTATTAGTTTGAGATGTTTCTGAGAAAAAGAAGTTAGGATGACTCATGTTTCCAGGCTAAACAACTGAGTAGATACAGGGAGGGAAATGAATGATTTGTTTGGGGCCTGTTAAATTTGTGATGCAAATATATTCTGATATTAGCTTATATGCTAATGAAATGTTAATCTTAAGTTAGAAAAGAAATTAAACAAAATAGTCCAGTATTTACATTTTTTTCATAGCTGGGATGGTATACAAGGTTTAAATAGTTGGACATAGATTATTTCTATGAAAGATACCAGAAAGAATACATTCAATGCATTCGCCTCTCAAATTCTGTGATGAAAGAAAAAGTGGTAGCCTTTCACTAAAAATGTAGTACTGCCGATCACTGGCCTTAATTCACTTCTTTCATTTTAAATCATTCAAATTCTAATGAAGGATGAATTGTTTCTCTTGACAGGTATGATTTACTAAGTCATATTTATGTTTCAAAGAGGTGAATGGCTCAAGAGAGGTCATTGGGGTGAGCTAATGTCTTCTCTTTTTCTATTTTAATTTATGTTTTATACAGGTGATAATGTTTATGTGTTTGAAAAAAGGAGTGTACTTCAATTAAAAAAAAAGAAAAAGAAAGAAGTGTGATTTATTTGGGTAACAGAACTGACATCAGCTTAAATTCTTTGGTGCTCAGTGATTTTATATCCTATATTTTGGTTTTATAATAGTGTGAATTAATTCAATTTGTAAGGTGCTGTAATAGAACAAAGGTAATTATGAAGGATGTGTCAGCCTCAGTTAAAATATTACTACTTTAATGTGCCTCGAAAAATATTTCTTACTGTAATTGTGGTGAAAGAAACCATATTTTTTATAAATCTCTTTTTGGAGGTAAAACATATCTGAAGTGCTTATTGTTACATAATAATATGCAAATAATAAAATATGCAAAATAATTTTCTACCTTGCCTTATATGCAAGCAAAGGGATTAGGCATGGCTACAGATTAGTCTCACTGGAAATAGAAGACAAGTGAAAAAATATATATGCATACTTATTTATACATGTTAGAAGATATACCTAACTGCAGAAGCATTATGTAGAGATAAATTTTAGTTTAGGTCCTTAAAGAAGTATGAAAAACACCCAGTGAAGAAACCTCAACACAAACCATTAACTAAAAAAGTTTAATTTCAAATGTATGCTCTTCTTAAAGAATTCATCTTCAAATATTTTACCACATATATATGAAACACACACACATATTTTTTTCTTCTACACTGATTCTTTATTTCCAACCTCCATTGGCTTAACATGTTTGTGATTTTTGATTAAACAAAATCATTAAAAAGTAGAAATAATGTTTAACCAAGTATCTGGGCATCCTGTGATCCAGTCAAGTTGACACATGAAATTAACCATCACAGGAAGCTACCTGTTTCTTAAGGCCTGGACCCAGAAAATGGCAAAGTATAACTTCCACCACATTCTGTTGGTCAAGTAGTTCCAGAAGCCATCCAGATAACCCCGAGAGGGGACACAGACCCCACCACTCTCTATAAGAAGGCACAACATTTGCCGCCCTCTTTAATATACCACAGTTCTCAACTCAGGGGATAAAAGAAGTATTCTTTATCAGCTACCTGACAATATTATCCATTATTAATTATGGTATTCTTGTGATATAAATTGATCAATAATAAATTTAGTGTTTTGTTTACATTTTCTTTATAAATGGTAGAAACTGGACCATAAATGATTAATTTCCTTTACCTAGTTCTCCCAATGAATCCATGGTTCAAAAACAATTAACATATTAAATTGTGTTCTAGAATATTTCAGAAATAAATTAAAAATACATTTGCTCAATTCAGTTTAAAATATACATTGAAACCCTGCCATAGGTTTTATGACACACATAGTCAAAAAGACAGCTGACCTCAAGGAGCTGACAATACAGGGAATGACACATGAAAATAGCCATAATACAAGCCTGGGGGGAAAAAGCACTAAATTCAGTTGCGTTATGTGCTCAGGGGTGTTATATATTTGTATTTTCAAATGGAACATATGCTATAAATATTTTTATAGTTTTTGTTGGCACGTTGGAGCTCCTCAAAACACACATTGAAGACCTTTTCTCTTCTCACTTTTTTTTTTAAATTTGAAAATCTCATTCATGATGCCACTTCAGAAACCAATGACAGGGCTTCTCTGGTGGCACAGTGGTTAAGAATCCGCCTGCCAATGCAGGGGACACAGGTTCAAGCCCTGGTCCCGGAAGATCCCACATGCCGTGGAGCAACTAAGCCCGTGCGCCACAACTACTGAGCCTGTACTCTAGAGCCTGCGAGCCACAATTACTGAAGCCCACGCGCCTAGAGCCTGTGCTCCACAACAAGAGAAGCCAACACAATGAGAAGCCTGCGCAGCGCAAGGAAGAGTTGCCCCTGCTCGCTGCAACTAGAGAAAGCCTGCGCTCAGCAACGAAGACCCAACACAGCCAAAAATAAATAAATTAATTAATTATTTTTAAAAAGGTAAAAAAAAAAAAAATGACAAATTGTATCCCCAGCTCCGACACCCCATCTTAGCTGCAGACAATATATCCAATTGCATTAAAAACACCTCAAGTTCAATATTTCCAAATTCATGTTGCTTGCCCCCAAACCTGTTCTCTCTCCAACGCTCTTTATTGTAGTTCCCATGGAATTGCACAAGCCAAAATTAGGACTTTGACAATCCTGTCTCCCTCAATCTCCATACTATATTTATTTGTCTCCTCCAATGTAAACCCTGATTATGCCATTTTTTTGTTGCATCCCCTGTGCCTGGCATATGTTTTGCTGAATGAAAAAATTGCCCCTGATTTTGGCTTTATTTTGGAAACATTTTTGATGAATTTATAAAAGCAAATGGAATTCTGAAGTGCATATGGCAAGCAACATGTAAGAATATATTTTCTTAAGTTTGAACGTTTATAGAGATGAATCAGTGCGGTAGGGATTGTTAAAAGCAAAAAGTATATATTTGTACAAAGAAATACATCTTGTAGATTTGGGGGCTCACTTTAAGAGTCTTGAGGAAGTGTACAGGCTTTTTCCCAGAGGAAGCACTGCATTTAGCAATTCTCTGAATTCACAGCACAGAAGTAGTCAGGAGACTTTATAGTTTAGTCACCAACAGAGAGACATAGCAAAATAGCACAAAAGACTGTTTCTTACACAGTGTAAATCATGTAGCAAGAATGAATAAGATTTTCTGTTTTCTGTATCATCAATATAGCTGAAAGAAGTTCCTCTGAGACAGGTAACACAGAAGGAGACAGGCCATTCAGATGCCATTTAAACTTTAAACACTGATGGGCCAGTGCTGTTATTTCACCTTTTCCTATTTATCAAGTTTAAAGTAACCTCGTAATGTTTTTATCTCTTTCTGTCAGGGAATCATTTTTCTCATTGCTTTATAAAATTTCTTTACTTCTAAATTCCTTTAAAAAATGGGCTTCGGACAATACTTTTTCACCTGTCCTCAGCTTCCATGAGTTCTAATAATATGTCTAGTTGAGAAATAATTTTCTATTCACTTTTCTGTTTTCTTCAACAAATTTGTCAGGTTCTTAAGCTTGAATATTGTTTTATGCATATTCTTGTATCTCCAGTGCTTAACACGGTTCCTGACACACTGTAGAGAACTGACATTTGCCTCCCTAACCAATAAAAAGGGAATGTGGTGTCCTGATAAAACTTAGGAAGTGAAAATAGAATGCTACTCTGAAGGAAGGACATAGGAAGTAATACAGAATACCACCAAAAGAGAAAAGCAATAGGGAGAATAATGCAGAGTTTAAAAATTCACATTAATTGTTTCGCTAACTTCCATTTATTATTTTTTTACTTTAGTAAAACACTTAAGAAAATAAGTTCATCAGATATATTTTCAATTCATTCAGGGTGGTGTATTTCAAGCACGTTTCCAGAACTTATATTAAGAAATATATTATGTGTGAAAACTCAGTATTCAGATATACACAGAGACACACACATATACACAAAATGGAAAAAAATACATAAAGGATACCTATTCTTACTTTATGTGATGAATTCTAAGATTTCACCTTTATTTTCTATCCTGTGTCCATCTTGTAAATTGATTTCACAAGTCACTAGAAGGTTGTGACCTGTAATTTGAAAATACAGTAGTAGGTGGGGAGAGTTCTGGAGGCACCTATTCAAGGCAGCATGGTGTGCAGAGCATTTATAAACAAACATTTGCAGGCACGGTTAACCCTGCAGTGTTCTCCATCAGCTATCGGTGGTGAAGCAATAGCTACAGCGGGGAAATGATGAGCCCAAGGTCATTAAATGTACAGGGTCCAGACTTCCGTGAAAACTCTTCCTCTAGCAAAACCACATCATTCATATAAAGGGACTTCTTGACTCCTTTAATCAGTTATGTTTTGGGTCATTAATTTAGGTAAATGACTTTGAGTCACTATGTCTTGAATGAGTCCAAAATATTTTAGAGGGCAAAGAAGATATATCTGATTAATGCCTGATTTATAAAAATTAAACAACTTTTGTTATCAAAAGGATCCTTTTTAAACCTAACCTATTTATTGTGATTAAATTCCACCTTACTAGATTTCACAAAAGTGATTTGATATTACAAAGGAAGATCATTTGCATTTATAGAATAACAGAATTTTGAGCTAAAAGCACTATGTTGGACATTTCAATTTTTTTCCAACAACATTATTGATGTAAGAAAAAATTGAAATTCTTTAGAGAATTTTTCAACTTAACATGAGATTTTTCATCTTTAGCTTAAATTAAATTTACGTTTTCTACTATAAAAACCGAAGCAACTTGAAAGAAGTCAAGACGCTTGGAAGTTTATAGATTTCTTTTCTGAAGATTTAAATAAGTGTTGAGGAGTTCACAGAAATAAACATAACGTGGCCAGTGAAGTATGAATACATATAATTACTGAAGTGACAACAGGTGAAGTTTTGGACATTACATTCAGACACGTGCCCTGCAGTCTAATTTGAAATACCCAATTCTTGAGATGCTACCTGTATTTTCAATGCAGACCTAGAATGCAAGAGCATATTCAAAAGTCAAAACTGAAAATGTATAATAGTTTCAATATACCTCATCATGGCATGTTATGCTTCTGTGGGTATATTTACTTTGGATATTTTGAAATGAGTAAAATAATATTTTATAATACAATGTAACTATTACCATAAGAAGAATTGCTGAAAAATGTAAACCCCTCAAAGAGATGTGCAGTTTATTAAAAATCAATAGAAAAAAATATAATGCTCTAGAAGCAGAGGTGACAGTTTTACTAATAGCCAAATTATCTACTAATATTTAGAAAAGATAAGGCCTTTCTCGACCCACGTTCGCATCAGATTTACACTTTGCCCTTGATTTATTTTATAGTATATTGAATATCGACAACAGTTAAAAATAGGCTATATTTTTGAGGCAGAAATTAAACAGAAATATGTGTGCAAAAGAAATTCAATATATAAATATAAAAAGAGTTCAGAGTTACACTCATCATCATTTTAAAATATGGTTATGAAGAATATCAAATATGAGAAAAAATATGGGAAAACTTAAAATTACAAAATATATAAATTCATGAGGATTGTCATATGTTTGAGGTGTTTTGTCTACCTCATGTTATATTTGTATATGTTAGAAAACTTGATCAATCTGAGATGCAAACAAAATGTAAAAATCATTAAAGGACAAAAAAATAACAAAACTACGATTAATGATTTTATCTTAGGTTTTTTGCCCATCAATTTGATATTATGTAACCAAATAAATTGACAGAGGCTTAAACATTATAAGACTTTTAGCAGATGTTTAATTAAGCTTTAAGTTCAGTAGCTGAAATTACTGGAGGATAGTAGTTAAGGGCATGGTCCCTGAATCCAAATCCTGGTTCTAACCAGTATTCCTAATATGTGTGATTTTCGGTAATGTATTAATAAATCTCTTGGTGTCTTAGTTTCCCAAAATGCAAACTGTGGACATACATTTGTTAGGTCAGTTAATAAAGGTAAGAAAGTGTTTAGAACAGTGACTCCTATATATTTACACTATATAAGTCTCTGATTTTATTGTCTATTATAGCATTAGGACAAAGATGAAATAGATGTCCGTCAATAAATTGACTATATATCTGTGGATTATGAGGCATATAAAGATTATAAGAAAAGGTAGTACACTTAAAATTCGGGTGAGTGCAAAATTATACCTATGTAAGTCATAAAGAAAATAAGCTAGAAATATTTCTATGTTAATAATATTTGGGCATTGTATGATTAAATTAAGAATCAATTATTAAAATAATATTTGACTTTAAAATTAACATTCTTACCACTCCTTCAGTACATGTGGCAAAGTAACAGTTGTTACACATTTCCCACCCTGAATCTTTAGTATGCAGGTATGGTTCCCTGATACGACAAGAAGAAAGGGATATTCATGTAGCAGCCTGTTTCATGTCTTAGAACAAAAAATAAAATCATCACTGGTTTGGAAAATTTTGATAAAGTGAATACTTTTAGCAGTCTCAGGAACGACCCTAAAAAAAATGAAGGAGCCAGGATTTCCACTGGCCAAATTAAAAAGAAATCAGAATCATAAAAATAATTGCGGTAAAGAGAAATAAGCTGATTTTTGAAACCATAATTTCATAACAAAATGAAAAAGGTTACCTGTAAGCAGATGTGATTGTTTTTACTATTGTTTATTCTCTGTCTTAGAAAATGGAAAAGAGAGGAGAGCAAAAACTCTGATTAAATCAAATTGTCCTGAAATAGAAGATAGAAAAGAGGACAGACCTGTACCAGGAGCCCCAAACAATAACCACGTAGAAAGTTTTCCAATAATTGATTAGCTCATTTGGGAATTCACAAATAAAACTACATAGCTCTTACTCCTCATCTGTCAGGAGATAAACACAGATGAGAGCAAAACACACAGATGAGAGATAGTACAGGTTATGTTGGCCAACTGGGAATGAGACTGTATTCCTGTTTTTCTTTTTGATTCTGCAATAAGATTGTAACTCATAAAGGTACCTGAATAAATATGTCCCTAGCCATAGGAAAGTATCAAAAATAAATGGAAAGTTAAATCTAGGAAGCTATAAAATAATAACAGTAATAATAATAAATGGATTACATATTGATAATTATAGTAGTGATTTGGAAAAATGCGGGTATAGAAAAGTAAATATTTAAACTTGTGATATTAATACTTTTGTAACCAGTTCGTTTTTGCCTTGTAATCATTTAAAAATTTCGCAAAGCTAGACTACTTTTAAGTGCATCTAAATATGGTAAATTTATAATTTTAGTAAAGTTAAAGGTTTAACAATTAATTAAATTATTTAAATTAACATTAAGAAAAATCTTATTGATTACAATTTAACCAATATTTACACATCCGGGAGATTTAAATGTTAACTATAATTTTTTTCTCTTTTTGCTTTATTACTTGTTACTTGTATTTAAATTTTTAGAGGAATACTGTTTAAACAGTTCTGTAACATGAATTAATTGCACAAAAAGTGCCTTGGATTAAACAATCTGCTTAATAATGTATAATTTTACTATAACTTAGCAACCCTAGGAACATGTTTATAATATCAGTATATGAAGAGCCAGTGTTTTGGGCCATGCCGTGTGGCTTGCGGGATCTTAGTTCCCCAACCAGGGATCGAACCCAGGGCCCTGGCAGTGAAAGGGCAGAATCCTAACCACTGGACCAAAAGGGAATTCCCAAACAGCCAGTATTTCATGTCTTTTGCTTTTGTTTTAGTTTTTATTTTACCTTATGAAAGATTGTATCATATAAACTGTTTTGAGATGGGATGAAATAACCTTATAACATTGATGATGATATCTAATAAACAGATTTTCACTGGTGATGTTAATGATGGTGCAGAGAGAATAAGATTTCTAGCCAAATTACAGCTGTTTTGAAAAAATTGAACTTTTTGGTTTTAGAAGTTAAATTCTGAACTAAGTTCTTTTTAATAAAGCTGTCCTACAACTTTTTTTTAAGAATTAAGAGCAAAATTGCATGACTAACATTTAAGTAAATACATTGTATAACACTGAGTATTCAGTCTGTTGGATTTAGTCAGTTCTTTGACATGAACATCTTATAATCATTTTATACACATTTGAGACTGTTTTCCAAGAGGAAAGTCCATACGGCCGTTCATGTTTTATAACACTTAAAATATTACTAACAAAATAATAGTGATGAAAGCACTAATATGTGCCTTCTCTCTTAAAGGATGCCACAGGATTTTAAAAGTGTTGAAATCTTTTGCTTTTAATGTGACTTTTATTTTGTCATCTAATAATTGTAACATTTAAGAATAATCTTCTAAATGATGGTTATGCTATTATAGGCCAGTCATTTCACTCTGGGTTTGTAAGGTTTGAGGAAAAAAGCAAAAAAAAAAAAAAAGATTAGGTTTTGTGGAAAGCATTTCTAGAACTTTCTAGAAAAATTTTACACAATGTGAATATCATTTGAAAGCACTTGGGAAGCCTATTTGCCTTGTTAAAATAGCGTGGATCTCTTTGATTTCTATGGCATACGCATGGCCTATCACTCTGAGACATCCGGTACCGTGCAGACAGCATTCTGCAAGAGGACCCCATTTTAATAAAGGAAAGTAGATTAAAGGACAGCTTGAATTTGTTTGCATAGTACTTTCACATCTACTTGACATGGATTGTATTTACCCACAGCCTGCAGCAAAGAGGCCCACTTCTGGAAGGAGGCAAGAGGTGTTCAGTGCAGGCAAGAGCTGGCTGCACCAGACCCAGCTTCTAGGCCAGGCTCCCCAACACATCAAGCCACCAGCTTTGGCACACACATTAATCCTCTTGATACTCGCTTTTGCCATCTGGAAAATGATAGCAAGATCAGATCAGTGGTTTTCAATCTGCGCTCTGCAGAGTTTTAATGGATTCAGAGTAGCAATCTGAGGACCCCCACGTGGGGAGGACAGACTGTGTTTTGATCTGATTTTTATATTGGAGTTTGCCCAAAGGTTTCTGAGATTTAAAAAGGTACAAGCTGGTGAAAATAACTGGATTAAATGGTCTCTAAGGTTGCTTCTGTCTCTTTTAGTCTGTGAAATGTATTGCCATTCTCACGATAGTCATTTCATAATATTAAAAAGACTCAACCTGATTTTGATTTACTGTATCTGCATAGGGGCATAATGTTCTACTTTTTTCAGTGAAAGCTTCCTAGTAAGGTATTTCAGAGCAGACCTCCTGTGACTTATTACATAATGGATACTCATCTGAGAAAGGAATACATTTGACAATGTCCATTTTTTAAAAATTTAACTTTAAATAAAGGAGTATCTTTCTCCATATGTCCTATAATTATCCTCAAAGAAAACATGTTATAACATATGCCATTTCAATTCACCACTTCTGTTAGTCTTCAAATTCCTCCAGATTAGCTTTGTTTTAGAGGGATGAATTTTTGTACTTAAAACATTTAATTGGGAAAGGAATCTAAAACATGAGAAAATGTTAAACTCTTTTTACAACTGACTAAATATAAAATTACAATTATGAAACCATTTATGCCTCTAAGTAGAGTATCAGTGTTCCTAGAAAAAATGGCATATGATACATTTCTTATTTTGTGAGGTTACTGAAATCTTTTTCTATGGTATTTGACATGATATATATTATTTTTAAAGTATAGGTATACCTCAGAGATATTGTGGGTTTAGTTCCAGACAACCACAATAAAATGAATATCACAATAAATAGAGTCACACAAATATTTGGTTTCCCAGTGCATATAAAATCTCATTTATATATATATATGCATTGCCTTATGCAAATATTACTTTAAGTGGAATCTAGGGATGTTCCTTTGTCGCAGTTTTATAGAAGTGCAAGAGGACTCTATAGCTGGAAACACATCAGCAATTATTAAATACAATTTATTTTTTATGTGAAGAAACTAAAAACCGGAAAATTGAAATTTACAGGGTACTCAAAGGCAAATACTAATTAGTGATGGAACAAGAATCTACATTTTTCTTTTTCAGAAGAGTTTCGTCCATTCTCTTAAATCTATTTTAAATGTAGATATCCTATTTTTATAGAAGGACAAATAAATACAAAATATACAAACTGTCAGTTTCCAAAAGAATAATCACTTATTATCTTAATTTCCTTTACTGTTGGGTGCATAGTGCTATCCATAATCGAAAACATAGATCGATTCAAATGAAAGAATCAAGTACACATTGCTGTAAAGCAAATCTAAAGCACGTGACAGCAGGGAGCTATTTATCAAAGTCTTCATAGACTTCTTCCTATTATTTTTCAGTGTCTTGAATGACAGTCTTTCTAACATTCCAAATCTATCTTTGATAAACCCAACCTCTCCCTTTAAGATACACACAAAGAGGAACATACTTCAGGATATGTTTTCCAATCACCTCTAGGGGAAAAAAAAAAAGTCCAGAAGGCTATTACCCTGGCTGAAAAACTTCAAGCTCTTTCTCTTCTGTGGTGAAGCAGCTAAAATTGCTGTTCTCTTCTTTTAGCCTTAGTTGGGTTTTTGTTTTGTTTTGTTTTTTTGTTTTGTTTTGGACTCTGCTCCATGCATGAAACATTTTGGAGTCATTCCAAGATTTGGATAGTTTATTTTCAGAATTTGAGGACATCTCTCTCTGTCTTTCTCCTTTGCCCGATTTTTAGTGTCACATACCAGCTACTGAATTCACCCTAAAATCTTCATTCTGATTTGTTAAGACTGAAATATTAAGATTTGGGTCTTCCCACAGACAGGAAGCCTTAAAATTGGAAAATGACCTCCTTCCTTGTTCATTTTAGTATCAACTCTACTCATTTCTACTTGTTTTTTTTTTGTTTTTTTTTTCTCACTGTCTTATGACTTTATGTAGTTGGTTTTTAAACATTTTTCCAGAGTTACAATTGTAATCTTTGGGAGGATTGGGTTGGTAAGAACTATCCCTCTGTTACTGGAAGTTGAGTACCAATTCTGTTTTGGTATTTTTAGCCCATAATGAAATCTTTTTCTACTAGCTGACTTGGATTTGATACTACTAAAGCTTTGTTAACTCCACAGGGCAGATGTTTTTAAAACTTTCTAATAAGTTTTAGCCATTCCCTGCTTTCCTTCTATCCAATTAATTTAACTCCTAATAACTTACTGTTTATGTTCCTCGTCAGTTGCATGTTTACTCATTCCGGTGATTTAGCTCTTTCCAGAAGTCCTCCATCACCACGGGCTTAAAATTACATATTTTTTCTGGCTCTAATAACTCTTATAAGGAGTTATATCAGTAATAAATCTCCTTTCCAACAGCTTTCCTTGCAATTACATGGCCTTTGGTCTATCATTGTTCTAGTTATTTATAAGATCAAAATATCCTCTCCATTTATAATTTAATTAACTAACTAACTTTATCCAGTACCTTCTCAATTTTCCACCCACCCCCATGCACATATTTTATTCCAGAAAAGAGTTTAGGTGAAACTTTTATTTAATATTCTTCTAAATTTTCAAAACTAATTAAAAATCCAGTGTAGCCAAGTATCTATGTTGATCTTCCAGCCCGGAAAACTCTTTTATATCCAATGACCCTAATCTCCGGTTTAGAAATTCCATCAACATATCTAACACAATAATTCATTTTCATCAGATTTTTTAGGTTTTTTAAATTTAAGAATAGTTACAAAGCATGTAAGCTATGAAATGCCAACTCAATAGCTTACACCCTTTAATGTTCAACAAATGATAATTAAATTTACAAAACAATGACTTTGTAGTTGATGAAAGCAAATCAAAAGTAATAACCCTTGCATTCTAAGTTGGAAAACCGATCACTATGTAAGTTCTTATGCTTTCAAAAATATTTGCTTGCAGTTGTCAGATATGAGGGTAAAAACTGATCATAAACACAAAAATGAAACAATTACAAATTTTGATAACTGCTACAAAAGGCACAAGGAGGCAGAACAACACAAGATGGGGTATTTTAGGCAGAGAAGGCCTACAGAGCTGTCACTTCAACAAGGGGTAATTTGTAATAAAAATTCAACCATGCAGAGAAGGATCAATGAATGAGTACTGGAGAGAGGGTTAATGGGAACCAAAGCTTTGAAAACCATGTGTGGCTCAGCATTTTATAAAGAAGTTTTTAAAAGTTCTGGATTCCAGGGCGGGAGGGAAAAAAAGAGAGAGGGAAGTAAGAATGAATTGCTGGAGCTGATTCTGAGGGTAAGAGTCAGATCATAACAGTGCTTGTAGGCAAACATAAGGAATTTAGATTGTTAAATATAGTGATAAATTTTTGAATGATTTTAAGTTGGGGAAATGATATGTTGTGACCTCCATTTATACAGAAACATTCTGGCTTCTGAATGGAGAATGGACAAGAGAAGGATCCCAAGTAAAGCAGGAGATGAGCAAGTTAATTCTCACAATTTCAGTTACGTGTTTCTTCCCTCAGTTGAAACCAGACATGTCCATCCTTGTAGCCTGTCCCTCAGAGAGTCATACTTATTCCCCCAAATCCTTAGCCATTGGGTCCAAATTTGTTCAATTAAGCTTTTATCTCAGAGGACTTGGTAACCACAGTAACACAGCATACAAAGTGTTGGTTATCTGTGCTTCTCCCTAAATGCCCAACTTCGATAGAATTAAGCCTGGATAAAACTATTGGTGGGGAATCAAAAGTCATGCTCTCTAGTAGATTATTCTTTAAAATATGCTATTTTCTGCAGAATGAATGTCAAACAGGACCAGAGAATTGCATTGAGTTTTAAATATATGTAATTGTTACCATTGCTTTACAAGTATAATGTACTACATAAATAATGTAATCCTGGTTCAGACTTGACTTGTCTTATCTTTCCAACATAGTAATGATAAACAATTTAGGGCTTCCTCTCTCAGTCTCTGAAGTTCCTTGTATAGCCCTAAAGCCTGCTCTTGAGTGCTGTTGTTAAAGGAAAAGAATCTTTTATTCTGACAGCCCTGATATCCTTTGCATTTTCTACAAGTGCGTGAAAGGAAGATATTGTGTGAAGGGATTTGATTTGTAACACAATAGCTGCTTTTCCTCAGCTGAAGTAGAGAGCATGGAACACATTTACATTAAATGTGTGCTCTTATGAAGGAAGAAATAAGCATTTGGATTTGAAATATGTTGAACACTATTTTTGTGAAAGGAAAGTCATTCCGTTCAGCAGTGATATTAGTTCTAACTAACAAAAGCTCACTCCAAGCGTTCATTTTCTACTTCTGGGTATCTTGTTGGTTAAGCTTTAAATCTTCCACATGGTCCCTTTCTTCCCTAAGAGGTAGATTTCAGACAATGTTGGCTTTGCTGTTAAATTTTACAGCCCAATGGTAAGAAAATATCAAGGAAGCTATTTCATGGCCATTCAGCAATGTAAATAGATGGATTCAGAACAGAGAAATATATCTGGACATGCAACTCACCTAACATATGCCCTCATTTAATTGATGACAGATCTATTAGCTGCACAATACAAGCCTCAAAATGGATATTGTGCATCCATCCTAGTTACAGGTTTTTTGTTTTTGTTTTTGTTGTTTTTTTACTGTCAAAGAAACATTTGAAAGATACCAAAAGGTTAAACTACTGGTGGTCACAGTTTATAGGAAACATTTGAATAGCAAATGATGGGATAGACCAAAAATTTAGAGCTTGAGTAGCTTCTTGGGCCCCAGGGGACAGAATAATGGACTCAAGCATAGCTGTGTCTCATTTACTAAAACAACATTACCTTTCTTCTCTCAATAAAAGGAGACTCTGGTAGCATGACTCTATCTACAGCAATAAAAAGACCATGATCAATGCAAACACAGTATCATGTCTTATTCTCATTGTCTTTCTACTTGTTGGGATGAGTGTTAGTGACCCTGAACTCCTTATATGGTATTTGTGGTTGACCAGGCAATATGGCTACCTATGTAGCTTCTGGCAATAAAAGAAATTACTTGATATTTAAGGTCAGCTACATAGGTCAGTCTGCATGTCAGCATACTCTAACAGTTCCCTCACACCATGGAGACATTAGGTTGCTTTTGGCTGTAGTAAAATGAAAAATCCAACTCAAATTGCTTTTAAAACAGAAGGAAGTATAATATTGATTCTTATAAGTGAAAGTCTAGAGGGAGAGTCATGTTTACAGTTGACTTAATTATTGAAGGTTTCAAGCTCCATTTTATCACATTTCTCTCATCTCAGCCCTGGTCTTAACCTTTGTGTGCTTGGCCTTAACCTCAGATCATCAAAATGGCTACAGAAATTCCAGGTGGCACATCTGAATGACAGACACTGTCCGTTCCTGTTAATCTCAACTCAAAAGTAAAGAAATATTGCAGAAACCCAGCAGAAAACCTCTCACATCTCATTGGCCCAAATTATGTCAGATGCTCTTGGTGTGGGGAACACCACACACTGATTGGGTTTAAGTCTGATTCCTAAAGGAATCAGTGGTGACGATCAGGACATTTCCATAATAGACATTAAATAATTAAAGTTCACCCAGAATGGATATGGGAATATTTAACACAATGTAAAAGTCCCCTCATCCCTGCCTTAAAAATGAGGATTTCTGACGTGGCTTAACAAAACACCATCATTAGGATATAGATTTTTCATTGAGCATTGGGGAAGGCAGAATAAATAAAATGTCCTCCTCTGTGTGATACTCTCTTTGATTTGGCCCATCCTTTACTACATGTGGGACTGTAATAAGTCCTATTGCTTTCTGTTTTGGAGAGTTTTCCTGCCACTGAAAGGCCTAGAAGGATCTGGATGTGGTAAAAGCAGACATATAAATATTCTATTTGTTTTCTAGACCATGAAATAAGAGTCTTCTCTTTCCTTGCTCTCTCCAGCAGACATAGCAGTAAGATCTAGAGAAACAAAACCAGACTACACCCTGAAAGACACTTGCTAGAAAGCAGAAAAATTAGCCTGTTTTCTATGTGGGTCCAAGGAGAACATGCATCTCGTATGTTATACAAAACATATTGAAAGAATAAGACACTACATGAAATTTGGATCATCATCCATAACTAACAATAAAGGTGGAATTGCCTTTATGATGGTGAACAGATAACCCTTATGAATTTGGTGCAGTGGAAGGTGAGGAATCCAGGGTCATAGTCTAATTGCTCTCCTTCCCTAAGCCATTTATTAGCCTATCTACCTTAATATACAAAATATGTAATCTCATTTATACTGATCTAACTTAAGTTTTAAAATGCCATTTTATGTGGTAAAATAATATACTCAATTTTTACCTAATATGGAGCATCTTTTATTTATTTTTTAATGCTAAGGTGTAATCTACCCAATCATTATACAATTCTGAGCATTCAACGTTGCTTTTCATGGATGGCATTTATATTTTTGCTTGCTTTTCTACAGCAAGAGAGATGAGTAACAAAATCATGCCGTTACAATTGGTTTTCTTTTGCTAGGAATTCATGAGTTTAAATATTATTTGGAACATTCTCAGTATTGAGAATAAATGAGTCAGAAAAGGGTACAGTATTGAGTTTCCATTTAAAAGGGAGGTAAGTTCAAATGTCTGGAAATATTGTGTAATAAATATTGGAGGACTTGACAAGAGATAAAGAAAGTTGAAAAAGGAGCAATAAATTATTATATCCAAAGCCTTATTTTCCTTATATGAAAATATTCTATCTAGGCTTCTCCAGCTGTAACATGCTATGAGTTCATGATTCCCTACTGGATAACATTTGATCTGCTATGAACTAGAACAAAGTGGGTCTCCCTAGGTCCCTTGCAAGTTTCTTATCTTGCTCTTAATAATGTCCCAAATTATTTCCAACATGATATCATAATTCTATCTTTATAAAAATTTCTCCTTAGAAAGCACCTTCTGGTTTTGACAATTCATGAGCATCAAGATATAACTGATTCATTAACATTACTTCTTTAATCAGGGTTTGGCTTTTAATAGAAACAAGAAGAGATTCTAAATCAGTGCTGTCCATTAGAAACATAATGTCATCTACAAATGCAAGCCAGAGACATGCTTTAAAATTTTTTAGTAGACACATTAAAAAAAAGTAAAAAAAAAAAATTGATAGTACCATTAATAATACATTTTATTTTAACCAGTATACATTTCAACATGTAATTAAAATTAAAAATTACTAATGGAATATTTAATATTCTTTTTTTATACTAAGTCTCCAAAATCTGATATATATTTTACACTTACAGCATATCTCAATTCAGCCACATCTCAAATGCTCCTTAGCTGCCTGTGTTTGGTGGCTACCTAACTGAATAGTGCAGCTCTAATGAATAAAATCTTAACTCAGTGTTGAACATCATTGAAAAACAGAGTATTTATCAGGGTGGAGATGGAGAGACCAGGGAAGAAAGGGAAACAGTCTTAGCTCGGGTTGCCATAACAAAATACCATAGGCTGCATGGTTTAAGCAACAGAAACTTACTTCTCACAGTACTGGAGGCTGGGAAGTCCAAGATTAAAGTGTCAATATGGTCAGTTTTTGATGAGGACTCCTTTCCTGGCTTGCAGATAACCACCTCCTATTTATGTCCTCACATGGCAGAGAGAGAGACAGAGAGAGGGAGAACAAGCTCTCTGATATCTCTTCTTACAAGGGCACTAATCCCATCATAAGGACCCCACCCTCATGACTTCATCTAACCCTAATTATCTCCCAAAGGTCCCATCCTCCAGATAACATCACACTGAGTGTTTTCAACATATGAATTTGGGGTCAGGAGGGTGTGAACATTCAGTCCATAACACTGTTGCTTTGTTTCTATATCATTATCATTACTCCCCTGACCTGTGAGTTAAGGATTGTAATGACCATACTTATGCTTTACTCTTGGCTTTTAGGGGAGAGGATTTTTTGTTTTTGAGTTGTTTTGTTTTTTATAAATCCTTTTATACATATCTGTAACTATAGAATATAAAGGAAAGGTGGTTGAAAGAGTTAAGTAGAAGCATATGCTCTCTTAAGAAGTGTTAATGAGAAATTAAGTGGAAATTGTTTTACCTGGGAAATAGCACTATCCTCTTTGGTCTACTTATCTTCTTTAGTGTTTTTAAAGTAGAAACAGAGAAATTGTCTTAATTGGGAAATATTTTAATTAAGGAGAAATAGGTCATTTGGGGAAAATTAGCTGACTGGTTAGTGATTTAACTTTTCAAGCACAGATTTTTTTTTTTTCCTGAGCTCCCAGATCTTATATCAAATCTCTTGTAACAATTTACTTTCTGTGGCTTACAAAAGAGGTTGAGATAAAACTGGCTTAGCATCTGAATTTTGTTTCACATTATGTTCACTGTATACTGATCTAAAACTCTAAACTCATCCACAAGTATTTAGAATATTTGATTCAGGGCTAAAATCGTTCTGCTTTACAAATAATGAAGATCATAGTAAGTCTGATAGTATCAGTTGTAAAACAACGATACATGATTGAAAAAATAACTTTCTCCAAATACATCCCGATTACTCTCTAAGTAGATATACAGAGTTTTTGTTGTTATATTACAATTGAAAAAACTGAGGAAAGAGTAATTGTTTAAGGTCAAGCAAATAATTTGTTTTGTATCAAAGACTTTTTCTTAAGTTACCTGGTTCCTAATGCAGTGTTTCTTCACTGTGTAACAATGAATATCCAGATCCTTGAAATTCAATTATCTGTCAGCATTGGCATATTGCCGCTAAATCACATCTTAAGGCTTGGTGACATGGGTATGTAGATGAGTTGCTATATAGGGTCTTCAGATTTTCCACCACTTCATTCACATTCAGTGTTCACTTAGGCCCCACTACATAACAAGTGCTAGCCAAATGGCTTCTACCTTTGTCTCTTGAAATCTGAAGAAACTTGAGTGCAATTGAATGAGATTAATTTTCCTTGTAATAAATAGGTATTCATATTATCTGAGTTACTAAATTTTTCTTAGCAAGCGTATTTTCAAGAGAAAAAAATAAGAGAAGGTAGAGGAGGAAGAAGGAGAGGAAGGGGGGGAGGAAGAAAATATAAGGAAGAATATTTGGCTCTCATAATCCTAGTAAATTGTAGGAAAATCTCTCATTCTCTACAAATTCAGGAGTTTGGTAATTCAGGGCCATTCAGGAAACACTACAGATTACATCAGAAAAGATATGTTAATTGATTAAACTATCAGATTATTGTTCTCTTGTTTATTTATAAAGTCAGAATCTTCCAAAAATACTCAAAATAATAATGATCCACCAGTGATCCACTAGTATCAATTTAGCAAATTATCCATCTGCAGAAAGTATGGTAACTTTACAAAATTACTAAATTAAATCATTCGAACGCTTTGTTTTTAAAAAGTGGATGATATATTAGGTCAAGGATTCTATTTAATCCATTGCCAGAGGGAATATTTTGAATGTTTTATTCTCTTAAAAAACACTATAATATGTGATTTGAATTGAGTGTTTACAAAAATATGCACTTTTTCTACAATTTTTATTTTAATAAACCAGTGGGAATTGTTGAGAATGGTGTAGCTTTTTTTGTAACTTCTTCCGTCTCTGGTGTAGAGGATCAAAGGCAACCAAATAAAATCAGGTTGTAAAAATGAAAGAAAAAACCTCATTAAGAAGATCAGTTATTAAGTTAAGGCTAGAGAACAAAGTTTCATTTTTTGTCAAAATTAGTGTGGTACCAGGGAATTTAGGGGCCTAATTAACACATTTCTTTCTGTATACTTGTATTGATTTCATGAGTGGTCACAATTTTGAGTACTTGTTTTATATCAGATACTTTACTTTTATAGATGAGAAAGCTAAGGCTAAAGGAGGAAAAGCAAATTCCCCAAGGTCAGAGAGTTAGTATCTGTTAATTCTGACCCAACTGAGTGTAACTCCACAGTTTAGGCTTTTAAAAATCTCGCTAAATTTCCTCACCACTTCTTCCAAATCTTAATCATGATTAATTCTTTGTGTTGCCTATAACCAGAAAATGTACCTTAGAATAAAGATGAATTGTACCCATCCATCACCACAAGTGAGAAAGCAGCTTATTTTAAAATAAATTACAAGTGTGCCATAACATTTGACATACTAAGAGTACCATAATTTTCTCTTCATTCAAACAGCAAACAGTGAAATAACAATTTCATTGTCATGTTAAGTAAGTTTTAATCAGACTTACTAAAGAAACTAAGAAGTTTAGCTTTTCGTAATATAGAAATATAATTCATATTAGGATCCTGATTATTATTATTATTAGTGATATGGCATATTCAAAATGTTAAATTGATTTTGGTTAAGCAGTATTACAGATGAAAATCTGAGGCCTTTCCAAAGCATACTTTGGCTAGTTTTGACTTGCTACATGGCTAGATCTTTGCCAAATCTTTGGAACAATGCCTTGTAATGTTTGAGGCATTGACAACTTCCAAATGAAAACATATTTTAGTGATGAAATATACAGGTTCTCAAAGCAAGTAAAAGAATTTAAAAAGTCCTATTTGTAAGATTGTATCATTCTTGTGATTGAGAGAAAATGTCAAGGAGGTACTACATTTTTCTCTTTGAACCAGCTATAGAAGTTGAACTGACCTCTTCATTGGGTATGAAGGGTGAGGCACTATGTTCAAGGTCAGATGAGATGGTAACACAGAAAGATAAAACCAGAGTCCTTTTTATTTTTCAAGAAGATGAAGGATCCATCATTTCTTGAAACTTAGAGAAATTCAACAACAAATATTTTCAAACATTTCTTTGAGCAGAAAATATGAGCTAATTTCCATGGCAGGCACTGAAATTACAGAAATGAATATGATATAATCTAAATATTGGCATAGCTTAATCTTTGTACCAGGCAAATGATTGCTAAGGCCACATCTTGTAGATTGGACATCTGTGTATGTGTAGTGAGCCAAGGGCTAGCAATGTCCAAGTTATACCCAAATAACTTCCCTAATGAAATTTTCACCACTGACACCATCCCTTTGAATATTATCACCATTTCCAAGATGCCACGACACTAAGAAGGATTTAAGCAACATGTCTGTGCTCCTATCAGGAGAGAAAAAAGCCAGGAGGACTGGTCTATTTTCATGGGGAAAATAAGAATGACAGACTTTCTGAAAAAAAAAAAAAAAAAAAAAAGCAACTAGTTTTGCCAGCAGGAAAGTCATTATCTATGGAATGTTTTTCGCAGAATATGCCTGTTTCTTATTTTTCAGCTTTATTAAAATATTATAATTAACATACACAAGTGTAAGATATTTAAAGTGTATATCATGGTGATCTGTGTATACATTGTAAAAGGATTATCCCCATCTAGTGAATTAACACATCCATCCCCATGCATATTTACATTTTTTGTGTGTGAGAACATTTAAGTTCAATCCTTTTAGCAAATTTCAATTATACACTACAATGTTATCAACTATAGTCACCATGTATATTAGATCCTCAGACCTTATCATCTGATAGCTGAAAGTTCGTACCGTTTTACCAACCTATCTTCCGCACCCCTTAGCCCCTGGCAATCATTTTTCTATTTTGTTTCTATGAGTTGGACTTTAAAAAAAATTCTACATACAAGGGATACCATGTAGTATTTGTCTTTCTCTGTCAGACTTATTTCACTTAGTCTAATGCCATCAAGATGCATCCATGCTATTGCAAATAGCAGGATTTAATTCTTTTTCATGGCTGAATAATATTCCATTGTATATTTTTATCACATCTTCTTTATCCACTCATCCCTTGATGGACAATTAGGCTGTTTCTATACCTTGACTATTGTGAATAATGCTTCAATAAACATGGGAGTGAGTACAGATATCTCTTTGATATCCTGTTTTAATTAACTTTGGATATGCCTGGTTCTTTAGGATTGCTCATGGTAAACAAGTTTCTAATTTATGGTTTGTAGGGTCTGACTCCCAGGAAAATATTCTATCAGCCACGTAACTACCTGAATATAAAATGAAGATGTTTAATAAACTAAATGACTCTTTGTGTGTGTAAGTGAGGTGATCACACTACCACCTAGAAACTGTATCTATTTCTTGGGCTAAAGTACATTAGATATGCAAAGAAAGGACTGGGGGACTTCCACTAGTAAGGCATGATTATGGTTAAGACTGGCTTGATAATTTGGTTCTTTGTGTTATCTCACACTCTTGAGAGTATGGGATACAGCTAATCCAGAAGAATAATGTATAGAGACGTGTATATACGATATTTTTCTCCATGTAGTTTTACCTCTTCTCTCTGCCCAACCTTGTACCATTCCACATGTCAATCGACTGTCCAGATATTTTATGAAATTCCTTGACATACATTTTGGTGGGGCATAAAGCAGAAACATACCATGTAAACTTTTCTTTCTTAAGTGAAATACTGATAGTGAAAAAATGTCCCAGTAATGATTGGGATGGAACTTCTCATCAACCCAGCAAAAAAAGAGCTTCAACATGCATTTAAATTTATTTAAGAAGAATAAATAAAGGATATTTATTCTCCTGGGATTTTAATTTTTTTATTTTTTTGGTTCCCTGACAGGGAATCTATTGAGATTTTTAGACTGAAACCCGTGTTAACCCAGGAGCAATTTACTACTGAGTCAGAATTAAAGAGAGGATACAGAGGTAATAAACAAGAGGGTAGATATAGATTATTTTCAAAACATGAGAGACAGAGAATGATCAGCATATACCAATAAAATGATTTTTAATATTTGTCCTGTGCAATCTCTTTAAGTCACATGCGTGCACACACACACACACACACACAAATGATAAACAGTGTTTAGACCATGGGCTCTGGAGCCTGGCTTCAGTATCCAGCTTCACCAGCCACAAGACTTTAAGAAAATAAACACAATGTCCCTGTGCCTCAGTTTCCTCATCCATAAAATAACAATAACATAGTAATAGTAATTTCCTCATAGAATTCTTGTGCTAAGTGAGTTAATACATGTAAACTGACTGGAATATCTCCTATCCCATAGGAATTGCTCAGTAAGTGTTAGTTATGTTTTCTTCTATACAGTGTTTCAGTTTTCAAAGCATTTTTATAAAAGAACATTTCTTTACAAGTCAGAAGTATTTGTGTGACCATAAATTTGACTACAAAGTATCTGATAATCTTAATTAAACAAAAACTATACAGTTGTATTAATTGCATATTAATCAGTTAGTTTATTCAGTTAATTTCTACCTAAATTTCTAATGCTGGTTATTAGCGTATGAGGCTTCTCTCTGCAAATTCTAAGTATTGTAGAGTTATGCTTTCTTTCACAAAAAATATCAGTCTTTATGATAAAATATTACAATTTTCATGATCACTGCCTAACTGAACATTTTCCTTTGAGGGAAACACTCTAGACCCATTGGTGAAATTTTAGGAAAAACTTTAGTCATAGCAGTACCCCATTTACAAATAAAATCTGTACCATGTTATTTCTTAGATGATGTATTATTATTTTTCTGTTACAACATAACAAGTTACTACAAACTTAGCAGCTTAAACAATACCTATTTTTTAGCTTACAGTTTTGAGGGTCAGAAATCTGGCAGGATGTGTCTTGGTTTTCTGTTTAGGGGGTCACAAAACTGTAATCAAGGTGTTTCCTGGGGTGAGTTCTCACCTGAAGAGTCTGCAAGAAATCTGCTTCCAGGTTCATCCAGGCTGCCAGCAGAAGCCAGTTCCTTGCAGTTGTGAGACTAAAGTCTCCATTTCCTTGCTGTCTGTAAGCTGGGGTCACTCTCTGCTCTTAGAAGTCACCTGCATTCTTTCTCACGTGGTCCCCTTCAAAGCTGGCAGAGGTTGAAAGTCCTTTTTGTATCTTAAATCCCTCTCACTTTTTCTTCTGCCACCAGTCTGAGAAAGCTGTCTGCTTTTAAGGGTTCATAGCATTCGGTCAGGACCACCTGGAAAATTTCCCTCACTTAGCATCAACTGTGCCATATAATATAACTGAATTGCAGAGTGGTGTCACATCATATTCATAATACTGGGAATTAGGGTGTGGAATTTGAGGATGG
Organism: Balaenoptera musculus; assembly: GCF_009873245.2. Taxonomy (NCBI): domain Eukaryota; kingdom Metazoa; phylum Chordata; class Mammalia; order Artiodactyla; family Balaenopteridae; genus Balaenoptera; species Balaenoptera musculus. The sequence continues at coordinate 79,246,735 of NC_045798.1, forward strand.
GGCCATGATTTTTAGGATTCTGCCTTCCACAAATGATGCCATGGTTGGCTATAATGGCTCTTTTTCTGAATTCTCATCTGCTCAAAGTCATCATCAGGGACAGTATTTCATAGTTCTAGGGATATATTCTTTGGGGTCTCTAGACACTTTTAACAAAGGATAGGCAGGAGCTAGAAATACAGATGTAAGCTGTAAGAATTTTCTGGTAAGCGATCTTGTCCAGCAGTGAAACAGGTTAAGTTTTGATACAATAAATTTGATATTTCACAGCATATTTGGCTGATAGAAAATGACCTCTTGTTATAGATGGTATGGACATTAATGTGAAGTTTCTGCTGTGAAGAGAAAGACTAGACTAAGTGGTTTTTAAGTTTCCCCCCATGCTGATATTGTATGATTCAATGATTTTGAGAATGATTTAACTACGTAGCCTCCTAAATGTGATTTTTTATGATGAATGGTATTGACCTTGAATCAGTTAAAATAGATTAAAAAAAACACAGGAATTTTAAGAAGAAAAGAACATAAATACGATCTAAATTTCTCACATTTTACATATGTAAAAACTAAAGTTCAGAGAAATCAAATGACTTTACCAGTTTCCTCAATAACAGATTTTTGGACTCTAATCTAATATTATTCTCCTATTCACATATGTTTGGCTACTTGGCCAAACATAACCATAGAGAAAAATGTCAGGATGAGGAATGCCTAATTTTGACAGTGGACTTTTTCATTTTCCTTGCAATCTTAACAACTGAAAACTTATTTTTAAAAACTTGATGAGGCTAGCAGATTCACCTCTAATCTGAGTGCACAGAGACTCAACGAGGGCAAGATGGACTTGTAATGAGAGGTGACTAAATGGGTATAAAAACAATTAATTAAAAGAAGACCTATTAGTTTTTACTAAGACATTCCTGGAAGAAAGCAGAAATTCTGTGCAGTGTAATCTATATGACCTAGGGTTTTGTAACTGAAAACGACAGAATTGTTTGAGAAGAGAGATGATGCAAGCAGAAGGCATGCAGTGGTAGTGAAGAACACGTTCAGCAAGGCGAACCTGGAGGGAAAAGGCTCGTCAATATTCTTTCCAATATGTCACAAAGGCAAATGGGCACTGATCTCAGAATAGGAGATACTGAAAAAAAGAAAACCCTATGGTATAAAAAGTTAAATGTCTCTATGCCATATATTTATGGATATGAATTCACTTCAACAAACACTTATGAGAGGCTACTATGTATACATCCTCAGATTAGGCACTGGGCAATGCAAAAAGAGAAGAGCTTTTGAGCAAGTAGAAGTGGGAGGAAGTTCACAGCTAACTAGAAAATGTTACAGTTGTAACAAATTCTGTAATATAAACACAAAGTAGTACTGCGGGATCACAAATGAGGGAGTAACTAAATGAGACTAGGAAAGCCACAAAAGGACTCACAAATATGTGAAATTTGAGCTGGTCCTTAACATGATTCAATGGGCTAAAATGAGTGGAATGAAACGTCAGTTAGATTGAAGTGGGACGCATTACCATCCATGAGCAAAACCATCGGGCCATTCCACACGCATGCTCAGATCAGAGAGGGAAGAAATGATAGGGAAAAACAAGCACACAAACAGTAAGGTATTTTAAATCTAGAGTGGGAAAGGTCTTGATTATTAAGTTGATTAAATCTTCTTCTCTATTAATTAAGGGAAAATCTGAGTAATAACTGTAGAGTAATAACTTATTACTCTAATAAATTATTAGAGTAATAACTTTAGTGGAAATGTGGGGGAAAGGCACATGAAGGATGTAAAATGTGGAGCCATGGAGACCTATTAGGAAACTATTCCAGATGTTCAGTGGCTTTTAATAAGGAATTTACATCAAATAATGTTGGGCAGTATGAAAAGAGACTGAAGGATTACAAATATCTCATTTCTTCTTCTCTGATTCTATATTACCTTTTTTACTTTCTTGTATTCAGTCTTTATTTTGAGTTAACCTAATTAGAATAAAAGATGTAATCAAAACAAATAAGCAGCTCTACATCTTAGAAAGTTTGTATTGCCTTCTAACATTTTCTGTCCACTCTCACTAGATTTTGTTTTAGCTTCAATTATATGAAACCATTTTCTGAAGATTTAAAAACTCTTAATAAAAGACAACCAAGGTTCCATCAATATGTAGTTAAAAATATATATATTCCTTTCTTTATTCAGAATCCAAGTCATAATAAAGCCTTTGATTGAGCAATTGATATGCTCTGTGAATTTGACTTACACTGGTTGATATACACATGCTATGTAAATGCTTTCAAATAATAATTCTTCCTCAAAATATGATAATACTGTAGATTAATATAGTATTGATTTTAATATACCATCTTTGTTTACTTATTCCCAAAAAATGCTCTTTTTAAATGACTCATAAAAATACAAATGGGTGGAATTTCAATATTTTATATTATTGTGGTTTTACTGAAAATACTAAGGGCACAATATATTTAGCATTAATTCTTAATTACGTTTTCTGGAAAAGTAATGAAAAAAAGCTTTTTAATACCAGTCATATGCCTGTAACAACATTCACTTGTTTTAGAATAGTTTCTTATTTTTTATTAATTTCAACCTCATCTACTGCTAAAGAAAAATTCCAGATACTTAATTTACATAAATGCTTATATCACAAGCCTAACCCTTCATATAAATCAGTATGATGAGAACACAATATGATTCTGTATTTTGGTAAATGACTGACACTGTCTTTTTAACTTCTCATAACCACGCAGAAAGATAGATGTTATTTAATCATTTAATAGATGAGAAAATTGATTCTAAGTGACTAAAAAATCTATCAAAAGTCTCTGTTAGTAAATTGGTATATCATGATTCAGATCCAAATCTATCTGCTCTTTGTTTCCCCAATATTCAGATCCCCATCTTCTTTTCCAGTGTACCCCATTTTGTTTGGGGTTAGAAAAGTGTACATTTGCAGATACCTCCCAAATACTCACTTGTAGCTATCAGTTGCCCTTTGTCCCAGTTACAGACAATTGAATATAAATAAAAGTCTACTCTTGCATTTGATCCGTGAAATTTCTAGAAAAGCTATCCTTTTCCTGTTTAAAGTGTTAAGTTGGACCAATGGTCAGTGTCTTCCTACTCCTCCTCAACTGCAATTGCTAGATAGAGCAACACGTGAAGACACAAGCCACAGACTAAAGACAGCAGAAGAAAAGAAGACTAGGTCCCTTGTGACATAACGGAGTACCATCCATGCACTACCTGCCTCTGAACTTCTTTCTGTGTGAGAAATATATATCTCTTTTTCATTAACCTGTTGTACTCAGGTTCCTATTAAATGCAGCCAAAAGTAATATCAATGACTGACATAACATTAAATAGGAAGAGATTATGAACTACATAGTTGAAATGAGTTTGTTAACATCAACTGAACAAGTCTAGTTTTGAGTGTCTGAACAACCAAAATTATCAAGGAAACACATTCCATTCCATAACAATAAGGAGATATAGATCAGGATCAGCAATAGGAATAGCCTAAAATTTAGAGAACCTACTCTCTGAGAGAAAAGACAGTAGGTGCTTCATATGCATCATGGTTGATCCTCAGCACAACAGAGATGTCACACTAATTAAAAAGCAAAGAAAGACAGTAACAAATAAAATGTTATTAAGAATCAGTGCTGGACTTCCCTGGTGGCACAGTGGTTAAGAATCCACCTGCCAATGCAGGGGACACGGGTTTGATCTCTGGTCTGGGAAGATCCCACATACCGTGGAGCAGCTAAGCCCGTGCGCCACAACTGCTGAGCCCACATGCTGCAACTACTGAAGACCGTGCACTTAGCGAGAGAGCCCATGCTCCACAACAAGAGAAACCACTTCAATGAGAAGTCCGCACGCTATAACGAAGAGTAGGCCCCGCTCGCCGCAACTAGAGAAAGCCCGCGCACAGCAACAAAGACCCAACGCAGCCAAAAAAAAAAAACAGGCTCAGTGTTTATGGAAAAATAAACATACATATATAGAGAGCTACATAATAAAAATGTTATCTATGGTCATGTTTGTATAATGGGATAATGAATATTTTAAAATACTTAATGAGCATCTTCATCATTAATTATTCCTCAAACTAAAATTATTATTGCATTGAGATAATAAAAATAATAGCAACATCAATAAATACAGTACCCTCATACAAAATTTTGTCTACATCTCAGTTCTCTTCATAATCTCACACAAATTCATAGATGCAATTATTTAATCAAAGTAAATTAAGTGTTCATTATCTGTTTTTTGTGTACTCTACCAACTCTGAAATGTTATCAATACTGGAATGTTCTCTTAGTCATTAGGCTACTTCTGGTACAAGTAGATTCTGACACGGGTTTTCAGAATCTAGGGATGTATATTGGCCATCATCACAGGCATATGCAGTCAATTGCCAGGTAACACCTGCCTTTATAAAAGTTTATGTTATCTGACTCTGTCCCCATCCAACAACAGACAGTTGAAAATCTCAGAAATGGCTCCATAAGCCCTTCCCCAAATGGAACTAAAATGGATAAGGGGAATTTACTGTTAAAAATTTATTTTAGAACTTAGACTTTTCTTTCTCTCCACTGCCTGGTTCTTTATAACCAATTTGGTGATGGTTTTATTTGGAGTCAATTGTTCAACTTTTTTTTTTTCTTTTGAGTTGTATATAGAGCATGGCATTCTTGAGTTATTTGACCTTGGCCAATTAACATTTCAGAGACATTATGTAAATCAGAAAGCTGCAGTGTTATGGGACCAAAGATATTTGACTTCCCAAATTCCAGCAAGTGAACACCAAGAATACAAGAAAGTATGAAGCCAGAAAAAAATGTCAAGATGATAATATACCAAAATCATCATCATCATTATCACCACCTTTACCATCATCATAACCAAGGCTCTAAACACACTCCTGAGAAAGATGAAGATGAGGCATCCTGGTGAGAGGGTCCAGCCATATCTCAAGTGCTTAATAGTCACATGTGGCTAGTGGCTACCATATAGGCATAATTCTAGAACCTCTAGGTTGTCAGGCTTACCTCAGTAATATTAGGAATTCATTTGTTAAAGTCCTTTAATAAATATTTTGGGTTTATTTTATTACATTTTAATGTATTTTTATATGTTCAGAAATCTTAAATTTTTATGTAGTTTACTTTTACATTTTTATTTATTCAGTTGCTTTTATACCTATAACATCCTTTCTAGCAAAGTATTGTTTATATGTTCAGCTATACTTTCTTATTTATAGTTTACTTTTTGTCTAAGCCTTTTAATTTTGTCTTGGCTGGTTATGGTATATGATGTAACATAAAGATCAGTAATCTTCTAAAAGTTTAGATAATTTTCTTAGCAACATTTTTTGAATAATCCTTTATTTCCCCATTGATTTGTAATATCACCCAATACATAAATTCTAGTAGAGGTACCTTTTTTTCCCCTCATTTTTGACTATTCTTTCTATTTCTTTTAGAATCACTTTGTCTAGATAAATATCACATTAAATTTTTTATTGGAACTACATTAAATTTATAATTGTCATGGGAAGAATTCCCACCATTTCTTGATCACCCTATATTTCACTGATCACCTCAACCATTACACTTCAATATGTCATTCTTTAACCTATGCCCTGTTTAACTTTCTTCTTGATATTCTTCCTCACCCAACACTGTATTGCTTATTGCTTATGATTGGTATAACCAATTACGTTTTATTAGGGAAATCCTATTAAAGCATAGTATCTTTAAAGCCTAGAGCAATGCAAGCATGTAGCAGATTATTAGTAGATACACACTGTACTAGGAAAGAATGGAGAATTGAGTTATTTACAGTTTCATTTCTGTCTTCAAGAATCCTGAATTAGAATAATATAGACGGCTGAGCAAATATATAATAAAAATAGATATATGAAGTTATAATTTAAAAATTTTCAGGCAAATAACAATTGCTGAGTGAATACAAAATGCCAATATTATTTCTGGAAGCTATATCTTCTTTCTCTTTGTCTTCCCAGTTACTTAAAGAGATTATCTGTTTGGTTTTTAAAGGTAAGCTACCTGAAGAACAGGCTCAGAGGTAGTATGTAACATATTCAGATTTAAAGTAGCATATGGGAGAGATCAAGTCCAAAGCTTTTTTTTTAAATTTATTTTATTTTTTACTTCTTCTATGTGTGCAAATAAATTAATGAAGCAAAACTTGCAAGAGTTTGTTCCTGGAGATGTGCTGGGGAATTTCACATATCTCATTTAGCACTGATAGCAATTCTTAAAATATAATAATCTCCATTTTTTTCTAATAATTGAGGCTAGTTTGAAATTCAGATAGTCCTACAAACAGGAAAGATTCACAATGGAGACTTGACCACACATCTAATTTGCATGGTGGTGAGTCATCATGAATGACCATTTCAACATTTTCAGGAAAATATTTATGTCCTTATTCTTTTATTTGTCACAAAAGTTTTCAATGCAGATAGAATTTCCTTGATGATCAATCCCATTCAGAAAGGGTACAATGAACAATAGTGCTAGCTGAAGAAAGTTGAGGCAGAAGAGTTCTTCAATCTCATGTGGACTCCACAGTTTTTCCAAGTTTCTCACTTTTTTCAAATTAATTAAAAGGAACCATTTAAAAAATACGTAGAAGACAGGACACTTTGAACCTCGTTATGTCTTCTTCACAGCCACTGCTTTATTTTGTGCCAGCTTATGTACAACTAATAATCTACCCCACAAATTCATTCAAGCTACAGTAATTTAATAGGGATCTGCATCTGTAAGTTTTAATTGTCTGTTTAATCAGGCTGTGAATAAACCAAAGTAGGTTAATTTTTAAAATCCTATTTGGAGCAAATGTTTTAACTAAATTTGAAACTTAGCCAGCACCTGGTGAGATTATAGGAAAGAAGTAAAACAGACAAACTGACTAAAATTGTGTTCACCATTATCTGTCACTTGGCTTTGTTTTGATAAATCAACAGTTTTCTAAACACAGTCCTTGCAATTAATTAAAAGGGCGTCGTTAAACCAAAAGCCGTGTTATTTTAAACGTAATTATTTGATAACAATGTGTTGTTATGCCATGCTAGTTTCAAGAACAGATACTTGGAAATATTGGTTGAGACAATATTATGATGTACCAGCATAGTACGGTACACTGAATAGTTAAGACACCATATCCCCTCTATCCTGGTCCTCCTAGGTTTGTGGGTGTAACTGAGTCCTTAGTATATTTTTAACTGTTAAAGGAATATGTATTTTTATATAACATGAAGGCGTAATAGTACAGGGTGTCCCTAATGTGTGTAGTTAATCTCTGCCCATTACTGCAGTCCTCCAGGGATGGCAGCTCACAGTGCAATGTGAACACTAATTACTTTCAATATTCCATACTTAGGAACTAGTCTCTTTTCAAAATTATTTTCCTACAATTATCACATGGGAAAAGCAAAGCAATTATTTTCAACTACAGAATTGGAAAAGGAAACTCAAGTTCACTCAACATTTCACTCAACACTGGGGACAGTACTGAACATTTATTGCAGCAACAGATGATACTAAAGTTCTGTCTTTGAAGGTAATACACTGATTCCCCAGAGAAGCAATAACCAGCTATTTCAGTATGATAAAAGAAAGAGTTGTCTTGTTTTAGTACTTGATCGAGGTACCTACATTTGGAAATTTTATGATCAAAACTCATGATACAGCATTTTACAGCAACTATTTCACTTAAAAGCTAGAGCCTGGATTCTCCAGGCACGTTATTCTCATTGTTGTGGAGAACATCTGTTGACTGAAAGAGAAATAGCATGAAAAGAAAATTAAAATCCTAACTCAGGTTGAAGGAAATTACATGAATTTTATTATTAGGAATAGATGATACAGCCTATTAAGTGGTACTGGGATGGTTTATTATCTTTGGGTAGGTGATATTCATTATAGCAGCATAAATTACAATATTATTTTAACAATATAAATTATTTTTGATGCTGTATACTTAAAACGACTATAATTGATAGGTTCTTATATTTTATTAATTAAAATTTCTAATTTAATGAAAAGGAAGAAATTTTACTTACATTAAATATATGTCTACTTTTTAAAACTTCACAGTGTGTACTTTTAGAATCACTTATGTGTTTGCTTGAGATATTTTTCTGGACTTTGTATATAATTACTGTAGATTTAGCTGAAGCAAACTGATTCTGATAGATTTTTAAATAACCCTAATGTTGATTATAAATTATTTTGATTTATACCTGCAATATGGTTCAAATTTATAATTTCACTTGTGATATCTTTAGTTGATTTCAAAATATCTTAATATAGATAGTGTGACGTGTTTTGTCATCAAATGACATTATCAAAAAAGGGAAAAAATAGGGCTTCCCTGGTGGCGCAGTGGTTGAGAGTCTGCCTGCTGATGCGGGGGACACGGGTTCGAGCCCTGGTCTGGGGGGATCCCACATGCCGCGGAGCGGCTGGGCCCGTGAGCCACAACTGCTGAGCCTGCGCGTCTGGAGCCTGTGCTCCGCAAGAAGTAGAGGCCGCGATAGTGAGAGGCCCGCGCACCGCAGTGAAGAGTGGCCCCCGCTTGCCACAACTAGAGGAAGCCCTCGCACAGAAACGAAGACCCAACACAGCCATAAATAAATACATAAAAATAAATTAAAAAAAAAAATAAATGTGTGACTCTGTTCTGTTAAAAAAAAAAAAAAGGGAAAAAATAATCTATAGAATGAGAGAACATATTTGCAAATCATATATATGATAAAGATCTAATTCCAGAATATATAAAGAATGCTTGAAATTCAACAACAAAATGACAATCAAAATCTAAAAATTGCCTTGATAGATTTTCTCCAAAGAAGATATACAAATTGCCAATAAGTGCATGAAAAAATGCTCAAAAGCATTAATCATTATGGAAATGCAAATCAAAATCACAATGAGATACCACTTCACACCCACTAGGATGACGATAGCATTAAAAAAATGGGAAATAACAAGAGTTGGTGAGAATGTGGAAAAGTTAGAATCCTCATACAATGCTGGTAGGAATGCAAAATGGTACAGTTTGGTGGTACCTCAAAAAGCAAACAGAATTACCATATGATTCAACAATTCCCCTCCTAGGTATATGCCCAAAGATCTGAACATGGAACTTAGACAGATACTTATAGCACAATGTTCATTGCAGTATTATTCACAAGAGCCAAAATGTGTACACAACCTGTGCCCATCAACAGATAAATGGAAAAAACAAAATGTGACATGTACATACAATGAAATATTATCCATCCTTAAAAAGGACTGAAGTTTTGTTGCATACAACAGTATGGATGAACCTCAAACACAGTATGCTAACTGAAAGAATCCAGACACAAAAAGTCACATATAGGTACATCCAGACAAAAAGGAAGATTGGTGGTTGCCAGTGGTTGAGATAAGATGGGAATGTGGAGTGACTTCTTAATGGCATGGGGTTTCCTTTTAGAGTGATGAAAATATTTGGGAACTTAGAGGTGGTGGTTGTGCATATGTGATGTACTAAATGCCACTGAATTATGTACTTTAAAATGGTCGATTTTAAGTGATGTGAATTTTACCTCAATTTATTAAAAAAGCAGTTGTTTGTTTTCTGCAAGGTTGTGGTGTGAGGGGTAGTGATGGCAACGCTTTTGAGTTGCCTGACTCCTGTGCTCTCCACCTTTAGGAAAATATTCAGGAGTCTGTGCACATATCCTGGTCAGATGCCAATACCAAATACATATACTATACAAACTATATATCCCCTTTTACCCAAAGAAATAACATTTCTCATGGGTTTTTTTTTTTTTTTTTTTTTTACTACAATTAAAGCACCAAATGTATAAACCTTTCCTGGATAATCACTTCTCTTGCTATCCGTTTCATTAACACTAAGTTGCATTTAGTCTTATACCTTAATGAATTTACTTTTCAACCATTTAGTCAACAAATATTTATTGGGCACTTATTCTCTGTGCATGGGATACCTCAGTGAATTAAACAAAGATCCCTGATTATAGGGATTTTACTTTCCAGCAAACAGAGATAGACAATAAAGAATGAATATAATAAATAATTTATGTAATATCTTCATAGAGGCTATAGGAATAAAAAGGTTTAGAGTACAGTAAGGAGAGTGGGTGATTGTTCTGTGTAAAAGTTTTAATAGAACATAAAGTCAATTGGGTAAAACCAGTGCTGCCTTTTTTTCACTTGATTGTGGAATATTATAAGGGTTATATAATGTTATAAGGGTTATATGTTATATTATAAGAGTTCATAAATTAAACATAAACAGTGTTGTCTTTAATCTTTTATTTACACTATTCCTTTCTTTGCATTTTGGAAAATTAAGAACAATTTTTGTTATTTTTGTTTGCTTGTTTTCATGGTACTTTCCTCCTTTAATTTTGACATAGATCATATTAAAAAACATATAAATTAAAACTCACCAAATCAGCAAAAAATAAAGAGTATACTGGGGTAACATTAAAATCTTTTAAAGTAATTAATAATGAGGTTGAACCAATCTTCTTATATGTTTATTTGTCTCTTGGATTTCCACTTTTACACAGTGCCTGTTTATTATTCATCATCAATTAAGAGGTAGATTGCCTTTGAAAACATGTGAATATTTAAATTAACCTTTGCTTGGGATACTTATTAAAATAAATATTTATCAGTAGTTATAGATATGTTTTGCTCTTGAAAATCTAAATTACTAATTAACATATCATTTTACTTTATTTAACACTTCCTCAAAGCAAGCCAGTTCAAATATAGTTTACCCACATCTTTAAATCAACACTTTACTTATGCGTGCTGCACCTGCATTGGGAACCGTTTCTAAGGTCTTCACAGTCTGTTGACACAAATGATGTTACATCAGAGTCACTATCCCAAGTGTTCTGTTTGTGTTCCCAACAAAGGAAGGATCTTCAGGACTCTGGAACATTCTCACTAATAATATCTGAGGAGGTATTTTGAAGGTTCACAGACCTAAGCACACACTGGAGTTCCCACTCTATTTTTGCCCTGTTCTTTCTTCTATCCCAGTTCACTATGGAAGAAGCCCAGAGCTGCCTCAGTTCTCTGTTGCTTTTGGAACTCACAATGAGAAGACCAACATCCACACTAGAGGTGGTACGTACCAAGGCTTTCAAACTTTCCAGTCTCCTCCTTCCAGACAGTGTTGAGTGCTTTACAGAAGAGCAAAGGGTCCATTTCCCAATGATTGTTTGTACTGTCACCATCTGAAATCTGAAGCAAGTACCCTGGGTATATTATACATTCTAAAACTTTCTCACAAGAAGACAACTTCTTTAGCACTTTACCTCTAATACCTCCTTTCACATGGAATGAAATTCTGTTCAAAGAGGTCTGCCAGGGCACAGATACCATACTTTCCCTTCGACTAGCTTCATGTGGTCTCAGAGTCTCCTGACTGGTCCACCTCCCTATCCAACCTAACACAAACATTCAATCGAAAACCCCTCGCAGTGCTGACTCCTGCTGAAAGATTTTGAGGCAGCACCCAGGGGCTCACCATTCAGCAGGCATTCAAACTTGAAATCTTCATTCTGCAGCAGGAGCACATTGCTAATTTGGACCGGTTTTGATCTGAGGCTGCCACCGATTGGGTGTGTGATTTGAAAAACTTCCTTTTTCCAAGTTTCTCAGTTCCCCTCTTTAAAAATTGAGGCGGGTAATAAGAATGTATATCAATGTAATTAAGATAACGCCTACAAAATGCCTCAAGCATAAGCCAGGTGTATACTTCACATTTAGTACATTTATCTTTATAATAAAAAGATGGAATCATGAATTTCTATGTTATTACTTTCGAACTTTGGAAAACTCAAAGCCGCTTTGCTATTTTTGCTTGTTTGTCTTTATTAGAGCTTCCTCCTTTAATTGTGAAATATAATGTATAACAAATACATCATTTAATACCCATCAATTCAGCAAAAGTCTAATAGTACAACATTAAAATATTTCATGTAGTTAATAGAGAGGTTGAACACATATGTTGATTTGTTCCTTGGATTTCCACTTTTGTAAAGGGCCCTGTTTAAGCATATAGTCCAATTTTTATAAGTCTTTTTCTATTGATTTATAGGAGTTCTTTATGTATTTTTTATACCAATTCTTTTGTCAGTTATGTTTGTGACAAATATCTCCTTCCACTGTCTATATAATTTTGTTCCCCTTATTTATCAGGCTTTCAATTTAATGTGATTAAATTTATTGATAGTTTTCTTTGCAAAGTATTTCCTTTACTTTTTGATCCATTGAAATAATTTTTTCCTGTCGTACCCTAGGATCAGGAGAATATTTGCCTATATAATTTTTTCAAAGATTTATAGTTGGAACTTTTCACTTAGTTCTTTAATCTACTTGGGGTCGATGTTTTTGTACAGTGTATGATAGAGGTTCATTTTTTTTACCTGGTAGGGATTTTAGATAACATTATTTTCAGCACTGCTCTACAATGTCACCTCTGTCGTATGATGAAGAGCCCGTATGTGAATACATCTCAGGTTCCCCTTTTTTTTTTTCAAGTGGTCCATTTGTTTCTACTTGTCCGTAGCCACATTTATCACAAGGACTTTAAAAATAATTATTTTCTGGTAGAGAAAAATCCTTTTACCACTTCCTTCTACTTCAAAAGAGCCTTACCTATTCTTAACTTTTGACATCACATATACGTTTTAGAATTAGCTTGTCAAGTTCCACAAAGTCCATATAAGCAAATCTAAAAGGACTTTGGTTTGTACTAAATTTATTAATCATTTTGAGTTGAATGTATACTATCTTATAGCTTTGTACAGCAACATGGTACCTTCCTCCATTTACTTGTCTTCTTTATTGTATTTCAGTAGAGTTTTATATTTTCCCTATAGAATTATTTGCATCTTTAAAAATATTTCTATATAATAATATTTCTATTTGTTTTAACTGGCATCTTTCTCAATTTGAAATTTATCACTCAGTTGTAAGTAGATATCAGGGTTGGCAGACTGTAGCCTGTGGCCAGATCTGGCCCTTTTCCTGGTTTTGTAAATAAACTTCATTAGAACACAGTCAAGTACATTTGTTTATGTATTGTCAGTACTACTCTTGGGCTGCAATGACTGAGTTGAGTAGTTTTGAGAGAGACCTTATGAATTGCAAAACCTAAAGTAATTATTATACTATCTGGCCATTGACAGAAAATATTTGCCCACCGTTGGCATATAGGAATGTACTGATATTGCTTTTTTTCCTTTTCTTTTTTTTCTTTTTTTTTGCATGTAGCAACCCTTCCAATTCCATTAGTTAATCTGTACACAATTATATCATCTGCAAGTAATAACAGATTTGTTTCCTTTTTCTAATTCTCTCTTGCTCTCTCTCTCACTTTACTGAGCTGGCTAGAATTCTAGCACAAGGTAGAAAAGAAAAGATGTCTATCACGTGGATAGCCTTGTTATTCTGTTATATGTTTTGAATATTTATTTAAGAACATCTATTTATATTCCTAGTTTGATATTTTCTTTTAGATTTGGCTTTTTCCAAACTGCTTTTTTTTTTTTTTTTTTTTTCTGCATCGGTTGAGAGAATTGCTGGATATTTTTCATTCTACTAATGTGATAGAATACATTAAATGATAATTTGCATTTCTGGTACAAATCTAACTGTATCAAGACATATTTTCTTTCTTATCCCTTTTTAATTTGACCTAGTTCATTTTGATTTTTTTCAAATTTTTGGTGTTCTCAAGAATTTTATTAGTTATTGTCAGAAGGATGATTAGTCTGAATAAACTAGTCTGTAATGCCAGAAATGAAGTTCTGTTTTTATGATTTTGAATACATTAAAATGTTCAAAGCAGTATCTTCTTCTGTACAATTTTATCTTTAGACCCTTCAGAAAGGGGAGGTTGACTTAAAATCAGTAAGTTTTTAAAATTAAGAGCTCAGTAAGGAATTCATTTAATTTGTGGTTCAGACTTTAGGAATAATAAAACCATTTCCTTCTTATATTAACTTTAATGTAGAACTATTGCATATTCTGTTTTTCATGTATGTATTTCAACATAAACATAAAACAGGTATTGTTTATAAAACATACAATATTTAGAAATGGTAATTTTGCCTCTAAAATAAAAATCTGTGATGTATTTTTGCTAAATTATATTGATCTCTATGTGGCTGACCATTATTTTGAATGAAATTATTCTAAGTATATTTTTCTGTAAAAACTTGCCGTCTGTGGGTGGTGTTTCCACTGTTAGTTCAATTTTCAAAATTTCGCTATGTATTTTGGGTCATTTATCTGCAACTTTGGCTTGGGTAAGCATCAGAATTGACTTCTAAAAGCCTGTTCCATGTTTTGATAGGTTCCTCACATGTGCACTTTGTAAATGAAGAAGAGACATAATGTCGATTAGTATCAGAATTACAGATTCCCTTGACAGCCTCTCTTCTCAGGGATTTTCCTGATACTCATCAGAGTATCTTTACCTGTTCATAAATACGGGGTTCTCTCTGAGTTTTATCCTCCCACACTGTTGAGTAGTTCTGTGGGATTGGGTCTGAACTTGGGACAAAGCAGTGAGAAAAGAAAGAAGAAAAAATATTGGAGATTCCCTTCACATTCTTCAAACAACATGGGCCCTTTTCCCAATTCTTCTATCCAAGGAGTAGGGTTTTGCTTTGTTTTGTTTTTTCCTACATGTCCAGTTTACTGCTCTGCTACTGCAGTGTAGTTCTTCAATGAAATCTGTCCTCAGGGAAGGGCTGAAACTTTAAAAAGAAAAAAAGAAAAGGAGATGAAGAAGAAGAAAGAGAAGAAGGAGGAGGAGAAGAAGGAGAAGAAGAAGAAGAAAAATAAGCAAGGATTCTCTGCACATGTTCCAGGTCATAAGAGCCTTTTTGCCATCGCCTGGTTAGAAATTTAGGGTTCCTCTAGAAGTTTTACTGAGTATCCCATCATGCAGTTCTATAACTTGGTCAAAGCCAGGAGATGAAGGAGAAAAAAAATAACCCCTGCCACCAAATGGGTTAAATTTAAAGATTGATCCCCCTCTCACTTCACAAAGTCTGCCTATTATTTATTTTTTTGTCTTTAGTTTTTTTGTTTTTTAATCCAGAGGTTTTTATTGTAATCATCTGGTAGCAAACAGCCTTGTAGTGAGCTTTCTCCGTTTTGGCTGGAGCCAGAAATCTATTGTTTCATTTTGAATGTTTAGTTCTTAACCCATATAAATAGTATTAAGAACATTTGACTTATTTTTTCCCAAAAGTTCTGTCACTGGTTACATTATTTATTAAATACTCAGTCCCATTATAACTGACTTAAATACCATGTTTTTCATACATTTATCATATATGAACTTATACCATATAC
The DNA here is from genome assembly GCF_009873245.2 of Balaenoptera musculus. Lineage (NCBI taxonomy): Eukaryota > Metazoa > Chordata > Mammalia > Artiodactyla > Balaenopteridae > Balaenoptera > Balaenoptera musculus. The sequence goes on from NC_045798.1 coordinate 79,262,208, forward strand.
ATGAATCAAATGTTTTAGGACTTTATCTTGTATTATAGTGATCTATTCCAATATTAATGCAATGTTCAAATGATTGATAATTTTAATCAATATCAATATGTGATATTTTCAAATATCAAATATAAATATAATATCTCATGAAAAAGGCTTCACTATTCATTATAAGATGTCTTGACAGTGGTATTATTTTATTTTTCAGAAAACTTTAAATTCATAGTTAACATTCAAAAACACTGCAATTTTGATTAAAATTATTAAATGCTTAACCTATCTTAGAGAAATGGCACTTTTAAAATTATTTTCTCATTAATAATTATTTCTCCATTTAGTGAAATATTATTTATGTCTCTCAAGAAAGGTTTTTAGCTTTCTTCAAAAAATAATTAAAGTGTTTAAACTTCTTACGTATGTTTTCATCAGGTATAATTGTGAAGATTTTTTCCACTTTTATTTATAACCTACAGTTCAATAGTGTTTCTATCTGTATAAACACAGAAAACTTTGTCTAAAATTAAAATAAATTTGAGAGCTAAAATAAAGCAATGCTTTGTATTTATGACTATCTTTGTTGAGTCAAGAATTTCAAAAGATATTGACCTTAAAATTCAGCACATTTTACTATAAATATCTGCATTTGTCTGAGATGTCTGTTTTTCTTTTATTCATCTGTTTTTATAAATATTTCAACATTTTACCAAATTGCCATTTGATCTCTTAGGACTTTTTAAACTGGGAGGGGATTGAGGGGTTCAGAACAAATCTCTCCAACATGTGCCATTATTTTGAGTTGTGGACTATTTTGCTGAAGGCAATCAAGACCCAGCAGATTCAAGAAAACCTTTTACCTCTCTCTTAACTGCCTAAAAGAATTTAGATAGAGGGGTTGGTCCAGGAAGAGAACTATCAGCAGAGATAACTACAGAGAACATGAGCGAGGTGTGGTAAGCTGGTGGAGAGCTGACTGAGCCTGGAGATCAAATTCCTCCATTGTCTCTGCATAGCATGGCAAACATTTGTTTACCAAACATTTGCTCACTAAACATTTGCTCTTCCTGTGTTCCTGTGCATTTTCCTCACCTCCCTTGAAGTTCCAGACTCCTACCCTGCTTCTCCTTAACTCAGAATCTCATATAAGCCTCAATTGCCTGACTGCACGTGGGCCTCATAGTCTTAAAGGACTCCCGTATGTATGTAATTAAATTTTCTCCTATTTATCTGTCGTATGTCAATTTGATTATTAGACTAGCCAAAGAACCTAGAAGGGTGGAGGGAAAATTGTTCCTCCCCTACAGGATAAAAGGAGTTATTTTGTATAAATAAAACGTTTGGACATTTTTATGAAATTTGTGAGAATGGCCTGGAATCTAGTATGTAGCAGTTGCTCCATGGGGTCAGACTCACTGTGGGACATCTGGGCAAATCTCCAGCTTTCTAGCAAGATAGTTAGCTCAGAGTCTCAGAGCTTGTGCTTTGGGCTAATTTTTTTTCCTTTTTCTGAAAATAGGAGAAAAATAGTGAATATTCAGTTTTAATTTCAGATACTGTTCTTTTTAAATACACAGTATTGCTAAGGGAATTAGTAAATATAAAGTAAATAAAATGATGCCCAGGATATAAAAATCATTTTTAAAAAAGCAGTCACCCATTTTCTAATAAAGTTCTATATCTACTAAAACTTCTATTTGACTTATACTCTTTTCTTATATATAAATTGAAAGTATATAATAACAGGGAATTTAATATTGTATTTTTATAGCACTTCATCTAAGTCATAATAGCAAGATGTTGATGTTTAAACACCTCACAGGCAGATTTTGGATCCTTCATGATTAATCAAAGCATGTGTTTGTAGATATTAATTTTAAAATCCTTTCTTGAGTTATTGCCATTGTCTTAATTCCTCTTCCCTCTCGCAAACGATCTTTATTATGCACAACTTCACCTCATTTGGGAGTAATAAAAGCAATTATTTAACTTTATCTTTTCACTTTTGAAAATCTGTAATGGGACCAACTTTACCCACCAGCTGTCGTGAACTCTGCAAGCTCACCCTAAACTCAATCCCAACCACTAACTCCCTTGCCCGCCTTTTCTAGAGAGAGATTGTAAAAGCTAAATATGCCCTTTTTTAGCCCCTATTGCAGATGGGGTTTACTTATGTCACTGATCTGGCTAATGAGATGAAGGCAGGAGACTCTTGGCACCACCATGGAGACATAAGCATGATGACCAGAGCCATGGCAGCTGGTCACACCAGGAAAGAAAAGCCAAGGGTGTCACAGAAATAAAGCTGGAAGGACATCAAGGAGTCACAGAACCAATAGCTTCATTGGCCCACATGCTTCTTGTTACATGAGAAAATTCAACTTCTATTTCCTGAAGCTGACATTAGTGAGACATTCCAACTGATCCACCGGCATTACTATTTCCTGAGGGTGTTATAAGGTGTTATTCCCATCCTGTACTTGAATGGTTGGATGATATAAAATCATAAATAAATAAATAAATAACAAAATAAACAAGCAAAAATTCTTCCCAACATAATATAAAATGCCAAAGGAAAGCAATAATTGCCAAGAATTCAGAATGCATTCCAGCTGTTTCATAAGATCTTATATATAAATTATATATATGTATATACATAATATAATGTGTATATTATATAATATAATGTAATATATATATGTTTTCTGTTTGTGATTACATAAAACATGTGGAGGAGTATTTTCATAAATCACATTTGCATTAATATGCTTTAAAAAATAGATGTATTCCTGTGGTATAAAAACATAGTAGGAAATTCAGATATTGTTTTCTAAAGGCACAATGAGAAGTCTCTCTCTTTGCTATCCCCCAATCACCTAGCCTCCTCTCCTGAGACAACCTCTCAACCTCTACTATTAATGCTTATATTTTCTCTCATAGATATTATTAATCTGTTTTTAAAGGTGTGTGTAAAATATGTTTTGTGTCTGTAAAATAAAAAGCAGACATTTAATAATACACTTGTCACCTCTATTGACCCTACAGCCCTGTGACTTTTATTGGTAAGAATGTAAAAATTGACTGTTTCCTGTTCTGCCTTGGGGGTCTACCCAGTTTTGCCTCCACACAGTATCCTGAAGCTTGCATTGGTCAACAGCTTGCTATGATTTAGCTACACAATTTGTTGGTTTTATTTTGGGATTTAGAACCTCCTGGATTATCCAACTTCCTCCATTCCCCACAAAAATCATTTGAAGTTTGACTTCTCATACCATTTCCTGAAAAGAGGCCTTAGTGAGCTGAGACCGTTTTCCTTCCTTGGAACTTACTGCTCTTTCCAGCACTACTGCTGCAACTCATATACCACCACCCCAACTGGAACAACCTGTGGATTTTGTCCCATTTCCTATACACAGGCAGGGAATGGTATGTGACACAAATGCATATCAAACTGAGTTAAATGAGATTAATTAGATGTTGCTTTGGTATGACTCTTTTACTTAGATTTATGTAAATTCTATTTGAACTAAACATTCAACCTCTAAAGACATTTTGCTTTACTTATTCATCCTCAGCCCCACTGGGGGAAAATGAAACCAGTTATTATTCAGTTAATTGAACTGCTATTAATTTGCTCATTCCTATTGAACTCAAGGATAGTATACTTTTCATTCTGATACAGTCAGATACTGGCACAGAACCTGATTCAATAAGTGTAGTGATCATTTGCTTTACTCAATACTCAGTTTATTGGGAGTTCCCTAGAGGTCCAGGGTTAAGACTCTGCTCTTTCACTGCCCAGGGCATGAGTTGGATCCCTGGTCTGGGAACTAAGATCCTGGCATGGCCAAAAAAAGAAAAAAGAAAAGAAAAAAGAAGAAAAAAACTCAGCTACTGACCAAGTATGAGTTTGCTAAATTAATTAACAATATTTTCTGATTTGATCCTATGTGGCACATGATAGCATTTCCATAACTAATCACTTTGTAATACAAAAGTTTTGTTGGAATTACCCTACAATTTGCTAGGGCAGTGTCAGTTGTGATTTCTCCTTTTTCATTTCTAATTTTATTGATTTGCATCCTCTCCTTTCTTTTCTTGATGAGTTTGGCTAAAGGTTTATGAATTTTGTTTATCTTCTCAAAGAACCAACTTTTAGTTTTATTGATCTTTGCCAGTGTTTCTTCATTTTTGTTTCATTTATTTCTGCTCTGATTTTTATGATTTCTTTCCTTCTACTAACTTTGTGTTATCTTTGTCCTTCTTTCTCTAGTTGCTTTAGGTATAAAGTTAGATTGTTTAATTTAGATTTTTCTTGTTTCTTGAGGTGAGATTGAATTGCTATAAACTTCCCTCTTAGAACTGCTTTTGCTGCGTCCCATAGGTTTTCGGTTGTCATGTTTACATTATCATTTGTTTCTATGTATTTTTTAATTTCTTCTTTGATTTCTTCAGTCATCTCTTGGTTATTTAGTAGTACATTGTTTAGCCTCCATGTATTTGTGTTTTTTACAGTTCTTTTCCTGTAATTTATTTCCAGCCTCATAGTGTTGTGGTGAGAAAAGATGCTTGATACGGTTTCAATTTTCTTAAATTTTCAGAGCTTGATTTGTGACCCAAGATGTGATCTATCCTGGAGAATGTTCCATGCACACTTGAGAAGAAAGTGTATTTTGCCAATTTCGGGTGGAATGTCCTATAAATATCAGTTAAATCTATCTGGTCTATTGTGACATTTAAAGCTTGTGTTTCCTTATTTATTTTCTGTTAGGGTGATCTGTTCTTTGGTGTAAGTGGGGTGTTAAAGTCCCCTATTATTGTGTTACTGTCGATTGCCCCTTTTATGGTCGTTAGCATTTGCCTTATGTATTGAGGTGCTCCTATGTAGGGTGTATAAATATTATACCATAGAAATACAAAGGGTTATAAGAGACTACTACAAACAACTATATGCAAAAAAAAAAATGGATAACTACGAAGAAATGGACAAATTCTTAGAAAGGTACAATTTTCCAAGACTGAACCAGGAAGAATTAGAAAATACAAACAGACCTATCACAAGTAATGAAATTGAAACTGTGATTAAAAATCTCCCAACTAACAAAAGCCCAGGACCAGATGGCTTAACAGGCGAATTCTGTCAAACATTTAGAGAAGAGCTAACACCTATCCTTCTCAAACTCTTCCAGAAAATTGCAGAGGGAGGAACACTCCCAAATTTGTTCTACAAAGCCACCATCACCCTGATACCAAAACCAGACAAAGATATTACAAAAAAAGAAAATTACAGACCAATATCACTGATGAACATAGATGCAAAAATCCTGAACAAAATACAAGCAAACAGAATCTGACAGCACATTAAAAGGATCATACACCATGACCAAGTGGGAGTTATCCCAGTAATGCAAGGATTCTTCAATATATACAAATCAATCAATGTGATACACCATATTAACAAATTAAGGAATAAAAACCATATGATCATCTCAATAGATGCAGAATAAACATTCAACAAAATTCAACACCCATTTCTGATAAAAACTCTCCAGAAAATGGGCATAGAGGGAACCTACCTCAACATAATGAAGCCCATATATGACAAACCCACAGCAAACATCATACTCAGTGGTGAAAAACTGAAAGTATTTCCACTAAGATCAGGAACAAGACAAGGATGTGCACTCTCACCACTATTATTCAACATAGTTTTGTAAGTCCTAGCCACGGCAATCAGAGAAGAAAAAGAAATAAATACAAATTGGAAAAGAAGAAGTAAAACTGTCACTGCAGATGACATGATACTATAGATAGAAAATCCTAAAGATGCTACCAGAAAACTACTAGAACTAATCAATGAATTTGGTAAAGTTGCAGGATACAAAATTAATACACAGAAGTCTTCTGGCATACACCAACAATGAAAAATCAGAAAGAGGAATTAAAGAAGCAATCCCTTTTTCCATTGCAACAAAAAGAATAAAATACCTAGGTATAAACCTACCTAAAGAGGCAAAAGACCTGTATGCAGAAAACTATAAGGCACTGATGAAAGAAATCAAAGATGATATAAACAGATGGGAAAATATACCATGTTCTTGGATTGGAAGAATCAATATTGTGAAAATGACTGTACTACCCAAAGCAATCTACAGATTCAGTGCAATCCCTATCAAACTACCAATGGCATTCTTCACAGAACTAGAACAAAAAATTTTACAATTTGTATGGAAACACAAAAGACTCTGAATAGCTAAAGCAATCTTGAGAGAAAAAAAAAAAAAACGGAGCTGGAGGAATCAGGCTCCCTGACTTCAAACTATACTACAAAACTACAGTAATCAAGACAGTATGGTACTGGCACAAAAACAGAAATATAGATCAATGGTACAGGATAGAAAGCCCAGAGATAAACCCATGCACATATGGTCACCTAATTTATGACAAAGGAGGAAAGAACATACAATGGAGAAAAGACAGCCTCTTCAATAAGTGGTGCTGGGAAAACTGGACAGCTACATGTAAAAGAATGAAATTAGAACACTACCTAACACCATACACAAAAATAAACTCAAATGGATTAAAGACCTAAATGTAAGACCAGACACTATAAAACTTTAGAGGAAAACATAGGAAAAACACTCTTTGACATAAACCACAGCAAGATCTTTTTTCATCCCCCTCCTAGAGTAATGGAAATAAAATCAAAAATAAACAAATGAGACCCAATGAAACTTAAAACCTTTTGCACAGCAAAGGAGACCTTAAACAAGACAAAAAGACAACCTTCAGAAAGGGAGAAAATATTTGCAAATGAAGCAATGGACAAAGTATTAATCTCCAAAATATACAAGCAGCTCATGCAGCTCAATATCAATAAAACAAACAACCCAATCCAAAACTGGGCAGAAGACCTAAACAGACATTTCTCCAAAGAATATATACAGATTGCAAACAAACAGATGAAAGGATCCTCAATGTCACTAATCATTAGAGATATGCAAATCAAAACTACAATGAGGTATCACCTTACACTGGTCAGAATGGCCATGATCAAAAAATCTACAAACAATAAATGCTGAAGAGGGTGTGGAGAAAAGGGAACCCTTTTGCCCTGGTGGTGGGAATGTAAATTGATACAGCCACTATGGAGAACACTAAGGAGGTTCCTTAAAAAACTAAAAATAGAACTACCATATGACCCAGCAATCCCACTACTGGTTGTATACCCTGAGAAAACCATAATTCAAAAGGACACATGTACCCCAGTGTTCATTGCAGCACTATTTGCAGTAGCCAGGACATGGAAACAACCTAAATGTCCAACGATAGATGAATGGATAAAGAAGATGTGGTACATATATACAATGGAATATTACTCAGCCATAAAAAGGAATGAAATTGGGTCATTTGTAGAGGTGTAGATGGACCTAGAGTCTGTCATACAGCGTGAAGTAAGTCAGAAAAAGAAAAATATCGTATATTAATGCATATATATGGAATCTAGAAAAATGGTACAGATGAGCTTATTTGTAGGGCAGGAAAACAGACATAGACATAGAGGATGGACATGTGTACACGGAGGGGAAAGGGAGAGTGGGACGAATTGGGAGATTAGGTTTGACATAAATACACTACCACATGTAAAATAGATAGCTACTGGGAACCTGCCTTATAGCACGGGAGCGCAGCTCGGTGCTCTGTGACGCCCTGGATGGGTGGGATTGGGAGTGGGAGGGAGGTCCAAGCGGGAGGGGTATAGGTATACATATAGCTGATTCACTTCATTGTACCACAGAAACTGACACAATATTGTAAAGCAATTTTACTCCAATAAAAAAAAATAAAGTTATATGTTTTCAACCGCAAAAAAAAAAAAAAAAATTTGCTAGGGCAAAAATATGATATATAGTATACTAATATGTGCTTATTATTAACATGTGTATGTGTGTAAATAGTGTCAATCATTTTACAGATTGAGTGGGTCATATGGAAACAGTCAAGACCGTAAGCGGTTTAAATTTGGCTGCACCATCCAGTGACTCCACTATCTTAAACACTTGTCTATGTTAATGGAGTGTCTCTGATACCTTCTGTCTTAATTCTTTTACCCTGTGGGGTAGCGAGCTGATAGTTTTGAAAAATATCCCCTCTAGATCAGCCTCGGCAAGGACATGAGTTGCAATCACTCAACAATTCAATAATAACAGTATTTCTGTAAAGATTTTTCTCAAACACTCATTTAATAAGCAGAGCTATGTTGACACTTTAATATCATTGCTAACAGCACACTTTATTTCTATGGTCAAGGAAAAGTGAATCTATGAGTAAATTCTAAGGGCCAATTTTTTTCTTCTCTATTTATATCTTAAGAAGAAAACAAAATATTCAAAACTTACATTTTCCTACTCAAGATGAACCTTTGAAAGAAAGTATGAGTTGTGTCTCTCTTGGTTACAGCACAACTCACTGGAATTTTTGAAGAGTATTTAAGATACATTATTTTCTATAGGCAGCTATTTATTTACAGATGATCTTTTTGCTATTGAGCCAACAGTGAAACAGCTATACTCAAAAGTAAAAAGTCTTTGAAAATATAGGCTATACCTTTTATTTCCTCTGGGTTAAAATCAAACACTATATTGTACACATTCTCATTAGAAAATGTGATCTGCCCACCAGTATATAAAGAATTTGGATTCTAAAACTCAAGCACAGAAACTCAAATATGTATTTTGAAAGGCAAAAAGGATAAAACAAAGAATAAAGAATTATTTGTCTCAGAACTTCAGCATTTGTAGTGAATTTATGTCTTTATGCAATCTAAAAATACCATTTGAAAAAAATAAAAATAACATTTGACTCTTGATAATCCTTGGAAATAGTTGAACAGTTCCATAAGCTAGCTATACTGTTCAAAGAGAATGGAGCTATAAGTTAAATCCAAAAACTAAAACAAAATAAGAAACACTATCTTTGATCATAAAACAAAGTTCTTGTTTTTTTCCCTATTTTGTAAAGCTCAAATTTTATCAAGGCCTTAAGTAGAGACTGTAGATGGCAAGTTCAGAGGTATTAATGTTGTATCTACTGTCAGAGAGGAAGAAATTTTCCTCTCCCCTTCTAGGTTCTTCTGGCTGGTCTAAGAATTAAATTAACATGAGACAGATTTAATAACATGTATACATGGGAGAGACCCAGGAAAACTGAATAACTTACTAAAATTGTTGAAGCCCTCATCTTAAATACCATCTTCAGCTAAAAACAAAAGAGGATGTTGTGGGTAGTGGTTTGGAACTTCAAAGGGGAGGAAGGTGATTCACAAGGAGATGGAAAATCACATGTTTGGAAAGCAAGTGTTTGCTGGGCCAGGCAGAGACAGGGGATGCAGAGTGGATTCTGATCTCTAGACCCTGCTGAGTTTCCCCACCACCATACCCAGCTTGTATTGTTTGCCGATATCTTTGGTGATAGCTCTATTCCGGGAACAGGGCCTTTATCCAAAATGTTTTAGGCAGTTAAGGGGGAGGTAACAAGAACAAACCTCTCAACTCTTCTGTTTCTTAAAAATCCAGGCTGAATTAATCCTCATGCCAAACAGACATGGGGTGGCAAATTTTGCTCCCATACACTGCCAGCAAGAAGGCCATTTATAAGGCTTGATTTCACCCTTTAATATCTTATGGTGATGTCTCTGTTGCTAAAAGAATAATAATATTGACCTTGAGAAATTAGACTACTGAGACATCAGTACAGTGAAAAGATAAATAGACTTAGATCCAGAATAATTAAATTACAAAACCATATTTTCACAGTAAAATTTGGAGAAAAAATAGAGGAATCTAACCTTCATTTTAACTACAAATACTACATTAAATTAAGAACAAGGGAAATGAAAATTAACAGATGTGACCTAGTATTTGAGTATGAAAAGAAAATGCAAAAGAGTCAGCAGGTACCATTTAAGGAGAAACTAAATTGTGGAAGCATTGTGTTAGGTGCCTTATATGTGCTTTATGTATTTTACTATAATGCCTTGTAAGTTGATATTTTTCCAGTTGTACCAATAAAAAAATTAAATGAATTACACAAAGCCACATCACTTACACATATGCATGTATCTATTCTTTTTCAAAATTCTTACATACATGTATATGTATAACTGAATCACTTTGCTGTACACCTGAAACTAACACAACATTGTTAATTATACTCCAATATAAAATAAAAAGTTAAAAAACAAACAAACAACAAAGCCGTATCACTATTAAGTGGCAGACCCAGGGTTTTATCTTGATTCCAAAAACCATATTCTTTCCTGTGTACTACATCTTTGAAGAAGGCAGTTTTTAAGATTAAATTTCAGAGCATTCTTTACTTTGCAGATGAAAATGAATTACTATAAAGAATACAAAGGCAATCCACGATATGTAAGGCATGTCACAAAGCACACTCAGGACTTTCTTTGGTATTCAAGTTGATTCACTAATATAGCACCTTCACTATAGAGTGGAATGATGGTTCTTTGATCAATGGGACCACCTCATTCAGTCATGCCAAGTTTAAACTCAGAAAACCATAAAATTACTTACTCGGTGTCTTTCTTAAAATGAAAAGTAATTTATCACAAACAGTTGTGCCTATAGGCTTTAAGCCTGGTATTTGATAGTCTTTGGCAAAAATCCAGTCATGAGGCTTATTACAATGCTGCCTATATAACATTGGCAGAAATACAAATAAATATTTTGTTCCAATGTCCCTTTAATCATTATATAGAAGTCTCTTAAGTACCACACTACCCCAAAGTAAATTCTGTCATATTTTCATAAAGATATAGAGAGGGTACTTAGCTTTACTATTTAATGGCTGTGGATCATGTTATAGCCAGGAATGCAAGAGGCAGCACAAAGACTTCTAGAGATGGATGATCTCCCTAGGAACACACCACAGGACATGTGTGATTTATTTCTCCTAAATATCTTGTAATTTTCTAAAACTGTTTAATATCTGTGGTATCAGAAGATAAAAATATAACTTATTTTAACTCTAGGATAGCAGTACATTAAGGTAAATTCATGGAGTGGAAGAGGTGCATGCCTGAACTAACAAATTAGAAAAATTAAATACATTTAAAAAGATTTCTTCGATTATGGTTGGTAAATCAGGGTCTTTCCTAAGACTCTAACTAAATATTTGTTGATTCATGCTATGCATCACTATATACTATAAAAATAACAATTTAAAAAAAATATTGATTTCCAGTATTGAAAAGTCAGTATTCACTAATATTAGTTATATAAATATATATCATTATGCAGTATAATTATTAAAATTCATTATTAGAGAATACTTTTTAACATATAAGCTGATATTCATTAAAAAGCAATTCAATATGTTTTGTATTATTTCCTATTCAATTTGTAGGAAGAAAGACATAAGGTAGAGGATACATTTTGATTCGGAAAAGTGATCCTCTTTGGCCGCAGGGATCAACTTAGTCAATTTAGTCAGAGAATATGATTGAATATAAATCTCATTATTCAGAGCACTAGAGAAGGCAAAGCAATGGAAAGAGTTATAATCCTTGAACTCTTTAAGTTCTGCTTGTCGTCTAAAGGAATATTGATTTAAACAGCAAGGAAATACAAAAAGAAATCCACACTTCACCAGGTAGCAGAAGTTCAGCAGCTTGGAAACCTATCTGGTATAGACTAGCTGGGGCTTTCATGGCAATTCTGGATGCAAATTTTAGCTCTGTCCAAACTGATCCTCTCCCTTGGCCCCTTTATTCAAATCCTTGAGTCAGATCCCACCATCTCCTACCCCTACCAATGGGAGGGTTACTGTTCCTTGATGTTTCCATTTGTAAAATTCAAATAATGATGCTGCTGAGTAAATGAGAGTCATGTGTATTAAATACATGGCAAAACACAGAAATTCAAAAGAGTTCATTGAATTTGGGTAAAAAAGTATCTTAGGGTTTGAACATCTTATCTAAAGATAAGGATTAGGGCAGTTTGTGTAGCAAGAAAATACAAGACTGCATGGCAAGTGGCAGAATCATGTGACATGACAACTGTCAGCCCACACTTTCAATAAATTTCAGGTGAAGTGCTTTTTGAATACTCTGTGTTTAGAGCAAGGTTACTCAAGGCGATATTTTTAGAGGACTTTACCCAATTACTTATACACTCAATTTCCACCATTCATACCACAATCTTCAGGCTGCTCACAAACTAACAATTTTGATGTATACTTTTTCAAAAGCAAAACGTTATTTAAAATATATAAGCAAAGATACTTTATACCTTTACAAATTACTAAAATCTGCAATTTAAAACTATTGCAATAATGAGTTCCATCTCTCTGAACCTAATTTCCCTGAACAATAGGATTCGGCGGCAGAAGGTAAGAGTATGATCTTCAGAGTCAGGTTGCCTGGATTTACACCTTGGCTAGGGAGCTGTTGACTTGGGACAAGTTACCTAGCCTCAGTTTTCTTACCTATAAAATGGAAATAATAATAATATCACCCCTTATAAGTTTGCTTTTAAATGAGCTAGCAAATGACGAGGGTTTAGACCAGTGACTGGTGCAAAGTAAGTGCTCGGTGTATTTTAGCTGCTTTTAAAAACCGTTATTAGTAAATGCCTTCTGAGTTCACCTTCAACTGTTATTTTCTAGGATGCTTAGATTCCTTTAACTTAAGTTTATAGATTTAGACACTCAAAACAGTGAAAACTTCTGTTCACTCTCCTTTGTCTTTATGAATCCCCCAATGACAGCTCCTGGTGCGCACCAGTCACTGGGAGTCATGAGACTGAAGAACAAAGATTCAATTCAGTTTGACAATATTTCGTGGGTGCTAATCATTTACAAGATTGACCTTGTGGGGAAAAGCAAAGATAAATAAATTGCTATTTCCAATTTTGAGTTCATATACTGATTGAAAATAGCTCTAGGTCAAGAAATATCTCATATGAAGCAGCAGGTAGAAATATAAATGGGGAGCACTGCTGAGGGAAAGTGGGTGCATCCACACGCTAGGATTTTACGCTGACACAGTACCTTTCAGGCAGTTGAAGAATAGGAAAAATTTAGTTCTGTATCCACTAAGTAAGATGGAAGGTGGTGGTAAACTGAGAGGAAAAAGGATAAATTAAATATTGTATAAAATGTAACCAAGAAAGCCCTAGAACAAACCAAGTTTTCAATCAAAAACATTTTCAAATGTTTTTACAAATGGAGTCGGGAATTAAAAGAGGTAGCTGAGTCCCATGCATATCTCCGTACCAGTGTATCCACACAACACTTAAAGAAATATATCAGGCCCTCTGACAAGATTACTTCCTGTGCACAGTGCTTCTAGAGGAGGGAAAATACGTTGTATGAACACATTCCTATATGTGTGTATAAATATGTTCTACTTCAAAGATAATTTATCATGTTTTAAACTTCCCATTTGAAAAAAGAACACATATACAATGTTTCAAAGTAAAGTTTTCTCTTCTGCAACTTGTTTAAGGATGACTAGGGACTGGGTGTTGACTTTGATCGCTTTGGAGATTTGGACTAAAACAAATATCGTTCCATATCTGAGATAGAAATATACAGAGGAAGGCCAGGATGATTGAAACAAAACATCACACCTGATACCATTCAACTAAGCAGGAGAGGGGTATTAAAAAGTGTTTTGGGTATGTGGGAAAGATTAATGAAGAAATCCTTGAGATTTAAGAAGAGAGATCTTTTAAAGCTAGCTGAGCTACTGTCAACAAGCAACACAAGACAAAGGCTCTGAAATGGGAGATTAAAAAAAAAAAATTTAAGTTAGGTCCTTATAAAAATTCAATGTAATGTACTTGAAATTTTTCTCATGGTACTTTTGCAGTTGGAATGATTCCAAAGCAAGTGGCTTTAACCAGAAAAATCTTATTTCTAAAAGGAAGCTGACATCCTCCTTCACTTGAAATCACTCTGCAAGTGTTGATAAATAGCAAATCTCTATCAAAGCATCATTGTGAGATATGAAGTGAAGAACTATCTGCAGACATTATACTAAGATGCTTCTTTGGTAATATTAAAAACTTGGACTTTGCCTCCAATAATGCCATTCACAATGATAGAACAAACAAATTATAGTCCGTATTTTTTTGCTTCCTCCCATTAAACAGTTAATATTCAGTTACTGAATATTGCAGTATGCTAGGCACTGGGTTAAGTAAGACATACAATACACATAAACCACATCGCATACACCTAAAAGAACAGGATAAGTCCACTGAAATTATGTAGCAACTTAGGAATATAGATCGTTTTCTAATTTTAATGTCTGAAATTATGATAAAAGGGAGCTGGGTCATCATCTGAATTTTGCGGCAGGGATTTTTCTAGTACCAGCTGTGGACACTTCAGTTCACCTTTGGGCAGACTACTGTAAACTTTCTTTAAAGAAATCTTAAGGTATCAACCTTTCATTAAAATTTGATTATGTATCTCTGGATTGGTTGTCTATGCCGTTTGTATACAATTGAGAAAGTCTGTTGGGTTATTTTCCAAGGTGCAGTTTTATGTTTTTCCTGACTTTGTATATATAAAGACGGTACTCTGCAGAAAGACAGGTATCTGCCTTTAAGGATAAAGACGTGTGTGTGTGTTGAGTTACTAGCTAGAGGAGCCTGAGGTCTTCTGTTTCAGCCATGTGGTTCAGAGCCTGAGCACCAAAGTGACGCTTAGAATGTCAAGAAGAGGGCCGTTTCATTGTTTCTGCACAAAATGAGCAATGTCTGGCCTCCTGTGTACTTTTTACATAGACACCGTGATAACATCAAAGGCACCTGCAACAGTGGCAGCAGAGAGGGTCCTCGGGGTCAGTTCCAGGAGAGTTAGAAGTACAAAGCAGGGCAAAATACGCTGGATGCATGTGGAGACCAAAAACGATGGTCCGGTTTGTAAGCAAGCAAGAACACTCTGAGTGATTAGAGAAATTATTTAAGGAACACTTTTCATGAGAAAAAGATAAGACATGGCAATATTGAAACATTTTACTTTTTTGATTAGGAAATTAATCAAATTAATCCCTGATTTTTAAATTAATTATATACTCCCCTTTACTAACTCTGCCTGGCTTTCTTGCTGTTCTTCTGACACATCACACTTATTGATACTTCAGGGCCTTTGCTCTTATTGCTTCTTCCATCTGGGATATTCTTCTCTCAGACCTTTGCTTTGCTTTACCCATCACTCCATTTATGTGTAGTTATGTGCTACTTCCCAGAGGGAGTCCCAAGATCACCCTAACTTGAATGTTTCTCTTTAGCCATTATTCTCTTCTGTAGTTCCCTACTTATTTTTCTTCGTATTACTACTTGGCAGTATAATATATATTTATTTATTTGCTTTTTTATTTCAGTGCTGCCCCAGACTAAAGGCACAAAGCTGTATTATGCTGGTATTAAATTAATGTTTATTTGTGTATATCTAACTTACATTTGGTCCTCTTATTCAGGAAGATCCAGTCATCAACTATCATAATCAATTTAGTCTTTCATTCACACGTACAAATGAACAACCAAGAATCCTGAGACAGCTGGAGAAATGTAATAACTCAAAATAGAAAAATCTAAAGAGAATTTAAAAAAACAGGACCAATAGGAAGCAGAAATAATGCTAATTATTTTCCTCAGATATATAAATATTTTCATTATTTTAATGTTCAGTATGCTTAATAGTGAAATGAAAAAAGATATCAATAGAAATGGAGACTATAAAAATAAAGGTGAAAGAAGATAACATTTGACAGAGGAAAGTTGTAAAGGAGAATGAGGGTATGGTATTTAAAGGCACACATGCATGGGATTGATTTCCCCTTTGCAGAAGGGGAGTCACCACATTCATTGTGATGGGGAAGAAGAATCAAGAAAATGACTCAGGATTGGAAGGAAGTTAAAAATCGCTTGAGGGAGTGATTTTTTAAAAATCTATGTCATACCTTCTATGTTCTCATTGAAGAGGAAAGTGCAATATTCTATCCAAATGTGGTATGTGTGGATGGTGGTGTTGGGGAAAGTGGTAAAGTTAATCAATAACCACTATAGAAAAGAGGCAGTGCAACTTACTAGGTAAATTTGAGTAATATGCATTTTATGGATTTACTTCAGGGACAATACACAGTTTGGGTTTTAAAGTGTAGAGGTGAACAGATTGATCCAAGGTTGGGCATTTACTGTGTGTGTGCACTTGTGCATGTGCAGGCATGTAGGTGGGCCGATTAGGTAAGCATGTTGAGAACATTTGGCAAACAATTAGTTGTAGAGATTGACCACGGGATTTTAGCTGAGTAAAAATTAGGTAAAAAGAGGAGGTGCTTGCTAGTAGGAGAAATGACATAAGTCTAAGGACAGAGGGTTTTGATATTCTTAAGAACCATGGTGGAGACTATAAAGAGGTAAGAGAAGTAGAAAATTTGTAGGACATAATACGAGACTGGGCATAGTAACATTTTAGAGGTTGAGGTGTTTTAGGTATCTCAAGTGTTAATATTCAAGATAGGAGGGTAAAGTGGAAAGCAGATGAAAATCACTAAAAAATCAAGAAGTTAAGGAAATAAAGGTGATCTTATTGGATTCTAAATTAATGTGTAGAATGGAAGAAAGTATTGTGAATGAGAACACAATGTCCCCAAAGAATGAGAAGAATTCAGTACTTAGAAGACCATAGTAAAATACAAAATAAAAGATAATATGGAGAAGTAGCAGAAGCAAGATTTTTACATGAGGATAAAAATATTCCTCAAAATAGACAATTTCTTAGGCAGAAGGAGACGTAGAAATGGACTTGGGTTAAGGTGTAACTTTCAATATAGTCTTAATTTAGTGGCCTTAAGAGGGTTTTAGTCAAATAGGTAGTAATGTTGGTGGTAAAAATCAATCCCCAAACTGGGTTTTTATTTTGTACGCATGTTACGCATGTTATATGTATAGTGTGGGTTGGTGGGCTTTCTGATCCATGCATCAATCAGAGACCCAAGCTGATGAAGGCATTGCTCTACTGTAGCTACATGTTCTGGAAAAATGTCTTCCACTGTTAGCTATGCAGAAAAAGAGAGAATGGGAGAGGTACTCAAAAATATAAAATGCAAAGATCAAAAAGGGACCCACATTACTTATCCTCAAGGCCGATAGCCAGAACAAGTCACATGCCCCTGACTACTTGAAAGGATGCTGGGAAATTTGGGGAAGTAGTGCATATCTTTTCCAATAAAGGATAGGTGAAATTAATTAAAGGGAGACATGAGAATACAGAAAAGTCAATTTATATTCAGCTACAGAAATATTTTGGGGAAAAATGTGCAAGTTATATTTAGCTACCATTATCTGAAAACTAATCACATGTATAAACATTTGAATACACACAGGACAAAAATAATGTGGTTAATCTTACCACTTACTTTTTAATTATTACCTTCTTTATACTACATTGATTATGAGTTTGTTTCTGAAAGTGTGTGTCTTGGTTTGATCTGCTAAATAAGAACAGAACGCTAAAGGAATATGTTATGTTACAGCTATTAGCTGTTCACATAGAAGGGTGTTATTGACAGCTACACTTGTCCCTTTATTTGACTTCCCGGGTAAGTAATACTGTATTAATTTATTTGGATTGACCCTTGAAAATCAGTTACATCAGGCATGATTCACCAAGCAGCTGCACATTCCACAACAGCAGTTAGGAGAGACATCTTTTTATATTGGATAAGAAAAAAGATAATAAAATTGTCAAAATGTATTGGGGAAAAAAAGAGAAAGGTTTGTTCAAGATGTTGACCTTTTGGTTTCTGGATCGGATTTGCTTACTGAAAGAAAAATAAAACTGAGATTTCGGTACACACAAGAAGTATAACACCCAGGATGAGTAAAGAGAATTGATTCCAAACTGAGTAAAAGCAAAAAAGAGAACAAGCCAGTGAGGAAACATGTTCGGCTGTTTCAGTTGGAGAGTTTCTTTTTATTAGCTAGGTTTTAGACTTGCTTAATATTCAAAACTGTTTTTTAAAATTTTGATTTTGATTTTGGTTTTATATTGGTGAAAGCTTCCCATGTTCACAGAGTTGAGATTTAATAGTGTTTGGGAGAAGCAAAATTAAGCTTATTTCTTATAAAATGCCCCACCTTGAAGGGTAAGAATTGCTTGCAGTGAAAAACTTTCAAATATCATCCTTAGTTATCCCCCAAGGAAACACTTTTCTTTCACCTACCAAATATTCTGCCTATTCTTTTAGTTTTTTCAGAGTATCCATCACTGTGTCACATGAGAGCTGTCACTATTTCCCAGTGTTATTTGAACAGATGACCAAGGTTTTGATTTTCTCTCTCCCCATAATTAAAGCTTTATGTTGTAATATCACTACTTGAAGATTTCTGATAATCTTACTAAAATGAATCTGTGTTAAACCCAAACAAAGTCTGTTTTCCTGAATTATTCTTTGAATGCCATTTTAAATCACTTCAGATGCTGTCAATTGTTTATTGCAAAAGGATGACATTTCAATGGTAGGCTTCTTTTGAAATTAAAGAATTTTCCTTAGGGATGACTTCCCTTAGGCTGTGGTTGGAAGTCTCAATAAAGGTGGCTTTATTTCACATCTTAAAAAAAAAAAGTCAGGTTTTCCAGGAGTAGTAAGAAATAAATGAATTTTATCTAGTAGCACCAGAACACAAACACCCTTCAACAAACAGGGCATGGAATTGTGAATTCCTCCGTTGATATGCAAGAAACACACACTGGATAGAAACAGATTTTACCAAATCTATGCTTCTCTTTAAAGTTCCACTTAACTAGTTTCTTTTATTCTTGAACTGTCCTTTATTCACAGAACCCTGAGGTGAACACCAGATCTTCACCAGTTGCTATTTTATGTTTAGGATTATGAAAAAAATGTAAGTTTGTGTTGAACCAAATTGAATCATTATTCTGAATCTAACAATTTCAATATTAATTATGTTTGTAGAATGTCAGCTGGGAGATACTTTCCAAGATTTTAGCTAACAATGTTTTGGACTGATATTAAATTAATTAATTGATATTAATTGAATACCTAGGTCATTCATAAGCAAGATACAATACTGAAATATTTATTACTAACTCACATTTTAAGTTTATGTACATTAGCTTTTAACTTTTCTATATTACAAAGAAGTTCTATCTTCAGAACTTACTTTCTGTGCAATAGGGCCAGTCTGTTAATGAACATGTTCACTTTTGATGCTTTTAGAAATTGTTTAAGGAATAGTTTTTGCTGTAAAAACTTGTGTTTTTGTGTATTCATGAGTTCTTTTAAGTCTCCTAAAATGCTGATGTGTGCCAGAAGGTTCATAATGTCCATTTTATTGTTTTCTAGGTTTTTTTGTAAATAGAAGTTACTCTGATTAAAAGTTATAATTAGTATACATAAATGAAAATTGGAGCAATAATGGCAGAGAAGTGCTGTTCATATACAAGATAATGAGGTAGGTTTTTGTTTATTAAGGGAAAATATCAAGTTTTGACCTAAAGTGTCTGGCCATTCCAGAATGAGAAAGAGAAGCATGAAGAACAAAACCTGAATGGATGTAGAAAGTTGTAAGTTTGCACAGAGGAATTTAATTTGCTTTGAGATATAGTTGGTGCAAAAATGAGTCTGAGAAGAAGCGACAAGATATGTTACAATTTTGCCAAACTTCGAACTCAAGATTCAATGAAACAAAAATTAATTACATAGGCGTGAGTAAACGATGGGGGTTGAGTATAGTTTTTGTTTTCTTTTGAATATTCTTGTTGTTGCTTTAGTGTTCCATTTTCTGGATGTATTAAGAGTCCCTCTTTCTTTTTAAGCTATCTATAACCCAAAACAATTTAGTGAATTATTATTTTGTAAGCTAAAATGAAACATTTTAAAATGATTATTTTATGCGCCATCTGACCCTCCCATCCCAGAATTTGAAACTCTTATGAAAAAATTTTACTTTTCATGGCAATATAGTTACTTGCATAGATTCAGTAAGAAATTGTTCCCTTATTTATGAGGATGTAGTTGGAAAAATTTGTTTTGCAATCAAGGACTTGCTTGGAATGTCGTATTTAAGCATGATGCTCATTTAGTCAGATATGGCCAGAGACTTTTAAGTCAACTGAGGTTGAATTTACAGAGCAGTGCTCACAAAGCCCTCTAGGAAAACTGTACTGGTACCTGGCTTACAGGAATTCCAGCCTTAGAGGTCAGTAAGGAAGTTCACTTCCTGACAGACTTAGGAAACTTAGGATATTTTGGGGACTGAGAATTCACCTAAATGTATAGGTACTACAGGTAAAACCTGGTGGAGAGAGTCCTTGGCTTGGATTCTAGCCTCAGTACAGCTTATTAAGATGATTTTAAAATCTTTATCTGAGATTCCCTATGAAACTTACAGCAAAACAAACTAAAAAAAGGCCATGTGGTAAATTTACATTCTTCCTATAGCTGGGTAAATAATCAGTACAGATCTAATGAGAAGAGCCTTCGTTTGTGATTCAGAATAATCTCAATTTGAAATTATCATAGAATGAGGGGAAAACCTTAGGGGAAAAAAAATGTGTTTCCAAAAAGCACTGCATTTTCTGGATCATACAAGGCCATCCATGTCTGAGCTATTTTACCACTACTGTTTACGTACAACACATTTTTGGGTTATTCAATTCTAGAACTCTTCATGGTTTTTGAGCTATTTTACAACTCAGTAATTTTATGTCTATTCTTTGAATTCTCTTTTGAACTATTTATAATGTTTTCCTAGTTCCTTCACTGAATGAGTTAAATAAGATCATTTAACAAATGTTCATTTTTATATCTATAAGACAGTCATTTCAGCTTTTTTGAAAATTACCTTTAAATATGAATCTTTCTCTAATATTGTGTTATGGTTTTATATTTTCTTCCAGAATTAATAACATTTATATTATTGAATACCGATCTTTTTGTTTTCTTGCTGCTTATTTTCTATGTTTATTTATATTTTGTTTTCTAAATATATGTAAGTCATTTATTGAATAGTCTATGCTCCATATTTCATTATTTCCAAATACCTATACATAGAGTAATCTCTTTCTGGACCTTTTCTTCTGTAGAATTCTATTTCTGTAAATATGCCCACCACCAGACTGTTTTACTGTGTTTGTGTTACTTTATTTTTTATTCCTATAATTTTAGAGTAGTGTTTAATACATGGTATTTTAAGTAATCTGTTCCTTAAAGTTTATTCTTCTTTTTTAGAATCTTCTTATCTCTCCCCACACAGTTACTCTGCAGATGATCTTTAGAATCTGCTAGTGAAGGTTCATTTAAAAAACTCTATTGGGGGCTTCCCTGGTGGCGCAGTGGTTGAGAATCTGCCTGCCAATGCAGGCGACACGGGTTCGAGCCCTGGTCTGGGAGGATCCCACATGCCGCGGAGCAACTGGGCCCGTGAGCCACAACTGCTGAGCCTGCGCGTCTGGAGCCTGTGCCCCGCAACGGGAGGGGTCGCGGTGGTGAGGGGCCCGCGCACCGCGATGAGGAGTGGCCCCCGCTTGCCACAGCTAGAGAGAGCCCTCGCACAGAAACGAAGACCCAACACAGCCAAAAATAAATAAATAAATAAATAAATAAATAAAAACGCTATTGAATTTTTACAATGACTGATAAGGAAAGAAACTAAGAGGCATTAAAGCTTTTTTGTTGCAGTCTTCACTGAAAAGCTCTAAACAGACAAATTGTATCAAGAAAACAGTAACTTAGATGTTAGGTAAATTAAAACATATATTTTTGAAATTTTAATTGTAATTTATTGTACTGTACGGAATTGAAGCGCTTACTATATTGATTATCAATGTGGCAGATCTCATGCTATTTTTTTATATACTTATATGTTCATTATTTTTTAATGCACTCAGTTCAATATAAGGCAAAACACATTTTTAGAAATTAAGTTTAAATTTTTTTGTTTATTATAACAAAATAATAAAAATATTATTATACCCTACAATGAGATCTGAGGTCACAAAGTAGTACCTTAGTTACCTCACACAGACATGTTCTTGTTATTGTTTGTTTTTAATTTTTGGCCACCAAAAAATTAAAGAAAAGTGACAACTTTTAAAAATAGAGAGCTGTGAGACTTCCCTGGCAGTCCAGTGGTTAAGACTCCATGCTTGCAATGCAGGGGGCGCAGGTTCAATCCCTGGTCAGGGAACTAAGATCCCACATGCCCTGCAGTGCAGCCTAGATAGATAGATAGATAGATAGATAGATAGATAGATAGATAGATAGATAGATAGATAGATAAATAAAAATAGAGAGCTGTAATATAAAAATATACATTTTAGACTTCTTATTAAAAATGAAAGTATCTGGCAACACTGGGCCAGCCATACCAACATAAATGTTCAAATAAAAAGTAACAATCACATCTTAGCTAATAAAACTTTATTGGGCTTAAACACCTCACAATATAAAACACTTACTCTTCACTATTCCATTACCTTAGTGCACTAATACAGTATGATTGTATTTCCTACTCATATTGAAGAAAAAAGTGGGGCAGGCAGCTGTTGGAGGTGCCGATCATTGGAAAGTAATCAATTCCTCATTGAAGTAAGAGGAACCCTCTGACCCACAAGGCTTCCATCTCTTCAGCTATGTGGCATGTTAAGGAGTGAATTTGTCACATTTCTTTGCTCTGCCCCATGCTTGCTCTTGATCATTTAGAATCACATGTACTGTAAATAAGAATGGAGCTTTTGTTTCCTGTGCCGATTGCCAGCCACTTAGGTAAAATTTTACCCTAAGTTTACTCTTTATAGTTCTAATAGAAGCTAAGAGTCGTATGAACTTTGACCACTCAATCTGCTATGTTAGAACTGTCAAGTTTTGATATCGTGTAGCTTATTACTCATTTGAACATATACGTAGAACGAAGTAGGTAGAAATTCAAAAACTATAACTCAGACATGCAAAAGAGTTAGATTGCTCCCAGCTTCCCTATGGCAACAACCTCCAAGCAGAGCATACCTGGGGCCTTCCCTCTTTTCACTGTAAAGCTTTCTCACTCCCCTGTCTAACTTTGAGTCTCTGCCAAAGGCAAGTGATGATGGCTGACTTTCTTGCTAGAGCAAGGAAATTTCCTCTTGTCTGTTCTCTTTTGGGTCATCTTTGCAGATTTCTGTAATACCTCATAGATTGCATTAGTGCTCCTGTGTCATGCAGCAGATTCCCCTCAGAGCTCCAAACTGAAAATAAGGATCTAGCTCCTTCTACTTTCCCCTCAATCTGTTTGAAATTCTTAGCATCTCTTACTCCATGACATGGAGTTTCATCTTAAGAACCAGTCATTACCATAACCCGGATCTTACCTCTCCTGGGTCTCCCCACCACCTGCTTAAACATTGTTTTCATAGGAGAGTTGAAGAAAAGCTGCTTTGATTCATCCTGTGTCCTGCCACCACCTGACTGATTGTGTACATGTGACAGCACTTTATTTTAAGCTTGCTGCAGGAAGCAAGACTTCTAATAAATTTAATTCAAACATTTCCTTCAGCTGGAAAGTTTTTATAGAAAAAAAGAAGGTGACCTGATAATATTTTTTTGATGAAGTATAAGAAAGGAAATGTCTGGTTAAAGGTAATTAGGCTCTTCACAAGACTGCAAGTTAGCTTTCTGGGCAAATCCAACTCAACATAAAGGAACTTGATCTCATGGATTCTTTTAGAAATTGCTCAAACGTTCTCCTTAAAAAAGGTTGTTAATTCTATCAAACAACTAAGTTCTGCTCCAGACCGCTTCTTCACGAGCTGACAATTTTTTTTCATTTTCTTTTGAAATCATTTTTTTTTTAAAGCTCTAGCATGTTAGAGTACATAATTACACTGTTTCCCCATTCAAAAAAGCTTTTTACTATGGACTTAAGAGAAATCTCTAATTTGACAATCAAGGTTAAGTAATTATTTCTGTTAGGTGGCATTCACCCTCCCCTTCATTTACGCAGTAAATTTCAGCCCCTTGGTCTATACTTAGTTATAGACCAAGCCTATACTAGGCTTGGTCTATAACGAGCAAGTATAGCCTCTTGGTCTATACTTGCTAGTACAGCAAAAAACTGTAACAGGGGGTTGTGTGTAGGGATGGAGGAGGTAATGGCACCCAAGTCTGGTCGGGGGGAGTCACAGGTCTAGAGCCTGGGAGGGCTGTGCTGCGGTCTGGACTCCACATCTATAGGCTGGAGGCTGGGCTCTGCGATCATCCCTTCAGGTGAGGCCCCAGACTGTACTTCCTAGCTGGATGGTGTAGCGGGTCTGACTCTGCATTAGGCAGGGCCGCAGACAAGGCCACACCTCTGCACCAGCCTCCGGCTGCGCTTTGGGGCCAGTCAGGGCTCCAGATGTGGTCCCAAGCTGGGCGGGGCTGCAGGCTTGGCTCTGCGCAGTCCTCTGCCTGTGCTCTGCTGTCGGAAGAGGTTGCTGGCTAGGTCCCTTGGTCAGGTGAGGCCACAGGCTCAGCTCCACAACTGGGTGAGGTCACTGGCCAGGTCCTCTGCCTGAGAAGGGATGCAGAATGTGAGCAGAAATCGGGCGGGGCCGAAGGCTGGTCTCCGCAACCAGGCGGTACCATAGGGTGGGCCGGGAGGCTGCCTGGGTGAATAGTCATTCAGTCTCCCTGCTCAAGTCGCGCCAGAAGTTACACTCTACAGTTGGGCGAGGCCACTGGCTAGACGCTCTGCCTTCTGGGGGCTGTAGGATGGGCTCCAGGGCTGCCCAGGGTCTCTGGCCAGGCTTCCTGGTCAGATGGGGCCGGAGGTTGTGCTCAGCAGCTGGGCGATCCCCGCCCGGCTGGAACTGCAGACTGGGCCCTGTGGCAGGTACGGCCCATTGGCTGGGTGTGCAAAGCCGGCCAAACTGCCAACCCAGCTCCCCGGCCAGATGCGGCCACTGGCTTGGCTCTGCGAATGGGCAGAGTCACCGGCTGGGACCCGTGCTCGCTGCCAGCAGCGCAGGAACAGGGTCCACGGCGCCCCCGCGCCGGCGGCTGCAAGCCCCGCCCCTCCATCTCCCCGCTGTTCCGGTCCCGCCTTTTCCGCCCGTGGTCCCCAGCAGCAGAGACCCTAGTGGGTCTCCCGGGAAGCGTCCAGAAACGCTGAGGAAGCTGGGGATTCGCCTTGGACTCTGTTTTGCACCGGAGACCAGGTAGGCAGGGGTACCCTCTAAGGGCAGCGCCGGACCGGCCTCTGGGAGGGGGACTGGCGTCAACCGCTCCTTTTGGTGAAACCGCTCCTTTCACGCTTCTAACAGTGTTTCTTGGTGTTTGTGGTACAAAGAGATGCTTCAGCCTCACCCCCAGGTTCTGGGCATTTCACAAGGGCACCTCCTTTGTGTCTCATTGCTGTCTGGCCTTTCTGTGAGGAGGGCTTATGTCGGGGGCCACCTGTGCTGCCATCTTGCTGAGGTCACGAGCTCAGGTTGCTTTTCCAAAGCTCCTCCCACCATATTTAATAACTATTTTTATAGGAAAATAAAATCTATTTTTATAGGAAAAAATCTTGAATTTTAACATTTTTAATAGTGAGATACTTTCTTCAGAAATTTCATGGCCAAGACATAACTTGGTCTAGATATCCGTTCTCTCAGTGCAGTATAAGTTAATGATAGTAGTTTCCACAATTTCCCGCTGGTTTATTTTATTGAAATTCAGAAACATATTCTCAAGTGTTTGTTGGTTTTCTTACTGGAAATGAGCCTCTTGCTCCTAACCGTTTCATTCACTCGGGGTTTACGTATTATGTCTTGTTTGAAAAACCTGTAGGGTAAGGTTCTTGAACAGGTGAATCTCGAACAGAGTTTGAGACATTACCAAACATGCTTCTATGACAGTTTGATTTGATTTTCATGAGAATCTGCAATTGATAATTCAGATTTTTTTTTCAGTTGGCAGACAGGGAAAGAAGGAGTAGTTATATTTAATTAATAGATGTAGTGACACTGATAACTCAGGTAAGGTCAATAAAATATTGAAGAAACCAGTTGATTTTCTGCAGTTGCAATGCTTTTTGAAAGCTATTTACAAATATTGTGGAATGAATTCAAGCCAATCTACTTCCCATTTTACGTTGTGTCTCACTGCCTGAGCCGTTCACCATCTGTGCCTTGATTTCTCAATTACATGCTCTAGAATTCTATTTTTTACATGTTTCCGTACGAATAAAAAAGGCATTTTTACATCAATAAAAAGGGAGAATTTCTAATTTTCTGGTTAGTTTTTTTAGCAGAATTGGAGAAATAAGTATTCAAAGCAACAATATATGGCACTTACACATTTATCACAAGTATAAATAGTTAAGTCAATTTCATGATTCACACTGGCCCAAACTTATCAGACTCCAAAATCCCTGGAGCTAACTGAAGCAGCCCTCTTCTTAAAGCATGAAACCCATTACAGTAATCACAATAAGTGGTCACATACATGAGGATATACATTGCACTTTTTAATAGTTCTGCTTGTTAGAATTATTCTACTTTGATAATGAGTTGAGATTTTCCCTCTCAGGAACCCTTCCATACCCTTGATATGCACTGTGCCCACAATTTTGCAAGATGAGTTTTATTACTCTATTTGCAAATGAGATGCTAAAATTCAGAAATATTGATTTTCTTTTTCAGGCTCACAGAACTAGTAAACAGCAGAGCTAAAATTCCCATCCCACTCTGCTTCACTCCATATTTTCTTCACTTTCTTGGTTCTCTGATCATATTTCCCTGGGTGAATTTCTATGCCTTGAGCTAAGAGTGGCACAAGAGAAATACAGAAGGCACTTGTTGGGAAGACAATACCAAGTATGTATTTATAGCTTACCTGTGTAGGGCCTAGTTTGAATACAGTTATTTCTAGAATTGCCATATGCAGTTCCCTAATATATCTCTCCTGACGACCACTAATAAATCAAAAATTAACTTTGGAGCTTTTCTTCAGATTGAACTGATGAGACAATTAGAATAGAAAGCTGAATAGTTGTTACCTAATGCATATTTCCAGATAATAAAAGCAAAACACAAGTTAAATTACTAGGTGATTTAAAAGGTTATTTTATGCTGTATGGACTTAGCCTTTGATTCATTTTCTGAAGTACAAAGGATGAGATATGGTCTTATCTGTATATCGAACATTTATCAACTTTCATTCGTTACTGCTACCATTCTTAACTGAGTATAAAAGAATAAACTACTGAGGTATGTTAAGTAAACGAGGCTGCCAAATAGATGTCAATAAATAATCTCGATAAGACTTGCAATTTTTAATTAGTTCAATCAGCACTCGTGGAGAACATAATTATCACAAAATACTTTCTTCTGAAGAATGTCCCATGTTTAAACATACTTCTGAAAAATACCTTACAGGCCATTTTTATTTAAATGTAGACTTTTCTTCCTCTTAAGAACAATTTCTAAAGCAAAAAAACACGTGTAATATAAATACTTTGAAATGAAGTAAAAATATTCTAACATTCAGTGCACTTTTTAAAAAATGTCCTTCAAGGAAAGTTTCTGCCAGACATTACCAAGAGTGTCTTATAAGTTTAGATAATCGTTTCAGTTACAGAGGTAAAATAGCTCATAAGTCTCTAATTATGTAGTATTTTCCCTATAGCACACATAAGTTGCTAAAGCTTTCATTTGGTGGGTCATGTTGCATACTTCAAAAGTTAAGCAGTCTTTATAATGCCTCCCATGCACAGACCAACTGGGGATGCTATACCCAGAAAACTCTCAAAAGTCAATATGAAACAGTGATTAGATTATCAGCCATCTAATTTAAACTCATAAAATAGGATAATGTCTTCAACTGTGTATTATAATAACATCCAATGAAACATTTGTTGAATATTTTCTATGCAGGAGTCATTTCCCCTTTATTGCTATTTAATGTAACAGTCTTCTGAGGTAGGCATTATGATTAGCTCAGTTTTATAGATGAGGGAACTGGCATACAGAAAGGTTGCCTGACTTAACTATAGTCTCAATGTTAAAAAGTAGTGGAACTGAACTTCACAGCCAGGCTGTACTGCTACAGAGCCTGAACAATTACCCACAACATAGACAGCCTGTTGGTTGATTGCCTACATGTCTATTTAACTCATTAACTGCATACCCTGAATGTTGATCACCTTGTTATATCATCATTTAAGCAGATACCGAATGGTAAATCTCACTATTCTAAACGGGGAAATGCTAATATTGCCAGTAATTGAGTTTTACTCACTTATTAATAGTAATGTTCATAGTAAGACTACAAGTGATTTCAATTACAACTAATGCTAAAATGTCTCTTAGTATTTATTATTTTGTGTCATGAAGATCTTTCAATACACAACAGATATAATCTTAAAATTGTACCTTTGAAGAAAAATCTATAGCAATATTATTGTCATTGTAAAATTACTAGAATTATGTTGAATTACTTAAGAGCTCACTTCATGGAAAAATACTAATGGCGTGGTTATGCATTATTCATGAAGAATTCATATTCCCATAAACGAAATTCCTCATTCTGTGAACTATATGTATCTTGCCATTTCAGTAATATCGTAAAACATATAAGCATAAAAAATTCTCCATCCTTCCCATCCCCATTCAGTGCAAGCGAACTTAGAAATATGGAGAAAATTTAAATCACTCATAAAATTTGCCCATATTTTCTTTACAGGTATGTTTAAAACTTTACCTCTATTTTAGGAAAAAAATGTCCCTAAGTTTGGAATCAGATATCCTAGAGATAAAACTATGTTTTACAACTAAAATCTGGGTAGTTTCACAGGAATTTCCTGACACCTTCAGATAATGAAATAATCTTTTAGATATTTAATAAGAATTAAGGAAAATACTGTGAATGGCAATAGCGCTGGTCAGTAGTAGACATATAAGAAGTATGTTCTGAAAGAAAACATAATTTTAATTAGGTATAATCATACTGTAGAAATAGAAAATATTCTAGTTTAAAACTTCATGTTTTTACTCATTTGTATAAAACTTTCCTCAATACTTTGATATTGAAAAATTGTCAGGTATCATGACAGGCACAGAGGATATAATTATAAATAATTAGTTGTATTATGAGCACATTTTGGATAAGTATTTGATCTACACGTTTATAAAATCAGTAATGTTAATATTCTTAAAAAGGAAAAATATCAAGAAAGCTTAAAGAATGGAGACTAATATAATGGAGACCATTCATATAACCATAATAAAATCTAAATATAAAATTTCTTATTAACACTTGGAATGTTCTTTTCTCTTTGAAAATTGTCAATGCATAACATATTATCTTTTCCACTATTTAGTTTATAGATTACTTATAATTTAATAACGTGCCTTTTTTACTTTACATGACAGCTTAAGCATTTTCCATGTCATTGAAGATTCTTCAGAAACACGATTCTTAATGGTAGTTTAAATATAGGAATAAATGAATAGAAAGCAATACTGTGTTCATGGATTGAAAGGCTCAGCATAGTAAAGATGTCAATTTTCCCCTAATAGATATGCTGATTTAATGTAATTTCTATCAAAATCTTAGCAAGATGTTTTTTTCAATATAGACAAAATTATTCTAAAACAGTGTGGAAAGACAGAAGAACTATAATAGTTTAAACAATTTTAAAAAAGAATAATAACGTGGACGGAATCAGTCTACTCAGTTTCAAGATTTATTACATAGCTACCATAATCAAGACGTGGTTTTGGCACAGGTGTAGACAAAAAATCAATAATAAAAAGTAGAATAGAAAATCCAGAAATAGACCCACGCAGATATGCTCAATTGATTTTTGACAAAGGTGCAAAAGCAGTTCAATTGAATAAGACTTTTCAGCAAATGGTGCTGGAACAATTGGACATCCATAGGCAGAAAAAAAGAAGCAGGAGCTAAGTCTCACACTTTATACAAAAAGAAATTTAAAATAAATTATGGATTTAAATGTAACCATAAACTATTAAACTTTTAGGGAAAAAAAGCTTGAGAAAATCTTCAGAATTTAGGGGTAGGCCAAAAATTATTTAGGTTTGACACCAAAAACACTATCTTTAGAGGGAAAACTAGGTAAATTAGACTTCATCAAAGTTAAAAATTTGCTTTAAAAAATATTCCATGAGGAGATTGAAATGACAAGCTACAGACTAGAAGGGAATTATTCACAAATTACATATCTGACAAAGAACTAGAATCTAGAATATATGAAAAATCTCAAAACTTAACAGTAAAAACACAATCTAATTAGAACATGAGCCAAATATACGAAGAGATATTTTACCAGATATGCATATGGCAAATAAGCACATGAAAACACGTTCAACACCATTAGCCATTTGGGAAGTGTAAATTAAAAGCACAATGAGATGTCACCACACACTTAACAAAATGGCAAAAAAAAAAAAAAATTATGACATCAGTTGCCAGTGAAGATGCAGGGAAACTTGGCCATTCATACATTGCTAGTGGGAATGCAATAGAGTATTTATAATTAATAACATGCCTTTTTTACTTAACATGACACCTCCACCCTGAAAAATAATTTGACAGTTAAAAAAAATAACTAAACGTGTAACTACTACCATATGACCTGGCAGTCCCCTCCTGGACATTTATTCCAAGAACTGAAGGTTTATGTTCACAGAAAAATACCTGTAAATGAATATTTAGAGCAGCTTTATTCATAATAGCCAAAAACTGAAAACAATCCAGTTGTCCTTCAACAAGTACGTGATTACACAAACTGTCGTACATCCATACCATGGAATACTGCTCTGCAATAAAAAGGAATGAATTGTTGGTATACATAAAAAAGTGGATGAATCTCCAGAGAACCACACTGAGTGAAAAAAAAGACCAATGCCAAAAGGTTACCCACTGTGTGATTCCATTCATATAACATTCTTGAAGTGACAAAAATTATAAAGGTGGAGAAGAGATTAGTGGTTGTTGTGTTTGAAAATGGCTGACAGGAAGGAAGTAGATGTGGCTATCAAAGTTCAGCACTTTTATAGGGATCCCTGTGATCACAGAAATGTTCTATATTTTGACTGTATCAGTGTCAGTATCATGGTTGTGATATTGTACTATTGTTTTTCAAGAAGTTACCGTTGGAAGACACTGGGTAAATGATACGGAGGATCTCACTCTATTTTTTTCTTACAACTGCATGTGTCTCTACAATTATCTCAAACTCAAATGCTTAATTTAAAAATATTTTTCTATCCTATGGCACTTCCTTGGTGGTCCAGTGGGTAAGACTCTGTGCTCCCAATTCAGGGAGCCCGGGTTCTATCTCTGGTCTGGGAGCTATATCCCACATGCATACCGCAACTAAGAGTTTGCATGCCGCAGCTAAGAAGTCCACATGCCACAACTAAACTTGCCACAGTGAAGATCCCGTGTGCCGAAACTAATACCCAGCGCGGCCAAAATAAATAAAAATTAAAAAAATAAAAATATTTTTCTATTCTAATCTGTTTATTTCTGATGAACTTTAGGTTTTTTGGGTTTTGATTAGTATTTTATTTCGTTAAGCCTATAAATTAATTTGGGAAGGTTTCCTTTCTTTACAATAATCAGTCCTCCTTTCACAGGTTTTACATATTTTTTCTTCAAGTTATTGTTGGTGACTATTTAATGAGACATTATTTGTAATTAGAATGCTGCTTGGATCATAGTTAACCATCAATAAATTATCAATTGTTATCTGACATAAAATAAGCACATGGTAATAAGTCATATAAAAATGTAACAGACTTTAATAATATAGGATTTTCCTACCAAATAGAAAACATTAAAAAAAAAAACAGCTTTATTTAGCTATAATTGATATGCCAAAAACAGTGGAAGCCTTTGACGGTGACTGGGATGGGCAGAGCTGCGCTTTGGTTTTCACAGCTGCATTTTGTTCTTGGTTGCTGATTCTAAGATAGCATGACTGACTTAGTAGATGACTCACTCACAGGGTAGCTGTGAGTTGAGAAATTTTAATGACAAAAATGCTTGAATGGAAGTGACTGGTTTGTAGTCTATCATTGCCATTTATTTAACTATGTGTCCTTAGACAAATTATTTGGACTCGCTTTATTGTGGTTCCTAATTTGTAAAGCAAAAAGTTGGGGTGAATTGATCTTTTGAATTGCCTTGGATTTTGGAAGACTGTAATCCCACGAGAATTGACTTTATGGGTACTTTGCATCCCCAGTGCATTCATCACCTCGGGTTGATAAACATCCCAGTTTAGCAGTCTCCTTAGCATTACGTGGTTCCCAATGCAAATCACTGGACTGTAAGACATTTTCCAAGGATCAATGCTTCCAGCAGTCACCTGGGAGGCACTGTGAGATATTTTACATGTTCCTTGAGCACAGATTATCTGTCTTGCTCATTCTTATGTGTTCTAAAGATTTGGTTCTTAATCTCAGAGGAAGAAGAGGGCATTGGCTTTTAATTTGGCAAGAATTTCCCACAACTACCTCATAAGTTTATCTTTTTTGCAGACTTGTAAAACAAATCTTGGTCTGCCTACTGGAGTGAGCCATACATGTAATTATCATCTAGCAGGTGTGTTGAAATAGACAAAAATATTTTGAACCACTGCCTAAAGTAGATAATGCAGTATCATTTAGAGACTAGATAATCAAAATGTTATTGAATCAAAGTAAAATACCGCCTTTATATTAAACTTGGTAATTCTCAATATAATTTCGTTTGTCCAAAGATTCGCTTTAGTTATAGAATAGAGCTTACTGGAGCATTTTTTTCCTCTCACAGTATTGACTGGAATTAAAAACAAAACTATAAAAATAAAGGATGTCTTTCAGCCTTGTTACTGAAATGTATAGGCGAGTCATAGTCTGTAGTATAATGTAAAGATGTGACGACAAGAGATTCCATATTTTCTGTGATATTTGCTAAGAGCATTCTCACATATTATTTATATCAAATATGTATGACTAATCAATTATTGAGAAATTATTAAACAAGATCCCAACCCATCATTTACTATAGTAACTGCAATGAACATATCCTTCTCCGTTATTCATACTGATTTCTTCTAGAGATGCTGACAAGGGCACCATTTTGTCAAGAATGAATATTATAAAAAATTTTAAAAGCTGAAAGTTCACAACAATTGATCAAAGAATAGTACAGAACAAAATACTTTTCTACTCAAAAAATATTTAAAAAGCCTTATTGATGCCATTTGAGGTTTCTTAGAATAAAGAAAAACTAGTTTTAAAATTGACTGCCAAATTGCAGAACTTTTAAACAACCAAAAATCTATTCACAGTATTCCTAGTGTGTTTAAACACTGCTTGATACAATTTAGTGCAGCATGATGTGGGCCAGCTGAAACCAATCCCCAGGGGACATACCTTAGTAGGCTATTTTACCTAGAGCATATCTTCATGACAAAGACTGGAAGACAAAGATTGAGAAAATAGTGCATGTAGTGACGATGTGATAACAAAAAGTAGTGTGTGCTCAATGATTTGAGTTTTATTTTGCAGACAACATTTCAGTGTTGTGGTTTGGTCGATTTTTTTTTAACCTGGTCTTTTTCTCTCTACCCTACCCTAACCATGGATATATACCTATTCTCTTTTTGTATTTGAACTATATAGTGACAGTTCTTACATTGAGTCATTAAACCATTGGGAATTTTTTAGGGGAATTGTGTGAAATGGAGATCAAATTTATTTGTTTCTAATTGTTTTAACACCATTTACAGAATAGTCTGTTTTCATCTTTTGTTTTTCAATGCTGTTAAGGCTTATTGGGTATGCTTGGAGGCCCCAAAGCAGTAACTATCAACCATGTCTTCCCCGTAGACTCAGCTGAGAAGCTTTTGAGCTTCCTATGCTTGAGCTTCATCTCTAAAAAGTCCAAGTTGATTGGTCTGGGGCAAGGCCCAGGTGTTGACATTTTAATCACCCAGATTATCCAAAGTGTTAGCAGGTGGAGCCCTGCTAGAGGGTTTAACTGCTGGAGTCTGAAGCAGGTTCTGTCTTATGCTAATTGTGACATTGGGAGTTACTTCATATCTCTGTGCCTCAGTTTCTTCACCCAGAAAATCAGAGTATTAATAGTTCCTAACACAGGGAGATTCTTTAAGAATTGCATGGTAAAATGCAGAAGTGATTAGATGTAATGAGGAAAGTGGTTGTGAAGAAAAATATGTAGATGTCCCAGAGGAAATGACACAGGAGAAAATTTCCCATTAAAATAATTCAGAGATATTTCGTGACACTGAAAATGCAAAGAATAAAATGTTGGAAGTTGATCCAAACTTAGAGGAGATTTGTCTCACTTCATATCCTAAGTTACATAATCAGAAGGCTAGCACTGTTCAAACTACTCTTAATAAGTTTTTTACAAGGACATAAAACACTTTAATTCTCAACGTATCTAATGTTTTTCTTTAAGGTGTACTAAATATATATTATTTTTATTATTTTTGTTAATTTCCCTGTACACTGATAACCAACAATAAGAGTATGTTTAATGTTTTCACAAAACATTTCATTGGTTATGGGACCAATCATAACTTTTTTCCCCTTAACAATTAAGATCACTTTGTATTTTGAGTATACTATTGGAAATCATTAAAAATATATTTATTCAAATCTTTTTTGAAATTATTCTTCAGATGTGAATAGAAAGAAAGGAAGGAATGAAAGATCATCTTATTTTTTGCAATTATGTCATCTTGTACTGATAATGGTAGCCCTTCTAATTATGAATTAATTTAGAATATTATATAGTACTAGGAATCTTTCTAAGCATTTCTGTTTACATCTAAAAATGCCATTTGGATTTGTTTGTTTGTGTGTGTGTGTGTGTGTATTTAAGATTATATAATCTGACCTACATTCTATTTTTCTTACTGTCACAGAGGGTTTTTTTTTTTTGAGTGATAATTTTTTATCCAGCAACAATTTTTATTGCTTTATTTTAAGCAATAAATATTCTAATATGCCAAACATTTCTCTAAGAGATCTGCTTATATTAACTAATTGAATCTACATAACAATTCTCTAAAATAGATATAGTTTAGATCCTACTTTAAAAACAGAGAAATTCAGCCATAGAACAGTTAAATAATTTCCCCAAGTTCACACAGCTAGAAAATAGAGGAGCCAGAATTTGAAACAAAATAGTATAATTCCAGAGTCAATATCTTCTTAGTCTAGCTGCCTTCCAAACTTATTAAAAATACTAAATATTGAATGCTAAACTCAATTCAGGCAACCTAGTCTATAAATCAACATTTATATTCAACAAAGGTTTTTAATAATGATCAAATAAAGTTATTATTATTCTCCTTATTGTAAAAATTCTAAGTCACATTATTTATTCTCCTATAGCTATCTCTTTGTATTAAAAACTCATAGTATTCTGATTTCTTTATAGTGTACCATGATTTAGGGTAAACCATTTCTTGATAATTTAGCTAATAGGTAGATGTTGGAGCTGAAAAATGGTCAGAGTTACAGAAATTCTGTTTCAGAGTCTCACTCTCATTCTGCCAGGGGCAAACATCTGTTGATACCTGTCATCACTGGTATCAGTCATGTTGTTAATTTTTCCTTGTTTTAGTATTCCCCAAGGTCATCATTGATCACAGGATGCCCATTACAATTTGGTTCTGATGCTCTGTGTGATGATCTTTTGTTTCATTTGTTCTTCTTTATTAGGATCATAAGGGTGTTGACATTCAGTTGGTGTTTCACCAGGCAACTGGCCTGCTAGTTCTTATCTGTCACAATGTCATCATGAAAACTTTTAATTTGCCCAAGTCATGATGCCCTACATAGTAAAAAGAAGCAAATTAGGACACATTATAAAAATAAATTAAAAAAAACACAAAGAGAGAGAGAGAGACAGAGAGGATTCAGTTGAGCTGTAAAAAATACTATGCCTAAAGTACAGAGGCCCATTGTATATATCATGATAGTCATTATAACTAACTGCTGCAGCTCAAGGTTATTAAATATTTACCTCCATGATGCTTACATATCTATTCAAAATGTGCAACCCCCAAAGTGAGTTTCTTGCTCCACTTTGTCATAACTGTCCATGAGAAAATGGTGCATTTAAGTTTTAAAAATTTTATCTCTATAGAATGTTTAAGCATGCCTTCTGTTCAAGAATGTCAACTAATTTTGACCAGAATATGCATTAGTACTATCGTTAATTATTATCATGTATTTGAATATAGATCAATCAAATAAAATCAAAACCTAAAGTTTTCTATCAAGTTTTTATAGTCAATTAGAATTTACAACATGATTTGAAGCAAAAAAATTAACAAGATTCTGTAAATAATACCTAAAATGTCATGAGATTTGTATGACTCTAAAACATTGCAAGACTGGTATTTTAATTTATTTTCAGGTTTCAAGGAAAAGAAAAATAAACCTTTAAATTTAAATGGGGGGCGGGGCTTTTTTCAGCCATGATAGAATAATAGGAATCAATTTATATTCCTATCTAAAACAACTAAAAATAACACCAAAAAAATCAATGATTTTCCTACATTAGACATCAGAGAAGGCAGAAAAGTGGTCCCTGAGAGAGAAGAAACAAATGACTTGTGCCTTATGATTGCCCAGGGCTGCTGCCCAGATAGAGGCATGAGATTGACATGCAGGAAGGGAGCACTCAGGCCAAGTCTGGCAACTTTCCTGAGTTGAGGAGAGGTACCTTAGAATCTAGTGGGGTCAGAAGGATGTAATCCACGGAGTAGAGTACTAAAGGGAACAGAGAAGCATGGAAAGAAACTTCTTGAAAAGGGCAGAGGGTCCACCTCTAGTTTTCAGCTGACTACTGATCAACAAAGGAGTATATGAGAACTCTTGAGGCCAGAAAAGAAAAAACTGAAAGAAGCAGAGGAAACAATTCCAGGAAGAGTTCATGTCCCCACTGGCCAAAGTGGAAAATCTTATAACCCACAGGGTTTCACAGAGAGTTCTTAGAAAGATATTGCCTCTATAGGGAGTCAAAATAGCCCTAGACTAAAAGTTGCTGTGTTCCCACATGCAAAGCCTAAAAACAAACTGTTTCCAAGCAAGTTAGTTTTGCCCCAGAGCAAATTCAAGAACATTTATAGGAATATAAAATTATGCAACACTCAAAAAGGCAAAATTTGCAATCTTTAGCATCTAATAAAAAATTTCCTAGCATAGAAGAGAGGCAGAAATATGACATATATAAGCAGAAAAATCAATGATTTAGAAATCACTGAGAAATTACACAGATGATAGAAATAGTAAACAAGGCTTTAAAAACATTTATTATAACTATCATATATGTTCAAGAAGGTAGAGAA
The DNA here is from genome assembly GCF_009873245.2 of Balaenoptera musculus. Lineage (NCBI taxonomy): Eukaryota > Metazoa > Chordata > Mammalia > Artiodactyla > Balaenopteridae > Balaenoptera > Balaenoptera musculus. The sequence continues at coordinate 79,299,596 of NC_045798.1, forward strand.
AAGATAGAGCATGTTAAGTAGAGGTATGAAATATATTTTAAAATAAAAAAATTAAACCTCTAGAGGTGAAAAATACAAAGTCTAAGATAAAAAAATACACTAAATAAGATTAAGTAGACACTACCAAAAGGTGAAAAAAAATTACTAAACTTGTAAAGAACATATCCAAATTAAAACACAGAAAAAAACCCACAGAAATAAAAAGATATAAAACATCAATAAGCTGTAGGAAAACTTCAGGAGGCCTACTTATATGTAATTGGAGTCTCTGAAAAGTGGGGTGCAAAATAAAGGAATACTGGATGAAATTTTTCTAAGTCAGATTAGAGCTACAAGCTGTTGGGAAAGGCAGACATGTGCAGCTTGCTCAGCCCTAGCTTGGCTGCATGAGAGTGTGCCTTGGGCCTGAAATATCTTCTAACATGGAAGGTAGGAGCCCTCATAGCCTGTGCTGGGCATATTGCCTTGTTTGGGAATATCTTTCCCTGTTCCAGGTTTGACGTATACTTCTTTGTTTTGCTTAAATAATGTGTCGTATGGCACCTGGCCAACGCTGCTGCTTTATCTGCTCCTGGTGGGGAAGGAATGGCATCCTTTGCCTGCAGCACAAGAGGGGTGCATGCAGACCATCTCCTTGCCTTGGCTGTGGGGTGACACCTGTTGGACGTGGGGGACCGACACTCACTGTAGAAGCTGATGTTGCTCTGTCTCTTCTCGATGTGAGTGAAGTGTTGTTCCATCCAGTGCCTGTATGATTTGTGTCTTTCATGGTGAGTCTGCTACCTGCAAACCAAGCAGCGGGTAGATATCCTGGCACTGCTGCTCCTGGTGGCAGGCAGCAGGAATTACTTGCTTGACATAACCCAATAGATCTAAGATGCCCAATAAGCAAAAGGAAGGAAGGAAGGGAAGGAGGGAGGGAGAGAGAAAGAAATGAAGGAGAGAGAAGAAAGGAAGGAAGGGAGAAAGGGAAAGAGAAATAAAGAGAAAAAGAAAGAAAAAAGGAAAGTAAGTTACATAATCAACTTGCTTAAAATCAGTGATAAAGAGAATATCTTGAAAGTAACTGGATAGAGGTGGGGTGGGGTGGATATTATGTACAGGAGAACAAAAATAAAAGGGACAGCAGACTTCCTAATGGACACAATGTAAGCAAGAAAACAGAGGAGCAACATTAATGTACTGAAAGAGCACATCTTTCAACATAAAAGGTATACCAAGCAAACTTATCTTTTTAAAAAAAGGTGAAATAAAGACTTTATCATATATTAAAAAGCTGAAAAAGTCAGAATCAGTGACATGCTCTACAACAAATGTTAAAGGTAGACCTTTAGGTATAAGGAAATGTTACCAGAGGTAATATGCAGTTTGTAAATATGTAGAAGTAAGATATATATCATAGTGCAAAAGACTGGGAGAGGGGGAAATGGAGGTATACTGTTGTAAGGTTTTATACTATGTGTGATGTGGTGTAATATTACTTGAATGTAGACAATGATAAATTAGAAATATATACTATAAATACCAAAGCAATTGCTCAAAAAAGTATGGAGTAATAGATAATTAGCCAATGCCAGATACAATAAAATCATGAATTACTCAGTCAAAAAGAAGGAAGAAAAGAGAACTAAGAACAAGTAAATAAGTGGAAAATAAATAGCAAGATGGTGAATTTAGACCCATCCCTATCAATAATCATATTAAATGTAAATGGTCAAAATGTATTAATTAAAAATGAGAGATAATAAGATCACACAAAAAACCAAGATCCAACTATACGCTGCCTTGAACACCAACAACAAAAGCAAACAAACAAAAAACCTCAAAAGACTTTAACTATAAGCACATGTATAGGTAAATATAAATATAAAATAACATATTGGGTTAAATAACCCAATATGTTAAGTAACACTAATCAAATGAAATTGGAGTCACTCCATTAGTATCTGTGGTTGACAGACCTTTGAGTTGCCCTGTGATCCTCACCCCCTGATGTTTGCATCCTGTATAATTTCCTCCCTATGAGTGTAGGCAGGACCTGTAACTTGCCTTGACAAACAGAAAATGTCAGACATGAAGGAATTTTGCAGATGTAATTAATCATTATGACTTTGAGGTAACTGAAAGGATGACCTTCCTGGGTGGGTCTGACTCATCAGTGGAAGTACAAAGCCCTACCTGCAGAGAGAGACTCCCCGTGAAGGCTTGATGAAATGAGTGGCCATGCGGGAGAAGTTTGCATGACAAGAAACTGTTGGCAGCCTCCTGGACACAAAGATAGCCTCTAGCTTACACTAAGCAAAATGCCAGAAACTAGTCATACTGTTGCAGGGAAATAAATTCTGCCAACAACCTGAATGACCTTGGGAACGGATTCTCTCCTAGTTAAGCCTCCAGATGGAACCCATTCTAGCCAACATCTTGGACTATGAACAAAGCAGCCAGATAAGCTATGCCTGGACGGCTGACACAAGGAAACTGTGAAATAATAAGTGAATGTTGTATTAAGTCAATAAAATTGTGGTCAATTGTTATGCATGATTAGAAAACTAATACAATATCAGACAAAGTATATTTCAGAGCAAAGATATTATCAGAGACAAAGAAGTTTATTTCATAATAATTAAGTGGTCAATTCAGCAAGAATACATAAAAATCCTAACCATTTAACATCTTAATAACAGAGCTTCAAAATACATTAGGCAAAAACTGATAGAACTGAAAGGAAAAATTGAAAAACACATAATTCTAGTTAGAGATTTTACCCAAAAGAAATGAAAGCATATGTCCATACAAAGACTTGTACATAAATGTTCATAGCAACTTTATTTGTAATAACCAAAAACTGGTAACAATTCCAATGGCCATAAACACATGAATGTATCAGGAAACTGTGGTGTATCTCTACGATGGAATTCCACTCAGTAATAAAAGGGAATAAACTATGAATTCATGCAGCAACATGGATGATCACAAAGTAATTATCCTGAATGAAAATAAAAGCAGAAAAGTGTATAGTATAGTTCCGTTTAAAAAAAAAAAGGACATCTAAAATTCTAGAAAATGCAAAATAATTTGTAGTTACAGAAAGTAGATCAGTAGTTGGTTGGCATGAACTGGAAGTGTCGGGGAGAATGGGAGGGAGAGGCCAGAAAGAGTCATGAGGAACTCTGGGAGGAGATGAGTATGTCCATTACCATAGTTTTGTCAGTGGCTTCATGGGTATATACATGTTCAGAACTATCAAATCATATACTTTAAATATGTGTGGTTTATTGCATATCAGTTACACCTCCATTAATCTATAAAAGTTTAAATTGGGATAAGTTTCATTGTAAAATCAGAGTGTACTTGTAAAGAATTGATTTATACCTTTCTAATAAAATTACTGTAATGTACTTATAACTTGTCCACTATATTGTAGTTTGGGGAAGAAAATTGAAAATAGGAAAAATAAAACCAAAATAAAAAAAATCTAAATAAATTAAATAACAGATAGAATTTTCTGTACAATTAATAGTTCAATAGAGTCTTTTTTTTAAACATCTTTATTGGAGTATAACTGCTTTACAATGGTGTGTTAGTTTCTGCTTTATAACAAAGTGAATCAGTTATACATATACATATATCTCCATATCTATTCCATCTTGGGTCTCCCTCCCTCCCACCCTCCCTATCCCACCCTTCTAGGTGGTCACAAAGCACCGAGCTGATCTCCCTGTGCTATGCGGCTGCTTCCCACTAGCTATCTATTTTACGTTTGGTAGTGTATACATGTCCATGCCACTCTTTCCCTTTGTCCCATCTTACCCTTCCCCTTCCCTGTATCCTCAAGTTCATTCTCTAGTAGGTCTACGTCTTTATTCCCGTCTTGCCCCTAGGTTCTTCATGACTATTTTTTTTTGTTTGTTTTTTAGATTCCATATATATGTGTTAGCATACGGTATTTGTTTTTCTCTCTCTGACTTACTTCACTCTGTATGACAGACTCTAGGTCCATCCACCTCACTACGAATAGTTCAATTTCATTTCTTTTTATTGCTGGGTAATATTCCATTGTATATATGTGCCACATCTTCTTTATCCATTCATCTGTTGATGGACACTTAGGTTGTTTCCATGTCCTGGCTATTGTAAATAGAGCTGCAATGAACATTGTGGTACATGACTCTTTTTGAATTATGGTTTTCTCAGGGTATATGCCCAGTAGTGGGATTGCTGGGTTGTATGGTAGTTCTATTTTTAGTTTTTTAAGGAACCTCCATACTGTTCTCCATAGTGGCTGTATCAATTTACATTCCCACCAACAGTGTATGAGGGTTCCCCTTTCTCCACACCCTCTCCAGCATTTATTGTTTGTAGATTTTTTGATGATGGCCATTCTGACTGGTGTGAGATGATATCGCATTGTAGTTTTGATTTGCATTTCTCTAATGATTAATGATGTTGAGCATTCTTTCCTGTGTTTGTTGGCAAGCTGTATATCTTCTTTGGAGAAATGTCTATCTAGGTCTGATCCTTTTTATTCTACTCTATTTTATGTATTTTATAGCACTTATTACCTTCTTTTATATTATATTATACATTTACTCATTTACCATGTTTATTGTTGTTTTTTCTCTCTCTCCATGTGTCTTGTTCACTGATGTCACTCAACCCCCACAAGCACAAACCAGCTCTTTAATTAAAGTTTGTCATATTGAATTGACTCAACTGTATTATCAGGAGAAACATAGAGCAAATCCTTCCCTGGTTATCAACCATCCTTCTAGAAGAGAGTTTTATATAACACAAAGTGGGGCAAAGAACCATTCATAGAATTTACGAGACTATCTTACACTCTATATTGTAACTGTGAATCCTTGAACAACTAATAAAATTAAATGAACCTTAGTTTTCTTAAACAGTAAAATGGCTAAGTGAGGTAAAATATGTGAAATAGTTAAAAAGCTAAATTAGATAGAAATATGTGGAATGCCCACCATAGCCCCTAGAAATGCACTGATAATTAATTAAAATATAGTTTTCTTTCATCCTTTCTCCTTTCTATTTTCTTTCAGGTTTTCAATTTCCTTGCCCTGGCTTTAAAGAACAAGTTTTGTCTTTGTTTATTTTTAATGCATATTTATTGCACACTTTGTCGTACTGGTTAGTATTCTGTTATAATGTCATGTATTTAGTGCCTGCAATGATCCTGAACTTTTAGCAGTAGTCTGTTAAGAATAACATAGACACCTCAAGAAGCAAATCGGTATTGGTCCAAATGTCACTCATTCACTGTTACACTTTAGGAGGCAAATTGAACTTTTTCTCTGCTAGAAGACTATGATTTATCATTAATAAGAGAAGATAACTTTAAAAAAATTAATGTAAAGATCTCCAAGTAATCTACATCAGTAAAAACAAACTTGATTTTAGAAATGATTGCTTTTGATAGACAGGCATAATTTGTTTCAATGTATGGATGAAGAAATCAAGGTTACATGAGCTATCTAGGTACAAAACTCAGTCAATCAATCAATCAGTCAATCAACATGAAAGTCATTCATGTTATTCTTCCCACTTAGTTCACTTTTCTGATACCCAGCAGGTGCTAACCCAAGCCTTGTCATATAACACTGTTATCAAATATTAACAGGAGGATTCTATCTCTCTGCCTTAAACAGAGTGTCTAATATCTTTGACTTCAGTTAACGTATCCATAAGGACTGCTAAAAGTGTTTTCATGTAGAATGCATTGAGATTCAGATGTATGGGAAACATTTAACTTTTATATGTATTTCTATATATATATATTTTACTATTTGAAGCATTTGTGGAAAGGTATCCCACTTGGCTGTATAACAAGCTCTTCCTTCTACTCTTTGAAAGTGTAAAATAGAGTAAAGGAATCCATCTTAAAGAGAAGTATGTTTGATGACTCTCTCCACCCCTTTTCCATCCAATCTTACCACGAACACTTTAAATAACAGAAGATGAAAGTGTGTGCCATATAAGTTAAAGATGTTTCATATGAGAAAAAAAGGTTATCTTCGATAACTCAGAAATATTCACATGTATTTCTGTCTATATTTCCCAGATCACAAAACTCAGTATTTCTTTTCTGTAATGTTTTCCACTTTGCAATAATTTTTTTCTCAAAACAAGATAAACCAAGCAAACATCAAAACAAATAGAAAAAAATTAAAAAGGAAATGCATTCAGGATAATATAGCATATATTCTTAAGGATTACTGCTACACTGAACCTAGCTCTAAGACTTAAAACTGAGAAAGAGTAGTATTCTCTCCAAGTACCAGAGACCAAAGAGATGATAATGTGAAGTGGCAACTGATCAACCTGTGACCCATAAGTAAATTAAAGAATGAGTATGAATTATTTAGTTCCTATTAGGTCCCACCTGAGAGTTATTTTCTATATCAGTGGATGAAAGAGAGACGTAAAGATGGACAGAAAAAAGAAAAGAACATTTTTTAGCACTTACCAAAGGCCAGGCAGTTGGCTATGAGGTTTTATATAATATTTTATTGGATTTAATTTTCTCAAATGACCCTGGGGGGTATAATTGGATCTATTTTTCTGATGCTTAAATATGAGGCTTGGCTCAGTTGAGTCTTTTTAGACTTTGTCAGGTCTTGACCTTGTTGGCATCGCTTGTAAGTGGCAACACATCAGTGGATGAGCCGAGAGAAAGGTATCTGGTGAATACTATGCAGTGGGAGGAAAATGAGGTTATAGTCAGGGCCTGGGATGCCTGATTTATTAACAGCATTCAAAATATGGTTGGTAAGTTGGCTGAAACGTTATATAAGACCTACAAAGCTTATTTATGGTGAAAGTCTTTAAAACCCTAAGAGGACAAGTTTTTGCCATAGAGTAATAATTTGAACATTAGCCAAGTCAAAATATATTGGATTTTCAGTTATTAAGGACTTTTGTTTGTTTCCCCATTCAGATTTAGATAAAATTATCTGACACAAAGTTTGGGAAAAGGAAAAATAGGTGATAACAGCTTAGATTCTACCAAAAATGCTGATTGGTACAGGAGGTCTAACAAGATGGGTGTCAGAAGTGCTTGGGGACCAATAAACCCTGCATGGTTGCTTTCCTTAGACAGGTGGCTGCAGAAGTCTTACATTATAAATTAAGGAAACAGTTGCAACTCACCTTTAAATGTCAGCGTTCCTGTCAGAGCCCTGACAAGGTGATCTGTGGCCCTGACTGTTTCAGCAACTGTTCGGAGGGACATTTTTAGTATCAGATACTTAGTTTAAACAAAATACATTCCACTGCCACTGAGTTGAAGCCTGGATTCTATTTCTTCCCTTGTGCCTGGCTTTACAAGTTGAGCATTTGTTTGGACAGAGAGGTTATGTTTTAGTGTAACATATAACTTGTGATTCAAGGCCAAACAATTAAAGGACTAATAACAGTGTAGAAGATACTGTGATTTGAGCCACAATCATTCAAATAGAAGTGCGATTCCTCCTAAGTGTTTCATCTTTGCTTTCATTTTATTAAGGAAATGAAACTTGCTATTACTTTACACATTCATACATATTTTGTACTTATACATGCCATGAACTTTCCTAGTGGATAAACAAATCTAGATACAAGTATACTGGATATTTTTGGTAGATCAGGCTCTCTTGGGTCTGACTTTTCATGTGTCTTTAGAAGTTAAAAAAAAAAAGAAAAGCATATTTTAAACTGGCTCTGCCCTGGAGAGGCTGCATAACTTTGAAACTTTATTTCCTCATCTGTAAAGTGATGATAACATCTAATGCGTTAAACTAGATTGACATATGTGAGCCTCACATATATGGGTATGTATTGAATCCTACTAACTAAATTACACATCTAGTATAAACATTACCAACTAAAGGGAACAATGCCTGAGAAGTACATAGCACACTGTCTGGCACCTAGAGGGTACTCAGTATGGCAGCAGTGATGATGATGATGATGATGATGATGATAAAGGTGATGGTGATTATTTTTATGATTATGTCAGCAGGCATTTTACTGTCTGCTCAAATAAGCACAGGATCGATCTTAGAATCTCATAAAGGTTGTTTAATATAGTTTTAGCTTGATTTTTAACTGGATTGGTTAAATTAGTTGCACGACCTTAAATGAGTTGGACGCTGGGTAGCAGTGACTTAGGAAGTCAGTGGTGAAATGTTTAATGAGTGAACTGTAGCACTAACTGAAACTTGCAACTGGGTACCTGGAGGGAGGGATTGGAGAGCAGTGAGCTCTGAGAGCCAAGCTGGAGAATCAGTCAGGTGAGAATGGAAAATTACTTCCTTCTGATTAGAAACAGAGAGCCATGGGGATTTGTTTTGCTGATGAGCAGACACGTAACATAATAATGGAGATGTCTTTCTTTCTGCTTCTGCCTGGAGAGAGAGAAACAGAGAAAGTCATATAACAAAGAGTGAGGGGAAATAGAGCAGGGACTTTCTAGATGATTAGGAACCCAGGAAAGCAAAAAGGAGAACCATCTCCCTAATAGACTTAGGAGACTGAAAAAAGGAAAACTACCAGCAGAAAACTCACTCATAAATTGTTTTACACCCACTTGCCTTGGAATCCCCAAGTTGCTGTTACGTAAGTGACCCAAAAGATTGTTTTGGTCTAAAGTTATCTCCTAGATGCAGCTTGGTAGCGTGGGAAAAGAAATGGCTTTGGATTCAGGTGGACCTGGGTTTCTGCCGTGGCCAGGTCCTATATTGATAACTTTGTGCAAATTACTTAACCTCTCTGAAGTCCAGCTTCTTCTTTAGTAAAAGGTAGATAGTAATAACATCCTGAAAGTGTGTGGTAAGAACAAATAAAAGTACAATTTATGTAAATAGTTTCTTGCAGAAAATACTCAGAAAATGCTAATTATAATCCACCATCTAAGACCATTTCCTCTTTGTCTCTTCTACTGATGCATCTTTCTCCTTCCTTCCCGCAGGCTTCTCTCTTCCTGCTTTGTTCTTAAAAAGCAATATTTGTCATTCCTAGTCAATATTGGCTTCTCTTTCGTCTTCAGTAATCGAATATATAATGATGCTTGGCTTCAGAGATTGTTTCCTAAACACCAGATCTACATTAAAAATACTAACGAAATTGCTATCTCTACTTGTATGTCCTGCAGGCATAATGGACTCAACATGTCCCAAAGTGACAGCATCAGATCACCTCTTAACCTCTTCCTTCTCTTCCAATAATCACTAGCTCTCTTCATGGTTTTATAGCACTATTTATTTTGAAAGCTGTAACCCAGAGGTTGGCTCCTGTGTTTATCACTTCCAACTTGGTAAAAAATCATGTTCTTTCTAATATTTGGAAGCTAGACCTATTGCCAGTCCCTTTGTTTAAGTCTATGTCATCATCACCTAGACTAATCTCTTAAAGAGTCACTTTTCCTGTAAACTCTTCCCTCTCCAGCAAATCACCAAAATTTGTCCTGGGTTTTGTGAAAGTCAAACATTTTATAACCAAGCACAATTAAGCTATACAAAAAAAAAAAAAAAAAGAAAGAAAGAAAACTTAGCAAAAGAATCTGATCAATTAGAGCTAGAAAGATATGGTACATGATTACACTAGGTTGCATTACAACTGGTACTAGGTATTGGTTTTAAGTTCTCACACCTAATCAAGTAAGAAGTATAATTATCTGTAAAGCATTTGTACATAGTGGAATAAATAAAAAAACATCAAAATCTTCACTGGAGGCTTCACTCTCAGCTGATGACATTAACTTGTACTTTCCTGGAAAGATTGCTGTCAGGCAATATGAACTCACTCATCTTCCCTAGTTTCTATAATAAACTACTTTGTATATTGACTCAGCATCTGTCTCTCTTTTTTTTTTTTATGTATGAAGTAGTTTCTCCTGTTGTTGCTAAAACAAATGTGTGGCTTGAGTCATATTGTGGGAAAAGCATGCTCACATATATCAGTGATCCATAATGTGCAAATTGTAAACTTAGGTTCTGCCAGCCACATTATTCCTCTATAAATTATTTCCTTCCGCTGGTAAACCTTCAGCCTTTTTAATAAACTGCCCCATTTGTTATCCAAAGCATAAATACATAATATATTCTTTCCTAAATGAAAATAAACACAATATAACAAACAAAAACAACAACAAAAAAGTTCTACTCCTCCCTCATACAACCTCTTTCCCATCGATTTTGAATGTCATGAAGGAGCAGTCAGCCTCTGTAGCTTGCACTTCCTCAATACTCTCTCCTTTCAATCTGGCATATATTTCCACAATTTGTTGGAAAACGACTCTTTACAAGACACTATTTGTAATGTCATGACTAGTTTTAATTCCTTAAATCCACTTAGCTTGTATCAGTCTTCATCCTACTTAGCTTTTGAGTAGCATTGGGCATTTTAGAGCATTTCTTAAAAGTGTTATAGAGAATCAAACTTCTGCCTTGTGTTTCAAGTTACTCTTTAAGAGTAACATTTATTTTACTTGTAAAATGACTTTTTCACAATGTGGAATGCTAATAGATATGTATATATTATTCTAAGAGAATCTTCAGTATTCATACTTGATTGTTAATTAGAAGTGGATCAATGAGGTCATAGTGGATTAAGTAATGCACAGCTGGTGAGTAAATTCCTATTTCTATGATAACCATAGTTTACAACCTTAACTGAGTCATTGATAGTCTAACAAATGTGGTTTCCTTAAATAACATCCATAGTCTAATATAAGACAAATGTCCTCTATCATACTAAGTGAAGTAAGTCAGACAGAGAAAGACAAATATCATATGATATCTTTTATATGTGGAATCTAAAAAAATGAACTTATTTACAAAACAGAAATAGAGTCACAGATGTAGAAAATAAACTTATGGCTACCAGGGGGGCAAGGGGAGAGGGATTAATTGGGAGATTGGGATTGATATATACACACTACCATATGTAAAACAGATAACTAATAAGGACTTACTGTATAGCACAGGGAACTCTACTCAATACTCTGTAATGACCTATACATAAAAAGAATCTAAAAAAGAGTGGGTATATCTATATGTATAACTGATTCACTTTGCTGTACAGCAGAAATGAACACAACATTGTAAATCAGCTATACTCCAATAAAAAAATTTTTTAGAAAAAGACAAATGTCCTCAAAACTATTAAAATGTTCATTATTATAAGAAAACTATGTGCCCCTTTAGTAAACAGACTTAGACTGAAATTTGATTTATGATCATAAGGTATGAAAGAATCCATAAGGCAATCCCCAAATGGGCAGACTCCCAAATGCTCATTTTAGATGCAAACATGGAGGAAATGGAGGAAGACCGATAAAGTATTGGTTTATTCCAGAGAAAGAATTTAGGACCATGGAAGACAATGAAAAGGGACACCATCTAGAGAACAGAACTTCTTGTTGCCATATTGGATTAGCCTCTGACAAGCCAGATGCCTTCAATGCTTATCTAACAGGATGGCATTTGTGTTATAGACCATGTGGTTTCCTCTTCAATTTTTTTATAAGATGCAGCATTAAATTATAGTTATTCAGTTCCTTTACTACCTTTATAAACTGAGTATGTATATTATGTTTAATGTGTTGGACAAATCTAAACCTAATTTAAACCAATACATATTTTGCTGGTGACTATTTTTGTCATAAGGGGGACACGTGACTAAGTTGACTTAGACTGAAGAGAAGGGTTTTATCATGGGTAGGAGAAATGTTCTTTATCTTAGGCAGGGAGTAAACAGGGAAGTGTTTTGGCCTGGCTTTTGCAGACAGTTATCCTAAGACCACCAAGAGAAAGTAGTCTTAGAATGAGGCTAATGTTGTGGACAGAATAAAAGAGAGAACAATTTTGAGTTCTAGATGCCACTATTGAAACGCTCAACCTACCAACCCTGTGTGCTGTTAACTGAGATGATGGATTTAGTTATTTTGAAGACTGAGACATGGTTTCTGCTACTTATAACAGATGATATCTTAATTCAGACATTATTTTAAATCAGCTCCTTATATTCCCTCTTCTGCCCAATTGCTTTATTAAAGCCACTTCATTTCTTTTCATTTTATCTTCTTCCCCAGTAGCCAGGCCTAGAAATCTTGGAGTAAATCTTGACCAGTTCCCTTCCTACATCCTGCATATCCTACTATACAAGGCAACCAAGTGTTGCTTCCCCTTAAACGTCCCTAAAATGACTCTATTCCAAACTACCGACTGTCACTTCGTATTTGATCTTCTGCTCAAGTAGAGATTACAGAAAACCTCCTAGACATGCAATGTATTTTAGGTCTGTCCATCCTTACTGGAGTAATATAATGCTGCTCATGTAATACTGCCAGTCTGATCTTTTAATGTCCCTAATATAATCCCCTATTTACAGGTTCTATTTATTTCCAACCACTCAACTAAGGCAGCATTAGTGGAAATGGAGCTAATGATGTGATGTTGGAAGTGAGTTAGATGACAGAACTCAAGTTCCATCAGACAAAACAGTTCCTCCTATGGTTGTGACTCTTCCTGAACACTTTTCTCTATTTGTGGCAAATAATAAAGATATTTCAATATTTGTTTTGTGACTACTTGCCTTTCTGGCTATATTGTGGGATTTCTTGAAGGTTTAAACCATGTTCTACCTTTTTCTTTTTTTGCACTACTGATAACACTAGTGACCACATTACATATCAATGGAACAATCTGAATATTGAATAATAATGACAACTAGGAAAAGGCATATGTATCCTTTTTCTATTGCCGAGTAACAAATTGCCACAAATTTAGTAACTTAAAACACTGTTTATCATTCCATATTTCCTGTTTGTTAAAAGTCTAGCCAATCTGTCTGAATTCTCTGCTAAGGATCTCACTGGGTTAAGTCAAGACATCAGCCAAGGCTGTTGTTCTCATCTGGAGGTCTGGATCCTCTTCTGAGTACAGTGGTCTTTGATAGACTTTATTTCTCATGCTTTCCATGTGAAGCCCTCCTTCTTCAAGCACATCAAATCTTTCTCTTGCTTCAAATCTCTTCAACTTTCTCTCCTGCTCTGAAGGGGTCATGTGATTACATTGGGCCTACCAAAATATCCAGGATAATCTTCTTATCTTAAATTCAACTGATTAATAACTGTAATTATATTTGTAGAGTCCTTTTTTCAAGTGACATAACGTTTTCATAGACACAACACCAGGGAACAAATTTCATGGGGGCCAAGATTCTGCCAGTCACAGCGTGCATAAGGCATATGTTAGTTGAACACAGCAGAGTATAAAATGTATTATGTTATGATTACAAATGTGTAAAAAAATATGGGTAGGCAGAATCAGAAAATTATTCTAAAATATTAAGATTTATATAAATTAATTTTTTTCTATGTATAAAATATTCTTTAATCTTTTATAATTTATAGAATAACATAGAAAAAATATAAACACCAACATAAAATTTAAGGGATTAAAAATGCATCTAAATATTTATTAGTAGCAAGGTTTTAATTTCTGAGTTTATTACATAAGGTTGAAATTTTTCCTTGATTTAGAAAAGCTTACAGGGTTATTTTTCATTTTGTTAGTTAACGATAAATAATCTTTCTTGTCACAGTCACCCAATAAATCAAATATCTAATTTGTGTAGCTGAGGCAGAAAAAAAAAGGCGTTATTACAGTGCTAAGGGAAGAAATGCAGTCATATATTAACTCAGCATATGTACCCTGGAAAGAGAATGGGTGATACTGTGATATGTGCAAAGATGTCTGTGGGTAAGAACAGTTGACTTTCATTCTAATCTTAAGATTCTGAAGCAAATGTTATAATTGAGCAAGTACTCATATTAGGGTGAAAGGTATGTTTAACAACTATTGTGTATTAATAGAAATGTTAATTTATTTTTATCTGCCTTTAACTCTAAATTCTTTAACATTTTAATCTTGTTAGCTATTAATATCTAATAGAAGGTATTATGCAAATCCAGAGAATTATCTGAGAATCTTCAAAATGAAACATATCTTTACAGATGGTGTGAAATACTGAATTGTTTTCAATGTAGTATAGATTAACAACTGTCTAAACAGAAGCACACTTGAAGGACTGCTTTCGTTTTCACTGGTAAATCATGAATTATTTTGAGACATATTAATTTAAATTGGATTACACTCAATAAAAACAGAGCTGTTTCCACGTTGTAAATAAACTTTGAAAATACACATGAATAAGCAAACAGCCTTTGGGATGTGTGTGACGGTAGGTGTGTGAACATATTTTTAAATAACTTATTTTTTAAAATAAATTTAAAGATTTTCTACATTTTTCCTCCCACCTCTCAACATCCAAATACACTTGTGGTTTTGTGTAAAAAAAATGCACACTCCTTCCCGGTGGCTAAGGATGAAAAGACTGCATTGGATTATGATAGATGGGCTTTATTCCCCAAGCTGTTTAGAGCTGTGAAGTGATTGTGGGAGTTGACAGGGTTGATACTTTGTGATGTAACTGGAGATAATCAAGAGATTTTTTTATACATTATTTACACATGGCTTCTATCAATTCAATGGCACTCAAAAGAGCCTATCCATAGTTCTCTGACTCTGCAAGTAAGGTTAAGACAAATGTATTTCTATACAATATAGAAGAAATTGTGTGAAATTCGTATTTTCATTTTTAATATATCATGATTTTAAATACTATAGAATACTATTTTTATTTTTAATTGTAAAAATAGCATGCCTAGGTGAATCATTTCCTGTTCTAAATAAAATAATTTCTTGTTCCTATTTATTAAATGTCCTTTATCCTTATGCTATTTTACTGTAAAATTGATAAAAGAGATAAAAATCATAAAAAAGAAATGTCAACTTTGTATAATTCAGTATTCTTTTTTTAAAAACTATCTTTACTCAGTTTCTGTCTCTCAACTAAATCTTTTCTTATTTGAAAACTCCAATTGGAAGGTTGGCAACAGGAAAAGCCAACACTCATGCTAAGAAGGTGCTGTTGAGAGCTCATTTGAAGAAACTGTGAGAAAAAAAGAGGAAAGCATATGTAGAGTAAAAAAAATACTACTTTCTTAGGCAGCAATGTGGTTAAATATTGTAGTGATCAACTATAATTAAGCAAAATTAAAATCAGGTAATTAGATAAAACAGAAAATAATAATGCAGTGTGTAGATGGGTTAAGTAAACATTTTTACTAAGTAACAGTTATAATTGCCTTTGTCTATACTCATTATGACTATAGCTCTTCTTCAGTTCTTGATCTATCTCTCCCTTGATATATATGTAGTTTATAAGAGGAGAATATTTTATTCATTCTTATGAACTTTTTACTTTTCTTTTTCATCTTTATAGATGGATAGATACATAAGTAGATAGATAAATATGCACTAAAACCTCCCATCTGCTAGGCACTGGGAACAGGGAGATCTAAAGTCTACCAGCCAAGTTGGAATAGGGAGTAAAACAAATAAATAAACAATTACATAAATATGGGAAGAGGTGTAAAGTGTAGAGAGTGAAGGAAATACACTAGAAAGCTCACAGGAAGCACCTAACTGCTTGGAATGGTCTGGGGGTATCAGTGATAAATGTGTTCACTAATATGACCAAGTAAATGGATAGGTCAGCAAAATATCAGAAATAAAACATGTGCTTCACTTGGGGAAAGTATGATTTGAAATATCCACAAAAGGCTGTGAGAACGATCTATCAGGTCAAGGGAATACACAGATTGTTATTAATATTTTTCCTCACAAATAAATATGAGCTGCTCTGTCTTGACCCAGACCATCATTTAGGGTAGTTTAAGTGGTGAAGTAAAATGACCAAAGAAAAAGTGTGTCACCCTCCCAGTTTCCTTGCCCAAATACGTAGATTAATCTAACAATCTAATTTGGGAAGGTGGTGGGATTCAAGCCTTCCATCAGGATACAAATATGTTTAATCTACGTATTAATATATTATAAATATATTTTTCAATATATTTATAGGGTTTCAGTTTACACATTAAAATATGAAATCTAAAAATAGATTGTCCCTAAATCCTAGCGTAAATGAAAGACAAGGTCTCTCTGGGCTCTTTTATAATACTCTGGAAATCCTAAGTTTACAAGAGCACAGATAAGAAGCAGGCAGAAGGAGATAAAAATGGTGAAGGCTGCTTATATCCATAGGTTTAGGGCCAGGGAGCTACAATAGATAATAAACCGAGGCTTTAATAGTGGAAGTGAACAGTTAAACACCAAGTAAATGTAAATGTAGAGTGATAAGTTATGGCAAAACGCATGTCAAGTGTCTTGCAACTATATTTCTGGACTGTGACAAGACAATTAATGAGGGTGGCAGGAAAGTCAGCAAATAATGCATTATAATTATCCATCGGTAAGTGCAATGCATATATTGATCAAAGTCCAAATACCTCCTGCATTAAGGAGGGGCATAATGGAACTATAATTACTAGTATCAGTGGAATCCCAGAACAATTTCTTCAAGGTCAATCATAGTATTGAAATGTGAAAATGTTGGGCATATAGCCCAATTAGAAACATTTATAAGTTTGAGATAAAGGAAGCTGAAAGACAGCTGAGTCAGTAAAAGATAAGAATTTTCCATGCTTAGTACTTGCTGGGGTTCTGATTAGCCAATGTTTTAAACTGAGATTAAAACATAACTAAAGGGGAAAAAAAGTAATGGAATACTGTCGTTTTTTACAGTGAAGTTGTATATTGTGTGTGTGTGTTTGGAGGAATATAAAAAATTACATGTTAAGTCATTTATCCCTCAAACGGGAGCAACAACAAAATAATTTACTTGCTACAACTGAAGACAACATGAAACTACATAAATATTACTTTAAATTTTACTTATCAGGATCTTAAAAAGGAAAAATTATGATACATGATAAAAATCCATATTAGTCCTTGTTTTAAGAATCGCTATGTACATCTCTTTGGTGTGTCAGTATTATTGATTAGATTAGATTTGGTTTACTTCAGGATGCCTCAAACCAATTTAGTTTGCTAGCCTTAAGTGTTCTAGCTGACAGATCACTCTTCCTCGTGTCAGTTAAAGGGAATTGCAATAATTTTTTTGAACTCCGTAAAAAATGTCATTAAGGATTTCCTCTATGCCAGGCATGACTATTGCCTTCAACCCTACTTTGACATTTCATTTATTCAAGGGTGTCCTTGTTGCCTTTCCCTCCTCTAAACTCAGTAATTATGGTGCCATACTATTTAGCCTTAGAGAAAGATTTCCAGAACAATTCCAGATAGTTCAAAATTCGCAAGCTGTCAATCCATGTGCTCCAACAATGACAAAGCCATTTATATTGTAGAAGGATTCTACAGCTTTATGAGGCAGTATGAACTCCAAATGATATTTTAACCCAAAATTTAAAATATCCTCTTCTCCGTTTGCAAAAAGTTCTACCTAGGCTGCTTTCAGTGATGTATCTCTTTAAGTATTCCTGTCAGTAATTATTATAATACCAATTTAAAATGGGCTATATGAATGAGCCTTTTAATTCTGCATCAATACTGACAAACTGAACAATAATCAGAAGTATTAAATATGATTTGACATAACCTCAAATATTTCTCTTCCATCTCCAAATACTTTTTTTTGTAAGTTCGTGACCTTAGATAGTACCATTGGCTACTTTCATTCGTTATGTTTAGCTACCAATCAACTCGTTAGCTCCCCCCATTTACTGAATGACTGAATTCCCTTCCACCATTTCTGGGGTCATTCCTGATAACTTCAGCATTACAAGTAGCACAAGGTCTTTGTGCCAGTTGTTTTACTCTTTGATCCATTCAACATGTCGTGTAGATCCTTTTCCTCCTCACCTCTAACATATATTTTCTCTACCTCCTTCAACTACCTATTCCCATAGGATTGGCTTAAATCTTTACATTACCAGGTAGCTTCTTCCTCAAACTGAACGTATCACCCCATTTTCCTAACTCATGAACTCAATTATTCCCATGTCAACACTCCAGCACTCCAGAAAAATTTTCTAACCCACTGCTACTTCCGTTTTTCCAGAGGAGTTTCAACTGAATGCATCAGCATTTTTTAAAAAAGAAAGAAAACATGTATAAAAGGAGGGGAACATTAAAAATCATAAAGCATAGTCTAACATACAAAAAAAAGATTTTAAAAACTAGTGCACGATAATTCATTTACTAAGGTTAATGATATGTGAAGGACTGGAGAGAAACATGTTTGGGGAGGAAAATGAAAATGAGTCGTGTTCTGGCATCCTAGGTTTTATCCAAATGAAGATACCAAGTAACCACTGCATTGTACTGCAAATATATGTGTGTGTATTATCTTAATATTATAAAAATTTTTCTCATTTTTAGATTTCACTTCCATTCCATTTCTTCATTCCCCTTCATAGCAACACTCCTCTCAAGCTGCCTGTGTTTGCTGACTCTGCTTCCTTTCTTCCTTAGTCTTTTCAGTCCCCTCTAGGCTGGAGGAGTCTCCATGAGTTCACAGTGACAAGTCTTGTCTAGACAATTTGTAAACTGCCTCTTCCCAGATCCTATCTCCATGTCCTGGGGAGGCAAGCCTGGAACAGCACTCCTCCCTGATAACTCTCCTTCTTCCGGGACACACTGTCCTCTCTTGGTTTCCGTGAGATGCCCTCTCATGATTTTCCTCCTACCTTAGTCACTGCCCCTTCTAGGTCTGCGTGCTAGGTGCTTTATTCTTTGTCTCCTAATGCTGGAATAGTCCAGGGCTCAGATTTTGGCCTCATGCACTATCTACACACTCTCTCTAGGGGAGATCTCCAAGGGAGATCTTATTTAATCCCAAAACATTATACACCATGTAAAGGTCATTCACTGTTAAATCAATAGCTTGGGGCTTGCCTGGTGGCGCAGTGGTTGAGAATCTGCCTGCCAATGCAGGGGACACGGGTTCAAGCCCTGGTCTGGGAAGATCCCACATGCCGCGGAGCGACTAGGCCCGTGCGCCACAGCTGCTGAGCCTGCGCGTCTAGAGCCTGTGCTCCGCAACAAGAGAGGCCGCGATAGTGAGAGGCCCGCGCACCGCGATGAAGAGTGGCCCCCGCTTGCCGCAGCTGGGGAAAGCCCTCGCACAGAAACGAAGACCCACCACAGCCATAAATAGATAAATAAAATTTTTAAAAAAATCAATAGCTTGATCACTGAAATTTCCTGGAATCCAAATGCGTATAGTGCAATAGTTACTTGATAGCTTTATTGGATGTTTTATAAGAAGCTGCAACCTAACATGCCAAACCGTGACTCTCATTTTTTCCCCAAATATTTTTCTATTCAGTCTTTCTCATATTAGTAATCTTAATAAATGTGCTATCTATCTTTCTCTACTTTTATTTCATTGAAATTTCCTAAAAATTTTATGTAAACATACACAATATTTCAAAATTTATATAATAAAATTTTATTAAAATTTATTAAAAATATTATTACCAACAACAATAATGAAACTGAGACAATCTTGATGCACATCTCTTTTCCTTACACTCAACAGCAAGGTCTGCCAACTTTGTCTCCAAAATATACGTGAACTTTTACGATTTTTCTGCATCTCCATGGTCACTACCCTAGTCCTATCATTCAACTTTCATGGTTCCCATACAACGTTCCCAGAATGGCCTTCTAATGTACATTAGATCATGTAACTTTACTGTATAAAAGTCTGCATGATCCCTTAAGCATTCAGAATTAAATCCAGTATCTTTAGCATGACTTACAAGCCTTTCATGACTTAGTCTTTGCTTATTACAACTGTCCCTCTCCCCCAAATACAATCCAGCCACCTTGGTCTTTCTGTTCCTTGTTCTAGCCATAGTTTGGACCACTCTGCCTATAGAGATTTCCATGACCAGATATTTCTCAGTACTCCAATGTTAGTGCAAATGCCAGTGAAATCAGGTAGATGTTTAGAAAGTGAGTGAAGAGCTACATATGTTAAGGTGATCAGAGGCTCCCTCTGTACCACTTCTTAGTTCATTGGTTTCATAGAACTTGTCACTGCTTGAAATTATCTTACTTACTAGTTTGATTTTTTTCCCGTCTCTTTCTGCCAACCAGAATTTATGCTTCAGGAGAAGAATGCCATTGTCAATATCGCTGATTGTTGAAGCCTCATCACCTGGAACATCTCGTCATAGGATAAGCTCCGTAAGTATTTAATGAATAAACCAAATAAATGAACATAATTGTGAATATTTTCTCATTATAGAATCAAGTTAAAGTTTTGTTCTAGGCCTTTAACATCAGTTTATCTTTTTAATGTGTTTTTAATTTGATAAGCCCAATTAGGATTAAATATATAGATCCAATGATTCCTATCATTTACTAAAGTCAACAAGGAAATGAGGAAATAATAAACTGTAGGTGCTAAGTCCAACAAACAGGCCCTTCTCATTCAGCTTCCAAATGTGACTCACATTTTCTGAATTTCCGAACAGTTATGTACATTTTTTTTCTGCGAAATGCCCTAAGGCATTCAGTCTCAGCTTCTATTGAAGGCAGTGGCTCTCTACAACTGCTGTCCTCAGCAGCTCTTATTCAGACTTCGGACTCTGCTTTCCTTACCAAAACACCTCTCATTAGCAGCTCTTGGCATCAGTCACTCTTCAGAGTGCCGAGACAATTCTGTGGCTACTTTATCCTCTTCGTACTCACACTAGTGTCGGTTTCTCATCCTTAGCACCACAGCCCTTTGGAGTGGATTATTAACCTGCTGTGAGAGCCTTTCCTTCGTATTGTAGGATGTCTAGCGGCATCCCTGGCCTCTTCCCGCTAGATGCCAGTAGCTCCCTCCACAGCTGTGACCACCGAAAATGTTTCCAGATAATGAAGAATTTCCTTAGGACCCCAACTCACCCACCCACCCACCAGGTTGAGAACCACTGCTCTAGTGGACAGCTCATAGAAAGAGACTTTCTAGAAAATAGCTCTTCCCTTGACTTCCATGACTGATTCCCTCTTATTCTCCACCTACCTGTCTGTCTGCTTCTTCTTTGTTTTCTAAGAGAAATGATATCCTGCAATTCCTCAAGGTTCAATCCTTTGTTTTTCTCTTTTCATTTTATATGTATCCTAGGAAATCTGGTCACCCATAACTTCAATATTAACTTAAAAGCTGTCTTCTCCAGAAAGATCCCAAAAGTCCCAGTACAGGTCATATGTCTTTGTTACACACTCTTTTAAGCCTGTTGCTTTCTTTCACAGCACTAATCTCAGATTGTAAGTCTTATGTAATACATTTATAATTATGATACTGTTTTTATTAATGTCTGTCTCCTACATAAGGCTATAAGCTCCCTGAGAGCTAGATCAGTTAGATATTTTGTATGCCGTGTATGCCAATAAGGCTCAAAAACACTAAACCGAGTTCTAGGAACAACTTGGATTTCCCCAGGCTAGACATAAAACCTACTCTTTGAATAGCCGTCTTAACTAAGATTATTTCTGACAATTACTGCTTAGTTATTTTCAATAAACTCAGTACGTTCCAATTCTATAGATTCAGTCTTCTCTCACTTGCAAGATTTATCTTGACGTAAAGCATTCAGTACTATCAATAACTTCACTCAGGAAAATGTGGCTAGTGTCTGTTAGGTTTAGCCAGGAGGTATGAATCATTACTCATTTGTTTCATTTTTGTTCCACAGGATACAGCCCTTTTTATGTACTCTCTCTTTAGGTTTATTATTTTTATTTTAGATTTTCTTCTTGTCTCTATTTTCAGAAACTGGCTTAATTTTGGGTAGTTTCCTTCTTTGGTGCCTGAAGCCTTTGTCTGTGCTCTGTTGCCTATGGACAACACTTCTGGTAGGCTAATGGCCTGAATCATGAGTATGGCTCATACCCTGACAACACACTTACCTATTGGAAAACATTTCTTTTCTTATGGTTCAAGCTTCGTGACTTGAACTTTTTACCTTATCTTAACATAAACTGAAATCAGCACCCCTTGTGACCTTATAAGGTGTAAGCAATTCTAAAGGTTAGTCCTGAACCTTCCCTAATGCCTTACTACAAAGAAACAGATACCCCTCAAATATAAGTACAAAATATGACAGTCATTTTTACATATATATTGTCAGAGGTATATACCATTACCAAAAAACAGAGATAACAATGGAAATGCAACTTAACGCATCAAAATTATTTTATCCATTCAACAAATGTTAAATGAGTGCTGATGCTTTGGCATTCTTGTAGGCTTTGCAATATATCAATGTGCAAAACACACACAAAAAAATAAAATTTAAATTAAAAATTCTTGCTCTGAAGGATTGTTTCCATGAGTAACACACAGTGAGGATGTAGTTGAGTGATTTTTTTCTTTCTGATCTTCAGTATTCTCACTTGTAAAGTGGAGATTAATTATATCAAATTTGCATGGTTCTTGGAAAGACTAAATTGGACAGGGAGGAAACTGGTGTAGTGCTTGCAATAAGAGGATATCAGTAAATGGTGGTTTTTCATATATTTATTTATTTTTAGATTATTCCTAAGTTCTCTTCCAAATTTAACACATGAGAATCCGAGCTATGCATTAAACATGGGGAAATCTTATGACCCTAACTCTCTATGTACTATTACCGTAAATAAACTTAGGTCAAAATTATGAGAGCCTCCTCAGAAAATTTGATATAATTATGATTTATTCAAACCTGATAAAACTGACTACAGTAATAGTTGTTTTACAACTACAGATTTTTAAAGTTTTTGTTTGTGCTTTTGTTTTAAACAGAAAGAATTAAAATTCAGTTGTAGGGATGGCTGCACTTCTGGTAGAGAGTAGTAAACTCCTAAAAATGATCCTCTCACAGTTATGTACAGGTGCCTCCCTGTTAAGTGTCCCCTTAGGACACTCACCATCAGGATGTTGAAGTACAGGGTCTGCACTTTGAAAGCAGGGGATGCTTCCTTACATTTTGCAACCTCAGCTGCCTTGCCTACCTCACCCACTCTTAATGTTCCTATTCAACTTGGTCACAAGTTTTGGAGAGGAAGAGTAAAACTTTTATTTGCAGATGATTAATTGTGCATGTAAAAATTCCTAAGAAATTATTAGGAATAATAAATGAATTAAGTGAGGTTGCAGATTGCAAGGGCAAGAAAATAGTAGATTAATTGTACAATAAGCAAATGGAAAAATGTCATAAATATTTACATTGGCCTCACAAAGTATAAAATGTGTAACAAAGTGTGTGGTAGATACACTGAAGACTAAGAGACATCACTGAAAATTAAAGAAGACAAATAAATGGAAAATATGTCACCTTCATGACTGGATGACTTAATGTTGTCAGGTTAGCAATACTCCCTAAATTCGTCTTTAGTTTCAATGAAGCTCAAATCAGAATCGCAGCAGCATATTCAAAAATTAATAGGGAAATGAAAAGGGCCTAGATAGTCAAAACAATTTTTAAAAAGATGAGCAAATTTGTAGAACTTACTACCTGATTTCAAAACTTTCTCAAAAGCTACAAAAATTGGGAGACTGTGTAAGAATAGACATCAGTCAATGTGATTTATAACTTAAAAAAAAAAGAAAACAGAAAAGCAATTAAAAATAGAGAAAAAAACTGTAAGGGCAAATACAAATTAAAAATAAGAGGCTTAATTTTTCCTGTTGAAAATAAGGGAAGAAATTCTTCCTCACTCTCTTTTTTTTAGAGCATGTACTTTAGAAAACTTGTAATTATAACTTCTTTCTCAGTCTCTTTGAAATGTATGCAAGTCTTTTCAAAAGCTAAATAAGCCTCTCACCAGCTTAGCAACACAGGACTATCTCTCTCAAAGACCTGGGAACCATCTCTTTGAAATGTCATCATCAAAGAAGCTAACACCCCAGTTTCTGGGGGGATGGGGCGAGGGGTGGTAGGAGTCTAATTTGGGCTGAGGTCTTGCTCCAAAACTATATCCTGTCATAAAGATAGGAGAAGTGAAAGAATGAAACACGTAAACTACACTTAAAATACTTTCATTAGGTTAGGAATTATGTCTCATACACAAGTATAAACTGCAAAGTACTGAGTTCTCCTAAGTGTACAACTGAAGAATTTAAACTTCCTTTCAAATCCCACCTGTCTTAACCTCCATCCTTTCAGAAGTAAATTAATTATTGAGTAGAGTATGTGAGGGTCTTTCAGATGAGAGTGTAAAACCAAGGTCTTGTCTACCATGTGTGGATATTAAACATCCCCTGGCACTCTTTTACAAAGATAGAGTTAATCCTGGTGTGACCTTGATCAAACTTCTTTTTTCTCTTTCATTGTAGCTGGCTCCAATACCAACTCATTGAATTCTGTATCATGCCACTGTCCCTTTCATAGAGGTAATCATAAGCCTTAAAAAAGATCTAGATATCAATCAAAATTAGAAAAATGCATACATTATACTGGTTTCTTATGCAGCGTTTAATAAAGTGCTACAATGTTATATTTATGGGGCACGCATACATATTATATTTATATATTACCTATACTGTATGTAATAGATAGATAGATTTTCATTTGAGATAACTAGAGAGGTGAGTAATGCATCAAATACCTGCTTAACCCTAAGTCAGATTTATATCTCTCCATAAATGGAAATGGTTTTGTAGTTTTATATCTAAGAAAATTAATAATTAGCTATGCAGATTTGATTTCTTCCAATATATAAGGTTAATACTTATGATCTAATAGAATGATATCCATATATTAAAGAACTGTTAAGCCAAACCCCATAGAGTAATTGAATATCTTTTTTTGGGGGGGTAGGAAGCTAGATCATCTTGAATAGTAAATGATCTATGATCAGCAAATCTGTGATTTTAGACACTAGCCAAGTTTAATTTTTTCAAATTAAGGAAAAATATAGGTAGAGCCTATATACTTAAAACAGAAAAAAATAAATCTCAAAGAGTATGGCTGTGGTCCCTGAAAGATGGTAATCTAACAAGCTATATGTTGTTTAATGGCCAGTGAATCAATAAAGTTTTCAGGAGTTCATCCATTTATTTGTCAAATCATATTAAATTTTTACTTAATTTTGTAGACATGGTAATGTGAGTAATTACTAATTCTGTCCATGAAAGAGAGAAAATATAACTTTGAAATAAATAACATCACTGAACAATGGTTGTTAATTTTTATTTGAAGCTATCACTAGAAATTGGAAGCTTGCAAATACCTGATTAAGAATAATAAGACTTTTCCATGAAGTTACTTTATTAATGTTCATTCTACAATGTTTATTACATGCTTTTTTGGATTAACAAGTTGTTAATTTGGTTATAAAATGTGAGCATCCTCATGATTAAATGTTCCTCCAATATAGATGATAAATTATGGGTTCAGAAGAATTTACCTTTTCTTATTTGAAATATTATTATTCATCACTCTTAGTTCCCTTATAATATCCTTATTCTCACTACAATTCTTTTTTTTTTTTAAAGGGTAGCAATTTATGTGCATTTTTTTTTTAAGATTTATTGATTGATTGATTGCTATGTTGGGTCTTCGTATCTGTGCTAGGGCTTTCTCTAGTTGCGGCAAGCGGGGGCCACTCTTCATCATGGTGCGCGGGCCTCTCACTATCGTGGCCTCTCTTGTTGCGGAGCACAGGCTCCAGACGCGCAGGCTCAGTAGTTGCGGCTCACGGGCCTAGTTGCTCCACGGCATGTGGGATCTTCCCAGACCAGGGCTCGAACCCGTGTCCCCTGCATTGGCAGGCAGATTCTCAACCACTGCGCCACCACGGAAGCCCTCACTACAATTCTTAAAAGGTGCTCGAAAAAGGCATATAGATGAGTTATAGATTTCCACTGGCAACTTCACAAGAAGTGCACTCAAACTTTATTCCATTACAATCTCTATAATTTACATTAAAGAGCAAATCGAAACTATTTTGTGTTAAATAAGTTGTATAATAAATGACACTTGGTCAAAGGCAACAAACCTCTTGTCTAACCTTTTATGATATGCTGAAGTGTCATATAATTTAGTCTTACACTTTGGGATTAGGTAGAAGAAAGAAAAGTGAGTCGTAGCTATTTGCTTCCTATCCCCTGATGCAGTCGGATAGCTCAGCAAGTTTTCAGGACCTAAATCTATGTTCCAGACCTATTTTATAAAGAGATCTTATTTGTGCTTCACTAACTAACCCGCTTTACACCAAATTTTTGATATATATTATTGTAAATTTCAGCATGGCTAGAAAGGAATGACTGCATAGAGTAATTGCTTGGTGATCCCGTTTCAGAAAAGAAAGTCCGGGTGATAAAATCGAAAGCTTATAACCTTTGAACTAACCAATTCTTCTGCCCCAAATATTCTTCCCCCAGATACCCATGAAGCCTGTTTCCACCGTAAACTTGTCTTTCCTAAACTGTACAATCTCTGTAAGGCTTTTTCTGACATTTTAATTTAAATTTAGACCACATCCCTCATCTTCCTCATACTCTTCTCCCTCCCTGCTTTTCTCTCTAAGCCATTTATCACCTTCTAATTAGCTATACTGCGCCACATTCGCCTACCCAAAATATGTTTGTACACTTGACCCTGGAACCACTCCGCCCGTCGCCTACCCAAAATATGTTTGTACACTTGACCCTGGAACCACTCCGCCCGTCGTCACACAGTTGAAAATCGGAATACTGCTATCTCTGCCTCAAAACAAAAGAAATGACTCATCCAGGGCAGGAAGATGAACAGTTTGCATAGAATCGGACCAAATTCTAGTTTTTTTTTTTTATTCCACATATTGTGATCTCTAGTCAAACACAAACTTTCCCCCACATTTAGTTAATGATCTGTGAAATAAAACTACTGAAAAATATGGACATATAAGTGGACCTGTGAAGTTCAAACCCATGTTGTTCAAGGACCAACTGTAATTTTGGGTGAAAGAGGTGAATAAGTAACAAAAGGCCTCTGTGGCCCCCTTGCCTCTATGTAGCACACACAATAAATATTTTCCATAGTCTTGTTTGATAATATTAATGACATTAATTCTAATAATTTGAATATAAAACCTTTTTTCTTCCATCCATGTCATTTAGAAAGGTCATCTCACTACCAAGTTAAGCTAAATAACCATATGAATTTGCCAAGAAACTTGCAAACTACATGCATCCATGTAAGTTGGTTGTCATGAACCACTGTGTGCCACGAAGCATGATGGCACAGACACCAAAGCACTGAGCATCTCCCATCCTTAAGGTAAGCCCTGGGCTCACACGCACTGTGAAATCACATTTTGAAATGCAATTTGACAAACATTTACTGGGAACCCATAGTTTTACTCTGAAAGATTTGTCTATCTTTTTATGTAATAATTTAGTTGTTACTGTAAAATATTACAGATATTTCTAGATGGGCAAACAGGATCTGATACTGCATTACTAGTTCCATTAAACTACCCCTTCTCCATCCTCTTAAGAGCCACACTAACATAGACATTGATAGATGCATATTTTTACTCTACAATATGTGTTTGCATATTCTTATGCACTGTTTCATATGCTGTAAAGTAAATCTTTACTAGGATATTTATTTTGTAAAATGGTGCATTGCAAAAATTAGAAGGTGAAAATTGACTAAGAGATTGTTATATTATTCTTTCCAAAAATATATTGACAAAATCATCTCAAAATATCAGGAATAAAGTTTTGCTGAAATGGCAGTTTTGTCTAATTAAGATAATCACTTTTTACTTAATTAGAAATAACCAAGTGCTAATTTGGTTTTCTCTTCCTTTACTGAATTATACAAAGCTTTAATTTTCATTTTGTTCACCAACATGTTCAGTGGTACAAGAAATTTCAAACCAAACAGTTTTCCAAGTGCTAAATTTATTTTTTCCATTTGTAACTCCCTTAATCTGATTTGGAAGTATGCAGTTTAAAATGTTAAGACTGCAAAACACATACTGCATTTGCTCTTTGGAGCAAGACTGCCAGCTGAAAATGACCATAGACTGAGAAAAGTCTTTTTTTTTTTTTTTTTGCATACTAATAAGAGTTTATGGTTTCTATTTCTGCAGATGGTAGTCTGTCTTATTTCATAACCATTTTAGAGGTAAAAGAAATCTTTCCAGGTTTCTCTCTAGCACATATTTGTTAGACCTAAAAAAACCCACTTAGCTCTATTTCTTACTTATTCACTCTTCACCTCTCTGGTATAAGTGGAACATCTTCCTTGGGTGCCAAAAATAAAATTAATAACTCTACCTCTTACTCTCATAGAAGACAGAAGCTTTATTAAGACTTCAGAGAAAGAAAACAGTATTAAATATTTCAGTGGTTTCATAATTTTCTAGTTCATGTTTCCAAATGTCTCTTATCAGGAGACTGTTCTGCAAGAGAGTCAGGAAAGACTAAAAGGGACGGGGAGTCCCACTGCTGGGGCGCTGGGCCACCTTCCCTAACAGAGAACGTGCGATTTTTCTATATGCTTCAGTTTTTACCATCTGGATGAGTTGCAGAATTTTGTAGGTCATTATTGGCTATAAACCGTGTCAAAGTGGAAAAGGAATCTATTGGCAGCCTCACAACCTCAGGCAGCTTGGAAAGAGAAAGAGCTCCTCAACAATATAAAAATGCAATTTAAGAGCAAATAGCTCTCTGATTGCTGAGCCGTACTGGGAAGACTCAAGAGAACAAGAAGGCCACCCATATGTGTTCTTAATACATATGGATGTTCTGTTCTACAAGTGTTAAAAAGGTTTATAATTTGACTCAACTATAAATGCATGTTTTCTGACTAGGGCAGAGATGGTAATAGGTATTTGGGCTCTAGATTAATATCCTGCCATCAAATGGCAAGGTATTTAAGATTATTGAATTGTATGGGGCCCAAGGTATTTATTGATGTAAAAGCAACAGCTCTTTCTTTCAAATGACCTTTTAAAAATATTGTTTTCTATCATAATGAACTGGAGGAGTTAATAATAAGTGAAAGCGTACAGCAAAATATTACCTGACATACTGATTTACACTTCTCTGAGTGGTCCTACACAGCCTACTAGGGTATTGATGTCTAGGCCAGCAATTTGCTACCTATGGAGAGTATTCAGAAAAGCCAAGGCCCCATCCATCAGAGAGCTTCCTGTGGAGCGGGACAGTTTGATGGGTGGCTGGCTGCAGCAGGTGGCCCTGGAGGTCAGGCTGCCCACACAGGCTGCCACTGTTTGCCCCGGAGTAATGTTGCCCCTGAATCTCTTGAGTAGAGCTTAATAGGAACTGATCACCAGGGACAGCGGCCTGGCTACTTTTTGTCAAATGTTTACTCTTGGAACAAGCTCTGAAGTTTTTTGTTTTTTTTCTTTCTTTTTTTTTTTTAATGGTGTGTTAGTTTCTGCTTTATAACAAAGTGAATCAGTTATACATATACATATGTTCCCATATCTCTTCCCTCTTGCGTCTCCCTCCCGCCCTCCCTATCCCACCCCTCTAGGTGGTCACAAAGCACCGAGCTGATCTCCCTGTGCTATGCGGCTGCTTCCCACTAGCTATCTATTTTACATTTGGTAGTGTATATATGTCCATGCCACTCTCTCACTTTGTCCCAGCTTACCCTTCCCCCTCCCCGTGTCCTCAAGTCCATTCTCTAGTAGGTCTGTGTCTTTATTCCCTTCTTGCCCCTAGGTTCTTCATGACCTTCTTTTTTTTTTTTTTTTCTTAGATTCCATATATATGAGTTAGCATACGGTATTTGTTTTTCTCTTTCTGACTTACTTCACTCTGTATGACAGACTCTAGGTCCATCCACCTCACTACAAATAACTCAATTTCGTTTCTTTTTATGGCTGAGTAATATTCCATTGTATATATGTGCCACATCTTCTTTATCCATTCATCTGTTAATGGACACTTAGGTTGCTTCCATGACCTGGCTATTGTAAATAGTGCTGCAATGAACATTTTGGTACATGACTCTTTTTGAATTATGGTTTTCTCAGGGTATATGCCCAGTAGTGGGATTAGCATTGAAGTTTTAAGGTGAGATTGAACACCTTGACAAAGACAGAGTGAAACAACATCCAATACCCTAGGAATGAGAAGAGAGCACGTTCTTCTGTTCTTTTGCTCAAATTCCTAACAAGTTGTGTGGGAAGCATATATTCCTTGTGGCCTATCGTCTTCTAACATCTGAGGAAAAAGTAACTGCTATGTGTACAACTTGTACAATGTGGGGGAATATAACCATACTGCCAGGTACAGAGTGACGGGGACTAAATAATTCAGAACCTAGTTTCTTTCTTTAGTCTCCTCATAAAGTGCTTTTGGCATGTGATTAATAGATATTGTGTTAAATCTAAGTGGCAAAGTTCCAGGTAAAAACTTAGATGTAAACTCTTATCTTTTTCTTTGTATCTAAAACATAAACACAGAAAGGAGCAAATGAAGTCTCAAGGCCATACTGCTCCAGCATTCAAAAGGACAGAATTCAATGTCCTATAGGGTGCATATGCCCGAAACCCAATTCAAGCATATTCATTATGTTTAGGGCCAGAAGGAGGTAAAACGCTTCTTTCATCTATAAGTTGTGCTAAGGCCTAGGTAAAATCATATGTTAAAGCCAAAGTCCCGGTTTTGAATTTAAAATTTTTAAGTACATTTGTATTTCATCCATGAACATTTTTATTTTGTTTAATTGGAGTCTGATTGCAGTTGCTAAGATTAGAAATACTACATCGTTTGTATTCACTGGCATATTACATGAACTTTCAAGTGGTCTCCACATGTGTATTACTTACAAATCTCCACCTTAATCTTTTTTAAGGCCTCTGTCTTACACAAAATCACATACAAGATGTGTTCAGTAAACAATATCAATTAATAATTTAATTGCTCATCTAGAATTAAAATAGTATCCTTATCTATCTATTCTGCTTTAGTAGATACCATTGCCATAAGATGGAGGAAAGTATAACCTGATAGGGACTATACATGCTATTTTTTATTCTTTAACATCTCTCAGGACTGAGAGCAGAGATGATATCCTGCAGATAAATAATTTCAATTATTATTACATATGCTTCATATTATTATTTTGCATATTGTGTTGCATGAAATAGCTCTTATCAAAACTGTTGAACATTCTCTTCAATTAATGGCTGAACTACTACTTTAGGCAGGATGGGAAATATACAAATGATGGATACTGCTGGGTATTAGTACGAATGCAGAGAGATTAAGTTACTTTTTTTACCTTGGTCCTTTACCTACGTACGTAAGCATGCCTACATAGCTATAGCTATGTAGGTAGCCTTTGCGCTCATTTAGCGTTCTATGATAAATTTTTTCATCCAAGAGGATCCTTCCTTCTTTGCTTATGACTGTCCTTCTGCTCACCTCTGTTTCTCCTACTGAAGTTGCCTTCCAATCTTTGATGATCATTTGGTATTTAACGACTAATAATTAGCTACACAATGTATGTAAATACTACAAACGAAATCTTAATTTATATAAAAGCTTCATAAATGGGCACATATGGGTTCCAGCTTCTGCATGTCGTAGCTCAGTGCGTTTGCTTTGCTTTCTAGCTGGAGCAGCCCTTGCAAAGGTTTGCTCCGTCACCAGTGTCTTTGGGACAGTGCTCTGGCTCTCTGTTACTGCTACACACCCACACTTCGCCTCCCTCTGGGGGTTTCTGTGTCTACTGAGGCCCTAGATTGTTGCTGTCCTCATTGGTGAACTTACCCCAGGGGAAGCAAGAAATATAAGCAACTCTTCTGCCTCCTAAACACCAAAAAGATTCAGGAGCCTGCAACATTGGTCCATTTTTAGGAATCCATAAATTTGAAGCACTCTTGAACATCTTCTCTGAGATAGAAGGTAAAACATTGCTCCTCACATCCCCTACCTGACAAAGATTACAGCATTTGGGACTCTTTGATTTCAGAAGTAGCATGGAAATACTGCCTAATCTATTTATTAAGTCACTTAGCAGATGTGATGATTAATTTTATGTGTCAACTTCAGTCTCACAAGTGCCCAGATTAAACATTATTTCTGGGTGTGTCTGTGAGGGTGTTTCCAGATGAGTTTAGCGTTTGAATCAATGGACTCAGTAAAGTCAACCCACCCACGTGGGTGGACATGCAGTCCATTAAGGGCCTGAACAGAGCAAAAGGCAGAGGAGGGAGGAATTCACCCCTTTTGTTCCTGCTTCTGTGCTTGAGTTGGGACATCTTATCACATCTTTTCAGGCCATCAGACTGGGATTAGCACCACAGGCTCCCCTGGTTCTCAGGCCTTTGGATTCAGACTGAATCACACCATCGACTTTCCTGGATCTCCAGCTTGCAGATGGCAAATCATTGGACGTCTTAGCCTTCATAATCATGTGATCCATCCCCACGTAATAAATTCCCCATATATATGGTTCTGTTTCTGTGAAGAACCTTGACTAATATAGAAGGCAAATCATTTTGAAAGTGACCCAGAGAAACAAGGGCCGTATAACCAAATCCAATTAATGCTAGAGATACTCTCATTGTTAAGGATGCTGTGTGTCTTTGACAAGCCCCTATAAGAAAATTGCAGAGCAGACCGGTAAGGTTGTGAAGCATGGCCATGTCATTCTGTGTCAAAGAACTGTTCCCCCTTTAACACACATACACCTCTTAGGCTATTGGGCTTTCATAAGAACTGAGTGCCTGACCATGGGACTCTAGGTAATTATCCATTATGAGCTGTGCATTATCATATTATTAGATCCACCAAGCATAATATCAGGCAAACACACCAGTATTCCATTGTCAAATAGAAATGCTTTATTTGAAATGGACCAGGAAAAATTGAGAAAGCATATGTAAATTGCATGAGCGGGTGGCTCATGTACCTATCACGCCACGCCCATCATTAGATCTGTTGTACTGATGCTTCTCCCTCAACTCACACCTATGGCCAACTGACAGAAAAGGAAATAACTTGGATCTGTTTCACAGGGTGGTTGGTGTGATATGTTGGTGGTGGTCAGCATTGGACCCCTATCAATTTGCAGCCTTCTAGGAAGCAGCTAACCTTGTGGAGAGAAATCCTCCCAATGGAAAGAGCTGCAAGTAGTACACAGGTTTTTCATTTGATACCAGTGAAGAAATGAATGCACATTAACTCCTGGGCAGTAGCGAATGGGTTGGCCAGTGTTTGGGTGGCGAGAAGACGCAAGACTGGAAGATGGAGAACAAAGTAGTCTGGGGAAGAACCCTGTGGATGTCCCTATGGAAATGGACACAAAGTGTATAGAATTTACATTAATGACCACCAAAGAGCATCCAACCAAGAGGAGGCTGTCAACTAGTAGGTGGACAAGATGACTTGACCTTGGATGTTAGCCAGCCTCATTCCTTGGCCATTGACTGCTTGACCCCTGGCCCATACGGGGTGGCCATGGTGGCAACTCTGCATGGGTCCAGTGACATGGCTTTCACTTCATCAAAGCTGATACAGCTATTGGTAGTCCTGGATGCCTACCTTGGCAGCAGCAGAGAACAAAGCTGATTCCTCAATATGGCATTATTTCTTCATGTGACCATCAGTTATCTGGTGGAAGTTCCATTACATTGGTCCCCTTGCCCCTGGAGGAGGCAGCTATTTTTCAATACTAGAATCAGTGTTTGCTCTGGATAGAGATTTGCTTCTCTGTTCAGAGTGCCAGCTCTATGGACTTAATAGTTCTACACATATCGCCTCAGACCAAGAAACCTTTTTGTAGCGGATGACAATGGGACAATGGGACTGGTCTTACGTGCATTATTAGCCACACATAGCCAATTTGGAAGCTCAGCTAAAAGTGCCAACTCAAGGAAAATAATTTGTGGATTTGGGACACTGTCCTCCATCGTGAGGTATATGCACTGACCCAGTGGCTTATATAGAAGTACTGTATCCCCAATATCTGCAATGTATAGGTACAGGAACCAAAGGGTCAAAGCAGACCTGGCTTCTGTCACCACCACGTTCAGGGATTTAATTGTGGAATTTAAGCTTTTCAGTCCACAGTCTTAAACTCTACCAGTTAGAAGTTCTGGTTCCCAAGGGCAGAAAACTTCTGTCAGGTTCCATTGAACTGAGAGCTCTGACTGCCATCTGATCACTTTAGTATCCTTTTGCCAAAGTACCAGAAAGCAAGTGAAGGAGTCACAAGACTGGAAGGGATAATCAACTCTGATTATCATAAGCTTCTGGGGAAGCTGCCGCACAGGAGTAAAGAGGAGGAAGTCTGGAAACAAGTGCATTCACTGGGATGTATTGTGGTGCCCAGTGACGGCTCTAAATAGTTCATTTCAGCAACTGTGCACCAACAAGGGTAAGATGCCTAAGGACACAAACCCCTTAGGGGTTCAGATTTGGATCATACAACCAGACAAGCAAACCAGACCAGCTGAAGTGCTGTCCAGGGTGAAGGAAATTGAGTGTTGGTGGTAGAAGAGGGACATGCTGGTTATAGTGATGGACTCAGGAGCAGCTATGTAGCACCTCTTAGTTCTTTTTAAGAGATGGCAACTTGCTAGCACCTGATGGAGTCTATTCTCCACCTTCACATCCCACCCCAGTAAAAAAGTCATTTTTGATTTTGACGATGGCCATTCTGACCAGTGTGAGGTGATACCTCATTGTGGTTTTGATTTGCATTTATCTAATGATTAGTGATGTTGAGCATCTTTTTATGTGTTTGTCGGCAATCTGGATGTCTTCTTTGGAGAAATGTCTATTTAGGTCTTCCACCCATTTTTGGATTGGGTTGTCTGTATTTTTTGATATAGAGCTGCATGAGCTGCTTGTATATTTTGGAGATTAATCCTTTGTCAGTTGCTTCATTTGCAAATATTTTCTCCCATGCTGAGGACTGTCTTTTCTTCTTGTTTATGGTTTCCTTTGCTGTGCAAAAGCTTTTAAGTTTCATTAGGTCCCATTTGTTTATTTTTGTTTTATTTCCTAGGAGGTGGGTCAAAAAGGATCTTGCTGTGATTTATGTCAAAGAGTGTTCTGCCTTTGTTTTCCTCTAAGAGTTTTATAGTGCCTGGCCTATATTTATGTCTTTAATCCATTTTGAGTTTATTTTTGTGTATGGTGTTAAGGAGTGTTCTAATTTCATTCTTTTACATGTAGCTGTCCAGTTTTCCCAGCACCACTTATTGAAGAGGCTGTCTTTTCTCCACTGTGTATTCTTGCCTCCTTTGTCAAAGGTAAAGTGACCATATGTGTGTGGGTTTATCTCTGGGCTTTCTATCCTGTTCCATTGATCTATATTTCTGTTTCTGTGCCAGTACCATGCTGTCTTGATTACTATAGCTTTGTAGGGTACTCTGAAGTCAGGGAGCCTGATTCCTCCAGCTCTGTTTTTCTTTCTCAAGATTGCTTTGGCTATTCGGTGTCTTTTGTGTTTCCATACAAATTGTAAAATTTTTTGTTCTAGTTCTGTGAAAAATGCCATTGGTAATTTGATAGGGATTGCATGGAATCTGTAGATTGCTTTGGGTAGGATAGTCATTTTCACAATATTGATTCTTGCAATCCAAGAACATGGTATATCTCTCCGTCTGTTTGTATCATCTTTGATTTCTTTCATCAGTGTCTTATAGTTTTCTGCATACAGGTCTTTGGCTCCTTAGGTAGGTTTATTCTTAGGTATTTTATTCTTTTTGTTGCAATAATAAATGGGAGTGTTTCCTTAATTTCTCTTTCTGATTTTTCATTGTTAGTGTATAGGAATGCCAGAGATTTATGTGCATTAACTTTGTATCCTGCTACTTTACCAAATTCATTGATTAGCTCTAGTAGTTTTCTGGTGGCGTCTTTAGGATTTTCTATGTATAGTATCATGTCATCTGCAGACAGTGACAGTTTTACTTCTTTTCCAATTTGGATTCCTTTTATTTCTTTTTCTTCTCTGATTGGCGTGGCTAAAACTTCCAAAACTATGTTGAATAGTAGTGGTGATAGTGGGCACCCTTGTCTTGTTCCTGATCTTAGGGGAAATGCTTTCAGTTTTTCACCATTGAGAATGATGTCAGCTGTGTGTTTGTCATATATATGGCTTTTCTTATGTTGAGGTAGTTTCCCTCTATGCCCACTTTCTGGAGAGTTTTTGTGATAAATGGGTGTTGAATTTTGTTGAAAGCTTTTTCTGCATCTATTGAGATTATCATATGGTTTTTATCCTTCAATTTGTTAATACGGTGTATCACATTGATTGATTTGCATATATTGAAGAATCCTTGCATTCCTGGGATAAACCCCACTTGATCATGGTGTAGGATCCTTTTAATATGCTGTCAGATTCTGTTTGCTAGTATTTTGTTGAGGATTTTTGCATCTATGTTCATCAGTGATATTGGCCTGTAGTTTCCTTTTTTTGTGACATTTGTCTGGTTTTGGTATCAGGGTGGTGGTGGCCTCGTAGAATGGGTTTGGGAGTGTTCCTCCCTCTGCTTTATTTTGGAAGAGTTTGAGAAGGATACGTGTTAGCTCTTCTCTAAATGTTTGATAGAATTTACTTGTGAAGCCATCTGGCCCTGGGTTTTTTGCTTGTTGGAAGATTTTTAATCACAGTTTCAACTTCAGTGCTTGTGATTGGTCTGTTTATATTTTCTATTTCTTCCTGGTTCAGTCTTGGAAGGTTGTACTTTTCTAAGAATTTGTCCATTTCTTCCAGGTTGTCCATCCTATTGGTGTAGAGTTGCCTGTAGTAGTCTCTCAGGGTCCTTTGTGTTTCTGTGGTGTCAGTTGTTACTTCTCCTTTTTCAGTTCTAATTGATTTGAGTCTTTTCCCTGATGGGTCTGGCTAATGGTTTATCAATTTTGTTTATCTTTTCAAAGAACCAGCTTTTAGTTTTACTGATCTTTGCTATTGTTTCCTTTATTTCTTTTTCATTTATTTCTGATCTGATCTTTATGATTTCTTTCCTTCTGCTAACTTTGGGGTTTTTTTTGTTGTTCTTCTTCTTCTTTCTCTAATTGCTTTAGGTGTAAGTTTAGGTTGTTTATTTGAGATGTTTCTTGTTTATTGAGGTAGGGTTGTATTGCTATAAACTTCCCTCTTAGAACTTCTTTTGCTGCATCCCATAGGTTTTGGGTCGTTGTGTTTTCACTGCCATTTGTTTTGATATTTTTTGATTTGCTCTTGATTTCTTCAGTGATCTCTTGGTTCTTTAGTAGTGTATTGTTTAGCCTCCATGTGTTTGTATTTTTTACAGTTTTTTTCCTGTAATTGATATCTAGTCTCATAGTGCTGTTGTCAGAAAAGATGCTTGATAAAATTTCAATTTTCTTAAATTTACCAAGGCTTGATTTGTGACCCAAGATGTGATCTTTCCTGGAGAATGGTCCGTGTGCACTTGAGAAGAAAGTGTATTCTGTTGTTTTTGGATAGAATGTCCTATAAATATCAATTAAGTCCATCTTGTCTAATGTATCATTTAAAGCTTGTGTTTCCTTATTTCTTTTCATTTTGGATGATCTGTCCATTGGTGAAAGTGGGGTGTTAAAGTCCCCTACTATGATTGTGTCACTGTCGATTTCCCCTTTTATGGCTTACCTAACTAATTTTAAGGGGTGCTAGTGTAAGTGATATTGTGTTTTTAATTTCAAATTCCACTTGTCTGTTGCTAGTATATAAGAAAGTGTTTGACCTCTCTTTTTTGGAAGCGTTTATCTTAGAATGCCTGTAATTATAAACTCTTTCTCCGCGCCTTTGGCATGTATAACTTTTAAAAGCCTCTTTCCAGTTTCACACCACAGGGGTGTATTTGTCAAGGGCCTGGGAACCATCCCTTTGCAAGGTAACTAATGAGGAAGATAGTGTAGGCATCTCACTTAAGTGGATACCTTGCTCCAAGGTGTAAAACTACCTCCTGTCATGAAGATATGGAAAGTTTACTTTTCCTTTGGGTAAAGCCAGTTAGTAAACACAAATGGTCTAAGGTCTCTGCTCCCTTACCCCAGCTCTTAAAAGCCCTGTTCCTTTTGTTTCGCTCAAGTCAAGGTCAGACTTATTTGTGGCCTTTGTCCCCTATCTCAATATCCTTGCCTGCTTAGCTTTGTCCAGTGCAATTTGTTGCCTTGAAAGAGATCATACTGTTTGGGGTGAAGGAATCAGAAAAATCTTTCCTGAGAAGGTGACATATGATCAGAGACATGGATAATGTGAAGGACTGACTGTTGTAAAATATCAGGAAACATATTCTAGATGGAGGGGGAAGCAAATATTCTCTGGGGCAGAAATGGACTTGGTATGTTTTAGGAGCAGGATGAATTCAGTGTAGCTAAAATAGACGGAGAGAAGAATAGCAAGTGAGATGCAAAAGATTCATCTTGGTTGTGGAGGCACTCGTGGGCCATTTAAAACATCTAACACCTCGCCTTTATGAGATGAGAAGTCATTTTCACTAAGGGAGTTGCATGCTCTGATCTGTTTGTAAAAGATTATTCTGGATTCTAAGTGGAGAACAGACTCAATGAAAGTCAAGAATGTAAGCATACAGACCATTTAGGAAGTGGTCCAGGCAAGTATCGGATAACGGAGGCTTGTTCCAGAATATTAGCAGTGGATGTGGAGATGTGGAGTTATAGATTCGGCTATAGTTTAAAGGTAAATGTAACAAGACTTGATAAAAGGCAATGTTGGATGAGAAGATGAAAAAAGAACCTAAAATAATGCTTAGTCTTCTAACTCAAGATGTGGATAAATCGTGGGACCAAAGATTTGGGACACAAAGCAGCCTTTTCTGGAGGGAGTAGGGGATCAAGAGTATTGTTGTGAACATAATGGATTTGAGATGCCTGCTCGATATTCACATGGGATGTCTAGTAGAAAGTCCCATCTATGTATCTGTGATCAGTGAGCACTCATGACTGGTACGTGAACTTGGTGTTATTGACTCCAGGGCTTCCCCACAGTCAGAGGAGGGGCAGGGAGAAGGAGGAGGAGCAGTGAGGTGTGGTTCAAAGAGTTACAGGTAACAAGGGAGACAAATCATGCAAAGAGATTATCTAGAGAAAATTATAGGAGTAAATGGTTAATATAGTCACTTTTTTATATGAGTAAGAAGCAGTCAACTCTAACTTCTTTTCTAGAACTCAAATATTTTAAGAGAAAGAAGAAATGTAAAACGTGTTTTAAAAAAAATTTTAACTGGAAAGAAAAATAAATGAACTACTATTAAAAGTCTAACAGTCTGTAGTATTATTTTCACAAAATGAAATGTTGGTGTATTAAAAATTATATAGTAAATATCGTATGATAGAATTCACGTCTCCTCTAAGCAAAATGTTTATTTTCTAATCAAGTTTGAGCTTTTATTCCTTCGATGTCCTCATAAACAGAATTGCAGATTTGGGCACTAATAGCTTCTTGAGTCAGTCCACTTAAATTATTTTTAGTATGTGAAGAAAAAGGCTAAATCTTTTCCAGTCAATCAAAAACAGGGTGTTTTCTTAATAGATGTCATGTCTCCAATTATTCAACCAGTTTGAAATCTGTACATTCAAAATTACATACTCCTATGAAACAAGACAGATAATTTTGGATTGATCATATTAAGATATATACCTGAAACAATAGTTTGTTCTCTCTTTAGCATATTAATAAACACTACTAATATGTTTGAATATAATGATTTAAAATATTCATTCAAAAAATCTTTATTTTTGAAAACTATTCACCTAAAATCTAATCTCCAAGTATGGTGCATTTTGACTATCTTGATTAACAGTCTTCCTAAGTGTATTATTCCCCTCCAGATTCCATTAGGAGAAATAAAGTATGAGAAGTTACAGATTTCTATGACGTTTTAAACATTATTTATACTAATTAAACTGCTGCAGTAAACCTGCTAGCAGAGTGGATCTCAAAAGTACTCATCCCAAGAAAAACATTTTGTAACTGGTGACAGATGTTAGACATGTTAGTGATCATTTTGCAATGTATACAAATACTGAATCATCATTGTACACCTGAAACTAATATAATGCTATATATATAGACCTCTATAAACAAACCCCTCAGAAACAATCGGCACTTGCTGCATAGTGTATAACGCACTCCCCCACGTAAGCGTCCTGCCCTGGCACACTTGACAGAAATCGCAGGCTTTACAGCATCAGTGCACTGTTAATATCTTGTCAGGAAAGCCTTAAATAAATGTGACAGTTGATAGTGATTATTAACCTGGCGTTGAACCAGTAATTGAACAATGCAGTCCGAGTGGGGGGCGTGCACTGCAAGCTGGCCTCCTCTTGCTTGGTGACCCTTCTGATTCTCGTTCCTTAATCCGGCATTATTTAAGCTCATGATTATTTCCTGTCAGAGCTTAAGATCTAAATCATCACAGAGGACACCTCTTTTTATTCTATATACCTACTTTATTCCCAAGCAGATTTGTTGTATTCTTCAGCTCTAATAAAATAAAAAGTAAAACAAAGCAAACAGCACACTTAATTCAAGTCTCAACTACCGTTATTACAGTGGTTTGACTAATTCCCTAAATGGATTGGAAACGTATAAGAAAATATGCTCTTTGCTTTTGAGGTCTTCCATGAATTGTAGAGGCTTCCTATTTTCACTGTCAGTGTATATATTTTGTCTTGGCTACTCTGAGATATGTATATGAGGAGGAGGTCAGGAGGGACTGAAGGGAGATTCATTAAATGCCTTTTAAGTGCAATGCGTACTCCTTACTGCTTTATTCTCATTGGCCCTTTTAATCCTCACAGCAATCCTACTTCTACTGTCATTTTAATTAAAAACAAAAAACAAAAAAAAAAACCTGAGGCTCAAAGCATTTATGTTGCTCTGTCAAAATTACAAAGTTTTCCATTTTACAATTCTGTCTCTCAAAGGACTTTTTAAAAAGTTTACTCTCTCTAGGGGACAGTGAGTGATAAAGCCAGGATTTGCTGGTTGAAGAGAAACTGGACACAAATTACAACTTCACTATGAAGAGTTGATATCAGCTCATCAAAAAAGAAAACTGCCTAAAAGTACAGTAAGTGAGTCTTTCTAAATGATCATGATTTATTAACTAATAAATATTGTACTCCTGATTTGTATAATTTATCTATTCTGAAAAGCTATAAAAATTATCACTCATTGACCCAAAAAATATTGATGGAGTGTCTTCTACAGGCCCGACCTGACCTAGGCACTGGGGAAATTGTGAGGTCCCTCCCAGGTAGAGTTGCCACATTTAACACATAAATATACAGGATGCCCAGTTAAATCTGAATTCCAGATAAAGAACATATAATATTTTAGCGTAAGTATGTCTCTTGAAATATTTGGAATATTCTTATACTAAAAAGAAATTATGCATTCTTTATCTGAAGTTCAGATTTAACTGGGCATCTTACATTTTATCTGGCAACCCTATCCAAGGACCTAAGGTGTAGTTAGGAAAAATAGGAAATAATGGAATAAATGCAAAATCCAAAAGATTAGTAAGAGTTCAGTGTACAAAGAAGGAAAGGAAGGGCTTTCAGGAGGTGATAGGAGCAGTGGTACTGCGTCAGGAGGCCCAGAGGATAGAAGGCACTGAGAGAGTCAGGCAGGCGTGGAGAGAGTGAGAGGGCAGGTTTGAAGAAGGACCTGCTAAGCGGAGCTGGGCTCTGACTGTGAAGGTCAGTGGCAGGCCTGCGGTAGGCAGCCTCTAGAGGGAGCCCAGCGATTCTGGGGGCCTGGTGTTCAAGCCCTTGAGTTATTTCGATTGCTTATAAGGAATCGAATATGCAAAAGTGACAGCGCGTCACTTCTGAGGTTAGGTTCAAAACACTGTGACTTCTCTCTCACTGGGTCTTTCTCCCCCTCCTCTCCTCTTCCCTCTGTTCTCTCCTCTCTTCCCCTTCCTTCTTTGCCTAGGAGAGCCAGCCAGTCTGACACTTGAGTTCATTTAGCACTTGTTACCTACATACCAGCTCCCTTCTCAGGGAACTCTGCTCCTGGCTGCTAGGCCCACCACAGAGGTGAGGACATTCCCAGAGCACATCTAATTAGTTTGGAGACACATCACAGTCTTACAACTTACTTTCTATAGATTTGACCTCCCAGTTAGAGGACTGCTTGAACTAATAAAATTAGCTTGCACATACCGCCTAAGAGTGTGAAGTACGCTCTGAGAAGATGCAAACATAATCTAGTGGAGAATTTGTATTTTACCACAAATGATCCATAGAAGTGTTTGTCAACCTGTTTTTTCTTACTACCACTCCTCTTTGTAGCCTTTTAAGATACACTTTTTTCTCTAACGGCCTTACCTCGTGAAATTCGGTACCACAATATACTGTACGTCTGTTTAGGTAGTGTGCTTGGGGGTCCACACACTATTGTCATATCTAAGTTTTTCACTCCCACAAGAACTGATTTTTATCCCTCTGGAAACATCACTACCACTGAGACTGTATAATATACAGAATGGTAACTCAGTCAAAACAAACAGATAAAAAGCAGGAGTCTTTCAGTAAATTACACACTCCTTATGACAGAAACGCTTCCATCGTATTACACATGTACTTTAAAAATCATTTTGGTGATGTCAAAAGTGAAGTTATAGTTCTGTCAATACTGCTTTAAACTTTCTGATTTTTTTTCCATGATAGGAACCCATGGCTGTGGCCAGGGGGCTATCATGATGTGATCAGTGGCTTTGGTCTGCCCAATAGAACCATTTGCTGGGTAAGAAGAGTGAGATTATACTATATGTTTTATGTCAGTTAGGCCCTTACTTGCAGTGGAGGGAAGGGTCAATCTCACCCAAACTATAAGATTGCTGTAAAGATAGAGGAATGAAATGGGCTTTAGAAACCAAACAATGGTGCCTGATGCAGCAATGTATTCATTATTAATATTTAGGCACAGCAATGGTATATTTACTGTTTCTTCTCACCGTTGCTGTGTAGATGCTGCTGGGAAATGAGTGTCTCCTTTGGGTCATACTCTCCATCTTCCAGAGTCTTTGAGTTTGTTGATCAATGGACTAACCAAGGACATGATACCACAGACCTTCTGCCCTGGGTCATATCCTCATAAAGCCCTCTTGCTGCCTTAGGCCTGAGTCAGCCATTAGCTCAGCTGGTGTCATAGGCAAGTTCTATGGGGAGTAGAGAATCACAATCAGAAATTAACAATGAAAGATTAAAACCTTCTGCCTAGAAGGTGATTTCATACCAGAAAATTGAATCCTTAAATCTGCTAGAAAACTCAAGTTCAGAACAAGCTCATGTACATTTAAAGCAAACTGTCTATTTGGAGAAACTCTAGATTATTACCAGGTCACCTCCTTTAAGATAGACACTGCCTATTTTGTATACATTTATTCATTCAACAAATATTTATTGTGTGACTTCTGATTACTAAGAACGCTGCTGAGCGCAAAGGATACAAAGAAGGGAATAAACATTGGTCTCTATCAGCTTGCTGGCTAAAGGAAGTACAGAGAAGCAAACATCATTTGTGGAACTGTTACACAGAGGAGCAGCTCAGTATCAAGGAGTAGCATCTGTGCCCGGATATCAGGCAAGATGTAACATAGGAGGTAACAGTAAAGCTAAGAAATGAAGCCTGACAAAAGTAAACAAGCGGGGCTAAATCAAACTAAAAAGCTTCTGCACAGCAAAAGAAACAGTCAACAAAATGAAAAGGCAACCTACAGAATGGAAAAAATATTTGAGAACCACATATCAGATAAAAGGTTAATATCCAAATATACAAGGAACTCACACAACTCAATAGCAAAATAACAAATAACCCAGTTTAAAAATGGGCAAAGGTCCTGAATAAACATTTTTTCAGAGATGACATACAGATAGCCAACAGTTATATGAAAAGGTGCTCAACATCACTAATCATCAGGAAATGCAAATCAGGGAATTCCCTGGCGGTCCAGTGGTTAGGACTCCACACTTTCACTGCCAAGGGCATGGGTTCAATCCCTGGTCGGAACTAAGATCTCACAAGCTGCACAGAGAGGTCAAAAAAAAAAAAAAAAAGGAAATGCAAATCAAAACCACAAAGGAATATCACTTCACCCCTGCTAGGATGGCTATCAACAAAAAGACGAGATAAATGCTGGCGAAGATGTGGAGAAAGGGAACCCTGTGTGCTATTGGTGAGAATGTAAACTGGTGCAGCCACTGTGGAAAACAGCAGGGAGGCTCCTCAAAACAAACAAAACAAAAACTACCGTATGATCCAGCAATCCCAATTCTGGGTATATATCCAAAAGGAACAAAATCAGGATTTCAAAGAGATACCTACTCCTATGTTCACTGCAGCATTATTCACGATAACTGAAGTATGGAAACAACTTAAGTGTCCATTGGTGGATGAACGGATAAAGAAAATGTGGGATTCATCCTTAAAAAAGAAGGAAATCCTTCGATTTGCAACAACATGAATGAATTTGGCGAGCATTTTTAAAGTAAAATATGCCAGATAGAATACTGCAAGGTGTAACTTTATGTGGAATCTGAAAAAAAAAAAATGTTGAGCTTACAGGAACAGAGAGTAGAGCTTTGGTTGCAAGGGCCTGGGGGTAGTGGAAATGTGGAGAGGTTGGTAAAAGGGTACAAACTTTCAGTTATAAGATGAATAAGGCCTGAGATCAAATGGTGACTTAGTTGAAAAT
Source organism: Balaenoptera musculus (assembly GCF_009873245.2). NCBI lineage: Eukaryota > Metazoa > Chordata > Mammalia > Artiodactyla > Balaenopteridae > Balaenoptera > Balaenoptera musculus. The sequence goes on from NC_045798.1 coordinate 79,344,226, forward strand.
ACTGTTTTGTATAACTGAAATTTGCTAAGAGAGTAGAACTTCACCTTTCTCAACAAAACAAAACAAAACACAAAAGTTAATATGTGAGGTAATGGATGTGTTAACTTAATCACGGGAATCTTTTCACAATGTGTGTGTGTGTGTATATATATATATAAAATCATCATATTGTACACTTTAAATATATTACAATTTTATATGTCCATTATATCTCAATAAAGTAAAAGAAAAAAAAAATAAAGAAAGCCTGAGTCCACTGGAAAAAGTCATATATGTCCCAAAATATTTCCCATAGAGGTTAGACTCCTCAAATTATCCATTCCTTTAAAGATCCAATTATTTAAATATTGTATGGCATTGAAATACTGTCTCAGAACTTAGAAATAAGTGGTTATTACCGTGATTTAAATGCATTGATCACATTAGTTATTCAGTGACATTACAGAACCCTGGAAAAATGAGGAACAAAGTAACCTAGCAGAGATATCTGGAAAGCAACTGGTCTTGGAAGTTACCCAGAATAGGAGGCCAAGGTAGTCACTAAAATTGGCAACCCAGTGCATCACAGCTGTAGGGAGAACTTAAAGAGAATTTAGACTACTGTAGAAACACTGCTTCTTTCATTATTTTTCCTTTAACTTCTCCTGATTTTCTGTTCTGTTTAACAGGAAAAAAAGAACTCAGTACTTTATGTCTTCTTTGCTAAGAATGCCTCTACTGCTTTGCTACACTTCTCTCAATTCCCTCTCCCACCAAGCCAGGCTGATATATGCCTACTTATCTTTTAAGCTCTAAATTAATTTTCCCCCTGCTGTGTAGTCTTCCAACACTCCTAGATATAGGTGCACACAGTTCTTCATTCTCCCACTGTAACATGTGAGGTCTTCTATGATAGCACTTTACTTTCATGTTCATTCATTCAATTCACAAATACTTAGTGACTGTTAACTTACTGCAGTAAACATTTTCATGCTGGGCCAGGAGACTAAGGGAGTGAATAAGACAAAAACTTGATTCCTGTTGTCATGGAACTTACATTTTTAAATGAAACAGTTTTTCTCTGTTTTCCTTAAATCTTGTGAGTTCCATATAAGAAAAAGCCATGAATTATTCAATTTAGTATCTCATAATTTTACTGTAGTTATTGGCGCTGGCCATAGAGAATAAATTTAAAATACTTTCAGTGATACACAATGAAAAATAGTTTTGTTTGTTTTTTGTGTGTTTGCTTGTTTCTTTTAAAAGATAGGCACATTGTCATCCACAACACAATGTACGTTCTGTTACCGAGGAAGGCAATTTATGTCTAAAAAGTATTATTATTTATTTTTTAATATTATTAAATTGAGTACTCAGGGGTGTTAAGTAATTTTTCCAAGGCCACAGAGACCAGAAATTGCACTGCCAATATTCAGACCCAAACCTATCAGACTCTAAAGCCCAAGTGATTTGACCTCCACCGCCCACCTCACCCTTGGTTATGGGTTCTAACTAACATTTTTATTTTTTAAATAAAATTTTTTGAAATATATATATAGAAAAGTACACAAAACAATAAATTTTTAAAAATGAAAGCAAAAATGTAATGGGCACTTATATCAAGAAATAGAATATGATTTGTGCCTCAGAAACCCCAACTCATAACCTCTTCCAGTAAGTAAGCCACACGTGAAAATAACCATTATCTTGAATTCTAACACTATAGAATTTTTGCTTGTCTTTGGGTTTTTTTTTAATAAACTGAATTATTCATTATATACGTGTCTGTCTTCATCCATTCAACATTGTGAGATTCAAATTCGATGTGAGTATAGCAACTATTCATTCATTCTTAGTGCTGTACGGTATTTTGTTGTAATGTAGTATATAATTCTCTATTCTAATGCTGAACATTTGTTTGAAGTTTTTATTATTATTATTATTGTTATGAATAGCAATGTTTGATAAACTATGGAAACAATTCTGATGGGTATTTACCTAGTAAGGGAAATTGCTGCATCAGAGTATAGGACAAAGCATTTTTCAAAGTGATATGAGGCAGAGTAAAACACTGTTGTTTGAGCTTTTCAATTGCTCTTCATTCACATTCCTTCGATCTTGATTGTCAGCCTTCTTCCTTTTGCTACTGTAGTGGTTATCACATTAGTGAGATCATGTTGTGGTTTTGATTTGTATTTTTTAATGACTTAAAAGTCTGAACAGATCTTTATATATTTATTAACAATATGTATGTTCTATTTTGTAAAGTGGGTACTCAAGATTTTTGCCTATTTTTAAAACTTGGAATTTCTTTGCTGTTCTTATTCATTGTAGAAGTTCTTTTTGTACTTCAGATACAGGTTCTTTGTCAGATATAAATATTGTAAATCTCCTCCTCCACTCTGTCTCTTCTTTTTCATAATTGTAATGGTATGTCTTTTTTTTAAAAAATTATTTATTTATTTATTTATTTTATTTTTGGCTGTGCTGGGTCTTTGTTTCTGTGCGAGGGCTTTCTCTAGTTGTGGCAAGTGGGGGCCGCTCTTCATCGCGGTGCGCGGGCCTCTCACTGTCGCGGCCTCTCTTGTTGCAGAGCACAGGCTCCAGACGCGCAGGCTCAGTAATTGTGGCTCACAGGCCTAGTTGCTCTGCAGCATGTGGGATCTTCCCAGACCAGGGCTCGAACCCGTGTCCCCTGCATTGGCAGGCGGATTCTCAACCACTGCGCCACCAGGGAAGCCCCTGGTATGTCTTTTAATGAACAGAAATTCTTAGTTTCAATGTAGCCCAATTGATCTATGTTTTCCTTTATTTTACATCAGTTTTTAAAAAAATCTTTGCCTGTTCCAAGGTTAAAAAGTGTTTGCAATTTTATTTTCTTGAAAAAGTTAATATTTATTGGCCATAGTTGCTTATAATATCATCTTTTGAACTTCTTAAAATCTATAGAATCTTTGCTATTGTCTCTTTTTTATTCCTGCTATTTTTGTTTCTTTTTTCTTGATTAATCTGGCAATAATTTATAAATTTTAGTTCTTTCCCCCCAAAAATATTTGGTTTGGCTGATTTTCTTCATTGTGTATTTATTATCTCTTTCATTGATTTCTGTTTTTATCATTATCTGGTTTTATCAGTATGCTTTTCTTTTGCTTTCTCTGGGTTTGATGTTCTGTTCTTTTTCTAAGTTCCTGGGACAAATACATAAATCTTTGCTATTCAACTATTCCTTTTATATGCATTGAACTCTGAATTTCAATACGTGTATTCCTCCATCGTTTTCATTAAAAAAATTTAGTCTTCTTTCTTACTGTTGCCCCTTTTAAGAATATACCTGGGCTTCCCTGGTGGCGCAGTGGTTGAGAATCTGCCTGCCAATGCAGGGGACGCGGGTTCGAGCCCTGGTCTGGGAAGATCCCACATGCCACAGAGCAACTGGGCCCGTGAGCCACAATTACTGAGCCTGCGCGTCTGGAGCCTGTGCTCTGCAACAAGAGAGGCCACGACGGCGAGAGGCCCGCGCACCGCGATGAAGAGTGGTCCCCACTTGCCGCAACTAGAGAAAGCCCTCGCACAGAAACGAAGACTCAACACAGTCATAAATAAATAAATAAATAAATAAATAAATAAATAAAAGAACGTGAATTTCTTTAAAAAAAAAAAAAGCAAAAAACTGGGCTATTCATTTCAGTAACAGTCAAGTGGTCTTAGTTTGCATTCAATTTCCAATCAGTTTCTCAATCTATTTCATCTGAAGTCTTCACATTAAAAAAAAAAAAAGAATATACCTTTATTATCTGACTTCTTTTAAGGTACTATTTTTGTTGTCAGATTTTGTTTAATTATGATATGAAAATCTAGGGTGGTTTCCTTTTTATGTACCCTATTGGTGTTGACAGAGTTTCCTAAAGAAACAGAGATGTTTCTCATTGGTTTTAGAAAATTATTAACTGTTATCTTTTCAAATATTTATCTGGTTCATTTTTTCTCTCCTACTTTCCTTGGACTTCTGTTATACAGCTGTTAGGCTTTTTCACCATTTCATATATTTTTCTGTACTTTCTATATTTTTATTCCTTTGACATTCCCTTATTCAGACTGAATATTTTCTATTAGTCTTTCTAATGGTTTACTAATTTTCTCTTCAGTTGATTCCAATGTGCTGTTCAAATTATTTATCTGAATCATAATTTTTTCCATATATATATATTTTTAATTTCTAGATTTTTCATCTTACCCTTTTCATAAATTTTAATTAGCTGATAAAAGTTTCCAAAATCTCATATATTTTCTTGAAGATATGTTTCATAGTTATTGTGGTAATTGTAATAACTGTCATTTGTTGCTCTGAATCCACTGTTGATTTTCTCTAGGTCTGTCTCTTAAAATTCCTGGTAATGGATAATTGAATGCTGATGTATTTATTTCCTAAGGCTACTATTAAAAAGTACCACAAAGCAGATGGCCAAAAATAATAAAAATTTATTTTCTCACAGTTCTGAGAGCCAGGAGTCTGAAATCAAGGTGTCTGGAGGGGTATGTCCTCTCTGAAGGCTCTAGGGAAGAATCATTCCTTGTCTCTTCCAGCTTCTGGTGGCTACTGGTGATCCTTGGCATTCCTTGGCTTTTAGCCGCTTTACTCCAGTCTCTGACTCCATCATCACATTGTTTTCTATGTGTGTGTTTTTCTGTGTGTCCTCTCCTCTTCTTATAAGGACACTCGTCATTGGATGTAGGTCCCAGTTGAATCTAGTGTGATGTCATCACAGCTTGATTACATCTGCAAAGACCCTATTTCCAAAGAAGGTCACATTCACAGGTACCAGAGTTAGGAATTGATCATTTTAATTTTGGGGTACACAATTCAACCCACTGTAGCTTGTTACTACATATGGAATGTTTTTGAGAATTTGATAATGTTATTTTTCTCTAGAGTGAGTTTAGTCTATTATTGTTTGAATAGAGCAGAAACTAAGCTCACTTAAGTTTGAGTACAGTTTTTGTACGATTGTCCTTCTGATTTATCCCACATCTACAGTTTAGAGAACCGAGATTCCCCACTGAGAGCTGGCATATTCTAGATTCTTTCCTTTTTGGCAGATCCTATTTCCAACTTTTGTCTTCCTAACACTATAAGAGTGATAAAAACTTTGCTTTATAGAGGCTTTGAACTTACCTTTTTTATTTCTTGGCCCTATGCAGCTTAAGAAATTGGCATAAGCATCCAGCGGAAAACTGGAATGTCAGATTCATTTCTCTATATCTCCATTCTCTCTGGGATTGAACCCTCGAGTTTGGGGTTCCTTGTCCTTCCCAAACTCAAAAATTTGTCTCTACAACATTGTGAGTTTGCCAGAAACTCTGATGGCTTGTCTATTCCGATGACTGTAACGTTCTTGATGTGTTTTCAACAGCTCTAGCATATGCCTTGTGGGTCAGGGATAAACTAAGAAGTTGGTCATGTCCTAAACTCTTCAAAAATTTTTGAAAATCAAATAAAACTGTTATTTTACACCACTAGGTTCTCAGACAGTTTGTTACACAGTAGTAAAAAATAAACAAAAACAAACAACCAACAAAAAAAACAAAGGAGTTGTCAAGGTTAATTCACTCAACATCTATTACCAACATTCTTCTCACTTGCTTTTTCTTACTGTAAGGGCTAGTAAACCAAATACTCCATCTAATAACAACCCTTCCAACTGGGGTGTTCACAAAACATAAAAATGTCTAGTGAGAAATATAGGTACAAGTCCCTGAATATGGAGCATCCTCTGAAATCAAAAAAAAAAAAAAAAAAGAGAGAGAGAGAAGAAAAGTCTTGGTATGTAGGAACTTTTTTTCCTAAAACATTCATTCTTTTCTTCCTTCCTGGAACATGCACATGAATAGCAGAACTCTTGACAAGTATAGCGATAGAAGTCTACCTTCCAGGGAATGCAGATATAAAAGGCAGAAGGAGCCTGAATAATCACACCAGCCCTGGACTCCTGTCTTTCAACTTATTACAAGGGACAAATAAATTATTATGTAAGACACTCTTTGCTTAGATTTTCTGTTATATAGAGGCAAATACATTACTGAACAGTACAGATGTACTGTGATATATTCTTCTAAATGGATCTAGAACTGTTCTAAAATATTATTGCATTGCTATTTTCATATAGCTAATTTCTAGAATAACAAGACGTATATATATATGACCTACAGTTGGTCATTTTAAAAATGTATATTACCTTTGAGAGCCTCATGCAAATGAATAATTGGCAAATGGATTTCAAATATTAAGACCATCAGTTTTTCTTCAAAGAGAGAAGCTGTGGATGTTTTCTTCACATATGGAGTAAGCCAAAATAAAACTACTTCTCAATAATTTGTAAAATATTATATTCAAAATCATACATTGACAAAGTATCCTGTGTGTTGTAGGCTATACATAGTCACTGTCTCAGAGACTTAATATATAACTACTTGAACTTGATAAAGTTATGAAGTAGTAACCTAATTTACTTTATGAAACCATAACACTCAATCTTAAAGAATTTTGAGGTGAAGATAGACTTGAATTCCTTTAGGCAATATAAATACTTTTTTTTTAAATTAATTAATTAATTAATTAATTTATGGCTGTGTTGGGTCTTCGTTTCTGCGCGAGGGCTTTCTATAGTTGCGGCAAGTGGGGACCACTCTTCATCGCGGTGCGCGGGCCTCTCACTATCGCGGCCTCTCTTGTTGCGGAGCACAGGCTCCAGACGCGCAGGCTCAGTAGCTGTGGCTCACGGGCCCAGTTGCTCTGCGGCATGTGGGATCTTCCCAGACCAGGGCTCGAACCCGTGTCTCCTGCATTAGCAGGCAGATTCTCAACCACTGCGCCACCAGGGAAGCCCAATGTAAATACTTTTATGAAACAGGAAGAGGATATCAATTTTCTAAGAATGGAATCAAAGTCTCATTAAAATATTCATCAAGTATATGAGATACTCTTGTGGTCTACAAGAGTACCAGATTGAATGACAGAAAAGACACTGAGGCCAAAAACTTGATTTTATGTAGGTGACAAATCTCAGCAGTTAAAAATCAACTTCTGTATAACATTATGCCATATGCCAGAAAACCACTGTCATTATCACTCTCTTTTTCCAAAACTTTTTACTTAATCTTATTTTCATGGTAAAGTCACATTGATATTACATGGAATAATAAAATTATGAATATTTATGTGTAATTTATAGTAAATTTGCTGGAATATGCTTAATTCACAAACTATGAGATTCATATACAACTATGAAACGTGACGAAAGATTTATATCATAGTCTCTGTAACAGAAGGAAAATTATTTCTTGAAGAATTTTTACTTTGTTTCTTAAGTTTTATTCCATTTAACATGCCTAGAAAAGAAATGAGGTTGACTGCATTATAAGGAGACAGACCTGAGTGCAATTCTTGGGGAAGAATTTTCTTCCTCTAGACCCTTTAAAGAAATCACTGTGATGGGTCTTAACCAGGACCAATATAAAAATTAAAGGTAGTGGTTTGCCCTTCTCTTGATAAAAGTAAATGGATACATCCATAAAAAAAAAGCTATAGGTCTTTTCAACAAATGGTGCTGGAACAACTGGATATCCATATGCAAAAAAATGGAATAGACAAGGAACTTACACCCTTCAAAGTATTAATTTAAGATGGATCACAAACCTACATGTAAAATGTAAAACTATAAAAAGTCTAGAAAACAACATATGAGAAAACTTAGATGACCTTGGTTTTGGCAATGACTTTTTAGATACAACACCAAAGAAAGAAATAATTGATAAACTGGACTTAATTAACATGAAAAACTTTGCTCTGCAAAAGACACTGCCAAGAAAATAAAAAGACAAGACAGACTGGGAGGAAATATTTGCAAAAGACACATCTGATGAAGGACTGCTATCTAAAACATATAAGGACTCTTAAACTTCAACATAAGAAAACAAACAACCCTATTAAAAAATGGGCCAAAGATCTTAAGAGACATCTTATCAAAGAAGATATACAGATAGCAAATATACACATGAAAAGATGCTCCGTATCATATGTCATCAGGGAAATGCAGTTTAAAACAACAATGAGATACAACTACACCCCTATTAGAATGGCCAAAATGCAGAATACTGATAATGTCAAATGCTGGTGAGGATGTGGAGCAGCAAGAACTCTCATTTATTGCTAGTGGGAATGAAAAACAGTACAGCCACTTTGGAAGACATTCTGGTAGTTTCTTACAAAATAAGCATACTCTTACCATATGATCCAGCAATTGTGCTCATTGCTGTTTACCCGAATGAAGTGAAAATTATGTCTACACAAAAACCTGCACATGGATGTTGATAGCAGATTTATTCATAATTGCCAAACCTTAGAAGCTAGCAAGATGTCCTTCAATAGGTGAATGGATAAATGAACTATTGTACATGCAGACAATAGAATATTATTCTGTACTAAAAAGAAATGAGCTATCAAGCCAGAAAAAGACATGGAGAAACTTCAAATGCATGTTTCAAAGTGAAAAAAGCCAATCAGAAAAGGCTACATATTGTATAATTACAACTATATGGCATTCTGGAAAACGCAAAACTACAGAGACATTAAAAAAATTGGTGGTTGAGGGAGGTGGAGGGTGAATAGGCAGAACACAGAAAATACTCTGTATGATACTATAATGATGGATACATATCATTATACATTTGTCCAAACCCATAGGATGTACAACATCAAAAGTGAACCTTAATATAAACTATGGACTTTGGGTGATACTGATGTGTAAACGTAGGTTCATCAGTTGTCACAAGTGTTCCACTCTGGTGGGAATGTTGATAATGGTGGAGGCTAGGCATGTGTGGGGGCAGGGGGCATATGGGAAGGTCTCTTAAGTTACAGCTCAAGAATGTGTTTTCTTTCAATGCAGGTGATTTTTATGAAAAGGCTTATACTAATCAGCAGTCAGGGTTCAACCAAGGAAGCAAAACCTGAGAGAAGCAGGATGGGGGAGAGAAATTATAAAGAATTGGCTAACACAATTGTAAGGTCTTATTAGGCAAGTCCCACGTCCACAGTCTGTAGTCCATAAAGCAGACAAGGAGGGAAGCGCACAAGAAGACTGGGATCCCACAGGCGTGGGCTGGAGATATAGTGCAGAGGCAGGATTCAATCAATCAATCTCTGTCTCTCTCTGTCTCTGTCTCTGTCTCTCTCTTTCTCCAGGAAAAGCCCAACTCTCTTTTAAGCCTTCCTAATTGACTAAGTGAATCCCATCCAAGATAATCTCTCTGATTTAAAGTCTACTTTTCGGAGACTTTAATTACATCTACAAAATCCCTTTACAGCAACACCTAGGTTTGTGTTTGATTAAAACTTTGGAGACCACAAAAAGAGAGGCTGCGACAGTGAAAGGCCCATGCACCGCGATGAAGAGTGGCTCCCACTTGCCGCAACTAGAGAAAGCCCTCGCACAGAAACGAAGACCCAACACAGCCAAAAATAAATAAATAAAATTAATTAATTAATTAAAAAAAAAAAAAACTTTGGAGACTGTAGGTCAACCTATTGACCTTTATACATCAAACACAACCAAGAACAAGTAATGTGCTTCTTTATATATTTTAGGATAAATCTGAAACTCATAAATTTTATCATTATCTAAATGTTTAATTAATTAAATACCAGCATTAATGGCGAAGTTGAAAAAATTTTCAGAGAAAATTTTAAAAAAACTGATAGAGATTCAAAGCTGGGAAAACAGGTATGCAAACAAAAGGAGCCATGAAACCCAAGAATATTTTAAATTTGGCTATAATGTCATAGTACTTAGGAGCCGTGAAGAGATTGTTATGGCTCTCTCTGAAAGTTTTCTTTCTTAATATGTTCTGCACTTCATACGGATGTCAGAAACTCCAATTTTCTCTTCAAGGCAGATAACTTTTTTTCAACTTTGTTAAGAAATTGATTTTGCTGAGTGCACATGGCAGAGGATACAAAAGAGGAAGGCTGTGATGCTTAGTGTTACATAGGCGATACCCTTTATGGCACAATGTGAATGAAAGACATGTATATGTACACACACATCATGTGTATCAAATATGTGGAGTTATCTTTTAGTCCTCTACCACACCCCCTACCTTCATCTTCTCCCATTTCCCCTATCAAACAAAACCCAACAAGACCTAGAGAATTTTGGAGGTCTACTCTATTTTCCATATTCACAAGAAGCATGCAAGAGCAAGCAGGAGCAGATGGTGATTTTTTTTCCTCAAGGTAATACCAAAATGCATAAAGTTTTAGTCTATGATGCTAATTTTTCAAGCACATGAGCTTCACTTGACAATGTTTGTTGTTATTATCACAAAGCTAGGCCTCTTCTTTCCCCACTACTGAGAGCGATGAGGGTTCAGCCTTAAACCTCACCTTGTCCTTGGTTTGAGAAAGAGTGTGTTACAAAGAGAGATTCCAGGAAATAGATATGTTTATTCATAACAAAGGTTTTTAGACTGCTACTCTTTCTTTTTTAATTCTGTTTTTGCTTGTGAAAGTTATATCCATCTTTATGGAAGGTCAGAAATGCTATCAATATACATTTGTTGCATAAATGATGAACTGAAAAATAAACAGGTATTCAAAATAGATTGTCTACCTTATGTGAACTTAATTATTTTCCATAATAATGAGGATGATAGTCAACAACAGTACTGCCTTTAGCAAACTTCATCTTGTTAGATTTTGTCTGTGATTTTGGTCCTAAATTCATTGGCTGAGTTCCCAAAATATGTTCCTGTACACACCAAATGTCACCTGAGTGACTGTCTACTTGGATATAAGCAAATAGACCATAAATGATGACATTTGGTCTGTACTCAGATTAGAGGAATGATTAATAACTTAGAATATTCAATAAGGAAGAAGAAAATAGAAAAATAGTAACTAATTGTTTTTAATTGTCTTTGGAAATACATTTGGACACACAGTCAATGCCTGTTGAACTTCTGGTTTAACATTCTACCTGTGCCGGAAGTCCAGTTAGAGCAGTCTATAATGCTTTCAATTATTATCTTTTGCATGTGAAATTTGCAATTATTTCCTGAAAATAAAGCATGTAGAAGAAAGCCAAGATAAAAAGTAGAAAGCCCATACTTTAATTGTAGACCTAAAAAAGTTTGCAGTTCAGATTTTCAATTTTATTTCCATTTTTTTCAGTTATTTGATGCCTAATACTTTAATATATTAATTAGAGATATTAATTGTTACTTTCTCCAAAACAATATGATTTTTAAAGTGTTTACTTAACCTCATTTACATTTCCATTGTATATAAAGAATTTTTTTGGCTGGTACTTGGGGAGACCAAGTACCAGCCAAAATTGAGGAGAGAAAGAGAAAATAAGAAATAAAAAAATAACAGAGAAACATACATACAGCATAATTTGAACCAACATCCTGCTGAAGACATAAAAATTGTGATTAAAATATTTTTTTAAAAATTTGCTCAAAGCCATTAGAGAATTGACAAGATTGTGAATAGTTATGGGTCCAAAATGTAGATTAAAAAAAAACATAGGAACCTAGAGAAGTGAGTTCAGTATGCAGAGGTGTTTTTCATCTAAATGTATTAACTTATTCTGGAAGAGGTGGCATGAGTCTGAGAAACTTAGCAGAATATTTGAAAATCTTGTGGAATAGGGGTACATAAATTGGAGACCAGGTTCGTCAAGGGGGAATGTCTAACTCCCATTTATGCCTTGGGTTGAGACCCCAAAGGTATACACTTTAAAAGTAAGAGTGATCTGAAAAAAAGCTGGTCCTTGTAGAAACTAAATATCAGCTTCAAATCATCTTAATCTCTGAAATCTGGATTAAACTTATTCCAAATTTCTATAGCTCTCGGCTACTTCCCAAATGAAAATGAAAACTCTGTCTTGAGGTGATAACATAAACATAGGCCTCAAATTATTTCACAAGTTTTCCCTGTGTAATGTCCAGCATCCAATCAAAGTTAGTTAGGCATGAGAGGGGATAAGACTGCATGAGGAGAGAACGAGAGAGAGAGAGAGAGATCAACATAAAATAGACCTACAGGACTCCATATATCGGTGTCTGTATCTGAAGCCCAGACTTTAATTATCCTTTCTATACTTAAAAAATAAAAGACAAGATTCAGAAATGTAGCAGATAATAAGAAGCCATAAAAAGGAAAAAATTATAGACACAATAACCAAAACCAAGATCACAGTGTATAGCTTTAGCAGAAGATTAAACACAACTGAAGAGAGAATCATAAAATGGAAGATATGTCAGGGAAAAAACTCAAACTGAATCCCAGAGATTAAAAGGTTGATAATTCAGAAGAGATATTAAGGGTTGGTGGCATTTTGAGTGAAGATTTGAAGAAGGAAAGGGGATCAGCTTTGTAAATATATGAGGGAAGAGTTTTCCAAGCAGAAGGAAGAGCAAATGAAAATTCCCTGAGCTAGCACTGCTCTTGTTTTCAAGGAAAAGCCATGAAGCCATTATCCTGGATTGGTTTGACAATTGGGTGTGTTCCTACTGAAATATGATTGGGAGGATAGAACCCTGTACATGTCCAATGTGAAGGAGTCAGGGAAGTGAGGAGATACAGAAGGAAAGACAATATAGAAAAAAGGAGACAGAATAGTAAAGGCCAAAAAAGTAAGAGGAAAACCAAGAGATTTTCGTGTCCTAAAACAATATAAGAAAGGTTTTGGAAAAGGGAATATCAAACACTGACATGTCAAGGGAGAGAAGCATTAGAACTGACCATTAATTTCATGGTGGTTATGATAAGAGCTGTCTGATAGGTGTGATAGGTGTGAAATCCCAGTTGGAGTTTTTCAAGAGAGAATGAGCGAAAAGCATGTAACTACTGAAGATACATTTTTGTGGTATTTTACTATGAGGACAGAAGAGAACTGTGTGGTAGCTGGAGATAATAAAGCTAATAGATTTTTAAAGTGATATAAATCCAGTTGAGTGTATTCTTATGGGAAAGATCCAGTAGAGGGGAGAAAAATAATCTACTTAAAAGAGGGAAAAATTGCTGAAGTAAAGTCCTTGGGTAATTGAAAGCGTAGCAATAGAATCAAATACACAGGTAGGTGGGTTGGCCTTTGCTAGAAGCACAGAGCACATCCGTATTGTCAGGAGAAAAGATAGATTATATTAGCACAATTGCAAGCAAATGAATAAATAATATTGTTTTATGGGGCTTATGAAGGTTGTACACTGTTCCATTTTCTCAGTGAAATAGAAAGCTAAGTAATCACAGCCGAGAAAAATGATGGGGGAAGGAGGTATTGAAAATTAAAAGAGGACATGCCAGGGAGTAATCTTCTAGGCATGTGTGAGTCTGAAGGAACCAGGAAAACATTGTGTGATTGCCAGGAACATTCAAGACTGAATTGAGGCAGGAGGATCCTGCATTTAATAAGACCAGTCAGTTAATTGTGTATTTCCCCTTGTTAAATTCACATGCACAGTTTCCAGCATAGATACAGAGTAGGTGGAGAGTTAGGTTTAATCAGGGTTGAGGTTTAGCCAAACAAGGACAAAGGTAGGGAGAGGCAAGAGAGCTGAGGTTGGATACAAGAAAATGCTTATAATAATTGGACTTTAATCTCCTTAAAGAAAGAAATGAGAAAATGAAGGTGAGAGAGAGTAAAAAAGCAAGTCTATAAATCCTAAATTCTAGTGGGATCTAAGGATCTATTAACATCAGAACAACAGGAAAGCTCTGGAATATGAGTTGAGGGTAACTAGAGAGTGGGATGCCCTTGCAGTTACTGATAATGACACGGTGTAAGCTATGATTTGAGGTTGAAGATCATGGAAGGGGAGGAGGTTAGATGTTTGAGAGGTCCCAAGATATTGGAAGGATCATATATGAATTTTTTTACATCACCAAGAATTACCACAGGAGGAGTGCTGTATTAAGGTGGTAAATTTCAGCTATCTCAGTTCACTGAAATTCATTTTCAATGGAAGATACGGAATTTATCATTATTTTATATTTAAGATTAATAGCATTGCATTTAGTATACTCTAAACCTTTAGATTTTTATATATAGATTTATATGTAACCAAAGGAAAGGAAAGAGATCATAATTAACACCATAGCCTGAAGGCATAATGTTTTACCAAATCACCAGCAGATTGTTTATCTCCACTTATTGGAGTTGTGTGAAACTCCACACAATTAGGTAAAAAATTAGGAAATTTAATATTTTAAAAAATCAGTCCAAGTAATAATGATCATAGTAGCTATTACTTACAAAGCTCTGTGTTACATGATTACAATGAACATATGAGGTAAATATTATTGTTATCATTTCATTGTTGAGAAACTGAGGTACAAAAAGTTTAAATGGATGTGCAAGGTTAAAGAGTTAGTAAGTGAAAGAACAGGAGTTTTAACTTAGGCAGACTGACTCCCCTGATCTTAATCTGACCCCCTGACCAAGACAAAGTGCATATTAATAGACTTCATGCAGACTATTATCCTCACAGTGTGCTTTTCTATTTCAAATTTCTTTGGTTGTTCAATTTCATTACATCCTTCCAAATGGTATCCTTTGTTTTTCTGTCCTTAAATGAAATCATTTTATAGGATAATGTTATCAATTATGAAGGTGATGAATTGCTGCATTACTTTTCAAAGAGCTGCTTCAGCAAGCTGTCACGTATAACATTTCTTCAGTAAGCACTGAGGTCACGAATCATCTTGTCTCAGCCCTAACAAGGACGCTTCCTTGGCTAGTGATGCAATTAGTTGTCAGGTGTCATCACACGTTGTTTCCTCATAATTAATTCAAGACAAATAATCAAGTTGCATGGAAGCTCATTTTAAACAGGATTCCAGGGGTCTTTTGAGACTTATTCATTGAAGCATAGGTGGTGAGCAAAACTGGTTGTGCAGTTGGTACTCCTCAACACATTTAAGTATCTTTCATGAAAAATACTCAATTAGACAGAGGGAATATTATAAAAATCCGTTTAATTAAAACCAAATAAGAAAGGAGGTGGCAGGTTTATTAAGAAGTAGGCATAAAACGTGTAACACCAAATATTGTTATAGACTTTGTATTTGCTCTTTCCTCTGCATGAATTTCTTCCTGGGATTTTTTTCATAGCTGCCTCCTTCTCATCATTCAGTTGTAACATTTAGTTCTCATTCTTAGGGAGATTTTCTTATCACCTTACCTAAAACAGCATTCCTTTCTCCTGTTATTCTCTAACACAAGACTCTGTTTATTTCATTCATTAGGTACTGTTAGGGATGGAATATTTGTGTCCCCCTAAAATTTATGTGTTGAAATCCTAACCCCCAATACGATCACTTTGTGATCGTATTAGGAGGATCTAATCACTTTGGAAGGTGATTAGATCATGAGGACAGGGCCCTCATAGATGGGATTAGTGCCCTTAGAAGAAGAGACACCAGGGAGCTCTCTCGTTCTTTCTACTATGGACCGGGGAAAGGGAACAGGCCCTCATCAGACACTGAATTTTCCAGCTCCTTGAACATGGACTCCCCAACCTCCAAAACTGTGAGAAATAAATGTTAAGATGTAGGATTTCAGGGCACCTCTATTTTCCTTCTGCAATACCTCATCTTAAATACTGTTTGAAGTGATAAAAGTCTCTAGCCAATTTGTCACTAATGTCCTGGTTTTCATGCTGTATTGTGATTTTTGTCATCCGTGTCCATATCAGTATTTCATGACACATTAGCAAGAAATTTAAATATTTTTCCAACATGTTTATATGATTCATCCCACTTCATTAATTGGATTATCAAACAATTCAAAAGCCTATGAATTATTTGTATTCAAAATTTATTGCTTCCTTTGTATGAGATACTGTTATTGGTGTGATCTGAAATCATTTTTCATTACAATTAGCACCTCAGTGTCAGAATTATTTTAATTTATTATTTTGTTTTGCATTTCATTAATTTTAGTCTACATTTTCTCTCAGGTCTTTACTAAATAAATGTAATATTCATATGTACTTTCAATTCAGGAGTTTACGGTTTCTTTCTTATTTTAATGATACTTTCCTAACAACGTTTTTTCAAATCGTAGGTCTCCCAGCCTGTTTTCCTTCCCATATTACTTCGGTCCATTCCAGTGAAATCCCAAATAGGAAAAGTGTTGTGGAGGAACGTCGTAATGGAAGGAGACACCAATCTTAAATAATTTTAGTTAAAGTATATAATTTTTGAAAGTAAAAAAAAAAAATGTATATGACCACATGCATACATCGATAAGTATCCTGAGATAGTGGAATTAAGGGGCCCTGCAACTTAAGCTTCCTTATTTCCATGGTACATCCATCTCTGGTCAAAAGTATTAAAGAGAAAAACCACAGGCCCAAAACGGTGTCACTTGCACTAAAGCCAATGATACCAAAACTAGATTTAATACCTAACCTAATTTCAGTTCCAACCTTCACCAGAAATGCAATCTTCATTAACCAGTCTGGAATTTTCCGGTCAGCACCAATGAGGTAATCTGCCAGCATGACCCTCTCCTTCCCCACCCAGGGAGAAGAGAAATCTACACAATTAAATGCTTGCAATTCCTTCCCCCCATTTCCCCCTTGTCTTGGTCTAAAAATAACCCTTTCTTTTCTTTTTGCTAATAGCTCCCTTGCCCCACCCTTCTTCCTATAAAAACCTTCCATTTTGCACAACCCCTCAGAGCACCCTGCTAGTTACCAGATTGGACGCTGCCCGATTCATGAATTGCCTAATGAAACCAATTAGATCTTCAAATTTACTCGGTTGAATTTTGTTTGTTTAACAAAAGTAAAACTAAGAATATCATCTTCTTTAGTGTGTTTGATAGATAGATGTATGCTTTCAATGCTAAACTCCAAGGAAGATAAGAAACACACTTTATTATTATTTTTTAATCTGTATTTTATAAACAAATTGGAGACAAACTGTAAGCAGATAGGTTAGGGGGTCCCGGGAGAAAGAGAACCAGGCATGGCTTTCTTGACATAAGAGAACCCGTTTTGGCATAAGCGATTTTGTTCCTGAGCCTGGCCACAATGCTTGCCCTTGAACAGGCCTTGGTAATTAATGATCTTAAGGTAACAAAGGAATGCAGGAACAGAGGAAAAGCAGTGAAACAATAGTGCAGTGATACAGTCCTAGTTGCTCCTCAAGGGAAATACATAATATTAATATACCTTTGAGTTCTGTAGGAACTAAGGCTCCCACCCAGTTGGAGGATGGAATGATGATGTTGACCATCCTGACTTCAATCAACTAAAGCTTGAACTCTGTCAACCTTTGCCCCAATTCTATGATGAATTCTCCTCTGCTTAAGCCCCTTTATGAATATGTATGTACCCTTAGCTTAAAACTTCCCCAGTTTTGCTGTTCGGGGAAACATTGCTTTGGGAAAGATCCCCAGTGTTCTTACTGAAGTCAAATCGGGCCTCTGTACCCTGACACCAAATTAAATCTCGCAGACAGAGTTTTGGGTGAAGTAGGAAAGAATAGCTTTATTGCTTTGCCAGGCAAAGGGGGCCACAGCAGGCTAATGCCAACAAAACTGTGTATCCCGACCTGGAGGGGGTAGTGAGGCATCTTAGAGTGTTCAAGGAGCAGGGCGTGGTCAGCTCATGGACATTGTTCTGATTGGTTGGTGGTGAGGTAATCGGGAGTCAGCATCATCAACCTTCTGGTTTCAGCCAGTCTGGGGTCTACGTGCTGGTGGGCAGCAGTCAGTTAACTTCTCCCACTTGGTTGGGGTTTCAGTATCTGCAAACAGCTCAAAGGTATTGTTGTGTGCATCCCATGAGGGGAAACCTGGACCCTGCCCCAAGGCTGCCCTGTTGTTTCTTTTGACTGTTCCTCCCTGGTCTCCAAATCCCCTCCACTCCCTAATTAGCAACTGTTTGAACCTGCTCCTTGGAACTCAGGGAGGGTCATGGAGGCTGAGTGAAGCCTATTTTCTGTAATCAAGAAATGGGGGACACAGGAAGGCTTTTGTGCCCAGGAGCCCCACAGGGTCCTGCTCGGTTCCATCACTTGCTGCAAGTAATAAATCTTTCCTCCTCCCGCTCTTTGGCTTGGTTATGTCTATTGGCTCAATAACCACCAAGAGGTGAACCCAGTTTTCAGGTAACAAAACTTCTATGTAGCTCTTTGAAAGAAACTCTATTTTCTTAAAATTTGCATTGAAAAGTTGATATATTTTTTAAAAAATGGATACAGCTTTAGGAATAAGACCAAGTTTAAGAAAAGCTGAGAAAATTTTAGACTATAAGCCCTTGATAAAGTTTGCTTAACTTATTACTGATTCTAAATGCCTACCATGCAGATGGAACTCAATAAATATTCGTGACTGAGCACATTAATGAGTAAATGAACTACAACATTTGAAATAATTAAGAATCTAACAACCTAATATTTAATGGGCAGGATGAGCAGACAACATGAATAGAAGGAAAAATATTCTCCTGATTGAGAAAAAATGTAATGGAGGAATATAATGTATTCACAGTAATATTCATTTTCATTTAAAATTTTCTTTCACTTAAGGGAGGAATAATGATGCATAAAGTTGTGCTGTTCCAAGAAAAGAGATTCAATGCTGGGGCTAATTAGTGAACAGTACAACTAGTGAGCCATCAAAAGACTAATCAGTGGCCAAAGCAGAGGTGAAAGTTACCAGTGTCACTGGTAAACTGAGGACTCTCGGTAGGAAACAGCTTTACATTTTCCCAATTACTACGCTTCCCTTCTTCTGAGCTATGTGAACCCATACTCCTTAGTGGTACCTTTGCCAAACTATTTAACTTTTTAGCCACATCTGTTATTATAGTCCTATTTTTTTGTGTTTAAGGCACAGTCATGTTCATTTTAAACTGGGAGCCACAGAGCTAAGTCAAAGGGCTTCTCTCCAAAGTGCCAGCTTCCGGACTCAAGAGTGTGTGTTGGTGCGTGTGCGCGTGTGGGCCCCTGTGGTGGGAAGGGAGTGGAGAGTTGAGTCTGGATCTCTGATCCCTCTCCTCCCTCTTCTAAGCTCCAGCTCCACCGGCATTGAAAGGAAAGGCAGGAGAGAAAAGGGAAAAAAAGGCAAGTATCTTATCTGTAGGCATGAATGCAGCCTCATTCCTTTGGTTCTCACTGCTTCTCTGGTTAACATAATAGCAGGAGGGAAGGTGGATTATAATTATTATGTATGTATTTCTTTGCTGAAAGTTCCCGCTCACAGTGGGAGTGTGATTCTGTTAGTAGCAGGATTGATTTGCTGTTCTGAGTGTCCATTTGAGATTTGCAGTCTCAACTTTCAAGCCTATCATCTGCATGGTTGAGTGTTTACCTCCAATTGAGAGTTCAGCCGTTCAGTTGCAGGGCAAGTGTTGTCTGTAATCAGGGCTGGAGTTTCTCCCAGGAGTAAACAAGAACAAGGGACAGTAGGAGGAAAATGCAAAGCATCGATGAGGGTGCCTGACTGTGGAATCTAAGTTGGGGGAGGAAAAGAGGTGTAAAGGTGTTAGGGTCAACAAAGGAAAGTTCTGTTGATGCTGAGAAATTATCAGAATTTGAATACTAAGCATGAAAATTTTGAAGTTTCTATTTTATGATAGTAAGTAAGGTTGAGAATGCTGCCGGGGGCCCAGCGTCACCTGGGAGCTTTTTATAAATGTAGAATCTCAGATGAATCAGAATCTTTATTTTATCAAGCTCTGTAGTTGATTCAAATACACATTAAGTCTGAGAAATACTGGTCTAGAATAGTGGGTCTCAACTCTGGTTGCATAATAAAATCACTGCGGGAGTTTTTAAACTATTCCTGATTCCAAGTGAGAAAACCTTGGGGTGAGGCCCAGGCATTGATATTTTTTAAAACCAGAATTTGACCCTGACAGTGGTTGGTAAGTAAGGAGTTATCAAGAGACAGAAAGGTTCCAGGCTCACCTAACTGGATTTTCAAGTTACCAGGTTACCACATTCTAGTCAACTCCAGCCAGTTGTGGCCATGTGGAGATACAGATTGTGAGATCAGTTTTTCAAAAGAGGTAAGAAATTTGGTTTTCATAAGAAATATCTATATTTTAAAATCATGGTTAAAATTAAAAAGAAAAAAATAAACTCAGTAGGAATTTCAAAAACAATAGATTAGATTTTTGACTTGGAAAGAATGGTAGTTTTAAGCCTTCTACGGTGTCAGCATACCACAGCTGTTTCTCTTTTCCAACTGTTGAGTCACATTAAGTAAGTTTATAGTTACTTAGAGTAGCAGTGAGTAAAACTGCTGAGGATTTTACAGGGATCAGGATAGTCACGTAGTCACGTTGGCTTTATCATCTTCTTCACCCTGGATACACAATGATCAGTGGCCATCAGGGAAAAACGTGGCAGAAAAAGACGAATCCAGAGAAAAACTCATGCTTCTGTCTTCATTAGATAGAAAGCTTTTCTCTGTGGCACAGAAATACTTAAGTCTTTACGTTGTCTCCTCACCCAGAGTATGTGAAAAACCACAGACTTTTTTGGCTGTTTTTTTTTTTTCTTTTTTCTTTCCATTCTGCCTTTCCTGGATAAAGTCTCCCTTTCTGCTTGACACATTATTTTTTCTTTAGATAAATTAGTAAAACCAATTAAGTTCATATCAAGTACTAGAAACATGGTAACCTTTTTCTTTTATAAAGTGATCTGAATATCTGTTGTAATCCATTATGTGCAAACATCCTCCTTATTAAAATTGTTTCTGTTATCCGTATGCCATGGAGAACCCATACCTTTGAATTTGTAGCTAAACATCCATGAAATGTGAGCTAGGAATAATCTGGACAGTGGTGATGAGAAGAGGCCCATCCACAGAACTGTCATCGGTAACCAGCGCACCTGCAAGAGCTCCCCCTTCAGGCCCCTCAGGCCTCAGCGTGGGGCCTCCTCCCCCTCCACGCCCACAGCCCCATGCACCCCTGTGCCTGATGTCAGTCCCACCTCTCCGCTGCCTTCCAAACTTAGCGCTGGCAGGTATCCTGAGCGCCAAAGTGTGGTCCACCTGGGCTATTCAGACTAGGGCCAGATCCCACTACACAGACAGCTGGTGAGACACTCCTAAGGATAAAAAGCCTTAGGTCTTGGGGCGACTGGGAGGCTCTCACACACAGGAAAGCTGGTGTCGGCCGGCTGTTTGCAGGACTTAGAGTCATTGTTCTGGGCCCAGTGGGGTCTCTTGATCCACTAACCCAGCGTTTCCCAGGCAGCTTCTCCCTCACCTACCCCCTTACCAATCCGCCTTATGACTCCTAACTTAAAACTTCTGTGACCCATACACAGAGCAGGGGGGAAAGCTAACTCCTCTTATTTTACAATAGACCTTGAAGCCTAGAGACCAAAATCATTAGCAACTGAAACCCTGGATCCTCTTTCCTTGAAAGCAAGGAGGTCTCTGTCTTTGAAACTTATTTATGAGCAAAGGGAAACAATTTCATTAATTTTGGGGAGACAGGTACCACAGACCCATTGAGAAGGCTGAATTCTTTCAATGACAGAAATAAAAGAACAAAGGAAAAGAGTAGTTTCTATAGAAACTGAGATTAAATATTCTTATATAATTAACCATTATATATATAAATAGTATATATGTATATATATTATTTTATATATAAATGTTTATTTATATATTTGTTTATGTATATGTATATATATGTTTATGAGTTCCAGGTACATAAAATTGAATTATATACATGATATTAGAGACCAAAGTTAAGTAAAATATGATTATGCATTCCAGTGCTTAACAGACCAGTGGCAACATAAATGTAAACAGAGGAAAGTCCAAATTCCAAAAGAGAATGATCAATATTATCAAATGCCACAAAGATGTCCAATAAAATGAGGACTTTAAATTATCTAAGAAGTTCCAAATCAGAAGGTCAAAAGGATTTTCCTGTCGTGATGGCAACTAGAGCCACTTTGCAGTAGAGAGATGAATGGTGAGGTGAGATTCTGGAGACAGGAATTATAAAGGAAGAAAAAGAATAGAGCTAACAATGAGACGGGAAGACAGTGAATGCTTGAGGGAGAGCTCATTTTCTTAAGTTTAGTTATTGAACCAACAGGGAAAGATGTTAGAGACAACAGCGGTTGGTAGGAAGTGGACTGGATCCAGACAACGAATGAGGGGATGGGGTCACGCTTCCTCTGACTAAGGGAAAAAGGGAAGGCTGAGGTGGGGTGTAGGTAAATTATCTGGACACAGAGAAGCGCTTCAGCCAAGAGGCTTTCGCTGCCTCTGTGCGAGAAGGCACTTCACTTCTTTTGCTACCAGCCTGGTGGAAACCACCCTCACCTCTCACCTGAATTACTGCAGTTGTCTCATAACCATTCTACCTGCTTTTAACCTCATCTCTCTTCTCCCTTTTCTCAGTGCTGCATCCAGAGTCATGTTAAAATTAAGCCTGATCGCATGACCCCTCTGGACAAGACCCTCCAAATAGTTGAAAGAAAAGCCAAAGTCCACATGGTGACCTATTTGATCTGCCTGTGTTCTGCCCCCCACAGCCATCCTCACTCAGAAACTTGCTGAGCCATCTGCTTCTCTCTCCTTGGCGCCCTGGTTCCGGCCACAGAGGCCTTTGTCCAGGCCCCTAGCCGTGCTGCACTCTCAGGCGGGACTTGGCCCTTGACGCTCCCTCTCCCTGGAAGGCTCCTCCCCAAGAATCGTAGCTCAGCTTCTTCACTCCTCCAGATGCCGCATCCTCACTGAGGCCTTTTCAGGACACTGTCTAAAAGTTCTGCACTGTTCCTCCGTTGGCATCTTCTATCCCAATTGCCTGAATCACATTTTCAGTTTAGCCTAGAGCTACCCGATCTGTGTAACAAACTGCATATTTTCCTAATGTGCCTTGTTTTTTGTCCGACTCCGCCATGAGGGTAAGGACTCTTATCTCATGTTCACTGCTC
The DNA here is from genome assembly GCF_009873245.2 of Balaenoptera musculus. Lineage (NCBI taxonomy): Eukaryota > Metazoa > Chordata > Mammalia > Artiodactyla > Balaenopteridae > Balaenoptera > Balaenoptera musculus. Next base: position 79,367,189 of record NC_045798.1, read on the forward strand.
CATCCTCAGCTCCTAAACTGGTGACTGGCATGGTCCGCACTCAGTACACATGTGTTGTGTGAATTGTGAGAGACAGTTTAGGGCTCGCATTCTCTGGGGACAAGTTAAAGGTTGTCTGAGGAGTAGTGATGGTCATTTTAGGCTAGAAGTGGACACTTTAGGTTAGAAATACACCTGTCTGTATGATTTCTCTCACCAAGTTCAATGCTCAGGAGATGACAGTGAAGGACAGAAGTTCCTTGACACATGTTAATCAGCACTGCTCAACAGAAATATAATGCAGACCACACACGCAAGCCATATTTGTAATTTTAAAAAATTCTTTCCAGCTTTATTGAGGTATGATAGACAAGTAAAAATTGTATATATTTAAGGAGTACAAAGTGATGATTTTATATATAGGTATATGTGTATATATATATATATATATATACACATTGTGAATTGATTATCAAAACCAAGGTAATTAATGAGATTTTATATTCTTTTTTTATACTAGGTCAGTGAATTCTGGTGTGTATATCACACATACAGCATATTTCAATTCAGATTAATCATGGTTCATGTGCCAAGTAGACCGTGTGGCTACCGGTTGCCGTATCAGACAATTGAGGGTGGACAAATGTAGAGCTGGAATGGTTGGTTCTAATTGAAAGATACGATATGGAGGCAACTGAGTATAAAAACAAGACAGTTGTTGAAATGATACAACAGAAAGCCAGTTACATCAGTAGGAGAATATAGTGGGACAGAAGAGAATTATGAAAGGAGTTCCAAATTATGGCGAAGGATAAATTCAGTGGGACTAAAGCATAGGAGTTTGTGATCAGAGATTATCTAAAGCATGAGATGGAAATGAAAGTTGTTATGGACCAAAAGTACAATTGGGTAGCAGCAGTGGTCCAGGAAAATGAGAGGTGTTGTTGTGAACAGTAAGGTTGCTGCCAAAGTCTTCACTGAATGTGGGTGGAGGCGAGCGGCTTTCAGGTCAATAGATGACAACAGTGGAGTGCAGAAGGTGAACTACTGGAACTCATGACACCCAAAAGAGAAGACTTTAGCACAGGGTGAAACGATAATCTGTTAGAAGGGTTAATGTGGGTTCTAGAGATGACTAGGAGAATTCGTCAGTATGTCAGAGGGAGAGTGACGAGAAAGAGGGTAGAGTGTAAAAATAGGGAGAATATTAGAATAGAATAGAAGACATTCAGCTGGAACAGTCAGGGTAAGCCCAAAGTAGAAGAGCAAAGCATACCTGTTGTTAAATCAGAAGTTGGGGCTATTCGATTATATCTCAGTAAGGATATTTCCTGGCTGGCTGGGAAGGAGAATCTTTCCTCAAATAAGCTGGCACTGTCACACTACTCTAATCTTTTAACATCATATGGTTCTTCCCAAGGGCAGAAGTGCTCTTAGGTAACGGCTCTTAGATAGCCAAGATGAACTACTTAAATCTGAGAGGCTTTATCAAGACAAGTCTCTCCTAGAATTCACAGTATATTTATTATCCTTGATGTCACTTTTCATATTACCTCTTTCAGAAGCTTCTTTAAAAGGATAAAGGAGCCCCCAGCTCAGTCCTGGGTCTCGAAAGAGACTTTAAAGGAAACATTTAATATTTAAAACTCTAAGGCAAGAAAGAAGAAAAGTCAGTATTTGTGTGGGAATATTTTGTTTATTTGCCTAAAAAAACTGAACTAATTGCAAAAGTAATCTTAAATTATTCATTCAACTTGGTCATTATTCAGTATTCATTCAACAAACATTTGCTGAATTTTAGATAGTTATCAGGCACACTACAATGTTTCACAGTGATGAAAAAGAGAAAATCGTTCTCAAAGAGATTCAAATTAAAGCAGGAGACTGACAGTTAACTAGGGAATTAAAATAGAATGTGGAGGGACTGTCAAGGGCCCCCCCTGACTTGTGGGTGGTAGGTTGGTAGAGATAGAACGTTATCTCAGCCAACATATAGCCATCCCCCAAGTAACCAACACTGCAGAGCATTTACTGCGTATGAGAACATAGAAGAGAGCACCATATGACACATCAGTACAGCGCAACTGCCTGATGTTCCTTTCCAACATCTGTTTTAATTTTCCCTAAAAATTTCATCTTCCTGTAGTAATCATCACAACTTTGCCTCTCAAAAATTTCAGATTCTCTCCTCTCTCATCCACATACCTTCTCAAAATCCAGTCCTGCTTACATTCCTCTCTGCAAGACAATGCTCAGCTAAGAGAAGTAGTTCCCAAACCTGGCTGCACAGTGGAATCACCTGGGGAACTTTTGCAATGCTCTCTGACCAATTAAATCAGCATCTCTGCGGGTGGAATTCAGGCATCAGCGTGTTTTTTACAGTTCCCCAGGTGCTTCCAATGTTTTGGCAAGGTTGAAAGCCACTGCCTTACAGTGTTCAGCAAACCCAAACCTGGTCGTAATTCAAACCGTGTCTTGTGGTCTTGTGCCTCGAGCATGACCTCTATAAAGAGCTTAAAGTCATGGATCCTCCCAAACAATCCAGGTCAAACGTGGTGGTGTTCTGAATGCAAATTAAGACAGAGAATCGTGCAGGTTTGAGACTGAGTGGAATCAAAGCTGATCCTGCAGTTTCCCGTCTGGGCAGCGGTGCAGAATGTAAGTGCAGCTAATTACATATAATTCATAATATGTTTGTAATAACGAAGGGTCACTGGAGTACCTAACATGAATGCAACCAGGTTGTTTTAGAAACTTAGGGTTTTTTTTTTTTAAATAAGAATGCAATTAACTATATTATTTTTGAAATGAAAGCAATCAGTCCATATGATGCTAAGGAAGTCTTAACTCTAATGGAGAATGTTTCTAGATGACGGTATTCAAATTAAGAGAATATTACACAGTAATATGCTTTATCTGGGGAGAGATTAAGATTAGACTGTGGAATAGACAAGTCATGTTCTTTTTTAAAAGATATTTTTTTTTTTTTGCATTAAACCCCACATTCTTTGAACCATTGAATCTTCAAATCTCAGTAGTATTCTAAAAGGAATAATGCTTTCCCCCAAACGTATTCATATGGGAGCTTTAAACAAAAGCAAAAGAAAAGTAACTATTATTTTGTAATTGAGGAGGCCTGAATGAGTTCCACCCTTCAGAGTCCTACCAGCGTTCAGTAACACAAAACGTGTTCTTCAAACTTCCTCACAACTATAATTTTATGTACTTTTCTTTATAATTCCCCAAGGTGTCTTAGAATTTCCACCATTTTTACATATCTTTTATGCAATTCTTACCAGTAAAGTTGTAAAATAAAGCCACTCTTATCCTTCTATCCATTTAAGATTTTTGCACCCAGGGCATAAATATAGTGCTGTGAGTTTGTTTTTAGCAAACAATGTACGCGTCATAACTTATAATTCTTTCTTGGCTTTGGTTTGACATTAAAATAGGAGAAATGGCATACTCAGAGCTCCGTTACCTTTTATACCAGACATGCAGTGTTCTCCAAGAAGATGAATGACTGGATTACATTCTGATTATTAAAGTGAGTGAGGTTTATTACTCTGTTCAACAAAAGTGTATTTAATAGCATTTTCATTATATTCAAATCATTTCCAGTTATACACTTAAAAAGTAAATGAAATGTAGTTCTGTAGAGAATTACTCCTGTGTGAATTCAGGCAAAGTAAGAATAGTATATTATTCTTAATGGAAAATTCTGAATACATATTTGAGCTATAAATACATGTAAAGATGAATGATATGTTTTCCAAGGGTATTTTACTGTGAAGTTAAAGGTGATTAAGGAAAAAATGTATTAAGAAGTTTGAAAATTTCTTTTGGAAAATGGGTGGCATGCTCTTCAGTTTCTGCAGCCTTATTGTGGTCCATCCCTCAAGTTGCTCAATTTGCTCCATGCAACACCTGCTTTGTGTGTGTCTTGATGTTCACGTGCTGAGTGATGGTATTTCTCCTACTTCCCTGGGGAGGCATGAGTCCTTTCTGCTTCCAGGAAGAGCTCTGCATACATGTCTATGCATAATATTTTCTCTTACTCCTCACCCTTGTTCTTTGGGATTAGGCGAAATCCTTCCACGTAACCAGCCTGAATAAGCCTGGTAATCAGGTAACATAAAGTATTAAGTCTCAATAAAGCTGGGAGAAAAAAATTAAAGAATACAATGTAAATAATAAAAAGAATAGAAGGTAATGAGAGAGAAAAGTTGTTTTACTATCTCCACAACATAAATTATGATATTGATCATCCAAAGGTGGGAATGATATGAAAGGGGAGTTAATTTTGTAGATTTAAATAAAGGGATGGTCAAAAGTTAAGGGAGATGCAAGAGGGAGGAGATATGGGGATATATGTATATGTATAGCTGATTCACTTTGTTATACAGCAGAAACTAACACACCATTGTAAAGCAATTATACTCCAATAAAGATGTTAAAAAAAAAAAGTTAACCTAAATTAACAAATCATGTATAATTTTCCAATTTTTACAATTTAAAAGTCACTTTTATTCATAATTAAATAATAGGTAAAAGGACTAATGAAATAACATTTTACTCGATTACTTAGTATCCAGTGGCAGAGTGAATTGCTCTGTCTTATCTGTCGAGTCCTTCTGCACTGAATTAGGGCAGCACATTTGTAAGTAAATCTCAGTTTATAGACTTATATGGTAACTTCAGTTTTTTTCATTCTGCTTTCTTGCATCAGTCATGTTAACCTGTATTGATTTATAATCTGGAAGAAATTAGATCAGGCCACATAGAAACGAGGCTGTTGGTCAGAAAACAAACTAACAAAAGAATTGAAAATGTGAGCCACAACACTATTATTTAAAACAGCAGTGCCCTCTACCACTAGCTGTTTATAACTGTGAAACCCACAAGGCTATAGAAGCTGAGTCTCTTAAGAAAGCTCATTGCATTTTTTACTTTGAAAAGAGATTCTATTATAGAATTGAGCCTGATGTACGAGGTGGTAAACACATATTTGGCCAAGGAAAAATATTTACAGTGAAATAGTACCTGTCAGGATTCAGTATTTAACGAACACATTGAAATTAAGATGTATTTAAAGTTTTCAGTTAAAAATATAACAAACACATCATCTAAAACAACTTCAGCTTTGTGTTAGTTTTTTCTTTAATTTTTAAACCAATTTTTTTTCACCTTTTTTTAATTGAGGTATAATTGACCTATAACATTATATTAGTCTCAGGTGTGCAAATAATGATTTGCTATTTGTATACATGGTGAAATGATCACCACAATAAGTCTAGTTGACATCTGTCATCATACATAGTTACAAAATTTGTTTTTCTGGCATGAGAACTTTTAAGATCTACTCTTTTTTTTTTCCATGTTTCTCACTTCTCTTTGATCAGGTCTTTATTCAGAATTAGCTGTCCAAAATGATTTGACCTTTACCGAATAAATAAATCTAGGTTTATGCAGCAACCTTCTTTTCCTCTGTGGTGGGTTTCTTTTCTGCGGGCTTCTTTTTAGCGGGCTTCTTTTCAGCTGCTGGTTTCTTGGTCACTGGAGACTTTTTTCCCACCAAAGCCTTCTTTGGCTTCTTCAGCTTCTTAACGCAAACAGCCTCCTTTCCTTTCTTTCCCACCGCAGGCTTCTTGCCTGGAATCCCCTTCTCATCTGATTTGGCTTCTAGCGCTGCTGCTGCCCTATCCATGCGGATTTTGTGGTTCTTGGCCCGGCAGAGAATGGTGTTCCGGCGCATGGTCTTTGCATATGGGTTTAGCTTCAACATGAGTCTCAGGTTTTTCAGTGGATTCTTCTTCAGGACTCTGCGATGAATCTTCTTGTGTGGTGCTCGGAGGGCTCTTTGGATCTCTGGGCTTTTCAAGATTCCGCGAAGGTCTGCATTGAGCATCTTGTGCATGGGGAGGTTGTAGTTACTCTTGAGGGGAGCAGCTTTACGCCAAGTGCCATACAGCTCTAACTTGCGGAAAGCACTTTCAGTCCAAATGCAGAAATGTCCCACATGCCCCGCAGGAGCAAGTTTCAAAATGTTCAGTTTGCTTATATTAAGCAGAGTAATTCCAGGGATGTTTCTGAAGGCCTTGATGGTACCACTGTCCTCATTATAGTTGATGCAGGGTCCCCTGTGCTGGATACGGCGACGGTTTCTCACTTTGCCTTTGCCAGCTCTCATTCGCTGCGAGCCGTAGACCTTTCTGATATCATTCCTGGCCTTAAGGTTCTTCCGAAGCAAAACAGCCTCCTTGGTCTTCTTGTAGCCTTCAACTTTATCTTCAGCTACCAAAGGAAGTTCAGGAACTTCCACTATACGATGACCTTTAGACATGGCCAGCGCTGGTAAAACCAAGGCAGCCAGCGCAGAGCAGATGACATGTCGCTTCTGCATTGTATTCAGTCTGCGGTGCCAATGTCGCCAGGTCTTGGTTGGCACAAATATGCGGCCCCCACGACACATATTTCCCAAAGCACCCTGGCCAGAGGGGTGAGTGCCGCCACCTCGAACCCTGGGAATTCGAGCCACAGGCCTGCCAGTACCCCAAGACTCAGCACTGGTTTGATGACCTGCTAATTCACTGACAGCATAGGGCTGTCTGTTGTTTTTGCGCAAGTTGGTGTGAACAAAGTTCACAATATCTGGTCGAATGGGAGCCTTGAACACAGCAGGCAAAGTGACATTTTTGCCAGATGACTCCCCCTTTTCAGAGTACACTGATATCAGTAGACGAGCACACACCATGGTGAGAGAGGAGAAGGCCACGCTCCCCTCAACCCGGCGACTCCCACAGGAAAAGCAAAATCTACTCTTCTAACAACTTCCAAATATGCAATTCGGTGTTATTAACTATAGTCACTATGCTTTACATTATATCTCCATAATTTTTTAAACCAATTTTAAAAATATAATCTAATGTGCATCTAAATCGTAATTTAGGCTGATTTTTAAAAATGTCTATCTTAATATTCTTTGATATTATTTTTAGTATTGCTTATTACTCTGTTTATCCTTACAATTTTCTATACAGCATTTGGGTTGTATATTATTGAACAAAAATTAGCAGTTATAATCTGAAATTAGCAATCATTCTAACCCAATGAAAAACATTGATGAACTTTTGCTTAAGAATAAATATTAGTTTTATAATAAAAATATCAATAAAATTTTGATAATTAGATCTTTTTGGATAACATTATTAACATTTAGATTATGAGATTACGGTCGGCCCTTGAACAACACAATTTTGACCTGTGAGGTTCCACCTATACACAAATTTTTTTCAGTAGCAAATACTACAGTACTACATGATTCGAGATTGGTTGAATCCTTGGATGCCAAACCACAGACAAGGAGGAACCGCTTATTCAGAGGGCTGGCTATGAGTTATATGCAGACTTTTGACTGCACGGAGGGTCAGCACCTCAACTACTGCATTGTTCAAGGGTCAACAGCAGTATTCCATTTCTTTCTTTTTTTTATAAGCATGTTTTTTTTGTTTGGTTTTTCTGTTTGTTTTAGATTTGGATTTCTCATATGCGAGAGATCTTGTGGTATTTGTCTTTGTCTGACTTATTTCACTTAGGATAATGCCCTTTAGTCCACCCATGTTGTCATAAATGACAAGATTTTACTCTTTTCTATGGCTGAATAATATTCCATTGTGCACACATACCACAATTTCTTTATCCATTCATTCACTGATGAACACTTAGGTTGTTTCCATGTGCTGACCATTGTAAATAATGCTGCAATGGACATGGAGGTGCATATATCCTTTCAAGTTAGTGTTTTTGCTTTCTTCAGATAAATACTAAGAAATGGAATAGCTGGATCATATGGTAGTTCTATGTTTAATTTTCTGAGGAACCTCCATACTGTTTTTCATAGTGACTGCACCAATTTACATTTCCATCAGCAGTGCACAATGGCTCCCTTTTCTCCACATCCTCACCAACACTTGTTATTTCCTTTCTTTTTGATAATAGCCATTCTAATAGGCGTGAGGTGATATCTCACGTAAGACCTGAAACCATAAAACTCCTAGATGAAAATATAGGTGGTCAGCTCCTGACATAGGTCTTGGCAATGATTTTTTAAATCCAACATCAAAAACAAAAGCAACAAAGGCAAAAATCGACATGGGGATGACATCAAACCACTTTCCTTTCCTCTGCACAGCAAAGGAAACCATTAACAAGATGAAAAGGCAACCTGCTGAATGGGAGAAAATATTTTCAAATCATATATCTGATAAGGAGGGGCTAATATCCAAAATACATAAAGAACTCATACAACTCAATAGCAAAACAAACACAAACAATTCAAATAAAAATTGGCAGAAGATCTAAATAGGTATTTTTCCCAAAGAAGACATACAGATGGCTAACAGGTACACGAAAAGGTACTCAGCATCATTAATCATCAGGGAAATACAAATCAAATCCATTTATTTCTAAGGAGAGTGATACTAGCAATTTTGAAGACTTCTTCAGATTCAAATATGCTAAAGTATGAATGTCTCATGTGTTTTCATCTTGTTACATTACAAATTTATAACTTATTCTTTTAAGATTAATTAGAAGCAGTAAGGGCTAGTCTTTTGAGTCCAGTTTTAGTGGTTTCATTGAAATATACACTGAGAAAAGAAGATATTCTATTGAGGTTCTTTTAAAAGCTATAGTCACTAAATCCTTTATATTTTTTATGACACTAAAATTCTATATCAAATGAAGCTATATGCAGTTTTTTTTTATAAATTTATTTATTTTTTATTTATTTATTTATGGCTGCATTGGGTCTTCGTCACTGTGTGCGGGCTTTCTCTAGTTGCAGAGAGTGGGGGCTACTCTTCATTGCGGTGGCTTCTCGTTGAGGAGCATGGGCTCTAGAGCGCAGGCTCAGTAGTTGTGGCACATGGGCTCAGTAGTTGTGGCGCAGGGGCTTAGCTGCTCCACAGCATGTGGGATCTTCCCAGACCAGGGCTGGAACCCATGTCCCCTGCATTGGCAGGTGGACTCCCAACCACTGCACCACCAGGGAAGTCCCCTATGTGCAGTTTTTATTGCATATTTAGCAGTAGCTAAAAGAAAAAAGTTAAATTGCTTAAAAGCAATAATTTACCCAAGACCTTGTGAATTTTAAAAGAGGAACACTAAAAAAAAAAAAAAAGGAACAGTATTCAAAAGACGTGGCAGCATATTATACAAAGTAAATACAGTTACTAAAATGATTTAGCATGCCACAATAAGTTCCATTTGAATTTTGAAAATATATTCTTCTGGTTGTCCAGTTGTACAAAGAAGCTGAAATCAATGCTGAATTTTACATCTCCATCCTCCCAATGCCCAATTTATCCAGTGGAACAATATGGCACTTTTTAAAAGTGCATCAGTACTCCTAATCCACCAGGGTTTAATACATCATTTGTGCTGTGCAATGCATAATTCCCTAGTGTTGTAAGAAGTTAATGCTGTTACAAAAAATGTCCCCAACACTCATGGGATGAATTTATGTATGGGTATTCTCCGCTTTTCAAAAGTTCGCTATACACCACTTCACTTTCACAAAAGACCTACATTAGTACCTGTTTTCGATAATCAAAAGAAATCCGAAGAGGATTTTTGTTTTTACAAAAAAATGGTGAAAAGCGAAAACAGCATTCAGCGTTCGTCTTGTAGCAGCTGATGTAGAGGCAACATGCACCCCAAACCGTGAGAGTGGCACCTCCAGTCTCCTTCCCAGGGAACTACACTTAGCATCTTAGCATCAAGCCACCATAGCTTCGAACTGCATCTGTGAGCATCTGTGCTGTATCTTGATCTATTTTGTGCCTCCTAGCAAGATGTGTCCTTAGGTAATTGCTTCTTTGCTTTATGCCGTTTTGTCTTCTAAAAGGCTTCATAAAAACGCTCTACTTTAGGGTAGTGGGGAAACCTGTACTTGGAAAATGAAGGTGAATAAGATTTTAGTTATATCATGTTATTGAGCTATGGCTTTTTGGGTTTAATAAGTACAAGACCTAGAAAATAGGAGTCAGTTTTTTTTGTTTTTTTTTTTTATAAATTTATTTATTTATTTATGGCTGTGTTGGGTCTTCGTTTCTGTGCGAGGGCTTTCTCTAGTTGCGGCAAGCGGGGGCCACTCTTCATCGCGGTGCGCAGGCCTCTCACTATCGCGGCCTCTCTTGTTGCGGAGCACAGGCTCCAGACGCGCAGGCTCAGTAGTTGTGGCACACGGGCTTAGTTGCTCCGCGGCATGTGGGATCTTCCCAGACCAGGGCTTGAACCCGTGTCCCCCGCATTGGCAGGCAGATTCTCAACCACTGCGCCACCAGGGAAACCCAGGAGTCAGTTTTTTATGGTATCTCATCTAATGTTAAAAACCATGTGGAGGACTGGATCTGTGTCACATTTCATGCTGTGCCCCCTGGGAGGATGGGGCCCAATTTAGTTTCAGTGGAGTCAGTTGAAACTTTCTGTGGAAAACCTTCAACCTAGTTAAATGATTAACTCTCAAGTAAAAAATAAATAAATAAATACATAAAATAAATATATATGTATATGTATCTGAAACATTCTCTGATTAGAAGCCATGTGAGTCTCAGTAACAGTGTTAAGTACAAATTAAACTAAAAACATCTGTTTCTTCCTTTTCCTCTGTTGGCCCCCTAGTCCCTACCCTAACCCCCCGTTTGCATTTTAAGACCCTTCTTCCTTAGCAAAGGTCCCACAAACAAGAATTAGTCTGGTGTATTAATTGGTGAAATTAGTCAGGCTCTTTTTCAGTAAACCAGAACATGTTCTCATCCATTCATATCTCCCTATTTTTCAAATTAGTTGCCTTGGAAATTTAAAGCACCTAATATACTCCGCAAAGATAATCATAATCTCCACACTTCCATCGTGGTTATCAGTGACCAAGATGGGCTTAACGGTTCCTTTATCTTAACCAACTTTCGACAGGTTTCTTCCTGAGGATAGGCCCCTGACCTCCCTTAGAAAATTTCATTTAGAACACTTGTGATTGTAAATTCTTTCTCTGCCCCTTTGAGATGGAAATCTTCTCCAACCCAGAAACGTTTTGTTCAAAGACCTGGGAGTTACCCCTTTGAAATGTATTCATCTAAGATAATGCGCCTCCTTCCCAGTCTCCGTGGGGGGGCAGCAGCCCAAGTTTGTTAATACGTGACAATTAACAAGCAAAGGTGACCTACTCACGTTGACCAAACTCCCCGCTGAGGTCCTCTAGAGCTTTTCCATAAACTAACTCCGCAATTAGGCAATTAAAAGTCCTTCCTCCTCTCCAGCCGAGTTGAGTTCAATCTCTCTTCTACTACAGGAGTCTTGAGCAGGAGACTTGCTCGAGACTATTGCAATAGTCTTGAATACAGTCTTCCTTGACACTTTTAACAAGTGTTCAGTGCAATTTTGCTTTGCGTCAATTATTTAGTTTTTCTCTCTCTCCTGTTTCTGTGCCGTTTACACATACATAAATCCCTTGTCTTTTCGTTGATCTCAATATTTCTGAAAAAACTTTAATAAGAACCATGATTTGTAGGCTGCCTCTCTTGAAACCAAAATAAATGAATGAATAAAAAATAAATTAAATAAAATAAAGGGAAAGGAGAAATGAGGCAGGTTCCCAGTATGATTTTTGCAAAGGATACAGTATATAAATAAGCTCATTAAGTCATGAGTACTAATTTAATACTCTCATAGTCTAAAGGAGAGGTTACAAATTGTATGATAGTAGGCCCTAGATATTCATTCCAGCGAGACAGAGTAATCAACTGAGAAAATAGAATAACAACAGCCTTCATTTAGAGATAACTTATAAAAGGTATACCTCAAACTTATTTTTATTCGTTCTTCAAGCTGTTTTGAGCATGTAATATATTCATTTCTGCCAAATAGTTAAAGTAGTAAATGGCTTCCGATGAAATACTTTGAGTTTCTGATTTCCAGGAAACTTGCACTTTATTTTTCTCAGCTTTATGTCAACAAAACTGATAACCTTTTAGACCACCCAAATTTTATATAGAACTTTAACGAAAGTGGTTTTCCTTTTTTTTTTTTTTTACATTTTTCCCATATAATAAAATACATTTACTAGCATAGTTTAGTGTTATATCATTTTATTAATAAAGTCCCTTGTGTTTTTTTATACATTTCCATCTCTCTTTTATTATTTTGAGACAAAAGTGACTAAGGTTAATTCTGGGCTTAATACTCATTGTTAAATAAATAGTGAACAATTAATAAACAAGATTGATTATAGTTGGTGTGTGTGTGTTGTGTGTGTGTGTGTGTGTGTGTGTGTGTGTGTGTGCTGACCCAAACCAGCATGTTTTTAGCTGGCTTTTTTTTTCCTTTCACAGAACGCTGGCTTCCAGTCAAGGTTCCACTCGGCACTAGTTGAATAAATTTAGACAAGTCACTTAAGCCCACTCAGACCTGTTTCCTCACAGTAAAATAAAGAGGCTGAAATACACATACTCTAAATTTCCTCAAGTTCTAAAATAACATAACGTGGGGATTATCACTATGGTGAATGTTCGTGTATCAGGGCAAGCGAGAGTTCTGAAGTGAGGCAGAAACTTGGTTCAGTGGCTGCTTTGCTTCTAATATTTCAGCATGAAATACGATGTTTACTATAGATATTTTAATTGTAGAATTTTTACTACAGATTTTTTAAATCAGGTTAAAGATGTTTGTTTCTATTCCATACTTCTACGAGTATTTATCATGGATAGAGTCCAGTTTTCTTAAATGCATTTTTGCATTGATTAAGATAATATTCTGTTAATGTAGCAAAATATATATTTCCTAATGTCAAATAATTGTTACATATTTTAACTGGGATAAATCCTATATGATTAGGTTTTACAAACGTGATTTGCTGGCTTACGTTTGTTAATATTCTAATATTTACAGTTTTTATACTTACATTTTTCTTGACTTTGGAATATAATTTTTCTTTTTCCTACTGTCTTTGGTATAAAAGTTATACAAGATTCATAAGGCAAGTTGCAGATACGTGTGTGTATTTGTGTGTGTGTGTGTATTCATAATCATTGGATAAATGCTTGCAAAATGATGATTATATGTTATTTTAAGGTCCAAACCACCTGTTTGGCTTGTCAGTAGAATTTAAGTGATTTATCTTACTTATCCAATTTTTTCAATGGTTATAAATATATTCTAGTTTTTTATTAAATTTTGACTCAGTTTGCATAAGCTATAGTATCACCTTTGGAAAACTATTGCCCTAAACTTTTTTAAATTAAAGTATAGTTGACTTATTATATTACCTTCAGGTATACAACACTGTGATTTGATATTTTTTAAAGATTATACTCAATATAAAGTTATTGTAAAATATTGGCTATATTTCCTGTGCCGTACATTACATCCTTGTATCTTATTTATTTTATACCTAGTAGTTTGTACCTCTTAATCCACTTCCCCTATCTTGCCGCTCCCCACCAGACTTGACCACTCTGGTACCACTCGTTTGTTTTCTGTATCTGTGAGTCTGTTTCCTCCTGTTATATTTGTTCATTTGTTTTATTTTTTAGATTCCACATATAAATGAAAAGATACAGTATTTGTCTTTCTCTATCTGATGTATTTCATTAAGCATAAAACCCTTCAGGTCCATCCATGTTGTTGCAAATGGCAAAATTTCATTCTTTTTTATGGCTGAATAGTATTCCGTTGTGTGTATATATATATATATATATACCGCATATTCTTTATCCATTCATCTGTTGATGGGCAGTTAGGTTTCTTCCATATCTTGGCTATGTAGAGACCTCATTATTACCATAAGGATTAAAATAATTCAGAGGTAGTCACAATTTTTACCACATTTCCATTTAATTGTCGGTATTTGTAAGTGCAGAAAATAGAGGAATGATAGAGAACAACAATGGATTTTCTAAGCTTAATTCACTGGTGACTCCAGCTGAAGCTGTTGCTCTAGATGCCGTCTGTTTTTACCAAAGTAAATCAACAGGCTTTGGCGTGTGGTATACAGCCAGTGATCTGGTGAATGTTCGTTTGCCCCTCTTGACAAGTATTGAAAACACACTAGAAGTTGTTTGAGGTTTATACCTGGCAAGCCCAGCAGTACACCTCCATTCACTTGCTGTCACAAGCTTGCATCGATCTGTGACTCTGTCCACCGTTTAGTCCAAAAGAAACTGAATTGTTCCCATCACTAAAATAACATGAAGCCAAATTGTTCTATTTATTGCTAGATCCTAGAGAACAGAAAATATCATAGGATTAGAGGAGACAAATGAATCCCATGAAAATATTGGGCCTATATTTTCATCTCATGAAAATACAGTTTCTGTGCAAAGAAGAGGGCTACAATAGTCTGGAATAATCTGGATATTATTTTTACATCATAGAGAAAGATGTTGTACTATATGCCACTACCACTTTAAAAGGCACACATCTCTTGTTAGACATTTTTGGATTTTAGAAGAAACAAACCCTAAAATTAAGGATATTACACATGATATTTATGTGTGGAATAAAATGTCATGCTTTAATTTGAACACAGAACAAGAAAAAAGCAAAAGTTCCCATCTGATTCACACTAGAATGTCAGCAGCTTTAACGTTTGGACCTTATCATTGAATCGATAGAATTGGTTGCTGTGTGTATCCATGGACAGGGTATTGTATGCACATTTGGTCAGGCACTTATATCTGAACCCTATCAACCGCACGTAGGGTTTTGGCACAAAGCCATGCCTTCTTCTCCAAAGAACTACTGTACTTTTTTTTTTTTTAAGAAATTCACGTTCTTTTATTTATTTATTTTATTTTATTATTTATGACTGTGTTGAGTCTTCGTTTCTGTGCCAGGGCTTTCTCTAGTTGCGGCAAGTGGGGGACCACTCTTCATCGCGGTGCGCGGGCCTCTCACCATCGCGGCCTCTCGTTGCGGAGCACAGGCTCCAGATGCGCAGGCTCAGTAATTGTGGCTCACGGGCCCAGTTGCCCCGTGGCATGTGGGATCTTCCCAGACCAGGGCTCGAACCCGTGTCCCCTGCATTGGCAGGCAGATTCTCAACCACTGCACCACCAGGGAAGCCCCAGAACTACTGTACTTTTGAGAAACATTCTTTGCTTTTCTACTGAGTCCCCCAAGTGATTAAATGCCAAATCCTGAAACTCTAGGTGTCTTTGCAAGCAAACCTGCTCAGCATCACCTGCTTCTCATTTGCTCTACTTAGATACAGATTTGCCTGTGCTGAGAAGCACTCCATGGTCCTTTAGAAATGGTCTAAACGGCATCAATGATAAGTCAGTCTTAAAGCTAAACAAAGTTGTAGTAGAACTCTCAGCTTGCCTCCTTCTGCCACAATGCTGGATGACCACTGCTTCTACAATCAATCTTGGAATGTCCAGGGGACTTCCCTGTGACCTGTTTACTGAAGTGGGGAATATGTGAACCTGGTTTAGAGATCTGTCTCATAGCAGGTACCAGCTTCAAGATGACAGTAACAGAATGATTCCCCCGCTCAGGATCAGCCTTGATTCGCACATTTAGTTACTCACTTTGCCTGGAAAGGGAGATGACCTGAGCGTGAAATGCTGGATGTTCAGGCACTTGGAGCAAGATTAGGTTCCAATAACAAGGGATTTGGGGAAAGAGGAATGTAGACGCACTCAGAAACGTGCTATTATGTGTGTCCAGTGTGGATGACCTCCAAAGGTCCCTGGATACAGAGGAAGCACTTGATAATCAGCCAAACAATGTGACCCAACCTATGGATGTTGGGTTTCCTCCTCCACAAGCCCATGTAGGGAGTGAAAATTCAAACTTCAAACCTGACAGAGCCAGGACTGTGGTTATCAGTGTCTTGAGGGAAGGTTACTGTATTTTACTGCTTTTGAACATTGACACATGGCTTAGTCAAGCGTTCTTACTTTGCCCCTGGTAGACAGATGTGTGAGTCTTTTCCATGTAGGGTTTATAGCCCTTTCAGGAACCCAGCTTTTTGCAGAGGTTTCCATTTTAACTCCCCATCTCGCAACCTAGAGCTCTCATTCTTTTCTGTTTCCCTGCTTGGGTTTTAAAACCCACTAATCACTTCTGCATTACCTGCCCTTCTCCACCAAAACAGGATTACCTGCCTCTTTCATCAACTTGAGAACCCACCATTCTTGCTCTCACTGACCTCTGCATTGCTGATACCTGCCACTTCCCTTCCTTTCTGGCAAGCATAGCCATGCATTAAAATATCTTTTATCAAATTAATATTTAGTTAGCATTTGTAGGTGTTTTACAGAATTGTTTGAATGTTGCCCTGTTCAGCTGTGAGATGACTCATGTCTTTCCAATATAGCAGACCTTTTTTAACACTCATTTATATTTTATTTTTATTACTAAAGTTCGCCTGTGGAATGTACATAGCTACATAGTGATGATGTGTCTAGATTTAAGGTATAGTACATATAATCATGGTGATTTTAATGCAGAATTTAATGTGACTTAATAATAAATTTTAAATTGCCAATTTAAATGTATTTGCAAATGAGGAGTCTATTGTCAAATCTTATGACTCTATTCAAACACAAAAGAAAACATGATTACTTAGTTATAGCATATTTTCCTAAAAATAAAATTGTAGGTACTGATATTTATCTAGAGTTGGAAAAGTATTGGTCAGTGCATCTAATCTTGAATAACAGAGTTATTCTGGCATATTGCTATTATAAATTATTCCTTATAATTTCTTATAGCAAACATGCAGCTTTATAGACTACACTATAACTGCTGTGTAATATTTGTACTACTCAAGTATATAAAATAGATGTAAACACACACATATTAGAAAGACTAAATGAAGGTCCCTTAGAGATTTTTTTCTTAAAATGATGTATCCTGGAATTATCTTGAAAACAAGATTCTTAGCACATTAACCATGATCGGGCAGTTTAAAGAAGAACTGATAGTAAAGGGCAAATAAAGTGCCTTTCTTTTCTAACTAAATATTAAGTTAGCTCAACTTAACGTTGCTTGAGTTGCAACATGCATTATAGAATACAGAGCTAATTGCTTTAGTGTTTCAACCCTCCAAGCAGTGCAGATGTTATGCAAATGTTTTAGTGCTCATTTTCAGAAAGTAAACAATTGTGGTAAATTTTGCAAGGGTATTTTCTTTTTTTGCATTAGCACTAAACTTTCCAAAATTGTTGCCAGCTACAATGTTAGTGCTCAAATAAATTGAAATTTTTGTGGAGTAAAAACCTGTCAGATGTGGACGTATAATGGATTTTTTTCTAATTGTGAAACACCATTACATTAGAAAGCAACATGGAGTTAAATAGAACTATTAGTATTATGTAAGCTTCCTAATTTGATGAAACATGTTATTGGTATCCACAGACAACAAGAATTTGTCAGGTATATCTTTAATAAGCATAAAATACAAACAGGTTTATTTCTTCACATGAAAATTATCCTTAGAGAGCATTCAAGATTTTTCATAATCCTGTATTTATTTTGTGTCGACGACAAAGATGAATTTAGAAAAACATTCCATTACTAATAAATTCTTATAAAGATGATTTTGGAATTCAATAGCAAACTAATTTGTAATCATTTGTAAGTATATCATCCATGTGGCTTAGAAATCTGAATCTTAACAATTTATTACAATTCCTACAGGAAGGTAGAGTGTAAATATTTCTTGATTATGTGAATTTGAGAGACAGGGTGCTGTTTCCTATTGCTGCTGTAACAAATTACCACAAACTTTAAGGCTTAAATTCATTATTTTAGGGTTCTGCAGTTCAAAAGTTCTCAATTCAAGATGTCAGTAGGTCAGTGTTCCTTTTGGAGGCTGCAGGAGAAACTGTTTCCTTGTCTTTTCCAGTTTCTAGAGGCCATCTGCATTCCTTGGCTCCTAGCCCATTCCTCCATCTTCAAAGCCAACAGTATAAATCTTCAAATCTCTCTCTCCTTTCTGTCTTTTGCTTCCATTGCCACGTCTCCTTTTCTGCCTTACCTATTTCCTTAAAAGGGTCTTTGTGATTACATTGGGCCCGTCCAGATAATCCAGGATAATCTACCCAGCTCAAGAGACGTAATCATGGCTGCAACGTCTCTTTTGCCATGTGCAGTGGGTTAAACAGTAGCCTCCAAAAGATTTGTCTACCTGGAACTTCAGAATGTGACTTTATTTGGAATGAGGATCTTTGTAGATGTAATTAAAGATCCCAAAATGAGATCATTGTGGATTAGGGTGGCCTCTAATTCCAATGAGGAGTATCCTTATAAATAACAGAAACATATCAGACACAGAGAGTAGGAGGGGATGGGGAAGGACTCTCTCTCAGACTCCAGAAGGATTCAACCCCACTAACACCTTGATTCCAGACTCTGACCCCCATATCTGTAAGAGAACAAATTTCTGTTGTTCAGAGTCCCCCAGTTTGTGACAGTTGTTTATGGAAGCCCTAGGAAACTAAAATACCATTTAAGGTAACATAATACAGGATCTGGAGATTATAGAATGTGGACTTCTTTCAAGGGGCATTATTCTGTCTACCACAAAGTGCAAATATCCTACCAAATTTGAGAAATTACTCTTACATTCTGGTGAGTTACATGGTTCTGTTTCTGTCTCATCAGCATAGCAGGATGCTTAAAAGCAATGTCTTCACATTTCTCTTTATGGGTGATAATGATGTGATTGATATTCAGACACAAATAGTTTTAAGTAAAGAATGTTATTCCCCATGAAACAGCTTGCTAAAAGGCTGATGAAAAAAGTTTGGTGAGGTCATATTAAAAGATACATATCCTAGAATCTTGATCTACTGGCTCTATAATTTAGAAATATTTGCTATTCTCTTTGTACTGGTCCTTGACTGCAAGAACAATAAAATTCATAGAAAGTAGTTTATTAACTGGAGTTCTCTGAGCAAGACAAGCCCCAGTACCATCTCCATGTTTTCTTTATGAGTTTGGATTGATTTAGGCAAAGGTCACACTTAACTATTTCTCCTCCATTTGTTTTCCAGAAGCGAATAGTTGCATCTAAAAAGCCCCAACTTTAATTTGGCAGTGAGTTATTACTGAATCTTCCAAATGACTCCACGGTGTTAGATTTTTTGTTCACAATTACACTTTACTAAAGGTCTTATAGTAATTGTAAATTTCTGTTAAATCTCAGCATGTATCTTTTCCATATTAGACAAAGATATTAATTGATTAGTAGATCAAATAGAGTTGATTTGAAATACTATCAATAGCAAAACTGCAGTTGTTATTTTATGTGTTGAATTTGAATAACCCCAAATCAACAATAAAGAAATACAGACAACCTTTGTGAAAAATGCTTCAACACTGATGTATCCAGTTAGCCAATAGTTCACTACAGGTGTTCCCAATTTAATCAGACATCTTTTCACAACTACCAGTTAAGTCTTTTTGTTGGGTTTTAGAGATAATAACAAAGCTGGCTACTCCTCATGTCCCCACTTAAGTCTTCAATTAATAATGACATACATACAAGAAAAATAAAGTAAGCTTTCTCACTGTTTAATGTCGGACAATGCAGGTAATTCAAACCGATAAATATTTTAGCACACTTAGGTATAAATATCACAAACAGACATAGCCTGAGAATTAAGCATTTAATACTTGAGACTATAATTTCTTGCTGCCTTGAATTTCTTTTCAGAAGAGACATGAATTATAGAGTTTTCTGTAGATTCTATTTCTAGTTGCCTGTTACAAGAACATATGGGATGTTATGAGTAATTGAACTTAACTGAATTACAAGGGACTCACTGTTTCTCAGAAATGTTATTATCTGTTGGTCAGATAGTAATATATAACAAGCAAGAGAGTGACAAAAGTATTTTGACAACACCAAGTGCTGCCAGAACTTCAGATAATACTTACTTTTTGGAAGAGAGGTCATCTTGAATTGTAGAGAAAAATTGTAAAATATTAGAGTACTTTAAACATGAATGAAATAGACAACATCTACAATGTTACTTTATTTTTCTGTGATTTAGGACAGAAGTTTACCAGAAGTACAGCGCTATTTATACTACTTTAAACCCCTACTGAATATTGCAATGCTTTCCTTAAAAAAAAAAAAATCACATGAATCAAATACCGTGCACATTAGTAGACCACTGGACTATCTGCTAATGTTCTTATATGTTCATAAAAGTACAAACTAGGTATCCACAAGGCACAGTAGTACATAGTAATCACTGTTAAATATGTTATTTAATCTGCATTGTTATTCTGATACATGATGGCATAATTTTCCTTGATTGAAATAAAGTGTTTCTAATTACACACCAATTTCTTAAAAACACATCTAGATGTATGCATCTTTTAAGCTAATAAAAGTAATCATCAAAAAAGAAGTTGATCCATGCTTACTAATACAATTATTAATAATTTCAAATTAGATACAAATAACACCTAGTACATTTCTTTTCCAAAACACAGGGTAAGAAAAGTGAGTTTACATAGAATTTCTTATTTTACAGACATTATTTTTTGAGACACTTCCTTTTGAATATTACAAATCTAGAAAAAAAAGGTAAAATGAAAGAAGCATGGAAGAGCTTCCATGAGGAAGAGGAAGGAGAAAATAAAGGGAGGATAGAAAGATGAAAGGATATAGAGTCACTAACAAGAAAAGTAGGAAGAAAATGACGATATTCCTGAACCAATAGTGAAGATTCCATTAAACCCCACAGTACACTCCATTATACAAACAAACGAACAAAACTGAAGCAATCTGATTACTTAGAAAGTGCTCCTTCCCACCCACTTTGCTTTCCATTCTTAGTTCTGTTTCTCCAACTCAGTATTCTCCAACTCAGTTGTCTGGAACTACCAGCATCTGCATTACCTGCAAGTTCTCAAGATCCCTATCCTAAACCAACTAAATCAGAAACTCTGGGAGCCCGGTCCAACAATCTGCTTCTTCTTTCTTTCTTTTTTCTATTATTTCTTCTTGGCAAGCTTTCCGGGAGATTCGCATGTGCACTAAAAACCACTACTCTAATCCAGACCATCATCCTGTCTTACTCAATCTCTTTATGTTCACCAGTTTCCATCCAAAGAATCCAAAGGCCATACAAGGCTAAATGAAATGGAACACAGCAGTAATGTAATGTAATGTACTCCCTTAGCTAGAGGTCCAAGACATTAATGAACACATGAAAAAATTAAGGCGTATTCGTTATGTTTGACATTCAACAAATTTTAAGAAAAAAAGGCAAGTGAAATAAGTGAAATGAAAAATTCTCCCACTGGCAAGTTTTCATAGTTCAGTATTCGCAAAGACAGGAATCCTGGGACTTATTTTCAATCTGTACTCCCTTCACACCAGCTCTGTCTAAAGTGCCAGTGGAATTATCTTCCTTAGAGTCAGGTCTAGAAAGGTCAACATTTGGTCCAAATTGTTGGGTTCTTCCCGTTGCTTTCAAAATTAAGTATAAATGATTTGGCACTTTTCAAATCTCCTGACTTTTCTACCTTCTACCAACTTTTGCAACATTTCTGTTCTCTAAACTTTCCAGCTCATTACTCCCCACAGGACTCTGCACTGCCGTGCCCACAACCTCATTCCTGCTATGTTTACAACCACGTACGATCATATTCCCATTTGAACTTGTAAAACTTCTATTTATTTTAAGTTCAATTTCATAATCTCCTCTTGCTTACTAAATGTAATCACTTACGTCCTATCTTTATTTTTGCTCCCCTGTTTTAGCCATGTCATTCTTTTTGTGTTCTATTTGATTGTTTGCTCACTTACAGTTTCTCTGTATGAATGGTGTTCAACTTTGACCACAGAGATCCTTCTTGCAACACTTTATATCCAGTTATGTTTTAGAGATAGGTTATCCCACCTGGATTTCTGTCATTCATCCATTATTGGATGTTTCTAAAAATCTTTTTAATCATACAAATATTGCTTTATTTTCTCTATTAATTTGCTAGGGCTGCTGTAACATAGTACGACAAACTGAGTGGCTCAAACAGCAGAAATTGATTTTCTCATAATGCTGGAGGCTAGAAGTCCAAGATCAAAGTTATCAGCAGGGCTGATTCCTTCTGAGGGCTGAAGGGAAAGACCTGTTCCAGGCCCTCTCCTTGGCTTGCAGATGGCTGTATTCTCCCTATGTCTTTACATCTTCTTCCATCTAGACCTGTATGTGTCCAAATTTCCTTTTATTATAAGGATACCAATCATATTGGATTAGAAACCATCCTAATGACTTCATTTTAACTTAATTACCTCTTTAAAGACCCTATGTCTAAAAAAGTTCACATTCTGAGGTACTGAGGGTTAATATGTCAACATATGAATTTGGGAGGGGAGACAGAATTCAATTCATATATTCTTTCTTTCCCTTAAATCATGCAGAATGGCATAATGCATAATAACATGTATGAAAAGTGTAACATAGAGATTAAGACCAATTATTTGGATAGTTTGAGGATGAAAAAGCCTCACTGGTTAAAAGATCATAATAATTAACTCACAAGTACATCATGTAGTTTTATATTTCTTAATAACTTCCCTCTCTTCCAATTTTCTCTATTGGCATGGTTTAAAGCCACAGGAAATGCATAGAGTAACATCAAGTTTACACATTTGTTGTTAAATAAACTGCCTTCTTAAGAGCCACTGCAGACCTTTGGCAAATTACTGCTGAGCTGCTGCACTACAGACACTGAGAAAAATTCAATCAATTTCTGCTATATTCAATTGCAAGAAAAAAAAAAAAAAAACGTAAAATAGTATTCCTGAATAGACTTGCTTGAAAAGAATTCCATAATATTTTATAGTGTTATTGTTTGGCATTATTTCCTACAGAGAATTGGTTTGCATAGAAATAATATGAGCTGAATTATGAAGATTTTTCAATGATATTCTTTGTCATCAGTTATTAAATGATCAGCGTTATAGCATGTTGTTTATAAAGTACTAAAAACATTTAAAAATACCTTATACCTTTAAATAATTACCCTTTCTCTGGATAGAAGACAAAATGCTATGGCATATTTTAATTACTAAGAGTGAATCACTTTAACAGATTTATGTAGACAATCTCTAACAAATGTTAAAAGAATATAAAACAGTAGTTTACCTTTGTCATTGAGAAATAAGGCAAATGATCAGCCTTAGTATAAATTTATTTTATTATTTTCTGTAATACATGATTCAAAACTTCTATCTTACAAAACTTTTCAAAATCATACAAAGTAATAAAATCGATTAAAATAATTGACGGAATCATTGAATTTTATATTTATGGAGAATTAGAGATCATGCAGTCCAAAAAAACATGTTTTTTTTCAAACAGAGAAACCAAGGACTGTTAAGGTTGACTCCCTGTTCAGTAATGGAATAGGCGCCTTAAAAGATAGAAATGAGAATTTTATATAATTCATCATTTCTAAGAGTTTATAGTCTATGCAAAAAAGAAGATATAAGTATGTTACAAATTAAATAAGCAAATATAATTATGGCAAAATGAGCAGTTACCATAAATAAGGCATCTTAAATAATATGTATTCTATTTGCAAGAACATGAATGGCAGATGTGGGCAAAATTTTTATTGAATAAACCTAAATTTTATTTCTATATTATTTTCCTAATTTGGGGAGGGTAAGACATTGGGGTTAATATATGACAGCATGCTTTTTTATGCTGTCTTGGCTACTAAAGAAGTAAATGGAGAAATGTCAGAGCTTTTTATAGTCTAATCCATCCTTATATTTGAAAAATATCAGATTATATGGATTATCAAAGGTCAGTGTATTGAAAATTCTTAGGATTGGAAGAAATCATCCAGGTCATCTAGTTACTCACCAGCCAGTTGCTGACAAGCTTCTCAGTGGCTGAACTGAAAATGGACCATTTAGGTTTTATTTTTCCTTCTGATATGGATATAGGCTGCAAATAGTTGTTTGAATTTGGGGAAGATCAAATTAACTTCATCCAAAATGCCTTTCACCTTTGTTTCAGAATTCACTTAGAAACCTCTGAAATAAAATACATAGGAATCCCTTACTATCGTAACTCTTCCAGTTGCCATAACAACGTGTGAAATTTTCCCAAAACTTGATGTCTGCTATAACAAATAACAGACGTTCTTGCAAGGGCAAACATTTAAGTTGTGTGAGTCTAAATGAGAGGCTGCATGGTGAGCTACCGTCATATCTCAGCTGTACTTCTGATGGGACTGCGTCTTCTATTTGTGGTTGTGCATTATCATTTTTATAGCTTCCTCTTTTTTTAATATTTATTCATTCGTTTATTTATTTATTTGTTTATTTATTTATTATTTTCGCTCTGCCAGATCTTAGTTGCAGCACGCAGAATCTTCGTTGCAGCATGCGGGATCTTTAGTTGTGGCATGCAGACTCTTATTCGCAGCATGCATACGGGATCTAGTTCCCTGACCAGGGATTGAACCTGGGTTCCCTGCGTTGGGAGCGCAGAGTCTTACCTACTAGACCTCCAGGGAAGTCTCAGGCTCCTCATTTTTAAGTTAAAAAAAAAAAAGAAAATCTTATATAAAGTGTAAAATCCTGGGAAGAAAGTAGATGAGCCAAAGAAGCCTAGAAAAACTCATTCAACAGAGGAAAATTTGGTATGGAAGCTTATTGAGAGAAGAATATGCCTAAAAATCATAAGCTGGGCCATGCATACGGTTTATGAGAGTTTTGTTCCTTCTGGATGTTCTCACTAGGATACTTGAGCACTGTGTAATATTTCTGAAATACTAAATAAACATTGTTGCAGAAGATTAAAAAGCCATAGGCAGGGTGTTTGCCATTTAGAATCTTGATATAGCAGAAAGTGTTGTAGAGTCTTTGAAGAAGTGAAAAAAAAAAAGATAAAACAAAGAGATTATTGAAGGACTGAGTTTCAAAGCAACTTTCTGATAGTTTGGGAGATTTTAGAGTAGTTCATGACTGTAATTTGAAGGTCGCAGATGAAACAGCTTATGTAGAATATAAGGCTACACCATGCTTTCCTGGTAACATGTTAGCTACATTGCAAAGCAAATATTCTCATTTGATAAGACAGGGCTCTTTGGAAATAAATGACTTTTCTGATCATATCAGAAGATGACTAAAAGTACTGGCTCCTTCAAGGCCCAAAGATAGGCTCACCCTATTCTGGAGTAGAAATTGTAAAGATGGAAGTAAAATCTTTGTTGGTGTATCACTCCCAAAACTCCAGGGCCCTTAAAATAACGTTGAGAGTGTACTGCCTGTTATTCAGTATTCAAATCATAAAGCTTAAGTGAGAAAAGAGGTTATTTAACACTGGAGAAATTTATAATGCAAGAAGGAAAAATCTTACAGGCAGCACTCTTTGATAATAGGCAACTCCTCAAGAATTTATTGATATAGGGAGGAGTTACTGATTTATGGAGGTGATAAGGAAGTGAGATTTTTGCCTCCTAATACATGATTATTGAAATGTTTTGGACCAAATTGTCTTTACAACCTTCCCAGCATATTCTAAGCAGTATCTGATTCAGGGTGCTGATTGAGATAATATGGATTCAGTGAGGGATTCACAAAAGAATTTTGGCATCAAGGAGACATTCAGGCATGAAAGAAAAGTTTCACAACAAAGAAGAGAGAATGGAAGAAAGTGTTTTTACCATTTTCTTGCTGGTTTTCAAGGTGTTCGGGTACTGTCTGACCACCTCACTCTCAAAGAATTAAATATATCTTATATCTTCTGGAAAGGCAAGGATTTAGTGAACAGTGAAAATGTTGCAAAAGTGTCAGCATCAAATAATAAAGAACTTACTCCTAGTGTATTCATTTTGTTACTCATCACTGATGAGAGGAAGGGGAAGATGAGTAGCTATGAATACCAGATGCCAAAAATGTAGTTGAAATTTTAGGTTATGCAAAAAAAAAAAGAAAAGATCTTGTTAGTGAGCATAATCATAATATGAGCAGATGTATCACTTTAAAAAAATACACTGTAATAACAAGTTGGTCTTATGCTATTAGGATTCCTGGAGTTATCATAGTCTTGAGTACATGGGTTTCTTGGATTCGGTAATTGTTGAACCTCTAGCCTACACTGTTGCCCTGCCTTCTTCACTGGCATGTATCAATACTTTAACCTGCCACCCATACACATACTGCTTCCTTCATCTCTGTCCTCTCATTACCAAACCTCATTTAAACAAAACCTCCATTAATAAGCAGCAGTTTTGCTCAGTGTTATTTGAATTCCTTTTCTGTTATTATCATGATATTTTGATTCTTAATAACATTAGACTTGAATGACTATCTATCACAGTTTATGACTGTTGTCCTTATGTAATTTTAATATCATACCACTTACACTCAAAACTGATAGAGTTTGTGTCTTAATTGACATAGTCGTTGTAGATATGGTATTTATTTGTTGCAGTTTAGAAAAAAATGGATTTGTGTTTGATGCTGTGTACAGTATCATGCTATGCAAAAATTAATAACCACCAAAGTCCATTCATTGATAAGTAATTGGATAATTTGTGCTCTACAACTCCTCTGTGGGTTTTACATAGGTATTTCACAATGTTTTTAAGATATGTGAAGAAATTTGGGGTTTTGTATAGATTGGAAATGTATTACTGTTTTTCCTATTTAAATGAATTGTATATAGATGCCCACTATCTAAAAATTCATTATCTAGTCCATTTTCAGGAACTGATTAATTATGATAAATGAGGAATACTTGGACTACCATTTGATACGAAGGTGAATAATAGATTTAAAAAGAAAGAGTACTCATTGATTTTTATATATTGTGCAGAACATTACTGAGTTTGTTTTGTTCATAGAAATAAAGTACAATAGGGAGAAAGTCTAATCCTTCTTACCCTCTATCTCCGTCTCAGAAGTGAAATTGCTGGTCAGCATCCTTAGATGAAATTGAGGGATGAATCGTGTTTACATATAATCGAATTAGAGCAGTGTGTGCTTTTATCTGATTTGTGTTGCATGCTATTTTCTCTTTTAATTACAAAACCAGCAAGGGCAAATTTATTAATCTCCTTGAAAAGAAAATTGTTTGTTTTTTAATCTGGCATGGATTAACAAGTCTACTTGTATGTTTAACAGAAAGAAAGAGAGATAATTGTTATAAAAATATAATGGGTTATCAAGATTAGTATTATTAAACTACTATCATACGCTGACACAGCTTTCACTTAAGTGCACAGAATAAATGAATAGATCTCTTCTATAACTGAGATTCAGCTGGGCTTTTATTTGATCATTCTGTTGCCTGTAATAAACCAGGGCTTATTCAAATAGAGTGAGCTAGCTCTTCTCTTTTTAAAGCTGAATTAGGAAGCATTTTAACTGGGTGAAATCATGGAGATTGCATCTAGGATGCGCTTTCTCCATTGGTGGGGAAAAAACTAATGCCAATTGAGGACATAGATGAGGAAGAGCTGGATGACTTTGAAAAATTAGCAGTACTTCTTCTTTTTTCTTTAAAATAGAGACTTGAATTTGCATTATTAAAATATTCACATTTGAAATTGATCACATGAATGTTGATTTTTTTTTCAAGTTTCGTAGTTATTTTACTGGGGAAATAATAAAGAGGTGTACTCATCACACTAAACAAGAATATAGGTGATGATTTATAGGGGCCAAGTCTCAAGAAATTATGGCCAATTTGTAATCCAATTTATCATTCACCTCTCTTCATAGTAAGTGGATATATACGTACATCCTAGGTATGTATAGCAGGGAATTATCTTTAAAATTAAAAAAATAAAATATCCATTATATTCCTAAAATATAGCCTATACCTAGGCTGCATTTTTTTTTCTTTGACAGGAATCACTGATTCACCTATTGGGACAAATCAAATTCTGGCAGGAAGTGCTACTCATACATGATTACCAATTTGCTAATATTCACCAAATAGTTTTAGTGATCATAACATTTCAAGTTTCCAGTTGAAATTTGTTGGGCAAATAATTCATTATAGAGTACAAATGATGATAACAGATCACCTTTTCCTCTATGTTTCTTTATAACCATTTTTCTTTAACCAATAAACCTATTTGGAAGAAAAGGCAATTTACAAATAAATACCCAATTTTTAAAAGTCATAAGGAAAGTATTAAACCTGTTAATGTAAATTTATAAAACAAAGAAGAGGGAAAATATTAATTTTATGGTGTTCTATATATATGTATGAATTCACTTATTCAATTATTTGTTCAATTATTCATTCGTATTATTTGTCAGTGAATATTTGGTGAGCCCTACCATGTGGTAGCTATTGTGCTATGTACGGTGATATAAACATAAGTATGCTACATGCCTAGTCTTTCAGATTTACCAGACTCGGGCAACATAAGTAAATAGGCAGTTTAATATACTGTAATATGTGCTAACATAGAGGTGAACTCAGAGTAGGCGAGTACCATATCTCTAAGTCGTCAGTTTGACATGGGTCCCACTTGGGTTAAAATCAAGATGTCAGCAGGGCTCTGTTTCTTTCTGGGGACTCTTGGTTAGAATCTATTTCCTTGTTCATTCCAGTTGTTAGCAATGAGGTCTCCATTTCCTCCTTGGCTGAACTCATTTCTCTTCTAGAAAGAAGCCACCCACATTCCTTGGCTCATGGCTCTCTCCACTTCAAAGCAAATAATAGAGTCGAATCCTTCTCTCAGCCCATCACTCCTGCCCTTTCCATTACCACATCTCTCTGACCAATGCTCTTGCCTTCCTCTTCCACATTTCAGGACCAAGGAGATTATATTGGGCTCACTTGGGTAACCCAGTATAATCTGCCAATCTTAAAGTCAGCTGACTACCAACTTTAACCATCTGCAACCTTAATTCCCTTTCACCATGTAGCATAACACACTCATAGATTCCAGGGATTAGGTCATGATATTATATATTTGCAGGGCCATTATTCCACCCTATCACAATATTTCTGTTCATTTTCAGCATATATATTTCTAGACAGATATAAGTATTTACTAATGCTGTAATCTAAAAATTACACATTCTTCTGGGGGTTGACAAATCTTCTTATTTCAAAATAGTCCCTCATAACTTCATTGTAGATTGTTCTCCAATATATGAAGTGATTCTTTTTCATTAATTATTTTGTGTCAAGAATTACTTTTTGTATTTAAAATTACTTTTCAAAGCTTCTTCTGTTTGTATTTACCTCAAAATAGTATTTATTGGATTATATTTTATAAACATAATACTACTCTGCAACCTATCCATATAACTTTTAATTTTTATGCTTAATTTTTATGCTTATTATTGGAATAAATTTGTCCTTATAATCTTAATTAATACGTGTACTTTTCTCATCTACTTTATAATGTCAGATTTTTAGGGTTTTTATTTCATTTTATCATTATTTTTCTTTAGTAATTAATTGTTCAACATCATATGAACCCCCTCAAACAGACTGAAAACAATACTTTCTATCCACAACAACAGTATTCTCTCAATCATATAACTATTTTCTATCTTTCTTAGGTAGATTGTAGAAAACCACCCTAAAGCTATTCCTACTTGAGGAGGAGACATTTTGACAGGGTTTAATCAATGCAGTAATATAACTAAACTATGTTCTCAGAATCTTGACCTTGTGGAGAAGGAATGGTGTGGTTCCTTCCATCTGGAGGCTTGGAGACCTGAGAGCTTGCTATTACAATAGTCCAGCTGGAAAGTAAGAAAGGATCAAATAAGGTTTTTGAGATCAAGGTAGGAGGAGTTAATGACTTCATTTATAATAAATGGGGAAGAAAGGAGTCAAAGAGGATTCTTAGGTTACTGCCTGATGGTGACTCCTCAGATATAGTCATACGAAGAGCAGGCTTTTTGGGGTTAGGTAAATTCAGTTTGGGACATACCTAGGTTGTGATACTAATGAGAAATGCAAGTCGAGATTTGGATTTGAGAATCTTTGTATTGATAAATTCAGTCCATGAAAGCAATTAAGATTACTCAGGAAGAACAAACCGAGGAAGGAAAAAAACAACAGAGAATCTTGGGGAACAGTAATATTTAAAGTATGGGTGGAAAAAAAAGACTATAAGAAAGCATCTGCAGAACAAACGCTCAGGATGGTATGTTATAGTGGAGACAAAAACAAATTCCAATAGAAAGGATCTTCTATTCTATCAAATGTTTCAGATAGATCAAGTAATTTGAAAATTGAAATGTAGCTCTAGGAGTTAGTAAAGCCCAGGAACTATTAGATTTTATAATCCATAGTAGAAGGACTTAGAAAATTTAAGTAACATACCCAAGGTTACACAACCAATAAATCAGGGAATACAATTTTAGCCAACATTATTTGAATCCTTGATCTTAAATATTATAGTAAACAAATAAAAACACCCAGATGAACAAAAGTAAGGCAAAGGAGTGATAAACATTTATTGGTTCTTGTGGTGGAAAGACTTTTCTAAATTTGAAAGCCTTAAAAGGAAACTAAATTAGAGGAAAAAAGATATCTTTTCATAAAAATTGGTAACGTCCACATGTAAAACAATAATAGCAACCTAAGAAGAAACGTAGTATCTTTCAGTGATATATTTATACCTGTAAATTTTAATTTAAAATGTACTAAGCTTCCACCGGCTTTTCTTTAAAACATCTACGATGACTCAGAAACACCAAATCTCACAAGAACACTGAAAACTACAGCACATTACAATAATCTGAGAGGAAGTACAAGACCTACGGGGCTGAATTGAGAAGAACAATTGGCAGCTGACATGAGCTTTGCCAATTGGAGCAGATGGTATGAATATGATTTGGTTCTGTGCCACAGCTTCCCACTGGGAAGAGACCAGAATTTGCGCCAACAGAAAATTTGGAAGCTGCCCACCTACTGCACAGATATAAGATTTTCAGGGGATCATAGTCTACCTGCTTTCCTGTTGCTATTCTGTCTCAAGTATCTCTTATTATGCATAATGTAAGATTTTAAAGGGGAGAATGAAAACAGAGACACTAAGATTGATCAAATTGTATCCTGTGAGGTGTTGCCCCAATGTGTTAAATTTGGGGGGCAAGGTCATTAGGAGTGCTGCTAGTTGTTCCTACTGGGGATTAAATGATTTTTTCTGAATTCTTTTAGCATAGTGATAGAAAAAGATGTCATAGTTTTTTGAGACCATTGTACCTCAATCAAGTAGAATTATACCACATAAATATTTCCTAGCCCAGGTAATGGGTCTAGAAATTCTATCATCAATCTAATGTATACAAACCGGGAAGCCCAGGTTTGCTTGTTTTTTATCTTCTCTACTAAACAGGGTGATGTGTGAGTTTTCTGTTTAGAACACAAATTCTATCAAGTGTCTTATGCTAAAACGGTCTTCCTTACTCCATTGGCTTGAGCCAAGAGAAACTCCACCAAATTGCTACTTGAATATGAAAATTCAAGCAGCAGGCTTCAGGCCAGAAATTCTTTTCCGATGCTATCTGAGAAGTATACCCAACGGACAGTGAGTAAACACAAGGTAAGCATAACATTTTTTTTTTCTAGAAACACTGAATGTGCCAGACAACTCTTCATTCCAAGATAAGTAAACAGAATAAAAAATCCACATGAGGCTCAAAAAAAAAAAAAAAGTATAGAACAGTAAATAAAGAGTAAAGTAGCTTTAAGATTCGGAGAAAGATTTTGCCTACAAAGATTGTTTAATTTTCTGAAATCATAAAATCAGTTATCCTCTATGACTACATGGTCTGGTTCTTCTAAGTGTTATGTGCCATTATTGCCTTAACTCCCGCTTTTCATCACTGAGACCTCAGAACCCTGATTTCCTCTTCCTTCTTCCTCTAACCCCTTTTTCCACTGTTGCTTCTTTTCCAGCACAGACTCCAGGGTCTCTTCCTTGATCTTATTCTTGTGAATAACCTCAGCTTTTCTTTCTCACTAGTTGTAGCAACGTGGAATAAGTTCAGAGTTGAATAGACCCAATATCTGCATTTTCTACACTAGATCTGCCGAACCATTTTACAAAAAAAATCCATATAATCGCAGAGGGCATAAAAATAAATCATATTTATCATATATCTATATTACATATAGCTAGCTATATCATATATGTGACATTACACATATATGACACGTATGTATGTATTTATTTTCATCCTCCTTTCATATTCTTGCTTCTTCCACACAGTGGAGTGGTTTTGTCATATCTTCTCAACTCTTCACATTTATCCCAATTTCTCCCTCCCTCTCAGCACAGGACCTTGCTTTACAAGTTAAATAGTGCCTATCATTTGAAAACACATTCCACTTTCTATCACAAAACTTAAAAATCATCAGCAATGTTATTAGAAATTGTTCCTATTGCAGAGGGAAAAGTGTCTTTCCCGTCCAAGTAGTGACACACAATAGGAGCAGTACCACACCTAAGAGGGACTGGACATTTTAGGGCATGGCTGTTCGTTGTCATGGGGATGGATGAATGTTACTAACATCTGCTGGGTGGAAATCAGTGAAACAAGAAGTTCTAAAATGTTCAGGGCAGTCCCCTCATTGAAAATATCTCCTGCCATGACTTTCAAATGTTTCTCTGGAATTCAAATAGGTGAAAAATCTGTTTCTAATTATGTGAGTGTGGAGCATAGATTTAGGTGTAGCTCATCACTTTTTGCAGGTGTGTAATACACTGAGAGTTCCATGAGTGCAGCTACTGTAAATATCAAGGGAAATTTTAGTTTCTTATAATAAGTATGTTGTATGTGAGAAAGTGACAAAGGCTATAGGAAAAAATAATGCAAAGTAAAGGAAGTGAGGATTCTAGGAGAGACTTGTCATTTAAACGGGATGTTAGGATAGGCCTAATTGAGAAAGTGACTTTTGAGCTAGTATTTGGGGAGGTGGTAGATTTAGCCATTTATTAACTAAGGGATGTACAAGAAGGAATAGCTGCTAATAGAAACCTCACACACATGCCCTCTAATATCTAGGCGATGTTAGCCATTAATAGCTCTCATTTCTAGTATAGTTAATAGTATAGTCTTGGTGCGAAAACAGTGCTTGTCCTGAGAGAATCTTTACATTTAGACCATTTATCACAAGAAATGTGATTTCTCTGCAAACACAAAAATGTTCAGTCCAAGTATTACAATAGAATATATCATATAATAATGAAAAGTTGAGAATAATCAAAATGTCCATTCAAAAAATAAAATATTATAAAAGAACTACCATTTTAAAATTCAAAATTGTTTAATAAACTTTAAATAAATAAAATATAAATTTTAGTAGCTTTTTCTGTAGTTAAGAGTTAGAAGTTGTGGGTTTAATATAAAGAGCAATAAGCAAATGTTTCTACATAGGCATTTAAAATTTAATTTATAAAGTACCTATAAAGTATTCCTCTTTTATTTTAAATCATGTTATATACTTAGATACTTATATTCTATTTATAGTTTTGAATTTAATTTTAAAGTACCTATAAAGTATTCCTCCTTTATTTTAAATCATGTTATATAGTTAGATATTTATATTCTATTTATAGTTTTGAATTTAATTTTATATTATAAGCATAATATATATATGATATTATTATATATCATTGTACTTTAGTTCTTAAGTTAAGTATGTGAGGACTGGGAATATCTGAGACCAAATGTTTATAGACACACAGTTGAAATTTTCATTAACCAATGGGACTATTTCTATTATAACATTTTTATTAAAAAATAAATAACTACTCTTACATTTAAATAACAACATATTTGCAAACTGCAGAAAATTAAGGCTGCAGAATAAATCCCACATTTATAAAGATTGAATTTCAGATTAGATTTTGTTTTCAAGTTGACTGTGGGTGTATTGAGTGGTGACATAAAGAATGGGAAAAATGCACCCCACTATGAAGACTTAGAAATAAGAAGTAGGAGTACCATCTGCTTTGGAGAAGATTGCATTTTACCCATCAGTTAAATGTTTGTAAGCACTGCAAAACTTTCTCAAAAGATGTCTGTGCTCCTCACAGTATATGTCATTTATGAAATCAAATATAAATATTCATAAGTGTAATGTGTGGGTATGTACAGTATTGAAATTTTTTTTCTTAACAAGATCTCAAAGTGGAGCATTGTTGAAAGAATAGCAAAATGAAAAAGGAAGAAATATTTGATTGTCTATTATATAATGGCACTAAAAGAGAGGTCACCAATTTGAATATTCTCTTCTATCATTGAAGCAGAATTTTTTTATTAAAATATTTTAAGATAAAATTTTCTGTGAATCTTATTAGGCATTTAGGGAGACTTTACAGTTTGCCTACTAATCTTAAGCAAAGCTGCTTCTTTAAATATAAAAAAGTAGCAAATGTATTTGTGATTGAAACGAAGCTGATTATTTACTCATTCAAATCAAAATTATTTTCTTTCACAACAAAAATACAAAAATAGGTAACTAATGAAAACCTACTGTAAAGCAAAGGGAACTCTACTCAGTGCTCTGCGGTGACCTAAATGGGAAGGAAATCCAAAAAAGAGGGGATATATGTATACGTATAGCAGATTCACTTTGCTGTACAGTAGAAGCTAACACAACATTGTAAAGCAACTATACTCCAATAACAATTTTTAAAAAAAGAATGAAAATACATCTTTCTTTTATAGTAAGTGATATTTCTATTAATATTGTCTGTACAGCACCAAGCCTCTGAATGAAATGTCTCAAAATCCAGTAGTTTGGCTTCTTATAGAAAAAAATATGGACATGACTGATTAAATTGTTCAATTTTCATTTAAATATTTACCATTACCTAAAATCACTCTTAAGTTATTAAGAGTGCAATATCCCACTGCATATATTATCTTTAAAGTGGAGTTTGAATTTTTTTGTTTCCAAAGTATTTATATTTTCCAGAGTATTCCAACATGAGGTTATTATATTTTACTGGCTAATGTACAATGTACCCACAATGTATATAAGAAATGCTCTTTAAAAATTATCTTTTTTTTTGCAATAGTGCACCATACTTAATAATACTAAATGTAGATATGTTCTTCTTGATCATTTTCTTTTTTTTTTTTTTTTTTTTTTTTTAAAGCACTTTTCTTTTTTATAGCTACTTTATTTATTTATTTTATTTTATTTTTGGCTGTGTTGGGTCTTCGGTTCATGCAAGGGCTTTCTCTAGTTGAGGCAAGTGGGGGCCACTCTTCATCGCGGTGCGGGGACCGCTCTTCATCGCGGTGCGCGGGCCTTTCACTATCGCGGCCCCTCCCGTCGCGGGGCACAGGCTCCAGACGCGCAGGCTCAGTAGCTGTGGCTCACGGGCCCAGCTGCTCCGTGGCATGTGGGATCTTCCCAGACCAGGGCTCGAACCCGTGTCGCCTGCATTAGCAGGCAGACTCTCAACCACTGCGCCACCAGGGAAGCCCGATCATTTTCTTTTAATACTTTACCACTTTACATTTTAGTTACCCATTTTGTTTTAGTATTTTTTTTTTTTTTAAAGCTGCGTTTCTTTTAATAGCTACTTTATTTATTTATTTATTTATTTTTGGCTGTGTTGGGTCTTCGGTTCGTGCGAGGGCTTTCTCCAGTTGCGGCAAGCGGGGGCCACTCTTCATCGCGGTGCGCGGGCCTTTCACTATCGCGGCCCCTCCCGTTGCGGAGCACAGGCTCCAGACGCGCAGGCTCAGTAGTTGTGGCTCACGGGCGCAGCCACTCCGTGGCATGTGGGATCTTCCCAGACCAGGGCTCGAACCCGTGTCCCCTGCATTAGCAGGCAGATTCTCAACCACTGCGCCACCAGGGAAGCCCCTGTTTTAGTATTTTTGATTAGACCCATTTCATTATTTATTTAATTTTCTTAACCATTTCATTCACTTAGCAAGTACAGTTCTTTTGGTAAAATCTTTTCTAGATGTAAGAATAATTGATGGCATATGATCCTGTCATCTCAAAAAGTCAAGTGTCTTCCAAATGGAGAGAATCCTTGGAAGGACAATGGAGGCAGTGTCTGAGTAATTGTGTAGTTCAGGCTTGACAGGCTCATGGTGAATCTAATGAGTCCCTTCTGTTCATGTCAACAATAAGAAAACTGAGTCATTGTATATTTCTACAGGGTTTCATCTGTTTGGACTGAAAAGCAGTTAAACAACGGTTAACGCCAACTCTTTGTCTGACTTACTTCTTAATCATTTTTTTCATGGACTTAACTAGCTAGTTTAGCTGTGATAATAGAATTAGTTGTCTAAGCTGACTAAACCCATTAAAGAGTAGGCCTTTTTAACATGAAAATTTATTTTTTTGCTTTTGGTTCCTCTTTATTTTTTAGTTTTATTTTTAATAAAAATGGTACATATTTAGATATTGGTAATGACATGTTGAGAGTGTTTTAAAAGCAGTTTTGATGAATTCTAATTATTTTGGCTATAGTAAATGAATATCAGTTTGTAGAAATCACTCTGATGACATGATAAAAACATTTTGAAAAAAAAGTTTTTGATAAATTCTAATTATTTTGTATATAATAAATGAATATTTATTGGAGGAAATAGTTTAAATGTATATATTCAGTTCTCTGTGACTATAACACACTTGGTTTACAAATAAGAAAATACTCATAAATTCATATTTACATATAGTTTATGAAAGAGTTATGAAAGTTTATGTGAATTATTGAAATTTGATACTTGTTTAAATAAGTGTAAGATGATTTCAAACTGGAACAAAGTATTTGGAAAGGGATTTAGTATAAAATAATGAGATATTTTTATAGACTATTCAAGAAATAAATATCAACATTTTACATTGTAAAAATTTAGTCTAAATGTTGTAAACTTGATCTAAACAATTCCTATTTACTTCACAGTAAATCTTTTTTGTATTGGTTTCACATGTTAGTTATAAAAGTTTACACCCCTTCAAATGTAACCTTCTAAATGAAAAATATTCATTAATAGGAGTGAAGAGAGTTTTATGAATGGATGCTAAAAGAAGGTAGCTTCAAAATTAGATAAAATGTAAAAAGGCCTTGGCTTTTATTCAAGTATATTGTTAAATTTGCTAAATTCCAAGTAATTGATCAAAGTTTTATTGGTTTTATAGATTCTTCATATAGTCTACAAGTGGCTAAATAAAAAAGGGGGAAATCAATAATTTACTTAATTGGCACTATTTCCTTCTGAAACAAAGGAAACTTTTAATAATTCAGCAAGTGGCCCTGATAATCTGCCACATTGTACACAGTCATAATGTAGGTCTTAGTTAAAAATGGACAGAAGTCCCACCAAAAGTGGTGGGTTTAGAATGATTTAAACTAGTTAAATGTCTTGAAGATACAGTATTGGAAGATGAAGAAGTTCTAGAGATATGCTGTACATCATTGTGCTCATAGTTAACAATGATGTATTGTGCGCTTAAAATTTTTTTCCAGAGGATAGATCTCATGTTAAGTGTTCTTAACACTATTAAATAAATAAACATTTAAAAAAACGAAATATAATTATTTAATGAGAATATTCAAGATTGGAATAGATGCAGTGACACAGGCATTCTTTTTCACATCTAGTAAATGTAAAAATGGGCGTAACTTTTGTCTGGATGTACCAATAAAAAATTATATGTCCTGAAGCTTAACGATTTCAACTCAGTAGTTAAACTACTAGGACGTTATCATGGTAATAAGTGACGTGAAATGATACATGCCCAAGAGTAAATACTACAGAGTTATTTGTGATAACAAAAAACAGAAAGAATCTAATTTCCACAAAGAAAATTGTTACAATGAGCTTGTAGAAGATTTAATGTGATGGGGAGACACAGTACAATATTATTTAAATAATCAAATTAAATATGTGCATTACATTTTTAAAATAAAAGAATAAAAACAAACTACATTTTTAAAAAGCCAGGCAAGGGACTTCCCTGGCGGTTCAGTGGTTAAGACCCCAGGCTTCCAATGCAAGGGGCATGGGTTTGATCCCTGGTCGCGGGAACTAAGGTCTGGCATGCAGCATGGCATGGTCCAAAAAAAAAAACCAAAAAAAGCCAGGCAAATATTCATTTCTATTAAGTTTTTTAAAAATGATCTGTCCCGGGAATTCCCTGGCAGTCCAGAGGCTAGGACTCAGAGCTTTCACTGTTCGGGCCTGTGTTCGATCTCTGGGCAGGGAGCTAAACAAACAAAAAAAAAGGATTTGTCCCAATAGTTCTGTGTTTCAGTTTTTGCTTTTGTAAAACCAGTATTGTATCTCTTCCTTAAACTAGCACTTGACATTGGAAAGAAGAAGCTGGGAGAATATGTTGCGATTCAGACAATAAAATGATAGGCATAGATGGGACAAGAGATAGTGAGAAATCAGTGTCAGACCCAGGGTGGGTAGAAGTGTAGAAACACCTGGTCTGTGAGAGCAGGGGTGCCAACATGGAGCTACAGTATCTGGATGGAACTTTTTCCCCCAAAGAGATAGGGAGACACCAAGGCTTTGTCACAGACAGGTGGACACTGTGGTGTGTGCAGAGGAAGTTCAATCAATGGTTTAAGGGTGAAGGAGGTGGGGCTTGTCCTCCAGAACCAGGACGTAATATAAATATATCACTTAAACCAAGGTGCAGTGGGACTGGCTTCATACTGTCCCTTGGTGATTTTCCTGAGCTCTTTGTATCCGCCTTACACAGGGGCAGAGTGGGAGGTCAAGCAACTGGGGAGATAAAACTAGAATTGGAGATTATGTTTATCTGTCTTTTTTTCTTTCTCTTCTTCTTTTTACTGTCCTTCTTTCTCTGAATCCTTTTTTCTCTCCTTCCTTCCTTCTTTCCTCTCTTCCTTCTTTCCTCCTACTTTTATACATTATCTTCAAAACTGGTGTGTTTTACACTTAGAGCACATCTTAATTTGGACTGTCTACATGTCCCATGCCAAGAGACCTGTGACTAGTGACCTGTGGCTACCATGTCAGTCAGCACTGATGTGTCAGTGTGCTGTACAGTCTGTGTAACACTTCCTTTCCTCCACTTGACATATCTTGGTCATGTTCCTGAAGAGGATATAAAGCTATGCTTCACGTTTTAAAAGCTCCTCCATAATGTCCCATTATATGGATGTTACAAATTAGGCATAAATGGCTCTCAGTGCAAAGGGAAAGATTAAGGAAACTTGTCTACATTATAAATGAGATGAAATATTTCTACTTTATAGACGAGGAAATTGAATTTCAGAGAAGTTAAGCAACCAAAATGGAGTCATAGGACACATCTTAACAGATCAATACGCAAATCCTTCATGTTTAAATATGTTTTACTTGAGGATTAGGATTGGAACTCCAAACAAATTGAATAATTTCAATCATAACTAAAAAAGGTAAAGAACAGGAAGCTTAATACAATCACCGTCTACATCTCTACTGGTGATTTATGAACCACTAAGTTATTCTGGTAATTATTATTTTCTTATAAATATTATCAATATTAATATATTTCATATGAAGTACAGTTATTTTCCTTGGAAATTATTCAGATTTGGTTCTGATACATGTGGGTTAATTCATATACTCAAAATTAAATAGTGAGAGTTGAAATAAATTATCCATTAGAAGTGCAAATTAAGTTTGAAATGTATGCCGAGAGATACACCCAATGCAGAATGATTAGATAAGCCACGCACTGCACTCTGCACCTTGTCAATGATCAAGCAAGCTGCCGTCTCTGAGGAGGGTGTTGGAATCAGGCCAGAGAGCTGAGCTGGTCTGAGCTGCTTCTACCAAGGTTCACCGACACGAGACTTATGCCTGCTCTTATGCTTCTGTAGTGGGCTGAGCACCAATATCCAGAGGTGTCCACATGTATCCTCTACTGGATCAAGCTCATTGCTTTATTTGAATAGACAAGCTTCCTTTCACAACTCATTAATATTATTAATAGTATTATTACTTTTTAAAGGTTGAATATCTGTCACTACTTTTGCATATAAAAATTAAAACTTCAGGATTTGGGGGAAGAATGTGCCAAGGTTTTGTAATACCATTTTTTTTTTTAATTAACCAATTAATTTATTATTATCTTTGGCTGTGTTGGGTCTTCGTTTTTTCTGTGCGAGGACTTTCTCTAGTTGCGGCAAGCGGGGTCCACTCTTCATCACGGTGCACGGGCCTCTCACTATCGCGGCCTCTCTTGTTGCGGAGCACAGGCTCCAGACGCGCAGGCTCAGTAGTTGTGGCTCACGGGCCTAGTTGCTCCGTGGCATGTGGGATCTTCCCAGACCAGGGCTCGAATCCGTGTCCCCTGCATTGGCAGGCAGACTCTCAACCACTGCGCCACCAGGGAAGCCCTGTAATACCATTTTTATTCCTTTTTTGAGTATGTGAATGTGCATGTGCTTACTTTACAAACAATAAAAAAGGGGAAATCTAATATAATTAGGTGCCTATTATGCTGCCAGACAGCAAGGTAGGATATTAACTGCTAACTGCACACCTTTATTGTTCAATCAGGATTCTTTTATGTACCTCTACAAATGGCAAATAGCTAATAAGACTAATCGATTCTAAAAGAATATCAGAAGAGACACCTCCCCACCCACAAAACTCCAAATTCATGGAGTTTTATTTTAGTAGAAGCCTTTTGGTGACTGAACCTACATTTATTGACAAACTTAAAGGAATAACTGAAAGTTTGAAAACTGTGGACTTGGGAAAGATGAAGCTAGCAGAGGAAGGAGAAACTCTTTATGGTCACAAAACTCATGAGAGAGAGTCTACCTGACTTAAACATTGCCTTAGCCTTTAAAATCCTTTACAATGTGCCTTCAGTGTTAAAAAACAAAAGGAAAAGGATTTATATAATAAAAGTGATATCGGACAAGCTCTTAAAGTTTTTTCAGTTTATAAATATGTTTTAATGTCAATCATAATACAACAATAATTGAGCCTCATTAAAATGCAATATATATATACATATCAGAAGATTTTAGAATGAAAAGATTATTTTAGTCTAGAGATGGTGCTATCTTCCCTTTTAAATAGGCATCTATTATAAGTACTGATTTGAATCTGGAGAAACTAAGGCATAAAATACTCTCCATTTAGAAAGTCAGTGATATA
Source organism: Balaenoptera musculus (assembly GCF_009873245.2). Lineage (NCBI taxonomy): Eukaryota > Metazoa > Chordata > Mammalia > Artiodactyla > Balaenopteridae > Balaenoptera > Balaenoptera musculus. Next base: position 79,408,308 of record NC_045798.1, read on the forward strand.
GTTATCAGTGGTGTCATAGTAGTGCAATTTTCATTTTAATCTTTTATCAATTTAACAACTTGAAAAAATAAGTTAAAGATACCTTTCTCTAAAATGGAAAATTATTATTTGATAATATTTAGATTTTCATGGTGCTTGGTAATTCAGTTGACTTGTCTGTGTATAATAAGGTGATATTGAAAGTGGGTGTGCAATTATATTTAATAGACAATAAACTGAGAAGAGAACACTTCATGACCAATTCAGTTTTAAGACCTGATTGTATAAAAAATGACAAGGCAATTAGCATTATAGATTTAGTCCACAGTGAGAAATCCTGAGTGGCTGATTTCTCTCAAATTAAAGAGCAGCATTGTAAAAATTAGATTACAGAAGTTATGAAACACTCCATTTCCAGGAAAAGTACGAAATAAGTACGATTTTTTAAAATTTTGTACAAGATTTAAAGATAGATGCACGAAGTAATCATAAATCTATGTTACTTTACACATAATTTATAAAGATATACTTTGTAACAATAACAACATAGAGGAGAGCAGGCGGACAGCTGTATAGGTGCATGGATTTTGTGTGCTATTGAAATTACGCTGGTATCGATGTGAACTGGACTGTTATAACTTGGGGCTGATAAATGTAATTCCATGGAAAACACAGATAAAATATTTTTAAAATATGCACAAAAGGAAAAGAGAAAGGAATCAAAAGATTTACTAAAAAAAAAAAAAAATCAACTAAACACAAAAGAAGGTATTAATATCGGAAATGAGAGCCAGAAAGAAAAAAAGAAAGAAACTGTATGACATACAGAAAACAAACAGTAACATGGCAGAACTATTCCTTCCTTATCAGGAATTGCTTTAATAGAAATGGGTTAAACTCTCCAGCCAAAAGGCAAGGATTGGTAGAATGGAATTTTAAAAACATGATTCAAATATATGCTATCTACAAGAGGGTTATTTTAAATCCAAAGACACAAATAGATTAAAACTGCAAGGTTGTAAAAACATATTATATGCAAATAGTAACCGAAAGAGAGCTGGGGTAGCTATACCAATATCAGACAAAATAGATTGTTAGGGAAAAGGTTACAAGAGACAAAGAAGTATATTATATACTGATAAAAGTGTCAATTCATCAAGAAGATATAAGGATTAAAAACATGTACACCAGGAAGATTATGGGAAGATGGCAGAGTTGGAAGCACCAGGAAGCTGTCTCCCCACCTAGACACCAATTGCACTGGTAGAATCTGTCTGATGTAACTATTTTGGAACTCTGGAGTCTATTGAAAGCTGGCAAATTTCCAGGGGAAGTCTTGGAACGAAAATTGCAGTTAATTTTAGTCAATTTCAACTCTTGGAACAGTTGCAGGTAACCAATCCTCCACTCTTCAGCCCCCTGAGAGGCATCTGTACACATGATCCTGGAGAAGCTCGCCCACACTTTGCATGAGCCAGGGTTGGCAAAAAGAATCCAGTCTTCAAAATATGGTGGGTCTGTGCTCTGATCAGTGAATGCTGCTTCTATTCACTGAGGCAACAACAAAGAGATGGGTGGCCATTTTTGTAGCACCCACCCCCATTGTTGTTAAGTCCCTCGCCTTCCTGCTGAAGTGATTTCCAGGGTATGTAAATGGTCACCACCCATTTTTTGCCCCTTCATGTTTCTCCTTTTTCCTCTTTGGAAGCCAGACATTAAAGACTAGGACATTCAAGAACATCTGAATGTACAGGGAAAATCAGAATGTGATCACACATGCCCAGAGAAAGGCACAGGCTCAAAAAGATCTGAGAAGACCTAGTGTTTACACCTCAGGCTGATCCTGGCACAGAGACAAACTGCAATAATCAAACAAGCAAACAAAAACAAATTTGAAAAATAACCAAAAAACAGCAAACCCTGGGGAAGGAGGAGAATGTGATTTCCAGAGAAATCACATTATTAGATTCAAAAGTCCAGTGTTCAACAAAAAATTCCAAACCATGCAAAGAAATGAAAAAATGTGGCCCATTTAAAGAAAAAAAAAAAATCAACGGAAACTGTCCCTGAAAGACTGGATGGCAGACCTACTAGACAGAGACTTTAAAATAACTGTCTTGGGAATTCCCGGCAGTCCAGTGGCATGCTTCCACTGCCGGGGGCCCGAGTTTGTTCCCTGGTCGGGAAACTAAGGTCCCATAAGCCACATGGCATGGCCAAAAAATAAATAAAATAAAATAACTGTCTTAAAGATGCTCAAAGAACTAAAGGAAGGTGCAGAAGAAAACAAGAAAATGTTATATAAAGGAAATGGAAATATCAATAAAGAGATATAAAATCTAAAATAAAAATTCTGGAGCTAAAATACGATAACTGAAATGAAAACTTTACTGGAGGGATTCAAAGGCAGAATTGAGCAGCCAGAAGCAAGAATCAGAGAACTTGAAAATAGGACAATGGAAATTATCAAGTCTGAGGGACAGAAAGAAAAACAATTGAAGAAATGTGAACAGAACTTAAAGGAAATGTGGGACACCAAACAGCCAACCCACATATACACTGTGGAAGTCCCAGAAGAAGAAGAGAGAAAAGGGCAGAGAGAGTATTTGAAAAAGCAATGGCTGAAAGCTACTCAAATTTGATGAAAGACAAAAGATATATATATTCAGGAAGTTAAACATTCAATATAAAATGAATATAAACGTCCACAAAGCTCAAAGAACTTCAGGTAAAATGAACTAAAAGAGACTCACACCAAGAAACCTTATAATCAAATTTTCAAAAGACAAAGATAAAGAAACGTGAATATTGCTAGTGGAAACAAAAACTGTTACAGATATGGTGGAAAACAGTTTGGTAGTTCCTCAAAAAAGCTGAAGATAAAATTACCATATGACATAGAAATTCCACTACTAAGTATATACCCAAAAGAATTAGAAACAGGGTCTAGAACAGCTACTTGTACAACAATGTTTATTGCACGATTATTCACAGTAGCCAAAAAGTGGAAACAACCTAAGTGACCATTAACAGACAATGAATAAACAAAATGTGGCATGTGCATACCATGGAATATTACTCAACCTTAGAAATGAATGAAAGTCTGATACATGCCACAACATGGATGGATCTTAAAGCAATATGCTAAGTGAAATAATCCAGACACAAAAGGACAAATATTACATGAATCCCCTTATATGAAATATGTAGGCAAATTCATAGAGACAGAAAGTAAATTAGAGGTTACCAGGTGTTGAGGGAGGGAAGGATAGGGAATTATTGTATAATGGTTAAAAAACCTATGTTTGGGTTGTTGTTAAAGTTTTAGAAAGAGTGGTGATGTTTGCCCAACATTGCAATTATACTTAATGTTGCAGAACTGCACACTTAAAATGGTTAAAATGGAAACTTTTGTGTTATATATATATACACATATGTATATTGCCCCAATAAAAAATATGTATGTAATAAAATTTTTTTAAATCAACAACCCACCAAATTGTAAAATAAACAAACAAAACAACAACAAACCTGCTAATCAGAAATTAGATGCAACAACATTAGAAATCTTTCATGTACAGATATATGTCTACAACAAGAAATCAACAAATTATTTCATCTAATGTAATATTTCAAATAATACTGAAAATGATCTTCTATGAAATGCTGACTTCTCTGAATTGTGACTTTTACAAGCATTACAAATATAAAGTTGCATACTTGATTAAATAATTTACATTAGATTATGAGCTCCTGAGGACAGGGACCATTTCCTATTTTTAAAATTACTGAGGACCTTAAGAGTTTTCATTAATGTGTCTTATACATACTGATATTTACCATAGTATAAATTGAAGCAGACATTTTAAAAATATGTATTTATTAACTAATTAAAAAACAATAGAGACTCCTTCATGTTAACAAATACTTTATGTAAAATCATGTTTTTGAAAAAAAATTGTGTCATTTTACATTTTTGCACATCTACTTAATGTCTGGCTTTATAAAAGACACAGGGAGTCTCATTTTGCCTTTGCATCATACTTGTTAAGATATGTTGTTTTGTTTGAAGAATATGAAGAAAATCCAGCCTCACATAAATATACAGCCAGAAAGACAAGACTTAGCTAACCCCTGAGAAAGTCTCAGAGACCCCAGGGGACTTCTAGCCACAATTTGAAACAAAAAATCTAGCCACAATTTGGAAACCAAGTTCCCATAAAGACCTCATCATTTATGACAGATACAGATTCTAGCTAGAATTATTCTCAATATCTGGGACTTAATATGGATGACAAGTTTGTTAGAAAATAATCACAGATGTACCTATTTGGGGATAGTACTTCCGTTTTCCCACAAAACCTTGGCTTCCCTCTACCCTTACCCTATCATAATCAATGCTACTTAACTTTTTTTTCCCCTTGTGATGGTGCCATCCCTTATGGGGCATGGGAAATGTCCTTCTACTACTTAGGACCAAGTCACAAGTTAAGAGTACAATGAGTAACTTTAAAGAATGCATGAATGCTTAATTGAATGAATGTATGAAGGAAAATATTTGAAATTCTACTTAAAAGGGAATACCATGTCTTCTTGTGAGATCTGTAGATAATAGAAGTGTCCATGTTCTGAGAGGATTTGGAAGAATGGCAAGTGAGAAAATTGTATTCATTTACACTGATGAATAATTTGACATCTTTACAGACTTCACACTGTTATCCAAGACAGTTAAAAAGAAAGTCTCTTCCTTTTTTCAGTTTGCTAATGTGGTTGCCGTGGTAGCATTGTTTTTATATGAATCCTAGTATTTAAAATCTAAAATATATATTTTTAAAACCATTCATTTATTTAACAATAATTTCCTAAAATGAGATAATATAGTGGGGAGGAATAAGAAAAAAATACCTCTTAATAAAACACTGATTCACACAGTTAGATATCTTATAGTAAGATTTTTTACATGTTCTTCCAATGCTTGACAAGTGATTATATCAATACATTTTTTTAATTTATTGTTTCCTTACAGTTTTGTACTGATTGTAAAATTAAGTCTGAGTTTGTGTATGCATGCATACATGAAAAAGACAGGAAAAGAAAAATAACGTGGCCTGCAAAATACAGATATAAAATCTTTTCCTGCAATTTGTAAAAATTTTACCTTTTCCCAGTTACTGTATCATTTACATTTGTCATTTCTCTCCGTACATTAATGTATAAGCAAGGAAAATGTAACTATCCATGTTTTAAAGGTATGGAAACAGGGGTGAAATGAATTGTCCAATTCATAGAGTTAACATGGAGCAAAAACTCTTGGATCTGTACTCTTTTTCACTTCATTGCCTCATCTCTCTCTTCCTCTCACCAATCCAATCTTGCTACATAGCTGTGTGTCTCCTCTTCCTTCTGGTTGTTTGGATGGGTGCACAGCTGACTTTGTAGACCTTCTTGTGTGAGGAAACATCTGGTGGTCGCCCTGAAGCTCCTGGCACGCTGGTGGGTTTGCCCCAACTGCTCAGGGCAGACGGCAGAATCACTGATGGAAATGATAGCCTCGTGGACAAATGTCAGCCACAAGGCGAACTTCTGCCCTTGTGTTTCTAGTACCCAGTTCACCTGGGGAAGGAATTCTCTTACTCATGGGAACAGTGGCTATTTATGAGGTGGCCCCTGGGCGGGGCAAAAGTGCACACTTTGTAAGAGGACACTGAATTAATTGACGAGTAAAATAAGGACAAATTAAAAGTGTTTCCCGGGCTTCCCTGGTGGCGCAGTGGTTGAGAATCTGCCTGCCAATGCAGGGGACACGGGTTCGAGCCCTGGTCTGGGAAGATCCCACATGCCGCGGAGCAACTAAGCCCGTGAGCCACAATTACTGAGCCTGCGCGTCTGGAGCCTGTGCCCCGCAACAAGAGAGGCCGCGATAGTGAGAGGCCCGCGCACCGCGATGAAGAGTGACCCCCGCTTGCCGCAAGTAGAGAAAGCCCTCGCACAGAAACGAAGACCCAACACAGCCAAAAATAAATAAATAAATTAAAAAAAAAAAAAAAGTGTTTCCCAAGTTCATTTTTTAAAGCAAATTGGAAGGCTCACATTCAGATTCCCAGTTAAGGTCTAATTTTCATTATCTAGCATACCTCCTCTATAATGTTTTTACTAATTACATAAAATATCTTTATACATATTAAAGACACACACATAGACACACCCCACACAGTCTAAGGACTAAACATAATCATTACTTTGTATAATAAAAAGTAGAATACCAAGTTATCATTGCCATTTGTAATAAATTGTTTTCTCTGGTAGATCTCATCTGCTAGTCTTTTTTTTTTTTTGGTCTTTCTGAATGTGTATGTTGTAATTTTGCTTCAGTGTGGCAATTTAAAAAATGATAGTCTATTGCATTTTCCTCCTAACTTCTGTTGCTTTGTGATTGTTGGAGTTACATTCATCAAACACCACATTCATATGTAGCAACATAATTGTGGCCATTTAGTATCTACAATCATTTAAAGAGAATGAGAGGGAATTAGCCCTTAGCTGGAGTGTTTAAAGAGGGAAAGAGTAAGCTTTAGTGTTTAAAAACAGATGAGCCATTTGCTACCTTCAGATTTCTTGCAGGATTTGCACCTAGTCTAATTTTTCTTTAGATTGGAGATAATGTTTGTAACTATGAAGAATTTAAATGAGTACACTATGCAAATGTTATATTCAGGTGGAATATGTCCATTTAAGGGATTCAATGCCTGAAAATCCAGTACAATGAAAAGTTTCATCTCCTCAGATTTTTGAGATCTGTAGACAATGTGAAAAAAAATTCATTTAAAAAAATAGTTTTGCATATAAAAGAAGGCTCCCTTTTCCATGTATGTTGTGGAAATAACTGAAAATGATAATACCACAAACATGTTAGCATCAATTTGAAATTAGACTATTTAGTGATGTTCTAGATTTTATTTTGTATGTTTTTTGGGGTTTGTTTTTTTGTTTTTTGTTTTTGTCAGAGAGGCAAGACTCTACTCTCTTTTAAATGTGAAGAGGGGTACAGAGATAATTAAAATATTCAGTTTGGAAAAAGAAATCAATGTTGAATGATACTGTTTCTTTTCTTTTACAATTTTCCTTGTCATGTGTTTATTGTCAGAAATATCAGCTTTAATATGAAGTATTTCAGAAGAAACTCCCTTTACTTTCTTTGATGGTATAGGGATTTTTAGTAACAAGATACATAGTGAGTAAGCAAGATATTCAGCTTTTCCATATACATCTCATTTTGCTTAAGTATGTTATTAAAAGTGTGGGAAAATAGGTGAAAATTGCATTCAGCAATCAGACATGCTGTACTCCACATTTCCACTCTTCTATTGCAACAGAATGGATAAAGCAGCATCATTTATGGCCACTAAATAATCTCACAGGATGGTTCCGTAACAACTTCATGAGTCAATATGATACAATTCTAAACAAAACGACCCGTCCAAATATATCATGGAAATGCTGTGGGTATCAAGACATGGGTAGGGAAAACCAGAAAATAAATGAGGCTTTAGGGAAATAATAATAATTATAATCATACAAGTCCCATTTATTTAACTGTGTGCCTGGGTCTGTACTAAGAGAGTCATATTTATTAAGTCCAATACCCTTAATTCTGCAATACAGGTTTTTTGTTGGGTTTTTTTTTAAGCAGGTGAGAAAGCAGCAGAGTAAGGAAATGCTGTTTGCCCCAGATTACCCAGAAATTGAATGACTGAGGGAAGGTTCCATAGTTCATTTATTATGTCTATGAAATTCAAAGTAGGGAAAACATAGATATTTTGTACTTGTTCAATGCCCTTCAGTTTACAATGTGCCATCGTTCTACCATTTGATTCCTTCAGGAACTCTGGGAGATACAAATATCATTACCCTGTTCTACACGTGAATAAATGGAAACTCAAAGTAATAATAATCACATGCCCAATAAAGTACAGAGCATAAGGTAGAAAACGATTTCAGTGCTCTCTCTATCAAGTCAAACTAGCTGGCTTGGAGAACTGATTGAAAGTAGAGAATATAAATATATAGGGAAAAGAAAGATATACATTCTGGAGGCCAATTCAGATGAGGATTCATGGCTTTTTATGTTTATCTTTGTTCTACGGGTTGCTAGAAGAAATGCGCCTGGAGGGGAACCATGGGAAGAAAAAATATTTGAGGAAATAAAGGCAGCTGATAAGGGCTTTGTGTGCTGGCAGAGTCGGGAAGAACTAAAGCTGCCCACGACTCAGGGAGGCACTAAGTCAGGAGGGGAAGAGTTCTGGGCTTGAAGGCTGCTGCTACGTGTTCCAGGCCAGGCGCTGGCACTAACAAGCCGAAACCTCTGGAGGGTCACTGAGCTTCTCGGGGACTTATTTCCCCACATGTGAAATGAGAGGGTTGAATTATATATATCTAATGGACTTACCAACTCTAAAAAGTTTTGACCCTAGAATTTAATTATATTTCAAGCTTTATTAGGAAGCTATCACTGATAAGGGAAGAGCCCAGTGGGGAAAGACGGGAAAAGTCCCAGGCGCCATGCTGTCATAGAACCTATGCCAAACCTTTGTCAACCTACATAAAGAGGTAAACTGAGGCAAGCTCAAAGTACCGGAAATGAAGGGTATCTGGGAACAGCAGAGGAGTTCCAACTCGGGAAATGCAAAGTGTAGCAAGCGACAGACGAGCGCGTTGAGGGTTTGGGGGTGGCCTGTATTGACGGCAAGGAGTGCAAAGACGGGTGAGTCCAGCCAGAGTCCAAGCAGTAAATTCATTGACTTGAAGATGGGGAGAGATGCTTGGTAGCTGTTCATTGGTCAGGTGATAAGCTTTGGTCTGTAAATCAGGCCTTTGTTGGAAATCAGTCTCTCAGGTCTTAAGTTCTGTTTACCTGAGGGCGAGTCCGTGAGGGTCCACATTTCAGGTTGTGCAGCCCCATTTTAAGTTGAAATTCTTTCACACACTCAACATCACAACTGGTAGTGATAGTATTAGGCCGTTACTTTGTTCCTATTTGTCTTCCTCGCAATTAATTTAGGTTAAAAAAAAAGATTCTGAGGAAATAGTTCAAAGAAAAAAAAAATAGGATGCAAAAGACTCCCCTTGATTTTATAACCTCCAGGACTGCTTTAACGCTAGACTACAGATTCGAAGAAACAAACAGGTAACAGTATATACTTTAAGGCAAATAAACCGTGTTTCTGGACATGCTGTGCTCCTCACTGATTTTCTGGTCATCCTAACTTCAGGAGACTCCGTCCTCTCCATTCCAATGCTGACCAGCTCCCTCTCTGCTCTTAAATGTAACAAAAAAGAGAAGACCCTCTGCTTTTGAGACTGACTCAACTGTTCCTCATTTTGTTTCTTTTGAGTGCATCACACAAAGCCAGGGATACATTTTCTAGATTCCCCCCAAAGAAACAATTCCTCTGCCCTTCCAAAATGCGTCTAAATCCGTGATTCTCGTTGTAGGCATTTGGGACATTGGTAGGGGTAATTTGGGCCCACCGCAAGCATTTATGTATTGAAATTTACATTATCTTAACATAAATTGCTTTCTTTCATCTCGTTTATTTTTCTGTTGGGGCATTATATTGATATTTTTTAGTTATTGTAAGTGGATAGATGGGCTTATTATCTATGTTTTTTTGAAGTATAGTTGGTTTACAATGTTGTGTTAATTTCTGCTATAGCGCAAAGTGACTCAGTTACACACATATATACCTTCTTTTTTATATTCTTTTTCATTATGGTTTATTCCAGGAGACTGGATATAGTTCCCTGTGCTCTACAGTAGGACCTTGTTGTTTATGCATTCTAAATGTACTAGTTTGCATCTACTACCCCAAACTCCCAGTCCGTCCCTCCCCCTCCTCCCCACCGACCCCCGACACACAACCACAAGTCTGATCTCTATGTCTGTGAGTCTGTTTCTGTTTTGTACATAGGTTCATTTGTGCCATATTTTAGATTCCACATATAAGTGATATCATATGGTATTTGTCTTTCTCTTTCTGACTTAGTTAGTATGATAATCTCTAGGTCCATCTATGTTGCCACAAATGGCATGATGGGTTTATTATCTATGAACTTCATTTCAGGATATCAAATGATCATTATAAACCATTTAGTATAAAAGGAATCTTTGAGTCATAGAAGTTTGGCGAATTGGTGTGAAATAACTCACATTATTGACTAAGGAGGCTCTTTCCAGGTTGGATAAGCGATGCCTCCATTTGCTCCAGTGTTCCTTTAATCCTTGATTACCCAGCTCCCTAATTTCCCAGGATTAGAAGGTCATCTGATTTTTTAGTTATTCATGGACAGATTGAAAGCCCAGGGGCAAAAAAAGTCTGAAGTCAGTGTAACTCCCTCTCCAATCCCTACGATAATCTGCTAGCTAGCATTTACTGCAAACAGACGTTTTGAAAAGCTAAGTGTTCAAAGGCTACACGTGGTCAGTCTCAAGAAGGCTATACTGATGGTTGGCAGGGAAAGAAGAGACACGTGAACGTAAAGCATAAAGTCATAGGCATTGTATTAGGAAACCAGTGCCGTGCTGTGGACTCGCAGGAGAAACAGTTCTTACCAGGGGGTTCAGAGCAGGTTTTATGAAAGAAATAACATTTGAATAGAGACTTAAAGGTCGAATGGGGTTTTGAGATAGAAGGAGAGCACAGAGTCTGAGCAAAGTTAATTGGCGTAAAAATGTGGCCATGTTCAGGGAATAATAAGTAGTCAATATAGGCACCCATCTGTGCTTGAGAACAGAGCTGCCAGGCAGGACGTGGCAGAGCATGGAGAGTCTTGAAAGCCATGGCTAGGAAGTTTGACATGTCCCCTTAGACAATAAGGACACCCTGCATGTTTTGGGGAGAAGATGCTGGCAACATCCAAGCTAGTTTAGAAACATGACTGGCAGCAGGAGAAGGGATAAAAAGAGGAGCAAATACAAAGAACAGGGGCAGTGAGACTAATGGGGAGTTTCTTCCCTCATCCTGCAGTGAGATGATGCGGCAGGACTGAAGCTGGGCCCTGATGTAAGATTGGGAAGGAGGAAGGCAAACAGGAGTGACAATGCTATTTCCCAAGTGGGTGTGATGGGTGAGGGAAATCAAGGAGGAGAAGTGACTCCAAGGGTCCTCGTATGGGTGGTGACAATAACAGAGGGAGAGGCCGTCACTCTGGAAGACTAGATGTTTCGAGAGAGGACAGTGAATTTCGTTTGGAACATGCTGAGTGTCCCCCAAATAAGGGTTGTTTCAACATGAAAAGCAAATACGCACCCGCCCGGCCCATCAATTCTAGCTTGTCAATATCAGTTGTTTTCACAGCATAGTCCTGGCTGGTCTAAGGAGTCATTCAAAATATAAAGGAGGTTCTATAATGATTTAAAGAAAAAGGTAATTGAATCATAGAGGCGTCAATGTTGTAGGTAGACTTTATTAGCAAATACAAAAGAAGTTCTTGAACAAATGCTACAACTTAAAAAATGCACCATGTACACTGCCAATAAAACACCGATGTTTACTTACTCTGTGGTAGGATATGGCATGATATAATACTATGCAGAGAATGAAAGGAAGTTCCTGCCAATAGAGCAGATCGTTATTTGTGTGCACGTTCCCTGCATCAATCTTAAGAAGCCACTTGCTCTTATACACTCTGATGATGACAATCTTTTGTAACGTCTTCCGCTAACTGTTAATATTTTCCTTTTCTTGCTGTTGTTCCTCAAAAGTGTTTCAGGTGCCCCTCGCTCAGACGCCAGGCTTGTTTCTAAGTGACAGCCTAATTTTCATATGCTGTAAAAATAAGTGACTGTAATTATTGGGCTTTTATGCAAGGTATGACCCTCCATCTCTCCATCTCACAACCACTGGGAAATGTTTCTGCTCAGAGCTCTGGCACTGCTTTGGGTGAGGTTAGTGGAGAAAGAAGGACTTCAGAAGCAGACAGAACACCCCCTCTCCCACCCCATGGCACTTGATGGATTGAATTGAAACATCAGTGAAGCCATTTTAAAGAGATGACAATAGCTCTGGGACAGGGCTTGGGAAAACAAAACTAAACAAAACTGATTAACATATCTAGAGAAGTAAAATAATAAGAGAGGTTAGTCAGAAATGGAAGCACGGTAGCAAGTTATAAGCTATTTGGGTAGGCACGCCTGAGTCTGTTTTAGCAGGATGCCTTTACACTTTTAAATCACATAACTAACAGTCCTCTTTCTGACTTCATGCTCACCGAGTAACAGCCTGATTATAGTCTGGCTTCCCATGTGGCATGCTTGCAGGTGGAGTGTCTGATTGTCTCTCCAATTAGATTGCTCATTATAAATTGATAAGCTGGCGTGCATCATCCTTTTTGAGCTCAGATAACAGGAGACCGCTCCTGCTCTTGGTATGTTGATAAATCAGCTTTCTAAGCCACCTAGACTTACAGCCAACCCTTGAACTATGAAGAATATGAGGCTGTTTCCTTCTGAAGCTTTTGGGAGACAGATAGGAGTGTCTTGAAGACTCCCAACGTCTCATTGATTGCAACTTTTCTTAATTAAATTTCAATAATTGCCACTATTGGCAAAGTGAAGGTCAGGATTATATAAACTGCATGGTAGCATGTTGCATGCAATGCTGTCCTAGAGCCAGGGTGAGCATATAGTTCAGAGTTCAATACCAGATCCCATTTGAGAGTGAGATGGAGCAGAGAATAGCACAGTGGGTGTAGAAGAGGATTGTTCCAGGAAAACCAGGGTATATGGCTGCTGGACCAATCTTGAGATTAAACTTGAGATTCACATTATGATACTTTTGCGAATCTAACATGAACCTGTATCAGAAGATACAGTTTTCTCTTTGTCCTCTAAGATTGACCCTTTTCAAAACTTCATGGGACACCTCCCTACAATTCCTGCACTTGGCATGCCAGAGCACAAGCAAACTTCACTCTTCAGGGTGACCTACAGGCCTGGCAATCACAGCTATGTTTAGGTTATTCTGTATTTGCTGTGTCTTATCTGAGGAAATCTACTCCCTAAGGAGAGAAAATGAAGTTCAGGTCTATACAAAATTGTCGAAGTGTTAAAAGTGGTTTTCTAGAGGGGAAGAGGGAATGGGAATCCAAAGGGTGGAGAAACGTTTACTTTTTGTTTATAGTTTTCTGTACTAATTGGATTTTCTTGTGTTCACTTGATTTTTAATGGTAGTCTTTTCAAAAAGTCATTTTAACCTTTCCAAAAGTCTTGTAGACTTGTGCAGTTGTACAGTGAAGACTCCTACTGGCAGGCCATAAGCTTCTGAGGAGAGCAGAAACATTAGATTTTTTTGAGTATCAGAGGGGCTTACACAAGGCTCTAGTAGAGAGAAAATTGTATATTTTATAAAATAATATATATGTATAAAATAATATATATAATAAAATATATATAATATCTATTGGGTTGGCCAAAAAGTTCATTCAGGTTTTCCATAAGGTGTTACGGAAAAAGCTGAACAAACTTTTGGGCCAACCCAATATGATGTCAGAGTTGCTACTTCCTACTGTGTTATTTCTACACCGGATTTCTCTTTCCCTCCTGGTTATCTTTGGTTGGGGATTATCACTGAGAACAGTCAAACTGAAGTCCCCATGGTAAGCAAGGTGAGATATCTGGGTTCTGACTTCATTTGCTGGAAAAGATTTGTCTGAGCACACTTTATAGATGGAGACAGCTGCTATAAATCATGGGGAATTAAATAGCGCATTTTAAATTTCTTAAAATAGAATTAATTAAAGTTAAAACATATACATGTGACTGAATAAATATAGGAAAACAATTTTAAACTCAACAGCGAATTCCTGCTGCTTAAAAATCAGCTCCATGTTTGAGGTTGCTTTCGATCACAATAGCAATGATTCTATAATATATATTATTAAGATCAAATCCAAAGAGAGAAGCTCCAGGATAAGCGACTCCAACAACGTAAATCATAGAGATCACAGCCAAGAGATAAGTTGCGTACACTGCATCTTGGCTTCTAACATAGGTACTACAATTTCCCTGAAATAAAGGGTCTTCCAATCTTAGTGACTTTCAACATAGGCCTAGACCTGTACAGTTTAGTGATGGGATTAAAAGAGCACCTCAGTCTAGTAGAAGCAAATTTGAAGGGAAAGGACTTTTAAAAGGAGGTACTTAAACAAATTGGGTAGGATGTATTTAAATTGAATGTTATATGTATTTAATACATTAAATTTTAAAAATGAATAAATACACTTATACTGTGCTTCCTTGTAGCTATTTAGAGATTCTGAATGCCTATGAAATCTTCCTTGTAGCTATTTAGAGATTCTGAATTTCACAGAACGTGTGAAAATAAAAATTGCTGATGCATTAAGGTAGGCAAACTGCGATAATGGAGAGAACCCAAAAGGCAACGGACCAAAAAGATAGAAGTTTATTTGTCTTTCAGATAATGTTTCAGGGAAGATAGGTTCTGAGCAACAAAACCATCCAGTGACAAGGGCCGACAGGGGCTCTGCCATGTTTACCACTGATAAATGGAATATTTATAAATGGAATGGAATATTTATAAATGGAAGATTTCCTGCCATGTCAGTAAACAAAGGGTGTCACACTCATCAACAATTGCAACCCTCCAGCTTGAGCCGGTGAGCCCTGAGGAAACTCAGGGCTGAAAAGAATACCTGCCATCTAGCAGCTGACAAGACTGCAGCCACTCCCTATGGTGAGCCCTGAGGAAACTCAGGAAGTGAAAACACAGGATACTGGCCCCAGATAGCTGAGGTGCATATCAGAGGAATGATTTCAGTGAACCCAGACTCTTGCATCTTCCCATTCATAGAAAAGCGCTAAATTCTTCATTTTGCCCCAAATAAAACTTAACTCGCAACTCTCACATTGTGCATTTTTTTTAAGTCAACACCACATAGCTTCCAAGACGACACTGGACATGGTCTTTTCAGACCTGGGACGGGGAAGAGTAGAGGAGAAGAGGCAGGGCTTTCCTCTTAGGTAAGTGAGGTGAAATTTACACACATCAGTCCCACACACATTCCATCCAGGAGTGCTTGGGATCTTGACCTTTTTCAGCTCGAGGCAGGCTGACAAATGCACACTATTCAAATGCCCACAAATAAGAGAAAGATGAATATTGATGAGCAGTTGCCAGTCTTGGCTACATAGACGTGGCAGATGTTTTTCATCCTTTACCTGTATTCCTATTATTATTATGGATTCAACAAAGAGAAACACAAATTCAGTAATAATTGAGAACTACTTTCAAAGAACCTCCCTTTGGATGTTCAATGAAAACTCAGATTTCTTTAAGAATTGAAGTTAATGCCATAAAGGTAAAGATCATGTCTTCAACTGGCATAAGCAATAGTTTAGTGAGAAAAAATAGGAGTTACTACCCTGAACAGAGGGTACATCTCGTCCAGTGGCCAGTGCCAGATGTTGCACTAAGAGGAATAAACCTCCCATAACACACTTAATTTCACAATACTATACCAAGGGGGGGAATATCTTCCTGACGCATCTGGTGAGCAGCTCGTGCCCTGAAGCATGAGGAGGAATAGCTGGTGTGAGTCTATCCAGCCGGTGTACTGTAACTGCACGTGCTACTCTCCCTCATACGAATGTCTAATTATCTCTAGGATCATTTTCTCTCATTCACATCCTGTTGCCTAGAGTTACACAGGTTAAATAGGTTGTTAATCCTTGAATGTTATTCTAAAAAAAGAGAGAAGAAGAAGCACTTATGAGTGTTTAATACATCTTTTTCAGGTCACCTGCTTTTTTTGAAAAACTGTCCTATTTATAGTTGATATTGCCCCCAGTGGTTTGAGAGGTTCATTAATAAACTATTTTTTTCTTAAATATATCATTGGCTCCATTTTCCCTATGCCAAACGTCTTTATTGATTTTCTATGACAACTTATAGTCATAAAATAACTTCCTTGCTGCTAATTTCACTGTAAATTTTATTGTGTTACCAGACACCCTCTGGACTGGACTCCAGCAGATCAATACACTGAATTTATATTTGTTATGGAGCTATTAGCACTAGTATCAGCAGGGTAATTAACTTCCCAAACAGAGATATCATTCTATCATTCCCCATCTTCATTATTCACAGCACGTATATCTTGAAGAAATATTTCTATTTGCATCTAACCCATCAAAAGAACTGATGGCCAAATTCCAAAAGCCATGTGAATTCTAGACTTTAGGACATTATTTCTTGGCATAAGATAGTTTTAAGATATATTAGGGAAGGAGTGAGTTGAAGAATATATAACTTGCCAATCAGGGAAAGGGCTATAGAAACAAAATATAGAGGCCACGTGGAAGAAGAGCTCAGTATTAAATACCACTCAGAATTTAGATCATCCTTTCAGAAACATTAGAGCCAATCCTTATTTAAATGACCATGGAATTCACTTAAAGGCCAGTGTTCAGTTTAGCAAAGCAAAGGCCAGTGAGTTCTCACTGACAAAACAATTTGCCCCTTGTAATTTAGGAGGTGAGTACCTTGTTTGAAAAACATGCTTTATGTTTTATGACACTGGAAGAATGTGTAGTGTCTTTCATATATTTGTATTTGTTTATTTCTTGTGATGTTTTATATACCAAAGTAGTTTAAATTAATATTTAAACATAATTCATTTACTGACTGAGAGTGTATGCTACGCAAAATTCTCTACTAAATTCTTTGAATATGAACGAGGAATATTACCTGTTCTTGATAACTGCAGTTCTAGTGGGGATAAGAAGAAAAATATTCTGAAGCAAAAATTCCAACATATAAAAATCTCACCACTACCTATGAATGGGAGGTCTGGGATCGATTGTGACTTAGGGAATAATTATCCTGAACTTTAACCCGATAATACATGTTGGGAACTCAAAAATGTGGAATTGACGCTAGTAAATTAAGGAACATAATTACATCAAAGAAGAAAAAGAACCTCATCTATTCTTAGATAATGTTTGCCTAATGTTATCTTACTAAATGGACTAGGGGTATTTTATTTCTAAAGTAAATATGGGTTCTTTGAAACATGTCCTTTTAAAATTCCTTTGTTTGACCATTTCAAAAGCCCTGTTTAAAAATGATAGCATCACTTGTATCAATTTATGCTGCTTTTTATGTAATTAATTTCTGTTATTATTTGAACATATTTTCCTTTACTGCTTTGTTTTTGGAATAAGTCTATCTTATTAGTTTTAAACTGCTCATATAATTCTGTGCTTAAATCGGAAGATGATCTATCCAGCTTTGCCTAACCATCACTTTGCTTCAAATCACTTCCTGCTTCAATGGATGTTTTTGCTTTATAAATGTTGTCAGCCTTCCCTGTGTGTCAAGTGCCCCTGAGGAGTTTGTTATCTATCTAGGTGACAGTGAGAATTCCTCAGGTGTCAGGAAAACCCAGAAATATAGGGCATTTGATAATTAGGTGTAACTTAATAAATGCCCAAGTACTGTGTTTCCTATTGTCACTCACATAACTATCTTGTAATTTCTTGTCATTATGGCCTACTTTTCAAAATGACCATGTCTTAATATCCAATGTGTCAAATCTAATCCTACGGTTTATTGTGAGCAACCCCAGTTGGTCTGTTTTGAACGTTTCCCTCCCTTCCCAGTGAATGGAAGGTATAGTTATGCCCCGCTGGTGGCTTGAATCACCTCAATTTGCTCTGGCAGTCAGAGGCAGCTGCTCCGTGTGAAAGGCGTGAGACCCATTGAACACCGCGTTAGGAGTGACCTCCAGCCGAATGGAATCGGCTCAACCCTTTCTGCCCAGCCAGCAGAGCGTGTGCAAACAGATCTGCCCAAGTGCAGAACGGTCCAAGGATGTCAAGCAAGGCTGGGTCTCTTTTCTCTCGTTCGCTTTCTTTTTTTTCTTCCTTGAAAAATGAAACAGGATAGTGGACAGTCTGGTATAATCTTAGCAACATCTGTTGTCTTTCACAGGGGTCTTAGCTGGGGACCATGAGTTTCAGAAGGGGGCTGAGTTCCTGTTGACAGGGGTAATACAAAAGCTCTCAACTGAAAGGAGTGTGGGCATGTTTCCCCCATACACAGTTAAGGCCTTTTGTGCCTTCTGTCAGAACGGGTAGGAAGAAAGGGTTTTCTCCTCTTCTTTCCTGATGAAACTGCCAGAAAAAAAAATCTTTCCCAATTAGTGCTTAATGGACTTAAAGAACTGTGGAAAAGTTATTTCTCTCAATACCTCCATCTTAAGCTCAGTTAATCAGAAATGTGAGAGAATGTATGCTTTGCATTCTTTCACAACTGTTACTTTCCAGCTTCCTTACTAACTTTTATCCTAATTCCAGACAGTTTGGAGAACAATTGTTAGGTTCTTTTTTTTTTTTTTTTTTTTGGTCAAAATGAATATTTCACAATGATTATGTCTTTTCCCATGAATTTGATCTGTTCATCTGACTCCAATTACCTAACTTTGGGCTGCAGGAAGCATTAAATTTAGATAATTTATATAGGAACAGTTACCTGATTTTTGTGCAAGATACTTTTCAGAGCAATTTTGTTCACTCTTTACCATGACATCCTTTCATACACATGAGATATGATGCAGCTGATAATGTGTGTGCCTCCTGCCGTCTTCTGTTTCTTAAAACAAACAAACAAGCCAACAGATGAAAATGAATTCCAATATCTAAACTTTTATTGACTTGATATATGTTTTTGGTATCCTTCACACAATCTTGAAAAAATGTATAGAAAGAAAAATGTAAAGATTTAGATCTGTGTCTATTAAGAGAATGATAGATTTGGGTAGATTTCAATGATTATGATCTATGTTCTCTTTATAAAAAAGAGATATAAATACTTCTGAAAATATCTGAATTTATACATTTCTTTAAAAAACATAATGGGTCCTCTGATACTCAAATTCTTGTACCAACACAGTACATTCATGCACGATATATTTAATAATTGTTTAAAATGCTCTTTAAACGTATTAGTTTAAATGGGTATAATGTATTATATCCCCAAATTAAAAATTTTCTGCTTCAAAGCCTTTACAAATATTGCTTTTAGTTTAACTGCGTTATTATACTTCCGAATCTGCTCATATATGTGCAAGTAAAAATAAAATTACAGTATTGTATTCATGCCTCCTATGACTCTCATTAATGATTAGCAAGTTTTTCCATTTTTAAGCCAAAAGTAAAAATAACAAAACAAATTCAGTGTAAGAAGTAGAATTTAGGAATACTGTATAAAGATCATGTGTTATAAATATGGAAGCATACGCTGGGTATAATTGAAATAACTGTACTTTTCAAAGAAAGGAATCCTTACAAATTGGGTATTAATTAGCATCTAAACCGTCCTGTTAGGACAGGGGGAGCTAAAATTACTTGCGAGTGTTTCATAACTAGTCTTCATGAAATGGGATGATTCATATTTTGCTATTCTTGCTTCTAATAGATTGCTATTCTAATAGATTTATCTAAATGCTAAGATCCCATTTAAATCAATATGAGTGCCAAGCATGGAAAACCTTGATAGCATATGTAAAATGAAAAAAAAAAAAAAAAAAGATCAAAAGCCATTTGCCAACTCACATATAATAAAGTAGATGTGTTCCAGTGGGTGGTATTAAGGTTTCCCAGGTAATATAAGAATGCAGCTGTGCTCGTACTGAGGTTTCCATTCACTTTGAATACACTGTATAGATAACATCCACGCACAAGAATAACAAGATCTAATTATGTCTAACGGTTAAATGGGAAAAAAAATCTTTAGACTTTGAAATCTGCCTACTGAAATCTGCCTACTTGCATATCTTATGCTATGGACTGAATGTTGTGTCTCCCCCCAAATTCATATGTTAAGGCTCTAATCCCCTGTGTGATGATGTTTAGGGGCAGGGCCTTTGGGACATCATTGGATTTGGATGAGGTCTTGGGGTGAAGCCCTCATGATGGGATTGGTGTCCAAATAAGGGGATGAAGAGAATAGACCTCTCCCCCTTGGCCACGAGGCCACTGCAAGAGGAGTCTGTCTACAGCCAGGAAGAGGGCTCTCACCACAACCGTACCTGCCGGCACCCTGATTTCACACGTGGAGTCCCCAGACAACACGTGAGAAATAAGTGTTTGTTGTTTAAGCCACCAAGTCTAGGGTATTTTCTTACAGAAGTGCGAGGAGACTAAGATATCTTACCTTCCGTATTAGGGATTGTAAACTAACACACCTACAAAGGCTCAACAGTTACATTAAGGAGTAAGCTGACTGTGGCGAAATGGAGTGTATATGCCCATCTCAAGGGAACAGAGAGGCCTCACATTAGTCATACTTTATAATATGAAATTGTAAGTGTGTCAGATTTTCAGGGTGTAGAAGAGAAGTCAGAGGGAATTCCCAGGCGGTCCAGTGGTTAGGACTCCGTGCTTCCACTGCCGGAGGCCCGTGTTCAATCCCTGGTCAGGGAACTAGGATCCCGCAAGCCGTGCGGCGCGGCCAAAAAAAAAAAAAAAGAAAAAAGAAAAAAATATCTATATACATGTATATAGATAGAATACTTGTAAAATAAAGAAAAAACAGAAGAGAAGTCAGAAACAGAGACACGTATGTATAATCTTCCAATAACAGATACTGGAAGACATGAATAAAAATAATAAACAAACAAACAAAACCACTATATGGGCCCAACTTGTCTGCAGTTTGGATGTAATCAGAGGAGCACTGACTTGGCCCGTCTTGGTTAAACAAACTAAAACACCTAAAACTTTGTTTGTCTTGCTCTGTTATGTATTCACTCACACACGACACTCAAATTAGTCAAATTTGCAAGGTCAGTTAAGGAGCTGTCTTTCATAAATTTAGAAAGATATATTTTGTCTTAATCTATAGGGGAATATTGAAATGTTTAAAGAATACCTAATAATTTTCTAACAAGTAATAGGGCTATTTTTATTCATTAACTATGGGTTAAATAAACTTATTTAGCTTTTTCACTTTTGGGTGGAACTACTTGATATTTCATACAATAAAGGAACTGAGTTATCCATCAATATGGATTGTAACATCAAATTACTTTCTTGCCGTGAGCTATTCATTTGACTTTATAGTTCTCCAAAATATAGGGATTTTTTTCCCCTAAAGCAACAGACTCATTCAATTCTTATTCTTCTAAGAATGAGAATTATGATTTACATTAGTAGTTAAATAAAATTTTAAGGTGTGATGGAAAGCCACGTCTACAGAATCATTTGTGAAAATATATTCAATTTTAATCATGATAAATCCACTACAGTCCAAGCTATAAAAAAAGTCAAATTAAAAATGAGAATGGCTACAACCAAATTCTTTTCTCATGCTTAGAAAAGCTATGAAATATAAACCAAAAAATCCTTCTTGATATTTGACATGCAAAATATCAAATAATTATGTCTACATGTCTAGGGGTTTTGGAATGTTGCCCTGCGGACCAGCCAGCATGCTTTCATTACTAGGTTTAGCATCTTATTCCCCTACCTGGAGTTTGTCATGAGATGATGAACCAATCCCTTTAACCTTCCTGAATTTCAGTTTCATCATTGAGAAAATGAGGGAATATGCTTAAGTGTCATCAAAGGTGTCTTATGTAGGTCATTTCATGCATAAGGTATGGAGCCCAATTATCCTCCATGACTGGTGGTAATTCAGTTGCTTACTGAGGCCCATTAACCCTTTCAGACCATGATTCATAACCACAGATTTATTTGGAAGGAAATCTTTAAGTTCCTAACGATAAGTATAATGTTTTCCTGTCAGCATTAAATGTAAAAAGCCCTAACTAAATAAATGTGGCGTAATGAGGATTCATTTCCAGCACAATTTTTTCTCACACAAATACACAAATGCATTAGAAAATATCGTGCCTTATTTTGTCCATAAGGTCTGTTTATGTTGGTCCTCATATATGACATCTGTCTCAATCAAGTTAGTTTTCTTATTTACTCTTTTGTAGTGAGAGGCCCTCGTTAATTTGGGGTGCAGAGTGACCATTTTGCCAGATGGGAATGAAGTGAAGGAAAGATGCTGGTTGTATCCCTTTTTAATCATTCAGACCTAACAGTGAAAAGTGGAATCACTTGCAGTTCAAAAAGATAATGACTACTTGAGATATCACCTTTGGCATTGGAGTAGTTCAAGTTCATAAAAAGACTACTGCTCTTCTTAACCACAAGTATCTTCTAGGGTGGTGGTTCTTCAATATTTTATTAATCATGCTGACCTTCCTTTGTAGAAACTGGCTCATTTCAGCTAATTTTTCTTCCTAAGGTATATAGTTTCCTCATATTTTCCCTTCCTGGATTTGCTTTCTGAATATGAGTTTAGCCTCAAAGTCACATACTCCAGAGAGCTGTACTCTTGGTTCCATGCAGCTGCTGGAAGTAGGGTCATTCCTACACGCACATTTTATGTGTGTTAGGAGAGCGCTAAATATAATTCAGTGGCACCAGCTATAAAACCTGGAAAACCCAGGGCAAGCCAGCTCTCTGAGTCTGCATGCAGGGAACAATCAGGTTAGTGCACAGGCAGGGAAACAGTGTCCCAGCACAAGCTGAACAAGTGAACGCATGCTTAGGGAGCCCTCTTTCTGTCTAGGTGAGCAGAGGATTCTGTATAAGAATCTCATTTTATGTAAACAAACAAAAAAATTCCCCTATTAAATCCCTTTGCTCCTTGGAGACTGTCTGAGGTTCTCTGAATATTCTCCTGATATTCTGCCGTCTCCTACTGTCTATATCCTAGTCCTGTCCAAGACCCAAGTGAAAGGTCATATTGGCTTATGCTTTTAAGACTCTCCAGTAACAAGTGTCTTCCTTCTTCAAATCCCATACCTCACTGCTTATGGTTCTCTTACTGAGTTTAGCCTCATCTCTCCCCTTTTTATAGTTCTGTATGTGCCTGGAATATTCTTTGGGGCCTTGGCATCACTTTCCTTTTTAGCTCCTGCAATTTGTGGCATCAAACCCAGCAGACAGCACACACTCAACAAATATTTCTGAAATGACTTTATTGTGAAAATCCACTTCTTTTTCCAGAAGATTCTCTGGTTTATCAGAGTGATAGAGCAATGTTTAGCAGGAATTTGCATTATCGCTTTTCTCTCTGACGGTTTTAAAAGGCTTTTTTGGAACAACTATAATTCAAGAGACAGCACAGGCCTACCTATATTATTTCTGACAATTTTGATTTGAGCTGCTTTTTAAAAAGTAATTTGTGTTCCAACTATTGTAATTCCAGAGATACGATTGCACATCAGTGGTATCATACGCTATTTAAATAACTAAGTGTTCCCTTGCTTTGGCGTTTAATACCAAATCCAAGTCAGATGTTTATCTGCTTGAGTTTGTTCGTCAGAAAGAAAATGTTGAGAAATTTGACATGTAGCAGCAGGAAGCTCTACTTCTTTAAAATGGTAACCAATGACCCACAATATCTCAGATATTCTGAAGCCCCATGAAGAAGCTTTGAATATCTGGAGGATTCTGGAAAGATAGTCTGGGCAACTTCCTTTGCTTAGAACAGGGGAAAAATGAATCCTTCACCCTTGCTTCCTGACCCCTCCATGGGTCATTTTGTTCCCATTTTCTTTCTGTGGGTTTTTTTCTAAATAGTTGGGGTAAGGAGTGTACTACCTATAATCTAAAGCATAAGATATACAGGTAGGCAGATTTAAAAAGTCTAAAGTTGTTTTGTTTGTTTTTTTTCTGTTTAACCAATAGATCTTATTCTTCGCCGTGGAAGTTCTCTGTACTGTGTATTTGAAGTGAATGGAAACCTCAGTACTGGTCCATGAGCATCATTGTATCACCTCAGAAATCTGAGTACCACCCACTGGGACGCATCTACCTTATGATATGTGAGTTTGCAAAGGACTTTTGATTTTTGTTTTTCTTTCTCATCTTACTTATGCTCTCAAGGTTTTCCCTGCTTGGCACTTTTATTGATTTAAATGAGATCTTAGTCCTGTGTTCTCACTGTGGCTCCTGAAAGGTCTGTTGCCCTCCTCCTCACCCTGAAGAACATTTAAGGAGAGAATTCCTTAGACCCCAATAGACAACCTTGCATTTGCTAACTTACTCCGTGCTGACCTTGCTCTGTGAATATATTCAGGGCCCTTTAACTAAGCAGTGTACTCTCCAAGGAAGTATTCATTTTTGGACAGACTGCTTGGATAATGAACAAGGAGCCCTTGAGAGCACCTTAAGCAGCAAAATTGTATCATCTCAGACTTTGGATTTGTTCAGCCTAGTACCTGTGAGGGGCACAGTCACCAGTGAGATGCGGTCAAGGGGTGGGGGAGGGGTGATTTCATGATGCTAATCCTACGCACACGTCTTTCTTCTCTCAGTGATCATTTATGCTCTGTTATTGATAACTGCACTCAAGAAATCTTCAAATCTATTTATATTTTCTGATTACATGCAAGGGATTTTCATACACTAGTGCCACAACTAGAGTCCAGGCCAATATTTTTCTCACCTGGATTTCTCCAGTAACTTCCTAAACATTTCCTCACCTTCAGTGCACAAGGCTGCCAGGGTGTTGCCTTCTCATACAATTATCATCATAATTTCCCTTTGTAAAACTCCTCACGCTCCCGCATTGCTCTCGTGGTACAATCCAAACATCTCTTCCCATTCGAGACTTTTTGTCATGTTATGCGCTTCTACACTTGATATTCTGTGTCTGCCTGATCACAACGCCCATCGCGGTGTATGGAGATGTATGCACCTTCTTATTTCTGCAATAGGTTGGAAGGTTCCTGAAGATAAGAACTACATCTTCATCTTTGTGTTCTCAAACCCTAGACTAAGGATCACACAGTAGGGGTTCAAATTTATCAAGTTAGTAAATGACTGTAGAGAGCTAGAAATCTCTCCTACGAAGTCCTTTCTTTTCTAGAAAATGGAAGTATACTTAATTAGATGAAATAGATTGAAGAATATAGACATACTCAGGAAAATTCTAAGCATTACATAATGAAAATACATTTTTATTATTATCCACACGTTTATATCGGGAGAGACTGTCACAGGAAACTATAAATTATCCGACTTTTTGAGAGCTTGCCTTATGTAACTGCTTTTTACCTTGTGCCACATCTATGTTTTCCTACCCAGGGCTCCCCAGAATTGCTAGAAGTACTCAGATCTCAGTGATTAGCTTTTTTTCTGCCCTCAGTTGCCAGATACTCAAGCCACATCTCTGGTTTTAGAGTAAGATCAGGATGGAATGAATATGAATATAATTGAATCAGCAATCTCATCAGAAACTTTGTACTTGTACCAAATCTGCTTTGGGAGATAAAACATGCAGAGAAATACGTTTCCACACCAACAGAAATCATGGCAAAGTTCTCTTACCTTTTTTGATTCCTCCTTCTCCAAAATTCAGGTCTGGTACAGGTGATTTTATTGATTTAATCAAGAATGAAAATAAATTGAGAGGATTTTTTTTTAAGTAGGAAAGAAAGGGGGACATTTACCAAATTTGTGTACAGCATTATGTGACAGTGAAGAAATGAAACCTTCAACTGAGAGGATTTGTAAAAGATTGTTATATATAAGAATAGAAATATTAAAACATAAATTTGAAAATTATATGGAAACATGAAATTTCACAGGTAAGCATATGCAGTTATGATTTACATTTGTTTTTTAAAAATTTATTTTATTAATTAATTAGTTAATTAATTTATTTTTGGCTGCATTGGGTCTTCGTTGCTGCGCGTGGGCTTTCTCTAGTTGTGGTGAGCGGGGGCTACTCTTCGTTGAGGTGCGCGGGCTTCTCATTGCAGTGGCTTCTCTTGTTGTGGAGCACAGGCCCTAGATGCACGGGCTTCAGTAGTTGTGGCATGCGGGCTCAGTAGTTGTGGCTCGCGGGCTGTAGAGCACAGGCTCAGTAGTTGTGGCACACGGGCTTAGTTGCTCCACTACATGTGAGATCTTCCTGGACCAAGGCCCGAACCCGTGTCCCCTGCATCGGCAGGTAGATTCTTAACCACTGCGCCATCAGGGAAGTCCATGACTTACATTTGTATTTCATGGAATCTTAAACATTCAGTAGCATCTTGGGATTTATCTAGTACAGTGACTTTTTATTTGTGTTTCTCAGAAAACAAGGTTCTCTAATCAACCAAAAGTTGTAGGAAAAGGATGCAAGAGGAGAAAGGATCGAAAAAACATGTCTTGTCCTTGAACTTGACCATGGTGTAACCTTGTGGAGCAATTCCTTTATTTGTCATTCCTAATGTTGAGCTTCCTCCTAAAAATAAAATACAAACACCTTCCAGGGACCTAGAAGGCCCTATGAGACTTGTCCCTTGCCCACCACTCCAACATAACCCCTCTTGATTCTCCCCCTTGTGCTTTGTTCTCTGTTTCTCAAATATGTCCAGCTCTTTCCTTCTGCAAACATTTGTCCTTGTTTATTCTGTCCAGGCCATTTTCCTTCAGAGCTTCTCAAGTCCAACTCATTCTCATCAACATGTCTCAGCTTAAGTGCCATTTCCTCAGAGAGAGACCATCCCTGACCTCCCCAAACGAAAGGGTGTCCCTCAGTTACTGTCTGAAGCATCCGCTGTTCTTACCCTTGCCTTCTACACTGTACTCTCTAGGTGGAGAAGAACCTCGATCTTCCCCTGTGATGAACAGACCAGAACTAGTATTCTGGTTAACTCACCCCTTCTAGAATCTGTGTCAAGGTTATAGTTTAAGGATATTTTTTAAAAAGGAAGGCAAGTAGCATGGAAACATCTGGTTCAGGATGGAAGCCCAAACTGGTGATCAATATTTATGCAGAGGCACAAGAAAATAAAAAATTGAGGACAATTTTAGAAACAGTATGACCAAAATATCATTTTAAAAAAAGGTCTCCAATTTTTTCCCTTTCTTATGTGGTGGCCATTGATTAAAACAAGATAATAAATAAATATGGTACAGTACCTGATTCCTGATTACACACCATCTCTTATAGATGGAAGATCCAGGCAGTCAACGAACTGGTTACAGACAGGTCGGTGGGCTCAGATTTGGGTTAATGCTGGATGGGATACAAACATTCACTTCTGTATTCAACAAATATTTGCTACGGGTTGAACATGTGCTGTGTGTTAATCATACTGAATATCAATCTTTGCCTTCCTGAAGCATTTGGTCCAGAACAGTTATAAGGATAGGTCCCATCCCAGAAGCAAATTCATTAGGCGAAGGAAGACAAATGTATGTAAGGCCACCAGAAAAATGTAAAGTTCTAGACTGTGTAATATTAGCTGGAATAATTGAGGATTTTCACAGAGAAAATCCTGTCAAAGTCCTTAAAGATGAAGCCAAGGTTTAATGTCTGGCTACCTGGAGAATGATGATGGTGATGAAGGAGAAATACATACTGGGAAATCCAAGGCGGTACCTATGCAGAGATAGAGGTCTGTTCTAAACGTACCGAGTTTGGGTGATGGCTGACAGTTGAATGGAAATGGACCGTGAAATGGCCATCCAAGCAGACCTGGAGCTGGAGAGGTTTGGGGTTGGAGATGTAACTTTTAAAATGAAGCAACTGTAAGTAAATAGCATAGCATGCGTGGTGTCTGGAAATGAATAGAAGCTTTAAAAAGGTTTGCTGTTAGAATTATTAGCATAGAATTCAATTTTAAATACTAACTAGATTTGAGGGAAAATGCAAGCTAAATGGACAGGAGGAGCTGAATTGGGGGGAGGGCAGGTGTGCCCGAGTGAGCAAGAAAGCAGAGGTACCTACACGGACGAGCCTATGCCCACATGACCGGTATCTGGAGAATCACTGTTAAGGATGGATGAGAGACGCAGGGCAAGTTCCACTGACAGAATGAGAAAAATGAAAACGAATGCGCTTGGAAATGATCTATTCAACCTTCCTAACCCCTACGACAGAACATCCATCTCGTCATCAGGCTGAATCAAGCACCAGAGCAAAGGAAAACGAAGCGTGCTCAACTCTACTGGCTGTGGCGCGTCCTAAAAAAAATACCAGAGCCCCTTCCCCACCTCGCAAGGGTCCTCTCTCCCACCCTGCGCGTAAATCACACGCCTCGGAAGTTTTGCATTAGAGAGCCCAGCAGGGGAGGAAATTGTCTGCAAGTAGAGAAAGTAGAACTAGGGTAGTCCGAGGAGATTGAAAGGGCAAAACTATCAGGCAAGAAAACTGTAAGTTCTGATTAGTTTTATGACTTTGCCTTCATGCCTCAGGAGCTCAATTGATCACGGCTTCCGCGACAGGTTGGGGTGGGGGGAGGGGAGGTCGCTGGAAAAAATTCCCCAAACTCTCCTCCAGCTCCGCGCTGCCGATGCAAATACGTCGCCGAGAGATGGCTGGGCTGCTGCGCCTCCTACTTTCACCGCTCCTCTGGATTTTGCCGCGAAGGACTCGGTCTGCACCGAGCCGTCAGGAGGGCGGCGGAGGAGTGGAGCGCGGGGGTGCGCGCGCGAGAGTGCGCGCGCGGCGGCTGAGCGGCTTCCTTGCAGAGAGCCCTCGCTCGGGCTCCGGGAGGTGCCGGAGTCTCAGCAGCTCGCGGGTCCCGCCACGCACGGCGCTGTCTGCAGGCGCCCGCCGCCGACCAGCCGCTCCTCCTCCGCTCCCGCCCACCTGGCCCGGCCCCGGCGCGCCCTCTCCTCCTCTCCTGCGCCCGCCCACTCGCCCTCTCGCCCTCTCTCCGGACGCGCGCGCGCCCGCTCGCTCCGGACCTGGCGTCTGAGCCGCCCGGGGCCCGGACAGGGACCCCGCATCCTGCGCCCCGCGCCCCGCGCGGAGGGCTGTGATTGGAACAGGCGCCCGCGCCGGGCCGGCCGCAGCGGGTGCCGAGCGGGCGCCGCGGGTCCGACCCGTGCGCCCAGCTTCGCGCACTGGGTCCCGAGGCACCCGCGGGCGCCCGGCTGCTGAGCGCGCGCCCTTTCGGATGCCAACGCCCGGGTGGCTGGCGCCGGACGCCGCGGAGAGGGCAGCGAGCCCCCAGGTGAGTTGGGGGGCCGGGGAAGGCGCCGCCGCGCGAAAGCGCGCCCTCGCCGTGCGCCTGGGGAAGCGGGACTCCACGGCGGGCGGGAGGCGGGCGTGGGGATCCGTGTGGAGTTTCCCTGGCGTCCCCAAGTTACTGCTCGGTGGCCCTGAGCTGCGGCTCCGCCGGGCAGGGCGCGGGGCCCGGAAAGCCGGTGGTGACGGACCCCAGGTGCAACGCGAGTTGGCGAGTTGAGGGAGAGAGCAGATCGCAGCGTTCTCCAGGTGAAGCGGTGCACGCAATCTGGTCCGCTCTCCTCAAAGAGGAGCACGAGGGACCCTCCTTTGACCTGGGATGGATAGGGGCAAAACTCCGCGCTGGCGGGGCGTCCAGCTTCTGCCGCGGTCTGAGACTGCGAGGGGCTGTGTGCCTGAGCGTGCGGAAGTCCAGCTGACCATCTGCGTAGACTCCGTGCACCTTTCGGAAGGGTGGAGCTCATCTAAGGGTGCTTTGCTTTTTCCTGTAATTAGTATTCTGCTGCTGCCGGGCATCCGCAGGGCCGGCCTCTACTAGGCATCCTGCCTCTCCTCCGCCCGGCTGTACCCAAGGCGTGCGTCGTTCAAAGGGCGCCCTGCTTCTCTGAATGCTTGGTGGACTTCTTCGTGGGCACACCTGGTCCACGGCTGGTTGCGGGTATTCAGCCTCCCAGCGTGGATGCACGAGGAAGGACCTATTGTCTTTATTGGCCTCACGTTTTAGATCGTTAATCTTACGGATTTCTTAGATACAGTTCAGGTGAGTAGAGATTGGCACTGAATTCACCCAGTAGTGGGAAGATGGGAACCTGTGAAGAAACCATTAAGGATTGGGTGTCTCAAGGCTTTGGAGATCTGAAAATTGAACCACGAATATACTTAAAACGCCTTTTACCTTGCAAGAAATATCTTCTCTTTATTGGATCACTTTTTAAGTGAAACATCTTTAAGACTCGCCTTCATAATTCCTGTAACCAGGCAGGTATTCAGATTATTTTTCACACAAAAGTAGACAAAACTTTATGGGAAAAAATAGAAGAAAATATAAGTAACATGTGAATATATGGCTTGAGCTATGTGACAAGTATGCATTTAAAAAAATCAGGTTAACAGCACAGAAAATGTGTATTTAAGAGTTCAGGGGCAGTAGTAGCCTTTTTTTTTTTTAAAGGAAAGTTTGCATTGATACACTGCCAGCGACATCTAAATAGTTTTAAGTGTGTCTTTATAAAGACAAGTTGGTAGTGAAGAACTGAGGAAGAAAGTAATTGCATTGGAAACCTTTCAGTAACTCACCAAATTTACTTCTTTTCGGAAGAACTGGTTAGATTTTGTTTACAGAAGCTGTTTTCTTGTTACTGTATGTAAAAGGCAATATATTAAGAATCATTTTCTTCATTTTGGGGCTATTTGGGACAGTATGAATTAAAATGCAAAAGAATTGAGGCAGGTAGTCAAACTGGCAACTTTGTGGAAGTTTATATGGCTTATAAACTAGCATGTAACTGGCTTATATGCTAGTGGGTTTTTTTTGTTTTTTGTTTTTTTTTTATGCTAGTGTTTAATGTGGAGTAGAGTGGCAGAAGCAAAGCAACCAACCTTAATAGTCTTATCTGGTAAAGCTAACTGTGAAAGCCTGTCTGTGGAAAGAAAAAACAATCACCAGCGCAGACCATCACCCTGCTAAAAGTCATTAAGGTTTGCAGCCTTAATAAAAGGGCATTTGTGCACTTACAATGTGAGATATTGTGATTAAGGGCTGCAATAGGTCATTAGAATTGTGTTAACAATCAGCTGACAGGCTCACAACTCTCCTTAAGTCCACTTTTATTGATTTAATAGCACAGAGCTTTTCCCTTTCTTATAAAAGGGTAATTGTAAAGAATCTGTTTACCCTTGAACTGACTCTAGTTTTCAGTATCCAGTGAAGGCGAGAGGATGGGGAGCATCCTGAGTCGGCCACTGGTCAGCCTTCCTAGATCTAAAAATCCACCCACTGTGTCTCCTAAGGCATGATTTCTTTATTGGTCTCCCTATCATTCAGCATTTTAGTTTTTTTTTTTTGTTTGTTTTAGGGCAAAGCTGACAGAAACTTCTCAGAATGTATACTGATGTGAGGAAGTGAATACATCTCTGTGTCAAGCCCAATACTTTCTCTCTCAAATCTTTTAGAAGTCTTTTGTAAAGTACCATAAATTGTTCAGTGTGTGAATTTTTATGCCTCAGTGATTCCCTCCTCCTTCGATTTTATAAGGTTTTGCATTTATTGCCTTAGTAGTTCGTATCACATCATGGTTCTCTCTCACATGCAAAAAGGTTTGTTACTTGATTGGGAGGCTTCAAAGCTTTCTCTTAAATTGGGAGTATCAGAAACTTCTAAAATAACTAAGGCACCTTCGTTAATTGCAAAGGGATAGTGATGGGAGTTTCTCTCCTTAGCAGGAAGGACTCACTTGCTTCTAAATTGGGTGATAAAGGGGAGCTGAGGACAAGGAAGGCGTGTGATCAGCGTCCTGTGTGTGACCATCTCCTCAGCCTCTGACAAGCAGAGCAGATCTAGCTGTAACCGGCAGCACTTGAGTGCCTCCTCTGGGAATTTGCTGGTTCTGCAGAAAGATACCCCTGCAAACATTTCCCCCTTGTTCTGCAAGACTCCTCATTGACAAAATTATCAGTGCAAACGAATATGCAGACATGCATGTCCTTACATTCATTTCAGATTATACTCTAGATTTTCATTCTGGTAAAATTTCTTTTTGGCTGTTTTCGCTAAATGTTTACTGAAACGCGATGCCTTTTATTGAAGTCACGTAAATCTTACCTGGCTCAGTGTAAATGCAAGGGTAAATTAAGAGTGAAAATAGGGCTTCCCTGGTGGCGCAGTGGTTGAGAATCTGCCTGCTAATGCAGGGGACACGGGTTCGAGCCCTGGTCTGGGAAGATCCCACATGCCACGGAGCGGCTGGGCCCGTGAGCCACAACTACTGAGCCTGCGCGTCTGGAGCCTGTGCCCCGCAACGGGAGGGGCCGCGATAGTGAAAGGCCCGCGCACCGCGATGAAGAGCGGTCCCCGCACCGCGATGAAGAGTGGCCCCCACTTGCCGCAACTAGAGAAAGCCCTCGCACGAACCGAAGACCCAGCACAACCAAAAATAAATAAATAAATAAAATAAAAGTAGCTAAAAGGAGGAGGAAATTATTTAAAAAAAAAAAAAAAGAGTGAAAATAGATCCCGCTAAGATATGTTGTAAAAGTACAAAGAAACAAGCCCTTTAAATATAATTTTACCATTTAGATATTCTATAAATAGCTCAGAAGGACTGTGCTTTGTCACTTTCTTTTTAATTTACATAGGCTTCTTCTAGTTAATTGTAAACTATTGTTCCTCATTCTTTTTCATTCCTTTCACCCACTGCAGAGGTTATTTGTGCCTAGTTGAAATTGATTCTGTAATCCACTTAGAGAAGTTTTCATTCCCTGTCTGATAAGCAGATGCAAACTGCGGGGCTATGTGATTCATTTCCAGGACCCCTGCCTGAATATTCAGGCCAGTTAACCGCAGGAGGTTGTGGTCTGTGGTTGTAATGTTATCTGGCCCAGGGAGCTAATGGGTTTGATCACAGTTTCTTTACGTGAAAAGTGACATATCACAGAGGGTCCCCAGCCTCACTAATTAAAATGTAAAGAATTATACCTTTTTTTTTTTTTTTTTGGGGGGGGGGGGAAGATGTGGAATTTTTTTTTTTTTTTTTAATTATTTTTGGCTGTGTTGGGTCTTCGTTTCTGTGCGAGGGCTTTCTCTAGTTGCGGCAAGCGGGGGCCACTCTTCATCGCGGTGCGCGGGCCTCTATCATAGCCTCTCTTGTTGCAGAGCACAGGCTCCAGAGCGCAGGCTCAGTAGTTGTGGCACACAGGCTTAGTTGCTCCGCGGCATGTGGGATCTTCCCAGACCAGGGCTTGAACCTGTGTCCCCTCCATTAGCAGGCAGATTCTCAACCACTGCGCCACCAAGGAAGCCCAAGAATTATACCTTTTAAGTACAAAAGAAGAGGGCTGTTTCATCAGCATTAAAATTATTGAAGTTAATGCTAAACTTTAAATGGTATAGAGATGAAACAAATGATAGTATATTTCTATAGTAAAAGCTGGAGATGGCAATATTAAATCTAGAATGATTCTAATGGGTACATTAGGAACAGAGAAGCATCTCCAAATATAGGATTTATAGCAACAACTAAATAACAATTTAGTTAGTACAATATGCATTCTTATATCCTAAGATATTTTCCTGAGTTGGTACCCTGTTTCTAAAACAGTCAATGGACTATTATTCAAATTTCACTGGAGATACTTAACTCCCAAAGTGTTACAGCGTAGTAGGAAGTTGTTATTATTATTATTGATCGCCAGAGTTGTTTAGAAGGGAAAAGTCACGTTTAAAGTTGGATACTGCTCACTTTCCATTTTCTGTAACATAGAAACATACAATCCTGAGCAAGAGATTCCTTTCCCCCTCTTATTCTTACTCTGTCCTGACCCTTCTGGATGGAACCTGATGGTCTCCTACTTTGAAAATTCAAACTCATGGTTATTTCAGAAATTTGAGTAAGATCGAATCTACCTTTCTTGGCTTTTGGAGAAGTTGATAAATTCTAAAGGTAATAAATTAGAAAGATCTTCATTATCAGCATGAGAAATATTTAACAAACACCTTAAATGATCTTTGCAATCCCAGTCATGCACAGTCCTATCAGTAACCAGCTGTGTGACCTTGGGCATTTCACTAGGATTCTGTAGACTTTGGTTTTGTTAGTCAAGAAAGAAAAGACTGCCTTAGGTTTTTCTAATGCCCATTCCAGTTTTGTGGTCTCACCACTTGAGGAATCTTCAAACATCAGGAGCAGTGGGTTTGGGGACTTCTTCCTTCCTTCCTTCCTTCCTTCCTTCCTTCCTTCCTTCCTTCCTTCCTTCCTTCCTTCCTTGCTTCCTTCCTTCCTTTCTTTCCCCCTCCCCCACACACAACATGAACACTCAGAAGAACCAAGCGATTACTTTTCTTCAGCACTAAAGTGACGCGCTCTCTCTCCATCCCATAGACATCATCTCTAAAAGCGCTCTGTTTGTGTGTGACAGTTGCAGCTAAAGTGTGGCCATAGCTCTTGAAATGCTCCTTGTCCTGGATTCCTTTCTTTCTGTTGTAACCTCATGGCATCTGCTCATTCATGAATGGGAGATTAGAACAGATCATTTTCCCCCTTTGCATTCCCCAAAATGTGTTAAGTGGGTCTACTTTAAAAATAAGTAAAAATAACAATGAACAAGTATTATCCTTTTTACAAAGCAGACTACTCTAACTTTGTGTATAGAGATAACTCACAGTGAGGACCTCGGTGGTGACAGGTGGCTGCTCTCCTGGGGACGGTAAGGGCAAATGAAGGTCTTTAATGAAGACATTAAATCAGGAGGCAGTCTCTCTGTTGAATTTAAATAATGCCATTAAATAGCCAAGGAGTATCCCCAAAGGAACAGGCTGCCTTTGCCAGACTATACAAAAGAACTAGTTTATAGAAGGTTGTTCTTAAAGCCGTGGTGATGTCGTCATAGCGCCCTCTGACCACTGCTGTGAAGTGGTATCATTTCCACTTTTAAACATGCATGTTGTTCACTCTTCATAAGGATTCATTAAAAATATGTTGCTTGTCAAAATGTAGTTCAACTTTGAAGCAGACTTGGAAATGACGGTTTCCTCCCAACAGGCCCACAGCAAGATTTTGTTTTCCATTTTGTTATTGTTAACCACTGTGATTTCTTGTACTACTATGTTTTATAGACCAGCGAGCAAAACATCTAGGGGAATAACAGTTATGTTCTAGAGATGTTTGGCAGTTATCCATCGTGGATTTTTCTGATTCTCATGGATTGTTTCACTGGCAGTCCTCAAATGTCATTCTTACAATTGTTTTCATAGCAAGTGCAAATTACCGAATTTATTTTGAGACTGTCGTGTTCCACATAATTGTGAACTAGACTCGTTTTTAACCGAGAGATAGGATGTCTTCCAATGGTCTTTAGATTACCAGTAGGTAGTAAACTATGCGTTTAGCATGGTATGCAGTTAAGTATATTTCAAAATGGTTTCAGAAGACTTCTGTCTGATGCAACTCCAGACACGCAGAGCTTGAGCATCTGTTCCTTGCCTGAAATTTAGAGAAATTGATGGTATAAAGTCCTTAACTTAGGTAAGCCACTCTTTATTACTATTGGACTGCAAAGAACAGTTCCAGTTTGACTAAGTGCTGCAAAACCTAAAGTAGTAATATGTTTCCTTTTAATATAATTGATAGTCATATTTTATAGCTCAAATTAATTCTAGAAGGCAGATAGCTCTGTGTGCCTTTTAAAAAAGCAGTTTAGCAAGTATAAATTAGTTGGTAATTAGGCGTGTGCTTGTGCTACTCTTATGGTTATATATTAATGTGAGTGGCTGAACAGGATACAGTTTAGGCTACTTGTCATGTTTTTAGCATGTTGCCTTTAATTTAGATGGAACAGGCTCTGGAAGATTTGCCCTTTTGCTGATTAACAGTTGGTACGCTGATGCATAAAAACACATTTTTTTGTTATTAAGGGATTTTTAGTCACTGTTTTTCACTCTGAACAAACATTTGATTAAGAGCATGATGGTCACTTGATCTGATTTTTGAAAGTAGTTTCACAGAGGTGTTAAGTGGAGCAGAAAATCCAAGAAAATTTTATAATAATGAATCTGTTTGGGTAAAATGGTATTAGCTATTAAGGTTAAATGAATAATAAACTATCTACTTGGAAATAATTCTTTGCCACTTAGTTGAACAAAAATAATTGGAACAAAAAGGTAGCATGATAAAGTGATTTCAGGTCGACAAATTACATTGATTTAGTAAATACTGCTTGATTGATTCTCACCCCTCTCTTTTTTTTTTTCCTTTTTGCTCCAATCTGTTGAAGATTTTCTTTGTGAGGTTTCCTTTTGCATTCTTCCGACTAAGGTGTTTTGTGCTGATCACAGTATTTTTTTTAATGTATATTAACTCTTTTATCTGTCACAAACAATCCCATTACGTATCTAGTAGTAGTATTATCGCCTGGGTTTTTTAACGTCTTTATTGGAGTATAACTGCTTTACAATGGTGTGTTTCTGCCGTGTAACAAAGTGAATCAGCTACGCATATACATATATCCCCATATCCCCTCCCTCTTGCGCCTTGATCACAGTATTACTTTTGGTGATTTTCATGTATTTTTGGTTTAGCAAAAAAACAAAAAACAAAAACCTAACTAATGTCATACATATTTAAAGTTATAAATTTTAGCTTTAAAATATCAGAGCAAAAAAAAATAATTTTAAATCTAACCCAGATTTTTTTAGATTTTAGATTAATTACCAGTCCCGAAGCGGTCACTGGTGTTCTTTCAAACATCTGTGATTGGCCTCTGTTCAGTTCTTCTCTCCTCAGATATAACCTATTCTTGTTGTTTTTGTCCTCAAAGTTATAATGGTACCCACTTGTAACTGTCCAGAAGTTGACACAGATCTGTAGAAGTTACTTAACTGTATACAAACACATTATTTTTCTGCACCATCTTTTTTTTTTGTGAGCTGGTAATAGTGACCAGGTCAGCAATTGCGACCTCCAGAGGGCCACTCTCCTAAGCTTTCCCACAGGAGACATGACACATGACACATGACACAGCTTGGGCCCAGAGGTCTCTGCTGGCTTCTGATGTGACTTTCCCCTGGTTAACGCCTATATATGAAACTCAGGAGAGGAGGCGGAAGAAAGGGAGAAGATGAACAATGTGGAAGTCTGAGAAGGAAGGGTGCAGGTTTCTGCTTTGGGGCACAGATTCGTGAGGCCATGTTTAACCTGTTGCGAAAAAAGTCAACAGTTGTGATTCGTTGGGTGCTTTTTTCATTTATGTGGAAAAAATGTTATTGTGGTGCCTTTAGACATGTTGACATTTGTGTGAAGATGGGAAGCCTATTTGGTGAGGTTACGTGACAGGAAATCTCAAGTTCAAGTCTTGATTATTTCTGTTGATGACCACAAATAACTGAAGGTTTTTCATGATGCTTCAGGGCCCTTCATTTCTTTCATGATATCCTAACCTGGCCAGGATGAGCTGGGTTGAACTGCTGCACTGGCCTTTACCTTGAAAACTAGATCTGACCGGAAAGCAAGGCAAGGATTTGGGGACACCTGACCCTTGACCACACAGCTTCCCCCTGCTGTTATCAGGTGTATGTTCCTGGCAGAGTTCATAGCTACCAAAAATGTTGATGTGCATCTTATGAAACTCCCTACTCAGGTCACACTCATTCACGCATGATTTTCTGATTTTATAAGCACACTGCACAAAGGGTATTCTAGAGGCATTTATCTGCCTCATGAAAGAGAATTCCATCCTCCAATGATGTACACAAAGCCAGTTAAAGTATCCTTGTACACTCGTGTAGACCTTCAAGAAAGGAAAAGGAAATTTGCCTCAGGAGCCTGGCAAATACTTCAAATCCTGCAGAGAAATATAATGGAATTGTTCTCAAAGTGATAGTGACTTATAAACATGGTAGAGTAACCAAGGAGTTTATATATTGACTTATTATATGGTTAAGTTTTCATATTAAAAAATGAGGGTGATTATAATGAAAAGAAACATTCTGTAAATATTTTCTGAATGTCAATTACAATGCCGACTTCTGTTCGAGATACTTGGATCCAAAGATGGGGCGAACATCCCTGTTCATCAAGGTTTATATTAATTCTAACTGCTTTTAAAAGCCCTGATTTAAGTAAGAAGGTACAGAAGTCTCAGGCATCTTTCCTTTGCAGATATTATCATCTCAGTGACTCAAGTAACCCATGGCATTTTCTTTCTTTTTCTTTTTAAATTTATTTATTTCTATTTTTGGCTGTGTTGGCTTTTTGTTGCTGTGCGCGGGCTTTTCTCTAGTTGCGGCGAGCGGGAGCTACTCTTCGTTGCGGTGCGCAGGCTTCTCATTGGGTGGCTTCTCTTGTTGCGGAGCACGGGCTCTAGGCGCATGGGCTTCAGTAGTTGTGGCACGTGGGCTCAATAGTTGTGGCTTGTGGCCTCTAGAGCGCAGGCTCAGTAGCTGTGGCGCACGGGCTTAGTTGCTCCGCGGCATGTGGGATCTTCCCCGACCAGGGCTTGAACCTGTGTCCCCTGCATTTTCTATCACTCCGTTCTTTTATATGTTCTAGCTAGTTCCATAACTCCACAATCTTGTATGGAAGAGAAATAATCAGGAGGCAAGAAGAGTAATTTAAAGCATCTCACATTAAAATTCATGCTAAGTTTCATAAATACACAAAATGCTTCTTTTACATTCCTCTGGCTTTCTTTAATCTCTCTACCCTTTAATTATTAACAATGTGTACTTTTTCACAACTGAAAAAGAAAAGGCAACAAAAACAATTCTGTATAATTAAGACCTGTAACAAACAGACTTTATAAGATAATATAGTTGAGCTCCCACATGTTGCAAATGTGGAACATGAAATCCCGGAGGGATCCAAGATCATTACAGCAAATGATGGAGGGTCTGGTGACCCTATTCCCAGTCCAGATTATATTTCTTATCAGTGAACATCCTGAGTGAACTCAAATAGAGTTCTCCAATACTGATACCAATCTTTGATTTATAATAATAACAGAGGACATGGCTTTAGGAAAGAAAATA
Source organism: Balaenoptera musculus (assembly GCF_009873245.2). Taxonomy (NCBI): domain Eukaryota; kingdom Metazoa; phylum Chordata; class Mammalia; order Artiodactyla; family Balaenopteridae; genus Balaenoptera; species Balaenoptera musculus. Next base: position 79,447,092 of record NC_045798.1, read on the forward strand.
TTGCATTCTTGTTTTAAGAAAGTTTTTTGTTGCCATTGTTTGTATCCATCTAGATGCTTTGTTTTACGATCTACCTAGTTCTCTGGAACAGACCAGAACTATCAAGAATGTTTTCATTCAGTGTTAAGAATTTTTTGAAACATTTTACTATAGATTACATTAAAATGAAAACTAACATCACTTCACAGACTAACTTTAATTTTAACATAATTAGTTTCAAACTTAAAAAATCAGAGACTTCCCTGGTGGTCCAGTGGTTAAGACTCTGCACTTCTACTGAAGGTGGCACGGGTTTGATCCCTGGTCGGGGAACTAAGATCCAGCATGTTGCACGATGTGGCCCAAAAAAAAAAAAAAAAAAAAAATCACCATATATAGTGCTTTTAGTTGTGCCAGGCGCCATCCTTAGCTTTTTATGATCTGCTTATTTAATCCTATGAATTAGATCAAATTATTAACATTTTCATTTTATAAGTGGGAGGCTTGAGGATTCATCTCTGGAACTTCTTAGAATTTAAAAATCTTGTCCAAGATCACAGAGCTTGAATCTTCGTCTGAGGCATATGCCCACAGACTTTACCAGTGTTTAATTTTAACAACTCCCCAAATTGAGAATTCCAAAAAGTTCATTTGCTATTCAGTTTTTTAGAGGTTGGGTACATTTTCCCACTGAAACAATGTTATCAAGTTCCCTTAATCCATAGGTAGGCTAAATAACATCATTTGGCCATATCACATTTTAAAACGTTTTGTCTTAGGGACCAAAGCATTTATGCCCTTGTTTTTATGAGAAACTTCATGGTCTCTTGAGGAAGGAGAGTGGTGAAACTGGAAATGTTCTTTGGCTGAAGGGTTCTCGTGCTGGTCTCAGTCGGGTCACCACAGCCCTAACCCACCTCTCCCCCATCCCCAGGAGCCTGGTTTGCGAAGAGCGCCCTGTGCCCATCCCTGTGCTTCCTGCTCAAGGCCACTCAGCACGAGTACCTTGGTCCTGATTCCCAGTCATCACAGACGAATCCCTACACCAGCGCACATTTCCTAGTTTAGGTATTTGCTTGACTTCTTTAACTACAGGTAAACTGAGACAGGTAACTTGTCTCTTAGGTGGGTTAGCTCAGACCAACCTACAATGAACTTCCAACCTAACTGAGGGGCCACCAATGGAATATCAGTCGATGACCCCAAGTTACGTCTTGCTTATAATTCTAAGGGTAGAGCAACTCGCCCTTCTAGAGTGATTTCTAAATGTACCAAATTCATTTTTGATCATCATAGGGGAGATCTGGATTCTGGGAGATGGTGTTCAGTGCACAGACTGCAGTTAATATGCTCCAATAATAGTTTATCCTTTCTGGGGGTTCTCAGAGCACATCAGTTAGCTTTACGTGGGTTATTCTGGAATGTCCTTTGGAATTTCACAGCTTTATAGAGGTATCTTTAACAGGAATATGTTCATTTGAATAGAGCTCAGAGTATACGCAACCTGTTTCTTCCAGTTGGGTGGACTATTTTAACATGTTTAGTACATTTCACCTTTCTTGTACTATATATGGCATTTTCCATGAGCAATTTGACTGTCAAATCATTTCATGAGTAGCAGACGTTGCTGTTACAGGAGAGAAGGTAGAAGAATGGAAAAGTTGGCATAAAGATAGTGTATTTTCTTCATGATCGGGAGCTATCGTGTGGCTTCATATTCTTAAAACTTTTTCTCCTCTTCCTCAAAAAAAATAGTGTTAAACCTTCGCCTTAATTATCCCATTGTTGATTTATTTATAGGTTGTCAAATGAATTCATAAACCAACGTGCAGTGCAGTGATTTAAGTGAACACTGTCATACATTTTCATTCCTCTGTGTTTTGGGGTGTATTGGGAAGTTGGTTTTGTAAACTGATTGTATATCTCTTGCATAATCAGAATTCTGTAGCTGAAATAAATAGACTTTAGGGTAAAAGATTTTCTCTGTGCTGCTGCTAAGGCACCTTCTGGGTGCATAGAACTATGAATCAGGCTTACAAATAGAGTCTTCTCAGCCCTCTGATGATCAATATAATTCAACCCCATCAGTGTTGATGGAGAAAGACCCTACTGTGCACAAGCCATGCTGCAAGAGGTTCGATAAATATTTGTAAAGTAGCAAATAACTGCAGTGCAATAGAATAACCAAACATGCTACACAGCACACATGACAATAAGTTTGTAGGGTAGAAATTGGAAACCACTGAGCTTTTCAGCTGATCACAATCAAATCAGAACATGTCAAAACAGCTGGTGTTCTGTGACTCAGAATCAATCAACTGGTTTTGAAGCACCTCATACCTCTTTATTTCTCTTTACAGTTTCACAGAAGAGATTTAAGCCAGCATATGTCCTTTCCATTTGGTTAAATCCCTGCTTTGAGCTGCTTGGCTTTCATATTCTAATACCAACGAATGAAACTGACTATAATAGAAAAGAAAAATAACCGCCAGCATTAAAATGATTTTTTTAACCGATGTGTTGCTCCATTTGTATTAAATCATATGCTCAAAATTAGGATGCACTAGAAGAGCCACAAAATTTTAAGGTTGTATTATGGAATCAGGATAATTCTGCATCAGCAGTATTTATGTCATTTATGAATATGGCAACAGTTTGTGCAATTTTCTATCTACGTTTAGGATTCATATTTTAATGATGATACAAATAATGATATATTGGGAAGATCAAGAGTAAGTTAGTAAATGAAAGGAAATTAAAAGTTACTGTGTGTTTCGGTTTCTGACACCAGCGCTTCTCTTTCTTCTGATAGGTACCTATTACACCATTCTTTGGCGAAGGTTATTCAGCAGTTGTGACCTCTCCCAACCGAACACTCTACAAATTATTATCTCTGGACTCCCAGCTGACACCCTGCCGGAGGCAAGAGCTACTAAGCCAACTGGAACTGTGCCTTTTCTCTTGTCAAGGTTTTTTTCTTACACAGGAAAAAGAAAGAAAAAAAAAGATGAAGTTGGGCAAAGTGGAGTTCTGCCATTTTCTGCAGCTAATAGCTCTTTTCCTGTGTTTTTCTGGGATGAGTCAAGCAGAACTCTCAAGGTCCAGATCAAAGCCCTATTTCCAATCAGGGAGGTCCCGGACCAAGCGCAGCTGGGTGTGGAATCAGTTCTTTGTGCTGGAGGAGTACATGGGTTCAGACCCCCTCTATGTAGGAAAGGTAGGGTGTTTGGCCTTTCGAAGTCACAAATGATTGTTGTGAATGTCTGTGGTTGAATGGAGAACTGCTGATTTTTGCTTTGGGGATGGAAAACACGAACTATTGCGAGGTTTTTGGCATTTATTAGCCACACTGAAACTGTAATCCAGGTGTTATTCATCCTGTGTAGCCACAATTTAGGGAGTGATGCTTTATTCCTAGAAACAGGTGAGGATCCTACAGATGCCTAGTTTACCATGATTGTGGCATGTTAGTAAAGCTGTCATTTCCAAAACTAGAGCAAGAATGTTCACTAATAAGTGAAGAGTAGTGGGTTCTTACAGCCAGTTGCTTTTTGAGCTTCTTTCTGGGGGTTACTAGTTGAATAATGCTCATAATAACTTTATGCTTACATATCCTTTTCTGATACTTGCAGTTAAAAATTGCAAAGTATAATTATTGTGCCTATTGTTTCTAAATCACGAGCAGTTCAAACCTACATTTCTTAGTGGTAGTCTTGTTTTAATGGATTTTTATAATTTGCTCTTTAAAATTACATTTTGGTTAAAAATGAACGTGAACAGAAGTCCATGAGAAGTGATATTAGACCGACAGTGGGCAGTTTGGGGTGTATTTATTTGGTGGCCAAGTGGTAGCCAGATGGAGATTTTTTTTTCACAGCTTCTTTCTGGTTGTGTATCTGGGCAGGGGTTTCCTTTTGAACTGAAGGGCGCTTCAGAGGGCGTGGCCTTTCCCCGACCATCCTGGTACTGTGTTCCCACTTTCTAGTCTGTTGCAGGTTTGATTATTTTCATGTCTGTGAAGATTTCCTGAGCTTTTTCAACTTGGTGCTGAGCACTGGTGGAGGGTTTCTAAGTGGAGTGTGTTGGCGAGACATCTATACATCTGCATTTATGCTTTTCACTGTCAGTTTTATGCATCTATTCCTGATAAAGTGAAGCACAGCAAACTGGGGAATTTATCCCTGAGTATATTTTCAACTGTGAATGATTGAGGAAGAATCTTTGCAATTTATTCCATGGGTCATCATTTCATTTGAATAGACCTTAGGTAAGGGTGAAAAATCTATTTTTCTTGATAGGTATCTACATAAGTCAAGGTAATCTTTATATATTCTTGTTTTCCTTTAAAAGCCTCTGTACTGTACAAATACTGATACTATATTGTAAACAAAAGGATTTGAATACATTAAAGTTTTCTGGGGATGTGGATTAGGAATTCTTTTAGCCTGGTCATAGCATTTTTCTGCCCTAAGAAAGGATGTACACAATTGTTTTTTTGGTGCATGTATATATTTCTTTTCATAGCCATTCTACTGTTATCAATAGCACCATCATTTATACTTTACATGTATTAAATCTCTCCATCTCTCTTGTTTTCTTGTAAATCAAGTGAAAGCAATAACCTTATGCAATGTTAGTGACAAAGAATCTAGCTCAGAATCTCATTCATTTTTAATGAAAATTTGAGAAATTCATGAAACTTTTTTCAGTGGACAGGTCTATAATAATTCAACTACTTCATAAAGGATCTGTAGTTATTAGGTGAAATCACGCTTTTGCACAAGTGTCAAATTTCCTAAACACGACTAAAATATTTCCATTAATTTGGTTTTAAATGGAGTTGCTTGGGTGAGGTTGACATTTTGAAATCAATGTAATTTAAAATGAAAAAAAACGCCTTATTTTAAATTTTGTACCCTTCACCATAACAATTTAAAATGCTTATATCGAAATAATCCCTGTAAGTCAGTTTAAAGTTATGAATGCATGTCTCTAGGTTACTTAAATTCCAAATGCATGTGAAGGTACTGGGCTGTGTGCTGTTGTTATTTTTCTAAGAGAAGTTGTGTGTTTCCTGGATTAGGTAGCACATATTCTGTGCCTCCTTTTCAATTAATCAGAGACAATCGTTTAGCAGATTTTATGTGGCAGGAAACAAGTTTGTGCTTATCTCTTGAATGCTGTATATGAGGAGTTCAGTACTGCCCTTCACAGTAAAATGTTCAGGATGGAAATAGGTTTTAAAAAACTCTTAATTGATTAAAGTACAGAAAAGGGGCAATAAAATAATTTGAGATGGAAACAGAATTTGTAGAGAAGAGAGACAAATGAAAGGCTTTAAAAGGAGCAATTTACATTCGCTTGAGAAAAGGTGGCCGAGAACGTGAATACTTCAGGTTGTTTGAGATGATGAGTCTTTTTTAGGTTGGTGGTCTGAATAGGCAGAGTTATAGGAATAATTTTGACTTCAGTACAGTTTTGATCACTTGGGTATGTACAATAGATATATCTTCCTTTTTTTTTTTTTTTTACCTTGAGGGAGGTAATGGCTATGACCAGAAGTTTTTACAGGACTGAGAGAACAGAAAATTCTAGATGAAGAGTGGAAGAATAGATAAGCAGAGAAGCAAGGGAAGAAAAGAAGGAACCTAATCATTACTTTTCACAGGTGCATATTTAACCTATGCTGGTTAGATGGCTACACTCTGAGTCTTCCTGACAAAACATAGCTATTTGGGTAATTTGGAAAATATAAATGATGACCTTGGTAAACTTGATGGCTTTATTTAATCACATAATGGATACATACAGTGTGCGTCAAATTGACTTCAGTTTTATTGCTGACTCAGGCATTTCCTACTAGTTGTATGATTTTGGTTAAGTTGCCTGATATTACTAAACTGTAGCTTCCTCATCTTTAAAATGGGAATAATGATGTCCGTAATTGGTTTTTTTTTTTTTTTAAGATTGATTGATTGATTGATTGATTGCTATGTTGGGTCTTTGTTTCTGTGCTAGGGCCTTCTCTAGTTGCGGCAAGCGGGGGCCACTCTTCATCACGGTGCGTGGGCCTCTCACTATCGTGGCCTCTCTTGTTGCGGAGCACAGGCTCCAGACGCGCAGGCTCAGTAGTTGTGGCTCACGGGCCTAGTTGCTCCGCGGCATGTGGGATCTTCCCAGACCAGGGCTCGAACCCATGTCCCCTGCATTGGCAGGCAGATTCTCAACTGCTGCGCCACCAGGGAAGCCCCGTAATTCGTTTTTTTACTGAGAAATAATGAGATAAAAATATTTGGAACATACGTTAATCTAGACATCATGATATTTATTTCACTACCTTTTAATTATAAATTAACTGGGTTGTGACTAATCTATTGTGTTGTGTCCAGTGTTATATTTGTGATCCTTCAGATGAAAGTAGACATTCTTTTAAACTTAATGCAGTTTATTAGAGGAGTGGTCTGTGTTGGATGTGAATGGAAATACAGCTTGTCTTTACATTTGTATAGGATAAGACTATGGCAAAAATATGGTGAGTGGGTAAATGGTTCAGTCCTTAAACACGAGGACTTCAAATGGCAGAGAAATCACGTCTAAACGGTTTTTTTTTAGCCCTCAAATTTGGACACCATATTAATGGCTGATGCCCAACAAGATCAGTTAACTTATTCTACACTTAAATAAAATTTGGTGTTTTAGACGTTGAGGATAGAGAGGTCACAAGATGGCTTATGACCTTATTATTTTAGCCAATTTACTGAGTTTGTTTAACGTGATAACTCAAGACCAAAGTAGAACAGTCTGTTGGAAAGGGCCAGGAGTGCTTCTGGAACCCTCACCAAGAGGCCTCCAGGGCACAGACTTCTGGTCTAGGTTAGGATCTGAGCTTTATCATTAGCATCACATCGTTTTCTTGTGATAAACTGCTGAGTCTAAATGTGTTGACATAAGGAAGGTGTCATTAGTCATTACTCTGATGGAGCTCTTTTTTTTTTTTATTGAGGCATAATTGACATATTATTTTCAGGTGTACAACATAATGATTTGATATTTGTATAAATTGAGAAATGATGACCACAATAAGTCTTAATTTACATCTGTCACTGCATAGTTACAGATTTTTTTCTTGCGTTGAGAACTTTTAAGATCCACTCTCCTAGCAACTTTCTCAAATGTGCAGTATGATATATTTAACTAGAGTCACCATGCTGTATGGAGCTCTGTTTTAAAGAATAATAGTGCACCTTTCCTTAAAAGTATTTCTTAATTGCTGCCGTACCTGTTTTCTTGTCCCTTTACAGGGGCAATGAAGTGGAGAGGCCATCCTTTTCTCCCTGTGACTTTGTATCACCCTGACCTGGCTCTCGAAGTGCATAGGAAATAGCAGTTTCCAGCCATCTGATTGCATCACACTGTACTTTTGTAGTCCAGTCTTTTCCTCACCTTGACATTTCTCACTTAACATCCCCTAACCGTCTGACAAAAATTTTTGTCTACAAAACCACCCAGCCTCAGTTCCAGGTATTAAGTGTTTTTCATTTCCGCTCCCCGGAATGGGCTGCCAGCCGTTTGCTGTGCTCTAGGCCATCACTTTCACTGAAATGTGTGTTTCGTTCCTCTTCCACAGTCTGCTTCTCTAGCTGTTAACACCACTCTTGCCTTTTCTGCTACTCCCCTTTCTTCCCTCCTCATTCAGGGAGAATTTATGCCTATTGCCCTAGTCGAAATCAAAGACAGAGGAATGCAGTGTAGGATTCACTCTGCTCTCAATTTCAGCTGGCTTGAAAGTGTTGGTGAGCATCTTTGATGCATTTAATTACACCTCAGCCTTATCTCTCACCGAGAGATTCTCTGTCTCCTGATCACCAAAGCTCTGTTCAGTGTTCCAGAAAAGAAATTTTCATCTTGAAAAGAGGTTGCATTAAAAGAATTGGGTTACAAATGAGATTCCTTAACGGGGCTAATTTATATTAGATACACAAAAAGAAAATAATCCCAAATATTAAGTACTTAGGGAAGAGCATTTATATCATGGTAAAATTTACATTTTATAGATTTCGGAGGGAAAAAAACCAGCAAAAGCATCTTAAATATGTAGATTACCTAAAATTGGTTCCAGTCTTAGAAGAAAGCAAATAGTTTGTTTTCCTTGTGTATGCATAGGAAACCCATTTTCATAACATTTTTGTAACCAGAGTGAATTGTGAAGACCCTTGTTTTTATCTTCTTGTTACTTTGCTGGTAGAAATGTGGAACTCCTGGTGGCTTCAAAAGGAATTTGGACATGGATAAGCTCTGTGGGATGCAAATAAGTTCAGACTCTTAGAAATATTTTTTTGGCAGCTAATTTTAGCTCTTATAAAACTCCGGTATAACTATAAAGTAGTAAATGCATTTTCTCCACATAAAATCAACAACCCCAAGTCTTTGTATGTTCTTTCAAAACCATAATGAAAATAAAATATATCAGATTTTGCCACTAAAATGCAGACACCTACCATTAATTCAGTTTAACATTGCTTATTTTCTCTTCAAAGTTATCTTAGGTTAGAAATGAAGGTTGTAGTTAGCTACCAAGTACTTTACATGTGCTACCACACAACTAAAAGTTGGAGGATAGGGACTTACGGTTATAAACCTAATTATAGTCAAACTAGATAGCTTAGATTGGCTCTATTTTCTGATTGTTTGTGTTGACCAAAATCATTTAAAAATGCTGTCTTCTTTAACGTGTGTGTTTATACACACTTGTTACCCATTTGGTGGTGGTAGAAGCAAACATCATAAAAGAAAAATTAAATTCAGTCTATACCCGTTGTGTTTTTACATTGTATTTATGTTGAGTTTTTAAGTGCAAAGACAAGATACCAACTAAAAGGATGATATGGGGCCTTTCTATAGTAAGTGCACTGTAATTGTTTGGCCAGCTTGCTATGCTGTGCTCATTGATAGAGTCATAGAATCTGCGGCGGTCTCTGTAAGTCACCAAGATAAATGACAGAATTAGATAAGGAGCAGGACAGTCCCTGAGCCTTTGCTGGTTTAAGCATACATGGTTGAGTACTGGAGTGGGAGAAGTTTCATCCTAATCATTTTGTCTGATTCATATTGATTATCTGTCATAGTGATTGTGATCACTGGAGAGAAACAGTAGTTTGTATAAATATGCTTAAAATCTTTTGCATGCTGTGCAGCCTATCCTGTGTTTTCTTTCTTCCTCTTCCTTCTCTTCTTCTTCAAATCCTTATTAAATACCTACTCTGTGTTAGGGACTGTGCTAGATAAAAGAGGTTAAAAAAATAAACTCTCCTCTTTCATAACATTCAGTCTGGTTGATAAGCCAAGCAGGTAACCAGATGGCAATGTAGACCAGTCAGTCCTGCAGCCGATCTACAGCTGTGGAGGTGGGTAAACCAGAGGCACTAATTCATGGATCTGTGAACAAATGCTTGCATGAGGATACCTGGAAAACCTCTGTGATTTCATGATCCTTTTATTCAGTCTCCATATCAGAGCCAAAAAAAAAAAAAAAAAAAAAGAAAGAGGGGGGGATTATCTTCTTAGAAAGTTAGAAAGTAGGACAGGGGACTTCTCTGGCGGTCCGGTGTTTTAAGACTCCGCCCTTCCACTGCAGGGGGAACTGGGATCCCGCATGCCTGGCAGCATGGCTACAAAAACAAAACAAACAAACAAAGAAACCCAGTCGGACAGAGTCTTCTAAAACTATATTGGGTGCTTTATATAGTGGAAAGCTTTATATAGTGGAAAGATCAATAAGCAGAAACCCTGGGTTATACTGGCAAGTTCCTCATTATTTTGAGCAATGCTCTAAAATGCAATAAATTATAATCTTCTCACCTGTAAAATAGAGATCACATAGGTAAAATTTTAAAACTATTTTGAAATCATTTCAGACTTACTTATAGGTTGCAATGTATCATGCCAGGACCCAGCTTCTCCGAATGCTAGTATCATACATGACTGTACCTATTGTTTAAACTAGGAAATTAACATTGGTATAGTACTCTACTCATCAACAGGTTGTACTCAGAATTTTCCAGTTGTTACAGTAAAGTGGCTTTTCTGGCAGAAGCCAATCCAGTATGACGTCTTGCATTTGTCTTGTCTCCTCAAGTCATCTCTTGTCCTTCTTGACTAGTAATTTGGTAGAGTCTCTCACAATCTGGGTTAATTGCATGCTGCTTTCTATTGTAGATGTGTCAGGTGATGTGTCAATAGTTTGGGCAAGAATTCCACAGAAGTGGTGGTGTACCTTCCTCACTGCATCTTGTCAGGAGGCACAGGATGTTGATAAGACTCATTCATACTGATGTTGACTTTGATCACTTGGTCAAGGGGGTATCTGCCACCTTCTTCTGCTGAAAAAACATCTGAAAGTTTTGAAATCCTGAAGGAAGGTATAAAATTACCTAAGCTGTTGTTATAGATTTGAATAAATATTACCGCTGGTTTGAGGGATGTGTATTGAATGATTCATTAAGGTCCACTATCCATTTTTAGAATGAGGTTGTGGGTTTGTCTGAAACGTGGATGGAATTTAAATCTAAAATGCTGTCAGGTAATATCCATACTTTTATGTAGTAATTGATCTTGTTTCTCAAAAGCACATCAATTTAGGATGTCTCAGAGAAATTGATTTTTTTTTTTCTTCTGAACCATGCAAGACTCTGTAGTCTAGGATTCCAAGAAGATGTCTACTGATCTATACTTAAATAAGCGCTTTCTCCCCCATTGCTTACAAAATATAAAGAACTGTTTTATACTGTACAGTGTGCCACAAATATTTAACCCTCATGATTATAAATAAAACATTGCTTTGGAAAATAATAGGTACAGTCGGCTAAGGTGAAAGAAGTAGCTCAAGAGAATGCAATCGAATGTCTTACATTTTCATATATTCATAAGAGAGTTGAAGTCTAAATAATGAATAGTACTCTATTTAATGTTTGAAAGATTTAGTAATGAGAATTTCTCCTAATGATTCTTGGTAGAGCCTATAACATTTCTGATTCATAGTCAGTACTGATTAATCTTCAGAAAAGCCTTGTGAGTTAGGAAGGAGGAGTTCTTATATTGGAGATGAGGTAAAAGATACATTTGGAAGTACAATAAGTAGAATAAGGGGACAGTCATTAGAGATATAATTCAGAAGAGTTAGAAGGCAAATCTGGAAACTAAATTTCTGGGAAAATGTTAATAAGATGTTTTATGTCTATAAAAATAATTTTTTCTTCAAAGTGTCAGATTTAGTTGCATTATTATCAAGGCCTCTTAACATATGTTTTTGAAACCTCCTTTAAAATGGCATATGTTCAAGAGAGGATAGATACATTTATAAGGGCTCTCAAATTATTATATACTACTTCCTAAAATTTAATAGATCTGGAAACTGAACATAGTTAGAATAATAGGGCATGATAATGGAGAGATTAAAATGGTATTTAAGCCAGGACACAGAAATATTCGAAATGAACCCTAGCACAGAAATTTCCAGAATAGGGTATGGAAAAATAACAAACTGTTGAGAGTCTAGAAAGAAAATATTTAGGACTTCAATTAAAAATAATCTCATCTTTAAAAAATTCTAGTTTTTGGTATATGAAATATATAATACACTTAAGGAGTTTTCACTGATAAAAGTATGCCTTCAAACAAGTGGGAAGACCATTAGCCCATCCCTGAAGGGGTTATAAAGAGATTAGGAGCATTGGTAGCTGGTTGGCCCTACACTGCAGTGTAGTAGTACTCTAGTGAGCTGATGTGGAAAGATGGAGCAAGATAGGCTCAAGCATCAGCTTAGCTTACTTTTGTACCTCATGGCTTAACATTTCAATATAAGAGAAGGTCTGAACACATTCCAGTAAATAATAGCTAGAGAAAAGGAAATGGTCAGGAAAATACTCATGTTGGCCTCAACCAGCCTTAGGTCTTCTCAGACCAAAAGCCTGAGAATTATTGTCTCTCCTGTCACCACACCAACAAATAACAGAGAGCCCAAATGATTTGGGTGGAACAAAACAAGACAGTATGGGGAGACCATCTACATTTCTAGTTAAGCTAGAATCCTTGTCTTCTGTAAGATAAATGCAGAAGAGTAATTTCTCAAGATGGGGCTGTGTTACAGGAATGGTAATTACAAGAACCAAAATGATTAACATCATTCCAGCAAGTTTTGTGTGTAAACAGTGCACAATTATCTGATAAGAATGCTTCCCTTAGAGTATTTACGTGTCTTCTTAGTTAAAGTGCTGACATGTTTTAAGGTATTTAACTGAAAACACACAATCAAGATTTGGACAACACATACATAATGTTCAACAGATGTGAGTTTGAAAGATTTGTGATGATCACTAGTGAAATTAGTCAAACCATACTTAAATTAGATTTTTCTGATTTGTGAGTCATTTAAGGGTCCACACTGGAGCAGAATCTGTGTGGAGAGTAAGAGATTACACATTCTGCACTTGGTTCTTTGAAATGAAGAAGTAAAAGTTGACATTTTCTTTTTCATAATGTATCTGAGAAGCTCAGTTCTGTATTTCATACACTCTCTCCTTAACACAGTTTGTATAATTTTCTCAGCTGAATCATAACAGCTGAATTTAGGTGGCTAACTCATTTTGCTTATTCAGGAGGAGCAGATACTGGTGAGCTCTAGTCATTGGGATTCAACGTAATTCTATCTAAGAAAAGTGAAGCCATCAGTAGTTAAAGATGATTACTGAAGAAACAGATGAGAAATAATCACATGACTATAGCACATGGAGAGAGCTTGTCATGCTAAAATCATACATGGACTATATAAAGAAACACAGAGCCATGTCTAAAATAAAAGTAACTTGAATTGTCGAGTAGATACACAACCTTGGAAAAGTGCTTTTTACAAAGATTCGTGTGGAATGATGAGATAGTATTGCAAAGCTTGATGTTGAAAGTAAAAATACAAGCCTTATTACAAAGGATAATGTATCTTTTTGGTTAATCATTGTAACACCTGCAAATAGACTTCTGGCTATGGCACAATGCTGTGTTCAATGAATTTGGGAGAGCAGTTGTGGAATGTAATGATCTGAAACAAGACTGGTTTTTCCCATTGATTAGATCATTTGTTGGAAACGTGAGTACAATTGATGATGGAAAATATATACAAATGAGTGATGAGTCAGGGTTAGGGTCAGAGGAAGAAGTGCATTCTGTTTCAGATCCAATTAAGATTTCACAATGGGATTTATGATTAGAAACAAAAGGGAACTAATATTCACATGATTAATATCATGCTTTATATATATATATATTTTTTTTTTCCGTGTTACTCTCTTCACACTGTCTATGGCTTCTGACTTATGTCTAAGTTTGATTTTTCTGTAAACTCTGGGCACACTGATCAAGTCTAGTTTTCCACAGCCCTCTAGTTTTAACTTTCTATCCAGAGCTAGAGAATGTGTAGGAGAAATGGAAGCTTTGTTGGGGGAGGAGTTTAAGCTAGTTCAGAGGCTTCAACAGTCATGCAGTAGCTCTTTTGATTATTTTTTCAAGCAATGACCTCTCTTGGAATTTAGCAAAAAAAAAAAAAAAAAGTATTTTGTGTAATTTTGGTCACGAGATACACAATATCACATATGATGCTGGAACTCGGCCTCTGTGCACCAGCGCCAGATAGAATCTTGGAGCCAGAGTTTTAGGTGATGTAGAAAAGAATAGCTTTATTGCTTTGCCAGGCAAAGGGGGACACAGTGGGCTAATGCCCTCAAAACTGTGTGTCCCAATCTGGGGGTGGATTTGGTGAGGAGTTTTATGGCATTGGTTCAAGGGCAGGGTTGCTGGTAAGGATCAGGGTGTGTGCAGGGCCTGTATTCCTTTAATCTGGCCTCAGGTGGTCTCCTGATGAGCTTATGTGGTTTTCAAGGTTATCAAACTGTGACGTCTCTGGAATGAAGAATGCTTCATCAGGTAGTTAACATCTTGCATTTGTTGGGGCTTTTATTTCCACAGAAGAGCTCAAAGATATTGTTCTGTGTATCCCTTGAGGTGGAACCAGGACACCGCCCCAAGGCTATACTATTGTTTCCTGACTGCTCCTCCCTGGTCTCTACATCCCCTCCCTTCCCTGATTAGCAACTGTTTGAACCTGCCCTTCGGAACTCAGGGAACGTCATGGAGGCTGAAGCCTATTCCCCACAAACAAGAAACGGGGGACACAGAAAGGCTTTTGTGCCCAGGAGCCCTACAGGGTCCTGCTTGGTTTCACATATAATGATTATTTTTTTCAAATCACGTGTCCTTAATATTGAAATTGAAATGTTATAATATTGGGTTGGCCAAAAAGTTCGTGTAGGTTTTTCCCTAAGATCTTAAGGGAAACCTGAACGAACTTTTTGGCCAACCCAAAATCAAATATTTTCATTGAAAAGAAAAATAATATATTCTTATTTTAATTTTAATTCTTTTTCAGAGTAGATCTGCCTGGAACTTTGAAGCTCATTCGCTGTAGTCTCTTTCTCAATTCAGGAGTTCTTTGTACAGTTCCCCAGTGGTTGATCAGGCAGCCTCAGGTCTGTTTTTCAGTCGGGACAGGAAGTGTGGTGGAAACACACAGTTCACAGTCACGTGAGTTGGGTTTGTGTACTGGCCGCCACTTAACAATGGTGTGACTTCAAGCAGATACCTTCTTTTCTCATGTCATTGACTTATAAAATAGGAGCAACAGTAACCTCACAAGGCTGTGGTGAGCATGAAGAGAAAGGGTAAATATGAAAACACAAAAGAAAGTGTAAAAGGGAGGGAGTGTCTTTCCAAAAGTGAGTCAGCTTGGTGAGCAACGGGGTCACGTCCACTCCAAGCATCGTGCCTGGACCAGGCGTCGTGCCTGGATGTTCAGGACGGATGGCTGTTGATTGCATGGGAAGCACGAAATCATGGGACGCCCTGAGTGGTGGTGTGAGATGATATTAAGCTTTGGGACAACTCTTGCTTTTAGGAACTTGAATTATATTTAGCTGTTAAAATATTTGAAGGCAGCTGCTGGGTAATCCCCTCTCCCCATTTAAACTGAGTGCTTGAAAAGACTAAAGAACTCTTTAACTCAGGTATTTCATTTGTGACATGGTTTCCAGAACTCTCCTCAGACTCAGCGATGTTTCTCAACATCCTGAAATATGAGGATCAGGAGTAAACCTCGATCGTTTATAACCAATCCAATCAGTTCAAAAGAGAAAAACCATGACTTTTGTTTCCCTTAACGTGAACTGTGCCATTAACACAAGACATGATTGCATTACCTATTATTGTTGTTGTTAGCATTATTATTATCTCTTGAAGAAAACAATGTAGGAAAAAATTAGGGTTTGGACTAAATAGATATGATCATAAAATAACTAGTGAATACACTGAGAGGAAGCTATAGTAAAATTGAATGTTAACTAGGAAAGCCAAAACCAATTTCTCCAAATACTGTTTTCCTCAGAAAAAAAATGGTAAACGAGGAGCTTAGCCTCTCTTCTTCCTCAGCACATTCTGGAATCTTCCTGCACACACTGCTGGTATTTGCTTTCTCTTACTCGTTCCTTCAGGTGTCTCAGCATGCTGCTTTGGTTTTAAAAGTTAAAGTAGCCTTTTCCATAGATTTTTTGTTTGTTTTTTAGTAGGTTGCTTTATTTATTAATATGTCATTCTTAACATTGCATAAATACAGCCTATATAACTGGAGTATCAAACACTGTTCCAGTAAGAAGTTCGAGAGTACATTTAGGGCAATTTTAAGAACTCTGAATACTTTGGCATAGACAGGTCTCCAGGCCGAGAGACAGCCTGTTGCATCAGTAACACGTCGTACAGACTGTGGGCCCTGGACATGGCGTTTTCCACATGTTTCTGACTCTGATGCATGCAAGTGAGCATGATTTCCTCAGGGCTGTATTGGGAGTGTCTGAAGCTACTGCTGTTTCTCAGCCTGTTTTGAGGCTACAGTCTAGTCCACTGGAAAGACATGGGGCCCAGGAGACAAGTTTGGACTTTGAATGATAGTTATCCCACCCTGATGACCTGGGATCACAGACTTTACCATCCCCAGAATTCCTATGATGGCCCTGGCACTGTTTTAAAGCCCGCCGTAAACCCAACTGAAGGAAATAAACGAAGAGAAAAGGGATGGGGGGAAGGAGATTGGTTATTTTGCAGCTTTCTGGAATGTTCAACACAAAAGATAGCAGCATGATTTCAGTTGGTTGTCTGATAAGAAACGTGTAGAGGATAAAAGAAAATGGGGATTAAACCCCACAAATAAGGGCTTTAGAAAAATAAGAGGGAAGATTTTTGTTTTGTTTTCTCATAGGGGATTGGAAATTATGTGACAGTTTGCATTTTACATGATCACCCTTGGATATATTACCTAGTACAAATGGTAGTGAATTGGTAGATTATGGCAGTGCATTGAGAGGAAGTTTAGCCTAGTTAGTTGTGAAATCCTAACTCATATTCATAAAGCAAGGAGATCCAAATGTGAACCTCACCATCACCACTTACTTGGAAATAACATCCCTCAGTATCTGCAGGGGATTGGTTCCAAGACCCCTTCTCCCCCATCCCAAGGATACTCAAATCTGAGGATGCTCAAGTCCCTTATATAAAATGGCCTAGTACAGTTGGCCCTCCTTATCTGTGGGTTTCGAAGTTGGCTGAATCCCCAGGAATGCGTGATCTGTGGATACGGAGGGTTAACTGTACTCAGCTTCTGGCAACTTAATCTCTGTAAAATGGGTTTAATAGTAGGTCTTATGTAATACAGTTGTTAGAACTAAATAACATAATATGTAAAGTACTTCATCTCTGATACATAGGAAACATTCATGAAGGGTTAGCTGTTATTGTTAATAGTGGTACATATTTTTACTTTGCTTTACATCACTACTTTCTATAATTGACCTGAGCCGGGTGTTTTCTTTTTAAAGCATAGTTTCAAAACAACCTATAGTCTAAGGAGAAAACAAGGAGAAACCCAAGTAACGTCCCTCACATTGGCACATTTCATGACCACAGACAAGTCCTTTAAATTTCCTTTCCTTGTGTGCTCATCTATTATGAAGGGACGGTGGTGCCGAATCTCCCATCGCCACAGAGTTGGACTCAGAACCTCCAACAGACAATATCTGTTAAAATACTTTGAAATGTATAAAATGCTAAACCTTAAATAACAGTTACTTTTGATGGGAAAAGCAGTTACTAGTTATGTTTATACAATATTAGGTTAGGAACAGAATTTACAATACATATACTCTTTTCTGGTAATTACTGATGAAGTACACTTGGACAGTCTCTTTCTCTTGGTCATTATTGATGAGTAATATTTGATACATACCCTAAAAACACTTTAAGGATTTGGCTGCTGTTTTAAATTTTACATATTCAGAATCAAATCAGATTTAAAATTCCATAGGACAGCTTTTCAAACCACAGATTTGAAGAAAGGGCAGGACACACACACACACAGTGGATTGTTTTATTCTCAAATACTTTCCAAATCTAGAAAGCTAATGACATCTTTGAGAGTTTCCCAGGAGGCAAGAGATTCCAATGCCATTACGATTCTGCTGAAGAAAAGTGATGCTTAATGGAGCTAGAGAAATGGGATTGCTTGTTAATCTCTCAGTTAATTTTCTTTCTTTCTTTCCCTTTTTTTTTTTTTTTTTTTTTTAAAGATTATGCCTGAGGTCAGAACTTCCTTTAGTCTGAAGTTTGGCTCAAACCTCTTGCTAAGGTTTACCCATCCTATATGCCATAAAGTTCTGAATTCAGAAACTGAGTTTGATTAATTCAGTTTTGTTCCAAATATTGTAGCATTTAAACATCTGTTGAGAATTAATACTGTTTGCCTAACATTTTTGGAGTAGTGAAATTCTGACATTTTGTGGGAAGAAAGGGGATGGAACATCTTGATATAATTTAATATTTGTAGAAACAGGTATTTTTGGTATATGTGTGTCATTGGAAAGATAAATAAGGAGAAACCAAATATTTTGCAATTTTGATAGCCTTACTTACACACAGAAGGAGGGACACAGTGGTTACATATATTGGGAAGTATTGCTAGTCTTCTAGGAATTGTCATCACAGAGGAATTCGTTCAGGTAGGCAGGTGTTCTACAGTATAATTAAAGAAAAGCCAGAGGGAAAAAGAAGGCCAGAGATGATTTTCCCTTTTTTAAAAAATAAATAAAATGAAAGACAGGATGCTGAAATAAATCATCCAAAGGATGTGTGGTACAAAGGGAGAGGGGCTTCCTAAAATGCAGTTCTACAATATAAAGCTGAAGAAATGCTTCTGTAGCTAAGTATTTCTTCACGTATAAAAATAATCAAGTCAGTTGACTATATCCAAATGAAAGTCGCCTGAGTTTAAGGGCAAATTCTATACATTTGAACATGAAAATCCTCAAGGTTTCTAGATAAAATGAATGCTAAACCCACCCAAAAGCTCATAGGAGGCATATTATATGATCTCTATGGTAAGGCTTGCCTTTAGGTGAAAAGAAAAACTCTTCAGCTTGGAGCAAATCTATCCATCTAAATAGAAGTATCTAGTTGAGTGGAGAGAATACATATTCTGGCTTCACAAACTCTTCACTACAGTTTGATCCCATAACTTGGGGGTAATCTTTCTCCTTTATCCCCTACGTTATGATGTGAGAATTCTAATAATTCATACCCTGCTCCCACAGACCACCAAAGTATAACTATTATTCAACTTAAAACACGTATATAAAAATATGGTACATAAGTGTACCTAAGAATATTATGAGTGCCCCTTTTGTTGGTTTTGTAACAATGTCTGCATAGAGAAACTAAATTCACTCATATTTGTTTCTGCTTTGATCATCAGCCGTTTAGCGATGTTAATCTGTATTTTTCAGGAAGTCAATGACTTTTCCTTTGTACTTACTTCATGCTGGCTGATCTACAACAAAATGCTAAGCTTACCTAAGTGTCTAGCATTATTATTTTTATCAAGAGCTGGTTCCATGCTGATTCAAAAGCTCATTACCCTGAACTCATCCAGTATCACGTGAACATGATGGGCTAAGTTACAAAACCCAAATGGGAAAAAACTGCATAGAGAAACTGGTGTATTCTTTTTCCCGGGGGTACATGCCATCCTTCATATTCCTCTACCGTCAGAACTTACACGAATGAGAAGGAGCACCGCTTTAAGTTTTGTGCCCTATGCCCCTCACCCTTACGAAGGCTCTTGCTCTCAGGGAAACACAAGATCAAGGTTAGCACTTGCCTAAAACTGAGAATGCATTCGTCTTTAGATTTTGCATCCTCAGTTGTCTTGCTTCTAGTCTTGGCCTTTTGGCAGAGAAGCCAATAAGAGGATTTTCCTCCCCAAATCTCTGACACTGATTCAGTTGTACTACTTGTGGTCTCCACTTGAGTCACATATGGTCCTCACCAATACTTTTTGGAAGTCTGTGGAGCTATAAAATATAGATAAGTAACTGCCCAAGATGGAGATAGAATGGGAGGAATTGACAGTCTCTGTAGTGTTTTAGAGGAACATCTGCCAAACTCGAATTTAATTCTGTCTTATGGCTGTACCATTGCCATTTTATCAGAGAACTGACATTGAATACTCAGAAAGATTTGATGGTGGTGCTTAGTGCCCTTTACTTAGATTGGCCCTGTTCAACCTTTCATTTTATATACATGTACTAAGTTTTATGTCAACCACAGTTAATAGATGATAAAATGTAATTGAGAAGAGAAACATTGATTTAAATAAGAAATCAGGTTAACAACATTTATATTTTTCTCTAAAATATCATGAATATAATCTGACCATGCATATAAATTTCATGCAAATATATGCAGATGTACATACGATAACTGTTTTTACCTTAAGCATTTTATATACTTGAATGTGGTTTTTGGTACAAATTTAGAGCTATTTCACTTAAGAAAAAATAATTTTGTGTTTACAAGTCAACCTTTTAGGTATTTTAAAAGATGATGTTATCAGAAGGGAATACATAACAGCATATGTGCAATTCAAATCCTTTTCATTTTCACCTTTCCCTTTTCCTTTCCTCTCTTCCCTCTCTCCCTCTTTTCCTTACCATTCCTCTGCCACATTTTAATATCTGTCTGCCACATAAGAGGGAGAGGTACTATCTTAAATAGGGCAAACGTCCTTGGTCTCTAAGTATCCTATTGGTTGATTTCTACTTGTAGGTAGAAATGAAATATAAGGATAACAAAAGTGTTAAAATGGAGCAAAATTTTCCTTTGGATGGGTGGTTATGTTTGTACAGTTGATTCTCACTATTTATGGTAATTATGTTCTATAAAGTTGCCATGAACACTGAATGAGCAAATACTGAGCCATTGATCCTGGGGGACATCAGAGGTTAGGTTCTTTTGAGCCTCTGGTCACAACATTTCCATCAACTGATTAACACATAACCTTGTTTTATGTGTGTTTCTGTTTAAAGACACCTTATTTTATATATAACATATAACTTATATGTGATATATATATTGATGTATATGTGGTTGATCATTAACATTGAACTCACAGCCAACAGCACTATAACTCATGTCCTAACAGAGCTTAGCTAACACACATTTTTTCCCCTAGGGCACATCACAGCCTTCTTGTGCCTACGAACACTTCAGCACTACACTTGGGGACCACTTAAAATAGCAAAAGCACCAATAAAAAGCACACAAATACACAAAAAAGTGGCACTAAATAGACTGCAAAATAAGCACTTATTTACACTATGAGAGCTGAAACAGGAAAGCCAGAGTGTTTAACCTTGGTTAGGAATGGGAAAACCAGGAGACTCTAATTTTTTGCTGCTTTGCACGTGTCCACAAATGACTACAAACAAATAAATGACAACGAGTAGGTGAATTCATGAATACAGAATCTAGGAATAACAAAGTTAAGCTGTATCTACTTTAGCAAAGAGGATATGTATGAGTCATATTTTGGACCATAATGCATGGACACTCTAACATCCAATTATTAGGTAACTAATCCCCCTAAATAAATAAACCAGAGGAAAAGTAAATTGATGTCGAAGAAGATAAATTAACAGTAAGATAATGACAAAGCAAGAACATCAATAGTTGAAAATTCTGAAAAGCTCAAAATGTAGGAGATAATACAGCATCCTTTTTGAAAACAGAATTTTCAATTCATTGCATGTGCATATATGATATAGGAGGTTGGCAAAAACACTGCACTGTATCATGGCAACCAGATTTCTTGTAGAATGTTGAGTTAGAGTCTATAAATGATAATTGCATCCTAGCTTTAGCTTATGAATACCAAATTTAGTCAGGTACTAGCACTAACTCTAGCACTAACTAAGCCCTTTGCGGTGCAAAGGGTTTCTATGGAAAATGTAGTGGTACAGATGGAAATTCTAACCCATCTCTTCCTGGCCCCTCAAGAGGACCTTGGTGGGTTGAAGCAAACATCTTGAGGATCGCTGACTTAGACTTTGCAAAGTGTTCACAATTGTGCAACGCCACATTTTATCAGGCTTTCTTGGTGGAAATTCTGAGCAGAGACAATTAGGGCGTAGTGATAACGGCTGAAACCGAAGATGGAGTAAGGCACCAAGAGTAGAGTGGAGCTTATATCCTAGCGGGGAACCCTGGCAAGATCAAATAAATAAAAATAGAGCGTGACAGATGCTGACAAATCATCTAGAGAAAAATGCATGAGGGAATGGATATAAAGAGTGTCCATAGCGAGGTTGTAATTTGTTTAAAGAGTGGTCCGCTTCACTGAACGTGGTATTTTTACAGAGCCCAAAGGGAGGTGCAGGATGAACCAAGTGGACACCTGGGGAAAGTAAATCCAAGCAGTGGAGGGTGGCTTGATCTGTCTGAGGAAATAGAAAGGGCTGCTGTGGCTGGTTTGGAGTGAGTAGCATATGAGCGCAGGGAGGAAGGGGCAGGGTGGGGTGGTGGTCAGCTTACCTGGCCCCTGTGTAATTGGTTTTAGTAAAGTGTTCTTTGATATAATGACAATGCAGTTGAAATATATTAAAAGAAAAAAAGTCCTCAGAAACACGTCCTCATGACTGTTGGAGAGATACTGCCCATGACCTCTCCGATGCTTAGAGTTTAATTGATCGTCCGAAAAGAACAACATGACAAGAAGTTCTGGTGGCATCTTTTGACTCCCTCTTATTACTGAACCTTTTTTGTACTGCCACATTTATTATTCTAGTGTTGCCTTGCTTCATTTATTTAGTATCTTGTTATACTTAGCATCCTTATAAGCCATCATAAGTCCCTTCTGGAGCAACCTCTTCACTAGACAGACAGGCGGAGAAACAGATAATTAGGAAATTGAACTTGTGTTCTTTTATGAAGTTTGCAGTAACTACAGTTCAATGAATGGCTTTTGGATTGATCCTCAGTTAACTAGAAGTTGGTTAATTTATTGCAGTGATCCACTTACAAAGCAATGCATTTAAACTATGATTTGACCAAATCCAATATGTCGCGTCTAACATAATTTTTATGATACTATTTATTAGAGAACCGTGACGTACACAAAACAAGCATATGTGCCACATTAATATGTCATGTAAAAATATACATATTTGTATTGGATAATTCTCAGACGAAAGGGACAAATATAACATATAGTTATCTATAGAGACAGCATGAAAACTGGATCATTTCCTTAAAATATGCCGGCAATCTGGTAGAGATTATATACTGTGTTCAGTGTAATTTAGTAAAAATATGTCTGGCTAAAGTGATAACATGGAATTCTTTGCGTGTTTGTTGAGGCAAATTCTGGTCATTTAAGAACTTCATTCTTAAACTCAATGCTTGTAGAAAATACATTAACAATATATTCTTAGCCATTGTTCCAAGACAGCTCTTCCCAATGTAGTAGATGTTATATAATATGTAGGAGAACATCTAAAATCCTTGGAAAGAAACTCAAGTAACAAGACTTAATGGAAAAATGTCTAATAGTGTTTAGGGAACCAAATATATATTATTTTCCCAGGGTCATTGGTTTTAGAGTTCATTGTATATATTATGGAGTATTTTACTCTGATTTTGATAGTCTAAAAAAAAAGCATGAACATTGTGACTGTAAAGTACTTTGATTTAGAAGGAGAGTTATTTTCCACGCAAGGAGATAAAACAAAGATTACAAAAAAATTAAACTTTTAAATAGAAGAAATAAAATGTTTGATCATAAAGAGCAAAAGAATTTTTTAAAGTAACATATTATAATAAGATACTGAACGTTCACTTTAAAATGTGTTATAAATAACTGTAGTGTTCATTGCAGCTACATGATTCTCGTGTATTGGCATGTAGAGTCTGGTTCCCTAGGCCCAGAGATATTACCTGACATGAAGTAAATGGTGGTAGTAAATCGGAGTTAATGCTTCTCATTAACATGGTTATAACGTGAATTGGTAATGATGAAATTTTCACCGTGGCATTTAACACAGATTCAGACTTGTGTTTCTACAGTGAATGTACCTGACTGTATAATAGGGAGGGATGAGGAAGTATTTTTCCAGCTCAACATTTTGATATGATACATGATGTTTCAGGAGCATACCTAACATTGAAAAAGGTGATAACCAGAAAAAGGTACACGTTTTGTGGGTCCTAAAGCTTCACAAGAAAAAAATGTAACAATTGCTCCTGGATGTTTTACAAAATTGTAATTACATTGCTAAGCCAACCATTTCCCCCCAGTCCCTTGGGCCTTAGAAATGGCCTATGCAATTGTGGAGCCTAAAATCTTAAGGTGTATTAGCATCAGAGTAAACCCACCTCTGCATAGCAAACCAGAAATCTTTACTGAAAAATGTTTAATTGAATATATTAACATAATGTCTCCGAAGGGATTGGGTTCTTGTTCAAAATCATGTTGTACAAGGATAGCTTTAAGCGTTGATAACTCTCTGGGTCAAATAATTTCCTTGGTTTCATGCCCATCGGTGAAAACTCATTATTTCTGACAAAAGACTGTTACCTTTTAAGTGTTTTTATCAAAACAAATTAAGGATCATTATCATTAGCAACATTTATTGACATATGCAGGTTAAAAGTCATGCATGAAACACTTAGGAAATTTTTACCAAAACGTATCTATTTTTAATTTTAGCAGAAATTTGATATGTATGTGTGTGTATGCATGTTTATATGAATAGAAAGGACTTTTCTTGCAAAACATTTCATTTAATTAATGTTTTAAATTCATTGAATCATGCAACATATATTCAGGTGCTCAGTGGTCTAAGGAAGATCACTGAAACTTTGATTCAGGGGAGGTGGTTATTGACTTCTGCATTGTTTCTGTTGCTGCTGGTGTTATCAAAAGTGGGGTCAGGCTGCTCACTGCTCAAAAGCCAACACTCGAGAGGCAAGGTTGGTGGAAAGGCAAGGTTGCTTTATTCTGGAGGCCAGCAACCGGAGGGGAGAGGGTGGACTCGTGTCCAAAGGCTGACGCCCCTCTGACAGTCAGTAGGCAAGAGCTTTTAAAGGGGAGTTTCAGGGGTGTATAGGCGGAGGGAGGGAGCTACATGCAGAAACGGCACAGTCAGCTCTGACAGTCATCTGGAAATTGGTCATGCAGTGGTCTGATGAGAGTCATCTTGATTGTTTTGAGTATAGTTAATCTTTAGTTCCAGAGTGGATTTGTTTCCATTTCTTTGAGGCCAGTTCTTGGAATTGTGGCTTATGTCATGGCTGCACTCTGGTCATCATGTAGTTAACGTCTTCCACCTGGTGGGAGTTTCAGTAGGTACAAAATGACTCAAAGGATATGGCCTATGTGTAGCCCTTGAGGAGGAAATAAGGTCCTTGACTTTACTTAATGACTAACCAATTATTATTTTGTCCTGTTTGACTGCTCTGCTTTGCTTCTGCATTTTTCTCACTTTTCTGATTAAATTTATTCTTTGGCTAAAGTTTTTCTACAGACAAAAAGCAGGTGGCGGGGGTAAGACCTTAGGGTCCTGCTCTGTTTCACTGGTAGAGGTCGTTTTGGTATAAGTTCAATGTAATTTAACAAAAATTTACTTAGTATTTGCCATTCATTCCACAAGATATGACAGAAACTTTCTTACAAGCATGAGGATGTAGAGGTTATCAAATACAAGTCACACATTTTCAAAGAACTTGTAGTCTAAATTTCAGATTGGGACTAAGTGATAAGGGTATATAGATAGAAGAAAAACAAAAGTAGAGCTGCTTTAATTTTGATTTCTACACTATAAAAGAGTGGATGGACTGTCCAGATACATAAAGGCAAGGACAGTAGTGTAAAAAGGCAGAGCTATAATTCCCTGCTTGCGGGATTGGCTCTTCTCTTGGGTGAACTCTTTAAGGGAGGATCTTTGTCTCATTTTTGCATTCTCAGCACTGAGCAGATGGTCTGATATAAGTATTTTTAAAATATATTCCACAGATGAATATTGCTAAGAAACTACAGTTTCTGAGTAGACTGAGACTAATAGGACTCTTGCACTCAGTAGATGTATGGGTGATGTATTTCCTGAATAAGTTGGTGAAACTCAAGGCAAAGGAAGTAACCAGTTAGTGTGAAGAATGGAGAAGCGTAAATCACCTTTACTCTTTAGTGGGATAGATCTTAGTGAAATGAAAGCACTGAAATCTTGCCTTAAAATCTTAAGCAAGAAGAAAGGTAGATATTAGCTGTAAAGATTTTTGTTTTTTCAGTATTTTTCCTTACTCTGTCCTTCATTTGAACACACACAAAACAAGTTTGTATAAATCAGGAAACGATCCAGATTCATCAAGTGAACAACGTATTAAAGTTAAACTGTCTGGACTGTGGCTGGTTTGGTGCAGAGTTGGGTATAAAATGGGCACCTGAAATAATAGGTGGTTATTTCAATGAACATTTATTAAGTACTGCTAATGCACATGACTCTCACTCCTCAAAAACCTTCAAGCGCAGTGGAATTTTCATTACTTAGAGCTCTTTCTGCTGGACTGTATACCAACTTCTACATTATTGGCTCACATCACATTGGTTTAAATACCAAACAGGCTTTTAAAAAAAATTTATTTATTTTATTATTTTGCTGTGTTGGGTCTTTGTTGCTGTGCGTGGGGCTTTCTCTAGTTGGTGGCGAGCAGGGGCTATTCTTCGTTGCGGTGTGCAGGCTTCTCATTGCGGTGGGCTTCTCTGTTGCAGAGCACGGGCTCTAGGCACACGGGCTTCAGTAGTTGTGGCTCGCGGGCTCAGTAGTTGTGGCACACGGGCTTAGTTGCTCCACGGCATGTGGGATCTTCCCGGACCAGGTGCTCGAAACCCCGTGTCCCCTGCACTGGCAGGCGGATTCTTTTTTTTTTTAATTTTATTTATTTATTTATTTATTTATTTATTTATTTATTTATTTTTGGCTGTGTTGGGTCTTCGTTTCTGTGCGAGGGCTTTCTCTAGTTGCGGCAAGTGGGGGCCACTCTTCATCGCGGTGCGCGGGGCCTCTCACCATCGCGGCCTCTCTTGTTGCGGAGCACAGGCTCCAGACGCGCAGGCTCAGTAGTTGTGGCTCACGGGCCTAGTTGCTTCCGCGGCATGTGGGATCTTCCCAGACCAGGGCTCGAACCCGCGGCCCCTGCACTGGCAGGCAGACTCTCAACCACTGCGCCACCAGGGAAGCCCGGCAGGCGGGATTCTAACCACTGCGCCACCAGGGAAACCCTACCAAACAGTTTTAAAAACAGGAAGCACTTGGGGTCATCATCACTAAATTTAAGCCGGCTTATCAAGCTGCTCATCCTGAATAACGCACACACAAAATCTGAAATTAAAAAAAGAGAAAGTGGTGGTGGGGTGGGGGAGAGGAGAGGGAAGCAAAGAGAGGGAGGGAGGGAAGGAAGAAGGGAAGCAAGAAGGAAGGAAGAAGCCCTGTTTGCCACGTTATGTGTAGTGTTCACTTTGGCAGCTGTAAGCCATGCTGAGTGGTATGAGCAGGTATATTTAGAGATAATCCGGTTCAGGACTCATCAGGGCCATCTGCTGCTCTGCTCAACTAGTACAAATGCTTGAGTTTCTAGTGGTTCACAGCTTCCTGGAAGTCACCACTTCACCGACCAGACAGACCTTTCTCACGCTGCCATTTGCTA
Organism: Balaenoptera musculus; assembly: GCF_009873245.2. Lineage (NCBI taxonomy): Eukaryota > Metazoa > Chordata > Mammalia > Artiodactyla > Balaenopteridae > Balaenoptera > Balaenoptera musculus. The sequence continues at coordinate 79,474,248 of NC_045798.1, forward strand.
GACATCTGTGTAATCTAGAGAATAACATAGTGCTATTTCTGTGTGTCCTTAGGGAAGGAGAAGCAGAGTTATACCAGTTTTTCTTAAGATGGAAACCATCCCTGGATGGTTAGTCAGTTCATGAGCGTCAAAGTTTTTAGTAAGACTCTAGACAGATCCACCCTATCCAAGTTCAGATTTTCCATGTAGCTAAGAAAATGGGCCTGGTTGAAAACCAAATTTGTGGGTTAGGAAGCTATAAAAAAGGAGAAATTCGTGGTTCTGTAGTGGTCCTATAAGAAGTCATGTCATCATGAATATTTTTCAGGACATGCATTCGTTTACTCTTTGATTAAGTATTTATGAAGTACATGGGCTGTACACCCATGGGGCTATGTACTGAGGATATAAATGCAAAAGACGATTCTTGTCCTTTCTGTAGGTCACAACACAGTGAGGAAACTTAAAGATAATCTAAGTGTTGTCTGATAGTGGGTTTTATAAATGTGCAGTAGACAAATAAGTGCACTAAAAGAAGCCTGGGGAGATCAGACAAGTCTTTAAAGAGGAGGTAATATTTCAGCTGAGCCTTGAAGGATGAAAAAGCAGTCCCTAAATAAATGGGACAAGAGAAAAAGATTTCTTGTCCCAAAGGAGTAGCCAATACAAAGGCATGGAGATGTGAGAAAATACAGTTTGTTAAGGGGCCTGTAAGTGATTCAGATGGCCAAAGAATAGGGCAAAAAGGAGAAGAGAGGCAGCCACGAATCAAGAGCCATATCATGAAATTTTAATATACTTGCTAAGGAAGTTTTTGTTTGTCTGTCTTTTGGTACTTTGGGGGATGGTTTCGAGCCTATTTGAGCTTCAGAAAGGCAACTGCTTGTGTCACAGGGTTTTAAATTGAAGGGGTCAAGACTCGTGGCAGAAGGTCAGTTCAGTGATGGTTAAGTATTTCAGGTAAGAGGTGGTGGGGACTGAAATAAGGTCGTGGGAAGGAGGATAAAAAAGATAAAATGAATAACATTTATTTGGAAGGTGAAGTTATTATAAGATGTTTCCAATTAAATGTGGGGTTGAGAAGGTTGGGAGGGATGCAGGAAAGCGAAGAGAGGTTTCCTTTTTCACTGCTGTCTCCACGGCCTCAACAAAGGTGCCTTCCACATAGTAAGCACTGTACCCTGGATGGGAAATCCAGCGTCTCTGGCTCAGGATGGGAAATATCAGATTAAGATGCAATTTGGCAGTGTTGAATTTGAAGTTGCCTGAGGGATATCCACCTGGAGATGTTCGTTAATGAATCATTCAAATCCCTAAACATGGAAGGTGGGTGAGAAAAACAACTTATTGAACCTGGTTGATGGTGAAGCACATAGGATTGATGACTCAATGAAGAAGCAGCTGACTTTTAAGCTTAGTCATTAACAGGGCCCTTTGGGAGTGAAGGGCAAAAAAGGGTACAATACACTCATTTTTAGCTTCTCTCCCACTTCTAACTGCTTTTTTCCTCTTCACCCAGGTAGTCAGAAATAGTTTTTAAAATATTGCACTAAATGATCTTAGTGCTTTTTGTAGAAAAGCCATTGTTGTGGGCTATGTATGAAAGGTAATTAGCTCAAAATGCACCCACTAAATTACAAAGCATCATATACTTCAATGAGTCACTGTAGGTATATGTAATAGTACATTATTTAGAGACATGGAACAGAAAAAAAAAACTCTTTACAAAAGGCTTTCAGAAATATGAAAAAATGTTTGAAGATTTCATTAATTTCTTGCTTTTGAAGCAACAATCCTTATAAATTTGTACAGTGCTTTAAGGAGGATCTAATCTGTAGACTAGAAAGTACACTTCTGTCTTTTGGTACCTATGCTTATCTTCTCCGTTTGAAACATAAAACAGGTATGAGTATATGTATTTGTATGTATGTATATGTGTGTATATATACACACATCTGTGTATACATGCTTATGTGTATGTTTCAGTGTTACACATCTAATCGGTTTGCTCTTGGCATACATATATACATACAAATAAGTAAAATAGTTTCATCTGAGACTCTATATGTGGTGTTCTTAATCAGATAGCACTAACATAATAAACACTGCTCTTTATTTAGTGTTTTGTAGTTTGTAAGCCACTTTTTTTTTTTTTTAATACATTATCTCACTTGAGTCTCACAGAACCTCTTTGAGGTTGGGGGAAACATTATCATTAGTTAACGTCTATATATGAAGAAATTAAAGCTGAAAGAAAGTTATGTACATCGCTAATAAGCAGAGGGACCAAACCTTGGCCCCAAACGTTCTGGTCACAGACACTGTCTATTTAGACAGATGCCAGACATTCCACTGGAATTCTTAGGGGCCATGTTAAGTGATCAAATATATAGTAATAATAATTGAATGCTTACTCTAGGATTCTGTCCCAAAACTCTTGTCACTAGTTTTATAATTTGTTTAGAATATGACAGAACTATTGGGAAAACAGATACAACTTGACGAGTTTGGATTCCTTCTGCCCTCATAGCTGTATATATTCTCCAGTTCTCCGAATCCTTGTCTGTTTCTCTTTGACCTTTATTTAAATTGATATCTCTGGCTTTTAATTAAATAACATTTGACTAAATAACCTTTTTCTGTTTAGTATGCTAATTTGTTTATATGGTACTTGGATACTGAGTTTTGAAAACTACATTAACTGTTTGTTTTGCAGTCGTGTATTAGCTATATTTCTTAAGTGCTCCTGAGGCTGACATCCTGTGTGTTAAAAAATGGCTCTTAGAAGTTCTAGCTGCATTCCACAGAGTACCAGAATGTCTGCTGCAGCCAGTCTTTTCTCAAGAGTGGTGGCAAAACATGTGGAAGACATCTTAGAGAACTGGAAAAAAAGAAGCAGAAGAGGAAAAGGCAGGGTGTGCTGGTTTCTGTACCCTGGAGGACTGAACTGATGTGCCCTCTGGGGCTCAAGAGGAAGTCAGTGTCTGTAGAGTTCAAGTGTAAGGAATCAAATACCTCAACCTGGAAAAAGCTCAGAGAAGGTCATAGGTAAAATCAGTAGGCGGTATTTCACCCTAGGGCTGTGTGTCATTTATGTTTTAGTTTTCTGGCCTTATATTAAAAAGCAAACAGACAAACAAATACAATGCAGGTGGGAGAATACGTGTTTCTTCTTCCTAAGGTGGTAAGTATAGGAATAATACTGTATTCTAGAATAATACATTTTTCAGCTTTTTATCCCCTTACATGGCAGCAGAGTTGCATTGTAATCTTGTAGCTATGAGCCCTCTAGAGCTGGAGATAAGAACATTTTTCACTATTTTCATTGTTAACCAGTTTCCAGAGGCCCTCTCATCCATGCAGGCTGATTCTGTTTGGCCTGTACCAAAACTCAGCTCTTTACTGATTTCCATAAAAAAATTACACCTAGCATTTTGCAACATTAAAAAAAAAAGTCGTTATTACATTTATGTGAAGCCATGGGGAGTGCCATTCAGCACTGCACTTAACCAGTCCTCCTCTGAAGCTCTGTCCTTGGCTATCCCACCTCTGAGACCCTGCTTGAAGGGTTTAATAGTCTTTCCTTTCCCCTTCTTCCATGAATCATCCAGCTCCTGATTTCTCTTTCTCTTTTATTTGTGCTGAGGGATTTAACAATTATCCTTCATAACTTGAGTGTTTGTAAGGAAGGGGTGGGGGTCTCATTTTCCATCCCGCAAGGTTTGAGACTTTTTTTCCCTTTATCAATATGCATACGTAGGAGAAATTACAGCGAATACACTTATTTCCATTTCATTCCAAAACAGAAACAGTTTTCACTGCATTAAAAACTTGTATAACAGTCTTGGTACAGTCCGGTCTGTAGATTTGCGCTCCAAGAATTAGACGAGGTTTCTCGTTAGTGGTGGTAACTGTAAATTGCTCACATCTCATCACACTGTACTTGTCACCAGAGGAAACTGTCACTCAGTGTGATTGCAATGCAGACTTGATTTTGAAAAAAAAAATAAAACTAAGATCATCTTAAAAGATGTTCTGGAGAAAATGCATGCCGTGGCAGTACTAAACAAAATCCTGTCATTTATTGAAGCTGGTGTCATCATGTTTTCTTGAGTAACATATGATGTTCAATGCTTCATGTGCTCTTTTCACTTTTACTTGACTTTCCTTGATTTTCATGTTAGATAAATGCAAAATGGGAATAATTTTGGTATGAAATCTGATGGATTTTTTGTAGAAAGCTTTAGGCAATGTGTCTCGCTTTGCAAAGCCTGTCGCATTCCAGGGCAGAAGGGGGTGTGTAGGAAGACTATGGGAGAATGACAAGTAGGAAATAGGAGATAAGAACCAAAGAACAGCACATTCTAGCAATTGTAAGATGCATTCCCCCCCCCGCCACATTTTACCTTCAGAAATTGGGATGCCTCGTAAAAATAATGACATCTTAAAATGATAACATCCAGGTTTCTTTTTCGTTTGTGGTAGAATATATGATTATGGTGCACTTTACAGTCATTGAGCTCCTGCCATTGAAGACCTTGAATGCTAAGCTGATCTTTCCTGTGGAAAGTTGTAGGGAGCCGTCTGTGATCTTGAGCTGGAGAGTGATGCAACTGTTGTGCTTCAGTGAGATGCTTGTGACAGTCACCTAACACTCTGTGTTAGAGGAGGGGAGACCAGTCAAGAGTCTGTGGGTGTTTTTGGACAGTATGATTTGTTTTGCTGTTAAATCATGTGAGAAATAATGAAATCCCGATTCAGGGCAGAGATGGGTGGAGGTGGAGATGAAATGACAGGTGGTGGGCTATTGAGGTGGAACATTGGGAATTGACAGCTGTGTAGGGGCGAGGCTCAAAGGACCAGGAGGTATGGGGGGGAAGGGACTCAGCAGTTGAGTAGCTGTAAGCTGACATTTTGCCTTACTAATGGTTGGGTCTTTCATATCGGGGAATGCAAGAATCTAAGACCTTTCAGGTCATTCATCTCTTATGGTGGGAGACCGGCTGGGGGCAGCATGGTACAGATGAGATTGGGTAGCATACACTCTGTTGTTGGCAAGATGTAGATTCAAGTCTGCCCTTTTTATGTAAGTTTAGACAGAGCACTTAATCCTGTTAAATAACACTTTCCTCGAGTATAAAATTAGGCCAATAATGCCCGCTACAGAAGTTTGTTAGGAGAGTTAAAGGCCCTTTTACCACAGCGTCTGGCACCTAATCACACTCAATAAATATTAGCTCTCACTATTAGCTATTTGAATAAGAGAGCTATAAAACAATATGTGAAGCGGGGTGGATAAAAGTCAGGATTGCAAACATAAAGCGAAGAAGTGCAAGGGTACAGAAAGGAATAGAGGAGCTACATTCTTTAACAAGAGTGATAGGATTTTGAGTTAGACTGGATCTGATCGCCAGCAGGAAAATTTTCTGTCATCACTTCATCATGGTTAAAGTGGTCCCGTTTCACATAGTACTGCAATCCAGAATCGGCTAGTGGCAGTGATTACTAATTGTTTTATATTTGACACGTAACCATACATGTTTATTCCGGTATGGACTTTTTGTTTGTTTGTTTGTTTAAACCACAGATAATGTAAAAGAACGGAGATTCAGCTGGCACTTTTAAATTTACTTTTATTTTTTGGGGGGTCTGCAGCAAAGGAAGTTTTAGTTAACAGAAGCAACATAGAAAATACCCACCCAAAATGATTCCCTCCAGGAATGTTTCCTTGTATGAATATCCCTCAGTAGCAGGCTTCTACCAGGAAATCATTATCATCTCAGCACTGCTGCAAGGAGTTTTGGGTGGTTCAGTTTGAAATAGAATAGTACATCTAAACCGTGTATCTGTAATGGGATGGGATGAAGAGCAGAGAAAATGTATAACGTTGTAAATCTCAAAGAGAGAGCAATGGGTTTTCTTAGTGAGTATATTTGTAAGTGACGCTAATGGAATTTGTGCCTAAGGTATCAGAGGTTATAAGTATCATTAATAACATTTTCTTTAAAATAAGTACCCTTGTCCTGCCAGATGTGTTTAGGTAGCAGACTATTTTGCGGTACCCTTTAAAGTTACTTTATGTATGCTCTTGACATAGATTTTTAAATCAAAAACTAATTACTTCTGTTAAATTATTTTAACCAAATTGTGAGCTGGTGTCAGGAGGAAGAAATTTTCCTCTATCCTTCTAGGTTCTTCTGGCTGGTCTAAGAATTAAATTGATATGAGACAGATTAACAGGAGAAAATCAAACAAAAGTTTAATAACATGTATACATGGGAGAGACCAAGGAGGACTGAGACACTTGCCAGAATGGCTGAAACCCTCACCTTAACTACCATCTTCAGTTAAAGACAACAGAGGATGTTGGGGGTAGTGGTTTGGGACCTCAAAGGGGGAGGAAGGCTTTTCCATAAAAGCACACGTTTGGTAAACAAGTGTTTGCTGGGTCAGGCAGAGACAATGGGGCGCAGAGTGGCCTCTGGTCTCCAGGCCCTGCCTAGTTTCGCCACCCCACACCCAACTCATATCCTTTGCTGATGTCTTTGGTTATAGCTCTATTCGGGGAACAGACCCTCCATCGAAATTCTTTTAGGCAGTCAGGGAGCAGGTCAAAGTTTCTTCCTGAAATGTTTGGGTCTTGTTTTCAGCTCAAAATAATCCACATGCCAAAGAGACATTTTGGGGGGGGGGCAAGTTTTACTCCCCTACGTTCCTATAGCTTTACTAACTTTATTACATTTCTTTATAGAAACTTTTATCTTTAGGGCTTTAAACACTGAAATCCAGACTGTCAGCAGCAGGAAGGCAGGGGTGTTGACACCTCTGTGGTTGCCTTGGGTGCTGAGAAAGCTCAGAAGGGACTTGGCTTTTCTGATTTATTTTTAAATGATACTGTTCTTTAGAGAAGAGAAAACGTGTCTTAGTTCTTCTTAGGTCACCTGAGCCAAACATAGCCCTTCTTATTTCTTATACCTGCTATATGTTTAATGAGACAATTACATATCCCATGGAAGGTCCTGACATGGGAAACAGGTTTATTTTTCATTTTAGGAAGCTTTCGTGTTTTATTGCAGTATGCCAGAGATTTTTTTTGTAAGGCAAATTACTGCCTAAGCTCTGCAGATATGCTTCTTTTCACTTCTTTTCTAGTTAATAAACCTATTTTCCTCTGCTTCTTTCAAAATGATATTATCAGTAAAATGGAAGACTATTTCCCTTAGCTCCTTCTGTTTCCTTCTTCCTTTAGGTCTGTAGTTCTTACATTGGGTATATAATAACGTGGCCTGGAGAGCTTTTAAAAATAATAATAATAATAAAAAAGCCTGTGCCCGTATTCTAACTGAACTCTTCTGTAGTAGGTCTGGGCATCACCCCACTTGGGTGAACAGAAGACACTTGCGTGGAGAACTTGAGGGGGTTGTATAAGGAGAAATGCGTTGAGATTTGGCTCCTGGGCTCAGTGAGTTAAGGCCATTTTGCTTCTTCCTCTTTCCAAATGAAAAACCCCACAGAGAATCCTCCCTACCCCTGTGACTGGTTCATTCACAGTGTGAAGTTTGTAAAAATCAAAGCGTTTGGGAGCATGGGAAAAATAAGAGTGTATCAGGTGTGGACTGAAAGAAACAAGCAGCATTCTGCCTGGGGTGATGTCTTTTACGAATTTTGCCACCCTGAAGCTGCTTCCTCAGTGGCTTCTGCTTCTGGTCTGTACATATGCATCTCTCACCAACTTGTGCAAATGTGCCTCTCACCCTCCTGTGCCCCTGCAGGAGGAGGCGTGGTGTGCATGAGGACAGATGTCCTCGGAGAGCCAAGCTCTGCCACTCTTTAGTCATCGAGTTAGTTACCTGCATCCAGCGAACAGACTCTGAGACAGGGATTTGCCTGTAGGGGATTTATTAGCGTGGTTCTCAGAATCAAGACTTGTGAGGGAGGGAGGGAAGTAGGGCTGGGCAGAGGGAGGAGCTGAAACTGCAGTGCGGTTGCAACCTAGAAGGGGGGCTCACCTTTGAAGATCTGTGGAGCTGGGAAGGCTCTCAAAGTTGTCCTGGATCAGGGGAGCAGGAGAAGTTTAAAATCAGCCGGTCATTGAACTGTGGGATGCCCCCGAGAAAGAAATATTACCTTGGGCAAAGTGGCTTTCTTGTTGTTTTTGCAATTTGCCAACTTTGTAAAATATCCCCGAAGCGAGTGACAGTTTTTAGGAAGACTTAGCTGAGAAGCATCAGCGCCTAGCGCTCCCGGGTGTTTCGTGGGGTCAGGTAGGAAGTTGACCCGTGTGGCTGCCATGACATCCCCTAGAGGGCCCCCCCTTGCCCCACTCACATCCATTGCTTCAGGTAATCAGTTCAGGGGCAGCTCCAACAGAACATGTTTGACCCTCTTTTCTTGGTGGGATTACAACAAGGTCAGTAGGATGAACTCCAGCCCCTGTGTTGTAGCCCGTCTCCAGGTTACAGCCAGCACTCATCATCTTCCTCTCATCACTCAGCCTGCTCGGGCTGAGGTTCTTTTGCCCTTGTCCTTTTAATATCAGAATGGGGCAAGAGAGTATCAGGAGACACCCAAGCGCCCAGATGCTAAGCCTGTTCTTCCTGCCCCCATGGTGTAATGGAAGCCCGCCCCGCGTCCTGGTGATCAAGGTCAATTACACCTACCAGGATGGCAGTGCTTCTCCTTGTGCATTGGTCCCTTGGTGCGGGGAGTCCAGAGACAAGGCAGAGGATGACCATGAACTTGGTGGAATCACCTCGCTCTTGGAATGGAAGCACATGTCTCCAAGCAGGTCAGTAGGAGTGAAGATAACGTGACATTCCCACTGTAACCCTAGTCCCCTGGTCCCTGTGGCATTTCTACCTGCCCCAGGAAGCTGTATGATATCAGAGGAGGCATCTCTCTCCAAATAGTGGGTGTTTTCCTACAGCAAGTGGTAAAGGGCTGAGAGCAGACCGACTCTAGCACTTCCAGCAGTTGGAGTGAGTGTTGCAGCCCTTGGGATGAAGGGGGGGGTGGGTTGGGTGACCCACTGTGGATCCCTAGAGGGGAGTCTCCGGTGTGAGAATAACCTCTGAGGTTTGAGATCATAAATAATTTCTTCCACTCCCACTTCTTTGTTTGCTTTATATTTCCAATCTTTTTTTTTTTTAAATTCTACTCAAGAACTGCAGCTTTTATTATTTATTTATTGTTTGTTTGTTTGTTTATTTTTGGCTGTGTTGGGTCTTCGTTTCTGTGCGAGGGCTTTCTCTAGTTGCGGCAAGTGGGGGCCACTCTTCATCACGGTGCGCGGGCCTCTCAGTATCGCGGCCTCTCTTGTTGCGGAGCACAGGCTCCAGACGCGCAGGCTCAGTAGTTGTGGCTCATGGGCCCAGTTGCTCCGCGGGATGTGGGATCTTCCCAGACCAGGGCTCGAACCCGTGTGCCCTGCATCGGCAGGCAGACTCTCAACCACTGCGCCACCAGGGAAGCCTATATTTCCAATCTTTTTATCGTAAGCATGTGATAGATGGGAAATGTTAATTTTTTGAGGCAGACATGCGTCGTTTCTGTGGGAAAAATATAGTAAACCAACACAGTGTCATGGATTCTGTTACTTATAGTTCTTGCATCACCTTAATGTTCTCTCTGCCTCTCTGCCTCTGACCAGTACTAACTTCATGTAACATATAAGCAGAGCATTTTGTTTTTCTTCGTTTATCTTTCTGGTCCCAGAGGGATGCCTAGAACCTAAGAGCATCCCTGCATCTTGATAATATGAACTGGTTATGTACAGAAGATGCAGTTTACATTCATAATACCTTGTCATTTTGCATCATCAAAACAAACTTCCACCTAATAGTCCAGAAATTAGCTTCTCACTCTCCTTAGGTTTCCTGAAACATGAATTTTGTGAGAAAGAAAATTGCTTGCCCCCCCCATGGAAAATTGATATAATTTTAAAATGGTTTAAAATTTAAATATAGCTGTTGTTTAAAGTACCACGTCCTGTTTGGTGGATATGTAAATTATACACTGTGTACTTTTCTCCCTGTATCATTGGTAGGTAGAGGAGGGACAGTTCCCTTTTAAGTAAAATATATAAATAAATCAAAACACAGAGAAAATGTTATTCAATAATCTTATATAGAAGAAGTTATAAATACAAATGAATTAAAAGTGATTTATTATATTTCAACCGTGACATTATTGACATAAGCAGGTTTGTGTGTGAGGGGTATTATCTGTTCGACCAAAATTTTCGATCTGGGATGCTGGTTGAAAATTTTGATTCCTGTTTCCAACTCAAAGAGATTCTGATCAGTAGACTTAAGATAGAGCCCCTAAATTGGCATTTTTTAACCAACGTCCCAGGGTAATTCTGATGCAAGACACCTACATACTACAAAAATTAATAAGTACATTAGCCAAACAACAGGTTAAGATCAGTGAACTATTCTGCAGTCTTTTAAAATTGTGTTAATTAAGCAGATTCAGAATGTAGATTGCTAAATATATTTATACTGTGATGCTCTTTTAATATATCACATGCAAAAATTATTCTGTATATAAACTAGCAGATCCTGTGTGTTGCTCACTCTGACTATCCATAGAAGGAATGTAGTCCATCATTCAGTAAAGTTTCTTCCTGGGCAATCAAGTTCTGCCCTTCATTACTAGACTAATCCTACTAATACTAGCCTTCTTGTCTCAACTTAAATATCTTTTATTTAAAAAAGCACTTTTCTGAACCCCTGAAGTTGGTTTGGTTTCCCTGTTATATGATTCTTAGCCTTCTGTGGGTGCTTTTTTGTGGTCATCAGAATTGCAGTGTTTTTCAACCTGGTGCTCTGACAGTTTGCATCTATCTCCTTAGATGGTCTCCTGAACATGGGGACTGTTTAGTTCAATGCGCTTAGGCTTGCCTCTTGCCCCGTGTCCTTTTCCGTCTTCAATCCTCCACACCTGTACACCTGAACCTGTAGGATATACTCCGTACTTATTTGAATAGATGATTAACAGATGTTGAGTGTCTAGACGAAGACAGAAACAGGCCTGATTCAAACTTTATTTTACCAGGACAATCTAGTTTGGGCACCAAGAGTAATGTCAGTTGTATCCCTGTAGTCCAGGTCATAGCTGAAGTGGTACTTCATCCTGGTACTTTAATACCTGCAAAAGGGATATTTTGAACTTGTAACTATTAAAAAAGATGTCAGAAGGGATTAACTAGACAAACACTAAATACCCAATGAAGAATATTTGAAACCAAGTTTACCAAATAGATATCACAACTTACAAATACCTGTACATGGTTACTGTTGGATTTAGAGTTAACTGTCACCCTCAAGATCTGACCTGTAAGTGTAAGTGTTGAATGGCCTTGGCACTGCCTGTTCTCTCTGTTGGATGAGCTGCTATTCTCTGTTCCCCCTCCTCGTCTGTGTTATCTGTGATGTTCTGTGTTTCTCCATATCTTTGTCCACACTGGTCCATCAGGCCACATTGGATGTATATTATCCTTGTATCAGAATTGATAAGTTAGGGTAGAATATCTCTTCTTTTTTTAATTAATTTTTATTGGAGTATAGTTGCTTTACAGTGTGTTAGTTTCTGCTGTACAGCACAGTGAATCAGTTATACATATATATATATATATATATATATATATATATATATATATATATATATATATATATATGTATATCCACTCTTTTTTAGATTTCCTTCCCATTTAGGTCACCACAGAGCACTGATAGAGTTCCCTGTGCTATACAGTAGGTTCTCTATTTTATATAAAGTAGTATATATATGTCAGTCCCAATATCCCAATTCATCCCACCCCCCTTCCCACCTAGATAACCATAAGTTTGTTTTCTACATCTGTGACTCTATTTCTGCTTTGCAAATAAGTTCATCTGTACCATTTTTCTAGATTCCACTTATAAGCAATATTATATGATATTTGTCTTTCTCTTTCTGACTTCACTCTGCATGACAATCTCTGAGTCCATCCATGTCACTGCAGATGGCATTATTTTGTTCCTTTTTATGGCTGAGTAATATTCCATTGTGTATAGGTACCACATCTTCTTTATCCATTCCTCTGTCTATGGACATTTAGGTTGCATCCATGTCCTGGATGTTGTAAATAGTGCTGCAATGAACATCAGGGTTCATGCAACCTTTCAAATTTTGGTTTTCTCCAGATACAGTATATGCCCAGGAGTGGGACTGCTGGATCATATAGTAGTTCTATTTTTAGTTTTTTAAGGAACCTCCATACTGTTCTCCTTAGTGGCTGTACCAATTTACATTCCCACCAACAGTGCAAGAGGGTTCCCTTTTCTTCACACCCTCTTCAGCATTTATTGTTTGTAGATTTTTCGATGATGGCCATTCTGACTGGTGTGAGGTGATACCTCATTGTAGTTTTGATTTGCATTTCTCTAATAATTAATGATGTTGAACATCTTTTCATGTGTTTGTTGGCCATCTGTATGTCGTCTTTGGAGAAATGTCTATTTAGATCGTCCACGCATTTTTTGATTGGGTTTTTTGTTTTTCTTTGATATTGAGCTGCGTGAGCTGTTTGTATGTTTTGGAGATTAATCCATTGTCAGTTGCTTTGTTTGCAAATAGAATATTCTCTTCCTAAATCAGATGAGTGTTGAAGTTTTCTCCCCCAAAAGTAGACTTCAGAATTATATTTCCATTGTTTTAACTGTTACTGTTTCTATTTTTGAATGCACAAGGCCATGCAGTGCAGAAGACTTCAGGAAATACTTTGCAACTACATGATGCTATTATCCTCTGCGACATATATGTGAATGCCTTCTCCAGAATGCCATGTGCAAAACATCTGTGCCCATCTTAAGGATGGCCTCTTCAGAATGCCCTGTGCCTCCATGGAGGCCAGTGTCTTCTAGTCTTCCCTGATATTAGGACAGGAAAAGAGTTTTAGACTCGTGACTGCCTACAGGCATTCAAAAGAGCTTTCACGTAGGGTTTTCTCCACTGACCCAGTTCTTCTCAACTGATCTGTGGTGGAGGACCAAGTTTTATGTTGTTGCTGTTTGTGTGCAAGCTTCTTGGTTTTTAAGAACTCAGGACATACTTCGTTTTGACCTCCTAATAATTTTGCTGCTACATTAAAAATGAATTACTTAGATTAAAAAATTAAATCCCCCTTTTTGCATTATTGTTATTGGGCTCAAGAGACATTAAATTACTCTGTAAAATGACTATGCAAGTTGCGAAGCCCTTCTTCTCAGTTTCCATACTCACCTTGACTGGGACTGATTGCACCCAGTCCCGGGACTGCTCTTTCCATAGCACCGCTCTGGCCTCCTGTGACATATATTTGCAGAAAAAGCAAAATTTTCTTCCTCCTGCGAAGGAAGCTGAAGCTTTCCAGGGGTTTGCTTTCTAACTGCTTCTGGTTTACGACTTGGCGTTTGGAAGGAAGTGAGCGAGGCAGTAGATGGGAGCCGTGAATCGGAGACACGATGTTCTCACGATTAAATTAGCCCACGAGGAGTTTTGATCAGTAAGAATTTGACTCCACGCAGATTTTTTAAGCTGGTTGAAAGTTTTGGATGTGGCCTGGAGGCAGCAACCCGAGAGAGGACGAGATGAGCGCTGTAGAGCCTTCTTTAGGGAGTTGCACATAGCTGTGTGGAATGGAAAATGCTTCTCTGAGCTCTTATCAGTCAGTCCCTGGTGAAAAAGACATGGTTCTTCACCTGAAGCTCCGAGTAGCCATGCCTTAGACAGAAATGTAGAACTTTTTTCAAACAAAAGCAAGATTTCCCCTACTAAGGAAGGGCAGGTACTTCCATTGTACAACTCTATGTGGACTTACATATGGATAGAAAGTGACATTTTACAAAATACTTCCAAATGCATTACTTCATTTTATCCTCACTTCAAGGTTCAAGGCTAGGTGGACATTTAGGATGCTGATCTATAACCAGGGATAAACTGGGATTTAAGTGCGATCAAGGCAGCAGGATAAGGAGCAGAGTGGAGATTCAGTAGCCATACTTCTGGTTCCTTTGCATGGACCTAGCATCTGTACCACTGCTACTCAGTATGTACTGAGACCCCAGAATGAATGTTTATTGCCATTGAGTTAGCGTGAACTTTTCCTGAGGATAAAAATAATCATAGTAGTCCCTCCTTTTTAAAATTTACTATCGGTTAAAAAAAAAAAGGAAAGAAATGAGATTTTCTTGGCAGTTTTAACCTTACCTAAGTACTTCCTGAATTGTTTCCCTTTCCTTTATTATTCTATGTGTAATAATTAATACCTATACTTCTTAAACCACGCATCTTCCTCAGAGATGCTTCACAAGTAAATTGTGTTCCATTACCCTGGACCACAATGATAATTATAAATTAGGAATACTTCAACCAGGAAAAAAAAGTTACTCATATACTTGTTTTCATCTGTAATATTTCTTCAACAGCTTGATAATTACATGGTATCCAGTGGCATGTGGAAAATATCTATTAAAAAGCATAATGAGAAAAGAAAACTTACATGTAATGTGTATATTCAAGCAGCTTTATTTCTGCTAATTATTGTTTAAATCTGCCCTCTATACTTATAATTTTAACCTTGTACAAGTTTAGCAAAAGTAAAATACATGAGTCCTAACAATCTGTAATATATTTTTAAACTTAAAAAAATCAAGAATCTATAATAAGTAAATCAGTGGTAGAAAATTTACCTTAGAAATCTTTTGCCTAATATTCAGTATAAATCATTCTCAGATGGATTAACTTGGTGTTCAAAGGAACATATGCGTATTTTTTGTTCAGCCCTCATTACTCCATTTCTGTACACAAATGTAGTAGCACTGTAAATCTTTATTTATATAATAATGCATTTTGCATTTTTCTTATTCAAATGTTCGTTATAGAAAAATTGAATATAACACTAATTATTTCCATCGTATATATTCAGTAAGGATCACAGAGGCTTTTGTTTAGTTTTATATTTTTAGTGTCAAGACTTTCATGATAAACGTTATCTCTGTCCCAATAGTTTCATCTTATGTCTGTATTTGTTCTTTTTTTTATGAATAACTACTTAAAAAAATTTTTTTAACATCTTTATTGGAGTATAATTGCTTTACAAAGTACAATCCTGACATTATAGTAATTTATCTTTACGAATCACATCCTACTGCAATATCTCAAGTAGTTGTCATAATTGTTCAGTGAAGTCCAAGTACAGGCATTTCTGTCTCTATTTTATAGAGGAGGGAGACTAGGAGAGTAAAGACAAGATCAGCAGTAAGATCCGATAACAAGCAGAGTTGAAGACGTTCACAGAGGGAGGAAAAGTGGGTCAATATATTGAATTGATTTTTTTTTTTTAACCTCAGTCTTCGCTAAATTGAGGAATATTCTCCATTTTCAGACTTTTTAAGCAGATGGATTGCAAATGCTGGATCAGGTAGTTCATATCAGGCCCTAGTTGATTAAATAAATGTAAGAAAATTGTCGGAACTGTAGTGCATTGATCTTTCTTTAGTTTTGCTCTTTACAGTCTTAAATTTAAAAAATAAATGGTGGATAAAAAAGTTAATCAAGGACATGAGATTCTGCCATCTGAGGACATCCAAGGGTCTATCAAACCCTCCTTAATCACGTGTGTGTGTGTGTGTGTGTGTGTGTGTGTGTGTGTGTGTGTGTGTGTGAAGTACTGTATAAGACCTAGGAAAACAGGAATAAGAAAGCAGGTCTGTCTCTCCAGGGCTCTGTCTCTTGGGGAACACAAAGGTACCAATGCACAGATTACCCTGGGCATAGAAAACGAGGTATCTGAACTCCATCTCGGCGGTTCAGAGGATTGGGGAGGACAAACTCGAGATACAGGATGTTTTTTTGTTTAGTTTGTTTTCTTTTTACTTAATGCTATTAAAACTTAAAAGAATAGAAATTGAAATAAAACAAGCACTCCTGTTTTACAATGTGGATTAAAAATTTACTAAATTTCCTGCAACAGATTTTTTATTGAGAATGTGGAATATGGTGATAAAAAGAACCCAGCTCTTAAGGAGTTTATACATTAAAGACGGGTATGGGATTGGGTAGGAAAACAACTAAACCAGATTTTCATTATAAAGCAGAATTGAAAGCATTTTGTCATAGAAATTCAAACAACATGCCATGTGGGAAAAATAGGATTGTTAAGGCTTCAGTAAGAGGGAACTTGGATTAAGTAGAGTTGGTTGTCAGTTGGTGGGTAAGATGATGGAGGACGTGTCTGGAAAAGATGGAGTTGCTCTGCTCAGGCAGTGGTAACGACCCACGTGCCTGGGACATAGAGGGCCCTCTGGGATGTGGTAGGAAAGAGAGACTGGGGAGATGGCACATGGCCACATGGAGCCGAGTGCTTAGGATTTGGAGTTAAACCCAGAGACCATGGGGAGCAATTATTTGATGAGGGGTGTGACACAATTCAGTGCATGTTTTAGGGAGATCATTTCTGACGTGCACTATAACAGCCTCGATGACGTGAGTTATTAAAAGTGGAAAATAACTGGGGAGTTTTGTGATAGCCCAAGTGGAAGATTTGAAGATTCCAAGTTAGGATTATTGTTCAGAGAGACTGGAGAATGGGTTGATATGTTAGAGGTAATGAGTGCGTATTCCTTCGAGCGGGAGATGATGGAGCCATGACAGATTACTAAACAGAATCTACTCTAGGTGTATGTGAAGTATGCTTTGCATCCTGGCCTTGTAGGTTATAACTCAGTCCAACAGTTTCATGTTTCTTACATCGTTGCCGTACACAGTGCTGGCATAGTGACATTGGATTCGCATAATACTTAGATCTCCTCCCTGCTTCTTCTTTTGCCTTATCGTGAGCTGGACTCAGCTAAGAGGGCCGTGCTCCTCACTGTTTGTGCTCATTTGCCAAAAAAAAATTTATATTTAATGTAAATATTTACTTTGGAGTCACAACAAATATTTCGAAAAGGATTTAAGGACACAGTACAAGTGAGTTTTGTCTGGTGATTAATCAAGATTTTGTTGTTATTGTTTAGGTGAATTACAAGATCATGTTTACAAGGATATTGGCAAGTGAAATAGACATAACAACATGAATTCTACTCTGCCCCAAATAGAGTGCAAATCTTTGTTTTTTATTGTGTTTTTCATTTATTGCTTATTTGCTCACTTACCATATTGTGGGACCGCAGAATTCTTTTTTCCTGGCCAGAGGTTTTCACTGTGGAGAGTCCTACTCTATTCCATAATCATCATTGACAAAGACTGTGCATGAGTGTATATGTGCTTCTGTGTGTGCGTTTGGCGGGGGTCGGGGTGGGGCTACATAGACACGTGTCTTAAGAATGCCATTCAGTCCTTCTACACTTGTAGCGTTTTTCTTTTCTGAGCATGCTTTCTCTGCACAGGAGGATAATAGTTTTTCCTAACAGCATGGGTTTCACCCCACGTATTAAGGTTAGTATCGTGGGCGTAGCCTCACAGATTCAGTGTCTGCATCATCTGATAATTATGTATCCATCTTAACATTCCAGAATTGGTCCTCCACTTTCAACTGCAGATGCTTCCACTAACCTTGCAAGGACACCCAGTCAAAACTCACAGCAGTTTTACGCTCGTGAATTTTGGCAGTGGTTACAAGCCTATGGATGGTCCCAGCTGGGAGAAAAGTGTCAGTGATGGGGAGGGTGGTAGATTTCAGGGCTCCTGCAATAGATGTATGGGTGTGTCTGTGTAGGTGGGGGGCGAGCGGTGATGGTGGTGGCAGTTAGAGGTAGAAGAGAAGAATTCTGATCCTTGAAGGAGTGGAAAAACAAGCAGTATGAACCTTTTTTACCTTTAAGTTCTTACGCTGTCAGTAATGGAGAACAGCTAGCAATACCACATAACGTCAGATACGGCATCAGAGCTCAGGCTGGAGATCAGTCAGGATTTCATGTGTATTCTGTATTGAAAGGAATGCCTCCTCTCTCCCTTACCTGAATACCCCAGGAACACATGGTATCCCCACGCTGTGAAGACAGCAGTCAGTTGATAGGAATTAGTTAAATGAATCATAAGGGCTGGTCCTATAAATGGGAGCCCCTAGTGATATTTAGAGAGATAGCAAACCTTTGATTAAAGACGCAGCCTGTGTATGTATAACTTCTGTATGTCTGTGGTCATCAAGGACGAGGAGGGGCTGGGAGAATGACTGAGAAGTGTGTGTAGGGGGGACTACTTGAGGTATTAGCTGCTTAAAAGCAACTTACTTTCACCTATCATTTGCATTTGTCTCTGGACTCAAGTTTTTGCTCTGTGTTGTTGAGTGTGGTTTATTGCTGTTCTGTAACGTCCAGAAAGGTCCCTTCTGGTACATCATAAAACGTGTTGATGGAAACCCCTGGAAACACTGAGCGTCTTTGAGATTTGGGGAGTGATCAGGTGGGAGTGGTTGTCTGTACCCTTCTGCCCTGAGTTCTCCTTTGTGGCAACTTTAATGTCTTCACCTCACAGGACACAGCTTCTCCCCCAGAGGCCGGATCCCCATTGTAGGGAGTGGAGGACGGGCTTTCCACCAGCCTAATGGTTTTCATACTCCTAGCTCTGCCATGGAGAGCTGGCAGCATGACCAGCAAAGTACTTTCTCTGCCTCAGTTTCCTCATCTGTTAAAGGGATAATAAAGTCAGTCAGTGTGAGCGCGGAATGAGTTACTATGTAGAGAACATTAGCAGTAGTTCCTGGCACATAGGGAGTGCTCAGTAATTCAAACTATAGTCATTCTTAGCTTGCTTCGTCTTAAATTAGAGGGAGATATGTATGTAATAGTCACCCTGAGAATGACTTAAGAAAATTAAATAATTCATTACATTTCAAGAATACAACTTCTCCGTATGCTGGATAATCATGCTGCAGAGTGATTCACTAGTTAATTCCACACTGAACAAAGCTAAATTAAAACTTGTGCCAGAAATTAACTTTTCTGTATCATTTCGTCCTAACTGAAAACTACAGAAACTAAAGGATAAATCAGGTATTTAAGTGTTCTGAAGCCGAGTATAAACATAGCTGTTACAGTGCGATGGAAGAATCACTTAGAGAAATTCATGGTACAAAAGCAGTATCCTCAACAGCTGAGGATGGAAATGGGCTGGGCATCCACTTGCCTAAGTTTCCCATATCTCATATTTTTTGAACCTTGTCTTTCAAAGAATGCAAACGTAGTTCTGCAGGGCAGTGAACAGCCTTGTTATTTGGTAAATTGGGTTTTTGCGTTTGTATTAATTGCAGTCCAGCATCACGGCGGTTACAGAGGATGAAAGATTGTTGAAATTACAGATTGAGCGCTGTATTTCTCAGGTTATGAAGTTCAGGGAAATATGTAATTATTTCTGAGTTTCCTCAGGTTCCTCTGTTCAACATAATGTTCTGACATACAGAAGGGACAGTTCCAGATATGAAATGCAAATCAGTAGGGCCTGCCCCCGAGCCATAGCCGGGGTTAATCATGCAAATCTAATGCAGTTCTTGGTATTTCAAGAAAGGTTTTAGTTGAAGTCTCAGGCACGTATTGATTTAAAATTCCTACTTCAGAGAGCAGTGTAATTTTTCTTTTACAGCTTCAAATTTTAAAATATAGAGCAGGATTTGGAGACCAATTTAGTGACTGGACATCCATCCATCCTTAATAATCCTGAAAAGTTGTGGGAGTTGGGAGGGAAGGGTACCCTTAAAGGATGTGGCGATTTCTAAGCATATTAAAAAATATATTAGATCTAAAGTTACAAATGTTCTGTAGCAAGTCCCTTTGCTTGGAATACGATCAAATCAACCAATTATGCTTGGTTACTGAATGTCTGCTCTGGTCAAAGAAGATGGCTAAAACTGGCAAGGACAGACCAAATCAAAAATAACAGTACAACGAGTTCCTAACTTTGGGAATGATATAAAATTCCTTTGGAAATGAGACTGTTTACAGGAAGAAATGAAATTGTCTCGCTCACAAGTGCAAGCTGACACATTCTAATAGCCGTTTCCGCTGTGCACAAAACGCGTCAGCTTATCTTTCCAAGAACAATAAAATTTCATATGCTGCTGCCTGACATAAGAATTATTTTTACATATCTCCGTATCGCTGACTCTCTTGTAAGTTAATCTCATCTCACATGAATTTTTCACCAGCTTCACTCTGATGTTGATAAAGGAGATGGTTCCATCAAATACATCTTGTCAGGCGAAGGGGCAAGTTCCATTTTCATTATTGATGAGAACACTGGGGATATTCACGCTACCAAGAGGCTGGATCGCGAGGAGCAGGCCTACTACACCCTTCGAGCCCAAGCGCTGGACCGGCTCACCAACAAGCCCGTGGAACCCGAGTCGGAGTTCGTCATCAAGATTCAGGACATCAATGACAATGAACCTAAATTCCTGGACGGCCCGTACACTGCAGGAGTTCCTGAAATGTCTCCTGTGGGTAAGTAAAGAGCAAGTTGGTCTTGTGCCATCTGATTTTAGGAGGTTTGTATTTCAAATTAAATCACCATAAATACTGGGGAAGAAATCACATTAGCATTTGTATAGAAATTGCCAGTTAGTGTGAGGGGAATGTTTGAGATGTGTTAGTAGCCAGTATCCAAATTCTATTTTTTGACACATTATTTTATTTATACGGAAAATTAGGAAATTCTTCCTTTTTACACAGCTGTCTCAGTGTCTTCAAGAAATTACGTAGGTCTTACAATCCCTTTTCAATTTAATATTTAAAATTAAAAAATGATTCAAATTATGCCTAAGAAGTTAAAAAAAAAAGACAATAAAATTACTATCAAACCAAAAAAAAAAAAATCATTCTAGACACAGCCCTGTGATGATCTATTACTTTTCTTTTTCTTTCTCCCCATGTTAAAATAATAATTCACTATTCTAAGCATCTCTCTGGGGCCAGGGTATCAGGCAGGCCAGCAGTGTAGCCAGGCTAATATTAGGATCAGCTGATCTATTTGCTTATAGAGTATGCTTGAACCTGTAAATGTCCATCCACTGGCCACCACTAATCTTTCTGTGATTTCTCCAGAAATTTAAATGCATGAAAATTTATACTGAATTTATAATAACGGTAAAGTGATACTCAGTGTGAGATATATAAAAGAATAATGAAGGCTGTTTTACTCAAAGGCCTTTTGACGTTGCCCCATTACTGGAAAAATAGAAAGTAAATTACCTTTAGCATATACTGTATTTCAAATACTATTAAAGTGTCTTTTAAATTCCACTTATTTAGGTACCTTTGGAATAGTTTTCAGCCAGTATGTAATTTAGGTGTGGATGATCTTACAAAATAAAAAAATAAAAAATAAAAATTGTGGGGCTGGAATAGAGACCAGTTGATTTATATCTTTTATTTCCTGTTGTTTATAGTATTGAAGGGGGAAGTTTATTTAAAATAATAATCGAACTTGTATTTTAACACGTATTTCAACTCAAGTCTTTTACTTGAAAATTTTACCCAGTTTGATTTGTTTTACTTGATTGATTGATTGTGATTTGTTTTACTTTAAATAAAAGTCATTGCGTTCATTCCAGCTTTCGATCCACACATCTGCTATGCAGGGGAGTGGAATTGCAAAGATGTGTATTACATGTGCCCAATTTAGTGACCCTAAATTTCTGTTCCAGTCAGATTGGAGAGGGAACATTATTTTGGGACCATGGCTCAAGCTGCTAAAGAAATACGAACTGAAAATAAGCCAGAGGAATCGATGCTTGTGGACAGGAGAAGTTCTGAACTGCAGCGGCAGCATCTCACTATAATTATCTTCTGTGTAAATATTTCTTTGACCAAGCAGGCTTATTCACACTTTCTCAATACCGTCCACTCCTTCAGAGTGCTTCCTGCTGCTCTTGTTTAATGACAAAAACAACAACGATGATGACAGCAGTAACAACAAGATTTGGGAGGTTTTAGAAAAAAGAGAAGGCACGTTGTCCTCCCCAAAGTAGTAATGTTTAGAAAAACAGGAGGTTTTGAGGTGTGTTGAAGCAATTCAGTTCAATACCATCATTCTCCTGGGCATTTTGGGCATTCTTCATGGGCTTGCTAAGGTTTTCCTTTCCTGTGTAGAACCCAGCAGTGCAAATTGGATTACTGTGAGCTTTTTGTTCTAGAGGCTGAATAATGCACTGTAGTTTTGGTTCCAGTGGTACCACTCTGATATCAAATAGCATGATTATTCTGTGCATGTGTAAGTTATTTTAGTTATTTGATTCCAACAGGTTCAGAACTTTTTAGAAAATGATTTCTCAATGTCTTCAGGATTTACTTGACACTAATTGAGGTCACTTGGTTAATATCAAAATTTGAGCTAAGAACAGTAAATGTCTACGTAAAATGTATCCTATGGATTTATAGTGACAGCTTATCAAAGTGTTTAATTCTAACCAAATAGTTATAATAGCCACTGAATAGTATGGTATATACAACACAAGTTTTCAGTATTTATTATTCAGGCCTTTTTTTTTTCATTGAGAACTAACTAAGATTTGAAACACACTCATAAGTCCCTGGGATCTCTTATTTGTTGCCAGAAGAGCATAGATAAGCATGAGAATACAAGTGTGTGTGTGTGCGTGTGTATGTATAGTAAATTATTTAACAAACACTTCAGAAAAAAATTATACACAACAAAATTTACTGAAGTATAGTTTTCATTATTTTGTTTGTTTCAACGTGTTTTCTTTTCCAGTGAAGTAGGAAATCAGTACTTACCCATATCACGAGAATAAATATTGCTGTAACGATGGTGCTGTAAAGATGTTCTCTATTTCCTTATAGAGGAAATAGAGAACATCAAAGTCATTGATTCTAACATTTTAAAATAGTCAAAATCTAATTGTTAAAAAGATTTTAAAATATACGTCATTCACTGTTTGGTCCTACCAAGCATCCATAGAGCACAGTCTCCTAAGTCTATCAAATAAAAAAAGTAAAACTTCAGAATTTACAAAATGGTCGTGTGTGTGTGTGTATGTACAACACACACATACATATTCAAATTTTCCACCCAATCTGAAAGGAAATAGAATTGGTAAGGGAAATCATAATCTGGAAAAGAGAATAGACTTATAATAAGATGGGCATTGGTGACTTATTTAAGGCATTTAGAAAGGGAGATCTACATAGGAATATATCTAAAAGAGATGTTAGACTAAAAATGCCATATTTTCAAGGATTTATTAGAAACCAACTTGAACCTTAAAAGAATACAGAAAGGGATTTTTCCCACCCCCATCAGCTAGGACATAAATGATAAAATAGCATGTGCTTAAATATTTAAACTAAACAAATGTGTGTAGCTAATATTTTTAAGATGATATTCCAAATGGAATTAAAAAGAACAGATCACACTAAATGCTTTCCATATGGAATAAGTGAATGCATAGTAAAAGGAAGAAGCAATATGACATTCTATCATATGAAATGTAGAAAAACAACCAATGTTGTGATTTTTCAAGTTGCCATGCTTTTTCCCCTTTGGGAGGGTTTGGTTTAAACGTTCATTTCATGCTTTTGTTTTTAAATCAATTAGTGAAAACAAATGAAAAATAAAACTACTACAGGAAGAGACAGAGTAGCCACTTAATATCCAGTTAAATGTATCAACTGAATATTCTTTATTCAGTTAATGAAGTTTCAGTTTCTGTCTGGCTTTACTTTGCTACAGCAGTGAGGTTGCCTCAGTGATTTGAGTGTCACGATGTTAGTATTTGTCATGCTGCCTTCTAGACAGTGATTGAGACTTATAGAGATTGCTCTTGATAAAAATTTATTACCCAACCCTGATGGATGAGATGCCTAAAATTTGAGTCCCATCCACTTCTGAATATATATCCCTGCCTAACTTGCATCATCAGTCTTATTTTTTGCCAACATATTTTCATGTCCCTTAAATATTTCTGAAGGATGAATTTATCATTTATCATCTTTTGGAGTTTGTCTTAGGCAAAAAAAAATATGATATCAATTTTTAATGTACCTTAGAATAAGAAAAATTAAAAATGAAAAACAAATCTAGTGTAGAATCTTTAGCGTTTTGTGAGTTCTTACGTTTTGTGGCATTTGGGAGTTTTTAATTCATTGGTTTTGGGATTGGCACGTAGGGACATCAGTGGTACAAGTGACAGCAACGGATGCTGATGATCCTACATATGGCAACAGCGCCCGAGTGGTCTACAGTATCCTGCAAGGACAGCCGTACTTCTCAGTGGAGCCAAAGACAGGTAAAAATTGACATGCAACTCTCTTTGTAAAGTCATCATTTATATCTTGGCATAGAATTAATAATAGTTATTTTTATTCAATATAGTTGGAATTGATAACAGACACTATTTTTACTGTGGTTCTCTCAATATGTGTACCATGGCAATAAACAGCATATTATTTATAGAGACATTAGCACATTTTAAGAATATTTTATTATATTTATCAGTATTCCTACCAAAATTAAACAAAATATTAGATATTGAAAAGTATTTCAGCTGTTATCTCTTGACTATATAAGAAGATGTTGATTATTCATCTCTAAATTTTTTTTGCTTTGTTTTCTTTAATTAATTCACATAGGAATTACACACAGTAAAATTTAAATCTTAAGCAAAATCTCCTTGCCATGCAGTAGAATATGTGCTAGGTTCAGCTTGTCCTTCCTGGGGCTGGTTTTTCTCAGGGAAATTAGTTGAAACATAACAATTAGGATGATGATCTGCTAAATCAAAAACTAAATTAAATGACTTAATCTCAGAAAAAAAAAAATTATGAATTGCAAAGCTGCCTGGATAGAATATGTGGTTGTTTGGCTAGATATTCTGTTTTGCTTTGAAGAGGAAATAGTTTATATACCGTAAGACTATAATTTGGAGCACTGTTTTCTTGGTTATAAAATAATATTTTATCTATTCTGCTCCTCTGGCTCTGGGTATAGGGAAGTGTGGGCGGGTGCGAAGATGGGTGGGTGTGAGCCATTGATTTTCTTCATCACTGTGAAAATCCAAAATTTCTCTATATTTTAATAATTTTGCCTTTATCATGGAGAATAATTCTTCCTCAAATAGCAAGTTTGTGATTTTGAAAATTTGATAGTACTTATGATCCTAAATGAATATTTTAATGCCACTTACCCTGTTTTTCATATTATAAAAAATGGCAATATCAAATCATTCTCAAATCACTGTGGGGGGGATAAACATTTTAAGTGTCTTTTGAGAATGACAGTTGTGCAAAAACAGACCAGTAAATTCGCTGTGAGCTCATCATTCATTAGAATTTTCATAGAGGCCGTGACATATTTTTTACCAATGTTGTGATAAAGTCTGGAAGCTGCCTAGAAAGTCTGATAGAGGAGAAATAGTTCTGTTTCAGCGAGTATTGAAGGAGAAGTAAATGAAAGTATCTGGTTTATGATCTGAATCCTGGGAACGTAGAAGTTGTGCTCATGGTTGATTTAATGATAGATCTGAGAACCTAAATTCAGACATCCACCCATTCCCTTCTATATCTACTCTTTGCAGCCTAGAAAGACATTGACAAGTTTCTGACAATTTGCTCACAAATTATACACCTCCTGCATTATATAACCTGTTCAAAAATAGCATGTACTAATCCCAAGGGTTAAATATTTTGCTGCTACTAATGATTGGCTTGTGATTTTAGCTTTGCTGTAAGATAATAGGTGTTTCATAGGCCCTGTGTAGGTAAGACCTCACCTATTGAACAACTGGACGATAGTCTGTGTCATGGCATCACATGATTAGTAGTTCAAACTTCATTTTAATTTTCAATCTCAAGGACTGTGAATTACAGGGGGTAAAGTTTCATTTAATTTTGTTTTGGTTAAGAGTTTTTAATGCTGTAATCATGGTAATCATTGGGACTTCTCTTTCTTACAGTCATTCGTGCAGAGGTATTCTAGGAATTGTTGTGTCCTCTCTGCTATCATAATATAGAGAATGCATCCCCCTCCCGAAAAAAAAAAAATGGAAATCTATTTTTCTGACAAAAATGGATGGAGAATTTTCAGGCCTTACAAGCATGAAAAGCTGTGTAGACAGTTTGAGGTAGTCTTCCTTAGTTGGTGTATGATTCTTATCTATGTAAGAAATAAAATTATTTCCCACATCTCCAAATCTAAGGCCTTTTGAGAAAAATGTAAAACTTTTGACAGGAAAAATGCTGAAAATATGTTAAATCAAGATTATGTAAAATAGGCCTAGGAAATCACTGTTAAATACATCTCTGAAAGTTTAACTTCTAATTTCTTTTTTAAAAAGGAGTAATATTAGTAATATTAATAATAACCATTACTATTTGTTAATCACATATCATTAACTTAGCCTGGCTAAAATCTCTGAGCATGTATTCCATCTGTAGCACACTTACAGGCCACATGACCAGAGGGTAAGTGTATTTTCTACGTTAATTTCTCAGTCCACAAAGCGAGGATGTGAGTAGCTGCAAAAAACAAGTTGACAATTCAGCAAGCAAAGAGAATGGCACTAGAAACAAGATAATGTAGCATTAAAAGGACTGCAAAGATTCTCATCACCTATCTTCATAATGTCCCCAAATTCACAGGGAGATCGAGAATTATTCTAATGTGTTTATCTAGTCTGTAACCTGCAAGCAAATAGATCCAGTTTTTCAATCTATTTCATATATGGCAGGACTGGCTACATAATTCACTCTTTGCAATGAAAATGCAGGCTTCTTGTTCTAAGATTAGTAGGATTTCAGACGTCATCAGAAGAGCAGAAACCAAACATGGGGACAGTGTGTGACTGCACAGACCACACGGCCATGAAGTTGGCCTTGAAAAATGGTTGGAGTGTCAAATATCACTTGTTATTTAGGAGTTCTTTCTTAAACATGGAGGTGTGACTATATGGTGCCTGCGTTAGAGATTACATGCATACTTGTTACATCCTAGCTTTAGGTAAGTAATACGGTTGTAACAAAGCCCTCCTCCCTAATACACCCTTCATGCACGTTCCATCCTGTGGCATGGCTCATGGTGTAGAGGACCCTCACTCCTGTCGTAGAGGACCCTCACTCCTGTCAGGGCTTCCCCAGGACATCCTCTCACAAGTCGCTTCCTCAGCGACTCTTTACTTGATGCCAGCTCTGTAATCCTTTGATGTTCCAGAAGTTTCCATCTCTACTATCGTTGGCTCTTCTCCACGTTTTTATGGTTCTATTATATGCTTCACTTAGAGGTAGAGAAACCAAACAATACAAGACTTAGACAGAAAATTTAGAAAAGAATACAAACTTATTGGAGGAGATTCACCTGTACATCTGATGTATCTTGAACCCGACAGCATGAATAGCCCAGCCCTGTGTTACCTGACTGGTGTGGTTGCCTAGACTCCTGGGACTAATCCAGAGCTTCAGAATGGACTTCAGAAATGTTCACATCCAAATTCTTAAAGAGATTCCATAATAACAGAATATGCTTTAAAAAAAAACACAAAACATTGATGGCGGGTAGGAGATTAGAAAATCATCTGAAAATTTATTCCCAGATCAAAAACTGGACAGTTTTTGCATAATACTAGTGATAAATTTATGTTTCATACACAATACTTTTTTGTGGACATGGATTATAAATAAATAGAAAGTTCTGGGTTACTGGTCAGATGTACATCTGTAGAAAAATGATTATTCAGAAAGCCTAAAATCTGAGCCAGTCTCTTTTCTAAAGAGTTACAGGATATATTCTTCTCATCATAAGTGGCTTAAAATTATTGACTATTAAAATTAAATATTATCATCTCCCATGAAAACCTCACAGAACTGTAAGGTTATGATTAGGCAAGACTGGCCTTTACCACTTCAGAGACATAGTAAAAACTGTTTGCTGTGTGTGTGTGTGTGTCTATATAATATACAGCAAAATGCAGATCAAATCCAACGTATGAGAATTCTTTTCCAAATGTAGACAGTTTATACTCAAAAGTAAAAAGCTAGCAAAAGCCATAGAACTAGAAATCTATTATGTTTGAATGTTCTTATTTAAATTCACTTCTCTCCCAGTTATTTCATTCTTGTAAAAACTATGTTTAATAATTGAGGTATTTGGAAATTACCTTTGCCCCCTGCATTTCTTTGCAAACTTTGTGATGATTTTTGCTTTGGAGAAGTGTTATATATAGGATCACTTGTAAAGAGACAATTAGACATGTGAAAAATAAGTGAGTAACTTTGACTACCACACTTCTCCCCTGATAATTCTGTTTTCTTTCAAATAACGCTGCTGAGCAAAACCATGAGAAGTTGAGGCGGCTGTGTTTTCTTTGCCGATTAGTTGAGATGTTATGGACCTCTCTCCATCATAATACATGTGCAAGGGTCCAAACTCACTCACACATATTGATTTTGGAAGGAAAATGAGAGATGCATAGAAATTAAAAATTAAAACTGAATGAGTAAGAAATTTTGCTAGAACTTCACTAATATTTGATCTATATGAAATGCACCATTAGTCAAATATTCAAGATTGTCAATGCTCAATGTATAAAAAAGTATTACAAGTAAAGATGATTAACATCAAAGAAAAAAAGGAAGGTGGGGGGGGTGGAGGGGGAGGTAGAGAGAGATAGAAAGAAAGAGAGTAAGAAAGAGAGAGAGAGAGAGAAAGAGAGAGAGATGTAAGTCCCAGAACTCTTAGACAAAGATTGTTATGCTAGGTAACAGCGTGTCTTACTGAGGTCAGTACTCAATGGCTTATATATTAGAGTTAAGGGAAGTATTGAAGAACAGACATGAAATGTTCATAGAATCATTATGGCTCTAAGAAGAATATTTATGTCTCACAATTATCAGTGAACCAAATGGGTATATGACTGTGTTTCTTTTGATTGTCATTGTGATGTTTCAGAGATTAACTATAAGCAGTGTGTAGATAACCGAAAGAGTTCAATGAAGGGGTTACTTAGAGAGACCTTGTATTGCTGTGCTTGTAGCAACAGTGTCCAGTATAGTGTATTAGAATAAGTGATTGTTAAAACAACAGCAATAACAACAAATGGCCTACTCAAAGAAGTATAATTTAAATGCTTAAAGTACCGATATATTGTTGGGGTGTGTGTGTGTATATATATGTGTACGTATTTGATAGCTACTGCTTAGAGCTAAATAACAATAAGGTTGCTTAAGATGGTGTGAGTGTTACTCAGCTTGGAATCTTGAGAACCAGTAATGTATTGTTTAAGTTATTCTTAAACTATTGAAAGATTTTCTCTTCTCTTCCCCACTCCTAGAATATTTACGGAACTGTAGAATATTGTGAAGAATAGGGCAGGCCTGATATAGTATAATGTAGGCTTGTAACTTATACTTAGGGCTGAAATATAACACACACAGACCATTTTTACATGTGTCCATTGAAGAATCAGCATTTAAACAATTTAAATTGGCAGCTTTTAAAAAAACATTTTATAAATTTGGAGGATATAAAAACATTTTTATGCTGAACATGAGGGAAAAAACATCCCAACTTGTTTACATTATGTTCTCCCAAAGAATCATCCTTTATCAAACAGCCTAGTTTTGCCCCTGAGAAGTCCATGATACCAGAGTTCCTGTTCCTCACATCTGAGTCATTGGGGATTTAAATTCTGACTTAAACTCTAAAAGTTAGAATCTGTTTAATAAAATGATTAGACATTTTTCAAACAAAGTCGATAAAAGGGTTCCAGGTAGGTAGGTAAGACGTCTTCATTGGAAATGATGGAAGTACAAGAAATGATTAAGTAGGATTCTAGACTCCTTCTGGTATCTAATTAGCAAAGATGGCCTCATATTGCTAGTTTTGAGATCTGTATAGGGCAATATTGAATACATAGGTTTTCATTTGACATAATCTCTATGTGCATATACTAAGTATATTATATTAAGTATATAATGTCATTTTATATATTTACATATAGCATAAACTAAATTCTATCCCATAAAGATACTTACTATTGCCTAATCTATTTATGTAATAATTAAATAGTTATTAATATAAAACCACTAATGTAGTGCAGCAGTGATTATTGAGTCAAGCTTTCCTACCAAGCAACATGAAGTTCTGAAATCAATTTTTCATACCTCTGAAGTTTTAAAGGCTATCCATATTAAATGCAATTTGTTCGAAAGAAACAATACAACACATCAATATTTTTAGTGTCTTGATTTCCATTAACACAATCATTCTCATCTATAGTACTTTTTCTCAGACCTTTAGATACAGCATAAAGTCATCCAGCAGCATAGTTTGGAATGGTGTTTTGTTTATTAAACATAAATAACTCTCATTCTTTTTATTTATGGAATAGTTGTTTTGCTGGAAAAGAGGTAGTAGCTGGAAGAGAGTTAGGGACCATAGCTGAAAGGTTTGTGGTGATTTCACATCACTGGGAATTAAGTTGTTGGAGAGGGTGAAAGAGAAGAAGAGAGGTTCATTGTCATATACTTGTACAGGCCACTGCCCATTCTTCTAGAGGAGTGTATTTTATTTATTATAAGCTGGTATTTCCTGAACCATACATTTCCGTAAAATCTAAAGATAATCCTCTCTCTCCGCTCTTCCACATTACAGCGTTTTCTGTGTTTGTGATATTGTATATAATTATTATATCCCTTTGGCCTTTACTATGCATTGCAATTATTAAAAGGAAAAAAACCAAACAAAAGGCAACAACTCAAGAGCTATTTTCTACCTATATCAGTGTTCTTCGCTAGTATAAATGCAGTGATTCATGATGCATTTTACTGGGATTTGAAATTTTACAGGAGTCATCAAGACCGCCCTTCCAAACATGGATAGAGAGGCTAAAGACCAGTATTTGCTTGTTATTCAGGCAAAGGATATGGTTGGTCAAAACGGAGGACTCTCTGGAACCACGTCGGTCACCGTGACCCTAACTGATGTCAACGACAACCCGCCTCGCTTTCCTCGAAGTAAGCTGTTCTGTTGCACGCTGCAAGCACGTTAGTTTTCCTTGCCAGATTATAAAAATGTCTTTAAAAAGGAGTTTTTCCAAATACTTCTCAAACAAATAATTATCTTAACTACATTCTCCCCCAGTTTTATCAGAGGCATGATTTTTAATTCGGTAATATGGAATAATAAGGGTATTGAAAATAAATAGAAGTAATTATATCTTTGTATTACTTCTATCTTAAATATAATATGCTTTTTCTTTTGTTCACACTTTGAATACTAGACAGCTATGAAGTTTGTTTATGCATTAATCTTTTTATTCAAAGACATGCTACTCTTTACATTCTGTAAGTTATGAGGTTGTTGCCAATTAGTAACATTGAAATACGCTTCGAGAATTCTCTACGCTAAAAATATAGCTTTATTTTTAAAGATAAAAAAGAGTCCTGAACTTCACTTTTCATTCCACACTTTTTTTTAACCAGTTCATGTACCTTGAACATTCCTACTGCTACCCACCACATCTTTTTTATGCAAACGCTCAGCATTTCCAAAGAAATCAATCCAAAGAACCGGAAAACCGCATGCCCTCAATTTAGTTTCTTTGACCAAAGTGGTTTTTGTTTTAAACAAGTAAGAGGAAAAAAATAATTTCCTTAGGTAGAGCTGTCCTGATTGTAAAAAAAGCATTTCATCTCACTCTCTTTTAGTTGCCTTTTTTCTGCTTTTTTGTAAATGTGTGTGGTATTTCTTTAGAATACTCAAGAAAATAAGGAAATCATACAAACTACAATGTTTTTAAATGCTTGTCTGATAGAAATAGGGAACTGAGTTCCCTTATGAACAGATCTTAAAGCTAATAATGTTAAACAAGGACACTTTCTCTGCAAATATGAGTGCCACCATGTTTTCCTTCAAATGCTGCTTCTTTAGATGTTTTATTTTTATTTTACATATTTTTAATATTTATATTGTTGTACAACAGACATTTCAATACCTCCTGGCAAAATAAATTACACTAACTTTAGCATTAAAAAAAAAAAGAAAAAAGAACCTGTCCTTAATTGTGTCCTTGATGGCTTACAATGGGGAGGAGAGGAGGATTGAAGAATAAACAAAACGAAACAATTAACGCGATTATATTTGGCTGATAATAGAATTAGCTGTTTCTCTTTAACTACAGTGATAAGAATTGACACTTAGAATTTTTGTGGTTTTAGTTGTCATGGTTTGATAAGATAGAGCACGGATTTTCTAGCTTACTAGATACTCCCCTACTTATTAAAGTGAAGGAAGCCAAAAATATGTCATTATGTTTTTCATTTTGGCTGGGATTTTTCTCTACCATTTAGTTACTATTCTAACCTTGAAATTTTTGGATTTTCCTAAGGACACTTGTAGATATGTGAAAGGGTCGCTCAAAAATAGTAAGTATGTGTTGTAATCATTTTTTAAAATCAGTAACAATTTATAAAATGTAGAAAATTGCAAAAGCAGTCATTCTTAGCCTAGAATGTGGTCCCTTCATATGGATACATTTTCCTTTCTCTGTTTCAAAGAGAATCCTTTCTTTTCTCTTCATAAGAAAGTGCAAATGCACCACTGTTAGAAGCCAAAAGGAAATGGAAAAAGGTGGAGGAAGCAGGAAAAAGTAGATGATTAGAGGAAAACGGTGAAGGGGTGTTTCCTCGTTTCAAAGGGATGGTTGGTGTACTTCATCTGCCTCCCAAACTGGCTTTTTAAAATTTTTATTTATTTATTTATTTTTTGGGGCGGGAGTGTAGGGGGAAGTTGAGGGATGGTGAAGAGTTTTTACAAAAGAAAGTTTAAAAAAGTTACTATTCCTTTTTTGCTTCTCTTTCCTCCTGTTCAAATAACATTGCCTCTGCTCTTGTACCATTGTGCCGCAAATCAGTTCTACATCCAACTCACACAAATAATTCTTATCCTCGGTAAATTTATGAGCTAAAAGAAGACTAATATTGACTTTCATCAGCTTCCTTGTCCAGTTTTCTGAAACTTTTGCAGCAAAAGATACTATTATGGAAGTTCCAACATTGAATAATCAGAACTATTTAGGCTTGGTTTTTGCCCATTTGAGGCCTAAGCTATACTATTTTAATTTCTTAATATTCAATATTTATATTAATTGCATTTTAATTCTTTATAGTCAATACTCAATGTTAAGTCTATTTATAATTATTTGAAATTTATCTTTACTATTAAAAGTAGCATATTTCTCAGCAGTAGAAAATACCGGAATGGAGCATCTCCTCATGCCTTTCCCCAGGCCATCTGTTTCTGCTGTTACTTATTGATTATTATCTAATTATTTCCATGAAATTTCTTGAGGCTGCATGAAATTTGTCATTTGCCTCTTATTGCTTTGTTATCTTCTTTATCAAAAAATAAAAACAAATTAAGCAAAGATGGTGCAGAATAGCCAAATAATTAAATTTTTATTGGTTAGTTTGGTGTAAGGTTTTGTTCATTTATTGTTTTTAATTTCACAGGGTCGTACCAGTATAACGTCCCAGAATCATTGCCGGTGGCTTCCGTTGTGGCCAGAATTAAAGCTGCCGATGCAGATATAGGAGCTAATGCTGAAATGGAATACAAAATTGTGGATGGTGATGGATTCGGGATTTTCAAGATTTCTGTTGACAAAGATACACAGGAAGGAATCATTACTATACAGAAGGTAATATTTATTTTTGTTTCCTGTGAAGGTAATATCATAGAGATTATTGAGAAACCTTGTCTGCTCTGATGGAAGAATGTGTTAGACACATTGAATGGCTTTATGGGACCACTGTTATTTTTAATTTTAGGAAAAAATGCTGTGCATTTATTTTTACGTGTCGGGATTGTAGAGAAAATTGAGTAATGTGTAACTGATACACTCTATCAGTTCTATTCTCTGAGCAAACCCACAGCTGTTATCTATAGCTCTGTAACAGAAAAGCATACTGGCAAATGTGCTGTTTTAAATGACCTGCTTGGCGAGATGAATATTCTTTTTTTTAAATTAATTTTTATTGGAGTATAGTTGCTTTACAATGTTGTGTTAGTTTCTGCTGTACAGCGAAGTGAGTCAGCTATATGTATACATATATCCCCTCTTTTTTGGATTTCCTTCCCATTTAGGTCACCACAGAGCAGAGTTGAGTTCCCTGTGCTATACAATAGGTTCTCATTAGTTATCTATTTTATACATAGTAGTGTATATATGTCAATCCCAATCTCCCAATTCATCCCCCCCCGAATATTCTTCTTTGTTGACTATTTTAGTAATGAAACCCTAAAATCATCCAAAAGCCTTTGTAAGCAACTAGACAAGCACTCCACATACATGAAAATAATATACATAAACTTGGAAATAGAAACTGAAATGTTGTAGACTAGCTACATTATCAGCCATTCCTTTTTAGTCAATACTCAATGTTAAGTCTTTATAATTCCTTTGCAGAGCATGCAAAGTTGTGAAGCCTATCATAATCCCTTAAAAAATAAGTGCAAAAGAGATTTTAAAAAATCTTTCTAATCCAAAATAGACTATTTGCCAAATTAGCTCCCAACACCGATTAGATATGGGGGAAAATGAGCTGTTAACTCCCTTTGATCTGTATAGATGTGATCCTTGACAAATGTTAAATTAAAAAAAAAAAAGAAGTCAAAAGGAATTGTTCCAGAATATAGTCTTATTTTCTCAAATGTTTGAAATACTAAAAATTAAAACATATATGAAAATGCCCACACTGAAGATACTGGGATTTTATGCCAGTGTGACAATCCAGGTGTATAACTCTGTAATTAACACTCCTCAATAATTAACACACATCAATAAAGAAAGTCATATTTTAGTTGTTATAAGAAAACATATGTTCGATTTCAGGCCAATGGGCAAAACATTTCTGCAATTATTTCCAGTGGACAGCTGCTGTTTTAGCTCAGCTGGTGACAATCTGTCTAAAAAAGTTTTAGTAAGTAGGCTAGGCCAACTCTTGGTAAAATGTTTGTTTTGTTGTCTAAAATAAAAGGAATGCACTAAGGTGCAATGCTGCTCAAAGATTTCAAAGATTCATCTGAAATCAATCTGCTCATATTCCAGAAGTTTTAAATATATATTGAAATTATTTTATTGAACACATATGTATATTTCATATATTATAATGAGACAGCATAAATCATTGAAGAAATATATAAATACAAATATATATGTATTTGATATGAGATATTTGATTCAGTAATAGAAAAAATTTTATACTCAATTCCTTGATATTATTTCTAGAAGTTTTAGAGAATTGTTTAAAAAAAAAGCTATAAGAAAACTGGATAAAATGCATTTAATCTCACAGCATAAAACTCATTAAAAAAACTACAAGGTAAAAATTAATGATAACTTACAATGATATAAAAGTCACATAAATAATTATTACTACTGTTCTAGGTAGTGGTTAATATCTGCTAGGATTTATCTTGAGTAATTTAAAGGCTTCTTACTTAATTCTCAAATCTCATGAAGGTATTATTAAGTACAGTGAACATATGGAATCATTATAGAATGTCCAACAAAAGAAAAAATGGTTAAATAATTTTTGATATTTCCAAATTGTAGAATCTTGTACATCATCAAAATGATGTGGTGACATTGTCTTAGCATATTAACTAATATGGGAAATGATTATATAAAATATTACATAAAAAAAGCAGTATCCAAAATTTTACAGACCCTTTGTTTCAAATTTTCATTTATATAGAATAAAGATTGCAGGAAAATGTTAAAATGATAACAGTAATTGTTTCTGGATCTTCACTGTTTTTCGATATATAATATGCATTCGTTATTATAATTACAGTGTTACTAGATTCGTAAGAATATTATTCAATGACCAAACCAAAATATATTTCATTAATAGCACTGTGCGATCTACTTTTAGTATTGATGAAAACTCTTGTCCAAATGCAGAAATATGTCACAGAGATGTCAGTCACTAGACTGAAATTTAGTGTGTTGTTGAAGCTCTCTCAGGTATTGAAAAAGACATTGTCATCCTCTGTCTAATGAATTAAGATTCAAAACCATTCCAAATCCTATAAGCATTTAGATTAATGGATTTAAAAAAATTTTGATACTAGAGATTTCTACCCATACACAGCCAAGTGAGTGATGTTTTGTACCTAATAAATGCCCAATAATTGGTAATTAAAAATTTATCAATCTGTCATTATATGGGAAGTTAGCTAAATGTTTTAATAATTTCTTATGCTAAATATGAGATCAAAATTGTGTTATTTTCTGTTTAAATTATTGACAACGAAAAATAAGTTTTATTTTCTCCAGTGGCTTCTAATAGATGAATACTGTCTAATTTTTATTGTTTCTCCTCCTCTGTTTTCTTATATAATGTCAGTGATTGCCTTTGGATAATTAAGCACACTCAGTGTACAGGAAAATCTTGAGAGACAATGACGGTGGAAAATTTTACAATTTTACTGTTGTGGCGTAAATAACCAGTAAAATATTTAATATTTAATGAAGGGACCTCGTTCACTTTGAACTCTATAAAGCATAGAACCAAGTCGGATAATATCTACATAGAAATAAGTGGAAATAACACCTCAGCGTTTTCTTCACGCTGAAAATCTTTAGTGTTAGCAAATGTTGCTTCACACTTTCCTCCTACCCTCTCTCTCCACACAGTTCTGCATAAATAATAGATATTGAGGTAATTACGTGGTATACATCAGCCTAATTTTTATTTCCAAAGCTCCCTCCACCCACAAACTCCTTTTTAAAAATTACAGTTTTGCATTTTCTGCTCATATATTCCAATGCCTAACCAACCCAACACAGAGTTCTTACCGATGTTGAAATAAACAAACATAAAAAGTGGCTTCTTTAAGAGTTAATTAAAAATAGTGGAAATGATATATTGGGTTGGCCAAAAAGTTTGTTTGGGTTTTTCTGTAACATCTCACGGAAAAACCCAAGTGAACTTTTTGGCCAACCCAATATTTACTTTGCAGTTCAAGCTTTAGTGATCAGTGAGTATTTTTCACTTGAAAAACTTGCTTATGGTATTAGAGGTTAATCTAGTTTTTAGATGAAAAAGTACTGTTACTTTGTAATTTTTTAATTTTTGAGCAGTTTTTTATGAATTTATTCAAAAATGCAATTCATATTTTATGTGCAGTGACTACACCTAGCACTGTACCTTAGTATTAGTTTTGCATTAATCCAGGGCTTCTCCTGTTTAAATACCTCAAATAAGGCTCATATTCCAACTCCTTACATGGACATCTAAGAGCTAGTTTTGGACCCCTAGAATTATTTAGACTTAAATTTACCAGATACATATCCCACTATTCCTAGTTTTATTCAAAGATCTAGAGTAGACACTAAGCCACTTTTAATTCCTAGAAGCAACATAAATTTTCTTCTGGGTCTTCAAACGTTCCCTCCTGCAGGACTCACTTATGCTCCGCTCCTGTGCCCACTTACTGGGCATCTTCATCTTTTAAGACTGGAATATTACTCCCATTCTTCCTTCTTTAAACCAAATAATTAAACAGGGGAAGTAAAATTGTCTGTACCACAATTTGTTTTTCTTGATCAGGGAAGGGTGTGTGTGCACGCATGTGTTTCCCTTCAATGTTGGGAGCTGATCTAGTAAAAATGTAATACCATGATTTTTTCATAAATTTAGCTGTGGTCCCAAAGATTTGGGCAAATATCTAAGTCTCTGTAGAAGTGTCCGAGAGAGCCCAGGCCCCATTTGCCAGCCAACTGGTCGGTCCCACCTAGTCTCAAAGATTTGAACATGACCTGAGAAAGGAGTTGCGTAGTGGATGGATGACGCTATTCCCCAGGTAGACAGGGGAAGGGAGACTTTCTTATGGAGGTAACCACCTGTGCAGAGCTTTGTCATATGAGATAGCACGTTAAGCTCAGAGAACTAGAAGTAGGGCCATTTTACTGGAGCACAGTGTGGGAGGGGATGCTGGCACGAGATGAGGCAGCGTAAGTGAATGGGCTCTTTATGCCTCCTTTGCAAGGCCACTGTTACATCTATGTACAGTGCTTTGCAAATGAGAGTGGATTACAAATAATAAATATTAAAAGGTATTTTACTTTCAGCTACAATAAAATATGCTATGGAATAGAAAATTATATTTGCTAATTTCTCTTGAACCCTTATTGTTGGGACTGTGTTAATTCTAATTCAAAGCATTTCTTTTCAAAGCACTGAATTTTAATGATATTTATTTAAACATTTATTTAAAATATTATCACTTTCCTGGCCACAGTCAAGTAGCACACTTTTTTTACTGTTAAGTTTAAAGCCTTGAAGTCTTTTCTGGTTTCTTTTCTTGTCCCTTCTTGATCCATAATAGATCTTGTCTCTTTGTTTTTTTGTTTCGTGTTTTTTCCTACTCTCTTTGGCATTACCCTAAGATTGGTTATCATTGCTTCACTCCAAAACTATTCTCATTGTTCCTGAGCTTTTTAATTTTTAAATCCTTTTTTAAAAAAAAATTGCTGTTCAAAACTCAACACTATTTTATTTTTATTATTCCAACTAGTTTGAAAAGAAGCTACTTTATACTAAGAGATTAAGACAGAGTGATACAACAAATTCAAAGGAAGTGGTAAAATAATCATCAATGAGGTTATAGATTTAGAAAATTCTAAAAATTTATTGAAAAATTATTAGAATTAAGGAGGGCTTTCAGTAATGAGAACTACCAAAGTAAGTTACAAATCAGTAGCTTCATTATAGCTCATGAGAACATGTGTGTGAGCTCTGGTCTTCATTCCAACCGTACAGCTTCAGCCCACTAGAAGTTGTGTGTGGAATATCCATCCCTCTTGTCCGTATCCCTAAACCTTCCATCTTAAAGCAGTGTGATCTCACAAAGGCAATCTTTATTCCCAAATCCAAGCGCTTTTCCATCATGAAGCCAACAGTATCTTGATTCTCAAATTCAGAAGAGTGTCTTTGTTTACATTTTTTTTTTAACTAAACTCTCTTTGGAGTGTTTTTCTCAGAATGAAGGAAGTCCTTTCTGAAGATCTGCTGATTCTCTCTGTTAAGAACTAACAACTACTTACGACACTCAAGAACAGGGTTTTGATTTTCAGTTCTACTCATCAAGATTTCAGTTAATGGGGGTCTATATTCCATTCCAGCTAAAACATTTCCAGAGACCCCTCCGAGTGAGCAGAGTCTGAGAAAATATATATGAGTCCCATAAATTCAGTATTCTTTTCATGACCAGATAATAGTAGAATCATTTGTGAAATCTAGAATGGATTTCTGAATCTGAGTCAGAAGAGCATTCTGACTAAAACCAAGAAATTCTGAAAGAAGACAAATGAAGCCTTCTTCCATTGTTCTCAGAATATTTTAAAATTTTCACTGAGATAAACTAGAGAATGCTATGGACAGTCCATAAATATGAACCATTTGTTCATAGGTTTTCCAGGCTCTCCTGACTATAGGAAAACCTTTACAACCAGGCACTGCTAAGATGTTGATGAGCTTTTTTGTTAAAGACATAAGTATATTTGTTCTGATGATGTGTGTCTCAGAGTATTACTTCACATTTGGTTAATAGAGTTCCTATGTCCATTTAGATAGTCATTTCTATTGGAATTAAGTAATTTTGTACCTGTGAACCATGCTTGATAATCATCTGAACTTATTTTCTCCCTACTCTATAGTATAATAAAACTTTAGTCCATTGCTTTTTCATAAACAATGCACTGTCATGGTTATAATGAGATTTATTCCAGTTTGAGCAAATTATTATATTTTGAAACATCTACATATGCTGTACTTGCATAGGGTGAACTTAGGAGCAGGGAGAGAAGAACAGAAAAACAATCTTTTTCTAAAACATACGCTAGAAAAAGAAAAAAGTACAGAATTGTAAAAAGTTATCTTCAGGTATGCTATTATTGCTCCAATGTCTTATATAGAAATATAAATTCTGCGTATGACCAAATATGCAGAATCCACAAGGCTAAAGATTTGTATAGATGCTACCATAGAATTATTTTTTCAGAATTCACTTATCCTTTGTATACATTAAGAATAGACATGCTTATATATTTTAGGTATTTTTTAAAATGATAACAAAACCACAGTGTTAAACCGTTAAAGCAAAGTACAGTCTATTTCTGTGGCCATTTCTGAATGATTTGATGATAACCTTTATAACCAGTTTTACACAGGGCCTCAAAATTCACCAAGCATAAACATAAGTATTATCCCACGTGAGTGAAAACTGTGTCTTTCTTTCTACTTAGAATTCTTTCTGTTTACATTTCCCCATCATAATTTACAATGTAGGAAATTTAGTCTTTTATTTTTCCTTTGAAGTATGGCAATCTTACCTTTAATGTACTTCAGTTTTCAATGTAAGACCTCAGTTGGGATTACCTATGGAATTTTGCTTCTATAAAATACATTACTACGTAGAGTTACAGTACAGTAAAAAATGAGCATTTTTCAAAATGCATTTCCTGTGAAGGATAAGTACACATCCAGTTTCTGGCACGGGGATGGCTTGTACGGTGGCTGATATCATACTGTCAAGTAATATATTTAAGCTTCTTCAGGCCCATTCTGCTGTGCTATCTTCATAATCTCCTCATATTCCATACCCTAAAATAAGGTTGAATGAAGTCAAAACCATCAAATAATAGAGCATTGTTGGGGAGGTATTGATAACATGGCCTCCATTCCCTGTGGCAGAGGAAGGGTTAGAATACGCTGCGTCCTGTCAAACTTCCACTCAGCTGCACAGATTTCTGAGCTCTGGGTTTGCTGTCTTGTTATTGAGACATCTCCTTTGTCTGCTGCTTGTGGTAATTCCCAGAGTCAAGTATGTATTTCAGTATTTCATAAATGCTGTTGATGTGTGGTAGAGGAAAATGAAACCAACAACATTTCCAATTTATTTTTCTTCTTTTCATTGCATTTTTTTCTTTCAAAGATGTTATTTAAGTAATCCTGCCTCTGTGGATGCACATTTCTCAAAATGGAGCAAAGATATGTCTCCTTTGACTGTGAAAAAGCATACATTTTGGATTTTAGTTTTAGATTAATACAATAACTCTACTTTAGTGAACGTCTGAATTTCAGATTATATTTTCCAATTTGTTCAGCCCATTGTTACTCTGTATATATAAGTGGATCCTAACATCGTTTTAATCATCATGCACATGGGTGCATGTGTATAGACTGTTCTCTACGTATTTTGAGTATAATAAACGAGTATAAATTTACTCATTTTTGAATAGTCAAGATTAGAGATGAATTTAGGGTCTTAAAAAAATAAGATAGCAAAACTCTTTGAAGAAAGTTGATAGTAATGTGAATGTCAACACATGCTAGACTTGATCAAAGAGACTAAGACCCTGTTCCTTAGGAGTATTTTCCATTTTCTTTGATTTTGGCAGTTATCAGAGCAATCTTCTCAGAATATGTGTATGTCAAAGACATACTCCAGTGAGCCCTTCATGGTTTTTTGTTTTATTTTGTTTTGTTTTGCTTAGTACAAGTCACAGATAATGCACAGTTTTCCTTATTTCTGTCTTTTTCCATGGTGTGTTGTTTCTTAGATTAGTTTCAATGGGTAGGATTCCAAGAAAGAGATATTTAAGAAGTAGATAAGAGGGGATTTAGTGATTACCTAAGGAAAGTTGGAGAGAGAATTTAAGGATAAAACTAATGATTCTAGAATGAGTAGCTAGATGAAAAATGTGCTGCTCCTTTAGAATGGGAGTGTGGAGGTGATTAAAATGGTTTGGAATATATTTGCATTACCTGTGATATCTAGAAGGTCATGAATGCGGGTTTGTAGCTTAGAGAAGAGGTCTAGAGTACAGACTTAGGTTTGGGAGTCACAGCGTATGCATGGCAATTAAAATGAAAGGGACGACTGAGAACATCATGGAGCATGCATATAAAACGAGGGAAAGAATGCTTTAGACATTACTTGGTGAAACTGACAAATTTAAGTTAGGGCAGAGAAAGATTCAGAAAAGGCAATTTATTGTATTCTTCCAGGATTAAGGTATCTTAAGAGAATTTAAAAATAACTGATCAACAAAGCAAATAAAAATTCATATTTAGATCAATAAAAAGAACTGCATATATTGTCAGTAGAGGGAGGGGATTGATGGATCCTGGAATCTATGTTATATAGTAAAGACAGGACATAACCAATAAGGGAATGATAAGAGTCAAAGGCCTGGAGTTCAAGGAAATTTCCACGTCTAGATTTGATCTCTCTGCCACTAGTTCACTTGGTCATTTCAAGTCTGTTTCGGTTCATTTTCCCTGGATATGCAGCCATCACATGTCAAAAAGTGAAGTCACCCACTTTTATTCTCTTCCTCTTTGTGATGGTATCAGCTGCTACCTAACAAGTCATCCCAAAGCTGGTGCTTTAAAACATTATTTCTTTAGGTCGTGATTTCATGGGTCAGCAGTTTGGTGGGGCCTCGGCAGGGTGGTCTTCCGAGGGCTCACACATGGGTCAGAGGTCAGCTACTCGTGAGCTTGGTGGACCTGCCTCTGTAGAGGTGGCTATGTGTCTGCTGGAATGACAAGAGGGGCTGGAAGTGTGCCTTCCAGCAGCCAGCAGCTAGCCTGGCTTTGTTCCCTGAATGGCAAGAACAAAAGCTCCATGGTCTCCTGAAGCTGATTTCCAGAACCGACACAACATCACTTCCACCACATTATATTGATCAAAGCAAGACCAGGTGACGCAGATTCAAGGAGTGATGGGGGGCGGGGGAGAAATACATGAAAAGAGAGGAGCTATAAAATATTGTGGATACTGTGAAAGAAGAAAAAAGATTTTGGGTCCCAGCTCTGCTCCAGAGAAACTAAAAACCTTCAGGTTACATTTACATGAAGTGGCAAAAGTAAGGGTGAATCTCAGATCCGCTGACTTCCGCTGTAATCTCCTCTCCACTCTCAGCATTACTCACAAAGTAATTGTGTGGATCAAGATTAATTAATAGTTGCCACTATTTGATAAAGGTCCCCAGGAGAACATAAACTAAACTGTCTTTGGTTCATAATCTGGATTCAGCTTCCCTGAAAATGATCGAGACCCTTTCATGGAAGTTCTTGGTCCAGTCAGTAGTGCATGCTGGGAAATATGGACCTCAGCATAGCAAGGGAATCAATCTGAGCTATACTGTGAACCAGGTTTTTGATGTTAGGCAGGAATATAGTCATTTGCAAGGCTTGTTTTCTACCTTCTGCTTATAGAATCCAAACAGCCTACCTAGATTCACTCTTAGAACTCTAACCTGCACAGGGTAAGGACTATATAAACGTGTATTGTTCATGGGAAATACGTTTAGCCGTTTATGGTACTGCCTCTTTGTAGACAAGTGCAATTAGCAATTTGAAATGTGTGTGCATTTAGTTGGTGGTCATAGAATTTCTTTTAAAAATTGTTACAAAATGGAGATGTGTTAGGATACCTGCTTGAATTGCTTTTTAAAAAATATTCAGTGATCTTTATGTCTAGGTTAAAATGTTAACGTTAAGTACTCTTGGAGGTCAGAGGGCACTCGTGGAGCTAGATAATGGAAATAATAATTCCTGATATTTGTATCCTTATTTTATTCCTAATAGCTTGACATAATTTAATGTCTTAGGCTTAAACATTTCTGCAGTTACTCATAAACTGGACCCTTCCTCAGGGTCCCAGTTTACCTGTAGAGCACCAGATACTTTCTATGTAGTGGAAGTGATCTTTGCAAAATGTGACTGTTTGTATCAAGCACCTGAGAAGCAGCTGTGTTAAAGTATGGGTTTTTTTGAAAGTTAAAATAATGACTCATAAAAATATAAAATGGACATGGAGACACCCAGTAATTTTTTACTGCTTATTCTAAATTTGCTTTTACTCATTTTGCTATTTTTCAAATAATTTATTCTTAGATTTTTCTTTTTTTTCTTTCTTCATTCAGCAGTCAGTGAATCTCTGACCTATCTAAGACAGTTGTTACCTACTTGTAACAACTGGTAACCTACCTACCTACCTGTGTAAGATTATACATTTGGCTTCTATCATAGATCTCAAAGCCTAGCACAGTGAGACAGACATGAAAGGGTCAGTCCCTGTAGAGGACACCCACAGAGCTGGTGAAACTTCCAGAGGTCTTCTCCCCCTTAACGCCTGAGCCTCTCTGGGGGCATCAATGTGGACCATTATATACATAATTATTACATATATATATAACAATTATGTGTGTGTGTGTATATATATATAAAACAATTTAGAACACATCTTTCTCTTCCCTTCTTCCCTATAAAAAAATAACTTATTGCCCAAATCTGGATATAGGTTTTATGATTTGCAAAAATTTCAAGACACGTAAAAGCTGCATGCTGCTGATAAAATCACTTGTAGCTGTGAAAGCAAAAATGTCACTGGACAGAGTTAAACAAGTAAGACAGACCTCAAGGATATTGCAGTTAGGAGAGAGATGAGAATTCAGTCTAAACTGAACTCAGGTGAACAAAGGCCTGGAGAATTTTTTAAGAGCTGGAGTGTCTCTGTGTGTGTGTGTGTGTGTGTGTGTGTG
This sequence comes from Balaenoptera musculus, assembly GCF_009873245.2. Taxonomy (NCBI): domain Eukaryota; kingdom Metazoa; phylum Chordata; class Mammalia; order Artiodactyla; family Balaenopteridae; genus Balaenoptera; species Balaenoptera musculus. The sequence continues at coordinate 79,518,817 of NC_045798.1, forward strand.
TGTGTGTGTGTGTGGAATGGGGGCAGGGGTGTAGGTGACACTGTGTTTGCTTTACCCAAAGGAAAAGTAAATTTTCTTGTATTTTCATGATAGCAGGTAGTTTTGTAACTTAGAGCAAGACTCTTGCTGAAGATTGGTTCTAAGAAAAGGTAGGTCAGGGGCCTAGAGTCAGGAAGAAGCCTGTCTACATTTAGTCAAGCTGACAGAGATATTAAGGCCTTCTTGGGCATAACCCAGGGATGGGGGGCGGAAATAAAGGCAGTAGTGCAGTTGTGCATAATAATGGCGTTTTTTTGCTTTTGGAAAGTACTTAGGGAAAAACTTTAGAATTCTTATTGTATTTAAATGTACAAAATTGTTCTTTGCTGAGATACCTTGTCCAAGGTTGTAGATTGCTTCTAAGGTTCTGGGTAGTAGATTTATTTAGAATAAATTAATCATAAAGGGAAAGTTATGATTGTGGGTTCTTTTCCATTGGTACAGTTTCATTTAAGCCCATTTATGTAGGAAAAATGATTTATATTGATTTGATCAAGGGAGGATATTGAAAGCAACAGAGTATATGCTTTGATCCAAAAGAGAGCTGGAAGCTCCAGAGAAAGAAATGCTTTTAAAGATGATGAATGGTCTCAGTGCTTTTGTACAAAATCAGTATTAAACATAAGACACTATATACATAGACAGTCTCACGTGCACACACACACACACACACACAGCCCTGATGGTACCATGCCGTGGTTACAGGAACAGAAGGAAGAATTTCCTGAACGATGTAACTTGAATCAGTCCCTGAAACATCAACAACAGCATTGGCCCAAAGTACAAGATCTAAAGGAGGTCATTGAGCTTAACGAGAGCGTGTTTGGCTATAGACCAGAAGGTGAGCTATATGGAGAAAGAAAAATGCAGTGTAATGATTTTATTAAATGAATTCAAGATGATATTTGAACTTAGGTTTTTACTATTGAGGAAGCTAAAAATGGCAGGGGGGAACTGATGAGTCTCCACTGTTTATGATAGTTAATTGTTTTGAATGTAACAGATGAATATTATAAACTGACTTTGCCAAAGATATAGGCCGAGGTGTCATGGGGGAAACAGAAGAGAAAGACATAATCTTTACTTTCCATTTGATTTGCTCATAATCTAGCCGGAAATCATGGCACTAATAATAGTATAGTAGTAACAGCAAATGCTTATACAGTAATTACTCTGTGTCCATGACTGTTCCAGATGCTTTAAATTTATAAATAATTTACAGCAACCCTACTTACTTGGTGAGGTAGGCAGATACCTAGATGTGATAGTGCCATACACCATGAGGCCCTAATTGCTCTTAGAGTTTGAACAATGCCTGCTTGTTCTAGCAGAAACGGCATGGGTAGTGGACAGATGTGGCTTGGAATTCACGTGTAGTGTGTCTGCCCCTAAGTACACATAAAATTTTGGGCTTTCACTGGAGCTCTTTGCTATTAGTTTCAATAATACCAACCTTCTTCTGTCTTTTATTTTTTTTATTTTTTTAAATTTATTTATTTTATTTATTTATTTTTGGCTGTGTTGGGTCTTCGTTTCTGTGCGAGGGCTTTCTCTAGTTGGGGCGAGCGGGGGCAACTCTTCATCGCGGTGTGCAGGCCTCTCACTATCGCGGCCTCTCTTGTTGCGGAGCACAAGCTCCAGACGCGCAGGCTCAGTAGTTGTGGCTCACGGGCCCAGTTGCTCCGCGGCATGTGGGATCTTCCCAGACCAGGGCTCGAACCCGTGTCCCCTGCATTGGCAGGCAGATTCTCAACCACTGCGCCACCAGGGAAGCCCCCTTCTGTATTTTAAAATGCACATTAAACATGTGTTTAAAGCTTTTTTTTGGAGTTAGCTCTCTATAAATATAAAGCAGTTTTATTTTTAGGTGAGGGGATTATGAGATCACTCATAAAGAAGAGGATAGCTGGTCTCCAAAAGATTTCAGTAAGAAAAATGGCAGACAAAGTTACATGAGAAGGAGGGAGCAGCAGGTGATACAAACTGGAAGGGACAAAGGGTGCTGTTTATAGTGAATAGTTCATTTTAATTGTAGTAAGAAAAGGTGGGAGGAAGAGGGGTGAACCTCTGATCTGGAAAGAGAAGCTTATTATTTGGGGCTCCTTAGACCACAGATTGGCAAACAACTGCCTGCCTGTCTCTGGACAGCTCAAAAGCTAAGGATGGTTTTACATTTTTAAGTGACTGAAAAAAATTAAAAAAAAAAAAAGATACGTGAAAGTTAAATAGAATTCAAACTTCCATGTCTGTAAACAAAATGTTACTGGCACACAGCCAAGCTAGCCCGTTTACCTGTGGCCGAGGACATGGTGCCTGCAAAGCCTAAACATTCACTATCTTGTCTTTACAGGAAAAGGTTGCTGACCACTGTCTTAGTTACAGTGCTTACTGTTTTAATCCTAAAGTTCATCATCCTTTGATGGCAATAAATTTCATCAACGCTATTTGATAATTTAGGAAAGAATATGCCCAACAAGCTGCTTTCTCTTTCAGCATCTCTGACATAGATGTCACTTGACAGATGAAAAAGCAACTTCTCTGTGGCATCACTAGTTTGGGTCAAAGTGACAATAATTGGTTTCAGGTTCTTAATAATCCTACATATTTATTATCTTATGAGCTGCAGCTTGAACTGTGTTTTAGTCAAATTTCCAAATATATCTAGTCTCCAATGCTATGTAGTTTCAAGTATTGAATAGAATCTGTTTAGACATTGCCTTTATTTCCTTCCTTTTCCTTCTTCTTCGTCTTTCCCCAGTTATTATTTTAACTTTCTTTCCCCGAGTATAACCTTGCTCATTAAATCTAATAGTTATGGAATGTATTGCTTTTGTAGAAATCAATAAGAAAGAGAAACAGGAATTAACATTTTATTGCAAAAGCCTTTTCTTCAATTTGCTTAACAATCCTATCCATCACACCACACCCCTCTTTGAAAACTAGTCTGGCTTATTCTGGTTTGCTCTGAAAATCATTTTGTGTGGCACTTCCTTCTGTCTGGAATCTTGATTCATAGGCTTTCATATGAATTCTTTTATTGCTCGATTTTCAGAATAGCTTTTAGGCAACCAATCATCACGCATGATCCTGTGTTTCTTTATGACTTGGCAGCATCCAGATGTCTTTACTGCATGTTGTTGCCTTTTAGACACATTTAAAAAAAACAAGTTGCCATAAAATAATTGCATTCATTTGTGCAGTAAATGTAAATTATTCTTTCATAAGTCAGTCAAACTTTTACTTGAATACAGAAAGACTTGCTGTCCCTTTGGTAAACCTGAATGAATACATTAAAAGTTGTGGTTTTGGACTTCCCTGGCAGCACAGTGGTTGAGAATCAGCCTGCCAATGCAGGGGACACGGGTTTGATCCCTGGCCCGGGAAGATCCCACATGCCGCGGAGCAACTAAGCCCGTGCGCCACAACTACTGATCCTGCGCTGCAGAGCCCGCGAGCCACGACTACTGAGCCCGCATGCCACAACTACCAAAGCCCACGCGCCTAGAGCCCGTGCTCCACAACAAGAGAAGTCACCGCGATGATAAGCCCGTGCACTGCACCAAAGAGTAGCCCCCGCTCGCCGCAACTAGAGAAAGCCTGCGTGCAGCAACGAAGACTCAACACAGCCAAAAAAAAATTAATTAATTAAATTTTTTTTAAAGTTGTGGTTTTGAGTCAATTGAAAAGGAGATGGTAAACAGGGTGTTTTTTTTTTTTTACATAGTCTATCTTACATAGACACATAATATATAAAAGTAATATTTCTCTCCTAATTTATCAGTTTTATAAATATAAGAACAAACTGAGGGGATTCCCTGGAGGTCCAGTGGTTAGGACTCCACACTTCCACTGCCGAGGGCGCGGGTTCAATCCCTGGTCAGGGAACTAAGATCCTGCAAGGTGCATGGCGTGGCCAAAAAATAAAAAAGACTACAGACTGAATATGTTCATATTCACGCTATGTGTGAGTATGTTTAGAGTGTCTTAAGAAAATGCATTTAGGTAAATAAGAATGCTTTGTTTTATTTTTAGCAGAACCCAAATTAAATATCAGAATACATGTATAGGCCCCAGAAAATTATAACGAAGAGGTCAAGTTTCTTAGAAGAGGATTTGCAGCACAATTACTTGAAGAGCCTTTTCAAAATACATAGGCTTGTGACTCTCATCCTGGGTCTGCTGAATCAGAATCTTCTTGGAAGGAGCCAGGAATGTGTTAGAAAATTCCCCTGAGTGGTTCTGATTCTTACCTTTGGTTGAAGACCATTGGGGTAGAAATATTTTTAGATAATAGACAAAAAAAGATAGCCTCATAAAAATATCACTGAATTTATTAATAAGGTGCTTTTTATGGCGCTGTGTACCACGTGCCCCAGAATTTTCATGTGAGACCTCAGATAAGAATTAAAACTTGGTTTTCCCACAGTAATTATATGAAGTTTTTTATAGTCAAGAAAAACAATATACCTGGTTCTTTCTTCCTCTACCTCCCACTTCAGTCATCTGGATTCTCTGGGGCAAAGGTGTAGTTCCATTTTGAGGCTCTTGAGGCCTGGATAGCTACATTCTAGCTTTTCCTAATTCATTAAGAATTTATTGAGTTCTTTCAATGTACCAAATTCAGAACAGGCAATTCTGGGAATGCTGGTACTGAACAAAACAGTTTGGAGCTAGCAATCTACTAGATGAGACAGCTGTTAAGCAGATAAACATTTGAGTAAAGCGCTCTCTGGCCTAGATATTGTGAACCTGTTTTGAGTATTGGTTTATATATTTTTCATATAAAAAAAAAGAGATGAGCCATGGAATCTCTTCATGTCCTATTTATGTGGAAACATATACAACACACATATAGTATATATTTTTATTTGTATATATATGTGTTGTTATATTTTATATAAGTGGTATGTACATTTTGTCATATATATTGCATATATAGCATACATATGCCCATACGCACGATGGATGAATTTAGATTACAGTTCTCAGCAGTACATTTTAGCCCATTTTTCCTAATGCTTTTTTATTAAATAACACTTAAAAATGACAAGTAAATTATGCTTTATATGTGCTAGTATTTCTATTGGTTTCTTTCTAAAGTTTTTGTTTTTATATCATTAAATGTAACAAATATTTTGGGACAGTTTTTTAGTGGTGAGATTGAGATTGAAAGTCACAACAAGCTGGGACTCTCTGTACCCCTTGAAGAAAGAGAAGCATGTGATTGTCACAGACAAGTTCTACCTGTTGGGCATAGAATTCTTTTTTTTCACAGATGGTGCTTCATTAGTACAACATTTAATTGCCCTTACAATTTTTTAAGCTACCATATGGTTTGACTTGGGTCACTGTTTTTGAGAAAAGTGTTAGCATGTTAATCCTGTTGAAAAGTTGCAGAATGGTGATTCTAGAATATAACTGTCAACCCTCTAATACAAATAGAGACAGAGCGAGAGACAGTGTATACTGACGGCGGAATACTGAAGAGAGAAACAGTGGGTGCTTCATCAAGAAGAACCAGCTATGTGTTCAGGCTGTATAACCTCGATGTGCCACCTCTTCTGCTACAGCTGCATTTGGAACACTTGAAAGTTAAGGATTGTAAAGGAGTCCCCCAAATCAATGAAAATGACCTTGTAAATGAAAAATTCAACGGAAAGTTATATTTTTCTTCCTTTTTAATGTGCACCCCTGGATACTGCAGTTAAATTACATGCTTGAAGAATACTACCTTGAGGTCCTCTTGGAAGAGATTTTAAAATCATATCAGTTGTCATTCAAATAATGTTCTGAAGACCTGTATTTGCCCATGCAGCGTACGGCGGCAGAGTGGATTAAGTTAGCTCAAATGTACTTACGTTGTCTATGAGCCAGAAAGCAGCAAGGATTCTGACTGGCATTATTATTTATTACTTTTGAATGCTGATGGTGCATTTTCCTGGCGGAGTACATACTATGCTTATTGACGTGCATGAATGAAAGGCTCTGCTTTGCCTTAATTTAATTTTCCTAACAACTTTCTTTATAGGACCTGGATTTTGAAGCCAAAACAAGTTACACGCTACGGATAGAAGCTGCAAACAGAGATGCCGACCCTCGCTTTCTAAGCTTGGGACCGTTCAGTGACACGACAACCGTGAAGATAATTGTGGAAGATGTGGACGAGCCCCCTGTATTTTCCTCACCCCTGTACCCCATGGAGGTGTCGGAAGCTACCCAAGTTGGGAATATCATTGGGACCGTAGCAGCTCACGACCCAGATTCTTCCAACAGCCCTGTGAGGTAAGAGCTCATTGCTCTCCTTTTCTGTAATTTTGCAACAATGTGCCTTTATTCACAACTCATGTCTCTGCGTTATGATGCTTTGGGGTCATACCTAACAAAAACCAGTTTTGTATACGTATTGAGCCATAGCTGCAGAAGTGAAACAACATCAGAACAATGCAACATTTTAGTAATTCGAAAATGTGTCACCTGATTATCCAAGGCCATTATTGTGTGGCAGTATCTTTAGGCACCATTGTCATCCACAAGCAGAGCTGATGTGCCTATTCAGCCAGTTATCCTGAGCTCTATCAACACAAACTGTGTTCAGAGAGAAAGTGATGCATGTCCTTGTTGTAGGATAAATGCAGATGTTAGAAAACTAATTTTATAAACAATTTAAATTAGGGGTTAATTTTTCAACAAATCCTTTTTTATATTGGTCTATATGGATAGTATATGTTTGTTAGTTTATTAATTCCACTTATAAAAAATAAAATAATACCGTATCTATATATAAGGACTATTTAAAAATGTCCTTTCAATAGTCCTGTAGAGAGAGTAGACACATTCTTATAACCAACTCTGTAGGACTAACAGAATGATGATATGTAAGCGTTTCAAAATATCACAACATTCCAGTTCACACTTTTTTCTATAGTTTTACAGTCTGAGAGCTACATGCATGTTTTTGTATATACATGTATTTGTGTGTGAGCATATGATAAAGCACGTCTTTTTAAGTAAATATTTAATAATATTTAAATGAGTGTATAGAACATACCAGAAATTACATTGTATTTCATGTCTTGATTTGGGTTCGTAAGTAATATTTTTCAATGTCATGGTTTGGATTTTGATTACAAAAGCTAACAACAGATTTAACTTTTAGATTTAACTGATATTTAATGATGCTAAGTGCTTTTGAGCTAACTTCTGAACTAAGTCTGGACATTGCTTACAGAGTATCAAGAAAAATATCTATACATTAGACAATGACTTTTATTTAAGAAGAGCTCATAATCTTTTTTCCTCCTAAAGTAATAAGCTGATTTAGGCTTATTACTTATATAAATAAATTATTACACACATTTAATAATATTAAATATCATTTTATTATTTATATGTAAATAATAATCATATATATGTGTGTGCATATGTAATTAGCACTCTCCTTTCCTTCTCTTTTGTTTGACAGTAATATCATAGCCTAGTAAAGAATTGGTATAAACCAATTTTTGTTCCAAAAATGAAGTCATACTCATTGCTTCTCTGTCTTTATAACAAATTCAGGCTATATGGAGGCTATCTTACTCTTAATGCAGTGGTCATAAACCATTTCTAAGAATGTAGCCTTCTGAGCACTAGAATATCTGTGAGATGTACTCAGATGGAATAAGCCTTCGCGTCCTCCCTGTAATAGCCCAGGCTTCACTGTCAAACAGCTCCCTGACTTAAGCTCAGCTCCATCTACTGAGTCCTATTGATGTGCACAAATCTGAATTTGGGTTTTGTTATAGCATTGCAACTCTAGTGACATACTTGTCTCCTTCCCCCCATGAACAACCAACCACAGTACAATCGTAGTCATAGATCAGCCACTCAGGGTAGTCTGACTTCTGCTTAAATCACTTAATTTACTGGGGAGAAAGAGAGAATGCTTTCATGAAATTGAGGATCTGGAAAAATAAAGAGACACACTAATATGTATCATAATTCAGTACTTCAGTGAGTGAGAGGATTTAAGAAAATTTTGATTTATTGTATTGATATTTTAATCTTATTTTTAAATTCTTTTCTTGACCCATTTCCTTGTGTATTATCCTGTTAAAGCCTTTCAAGTGTAAATATCTCACTTTTAATAATATTTTACTTGGAAAAAATGCAATGTTATATAATAACTTGGGGAAGGAGAAGGGAGAGTAGGACCAAGTGGGTAGTGACTTGAGCTAGAGGTGAAGTGAGTTCTGTGTCTGCTCCCTGAAGCACAGAGATAGAAAGGGCCAAAGGCTGCATTCTGCTGATCTTGGAGGTGAAGATCTCTGTGACTTCCATCAATGAAAGAGCAGCTGGCCAGCGCTGTATTTTTACCTCATTTTTATTTTCTTAAAACTAATCAAGGTGACCTTGAAAGTTCAGGTTAGTACCTCTTACATCCTTTTCTAATCTCTAAGTTGCACAAATAGGGAGAGATTTTGTTCAGAGTGAACTGAAATGTTATGTTGTGTGTATATGAATATTTCTTTTGCTTTTGTAAAATGAATTTCTTGACTTAGACTTAATGCTTGTATTCTTGCAACATTTCTTTGCCTTACACTATTTTTCATAAGGTCAGAACAATCACTCATAGCTTACTTGTTTCTGAATTTGTCTCTCACATATTTCTCTTTTCCTATCCATTTATGATCTCTTATAAGAGGCCAGCCTCCTCGTTGTGTAGTTTGGTGAGTTGATGGATACTCCTAGCAGTAACATTCTCTAGAAGACTGGTTCTCTTCCCAGCACTGCTGTTTTCTGAGTATCCTAGGGCATGTCACTTAGCCTCCTAAGTTTCCATATAACCCAATAAAGAGGAAAACCAACACTTAATCCCTGCTTTGTCCCAAGGTTTTCGAAGATTAAGTGAGAAAGGGAAAATAACTGATGCTTTTAAACTGTCAATCATGACTAAACTATTAGGATGTACTATCATTGTACATCGCTATTATTATACTTTATTGTTTTCATGGCATTTTTATTTCAAGGTCAATAAAGTCAATGAAGAGAGACATATTTTACAAGCAACTGTATTGGCAATCTGTATTGAACGTTGGTTTGTATTCACATATTTTCCAGTATGTAGAAAATATTACATAGTCGTTTAATGGACATAAACATGTATTTGCATTGGGCACTCAAGTAACTATCAAAATGTAAGCCCTCTTCAACAGAGGCCAGTGGAGGAGTAGATCACACAGTCTGCCGAGGTCCTAGGAAAAGTGAATCTCCAGGCTGAGATGGAAGCTGAAGACTCTTACAGTTGTGAGCTTTGTGCTTCTGCACCTTTAGGAATATCGTAGTTCTTAGAGGAATGGAAAAAGCAGTATTTGTTTCATCGTAATTGTTTAAAATTAGGCCAATAGTATTTGAATTGTAAAAGAGTACAGGAGGGTGGATAATTACTGTTTGAATTCATTGACATTCTTTGTAGTGTAATACTGAAATCTAGCATATGCCATTTACATTTGGAATATTTTCTGATATATGGGGCAGGAGATTATAACCTAGTTTTTTTTTTTTTTTTTTTTTTTTTTTTTTACCTATTCCATTATTGTACCAACCAAAAGCTCTTTGCATCTGCCCTTTCCTTGAAAGAAGATGAGGGCATCTACATTACTGTTGGAACCTTACCATTTGGTTCCATTTGACTGTTTAGAAGTATAGTAAAAGTAGATTGAGGGATTAAATGAACCCGGAGCCCAGTGGCTGGCCAGAATATAACACCTTTGTCAATTGGTATGTCTTGTTACAGCTTGCCCACTATCCAGAGGGCTTACCTGGCCCACCATTTCATGTACACTTTGCCTTCCTCTTTCCTGATATGAAAACTAGAAGCCAAAGCTGGAAATTAGGTAATACTTGAGATTACGTAGGAAAAAAAGAGATTTTTTTTGAAAGCAAAAGTGGGTAATTGAGGGCCAGCATGTTTCTGGCTTTTTATTTTTTATGTAGTTGCCTACCATTTCATGTAAATTTTGGCCCCAGCTACCAAATATCAGGCTCTATCTATTGAAGTTGGAAGGACAGATCGTGTTCTGCTGATTCTGATCATTTTTCTGAATAGTAAAAGCTTCGCTTCTGTGTTTCTCATCAGTAAGATGGTAAAAACTATAAGAACAGCCTAGTGTTCAGAGGACTATTATTTCTTCATGTCAGCATCCATAAGACTGATCAGTGGATCAACAGACATTGATTAAGAACCTGCTTTGTGCACGACACTGGGAAAATACAGGAAAAACAAAGATGAATAAAACATTTCCCCTCACCTCAAGGAACTGACAGTCTGGCTGAAGAAATAAGATTCCATAATAGTTAAACAATACAAGGGGAAAAAGTGCCAGCTCTGTCAGAGGGCAAATTGTGAGATGAATACTCATCACTCCAAGGTCATTGGACATGAGACTTCATTTGAAGGAGTGTAAGTGTAAGCTGGACCTTGAGGGATGGCAGGATTTGGACAAGCCAAAAAATTACATAAGCTCTGTTTATGTTTTATGTAGTTACATCCTAAGAGTCTCGTGCTGTATTATGCAATCAGCACATTTATTTCTGTAGGCAGCACAGCAAGCCCAAAGTCCCTATGCTTAAAACAGCCAAGGAATTGAAACATATTATTACAAATAAGATCAGATTTGAAGAAGGGTGATTAAGAAGTAATGGAGATCATTTCCAGCATTTCTAACAATCCACATACAGAGCTAGAGTTGTATTTATGTTCAAGGATACAAGGATGATAATAATATTTACCTGCAGGCTCTTTTGGCATTCCTGGTGTGGTATGTCCTCAGAAAAAAGGTGATAAAATAGTATCGGATATTACATTATGTAGTGTGACTAGTCTGAGCACACGTGGGGTGTTTGAATAATTCAGTGTGTGCTTTAAGTGGCTTGTATACATGCATGTATTTGTACATATTATTTTAATCTAAATTATGTGAATATCTCACAGAATTAAAGGGAAGGTTGAACAGCCAGTCTTCAGAAAAGAGAGGAGGAAGGTTTCTCTATAAATACCAGTAGCAAGAGTGAGCTGACAGTCTCTTCTGAACGTGGCAGCGGATGCACCACTGGCAACTTTTTTTTCCTCATGGCTCTGTTTAAGGTTCACATTTCTTGGAAAGTTTTTTTTGTCCTGTCTTAGGACACGTGTCCATCTCTTACCCAGGAAGTTCTGGGCATTTTCATGGTGAGCCCCATCAGGATTGCATGAGATTGAGAAGGTTGAAATCTACAAGGAAAAATTGAGTTGCCATTATCAGAAGAAGGGGGTGAGGCTGCAAACAGTGGCACCACTAAGTACTGAACTCAGTAGCTTATTTTGAAGTAATTTATTTCTCATTAAAGCCCTATAAGGCAAGCGTTAACATTCCACTGTTATAAATAAACATGACTCTAGTTAGAAAATGTGGTTCTAGGATTTTAGCAAGTTCGGTATCAAAACCTGTACACCGCTCGTAGCAACACACACGCGCGTGCACACGTGCGTAAATTTCTTAAGCAATTAAGGTTTCAACTCAAATGATTCAGTTATTTCTATTGATCGGATTTGTCGGTGTTCATTACGTTATCTTTTCCATATAGGGAGTAGCATTTGTGTTCGTGTAGCCCACTCACCTTCATACTCTATTTGTGAATATCAACATGCACATCCATAGCTGGGTGATACGAATACTACTTGTGAATACGGACGGAGAGGGCCATTTTAGTCGACCTTCACAGCTTATTGAACAGCAGCGCTGGTAACTACAGGCATCTATTAGGGGATTGATTCTGTTTCAGATGCACAGAAGACCGAGGATATTCAGATGTATTAGATGCGGTCCCAACCCACTTGTTATCTAGCTGGAGGAGAGATCTTAGGCGAAAACTTATAAAGAATCCAATGTTAAATCTGGAAATGAGAAATCATCTTGTAAAATTCCCTCATTTTGCAGATGAAGAAACAGAAGGGTACAAATGGCGAATGAAAAGCCCAAATTAGTACGGTAGGTTTGCTGCAGGATTGTGGCTGTAAATATTGCCCAGTCTGTGGTTCGTGGTGGTGTGGCACAGAGAGCTTGTAGTGAAGGCCACGGGCCCTGTATACTGCAGGCTTTCTTTAAAAGGCTCGATTTCTGAAGCAACTGGGAAGGCTTGGTGCCTTACCAAGGCAGAGGATTGTCTTTAAGGAGTAGTAGGACTACAGGGATTGGAAGGAGGGAAAATAGGAGTAAAGAAGGGCCAACGTGAGGAGAGGCACCTCAGTGGAGATACACACCATATTGTCATTTAGTCAATTAATACATCAGTGTAACTGTCTTAGAGTTTTAGATAGAGCAGTGGAAAAACAAAATGAAAAGAGGCTGAATTCTAGAGTGGTAGGTAGTAGAGACTAAAAGCTCATCTATGTGCGATGTGATATATACTGGAAAGATGGTTCAGACAGACACGGTTCTGAATCCTGGTTCCATCAACAACCAGCTGTGAGACTTTAAAGTCCAATACTGAAATACAGCAATAATGGTACCTGCTTGCCTTAGTTAGAAATTGTGCTTGGCTGGCTGAAACAAAGCTTAACGCTAATGACTTACCAATGAGAAGTCTGGAGCCAGGCAAAGACTGACAATTTGGCAGGATAATGTCACCAAGGGCTTGGCTTCTTATGTCAGGCACTCATCACCTCATATTTACAAGGTGACTTTTGGGTTGCTCTCCATTGTGTTCATGTCCCACATGAGATAGAGGGGAAGGGGCAAAAATCAAATGCCAGCTGAATTAGCAACTCTCTCCTATCCTTGAGGGAGTTTTTCAATGATGTTCAACACAACTTTCTTTTGCATCTCATTTGTTAAACCTTAGCTATAAGGACACTGCATCTACAGGGAGGCTAGCAAGTGTAGTTTTCCAGCTGGACACATGGTTGCCTCCAACAAAAGCAGGGATCTATTAATAAGAACTAAGGGCACGTGGGTATTAGGCGCGCAAGTAAAAGTCTCTGTCACACATGACCTTACATAGCTGTTTGAGGATTAGGAAAAAATGTCTATGTTTTACATTCTCAGTATATTTAGAGGGAGGGACAGGTTGATGAATCTGCTTTCGGATATTCTGAGCTTTAGTTGAAGATGTTGCCTGTATCTGGAGTAGTTTAGGAAATCTCAGAAAAAGGATTGAGGCTGGTTACTGAGATTTGGAGGTGTCTGCATAATACATGGAGAGGGCAGAAGCTTTAACTGCTAGTGCTGCAAAAATATGGAAGCGATCTCTTTCATTGGTCACTCCAACATACAGTGAAAGAGGTCAAGTATTTTAGGCTGTAATTTATAGAAACTAGAGGGATCCTTGTGAGTGTGCACACCACTAACTGCAGCACAAGCTGCTTTAAAGATAACTTTGGGTCATGATTAGAGAAACACCAGTCCTTTTCTTTCCTGTTCAGCCTCTAATTGATTCAGACAACTGTATTTCTCTGTCCTTAAGCCAGGAGATCCGGAGCTGCAAAGAGTGTGCTTCTCCCAACTTCTTCAGAACCCTTTCTCTCTTTTGGCTCACTCAGCCCTCCCAGATTCTAATTCAGAGACAGTTTCCCCCGCTCACTCTAAAAAGTGCCCATATTTTCTTTATTTCTCTTGGTTAAGGATTTTTTTCCCCCCTTCAGGTAACTTTATCATTAGCTAATGTCTCACACATAAATTCTCACTTTTTGCATGTCCAGAGGGGCTGGTAGAAAATAGGGAACCCCTTTAATATTGGGGGTATCTCAAGTCCTTGTGATTAAGAAATATAATAACCACTGTGACTATTTTCCATGGTTTGTCTACTCCTGGTCCTTGCCCAGGTTTCCACCTCTTCTCAAGATAATTCCTCATTCTCTCCCCACACCTGTGCCAGTTTCCTTCATTGAGAATAGCAATTTGTTGGTTTTCTCCTAAATACTTATTATAGATTGCTACCTTTCAAAATATTTTGTTTATATACTGTATTTCCTGAGATAGAGCGTCGCATGCAGGTCCTCCAGATTAATTGCTGAATGTATGAATGAGTGAAAGGGAGACATAAGAATATCAGAATAATTCATGAAATATCAAATACATATATATGAGGCTATTTAGTGAAAGCTAAGTAAGAGTTATAACTATTTAAAAATATACTGAATTGTGGTAAGCATTTCATGTCGTACGTAAGTCAAATCATCATGCTGTAACCTTAAACTTATATAGTGCTGTATGTCAATTATATCCCAATAAAACTGGAAGAAAAAAATTTAAAAGAAATAAAAAATAAAGATACATTCAAGTTATAAGTGGAAGCTACAGAGTTTATGATTTAGAAATAATTAATATTTGGATGATAGAAACTTTGGTGTCCATTCTTCTCAAAATTTATAGAAGCATAGGTGATAACTACATCCCCAAAAGATATAGGGGTTTTTCTGTGAGGTGAACAGAAGTTGGAGATATTTAACATATTAAGTGAATTCTCAAGTTTAATATCCTTTATTCGAATGCTGGGAGTTTTGAGACTATTGATAATAGAGGCAAATGTTTTAGTTATTGACTTTAGCTCAGTGGGGGATTACATGAACTTACGAAGACAGATATATGCCAAGTTCAAGGCCTTTTTGCTTTGTAAGAATCTAAAAGGCTTTTAGTATTGGCTCGATTGATGCATGAGTGCATGGGTATTGAGTTATAATCTTCATGTCAAACATTAATATTAATTATTCTATTACCATTGGATTATATATCTATATAATATATACTTATACATATAATTAAATAATTATATATGTATAATCGTTGCATACATAGAGAATACGTTAATACTATGAAATATTGGCATATAATGTTTTGACTAAAGCAAAATTTTAGAGAAAATCTAGGTCTTCTATGTAATTGAAAATTAAAGTCTATTTTTCTATTTTTAACATTAAATAAACTCATTTCTTGTTTGCATGGCTGTTGTATGGGAAGTAGATTGTAGACAGTAAGAATTGAAGTATGTTGATAAGGAGTAAAATGATGCAAAGTCTAGGCTAAAGTAAGCGGTAGCTTGGAATGATATCTACCGTCAAGTACTATTGACAACGTGGATGCAGGGACAAGAAAGAAAAACAAATCTAGGTTTTTAGTTTGAGTAACCGAGTGACTGGTAGTGTCATTTGCTCAGGTGGAAAGGCGTGAGGGAGGAGGAGGTTTGGGGGTTGGTAGAGACAACATCAGTCTGGGCATCTTACATTTCAGGGCACGTTGTGGTTATGTGGTTCTACTAAGTAAGTAATTCAATATGTAAGTTTGGTTGGCCAAGGAGATTTTATATAAATGTAGGTGTCATCAAAAATATAGAAGTGGGTTAAGCTATAGGACTCTGTAAGTTGCAAGGAAAAGTGTTTTTACAAAGAAGAGAAGGGAATCCGTGGGAAAGGTTTTGGGGGAGTGCGAGTAGTTAAATATCACAAAGGCGAGGGTAAACCAGCCGAGGTGACTGAAAGGAGCAGAGAGTGAGGTAGGAGAACAACAAGGAATATGTGGTTTTAATAAAGGCAGAAGGAGAATGTGTTTTGAGGAGTTGTCAGTGGTCAATTGTGGTAAATTTAAATGAGATAGAAAGTAAGAAAAGAACAGAAAAGTGAACAATGGATTTGACAGTATGGAGGCCAACGATGAACTTGACACAAATGGAAGAAATTTGTTTTTTAAAATAGAAAACACATGTTTTTGATTCAAATAAAGCTATATAGATGAAAAGGATCCAAATCCCAGGAAAAACATTCTTGAGGTCAGCAGATAGGATGGATAGCTCAAGTAGAATGGTTTGATTTTGATTTGAATAAAGACACTTAGCTACAGTAAAAGGATGGTAAGTAGAGGGTATGGGGAAACTCAAGATTTATTTTTCCTCTCATATCTCATGTAGCACAGATCCTGGAGGTGAGGGTGAGTATATTTTGTACTGTCTTTGCCATTTTCAAACTATTTAATTTTCTTTTCCCTTTCAAACTCTCAACTCTTTTGTAGAATGCATCACCATACTTTACTCAAAATCTTTCATGTTGCTATCAACCATCAAATATATAGTAATCACACTGATTTGTTGAGGATTTTAGTACACAGATTATTTTATTTCTCCCCACCGTCACTTTTGGCTTCTCACTTTCTTGGTCGTCTTGACTTTAGTGATCTGTTTCTCTGCCTCAGTCTTGTCATAGATTCTTATGAACATACCCTTGGCTTGCTAACTCTCATAGATACACTACTGTTGAAAATCGACTTCAGGCATCTCATTCTCTGTCTGCTACTTCCCACTCCAGCAATTCTGCATCCTGGTAAAGTCCTACCACCAATTGGTGCTACCAGAATCTTCTCGATGTCAATCTGCCTTCCCTTATTTCCTCAGTTCTCTCTTACAAACTTAGAGACCGTGGACCTTCATTATCATCACTCACATGTTGGTACCCTTATCCTCCTAACCCTCCTCTCCTCTCATTGTCCATGACTGGTTAAACCCAACCCTCTCCTTTTTATGCATCTTCAAATACATAGATGAGAACAAAGCAAGACAGACAAACGGGATGACTGTTATTACATTAAGTCAATGGACATAAATCTCAAAGGGGCAACCCACGATGCTCAGCTATTCCATTATATTCTCCCTAGTATATGCATTTTTGTCTCTTCTAAAAAAAGGAATTCTCTCTCCTCCTCAAACCACCTTCTCCTCTCTGTCTTAGCTGACAACCTTGTCTCCTGTGCCATCAAGAAAACAGAAGCCATCAAAAATAACTTTGTAATATTCTCAAATACCTGTTGCTGCACAAAGACAATAATATTTGTTGATCTGTGGTCAGTTTTTTTGTAACATTTTCCTGTGCCTTCTCTTTCCTTTTTAAGTTTCTTGCATCTTGTTATATAGCAGACTAGTAGTAGATGATTCTATTTAATAATAGTAGTTGAACTACTATGGAAACAGAGAATACTTTCTGAAATTGGGTGTGTGTTTATCTGTTTGTTCATTTGTTCATTTGTGTAATTATTTGTTTTTAAATGAGAGTCCTTATTTCACCCACCTAGAAAGACAAGGACATTTGAAGATAGTCATTAATGAGGGAAGGGTGAATTTTGTATATGAATCAAAAAATAGCATAATTGAACAAGAATACAAGTAGAGTGGTAGTTATTTACTAATATTTAGATAGAGATATTTTGAGAAAAGCCTTTACATGCCAAAATATTTATGTAATTTGAGGCATTCTACTTTTTTAAAAAATTTTATTTTATATTGGATTATAGTTGATTTACAATGTTGTGTTAGTTTCAGGTGTACAGCAAAGTGATTCAGTTATACATGTATCCATTCTTTTTCAGATTCTTTTCCTATATAGGTTATTACAGAATATTGAGTAGAGTTCCCTGTGCTATACAGTAGGTCCTTGTTGATTATATCGTATATGTTAATCCCAAACTACTAATTTATCTCTCCTCCCACCTTTCCCCTTTGGTAACCATAAGTTTGTTTTCAAAGTCTGTGAGTCTGCTTCTGTTTTGTAAACAAGTTCATTTGTATCACTTTTTTAGATTCCACATATAAGTGATATCATATGATATACGTCTTTTTCTGTCTGACTTACTTCACTTAGTATGATAATCTCTAGGTCCATCCATGTTGCTACAAATGGCATTATTTCATTCTTTTTAATGGCTGAGTAATATTTCATTGTATATATATATATGTACCACATCTTCTTTATCCATTCCTGTGTTGATGGACATTTAGGCTGCTTCCATGTCTTGGCCATTGTAAATAGTGCTGCTATGCACATTGGGGTGCATGTATCTTTTCAAATTATGGTTTTCTCTGGCTATATGCCCAGGAGTGGAATTGTTGGACCATACGATAGTTCTATATTTAGTTTTTTTAAGCAGCCTTAATACTGTTCTCCATAGTGGTTGTACCAATTTACATTCCCACCAACAGTGTAGGAGGGTTCCCTTTTCTCCACACTGAGGGGTTCTGCTTTGAAACATGTCTGTGGAACCCTGGTCAAGGCCCCCGAGTGAGCAATATAAAAACAGAAAGGTTAAGACCAACCTGGTGTTATTAAGACAAAAGATGTTTCTAAGTATATGTGAATGGGTCAGATGTCTACATATGTTTCATTTTAGAGGGACCTCTAATCGTGACCAGGGCTACTAAATCTGATGTGAATGTTTTTTAGGAGCCACAGTTTGGAGTTTATAATAGCATATTCAAATCCACTGTGAAGATAATTATACTATTGTCTTTATTTTGTACTGTTGGACAGAAAAGCAGAGATTACTGACAAGCAGGTTATGAATCAACTGGAACATTGGTGAAGTTTTAAACTAGACATATTTTATGTTAGAATGACAGATCATGGAGTCAGCAGAATTTGGTGATTGGCTGTGCAATTAATGAAATAAATTCAGCAAATTATAATCAAACAAATATTGAAGTGTTTGTTTTTTTAAATATTCAATTAGGTATTCAATTGACAGAAACACAGACTTGGAGAGATACTTCAATATTGATGCCAACAGTGGAGTTATTACAACCGCCAAATCTCTGGATCGAGAGACAAATGCTGTTCATAATATCACAGTCCTTGCAATGGAGAGCCGTAAGTTGTAAGGTTTAACATTAAATTAGGATGGAGGACATTGAGAGTGGAGAATGGGTTGACATGAGTTTACAGTTTCGACTTGAATTTTACTAGGTGTTTGTTTGAATTCAGCAAAATTTTGAAATTTTCTAATTTCAAGCTGCGAAATATTTATATTCTCTAACTTTATTTGCTAATACTTACAGAGTTAGTGAAAAGAGGTTACCGTAAAATAATGCGCCCGAGTTACCCTCAGAGGGTTTCTGCTTGTTTTGTGGTCATACTTTATGTGCTGCATTTATGCTGACATGGGGTTGGTCCAGTAGTTTACAAAAAAATAGTAAATTGATCTCTAACCAAGACACCCAGATTTCAACATTCTCATATTGAACTAATTTTGGTCCTTGATAAGAAAAACATTGAGAGAACAATGCATAATTATATTGTGTGCATGTTATATACATATGTAATAGGTACATAATATATACACGTATTCATACAAAAATCGGCTCTAGCATCAAAGAATATTGAAATTCCTGGCTTATTTGTCACTGTGTGTGTATGACATTTGGATCAGAGTTTGCGTTGCTCCCTTTAAAGTCTACAGTGCTGTGGTTCTAGATTTTATTCAAGTCTTAGTCATTTCCTTATTAGATGGTGCTTTAGAGAGGCAAACATTTTTGGTTGATTCTAATCGTTTTAAATATGAGTTTCCTAAGTAAGATGGGGTTGGAGTAATAGCTTTACTCTGAGAACAAGCAGACCGTGGAGATATTGTGGGTTCAGTTCCAGGCACCACAGTGAAGGGAATATCACAATGAAGGAGTCACACAGATGTTTTGGTTTCTCAGTGCATATGAAAGTTGTGTTTATACTATACTGTAATCAGTTAAGTATATAATAAATAGCATTATGTCTAAAAAATCAGTGTTTACACTTTATTTAAAAAATACTTTATTGCCAAAAAATGCTAACTGTCATGTGATCCTTCAGCAAGTTATAGTAGGAACATAGGAACATCAAAGATCACTGATCACAGATCACCATAACACATATAATAATAATAAAGTTTGAAATCTTATGAGAATTACCAAAATGTGACAGAGACACAAGGTGAGCAAGTGTTATTGGAGAAATGGGACCAATTGACTCGCTTGATGAAGGGTTGCCACAAACCTTCAATTTGTAAAACACACAATATCTGCAAAGTGCATTCAGGTGAAGTGCAATAGAACGAGGTGTGCCTGTAAATGAAAAAAACGTTTTCCCGTTTATTAGAGAATCCATCTCAAATAGGAAGAGGCTATGTGGCCATCACTATACTTGACATCAATGACAACGCCCCTGAATTTGCCATGGACTATGAGACCACCGTTTGTGAAAACGCCCAGCCAGGCCAGGTGAGCGTCTCCAGAATACCACGCTCCTCGTTTGTGATTTCTTTAAAGATGCCCGGCGGTGGTTGCCTTTGAAATCCTGCCAGCTTTAAGATAAAATATAATCAGCGTGTTTCAGCAAAACTAACGCTTTGATGTGTAGCATCAACTAATATTAAAGGAACTTTCAAATTCTGTTTAATTGGGATGATGAAAATTCCTCTGGAAGAAAAGGTAAACGTTGTAAAAGCCGTGCTAAACGGTTAAGGGCTTAGGCTTTTTTAAGGAGAAATATAGCATGATAAGCTCGATTGGGCCGCTTCCCACATTACATAGCGGGGCTGAAGTACCTTGAAGTTGTACGAATTAAGTGTAGTGTAATCTCCTTGTGGTTTGGTCTACTCATCTATATTGTCAGTGTCCTGTGATGTTTACTGACATGGTATAATCAGTTGGTACAGCTTATTTCTGAGGTTCACAAAAGTAAACTCAAATATGAATTTTGAAAAGGACATGATATGATTTTCGGAGCCCTTTTTAGATTGGGTTCATATTAGTACACCTGACACCGCCGCCTCCCCCCTCTCCTCACACAGCTCATTCAGGAAGATGATATTTATCATCCGTGTAAAGTTGCTCTGTCCTACCTCACAAAACAGCTGAGCACACCAACATGCTTTCAAGTTTTACATTCTCTATTCCTAGGTTATCCAGAAAATCAGTGCTGTCGATAAAGATGAGCCATCCAATGGACACCAGTTTTATTTCAGCTTAACAACGGATGCAACGAATAACCACAACTTCTCATTGAAAGATAACAAAGGTAAGGTATAATTTCTTTTTGTCAGAGGAGGCAACAGGTAGAAGCTTTCTAAGCAAGTACTTTTTCTCACTCAGGAATGCTGATTATGTAATTTTTTTTTTTCTTCATACCAGCGAAGACATTAATTAAAGGGCAGTGAGCCCCTTAAGTAATTTTTATCTATGGATTTGCTGTCATGAAGAAGAAACTGCTACTTAAATCATTTTAGGCCTAAATCCAAAGAAGGGGGGAAGCCAGATCTCTCTCTGTCTTCTAGACATTTGCTTCCTTACTTGTATACCAAGCTCTTAATCCAGAGTATCTAATCAGTTGAGGACCAGCTAAATGCCTTAACAAGGATTATACTACCTAGGCATAACCTGAGAGGTTAGGAAAATAATTGGACTTAACACATTTCAACCTAAATCAACTTTGACTTAATATTTCAATGCCAACATCAGTTATTGTTTTATTTTTAACATAAAAATAAAAGTAATCCATGCAAATAACAAATATACTCTTTATGCAAAGAAATATAAAATTAAAAAAGAACAAAGAATTCCCTATCATCCCAAATCCCATTTCTCTGCTTCAAAGATAAACACTCTTAATCAGTTTTATAAATGTCATTATAGAAACATTTTTACAAATACCTATAGGTAGATTCTGGTTTTGCTCAATTATATAAACATATATATATACTTCTAGACATAGAGACAGTATATAGACAATTGTAAAAACTTTCAAAGGAAGCATGAGAACTTGCTATCTATTGTCTAATTTTGAATACTCTTCTTTCTCTCTCTCTCTCTGTATAAACAGAGAAAGGAGTATACCCCAACAATATAGGAAATGTAATTCTTCCAGTCTGAATGTGTTACTCAGCTTTCAGAAAAACAAAATGTAGAAATAAATTAGTTAAGTCTGGCTTATCTAAAAATACTTGCTTTCAGAAGATGGACATTATAAGTGCTTTTGCCTGAAGCCACCACTTATTTTACTGCAGGAAATTCAACTTTGGCCTCAGAAATTCAATCTGAAAATAATACGTTTCTGATCCCGCTCTCTGCTAAATGAGGATACTGTCTTTTCCCCATAGTAACATAAAAGGAAGCACATTCTCTATGTGGGTAATCCCAAACTCTCTGACTTAATCATAGTTGGAAAGGACAGTTCTCAGCATTTTGCATTCATCCAGCACAGATGCAGAGAGGGGAGTTTATGATTTTCCCAAGAAGGGTCTGAACGTTTCCCCCATTTGTCATCATCCAGTACCACGACTGTAGGACAGCACAGGCACTAAAATGGCTGGATTTCCAGGACACTGACACAGCCACACAACTGAAAGATTTCCCCAAGGGCAAGCCCAGAGCTCCCTCGTCTGCGGGAATCTTGGTGGAAAACATAAGGAATAGGAAGAAAGAACGTCAGTTCATCCGTTGACTTCCACTTTAGGAAGCACATACAGAACATGATGAATTTTATGATCTCTTTTGTGAACATTATGTTCCTCAACATGCGAACATTGCTGTAAATTTAAAAATCACATACATCAGATATTGGGGATTTTAGCATGTGCTCCTCAACCTGTCGTGTGTGTGTGTGTGTGTGTGTGTGTGATTTGATGTCAGGCATGTTAGGTTACAAATCAACAACTCTGAAAAAACTTTGTGTATCAAATCATAAATATGTATAACATCTGAATGGTTGGAAGGCAAAGACTGGGGGTGTGTGTGTCAAGGTACAGAAACATACTCAAGACAATATGCTTCAACAACTCCATGTGTAGTTTTTTAATGAACACTCTTGAATTCATACATTTTAAAATAAAAGATTTGTTTACATGAAAACCTACCAGCTGGAATCTGAAAACCAAACGCTTTTCTTCCACCACATTTATAATTCCAGTCTCACGTGTGCTTGCTGCTCTGTGCTGTGTGAGACAGAACAGATTTCAGCTTGCTCTTTCATTAGAGTATTGTTCATTCTTTCATGTCATTGGATAAAGCACACTGGGTAAAACTACGGTCCTGGTGTTCCTTCTTTTCCATTATATTTTCATTAATTGCTCTAAATTTTAAAATCACATAAATTCCATTATTAATTAATTAAGACAAGTTAACTGAACAAATCGTTAGCAGATTAAAAAATCTATTTCTGATATAGAAATCACAGTTGTGTCAAACAGACTTACTGATCACCGTTAAAAGTTTCATAATTACCATAATAGGTTAGATGAAACAGAATATTGAATATATTATAAATTAAACACAAATGACCTATTTTATCACTGACAAAATGTTTATATACATGGTGTTTTGGTAACCCTATGTACCAGTACGGATTTTTTAAAATTACACAATAATTCCTCTTTTGAATATCTATGCATACTCATTTTGATTAAAACTAGAGTGGCTTATTTTACTTCTTTCTATTTTGGGCTTGGAACTTGTCCAAGAAAAGATGGATTGGAAATTTCACCTATGCTCTCTGATGATGATGCAAAAATACTTAACCTGTTAATTTTTATTATCTTCTCTATAAGCATATGGTTTGAAATGTTAAGATTAGTAAAAAGGTATATTATATATAATTTTTACAAAGTTGCAGGTAATGTAATAAATGATGTATAAACATTTTCCCGTTCAGTTTTACTTTATAACTGTTTCTTTGGATATAACCATATAGCATGACCTAAATGTATTAAAATGTGTTCACATGAACCAATATTTGGAAATACAGCTCTCTGTCAAAAGAAGCTAAGGAGAGTGACTTAAGTCAGATAAAATTTTTTTTTAATTAATTATTTTTTTAACATCTTCATTGGAGTATAATTGCTTTACAATGGTTTGTTAGCTTCTGGTGTATAACAAAGTGAATCAGCTATACATATACATATATCCACATATCTCCTCCCTCTTGCATCTCCCTCCCACCCTCCCTATCCCACCCCTCTAGGTGATCACAAAGCACTGAGCTGATCTCCCCGTGCTATGCGGCTGCTTCCCACTAGCTATCTATTGGTAGTGTATATATGTCCATGCCACTCTCACTTCGTCCCAGCTTACCCTTCCCCCTCCCTGTGTCCTCAAGTCCATCTCTACATCTGTGTCTTTATTCCTGTCCTGGCCCTAGGTTCTTCAGAACCATTTTTTTTTTTTTAGACTCCATATATACGTGTTAGCATATGGTATTTGTTTTTCTCTTTCTGACTTACTTCACTCTGTATGACAGTCTCTAGGTCCATCCACCTCACTACAAATAACTCAATTTTGTTTCTTTTTATGGCTGAGTAATATTCCATTGTATATATGTGCCACATCTTCTTTATCCATTCATCTGTCGATGGACACTTAGGTTGCTTCCATGTCCTGGCTATTGTAAATAGTGCTGCAATGAACATTGTCATACATGACTCTTTTTGAATTTTGGTTTTCTCAGGGTATATGCCCAGTAGTGGGATTGCTGGGTCATATGGTAGTTCTATTTTTAGTTTTTTAAGGAACCTCCAAACTGTTCTCCATAATGAACTGTATCAATTTACATTCCCACCAAAAATGCAAGAGGGCTCCCTTTTCTCCACACCCTCTCCAGCATTTATTGTTTGTAGATTTTTTGATGTTGGCCATTCTGACTGGTGTGAGGTGATACCTCATTGTAGTTTTGATTTGCATTTCTCTAATGATTAGTGATGTTGAGCATCCTTTCATGTGTTTGTTGGCAATCTGTATAACTTCTTAGGAGAAATGTCTGTTTAGGTCTCCTGCCCATTTTTGGATTGGGTTGTTTTTTTGATATTGAGCTGCATGAGCTGCTGGTATATTTTGGAGATTAATCCTTTGTCAGTTGCTTTGTTTGCAAATATTTTCTCCCATTCTGAGGGTTGTCTTTTCGTCTTGTTTATGGTTTCCTTTGCTGTGCAAAAGATTTTAAGTTTCATTAGGTCCCATTTGTTTATTTTTCTTTTTATTTCCATTTCTCTAGGAGGTGGGTCAAGAAGGATCTTGCTGTGATTTATGTCATACAGTGTTCTGCCTGTGTTTTCCTCTAAGAGTTTGATACTGTCTGGCCTTACATTTAGGTCCTTAAAGTTTGGTGGGACAGAGTCCATCAGAAATCTTGTGTTCCATGCATTTGCTTTCTTTACTCTAGACAACACAGCCTCAATTCTCACCAGGAGAAATGGCTTCCGGAGACAGGAGCAATCTGTTTATTATCTGCCAGTCTTCATCGTGGACAGTGGATCACCGTCACTTAGCAGCACCAACACCCTCACCATCCGTGTCTGTGACTGTGATGCAGATGGGGTAGCCCAGACCTGCAACGCCGAGGCCTACGTCCTCCCTGCTGGCCTCAGCACGGGAGCCCTGATCGCAATACTGGCCTGTGTCCTGACGTTACTGGGTAGGTACTGTTTGCAGTGCTTGCTCTGTAAGAGCAGTCACAACACCATAGGTCAGAACTTCTTTCTTTTCCTCTTCATACCTTTTGAGAACATATGCAGATATTCTAATCCATGGTATTTGGGTCGCAGAGCAATCCATGATCATTGGCCACACTTTCCAGTGATAACTCAGAAAAATTATCAATTTCATTTTTTTAAAAACAGTGAAAATAAATGGCTTATGTTTAAAATTGAATTTTTTCAAGATTTTAAAAACATATACTATATCTCCCAGCTGTTTGCTTTAGAATTCCGGGAACTGTATTAGAGTAAAGAGAATTTTTTCTATGTTGCTTTGATAATATGTTTATTTTAGAAATAATGGCCTTGGGTGGAATCTATGATATTTAATTTCTTAAGACATGAACATTCTTTATATTAGTCTCTATTCTTGCCTGTGTGTTTGAAATACATAATGAAAAAAGACCAATGAATATGGGGGCTTAAAAAAAAGAAATGATGGCTTTATATCCTACCTCTCTTAAGAAAAGATTTAAAGTGGGTTTTATAATTATTTGCGAATCTTAAAAGGTTTGAAATTTCAGCCATGCAAAATTTCCCAAGAAGAATTTACATTTAATTGTACTTTTCCATGATTACTTTATTATGTGATTAAGTTAGATTTATAACTCAGAATTGCAGTTTTATAAGAGATTATGCAGCATCCTTTTAAAAATTGGGAGGTATCCAACATGGGCATTGGGTAATGGGTTTATTCCCTTACATTCTGTGAGGGCAAAGTGTACCTTCCTACAGCAAGGACAGTAAGCATTTAATTTTGCATCTGAGCCTGTACTCTGTGTTTTCTTGGGGTTTAATATAATTTGCAAATTCATTTATATTTTTGTAAATGCAGAATTTAGCAATGGGAGTCATAATTGTATAATGTTTAAAAACAAGATTTATGGAGTTCGATAAAACCTAGCTTTTATGACTGCCTCCAATATGTACTAGCTCTTCACCAGGGGAACATTACTTCTTCTAAGGCTAGCTTCTTAATCTCAAAGGGGAAAAGAATAGAACTAGACTCATAAGGTTGTTGTGAAAATTAAATGAGATAATTCATGTGCCAACCATCTAGTGAACATTCAATAAACTTTAAGCGTTATCAGTGAAGCAAGTTCTCAACCTATTAACCAAGCTAAGATATACTCACTAATACACTGTGTAAATGATCTCATAAAAATGGAAGTTATTATCTTCTATAACTTCAGCTAACCAAATAAATCTAGAAGGGAATAAACTTTTTTTTTTTCATATAGCTTCACATAGATCGCCAAAACTTTTAGAAATTCATTAGAAATGGCAAATAATTCCCAATTAAAGTCTAAGTAGAGTATAAGGGACTAAGTAAGTTTTGAAAAATATGGAACCATTGCAAAGTGCTTATTATTTCTCTGTCAGGTTTCAAAACATATTAATAAGAGGTAAGTTGTGTATTTATTTTATAGTAGCTGTATAACCTAGATGAGAAGATAAAGATTTTCCTTTGTGGTGTTTTTCTGTTTGTTTGTTTTTTAATTTTATTGGCATATAGTTGACTTACAATGTTGTGTTAGTTTCAGGTGTACAGCAAAGTGAATCTGTTTTTTATATATATAAAAGAATGGAGATATATATATATTTTTTCATCTTTTGATTCTTTTCCCATAAAGGTTATTACAGAATATTGAGTTCCCTGTGCTGCTCTGATCTTTATGATTTGTTTCCTTCTACTAACTTTAGATTTTTTGTTCTCTAGTTGCTTTAGGTGTAAGGTTAGGTTTGAGATTTTTCTTGTTTCCTGAGGTAAGATTTTATTGCTATAAACTTCCCTCTTAGTACTGCTTTTGCTGTGTTCCATAAGTTTTAGATCGTCATGTTTTTGTTGTCATTTCTCTCTAGGTATTTTTTTTTTATTTCCTGATTTCTTCAGTGATCCATTGGTTGTTTAGTAACATATTGTTTAGCCTCCACATGTTTGTGTTTTTTAGGGTTTTTTTCCTGTAAATTTATAATCTCATAGCATTGTTGTTTGAAAAGATGCTTGATATGATTTCAGTTTTCTTAAATTTACTGAGGCTTGATTTGTGGCCCAAGATGTGGTCCATCTTGAGAAGAAAGTGTATTCTGCTGCTTTTTGATGGAATGTCCTATAAATATTAATTAGGTCCATCTGGCCTAATGTGTCATTTAAGGCCTGTGTTTCCTTACTGATTTTCTGTCTGAACGATCTGTCCATTGGTGTAAGTGGGGTATTAAAGTCCCCCACCATTATTGTGTTACTGTCGGTTTCCCCTTTTATGGCTGTCAGAATTTGCCTTGTATATTGAGGTGCTCCTATGTTGGGTGCATATATATTTACAATTGTTATATCTTCATCTAGGATTGATCCCTTGATCGTTATGTAGTGTCCTTCCTTGTCTCTTGTAACAGTCTTTAAAGTCTGTTTTGTCTGAGTATTGCTACACCAGCTTTCTTTTGATTTCCATTTGCATGAAATGCCTTTTTCCATACCCTCATTTTTAGTATGTATGTGTTCCTAGATGTGAAGTGGGTCTCTTGTAGACAGCATATATACAGATGTTATTTTTCTATCCATTCAACCAGTCTGTCTTTTGGTTGGAATATGTAATCCATTTACATTTAAGGTAATTATTGATATATATGTTCTTATTGCCATGTGTTAATTGTTTTGGAATTGTTTTTTTAGGTCTTTTTTTCTTTTTCTTTTGTGATTTGATGACTATCTTTAGTGTTGTGTTTGGATTCCTTTTTTTGTGTGTGTATCGTTTTTTGGTTTGCAGTTCTTATGAGGTTTTGATATAGCTATATATATATATATATATATATATATATATATGTATGTGTGTTTGTGTGTATATATAGAGAGAGAGAGGAGGTTTCAAGTTTCTGGTCTCTTAATTTCAAATGCATTTCCCATTTCCTGTATTTGCACTCTCCTCTTCTCATGGTTGCTGGTTTTGATATCATATTTGTGTGTAGATGATTTCCTACTTTTACTGTACGTTTGCCTTTAGTGGTGAGCTTTCCCATTTGTGATTTTCTTGTTTCTAGTTGTGGCCACATTTTTTTTTTCTTTCCTGCCTAGAGAAGTTCCTTTAGTGTTTGTTGTAAAGCTGGTTTGGTGGTGCTGAATTCTCTTAGCTTTTGCTAGTCTGTAAAAATTTTGATTTCTCTGTTGCATCTGAATGAGAGCCTTGCTGGGGAATGAGAGCCTTGCTGGGTATAGTATTCTTCATTGTAGGTTTTTCCCTTTCATGACTTTAAATATATCATGCCACTCCCTTCTGGCCTGCAGAGTTTCTGCTGAGAAATCAGCTGATAACCTTATAGGGATTCCTTTGTATGTTGCTTTTCCCTTGCTGCTTTTAATATTTTTTCTTTGTATTTAATTTTTGTCAATTTGATTAATGTGTGTCTTGGCATGTTACTCCTTGGGTTTATCCCATATGGGACTTTCTGTGCTTCCTGAACTTGAGTGTTTCCTTTCTCATATTAGGGAAGTTTTCAGCTATAATCTCTTCAAATATTTTCTCAGGCCCTTTCTCTTCTACTTCTGGGATCTCTATAATGTGAATGTTGGTGTGTTTAATGTTGTTTTAATGTTTTGTGTGTTTGTGGTCTCCTTTTTGCAGGCTGCAGGTTTGTATAACTTGACTAGCTTATCACAGACAGTTTAGATTATACCTTACTTCAAAGGAGTAGGATAAAATTGTATTACCTAGAATTTAATCATAC
Organism: Balaenoptera musculus; assembly: GCF_009873245.2. NCBI lineage: Eukaryota > Metazoa > Chordata > Mammalia > Artiodactyla > Balaenopteridae > Balaenoptera > Balaenoptera musculus. Next base: position 79,547,841 of record NC_045798.1, read on the forward strand.
ACAGCAGTTAACTTCTTTGATTTTTTTAAAGGGTGTCTCTCTAATGAAGCCTACTTCATTTTAGAAAATACTTTCATCTGTGACTTAGGCATTCCTTGCAATTTATATTTCTTGGTGATTCTAATTCATTTAAAATAATTACGTAGCTGTTACTGAAAGTGAAATAGTTGTATTAGACTTCATTCTTGCATATGATATATATGAGTGTGTGTGTACCATACATATATTTCAGGGTAAAGTCATAGGTTTGGGGGATTTTAAGTATGACTACTCTTTTTGTTAAATTTGAGCATTTTCCTTATAGAGACGCTAGTTGAGGGATGCCTCTTGCATTTCTAAAAATCAAATGTTTATGTTCCATAGTTTATTCATTTTTTAAAAGTTTCTGCAAGTCTACAAGAACAAGTCAAAACAGAGCCTACTGTACTGAAATACAGTTTGGAACCAGGTGCTTCTGTCTACAGTTTCCTTTTCCCAGTAAGGATTCTGCCTAGTAATCTGTATGTTCAAATGTTAGCATTTCAGTTCAGAAAGAGTCTCTTTGCACCTGATTTCTTAACTTTTTAGAGCAGATAACCAGGACCTTTTACTCTTTTGGTTCTGTCTCTTCTGTTATAGGCTCTGGGTTTTTACGACAGGTGCCACAGCCAGTACTCAGGGGTGCAGATGGGATGCACAGCCTGGCATGAACCTGACTTCTGATGCACAAATGACTCATTTTTTACACCACCTCATTTCTAGACACTAGGTATCAGTGTTTGTAACTCATTCCTTTTCAGGGTTCCGAACAAATATTGTTAGAAAAAAGCAAGGTGAAGAGGGGAGAAGAATTTGAGGATCAAGTTCCGTTTAAGAGTGAAACTGGGGACACATCTGCACTTCAGACGCCTGAAAAAGCATGCTTCACTACATGCCAAGTTTGTGTTCCACTGATGTGACAAATTAAAGCTACTTGTAACTTTAGAAGGCGGTGTACTGAAGGCGGTGTACTGAAGGTTTCAGAATATTACTGGGAGGCATCACAGAAATCATTTCCAGCCCTTTGCAGAGGAGGAAAAGGAGGTACACTTTAGTGGCCGTTAAGTCATCAGATTCTAGGTCTCCTTTTCTCAATCACTGCTTTTGGATTAAAAGAAATACACCTTGAAAGTATTTTTTTAAAAGCTGTTCACATGTAGTTCTTTTTTTTCTCAAGATTTGAAATGAAATTGGATTTGTCACCTGTATTTGTATTCTTCTAACTTTCACCTGTATTTGTATTCTTCTAACTTTATGGGTGAATTCTTTTCTGATTTCTCTCTCCTTCTCACTCTTGCTGTCATCCTAATTTATTTGCACCTGAATTCTCTCAGAGATGATCCAAAAATCAGAACATGAGGTTTCTTTTATTTACACTGAGTACACTTGAACGGGAGATGTTATTTTCATATTCAAAGTTCATGATAAAATTATCAAGCAGATGCCTCAATTATTTTTCATGTAGAAAAATGTCATCAATATATGGCAAGATAGTTTAGTATTCTAAGGCTTGAATAACTATTTTACTCCAACACAAATTTCATTATGCATTTTTATCATAATTAATTTTTTTTTCATTTTTTAAATTTTTTTTTTTAGCCACGCCTCACACCATAGGGGATCTTAGTTCCCTGACCAGGGATCGAACCCATGTCTCCTGCATTGGAAGCATTGAGTCATAACCACTGGACCACCAGGGAAGTCCTGTCATAGTAAAATTTGTAATTGTTGATATACCCAGTTTTTTTCCTATGAGGCTGAAAGCACTTAAAAAATAAAACCCAAAATCTATGAATGACTGACCTTAAATAATTACTTCAGTGGTTTTTCCAGAAATAACTGGAAAGTATTTCAGTTGTTTTAATGTATGGTGTCAATATTAAATATTGCACATCTATTCAGAGAATATTACAGCTAGTTTCTTTCTGTTAGTCTGTACAGAGGAGCTTTTTCCTGTTCACTAAAACTGCCACTGAATTGACTATATATTAAGTTTTGTTCTTTCCCTATTTCAACCTTTAGGTCCAAGTAATTGAAGTCCTATAACATCCCCTCTAGCTCTTCAGACACAGTGGGGATTAATTAGACTGGCCCACCTCCAGGTTTGAGAAGGCATTTGTGGAAACCACTGTCTACTACATGGAATTCAAGCTTTTCCAGTTCCAGTGTGTCCAGGGTAGCCAGCTGGATGTTTAGCTGTCATGCATCTTTTCGCTTTTCTTCCCTGATCTACCAAGACCTAAACGGTATTTGCTCTGCTCTTAACTGTGGAGACCATTCATGATTTGGTTCAACAGGAAACTATTTTCCTGGTTTTGTAAGTGATAGTGTTACTTAAGCAAAAAATATTAAATTGCAGAGAAAAATATGAGGGCAATATGTAAAAGATAAATCCCCCTCATAATCTGTAATGAAAGAACATATTTGACATAGCAGTCCTAGTGGTAATAGCAGATGTGTTTCTTTTCAAACAAACAAGTGCAAGCATACTAAACAATGAATTACACTGAACAAGTTCATACTAAGTGCTTTACAAGTGTTGTCTAATTTAATTCTCATGTCATATTTCCTAAGCAGGTATTATTAAGTATTGTTATTGCTATTCCTACTTTTTGTATGAGAGAACTGTATATTAGTAGAGACATGTACAATGTTATAAGGTGTCAGACCCAGGACCCAAACACAGCCCAGACTGCCTTCTGGATGTCCTCTATAAGGTATTTTTCCCTATGTATTTTCTAATCTGAAAGACCTGTGTGTCTCTGGAAGCACCTGTAGATCTGTGGCTATGGCAACTCCATCTTTGTTTCACATAGTGGCTTTAGGACGTCTTTGGTGAACTCTGAGTGTCTAATTTAAAATGTCCTCCACTCACACAATTCTAAACATGTTCTCTCAAGGTTGGGAGTATGTTAAATATGAGATTATGCTTCATTACAACCAAAATATACCAATTGCCTTTGGGCATAAAATATTCATTGTACTTAGGTCAGTTTTTCTCTCTGTCTCACATGAGCCTTAAATGAAATTTAAACTAACTCACATATTTAATGGAGAGGAATTTTGTGATACTTGTTCTGGGAAAAGGAAGGATCAATTTCAGTTGTGATTAAACTTCTTCCTGTCTTGAGACATGAAAAACAGTATCTCACATATGCAGATATTTTGCAAATCTCTGGTTTGGATCTTAAACAGCAGATCTAGATAGGTACAGTCATTGTTCTGGTGGACTGCTGACATGAGAAATCTGAAATTATCATACACTGAACAATCGTCCTACGTTCCTATCTCTTATCTTGATTTAGTGCCTACTTAAGTGTTTTTTGAGTGTAATCAGTCAGCCTTCCCTCTTCTGTGTGTTCCATCCTCCATAGCCAATCAGTCCCTAAGTGCTGTTAATTTTACTTTGGTTCTTGAATCTGTGTCTTTCTCTCCCTTGATGTTGCACCTGATTTTGTCCATGGTCCATCTTTCCGCTCCTGAATTATGGTAATTTCCCCAGTCTCTGTCAGCTCCAATCCAGGACCACAGAGAGAGTAAGCTTTTTAAAAGCAAATGTGATTGCGACGTGCCCAGCCTAAAATAAGATTTCTGTGTCTTGCCATTGTCTACAGACTAGAATCACCTTCTGTCTATGACCTAACTGCTCCCTCCCAGTTCAGCCTTTTCTCTCTCCACTCACAGTGTACTTTAGTCAAATTGCAGAGTTGCACTTTCTCAGACTCATCCTGCTTTGTTTTACCTCTTCTTATATGCCTTGCTTCTTCTTCCTGGAATACCTCTCCCCAGAATCCACAAATAGTAACTCCTTTTTTGTAGTCAAGACTTACTTCCTTTGCTTCTGAGTCCAAGTTGGGTACTGTTCCTATGGGCTGCATAACACCTTGTATAAAACAGTCTTAGAGCATCCTTCATGGCTGATTGGTTTGCCTCTCTGTCTATCTCCTCTGGTGGACTCCTGCTTTTGGAGGCAATGACCAAGCATTATTTCATCATTGTATACATAGCATCTCATAAAATGCTGATGTGAAATAGAGAAGGCATATGATACATGCATACTGAATGAATCCATGAATGTTTAGATGTACTCAGTAGTAGAAAAGAACATTAGATTTTGTTATTTATCCATAAGTATTTACATTGGACCTGAATTTTCCCATTTCATAACATTCTATTCTACAGTTTTAGGCCTTTTGAGATCCAGCCTATTTCTCTAATTTTTTCTGGAAAATTGATATGGCACAGGTTAAAAGTATTTAGATTATATTTTCAGATTAATAGCCCTGGAGTTATACATGGGCTCAAGAAAAAAAGATAATATATGATTTTTAGAGTCTAAAGAGAGAAAAATTATTGCAGTTGAGAATAAGGATACTTTAAAATTCAGTTTAAATTTCAGTTAAAAATGCTATATTTGATATCTAATTTATCTCAATCATACACTTGAATTTTGTTAATTACAAATCTTTATTCTTTGTGACTACAAAGAATAGAGTGGGTTCATAAGTGCACATTCAACGTTTGGCCCTCTGTTACTGGGGATCTGATATATCTGATTACACAGCACATAAATCCAGACAAAATGATAAGTTGACTTCTCTCATCCTTTAAATCTTTTGCTTAGATGTCATCTGCAGCGACATCCATCTGTGATCACAGCGCGAATGCACTAGTACCCCTGTATTTTTCCTGTCATATCACTTTTGAAAACATAATTTCTTTGCTCGAAACATTTCAGAAGCGTCACGTGTACTTACCTGAAATCCAAATGTTCCTCAGAGTCCACAAAGCAAGGCACATTCTGACACCTACTCACCTCCTGATGGCCTCAGGCTATCTGATCCTTCACTCCCCCAGTAGGAAGCGCCACATGGCCTGTTTTTCCATGAGATTCAAACATGCCACCATGTTCCTGAAACCTTCTGTTTCCCTTCACCCCGTTGGTCTCATACTATTCTTTATGCCCCAGCTCAGTATTACCTTCAAAGAGGGAATGTCCTCACCCACCGATTAAATTAGGTGCTCCTCATGCCCATGAATCTTTATCACGAAAACCTGTGTGTTTCCTTTGTAGCACATATCACTATTAGTAAATGTTTACCTTGCTCAAATATAAAAGCACCTTGAGGGTAATGACCTTAATATCTTTTTAAAACCATTATATTTTCAAGGCCTAGCATAGGGCACCCAGGAGGAAAAATATTTTTGGGAATCAGTGAATAGTACTTATCACACTCTACTGCTTATTTTACTACCTTTGTTATATATTTTAAGCCCCTCATGAATAGGCCTGGTATCTCTATTATTCATTATTATACCACCCAATAAATGGAAGAGAGTAGATACCAAACACATTAACTAAATTAACTGAGGGTTATCAAAATCACATGTGTGTGAATGGTAAAATGTATGTTTCTTTCTGTGCACCACTTATATGACTCAAATTTTAGCAAGACCACAAAGATAGGAACTGAACTGTGTAAGAATTTATTATAGAAATTTAGAAAAACAAAATTTTTAACAAAATCACATAGTGCTTACTATGTGCAGCACTATTTAAGTACTATACAAATATAAACTCACTTAATCTTTGTAAAGTTACTATGAGACATTTTCTTTGAAGTAAGTACTATTATTTCCATTTTGGAGAGGAGGAAACAGGCAGGGGGAAGTAGAAGTTATTTAAAAGCTAAGTTTACTTGCCCATTGATGTGGATAATTATAAAAAATTACTGAACTTGTAATTCTGATTGTGCTAGCAATTTTTCATTTAGGTCATTTTTCAGTTACACCTAATAAATAAATACATAATTGTAGTATAATAATTTTCACCATTCAATATGTCATTTGGTAATAAAATCTCCTACTATAAGAGTAGTATACCTTAAGACCATATGCAGTTAAGATTTTTCTAGTATTTCCAAATCTTTTGTTTAGATCAACTGTCCAAAAGAAATACATCCTGATTCACAAGTGTGAAACACGTATGTAATTAAAAATTTTCAAGGAACCTCATTAGCAAAAACTTCTTAAAAAGTGAAATAAATGCTAATAATATATTTAATTTAATGCAGCATAAACTATCATAATTTTAACATGTATTAATAAAATTATTAATATATTTTACTTAACAAATTAAGTCTTCAACATCACATGGACATTTTACACTTAGAGCACATCTCAATTCACATTTTAAATAGCAATAGCCACATTTCAAATGCTTGTTCACCGCTTGTGGCTCATGGCTACCATGTTGAACAGTGAAGATTTAGACAAGTCTTTTATGACTAATAAGAAATTCTGAATGTTTATGAAGACCACAGAGCAAATAGTGTTTCTTGGTGAAGGCTGGCTCATCCTTCAAGTCTTACCTTAGTGTCATCTTGTGTGTGTTCTCTGAGCATCCTGGCTGTACCTTCTTATACATATTTTCTTAGCGTATATTATAATGCTATATAATTGCATTATATAATAATTGATTTTTTTCTTATATAAAATATTGAACTTAATGGCAAGAGCTATCTGCATATCTCCATAGTAGCTTGCCTGTACTTTGTCAATTTAACAAATATTTATTGAAATCTTAGTATCAGGTACTGTTTTTTTGTGCTCTAGATATATCTGTGCAGAATGAGATCACTGCCCTTATGGGGCTTACAGTTTTTGAAAGTCTGTGCTCAGTAAAAATATTGTTGAATTAAATGAAATTCAGGCACTAACCTTTTGAAAGAAGTCTATAACAACGGGTTAATCTTAAGAAACTGATGTTTAACAGGTTTAGATATAGTCTTGCAAATTAAAACAAAAACCTTTTACAGATTTTTAAGGATGGGGAAAACTGACCTGATGGTAGTATACATGACTGAGTGGTTTAAAATGAACCCCAGACTCAATATTTGAAATATGTTAATACATGAATGGAAGAAGTTGTTCTTTAATGTAAGTAGCCTCACTTAGAAGTTGGTACCATTTTGTGGTGATCAGATTACATCTGCAGAATTCTATTAAGTTCTGGGTAAATAATTCTACTGTTAACCGCTGGGAAAGTGGGTTAGGAAAATACGACTAAAATACTGCCAAGGTGATTCAGTAAAAAGCATGTTCCAGGTTAACTGTCTGGATATGTATCTGACACACACCACAGTGAAGGTTAGAATAAAGGAGTTCACTAACTTATAGTATCAACTTCTAAATTTTTCTCCATCTTCTGTTCTGTTTCTCTCGGGTTTGGGAGACTGGTGCTCTCCTGGTCTGCGTGCTTCTTTGCACCCATGCGTGTCTGTACCTTCATACAGCGAATTTCATGACGACTTGCACTCTATTTATCTGTGTATGTATAGCCTACACAGTGAGCTACTTGGATGCAGGGAACCGCTCGTTATATTTTGTCAGCGCCCAGCACTATTTCCTACATACTGAAATGCTTGGAGAATGTTACATCAAATATTAGGAAACTGAATTCTAAACTCAGAAATCAGGTCAACATTATGCATTCTAACTTCTTTTCTCACATCTACTCTTCCCTACTTCCTTGGTCCAATCAGAATGAATTTTTTCAAAAAATACACCTGATCATATTGTGATCATATTGTGCCCTCCTTAACGCTAGTTGGCTCGTGGGCTGGCAGGTGCCTGTGTCTCCTGGCTTCCCTCCCGTTTCTTTCTTTGCTCTCCACCCACACGTTGGCCTCACACCTTTGCTCACTGGTCGACTGTGCCGAGAATATTCTTCCATATCACATCTCCACCCTCAGCCTTCGGTTACTCTGCCTTAAGGCCTCCTCTAACCTGTTTCCCCTAATACATAGCCTTAGAAGATCATACTTCCCTCTTTAGGAATAATTATCACTGTTCTACTTTTACATACAGTTGTCTTGTGTGATAAATATTTGTCCACCCCATTTAATTATAAGTTCCATCAGGAAATGTGTCACGTCTACTGCTATGTGCACCATTGTATCACTATACCAAATGCATAAAATGGTTAGCACATCATTGTGAAATAGATATATAAATTCACAAACCAGCACGATCCAAGTACATCTAGACTTCAACTAGACCTAAAACTTTCCTTCTGTCTCCACTCAGTAGTCCATATGATAGAAAAGACGTATGATAAAACCTCTTAAAATATAAAATCTTGTGCTTACTTAGGCAGAAAATATTCCTTTTAATACAGCGATTATCCCCATAACCTCTGAAGAACAGTTAATACTTGTTCTACGTAAAGGTCAAAATTTATTTTTTATAGCATGCTCAAGCAGTTAGAAATTAATATTCTCCCAAGTCATTGAAATGTTAAACTGTCTAACCTTCTAAAACACTTCACATTTTTTTCTCAGCTTCAGGCAAGATTGGGAAATAAGACAAACTCCATAAGATATTAATATCCTTAATGGGCATTGGACCCATGGGCTGATGCACCCCTGGGTTCTCACATTTCACTTTTACTAAACACTATAATTGAGGGTCAAAAGGCAAGTGTATTATTGGTGGCATGAAAATACACTTACAATAGAATGTAATAATTGTGAGATATAGATATCTATGACAAGCTCCATTGTAATTATAGGAAGGAAAGAAAATTGAGAATTTGGAAATGTTTTGTATTCTTAGACACTGACTTAAATGAAAAGGGCATCTAATTCTTACATAATTCTTCTCTTCTTCATACCCTCATTACTCTTGTGCCCATTCACTTCTTCCATCCGTTTTTTGTACTCAATTGGACATTTGCTCCCCCTCAGTTTTGCTCTCCAATATGTGTAACAGATTTCTCATCTTCACCTACCTCCCCCTGCCCACCCATCACAATTCTTCCCGATACCTCTCCACTCCATGTCTTACTCGGTTTGATTTCTTAACGAGAAGTCTTTCTTGGTCCACCTTTCTGTTGCAATCACTTATTTTTGGGAGACTATGTAAAAAGTTTCAGTAACTAAAGTATATAAATCTAAAATTCTTTTATTCAGATTTCCTGATGTGTCTTTCTCCAAGCTAGCAATTGTCACCTGAGTTCTTGGCTTGTATCTGTTACCTTCTGTGGAAGGTCTAAGCTCACAGTGTGATAGAAAGTGCAAAGGCTTTGAAGACAGACAGGAGTACACCTCACCCCGAGTTACTATCAATATACTGACCACAGACAGATTGTTTCACATGTCTGAGACAACCACCGAATTGGAAATTACCTACCCCAGAGAACGGCTGTGAGGGTCACATGATACGTTCTGTGTACAGACCATCATTTTTCACCTTACTGCCCTCTCTCTCCAGTTTAATCTTTAGTGCACAAGCCCTGACGCATACTTCATACGCCTTCTACTTTGCTTGTTACCTAACTTCGTTCATTGTTTTTCCTTGGTCAAAGGAGAAACACAGTGTCTTCACTTGCTGTGTTCACAGAATTTTGAGTTAACATTCTTGGTAGGTCAGAGGATAACAATGAAAACATCTCTGTTGCATACTGGCAAGTGCCTGGCATTCTGTTTACCTCTACCGACATTACTCCCCAATCTCTTTTCTCTCTTTAATCCACCCTGTGAGCCCTGAACTTGGCTATAATTGTCACATATGGCTACGTGCAGTTCAAGTTACTTGCCCAAGATCACACAGCTAATATTTGGAAAGACTGGACTTTTATCCAAGGCCTTCTTGACAGCAAAGCTAAATATTAGTTTTCAAGCTTCATACCAGAATGTTACAACAGAAACATATTAATCTTTTGTAAACATGTCTTTGTTGTAACATTCTAGCATGGAGCTTGAAAACTAAAAGGCTTTAGGGGTGGTAGAAATGCTAATTTTCAGAAGACCAAAAGGGATAGGGTTGGGAATCCACTTAGTAGGGAGGGCAGACGCATGGCAGAATATTTAGGGGAACAGACAGGAAATGAATGGTATTTGATTCATTTCAAAAGCACTGGCTTTTGAACTACATGTTTCCTACTCTGATGAAGCCAGTTGATAACATTTAAATGTAGTAAATAATGTCAAGAAAGAAGAGAATTAAGCACTTACGTGCCATAGCAACATGAGAAGGTGGCCAGAAAGTTCAGAAATGTGTCTCAGTTTCTAAATTGTAGGCTGTGGATAAAGCTTATGGGGGAGCAACAGGCCAGGGTCAAATAGGAAAGGAAATAAAAAAGTGCCCCAGTAAACAACTGATTTCCCACTATTTCCAAAGATCTCCAATAAAAATATCTTTGTCAGTCATATTCCTGTTGATGATAGAGAACAAATAGATACATACTTAAGAAAGCATATACTTTTCATTGACAATAAAATCATTTTGTTTAAAATTAAATAAATCCTTAGAGTTTTGGTTTTTTTAAAGCAGATTGAGTTGAAGGCTGAAATATGCTTCACCCCTAGTCGTTGCATTTAATTACTCTGAACTACCCTGATGTCTTTCTTAGTTTTATATTTTTATTCTCAAATGATTCTTAATGCCAAAGAAATACCTTAAAAGGTATTTGAAATATAAATATTTCAAAGTCCTTTTTAAAACTATACTGAGAGTAACGCACCCCAAACAATAATCCACTTAGTGTATATTCTGGGCCTCCTAGACCTTGCAGGAAAAAAATATTGTGATTAAAAATTATTAAAAAGATAACTTACTTGTAGACAGATCATTAAAGATAATTCACTAATTTATATATTTTTGAATTCCAAAATTCAAGAATACTTTCTACTTCATCTTAACTTGATTCAACAGGCCATGAAATCTAATGTGTTCCCACTTCGGCAAGCATTCAGTCACTCATAGTCAGAGAAGAGTACTCACCTTATTAGTGTATAGTCACCCAGCTCTATCTGTAGGGAATTGGTTCCAGGACCTCCGATATACCAAACTCCAAGGATGCTCAAGTCCTTTATATAAAGTGGCATAGTATCCTCCCCTATGCTTTAAATCATCTCTAGGTTACTTATAATACCCAGTACAATGTAAATGCTATATGAATAGTTATGAATTCAATGTAAATGTTACATAAAATCGTAGCCTATGTGAAGCAAATCCAAGTTTTGCTTTTTGAAACTTCGTGGAATTTAAAAAAAAAATAGTTTCAGCCCGGGGTTGCTTGAATCTTTGGATGTGGAACCTGCAGATACAGAGTGACAACTGTACTTATTAAAAGGCACAAAAGTATATTCAGTTTGTTTAAAGAGTAGCCAGTGTAGTTGTTCTCCTCTGCTTTCCAGTGCAAACATGTGCTTTATCATTTATTAGTTTTGATAAAGGAAGAAAAATTCCTAATGTTAAAGGGATGATTGATTTCTTCAATCAAACTTTGGCTACTGCTAAAATCTCACAACCTGTACTCTCTCTCTCTCTAGGTATAATACATAAAAACCAAGTTCAGTGTTTCATACTGAAAGCGGGACTCTATTATAAAGAAGCTTTTAATGTTTGTATATGGTCTGACATGCTGGATTTTATTTAACAGCTGAGTTTCATAGACAAGTACTAGGCATTTCTTCAAAGAACCCAGCCAAATGCTATAATCCATTTCCTTCTGAAATTGCCGTTGTTAAATTAGACCCCAAACATTTATGAATGTCACTTTGCCTTTCCAGCAATTAAGGAGTTCCAAAAAAAAAATCCCTTGGTGTTTCATGGCTTTGAAATTATTTATCCTACCCTGGCCCTTCCCTTTGCTCTATCAAATACTTTGGGGGTTACGTTCAAGAGGGACACATCAATTCTGAACAGGTGTGGAAAAGGGTTCCTTGATGTATAAAAAGTGTTCTATTTTAAAGGCGTTTTAGCAATTTTAGCACATTTACTGCTGTGAATTCCCATGGAAGTAGGCAGCCCATTCATTTCCCTTTAAAGGGCAGAAAACTCTGAAATCAGCATCAGGGGCCTCATTTCACCAGGGTGAGGGAGTGGCCGTGAGTTTACTGAAATTTCCCTTTGCTGTCTCCTTGTTGCAGTGTTGATTCTCCTGATCGTCACTATGAGAAGGAGGAAAAAAGAGCCCCTTATTTTCGACGAAGAGAGAGATATCAGAGAAAACATCGTTAGATATGATGACGAGGGTGGGGGGGAGGAAGACACAGAAGCCTTTGACATGGCCGCGCTCAGAAACCTCAACGTCCTCAGAGACACCAAGACCCGGAGAGATGTGACTCCAGAAATTCAGTTCTTGAGTCGACCGACTTTTAAGAGCATCCCAGATAATGTCATTTTCCGGGAATTTATTTGGGAAAGGCTGAAGGAAGCCGACGTTGACCCCTGCGCCCCGCCTTACGATTCCTTGCAGACATACGCCTTCGAAGGAAATGGCTCGGTGGCTGAGTCGCTCAGCTCGCTGGATTCCATCAGCTCGAACTCTGATCAGAATTACGACTACCTTAGTGACTGGGGACCGCGTTTTAAACGACTCGCAGACATGTACGGAGCCGGCCCGGAGAGTCTGTACTCATAGCCCTGGAACGTTAGTTTGAAACGTACTGAAGAAAAAGTAAGAGCAAAAAAACAAAACAAAACACCACTGCATACAGAAAACAAGAACTCCACTTGCTAGAGGAAATGGTTGTAAATCTCTCTCCATTTTTAACCGTTTAGGTTTCTGCCTTGGTGAAGCATATCCTCATTAGACTTATCCAAGGGACTGCACTGACCACAGACTCTGAGCATTTGAAGGCTTTTTGATAAAAAAAAAAATGCTCAGTGGTTTGTGAATAGATAGCAACTCTCAGATACCTGCAAAGGCACCTAACCTCTGTGAGTAAGTAGTGGCCTGTGTTGTCAGTGTCCCCAGGGTGTCCTGTACATACCTTCACGGTAGTGGCAGGGAGGGGAATAAAACATGATATGCCAGGATTGAAGAGTCCTGGAACTTCTTGCATATCAAAACTTGGGACAAATTTAATTTACAGTGATGCTTTCAGCTTGCTAGATTAGAGCATCCAGCAGAATTTTATTGCTGTCAGTGAGCAAATACATTTTATTTAGCAATATAAATATTCTTAGAAAATCCTCCCCCATCCTCCAAACAAGCCAATAAAATTTGGTTTAAGGCAACATAAACCATTGTTTAGCAAATAAATTCTGAAATGTTCCAAATAAGCAAAAGGTAAACCATTCTTAAAGTTGGCAGTCGTTTTGAGATGCTTGTGTAGGTATGAAAAAAAGTTGCTGTCTATTCGTTGATTTTTTTATTATCTCTTCTGATTTGTACAGGAGACTTTTCTTTTTTATTTGACACATGGTGTTATATTTATTTTGGACCTCCAATCTCCACTCAGTTCAGGTCCATCTTCCTGCCTCAGAATATTAAGCTCATCAGAACATGCTGATTTTTCTCCAGTCTGAGCTACATGGAGGAAATGAAGCGTGGAAATGGGGGAAAAAAAAAATAGTACAGCAATTGAGGCCTGTTGCTGTTCACGTCTCAGAGAGGAACACAGCTACAAGGACATACAAGTTGTTTGCCTGAGCCATTAAAATTTACAAAACATTGAAAGAAAGTATTTGTACTATAGAAGGAAGATTTCAGAGAGAGTTGAGATTTTCTTTGATGCAAGATTCATTTTTCAAGGTCACAAATTCTATATGCTCCAAAGACTTTGAAGAATTTGTTTTCCCCCCACCCTCTTTTGCTGTAAAAATATTGAGTAAAGGACAGATTTTTTGAATATATCTTAAACAATGTAATGTTATAAATTTCAAAACCCACCAGTAAATTCTGATGCAAATATGTTCAAGAATTAACCAAGCAATGTATACTTTCTATACCTGTTTAGATGTGCCAAAGTGAGGAGAGAAATTAAGTGATCACATGTTTGAGAAAGAAGAATTTTATGACTAAAATAATATTTCTACCTAACATTATTTTCTAGATTAATACTAGTTTAATGTGAACATATTCACATAAGAATGAATTTTTTTCTTTCTTTTCTCCTTTTAGAAAAGGGTTTATTGTTGGGTTCCTAATAAATCTACAGATAGTGGACACTGTATAGGAAACTGTGTTTCTAAAAGTGCTTCTTTCTGAAAAACGAACACTGGAACAAGAATATCAATCTTTTGATTACATGAGGAGAAACTCTGTAGGATTCTGTAAAATTGCAGCCCATCTTTAGAAATGAAGTATGTGAAAGTGGCCTTCAGCTCCATCAAAATAAATAATTTAATCAATATGATTATCTGCAAACAGTCCTTTCATTTGAATAAAGTTTTATAGACATTGTTTCATGACTAGATATGCTTCTTGCTGTATTAATATACATATGAAAAATCAATTTTATAATGGTAAATGATACTGTTCACGACTTTTAGTCACATGTGTAAGTTTTTCAAATTAAAAAAGTAAAGCATAGTACACTTACCCAATTTCATAAAATCAGAGTGTGGTGCAGGAATTATATAGGTGTTACATCAGCAAGCTGATGAGAATACAGTTTTTTAATAATCCCCATGTTGTCTGCAAGAAGATAAAATAGTACTTTTAGATTATGATATCAAAACTGCTGATTGCTGCATAAGTATAAGTTTGAATGTATTTTAGAAAAGGAACATCACATCATTCACCTTGCTTTCTCTCCTTTTAAATATATATTATATATATATATATATATTTTTTTTTTTTTAATTTTGCTCTTGCCAGTAATAGATTAGGGAAAAAAGGTTCAGATTTAAACAAAGATTTGAAATTCTTGCATATATTCAATTGCTGTTTTATGTGTGGAAGATGATAATATTGAACTTGATTCAATGGTATTTAAAAGAAATCTTGAGATAGCTGGAAGAATGTCTCTAATAGAGATGGAATTTATATGAAGTACTCTAGCTAAGCTTATTTGTAATGGTGGTGAATTTGTTGTTATTTTAGTTTTCTTTTTCCTTTTGAAATCTAAGGCTGTATATGTTTACCTGACATGATACTTGAGAGATAGGCTCTGCTGTAAACCCAGAGACTAGAACAGCTGATCAACAAAAATCAATGATAAAGCTTGTTACAAGATTCTCCAAAAGCATTTAAATAAATACCTATTATCTAGTCACTAAAATTCAGTGGCGGACTGGAGCCAGCTCAGACCAACTCCTAAGTACCAATTACGCATATGTCTTTCCAACTCTGCTTCTAGTGATATCATTTCGGTAGGTCAGCCTTGGTGGTAATATTTAGACCACCATGGAAATCACCAAACACTACGTTTTTTGTGTTTTCTTTTCCCCTGTAGAACTAGTTGTGAAATGTTTACCAACACTTTGCTGCTTACTTATAAAAGGAAACCTCATGGTTGTAAATATAGTATGAGTGAACAGAATATCAAATAATGATGACATGAAAGGAATTTATGTCCTATCCTACTACTAAATGTAGACTCATGTGGTAGTGATTTCCTGGTATCAGATCCTTGGAGCTACAGGGAGAAAGGGAGGGGACCCACTTCGTTATGGAAAGCAATGGCTTAATAATTCCAAGTGCAGACAACAGTTTGGGAAGTCAGTAAATTTACATATTTTCCATTTGTCCCTATGGGAGCACCATCGGAAACTCAAGGTATATATACATTAAGTAATGCATTTTTGGACAACTTAATTTCTTAAAAAAATATGTGCATTTCACTCGTTACCGTCCAGGGCAAGGAAATACGCCCAGACCTCTATTCTGGGTTATTATCCTTGCATAATTTTAAATCAGCATAAAGAATATGAAAACTAAATCTTAAAGAAAGTGGACTTTTGCAGATCAAGCCTAAATTATGAATCTGGATACACAAAACAATCTCTACGTTAAAGCGATATTCCAAAGTCAGCAACACACCAAAATTAGGAAGCAGACAAGAGGAAAAGATGCTATGTGGAGGCCATGAGTAGATCTTTGTACAAGCAATGGCCTAGATGAAGATGGTCAACTTTTTCCCTTGACAGGAAACTCAGCTGAGGCTGACTGCAGTTGCGGTTAGGTAACTACTAGACACAGGCAAGAAATAATAATGTTTAGGTAATGATAGCTGCCTTGTCACTCTGCGCTCTGAGAATGTTTTAAATTACTTTAACTTCTTGCACAATTACATTTACTACACTGGATGATGAACAGTCTTTGGCAATTCTCATGTAAACGGGGTAGTTACACAAGGGAGGAGTGGTATTTATGGTATGGCCCACAGGCCCAAAGAAATTTACATGCAAACAGACTGTTAGCATTATATTCAAATATGAAATCTAGAAGAGCTTAAAATAAAGTTAGATATATTGCAAGAGGCAAAAAGCACCTTGTTTAAATATTTTAAAGATCTTAAGCCCTACTTATAAATATTAATCATAAAATTTTCCATTTTATTTTGACATCTATTGACTTACACACTGTTTTAATTACCCTGATTGTTTCTAAGTCACTATTTGAAGGTTTATTTACAGTCGATCTAATTAAAGTTGATTAAAAGCAAGCTTCAACTTACTCTTAACTCTTTCTGGTCAGTGATGGCTGGGGGCACATGGAATATATATTACAGTTAATAGATAAGGAAATTCACCTTGTTAGTCTATATAGTTTATTTGGTCTTAAATACAGAGTCAGTTATTTTTAAATTACTAATATATATTGTGTGTGTATGCCATGGTGTATGCAAGTTTGGCAAGAAAAGCTAACGCAGTAATGTTAGCTGACACATCATCATCATAATCAAAAGAGCAAGAAAGGAGTAGGAGCATTTACATTTTGAGTGTAATTGAAATTGTTTCAGAGGAGCGGGATTAGCCCTTAAGAAAAACGGAAGTTATTTGAGGCTGTGATTTGGCAGGCACTGTAAAGTATAATTCCAGGGGTAATTTTTCAAGCAAAAACAAGACAGCCAGTGTGTGTGACATTCTGACGCTTTTTCACTGTTATGCTAACTTGTACTGGCTCAGAATTTAACTGAAAAGAACAGGTGCGTGCGTGCGTGTGTGTGTGTGTGTGTGTGTGTGTGTGTGTGTGTGTGTGTGAAGAGGGGGACATTGGAAAGTATGTCTGAAGCGACCTTAAAAAAGTAGTATAATATTATCTTGTTAATTCCAATATATTATTGTTATTTGGCAAGTGCCTTTTAGGCGGTAAGACTAGAAAGTGAGATAAACTGAAGGGAGCAATATTTTATTTGCTTTAAGAATCTAAATTAGGAAAAGGATTTGGGTGCTAAGGGGAGAGCATTTAGCTGAGCTATCTGGATAACTGCCTCATTTTTTTTTTTTTTTAACATCTTTATTGGAGTATAATTGCTTTCCAGCATTGTGTTACTTTCTGCTGTATAACAAAGTGAATCAGCTATATGCATATGTATATCCCCATATCCCCTCCCTCTTGCATCTCCCTCCCACCCTCATTATCCCACCCCTCTAGGTGGTTGAAAAGCACCAAGCTGATCTCCCTGTGCCATGCAGCTGCTTCCCACTAGCTATCTATTTTACATTTGGTAGTGTATATATGTCAATGCTACTCTGTTACTTCGTTCCAGCTTACCCTTCCCCCTCCCCGTGCCCTCAAGTCCATTCTCTATGTCTGCGTCTTTATATCTGGCCTGCCCCTAGGTTTTTCAGAACCATTTTGTTTTTTAGATTCCATATATATGTGTTAGCATACAGTATTTGTTTTTCTCTCTCTGACATACTTC
Organism: Balaenoptera musculus; assembly: GCF_009873245.2. Classification (NCBI taxonomy): domain Eukaryota; kingdom Metazoa; phylum Chordata; class Mammalia; order Artiodactyla; family Balaenopteridae; genus Balaenoptera; species Balaenoptera musculus. The sequence continues at coordinate 79,565,465 of NC_045798.1, forward strand.
ACTCTGTATGACAGACTCTAGGTCCGTCCACCTCACTAGAAATAACTCAATTTTGTTTCTTTTTATGGCTGAGTAATATTCCATTGTATATATGTGCCACATCTTTATCCATTCATCTGTCGATGGACACTTAGGTTGCTTCCATGTCCTGGCTATTGTAAATAGAGCTGCAATGAACACTGTGGCACATGACTCTTTTTAAATTCTGGTTTCCTCAGGGTATATGCCCAGTAGTGGGACTACAGGGTCGTATGGTAGTTCTATTTTTAGTTTTTTAAGGAACCTCCATACGGTTCTTCATAGTGGCTGTACCAATCTACATTCCCACAAACAGTGCAAGAGGGTTCCTTTTTCTCCACACCCTCTCCAGCATTTATTGTTCGTAGATTTTTTGATGATGGCCATTCTGACTGGTGTGAGGTGATACCTCATTGTAGTTTTGATTTGCATTTCTCTAATGATTAGTCATGTTGAGCATCCTTTCATGTGTTTGTTGACCATCTGTATATCTTCTTCAGAGAAATGTCTATTTAGGTCTTCTGCCCATTTTTGGATTGGGTTGTTTGTTTTTTTTTATATTGAGCTGCATGAGCTGTTTGTATATTTTGGAGATTAATCTTTTGTCAGTTGCTTCATTTGCAAATATTTTCTGCCATTCTGAGGGTTGTCTTTTCATCTTCTTTATGGTTTCCTTTGCTGTGCAAAAGCTTTGAAGTTTCATTAGGTCCCATTAGTTTATTTTTATTTTCATTTCCGTTTCTCTAGGAGGTGGGTCAAAAAGGATCTTGCTGTGATTTATGTCATACCGTGTTCTGCCTGTGTTTTCCTCTAAGAGTTTTATAGTGTCTGGCCTTACATTTAGGTCTTTAATCCACTTTGAGTTGATCTTTGTGTATGGTGTTAGGAAGTGTTCTAATTTCATTCTTTTATATGTAGCTGTCCAGTTTTCCCAGCACCACTTATTGAAGAGGCTGTCTTTTCTCCATTGTATACTCTTGCCTCCTTATCAAAGATAAGGTGACCATATGTGCATGGGTTTATCTCTGGGCTTTCTATCCTGTTCCATTGATCTATATTTCTGTTTTTGTGCCAGTACCGTACTGTCTTGATTACTGTAGCTTTGTAGTATAGTCTGAAGTCAGGGAGCCTGATTCCTCCAGCTCCGTTTTTCGTTCTCAAGATTGTTTTAGCTATTTGGGGTCTTCTGTGTTTCCATACAAATTGTGAAATTTTTGGTTCTAGTTCTGTGAAAAATGCCCTTGGTAGTTTGATAGGGATTGCATTGAATATGTAGATTGCTCTGGGTAGTATAGTCATTTTCACAATGCTGACTCTGCCAATCCAAGAACATAGTATATCTCTCCATCTGTTTGTGTTATCTTGAATTTCTTTCATCAGTGTCTTACAGTTTTCTGCATACAGGTCTTTTGTCTCCTTGGGTAGGTTTATTCCTAGATATTTTATTCTTTTTGTTGCAATGGTAAATGGGAGTGTTTTCTTAATTTCTCTTTCAGATTTTTCATCATTAGTGTATAAGAATGCAAGAGATTTCTGTGCATTAATTTTGTATCCTGCTACTCTACCAAATTCATTGATTAGCTCTAGTAGTTTTCTGGTAGCATCTTTAGGATTCTCTGTGTATAACATCATGTCATCTGCAAACGCTGACAGTTTTACTTCTTTTCTGATTTGGATTCCTTTTCTTTTTTTCATCTCTGACTTCTGTGGCTAAAACTTCCAAAACTATGTTGAATAATAGTGGTGAGAGTGGGCAGCCTTGTCTTGTTCCTGATCTTAGAGGAAATGCTTTCAGTTTTTCACCACTGAGAACGATGTTGGCTGTGGGTTTGTCATATATGGCCTTTATTATGTTGAGGTAGGTTCCCTCTATGCCTACTTTCTGGAGAGTTATCATAAATGGGTGTTGAATTTTGTCAAAAGCTTTTTCTGAATCTATTGAGATGATCATATTGTTTTTATCCTTTAATTTGTTAATATGGTGTATCACATTGATTGATTTGTGTGGATTGAAGAATCCTTGAATTCCTGGGATAAATCCCACTTGATTATATTGTATGATCCTTTTAATGTGCTGTTGGTTTCTGTTTGCTAGTATTTTGTTGAGGATTTCTGCACCTATGTTCATCAGAGATATTGGCCTGAAGTTTTTTTCTTGTGACATCTTTGTCTGGTTTTGGTATCAGGGTGATGGTGGCCTCTTAGAATGAGTTTGGGACTATTCCTCCCTCTGCTATACTCTGGAAGAGTTTGAGAAGGATAGGTGTTAGCTCTTCTCTAAATGTCTGATAGAATTCATCTGTGAAGCCATCTGGTCCTGGGCTTTTGTTTGTTGGAAGATTTTTAATCACAGTTTCAACTTCAGTGTTTGTGATTGGTCTGTTTATATTTTCTATTTCTTCCTGGTTCAGTCTCGGCAGTTTGTGCATTTCTAAGAATCTGTCCATTTCTTCCAGGTTGTCCATTTTATTGGCATATAATTTCTTGTAGTAATCTCTCATGATCCTTTGTATTTCTGCAGTGTCAGTTTTTACCTCTCCTTTTTCATTTCTAATTCTGTTGATTTGAGTCTTCTCCCCTTTTTTCTTGATGGGTCTGGCTGCTGATTTATCAATTTTGTTTATCTTCTCAAAGAACAAGTTTTTAGTTTTCTTGATCTTTGCTACTGTTTCTTTCTTTTTATTTCTCCATCTGATCTTTATGATTTATTTCCTTCTGCTAATTTTGGGGTTTTTTGTTCTTCTTTCTCTAATTGCTTTTAGGTGTAAGGTTAGGTTGTTTGAGATTTTTCTTGTTTCTTGATGTAGGATTGTATTGCCATAAACTTCCCTTGTAGAACTGCTTTTGCTGCATCTCCCAGGTTTTGGGTCATCCTGTTTTCATTGTCATTTGTTTCTAGGTATTTTTTGATTTCCTCTTTGATTTCTTCAGTGATCTCTTGGTTATTTAGTAGTGTATGGTTTAGCCTCCATGTGTTTGTATTTTTTACAGTTTTCCTGTAATTGATATATAGTCTCATAGCATTGCTGTCAGAAAAGATACTTGATATGATTTCAATTTTCTTAAATTTACCAAGGTTTGATTTATGACCCAAGATATGGTCTATCCTGGAGAATGTTCCATGAGCACTTGAGAAGAAAGTGTATTCTGTTGTTTTTGGATGGAATGTCATAAATATCAATTCAGTCCACCTTGTTTAATGTGTCATTTAAAGCTTGTGTTTCCTTATTTATTTTCATTTTGGATGATCTGTCCATTGGTGAAAGTGGGGTGTTAAACTCCCCTACTATGATTGTGTTACTGTCGATTTCCCCTTTTATGGCTGTTAGCATTTGCTTTATGTATTGAGGTGCTCCTATGTTGGGTGCATAAATATTTACAATTGTTATATATTCTTCTTGGATTGATCCCTTGATCATTATGTAATGTTCTTCTTTGTCTCTTGTAATAGTCTTTATTTTAAAGTCTATTTTGTCTGATATGAGAATTGCTACTCCAGCTTTCTTTTGATTTCCATTTGCATGGAATATCTTTTTCCATCCCCTCACTTTCAGTCTGTATGTGTCCCTAGGTTTGAAGTGGGTCTCTTGTAGACAGCATATGTATGGGTCTTGTTTTTGTATCCATTCAGCCAGTCTATGTCTTTTGGTTGGAGCATTTAATCCATTTACATTTAAGGTAATTATCGATATGTATGTTCCTATTACCATTTTCTTAATTGTTTTGGGTTTGTTATTGTAGGTCTTTTCCTTCTCTTGTGTTTCCTGCCTAGAGAAGTTCCTTTAGCATTTGCTGTAAAGCTGGTTTGGTGGTGCTTTAATGGTGCACTGGTTTGGTAGTGCTTTAGAATTCTCTTTAGTTTTGCTTATCTGTAAAGGTTTTAATTTCTCCATGGAATCTGAATGAGATCCTTGCTGGGTAAAGTAATCTTCATTGTAGGTTTTTCCCTTTCATCACTTTAAATATGTCCTGCCACTCCCTTCTGGCTTGCAGAGTTTTTGCTGAAAGATGAGCTGTTAACCTTATGGGGATTCCCTTGTATGTTATTTGTTGTTTTTCCCTTGCTGCTTTTAATATTTTTTCTTTATATTTAATTTTTGACAGTTTGATTAATATGTGTCTCAGCATGTTTCTCTTGATTAATATGTGTCTCAGCGTGTTTCTCTTTGGGTTTATCCTGTATGGTACTCTCTGTGCTTCCTGGACTTGATTGACTATTTCCTTTCCCATGTTAGGGAAGTTTTCGACTATAATCTCTTCATCAAATATTTTCTCAGACCCTTTCTTTTTCTCTTCTTCTTCTGGGACCCCTATAATTCGAATGTTGGTGCTTTTAATGTCCCAGCAGTCTCTGAGATTGTCCTCAATTCTTTTCAATCTTTTTCTTTATTCTGCTCCCTGGCAGTTATTTCCACCATTTTATCTTCCAACTCACTTATCCGTTCTTCTGCCTCAGTTATTCTGTTATTGATTCCTTCTAGAGTGTTTTTAACTTCAGTGTGTTGTTCATCACTGTTTGTTTGTTCTTTAGTTCTTCTAGATCCTTGTTAAATTTTTCTTGTATTTTCTCCATTCTGTTTCTGAGATTTTGGATCATCTTTACTATCATTACTCTGAATTCTTTTTCAGGTAGGTTGCCTGTTTCGTCTTCATTTATCTGGTCTTGTAGGTTTTTACCTTGCTCCTTTGTGTGTAACAGATTTTTCTGTCGTTTCATTTTTTTTTTTTTTTTTTTTTTGAGGGGTGGTGCTGTATTCCTATCTTACTGGTTGTTTGGCCTGAGACGTCCAGCAGTGGAGTTTGCAGGCAGTTAGATAGAGCTGGGTGGTGCTGAGATGAGGACCTCTGGGTGGCCTCACTCCAATTAATATTCCCTGGGGCCTGAGGTTCTCTGTTAGTCCAGCAGTTTGGACTCTGAGCTCCCACCACAGGAGCTCAGGCCCAATCTTCGGCCTGGGAACCAAGATCCCACAAGCTTTGTGGCGTGGTTTAAAAAAAAAAAAAAAAAGAGGAAAGAAAGAAAAAAAGGAGCAGTACAATATCAAAGAATAAAAAACAAAATAAAATTAGAAGATAAAAAATATATTAGGAAAAATAAAACTATAATTGAAACAACTGCAACAAGGTAAAATAAAACCACAACAGAAGCAAAAAAAAGCGGGGGTTGGGGGGGAGGGAGAACAAGCCAAAAGGAGAAATCAGTAACAAAGTATAAAGAATAAAATAAAATTAGAAAAATAAAAGATTAGGAAAAATAAAAATATAAGAGAATCAACAACAATGAATCAACAAGGTAAAGCAGAACCCCAACCTAAAAGAGGAGAAAAGAAAAAAAAAAAAGCAAGCCTTGGCTATGGGGTGGAGTTTAGGCGGGGGGGGGGTGGAACTTAGGCAGGGGTGGGGTTTTGGGTGGGGTGGGACCTAGGCAGCTGTGGGGGTGACGTTTGAGCAAGGGCAGGGCCTCCGATTAAGACCTGGCAGAAGGGGAGAGGCAGCAGATGGAAAGGAGGGCCTGGAGTGTGAGCTTCTGGAGTTTGGAGGTAAGACCCTGAGTGAGGGTGTGTAGCTGGGGTTTAGGCCCAGCACGTTGGAGGGCGTCTCAGAGACAGTCTCTGAGTGTAGAGGTCAGGCCCTGGGTGGGGGTGTAGGGGCGGGGCTTGGGTTCTGCATGGCAGGAGGGAGGCTCTGAGGGCAGAGGATTAGGCCTGGGAGGTCAACAGGCTCCCTGGTGCCTGAGTGGACAGAGAAAGCACTGGCCCCCTTCCCTTCTGTTCCTTCACACCCCTCCCCAACTGTCTCCCCCAGAGTCTCCCCCATCACCGCTGGACCCCTAACCATGGGTGGGTCCCACTGGGTGTAGGAACTCCTCCCCTCCCCCAGCCGCCCCTCAGGGGTGCTGTCCCAGAGGTCCGGCCTTTACTTTTGCTCCCCCTCCCCTCCCTCCCACTCCCTCAGGACCCGCGTGGCTGGAGGGGGCCTCGGTGGGCAGAGGATCAGGCCCGGGATCTCAGCAGGCTCCTGGGGGCCAAAGTGGGCAGGGGAAACCTGGCCACGCTCCCTTTTGGTCCTCTGCCCTCCCAATGGTCCCCCAATTTCCCCCTTCGGGCGTGGGATCCCTTCCCCTCCCCCAGCCACCCCTCAGGGGCGCCAGTCCCATCCCGCCTCCACTTCTCCTCCCCCCTCACTCCCCCCACGCCCCACGTCCTACCCGGTCGCTGGGGGTTCCTCCCATCCCCTTAGGTGTCTGTGTTCCCCCACCGGCGCCTGGTAGGTGCCCTAGTTGTGCGGAGACGCGAATTCGCCATCCTCCTAGTCTGCCATCTTGACTCCACCCCCTCTGTTTTTTTAATTGCACAGATGCCGTCTCATTGTTAGCACAGAATATGGAGTGTGAATTACTTATTGTGGAATGTCACCAGGCTTTGGCTTTTTGAGTGTCACTGGTATATGAGGAAGCACCCTTAGTCTGTGGTTATAAAATCTGGGTCAGAAGCCAGTTGCAGCACATTTTTGCTGTGCCCTGGATGCCATTCTAATTCCCTGAGCCTTTATATCTTCATGATTAAAACTGAGTTAATTACTATCCTGTCTGTTTCAGAGGCTTGTGAGATGATTCAGTGAAAATGCTGTGTAAACTGTAAAACACTGTAAAAAATGTAAGGCTTTATTATGGAAATTATATAATAAGGTTGATTATATTTATTGTTATATGGTGAACATGGATAATTTCTGTTTTGGGAAATATGCATTAAGGGAAAAAACATGCAATTAGTATTCTAAGTTGGGAAAAGAGACAATTGGTATGATTAATGGAAGCCACTACTCAAAAACAGTTATTTTATAAGGTCTTTAAAGGTTGGGATCCAAATCAAACTAATTCAGTCATTAATAAGAATTAAGGATATTAGCATGGGCAAGGGAATACAAATCACAATTCTTTCCCACTCACAAAGAAGACTAAGTGGAAGATGAATGACTTCACATGATCCCAGCCTCATTACAGATCACAGATACACTGGAATAGAGAAGGTTATTCAAAGAAAACAATGAATGTAGGTTAGGTGATCTTCCAGACATCCAGAGGAAATAAAGCGAGGTTCTAGAGAATTCAATAATTTTGTCAGTCGTGACTGGCATATGTGTAATTAACCATTTATACACTTCAAAGAATTAGAGTACAATATTTACTTAACATGAAAACCATCCTGTACTCTTGTTTTCATGACTCGAAAGCATTTTCAATATCTTCCAGTAGCTTAGTTTAGCTTCTTATAAGAAGCCATCAGAGATTAAAAAATAATATGCACAACTACTACTGATTTGTCAGTGATAGTCTACTCATAAAATGAGTACCTCAACTTTAGCTATTGGTTGTCTCGTCATTCAAAGCACATATGAACAAGCATTATAAATAAATACATTAGTAGCTATGTAACTACTGAGAATGTTGATACAACATACAATCACAAAGTTAACTCTTACATTTTCACTGCATTAATTAATGAAATTATGCTAATGGCTTATATTTTTTTAAGCAGGAAAAATTATATGATTCGCTACCTTACTGCTACATGCTGTATTTTTTTATGAACACTATGTTTTTTGTTTATCCAGATCTGGAGTATGTATATAGCATGTTAAATATGACCAATAATTCAAAAGTAATCAACTTTTTAAAACAACAGATCAGATAACTATATAGCAATTGAATTTTACCTGTAATAATTTTAAAGGCAAAAAAAAAAAGGAAAAAGAACTCACTATACAAGTTTAATATATATTAGACTTCAAATTGCATATATTACATATATTGAGCATTATATATACTGAGCATACACACATGCACATTACACACACACACAATTTGAAGCTAAATGTAAAAGTGAAGCTAATGGCTTTTAACATTTTGCTTTTATTTTTTAAGATAATTATGACTATCAGATCCAACATCTACAATTAAATTATGTGGGCATGTTGAAAAAATACTGCACATTTGTAAAGTGGTTCTCTACCAGAGATTTCAGAATTTCTTTCTCAAAATTTAGAGATATGAGAAATTCACTTAAGTAAAATACAATTCAATGAAACTATTAGTGCCTATTTTTGAGGTTCTATTATAATTATGTTAAAAATAATCCATTTTTTCTGCAACGTTTCTGCTTATATGAGTGACTTGAATAAATAGATATAAAAGAGTTTCAAAAAGGCTAATTCGATTGACCACAAAATCGGTCCTGAAAATCCAGTTCCACTTAGCCTTGGAAATGAGACATTAAGTACAAACTGGAGGTTTGAATGTATGTCAGGACCTGAAGAGATGGTTTTTGTTCAGCTCAAGCACTCCCTTTCAGGCAGACAATCGCCTAGAGTATTAAGGATTTGAGATTTTTTTTCAGCTGATATAGGAAATAAAGAACTATTTCAGAAGGATGCTGGTGTATATGTGTGTACAAAGTGCACAATGAATATGAATCAAGTCAAGAAACCAGGCAGTGATAAATGCTCACTTCGTTGCCACGTTTTCTTGATGTGTGCTTTGTTGTGTTAAAAAAGTTAAGAAACGTTGCAGATTAAGTTATTATAGAAGAAAATAATTTCCCAAAATCCTGATAACTCCAAAGACCTGAGAGACCCTACAATGGCGACTTCTATAGTCTTCATTCTCAACTGTGACTGTCAGTGCCAACTTGGCTTCCAATTTATAGCTTCTGACAACTTGGTACAGAAAATGAGTCCTATTGTGATTCAAGTTTGATGTTTTTTTCTGACTGACCGATTTTTATGTAAAATTATCTTAATAAAAATGTTCCATAGATATGTCATTTTACATTTCAGAACAATCCAACACAATATGTGATTTCAAGTTTCTTACAAACCTGTGAATTACCCAAGAAAGGCAATGTTATACCTTTTATTTAATGAAGCGAAATTGAAGCCCAGAATAATTGTAACTTATCCAAAAGGAAACATGTGAAGTAAGTGGTAGAGATGAAAGAGAAAACATTCAAAAAAATGGTGTTCCAGTTTGGAAGGATAAGAAGAGAGTTGAAACACCCTTCAAAATTGGACTCTCTCATCTTAATTTTGTTACGAAGAGTATGAGACTTCTTTATTCTTCAAAAAAAAAAAAAAAAGTCCTACTTGGGAAAATGGCATTAAATTCTTTGTTTCAAAGTAATGAGAAAACAAATGTTTTTATCACCAATAATCTAGCACTTCATCACTATGTTCCACCCCATTGCCTATCATCTCTTTGAGGGGGTTCATTGTCCTAAGAATGGACAATGTCATAGCAATATGACAGGCTAGATCTTGTGAGGGTCACACGCTGCAGATTCCTATACCTCTACTGCATTGTTGGCTCACAAGACTGTGGACAATTCCAAAAAGCCCTAAACCTTTGCAAAATGAAAGAAAAAAAAATTTTTTTAAAGACAAAGTTAAATACTATGAAGGTGATCTATAAACAAACAGGGACATTGAAGATGGCCTGTGGGCAGCTGTCAACCAGTGCTGGGCCAACATCATTTGAGGCCATGTGTACCCCTAGCTGCCGGATGATTTTTCAGTCAAATATGAATGATTGATTAAAAATCACTAAACGGGAGACAAACCACTGTGAATGAGACAGTTCACAGAAACTCCCAAGAAGATCATTGTAATTGTAAAGAAAGAAAAGAGGGAATAAAACATGAATAATAAAAAGAGGATCAAGGATGGGGATATATTTGCAGAAGAACCAACTTGCGCCTTTAGAAATAAATCATGCAATCTTTGAAGCTAAAAAGTCAATGGAGAGAGTATTTACTACATTTGACACTGCCTAAGAGAGACTTGGTAAACTAAACGATCTGTTGGAAGAAATTATCTAGGCTGCAGTAGAGAGATTTTTAGTAATCTACAAAAGCATAAGGGACAAAGGTAACATTTGGAGGTCTTTACCCATTGTGATCTCTGTTACTCAGAATTCCATTAGAATGTTTAACTGCCTTGACTCTCATCTTTGAATTAGGGTTTAACTTTGCTGAAGGCCTCCTATGTTACAATAAGCTGTACCTACTCTATACTACACAGTTTGATTTATTCAGTCAGTGATCCATTTAACAAATATTGCTATAAATGTAGGAAGCCTCAAATCTACTGAAAATAAATTGTGTACATCTATCCAAACTTGTGGCACATCTATGAAAAGTGAGCGGGACACCTAAGCAATTTGAATTAAAGTCAGATAATTAAATACAGGCTCTGTTCTTAATTTCTCTTTTTTCTCTAGTGTGTGTGGATGATTCCATCTGTGGTTACTGAAGAGCCAAGTGCAGCCCTACAGTTTTCCTCTGATAGAAAAGGGGTTTATTTAGATTGGACAGAAAGATGCAATATAATAAAGATACAAGTGGCATATATCAAGACAGTGGTTATTTCTCTTCCAAGTACTCTCTCCCCATCCCCTTTCCCCCCAGATCCTTTCATCCATGTGTTCTACAGCCAGCAATTGCAGCCAGTCAAGGGTTGAGTTATTCTTTAGCTCTCAGGTGATATGTCAGTCGCTGAGTCACTAATTCTGACCTGTACCACTTTTAGGGTGTAGACATCTTCCTTGATAAATTCCATGAAGAAAGCTGAGCCGTGCTTTGTCATTTCAGTTTGGGAGTAAAGGGGATTCTCTCAGTGCTAGTTCAAGGTAAAAAATTGCCAGGTTATTATATTTTTTCTTTTATCAAAAGAGGGCCAGAGGTGAGTATGGTGTTACTAGGACTTGTTTGTTTTTTTAATCTTTATTGAATTTGTTACAATGTTGCTTCTTTTTTTATGTTTTGGTTTTTTGGCCCTGAGGCATATGGGATCTTAGCTCCCCCACCAGGGATCAAACCCATATCCCCTGCACTGGAAGGTGAAATCTTAACTACTGGACTGCCAGGGAAGTCCCAGGACTTGGTCTTGTAAACAACAAGGCCAGGGTTTGATGACAGACATATATCCCTTAATCTTTGCATTTGTTTCCCTCACCAGAGAAAATAATAAATGAATAAGACATAGTCTTCTAGTTCCTGATGGGGCAGTAGAATACACATAGGCCTATGATCATGTGGAAGGAACCAAAAAAGTCTCCTTTGTATAAGCCTAGAAGAGCTTCATATTCCCGTTCCTTAGTTTGATGCTTAGGCTAATAGCTAGCTGTTTTCCGAGGCTATGTATTATTATCACTCTTAGGAAGGTGAAACCCAAAGAGTTTCTGTGAATTGCCCAGCGATCCAAAAGCATCAAGTGATGGAGCAGGAGCTTAAACTAGGCTAAGGCCACTTATTCTTCACACTTATTATCACTCATTCTTTGAAGCTCAGTATTATGATACTATCATTTCACCTGGTAGATATATATGTATTGATCATCACATTGATAGGTAATTATTGTTAATTAAAGCTTATTGATTTTCTTCCAGGTTAATATGTGATCAGAGGGAAAAAATCCTTAAAAACATCCTTTAGCTCTAATGTGTGTGGGTGAGAAAACATGTGAAATGGGATTATAGTCACATTTATGCAGGGAGACCTTTGTTAAGTTTTACATATTATCTCACCTTTGTAACATCACGTTGGTGTACACACAAACAGGACTGCACAGGAATTCCTGATAGATAATTTGGGCAGTTGGAAAGCTTAGTTGTAGAGGACTAAAGTGTTACGGATAGCGGCTAGAATGACTTAAAAATGATTATCCAAACTGAACATACTGACTTAAAAACAAATGCCACTACCAGTAATAGGCAAGAGATAGTTTTGTTACAATAATTGCCTTAATATGTATGTTTGTGTATTCATAGTCTTCAAGAGGATTTCAATTACAAACAAATAGGAAAAGACATTTACATTTCCTGGATCTATTCTAGCACCATTAAGAAGTGGTTCAGAAAATGTTAAAAGTAGAGTACTGGTTAAAATTATTGAAATTAGCCATAATTCATGTTAAAATTCCTCCCCCTCTTCAATTCAGCTTCTTTAAATCTAATCATTTATTCATTAGTTTTAGAGGTGCTTATTTAGCGTCTACCATGGGATAGGTGGTCAGATAACAGTGAGTTAGAGAGACACTATTACATGTCTACTAGACAGTTTTCTCTGAATGTGATTCCTGCATTACCTAATTTGTAGTAAGAAATTCTTACTAAGTAATGACATTCTTGTTAAGAAAGTTTATTCCTGCAGACCTTATGATGTACAATTAGAATCAGAATTTCTGGATGTGGGAGCCTTTGCATTTCAGGACATCATATTCTCAAATGTCATGAGTACAAACAGGCACCCCTATCAGATTCTCCACCATGGAGACCAGCGAATATAATTCTTTATATGTGAATGCTAAAACTTTCCATGGACCCAACTGGTCTCTACATTGGGTAAGGAAGGTTTTACAATTATCAGTGATTTTTTAAGCATTTTAAATTGTCTTTTGGAATTTGAATATCAAAATAACTGCTAATAATATGGATTATAAGCTACTGAATAAAATAAAATCCATGAGTCCATGCTGGTGTAAATTAATGTGGAATTAAATTAGGGATAAAGAAAAATATTTCCTTGCAATAGAAGGACAACCAATAAATAATGAAGGGATAATGAAGCTGGGAAGTTATCAACAGATATTAAAACTAGTGTGTAATGTCTGATGATAAATATTTACATACACTCAAGGTTTCTTCCCACAAGATATTTATTAATTACAAAGGGAAAGTAATAGCTTTATAGTGGAGAAATCTGGGAGACACTGCCTTAATCAGCTAATGATCTGGCCACTAACATTACATCAGAACAAACTCTTATCAAATGCCTCTTGACATGGTGCATTGAGAAGGATGTAACATCACTTCTGTGTTATTCCTAGCCTATGTATAATCTGTTTCTAATCAAGAAGACATGTGGTATAAACCCAAATTGAGAAATATTGTCTAAAACAATGAATCTATATTTTTCAAAAATGTCAAGATCAAGAAATTTTTAAAAAGCTAGAGAATGTTCCAGATTAAAGGAACATAAAGACATATAAATGCAATGCATCTACTTTCACAGGTAGAAAGCAATTTTTTCAAGTACTTTTATGAAACTACAACCTGAAGGCCAACTTAGCCTCTGCCAGACCACAAAGTGAAATCCCTTTTATACATTTTGTGAATGACACACAGAATCTTTGATTACAATAGAAATAGAATATTAAATAGAGATAGCATCATCTAGTACCCAAGAAAATTAAAATAGATAATTAAATGAAACACAACAAGAGACTTGCATATGGGAATGCTAATACATACAGTGCAGGCCTGGAAATAAGTTTCTATGGCGATCGCCAAACTGCTGCTAATCACTTTCTTTTCCATATGACTGTGTACTTTTTGTTACAAAATTCTACGAGATGCATTATATTTATATTCACCAACAGAATATGAGTTGGCAATAGTTAATTTTCCTATAAACCCATTAGTTTTTCAAATAAGCGTCTGTAAAGTTGGTAACAAATGTTATTTTTTTTTATGATGTGAATGACAGAGTATCTGATTGGACTGATATAGATTCACTTAGTGGAAATCTATGTATTAATTTAAGATTATAAATTTTCTTTAGAAGATACTAACTGTGAAACTATGGCTGCTATAACAAACATGATGTGATTTTTACGTGGTCTATTTATCATTCATCATACTTAAACAAGTAATAAATGTCCTAATGGTTTAAGCCATTGCTAAGTAGGTGTTCAATTATTTGCTGTCAAAAACTCTCCTAATTGATAGAGCCAGAGTATGTGAGTGAAACATTTTGTATATTAAATAATTAAGAAATTTAAATTATTATATATAATCAGAGGGTAAATTTGACAAAGTACACTCTAACTAAATACAATAATATGGGGCGGGGGAGGTCCCATACTTTATCTGCTTTAATGGCTGGCAAAAGAGAAGACATAATTATAATTTTATATGAAATTAATACTATTAATAAGTTTAAATATCTTTCCCTGAAGCTTAAATTATCTCTTAACCCTTGATTATATTATCAATAGGCATAATGTACCCAATGGCTTTATCTTCCCTTTATTCCTTATGCCTTAGATAAGATTAAGATAGTCACTCACAGAATTATCCTCACTTCCTGATAGCATCTAATTCATAGAAAGCCCTGCTTTCCTGAACTTTTCCCACACAAGCTCCAATAATGTCTCTTCTAACATCCTCTTACTGAGAGGCTCAACAACTCTGCATTGTTTGTTCTCCTTTGCAATGAATAATTAAACCCAACTTTGGTGAACTAAAGGTCTATTACTGGTGGTCTTTGGCTGTGGGGCTTAATAGTAGTTATATTGCAGACAGTGATGGAAAAATGAGGAAGCAGTTGGAAGAGAATGCAGAGTCAAGGGAGAGTTTTTCAAAGATGGGACAACAGTGAAATACTTTTGTAATCTGATGCAAGGGAGATAATTCAAGTGGTATCTCTCTCTGAGGTGAGAGGTAAACGGGTCTAGTGCGTAAAGGCTGGGCCTTAGACAAGGAAGAAGACAGGGCATATTGCTACCAACAGAGATAGCTTGATAGATGTCTAGTGGAAACATGTAGAAGTTCTCGTCTAATTGTTGCTGTTCTTGCAGAACCAGAGAGCAAAGTCATCAGCAGAAGACGAAGAGGGGGAGAGACATCTTGATGACTGAGGAGAGGAAAGGCAAGAAGTAGATTTCTAGGGATAAGGAAACGTGGAAGGATTAGAGAAATGGAATAGGAACTTTGGCAGCAGTGAGAGCTCAGCACCCTTGAACTTACTGATTACGACCAGAAATCAAATAAAACTTTCCCTACCTTCCCAAATCCCACCACACTCAATATAGTTTTGTAAAAAAGATGAGTATCGTCGACCTTCTAATTCCTGATTTACTAGGGTTATCAGTTGTACACACACACACCCCTTGAGATGGAGTTTTCAGAAGCAGAGTCCTTAGGAGAGACAACATGGCACCGCTTGGTACAGCCACTAGAACCAGCTCCTGGGTCGGGAGGCAATTATCTGAGTGATTCTGGGCAAGAGATGTGCCTCACTATGGCTCAAGGTTTTCATCTATGTAGTGAGCATGACAATAGAATCTGCTTTATATGGATGCTAAAAGAAATTAAATATGTTAATACTTATAACGTACTTAGAACAGTAGCTGGCACTTCATTTGCTAAATAAACAGAAATCTTACCAAACTGAAATCTTATTTTTCCTGAGTTGTTTTGAAAAAATGAAGTCAAATGGGTGAACCAATGGAAGTAACCTCTCTTCATGGCTTATTTAACAACATGATTATTTCTGGTGGTCATTTGGGACAGTCCTTGTGGGGTAGATCATGGTGAACACCTTGAGTGACTTACATCATTTAACTCTAAAGCCATTTACAAATGAAAAGACTCTTTCCATTGGCCCAAGCATTCTTACGTATTTTTAAAAGTATGTCTAGAAAAGTATTGATAGAAACATCTTTGAAAATTTGGAGGAAATTTCAGCTCCAGACAATAATAAAGCAATTATTAATACATTACTTATTTGGCCAATTATAAAAGTAAAAACTGCATTCTTGCCTCCTTTATTTATTTCTATCAGCAAGGAAGAGATCAAGATCCTAGGCTGGTACTGTCCAAAAACTCTCTACACCGACCACCAAAACGAAGCCCCAAAGAGAATATATTATTTTGCATGTGTCCACTGACATGTCTTTAAGGATTATTTTGAGTTATCAAAAGACAGCCCCAGTGTGAAAGCCTAAATTACTACTCATTATTGTCTGACTACTCCAGTTTTAATATTACATTTTAAATTGCTGAGATGTTTATTTAATGCCTTTTGTGCTTAAATATTTGGTTTTGTATGGCTAAAGGTTTTAAAAATCTGTGTTCATGGATTCTGTGAAATCTTAAAAGAGCCCATCTGTTGAGTGACAACTCTTTCTTCTCAAATCTATAAAAACTCAAACAATCAGACTTCTAAAAGAAATGATTTCTCTTAGGGATTTTATTGACCCTGGCATTCCAAATATATACATCTTCTTGAAAGAAGTAAACCATTGTGTGATAATTTTATGAATAAAGTATTTAGGGATGGCGATAATCTAAAGCTGTCTGAGTTCATCTATTTCAGAAGCAAAGCAGAAGACAAAGAGTAGGGCCTAAGAACTGCTGGGAAGCTTCACAGGAAGAGCTGAGATCCACCCAGGAGAAATAAGTTTCTATTAAAATACAACAGCGCATTTAACTGCCCTGATCTTCTACTCTCTTTGGAGATACGTTCGATGGGAAATATTAGTGATGGAGTTACTTTTTACTCGAAAAAGTGCTGTTCAAAGCTTTCCTTTTGCTTCTCAAAGAATTTTGCCTTGCTTTGGAGGCAATACCCACAGAGAAATAAAAGTTACTTTGTGTGATATTGCATTGCATTTTACAGTCAAGGACACTGTAAGGCTTTGTGAATTGTATAAAAATTAAAACATTCCTTTTCTTCTGAGAATATAGGTTGAACAATGTCTATTTCTGTTCTTCCTATTGCCCTGCCAAGGCTAGAGATGATAGCAAAGGTATTATTCTTTTAAACTTCTTGATACTCATTCATTCATTTTATTGTATATGGAAAGTAAATATGGATTAATTAGATAACTAAGTTGAAATGTGGGGATAAAGAAAAGTATTTACTGCTTCGAAGCCTTTGAGAGTATGTGAGCTTGGAATATTGTCTTCAAGGAAAACAAACATTTCTAAACTATAGGAAATTACCTTTAAGAAAAAGAATTAAAAATAGAAAATATCACCTGAACAAAGAAATACAAGGAAACTTAAGAAGTTATTTCAAATATTAAATATTGAGAATTAGTTTTATTTTTCCACCCTGCAGATACTGAAATATTCAATGCATTATTTTACTTATACTATGCAAACTACTGGGATTTAGAAAGTTTTTTTTTTTTTAAAGGTTTTAAACACTGCCTGAATTACTAGTGAAAGAAAAGAAGCTAGATGCCAAATATTCATCTCCTAATGTATGTATGTATATGTGTATGTATGTACTTGTTTATGTGCACACATTGCCCATGTATACTTATATACTCAAATTGGAGACCAAGAGTCAAGTCTTGAATAGCAAGCAATGGAATATTTTACAGGATGTAAGATTATCACCCCTTTGCAAGTTACTAAGATAATTATAATTCAGAAAAAATAAAGCAAAGACACCCATGTTTACTGAATTGGGTCACGTGAGTATAAAGGGTATCATGTAAACAATAGTTGTTAAAAAGTCCCTAAAGATATCTTTCCATTTTTTATTCCTAGGAAAGAGATTTATCTAATGGCATTCATGAAATTAACTTTTTTTATTATGGAATTTTGATACCTTTAGGCATAAACTTTCACACCACACTGAAAAGATCTTACATGAATATTTGTTTTTGTAGGCACTTCTCTACATTAATACAAAAGAAACTCCTCTATTTTTGTTTTTCAAGTTTGTTTTGAAGCTGTGGTTATGGGCCCCTTTTAAAGACTTCTGTTCCGCATGAAGTACATACTGTTTCAAGTAGAGTACCTATTATTTTTGTGCAGAGAAACAGGATGTAATCCAGGGGTTCATAAATTAGAGCTATCTCAAAATGTAGTAATGTATTTCTTTGAGTACTTTTGCAGGTATCCTTAGTCTTTGACCTTCAATTTCTAAATGTGCTTTGTATTTTTTTGAGCTTTATACTTAAACCTCAAAAAATGTCAAATGATTTAATTTTTAATTGCACATCATTTGCCAGCAACAGAAAGACATTTTGAATAATATGTTTGTACAGCCCCAGTGTCATGATTCTAGAGTTTGTGCCATAACCTCTTAACAGCTCAGAAATAGGATATTGTGTTGCCTGTATTCATTGGAGAACTGTTAACTTAGATTTATTAAATTTAGTACACTTTGGAAAATGTAAAATTGAACACAGGAGACTAAAATATAAATTGTATTCTACAAGCAAGTAAATCCAGCTCTTTTTAGCCTCTAAAATAAGCATAAAATACACAGAGGTATGAAAAGAGACCATTTCGAGGGCAATCGCTAGTTTTACAAGGCTGCCTGTCCCCTTAGCAACTGGAAAATATATGGTGGTTCACATGACCCATCGTTCTTTTGCTCTGTCTTGTGCTCTTTCACCTTTTATATGAGATTTTCACACTCCGGTCAGTGAAGAGCTGAATTAATTTGAAATAAGTTTGATATTCATGCTACAAAATGTGTAAAAGAGGAATGGAGTTCGACGCATGAGGCAAACTGTATTCTGAAACTGTGCTTGCATTTTGATGGTGCAATATTATAAACAAATCAGATAATCATGTAGAAGAAATTCATATCAACCTGAAGAATAATGGCAAATGCTGTACAAAGAATAGTTCAGAAGTACCCAGACAGTCCATTATTTAGAGTGGAAAACTGCATTTTATAGATTACGGCTCTATCCACCAAGTATATTTCAATTTTGGACAGAATATTTAAAAATTCATTTGTCCATGCAAATGCTTTAGCTCTCTGATAATCACCATGTAATAATGTTTAAATATCTAGATATAGTGCAAAAGGTAAATGCATAGTAAATGTACTGAGTACTTTTCTTACGTTTTTTTTTTTAATCAAGATAATTGTAGCAGAAAATTAACAGAAAAAACCATAGAAGTTATAGGTTATTCCACACACAAATATACACATATAAACAAATCCACGTATACCCATGGAGCACAAAAACAGCAGAATATGCCAAAATATGAACTTCCAATTCAGTGGTCTTGAGAATTTTCTATGAATGCATTTGAAAGAGATGAAGTCCTCATTTCAATTTAAAAAGGCTTTTTCAATATGTCTTTTGCATGGATCCTAAATTACTTTATAGAAATTCTAACTAGTGAGTGGTCTTCAGAAGTCCTAGCTTAAAAACTACTTTGATTTAGAGTAAAAAAAAAGATAGAATATATGTTTAAAATAGAAATTGTACCCTTTACTAAACCTTATGACAAATAAATTTGCACTCTCCTTGTACATTTTATTTGGGTTAAAAAAATCTGAAACTGGCTTAATATATTTGATGTTCTCAGCTACACGGCAAATTTCTTCAGGAAAGAGAAGATGCCCTCCTTTGTAATCTCTTCCACCAAATAAACATGAAGACATGCTTCTGAGTTGCGTGAAACATATACCTGAAGTTTATTGTTTTGAACAAGCAACCGAGCAGAGAAAGAGGCGAGGCTACTAACATAATTTGAATAAACATTCTGAGTGATCAAAGATTCATTCAATCATGAGTATCAAAGCAGGGAATTCCAGATCTAACATAACATCATATAAATACATACGTTTAATTTCACATCAAATCTGTGGAGTAGTTCTAATAACATGCTAGAGATATTTGATAATGCTGTTTTGTTAGGTAGTCTTAAGATTCTAATCCATGTTATAATGTGTATAACACTAAATGAGGACTTCCATTTCTGATAATAGTGGAGTAATTTATATCAAAACAATCTTCCTGCCGATAACAGTTACACAGTCCAGAAATACAAGAAAAGTCATCATTTGAAGGTACAAACAAGTAAATGAAACTAGAGAGAATTTGGCTATTGAAAGAAAAGGACCACACTGAGTAAAGTGTGAAGTAATTAAAATTTGAAACTAAGAAATCTGATAAATTAAAATTGAATATTGTCAAACTAGTGAAAGCACTGAAAGTTAATAGTAAAATAGTAGATGTGACTAAAAAGCATAAAGATGAAAGGAATGGAATGCTAAAAACAGTCAATTAAGCCAAGGAAAAGTGAAAAAGGAATAACAAGAGGAACAAAAAGAAAAAGGAAGTGATAAATGGAAAATAAGTATACAGGTGGTTGACAAACCAAATATAATAAAAATTACATTAAATATAAATAGCAAAAACAGTCCAATAAGAGGCAGGGGGTTTCATAACAGATTTTGAAAAAGCAAGAAACAACTATATGATGTGAATAACAATGCACACTATAAAAATAGATATAGGATGAAATAATATAGAAAAATATATATCATGTAAATTTTCTGCTTACAAGGCTTGTACATTGATATCAATATCAGCAAATGCAGACTTCAAAGTAATAAGTCTTATCAGAGTTAGGGAGACTTTTCATAATAGTAAAACAATCAACTAATCAAGAAAGCATAACAATCAAAAGCATTCTCGTCGGCACTTGGTGGTGTTACTCTTCTGGATTTTGCCCATTCTAATATGTGTGTAGTTGTATCTCATTGTATCTCATCGTTTTAATTTGCAGTTCCCTGATGACATATGCTTTGGAGCATCTTTTCATAGACTTATTTGCCATCTCAACCTCTTTTTTTACTTCACTATTGTTTCTAACTCTCTCCTTCTGTCTTGCCTCTTTAAATAACGTACTCTTCAATGTTCCTTCAGCAATCACTTTTTTCTTCATTGGAGTATGTTATTTTTACATCTACACGAAGGTTTCATATTTGTCTCCATCTCATTCTCTATCTTAAGATCTTAACCCACTCTTCCAACACATCATCTAAAACCAGATCCCTTAATACACCTCAGATTCAAAATGTCTGTTGAAAACTATATTACCTTCATCAAAGTTTATGCCCTAAACTTGTTATTCCCATTTTTTGTAACTCAGTTAATAACAATATTATCATCCATGCATGCAGTCAAAGACGAAATCCTTTACTTTGCCTGTAACTCCTTATTTTACTTTACCTCGTTATCAAAGCTGTCACCAAATTCTGTTTTACCCAGGAATGTTTTTACACTTTCAAAGCCTATATAACATCAAAAATGTACAAAGAACTCATACAACTCAATAGCAAAAGAAAAAAAAATCGATTAAAAATGGGCAGAAGATCTGAATAGACATTTTTCCAAAGAAGATATAAAGATGGCCAACAGGTGCACAAAAGATGCTCAACATCATTAATTACCAGGGAAATGCAAATCAAAACCACAAGATATTACCTCACACCTATTAGAATGACTACTGTCAAAAAGACAAGAAATAACAAGTGTTGGTGAGAACGTGGAGAAAAAGGGAACCCTTGTGCACTGTTGGTGGGAATGTAAATTGGTACAGCCACTATGGAAAACGGTATGCAGGTCCTCAAAATATTAAAAATAGAACTACCGTATGATCCAGCAATTCCACGTCTGGATATTTATTGGAAGACAGTGAAAACACTAAAGATATGTGCACCCCCATGTTCATTTCAGCATTATGTACAGCAGCCAAGATGTGGAAACAAGCTAAGTATTTATTGATAGATGAATGGATAAAGAAATCCTGCCACATGTATATATAAAATGGAATATTACTCAGCCATAAAAAATGATATCATGACATTTGCCACAACACGAATGGACCTTGAGAACATTACGCTGAGTGAAATTTGTCACATAGAGAAAGACAAATACTGCCTGATCTCTCTTTAGATACATGGATTCTAAAAAAAACAAAAAACAAAAAAACAGGCTCATAGATACAGATAATAGATTGGTGATTATAAGAGGCAGGGGGTGGAAGAAATGGGCGTATTTTTTCTTCTTCTAGTTTCAATAAAAACAAAATAAACAAAGTCTAGGTGGGGGTCCTTATTATTTCATCAGAAATATCCCCAAACCTTTCTAAGGAGTAGTCCCCTCCATTTTTAATCTCCATGGCCCTAGCGAGTCATTATTTATGGAATGATGCCCAAAGTCCTTAGACATGGATAAGATTATTTTAAAAACGAGTGTGCAAGTTATTATTGCCACAATAATTCTGTGTGCCAAACCACCACATAATTTCTCTAGCACCTGACTATACATGGACTTTGGTTAAGCTTCCCCCTTGATCTCATGTGGGACTGCTGCTGTGTCTCGGTTCAGGTGGCTGTCGGGTGATCTAGGCTGGCCTCATCTGGGACAACCTGGAGGCTTCAGCCTGGTTCCACCACTGTCATCCTCCAGCATGTTTTCATGGTGATGTACGAGACACAAGGGAGGAGACAGGTATAGACAAGCTCCTGAGGACTGGGCTCTGCATGGCGGCTCCATCATTCCCACTTCATTCTATTGGCCAAAGAGTCACATGTGCGGAGAAATGTACTCTGCCCTTATTAGAGAAACACCAAAATCACATGGTAAAGGTCACTGACAAAGAAGTGGAGGCATTAATGAAATCAGTCTACCACACTCAGTCTACCTTATCCTTCCTGCAGCTTTTTTCTAAACTAGGGCAACCAGATAAAATAGAGACATTTAGTTAAATTTGGATTTCAGATAAATAAAGAAGAACTTGTTCACTGGCTATAACCAAATAGGGCTTTAAAAATAGAATTCTAGGAGCAGAGGAAAATACATAACTAAAAGATAAGCAACAAGACTCCCTAAGGGAGTCAGAAGGGTTATTTCTAAGAAAAATAGGATTAAAAATTGGCAACAGTTAAACAGCAAAGAAAACTTCTAGAGATTAGAAATTCAACTGTTCAGACCTGCTATTCCTGGGAGACTTCTTATTGCATGGTGCTTTTAATGACTAAATGTCTCTATTTAATGATCTTGAACCATTATTAGCATCAATGTGTTAATACATTTAACATGCTCATAGCTCATGGTGGGCATATCCGCAGCTCTCAATAGCAATTACTTATTTATTCTGAATAATTCTTTCCTTCTCCTCCATACCTTTGTGAAAGCAGTGCTTCAGGGTATATGCTCTTGGCTTTCAAAAATAATGGATGGCAAATATAAAGGATTTTCTAAACAAGCACATGGAGCGTCATCCAAAATCCTTGCACTTGCTTTGAAGGATATTGTATCTTCATGCAAAAAAGATAAAAATGGCACAGGGTAACAGAAGGGTCAGTGTGTCTTCGTTCTATCCTATGATTTAGACTTTGATATTTTTATGATACTTGTTTTTATGACTATGGCTTGTATATAATTGTATTAAAGCACTGGAAAAATTTTATTAGTTCAAAAACTGATATATATCATGGGGGGACATAACCTCTTTGTAATGTTAACATTTGTCATGTCAAGGATTGATCAAAACGGTAGATTTCTTAAACAGGGATATGCAGCTACTAATCTATCGTTTTTTTTTTTTTTTTTTTAAAGGACTGGTCTAACTTCCAACAAGTGTTGGAAAACTATGAACTCTCAATTGGGACTTTGAATATCTTGGGTCTTTGATGGTCAATAAATGCACCATTTGGGAGACTAATGTTAAAACCGACAACTTGCAGCCTACAAGCAGAAAGGAAATGTCACTTGAAAGTCTGAGCTGTGGCCTGATTCTAGAAGTTCAGTAAACCAGGTTGAAATTATTCATGAATCGATGGTGGTTTCTAAAATAGCTCCATGCCATTTTATTGCTATGATCAGCTATCAAGGAGGAATTGTTGAGTCTTTTATTTAAAACTACTTACCTAAGTATTATAAGGGAAAAAAGTTGATAAAATCAACCTTATGTTTATGTTTTTAATATTACTAATGAAGCTGAAATATTTTAAATTTCAAATATCCTGGAACTCAGATATGGCTGTTAGTTCTACATAGGCAAGTTTTGCTGGACCATGGTAGGGGTAGGGGTGCTATAACTTTTGACAGTTACTCTCTTTTGTTTCCCATGAACCAAGTATTTTGCATTAAAATGTTTAATATTTTCAGGTATCCCCTGAGAAAAACAGACTGGAAAATTGTTCATTTAAAGTTTTCATTTTATGCCATTTGCAGCAACATGGACGGACCTAGAGATAATCATACTAAGTGAAGTAAGACAGAAAGACAAATATCATGTGGTATCATTTACATGTGGACTCTAAAATATGATACAAATGAACTTATTTACGCAACAGAGACAGACTCATAGACATTGAAAACAAACTTACAGTTACCATAGGGGAAATGGGAAGAAGAGGGATAAATTAGGAGTTTGGGATTAGCAGATACAATCTACTATGTATAAAATGGATAAACAACAAGGTCCTACTGTATAGCACAGGGAACTATATTCAATATCTTGTAATAACCTATAATGAAAAAGAATATGTACATAACTGAATCGCCTTGTTGTACACCTGCAACTAACACAACATTGTAAATCAACCATACTTCAATTTAAAAAAATGGAAAAAAAGTTTTCATTTTAAAGAGCAGAGGAGAATCCCAGGGATTGTAATAATCATAGTAATGCTATAAATACTACTGTTAATATTTGTAATATAATAGAAGAAATTTAGCTGTGCCTCAACACCAGCAAGAGAAAAGAGATTCTGGATACTAAACTACTCTTCAAAATGTAAGCAATTAAAATTAATTAAAAACCACTAACAATTTTCACTTCCTTTTTCCCCATCACTACTTATTTAATTTAAAACAAGGGCTATTGTCCCGTCCTAAGGTCCACTGAAAAGCAGTGATTTGCCCTAATATTACTTAAAAACCATTGCCCTTAGCTTTAATTTTTCATTGTACTTCAGCCCTATTGGCTAAAAGCCAGGAACTTAGCAAAGGTGGAGAAAGATCAGCTCACTCCAGATTCCTTCTTGAAAATTCCTTCCCATTTTTAATTTTTTGAGGAACCTCTACACTGTTTTCTATAGTGGTTGTACCAATTTACTCACCAACAGTGGTGTGAGGGTTTCTTTTTCTCTACATCCTCGCCAACACCTTATTTCTTGTGTTTTTGATGATAGCCATTCTGGCTGGTGTGAAGTGATATCTGTGGTTTTGATTTGCATTTCCCTGATGATTACTGATATTGAGTATTTTTTCCTGTGTCTGTTGGCCATCTGTATGTCTTCTTTGGAAAAATGTCTATCCAGATCCTCTGTCCGCTTTTTTTCTTTTTAATTAATTAATTAGTTTATTTTGGCTGCATTGGGTCTTTGTTGCTGCGCGTGGGCTTTCTTTGGTTACGGCGAGCGGGGGCTACTCTTCGTTGTGGTGCGCGGGCTTCTCGTTGTGGTGGCTCCTCTTGTTGTGGAGCATGGGCTCTCGGCACGCAGGCTTCTTCAGTAGTTGTGGCACGCAGGCTCAGTAGTTGTGGCTCGCAGGCTCTAGAGCGCAGGCTCAGTAGTTGTGGTGCACGGGCTTAGTTGCTCCACGGCATGTGGGATCTTCCCGGACCAGGGCTCGAACCTGCGTCCCCTGCACTGGCAGGAGGACTCTTAACCCCTGTGCCACCAGGGAAGCCCCTCTGCCCACTTTTTAATTGGATTGTTTCTTTTTTGATATTGAGTTGTATGAGTTCTTTATATATTTTAGATATTAACCCCTATTACACACATTACTTACAGATATCTTCTCCCACTCAGTAGGCTGCTTTTTCATTTTGATAGTTTCCTTCACTGTGCAAAGCTTTTTAGTTTGATGTAGTCCTATTTGTTTATTTTTGCTTTTGTAGCCCTTGCCTGAGGAGATGGATACAAAAAAAATATTAGTAAGACATATGTCTTAGAGCATACTATGTTTTCTTCTAGGAGTTTTATGGTTTCAGGTCTTACATTTAAGTCTTTACTTCATTTTCAGTTTATTTTGCATAGGGTATATGAAAATGGGTTCGTTTCATTCTTTTACATGTAGCTGTCCGGTTTTCCCAGCACAATTTATTGGGGAGCTCTCTTTTTCCATCATAAATGCTTGCCTCTCTTGTTGTTAATGTTCTTCTGCTCAGAATGATACACAAGGAAATCAGGACTTAGAAAAGACTCCCTTTGTACTCTGAAGTACACTCGCTGAAAAAGAGATTTACAAACTCTCTCTCTATATATTTCACCTAACTTCAGCTTTCTGAGTTCAAGATACTATATTCATCCCCAAATATTTTAACAACAGATATTATGAACTCCTGAAGAGTATGACTGTATTTCAATTAATAAATATACACTATTAATTAGTGTTATTTGTTATGATCCTTGCAGACACATTTAAAGTAACTTCAGGTGGTAATCAAACCATCTGATGTTACAGTTTTCCCCCATCGTCCAATATACCACAGATTGTTCCTGAGAGCAATAACAGATTTTTTACAAACCTTTCAAAGAATGGGATGCTAGGGCTCCAAAGCTGATCCTAGAAATCAAACTCACAGTGACTAATGCTCTGTAAAGAATGAATGGCACTGAAGATTTCAGCAACTACACCTTTAATAGAATGGCTTGAAACAACCAAAGTGCAGAGATTTTTTGTGTGTTACAGTTGGACATGGCAACTTGCCAGGCAAGTCTTACCCTTTTGCACACAGCTGGGGTTGCATGATTTGTCATATCAAAAAACTGAAGGACTGATCTAATTTGCTCTTATTAACTTTCCAGTTATTGCTAATTCTTTTTCCTGCCAAAACCTTCAAATTATATCATATAATTTATTTTTGAAAAGTGGCTTCCACATTCTTAATCATAAAGGGAAGTTTCATTCTCATGAATCCAGAAGTGTAGTTCTTTGGACAGATAACTTTTTGGAGTTCTGCAGAACCAAAAGCGTTTACTCTCTGAGCTATGGTTGTAACTCTTTGGATTCCTACAACTAATCTCCCCACCCCTCCAAAAAAAAGTTGACATTTTCCCATAGAGGTAGGTCATGTTTGCAATGTCTTATGTACAGACTTATTTACTTACATTTTTAATAGCTTTACATTTTTATAGCTTTATTGAGATATAATTGAACTACAATATACAGCACATAAAGTGTATAATATATTTTTGCACACAAATACAAGTGTGAGTATGAATTTATCACCATCATCAAGAAAATGAAAATATCCACCACCACCCAAAATTTCTCTGTACCCCTTTGTAATCTTGTTCTCTTGCCCTTTCACGTCTCCACCACCTGCAGACAACCACTTATCTGCTTTCGGTCCCTATAAATTAATTTGCATTTCTAGAATTTTACATGAATAGACTCATACTATATGTGCTTTCTTATCAAGCTTCTTTCATTCAGCGTAAATTCTTGAACATCATCCACGTCATTGTGTGTATTCATACAGTCTTCCTTTTATTGCCAAGCATTATCTCATCGTATTGCTATACCACAATCCTGGGGGAGGACATTTAAAATGTTTTCAGTTTTGGGCTATTGCAAATAAAGCTGCTATGAACATTTGTGTAAATGTCTTTATATGGACATATGTTTTCGTCTTCTGTAAGAGTAGAATGGCTCTGTCATGTGGTGGATGGATGTTTAAATTCATATGAATCTGCCAATTGTTTTACAAATAGTGTTATAATTTTACATAACCACTGGCAGTGGATGAACATTCCAGGGGTTCCATAGCCATACCAATCAGTCTTTTAAGTTTCAGACATTTATATTGATATAAAGTAGGAGTTCATTGTGATTTTACTTTGCACTTATCTAATGGGTAAAAACCTTCAGCATTTTTCATGTGCTTTTTTGCTATCCAGGTGTCTTCTTTGGTGAAATGTCCAAGGAAATTGTGCAGTTCACATACTTTATTTTCTGTCTCTCAGAGATCATTGTGTTTCATTGCTTGGTGTGTAATGTTATGAAAGCTATTGCTTCCTATCTTTTTTTCTGGTTTTGTAATTGTTGCCGGTGGGAGAGTAAATCCAGTCTCCACTACTGTTACTCCACTTTGAGCAGTAGTAGAAGTTTTTATTTGCACAATTTTTATCCTTCTTGCCATGTAATGAATCCATGTATACTTTACCTACATAGCGGTCGTTTCGACCTAAGTAAGCATTTCAATACTTTCTTTTTCCTTTACACGCTTCTCAGTCCTGCCATCCAAAGGCCCCCAGGGCCATACTCTTCTACACATGGTATTATGTTTTTATTATGCTGATTCATTTTTCCACACTTGAGATAGAAATAAATTCATTTGTGGTTTCTACACTTATTTTGAACATCTCTGCCACTAAAGACATGGAATTTACTCTCTAATACTCCTGGAATTGTTACACTGTACATTTTTACTACATCTGCACACATTTCCCCAGATGCCAGCTTTGGGTCTATTCACAGGACTATCATTAGCATTTGTTTCAAGTCATTGATTATCTTCTCTGTTACAGTTGAATAGTTTGGTGTTTTCCATGGCTCACTTCATTCCCATGTGGTTCAGGGAAATGATTGGGAATTAATCATTAGCATCCATGGTTAATCTGCTATGGCCCACCTCAATTTAGGGGAACAATATATATCTAGTGAGTCTCAGATATATCTGCATTGGGGCTACCAAATGTCTTCTACACTGTTCCCCTTATCACCATCAGTCATGGTTTCATACTGCAGGACTATATAGAAAGGGAGCTGGGTGATTCTGAGGAAGTGAATTCATAACTACAACCTCAAACTATAAAAACCTATCATCACCAGCAGCAGGAAGAGGAGAACACATTAATAAAATACAATCAAACAGAAGCTTCCTAACTATACTTTGTTTAGGGCATTAAATTATATTTCCCACAATAATGATACACATTAAGTGTGTCCTGGGCCTTAAACATTATGTCTCTGTTTTGGGTCTGTTTCCTGGATAATTAAACCATAATTTGCCTTTTATTTGGTCAAAGGGAATTTTTATGTTTTTCATTCATCCTTTAGTTGAATTATAATTTTATCAGGTTTCTTTCATTAACTTGCTACTCCAGAGTTTCAAAACAAAAATATAGAAGTTCACTTTAAAGCAATAGACTTATCAAATTAATATTTTCCCCTACTGAAACATGTCTGTTTTGCTTCAATCTATCACTTCCTTCCATTTTAAAAAAGTTAAGCTGAGAAAGTCTTATTTCATCAGGTCCTGTCATATTGATCATTGTCAAATATATATGAGGAAATGGCCTGCTTATAACCGGTGTCTGATCTGTTTTCTGTATTCCACCATTTTTATCCCCCCATCAAGGAGTTGAAGTGGGTGATTCATACACGGGGTCACAGAGGTCAAAATCTGTCAGGTTATAAGGTTAAAAAAATCTCAGAGGGCTGAAATAAACAACTGTCACTTTTGTTTTATTATTTTTTTCTATAATGATAAAGGTTGAACAGAATACAACTTGGGTTTCTGCATTTCATGCATCCCAATGTTTTAGCCTCATTGCTTAATTTAAACAAATTAGGTCTAGCTTATCTTATGGCCTGAATAGATTTATCTGTGTGATCAGCTCAAAGAAATACTTACATGATACATTTACATCATAAAATGTCTTCACCTAATGGTGAAGTCTTTTGAAATAATTACATTGTGAATTATTCATTAAAACAAAATCATATTTTTGAATATGGGTTCACAATTACTTTCCTATGACTAGTCTGGTATATTTTGTTATGAAATATTTTATGGAATATTCCAGTGGTTGAACACTTTTCAGTAACTTTCTCTAGAGTAGCAGTTCTTAAAGCATGGTCACTAGGCAGAAGTTAACAGCTTCTGCAGGGAACTGTTTAGAGATGCAAATTCTGCTCCATACCCCATCAACCTGTACCTTATTCCCAGACCTAACGTATCTGAAAACCTGTAAGTGAATCCCAGCAATCTTTTAACAAGCCCTCCAGGCAATTCTGATCAAGCCAAAATCAGAGAACCACTGCTATAAATAATCTTACTTTGTTACTGAAAAAGTATGAGACTGCCGTAAAATGAAGTACCTAGGGAAATGTCTACCACTGATTAATTACTTTTATTCAAATATTAGTCTTGTGAGTCTGTTCAACTAATGCCTCCCACAAAACTCCTTGGATCAGTCCAATTTAAGGATATGGTCACAATCTTTATAAACAGGAAACTGCATGATATCAAATTTAGGATATGCACCTGAGGATACAGCAAAATATGTTTTGTAAAGTAAGTTTAAACATTTTTTTTTCTGAAAATTTTAAGCAAAAGAATGGGCTAATGCTTTTCAAATAATAGGATTATGTATGTAGAAAGTCCAAAACAAATTATCAGTTTATTTTCTCTTTTCCAATTTCTGTATATTTTACTGTTTTTTCTCACCAGGACTTCCAGTAAAATGTTGACTAGAAATACCAATAGTGGCTATTGCTGTCTCACTGTTAATCTCATAAGGAAAGCTTTCAACATTCTGTCTTTAAGTACAGTGTTTGCTTTAGGTTGTATTTAAGATCTCTTTTATCAGATAATATGGTTTCTTTCTTTTTCTTTTCTTTTCTTTTTTTTAAGTACAGTAGTTTTTTTTAAGGTTTTAATGAATGGGTATTGACTTTGGTCAAATGATTTTTTCTGCACCTGTTTAAAAGCTTGTATGATTTTTATCTTTATACTGTTAACACTGTTCATTATTTGTCTGTTTTATTTTAAAATTGTTTTTCATTACATAGTAAAGTTGAACATGGGATTCAGTAATAAAAAAAAAGAATGGGCTAGTAACTGATATTTTCATCCTAATATTAATTCCTTTCATTTGCCTACTTCTCAACCTATTTAGAGTGTATGTAAATACTGAGTTTGCAATAACTTTAATAGTGAAAACTGTTCAATTTAAAATAATACATGTTTTATATACACACACACACACACACACACACACACAGATATATATACACCCTAAATGAGAAGGTACAAAAGAGAGTTGTTTAGTGACAGTGACAAAAATTTATACTATCGTTAATGTATAATTTATAATAATTTTTATTCTATAATATTTTAAGATAATAGCTAGCCTCAAAGTCATTTTAACAAGTTCAAGAGGGTTGACCTCCTCTGTCCTTTCTTTACCTGTCAGACATAGTTTATATTTATTCCTTTCACTGTTTGGAAATGAGAATCTCAAAGAATACAATTCAATATACTGTAATAAAATGGTAAAGTCAATACAGTTGATTCCAATACTTAGTGGCTTTCAATATACTGAGAAATGATAGCTATATAAATGGGAACTCTGATCAATCCATCAGAGTATCCCCTTAGATACATGGCATGAACATGAATCTACAAAGACAATAATAAGAGTTAAGTCATGTTTGAGGCACTTCAAGAATGAATAGATGTGAATTACTCTTGGCAGCTGGCTAATCATTTCCAAAGCACCATATAATATCCCAGTTTTCTATTTGAATGTGCCTCTGTCTTCCTGTCTGCAGAAACAGCACAAGGCAGTATCGGAAAATCCCCATGCTTTGCCACAAAGCAGAATTCTCAACAGCAATATAACTCTGGTTTTCCCTCCTTATTCCATTACTCCACTCATTTTGGAAAATAGTTGTTTTGAAGTTTATATTAAAGGAATTTGGAGACATGCCATTTTGTTCAGGAAATACAATCCTTAGAGCATGACAGCCTTAGACACTGTTCATGAATGTAACAAAGTGGTACAGGCGATGTAGTGAAAAAAGATTAGGATGTTTTGAATCAGATAAACTTGGAATCTTTGTTCTGACATCCATGTACCCTATCCTTTGGACTGTTAAATTAACCTCTCTTGGTCTCAGTTTTCCCACCTGTAAATTAACTTAATAATACTTACTTTAAATTATTACTGTGAGATTTAATGTTTATGTCGGTTTCCCTCCTTACCATAACCCTCAGTATCTCCTGTGGTGAGTTTATGTGCTTGTCAATAAAAACAGTTGACTTGCAAGGCAATGATTAGTATACTTTCATTAGCCATAGTTTTCCTTGAGAAAAAGACTTTAATTCCTGATTCTCTTACTTTGGTTCTGCTCTGGTTCTAATAAGTTTTTGCTGTGTTCTTTAATGCTGTTCTCATAGAACAGAAGCTAACATTTAACATCCCTTCAGTATTAAATATTTAATGATGTTTGAATACTAACTTCTTAAGGATGTTTTAAATCATCTGTAAATACACTACTACAAATCATAAAGGTTTAGATCCCCACTAGATACTGAGAGAAACAAGGAATTAAATCCACTACAAGCTAAGAGGAGTGACATGGGAGATGTTATATAATAAGGAGGGCAAAGAATGTATTGCAATTTATTTCCCCGGAGTGAGAAACCTTTTCTGCTAATTACTAGTTAATGACCATAAATTGTGTTGAAAATACGTAAGTGCTGTATATAGTCCTTATAATGATCAAAACTTTATGACTCCTTCAAATGCTATGATCATTTAACAGCATTTGAAAACTCTTTATGCTAATTGCTTCTCGTCATTTCCACTACAGAGTGGCTGCTCCCATTTGAAAAGAAAAATATTCACATCCTTGGAGCACTGTTTCCGTCCTTAGTTTATGCCCTCTGGTTTTCATGTTTGACTTTAGCTCAAATATTCCTTTAATTACTAAACTGTCTCGATTTCTTCATGTATGATGTATAAATATAGCCAGTGGATGGATTTTTCCTTTACCCTCGTTTCACAATTAATATTGTCTAAATGTTGCCGCAGCCTTAAGTCTCTAAAAATGCTAATCCTGTAGTTTTACTCTCATATACCCTTGATTCTGGCCAACTGCCACGTTTCCTACCTCCTCTCCCTCTAAAGGCACAAGTTCAATTCTCCTGTGTGTGGCTTGGCTGCACATCGCATTTTGTGTACAGCTCTACAGAGACTGCCATAGCAACATAAAACGTTAACTTCTCCGTCTATGAAATTTCATGGATAGGAAAAATAAATGCTTGGCATGACACCAAATACTTGTCTATATTTGTTAGTCCTCCACTCTGGTATAATATGAAAACTATGGATAGACTGTCTCTTTTCTTTTGTCATGTATGGGGGTCCGAATTAGCTGCTATGATTCATGAACTTTTAACACTGCTTTGTAGTCATGGTCTCTTGGTGCTCGATTCTGTGTCTGAACCGAGCAGCAATTGATTGATCACTGAGCAGAGGAAACAGAAATGGAGGAAAGAAGAATGTGCTAAAGGGAGGCATGTGGCTGATGGTTATCTACATATGTCTCTCTAGAATCTAAACACACAGTCTATGTACTAAGCTGAACAATAATGTATAAACTAGTTTTCTAACTTATGTCTGGCCCTGGGATTCAAATATCTGTTAACATTATATATGTTCCATGATTTCTGAATTATCATTGCTTTGTTTACCCTATTCATTATGACCACAGGAGTTTATTAAGGGCTAAATGTTAATCATGGTTAAGCTTATTTTAAAAGTAATTCAACCCTAGAATGTTTTTCACAAATTTTTTGTAATCCTGTACAGTCCTATAATTTAGTACTTAAAACTGGTGTTTTTCGTAAAATAGCTAGCTAGTGGGAAGCAGCTGCATAGGCACAGGGAGGTCAGTTCGGTGCTTTGTGACCACCTAGAGGGGTGGGATAGGGAGGGTGGGAAGGAGGGAGATGCAAGAGGGAAGAGATATGGGGACATATGTATATGTATAACTGATTCACACTTTGTTGTAAAGCAGGAACCAACACACCATTGTAAAGGAATTATACTCCAATAAGGATGTTAAAAAAAAAACAACAAAAAACTGGTGTTTTTAACTGCTCTGTAGAGAATCAAATGGCAAAGTGAATATAGATGTATCTAAGCAAGGAACGTATAACTAGATGCACAAGTATTAAGAAAAAAATAGATTAGCATTCAGCATAATTCAAGTATCTGGCCTCCAACATGGTGAATTTTAGTTTGAAATGGGAAAGTTTGACACCTCATGAGTCATGGAAGCCAGAGATGTAAAGCACAGCTGAATTACTGAGATCAGAGCCCATGAGGGAGGAAGCCATTCTTCAGTTCTGTACAATGGGAGACTTGCTCTCATTGTCTTTGCTTCAAGTGCACTGGAGAAGTGGTCCACCACTCCAGGGCCTTCAAAACAGTGTTTCAGTTGCTTGAAACTTGCTTCATATGTCTTCTGTCCCTCATTTGGCCACATTCTACTCCTACTTAGCCTTCTCGGGTGCAGTGTCCCTCCTGCAATGAACTCTGTCCCCCCCCCAGACTCCACAGGCACCCCCTAGCCCACTCCGAGGGCACTTGAGTCTTTCTCTTTCATAACACCATCAGTTTGTAATTATTTGTTCAATGGCAGTAATACCCGACGTTCACAAAGAAAGAGAGAGTACTTAATTCTAACACACAGTTTTGACACAGAAGCTCAATAGATGTTTTTGGAATAAATAAAGGAATAAATTCCACATTAAAGAATTTACCATCGAAACTGTATAAAAGCCTTGGAGTTTCTAATCAGAAGAGTAACAGATATGATTTGGAAGTATTGATGTAAGTTTATAAGATTTTGGTTTATGACAAAGTGGCCCCAAATCAAAAGGAAAGCATGAACTCTTGCATGTTTAGGGAAAACTCGTTTGTTAAGAGGAGAAAAATAAAACTTAATCCTTACTGTTGACTCCAGATAGATAGAATCCTAAATGTGACAAGTATTACTATGTAGGTAATACCACTTTGAGAAGAGATTGTCATCATGTTCTACATGGTAAAGAACTGGTTAAACAAGATCCAAAACAAAAATAAAAACCTCACCACATAACACTAAAAATTAATGAATTTGAGTAAATCAAATTTAAAGTGATCTGTTTAAAAGAACAGTATAGACAAAGTTAACAGATTACTTGCTGTTTGGAAGGTGATCTATGCCTATCAAAGTAAATGAACATCTACTATTTAGAATACAAAACAAAAATGATTAAGAAGAATATGAAGCTTACTCCAACTGATTTTCAATCAACAAAGCCTTGTTAAAACGGTCGATTTCAATTAATACTCTTCATATTGTTTAAAAAGACAAAAAACATGGTTGACGCGCCAAGTATCATTAGGGCTGTTGGTAAGCAGGAGCCCCAGCACGGCCACGTGGAACGGGGCAGCCATTCTACAGAGCTAACTGGGAGGGCTTTGTCAGATTTTCCTGACCCTTTCGCTTTCTTCCTGTAGAATTATACATCCCTACTTTTTTCCTGTGATTTTGCAGTGCTTTACACTAACTAGGAGAAGTATGTATGATCCAACTATTAATTAAGATTTTAGTCATGTGACTTCATGTAGCCAACATAATATAAGGACTTGATACAAGCAGAGGTTTAAATAGGCCTGTGTGGCTCATTTAATCAGTCAAGAGAACATGCCCCAGTAGCCGCACCATCTTCAGGCTCACGACCTGCATGAGAGACATGTGGAACGCACCTGAACCCAGCACACAGCCTCAAAACCGGGAGCTGCCAGAGATTCTTCCTTCCCCCCACTGATCCCCAGGTCAGGCATATCCTTTCTTGATAAGACCTGGAATATTTTTTACCTTTTCTCTATAACCAGGAATGATATCTTATTTCAGTTTCTTACCTATTAAATGACTGTAATAACGTCTTGATGACATTAGTGATTTAGTGATTTTTAGAAAACCATTTATGAATAGTTTAATCCAATTATCTTTTGCTAAGTAAAACTTCCATACGTTTTAGAGCAACAGTTCAAACTACCTAGTCAGAGGCAAGATGCTTATAAATAACTACGTTCTTACATTCATCACCCCTTTCTATGTCTGAGTGTTGAAATCAGTTGATAACTATAGGCACTTGCACAGTGGTTCTTCTGAAGATGCTGGGCTATGTGTACGTGAATGTGTGTTAGTCTTGAAACTACAGGAATTTTCTCTATACCATGCTATGTTGTTAAGTGACTTGTATTTTGCAGTACTTGTCTTTAACATGCTAAATCTGAGGCGGCATTGTTTCTTTAGAACAGATCCGTAACAGTGATGATAAATATTTGTTATGCGTCTGGTGGGTATTATGGCTTCACATATGTTACATAATTTAATCTTCACAACAAAACTATTAAGAAGGTAGTATTATCCTCACTTAAAAGATGAGTTAATTGGTTTACAGTGTTCAATTGTTTGATATCATAGAAGAGAGTGGGACTATTGATCCAAGTCTTTCTGACGCTGGAACTTGATAGTGATATACGTTAACTGCAGAACAATATTTCTCCAAGTATGATACCTGGCTGTACTCTGCAGTTTACAGGAGCCGGCTCCAATCCACTCAGGTGAGCAGATTGCCTGCCTGTGTTCTCAGCAATCTGCTCAGCGATAGCATTTGGAGGTCACGTGGGTAGCATGTGGACAGTATGAAATCAGCCCCGGCGAGAGTATGTCATCATAGAAATAAGTAAATGTTGCAAATAAGGGCTTTTATATTTCAGGGTCCCAGTTTATCTGCATACCACTGGCAATGAATATCCTATGAGCAGGCCATACGGTGGCCAAAAATGTAAATTCTTCTTGTTTTTTCGAATATATTCACAAACATTTTATTTTTACCTATAACCATTGGCTCTTTACTAAATCTAAAATTAGCTTTTAAAGCTTTCTTAAACCAGATGTTAATTTTTAAGTGCTTAAAGATGTTTACTGAGGATTCAAAATCAATATTCTTTTATGAATTCTAGTTGTGACGTTTGCTGCTGACAGCTGAATGAACAGATAGACAAATACAGTAGGAGGAATTCCTAAAAATTTCAGGGTTTGCCATCAGTGCTCTGTAATTACAATCTTGAATGTTCACTAGAACGTTTCTACTTTTGCTTTGTAAATGATAAATTACCATGGGTTAAATGTATTAGAACTTTAGTGTCATTATTGTCTTTTGCTGATTATACCGTGTGTAATAACCCACATTTGTATCAATGGTGCTCTGGGCCTATACTTTAACAATTATTAGATTTTAATGCATATGTGAATTGCAGTTCAAATGTGACTCTTTTATATTCCTATTCCTAAGGTCAGTGTAAACCAGACCCTCCCATCCCAAATAGACTGTGTAAAACATTATCATCACTGATTTCTTACTCTGCTAATAGTAAGAAGGAGTGCTCTGTGTTCTGAAAGGTATTTTTAGCCTTCCCTTAGAGAATGAGATGAAATATTAGCTTCAGGCATATGTGAGAGATGATCATTGCCACATCTAGTAGTTCAGAGTTTAAAAGGTAACAATGGCAGAAAAAGGAATATATCTGGGATTAGGAGGATAAAAACAATATCCCCAATGAGTTGCTCAATTTCATCATTTTGAGTAATATTAAAAAAAAACTGTCCATTTTTGGTTTTTTTTTACCAAAAAGTGATACCTACAAAGTTTATGATTGACAAATGTCTGTTCCCTCACATGTGTTGGAAGAAGCTGAGGTGCATAAGCTGGAGGTGTAGTTAAAAGATGCTGCTCTAAGCTAGAAAGAAAAACCAAGTGAAGATATTAAGCGATGATTATAAACAAAGTACTGAATTGTGATAGTTTTAACATAAATTTTATTTTTTATATTTTTTTCTCTGAATACACTGTTCTTACTACAGGTGATTATCTTATTCATGGCGATATAAGAAAAATTCATTATCATAAAGTGTTCTAACACTCGTATAGAGGCTGAGTAATGACCTCCCAAAGTTGCCCACGTCCAAATGCCCAGCACCTGTGAATGTGTTAGGTTACATGACAAAGAGGAATTAAGGTGGCTTACTAGCTGACCCTAGCATAGGAAGCTTATTCTAGATTATACTAATGGGTCCAATATAATCACAACGGTCCTTGGAAGTGGGAGAGGGAGGCAGAGAGTCAGCGTCAGGGGTACGTGCTCTGAGAAAGTGTCACATCACTGGCCTTTGCTGGCTTTGAAGATGGCGGGTCATGAACAAAGGAATGTGGGTTACCTGGAAAAGGCAAGGAGATGGATTTTTCCCTGGAACCTCTAGAAAGGAGTGCAGCCCTGCTAACAATTTGATTTTTGCCCAGTGAGACCCATTCTGGACTTCTAACCTCCAGAACTGATAATAATTTCGCACTATTTTAAGTCACTACATTGGTGGTCAAGTGCTATAACAGTAATAGGAAATTTATGTGGGTGGGATGCTAGCATGAGCAAACGTTCTGAAGTCTTAGTCACTGTATAGCTTAGCTTGAAGGCATAATTTGCTCAAAGAGGAAAAATAGCAGAGACACAATTACTACTAGAACAGAGGGTTGGAGTGGTGAGCAAGGCTGAATTGATGCTAAGACACTTGGTACAAAGGGTTTCAGATTTTCCCAGAGTTGGGCCAGTTCCGGAGTAAGGGGCAGACCTTCCCACGTTAGCAGAAAAATTATATGGCCCAGCATGCCTGGTGCAACCTGCATGATATGTGCTCTCAGGAGGCTTGGTCCGGCATTACAGAAATGGTCTGTGTTCAAAAACAGACTTAAACTTTAAAATTGAATACATGCTAGCCGTTTTTCTAATGTATTTTAACTAATTTGGAAAAGATTTTGTGTTTTGCAGTAGAGAGAAATTAATAAAATATTGGTTATCAATATTTACTTGGTTTCTTGAATTTAATGACAGAAAAGCAGCACCTAAGAAATGAATGATTCTTGTCAGCTGGTTTGCTTGTTGGTTTTGTCAAAACACTGATAAATGAAATAGCGAATGCTATAAATTTTCTTTGAAATCCTGTGGCTCTGATGGATTTGATGAATTTATAATTTAAAGCTGTGATAAATCCTAAATGACCAAGCAACTAAAGATATTCTGAAAAGATACAGAACATTACAGGACTGGTTGAATTCCATCAATTCGTTCTAATTATTTGTAAATTCAGTGTACACTCTCAAAAAAGAAAGCCAATAATAAGTTACCTGGCACCCATCCAGCTTCTTTGTGTAATAAGCCGAATGGCCCCCTAAAGGTGTCTGTGTTCTAATCTCTGGAACCTCTGAATATGTTGCTTTGCAAGACAAAAGCAATTTTGCCTGTGTAATTAAGGTCACTGAATTTATTTTATTTCTTTATTTATTTTAAGGTCACTGACTTTATTTACTTATTTATTTAATATGTATTTATTTATTTGGTTGCACCGGGTCTTAGTTGCAGCAGGCGGACTCCTTAGTTGCAGCTTGCGGGCTCCGTAGTTGTGGCATGCGTGTGGGATCTAGTTCCCTGACCAGGGATCGAACCCCGGCCCCCTGCATGGGGAGTGTGGAGTCTTAACCACTGTGCCACCAGGGAAGTCCTCTAAGGTCACTGACTTTAAAAGGTGAGATTATTCTGAATTATCTGGGTCTCCACGAAGGTCTTTATAAAGAGAGAATTTTCTCTAGTTGGAGTCAGACAGGTGTGGCAAAAGGAGAGATCAGACAGATTTGAAGCGTGAGAGGGTCTCGTCCCCACTCCTGGCGGGAGCCACGTGGAAAGCATGAAGAGGAATGGGGACAGTTTCTAGAAGCAAAGACTGGCCTCTGGCCAGCAGCGAGCAAGAATCCCAGACCTCAGTTCTACAACCTCAATGACTGAATGAACCTGGAAGCAGATTTTCCCCCCAGACTCCAATGACAAACCCAGTTCTGCCAACACCACCTGTAGCCTTGTGAGACCCTAAGCAGAGAATCCACTCAAACTCACCAGACTTCTGACCTACAGAAGCTGCGAGGTAATACATTTGTGGGATTTCTAAACCACTATGTTGGTGGGAAGTTGTTAAAGCAGCAAAAGCAAAACAAATAACCTTGCTTCAGGAAGCAGGCACGGCATGGGGTCAGCAGGATTCTGGAAAGCGCCTGGCTTGGAGGCTGCATCAGATGCCCTGTCTGGGGGGCAGCTGGGAGGAGCGGGGAGAGGAGAGGATTATTAGCGTATTTATTTTCCTCTCAACTGGAAGCACTGCCTTTGAATTCTTGGAGACATTAACTACAAAGCTAAAAATAAAATCAATTCAAAACTTTTAGTTCAGTGTGGAATAGTGCCCTGGGTCTCGGATTCATCTCTCATCCTACTATGCCACCTGGCTGCTCCTGAACCCTGGCTGCAACGTGTAACTTTGAAATTCACAATATTCTGTTGCCATGAAATGTGTTACAGGAGACGTTGCAGAATTATTTTTTGAACGCTGCCAGTTTCTGACAATTTACGTTCCGACTCAGATCTCACCCCTGAATTGTTCCCTTCACAGGGCTTCTCTTGTGATTTTAAAAGATTTGGTTTTTATTTGAATAAATACTGGAAGAAACCTTGGTGCAATGTGATTATAAAGTTTCCTGTCAGATATCTGTAAAAGACTTCTTAATTTGAAAACTGTGACTACTTTTTCAAAACGGTGTGTTATATCTGAAACCTGTACAGGAGTATCACTGGCTTGCTAAATTCTGTGGAAAGCATTCCTTTGCCTGCTTTTCTGCCTCTAATGATTTCCTCTAAAGTTCCCATATCTCTTCGCATATATCCCTCCCT
Source organism: Balaenoptera musculus (assembly GCF_009873245.2). Lineage (NCBI taxonomy): Eukaryota > Metazoa > Chordata > Mammalia > Artiodactyla > Balaenopteridae > Balaenoptera > Balaenoptera musculus. Next base: position 79,605,670 of record NC_045798.1, read on the forward strand.
GATTTTCTCCCCCTGCCATGTTTTAGTTAGTGTGGTCATTTAAATGAAAGTCACCTGTCCTTGTCATTAAATGGCATCCTGTCCTAAGAATTTAAAGATCTCTGAGTAGCTATCAGGTTAACGGCAAATGAAATGATGCATTTCAGTGTTACTGTGGACTACATTAAAATTTAGTGTTCGTTATTGGTCTCTCCCAAGATCCCGAGTTCCATTGAATCATTTGATTCTGCCCTTGTAGTTTCGTTAATAATGCAAAAACTTTGTTTCAAACATCTCCTGTCAGCATCTTTAAGCATCATGCTAATAGCCGGACACCATGTGAATATCAGAGAAGGGAACCTCTGATGAAGGCAGGGTTTATCCCTCAATATGAATCTGTCTTCTTTCAACCTGGCTTCCTGAATGGATGCAGACTACTTTCCATCCAAGAAGCCTGTCCTCTGAGCATGTTTTCTCTAATAAAAGGACTTAGCGTACTTATATGATACAGTGTTTGTGTCCTAGTCTATAAATATTTTATAGAAAATTTGAAATATAGAAAATTTAAAAAAGAAATGAAAAACAATGCATTATTTCTTTGCCTAAAAATAAGTACCATCATCAGTTTGGTACACGTGTCTGCAGTAATTATATATAACGTAGATCATGCTGTGTATGTAGGTTTTCAGTCTCTTTTATTTTGCCTAACATAATGCATATTCTCTTTTTAATTAATCTTACAAAGTAAAATGTGAATTGACTATCATATGGATTGACACAATTTGTTTAACCATTTCTCCATTACTCAATTCAGTTACCAAGTTGTGCTATTGTAAATAATAACATTGAAATACATGATTTTTGCATATAAATTGTTCTCCTACCCTTGGTAGACTGCTTGAAGTCTATACAACCTATGAAAGTTCATGATACATAGAGCCAATTTCCTCCCAACTCTGGGAGAAAGTATCACATAAATATGTCTCCATCATATAATATCAATATTATCCTTCAATCCTGCCAATTTGATAGATGAATAGTATCTATTATTTTAATTTGTATTGCTTTGATTTCTAGTAAAACAGTGTTTTCAATCTATGATTCATTATCTTTAAAGAATTGATAATCTTCCTCTTATGTTTACCTGACAGATTTATTTAAATGATTTAATCTTCCCTGTTTAAGACTTCATGATATCATGTGCCTCTCCAGCACAGTAATTTTTGCACTAATATGTATTATTCATTGTTTAATGTCTTTCTCACTAAACTGTACTGCTATATACTTTAAAGCGTCAACTATGACAGGTTTGTTCTTCCCGTGTAGGTACGAGTTTTATGGGTTCTCTTTAAGTAAATAAATAGAAAGTATACAGATGCCCATGGCTATTACTATGGCATAGCTGGAAGCATTAGTGACTGCCTGATAAAGAATAAACCAGAATGTAGGGAAAGCATTGTCCAAACCAACTGCAGTTAAATTTTTGCAAACACATCTCACCCTGTGAACATACTTGGGACTTTTCCAAGAGTATTGGGTAAGTTTCATGCAAATGAGGGGCTCTGAAGTTTAAGCCTTAGTACTTTCATGATAAATCCGTGTCGGCACTCACCATCACAGGCCCACTGCAAAGCTCAGTGCCTGGCACGTTTGCAAATCATGGAAACTAGGAGAGAACCTACTGGGTTAGCGAGTTCAGGGATGTTCTCGCTGAAGAGGTGACACTGAGTTTGAGAACCGAGGAACATAAGGCAAAGACAGAGGAGACTCAATCTCACTGGAAGAAATAACACTAGTAAAAAGCACAAAGCAGGGATGAGCTTGTTAACTTAGAGAGGGTTAATAAGAGATGGGGAAAAAATGCAGTAGAAGAGGAAAAACAACGAGACGAGGCATGTCCTTCCAGGCAACGTAAGGATCATGGACTTTCCAAGTAAGCCATTGGGTGATGCTAAGCAAGGAGTGAAAGGATGTGATATGAAGTTTATAAACGTGACTCTAATTGTTTCCTTCAGAGAGAGAGAGGTAAGACATGAACAAGGACCACAGACACTGTGATAGTCCAGCTGGAAATGATGACACCTGGGGATCAATAGAAAAATAATTGTATGAATCTCTACAGTTTAACACCAGCCTAACCACGTGCACTGACAACCGTGCACTCCCACTATGCCAGGGGTTGAAACAGAATGAAGCATGTCATTCATACATTCCTGAAGTACAGATACATATTACAATTCGGATGAACCTCAAAAAACGTTATGCTAATTGAAAGAATTCTGTCTCAAAAGGTTATATATTGTCTGATTCTGTTTATAGAAGTGTTCACAACATGCAAATCTATAGAAAAACCAAAAAAAATTAGCTGTCTAGAAATGAATGTGAAAACTGAGTGGCTGCAAATGGACACAGGAATACTTTGGAGGTGGGGTAGGCTGGTGATGGAAAGGTTGTAAAATTCAACTGTGAAGATGGTTTCACAACTCTGTAAATTTACTAAACTTCATTGAATTGTACCTTTACATTGAATGAATTTAAGGGCATGTAAATTATACCACAGTAAAGCTGTAAGAAGAGAAAAGTTAAATACATGAGTTCTGGGCTGAATGTCTAAATATGGAGTTTTCAACACGAAATTTGGTCTTTCAGTCAGGATTCAGTCAGGGAAATGGAAATCCACTTGGAAATTCAAACAGAGGGAATACAGTAAGTTACAAAGGAGAGAGAAGGTCTTGGAGAAAGGGTTCCTACCCCTGGTACAGGAGGGTGTTCAATGGAGTGGATTCTGAGAAGGACGAAAATTATCTGAGGGTTAGCTTTGGATTGAGTTGCTGGGGTGATGTGAAGAAGAGCAAAACCCCCTTTTCTCATCTTCTAGTGTTTTCTTTCTGGAGACCACCAAGGAGGCATCTAACAGAGGTCTAAGAACCGTATTTTGTAAAGTTCTGGTCCTGTCCTGCAATTTCACAGCCGAGAGATAATAGGTAAATATTCTTCACATATGTTGTTAAAAGGGCAAGATGCTCAAAATACTCAAAATTTCAAGATCAAATAGAAAAGACAGGCTTAGAAAAGTAAAGTTTTAGGAGAAAAAACAAGGAACACATAGGTCGTTTTATTCAAGCCAAGAAGGGAGTGACAGTTGAGTCCAATGGCACTGAGAAACCAAGTTAGGTAAGAGGAACAGAATGATTACTGGATTTGGCCACGTGCAGAGTATCAATAGTATTACTAAGCGCAATCTTAGTGGAATGCTAGGAAGTCAACAGATATTGGAGTGGATTAAAGAACAATGGTAGTGAGAGATGTGAACTTTAAAACTGAGTGAGTTTGCACAGCAAGAGATGTCATTAGACTTTGATGAGGAAAGAGAGCTTTTGGTGTAGTTATAAGTCTATATGAGCTCATGGAGGTTTTTATTTTGTACTGACATAATAACAATGACTGATGTTTACTGAGGGCTTCCTACGTGCCAGACACTGTACCGTTTTCCCACGCATCAACCCACTTGAATCTCGCAAGGACCTCATGGGATAGAGACAGCCATCCCATTTTACAGATGAGGAAACTAAGGCACGGAGAGTCTGTCACTTTTCCATAGGCACAGAGAACATGGGGGACGATTAATCTTTGAGATTAGAAGAGGTTCTTTCTCTGCAGAGATGAATGGAGAAGAAATTGGATCCAGGGGTGGGTATGAAGCAAGGGGAAATTTTCATTTCTATTTACATAATTGCCATTTCTTTGAGTGAGACACTGTTTTAACCCCAATTTCCTCGCGGTGCCCTCACATGAACCTGTTCAAGCCTTGAACATTCCAGCTTTGGCAACTCTGCTGACAGGATTCCTGATTTCATCGGCTCGAACTGGAGTCACTTTCTAAGACTTAGCCTCATCTTCACCCCAAAACCGTGGACAACCAGACTCACAGGGGAACCCTCTCTGCACTGAACCTCAGCCCCACATCACTACTGATTCTACTGCTTTCCTTTTATCACCATCATGACATTTTGAGTTCTTCTTCCCACTGAAGATACTAGATCATTAGCGTGGTTTTCATATTTATATTTATGCCTGCATCTACAACTAAAGTAGAACAAAAGTTTTACTTCCAGAATATGAATATAAGCAATGTATAATTATTATGATCTCTGTACATACCAAAGTACAACTTTTATATCCAAAGTGCATTATTGAATATTTTTCTGCCCATTGACATATTAATTCTAAATATTTCAATTTTATTTATTTATTCCTTGACTCTTTCTAAAACACATTTCAACTCATGTTTTAACAAGAAGCTAAAAATAAAAAATCAGGACAAAGAGAAACATGGAGAATGCAAATAAATCACCTAAAAGTAATATTTACTTTCAGAGACTGAGTTTTACATTTGATTCTGAGCCTCTTTGGATTCTAGGCAGTAAGGAAAACATGATATATATCAGAAACTGCTTTTCCTTATGTATTAAATTTGGAAAAGAAAATCAAATGAACTTTTAATTTTATTATTTTTCTATATATGGAAATTCAGCTTTTTAGAAAGGCACAGCTTTCACTTAATGTAGACCAACATAACTTACTTTAAGTATTTGCATGGGAACTGTGTACTGATTTTGTGACCGATCTTATTCTTTATGACACGCACCCAACCCAGGAAAAGGGGCCTGACAGCGATGATGACGCAGAGACAATACAGGAAGTAGGAGTGTAATATTCCCCCTAAAAAAATCATACTAAATATTATGTCTTGACTGAGAGTGTAATTCTCTACATTTCCTTCTTTAAGACTGAGGTTTCTAGAATATTGTGGAAGATGCTAGAGTGCTTTGGGAGAAAAAGAAAATTAAGGCTCTGAATTTTTCCTTTGAAAGGCATCTGCTGAAGCTCCAGCTCCAGTGGGATCTCTCCTCTCCTTTCTGGGGAAAAGGACAGACAGCAGTTGCTAAGTAAAAAGTACAAGCTGTACAGTCACCTGCAGCCGTTCAAGACAGGAACTTTGAGGGGCACTTAATAACTCAGGCAATTAAAAATCACGATGCCTTCATCAACCAAGAGATCATGTGCTCTTGAAAAGGGAAAAGAGAATGCCACTGGATGATGATTATGACAATGATGCAACAGAGCATTTAGAACATTGGTCCAAGCCTCAGAACAGCCCACTGGAGCATCTCCCGAGACTTGGGATGTGCAGGTCACAGTCTCCCGTTAGCAGAACTCCGTGACAACAATTCTTCCCTTCTCTACCGCCATGGACAGAAAACATGTTCTTTTACTACACAGAACTCGTATGGAAATACCATGATGAATGAAAATCATATTCTTGATCGGTCAAGTTTATTTGAAAACTACTTTTCAAACTACAGCAAGGGCATTGTAGTTCATCCACTAGGTATAGGGTCTCTGTTGCCTAGATAGCTGCCTGGGGTCAATCCCACCATCCTCTCCTTCCTGGGACACCTGAGCAAAGTACTGCCCTTCTCAGGTACTTTATTTCTCTACCTTTAAAACAGGGCTCAGACTAGAAACCTATCTTATTGGGCTTTTGGAGGTTTAAATGGGTAATGAATGCAAACACTTAGAACAGTGCCTGGCAAAGTGTAAGCTTTCAGTTAACGACAGTAACATCCGTATCACTGGATAGGGATAGGATTCATAAATGTGGAAAGCCATTCCTGAATTCTGGGCATACGTAAAATTCAAGAGAAGGGCATGAATTACCTGACAGGACCTTTGCCACATCAAGTTCTAGGGGGACAGGAAAGCTTTAGTTTAGCAAGGTTCTGTCTTGCTCAGGTTTGATTAATTAACTGACACCATAACCTGGCCTTTTACGAGTGATAACATATCACCCACTTTCCTGCGGTATCTTAAGAATATCTAAGAATAATAGAATTTTCTTGTGGTCTAAGATGTAGGCGGCATTTGTAGCACAGGGGTAGGGAACAAAATAACCCAGATGGTTGTTAGAAAGATATATAGGTCTCAGCTTCATTTAATTTACTAAATCATCAAGTGCCTTCCTGCTATAGATTAGTTTGTTTGCTCTTGTCATTTTCACTCATTAGTGCGAAGAGTGTGTCATTAGTGGAAAGGATGATTTATGATGATAATACACAGAGTAATTAATATGCATACATAATATAAAGTAAGTATTTGAGGCATTCTGACTATCTCAATCAACCTTAAGGAAACAAAGCATAATAGGCCTTTAATCAGCCTCATCCATAACTCTGATTATAACCAAGCAATACTTGGCAACAAAAATATCCAAGTATTCACTTTAGAATTTGGGAGACATTAAGTCTAAACTTTGGTAATTTGTTTAAGAGGGTGATATTTGTAGTTTTTAACCTGTCTCGTTTCTTATTATGGGAAGTATGACAAATGGAAGAAGGTTGCTACTCAATCCTTTCAAAAGTTTTACAAGTTAAGAGAGAATGCAGAAGTCTTTGTGAATGGAAATGTTTAGCTCAGCATTTAACATCTTCCCTGTTGGGCTGTAGATGACAGCGCCAGCTTTGACAGGGGAGAAGTACAGTTTTCTTTCGTTCAGCAGCTCTTCAACTTTTTGATGCTAGATTGAAACAAATGTCAAACTGCCTCATGAGAGATTAGGTTTCATTATAGGGAAGAATTTTCCTGAGAATTTAGGATGGTTAAATGGGAGATAGCTTCTTATTTTAACATGATCGAAGGTTGCATTTCCCTTTGTTGTCCCACTTGATTTTCTTCGAGGCCTCAGGTGGATTTTCTGTGTGGTGGGCTCTGTGACTAGCTGCCCGGTGCCCCCTTCAGGAATGAAGATTCACACCCCACCTTCAGACGGGGGCGCTGGGAGCTGGGTGATCTTGCTGTTATCCGCTTTGGGTCACAGCAGCGACCTCACTCAGACCAAGTCTTCCTCCAGGGGCAGCCCACATGCGGTGACTGGTCACCACAGGGGGAGGAAGGTCAGAGCCCCTCAACACCAGCTGGGAGAAGTCTTAGCTGCCCTGCCTCAAAGCGCCCCGCCAAAGGACCACTGAGCCCTTCCTGTGCCGGTGTCTCAGCTCGCCTTCTCTGCCATCCAAGTCGGCTTCCACTCTCTCCCGGGCACGTGAGGCTGTGACCCCAAGAATAGCTCCTCATCAATATCCTGGGTGCTGATGCCCACTCAGAGTCAGCTCCCAAGAACACTGAGCCCCTGTGCTGCAGCACAAAGAACACTTTGCAGCTATTTGCTTATATTTTATAAGTAAACTTTTTTGAAGAAATAGAGAAAAGTGAGCAAATAGTAACGGTACAGATCAGTGACTTTTCACCAAACTCACACCCCACTCCACACAGGACCCTGAAGAGGAAACAGAACGTTACCAGGGGCCAAGAGTCCCCTCCTCTCAGGGTCCTGGTTATTCTGGCTTCTAACACAGTTTGGTCCATCTTTGGACTTGATATAAATAGAATCATGCAATTTGTGTGCTCTGCGAGTTTTGGCTTCCTTCACTCCACACTGAGTTTGTGAGATCCATCCATGTTTGGATAAACGTGTAGTTTATTTCATCATTGCAATACAGTATTGACTGTACAAACATGTCACACATTATCCATCCATTTAGGGACAATTTTTTTCCCCCCAATTTGGCTGCTAGGAGTAGTACTGCTAAGAATGTAATTGTAAATGTCTTCTGATGAACATATGTGTGCATTTCTTTTGAATATCCTTGTATTGTAAGAGAATTGCTAGTGCATAAGGGACATATATATTTTCAGATTTGTAGATGGTACTAGTCTTCCAAAGTGGTCAGGACAATTCACATTTCCTTCCAACGTGGTCAGGACAATTCACATTTCCACCAGGAGTGTACTGTTTGCTTCTACTTACTTGCTCACAATTGGTATATTGTGCTTCTTTCCTTTTGGACTTTCAGGTGGATGTATGGTATTATTGCATTATGATTTTAATGTGCATTTCACTGACAATCATGAAATTGAACACATTTTAATACATTAATTGGCTTTTACGTATTTTCTTTGGTGAAATGCATATTCAAATTTTATTTTTTAAGTTATTTTGTCTCTTTTCTGACATATTTTTAGGAGATATTATGTGACTTCATTGAAGTCATTGTTGAATATGTATTTCTCAAATATCTCCTCCTACTCTGTGGCTTATATTTTTATTCACTTAGCAGTAACTTTTAATGATCAGAGTTCTTAAGCTGAACACAATCCAATTTATATTTTTTCCATATAGTTAATACTTTTCATGTTCTAATTAAGAAATTTTGCTATCTGGACACTAAGATTTTTCTCTTATTTGCCTCTAAAATCTTTAACATCATCATCAACCTGTCACATATAAATCAACACTCAGTGCAGATTTACTTATTTTTTGTGATGTGAAGTGGGGTCCATATTTATTTTTCAGGAAGATCATAAATTAGATGACTGTATAAGAACGGGTCTGTTTCTGGACTCTATTCTAGTTCATTCATATATTTATCTATGCTTCATCCACAATCTCACTGTCTTAATTACTGTAGCTTTATAATCAGCCTTGACATATGGCGTTGTAAGTGTTCCAGTTTTGGCTTCTACAAGATTTTAATTTTTTTGGACTTTGGATCCATATATCTTGTTTCTCTATTTCTACAAAATGAAGAAACGGTGCTGGGATTGGATCTTTAGATAATTTAGTGACGAGTGACATCTTTATAATATTGGGTCTTCCAATCCATGACCACTGGAATGTCCTTCCTTTTATTTAGATTTTATTCAGTTTCTGTTACAGCATTTTTAGATTTTGTCTTTGATATATAATTTTTTATGCTTTTCTGAATAATATCACTGAAAATCTGATTTTCTTTTTTCCTGGTGAGTGACTTTTTTTTTTTTTTTCCTATTGACTTTGTATCCAACTTCTTGTGAGGTTCACTTATTAATTCTAAGATTTTTGCCTTTAAATTAAAAAAAATTACCATATGTTATTTTTCATTGTAAAATATACCGCTTTATACTATTTTCATCTTCGTGAATAGGACCCTTTGGGTCAAAACAGTGCACTGTTGTGGGTTCCACTGATGAATACAGTTAGTGTTGGTGTTGGACATGCTTGAATTGTGAACATTCATAAAGTCCAGAGTGCATTGTGGGCAGGAAGAGACATATGTAGAGAAATGTTCAGACACATGAATTATTCCTCAGCCTGTCCTCCGGTCCCCTCAGGAGTGGTTCCAAAGGCAGCAAGAGAGCATCACGGGAGGAGATGAGGAAATCACTGCCTTTGATTAAAGGCTTAAAATGCGCAGGTGAGGTAAATTCTGGTAAAGCTTAGTCTGATTTTCCCCTCTGCTGCAGGCATCCCGTAAGGATATTAAACTCAGAGCCTGTGTGTTTATCAGAACCCTGCTCCCTGAGATACGTTTGTTCTAATCGTCTTAGCATCGCAAGAGACTGCTCTAAACACAGCTTTTCAGAGATTCTTTGCATACAGTTTTAATCTTCTCTCCTGTCTGGTTTCAGAGTTCAGTAACTAACTTGTGGAGGAAACCGATTCTGTCTTTGAGAGACCCCACATTCCGATTTTTTGTCTCTCCAAACTTCCCATGATTACGGAAAAGCTTTACTAGTTTCCCTGTCCTCAATCACAGCTATTGTGGCACAACTCTACTTCCTAATCTCTTGCCCTGTGCCAATATTCATCATTTGCACCAGGAGAAGAACTACCTCAGAAAGTCAGCTCACCTCTTCAGAATCTCAACACCTTATTCTTCTTTGCTTCAGTAGCCCTGATTTAAATAAATTATTTTTGTACCATTTTAAATGTTTCTTGTTGCTTTTCGTGAGTCTATTAACTGCCGCTATCCACTCTCCCACACCTAGAGTCAGTAGGATCTGTGTGGCCAAATGTGGATTTGTGTGTGTGTGTGATAATTGTGCTTAATACTGTATGATGATTTCTATCAGATTCAGTTTTGAGCCTAGTGGGCCATTCAGTGAGAAAAGAAATAGGCAAACTCAGTGTTTACCAGAACCAAACAAGTGAAGTAAACAGGAAGCTTTTCATGAGGCACAAAGAAAAACTGCAACCACATGTTCCAATAATCCCATGAGGACGTTGACTCAGGAGCATATAAGAGTGCAGGGTCAGAGCATTAAACCATTTTGCTCAAAGATATAGCTCTGAAGGAGAACAAATTGAAGAGTATAAAAGGAATGCATTTTATAATCCCTTTGAGTGGTTGTTATCTGTAGTCAAGACTGCATGTACTTATTGCTCACTAGTTGTGTTTTGAGACCCCTAATCTACACATTGCCAGAAAACTTCTTCCACAAAAGTAACATACTCCTACATTTGCCCAAATTTTTTGTGAGCTTACAAATTGCTACAATATTATACTCCAAATCCACACAGCAAAACTGTATTATGAGTTAAGATGAAGTACTTTTGTTATAAAAATGTTACTTAACTACCTTATGTTGTACTATATTGGGTCATGTTATTTATGCTAAGACTTATTTGTTGAAAAAAAAAAAACAACAAAAAAACGGAAGTCAGGAAAAACAAAATTATATAGTCTGAATCATCAGTCAGACTATTAGGATAAAGTTAGGGTGGGCTTACAAGAAATCAAGCTGAAAAATAACTTAATTTTCATTTTAGTGAATCTTGAACTCTGTACAGTGCTATAGTCATGTGACTTTTCACACTAAACTACTTACTATGAAGTGAATGATTTCTAAAATACTGATGAATGAGGGTAGGGATGAGAAATATTTTTCAAGATATATAGATAATTACATTGTTTTACATTAGATAGACACAGAATATATAACAAACATAGTATTAGTGATATTCACAAATATCAAGGCATTTCTTTCCCTAGTATTAAAATCAGAGATAACATATCATTACCCCAATAAAAAGCAGAAGGAGTGCTATAATTTAAAAGCTGGAATTATTATAACAAGGCATTTTCTATTTATGTCCTTTTTTTTTCTTATAATTCTGAAAATACTTTATTCTTCTACTACTTTAGCTAAAAACTGCAAAAACCACAAACATGTGGAGGCTAAACAATATGTTACTAAACAACCAATGGATCACTGAAGAAATCAGAGAGCAAATCAGAAGATACCTGGAGACAAATGAAAACACCATGATCCAAACCCTCTGGGATGCAGCAAAAGCAGTTCTAAGAGACAAGTTTATAGCAATACAGGCTTACCTCAGGAAACAAGAAAAATCTCAAACAACCTAACCTTACACCTAAAGCAACTAGAGAAAGAAGAACAAACAAAACCCAGTTAGTAGAAGGAAAGAAATCTTAAAGATCAAAGCAGAAGTAAATGAAATAGAGACTAAGAATACAATAGAAAACACCAATGAAACTAAAAGCTTATTCTTTGAAAAGCTACACAAAATTGATAAACCTTTAGCCAGACTCATCAAGAAAAAAGGGGGGAAAAAAAAAACAAAGGGAGGGCCCAAATTGCTAAATAACATTCTTGCAGCACTGTTCAATCTTCATTATTTCTATTTCAGATTGCAATGTTTTGAATTATTTTTGTTAATGTTTGCTTTTGCTCAATTGAATCACATATGTATAAGGCCAGAGAAATAATATTCAAAATGACATCTTCCTAAAAAACACACCATACTGTGCTCAAATGATATATCATAGATTTTATTATGAAAACAGGATTTTCAGATTTGCAATAATCATAAAAGTTATGTAAAAACCTACCTTTCAATAGTTTTCACCAGAAGACTTTTACTTAAATCACATTATGGTTTTGAACCTCAATAAACAAGTTGATAATATCTGGAAGAGTGTATTGGTATATAAAAGCAGTCATTTAGGTTCTGGCAGGTTAAAAGAGTCTTGCAAAGTACAGCAAGGCAAATTACACACACACACACACACACACACACACACACACGCACACACCCCTAGTATAATAGAAAGACTTTGTGCTTTGGATGTGTTAACTATTTTAACAATTTCCCATTTCTACAGACTCAATTATGACCGCTTCCTCCTCCAATATTTAGTATTGTGCTCTGAATTGTCACTAACTTTTACATAATTTAGCACTTGTGCTATGTAAATATAAAGTAGCTATATATTTTTGACAGAATATCAAAGATATGAATAACCTCACCTAAAGTCTCATAACAGAGTACTTTGACACCAATGTAAACATATAATTATCTATAAAACTGGTTTACTTGAATTAAGGATGCACCTAACATCCCCAAGCACCTCCTTCCCACCAGAACTGTACTCTCTAAAGTCATCTTACTGTACACTTGTAGCAACACTTTCACGCAGGCATTATTATTTCTCTTTTAGATATAAAGATTGTGAGATTCAAAAATGTTAAGAAATTTACCAAATTCGCACTTTCAAAAGTGGAACAGTTACTCACACCTGGTGTACCTGAATGCAAAGTACGTGTTCTTTCCCTTACACTATGCTAATCAATGTTTGAATAGTGTGCTCCAATGCCCTACACGAGATGATTCTAGGCTATAGTGCTTTACGTTCTCTAAACTGTGTCCATATTAGTTCTAAGAAAGAACTAATATTTACTGAGTACCTATATATGGGTGATGGGTAATTACATATGTCTAAACTGATATACTCATCAAAACTAGGTATATTGATATATCTATATATTATATTAAGAGTAAATATTATAGAATGTATAGTATTGATGCTTCATATTTTTGTCTTTAATGATTTTCTTTGCATATTTCTACTTACTCAAGATTTATTTATTTGATTTCTGATGTTGACTTGGAAGAGAATTTAAAAAGAGTAAGAACATATGTTTGATCCTAAGCAACTACAGTTCAGTGGAGAAATATATTTATAAACAAATAATTACTCTAAAAAGTGGTCCCTCTTCCCTTATGTTTTAAATGTATTTCCTTCTTTTTTTCCCTAACATATGGTCCTAATAATTAAGGAAAGTTGACAGAATTTTAAGGAAATAAACAGTTTTCAACTCTCTCATACAATCTGAGCTGCCCATGTCTATAAAAATGGCATGAAACAAAAAATGTACATTATTCTACAATCAGAATGTTTATCATGTGCATTATTTGATATACTGCTTTTCTCAAATAATTGTGGTATCAACTAACCCCTTCAAATGTTATTTAGTATCTTTCTTTTAATCTAGGAGATACTCTGAAAAACCAATTCCAGTTTTTGGTTTTTTTTAATACAAGAAAAATATCAGTTTGGTGTGGTTCTTTTTACCAGCCCCATGGACTGTGTTATTTTTTTTTGTCACACAGTGCCTGATATTTAGGAAGTCCTCCAAAGTACTGAATGAAAGGTCAGAGTGGACTGAATTCAATTCCTAGATATTTTGTACTTTAGCCTCTAAGGCTACATTTCTTGGACTTTTACCAAAACATCTGAAACATGAAGATCAGACTCAAGAAAAAGTGTAAGCAACTGGTTTTGTCTCCAGCAGCTTTTAAATAAATCAGCTCTTTAGACCTCCTAAGTCTATTACAGATAAAAAAATATTGAACAATCAAACAGAAAGGCAGCATTGAATAATGTCACAGGGTGTTTTATTTCTAATCATCCCCAGATGTCTCTAGAGCCCAAGTCTCTAGGAGTTAATATTTGACTTTGAGCATTTGTTGGCCTCAACCAGAAAGCAGATGGTTGCAAGAGAGGTTTATTCCAACAAGTGGCCAACAATTTAGCTGTACCTACAGGATGTCAGGATGGTAAGTTTTATTCAGCAGAAGAGGTAAAGACTTTTAAACAAAGGATTATGAGGTTACCAAAACCCTATAAAGATTGTGATGTTTTAAATTGTTAACTTTCCAGAGAAAAACTAATTTAAGAATATTCCAGGAAGTAGGAAAAATAATAAAGCAAAAACCAAAGACAAGTTTTGTGGCTTCTTTTGAGACTAGTCTACATTTTCTAACAGTTCCAGCAAATGTAAGTTTCAAAGCTGTTCTTTTGACGATTCTCTTTAAACATACCTCTACCAGCCTTGATGATTTTTCATAGAAAATGAGAACCAAATATGAACAAATATTAAATTTCATGTCAACTAAATTTTATTGGAAAGATAAGCAAAATAGTAACTGATTACATGATGGTCTAATGTATTTCCCTTAACTTCTTTTACAAGGCCTTAATTTGGAATAAAAACATCCTAAAACTGAGAACAAAAAATTTTCTTTCTCCCTCTAGAATACTGTCTGCACTTTTCATTCAGTTGATTGGGTTATTTGGCATTTCCCATCATGGACTAGATCACAGATTATAAAGGGACAAATAATTTTGGAGTTTATCTCAAATCAGCAAATATTTATCTAGCCTTGACTGTGGATACAGAACTAGGTATAGAGTCAATCTTTCAGTTCTCTGAGAACCTTAATAAACCTAAATTTTTAAGTTCTTTCTCCTTAGACAAGATGAATAGGATCAGGAGGGAGTTTGGGATTGGCAGATGCAAACTATTGCTATTATATATAGAATGGATAAACTGCAAGGTCCTAATGTATATAGCACAGGGAACTATATTCAATATCCTGTAATAAACTGTAATGAAAAAGAATATAAAAACATATGTATAACTGAATCATTTTACTGTAGAGCAGAAATTAACACAACATTGTAAATCAACTATATTTCAATAAATTTTTTTTAAAAACGGGGAAAAAAAAGAGTGGTTCACAGCATGTGGGCTTAATAAATCAGAAAAAAATTAATTAATTAAATGAATTATTTGGTACACTTTCCCAGCAGTCATGATTAAGTCTTCTAACATTTGAATATTACATCGTAAGGGTTTAGTGTTAATGCTGATGTAACCCCTGATTTTAGCCAGGGTATTGATATTTTCCTAGGAAAATCCTGCATGGTTATTACAAATAGGGATCATTTCTTTTTCTTATAAAACAAAACGTTTTCAGCACCAATCAACTTCCTGGGCAAATTATCCTAAAGTTGAAAATAATCAGATTCTCAGAGTTAAATTACACATTTGAGTTTTAGGTAAATTTTAATTTCACCCTTTAAGCTTTTGTTTCCACAAAAAAATGTGTGTATACTCCATCAATCCATAGCTCAGGGAAGGAGGCTTATGACAGTAGCACCAGAAATACCACACATTCAAGGCAAGTGATTTACCGTAGCCATGAATGCATTTCCTAGCATGCTGTGTGCAGGTTGACTTTTATCGGGTAATTATGTTGAATCTTCTCCTAAACCTTTTGTTCCCAGGGCAGCACCATCTTTTGCGGAAAACATCGGCAGCATGCCTTTCTCATTCATCACCCACGTGACAGCTTCAGTGGTGTGCTGAAGCAACAGCTCATTAGGGCAGCGGTGCAGTGTGATGATTTATCATAGTAACATAGCATCAGAGGGAGGCAGCAGGATAATATATGGCCAGAAGCGTTCAAGAGTGTTACGCAGGAACATACTTAGTTACGCAAGAGGATGAAAGGAAACCTGAAAACTCTGTTTTAGCAGACGTGTGTCCTAAGCCACATGAGGAGATACTTGTGGGTGGTAGCTTTCATTCACTTGACACGTAACTGAACACCTACCTGTAGTTGGTCATCCAAAAATTTTCATTATGTATTGTAAACCCTTTGTAAACACAATTCAGATTTTTTTTTTTTTTAAAGCATACATCAGCGTCTAGCACACAGTAGTTGCTTAATATGTGGTCACTACTACTACTACTTTTTTTTTTTTAATTTATTTATTTATTTTTGGCTGTGTTGGGTCTTCGTTTCTGTGCGAGGGCTTTCCCTAGCTGTGGCAAGTGGGGGCCACTCTTCATCGCAGTGCGCGGGCCTCTCACTATCGCGGCCTCTCTTGTTGCGGAGCACAGGCTCCAGATGCGCAGGCTCAGTAACTGTGGCTCACGGGCCTAGTTGCTCCACAGCATGTGGGATCTTCCCAGACCAGGGCTCGAACCCATGTCCCCTGCATTGGCAGGCAGATTCTCAACCACTGCGCTACCAGGGAAGCCCCCCCAGATTTTGTTTTTATAAGAAAATTTGTGGTTATGAAAAGTGACATAAGATGACAGATACTGCTGTATGTTAGGGGTACTTCGGAGTTTGTCCCTATCAAATTTTCTCCAAGGATGTGTAGCTTAAAAAAAAATTACTTAACTCTAGAAAATCACTGTTTTATATGAAATAAGTTTGTTTGAAAGTCTAGTCAGTAAGTGGTGACTATTCCACATTGAAAATTAATGCGAGGCAAAATAGCCTGCGATTTTAAGAAAGGAACGTTTATAAAACTCAGGCATTACGCAGACATTTCACCGTTTTAACACAGTTTACAATAACACTGTCACGTAATTTTCAGGGAAAACGTTTGGTGAAATTCTCAGGTCTTCAGAGTGTCTGACATAAACAGATACTAAGTCAATTTTCAAGCTTCCAGAAAATCCAACCTTTTATTTTCATAGGTTTTTGAAATTATAAGACTAATTGAAAAGCCTCATTGGGGAGGTTGGTTTTATTCATTTTTTGGTGGATAATTCAATTTGCAATGTTTCTAGTCATAATTTTTTATGCCTGATGTGTGATAGCCTCAGTCACATCTGAGCTGATTAGCAGAACATTAAAACAGGTCCATTTTGGGAAGCACGACACCCTCTCTGCTAATGAGTTCTACTTTTGGAAGGACAGAGAGTGCTCTGGCCCTGATGTAGACGTGTACGCGTGGCCTACTTCCTGAAGGTGCTGTTCGGTTAGAAATATCTCTTGGCAAACCTCCCAATGCAGCATTTGTCAAGATTTTATCGATCCTCAGTCCCAACTGAATGAGAAATATTTCCTGGGTGAGTTGTTTCTTCTCCAAGCAGCAGGAAGCTGTTATCACCAACCTTATTGGGCAGTTAAAAAAAAGAGGATTTCAAGAGACGAAATCATCCATTTTACCGCCAGTTTGTATTTTTGATATCCTCAATATGCAGTACCTTATTTTACAAGTTTGGGTACAGTATTTCCCCAATTCCTTCCCACCCAGGCTGTGCTCCTATCAAACTTTTCTGTGTAATTTCAACAGCACTTTACTCTTACACAGTATGTCACTGTAATTTATCTATTTACTGGGATGTGTCTCCCCACAGGCCTTGAGCTTCTTGAGGACAAGAGTTATGTTTTATCCATTTTTGTATTCTCCTGGGTAGCACATAAAAAGTGCTCAATCGATATAAGTTGAAATTTTGTTACCTGCGGTGACTTAAATATATATACTACTCTTCCCCTAAATGAACTTCTATTTATGTAGATTTTATAGGTATTTTGCTTATTTTGTGGTTTGGTTGATGATACATTTACTGCATTTAGTTCACAAACATTAACTGAGAACACTGTTTTGTCAAGGTTGCTGGTATCGCTCAGACTTGGAGGAGCAGAGTCAGGTAAGCCTCTACTTGCAACATAATATGTTAAATGTTGCCAGAATAATTGCCATAATAATGATCAGTCACAGTAATCAAAAAACCATTATAAATAGTAATTACTGAAGTAACTCACAAGTAATGAAAAACCACATGTGTGCTTATTAAGTGGAATGCAGTGTTTAGGGATTTGAATTAAATACACACATTCATTCTGAGGCAGGTATTACTGTCCCAACTTTACAGAGACGGAAGGTAGTTTAAAGAGGACAATATGTCACTTCAAAGATATACAAACAGTATGTGGTATAGCAAATATTCAATCCCGGGGTGTCTAACTTGAGCCTAAGCTCTAACTGCTTTTAAGTGTTTTATTGAAAATATGCCCAGGTGCTCTGAGGGTGTGGAGGAGAGTTTTCCTCAGACTGAAGCTTCCAGAAGGGATTTCTAGAGGAGCTTATCTAAGCTGAGTCGTGGGCTTTATCCTCTGGCTCTGAAGATGTTAAAAAGTTTTAAAGGGAAATGATATTGCCAGATTGGTGTTTTTGTTGGCTCACTCTGGTGACAGGAGAATTCATTTAAGGGAAGTAAGAGTAGACATGTTGCAATAGAGTGGCTCTAGGACTTGGACATACCTCAGGATACCTAGACGACCTGCAAAAGCAGAGCGCTGGCTCCACCCTTAGAGATGCTGTAGGTCTAGAGAGGGCTCCCCTCCCAGGGTTCACATTGCTAGTTTCTGTTGATGCTGGATGCTGTTGGTCTCGAGACCACACTTTGAGAACCACCAATCCAGACTCTAACAGTTAAGGACCACAATGATGAGGACTCAAATTAAGGATACACAAAAAGGATGCCAAGGAGGGGATAATTTTGAAAAATATTTAGACACTTAGAGTTCAATTTTCAGGAATGAGACTGTAACTGTATTTGAGTTTTGAAAAAATAAAGTCTGGTAAGATTCTCATATTTTTAGGTTGGGGGATGGTATTAATTGAGATAAGTCAATGGGGATCATTTTTGAAAGATTAAGGAAGATGTTACATTTGGGAATTTGAGATTTGACATTGTTGAGAGATAATTCTCCATGAGTCTGTCACGTTTCTGCTCTTCCTGCAATAACTCTTGTTCTAGGTTGTCTTTTTAAAGATATATGCACACCCAACATAGATATAGTGTCTTCCTCTGGGGCACAGGACAGATTTGTTTGCTGTCTAGGATAATAAAATCACTGATTCTATTTGGGCAAGGATTGGGCATGTTTCCTTGCAGGCCTTTTAAAAAAATGGGGTTTCCTAAGGTCACAGGGTCTCAGCTGTGACACAATCTACTGTATGTACAGCATCTACCAGGGTCAGTCCCCTGCCTGATGGGACTTGAGGGGGAGGGGGGACTGACACAATCTGAAGTTCCTGCTCCCTGCTCTGTCATGAGTAATAAGTCCTTTGTTTCTGACCTCAGGGTCTCATGTCTCCTACCAGGATCCATGAAAATGTGACAGGCTAACTTGTTAGCTTGCAAGTCAGATACAGTTTTAGATACTTTACAGTTCTTGACAGATTTGTCTGTGGGACATTCTAGTGGGTATGACCAAGAGGAAGACAGATAAGGGTCTGACTCTCAGGAAAACAGATTTGAGGCTACAATTCTGTCAATCTTCAGTATACAAGTGAATAGCATAATGTATTTAAAGAAGATCAGCCAAGGAGAGCACATAGATTTAGGCTGTTGGTCAAGAACAGAGAAGAACTAAGGTTTTCCTTTTAAGGTCCTGTAACAGTACTGGATTATGAAAACAAAATTCTGTGGTCCTAGCGATGGGTGGGAAAGGGACTAGGGGCAGAAAATCAGGAATCTTTCTTTTGGAGCTAAAATCAAAGCAACTGATTTTAAATTAATTATACCATTTATTGTAAAGCATTTTTATATAAAATATTTATTTAAAATATGACAAGGAAGTTGGTAGAACACAGAAAATAAGAACTAACTGAAAAGAAAGCAACCACTGATCATGCAATGGCATAGATGCATCTCAAAAGCATGAAGTTCAGTGAGAGAAGCCAGACACAACAGTCTACTGACGATATAGTTTCACATACACAGAACCCTAAAAAAGGCAAAAGTATAGGGAAATAAATTTGGCTGTAGTTATCAGGGGCCTGGGCAAGGAAGGGTATTGCCTGCAAAGGGGGCACAACCAAAATTTTTTGGGCCATGGAAATCTTGATTGTAGTGTGGACTACACTACTGTAAATATTAATCTAAATTAATCAAATTGTGCACTTAAAATTTGTGAATTTTATGTAAATTATACCTTAATAAAGCTGATTAAAAAGGAACTAAGTAGAAAGTTTCAGGGCTATGTATGCATAACTTAATATATGTCTTCTTTTTGGATTTTATTAAAATATCAAATCTTAAGATTCCAACATAAGTCTAACTTTTATATTATGTTAGTTGAAATTTCTTCTTTTTGATATTCCATCATTAACTTTCTTTTGAACAAATATTGAATTTATGATGTTGGAATCATTTAGATGAACTCATCACATTTCTTTAGTTTCTCTACCTTGAACTGACACATTAGTTTTTGTATTGCTTCTTAATTTGTCTTCTGAGTTATGAGTGTTTTAATGTCCTGGGAATATGTCACCTTAACCAACTGTTGAGTTTTTATATGTTCTTTCAGCTCTGAGATCTCAAGATGACAGGATCTTGATTATGTCCCCAAAGAGAAATTTTTAAAAAGTTGGTACTAGTCCAGAAAGCCAAGACAATGCCCATGTCAATATTTGAGTCAGGCTGTTTTAGAAACACAAACCTAGTTCAAAGAGAACTATATATTTTTATTATAATTAGAAAAACTGAATTCTAGTCCTAGTTGTGACATTAGGGTTTTCCTTGGCTGAGTCATTTAACAACTCTGCCTCAGTTTATCTTTAAACTGACTATAATCACATTTTCATCCAAAACTGTGTCCAAGAAGTAGGAAAAAAAACATTGAGGAAGGCAATGATGATGAACATGTTATTTTGATAAAGGTCTGAGAATTGCATGTAGTAAATAATCAGAATTTCAGGGTAGTTTAATGGACTGGCTTCTCATTATTCAAAATTACTAAACTCTCAATATCCTGCTTTACAATGTATTGTTTGTTTATTCAAGTATTTAAAAAATCCTTATCTAGCTCCTGTTAGAGTCGTGTCACAGTTACTGAGGGGGTGTGGGGGGAGGAGGAAGGTATATTATGTTGAGCAGAACAAGTCCAATCCTAGTTCTCACATGGCTTAGAGTGTAGAGGAAGGCAGACATCAATCCAATCAGCATTCTGACAAATGGATTGAAAAGCAGGTTTCTTATGGAATCATACTATCTCTAAGAGGTCTGATAACAATGAGACAAATATGCAAAAAATTAAATGTGAAATTCAGACAAAATATAAACTTCTTGATAATTTAGAGCCAATTTCATATCTATGGAATTTTCTTTGAATCCATCAAAAATGATCTTTAGAGGAAAATGCTATTAATTGAAAATATTCTGAACTGCATATTTTTATTTGATATAGGTATCATGTATATTCAAGGATTTTTTTATAGATACTGCAGGAAATAAAAATAATCTCAACTATTCATTTTGTATTCAGATATAATTCACATCTATTTTGGTACAATTACATCTGTGTATGTTATGAAATGGCGATTTAGGGCAAGTACTATATACTGTTCCATTTCTACAGTGTCTAATATGATTTAGATGTGAAATAACTTAGAGAAACTATGTTATAGATGGGAAATAGACATGTGTGTACGTAAGAAATAGTAATTCAATCCATAAGCAATTATTGAGAATATAGATGTGAGCACACACATAAACACATATATATGTGCTACATTTTTTTTTAAATTAATTAATTAATTAATTAATTTATTTTTATTTTTGGCTGCATTGTGTCTTTGTTGCTGTGCGCGGGCTTTCTCTAGTTGTGGCGAGCGGTGGCTACTCTTGGTTGCGGAGCACGGGCTTCTCACTGCAGTGGCTTCTCTTGTTGCGGAGCACGGGCTCTAGGCGCGCAGGCTTCAGTAGTTGCGGCTCGCGGGCTCTAGAGCGCAGGCTCAGTAATTGTGGCGCACGGGCTTAGTTGCTCCGCGGCATGTGGGATCTTCCCAGACCAGGGATTGAACCCGTGTCCCCTGCATTGGCAGGCGGATTCTTAACCACTGCTCCACCAAGGAAGCCCCGTGCTACATTTTTTATACTATTTATCATGTAAGAATATCAGTATTATTACTTTATAAAATTGATTAGAATAAGAATCTTGATTTTAAAATAAACATGACATCATCTGACTCATTTAATTATAATAACTGAGTTATTATAAGTAATCATATACTACTTAAATACACAAGCAATGGGCATATTTCAAGCCATCTTATATCATAACTGTGTTAGCAATGGGATTTACTCTTTGTATTTTAGTATTTGTGTCATTTTCTGAGAAAAAGAGGTCAAAATTTTACTTATTGACTACTGTTAATTTTTAAAAAATATTTGAGTTTTAAAAAAATATTCCTTTATTTGACCAATGTAATATATTTAATTTTAAAAAGTTACAGAAAAGAGGTTTGAAAGTTATATTAAAGTTCATAACAATGTATGACATTTTTGTGGATATACATGATTATAAGGTAATATTAGACCTTATGTTTAGTTAAAAATCAACATGCGTATGGTACAGTCAGAGCAGCTAAAGGTATTAGTTTCCTACTGGTGCCATAACAAATCATCTGCAATTTATTGGCTTCAAATAACACAAATTTATTGTCTTACATTTCTGCAGATTAGAAGCCTGACACTGGCATCATTAGGGGAAAATCAAGTTTTCAGCAGGGTTGAGTATCTTTCTGAAGGCTCAAGGGGAGAATCCATTTCCTTGCCTTTTCCGGTTTCTAATGGCCCCTTCCCTCCGTCTTCAAAACCAGGAACATTCTATCTCTGATTATTCTTCTGTAGTTACAGCTTCCTCTGACTCTCCTCTTCTGCCCTCCTATTCCATGTTTAAGTAACCCTTCCTCACATCTGGGGTTCATCAGGATAATCCAGAATAATCTCCCCATCTCACGCTTTGTATTTTTCCTCACATCTGCAAAGTCCCTTTGCGACATAATGTAATGTATTCACAGGTTCAGAAGATTATGACATGGGCGTCTTTGGGAGGAGAGGCATTATTCAAATCTCCAGGATTTTTATAACATGCATTTCACTAAAATGTACCTTAATTATTTTAACACTTTCACTATTTAAGACAACAAACTTCTATTAAGAGTTATTACAGTCAAGTACTATACTAGGAAATGGAAATGCAAAGAAAAAAAGAATAGATTATATTACTTCAATGGGGTAAAGTCTGGCAGGAAATATTAGCAAACCAATAGTGGTAGTGCAGTGTCATAATATGTGAGCATATAAATCAGGCTCCATTGAGTGGAGGTGTAAGGAAGTTCAGGAGAGTCTTTCCGAAAGAGGTGATCCATGAACTTGTTCTAAGAGCAAGTAAGAGTTAAATCGGTAAAGAAGGAAGAGAGCTCTTCAAACATATTATATTCTTTAAACAATGTAGTCCCCAAAGGTTTAAATAAGCATTAGAGTTCTATCTTAATAAAACTCATCATTACATTCATGACAATTGTTTCTGTAAAGAAAATAACTTGGCACTTTTCAACTAAATATGAAATGTACCATAATGTAAACTTAATTTTCTACGTACATTTCACCTATTTCAGTCACTTCTTGATAAAATGTTCACGCTTATTTTCCCTTTTAGGAAATTCTGTTCTATTTTAAAACAGATACTTCTGCGCTAAGTGCAAACCATGGCTGGAAATAATCACTTTCATAAACAAAGATTGTATTCTCAAACATCCTTCCAGAAGGCTCTCCTTCTCATCCCGTCTCTTTCCCTCTTCTTCATCTCCACCACTGCTCCCCAAAATACACAATAAGCATAAAGACAGGCAGTGTGCCCATAAGTTTCCAAAAGATCCTTCAACTAACCTTTGTTTAACATTTAACTCTTCCCACGTGGTAACCTCTAATAGACTTGTATGACTCTCCAAATAAGCAGCCAACATTTCAGGGGAAGGCACACTAGCTACTTCACTTTTCTAATCTCATTACCTAGTAGACTAGAGAGCAAAATCTTACACAATGTTTTCAAATTAACATTTTGCACCGTATGTATATCACATTTAGTAATACGATAACAAGCAGCAAAATGAGATAGTTTCTCTATTTATCTGCTTTAGTAGATGAGGACACAGAAGCTTACAGGGATTGATCAACTGGCCCAAGTTCCCCTTGTTAGTAATTGCTAGAGCGTGGATTCTCCTCCCTACCTGACCTGTCTTCAGAGTCTCTCCCTTTAACACCCCTGCTTGGTTAGGTGGACCCAGCAGAGGGAATTGACCACTCTTTACAAAACCACAATGCTTGCAGGAAGGCCCAGCTTCCAAAACAAAGAAAGGATTCCTTAACAAAGCAAATGCGATGGAAGGCACTCTAGAGATGGATCAATTTGGGGGTCAGAAATCAGTAGTGGGAGAGGACTCAAAACTACCTTCCAACAATTAACCTACTCTTGTCTCATGCAACCATGTTAGGAAAAGTGTCCCATTATTCCCCTCAGTGATTTTGCTTTTATCTTTTTTCTGCTCACAAGTGACTTTAACAAATCCGACATTTACTAGCCTCACAAATAAATGTTTCATTTTGAATTTGTTTCATTGACAAAATAAAACTCTTACATGCATCATTAACACTGAATGAAGAAAAAAATCAGTGTAGCAACTTAGAGGGCAGAAGAGAGAAAACAAAGTATTTTCAGAATTTGGGAAAGAAAGAGTCAAACGAACAAATGAACAAACCCTCAGCTGAACACGTGACATGTGAATCAGGACTCAGGACGGAGGCCCCGCCACGTGTTTGCTGGGAAGAAGTATGGGCTTTGGGGTCAGGCAAAGCTACCTTAACTTTTCTGGCCTTATTCGCTGACTGGCTCATGGATTCAGTAAATATTAGGCACCAGGCTTAAATATCCTGAGTGTCGGAAGAGAAGATACAAGTGAAGAATTTTCTTCTTAGTAGAGTTTGCTAGGTTGTTCAGGGTGACTCTACATTACCAAAAATTCCTATTTATTTCAAGGACCTAGACCTGAGGGAGGTCATGACTTCCTGTGACCTAGAGAGAAGCCTGTTATTAATATAGTATATAATTGGCCTGAAGATTATACAGTTTGTTATTAAAAGAAGAGAAGTTTCTTTACAGCCTTTAATTTGGTAATGGGATTGTAGCCACAGGCAATGAGTAGAAGATGACAGAGCTGAGTTATGAGGTAAATGGCAGGCCAGTAACCCTACCTTGTAAAAGTGAGAGTTACCTGACCCTCACAATCATTAAAACAGAGTAGTTGGTAAAAAGAGAAGCTAAGACACCTACATATGTAACACTGAATAGAACATGTGATCTCATCCCAAATTTGAATGCCACCACTTTATGCATTTTAAAAGCAAACTCATGATAATTGGGGGATGAATAATTTGATTTGTAAATTAAACACTGATTACACAGTTTGAGGATTTTTCAAAAGATTAATCTTATGGTTTTTTTCCCTTTAAATAGGACACACGCACTCAGGCTCCCTTATCATTCAACAGAATCTCAATTAGAAACAATTATTTATTACAAGTTATGACAAAAGTTATGGCAGATGGGGAGTGGGTAGTAAAATTCTGTCACTTCTATGTTCCTATTTCCCTTAGGCTTTTTTGAGTTTTCTTTTTTATTCACGAGTTCCCCTTAGAGACGCTACTTCAAAGAGTCAGCCTCTCTGTTTCCCTCTAAAATCTTTTTCAGACAATTTAAAATAGTATCTCTAGTTAAGAGACAGAGAAACCACGTTTACACTCGGGCATGAATTTCTGAGTTTTACTTTGTTCTTCCTATGCCGTAGAAAGGTTTTCTTCATTTCTTTTGTTAATTTCATGAATGACGACAGTTGAAAAGAAAACATTAAAATTCTCAAAAGGTGCACAAGAATTATTAAAACATTTAAGATGCACTTTTAGACCGGGTTGATGCTTTATGCCCATGGCAACCTTGGCTAATGAGGCCATTTACGTTCATGAAATGAGAAGGTTTGTAGAAAGCAAGAAATACATTTTTACACATTTAAATACATTAGTGGTATTACCTGGACACTACTGAATTGCAAGGCCAGGAGCCTCAATTACTGAGAAGCAGATTTAAAATAGCCAAGTTCTCATTACAAAGAATTTAAATTTTTTAAAGTTTATATTGTCAGGATATCATTTACAATGAATGTTAATGATTATCCTTATTAAAATACGGAGCTGTGATATTTCTCGTTGAGGTGAACCATTAAAACCTATGAATTTTAGTCCCAGTGAATTTAGCCAGCTGGATTAGCCGTTGCAGGGATATTAAGTTACTCTTTGGATAATTAAAGCAGGAAGTTATTTAACAATATGCCAAATCCTCTCCTCAACATCCAGTGGCAGCTTGGGCAAGAAGAAATGTTTTACGTTTTCTTTGCATTTCAGGGATATCAGTCAAGGTGCAAATAACTTCAATTTTCCAATTTATATTCCTACCTCCTTCTGCACCCTGGTAAGACTACTGGCCTCTGAATTCTCAGAAAATATAGGTGAGTCGTTATTTCCTTTTCATTAAGAACTTCTATATGCACACACATACCTACACATGCACACACTTTTTAAAATGACCATATAGTTTACACTTCTTTTACTTAATCATTAGCAAGGTAGTTATGTGTTAGAATAAAGACCCCGAAGGCACAAGATCCTTGAATTGACCCAGAAAACAGTTTTTCTTCCCAAATCACAGAGACCTTATCATGAATATACTCACAGCAACTCATAGGAAGCAATAGCAACACCTATGTTTCCTAAACTTTTCTCTAAGAGAACATTTACATAAATTTTATATATACGTACATGATTTACTAAATGTGTTTAATACACTGCAAATACTTTACATTTAAAAAAAGATGTGTGTTTTCAGAGACTGGTAATGGAATAGATTTGCTCTTGAATAAAAAAAATTCGATAAAAATCTATTGGCATTTGCATTTTAGTGGTAGAATCAGAATGGACTATGTACACCCTATTTCCAAATGATGAAGTAAAAACATAACGGTTTCTTTTTATGAGATATCCTTAGGTAATTTACTTTTACAACATATTTAAATTATAATTTTTATAATATTCCATAAACTAAATCTTTCCTTACTTTTCCAATCCTATTATCTATTGATAAGGTACTTTATCAATTTTTAAAAAAATATATTCATTTTGAACTGCTGGTTTGCCAGATACTTAACTATGTGCTAAAATCGCTACTATTGAAAAGTTTTTGATAGTATACTTCAAATATTTTCTAGTATTAATCATGACCTTCAAACACAACAACAAAACATTCTAGCCTCAATGAACAATGTATTTTATCTACAAATGAAATACATATTTATTGAGATAAAGTTGGTTTTAGGATATATAGAGTTACATTTTTTTGTGTTCCCACACCTGAATTTTCCCATTTTTCCATGTGAATAATTCTGGGTAGTACTGTAATTTTTAAATGTTTAAGTAGAATAATAAAATTGATCATGGTCCTTGATCAGGTTATGTGAATTACAGTCAGCCTTCTTGCTACAGAACTGACCCTTCACACTACAGAACTCACCCTTCACTTGCGGTATGTGGAAGCAATAAAAAGTGTTTGGACTAACCATAATATCTTGCATTACAGTTTGTCTTACTGTCCTATTTTCTGTATCTGTCACACACCTACATGTTTAAGGTACATTTTCTTTTAGTTTTATGTAGTTAAGGCCCTTCTGGCAGAGAAAAAGTCGTTTATGTGTAATGCCTTGTCCTAAATCGTCATATGTTGGATTTTGTTGGGAGTCAGTCTCTTTGTTAAAATAAAGTACAGTGGACCCTAGAACAAGGTGGGAGTTAGGGGTGCTGACCCTCTGCAGGGTGAAAATTCAAGTATAAGTTTATAGTTGGCCCTTGGTATTCATGGTTTCGCATTCGTGGATTCAACCCACCAGAGATTGTGTGGTGCTGTCATTAAGTATTTATTGAAAAAATCTGCAGGTAAGTGGATCTGTGCAATTCATACTCATGTTGTTCAAGAGTCAACTGTATTCTTTTGCAGTTGGTAAAAAATGTGTATTATTCCATTTCCAGTTTCATTGAAATGACTGGTCAAAGAAACATGCTTTAAAACAACAAATCATAGAACTGTGCATGTAGAGCTGGTGCTTAATAAAATGCCCATTCTTACATTTTATGTTAAGAGCTGTGGCCAATTACACATTTGGTTTTCAGTTTAATGGACTCAGTCTCAAGGAAAACAAGAGGTCAAACTCAGTGGGTGAGATACGGTGTGCTTCCTATGACAACTCTTTAGTTGACAGAGGTTTCATTTATTGAATTGTATAGTGAATCTTCTATTTAATTATTAAATATCTCTATTGATGCTTGAAAAGTCAATAATATCAACATGGGATTTTCTGAATAGAAATTATGGGCAACTAAGTCATGCTTTTAGGAATTCAATACCTCATATTCATACTTCTTGGCTTTATTGATCAACTAATGGTGAGATTTGTCAGCTTATATTTTCACAGAATTATTATTACATATTCCAATAACATCTATTCCTGTATCACAACCAGGTAGTTTTGGCAGGACATCCGCGAGTGAAGGTCCCCTGTAGTTATCTGATATGGAAGCCCCCAACGGTGTAGACGCTGCAGTACTGTTATCAGACCTGTCTCAGTTCTG
Source organism: Balaenoptera musculus (assembly GCF_009873245.2). NCBI lineage: Eukaryota > Metazoa > Chordata > Mammalia > Artiodactyla > Balaenopteridae > Balaenoptera > Balaenoptera musculus. The sequence continues at coordinate 79,633,939 of NC_045798.1, forward strand.
CCATGAAATTATGAGGTCTTGGGAATTTATCTAATGGGGTCCCACTTTTCTCTTTGGAAAGCAAAGATTTGGGCTCAGTTGTTTCTAATATGTTTCTGCTTTTCTGACTCATCTATGATGTTTCAATGTCTACTCACTCAGTATAGGGAAAGCCTCAGGCACGGTGGCTCTAAGCAAGCTTCCTTGTGACAGGCAAATACAATAGTAGACTATCAACACAGGCATATAAATTTTGGCATTACTTTGTGTATTCAAGTTGTTAGGAAAAAAACTCTCAAAATAGTGGTACCATAATATATTCAAGTTCAGCATCCAGACTGTTCTCATTACACAAAGCCAAGGAGAACCTCCACATTCTTCTCAGTATGTGTAAGGGTTACCACCTGCTTCAAGTTCAGCTACCAAACTGTGTTGACTTTACTCATTCTTCTTCTTCTTTTTTTTTTTTTTTTATAACTGTGCCTTGATTTTTTTTTTCTTTTTAATTTATTGATTTACTTATTTATTTATGGCTGTGTTGGGTCTTCGTTTCTGTGCTAGGACTTTCTCTAGTTGTGGCAAGCGGGGGCCACTCTTCATCGCGGTGCGTGGACCTCTCACTATCGCGGCCTCTCTTGTTGCAGAGCACAGGCTCCAGACGCGCAGGCTCAGTAATTGTGGCCTACGGGCCCAGTTGCTCCGCGGCATGTGGGATCTTCCCAGACCAGGGCTCGAACCCGTGTCCCCTGCATTGGCAGGCAGATTCTCAACCGCTGCGCCACCAGAGAAGCCCTCATTCTTCTTTAATAAATGAAATAAGGTGGGTTTTTTTGGATAAACAATGCTGTTTTTCTCAGATAAATGACCAGTTCTATCAAGAATATAAATATAAAATTTAACATTTTCAGAGATGTTTTTTGAAGGTATATTTTACTTTACTGCTCACTTTGGAGGATTCAAACATAAATATGTAACATTTTAAATACAAAAAGTCATCTACCTTTTGGAGATAAAGGATATGTTTATTAATATTTATTGATAACCTTATTTTGGGTGCTGATGTATCAGGGATGTTAAAAAAAAAAAAAAGGTATCAGTAACTTGAACCAATTTCCAAATTAGTGTTTAAGTGGGTCTCAGTGCAATTTATTTTGTTTCTTTTGCGTAAAAAGAGTCCACATTTTAAATGCATAACTATACATTTAAACACATTTGAAATAGAAGTTAGTCCCTGAACTGAATGTTACAGCTTTTCTCTTGACTTTCAGTTCAGTGAAGTGTGTCCTGATGGTCGTTTTAATTCACTATGGAGCATAAATTAAATATGTATTAATCAGTTTACATGCAAACACACTCAAATATTTAGATGCAGTGGCCTTAAATGTTTATATTTAAACAACTATCTCTTTAGCAGTCCCTGATGGTTCTCTCACCGCAGGGAACAATAAAATTGTACAGATGGCTTAGTTTTATACATGGGCTTTAAATAAGCAATGTGTCTTTCTTTTGTTTAAAAAAATAAAACAGCTAGAATTTATTGATTGTTCACTACATGCCTAGGGGCGAGACTCAATTTTTACACTGAGAACTGTGGAAATAACTTTTCCGCTTTTGGAAGAAGAGGGTTAGTTTCCCCTTATATTCAGTAACCAAATCCTCCCTCGTGATCAGATGAACTTTGGCTAGTGTAAAATGACTCAAAAGACTTTCATTTTTCTTGATAAAGAATTAGAATATATAACCAACTTGGAAAATGAAGAGGTTGTGGAATTGGTAATCTAGCCACTGGATTTTTAATGATTCTTAATATCTTTTTGCCTCTTCATTTTGAGTGTTTTGACACTGAGATTGCATGTATACAGAGCACTTCACTGGAAAACCATGTGAAGTCCAAACTTGGATACAGTTTCCTCTACAGATGAAGTTACTAAGTTGTGGAGAGTAAGCCCAAGCTAGAGATTCAAGTTTACCCTGTGATCTTGGATAAAGAAGAAAAGAGATGCTAATTGAAGGCAGCTAAGGGAGATGCACTGTGTGTTCTCTGTCCAGACAGGAGACTAGACAATCTGGTAGTCATTGGTAGATTGTCTGGAGATCCATGTTAGGCTGTAGCAAAACGTTCAATTAAACTGCCTCTTGTAGTCACATTGATGGTGCCAACTAACTGAAATTCCAAGGAAAGACACTATGAAACTAAATATTAGCACTGCATGTTGGCCTCTTTGACTACCTTTATGACAGTACTGAAAGAAAGGCTTGAATTTAGGAAATTTTTGACCAGATTACAAGCCAAAAAATGAATGGGAATAGAAGGAGCCCTGGTAGTCGAGACCCTTAAAGTACAGAAATCCCCAAACAAAATAGATAATATTGAAAACATCCTTGGATGACAAAGGCTGAGAAAAACTACTCAGTTGAATAAAGTGACTCAGGGAAAATGGTAGAACATAATCAAAATGTTGTAACCAAAAGAATTACCCAGTTGGATAAAATAACTCAGGGAAAATATCAGAATAAAAGTTTGGCGTAGCCTGCATTAAAAGGAGAGAAAGAGACAGAAGCAGGTGGGGAGATGGGAGAGAGAGAAAGAGATGAAGAAAAAGAAATGAAGCATATATACCAAATATGATTGAGAACACTTTGGATATTGTTACTAGCACATGGAACCAAATAATCTTACACAAATCAAAGTCAATGTATATTTTGAGAAAATTAAATTGCCCAAGAAACAGCAAGCTTAGATTTCTAAAAAGCCCCTGAAATTTTAATTTTATACAACTTTTGTGGACTCATCCTTCCACTGACAGGAAATGGCTAAGAAAGATGTTTGGCTTCTTCAAGAGGGCCTAACCCCAAATGTCTTCAAATGTGGTATAAAATCATGAAAGAGGAGAACTATACAAAACAAAAACAAACAAATAAAAAAAAAAAACAGGCAAGCGTAGGACAATAATATTAGCAGTCCCCCCCAACCCCGCATAGCCCGAAAACATCAATGTATTATCTGCCGGATTACAATATTGCTATGGAAAAATAACGCTGTCTTATTAAATTCTTTCACTTTCTAAAGATAGGACATTATTTATAGATCCTGGACTTTGAGCTGAACTCAGTGACTGAAAGTGACTTTGTATTGTCTCTCTCCCAGAAGAAGTTAACTGTATTCTCTTTGTGGGATATGACCAAAAGGGCACCTTATATCTAGAGACAGAGCTATGGGTCATGAAATAATGTCTCTTCCACATTCTCAGACTCCTTCATAATTAGGTATGGACCAAATACCTGGGTTCTGGCCCATGTGAAACAAGCAGAGATGAAATAAGGCACTTTCTGACACAGTTCCTAAAACCACCTTTCAGAATCCTTCTGCCCTCCCTTCTCTGGCTCCGCATCCCAGGTGGCATGCATACAGGATGGGGAAAACTCATCCAGTCCTAACTGAATAGAGATGTGGGCAAGAAATAAAACTGTATAGGTTTACTCTAAGAATTTGGGTGAATTTATCATCAAGCATAGGCTAAATTGTCTTTTGACTTTCATTATTGCCCTTGAGAGAACTTTATACTCTCAATTCTCTAAAAATAATCTGGGTTTTGAGGGGTTCATTTAAAGTATTTTTTTCTTTGTATCTGACTTTCTGAAATTCTATAAATTGTGAATTTATTAATAGTATCTTTCATTGAATGTATTGGAATTCTTGCATTTGAAAATTGGTGTTTTTAATCTACAAATTTCAAGGTTTGTGTATTGTTTCCACCTCATTTTTGTTATCCTTTTCCTGGGAATCCACTTAATACATGGTAGTTATTCCAAATCATCTCTTTTCTCCCCATCTCTTCCCTCTCTGCCAGTCACTTTGCATAATTTCTTCTGACCTGTCTTCAAATGCATTACCTCTCTCTTCAGCTATTTTTAATCTGCTAAACTCATCCATTGATTTATTAAATTTGTCATTGTATTTTCCTCTTCTTTAATTTTTAATTGTTTTCTCCAAATCTGCCACATTAATTTTAGGATTTCTAGTTAATTGTTGAATTTTTCAAGTTTGTTTTTAGTGGTTTCTTTTCGGGGGGAGATGGTTCTTGCTCATTTTGTCATGTGGCTACCTGTTTTTGATCATCTTTGATTATATACCAGACACTGTATTTAAGAAAAATAGATGTGAATAGCATCAGCCCTAGAATAACATTCTATTCCTCTAGATAATGCTTTGTTTTATTTTTCCCACATGCTTGTGAGTGCTGATAGTATCTGACTCTTGTTGTATTTCAAGATTAGAGGTTGTCTGGTCCACTGATATGTCATAAAGGCAAACAACAGCTCCTGAAATAGCAGTTTTCTTTCAGACCCTCCCTACTACTAAGGTGTAGTCTTTTAGGAGTTCAGCTCCAAGTGTGGGCTAGATTATCTACTTTCCTACTCTGCAGGGTTAGTTGATGTTTACTTGGTTTTTAAGCTCTGATGCAAAAAAAATATTGTTGCCTGGTGTCTTGGAAAAATTATTTGTTGATATTACAACACCAGGCAGAGGATGTGAGCAGCGTTAGGGAAGATCAATACACTTTAGCCCTTTCTGTTATTTTCCACAATTATTTACTGATGATAAATTGAATCCAACATATCCACACCCTCCTTAAATCTGCATTTTCTATAGTTTTATGTGTTGATATGTATAAATACTATTCACTGAGGTGAATTTGTCACTTTGAATTATGTCTATTAAATTTTAAAGAAAAAGTTACATACATATACATTTAATTTATTGAAGTACAGTTGATTCACAATGTTGTGTTAATTTCTGCTGTACAGCAATGTGATTCAGTTATACGTATATATACATTTTGTATATTCTTTTCCATTATGGTTTATCATAGGATATTGAATATAGTTCCCTGTGCTGTACAGTAGGACCTTGTTGTTTATCCAGTCTATACATATATATTTTTATACATACACCTGTCTATGCTCTACATTAATCAAAACATATGTGCAATGAACTATGGTGCCTTGCGAGGGCAGATGAGGTCAGAAGAAAGTCTCACAACATGGTGAGAAAATATGGCTAATTCCCCTTTGATGATCTGAATCGTATCGCTCATTTCAACTTTATTTTCTCTCCCTGATTTCTATTTTGATACCACCACGGTGCTCTTTCCTTTCAGGCTCAGGATCCTTCCTCCATTTGCTACAAGTTACTTGCTGAAGGGAGATAATCAGACTCATTTCTAATTTAAAATCTGGCCAATGAATACTTTTATCTCTAATTATGAGAAATAATAATTTGCCATTCTTAACTTATTTTAGGTTTTAGACACCACGATGGTAGAGCATTGTGATCATGGGAGCAGGGAGGCAGAAGAACTGGGCACTTTTTTCCAACCTCTAAAATATTCCCGTGAAGCCCACTTCCAGCTGCTTTTCAACCTGAATATCAGAATTCAGTTACGAAAGCGTTGTTAACAGAAAAGGTGGCCACCATCCAGCAGAGGAACTGCTGAAATTATATTAAAATGTCTGCTGTTTGGAAAAGGTAGACTATTTTGTGTAACAAGAAATACAACCTTCGTTCATGGTGCTTACTGCCAATTGCTTAAGCTTTTCTCCTTTCCCAGAATTTATTTAGGATAGATTTTTAGCTCTACTCTGGGATCTTCCCTTCTAACCAAAGAGACATTTGAAATATTGACAATAATTGTCATTTTGAAAGGCTGGAATTTTAAATTTGTATCTAGAGGACATCACAGCTGTTAAAAATGTTGATACAACATCTGGCAAAGACAGCAAGCAGTGGTTTGTAATTTCTATTCAAATGCGTGGAAAGAAAATCAAAAAGAAATGTCTGTTCATAAGCCTTGTGAAAGTGGAGAACCTGTGTCCTGGCTGGGAGGGAGAAGGATTTTAAAAGTCTCTAGAAGTGTTAACTGAATGCAATGTCAAACTGTCAACAACTGCTTTCAAAAAATAAATTACCTCTAATACCTTGTGTATTTTTTCACACCGTCTATTCCCCTGTTACCAATTAGTTAACACATGCTTTGACAGAGAGATGATGTTTCTCAATAATCTAAGACTTCAGATGTAGTGTGAATAACTTTAATGATGCTCTTACAGGAGAAGATATCTCATAAAGCCTCACTATATCAAATCCTAATTTAGAAAATGCAGCAACAAGCTGCAAAGTGCTCTCAAGTCAATGTGCAAATGTTTAGTGGATTCTCATTTCTCGTCAGTTTCATGTTTCACTTATGTGTCTATCCTCTCCCAGGGACACATTTCCTAAAGGAATTTATATTGTTTTTTATTTTTGATCACAATAGAAAATTAAAGTTATATGCAGCCAGAATAAAATATACCATTCTGGAATTACTAAACAGTTTGGGCTGATACACATGAGAAGCATAGTTATCTGAAAATGAGGTCACATTTTAATGTGTCTGAAAGAAGTATTTATACGAAATGGTTGGGGAAGTGGGCCAGGGAATAATAAAAATTATATATGAGTCAAGCAAACAAACTAAAGAACTTTCAGACTAAATAGCAAGACAACTCTGTCTTAGGTAGCAGGTAAGAAAAAATTAGTGTTGTATAAAAGCTCCTGGATGATTCTAAGATAGTGCACTAGAATCAAAATAAGACAGCTGTTGTCAGTCTCAAATCTTAGCAAAACTCCATGTTTATTATTTTTATTTTTCCTTTTGGGATACTCTACGTCCCCTTGCACTGACCCCTCTTCTCCTTTGCCAACCTCTAACCCCAGCCCCGAGGTCATGATGCTGCTCCCGGGAGCCCGGCCCTGAGTGCAGGAGGCCTGCGTCTACCTCTTATCTGCACTCCTTCCTTTCTCCTGCATCTCCTTGTCAACTGCTATCAGGCCCAGAGTTCACTCCTTTCAACCCTTTGTCATGGCCATGATGGCATTCGATAGGACATGAAGCTCTATTTTCCAGTAAATACCTAGAAACATTCCTCGAAGAGATGCTCAAGCTATTTCTTTTACATCCTCTCAATTCTCTGCTCGCCATCAGGCACAGCTAGCTGAGTGGTTTTATTGAAACTGAAGTCACGTTATGTCAGTTCTTTGATCAAAACCCTCCAATGGATTTCGGTCTTATTCAGATTCACGACTAAAGTCCTTGCAATATTAAAATGGTCTGTGAGACCCAAGGGAATCTGCCAGACAGCCAGTTTCCTCCCCTCCCCCACCCTGCCTTTACTCTGACTTCTCCTCCTTTTATACTCAGCTCCAGCAGCACTAGTTTCCTGGTTTCTCTATCATTCTGGCACATACCTGCCTTAGAGTCTCTGCACTTGCTCTTGCTTTTGCCTGGAATACTTTTTCCCAGGGACCTGCATGGTTGAGTCCCTCACTTTCTTCAGGCTTTTACTCCAATGTTATCTTTTTAAAAAGCCGTTTCTTTTGAACATAGGGGTGTATGTATCTTTTTGAATTATAGTTTTGTCTGGATATATGCCCAGGAGTGGGATTGCTGGATCATATGGTAATTCTAGTTTTAGTTTTCTGAGGAAGCTCCATATTGTTTTCCACAGTGGATGCACCAATTTTCATTCCCACCAACAGTGCAGGAGGGTTCCCTTTTCTGCACACCCTCTCTAGCATTCGTTATTTGTAGACTTTTTAATGATGGTCATTCTGACTGGTGTGAGGTGGTACCTCACTATAGTTTTGATTTGCATTTCTTTAATAATTAGCGATGTTGAGACATGGAAATAACCTAAATGTCCATCAACAGATGAATGGGTAAAGAAGATGTGGTACATATATACAATGGAATATTACTCAGCCATAGAAAGAATGAAATAATGCCATTTGCAGCAACACGGATGGACCTAGACATTATCACATTAAGTGAAGTCAGACAGAGAAAGACAAATATCATATGATATCACTCATATGTGGGATCTAAAATATGACGCAAATAAGTCTATCTATGAAACAGAAACAAAATCAGGGATGTAGAAAATAGACTGGTTGCCAAGGGGGGAGGGAGTGGGAGAGGGTAGGAGTGAGAGTTTGGGATTAGCAGATGCAAACTATTACATATAGAATATATGGAACAGGTCCTACTGTATAGCACAGGGAACAATATTAAATATCCTGTGATAAACCACAATGGAAAAGAATATGAAAAAGAATGTGTATAGGGCTTCCCTGGTGGTGCAGTGGTTGAGAATCCGCCTGCCAATGCAGGGGACACGGGTTCGAGCCCTGGTCTGGGAAGATCCCACATGCCGCGGAGCAACTGGGCCCGTGAGCCACAACTACTGAGCCTGCGTGTCTGGAGCCTGTGCTCCGCAACAAGAGAGGCCGTGACAGTGAGAGGCCCACGCACAGCGATGAAGAGTGGCCCCCGCTTGCCACAACTAGAGAAAGCCCTCGCACAGAAACAAAGACCCAACACAGCCATAAATAAAAAAAAAAAAAAAAAAAAAAAATGTGTATATATGTATAACTGAGTCTTTGCTGTACAGCAGAAATTAACACAACACTGTAATTCAACTATACTTCAACAAAAAATTTAAAAAAAAAAAACCCAAAACCCTTTCTTGGTCATGCTACTTAAAATTGCATTCCCAAGTTTCGAGTCCCTACGTTTTTCCCCTTTGGAAAAACTTTTCCAGTATACTACATATTTTATTTATTTTTCTCTATCTTCTCATGAGAATGCAAGCTCTCATGATGGCAGGGATTTTTGCCTGTTTTGAATATTTTAAGTGCTTAAATAGCACTTGGAACATAATTTACAACCAAAAAAAAAAAAAAGGCCCAGACCAAGTAAGTGAATATATTCTGTCAAATGGCCATTAACAACTGAAACTTTAGAAACCTTTACAAATTGAGGCACAGAGAAATTGCTCAGATCCAGGAATTGAACCTATGTTTTTCTGGCTTTCATAACAGACTGATTTAACAGTTTTTAAGTCTCTGGGACTCTGTGATTGAACACTGGCTTTCTTGCAGCAATTTTTCATTAAAAGCACTGTATATAACATTAAAGTTTCAGTCACCATGCCAAATTGTTACAAATTATTTTGATCCTTTTCCTCAAATCTCACAAATTAAGGATTCTTTTCATTTCTATTAAAACCAAGGTGCAGATGTATTTGTATTATTAAGATGTTAAGAATTCATCTAAAGACCTAACAAAGAATGACCGGTCTTTTCTCCTGTCCTTACAACAAGAAAAAGCCAAACCACCTAAAAATCAATGATTTTTCTTGAACCTAGCTGAAAACTGAGGTCACGGGGCAAACCACCACCTGAAATCTGGAGACACAGGCAACTCCAGAGAATCACAGCCACGATCAGCTTATCAGAAGCAGAAGCCACGGGGCCGTCAACTGGTAAGAACATGTCAACGCTAATTTTGACAGATTGCTAGAAGTTGAGTGTGGACAAGCATGAGAACAAGAAAATATGGGGCCCCAGTCTTAAGTAGGGCCCCACATTTTCACAGGTTTTACTTTTAGGAACCCTACTAGGTTCTCATGGTGAGAGACAAAAAAGATGCCCTGGTGTGGTGGGGCGGGGGGGGTGGGAGTAGGAAGAGTAACATTTGTGAAATATACCCAGTCTTCTCCATAACTAAGGCCTGATCTCCAAGGGGCAACAATGTGCCAGAGCCTTATCTCACGTGGGAGAGGGCATTTCTCTGACTCTAGTCCTCTCTAGCCTTATGTCACATAAGGGGAGAAAAAGCTAAGACACAACTGTGAAGGTCACAGTCAAGGAACTTAGGCCACCTAGAACACAGAGGTTTAATCATAATTTTATAGGATAAATAACCCTGCATCTTCCCACCACCACAACAGGACTCTAGTATATCAATGGTGGATTACAGCTGTAAAATCTGTAAAATGCAGACTCTATTTAAGAAGGTTTTAGGGAAACCCAAAGAGAACCAGAGAGACAAGCACAAAAACACAAAAAGAAATTGAAGCCTCTTATACCTACAGCTACAGCAAATGTTAAACTCAGCCCAACTCATCCAGATCAACATAAAATCTCACGTTAAAGACTCATTACACCATTTTCTATTACCTAATACACCATGTCTGTCTTTCAACAAAAATCAAAAGCGTGCTGTAAAAAGCAAGAACAAACGTAGTCTTAAGAGACAAAGTAAGTGTTACAACCAGACTCAGATACGGCACAGATTTTGGAATTCTTATACAGGGAATTTAAAGTAAGCCTGATTAACATACTAAGAGCTTTAATAGAAGAAGTAGACAATGTTCAAGAACAGTTAGATGATACAAGCAGAGAGATGGAAACTCTAAGAAAGGATCAAAATGAAATGCTGGAAGTCACACACACTGTAAAGAAATGAGGAATGCTTTTGATGGGCTCATCAGTTGAGTAGACACAGCCAAAAGAAAGACTCTGTGAGCATTAAGAGATGGCAATAGAGACTTCAAAACAGAGATGCAAAGAGAAAAAAATTGGAAAAAAAAGGAACAGAATGACCAAGAACTGTGTGACAATGTGAAAAGATGTAACATACTTATAATTGGAATACGAGAAGGAGAAGAGAGAGGGAGAGCAGAAAAAATATTTGAAGTAATAGTGGTTGAAAATATTCCAAAATCAATGGCATACATCAAACCATAGATCCAGAAAACGTAGAGAACACAAAGCAGAATAAATACCAAAAAACTGCACTTACGCATATCATATTCCAATAGCAGAAAACCAAAGAGAAAGTGGTTTCTGCAGAACTTTGAGGAAAAAACTACCTCATCTATACAGAAACAGTAAGAATTACAGTGGACTCCTTGTCCGAAGCCATGCATGAAAGAAGAGTGAAGTATTTAAACCATTTAAAGAAAAAAACCCCACCAGCCTAGAATTCTATATTCAGCAAAATTATCCTTCAAAAATGGAAGAGAAATGAGACTTCCTCAGAAACAAACAAAACCCCCCAATAAACAGGGAATTCATCACCTTAGAACTGCCCTGTAAGAAACACTGGTTTTAATGCAGACGGAAAATGAGTTAGGTCAGAAACTTGGATCTCCACAAAGAAAGGAAAAGTGTAGAAGATGGAAAATGAAATAAAAGATTTCTTTTTCTTATTCTTAATTGACCTAACAAATAATTGTAAAATAATAATAGTACCAATGTAGTGGGTGATTATAGGATGTGAATGATTAAAACAAATGACATCAGTGTTATAAGGGGCAGGAAAGAGGAGTTGGGGATATTCTGTTATAAATTACCCGGACTACACGTAAGGCAGCACAGTGTTACTTGAAGGTGGATGTAGGTTAAATATATATAATGCAAACTCCAGGAAATCACTACAAATTTTCAACAGAAGTGTAACTGCTATGCTAAGAGAGGGTTCACATAAAATGCTCAGTTGAAATCACTGAAGGCAGAAATAAAGGAGAAAAGGAGAAACAAAGAACAAGGACAGCAAATAGAAGAGTTACAAACATGGTAGATATTAACCCAACTATATCAATAATCACTTGAAATGTGAATGGCCTAAATATACCAATTAAAGGATCAAGTATGTCAGAGTGGATAAAATAAAACAAGACCCAACTATACATGGTTTTCAAGGAAACGACTTAATTATAAGGCGTCCACTATGGATCCCATTCATTCTTTAACAAATGCCATCGGAGTCCTGTTAGGTGCCAGGCACTGTGTGAGTAGCGAGTTTAAATTAGAGCAAAAATGCAGAGTTTTCCTTGTGAAGAATTCTGCTTCCAATTTAATTGCTCTTTCTTGTGATCAGGGTATGTTACAGACTAAATATTTGTGCCCCACCCCCCACAAATTCGTATACTGAAACCCTAACCGCCAACATGACCGTATTAGGAGCTAGGGCCTGTGAGGAGATGATAAAGCTTAAATGAGGTCATCATGGTGTGGCCTTAATCTGATAGAGCTGGTGTCCTTATAAGGAGAGGAAAAGACACCAGAGCTTTCTCTCTGCCATGTGAGGACAAAAAGAAGGTAACCTCCACACCCTCTCCAGCATTTATTGTTTCTAGATTTTTTGATGATGGCCATTCTGACCGGTGTGGAGAAAAGGGAACACTCTTGCACTGTTGGTGGGAATGTAAATTGATATAGCCACTATGGAGAACAGTATGGAGGTTCCTTAAAAAACTAAAAATAGAACTACCATACGACCCAGCAATCCCACTACTGGGCATATACCCTGAGAAAACCATAATTCAAAAAGAGTCATGTACCACAATGTTCATTGCAGCTCTATTTACGATAGCCAGGACATGGAAGCAACCTAAGTGTCCATCAACAGATGAATGGATAAAGAAGATGTGGCACATATATACAATGGAATATTACTCAGCCATGAAAAGAAACGAAATGGAGTTATTTGTAGTGAGGTGGATGGACCTAGAGTCTGTCATACAGAGTGAAGTAAGTCAGAAAGAGAAAAACAAATACCCTGTGCTACCACATATATATGGAATCTAAGGAAAAAAAAAAAAAGGTCATGAAGAACCTAGGGGCAAGATGGGAATAAAGACACAGACCTACTAGAGAATGGACTTGAGGACACGGGGAGGGGGAAGGGGAAGCTGTGACAAAGTGAGAGAGTGGCATGGACATATATACACTACCAGATGTAAAATAGATAGCTAGTGGGAAGCAACCGCATAGCACAGGGAGATCAGCTCGGTGCTTTGTGACCACCTAGAGGGGTGGGATAGGGAGGGTGGGAGGGAGGGAGATGCAAGAGGGAAGAGATATGGGGATATATGTATATGTATAACTGATTCACTTTGTTATAAAGCAGAAACTAACACACCATTGTAAAGCAATTATACTCCAATAAAGATGTTAAAAAAAAAAAAGAAGGCAACCTGTCTGCAAGCCAGGAAGACCATTCTCCTCTTTCCTTGATGCACCTCACTCTGACTCCGTCACCTTTACTTTCACTAAAGATTTCAGTGTTCTTTATGACACCAAAGCAGAGAGTCCACTCCTCCTTTAACGTAACACTTCAGCAATTTTGACATTCTTGAGCTCATCTTTTCCTCATCTCTCCTGTTTTTTCTTAACTTTCACTTCTCTTTCTTTTATTTCCACTTATTTTCCTTCATCTCTTGAAAATAATACTATAATGACATTCATATTTATTCTCAATGGTCAGAAAAAAATGGTAAGATTTTGTCATGAATACTTTGTTTTATTCTTAAGAAAATAAATATTAAAGCTGAAGTCCCCTGTGGTATCTAATACAAGAAACGTTCCCTTTCCCTTGCTCCAGAGACATTCCTTATCGTACATTTTGTGTAAAATCATCAGCCTTCCCTTTCTAATTTCACATGTAAACATAAGTGGTGTCTGTGTGTGTGTATACACACTTTATGGTATTATTTGACTACTTAAGTTTTTTCAAGTGATATTGACAAGGGCAGCACAGACCCACCACTTTTCCTGCACCTGCTTTGCACCCGCCAACTTCTCCTTCTTTGCCAAATGATTATTAGACAAATTCAGAATTGTCTGTCCCCCTGAAACTAGCTAAACACAGAGAAAACATTTCCTGTTCTCAGTCCTGTAGGGGACTGAAACGTCCTCTACTTGCAGAATAACCCCAATGGTAAATCAGTCCATCCGAAAATTGTCCACGCCTCCCTGTAAATGACTATGACAAAACCACCCTGCCAGATACGCTAATCTTAGGATCTGAGGTGCTCTCCTACTGCAAATACCTGAATAAAATCTCTCTCCTTATTTTTCTGGTTTTTGTCATTGTGCCATACTAAACATGGATTTCTCTGCCATTTGATCCATGAAAACCACTCATACCACTTAAGCCTCAATGCCCTGTTTAGCTATATATTAATTAAATTTTGTACTTTTTGTTGAATTAATCTAGAAATATTTAAATAGTGAGACTATAGCTCATTTATATTACTATCTTAACAATGGATAATTAGATTATACTCAAACACCAGCAATGTTTACTTGTTAAGGTCTTCATGTACATATGTATGTTTCCCCTAGCTTATAACAATAATAATCATAAAATAATAGCATTGTATTTCAAATGCTTTGCATGTGATTACTCATTTTATCCTCATAATATTTTTATAATAGGTGCCAGTATTATTCCTGTTTTACAAATAGAAAACTGAGACAAAGCTTATGCAATTTGCCTAAGGAGTATTTTCAGTTAGTAAGACTATGCATTTTTTTGTTTTGTTATATAAGACCAAATTGTTTTCCAAGGTGGCTGACCCATTTTACTCCTTCACCAGCAGTGTATGGAGAGTATCCATTCCCCCATATCCTCATTAAAAATTGATAATGTCAGACTTTTTAATTTTTGCAAGAATGATGAATGAGAAATATTTCATTGTTTCTATTTGATTTATTCTGATTAATACGTGTTTATTTTCCCTTCACTTTTTTTTTCATTTTATGAATTGTTTATTATTGTTCTTAGCCAATTTTCTAATTTGATTGTTTGAGTTTTCCTCATTGATTTGTAGGTATTCTTTTTTTTTTTTTTAAAGCTTGAGTTCTCTCTTCGGTTGTTTTATTTATTTATTTATTTATTTACTTATTTACTTATTTATTTATTTATTTATTTATGGCTGTGTTGGGTCTTCGTTTCTGTGCGAGGGCTTTCTCCAGCTGCGGCGAGCGGGGGCCACTCTTCATCGCGGTGCGTGGGCCTCTCATCATCGCGGCCTCTCCTGTTGCGGAGCACAGGCTCCAGACACGCAGGCTCAGCAATTGTGGCTCATGGGCCCAGTTGCTCCGCGGCATGTGGGATCTTCCCAGACCAGGGCTCGAACCTGTGTCCCTTGCATTGGCAGGCAGACTCTCAACCACTGCGCCACCAGGGAAGCCCTGTAGGTATTCTTTAAATATACCTAGATATTAAAGCTCTGTCCAACAAATTTTGCTCTTATTTCTTTGCTTACACAGAATGTTTTTAAATTGACTGTAGTCAAATTAATCACTATTTTACTTAAATTTTTTGATATTTATATATACTTTAAGAATATTATCTTTCCCAAGTTCATAAATATATCTTTTGTTTGGATTTAGATATGACAGTAAATTATCTTCTACCTAGCTTCTATCTTCAGGTAGCCACCAGAGGGAGTGTTTGGGATTACAGCACAAACAACTCATGCTAATTAAGCTTCAGTTATAGGCACAGAGGGTAAGAGAGACTTGGGTACTAGCCGAAGTACAATATTTTTGCCATATGAGAGCCAAGCACAACTGAATTACCCCGTTGTAATTTTATTTCCCAAATATGTCTTTTTTTAAAAAATAATATTGAACACATTGCCTTCTATTCTTAATATCCTAAGATTTTTATCCAAGACTGTATATCTGGATACATTTTTTGACGTATTTAAGTGCATATATTTTTCCCCTTATTCTACCAATGTGGCAACTTTCAGTGTTTGAATTTTAGATGGTAAAGCAAATTCATACTGTTGGAAAAATGCCAGCTTGGCACTGATCTTCCAGTTCATGAATTTGTTCTTCTATTTTAAAATGCTGTTAGATTCATCTATTCAGCTCCAAGTTTTATTTATTGCATTGTTCAAATTTAAAATTTCCACTTGATATTTTTTTTACTATAGAATTCTGATGTAATTCCTTATTATATTGTCTAATTTCTGGCATACATAAACCATACACATTTCAAGAACTTTGCCTGAATATTCTGATATCTAAACCTCCTATGCGTTATGTCAAGTGGTCTGTTTTTTTTCCTTTTTTTCAGTCATATGGGCTTATTTACCGGTAAGCTTGGTAATGCTTCATTGAATACTGGATATTACATGAAAAATTGTTTGACGTATTTTACTCTTGAGAAGATTAATGGAGTTAAAATGCTCTGAAAACATTGTATTTTTCTGGCAAATGGTAACAGAACTAAATTATACTAGACTTCAGTAAATCAAGCATGTATATCTTAATTTGTGGGGTAATAACTAAAAGAATAGCAAAAGATGTAAATTGAATAAGCCAGAATAAAGTCACAAAATGGAATATTTAAAATATTTAAATGATCCAAAGAAAGCTCTCTCCAAATGTAAGTTCTGTCATGAGAAGGAAGCAAGAACTTTGTAATCTGGATAAGATTTTACTAAGAATAAAATAGATGATCAACAAGGACCTACTGTAGAGCACATGGAACTCTACTCAATATTCTGTGATAACCTATATGAGAAAAGAATCTAAAAAAAGAATGAATATATGTATATGTATTACTGAATCACTTTGCTGTACACCTGAAACTAATACAACATTGTAAATCAACTATATTCCAATAAAATTAAAATAAAAAAAAAGATTTTACTAAAACAATCTGGCTCTCAGTATTCTACTATTTTAAACTTAAGGTACTAAGTAAACATTATTTTTACTATTGTTTTTTCACTTCCCTATGCATTTATAACCAACAAGAGAATATTTAATGTCTTGACAAAATGTTTGAGGTCACTGAACAATCGTGTTCTTCCTATTGACTAAGATGGCTTTGCATAGCTTTATCCATCCTTGTAAGCGTAATCTTTTGCCACATCTGCCACTGTAACTGGAAATGATTCCACAGGGGAAGGCTAAGTGAAAAAGCATCTGTTTTTACTGTTTATGTTTCATGAAGGATGAAGTATGTGAGTTAAGCATGACCACTGTGTGGATTTGATTCAACAAGAAAGCATATGTGTTTCTTTCATCATATTAAATTTTTTCATGACTAGTGATTCCATTAAATATTAGTATTATTTTTTTCTGATTTCTATCAATTTTTTAAAAAATTTTATTTTATATTAGATTACAGTTGATTTACAATGTTGTGTTAGTTTCAGGTGTACAGCAAAGTGATTCAGTTATACATATACCAACTTTTTTTCACATTCCTTTCCCATATAGGTTATTATGTAATATTGAGTAGACTTCCCTGTGCTATACAGTAGATCCTTGTTGATTATTTTATATATAGTAGTGTATATATGTTAATTAAATATTAGTATTGTTAACCATGTTTTCAAATATCATATGGATAACAAGGTGATAATTTAGAAAAATTTTCTGCCTAGGCAGCAAATTCCTGTAGAGGTTTTAAATTCTAAGCCATAATTTGATGCTGTGGTGGTAATTCAAGCATGTAATAGTATAAAAGCTAACAAACAGTTTATTTACAGGCACATTTATAATAAATGTCTAAAAGATTAGGCTGGATCAACGTCGTGGAAGGACTTCAATGCTAGGCTGGGGAATATGTATTTAGTTTGGAAAAAAGTACCAGAACTACTGGCTGTGCTTGCATGTTAACAGCTGATACTTTAAAGGATTTACTTTGCACCAGGCATTATGTTAAGCACTTCATGCATATTAATTTTATTCTCACCTTTACCAGGTATTACTATTGTTATTCCCATATTACAGATGAAGAAATGGAGGCATATAGAGACTAAGTAATTTGATGAAATACACACAGGAGGAAGTGGCCATGCTGGAATAGAATGCAGGCCATCTGGTGTAGAATACGCTCTCTCTGTACCATATCACAACACACACAGCATAAACTAAAAGAAATTAGGATAGTTGAAAAATACTTAGATTTTATGTGACTTTAGAGAGTATATCAAAATTTCATCTTAAAAAAATTGATCTGGTAAGATAATGGAAAGAAAGATGAAAATTTTTAGTTTTTTCTTCAATAATTATACTCAAATATTAGTGCTTTATATATTTTTAATATAGGAATAAACAGAATTATGATTTTACTACATTTTTATTTGTTCTATTTTGATTTACAAATTTTATCCATTTTTCTACTAGCCATTCTTATTTTCTCTAATTTTCTTCCAGTCTCTAGGTTAAGTGCTTGTCATTGAAAATAAAATTCAGGGACTTCCCTGGTGGTGCAGTGGTTAAGAATCCACCTTCCACTGCAGGGGACAGGTTCGAGCCCTGGTCCGGGAAGATCCCACATGCCGCGGAGCAACTAAACCCGTGTGCCACAACTGAGCCTGCGCTCTAGAGCCCATGAGCCACAACTACTGAGCCTGTGTGCCTACAGCCCGTGCTCCGCAACAAGAGAAGCCACCACAATGAGAAGCCCGCGCACCACAACAAAGAGTAGCAGCCCTCGCTCGCTGCAACTAGAGAAAATCCGTGTGCAGCAACAAAGACCCAACGCTGCCAAAAATAAAATAGTTTATTAAAAAAAAAGAAAATAAAATTCAAAAATAAAGAGGAAAATTACATTACCTTTTTGTTAGAGTCTACTTCATATCCATAATTTATTTTACAATTTCACCGTGAGGATCAATGTATATTTACATTTCTACTCCAAAATAATGAAACATTCATATTTATTTTTTGTTTACAATACTAATGAATGGCCTGTTGTATTATTTCTCCATGGGTGGGCAATGTAATCTCTGAATTCAACGAATAAGAGAATTTAAGAGTAATTGTGAAGACTAGCCTATTTGTTTTAATTGTGAGACCAATAGATGTCTTTTTTATATATCTTTTTTAAAATTTGTAACAAAAGATTATAGCTTCTATAAATCAAGACAAGGTATATTTTAAGAATAAATACGTATGAATATAAAATACAGGCAACAGACTGAAAGAATCCAACCAAACAGAATGAATGACTCATTCTGGCATGGGAGTTCTGCAAAGAATTGAGTTTGAAAGGTGACTTCAGCTATTCCTGTACATATTTTAAATTTTAAATCCTAAAGCATAAAGCTTGTATAACAGTTGCTAAATACGCCTGTCATGGGTATATGTGTTTATTATTCTTTTTAGTTTTTAAATCATTTCCCTCACCCTTTTACAGCATACTCTCTCCCCAGGACTCAATTAAAAAAAAAAGTTATTGTCAGTGGCAGACATCTCTAACTAACAGTTATTTGATAAGCAGTCAGTTTCTTATGTTATTTCCCATTCTGGACATGTAGTTATCAAGGATCTCTATCATGAAAATTAAATACCAAAGGATTTATTTTAAATGGTAACCCACTCATTGCCTTAAATGCCACACACTCTCCCTAGATTGTGATTAAAATACATATAGAGTAGCATATTGTTTTTCATTTCCTGAAAATTTAAGGAGCATGCCTTGGGATGGTTAATTTGATGTGTCAACTTGGCTGGGCCATTGGTAGCCAGATATTGGGTCAAACACCAATCTGGATATTGCTGTGAAGGTATTTTTTTTTGAGATGAGATTAATATTTAAAGTAAACATTTGAGTCAAACAGATTACCCTCCCGAATGTGGGTGAGACTCAGCCAGTCAGCTGAAAGCCTTAGGTGAAAACTGAAAGAGGTGGAATTCCCTGGCGGTCCAGTGGTTAGGACGCCATGCTTCCACTGCAAGGGGAATGGGTTCGGTCCCTGGTCAGGGAACTAAGATCCCACATGCCATGTAACACAGCCAAAACAAAACAAAAAATTACCCAAACAAACAAAAAACTCAAAGAGGTATGAGGAGAAGATCCTGCCTTCATGCTGTCCAAATGAAGATTGCATTTGGACTTAGGCTGCAGTATTAGCTCCTCTCTGGGTCTCCCACCTGCCCTGCAGAATTTGGACTTGCCATCCTCCACATTCACATGAACCAATTCCTTAAGATAAATCTCCCTAGGTATAATATGGATAGATAGATAATCTCCTCTCTCTCTCCATATACATGTGTGTGTATATATGTGTCTGTCTGTGTGTATATATATTAGTCCCTGCCTCCCCCAACCCCTGTCCTGTTGGCTCTGCCTCACTGATGGACCCTGAGTAATACATGGTTTCATTGAATTTTTGACTTTTACATTTTAAAACATTTAAAGCCCTGGGCTCCGGCCATAACCTGCTATCACAGATTCATCCCACCACATTTTGAAAGGTGCTCTACAGCCAGGATTGAGGCTCTAAAATATGTTCTTTCCTAAGCTGTAACATCCCAATTTACTACAAGTGAGTAACATGGGAAAAACGTGAAGCCACCACTAAAATCCAGATTAACATCAAGCAGATATTCCTTGGTTCTGTAACATCTCTGCTTTCTCCTGTCCAGTTAAGCAGAATGAAACTCAGTTGTGCCTACTACAGTTAGATAAAAATCACACTGAAATCCTCGCTGATTTGGGATTCAAACAATGACCCAAGCTAGAGAGATACGGGAATGTATTTAAGCAAAGAGAACAGAATTCTCAATTTTCAAACAGATTTTTTAAGAGATGCTGGCTTGCCATCTGTTTTCATTTGTTTTGTACACATCACATTTCCTAATCTAAACAAGTATCATAGACATTCGATATAAAGAAATGAGATACTTCCACTGCCTTCAAACATTAGAAAAAGTGAGGCCCTAGAGTAAGACCCTGCTGCCCAATTACACTTTGTTTGATGGATGGGTCAGTGTCACTCCTGGGTTACTGATGTTAATGAGACACTTAGCATAGCTCACTTGAAGTAAGACTCATAACAGGCCAAATTCTTTCAGCCTATTTGGAAAGGTACGAGATGATGCAGTAATCTGTTGTCTTTTTTCCATCATATACCATTTTGAGTTTTCAAAATATATGTGAAAATAATATTGTAGGTTATTTATACATATGCATATGTATTTGAAGAAGCTAGGAAGATCATACTTCCATTCTCATTGACAATACCCTTTTGTTTTTTTTCAAAAACAATAAAAGTGAGGGAGAAACTAATCTCATACAGAAATTTTAAAAATGCGCACATTCTGAGATCTTAAAATTACTTTTTTTCTTTCTTCTTGGGGGTTGCTGTTGTTTCCCTAGTCTTCTCTTCCTACTCCTCCTGTCACTGTTATCTTGTCTATCTCACTCTTTCTTTTTCCTCTTTTTATGATATTATTCCTTTTAGCATAGAACAAATAGCCTTTGTGTCTTTTTTTTTTTAAACCCAGGGTTCTGTAATTTCATTTTTTATGTGTGCTCAAGTATTTTTCCTCCACAAGCAATTACATTACAAGTGCCATGTCAGCACAAATTACAAGCTTTTATAGATTATTTGATAATTATTCCTGACATTACTAAGTACTTTCAAATATTAATGTGTAATGTTTTTAGAATTCATGTTATTAAAGCATTCAAAGAGATTTTTGAAAGAGAAAGAAACCTGTATTGCAAAGCATCTGTACTCTATTTTCTCCATTTGCACATGAAAAGCATTAAGTGCATGTGTAACTAATAGGATTTTCTGAACATAAAATGACTGTTCAGAAAAAGTAAGTGGTCTTGATTTTCTCAAAGAAGAGTAATATTAGCCATAGATACACTTTTCTGAAGTCAGAAAACGTTACCTCATTTTCATTGATTGATTCATTGACAAATATTTATTGGATGTTTACCATTTGCCAGGAATAGTATTAAATGCTCAGAATACATCAGGAAACAAAAATGAGCTTGGTTCCTGCTCTTATTGTTTTTTCAAACCAGTGGAGTAAATGAATATTGATCAAATAATCACACAATTAGATTATTAAAGTTGCAACTTTGAAAAATACTATGCAGGGGTGGTACAGAGTGCCAGATACAATATGGAGGTTTGACTTAGTCCTTGTTGAGGGGAAAGAGAGAAAATTCACCACTGATTCAATATTTGAAAGATGAATAGGAAACAAGTTTGCTAAGAGAATTCTGGGCTAAGAATCTGGTTTGGGAAAAAAATCCAAGAAACACGTATTGCAGGCTCACAGAAAAGGAGGCCGGATCTGACAAAAGATGCAAGAGGAAAGTACCTGCTGCAAGCCATGCCAAAGATTATACTTATGCACAAAAGATTAATGAGGCATCTTGTTAAGGTTTTAAGCATGCTGGAAATATCCAATTTGAGATTATCTAGGTGGAGATCTAGGAAGCCATTTAAAAAGCTATTCAAGATGAGAGATCATAAGTTGAGACTATTGTGGGGATAGAGAAGGAAAGATGAGAATTATCTTGGTGAAATGGGATGGCGGGGGGCAAGTGTCAAGAATCTTTCTTACGTTTCTGCCTTAAACAACTGGAAATACAGAACGGTGAGAGAGGACTGAGTTTTCCGTCAAGGATCCTGAATACCATAACTGATTTTGAGTGTGTTCGATTTGAAAGTATTTGAAGTCTTCTCAAGCAGTTATGTCAAATAAGTGGCTGAATATATAAGCTGAATCATAGATGGAAATTCTCGGCCAGATTTTGATGCTTAATAGATGTTTAATGAAAGAAGAAAGGAGAGCTTGTTTGAATTAAGTTTAATATTAAGCCAAGTCTCAAGTCTTGGTCTTGTGACCCTGTGCTCTTTTCACTCCTCCATGTTACCACATTTTGATATTTTATTTCTACGAAATAGCTCTTACACTGCTATTACTTAGCTTCAATGAGAGTCGTCTCAAGTTTGTGGTCTCCTGGGATAACTGATGCTTTTGGTGACTGACCCAGGCCCCGTGGCTTCTGTGAGCATTAGTTGCTAATGGCTCATAGAGCCTCTTTCTACAAAGTATTTCCCTTGGCCAACTAAAGCCCACCTCATCTGACAGGCTCCCACACCTGGTATCCTGCAGCCAATGACTAACTCTTATGGGAGTAAAAAGGGTTAGCTTCTTCACCTCAAGGTGGGACACCTATGCAGTGTAATTTACACTCCAGAGTCATCATCCCACTGGGATCAGCCTAAGGGAAGACAAACCTGGGTCCTCATCCTTGCTCAGCTATCCCTGGTTCTCTCAATCCCTTTCATCTTTGCTTGAAGAGCAGCCTTCATGGTATAAAGCTGTGTTACAAGCACCCTCAAACTCAGTGGCTTTAAAACAATAACATTTATTTTACTCACTAATTGAAATTTGGGTAGGGCTTGGGGATAGTTTTTATCTGCTCTATTCACCCGTGACTTGAGTAGCTAAAATCATCTCAAGGTTGGTTCTTGCTGATGCTGGATAAACTCAAATGACTGTAAGCTGGAACAGAGATGCTCATGTAGACACCTCTTACTATCTTTACGTAGTGTTTTTGCATAATCCCTCCAGCATGGTGGCTCCTTACATATTAACTCAACACTCTGAAGGCATGAGTCACAAGACAGAGAGCCAGGAAGAAGCTCTAGCATTCTCACAGTTTAGCCTCAGAAGTCACAAAGCATTGCCTCTACCCCATTCTCCCGGTTTGAGCTACCACAAGCCTATCCAGGTTCAAGGGGGAAGGGAAATTGATTTAATTAATTTCAACTCTTGAAATCAGATACAAACAAGGTTCTGAAAGAACATATGTGGACTGGACAACTTGCCACACTTCAGTAAAACACATTTATCCAAATCCCTGTCTCAGGCTCTCCTCTATGGAACCTAATAAAAACTACTGGGAAAAGTGAATCAGTCTCTTATCCTCCTAATATTTTTCTAGAGTTTGTAATTATTTTTGAAAATATTTTTAGTAACCCTACTTATCATTAAAAACTCATATAAATTGCTGTTAACATAAACTCAGTACTTTTATTATGTCTGTTGACTTTATAGACAGTACCAGTGGAAATGAGTCAATCAAAAATTTATCCTCTTGCATCATTCTGTATTTTATAAAGAACTTTCAAAAAATATCCCATTCATTACACATTTGTGATATTTTATAGCATTCATCACTGTTATAATCAAAAAGTTTCCTTTTATAGGATTTTATTTCTTATGACTAGGAAAGTGAAATTTTATTACATAATACTGAAGACATAAAACAAATTTTAGTTTTTTCTCAAATAAATGCAATATATTGTTTAGGAAAAAAACAGTGAAGGTCAAGGGCTTCTATTCTTCAAACATTAAATTGAAGATAATAGGTGGGATCAAATTGTCCACTGGGGAACAATTTTATTCCAATGTAGAGTAAGAGGAAATGGAAAATAAGAGTTTCTTAAAAGCCGTGGAGAGACCCTAATTTTGGATCAAAGCATGTGAGTTTGAGTAATCATAGAAGAACATTAAGGATGAAGAATGAATGGTTGTGTTGGATGAATCACAAGAGAAGTTGAAAAACAGAGAGAAAAATGCAGTGTATTGCAGACTGGCCTGCCATGGAATTTACGGAGAGTAGGACTGAGCCAGAAGAGAGTTCTTTGTTGGCCTAGGTTACCAAATTTATTTACTGAAGTCCTACACACTGTTGTTGGTTTGGATGTTTCATCATTTGAATGTATAAATGGGTCATTTACCAATTATCATTTGAGCTAAATTTTGCTTTCTTGTATTTCATGGTTGTAAACCAAGTTATTTTCATACCAACGTACATGTAAGTAATCTTTCAGCTTTACAATCTGGAGTAACACAAGTTGTTGATGTTAATTACTCCTCTGCCACCTGTGTTTTCAGTGAAAAGCTTTGCTAACTGACTTAGGTTTAACTCTTGTTAGGTTTAGAACTTCTAAGATTTTTTTTATAAATATGTGAATAACTTTGTGAGCCACGATAAAATATTTACTGATTCAAATGAAAATATTTCTCAGTGCTCACTAAGGGCTGCATCAATTGTTTGGTGTCTTATAAAAGTAAATGTAATTGATTCTCAAAATTGCCCAAGGAGAGTGATATTTGTTCCTGTTAATTGATGAGAATGTGAGATCAAAAAACTTAATTTGCTTTTAATGGGCCAAAAAGATGGTGAATTTTAAAAACTGAGGTTTTAACCCAATACTTACTATGCTGCTGTTGCCATGTGAATTGAATAAAATAATCAAGAAACTCCTGCACAAACGATTTGGAAATTCTAGACAATATGACTTAGGAAAATTGATTTTATCTGGGGTCTCTTAATATTTTAAGTAATTCTATTAGCTCTGTTTCTCATTGAAAAAATATTTATAAATGTAGTTAATACATATATTAAATATACATATAAATAAGTAAAATTATATATTTAATATATGTACATATATAATTTTCTTAGTTTTTCATGTTCCTGAATAAAAGCTTAATATTTATAAGCAAAATTATAACTTCAGATTAATTTCCAAGAAATTTGTTTCATCTTCACTTGAATTGATAATTAATAGTGACTCTTTATATTTTAATTCAAATTTGTCCTGTCCTTCATGCATTGTGAATCAATCATAAGCATTTAAATAACATATTAGAAGAACATGAAATTAACCCTTGTGAAATTTAATAAATCTGTGATTCAGAAATAATTACTCCCCCAAATGAAAAGCCAACTACACAATGGGAGAAAATATTTGCAAATGATGTGACTGACCAAAATCTCCAAACTCATACATCTCAACAACAACAAAAAACCCAATCAAAAAATGGGCAGAAGACTTAAGTAGACGTTTCTCCAAAGAAGAAATACAGATGACCAATAGGCACATGAAAAGATGCTCAACATCGCTAATTATTAGAGAAGTGCAAATCAAAACTACAGTGAGGTACCACCTCACACCAGTCAGAATGGCCATCATTAAAAAGTCTTCAAATAACAAATGCTGGAGAGGGTGTGGAGAAAAGGGAACCCTCCTACCCTGTTGGTGGGAATGTAAGTTGGTGCAGCCACTGTGGAAAACAGTATGGAGGTTCCTCAGAAAACTAAAAACAGAATTACCATATGATCTAGAAATCACACTCCTAGGCATATATCCGGACAAAACTATAATTCAAAAAGATACATGCACCCCTATGTTCATAGCAGTACTATTCACAATAGCCAAGACATGGAGCAACCTAAATGTCCATGGACAGATGAATGGATAAAGAAGGTGTGGTACATATATACAATGGAATACTACTCAGCCATAAAAAAGAATGAAATTAATGTCATTTGCAGCAACATAGATGCAACTAGAGATTATCACACTAAGTGAAGTCAGAAAGAGAAAGACAAATACCATATGATATAATGTATATGTAGAATCTAAAATATGACACAAATAAACCTATCTATGAAACAGAAACAGAATCACAGACATAGAGAACAGACTTGTGGCTGCCAAGGGGGAGAGAATTGAGGGAGGGACAGAGTGGGAGGTTGGGTTTAGCAGATGTAAGTTTTTATATAGAGAATGGATAAACAACAAGGTCCTACTGTATAGCACAGAGAACTATATTCAATATCCTATGATAAATCATAATGGAAAAGAATATTTAAAAAAAGAATGTATATATATATATAGCTGAATCACTTTGCTGTACAGCAGTAATACAACATTGTAAATCAACTATACTTCAATAAAAAATAATTAAAAGTAAAAAAGAAATAATCACTCTCTATTGTTTTGTAAATGAATACTAAATGTGCAACATTCTTTTGCTTTGTCTCACTGACCTAAAAGTTTATCCAAGTTTCTAACCCAATATTTTATATAATTTAGTTGTAAGGAAAGTCTCCAAACTAGTAGATATTAGAAGATATTACCAAAAACCCCATACAATATCACATGCTGATCATTTTTCATATATAATTCTTCGTTAAGTAACTAGAGTTGGATACAGTACAACAGATTAAAAGCTGGTATTGACTAAGTGTCTGAATTGCAGATGGACCCATTTCTTAGTGTTTGAAGAATGTCTGGATTTTGCAAGGAGAGCATATACTTTGGCTCATCTATGATGACATTTATAAAAGGTAACTATTAATCTTGCAATTTGCCTGATCTTATTAACTATCTTCTAATCCCAGGAATTGTAAAATAGGTTACTTGCTCTGGTCTGTTAAAAACATTCTCCTTGTCTAGCATTCTTATCAAATCATCTTCAAATTCCATAAAATAGCACCAATCTCTCCCAAATGAGAGCACAGGTTTTGGACAGACTTTTGCATTGTATCGACAGGGACCAACCAGTCAGTCAACAGATATTTAGTGAGTGCCTAGTATAGGCCACTAGGTATCTGTTCCAGGTCCTAGAGTTATGATCCTGAATAAGTTAGCTACAGAAGGGACAAGACATCATTCTGATGAGAAACTCCCTCCAAAGCCAGACTGATTGCTAAACTGTGTATGAACGGGGAGACTCCTGGGACACAAGGAAAAAGCAGGCCAAAACACAAGAAGATTCTATCCTTGAAGGACAGAATTTAACTGAGACTTTCTTGTTTGCTCCTTTTTGAGTGCATTCATCAGCCCATATGCAGCTTAAGCAGCAGAAAGTGGAAGACTTACTGGCTTGAAATATCAGATGACAAATACTGAGGCTGGCAGAATGGCTAGAAACTTGGCTGGGAGAACCGTAGAGGAGCTGGTGTGAGCACACAATTCTGAGTGTATAAGCTTCCAAACCCTTCAGCACTCAACTGTGCAGGCCGTGGGGGGGGGGGGGACAACGAGGGGACCACAATAAATAAAGCAGCAGCTCGGAGCTTTAAAGCTGAGTAGAAAGAAAGAACAGCTCTTCAGATCACCAGGGAGACAGTATGCAGGTTGAGTTTGCTCAAGAAAACTATCCTCTAGAACAAAAACCAGTCCTCACTCGTTGGTCCCTGACCTTAAAGGAGTGATTATTGTATGGCAGAAAGTGAAAAAAAAAAAATATGAAAGTTTTAGTGAAACATGGGTTAAAGAGGGAATTATCTAACCCACCAACTGGGGATTCAAAAGAGAACACAGAAATTAGGAAAAGGCAATACGTGAACAGCTAAGAGTTGAGATTTCCCCCCGAATAAGAAAGGCCCAAAAGTCTAAGATTTGGGGAGCTGAGTAAACGGAAGGAAAAATAACAACTCTTCTGCGTGTCTACTTGGTTCTCTGGTTCTCTTTTCCAGCTGGAGTCTCTCTGACCAGGGCAGGTGCCCTAGTGTCAGCCCCTGCTCAGGTTCAAGTGCTTCCAGGCAGGAAAACAGCCTTTCAGCTCCTGTACGTCTCTACACTTCTGTTCCTTAAGTTCCTTTGCAACCACAGTTCTCTGACATCTTTTAAGAAAATAAGTTTTTCAATTTATCTGATTTTGTTAATTGTTATAGTGTTCTGTCATCAACTTCTACAATCTAACTGCAGACAGAAGTTCTGTTTCTTATGTATTAGTTATGTATTAGCACATAATGTGTCACAATAAATTAAATTTTAAATAGAATCAAGATGATACTAGCTATTTTAAGATTTAATATTTGGTATTTAGGTATTTAGG
Organism: Balaenoptera musculus; assembly: GCF_009873245.2. Taxonomy (NCBI): domain Eukaryota; kingdom Metazoa; phylum Chordata; class Mammalia; order Artiodactyla; family Balaenopteridae; genus Balaenoptera; species Balaenoptera musculus. The sequence goes on from NC_045798.1 coordinate 79,662,020, forward strand.
GTTAATATTTAGCATTTAATATTTTGGTTAATAATTAGGGTTTTCAGAATAACATGAAGAAATTAGTAATTTCACGGACACAAAAAATATTTTTATTACAAAAAATTGTGACTGGGTGATGTTGATTATTAATGTCTACATCTCCAGGAGGCTCTGCCTTTCCCTACCCATATTCTTATATACAGTATGTCTATTAACATGATACAAAGATGATTTGGAGGAATTTATCTACCATGGTTACTGAAGTAGAAACTAAGACATTTTAGAAATTTATATTGAGTAATCAGAATTGTCTATATGTGAGAAATATAATATCAACTCTCACAGCAGCTTAGATCAACCTGTTAGATGAATAAACCTGTTGATTCATATCCTTCTGAATTTCATGGAGAAAATTATGTGTTATTATATTACCTGCAAATGTGGAGACTAAGGTTTTCAAAACAAAGCCTTTCCATTGATCAGAGTTCTATTTTACAGTGATAAATATATTTAATACAAACTTTAGACTTTGAAGTGATATTCTTTATAGTCTGCACCTTTTCTATAGAATTTCAATCAGATTACCTAGCTGTTTTTTTAATGTTTCTCTGAATATTTTTGTGAATGAGCTTTCCTTTTTTATTTTTAAGATAGAATTCCTCAGCATGGCCTTTATGGCCTTCCATTATTGGACGTCTAACTCTTGAGCTACAATCTTAACTCCTATACTCCTAACTCACTACATCCTATTTATAATGATGTTATTTCAGCTTACCAAATAGACTGAGCGCCTTTCTACCTCAAATCCTTACACAGGTTGTTTTTGGTGCTTGAGAACTTCTTGCTGTCCTCTGTGCCTACTATCATGTATCTTTCAGTATTCAATGCAAATTTCACTTCCCTAAACTCTCATGTCAAGATCAGAATTTTCTATTGTATATTCATATAACACATTGTACTAGTTTGACTAGTTCTTGAAAATATACCTCACCATTACATATAATATATAATAATTGCATATTATATATAATCACATATTATATTAATAATTATATTAATATACTATTATATAATTTTACCTGTTTTTGATTTACTTTCTTCTTCATCAGATTGTGAATAAGTATCTTATCTGTATATTTACAATTGCCCAGACCTTTTACAGGATCTGGTACCCAGGACGTGTTCAGCAAATAGGGACTTAAAGAATGCCTGAAGGCATCAAACTAATTTGTGTCTTGCATTTGAGCAGCTAAAATTATCTATGGTGTCACTGTAGATTTTTAATTTCCATCTTTCCTTCAGCTGCTTAGGTATTATTTTTCAATGGATTTTTCTGAGTTATCTTTTTTAACCAATTCAAAATAGAGAGTATCACCAAGGATTCACTACATATGTTCATTAGAGTTTGTTGTAATATCATTCTATAATTAACCCATATAAAATAAATGTCATGAAAAATAAGTGCATGTTTGTTGCTAACATAAGAAGATGGCATATTATTTTAAAATTTATCTTACTTATATCTCATAAATTCAGCAATGTTAGTATGATTATTACTTAAAAATCTTTTTTAGCTGCTCCTTGCTTAGCACTCCTGAGGCATAGAATTCTGTGTACTTTTTACTGCACAAATACATACCACACAATAAGTTTTAAATAACTTCCTTTTGAGCTTTCCATCTTATTTTTTCTTTCTTTCACAATGTGTTCAGAAATAAATAGATTTTTAAAAGAATAACACTATCCATACTGTATTTCTCATGTAGGAGGAAATGATGTGCAATCCATACATTGATTTTTATATGTGAGCCCCGCTATGCCCAACTCTCCTGTGAGTTACAATTTTCCTTTGAGTTTTTATCCTGACAGAAAGATACATGAAGATGGAATTTTTATGTTAATGTTGTATTTCTGAAATGTAAATATCTTGATCTGCAGAGGATTTGTAGATTCAAATATCATTTTAAAAAATCTCCTTTCATTAAGAAACTTTGTGAATGAAAGGAAATAATATGTTGATTAGCAAATAAAGATAATCAGCACATAGAAAGCACTGAGAGGCATTCTACGTTGCTATTAAAATAATCAACTTGTTGTCAATACTCTGCATTTCCTGTCAGAGATTTGCTTGCTCTGGAAAACTACAGAATGATCTGTGGGGTTTCTGACTTCCCAGAAGTGTGGAAAACAGGGCAAGCTTTGTACTTTTCAACTGTAAGTCATAAGAAAATGTTTCCAGTACGAAATGTGTTCTAGCACCAAATAGTGATAACACTGGACTCACTTCTCAGCATACTCTCCATGTTTGTTTCTGTTACCATTTTCCCTTTGTTTTTCCTCTATTTCTCTGGCAGTTCCTTTGTGAACTCCTATTAGGAAGGGAGCTCATGATCAAGGAGGACAGAGAGGAGATGACGGGAATTATCCCAAGCTTTGTCAGAATAAAATGAAACTTTATTTTTCCTCTAATTTTTTCTAGGCTAAGCCTTATCACAGTTTAAATTGTACAACTAATATGAGACTAGACTCTAATATTAGACTAGGCTCCAACAGGGCAAAGGAATTAAATATCTAATACTGGGGTAGTTCCCCTTGTTTACATTTCCTGGACAACTTTATACGTGTGATTATGATAGCATGCAGTATCTTTTTACTGTATTTCTCTGTTCCTGTGATTGTCTCCCTATAGACATGCACTCTTCGAACCTGGGGGTGGTGACACATTCATCATCACGTTTGCATTGCTTATCTATGTGAACACACAATGAATGGCAGCTTTCAAATGACATCCTACTGTATATCCATTTAGTGTACAATGAACCCTTACTCTCTAAGTACTGTTTTCACACCATGGTCAAAAGTATAACTAAAATTTGGAAAACTGTTTAAAACCTTTTTTTTTTATTATGTTAACAATTCTTATATGAATGCTTAGGGGCTACCATAAAAAACAGAAGGATAACTAGCTAGTCTACCTGGCAACTTTCCCATTACCATGGAAAGAACTTTAACTTTTATTTTAAACGTAATATGCCTCCAGGTGAACTTCTGGCTTTTGCACAAGTTGTAGAAAGCCTGGACAGAGTGTCACTCCCATTCTTTCAAAAACAAAAACAACAGCCAAGCAAACTTGAGATTTACAGTTTTTCTTGAACCTAGAGACCTGGGGTCAAAGAGCAACCAACTAATCAAAAATGTAAGGACAGACAAGTGCCTCCAAGATGAGACTGGACACCAGGCCTTGTTTAACTGACTGTACCAGATGCTGCCGGATATTTGTTAGAAAAATTTATCTAACACTTTTTATGCATTTGTGAAGGATAAAAGTTTGCTAGCCATAGAATAAAAACCCCTAGGGAAAAAAGCACCGGCAAAGTTTGTACTCATTCATAGGCTTCTTTGCACAAATGTCATGAAAGTTTTTGACAAGGATCTTGAGGAAGCAATTTTCATGGCATGTGGCCAGGGAAGAGGAAGAGCAGCCACTGTGAGAAATAAAACCTGCTTCCAGATCCTTCTCTTCTAGTTCTCCTACGTAGAAAAAGGCTTCAGCTCCTGTAGGAATGGCAATAAACACTGTCAACTGGGGAAAAGGAACAGGAAAATAAAAACCCTTTTTCATGAGGAGAGCAAGAATACAAGCTAAACAGAAACGTACAACTAGGGTTGGGCTAAAACACTGAGAAAGCCACACCCCGAAGATCCAGGAAGACAGTCACTGCCTATGAATGAGGCTTATTCAGAACAACCTAGAACCTGCCCCACCCTGTCCCTCACCATCAGGCTAAAATGTGTCACGCTGCAAGTTAAAGTTTACTGCTAAGGGAAGGTAAACAACATGGATGGAGACAAACTCTCTCTGAGGTACAGCACAAAGGGAAGACCTAAAGATGAGCGTAGAAAAGACATTGAGGAAAACTCTCTGGCAAATAGGCCTCAAGTTAAATACCAGGTGACATTCAAGGTAAAGGCAATATGAAGCATATGGTACACTAAGAATAGCCATAGAAGCAACTATTCCCAAACACAGAGTAGCATTTAAAGATTTTAACTCAATGACTCACTCCAAAGATTTAATGAAGGAAAGACATGCCAATTTTCAAGCTTAAAATGTGTTTACTTCAATCTCTACTGTCTATGAATAGGTCCAGCACTCAATAAAAATCATTAGCCATAGAAAAAGACACAGAACAACAAAAACACCTGGTAGAGACAAAACAATCAAAAGAACAAGATTCAGATATGAGACACTTGTTAGAAAAATCAGACAGGAAATTTAAAATAACTGTGATGAATATGGTAAAGGCTCTGGTTAAAAGGTAGGCAATATGCAGGTCAGATGGATAATTCTAGAAGAGAGATGAAAACTACAAGAAAAAATAAAGTAGCAGTGCTGCAAATGAAAAGAAAAAAAGAAAAAAAAACTGTTTAGTAAGTTAATCAGTGGACTGAGGAAAGAATAAATGACTTTGGCAAGAGGGTGACAAAATTACTCAAATCAAAGATCAAAGAGAGAAAAAATAAAAGTATCCCAGAGATTTGGAACATTATCAAATGGTCTAACCAATGTGGAATAGGAATTCTGAAAAGAGAAGGGAGAGAGAATGGGGAAAAAAATTTAAAACATAATAACACACTTCCCCAAATTAATGACAGATACCAAATCACAGGTCCCCTAAACTCAGAGAAAACAAAGAGGATGAATACAAAAATAAATAAAACATGCCCCTGCCTCACTCCCCGCACATTTGAGCAGAACATATTCAAACTGCTAAAAAATCAAAAACAAAGAGAGAGACTTGAAGGCACAGAGAAAAGACACAGAGGAAGAAATTTAAAAATTTTAGCTGATATCACCACAAACTAAGCAAACAAATAGAAAATAGACTACCTTTAAAGTGATAAGAAAAAAAATGTTAACACTGAGTTTTATTCAAAGCATAAATATAGTTCACAAAGTAGGAAGAAAAAAATACTTTCTCAGACAAAACAGAAAATTCAGTGCAAGTAGACCTGTACTGCAAGAAATGCTGAAGAAAGTTTTTCACATAGTAGGAATGTGACAACAGAGAAAACCACGAATATCTACAAATAAAAGAAAATTCCTGGAAAAGTAATAAATTAAAATAAAAATTCATGTTTTTCCCCAGGTTTAAATGATCTAAATGATAAGTAACTAAAGTAAAAAGAATAGAGATGTGGTGTGTGTTCATAGCAAACGTAAAATTAAAATACATACAACAATAGCACAAAGGATGGGAGGGAGACTGGAAATATAGCAAAAATGACCCTAGAACTATTTGGCTTTTACAAGTTCTCAAGATACTGGACAATGTATAGAAGTAGTTGTATTTCCATAGACTAGTAATGATTAATTAGGATTTGATGTTAAAAAACAGTACCATCTGCAAAACACCAAACATTCTATAAAATATGAGCAGGATATAGGTACTTTCAACTACAAAACACTAGTAAAAGAAATTTGAGATTTATATAATTGGAGCAACAACCTATGTTTATAAATTTAAAAACTCAAAATTATTTAATTGTAAATTTCAATCCAAATCTCTCCTGGATTTATGATTTTTTTAAAGAAAAATCTAACCAGTTCATACACAAATTAAATAGAAAATAAAAGGACTAGAATAGCTAAAATAAATTAGAAAAAGAAGAACAAAGTTGGAGAAGACACACACCTAATTTTAAGATTTATTATAAAGCTAGAGTTATCAAGGCAGTGTCATAATGAAGAAAGGATACACACATAGGCCAATTAAACAGATTAGAGATCTCCAGATACAGACCGAAACATACTTAGACAACTGCTATTCAAAAGACATTGTTAATAGAATTAAAAGACAAGCAAACAACTTGTAGAGGATAAATTTGCAAATTACATGCCTCATACAGAATTTTAGAATATATAGAGTTCTTTAAAATCAACAATAAGAAAACAAGCCAACCAATGAAAAATGGCCAAAGGTTTTGAATGAATGTTTTACCAAAGAAAATATATCACGTCAAATAAGCCCACGAAAATCTGCTCAATGTCATTAGAGACATACAAATTGATACCAAAATGAGGTATTATTATACCTATTAAAATGGTTTAGAAGAAAAACTAATAACTGAAAATACCAAGTGTTGGCAAGGATTTGTAGTAACTCCAATTCCTGCATATTGTTGGTAGAAATGAAAAGTAACAGAGCATCTACAGTAATTTTTAAAATGTTTTTCCCTACTCATTTCTATATCATCTTAGGCAGGTACCTCTGGAATAAAAATAATCTTATTGTGCTTCTTTAGAGTTATAGCTTTCTGAATAAATTCTGCTGAAAACTTGGCTTCCTGGGTTAGCATCAAGCCTTGGGAAGTTAATTTACAGCTGTACAGATAGTGAGAGAGCTCAGAGATTTACTTAACTCTAGAACTGTTTTCATTTCAATGGAAAATGAGGCCTGCAAACTTGGAGACATTTCTAGGTCATGAGTGCTGACAGCAGGACTTGTCTGTCCCCTGGAGAGATGTATTTACATTCCAAAAGGTGAGAGTTAAGAATCCAAGATCTTTTCCATTCCCTGTGCAAGAAACAAAGGTTTCTATTACTCCTTTTAGGAAGGGAACTTTTAGGAAGGGAAGGGGGCAACTCTCTTACCTGTGAGATTTTTAAAATTGAGAGATAGTTTACATACTACATTGTGTAAGTTTAGGGTATACAATGTACTGACTTGACACTTTTATATATTACAATATGATTACCACCTCTCTCATGTCACATGATCATTTCAATTTTGTTGTGGGGACGATTAAAATCTAGTCTCTTAACTTTGAGGTTTATAATACAATACTGTGAACATAATCACTGTGTTGTACATTAGATCTCTAGGATTTATTTATCTACGGGTTACATGCATGAGAGATTTGCCCTCACTTTCCTCACATCATCCCAGGAGTAGAAGTCAGGGGATGTATGGGGACCTATGCAGTCATTATTTGCTTTTTAAGTGAATAATGATAATCTGTCTGATCCAGAACACCTGTGTTTACATTGATAATAAAATCAATAAAGAGAAATATTGAAAACACAAACATACCTCATCCTACTCTGGCTATCCTACTCTAGGTTCTCAATAATTGGCTCACTTCAAAAAGAAAAGAGTCTATTTTAAAGCATGGTTGGTAACAACAGAGCAGTTGAAATCTACGAAAACTCCCAGGGCCAAGAGTTTGGTAGAAGTGAAATGTAAAGCCTACTCTAGGAGCTGACGGAAGAATGAGTGGTGCAGTAGCCACTCCCAAAGCTGAAGTGTCACGGCTTGCCTATGAGGGTCCCTAATCAGTGCATAAGATGTACACACATATACACATGATATCTATAATAAACTGTATTATAGATAATTTTTAGTGGAATACATATATGTTTTCTCCCTCTTAGCATGGTATATAAGATTGGAGCTTAAAATGGTAACTATATGCATTTTTTATGCCTCTCTCTTTCCCCTTTTCAGGTTTAATCTGGGGAGAAATTAAACAGCTGAATTTAGTGTGTTTGTAGTCTAATAGGTTAATCTCTGTAATAAAGGGTCATTGTGGTTCAACCAGACAAGATAGAGGAACTCTTTCAATTAAAAAAAAAAAAAAAAAAAAAAAAATTGAGGTCAGAGACCTCAATTTTTGCTTTCAGACATTTTTAACATACTATTCAGCATAATATTTTAACCTCTGGTTTTAAAATTGGAAGATTGAAATTATAATTCTGACCCTGAGTTAGGATAAAGGCTCATGATCCGGCTGAGTGCTACCTTCTATAATGAGTAAATTGACAAAATGGTAAAGTTATTAAATTATTTAGATGAGGGTTATTTTAAATAATCTACTGAAAGATTTCCTTTTTTAATGGCATATGATTCAGTCTATTATAATTGTGAAATTATTAGGGCAGAATACTATAAGGATTATATTGAATCAGTGTTGGATTTGGATTTGACTTGTAAATTATTTTTTTGTCCACTGTAGTAAATAAGGGTATTTTACTACATCACTTTGCTATGTTCAAAGCAAGTTCAAATAGAATTATGGTTTATTAAGATATCATTATTCAAAAGAAGACCACAAAATGTACTGCCCATCACTCATTGAGTGTGAGCTAATACATCTGCTACTCTCTTTGAATGGTATTCTTTTCATAACACGAATGACAAAACAATTTTCCCTCCTTGGCATATCCTTAGCAGTAACAGTATGATTCTTAGCCAGCCTCTTATCACTTTCTTATAAACCTTAAATCTGTTACACTCCCAGGCCCCTAGACCTTTACATGGCATCTGTGAAATAACTGATTTCTCTACTTATTTCATTCCTGACCTCATGTATACTACCTGATTGGTTCCTATATGAATATCACTCAAAAGCCTTACTTAGGCTATGTAGTGATGAGTAATGTCTTTATTGAAAAAGTAAAAGATAAAATATATTATTCCAACTTTATGACATTCTGGAAGTGGCAAAACTCCAAAGACAGTAAAAATTTAGTGGTTGACAGAGGTTGGGGGATGGGTTCGATGAACAGATGGAGCACAGATGATTTTTAGGGCAGTAAAAATACTCTGTATGATACCATAAGCATAGATACATGTCAATATATACTTGTCTAAACCCATAGAATCTATAACACCAAAAGCAAACCAAAATGTAAACTATGAACTTCGGGTGATTATGATGTGTCAGTGTAGGTTAATCAACTGCAACAAATGACCACTCTGGCAGGGAATATTGATAATTGGGGATACCATACATGTGCGTGGCAGGGGTTATAGGGGAGATCTCTGTATCTTCAAATTTTACTATGAACCTTAAACTGCCCTAAAAAAAAATAAAGTCTTAATAAAAATTTTAAAAGATAAGGAAATGACAGCATATGGCAAGACAGCCACCTTGAGAGCAGAAAAAAGGGAAAGAAAGTTGGACTAATGAGAGTAAGGGGACCAATTCTTTGACTTGGGGCATATCCTTCCTTTGTATTAGAGATGAAATATTAACTCTCGACCCAATAAATCCTTGCCAATGGTCACTTGTCTCTTATGTTACCATTATTATTCTTTCCTGGAAATACCTTGGATAGGGGAAACAGTGCATCCCCTCTCAACTACATATTTTTGACTGCCTGTAGGAAAAGGCATCCTATTATTTGGGGCCCAACTATTCCTACTAACGTTATTTTGTGTGTAGAAGGACCAAAGATGGTTCTAACTTATTCCTACAGCAGTAACATTTGCTTACATACTAGGAAAAATAAAGATGAAAAAGAAAGCTATTTCAGAGTTGATGGATAGTAAATACATTATGTGTGTGATATGATAGCTTCTCCCCCGTGATGGCAAACTTTACCGTCTGTCACGGTCTTCTCTCCAGTCTGAATCTAGAGCAGCCTCTGAACCTATAATAGTAAAGGAATCTAGGATTCTAGTTGACCAGAGTTGATGCGAAAGCACAGATTTACCAAGGAAACTTCATGCCTCTTACTCTAGAGTATGGTATAAATGATTTTTTTGCTTTTATTAATGAAGTATGAAAAGAAAGTAATAAAAGTAAATATTTTGATTATGTACTATCCCATTGTATATTCTGGTAATGAAAAAAAAAGTTGTATTAGGACTTGGCTTTTAATTAAAAGTACAAAAGGAACTGAACATTATAAAGCCCGAAGTGTCTATGTCCCCATTAATTACATAACTTACATGGTTTTATGATGCACTATGATATTAAATCTGTCCTGAATCTTCATTGTTATCTAACATGTTGGTTACATGTTATTTGTGTAAAAGAAAGAATGCAAAATGTTTGACTTAAACAGTAACATATTGTCAAGGTTGTGAGGGTTTATTAGGTTGAGTTAGGCAGTCCTTGCCTGGTGTCTCTCATGTTGTTGCAGTCAGATGGCAGCTGGGGTCATCTGTAGGCTGGATTGGGCTGCAAGTTCAAGATGGCTTTTTCCCTCATGCCTTGTATCTCAAGTGAATGGTTGAAATAGCTTGGAGCTGGCTAAGTATCTCATTTATCTCTTTACATGGCTTCTATTTTTGCCTAGGGTAGTCAGACTTCTTACATGGTGGTTGGCTTTCTCCAGAGCATGTGTTTCAAAAGATCCAGATGGAAGATACAAATCATCTTATGATTTAGCCTTGGAAGAAACTTATTACAATCCTCACTGTATCAAACTGGTCAAGACCCAAATGGAAGGGGAGGAGCTATGCATGAATGTGGATACCAGGAAATGTGGTTCAGTAGGGGTCCATCTTTAGAGATCAGATGAAACATCTGCTTAGACTCTTGTGCTGGCATAAAAAATATTAAAGAAGGAAGATATCACTTTAGAACGGGAAGGGAAATACCTTGGTCACAAAGGTAGATTTTGGAAGGAATTTGTTAATAACTGATTCTTTGCATAGGAAAATACACAATAACTGAAGAAACCAAACAAGAACCTACATCTTGTGGGTTTTCTTGGATAAATTGTCATAAAATGCATTTTGTAAATGCACATACAAGTTTAAATGGGAATGTCTTCTTACTGAAACAAGTGATATTTTATATTTAATACTCAACAGAGCATAAACCATACCTGAGGTTTCCTTACTATTTCATCCTAGCACAGCACTGGGAATTTAATAGGTATTGAATCTTTGCTCATAAAACACTAATAATGAATAAATGCATGTGCATGAATAAACATATTTCAATTTCAAACTGTATCTATATTATACAGTGTGATGCTAAGGTACCAGTTAGTTTAATTACATTTTATTTTATCAAATAATTCTGTAGTTTGTGAAATATGTTTGCATTTAACAATGAAAGAACAGGAAAATAACTTCAGGGGGTGTTTGTAAAAGGATTTTTTTTTTCTGAATCAGCAAATAACACACAATACTAATGAATGGATTCTTCTCTCCAGGTAGCAGGTTTCATTATCCTGTTGTTTGTATAATTGGGGTCATACAGCATCACATTATTATTTAATGTCTATTGAGACTTAATTGTAATTTCAAATCCACAGTGAATAGAGAATATAACTTTTATCCCGGTGTGTTTGTAGTCTAATGGATTCATCTTTTCTGTGTGGCTATTCAGTTCTGTAGAATCAGAATGAAACTCAGCAGGCATTCAAAATAATTATTGCAAAATATGAAGAACAATTAGTATTTAATCACAAGACTACCTCTTTACTAAGTCTGTAAACTAAAAAGTATAGGAAAAATCCTATAGAACCCAGGGATTGATTGATAGAGTGAAGTGAGTATTTGTTCAGTTTGTGTGTTTGTGTGTGGGAGAGAAAAGGGGTGTATATGATTGTGTGTGTGTATTTCATTTTGGAATGCAAACTGCAAGGAAGGGTACAGTGAGGAAATGAATTTTCACTGTTTATCCTTTGCACTTAAGGATAGTCAGTCTGATTGTAGAAGAAATAAAAACTGCTCAGTTTTGTGAAATAACTTAAGTATAGGTTAGTTATGACACTGAAATATTTATTAGTTATGCCACTGAAAATATTTATTCAATAAAAATAAGTTCCTAATGTAGTTATATGATCCTTTCACATTTTTTTGAGGTTGCACAAAATTGATAGTACTTTAATTTTTTAAAATTTGGTAGAATTTACCAATGAAGTCATATGGCCCTGCAGATTTCTTTTTCTTTTAAATAAATTTATTTATTTATTTTTGGCTGCATCGGGTCTTCGTTGCTGTGCGCGGGCTTTCTCTAGTTGCGGCGAGTGGGGGCTACTCTTCGTTGGGATGCACAGGGTCCTCATAGCAGTGGCTTCTCTTGTTGTGGAACACCGGCTCTAGGGTGCACAGGCTTTAGTAGTTGTGGCACACGGACTCAGCAGTTGTGGCTCACGCACTCTAGAGCGCAGGCTCAGTAGCTGTGGCGCACGGGCCTAGTTTCTCCACAGCATGTGGGATCCTCCTGGACTAGGGTTTGAACCCGTGTCCCCTACATTGGCAGGTGGATTCTTAACCACTTCACCACCAGTGAAGCCCCTGCAGATTTCTTTGGATGAATGATATTATGAATTAAGTATCTTTAAAGATAGAGCTATTCAGATTTTGTACTTCTTGCATTTGTATTGAGATCTTTTTCCAAGTAACTTCTCCATTTTTTAAGCCATTAAATGTTTCGTCACATAGGTGATAATAATTCCCTATTATTTTTAATGTCTATAGGATATATGCTAATATCCTTACTTTCATATCATATATTGGCAGTTGTGTTCTTTGTCCTTAATTGGTTTTGCTAGTTTTTGTTAACCTTTATTAATCTTTTAAAAGGATGAATTTTTGCTTTGTTAACTTTCTCTACTGTGCATTTTCTACTTTGCTAAATTCTGCTCTTTAGTGTCACTATTCTACTTCTTTGGGATAATTTGTTTTTCTATCTTCATAAGGTGAAAACGTCATACATATTTGTTTTTAAATGTTTCATCTAATTAATTATTCAAAATTAAATAGCATGGTAACTGTAGTTAATAAAACTGATTGAACACTGGAAATTTTTTATAAGAGTAGATCTTAAGTGCTTTCACCACAAAAAGAAAATTAATAACTATACCAAATGATGGGTGTGTTAATTAACTTGCTTGTGATAATCATTTTACAATGTGTATGTATATTAAAATCATTATAGTGTACACCTTAAATGTATACAATTTTTATTTGCCAATTACATCTCAGCAAAGCTGGAGGGGCAGGGAGAAAATTCTCAATAAATACCTCTTCATCCAAAAAAAAAAAACAAAAAAATTAATGTTTCCCTATAAACACCATTTTAGCTCTATACTACACATTTTGAAATGTTCTTTTCTATATCATTCATTTGGAAATATTTTCTAATTTACTTGTGATCCTTTCTTTAACCCTTTGGTTATTTAAAAATGTGTTGTTTAATTATCTACTTGGAGGTTCTAAATATTGTATTCCATACAATACCATCATCCACTAAAAAGAATCAAAGTTCCTTGGAGAAAGGGCTGATTCTAGAACCAGGGCAGGAAATACACAAGATGAACCTGGAGCTTCTTGTAGTGCCAGAATTAAGAAAATACTCAACACACACACATTGATGGGGGTATGTCAAAGGAGCAGTGGAATCAATTGAAAGAACTCTGTCTAAAGCTGGAAAAACTTGAGCAACAAAATAAATGAAGTATTACTGGATTTTAACCCACAGTTAAAATAAATATCTATGAATCCAGACTGATAAATGTTTGAACAAATTCATTAATGAGGGAAAATATCTCCAGTGCAGAATAACTCCAAATAATTTATATAGATACTCCGTCCTTAACTCTCCACCTCTTAAGTGTACGCTGTGCATAGTGACTTTCTTCCCAAGGGTACAGTCTGGAAAGGGCGTGGGAGGATTAACTTTACAGTGGAGAACCTGACAAATATTTACTATGTCAACCAGGTCGTCAGGTCAGTATCGGCGATGATAATCACACAGATAGTATGTATCCTTGATATGACGTGATAAAAATAAAACTCTACCTCTTTGGTTTTGGTTTTCCTCTCAACAGCTCATATCCACAATCTTATGATAAAAACATCAGACAAATGCCAAATTTGGGCATCCTACAAAATACCTGACCAGTACTCTTCAAAACATTTAAGAACATCAAAATAAGCAAAGTCTGGGAAACTGCCACCACCCACAGGAGGCTGAGGAGACAAGATAACTAAATGTAACGTGGTACCCTGGATAAGATCCTGGAACAGAAAAAGTGAAAACTAAGGAAAGAAGAAATACGAACTTCAGTTAATAATAATGTATACATTTTTAATCATTATTATAACAGTGTACCATATTTACATAAAATGTTAATAGGGAAAATGGAGATTACGTGGAAACTGGTATTTCCTCAATTTTTCTGTAAATCTAAAACTGTTCTAAAAAATAAAGTCTTAAAAAAAAAACAACCTGTGAGCAAAATGGAATTGCTCCATTTTAAAGGTAGAACATTTTAAAATAGTTAAAAAAAAAAAATCCAGATGTATGGAAGACATCTTTCGGATATTTATCAATACAAAAAACTAAAAATTAATATAAAGTTTTTTGATATAAAATTTATCTATTTAAATTATAACCAGAAATCAGATTTATAATGTTGTGCAAGGAAAAGTGTTCTGGAGGGATAAAGAGTAGGCTCTTCTGGGTCCCAAAAGAATGAGGGGACAGAGCTGCATGACACTTCATAAGACAGGAAATGTACAGACCGTGTCGGTTTCAGGAGGTTGAATAACTTCCTGTTGCTTTTAGAAAATGTTCTTCAAAGGGTCAGACTTCCATTTTGAAAATAATAATCTATCTACAATTGTAGAAAGGATTGGAGGAAATCCAGAACACACGATTTACTAGTGCTGTTGCATTAGACAAGGTAAAAAGGACAGAAAATTGCTCCAGAGTTGTGAAAATGGAGCTGAAGAGAGATGCAACACTTACAGAATTACATACAAAATCAAATAAACAGGACTTTTTGATGGATTATATAGCAAATATTAATATAAAGGGGTAAGAGATGTTAATGAGGAAACCAAAGTGTCTGGCTGATGAAACTCCTAATGAAATTGCCATTTACTGAAAAAGGAAACACTGGAAAATGAGCACGTTTATTCTAACTCATTCTTTTGATCTGGTTGTAAATTCATCTAAGCACCCCTACTGAAATCAAACTGTGGCTCTCCATCTATTATAATGTCTCTTTAGAAGGTACCACTATGGGATAAAGACATGTAGATATATTTTTTTTTAATACTGCCTCTCCCTTGCCTGGTGCGATACCTGACACAGTAAGAACTTCAATAGTTTGTGGATAGTAAGTATATGTTTTAAGCAAAAAGTAAATCTAGGCATGGTTTCCGAGATAGTTTCCATTATGTTTGCTTTTGAAGGCTGGTGTGTGCTGCTGCCCTTCACATTCACCTTTTCGCTTTTCCTTACAAAAATGCTCACGCAATTCCAAAAGTGTTTTCTGTCCTTATTTTGCCATTAGTATTGATCTTTAAAAAATAAGTGTACACCACAAAAACCTATAATTTAGATTCACTGCTGAATATTAAAGCACTTCATATTTATACTTAGAAAGGTCATACCATGATCTTCATTTACTTCTATTATGTCTCATAGCTATTTCACTTTTTTTTTTTCAGTTTTCCATCAAAAAAGATACTCAAAGAAAAAGTAACCATAGGCAAGAATCAGCAGAAGAAATGGAAAATGTGGCAGATCAGCAAGAGCTTTTAGATATTAGACATAATAACCACAATATATCAAATAGATGTATTTGAAGAAATAAAAGGCATAGTAAAATATTTTGAGTGAAAAGAATTGTATTACAATGAGTATACAGAATGAGCAGACCTGATAAAGAATCAAAAAGACCTTCTAAAATTGAAAATGTATTTATGGATTTCAAATTCTCGTGATGGTACATAAGGTAATTTAGAACTAATATAGAGAACAACTAAAAATTCTGGACCAAAAAGAAAAAATGTGTACCCATCTCATCTGCCTGAGGGCATTAGAGAGCTAACAAGATAACAAAGATTTATCAGGCTAGTAGTACAGAGATGATGGGACCCTGAAGATGAGGGTAAGTTTTGGAATGGCTTACACCCTCTAGACTTTATCCAATGCTATAATGCATGTATGACTGAAAGGCTGAGCATCACTTATATCAGCCTTCTGAGACTAGTTCAGGGTTTCTAAACCTCAGCAATATCTACATTTTGGGCCAGATAATTCTTTGCTGTGTGGGTATGTCCTGTGATTTGCAGGATTTTTAGCAGCATAACCTGTCTTCTATCCACTGGATGCCAGTAGCACTTTCCCAACTGTGGCAACCAAATTGTCTCCACATATTGCCAAATGTTTCCTGACTTTGTGGGTTGAGAATGCAAAATTGCTCCCTCTCCCTTGCACCCTGTTCATCAGAACCACTGGAAAAATTTTTTGGAGTCTAGAGTCTGCCAAAAGAAGGGGCACCATGTAAACTTCTTGTTTTGGATTAGGAAGGCAAAAGACTCTGCCCTAGAAGAAAGGGAAACTGGAAATACACAGTCAGTTGTAGAAAGTTCCTTCAATTCCAAATCATCTCAATGCCTTAACTGGTATGAAGTCACTTTTGTTTCTGTTACTGCCACCCATTTTGTATAAACGTTAAAATTGTTTTATTTTGAAAATGATGATGCAAACAGATGAATGTCTATTACAGAAGTAGACTGCAAGGTATAATTTAATACAGTACTAAAATAAAACATTAAAAAACATTTATGGTAAGGTACAATATTTTTTTTAATTAATTAATTAATTAATTAATTAATTAATTTATGGCTGCGTTGGGTCTTCGTTTCTGTGCTAGGGCTTTCTCTAGTTGCGGCAAGTGGGGGCCATTCTTCATCGCGGTGCGCGGGCCTCTCACTATCGCGGCCTCTCTTGCGGAGCACAGGCTCCAGACGCGCAGGCTCAGTAGTTGTGGCTCACGGGCCTAGTTGCTCCACGGCATGTGGGATCTTCCCAGACCAGGGCTTGGACCCATGTCCCTTGCATTAGCAGGCAGATTCTCCACCACTGCGCCACCAGGGAAGCCCAAGGTACAATATTAATCCTAATTTTGAATCCTCAATTCTCATTTTGATTTCATTTGATTTTGATTTGCACAAAATATTTTAGCATGTGTAAGAAATTTTTGTCTTTAGAAATTTATTCTCTCTAGAATCTATAGAGTGAAAGTTTGCTTTTGTGCTCACACACCCACTTTCATTAAAACGTTAATTTTTTTCTCATCTAACTACTCATAACCCTACTCCATGATAGACAATCTTATGAAAGGTGTATTATTTCGTCAAAAGCTTTATAAAATAAATAGAATTAAATGTAAATTTAATGGAAAATATGTTATTTATATTAAAATATATATTTAATATTTCACAACTATCAAAGCTTTCAAGATCTTATTTAAATATCATCATTTATAAATGACAAAATATTTTACAATTTCAGGTTTTTATGTTTGTACTGTGTTTGTGTATGTGCTTATCTAAAATTGGCATTTAAATTTAGGCAAAACCATGTACATTTGGGAAACCAAAGGCTAATAAGACATGACCTATGCTTTTCTGACTCAGTCTCATACAGTGGTTCTCAAAGTGTGGCACCCAGACAGCAAGAGCATCATTTGGGAGATTGCTAGAAATAAAAATTCCGTATCATCACCATACACCAGAATGTTTGGGGGGGTGGGGCGTGGAGCTTAACAATCTATTTTGGGGTTTTTTTTTTTTTTTGGTCTTTGTTTTTTACAAGCTCTGATAGAGGCTAAACATCATAAAACACTATTCTAATAGATGGGATCAAAAATAACTACTACAAATAACTATACTACAAAACAGCAAGAGAGTCATAATAGAATGGAGATTAAAAAGATCAATTGTATTTCTGTCAGGAAAAATGAAAATATTTGTTGGAAGAAATTATATTTAAATTCATACGCAAAGGATTTGTTGAAGTAAAATTAAGAAAGGCATCCCAGGCAGAACAACTGACATGACTGGCCAGGGTGAATTCGTGGGCCAGTGACCCAGTTCCCAGAGATTGCGAGCTCATTATCGATTGATAATGTGGGGGAATTGTCAATCAGGCAGGTTAGAAAAATTGGACCCTACTGTGATGAGTCCTGAATGCTACTGAAGCGAAGAAAAAATTCTTGATAGTAGATAAAATTCCAATCCACTTCATACTTTTAAGTATGGATTTATGTAACCATGATAGAATCTTATAAAGTTTAATCTGGTATTACTATATAAAATGAGTCCAACAGAGGACAGAAGATAGTTTGAAAAGAAAAAAAAGATGTACTTGGGAGACATGTCCCAACACATTTTATTTGGCAATAAAGTGGGCGAAGATGCAAGAAAGATGAACAAAATTATCTGACTATTGTTTTAAATGCGAGTGAATGATGCAATTATGACATCACCTGAAATAGGGAAGTCAAAATAGAGAAGATTTTTAGATTAACACAAGATGCATGTGTTCCACTGTAAACTCAAAACACTTTAATGGAGTTAGAAGTCAGGCTGAGGATTTCACTGGTAGTTAACGAAATCTTCATTATTCTACACCAAAAGTTAGAACAATCCTTTAATAGCATGGATTAATTTTACCTCTTCTTGAATGTTGTACAAGTAGAATCATTTGTCATATAGGTTTTTCTGCCTGGCCTCTTCATATCAACATTGTGTTTGTGGAATTCACTCACGTTTTTCAAGTAGTTCGACTGAGCACTCTCATTGTTTCTCTCATTATTTCATTTTATGAATAAGCCACAATTTATCCATTCTACTGTTTATGGATATTTAAGTTTTCTCTAGTTTTGAGAAATTACAAGTAACGCTACTATAAACATTCTTGTGGTTTCTTTTGGTGAATATATGTACACTACAAATATATATTAAACATGCTTCTATTGAATATGTATCTAAAAATGAAATTCTTGGATCAGAAAATATGCGTGCATTTTATTTGATTAAATAGTGCCAAACATTAGTCCAAAAAGTAGTACAAATTTACATTCCCATCAACAATGTATGAGTTTCAGCTGCTCTACCTCTATTCCACCACTTGGTTTTATCTGTCTTTTCATCTTAGGCATCCATCATAGCAGAGGTATAGTAGTATTATATTTTGGTTTCAATTGCATGTCCCTTAATCACTAATGACAATTTCATTTTTTTTGGCTCTTTGGATATCGTTTATTGTAAAGTGCTTGTTCAAGTATTTTGACCTTTTTTTCTATCTAGCTGTTTGCATTTTTCTTACTGATTTACAGGAATTACTTTACATTCTGATCTATATGAAAGTGAATATATTCTTCCAGTTGATGGTTTTATAATATAATGTCCCTTACCTTATTAATCTATTAAAAATTACCTTTAACCCAAACCCTAATTCATAAAAATCACAAGAATTAAAATTAAATTAATCCACAGAAGCCAAAGGTATTTATGTTCATAAATATAGAGATAAATAGGTATTTTAAACTTGGGAAACATTTTGGGGTTGAAGCAGCAGCAAGATAATCAGAAAAGCAAAGAAAACATTTTCAGATGAAATAATATTCTGAAATTTAAAGGTAAAGAGACTTTCATCATCTAAGGATGGTTACTAATATCATGTGCTGCAGAAAGTCAATGACTATGAGTAAAGACCACTTAATTTGCCTTGTAACAGGTTATTGTACCTAAAAAGAGATTAATTTCAATAGTTGGCTAGAACAATAAACCAGAGTTGAGTGAGTGAGATATGAGGAAATTCAAGCAAAATATATGCTTCTTTTTCAAGAAGTTTGTAGGAAAAGAAAAAAGTAGCATGAGAAGAAGCTGATATTGCTATTTTGATTTCCCTATTAAGCAAAGATTTATTTATATGGTAATACTTTTTCTATTGCCGAATTATTGTTTGTGCATTTATAGTTGATTTTTTTTTTAAACATCTGTCCTTCTGTGTGGTGTAATGAATAGTAGCATTTTCTACATGCTCCAGGGATACTGAGAAGTTTTGAAGGTATAAAATTATTTTTATACTGAAAACATTATTAAATTCAGTATTGAATGAAACTCTTCAAACACCTATAAATGTTTGGTGTAAGGAATTGCTGTTTTCCCCCTCATGTCAGCTATCCCTGGCCTTTTTGTTTTTGTTTTTTTTTTAATACAGTCACTTCTTAAGCAAGGCTTGCAGCCTTCTTCATGGTCATGCCACAGGAATACTCTTCCTCTCAGACCTCTATCTTGGTTAAATCCTAGGGGCTTAATTTTCCCTCACAGTGTTATAGTCAGCTTCTAGAATTACTCTTGAAATCTTTCTTCAATGTGTAGAATATGTTAACAATGGAACTAAAATAAAACACCATGAATGTATAATTCAATATAATTTAAAAACTAGTAGTGAGCTCAAAAAGAATTCAAATCAACATTGTATATGTCTAATTTATGTTATAAAAAGAAATAGAAAGACGCAGACGTAGAGAATGGACTTGAGGACACAGGGAGGGGGAAGGGTAAGCTGGGACGAAGTGAGAGAGTGGCATGGACTTATGTATACTACCAAATGTAAAATAGCTAGCTAGTGGGAAGCAGCCGCATAGCACAGGGAGATCAGCTCGGTGCTTTGTGACCACCTAGAGGGGTGGGATAAGGAGGGTGGAGAGAGACGCAAAAGGGAGGAGATATGGGGTTATATGTATATGTATAGCTGATTCACTTTGTTATAAAGCAGAAATTAACACACCACTGTAAAGCAATTATACTCCAAAAAAGATGTTAAAAAAAAAATAGAAACATTCAAAGAGTACATAGAAAACTAATGATCTAAGCTATAATTTGGAAATAAAACTATAAATTATATTAAGAAATAACAGAAGTGAGGGGGTTCTTAGTATAGAGAGGGGGCTTGGGAGGTGACAGATTTATTAATATAAACTAACAAATACATTTGAGAACATATTTAGCTAGGAGCAGAATTTAAAAGTTCTTCCTGTCTTTTGCCTGGTTAAATTCATTCAATGGTTTACTATTCCCTTTGGCAAGAATTGCAAGAATAATGTTTTCTTCAGTTATTCATTGTGTCATATATTCCATCTATGGTGCTCTTTATTTTAGCAATTATTGTTTCTTACCTATTATTTCTGCTTATTTCTCCTCATGATTTCTTACTTTGGTTTCATATTGCTAACATGTTCCCTTGCCTCTTTTATGTGCTTACTGTGCTTGCTTTAAAATCTAGGTCCATCTACATTAATATGTTTGCTACTAGGTGGCATCCATCTGTTTGTATCTTAGGTATTCATCTGCTTTAGTTTACATTTGTTGGAGATACTGACTTTTTTGGCGGAATGTATATGAAAAAGGCCAAAGGCTAGAGGCTTATCAGCAGGTGAATACTTCAGATGTAAAGTTTAGTTCAAAGAAAGATGACTGAATGAGTTATTAGGTGGAAAACCACGGGTACCACCTACCACAGTAAATCACTCCCATTCTGTATCATCTCATCAAACCACTATTATGCTCAACACATCAGCTTTACATACTCAGGAAAAAGCACCTTGGCAGGAAGCATTGTAGCTTATCGTGTACCAGCTATGGAAGTTTGGAGAAAGGAAGAAATGTTAAAAGCTCATCAGTCCTTACTTGTTTTCTCTGCTACTCTGTCCAAGCATGAGTTTTGAGCTACCGTAATCTCACCCCTATGGATATCTATTCAAGTGACTGTAGCTTTGCCACAATATTTGCAATAAGGGAATAAACACTGCTTTTTTCCAACGCAAAGAAGTAGGGAGCAAGAGAAATTTAAACCATATTGAAAAAAAAAAAAAAAAAGCTCCTAGCCTTGGCTGCTATCATTTTAGATTCTGTGTTTTCCTTCATTAGCTTCTCTTGGGTTGATCTTTGGAGAAGGAGCCTGCACTGGGGGCAAATCCACCATCTTGGCAACAGCCCAAACCGCATACCCCCCACTAAGATGAGAAAAAAGCAGCCACAGGTTTTAGGTAGAGATCAAGAGTTCAGATTTCAACATGCTATATTTAAGTGTCTTCAGCATATAAGTATTTTCAAGTCCAAGAAACTCAATGAAATCATGTAGGATGTGAGTGTACCTACAGGGATTCAAGGACAGAGTTTGGGGTACCCCAATATTTAATACCCATGAAGTTTAGAAAATGGAAAACAATCTAGCAAAAAATTATGAGAAAGAGTAGGCAGTGAGGTAATAAAAATGCCTGAAGGGATTGGTATTATGCAAGGTAAGAGGAGAAAGTGCTAAGACACAGTATTCTAAGTATCAAATGCTGTCGAATTATCAAGTAAGATGAGGACAGAGAATTACACATAAGGAAATGGAGAACATATTTGAATAGACCAGAATGAATAGAGTGGACAGACCACTCTTCCAAAGAATTTGTAATTAATGAGAAGAAAAACTGGGTTGTAGATAGCAATGTTAACTCAAGATAGTTGAAGATGGGAGATATTACAACATTTTATGCTGAAGGAAAGAACCAGTGAAGAAGAGACCACTCAAAGGAGAGAGGTGGATTAATTGCAGGAGGAAAATCCAGTACACAAGTACAATGTGTATTTTGATGACTGACTTAATTGATGGGAAACAACAGTCCTTGTCACAAAGTGTGTGAGCATTAAGTATGTGCTACTGTGGTATTACGGATATTTTCAATCTCATTCTAGATTTTAGTTTCCTTCATAAATCTTCATTATCACTCTACTTCTCCTTTTCCTCCACCATATATCTGTTGAATTTAATTTTGGTAGCCCCATTCCTATTCTTTTCATTATTAATGGCTTGTATTTAATTATTTTAATCAACATTTTACTGGGTTCAACGGAGAATAGGTTAAAAAAAAATGTGATCCATTCACATATGGTTACCATACTGACCACTGATTATATTCCTATTTTCCTGATACACATACATAAAATCTAAATCACAGAACTAAAGAGATTTTTCTAAGGTCATGAAATTACTAAATTGTATAACTGAAAATTCTGAATGTATCTATGTGACTCCATACAGAAGCTGCTTTTCAACTAATTGAATAAAACGCATATAAATAAAACAGGCACTGCTTTCATTTCATTTTTTAAATTCTTGGAAACTCCTCAAACATTTAAAAAATATATTCTGTATCTATGTATAGTATCATGTCATCTGCAAACAGTGACAGTTTTACTTCTTCTTTTCCAATTTGGATTCCTTTTATTTCTTTCTCTTCTGTGACTGCCGTGGCTAAAACTTCCAAAACTATGTTGAATAATAGTGGTGAGAGTGGGCAACCTTGTCTTGTTCCTGATCTTAGAGGAAATGGTGTCCGTTTTTCACCACTGAAAACGATGTTGGCTGTGGGTTTGTCATATATGTCTTTTATTATGTTGAGGTAGGTTCCCTCTATGCCCACTTTCTGGAGAGTTTTTTTAATCATAAATAGCTGTTGAATTCTGTCAAAATCTTTTTCTGCAGCTATTGTGATTATCATATGATTTTTATCCTTCAATTTGTTAATATGGTGTACAACATCCTAAAGATGCTACCAGAAAACTACTAGAGCTAATCAATGAATTTGGTAAATTAGCAGGATACAAAATTAATGCACAGAAAGCTCTTGCATTCCTATACTAATGACGAAAAATCTAAAAGAGAAATTAAGGAAACACTCCCATTTACCATTGAAACAAACAAACAAAAAATGCCTAGGAATAAACCTACCTAAGGAGACAAAAGACCTGTATGCAGAAAACTGTAAGACACTGATGAAAGAAAGATGATACAAACAGATGGAGAGATATACTATGTTCTTGGATTGGAAGAATTAACACTGTGAAAATGACTATACTACCCAAAGCAATCTACAGATTCAATGCAATCCCTATCAAACTACCAAGGGCAATTTTTCATGGAACTAGAACAAAAATTTTCAAAATTTGTATGGAAACACAAAAGACCCCGAATAGCCAAAGCCATCTTGAGAAAGAAAAAGGGAGCTGGAGGAATCACACTCCCAGACTTCAGACTATACTACAAAGCTACAGTAATCAAGACAGTATGGTACTGGCACAAAAACAGAAATATAGAGCAATGGAACAGGATAGAAAGCCCAGAGATAAACCCACACACATATGGTCACCTTATCTTTGATCAAGGAGGCAAGAGAATAAAATGGAGAAAAGACAGTCTGTTCAATAAGTGGTGCTGGGAAAACTGGACAGCTATATGTAAAAGGACGAAATTAGAACACTTCCTAACAACATACACAAAAATAAACTCAAAATGGATTAAAGACCTAAATGTAAGGCCAGACACTATCAAACTCTTAGAGGAAAACATAGGCAGAACACTCTGTGACATAAATCACAGCAAGATCCTTTTTGACCCACTGCCTAGTGAAATGGAAATAAAACAAAAATAAACAAATGGGACCTAATGAAACTTAAAATCTTTTGCACAGCAAAGGAAACCATAAACAAGACAAAAAGACAACCCTCAGAATGGGAGAAAATATTTGCAAATGAAGCAACTGACAAAGGATTAATCTCCAAAATATACAAGCAGCTCATGCAGCTCAATATCAAGAAAAAAACAACCCAATCCAAAAATGGGCAGAAGACCTAAATAGACATTTCTCCAAAGAAGATATACAGATTACCAACAAACACATGAAAGGATGCTCAACATCACTAATCATTAGAGAAATGCAAATCAAAACTACAATGAGGTATCACCTCACACCAGTCAGAATGGCCATCATCAAAAAATCTACAAACAATAAATACTGGAGAGGGTGTGGAGAAAAGGGAACCCTGTTGCACTGTTGGTGGGAATGTAAATTGATACAGCCACTATGGAGAACAGTATGGAGGTTCCTTAAAAAACTAAAACTAGAACTACCATATGACCCAGCAATCCCACTACTGGGCATATACCCTGAGAAAACCATAATTCAAATGAGTCATGTACCACAATGTTCACTGAAGCACTATTTACAATAGCCAGGACATGGAAGCAACCTAAGTGTCCATCAACAGATGAATGTTTAAAGAAGATGTGGCACGTATATACAATGGAATATTACTCCGCTACAAAAAGAAATGAAATTGAGTTATTTGTAGTGAGGTCAATGGACTTAGAGTCTGTCATACAGAGTGAAGTAAGTCAGAAAGAGAAAAACAATACTGTATGCTAACACATATATATGGAATCTAAAAGAAAAATGGTTCGGATGAACCTAGTGGCAGGACAGGAATAAAGATGCAGATGTAGAGAATGGACTTGAGGACACAGGGAGGGGTAAGGGTAAGCTGGGACGAAGTGAGAGAGTGACATGGACATATATACACTACCAAATGTAAAATAGATAGCTAGTGGGAAGCAGCCGCATAGCACAGGGAGATCAGCTTAGTGCTTTGTGACCACCTAGAAGGGTAGGATAGGGAGGGTGGGAGGGAGACACAAGAGGGAGGGGATATGGGATATACGTAGGCATATAGCTGATTCACTTTGTTATACAGCAGAAACTAACACATTGTAAAGCAATTATACTCCAATAAAGATGTTAAAAATCTGAATATATATTCTGTACCAATGAATGTATCAGATTAGGAAAAAAATAGAAACATTCGATTTGTGCCATCGACTAAATCATAGTCAGCAGTCCCACAAAGTGTAAATGTTGTGGTTGCCCTTTAAAACCAAGTAATACAGGGTCAAAGAAGAAAATTATTATTTATTTGTAATGTTCTGGGCATTCATAATACTGGAACTCTTCAGAGACATCATTCTTTCTGGTATATAATTAAACACCTTAATGGTAAATCATTCTGGAATGTATCATTAATCCTAGGCCACTACATCAAAACTGTTGGCTGCTAGGGAACAGACTGCAGTAAATATACTATGTGTCCAAAGATTCCTTCAAACCAATTCTGACTCCAAAACACGGCACTGTCTTCTGAAGCAGGAAAGTGAGTGATCGAAACCAGTCCTGCTATACACTTGGTCTTGTACACAGTTGTCAATGGAGCCAAATGGCCGAAAGATGTAAGAGCTGCTCAATAATTTGAGTTTATAGAGAACAATGTTTAGACCTTCTGCCTAAGGGCACAGTATCTAAATTCCTTTCCTTCAGTTACTGTTTATCAAGGGAATATTGTTCTGTTAAAAGCAACTCAAAAATTAAGTCAGTCATAGCCACGTATCCAGTCAAAGCAACCAGATTGATGGGTGCGGTAATGCCTCCAACTGTGTTTAAATTAATTTCCATTTTTCTTTTTTCTTTTTTTTTTTTTGAGGCAAGGAATATGACTTTATTTGGAAAGTCGGCAGAATGAGAAGATGGCAGGCTAGTGTCTCCAATAAACCATCTTCCCTGTTTTTCTAATAACAGTATTCAACTTGTTTTAAACATGAGAATATTTGGTTCAAACTATTTAGAAGCTTAGTTATATGTGTATGTAGTGGAACACTATCATGCTTCAAAGACTGTGGAATCAGACAACAATTACAGCAAATTTTCTAAGTTTTTCAAAGGTCAAGAATGACTGAAAAGTTACCTGGAAATGGGCAAAGCTACAGGGAAAGTAACTAGAATTTCTAATGACCGTTATGCAAATAACATGAAAATTATAAAGTGCTTACACTTCTTTTTACTTTTCCATGTGGATATAGTTTTGAAAAGTTTCAAACAACAATATAGAAAGTAGGGAAGCTCACTGGGGCTAGAGCCCCAGAACTGGCATTAGAACACCCACAATGTGTGCAGAAAAAGCACTGTCAGAAGAAATGTGCCACAGGCACCTGTGTGATGAAAAGACAATCATCGATTCTGTGAACCGGCATGACAGTTTTATAATCCCAGCTTGACCAGTTACTGGATGTGTAACACTGGGAAATTCACTTAAATTCTTGGGGCTCTAGTTTCCTCATATCTGTATAAGAGAATGCTTGTGAAGATTTAATGAAGAGATGTGGGTAAAAGCCTCTACCCATAGTACCTGGAATGAAAGGTATTTTCATTGATCCAATAAGCATTTTATGTTTTTATATATATACACATATAGCCAGGGTGGCAATACTTGCCTTGTTGGACCTTTCTAAATCCGTTGGTGCTTACAACAGTTAAGTGGATTTTTAATCTTACTATTTATTGTTAGAATTCAAAGGTCAGAGTCCCTAAACAACCGTGGTCATTGTTACATTTAAAAATATGTATGAAGAGAAGCCACTGCAAAGAGAAGCCTGCGTACCACAACAAAGAGTAGTCACTGCTCGCCGCAACTTGAGAAAGCCCGTGCACAGCAACGAAGACCCAACGCAGCCAAAAAGAAATTAAAAAAATAATATAAAAATAAAAATATGTATGACAGAAATAGAAATTATACTTCCCAGTATCGTTAAACTCAAAGTTAGTCGGGAAACATCTAAATAATTCAATCAAGAATACACATTTAAATGCATTTGATGTGTTTAAATTAACCTCTAGCTTCTTTAAGCAGAAACAAAAATAGGGCAAGTGAGCTTGTTTTCCATATCTTTTCATATGAAATAAAGGTAATAACCAAACTAACGTGCATTAAATATCCAAACCTGAGGAAAATGTTTCCGTTAACTCATATGTCCACAGGTCAATTGGAAGGTCAATTTTTGATCCTGCGAGAAATTATATTATTGTCAGTATCTGGTTTACAGAGCTTAATATGCTTACATTTTTGGTAGAATTCTGTTTATCAGCTATAAGACTAAAATTTATTTATCACCTTAAAACTTGGTTGAGTCTGAGTTATTCATTCTCACTGGTAAGCGATGGTAGGACAATGACAAAATCAGACAGGCCATGCTGTATAGAGTTAACAAGCTTCAGATTTGCTCTGAGATACCTGCCCTCTTGCCAGGTGGCCATAATGTAGGAAGTTATTGCTGGGACCACTGACACGGCCAGTAGGCAGTTACTGTTTTTTGTTTTTGTTTTTTATTTATTTATGGCTGCGTTGGGTCTTCGTTGCTGCGCGCGGGCTTTCTCTACTTGCAGTGGGAGGGGGGGCTACACTTCATTGTGGTGCACAGTCTTCTCATTGCGGTGGCCTCTCTTGTTGTGGAGCACGGGCTCTAGGCATGCGAGCTTCAGTAGTTGTGGCACGTGGGCTCAGTAGTTGTGGCTCGTGGGCTCTATAGCGCAGGCTCAGTAGTTGTGGCGCACAGGCTTAGTTGCTCTGTGGCATGTGGGATCTTCCCCAGACCAGGGCTCGAACCCGTGTCCCCTGCATTGGCAAGTGGATTCTTAACCACTGCGCCACCAGGGAAGTCCTGGCAGTTACTGTTCTTAACACACAAAACCACATCTAGAGAGAAATAGTGTATAAAAAGTTAAAGGTGCTTAGGATCAATTGTTAGGCTTTGCTTTGTTTTTATTAATTTATATTAAATATAGTAAAAATTCATATGTATGTATATACAGCCTCATCTACACTGCACTGAAATCATGCACTAGTCTTTCATCAATGTAAAGTGTTAGCATGAATTAGTCTTTTTAAAACAACTAGATTTTATAACATACTGATAATCTCATGGAGGATAAAATCATTGGGATAACACTGTTACTCAAATTCTTGAGGATATAATGAAAAGGAGTTGGAAATTACAGCTGTTCCAGTTGCACTGTGTTTGTAAACCACATGGATTTCAATGGAAGAAGCCTCCTGAATCCATACAGAGGGGGTCATTGCTGCTCCTATGAATAGTCAATGCTAGTTCAATTTTTATCCACGCTTTCAAACCAAATAACATCTCAACATGACTTCACCTAACTGAAATGCAAGGCAGATTTGTTGTTTATAGCAAGCAAAAATTCACTAACTGTATTACAATTTGTCTGTTTTTTTTTTTTCCAATCAGAGACTTATTATTTTTTAGGATACTATGAATGAAATCTGAGCTGTCCATTGAAGCCTTACTTTCCCAGATACCAGTCTTTTAAAGGAGAAAGGTAGATGCCTAATCTCTATAAATAACCTTTTCCAGTTTTGCTGTTTTTTCCAGTTGAAATTTCCTGGTTGAATTTTTCTAGTTTAATCAGATACCCTCCCCTAGCTCCCTGCCTCTCTGCCCTGTCCACTGGAGTAGTTACCCAGTTGGAGGTGATAGACACTGCCTCTTCTCAGTAAACGTGGTAGCTTCTAGAAGGTGGAGACATATCCGCCCCACCTAGCTTGGGACTAGGCATATAGGAGCAACTTTGTAAAATAAATAAGTATGTATATTTACTGTGGTAAGAGCCCCACCGACATTTGTGAGTACGTAATTGATTTTGTAAGTGGCGTTCAGCGGGATCCAATTCATTCAATAACAGAGGTGCTAGGAGTACGGTTCAAACCTTTCACTCCTCAGGGAGAGGCTGGAAGGTAGGCACACCCTCCAGACTATAGGGTCCTCTGCCGGGGCGGGGTTTATAGCGAGAATGTGACTCAGCTTTCCCTACCCTTTCCAACGTGGGTGTTTTCTCATTTACTCGCGTGTAGGCATCACTCAGCTAGTTTCTGGATTTCTCCCAGTGAACAGCGGTGCGTAGGTGGACATTTGGTGTGTCGTGGGAGGGAACAGTTCAGGAGTCCCTTATGTCACCATCTAGGTCCCTCCCCTCAGCCTCGCCCTAAGGTGTGGGCCTCATTGTGGTTTTGATTTGCATTTCCTTAGTGATTAGTGACATCGAGCTTCTCTTTGATGTACCTGTTGGCCATTTGTATGTCCTCTTTGGAAAAATGTCCCTTTCAAGTCTTTAGCCCATTTTCCTATCAGGTTATTAGTTCTTCTGCAATTGAGTTATACATGTTCCTTTCGTATTTCAGAAATATGTGATGTATGCAAAATATGTGATAAATGGTTTGCAAATATTGTCTCCCGTTCCATAAGCTGCACTTTCACAATGAAAGGAAGGATGAGTGGGCAAATAAGTGAATGAGTGTTGCCAAATAAAAATTGTCACTTGCCATCTGCCCCTAAAAGGATTAGTTCACTGGTCACTGCAGTCTCTGTCCTTCAAAACACCCTGAAAGGAGTTCAGGGTGCAGATCAGGAATGAGGCACTCTGTGCTCTGGAAAATAACTGGCAGAACAGGCCTTCAGATAGTTAGATATTTTCAGGAGAAGATTTTCATGAGCCCAAATTCTTGCATCTTCTCATACCTAGAAAAGCACTAAAATCATTAACGAAAGTATCTGCTCCTCATGACTAACCTTCTCGTGACGAGCAGCAAGCCTCTGCCGAAATGTGTGCTTGATTGCACGTACCCCGCCTTCACTAAAATCATATATAATACCGACCTTCCCCCCTACCTCTTTGGAGCAGTTCCTCAGAGCTATTTGAGAGGCTATCTCCCAGGCTACAGTCCTCATTTTGCCTCAAATAAAACTTAACTCACAACTCTGTTGTGCATTTTTTTCAGTTGACAGTGTTAGCATAAAAAATGCTATTTTCCTTTCAGCAGGAAGGCCAAATTCTATACTTCTCTTGATCCCTGCCTTTGCTAACGCTTTTTTCCCCAATCGTTTCTCAAATTAATAGAAAAAGAGGCTGAAGATAATTAAAATAACAGTGAAGACAGTAAAATAAATCTCTTCTGTAGAAATATTGTGTTAATTTCATCCACTCTGAACTGGCTCCTTGGCCAGGTTTTTATTAAACTATGTTGCCAAGAGGGAGAGGGGGAGGGGGAGGGGGGGAGAAAGAGAAAGAGAGAGAGAGGGAGGGAGGGAGGGAGGATGGAGATGCATGCGCTTAGGAAGACTGTCATCACTATTAGAGTAATAGAGCAGCAAAATAATGGACTCTTCCCTAAGGCATATGGTAGCACACTGCTTGGGGCCTGTTTGCACTTACTACACTGACTTTATATGTTAAGCATCTGACACGGTAATTAGTTTTACAAAAATGCCCTTCTTGCCATTCCTTTTGTTTATGACTGGATCGATTTGAAATACACCACTTGCATTTTAAATGACTCTTCAAGTATGGATGAGGCTTTTTTTTTTTTTTTTTTAGCTTTAGGGTTTTGTTTTATTGTGAACAATGTCTACTAGCATCATTACATACAGATCCTCCGAATCAATTAGTTCTATAAAGGAAGAGAATCTTTTTTTCTGTGATAGATTGAGAAGAGCCATCCTTCATCACTCAGTGTTTTCTAATGAAAGGCTCACAGTACAGTATGTGGGCCCTGGCGCCAAGATGACCGACCTTCAGTTCATTAACCTAAACCTGGGTTATTCTCACACATTCTTAAAGTCCCAGCCCGCCTCCAAGCAAATATTTGATAGCAAAAAATTAGCCATGAAGATTCAGGGTAAGAATTCATTACTGGCATTAAATATAATAAACCCATTTGATAATATATCATCAAGTGTTAAAAATAATGGAAACTAAATGACACTTGTCAGAATAGTTTTTTAAAAGGATATTTTTTGAACTACTTGCTTCAGGTGTTTTTTTGGTCATTTTTATAACAAAAAGTAATTCAACAGATCTGATCAGTCAAATTAGTTTTCCACGTTATTAATGTGAACTGTAAAACTTTTACTAAGTTACATGATGGATTTAGAAGTTCTAAAACTTTTTCAGAGACAAGATTTTTTTTTTTTATCATTTGATGAATGGCAGGAAGACTTGAATATCCATTTCCTTCCACTCCCTTTTAACCAAAATGGCTTTAACTTCGCTTAGACCTGACTAAACTTTATACAGGCTTCTTCCTGACTCTAGGCCCTTGACCTCCCCTTTTCTTGGAGCATTTTACTTTAGAAAACTTGCTGCGTAAATTCTTTCTCTATCCCTTTGAAATGTAAATCTTCTCCCAGCCTCCTGCCAGTTTTACAACTCAGAGGAGTCTTTTTCAAGGACCAGGGAGCCAACTCTTTGAAATGTCATCATCAAGAAAGATCAGCCTCCTCCCCCAGTCTCTGTGGGAGGGTAAGAGCCTACTTTCAATGAAGGAAGATTAGAAAACAGAGGTAGCCTAGCCACACTGGCCAACCCCTCTCCTCAAGTCCTTCAGTAGTTTTCTATTAGTTCACTCATTTAAAAACCCTCCCACCCTTTGTTTCAGAGAAACTGAGTTCTATGTCTCTCCCATAGTGTGATAGTCTTGACCCCTATTGCAAATCTATTCTCAGGGCTACTTTTGTTTTGTCTTCCTCGTAATTACACTTTTTTTTTTTTTTTTTTTTAACCTCAAGAATATGAACCTAGAAACTGAACATCTTATAGAATTTGACAACAAAGTGGTATCACACAGGTAACATTTCCTCTTTTTTAAAGTTACTAAAAAAGTAACTTTAAATGATCATTTGTAGAAATTTTAACAAAATACCAATGATTTTAATAACTTTCTTCTATGACATTTAAGTACTTAATTTATTCATTTATTTTTGGCTCTTGCCGAGAAGAAAGAGCATTAGTATCTCCATTATGAGAAGTATGTCACACAATGACACTTTATAAGTGGAAATTCACACATCCCAACAAGCATAGAAGGGTCTTTGGTAGCAACCTGGACCGTGGTTTCTATCCTTCTAATTCTAGAGAAGAGAGACCATCCAGCAAAGGCTATACAATAAAATAGAAGTCTTTGCTGTGTGATAATTTCTCTGAATTCCTAGGTTGGTTCTCTGGGTATCAGGAGGCCATCCTTTCTTTTATTCCAGCCCAAGTCAACACCCATCTTCCAAAAAAATGGTCAGACACAACAACTTTTAAGTCAATTTTGTTACCACCTCAGTCTTGAAATATGAGAATTTCCCCCTGCCTCCCTATCTGGCCCATCTTTCTAAGATTTTCTGTTCTCAGTGGATTTTTAATCAATCTATGGCTAATAAATCTTGGCAGACCACCTAAAAAGAAAGAGATGACAGTGAGATACTTTGGTATGAAAATAAGTTAAATATATAAACTTCATAATAAATGTTCTGAATTTTCTTGAATAAAACGTACAAAAAAATGTTCAACATATGCTAATATTTACATGGGGTTGGTGGAGATAATTTAGTATTTGTGAGCCACTATGTGTGAGGCATGTGCTTGTACCTTACATACACCTCCTTTAAATTATGATACATTTTTCAAGGGATACTAATAAAATGAAAAGTAAGTACAATAGAAATTGAGATTGAAATTCATGGGCAAAAAAATAGATTTTGAAGAGAGCATTACATATGCTAGAATTCCCTTAGGCTACATATACTAAGTCCGCCAGCTTTCAGGCAGCAGATGGAACACATAGGCACTGACATCAGTGGAATTCTGCCACTGAATTTTTGACAAAGACAAACTATTCATCCAAGAAGTCTTCATCATTAGACATTTGTGCCTTCACTGTTGGAGAAGAAAACATATGACATCATGATTAGTGTGCAGTACCATTCAAATGATTGAATGGGCCTTATCAGCTTCTTACTCTTAATTTTCTGGGCACTGAGGGGTGTGTGCAAGTGTGAAATGGAAAGCCATAGCAATTGCTGTGTGATTATATTTTCTAAGTGTAAAAAGTGGATTTATTTCAACATTTTCTTTTCACTCTTGAACTGAAGAGTTCCTGTCTCTCTAAAGTTATGTAAATATTTGTCATTAGGTTTAAAAATCTTAGTTGTGATGATTTTACAAACTAAGTGAACACAGAAAAGCTTCTGTAGTCTTAAAAGGGCATTTTTAGTAATTTGTCATTAAGTGGTAAAAAAAAGAAAAAAAGACACAGTTGAAATTTTTCCACATTAATCTAACTTTTCTTCCCATAATGACAATTTAGTCTTTTAGTCAGTATAACTTCCAGAACTTCAGTATCATATGCAACAACCCTGGCAAAGTTCTATTCTTCTCAGGCAGAACTGATCAATATTTATATACAAAATTTTTAATGATTGTTATGCTTTCTGCTAGCCTCACGAATTTATGTGAAGACTAATTAGAAGTTGAAAAATGATTGAATATGGTCTTCTATCGAGGTGAAATGATTTTATTTCAGGAGTGCTTTCTGAATACATACTATGAATCTAAACAAAACGAATTTTTAGAGGAGATGTTGTATAGTATAAAGGGCAATTAGACAGAAATTACTTAGTTTTGGTGCTTCAACAATGAATTTATCATTTAATCTAAAAAATAACCCCATAAATATTCTAGATGTCAGTTTTCTATATCTGAGAGGTACTTGCAGTAAGGTGACTTTTCAGAATTTCTCAACTGAAAATTATCCAAACCAATGTGGCAGTGAAGCATGAAAAAATAACCGAGTTTCATTCAATTCCTTCTTTTATCAAAGAAAAAGTCTGCAAATCTACGTGGAGTTAAAATGCTAAATTTAAAATATCCACATTCAAAATTCTCAAGATTGTTTTGGGGTTAATATCACCTAATTATATGCTCATATCTTATGCATTTTATCTACAGCAACTAACCCCTATAGCACTAAATTATTGTAATTTATTTAGGCAACGTATGTTGCCCATGTAAGAAACAGGTGCCTCAAACGTCAAAAATGACAATATTTTACCTAGGAACTGTTCAGATTTCAAATTTCAAAAATTTCCTTTTTCCCATTAAATCATGACCTATTTTTCCTTGATATTGTCTCTCTGAACCTATAAATTTAGACACTGTCTGGCTGTGAATGATTTTGCTCGTCATCCTCATTGCTCCCTAAGATTTGGAACTTGCTTCCTTTTTTCTCTTTTTGGATTCACTTCCTTCTCTGAACCTAGCACCTTCAATTGTTCCAGATAACAACTCCCACCTTGCAGTTCAAAGTTCCTTTAAACTCCACTTCCCATGATATATTTCTGGATCATCAATAGACCTGTCTAGCCAAAGATTGGAATTAAAAAACTCTTGGGCTTTGAACTTTCATAATTGTCATGAATTATATAACCTTGATGATGCATAATTTAGGTACTGCCTTTTAGAGATGCTTGCTCTGAATTTGCCCCGCATCCCTACGCACCTATAAACGCAAAGTCAACTTACATAACTAGGCTCACATAAGGAAAATAAATCAAGTCTTTGTATTTCCTGTTCACTGCTCTCCACAGTAACATTTTTTCTCACCAGTTTAAGTTATTCACTCTGAGAAAAGAGAAAACATATGAGAATCAGAGAACATTCTGAAAAACGTTTCTGGAGAATCAGAGAAAATTTCTGATAAAGGCTAAAATTTGACTATGTAGGGACACGAAAGTATATAAAATTAAAAATAGATTACGTGCAATAGTTGTTATGCTTACCTAATGATATAAATTTTTATATTGATCTATATCACATTTAACATGTTTATTTTATTACCATTTTTTCATAGTAAAATAAAACTGGACCTAATAGCAGAGGTCACTATCATAATTAAAATAAAGTGCATATGGAAATATACTAAGTAAATATGTCAAATAAAAGGTACACACAGTGGTGCAGTGGTTAAGAATTCACCTGCCAATGCAGGGGACACGGGTTCGAGCCCTGGTCCGGGAAGATTCCCACATGCCACAGAGCAACTAAGCCCGTGTGCCACAACTACTGAACCTGTGCTCTAGAGCCCGCGAGCCACAACTACTGAGCCTGCGCATCTAAAGCCTGTGCTCCACAACAAGAGAAGCCACCGCAATGGGAAGCCTGTGCACTGCAACAGAGTCGCCCCTGCTCGCCACAACTAAAGAAAGCCTGCACACAGCAATGAAGACCCAACGCAGCCAAAAAAAAAAAAAAATAAGGTACACACAATAATTTAACTTCCTGGTTATCTTATGTATAGAAAGGAATAAATACCATCTAAGATTATGTTTCAACAGGAAATTTTTAAGAAACATCTTTTATTATGGGATCATAACAAGATTCTTATATATTCTCCATGATTATATTTGATTCTTGCTGTTATTCAAAAGCTTCACACTGTTTCTCCAAACTTCAGCTCACTAACTTCTTTCTCAGAACTACATCATAGAATGGAGAGGGATGGAGGCAGAAGCTGGTGAATAGGAGGCAGCGGGTGAATAAGAGGAATAAGAGGCAGCAGGGAGAAAGGAATAATATATCTTTTACACTTCACTGAAAGTTTTCTAATTCTAGAATTGATTTCACATTTTAAAGTTCACCTGAAATCAAGCAGAACCAAAACAATTTACAAATACAGAAGCCTGAGTATTTGAAAGCAAGATCTATTTGCTTTGTATGTGTAGGCATTCATCCAGTCATTTCAGTATATCAACAGAGTTTATATATAATAACTGACAAATGCTCTTTCTTTTATATAAAGTCCTTTTATTTTACCTAAATATGTTAGATTATTATGCTTTTCATTTCATGTAAATAATTTAAAAGAAATCAAAGAAATCACTGCATCATAAACAGATAAAAGTCATATTTTTGCACTAACTTCTATTGATCTTGCTCTGCAGAATCACTCACCACCTCAGTATCGAGAAGAATAGCTAGTACCCCTAATAAACTTTCTGTTTACTTCTACAGCTTTTAAAAATGTTCTCAATTTATTCACCAAGACATTAGATTGAATGAGATTGAAGCATTCAGCTTCAAAGTCCCTTTTCCCCTTGGTACAGATTAGACCTGGTTCTCCAGTGGGTTGCTTTCTCACCGTCCTCCTCCCTCCTTTTTCCTGGGCTTACTGGGCTGAAGTTGTGGCTGGGAAAGAAGAGAAAGATATTTCCTCAGCTGACTCGGATTGGTGAGCTCCCTGTTCTCTCACAGTGACCATTCCTTGCTCTCATCTGGACTAAGATTACTTAATTCTCAACCACTTTGAGCAGATACACTTAAAGCAAGAAAAACTGTATTATCCTCGCCATGTGAAATGGGATGACTTCCTCTCAGCTCTTTCATGTTTCCTTTACCCCACATCTCCATGTCCTAGCAGCATCGGTCACTCTAGTCCTGTGGCTTACTAGAATTTATCCAAATATATTTATAGGTGCTTGCTTTAGTTAAAGAGATGGAGCATCAAACAAATCTTCATGGACGAAAAGAGTGGGAACTGATAGCATCTACTCACAAATTCTGTATTTTTCCAAAACACTACTTCACCGGCTCTCTCTTCTCCACCCTCTTTTTTTATTGAAGGTATAGGGAGGGACAGCTGAAATGGCACATTTAATCAAGTCTTTCCAAGTTAAGGCTGGACCCTCAGCTATTAGTGCTTTGAACTTAGACGATGGAACAACTTAACACATTGCCAAACCTCAGTTAAAATAGGTGCTAAGAATTATAGTAAAATTACTATGTAAATGAACTAAATACCGTGGTGAAATTAGTAGAGGTCCAATTGGACTATAAGATCCCAGAGTAGCAATCCAATTATCATAATTTTCATATCTACAGCTCCATGTGCAATTTGGACAAACTGTCTATTGAAAAATGTTTAAGAAAAAAGAATGGTTTTGAAATTATTTTTAGAATCATATTTAACTGGAGAATTTTTGTTCACTGATATCATGTTTCTTGAGCATTTGTGTGAGCATTTTTTAGAAGTATACAATCACATAACTCTCAAGAGCTTTAAGAGTCACAAAAATTATCATCAAATTATGGGAAATTCCATAATGATGATGACATAATAAGTAGGATGGAGTATTTTGGAAGGAAATCACCAAGAAAAATAAACACAAATCATACCATAGTTACTGGTTTGCTTTATTTGATCAGACCACAACAGAAAAACAAACATGTATGATTACCCATTTGTTAAATAACAAACACACACACACACACACAGAATATCTGTGATAAGAATATTTAGAATCATAGCACGAATGTAAACTTTTAGGATATATTTTGTATCTCTTAATTGTTGAATTTACCATTAAGCCTATTTGATTGCATGAAATAAAACGTACCTCATTTAAAAAAAATACTTATGCCATCTTAAATAAAGAGAGCACAAAAGTAAGATATGAAAAGACAGGGAGCAAAATTAGCTGTCTCATTCATTTGTAGCTATTTAAATGGCTTTGTGAGAATGGAATGAATATAATTATTTCAAAAGACATAAAAAGCATTTGACAAAATTTAACACCCTTTTACGATAAAACACTCAAAAATCTAGGTATAATGAATAACTTTCTTAAACTGATAATGGGTATCTATGAAAAGCCAATAGCTAACATCATGGTTAATGGCAAATAATTTGAACATTTTCTCCCTAAGTTCAGGAGAAAAGGATGTTTAATCTTTCCACTTCTATTCAGATTTGTGCTAGAGGTTATAATCAGGGTAAATATGAAAGAAAATAAAAGTCATTAGGACGGGAAAAGAAGATTAAGCCTATCTCTAATTGAGAATGGCAATCTTTTTTATAGAAAATATTAAGGAATCCCTTAAGAAACAATTAGAACAAATAAATTCAAAAAAGTTGCAGTGTACAAGACCAATATAGAAAAAAATAATTGTTTTTCCAGTATGAATGAACAACCCACAAATGAAGTTTAAAAAAATTGCATTTACAAGAGCATCCAAAAAAAACAAAATACTTGGGAACCAAGTTCAATAAAAGTGAAAATTTTGTGTACTGAAAACTGTATACTGTATTTTGTATACTAAATATAGTTAAAAGTAGTTAAAGAAGATCTAAATAAGTGAAGTCATCTCTTAATCATGGATTGAAAGACTTATACTGTTAATAAAGAAATACTTCCTAAGTTGATCTATAGATTTAACTCAATACTTAACAAAATACAAGGTAGATTTTATGTAGAAATTGACAAGCTGATCCTAAACTTCATAGGGAAATGTAAGGACTCACAAGAGCCAAAGCAATTTTGAAAAAGAACAAAACTGAAAGACTACATTTCCTGATTTCATACTCACAACAAAGCTACAATTATCAAGACTGTATGGGGTTGGCATTTAGATAAAACATATAGATCAATGGAATAGAGAATTGAGAACATCCAAGTATGCCTTTACATTTATTAAGTTTTTGAGTAGGATGTTCAGACCATTCAATGGGGGAATGAATAGTCTTTTCAACAAACAATGTTGGGACCACTGGCTATCCACATGGAAAAGAATGAAGTAGAAACCATACCTCACACCACGCACACACAAAAAAAACAAAGGGAATCAGATATAAGTACTAAAATGAAACAAGTCTCAGAATGCAACTTTGAAGTAAATCTTTTTAATTTGGCGTGACGCAAAGCCTTCTTAGATATGGTGTCAAAAGCATAAGCAACAAAAAACAGATTAGGCTTTTTCAAAATTAAAAACTTTTGTGCTTCACAGTATACTGTGAAGAAAATGAAAAAACATTGTATAAAATTGGGAAAATGTTTACAAATAGTATATGAGTTAAGGGACTCATATTTGGAATACATAAAAGACTTTAACAATAACAAAAATACAAAGAATACAGTTAAAAAGTTATTTGTGGGAAAAAGATCTGAATGGACAAATGACAAATAAGAACATGAAAAAAATCTCCATATCATTACCAACAGGGAAATGCAAATCAAAACCATGATGAGATACCAAGTCAACACATTTGAATGGCTATACACAAGACCATATTAGAAAGTGTGGATGAGGATGTGGAGATATTGGAACCCTCATACCCTGCTGGTAGGAATATAAAACAATGCAGCTACTTTAGAGTACAGTTTGACAGTTGCTCAAAATGTTAACAGAGCATTCCTATGACACAGTAATTCCTAGATATTTACCCCAGAGGTATGAAAACATGTTCACACAAAAACTTGCACACAGATGTTTACAAAAGCATTATTTACAATGGCTAAAAAGAGAAAACCTAAATACCATAACTGTTGAATGGATAAAAATGTGGTATATCCATACAATGGAATACTATTTGGGAATAAAAAGAAATGGAGTACTGATACATGCTACAATACGGATAAACCTTAAAAACATAATGTTAAGTAAAAGAAGCTATTCACAAATCACCACATATTGAACAGTTCCATATATATGTAATGTGTAGAACAAGCAAATCTGTAGGTACAGAAAGTAGATTAGTGGTTGCCTGGGAGTGGGGGGTTATAGAGTGGGGGTGCCGTGGAGTGGTGGGGGAAATTGGAGTAATGAGGTTTCTTTTGGGGGTGATAATAATGTTCTAAAATGAGATTATGGTAATGGTATACAATTCAGGAAATATACTAAAACCACTGTATTATATACTTAAATCAGGAGAGTTGTACAGTATGTGTATTATTCTCAATAAAATGTTTTAAAAAGGATGTAATAATAATAATTTACAAAGAACTGCCAGCATTTCCAGTAGGGTGTTTAGAATGCATCAATCACTCAAAGTTTGGGGGTGAGAACAAATTATCTGCCAACCTCCCACTATTTAAATCACCTCACTAGATTTACTCTAGTTAGTTTATGTTACAAAAATTCAATCAAATTATGGTTATCATGACTCAGAACAAAAAATATTTTAAAAGATGGCTGGGCTGCATTTTTATTTCCACATATAAGAAGCTTAGAAGTCACCACTCCTTTCTGACAACACATAAAAAGCTGAATAGACTAAAAAGTCAATAACTCTTCATAAGAGAGAGAGAAAGATAAGGGAAAACTGCTCCCCACAAGGTTGGAGAAGACAGAAAGCCAACAGATACAGGGAGTCAGGGCTTACTGGAGCAGAGATGCACAAACAGAAACTTCCATGGGAATCAGTGCCAGAGCAGGAAAACCTGAACTGTAATTGACAAATTGCTGGAGGTCCCATGTGGACGAGTCTGAGAGTTAAAAACTTCAGAAGGACCCCCCAGTATTGTGAGGTTAGAGCTCAATCAGGTTCCCACAGTAGATATCAGAGAAAAGTCCTCTTCTGCTTCTGGCAGGGGGAGGAGAAGGGGAACCATTCTGAAATACTCAGAGCACTCTGTTCTTCTTAAAAAGGTCTGCTTTAAAGGGAGACTAGTTAACCTGAGGTTAACCTACTGGGGTATTATCAGAGTCCTACTCACATGGGGGAAGGTAAATACCCACCTCTACCTGGCTCTAGTGTTCCGAGTGGAACCACGAGAATACAGTTATCCCCTGGTATCCTATGGGGATTGGTTTCAGGACCCCATATGAGTACCAAAAAATCTACAGATCCTCAGGTTCCACATACAAAATAGATAAGTACAGTCGGCTCTCTGAAAAAGCAGGAACAAATAAAGGTAAAATCAAAACTTTGATTTTCCTTATTCTTAATTGATCTAACAGATAACAGTTTGCTCAAAATACTACTAAAAATGTAATGAATTGCGTATGAGATATACATATCTATGTTTATGTATGTTTACATGTATGTGAAATTAATGGGAAGAATGATGGGACAGAAGAATTAGGATTATTTTGTTGCTACAAGGTACTCAGACTACCAGTGAAGTACATAGTGTTAATCAAAAGTGAACATGGATTAACTATAAATGGATATTGCAAACTCTAGGGCAACCATTAAAAAGGGTAAAAGAAAAAGTATAATCAATATGTTCAGACAGGAGAGAAAATGGAATCATAAAATGTACAATTAAAACCACAAAAGGCAGAAAAGGAGTGGAAGATAAAAATAGGAACAGAGAACAAGGGCAACAAACAAAACAGTAACAAATGTTAGGTATTAATACAACTATACCAATAATCACTTTCAACGTCAGTTGTCTAAATACATCAAATAAAAGAGAGACTGGCAAAGTGGATCATAAACCATTATTCAACTATATGTTGTCTGCCTGAAATACACTTTAAACTTAAAGATATATACAGGTTCAAGTAAATGGATGGAGAAAAATATACCATGCTAACACTAATCAAAAGAAAGAGGGGTAGTTACATTAATTTTAGATAGAGCAAAGATCAAAACAAGAAGAGTAATCAGGGAAAAAGGGTGGTATTATAAAATAATAAAGGTGTAAGTTCTCCAAGAAGACATAAGAATCCTTAATATGTACACACCTGAAAGCAGTGTCAAATTATGTGAGTCAAAAAAAAAAATTGAAACAGAATTTCAAAGTGAAATAGATGAATCCACTATCATAGCTGGAGAATTCAACACCCCTATAGCACAAATGACAGGTCCATTGGGCAGGAAATCAGTAAAGACATAGTTGAACTCAACATCACCAATCAACTGGATATAATGGACATCTATAGACTACCTCATCCAACAACAGAATACACATTTTTCTCAAGTTCATATGTAATATTCACCAAAATGGATCACATTCTGGTCCATAAAACACACCTTGACAAATTTAAAGGAACAGAAATCATACAATATCTGCTCTCGAAACAAAATGCAGTTAAAATCAATGATAAAAAGCTAACTAGAAAATCCCCAAATACATGGAGATTAACAACACAATTCTAAATAACATGTGGGTCAAAGAAGAAATCTCAAGA
Source organism: Balaenoptera musculus (assembly GCF_009873245.2). Taxonomy (NCBI): domain Eukaryota; kingdom Metazoa; phylum Chordata; class Mammalia; order Artiodactyla; family Balaenopteridae; genus Balaenoptera; species Balaenoptera musculus. The sequence goes on from NC_045798.1 coordinate 79,704,021, forward strand.
GAAATTTTAAAATATTATGGACTAAAAGGAAATAAAAACACATCTTATCAGAGTTTGTAGGATGTAAAGTAGAGCTTAAAGGGAAATTTATAGCACTGAAAGTTTATATTAGAGAATAAGAAAGATCTAAAATCAATCTACTAAATATCCACATTAGGAAACTAGAAAAGAGCAAATTAAACCTAAGATAAGCAAAAGAAAATAAGAAATTAGCAGAAATCAATGAAATTGAAAATCAAAAAATCAATAGAGATAAACCAGTGGAACCAAAAGCTGGTTCATTTAAAAGATCAATAAAATCATCAAGTCAGGCTAAGAAAAAAAGAGGAGGACACAAATATTAGTAACAGAAATGAAAGGTAGGACATCACTACAGATTCTAAGGGCATTAAATGGATAATTAAGGCATACTATGAACAACTGTATGGTCACAAATTTGATAACCTAGATGTAATGGAACAATTCATTGAGAGACACAATCTTCACCCAAGAAATAACAGGCAATCTGAATAGGCCTATATCTATTAAAGAAATTAAATTCATAATTAATAAATTTCCAAAACAAAAAGCATGAAGCCTAGATGGGTTCACTGGTCAATTCTACCAAAATTTCAAAAAGAAATTATACCAATTCTGTACAATCTTTTTTTAGAGAATAGAAGCAGAGAGAATACGTTCTAACACATTCAGTGAGGTCAGAACTACTCTAATACCAAACAGACATAAACATTACAAGAAAAGTACAGTCAAATAACTCTAATGAAAATAGATGCAAAAATCTGCAACAAAATGTTAGTTAACTGGATGCCACAATGTATAAAAATAATTATATACCACAACTAAGTGGGATTTGTCCCAGTTATGAATAGCTGATTCAACACTTAAAAAATTAATCCATCACATCAACAGGCTAAAAAAGACAAATCACATCATATCAATAGATAAGGAAAAAGCATTTGACAAAATTCCACCCCCATCCATGATAAAACACCCAGAGCACAAAGAACAGAAGGAATCTTCCTCAACTTGATAAACAAATATCTACAAAAACCCTACTTAGCGGCAAGAAACTCTAAGCTTTCTCACTAAGGTCAGGTATAAGGCAAGAGTGTCTCTTCTCACCATTCTTTAACATTTTACTGGAAATCTTGCTAATGTAATAGGCCAAGAAAATACAGGATATACAGATTGGGAAGAAAGAAAAACAACTGTCTTTGTTTGCAAATGACATGACTTTCTATGTGGAAAATGGGAAAGAATTGATCAAAAATGCCTGTAACTCATGAGTGATTATAGCAATTTTGCAAGATACAAGATTAATATACTAAAGTCAACTGCTTTCCTATATAACAGCAATGAACAAGTGGAATTTAAAATTAAAAACACTATCATTTACATTAGCATCCAAAATACTTGAAATACTTAGGATAAATCTAACAAAATATAGACAAGTTCTATATCAGGAAAACTACAAAACTGATCAATGAAATCAAAGAAGAACTAAATAAATGGAGAGAGATTCCATGTTCATGGATAGGAAGACTCAGTACTGTCAATATCAGTTCTTCTCAACTTAGTCTATATATTCAATTCGATAGCAATTAACGCCCTGGCAAGTTATTTTCTGGATATCAACAAACTGATTCTAAAGTTAATGGAGAGGCAAAAGACCCAGAATAGCCAACATAATATTAAGAGAAAAGAAAAAATTTGGAGGATGGACACTACCCAACTTCAACACCTACTATACAGCCACAGCAATCAAAACAGGGTAGTACCGGTGAAAGAATAGACAAAAAGATCATTGGAACAGAATAGAGAGCCCAGAAATAGACCCCAATATAGTATCCAATCTTTGGTAAAGGAGCAAAGGTAATACAATGGAGCAAAGATTGTCTTTTTGACAAATGGCACTGGAACAACTGGACATCCACGTGGAAAAAGATGAATTCAGACACAGACCTTATGTTCTTCACAAATATCAACTCATTATGGGTCACAGAATGGAAAGTAAAATGCAAAACTATGTAAGTCCTAGCAGATAACACAGAACAAAACCTAGGTTATCTTAGGTATGGCTATGATGTTTTAGATACAACACAAAAGCACAATTTTCCATGAAAGAAATAATAAGCTGGACTTCATTGAACTAAAATCTTGTACTCTACAAAAGACATGTCAAGAGAATGAGAAATCAAAGCACAGAATGGAGAAATATTTGAGAAGACACATTCAGTAAAGAATGTTAACTAAAATATACAAAGAACTCTTAAAACTCACAGTAAGAAAACAGGCAACCTGACTAAAAAATAGGCGAAAGATCTGAACAGTCACCACACCAAAGAAGATATGCAATGGAAAATAGCATATTAAAGATGCTTTATATCATATGCTACTAGGGAAATGGAAATTAAAAACAGCAATGAGATACAACTATAAACTATTAGAAGGGCCCAAATCTGGAACACAATCACCAAATGCCAGCGAGAATATGGAACAACAAGAACACTCCGATATTGCCTGTGGGAATGCAAAGCTCTATAGCGACTTTGGAAGACAGTTGGTGGTTTCTTACAAAACTAAACATCCTCTTACCGTAAGATCCTATGGTTATGCTCCTTGGTATTTATCCAAAGGATTTGAAAACTTAGGTCCACACAAAACCTACATGTGGATGTTTATAGCAGCTTTTATTTGTAATTGCCAAAACTTGGAAGAAACCATGATGTTCTCAATAGGAGAATGGATAAATAAACTATGGTGTATCTAGACAGTGAAATATTATTCGGTGATAAAAGGAAAAGCTATCAAGCTATGAGAAGACACGTAAGAAACTTAAATGCATGTACCTCAGTGAAAGAAACCAATTTGAAAAGACTACATGCTATATGATTCCAATTATATGACAGTTTGGAAAAGATGAAACTACTGAGTCGTTAAAAGATCAGTGTTTGCCGGGGCTGGGGGAGGGAATGAATGAACAGGTACAAACACTTTTTAGGGCAGTGAAACTACTCTATGATACTATATTTGTGGACAGGAGACATTATACATTTGTCCAAATCCAGATGCACACCACCGAGAATAAGCCTTGATGTAAATTATAAACTGAATAATTACAATGTGCCAGTGTAGATGTACTGACTGTAACAAATGTACCACTCTGATGGGGGATGCTGTTGATAGGGTAGGCTGTGTGTGTACGGGGGACAGGGGCTACCGGAAATCTCCACAGCTTTCCCTCAATTGTGAGCCAGAACTTAAACTGCCTTAAAAAACAAACAAACAAAAACAAACAAAAAACCTCAGAAATATAAAAACAAAAAACCTCATCTTTAAAAAATAGCTAGTATTGATTGGGTTGGCCAAAAGTTCATTTGGGTTTTTCTGTAACATCCTACGAAAACCCGAACGAACTTTTTGGCCAAGCTAATAAAAGATGACTGCTGAATGTACCTCTTCATTTAAACCCAAGAAACCTGAGTAAGATTGACTTAAGTGCTGAAATTCACTAGCTCAGCTTCTGACAAGTGATCTTGGGCTATACTCATGATCTGGGTGAATCAGATGGGCTGATATGCAAAACTTCTTAGGATTGTTAGGTAGGTGTGCTCAGGGGCCACTCTGGCATAGCGCTGTGAAATCCCCCAAATTGAAACTGAGAGGCTGGAGTGTGGAGATTAGTATGCAGAGTATGAAGATGCTGCAGTGAAAGGCACTAGAATGAAGGCTAAGTTATGAATTAGAATGTGTGACCAGAGAGAATATTCTGCCATCTCTTTGCATTTACCTGAATGCCTTACTAAGAATAGATATTATATATGAACTGGCCACTTTGGCCTTACTCTTTTTACAGGAAGTCTTAAACTAATTCCACTCTTCTATAGTTTTAAGTATTCATTATATATAGGGAATGTTTGAATAGCCCAACCCTTCCTAAGTAGCCAATTTTAAGCAACATGTAAGCAATACAGAATTGGAGTGGGACAAATGTAAGATAATTTTTTTTTTTTTATTATGGCGATGCATGGAGTAGAGGTTTTGACTGTAAAAACTACCTTTCTGGTAGGCTTGTCTGGGGAGTTTATAAGGTGTATGGTTTTTGTATGTTAATAGCAGACTATCAAAAATTAAACAAGGTTATCTCCTTCAATCACCTCAACTGTACCTGACATGGGAGAGACTATATAGGAAGTGTTCAGGCCAAGGGGGCTTGTATGCCATTATAGTCTTGATTAAGGTTTTCTTTTCATTAGTAATTTTGGAGTCCAGTCAGAACAATTTGCATTCTGGGGGACTGAATTTTGGTTTGTGTTTACTGTAACACTGCAAGGATATTTGAATTTGCTTCCCTGTTGCCATAATCTAGTGAAGAAGGTCTTGGACTTCACAATCATTCAGAGTAGTTTGCCATGAAAGCTGACTCAGAGAGTGAAGCATTGAGGACTGTAGTCATCTAGGTGACAAATAGAAGCTCTCTGATAAACACAGCTTACATCCAAGGCTTATTCCTGGAGCAACCATGGTCATTCTTCAAACTCTAAAAAATACTTTATTTCCCACCGACCCTGTCACTGGGCAAAAATCTCAGAGACTAGCAGCCTGTTCAGACTTTTTATTTTGGAATTCTGTTGATCCCTGTTCCCAAGGGACAGAATGAAGCCTGAATATAAATGAAGGTTGAGCTGAAACAAGCGTTTAAAGTTTTACAAAGGACCGTGGCTTAGGCACTCTTACTAGGTTCTTATCAACAGTCACTGTGATATTAGTAGCATTATGCAGAGAATATGCACAGACTGGGGTCTTCAGCAAATCATGTAAGGCTACCAGCAGAGAGCTCTGGGGGTTTGCATTCAAAAGCTGCCTAATGTAGCTGTGTAGCTCAGGTGAAAGACAATTGCTAGCTTCCAACTCCTGGAAGGGAGTTGATACTTCTGTGCCCCTGGAGGGCATTAGAAAATTCTGAGGTCTGAAATACTGATCTGGGTGAAGTCAGAGAGATTCGTGTGGAGGCAGAAAACAGCCCAGCAAAATTCACTGCTGAGGTATATTCCTAAGAGGGACTGAGGAGGATTGCACTACTTATGTCAACAGATGGTGTCACTGCTGGTACAGGCAATAGGGCAGCCCTCCAAAGGCCTCCCTTCTCCCATCACTTGGGTTCTTTGGTGAGAGATTCTGGATTGAGAGTACGCTGTTTGCAAATCAGCAACAGGGCATGGAGACAGTAAAAATGATGAAAGGAGGAGGGGGTGAGTTAGCACAGAGGGTGGAATAGTAGAAGGAAATGAGTGTAAAAGCCTTACAGGGAGAGTTTGGCTATTTACCATATCTTAGGCCATAGGTAATGGTCTTGCTCTAAGGTCAGTCAAATGAACTGAGCTCACAGACAGTAAAATAAGAACATCTGGTGCACTCAGTTATGGACATTTCCATGGGAATTTGGAAAATTAAAGTGACACAGGGATACTTACCTTAAAGCCAAGTTTCCAACTCAGAATGGGATTTGAATGCTAGAGTACAAGCCTTAGGTCCCAAGACCCAGACGTGAGATACACTAGCACTAGTGCTCAGCCGTGCTTAAGTGGTTTGAGAGAGAAGTCATCCCCTTCCCATCTACTATAACCATCAACGTAATTAAAAAACAAAAAACAAACAAAAAACACAAAAAAAATCCTTTCAATGTCAATAGGAAAATGAATCACTTGAAAACTGCAGTAGATAAAATGCCCTGAGGACATCAACCAATGCAAAGCTGACAAATGGCTTATGATTTAGCTTTACCAAAAACCCCTGAGGGCGGGCTACTATCGGTATAACTGCGATTAAGATTTATTCTACCCTAGGTCAGTAAAGGAAAGTTCCCTTAAGCACCAGACTTAGTCTAAAATTCAAGAGGCAGCGCCACTAAAGGCAGGAGGGGCACCGAGTAGATCCATTAATTTTGCTTTGTTCAAACTCCTTTTCACGATCAGCCAAGCTTTCTTGAACATGCCTATTGTTTCTTACAAAGTGAAACTGAATATGAACGTTACAAAGAAAACATCCCCTGGTGCAATGATTGACAGCACAAACCATGCTGGTAACAATTAAGTGGCCTCATCACAGAGTATGAAGAAGGACGTTTGCATATATACAGCATGGGTCCTGGTAGAGCTCTCCCTGGACTCTTTAAAATTTGAGCCTGAATTGCAAACACATTTTATATTTGCTCATTTGGTGAAGAAAGCAACCTATTTGTCATTTTCAGTGCTTATTCATTTCTACTGTGCTGTTGTTTATGTTCCTTCACATGATCTTTGCAGAGTTCTGAAATTCCCCAAGGGGTAGAATATTATTTTGAGATAATATTTTGGAGGGGGGGCAGATTGATGAATAAAATATGATCTTTGTTTTCTTTGGCCATGGGGTGTGTGTGTGTGTAGTTTTCAATATGCAACAAACACATTAATTTTGAAATAACTTTTAAATGAGGAAGAATGCCCTTTTCAAAAATAAACATTATTTAGGTAATAATAGAACGTCCAAAATTCCTTCATGGTATTTCTCTCCATATTGATCCCTAAGCTTTACCAGTTGTGACTTAACTTAGGAACACTGACTGCTTTGGGTAGAAATCAATTATCCTGAAGCATGTAAGGATAAACATTCCCTACTGAATTTTTCTTTTTCAAATTAGCTATTTTATATGCTTGCTGGCAATAATATAATTTCACTTTCCCTTACTTTCAACCATGCATAATTGGGTACATAAACATTTCAACTATTTTCTACTTCCCAACTTTATATTATATAGGGTTGGCCAAAAAGTTCCTTCCGGTTTTCTATAACGTCTTAAGAAAAACCCGAATGAACTTTTTGGCCGACCCAATACATATAGCATTATCATTAAAAAATGGTTTATTACTGAGTGATTTTTGTTACATCTCCTATAGCTTGCCTGTCCTTAGTTCTTTTCTTCCTTCTCTGTCCTTCTTTCCTATAAAAGTGGTAAAAATGTTGAGAACTTTTCAAGCACTATTTCCGCATCTAAGGTAAAAGTCAACTCCACCTCACTTTGTAGACACAACCCTCAATTTCATGCTAAAAGCTTAAGAAATTATACCCTTAAAGACTGGTTTAATTTTGTTCAGCCTGGCTTGATTCTTATTGGGTGCTGCTTGATTTCCTTGATGTCTAGTATTTAGTGTGTGTGTGGTATGGGGAGTGTGGGCAACTCTTTTTGACACAATTTGGTCAACTTACCTTACAAAAATCAGTTTATGTTACAAATATAATTGCAACAAGTATACAGCATACTCAAATCTCTCTCTCAATTATTTATCTCCAACCTATTATTTGAATCCAGAGGAAATTAACCAAAGCTCTAGGAGATGATCTCACATACTGTTGGTGAAAAGTTGAGTCTTCTGTTGCAGGCACAGAAAACCCACCAATTCTGGTAATTTTATTACCAGCAAAGCTTTAGCAAAGCATTATCAATCTCTGCAGCCAATGGAGCGCCTCATCAAATGTCAATAGCGGTGCATTCCCCTCATTTAAGGATTACATCATCTGCTGCAGAGACAGCCTAACATTTTTCTACCTTGAGAAATAAGACCCAAAGTATCTATCTCTTAAAATTTGATGATGAAGTAAAAGTGGGGTCATTCATGGAGCATCTGGATCAAAGACTTTTCTTTTCACTGATATGATTGTGGAAGATTAAAATGCCTAGATGCAATTTGCATATTCGTGTGTGTTGGTGGATTGAAGTAATGTTAGAATATTATTTAAGCCATAATATTTGCTATTGAAAAGCACTTAAGCTATGAGCCTTGTCTAAATTTATAACGGCACTTCTGAAGAATAACAGACAATGCAAAACTCAAATGTACTACCTAGTTGATGGACGTCCGGCAGCAAGATGACAAAGCTCACTGTGATTGTGCTGGGGCAATAATGTTGATCATTTTGCAGTGTCTTCTATAATTACTGAGACTCAAACACTATTTTACTCAGCCATGTAATAAAGTAGGGGAGCTTAATTCACTGGTGATTAATAAAGCCTCAGGAAACATTAAAAAGTTACTGAACTTTTAAGTATAGATTATAGGTCAGGGTAGGATACTATTTATTCTTTGAGGAACAAATGAATACTTTCTAATAAATTACTACTATACCAAAAGGTTAAGAACTTAAGCTGTTTTTAAATAATAAGTTTCCAGAAGGGCCAATGAATTTTAATTTAACTTGGAATTAGTATTATAAATATATTTCAATAATCAAAGTAGCATATACTCAGATTGCAATCATCTGGAGTATCGATTTTACCTGCAGTATTATTTATAAAAGACACTAAAAAGGAAAAGAAACTAAAGGCTCCTATTTCAGCATCTTCATAGGAGCCTATGACCGTGTGGAAGAGTGTTCTTACATGTTTGTGTGTACCTGTGTGGTTTTAGGGAAGTAGACTGTGAAATTGTTAAAGTATTTGACAATTTACTTATACCCCGTAAGTAAAGAAGCTCTAAAATGAGAATACACTCAACGTTACTTGTCATAACTTTTTACGTTTTTCTTGATGAAAACTGAAGGGAGTTAGCTGTATGTAATGTCACGTAATTCCCAGGTTATCTTTAATTTTCTGGGTTCCAGATTTTTTTTCTCCCAAACATTTTAATCACTTTAATTTTTTCTCCTTTGGATCAATAATAAGTTTTCTAGATCTCTCCATGAAACTCTAAAGAATTGTGCACAAAAGAGGTTTATCTCACTTTGGAAAATGTCCTTAGCTTATTCACTGTACCTCTGACTCGGACTCAATAGTTGGCTCATTAAGATTTCTAAATATTTTCATATGGATTGATGTCTAATCTCTGACTTTCCCATTACTGTAATTATTATCAGTGGAAATCCTGGGTCCAGGATTGATGCTGAAACTGTGTGAGGGAAGGCAGTATTTATTGAGCAGGAACAGTGGTAGAAGTTATGTCATAGAAGAGGGCTATTTACCCCTAGACAAACTAGGACAGAACTCAGCCCTATGAGACTGGGACATGGAGATCCAGCCATGACCAAGGCCAGGTGGGGCTGTACCATCAGCGGGTAGTTGAATTAGCTACAATGTAAGGTCCTTTCCAATGCCAAGACTGTATTATTTGAAATACTGAAGTACAGGGAGTGATATCTGGACCAGATAATTTCAAGGACCAGAACTGGTATAAGACCAAGACCACGTGCTTGGCATCCGAAGGGTCAGGTGGTGGTTAGGTGCATATGACCGGATGAAAGACTCTTGTGGTTTTGGTCAAGGTCTTTGAGGAAGGGAAGGGAGAGCTTATAAAGAACACCGAGGGATAGACTCACTGGTACTGGGTGTTGTGACAGTTACAGGCAAATAGGACGGAAGCAGATGGTATTTGTTCTTACCATTTTTCACTTTGTTTAAAGCAAGCTAATTAAATTTTGTTTCCATAGTCCACAAGGTTTTAGTTAAAATATCATTCATAAGAGAAAGGTAACTAAAGTCAGTTATTGACAAAAATTTGTAAAGGGGAGCCATACAATAGACAACTTTCTTTTAGCTCTGTTTCTGTGGTCTCTTGTGAAAAATAATCTGAGAGTATCTTTAGTGCTATTTTATCCACAAGAGCCTATCACCCTAAATCAAACAGCACAAACAGTTGTTTTTGTAATTAGGGTCTTTCTCTATATGAAAATTTATAGGCCAATAAAGTCACCCTGCCCTGTGCTTCATTACGTTATTTACTGTCATGAATAAAAGTAACATGATCAGGGTTATAACCATGATCCTACAGCCTGGATTGCATTGGACATGGCCATGATGCCATGTGCATAAGCCTCTTGTACAAAAATCAGGCCACACTCCAAATTATCTCACAATGACACCAATTATAATTGGAGGTGGAGGGACTGCCCTGAAGGATTCTATGGTTAAATCCACTCATAGTGAGTTTGTCAGAGTCTTTTTTTTTCAATGTCTAAGAGACTCCATAGTAATCTGAGTCTATCCTCACACATCATGGTGTTTATTCAAATCATTTGAAATATATGCTAATTTGCCTATGCTCTCAAAAACCTTCAGCAAATAAAACCCCTATTCATTTATCATTTTGATGAAGCAGGCTTCACAGAAGCAATTCCAGACTTCTTCCCTGCTACTCTATGCTAATGGTATCATTTGGTAATGGATGAAATGCATCAAAAGGGAGAAGAACATCAAGAAAAATTTCAGCCTGCCCTGCTGAGCTCATTTTGACCCACTATACTCTCCCTCTGCATGAGGAAGGCACTTTTCACCCAAGGAACCCCAAAAACCCATTTAATAATTACCTTGATATATACACATTCCACCATTTACCTCTGCATGTGACCACCATCTCAAAACCATAAGGAGCTATTTTGGATTGAAAGACATGTGGGACCCTTCCATCAAGAAGAATATAGCACATTTTCTCCCTGTTAGATACTGGAGGTGTTCCTCAAGCTTACTTTTAGCAGCATGGCTGCGGACATTACCTTTAAAGAGCACTTGGTTTCAGCTGGATGTGTCCAAAGGAAAATGATTTTAAATCAAATAACAACAGGGTGTAGAAAATCTTGCCATCTTATAGATCTTGAGGCACTGTAATTTCAGAACACACTAACATCTTCAGTGCTGATGAGAATAGTCTCTAATAATCATGTACCAGAGAGAATTTCACATCCCAGTTTTAAAAATTGAAGAGGTCAAATATAATGTCACAGACATGAAAGGAATACAAAATTTGACCAAACTGGGAAATCAATTCCTCTAGATTTTCTCAAATATAATTTATTTTCAAATAGTCTTGGAATGAGCGTGAGGATCATAAGCCTTGCTTTTCTTTCATCCTCTTTGTTCATATTAAAAAGCAAGAGTGAGATTAAAAAAAAATGAATGGTTAAAAATTACATATGGATCTGTTATTTTGCTGTATTAGCAATACCGGCCAATATACATGTTTGATTGATTTTTGCGTCAGTGAAAATTACGTTGAGCACTACCACATGTCAAACTCTTGTTCGGCCTATTGACCACCACTCTCATCTTGAGGCACCCGTTAGACTGAATTCCTTCAGGGAGTTCTCTGTTCCACGTCTCTTATACACATATCATCTAATCTCAAATCCCGCTGTTATCCCCATTCATTCATTCTTCACTTTACACATAGGTATGAAATGCTATGTGTTAGTGGTATATTGTAAATACTGTATAGACATTTGTGAACAAAGTCTTTTATAAGTTAAATAGTCTCAGTCCTAAGGGCAGTGAGATTGTCTGCAACACAAGCCAAGGGGACCTGAGCTTTGCAGCCTCCCTCAGCTGACGGGGAGGGAAGAGTGTCCACAGAGTGGCACCAGGGATGGAGTCCTCCTCAGCTGGCTACATGACATGCTGTTCAGCACTGCATAGTAACAGTTGCCACAATCATCTCAGAAACAGGGTTACTTTTATGAATTGAGCTGTATAATTACAGCTCTGTAGCAGGAAAGGTAAAGAAAGGGATGGGCCAACAATGAATGTCCCAGGGAGAGGGGTGAAATGGGTTGCTGATATTCAACTGGTATAGAGTTTCAGTTTTGCAAAGATGGAAAATTTCCAGAGATCTGTTGCCCAGCCCTGTGCATATAGTAAATAGTACAGTATTATACACTTAAAAATGGTTAAAACAGTAAATTTTATGCCATGCTTTTTACCACAATAAAAAATGAATATCAAAAGAGCACAGAATTATACTGATAGGAAGGCTACGAATATTAGTACTTATTCATAAGTGGTGTTACGAGCTGAATTGTGTCCCCTAAAATTTATGTGTTGAAATCCTAAACCCCAGTACCTCAGAACAGAACTATATTGGAAGATAGAGTCTTTAAAGAGGTAATTAAAATAAAATGAGGCCTTTAGGATAGGCCCTAATCTAACTGCTGCCTTTATAAACAGAGGAAATTTGGGCACAGAGCAGGGATATACGTGCATAGAGGAAAGGCCATGTGAGGACACAGTGAGAAGGCGGCCGTCTGCAAGCCAAGGAGAGAGCCTTCAGAAGAAATCAAACCGACTGACACCTTGATCTTGAACTTCTAGCCTTTATAACTGTGAGCACATTTGTTGTTTAAACCATAAACAAACCAAAAAAAAGTGCCCTCTGATATTAACAACTCCTATTTAGTAAATGATTTACTCTTTGTTAAGCACTGTTCTCAACTCTTCATTTAATCCACTGAGTCCTAGGAAGTAGGTACTATATTTTATTATACAAGGGCAAAATATAGAAGTAGGGAAGGCTCATATGTATTCCATTATGAAATTTAAGTTATTGTTTATAGACTTTTAAATAGTTGTATAAAAAGGTGGAATTTTAAAAAGATTGTATGTAAGATAACACAGGATATATACCAATATATATCATATATATATCAATATATCATATGTATTAATATAATATTGCATACTTAAATGGAAAAACAACAAATGTTCTCCTTTAAGTGGTCCCATCAGCTGAAGTTCTCTATTTATAGTACATTTGGATGAGACAGCCATATAAGCAACTGCAATATGTTACTTTTCTAGCTGTTTCTGTAATCAGTAACTCCCAGTGAGTTAGAAAATGGGGTGATACATCTGCCTTTTAAGCTCTAATTGCAGCCAGTTTTTGCAGATTGTTAAGCTTGTATGAATCTCACCTCTCTGCCCTGCCTTCTGACTCTTTGTTTTAATTGACTTAGAATATGATCAGAACAAGTGAGCTTTGCTAACAGGTGTAATAGAAAACATAGGTACTTATATAGCTCTTGTAATATCCTGAAGTATTTCATGCAGTTTTCAAATTTATTTTTAAGAACTGAAATTTTCTAAATTGTTTTTTAAATATCAGTAACAAGACAGATGGAATACAACTTCATAAGGAAAATGGTTGCTATAAATTTCTCATTTTTCTTCTTTTTCATTCATCTTTCAAAAGTTTCAGCTGTTCCCCAATATCCCCACTGTGTACATTCTCTTTCTTTAACTGTTCTTTTCCTTCTAACATATGTTGTAGCACATTACATTAGTGAGAAACCATTTGGTTACGAGGGGTGGATACCCTGTCAAAATAGCTCCATCACAAGGAGGGGTTGTGCTTGAAGATTAAGGGGATATTTCTTAGAAATCCAGAAAAACATGGTCATTTCTGCCAAGAATCAGCCAAGGTAGATTGATTGCTTACCATACCTATACATCCATCTCTGTAGATAATTTTAGAATTAAAGAAGCCTCTTTCCTTTGGGCCTACTTGTTCACCTAAATACCCATTCCAGCTTCCCCACAGGCATGTCTAGCTTAAACAAAGTGCAAAACACACACACACACACACACCCCCCCACACACACACAAGTCAAAGCTATTTAAAACATACAAAATAATTTATTCAGAAACTAAGTGTATTTTTTTCCACTCAGTACCAAGGAAAAAATAAAGGTCCAGAGTTTCACAGCAAATAAACTTTTAGTAAAGACTGAGAGGAAATAAGTTGAAAGTCACATGACCTGGAAGGGAGCGCATGATGTCTGTCATCCTCACTTCTATTCAGAGTCTACTACAGGAGAATGATAGAATGATAATTGGTACATGCACGTGAAAAGTTTTAAAAAATGCCATTTCAGAGTTTCTTTCATCACAATGTCTCTAAGCATAGAAATTTGGAGCAGAAGCCATTTTTAGAGGATAACACTTGAGTAGCCATCTTGGTTGGAAACAAAGAATCAAAAGTCTTGATGGAAAGGTTGAAGGCAATTGGTGTTAGTTGCTCCACAGAGTAGAAACAGACCTTTTTCTTGTATAATTGTGAGGAAAAATACTTTTTTCCTTCTCCTTTTGTAAAAAAAAAAAAAAAAAAAAAAATTTCTGGAAGAAACTATAGACTTGGGAAAACTGTCTCTAAAAAGAATCAAGCAAAAGGCCATGGCCACATGGTGGCAGGCAGGCTTTACTAGTGAGGCTCTCAAACCATCAGAAAGATCTCTTAGATACATTAGCCAATATGAGTGGTGCCTGTAGAATGGGGTGGGAAGGTTGCGGGGGAGGTGTGGGATTCTGTTTACACTTGGAAGGAAGAAGTAAGGGAAAAGATCAGCAGCTATTAGCTCAGGTTTTACAATGAGATTCAGGAGTACATAAAGCTAAGCTTTGTGCAACAGTTCAGAGCTAGAGAAAAGTTAAAGGTCAGGGGAACATAAGAAAATCTTTCCTATGATTCCATAGGAAAATCAGAGAGATCACAAAATTTCTCACAACAACATGGAAGAGATGTTTAAATATAAGCATGAAACTCAAAAACTTCAACTTTGGGGAACATTAGTACTATGATGGTGATATAATATTAATCTTACACCTTGGGTTACATTTCATCTTTTTTCTCTTGGTTTTGTAAAATCACTGTACTTCTTACCCTGTGATATTTATTGTCCTTAGTGAAAATTAGATATAATGGTTCAATGGGTCACTGGGTGGCAAGTTAATTACAATAAACCTCTCCCATCCTGGAAGATCCATCAGTATCTCCTCAGGTATAAATATTCAATACTTATTTTGAACACGAATACCTTTTTTTCTGTAAAACCTCAGCCAGCACCACTATCTGAAGGTTTATGGATACTCGATCCACAATATCACATCCAACTAGAAGATTCATTTCACAGCAAAGGAGGTATATAAGAGATGGTCCATGACCATGAAATTCACTTATTGTATCATGTACCGAGACATCCAGAAGCAGTTAACTTCATAGAATGCTGAAGTAGCCTACTAGAGGTACATCTGAAGCACCAGCATGGAAGCAACTCTCTGAATGCAATGAGAATCACTTTTCAGGATGCAGTATATGTACATATTAAACCAGGGCCATTGCACTGTATCTCAAATAGAACATGTTCATGGTTTCAAGAACCAAGGTGTGGAAGCAAAAGGGGGCTCCATTCAGCAAGTCCCAGTTACCCATCATGGTTCCAACCCTGCAACTCTGGGCTTTACATGGGTGAATTTCCATCAGAGAACTGGGTACTTCTTGAATAGCAACGTGTATGTGAAATGAGTTCCATCACCCTAGAGATCTTGGGGAAAAAAGGTGAAAATGTAAAACTTAGAGGTGATTAAGTCATGAGGAGAATTAGTGTTCTTATATAAAAGACACCAGAGAGAGCTCCCTTAGCCCCTTCTGCTACCTGATGAAACAAGGAGACATCTGAAGAGGGTCTTTACCCAAACATGCTGGCACCTTGATCTGCTAATCACCAGAACTCTGAGAAATAAATTTCTGTTTTTGTAAGCTACCCAGTCTACAATATTTTGTTACAGCAGCTTGATCAAACTAAGTCATGTGCCAATGACTGAAGAACAGGAGAAGTAGTAGACATCACAGCACATGCCACTAAGTACCAGATGTAGCTCTTGCCCCAAAGCCTTGATGTTACAACCAATTACAGAGATAAGGCAATAAAAGGGAAATTTAGAAGTGACTAAAAGTAACTGGGCACTGAAGACCAACTTAAGTTCTACAATAGACAAACATTTTTGTTCTTAAACCTGATATTTTTGGCAAATGTTTTTCACTGGTTTTGTTATTCTAGGAAGAGTAGAATTGTCAATTTACAGAATAATCAAATTAAAGGTCCTGTTCTGTGACCTCAGAAGGAAAATCTCTTAAAATTATGGCAAATATTAAATAGACACATGACCTCGATTGGATTGTGGATCATTTGGTGAGTCAGCCCGGTCACCTATACTTGAAATTCAAAGAGAAAGCAGGAACCAAATTCTCAAGCAGTGAAAAATGGTATCAGATTGGCTTGTGATCTTGCAATATGTAAGACTGATGGGGAAAGCGATGGATTTTTCTGAAATACAATAAACGGGTCATTTTTAAATAGATCAACCAAAGTATTTCTAATATTCTACTTTTAAAATCATTTTTGGTGGGGGAGGGGCTATTCCACAAAGAGAACTTCAAGTAATTTAAATACTATTTTTTCACCTTCTGAATTGTATTAATCAAGTATGTTTCATTTTCCTTAATAATGACTTAGATAACATAACTCCATATATTGAATACATGAATCTTATTACCATGTTAAAACTTATCTTGACTTCTGTCTTTTTGCTACTAAATTGTATGTTTGATTTTTAGAGATCCTTATGATTCTATTATCACTGTAATTTTTCCTCTCAGAAATTTAAAATTTACTAATGAAAGAATATTTGTCCTAAGTTCTAGAGTAAACTAAATTAAAGTCACTGCAAAAACACTAATGTGTTCTTTAAAAAGTGCTTATTTCTGTTTTGATTTTAAGGCACAGTATTAGATCATCCTCCTGAAAAAATTCTTTGTAATGAGTGACATTTAATATAACTATAAATATAAATCTGATTATTAACATTAATACAATATTGCTTAAATATTTTTTCTTAACCACGTGCAACTTTATGTCAGGTATGAGCCTATTCAATCATTGTTGCTACATTCTAGAAGCTTATATTAATTTCTATAATCAAGTGTATTTGTGAAACAAAGCTCATTTACTTGCAATCACAATATGTTTTATTTATAAGTGATTAAAGTCTGTTTCCATCTTTATGATTGATAGAAAATATAACAAATGCATTAATGGACTTTACAAGAAGTCTTCCATATGTTAATATACTAGCATATTTACTTAATAGGTTAGTTTTAATATATTAATTTATGAATAAAGTAAGATGTTTTATGTGTTATGAGTAGACTTTTAATCTTATGTACATATTGTGAAACCAGAAATATTTAAAGTACCTTTTTTGAATTAACACTTTGCATCTTAAATATTCTGTGTTCGCGTCTAACATAAAGTAAAGAGATGCGGGGCGTCAAAGTATGCCTTAAACTATATGGTTTTAAAAAGAACTGTAATTGCAGCTGACTAATACATGACAGAAATAGACATGCACATCTGTGTTCTCTAAAAGCCATAACGACATATATTTTCAAAACAAAAATGCGTTATACAATGTCTTTTACTGAGATGTAAAAAGAGATACTTTAAAGACCTTTCAAAACATGTTTCAGAATGTCACTTTTTTGTCAAGGGGGAGGGTGACATACATCTGAGGAAAGTGAATGAAAATTATTTTGCCAGTTTCCCTATCCATCCTGTCGAAAAATTTTGCTATCTTCCCTGTCATATCTGTGAAGGTTTATTAAATATCTGGAAACTCGACTGCATTTTTTGGTATGTTTTAAAGCAAATTACTCTGAGTGTAAAATCCATAAAATAATTTCCACGATGATTATGACATTTTAAAATTTCAGTGGTAAACTTAAAAACAATCTGATTACACAGGTTGTTAAATAAATAACATTGTCAGTACAATCTAAAGTTCCCAGGAATGGGATGGATTTCTTTGTTCACACCGCCAACATTTACTGAACACTTGCTTGGATCCCAGAGGAAATAAAAGATACACAGTCTAAGTGACATAGATCAGTGGATAAAGCAAACAATAAACAAGTAGATTTATACCGCCCTCTCCCTAAGAGTAGGAGCCATGGTGGTCAAGAATTTGGGATTCTATATGTATTTCTTGGGCTTGTCAATAATGTTTCTCTTCTCATAATTTATGAGATAAATTTTAACATATCATGGTAGAGTAGATGATTCTCAAGATAATGCAAATCCTCTGGAAGGGATTTTGGATGTGTAACAGGTTGGGTTCTCTTGGAAGCCATCCCTGGGATGAGGTAAGCAGTTAGGGAGTGCCTTTGGGACCAGTACCTGCAGAAGCAAGGAGGAGAAAGCAGGAGAGGGAGAGAGAGAAGCAAAGCCAGGGTACCAACCCAACTGCTGCCTGGGGAGAACCCTTCACATGGTGCTCTCGAGGTAAAATGGCCTGGGAGATTGTCCAGAGTTGGGCCAAGATTACCAACTCTTTAAGACTCCTGTTTGCATTTATCCACATAGCTCGGTCATGGGATGTTGGCTGCTCAGAGGAGTGTGAACTTGAGTGAAGTGGAAGTTTGAAGTTGAAACATGTATAGATGGGACTGCGAACTGACATTGCCTTAGCAGCTGGGCAACAGAACTTCACTGAAGGAGGACCCGGGGACACATCACACTATTTCCACAGACCGTAATTGGTAAAAGAGCTCTTTGAGGATTGGACACTTCCGTCTTACCCTTTCTTCTTATATATTGGAAGATCACAGACAATCCCAATACCTTTTTCATTGTCAGAGCGATTCTTTCAGGTTTCCTATTCAAATTATAAGTATAGGTGACCCGGCTGACTCACCATGTGATTCACAATCCAGTCAAGGTCATTCTTACAGCTATTCTATAATTTCATCAACTAAGACTGCAGTGCTCAATGCTCTCCCAAAGAAAACAAAAGAAGTCAAAGTCCGAATTGTGATTTTAGATCAGAAGTAATCAAGGAAACTTTTAGATATGCCACATTTTATCGTCAAAAGGTTAAAGAGAACATATGTAATTTAGTACCATAAAATTATATATGAGGTATGATGTTGGACTTAATGTTTGAATACACTGTTTCCTTATGTGTGGGTAAAAAGCAAATTAATAAGTAGTCTGTATTATCAATCTTTTCAAGATTCTTATTTCAAGTCCTAGACCATCTACTGCTGTTTAGCAAATAATTACAGTTCACCAAACTGTTTATCATTCATAAAATTAATGACTATTTGATCTCTTTGTTAATAATAACAGTTTTAATAACTGCATGTATTAACGAATGTACATTTAAATGTGGTCTATGAATTTTAAAGTATCTTTACAGACATATGTAAAGATATGTATTCTTCATATGTATTAAAAAAGAGCTTGAAGATTTCGACAATAGGTTATAAAACAGAAAAACAGTTCTAAAAATTGGTTATTTAATTGGTTATTTTGTCCAGCTAATCCTAGGAGCAATATTTTGCTGTGTCAATGATTCTTGTTGCTTCCTATCAGTAAAATTATTAAGTCACCATTTCCTGATTTGAGAGTATTATCAAGATATTTAGATATCTATTTATGAAAATTAAAAATAAGCCACCTAGAATAGTGTTGTATTTACTTTTAGTAATGGTAGTTAATTTATTTTCAATCTGTTTTATATATCATTTTCTTCTGCATTTTCAGAGGGCGTGCCTGTTTGTACTTTCACAGACTTGCTCTATACCAAATGTTTCTCTAGAGAAACACGTGATTAATCGATTTCACCCTTCCCAACTAACAACTGACTCAGTATAATCTCCTGATATGGATCACTCCCATTTGATAGTCACACTGATGTCTGAAATCCTTTTAAACATCTTTTGCATAGATATCGAACGAAGGCAGATTAGTTTTCAAAATTCATGGCAGCTGCTTGCTTCAAAGTGTTTTGCAATCTAAGAGTTATAAAAATAAGACATACTAGTCCTGTTCTTTTAAATGAGGATAATTTGCATGGTTTAAAAAGATCATATTATTCACAATAGAGTTTTCATATTCTAAGTTTGTAAAAAATATTCATGCTATACCTTGAGATTCTAAAAACTTCTTTCAAATAACTTTTTTCTCTAATCTTTTTCTTCTAAAAACTTCTATAACTTTGTTTATAATCCTTTTCTGAAATTCGATTTTATAGAAAATCAATCTTGTTGTTTTGTTCATGTAAAATTAATACATTAATCATTTACTGCAAATCCTTTACACAGAAGAAAAAAAGTAAAAGTTCACTTTTATCTTTCTCAGACATGGAACATAAGTTTGTTTTTTAAAGTTCTTTTCTTATATATTTTATTATGTATTTACACCTATATTTATGCATCTCTGTATCTATATATCTAATTTGTTTTTACTTTCATAAATTGGATCAAACTATATTGTTTATAATATAATTGTTTCAATTAATAATACTTGTTTTCTCTGTCATAACGCATAGACATACCATATTTTTAATGGTTGCATGGTATTTTCCAGTTGGGACACAGCACAAAACATTAGTAGTTCTAATGATAAATAATAAGTCTGTTTTACTTTTTGATGTTTTAAACAATGCTTCTATTTGTACATGTACAAAATTTTGCTTTCATAAACAGGCATTTCTGTAGAACACATTCATAAAAAAGAAACTGCTAGGTCAAATGATACTCCACTTTCCCCAAAGCATCCAAAATGTCTAAACGTATTTGTGAACCTCCTTCTGGAATGAATACACATTTTCTCTCAAACCTTTAATAACCACATTACAGTTTTTTCAATATTTTATTTGTTGAAAATATTGTATTTTGTATTTTGATTCATACTTATTCTAGTGGATTTCAGCATCTTTTATTTTTTCATTGGCATTTGTATTTCTTGTGTAAATTGCCTTGTTATATATAATGTGACCATTTAAAAAACCGAATGTCTCTTATTAATTTGTGTATACTCTTCATATATCTTGCACATTAATTTCACATTCATGTCAAAGATCTTTAATAGCCTATAATGCTATGTTACTCTGTGTATATTTTTTCAAATATGTTTTAAAACATTTCTATATATTTAAATCAGTCACAGTTTTGTGCTTTACACATTGTCCACTTTATGTTATATTTAGAAAGGCTTCCGCAAAATAAGCTTTTACAGAAAAATTTAAAATGTCACTTCAGGGGCTTCCCGGGTGGCGCAGTGGTTGAGAGTCTGCCTGCCGATGCAGGGGACACGGGTTCAAGCCCTGATCTGGGCGGATCCCACGTGCCCCGGAGCAGCTGGGCCCGTGAGCCACAACTACTGAGCCTGCGCGTCTGGAGCCTGTGCTCCGCAACAAGAGAGGCCGCGATAGTGGGAGGCCCGCGCAACGCGATGAGGAGTGGCCCCCGCTCGCCGCAACTAAAGGAAGCCGTCGCACAGAAATGAAGACCCAACACAGCCAAAAAATAAATAAATAAATAATTTTAAAAAAACAAAAACCAACAGGAAGGAGAAAAAAATGGGTAAGAAAAAAAAAAGTCACTTCATTACATACTAAATTTCTAAATATATTATGTATTCTTTTTCTTAACTTTTCTGCTCTACTGATTTGCTGATTCTTGTACCAACAAAATATAATCTAAATTATTTTTCTTGTTAATGTTTTGCCTTAAAGGATAAAAATATGAATTTATAAATATATCAACAAAAAAGAGATTAAAGAGGTGATATTATTTACATAAAGCAAGACAAGTAAAAAACAATAATACGTGGTATACGGATTAAAACTAGGGCTTCTGTGGTGGCACAGTGGTTAAGAATCCGCCTGCCAATGCAGGGGACACGGGTTCGAGCCCTGGTCTGGGAAGATCCCACATTGCCGCGGAGCAACTAAGCCCGTGTGCCACAACTAAGCCTGCACTCTAGAGCCCGTGAGCCACAACTACTGAAGCCCGCACGCCTAGACCCCGTGCTCCGCAACAAGAGAAGCCACCGCAATGAGAAGCCCGCACCCCGCAACGAAAAGTAGCCCCCGCTCGCCGCAACTAGAGAAAAGGCCGCGCGCAGCAACGCAGATCCAATGCAGCCAAAAATAAATAAATAAATTAAATTTAAGAAAAAATACTAGACTTCTAGGGACTTCCCTGGTGGTCCAGTGGTTAAGACTTCGTGCTTCCAAAGCAGGGGATGTGGGTTCAATCCCTGGTTGGGGAACTAAAATCCCACATGCCATGTGGATGGCCAAAAATAAATAAATAAAATAAAATAAAACTAGACTTCTAAGTTGTCGAAATCAAGTTTGGCAGGATGTAGGTAACACTTTTTCAGTCTCCCCACCAAATTCAACCTTAATGGGTTTAAAAATATATGAGGAAATTAATAATAGTAGTAAAAGGGAATGCTTTTTAGAGCTATGTTTATAGATGTGATTTCCTTTGGTTAAGAAGTCATTGTTTTTCAAATATTCGACTGTCTAATATTTGACTACAAGCAAAATCCTGAATATCCAAATGACTGTACTTTGCTTTTTGCTTATTTTATCAATAATTTGCAAAATTTCTTATTTACACTGTCTTGATAGTGAGTTTCACTACTATTTGATTAATGTTACTGTTACTTCATTTTGTAAATCTTTGGTTTTAAAATAAGAGAAAACAAAGAGAAGATATACTGAAATTCAAAACTGGAAACTATTAAACCAACTGCTAAAGTTCTCCTCATACACAATTTTGAACTTATGATGAAATAAAATTTAAGTAACTGAAAAAAGGGAAATACATAAAGAAAAATGGGTCAAAACCACAGAAATCTGAATGAAAGTGTGGACTTCTGCACTTTATATTTTGTCTATTCAAATCAGGAATGAGATTTAATGCTTCCAATAGAAATCAAAGAAATGAAATTTAAAATGTATTGTGTCCTCAGTGTTAGTGATAGAGATGAGTTTGTAATATATAGTGGCTAAGGGTGGGATATACATGCATGTGATTAACAGTAAAAATAAAACCTCACCATGAAGTAGGTATTAAAATAACTGTACAGGTAAAGCTTGGGACATATGCCCTCTCTCACCAAATATTAATAATGTAGCTTTTTCAATAGGCTTTGATAATTATTTTATCTTATAGACAAAAAAAAACCATTTCTGACACTTAAACTCAGCCATACCTATGTTTTAATGATGATTCATTGAGAGTGAAGTCGTGGTGGATAGAATGCTTTTGAAAAGTAGGGGCTGAATCCTGATCTCACCATGTAATAAGCATGTGAACTTGGGTGATTTTCTCAAAAATGGCTGAACTTGGGCTTCCCTGGTGGCGCAGTGGTTGAGAATCTGCCTGCTAATGCAGGGGACACGGGTTCGAGCCCTGGCCTGGGAGGATCCCACATGCCGCGGAGCAACTAGGCCCGTGAGCCACAATTACTGAGCCTGCGCGTCTGGAGCCTGTGCTCTGCAACAGGAGAGGCCGCGATAGTGAGAGGCCCGCGCACCGCGATGAAGAGTGGCCCCCGCTTGCCACAAGTAGAGGAAGCCCTCGCACAGAAAACGAAGACCCAACATAGCAATCAATCAATAGATCAATAAATAAATCTAAAAATATTTAAAAAAAAAAAAAATGGCTGAACTTTTGTTGGTTCACCTTTAACATTAATCATCAGGGCAATTTTGAAGATTAAAGAACATATGTAGCATGTCTGGAAATGCTTTCCACCCAAGGTGGCTCCTCCTCACACAGCATGACTTTCAAGGGGTCCTGGGCATTTTCCTTCTCTCCCTGTCTTGTGCCTTGAACTCTGGCGTGGGATTTCAGATGTAGGAATTAAAGATCTCATTTTGCTGTGTGGTTGCATTTTGTTGCTGCTTGTTCTCCCTCATTTAATATTTTTGTTCCCCTCTCATGGTTTAATTCATTTAAATATTTCTGAGTTTATCTGACAGGTAGTCACTATGACTCTCTGAGGTCCAAATGGGAGTTTACTGAGAAGAAGGTTTTTCAGTCATTCAGTTCACAGGTCAACTAGACACGTGTGGTTCAGGTCCTGATATTCCTACATATATAGCCTTTCAACTTCCTTCCCAGAAGTCCTCTGAAAGAGGAGGGAGATTGGTTATTGGAGGACATGGGAACAACTGTGGGTAGTGTATTCAATATAGGAGAGAGGAAACAAAGCAACTAGTTAAATAAGAACTACTTGTTCCATGTGAAATTAGTTATGTCAGGGCCCTATAGGGCAAGAAAGGATTCATATTTACATTATACCCCAATATGCTTACTTGAGCTCAGGGCAGTAATTTTTTTTTTTTTTATTGGAGTATAGTTGCTTTACAATGTTGTGTTAGTTTCTGCTGTACAGCAAAGTGAATCAGCTGTGTGTATACATATAGCCCCTCCTTTTTGGATTTCCTTCACATTTAGGTCACCGCAGAGCATTGGGTAGAGTTCCCTGTGCTATACAGTAGGTTCTCATTAGTTGTCTGTTATCCATGGGGATATTCAGACATAAAGGATTAGGATAGGATTACTCTCTGCATATAATAGTTTGTTGAATGTGTCATTTTATAATACTCTGAATGAGAAGTAGGCAAAAATGAATACAGTAAGGCACTCAATTAGTAATTTACAGTTTCTCTGATATCTTGAAAAGCAAAATCACGTGACTTTGGTTTCTGTCCCTTTAGTCTACCTTACACCTCATGACTATGTCACAATTCAAACTATTCCTAGTCTTACAAGTGAGAATATATGTTCTGATGTATTCCTAGAAATTAAGAACTTTAAAAGAATTTAAGAGTTTTAGAAATTAATCTTGATTATTCACATTTTAAAATTTCTTTATGAGAAGTTTGTATTAATGCTAAAGAGTCAGCCAATGTTTTAGATTTATGTAGTTTTGTTTTCTCATATGTATTGTAACATTTACAAAGTGCCAGGTGGATCAATGTCTTAAAAAAATGAAACCACAGAAGTATCAAAATAAGACATGGCTGAAAGTTTTGTATAGTACCTCTAGTTATTTAACTGTCCTGCTTAATAAACTTGTAATGGCACATTCATGCACTATAATATCAAGTTCAAACTCCAAGTGTGGTATAGAAGATTCTTTAGCTATTCTATTCACTCTCTTTCTCTTATCTGCTGTGTGTCCTTAAGATCTGCTCACCTATAGGTAATTAAATGTTCCTAACATCCCTTTTGTAAAATCGATTGTATTACGGTTAATGTTTTTGCTTTCCCAACTCATTAAAGACCAAGGACTGCTTTATTTCTGTCTCGAAATGCCTAATACATAGCTTAAATACATGTTTAAGTAATGTTTGAAAATATATTTTCAAAAGATGTCTTGGAGAACACAGCTTTTCAAGAACTACAGCTTCACTATTATGCTGGTTTTAACAAATATACATTGGCTAATCTATAGAAAGATATTGAACATGGTTTCTACTGTAGAGTTGGAGAAGAGAATCCAGACTGAAAGGCAGACTGTTACCAAGTACCCGCACATTCTAAAGTGAGCAGAAAACAAGTCTACACAAGCGTCAAACGTTACAATGAAGGTGGTTATTTAAAGATTCGTTGTAATATTGATATTGGTTTAGTGGTGAAGGGAGGAATGCTGTAGTTTTCCCCTCTCCATCATGGATGAGGGCATTCCCCACCTCCAGGGATAACCAAGTAGAGGGACATTTCCAGGACAAGAGGGTGACACTCTCTATAAGAATACATGCTGAACTGCTAAACTTTTAGGCCCGCCCTTTTTCTGTTGCTACAGCAGCTTGGCAAAGGACATCCAACCAGACCTTGACAAGTGTCCTCCAGGCTGCATGTTTCTTGCCAAACCTAAGTCATTAGGTTTGCTGGAGTAGACTGTGTTAGCAGAACAAAGAAACCACTTTGCAGCAACGTGCTTGGGAAGAGAATGCCTTTTCCTTCCACACTGTTTCCTATGCCCTTGGAGGACATGGACAAAGACCTTTCTATGGCTCCACATGGAGACTGAGGACAAAGCAGAAGGGATGGTTTTGGCACAGGCATTTGCATGCCATGTAAGGTAACCTCCTTCTCGGAGGGGAAATTAGGGGCTAACAAAGATTTAGAGGATAAAAAGTATACATAAGTGGCCCTTCTAGGATGAGGTCGTCATTGGAAATGTGTGCTAGGGTGAAGCTGAAGATCTACAAGATAATCACGCACAGGGTATGCAGTGGGTCACCATGTAAGCAGAGGCCAGTAGCAGGTGAAATCACTAGTAGCCCAAGAACATGGGGTGTCTCCACAGCACTGACCAATAACTGGTTAAATAAGACAATGCCAGTCCCACCCATTTTCCATTACATTGAGGGAGTAAAGAGCCTATAGTTTTCCATCCATTTCAAAGATAGGGGATGTGGAAAACGATTAAAAAACTTGCTATGCTCACCTCTTATAAGTAATCAGGGCAAACCCTAGACATTGATGTTGAGGGTGGCTGGAAGAAAAGGGTTATAAATTATATGGGATCATTAGAAGGGACCACATTTTACATAACTTTTTGTTGAAAGTGATTGGAGATACATGGACTTAACCTGAGAAATCATTAAAAAATGGAAGAGATTCAACAAAACATGACTGAAGGAGTAATGAGAGAAAAAACCCTCATATATGTACCACCACTTATTTCAGTGTATTTGCTAAACTGGATACATGTACATGATAATATCATCAATCTATATATGAGTTTTAGTTGCTATTGAATTTTAAATTAAAAAAAAAATTTTAAACCGTAAATCATTAAGCCACATATTTTGACATGAAATAACAAAGCTATTAATTCTTATGATTGTGTTCAAATGATAGACTAAAAATTGTTTAGCCAAACTCCTGTGCTCTGTGGGTTTCAACAACTATATTCTTATTTGCATGCATGTGTTATTAACAAATTTAATCTTCATTAGTCACTTCTAGTGAGGCTAGAGACATTGCTGTGTGATTAATTAATGACCAATCAACAAGTAATTCCTAAGCATCTACTTTTTTCATATTATAACTTAAAATCAGGGTAACTATACAGTAAGCCTTTATTTGTTTATTTTGGTAAGACACTGTAACAATCCAATATATAGTTCAGACCAAAGTGGATGGGATGTTCTCCTATAGAAGACAGGGGAGTTATACAGAAGGTCCAAAATATTCAGCTTTCTTCACCCCCATATAGGCTTCTTCACCAGAAGAAAATATAGAGTATGAAAAGTGCTTCCTGTGTATTTTCCTTAAACTCCTCGAAAATAATGCCAAAGGGGAGGACAAAATGTCAAGAAAGAGAAAAGACTACAATACTTTTAGATACCTGAGAGCAGATGAATAACTTAGATATTGCTGCAGTCAAAGAAGGTAGATGAACACTTCGGGGAAGAGGAAGAAGCTAGGAGGATTTAGAAGGGAGGATTTTCACCTCCTTGTGAAAATTTGTAAATTTTTTAGTTCAGCACTTTTTGGGATAATAAAACTATTTACTTTACATCAAACAAACCAAATGTCTCCAACTTTTTTTCCAGTAACAATTGGAATACTGGCCAAACAATGTGTCTCATTATAACATGACCCCGAATTGCATGTGATTCCAACGTTTGCACCCTGCCAGCTGCTTTATGGCAAAGCATTTTCTGTATTTCCATCTCTACTCACCTCACCTGGATGTCTAATTGCTATAAGGTTATCATGGCAGAAGCCAAAACTTATTTACATGGCTCCACCACTTCTTGAGACCCGTTCAGAGGACTGCGGATCTAATTAATATTTTGTGGCCTGTTTGATCAATCTTGGGGAGAGAAAAATTTATTTTTAAAAATCACATTTAAGTGATTTTATGATTCTTTGACAAGTATAAAGTTATTTCTTATTAATTATATATTGAAAACTGGAACTTAGTCACTTTGCATATCTAAACAGCATACCTTTCTTTTCTTACTCAAAACAAATTAATTCTTAAAATATTCTGTATACATTTCCATTAACTGGCTATTCTTTTCCTCATATCTCCTTAAAGTGAGGTAATTACTAACAAAGCTTTAATAAATCTATTTCGCATGTCCTTATCCACAGACAACTTAAAACCTATTTGGGATGGCCAGACAAGTGAAAATTATGGTCATAAGAATTTTGTATGTATCATCCTCAAATACTGATTATCAATAAAAGGCTAAATTCTGTCACACCAAAAATTAGAACTAGGACAGTAAATATTTATGTGACAGCTGTATAGTACTGAGTATGTGATCTAAATAAAATTAAGGAAAAGATGGGAATTGGGAATCACTGGGGGAAACATTTCCACAGAAGTATAATCTGAGTTGGATAATAAATACAAAAACACCTCAGTTTAGGATCAATTATAAAAATGAAGCAGTAATATGATAATAGGAACATATTTTATGATACTACAAACATGCACCGATGCTTTTGCTTTAGTTGGTATATTAGTTTACAAACTGAAAATGCTTACAACAGTTATTTTGAAATATTGCTTTGTTGTTTAAAAAAAGGAGGAAGTTCAACTCATTAGGACTAAGAACACATGGTACTTTTTGAGAGAAATATGAAGTAACCTAAAGTATCTGCATTTCCTTGAGTAAAATTTTTTAAAACTTTTCTTGGCCTCAGTTATATTTTCTGAAAAATGGGTCAGTAATAAGCTGTATAATTGTTTCAATGTTTAAATAAAATATTTTAAAGTGTAGGGCATACTGAAGACACTAAACTTTATATTTTATAATTTTATATAATGGTATTTTTTTCCAAAATTAATCATATTTTAACTCAGTAAGGATGAAAGAAGATTATATCAGTGCAAATTAGTATCTTGTGAGGTATTCTTAAAAGTAACTGGAAAAACTCAGAAGGATGACTTTCCAAATCTGGCTCAGAAATATGATATTAAAAACCCTGATGATGTGAGTTAAAACTGGCTGGGGTAATTAGGCTGTGGATCAACACAGCACTATGACTTCAGCATCCCCTCATGTGAGAAAACATACACAGAAACTCTCTATATGCTGAATTATTTCATTCAAAATATGATGACTGTACAGACCAGTTTGCCAAAGCACAACCATTAAAACAAACAGCATGATATAGTTTCTGAGACAGAAGCAATGTGAATGAGTAGCAGAGAGAATTAAAGGATGTGAAGATAAGGCAAGGAGTCTTGGAGCTGTTTAAACTTAATTTTCTGGCTTTGGTAACTTTCCTTAAAGCACATTTTAACAAATCAAGTAAATTTCCAGATACCATGAGTGTGCTTTTTGTATATCACCTGGGGAATGTATAAATTATTTCAGACCCATTTTGGCATCAAAGACGACAGACCTGTATCAGACCAAAACACTATTTCAAGACATAGTACACCCCTGTGGTATGCCTCAGCAAGGCAGTGTATTTCATCTATAATGGTCAGGCATTAAGGAAATGACAGTTAAGATCTATTGCCAAGAAAGTCAGTGATAAGCCATTCTAAGTGAGTTTGCTGCTTAGATTCAGGTTATTTGACTATGTATACACCTTACATATCAAAGGCTTAATGTAATACAGTAATAACATGTCAACTTTCACCAATGACATGACAAAAACTGACACAGCATCAGTTAACAGTTCTTAATGTAGAAACAATAAAACACTTTTTACCTGTGAAATAAATTCACTGGAAATATAGAGTTACTGCACTGAACTATTTTCTAGGTCTTTGCTAAGCTGGATTTACTATATAATTACATAAATCCAACGCTTTGGGAATGCAATCCAACGCCTGGAATTTTTGCTATGGTACAGCCAATGAATATAAACTACACGGATGAATATAAAATGTTTTTACTCTCATTGGTTTAACTCCTAATTTGTATAATAAGGTTAAAATCAATAAATGCCATAAATAAAGTAAAAACATTACCCAATCATTGGCCAGAAATGGAGAACTGGACTGCCTCTCAGTGCTGAGCTAGGCTGCCACTGCTGCTCTCTTTGGGATACAGTGCTCCTAAACTTTCTTCTTGGACCTTTAGCCCTGAGCTCATCTTCTCTTGCTCTTAGGAACTCACAAAAATTCCTAGAAAGCTTTCTGACTTATTTAAAATAACAAATCAAGGGCAGAGAATATGGTAGTGATATTAGAAAAGCAGTGCCAGAGTTCCCAATACTCTCTCCTTAATTTAAAAGCTAGGAAATTCAAATATTACTGGTTTCTGATGCCAGAGTAAAGGTAGTTCTACTCCACCAGCCCCTCTGAATCAAAGTGGAAAAACAAACAAGATAAAAACAAAATGGATATATAAAACTTAAATTTTAAAAAATGACAAGACTAACAGTCTGCACGTGAAACCAGAAGTGTGAAGAATACTGAGAAAACTGGGACCAAGATGTAATGATAATATGAGAATCCCATCATACCTGTTTAGATGTCAGATGAACACAAATATCACAGAAGTGAACGTCACAGTTTTGAAAGAGGCACCAAATGATGCTGGATTACAGTGATTAGATTTAATGCGCTGGGACAGCCAAGAAAAAAGGGATACCATAGAACACAAGGCAAAGTAAAACTTAAGGAGGTGGTGTGCTGTCAAATATTTTCAGGCTGTACAACCTGGCACTCAGCTTCACAGAGATGGCTACAAATGACTGCGGCCACAGGAGAAAATGGAAGCTGCCTTTGCCACATCACAACCCTGGAAGACCGTTAAGACACTTTACTGCAAACCACACTGACCTGCTAAAGATGGGAAACAAAGGAAATGGATTTCTGGGGCAGAAACATTTGCTATTCAGGTTCCAAAGTCAATAAGTCTGAACACAACTTTGAGATCACACTGCAAATACCTCATTGTTATTCAGCAAATAGCACATCAAATTCAGAGATGAAAATGAATCAAGCTATTGGAAGGGTATAGCAGAGAACAATGAAAACATCATAGATATAATGCCCCCACTGGAACCAGCCAAGAAAAAGAATAAAATCATCAATGGTGTTATAGTAGACAAGTTTGAAGAGATCATGTAAATAAAACTCAGTGAAAATGATTGAAGAGACATGAAAAAACACTAATATATATATACTTAGTATTTATAAAGGGGGAAAGAGAATGACAGACTACTCCAAACTTTCTATCCAAGTGTCCATCAACAGATGAATGGATAAAGAAATGTGGTATATATACACAATGAAATATTAGCCATAAGAAAGAATGAAATACTGCCATTTGCAACAATGTGGATGGACCTAGAGAAGAGTATGCTTAGTGAAATAAGAGAAAGACAAATACTGTATGATATCACTCATAAGTGAGATCTAAAAAAAAAAAAAATACAAATGAGTGTGTATACAAAACAGAAACAGACTCAGAAAACAAACTTGTGCTTACCAAAGGGGAGAGGGAAGGGAGGAGGAACAAATTAGGGGTATGGGATTAACAGATACAAACTACCATACATAAAATATAATAGATAAAAAAGGATATAGTATATAGGACAGGGAATTATACACTTTATATTGTAATAGTGTATAATGGAATATAATCTGCAAAAATACTGGATCATTATGCTGTACACCTGAAACTAACAAAATATAAATCAACTATATTTCAATTAAAAATACTTTCTTGATATAGAGAAAGCTTAGACTCTGTGGATCAAAAAAGAATATAGTGTCCAAGAAAAACTGATACAGAATGAACAATAAGACATGACTGATAAACTACTGAACTCCAGTAGATAAAAAAGAATCCCATGAATAATCAGTCAGAAAAACCAAATCACCTAAAATGTATCCAAAGCTTTACTTCAAAAAAAAATAAATACAATCAGGCAGATTTCAACCTAATCTCCATAAACCCTCTTGAACATATGATAATGGAGGAATATCTATCTGAGTCAAAGAAAGTATTAAGCATTCATGTGATATCAAAATATAATTCATGTATTACAAACCACGAACAGAGTTTCAACCACACAAAAACTCAGACTATAGCACCTTTATCTTACTTATAAAAAAAAAAAAAAAAAACCATAATGAAAAAAATCCTAACCAGTAAAAGCTAAAGTTATAGCAGCAAGATTAAAAAAACAAGTGGCAGAGGGCTGTGCCTCTGAGGTGGGAGAGCCAAGTTCAGGACATTGGTCCACAAGAGACCTCCCAGCTCCATGTAATATCAAACAGCGAAAATCACCCAGAGACCTCCATCTCAATGCCAAGATGCAGCTCCACTCAACGACCAGCAAGCTACAGTGCTGGACACCCTAGGCCAAACAACTAGCAAGACAGGAACACAACCCCACCCATTAGCAGAGAGCCTGCCTAAAATCATAATAAGGCCACAGACACCCAAAAACACAGTACCAAACGTGGACCTGCCCACCAGAAAGACAAGATCCAGCCTCATCCACCAGAACACAGGCACTAGTCCCCTCCACCAGGAAGCCTACACAACCCACTGAACCAACCTTAGCCACTGGGGACAGACACCAAAAACAACAGGAACTATGAACCTGCAGCCTGCGAAAAAGAGACCCCAAACACAGTAACTTAAGCAAAATGAGAAGACAGAGAAATGCACAGCAGATGAAGGAGAAAGGCAAAAACCCACTAGACCTAACAAATGAAGAGGAAATAGGCAGTCTACCTGAAAAAGAATTCAAAATAATGATAGTAAAGATGATGCAAAATCTTGGAAATAGAATGGAGAAAATACAAGAAATGTTTAACAAGGACCCGGAAGAACTAAAGAGCAAACAGTGATGAACAACTCAATAAACTGAAATTAAAAATACTCTAGAAGGGATCAATAGCAGAATAACTGAGGCAGAAGAACGGATAAGTGACCTGGAAGATAAAATAGTGGAAATAACTACTGCAGAGCAGAATAAAGAAAAGAGAATGAAAAGAATTGAGGACAGTCTCAGAGACCTCTGGGACAACATTCAATGCACCAACATTCGAATTATAGGGGTCCCAGAAGAAGAAGAGAAAAAGAAAGGGACTGAGAAAATATTTGAAGATATTATAGTTGAAAACTTCCCTAATATGGGAAAGGAAATAGTTAATCAAGTCCAGGAAGCACAGAGAGGCCCATACAGGATAAATTCAAGGAGAAACACGCAAAGACACATATTAATCAAACTATCAAAAATTAAACACAAAGAAAAAATATTAAAAGCAGCAAGGGAAAAACAACAAATAACACACAAGGGAATCCCCACAGGGTTAACAGCTGGTCTTTCAGCAGAAACTCTGCAAGCCAGAAGGGTGTGGCAGGACATATTTAAAGCAATGAAAGGGAAAAACCTACAACCAAGATTACTCTGCCCAGCAAGGATCTCACTCAGATTTGACGAAGAAATTAAAAGCTTTACAGACAAGCAAAAGCTAAGAGAATTCAGCACCACCAAACCAGCTTTACAACAAATGCTAAAGGAAATTCTCTAGGCAGGAAACACAAGAGAAGGAAAAGACCTACAATAACAAACCCAAAACAATTAAGAAAATGGTCATAGGAACATACATATCAATAATTACCTTAAATGTAAATGGATTAAATGCTCCAACCAAAAGATATAGACTGGCTGAATGGATACAAAAACAAGACCCGTATATATGCTGTCTACAAGACACCCACTTCAGATCTAAGGACACATACAGACTGAAAGTGAGGGGATGGAAAAAGATATTCTATGCAAATGGAAATCAAAAGAAAGCTGGAGTAGCAATTCTCATATCAGACAAAATAGACTTTAAAACGAAGACTATTATAGGAGACAAAGAAGGACACTACATAATGATCAAGGGATCAATCCAAGAAAAAGATATAACAATTCTAAATATTTATGCACCCAACATAGGAGCACCTCAATACATAAGGCAAATACTAACAGCCATAAAAGGGGAAATCTACAGGAACACAGACATAGTAGGGTACTTTAACACCTGACTTTCACAAATGGACGGATCACCCAAAATGAAAATAAGGAAACAAGCTATAAATGATACATTAAACAAGATGGACTTAATTGATATTTACAGGACATTCCATCCAAAAACAACAGAATACACTTTCTTCTCAAGTTCTCATGGAAAACTTTCCAGGATACATCATATCTTGGGTCACACATCAAGCCTTGGTAAATTTAAGAAAATTGAAATCGTATCAAGTATCTTTTCCGACCACAACGCTATGAGACTAGATATCAATTACAGGAAAATATTTGTAAAAAAAAAAACACACATGGAGGCTAAACAATACACTACTTAATAACCAAGAGATCACTGAAGAAATCGAAGAGGAAATCAAAAAATACCTAGAAACAAATGACAATGAAAACACGACGACCCAAAACCTATGGGATGCAGCAAAAGCAGTTCTAAGAGGGAAGTTTATAGCAATACAATCCTACCTTAAGAAACAAGAAACATCTCAAATAAAAAACCTAACCTTCCACCTAAAGCAATTAGAGAAAGAAGAACAAAAAAACCCCAAAGTTAGCAGAAGGAAAGAAATCATAAAGAGCAGATCAGAAATAAATGAAAAAGAAATGAAGAAAACAATAGCAAAGATCAATAAAACTAAAAGCTGGTTCTTTGAGAAGATTATCAATTTTGTTTAACCATTAGCCAGATTCATCAAGAAAAAAAGGGAGAAGACTCAAATCAATAGAATTAGAAATGAAAAAAGGGGGGGCTTCCCTGGTGGCGCAGTGGTTGAGAATCTGCCTGCCAATGCAGGGGACACGGGTTTGAGCCCTGGTCTGGGAAGATCCCATGTGCCACGGAGCAACTGGGCCCGTGAGCCACAATTACTGAGCCTGCGCGTCTGGAGCCTGTGCTCCGCAACAAGAGAGGCCACGATAGTGAGAGGCCCGCGCACTGCGATGAAGAGTGGCCCCCACTTGCCGCAACAAGAGAAAGCCCTCGCACAGAAATGAAGACCCAATGCAGCCATAAATAAATAAATAAGTAAAAATTAAAAAAAAAAAGAGAACATAGGACTCACTATTTAAAAAAAAAAATGAAAAAAGGAGAACTGACATTGCAGAAATACAAAGGATCATGAGAGATTACTATAAGCAACGACATGCCAACAAAATGGACAACCTGCAAGAAATGGACAAGTCCTTAGAAAAGCACAACCTTATGAGATTGAACCAGGAAAAAATAGAAAATATGAAGAGACCAATCACAAGTACTGAAATTGAAACTGTGATAAAAAATCTTCCAACAAACAAAAGCCCAGGACCACATGGCATCACAGGTGAATTCTATCAACATTTAGAGAAGAGCTAACACCTATCCTTCTCAAACTCTTCCAAAATATTGCAGAGGGAGGAACACTACCAAACTCATTCTACGAGGCCACCATCACCCTGATACCATAACCAGACAAAGATGTCACAAAGAAAGAAAACTACAGGCCAATATCACAGATGAACATAGATGCAAAAATCCTCAACGAAATACTAGCAAACAGAATCCAACCGCACATTAAAAGGATCATACACCATGATCAAGTGGGGTTTATCCCAGGAATGCAAGGATTCTTCAATATACGCAAATCAATCAATGTGATACACCATATTAACAAACTGAAGGAGAAAAACCATATGATCATCTCAATAGATGCAGAGAAAGCTTTTGACGAAATTCAACATCCATTTATGATAAAAACCCTCCAGAAAGTAGGCATAGAGGGAACTTTCCTCAACATAATAAAGGCCATATATGACAAACCCACAGCCAACATCGTCCTCAATCGTGAAAAACTGAAACCATTTCCACTAAGATCAGGAACAAGACAAGGCTGCCCACTCTCACCACTACTATTCAACATAGTTTTGGATATTTTAGCCACAGCAATCAGAGAAGAAAAAGCAATAAAAGGAATCCAAATCGGAAAGGAAGAAATAAAGCTGTCACTGTTGCAGATGACATAATACTATATATAGAGAATCCTAAAGATGTTACCAGAAAACTACTAGAACTAATCAATGAATTTGGTAAAGTAGCAGGATATAAAATTAATGCACAGAAAGCTCTTGCATTCCTATACACTAATGATGAAAAATCTGAAAGTGAAATTAAGAAAACACTCCCGTTTACCATTGCAACAAAAACAATAAAATATCTAGGAATAAACCTACCTAAGGAGACAAAAGACCTGTATGCAGAAAACTATAAGACACTGATGAAAGAGATTAAAGATGATACAAATAGATGGAGAGATATACCATGTTCTTGGATTGGAAGAATCAACATTGTGAAAATGACTCTACTACCCAAAGCAATCTACAGATTCAATGCAATCCCTATCAAACTACCACTGGCATTTTTCACAGAACTAGAACAAAAAATTTCAGTTTGTATGGAAACACAAAAGACCCCGAATAGCCAAAGCAATCTTGAGAAAGAAAAACGGAGCTGGAGGAATTAGGCTCCCTGACTTCAGACTATACTACAAAGCTACAGTAATCAAGACAGTATGGTACTGGCACAAAAACAGAAATATAGAGCAATGGAACAGGATAGAAAGCACAGAGATAAACCCATGCACATATGGTCACCTTATTTTGATAAAGGAGGCAAGAATATACAATGGATAAAAGACAGCCTCTTCAATAAGTGGTGCTGGGAAAACTGGACAGCTACATGGAAAAGTATGAAATTAGAACACTCCCTAACACCATACACAAAAATAAACTCAAAATGGATTAAAGACCTAAATGTAAGGCCAAACACTATCAAACTCTTAGAGGAAAACATAGGCAGAACACTCTGTGACATAAATCACAGCAAGATCCTTCTTGACCCACCACCTAGAGAAATGGAAATAAAAACACAAATAAACAAACGGGACCTAATGTAACTTCAAAGCTTTTGCACAGCAAAGGAAACCATAAACAAGATTAAAAGACAACCCTCAGAATGGGAG
The DNA here is from genome assembly GCF_009873245.2 of Balaenoptera musculus. Lineage (NCBI taxonomy): Eukaryota > Metazoa > Chordata > Mammalia > Artiodactyla > Balaenopteridae > Balaenoptera > Balaenoptera musculus. The sequence continues at coordinate 79,740,436 of NC_045798.1, forward strand.
AAAATATTTTCAAATGAAGCAACTCACAAAGGATTAATCTCCAAAATTTACAAGCAGCTCATGCAGCTCAATGTCAAAAAACAAAACAAAACAAAACAAAAAAAACAACCCAATCCAAAAATGGGCAGAAGACCTAAATAGACATTTCTCCAAAGAAGATATACTGATTGCCAACAAACACATGAAAGAATGCTCAACATCACTAATCATTAGAGAAATGCAAATCAAAACTACAATGAGGTATCATCTCACACCGGTCAGAATGGCCATCACCAAAATATCTACAAACAATAAATGCTGGAGAGGGTGTGGAGAAAAGGGAACCCTCTTGCACTGTTGGTGGGAATGTAAATTGATACAGCCACTATGGAGAACAGTTTGGAGGTTCCTTAAAAATCTTAAAATAGAACTACCATACGACCCAGCAATCCCACTACTGGGCATATACCCTGAGAAAGCCGTAATTCTAATAGAGTCATGTACCACAATGTTCATTGCAGCACTATTTACAATAGCCAGGACAGGGAAGCAACCTAAGTGTCCATCGACAGATGAATGTATAAGGAAAATGTGGCACGTATATACCATGGACTGTTACTCAGCAAAAGAAGAAACGAAATTGAGTTATTTGTAGTGAGGTGGATGGACCTAGGGTCTGTCATACAGAGTGAAGTAAATCAGAAAGAGAAAAACAAATACCGTATGCTAACACATATATATGGAATCTAAAAAAATAAAAAATAAAAAATAAAAATATTGATGAAGAACCTAGGGGCAGGACAGGAATAAAATGCAGATGTACAGAATGGACTTGAGGACACCAGGAGGGGGAAGGGTAAGCTGGGATGAAGTGAGAGAGTGACATGGACTTATATACACTACCAAATGTAAAAGAGATAGCTAGTGGGAAGCAGCTGCATAGCACAGGGAGATCAGCTCAGTGCTTTGTGACCACCTAGAGGGGTGGGATAGGGAGGGTGGGAGGCAGGGGATATGGGGATATATGTATATGTACAGCTGATTCACTTTGTTATACAGCAGAAACTAACACACCATTGTAAAGCAATTATACTCCAATAAAGATGTTAAAAGAAAATAAAAATAAAAAAAAGAACATACTGTCAACCTTCAAACACACATGGCAAACTTTCAATGGATTTTATTTATTTATTTTTGGCTAATTTTTTTTTTTTTTTTACACTTCTTTGTAAATGCAGTTCCTTGGACATTTTTGAAGTTGTCAAAACTTCATTTTATGATAAAAGTTATCTCTTGATTGTAGTGCACAAAGGGATTTCAAATGCAATGTTTTATTCATTTTTTCAAAGTCCAAAAGCTCCTTAGAATCTCTAAGCGTTTTTCTGTTTTCTCCTTCTAGAAGTTGACAGCTGTGGCACTCCTCTGAATGAGACCCTTCCCCTGCTTCATTCTTTTCACTCCTCACTTCACTCATGAACCACCCCCCCCAACCCCCAACCCTCTCTCCAAGCTCCTTTCCTTTTAGAGAATCTAACTTCTAAATGGGATTTCAGACTGACAACGGGAAAAAGGAGCATGTCTTGCTTGAAGTTGTTTTTCACTTTAAAGGATTCTTTAGTGACAACCTTTCTTCTCCAGAAAGAAGAAAATTCCAAAGGTGAAAGGTTGTTACTATACACTTGAAAGCATCAATTTTTGTTAGGAATCAATTTATTCTCACTCATATTTACTTTTTTACTACAACTAGATCATACTGAGTAGTGGTTGACTCTTGTAAATATTTATTCAGAACCATTTGAAATACATAAAATATTTTGGTTGGAAAAGTTATTTCTACATAAATAATTCTATATAAAGATATAACTTGGAGTTTAGAATTTAAACTATGTAAACAACGTGTTCTCAGATTCAGCAATTTTTGGTAGAGGAGTTTTTTTTTTTTTTTTTAACATAAAATAATACTAAAGTGTTTTTGAACCACTTAATTCTGTGGAGGAGGGAAATCTCTAGCAGAGGACTTTTAGTCTTTCCCTTCTCTTTACATAGTAAAGGTGCAAGGATCTGAAAGTCTCTCTTAGCCTGGTTTTCTTACATCACTGTGAACTTTCATGAAACCAACATCTAGCATTTAAGAAAAGCCTAGAGAAACTTGTTATACATAGAGCTACAAGACCCAGATTTTTACTTTTAATTATATGAAATTTTGCTTAGCTTTGATATTTTATTTTCCTACCCCCTCCCTAGTAGTCATGGCTGATTTTAACTTTATTTGGAGCTATGGCAATGAACCCCAAAGGGGACACACTGAACTGTTTCTTTAAAAGAAACCATGTATTGCCCTCAAAACTGATTTTTTGAAGAACTATTAATATGTTTCCTATTCCATAGGGATCACAAGGACCTGAAAATTCAGGACTATATTTGTTGCCCATGTTTCCTTCCACAGTATCCAGCATGGATTTCAGCATACTGTAGGGTTTCAGTATTTATGGACTAATTAATCATTGGCTTAAACTGAAGTGTTAAACAGGTGAAAGTGCAGTGAAATTGGTATTCTAATCCACTGCTGATGGTAATGCAATTCAGTACAACCTACTTAGAATGTAAAGCTTAGCTGCAGGAGCCATTAAGATGTTATGTCCTTTGACACAAACAACCATTTACTTAAGCATTTATCCTATAGGAATAAACCACAAAAATCAAGATCAATTAACAGTTTAATATATTAAAATCTTTAACTCAAAAAGAAGAAACACTGAAATATTTAATATTAGGGGAATAGTTTGTTAATGTAATTATGTTAACATAATTACCTATTATGCAGTTACTAAATTTATATTTATGAAAATGATATAATTGAAAAATAAAGCAAAAATATTGAGAAAGAAACGTGTGCATACTATTATTATAATTTAAAATGTAAGCATATAGTCAAGAGAATTGAAAATGAAAACTTTTATAAGGAGAAGAAAATATATTTTAAAAGTATAAACACACATGTTAAAATATTACAGAAAGTGTTCTTATAAGAGTGTTCTGGGATGAAAGTAGCACTTACTTTAAACTGCCTAGTTTTATTATTTGGGTTTTTTTTTTTTTAAACTTTTGTGCTGGATTCACTGTCTGGGTTGTTTGAGAGCAGACATTAATTGTCTTCATTCAAAATGGTGACCATTCAAGAATTCATGTGCTCCCCGATAGTTGCTCGGGCTATCTGAAGCAAAATTTTATTTAAAAAATACATTTTTAGAGAACTATATATACGTTTTTTTCCTTTCAAGCAACTACTGTGGTAGGTATTGAGTAACCTATATTGTTTGGGTTGGTCCCAGACAAAAAAATTGCCTTGACAAACCACACCATAATTAAAGTAATATGAAGAAATAGGCACTAAAATAAAGGACAATATTATTACCATTCAAATAAGGAAACTAGGTTACTTTAATTGAATGCTTACATTATTCAGACTAAGCAAATAACTTCTCTAGTTCCTATTGTTAATGTGTTTACAACTAAATTACCTAAGTAAAATGTAGAGCACTAGGAACTCTGTGAAGGTAGTACATCACGTTTGGAAGATGTATAGACAGATGCTTTCACTATTATGTTGAAAATTATTTATCAAGGTCCAAAACTTGAATGATTCAGTGGGTGCATTTTAACGAGGTTAAATGGATGTCCCTTTGCCTTTGAGAAGGAAGATCTCATGAGCTCTAATTTTGTTGGCATGATTATTTTTGCATTTTAATAAGGAGTGAGAATTAGAATTGACAGTTTCTGTCTTGCTAGTTTGTTAATATGAAGTACTTTAAGAACTAAAGGATGGAATGCTTGAAATAAAATATTCCATTGCCATGGATGGATAACCAATAGTTATCAGGCAGGGACTGGTAGAAGAATTTTGTAAAGCAAAGCACCACAATGTCAAAACTTACAGAGGCTTTAAACCACTAGACTTCTTAGGAAATAGTTAGGGATTTGGTTTGGTTAGGCCATAGAATAGAAAGCAGGAATGGTAGAAATTAAAGGAGGAAATACAGGGAGAGGTCAAAATGGAGAGTGCCTTTTAGATCACGTGCCCCATTTGTACTTTATTACTTACGTCACTGCCTCCAGGATTTATGTATTTCACAAGTAATAACGTTTAAACAAGGAAACAATAACTAAAATAGGAACCAATATATGGGTTTATTTTGCCAAATAAAGACTTGAAAAGCATACAAAAGCAACAACTATGATTTACCAGCTCTTCTCACCACCATACTGATTTCCAAGAAGTAAAACTGACATTGCAGAATAAAAGATACACTTAACTTCGATGTAGAAAACTCGTAACATTTTCCATATTTTTCTTATGGGGACAACACTAACCTATTGAGCACAGAAAAAGAGAGGTAGAAGGAAATAAGATTATAAGGCATTTGACACAAAAATACCCGAATAGAAGCTATCGTGTTTATGTTCGTCACCAACTTTCTGCTTCCTGCTTGTCTTCAAAATTTTAATTTACTCCATTCTAGAAAATTTACCAGGGGTCCTCTGACAGTTATACTAACAAGAATTACACTGTCAAACGTTTAGGGAGCCATAGTCACCTATCGTTTTCCTCTTCACCACCACCACTATCTGCCATGAGTCTATGAGAGCTCATCCCCCCATCATGTCCTTTATCTCTGTGTAATTCCAGTTACCACCTAAAGATTCAGAGTTCCAAGATTTCCTTCTCTCTCAGTTACCTTAAATTCTGCATATCCTCATTTGAACCCTAGTTTCTCATCCTTAATTTCTAGAACACTTTCCCTATGACCATAGGTATTTAATGACCCATCATTGGCTAAACTTTTCTTATGTTAAATATTTTCTTAAACAGTTCTGTTCTTGTTATAAATGAAAAGTGGCTCTTAAAATCTCTGCTTTGCCTAGAGCCCTTGGTGTCTTTTTTTTTTTTCTTTTTCTCAAAACACTTGTACCTTTGGAGAAAGAGGGGAAGAGGGACTGCTTACTCTTTATTGTTGCTTCCAGACTATGCTCCTACCCTCCCTTCCTAAAACCGCCACCTCTGTACCTCATGTCACCAGACCATGTCACTCATGACCCATCATAGGTATCGTCTACCAATCCATAAGTCAGTCAGTCACATTCATGGCTTTAGCTCATAACTTCCTCTCCTTTTCTCCAACACTACTCTATCTTCTTTCTTTTGATGACCTTATTCTTCATCCCAACCAAATAAGTCATTTATATTTTCATACTCCTGACCTTGTCAGGCCTCATCCCCCTATAATCACAATTTCACACAAGACAGTTTGGGATCACCACCTCTTATCTTTCCATTTCAGTCCCTTAGTGTCATGACGTCAATAATCCTTTGACCTAAAAGAAACCTGATCCATTGAATCTACTAAACTCCTCTAATCTGTTATCTTTCCTCCTTATTAAAAACCCATGGTAAATTTAGTTTAACTTTAATTGCATAGATCTTCAGTCTTTCTTCATATTTATTTGGGAAAACAAAAACAATTGTTAACTTTGAATATGGCTGGAGAAAATTACGGTATGGAATAGATTGGTCTAGCCTGAAAATCATGACCACAAAGTGCAGTGAATCCCAATGCTGACTAGCAATCCTACTCTACTTTCCCAAATTATTTCATACCTTCCCTAAGCAAGCCCCACTACCTCTCTCAGCTGATAAGTTTATCTATTTCACTCAAAGAAAAAGGAAACAAAATGAGAAAATAACTTCACCAGGTTTTCACCTCCTCATATATCCACAAACCTTTATACATGTAAATCTCATGTAAGTGATAATCTCTGTTCCTTTTTATGCCAAACCCTTAAAGGTATGTTTCCCCTCCCCTTTTACTTTTTCAAGAACAATACTCTGTCAATTCTCCTTTTCTCCTCTCATCATAAATTTTTTCTTCACCATTCAGTTGTTTCCATCTGAGCTAACAAGTACTCTTATTTCTCAAAACTTGTCAAGAGAGTTTGTTTACCTTACGTGCACTTTCAAATACCATCTAATTCTTTTCCTCCTTTAGCTAGTCTTAAAGAGAGTTGTTAAGCTCATTGTCTTCACTTTCTTTCCTCTCATCCACTCTCACAAACATCCACATGCCACCAGGATTACAGAAATTATGTAGTGATCTTCTGACTGTGGCACCCAGTAGGCAATTCTCAATTCTTAATGAGCTCATTGTGATATTACCCATTATTCTCTCCACCCAGAACACTTGTTCCATGTGATTTAAATAACATGACACGTCTTGTTTCCTTCTGCTGTTCTTTCTCAGCTTACTTTGCCGATTTTTTCTTTTAACATTCACCCTTAATTTTGGATTGTTCAGAGTCAAAATTCTTGTACCTATTTTCTTATTTATTTGCACTTAGTCTCATAGTGATATAATCTATTTGCATAGTAACACTGATTTCCTGATAATCAACAAATTATGTCTCCAGAAAAATTCTCTTGTGAGCTTCAAAATTATGTCTGGTATCTTCACTTAGTGTTTAATAGATCTATTTCACTTAACGTACCCTAAAGTTCTAATGTTTCTTCCAAAACCTGGTCTACCAACTATTGCCCCATCAGTTACTGGCAACATCATCCTTCTAGTTGCACAAACCTAAATTCTTAAAGTTACCCTTTCTTCCCAGAGTTCATCCCTTTCTTCAGAAAACCCTACTGTGTCTTTTTTTTTTCTAGGCATATCCAGAGTTTATTCTTCACCAACTCCACTGCTTCTACTATTTTCCAAGTCACCACTATATTTTGCCTGGATTATTAATAATGACTTTTAAATGGTTATCTTGTTTCTAACTAATCTTGTCTAAATGATTCTCAAAGTAGAAGCAACTGTTGACAGTTAATAAAATCTTTTCATGTATCTGGTTAAACCCTGCAATAGCTCCTTATTTCTGCCTGAGTAAAACCAGCTTTCTTAGAAAGTCTTATCTGTTGGTCCCCATTACCCCTCAGACCTCATTTGTATCATGTTTCCTTACTCTCTGGTTTCTCTAACATCACATTAGATGCTAAAAATGCACCTGACAGAACCCAAAACTATTAACAAACAAGGGATAGAATGAAACTATAAACAGTCTCTGAAAACCTATAGTTAAAAATCATACTTATGAGCAAATAGTCTATGCTTTCCTCTGTGTTCAGTCAGCAATAAGACAGCTTATCTTACTGTCCACCATCACCCCTTCTATTAATAAATCTAATGAAATTATTCAAGGAAACAAAATACAAGGTATAGAGATTAAAGAAAACACAAACAATTTTCATTATTTTGCAAAGGATATAACTGTGTCTGTATAAATCCAGAAGGATTTATGAACAGGGTTAATTCATAAAATTAAAGTCTGAGTTCAGAGAAAATATATAAAAAGCATACATATTTTTATATATTAGGAATGTGCAATTAGTAAAAATAAAAAATACACCACCACTAGCAACAATCAAGTATCTCAGAACAGTTATGGAAAGATGCTCAGGACAACTTCCCTAAAAACTATAAAACCTTCCTAATGAGACTAAATATCTTAACAAATGAAGAGATATACTATGTTAATGACTTAGAATGCTCAATATTGAAGTTATCTGCATATTCCATGCAACTCCAATAAAAATATCACAGGAGAATTTTTTTTTGACAGAAATTGACATGGTTTCTAAAATGTAAATGGAGAAGCAAAGGGCCTAGATTAGCCATGGCAAGTTGGAAGTAAATGTTCAAATATGGATGACTTACACTACCAAATATTGACATTTTTTACATTTACTAACACAGTACGTTATTGGTACTAAGTTCGACAAAATAAATTGATGGAATACAATAGAAAGGACAGAAAAAGAGACATAGGTATGCACTATCGTCTCATGCTGATGAAAGCACCACTAAAAATCAATGGGAAAAGACGACCATTTTAAGAACTTGTGCCAAGTAAACTGGGTATTCATCTGGAAAAATGATCCTGAAACTTTAGAGTTTTCAATGGGATCTAAGCATAAAATTGAATGGTAAGTCAATAAAACTTTTAGTAGGGAACATTAAAAGTATTTGACTTTTGGCTTCCCTGGTGGCGCAGTGGTTGAGAATCTGCCTGCTAATGCAGGAGACACGGGTTCGAGCCCTGGTCTGGGAAGATCCCACATGCCACGGAGCAACTGGGCCCGTGAGCCACAACTACTGAGCCTGCGCGTCTGGAGCCTGTGCTCCGCAACAAGAGAGGCCGCGACAGTGAGAGGCCCGCGCACCGCGATGAAGAGTGGCCCCCACTTGCCACAACTAGAGAAAGCCCTCGCACAGAAACGAAGACCCAACACAGCCATAAATAAATAAATTTAAAAAAAATAAAAAATTAAAAAAAAAAAAAAAAAAAGTATTTGACTTTTATATACCAAAAATTAAAAAATATTAACCATAAAGATAGGATTAATTGAATTTGTTAAAATTACTATCTTATGTTTATTAAAAGATAATATTAAGATACTGAAAATGCCAGTCACAGGCTAAAATGCCAGCCACATGTTCATATCCAGAATACATGAAGAATAACTACAAATAAAGAGGTAAACCAACTTAAAAAATGGCGAAAGACCTGAAAATATAGTTCTTTAGACAACACTGATGTATAAAAATTACTGGGGCTTACACTTAAGATAGCTGTACACTTAAGATACACATACTCTGCTGTAAGTTATACCTCACAAGAAAAAAGAACATAGCAAAAAATTGGGAATTTTTTTCTATGTTTTATTGAACCATCCTCATGTAGTCTCCAGGATACATTAAATAAATAAATTTGCTAATTTCTCTCACACACCACTGTGTGTTCTGAACATACAATATTTAGCAGCCTATCACAGATTCCATAAACATTTAAGCTTGATACTTTGTTCTTGAAATGGTTTTAATAATTCTTCCTTTCACTTAAGAACATATTTTCCAGTCACTCACTCAGCATATCTTTGTATTTTATCATTAACCATGTAAAAGTAAACATTAATAATACTGATATAAAAATAATGTATAAAAATTCAAACAGATTTATGCTAGAGGAATTGACTGGTATTGTGAGTTATGTAACTTCTTATCAAAAAGAAGCACGCTTTAAAATTCAGTGTGGAAAGGAAAGGAGGAATTGATTTGAATTACTTTCACTTGTAAAAATATTTTTTCATTTCTGTTCATTTCTAATATATTTTTAGTTCTGTTTAAGCATCACTCTATTTGTATTTTTAATTTCAATTATCTAGAAAATGTTTCTTTTCAAGTCTATGAGCTATTAAGTAAAAGAAAGATTTACTTCATTCAATATACATGTTCTTCTCTTCAAGCATAAAAGTTTTGGCATCTTTATTTCTCTGGAATTAAAGTTTCTAGAGTGTGGGCACTGAATAGTGTCCTAAATATTTTCCTTATGAGGTTCAGGTGCCCTTTTGTATTTTTATATAAACACAACAACCTATTTTGTGGAAAACTTAAGAAAAGCAGAACATGGGGGAAAAGCTTTATGCCATTACCCCTAAAGATAATCAGTTAACAATTCAGTGTGTACTACTTGATATAAGAAGTTATAAATTTGAGAATATGATCATAATTTCTCAGATTAGAAGTTTCAATCCAACCGGAGCACCTAGAAGTTTTTCGTGTTTTTAAAAAAATACTTAAAGTGTAACAATGTATATTCCTGAGATATCTTGCCTAACTATAAGTACAGACATAACTATTTCATGGCCTGGAAATCCACTACGTTGCTGTCAGCATACATGACACAGATGGTTCTCAGAACTTGTGGTGCTATAAACCACCTTGAACACCTAATGAGACAGAAAGACACTTTGTCCAGAAACATGCAGATAGTTAGAATTTTGCAAAGCACTGCAGAGTACATGCACTGCCTTGCCCCCAAAATCTTACTCATTAATACCAGTCAAGATTCAAAACTCACTCTTACAGCATATTACAAATCAATATAACATCTCTCTTCAACATATTTAAATGTTAGAATGGTATGTTCTATAGATTATATATCAGTTCTCACACGCATTAAAGGATGTTCCTTTAATTGCAAACTTGAAATAGCTTACTGAAATGTATTATGATCATTATATTGAGATAAAAAATAAAGTTCTCATATAAGATAGAGGATAGAGTTGAAATGTGCCATGTTTCTATCTAGAAACAAGGATTTTCTTTCGTAGCAGAGATTTTGTACAAGTAATTGAGAATACAGTTTAGTTTCAGAACTCAGTCTTCAGGTGACAAACTCATCCATAATACTTTAATTCTTTGAAAGCAGTTTATGTCATTCTTCGAAGACAATTACTATTATCAAGAAATTTGAGGAATTTATTATAATAAAACTTTAATACAATTGAGAGTTTATGTTAGTATAGTGAGTAAAGGATAAACATGTAGGTCTCACAGTGGCAAAAGAGTTTAAAAATATTTGAAAATAATTTTAAATGGTTAATTAGGAAGAAGAAGATTTGAGTAACTTTTGAAGTTTTGAGATTTCAAAGGTAAATGATTGTGAAATTACAAGTGCTTAATCCCTAGAGAATCATCAATATTATATATAGATGGATGGATATATAGATGGATGGATAGTTGGACGAAAGAATAAATGTGTGATTGAAGAACCACTTTAATTCAAATGTAAAATCTGAAAGATGAAAAATATTGAAAGATGAAAAGTTCAAACATGACAATGTAATTGATCAATAATATATCATTGATGACCTTTCTAAAACACGTTTCAATAGAGTGACTATAGTAAAAGCCTGATGGGAAGCAATTAAATTTGATCAATTTACAGGCAAATCTACTTCATTCCTTTCCTCCAATAATTTAAGAGGAATGAAAATGGGATGATCAGACATAGTTATTTTAGCTAATGAGAGTTTATCTTCTGTCTTTAAAAAGTTCTTGCCCCCCTCCCAAAAAAAAAAAAAAGTTCTTGCCCCTTCTGATCATTTTCCTACTTCTTAAAGCCTCCTCTTCTTTTGATATAAAAATCACACAAATACTTATAATTTTTTTCCTTTTGTTCTTATTGAAAAAGCTGTCCCCTTCTAATTTGGGGCCAAGACTGTTTATTTTGAGTTAGGATGGATGCTCCAAGTCATGTTCTAGGTAATTTTTTCCCGTGGTACAAACCTGTGCTTGTTTGTTCTAAGAACTGGATTAAGAAACTCAAGAGGAAGTGAAAATCTTTTGGTTGAAAAATAATTATTACTGAGCATCTAGTAGATGCTGGGCATAACGAGAAAAGCATCAGAATTCAGAATAACCTGAAAGCAATTCATATGTATTCTTTTTTTTTTTTTTTTCCCATATGTATTCTTTTGCTTCCAATACCCTGTTCCATCTACCTCTTACAGGTACTTCCTTACTTCATGGCAACAGATCATGGATGAACTAACTCAATCTTATCCTTCCCTGAATCATTCTCCTATCTCTGCATGGACAGTTATTACCAGTGTAAACAACAACAACGCCTGGATAAATTAGCTAGGAGGTATATAGGTATATATAATATGGAAATTCAGGAAAAATTACTTCATAATTTATCATTAATCTGTTATCCCACTACATATATATCACAAATTATTGTCAAGATATATCCATTCCCCACGTCTGAGATCACTTAATCACTCTGCCTGCTTTAATAATGCAGTCATCCTAACTGAATTCTCTTCCTTCAGCTTATTTTAATACTTTCAGACCAAGCACTTATCTTTTGTTTGTGAAGTCTTTCTTCTTAGCAATTATAAACCAGATTAGACTTTCCTGTTTATGAGCTCATGGACTTTTGCTTATAGAGAACAATTCAGGACTGGAATTCTCAGTATGCTGAGTAACTGGGAGACCAAAATCTTTTTTTCCCCTGAATTGATTAAATTCTTCTTTAAAATAGTATTTTTTTTTTTTTTTTTTTACTTGAAGTCATCAAGAAACCCAAAATACAGAGTGAATCCTTAATTAACATTTGCAGGTCTGTTGATAGATTGGCATTACTCACCAATTATATTTTTGAAATATTATTTGTTAAAATTTTGTATTTAAATGTATTTTTGATCATATCAAATAGTCAATATGTAATTGATATATATAAGTATATATATTAATATAACACTTTTATCGTGATTCCATTTTCTCCTTAATGTTGTATCTTCTAACATTGAAAAAAAAAGACGTTTCAAATAAGACCAGAGTTTAATTAAATGTAATATAGTTATTTCTAAGACATACAAGTTACCCCTATGTCTTGAATGAGTAAATAAGATATTCACAAATTCTTCAAACCAATTTTGTTTTAGGAGTAAAACCATGTGTGTGCTATGCAGAAACCAGTCTACTCAAATTATGTTAAAATACACAGTTGTAGCTGGTGGTGACAGTGAATTGGTTAGCTGTTCACTATCTCACTGTTGCTGTTTTGCTGTTGGTTCTCTTTGGATGTGGATCAAATCTTTTGATGAGGTTAAAGTAATCTTCATTTCCAATATATGTCAGATGTATATACACACATATATACATACACATATACAAATACATACAACATAAACATACGTATCCAGAGACTGAAAAATAACAGTAAGGGCTTTTTCCCGATTCTGGATTTCCTTTTCCAATATTGGGATTTCTCATTTTCTGCAGGTTAGATATTTGTGGCGTCTACTGTATTTCATGCCTTTAACGCTCACTATTAATGGAGATGCTTTATAGCTGAGAAAAGTTTAAAGGCTTGTTTTAGTTCAGAAAAATAACCTTACTAGGGTTGATAATCACAACTGCATCTCACCTACTCAAACCTTTAGAGTTTGTGAAATTGAGCTGAGAGTTCTAGTAGAAAATGCAAGCTTTATAACAAGATTTAATCTTTCTGCAAGCAGCTAGTCCAGAAATACCATATCAACAGCTGTTCTCATGGAATATTAACATTTCAGCTTCTGGCCTCAGCTGCTTCTCAGAATTGCAAAGAAATGCAAACATGGAAAATGTTCATTTTTAACATTAGCTTGAGTTTGAAAATCAGGGTACATTCATCGGTCCCCAAAAGTAATGGATGCACATTTCTAATTATTTTATTCCTGAAGTAGCGTGCGACATATACATAACTCAGAATATTCCTGTTAACTACAGAAAAAGGAGAAAGGCGTATTCATCACTTGGCAGCATGATTTTCAACTGTTGCCATAATGTGGGTGTGGTCTTTGATTGCATGCAAGACAAAAATGCAATGTAATTATCAATATTACCATACTTAATTTCATACTTATCCTCTTGTATTCATAACTAAAAAATAGAAGCTATGAAACTGTAGCAACTGTGGTAGTGTTTAAGTAAATAAATTCCTTTTCCAGTTTGAATAACAAGGATGATCATAACAGAGACCAGCTCCAAGATGGGGGACAGGGACGGCGAAGTGGCGGAATGGGTTTGTGTCATAAGTAAAAATTTATTTTAATTCATCTTTTACTTTCTTTTCCTGAATACTGGTAGCCTATCTAGTCATTAAGTTCCACAAGTAATATGGTTTTCCATTATTATATCAAAATATGCAGCCACTTTAAGGCAGTAAGACACATGCCTTCTGTCTGCCAGTGTTATCAGAGCCTATTTTGCTAAGTGTAAAGTTCTTCAGAATTTCTTGATAATTGATAAATTTCATCCCCTACTATTTCTTATTATAGTGTCTAATCTTTCCAAAGATATGAACATTTTCTTAGGATGAAGAATTATGTTTCCATCATTGTGACTTAAGTATTTGCCTTGCTTAGATACCTTCGTATTAACTGTTGTGTTGACCCAGTTCACTTACAATGGATTCAAGGCTTTTGAAACTTTTGGGATGTTGGTTTTGTCTTTAAAAAGTCTACTTAAAATGATATTTGGAGAGAATATTTTATTACAGAACTCTAAAAAGAAAGCAAAATTTAAACCAAGAATTTTCATAGGGAATTAATGATATATCAATATTTAAGCAGTCACCTTAAACACACACCCACACCTTATGAATGCCAAGAAAGTAGTGAAATTTTGAAACCACCATCAGTGTAAATTAAAGAACTGTTCCTCTCTTAAACCCTAATGTGCTCTTGAGAGCTTCTCCACCCAACAGCCCCCCACCTCCATTTTGCTTCCTTTTGGACTGGTGTATTTTTTTTTTTTAATTTTATTTATTTATTTATTTATTTGTGGCTGTGTTGGGTCTTCGTTTCTGTGCGAGGGCTTTCTCTACTTGCGGCAAGTGGGGGCCACTCTTCATCGCGGTGCGCGGGCCTCTCACTATCGCGGCCTCTCTTGTTGCAGAGCACAGGCTCCAGACGCGCAGGCTCAGTAGTTGTGGCTCACGGGCCTAGTTGCTCTACGGCATGTGGGATCCTCCCAGACCAGAGCTCGAGCCCGCGTCCCCTGCATTGGCAGGCAGATTCTCAACCACTGCGCCACCAGGGAAGCCCTGGACTGGTGTATTTTTTATGGAAAAATTTGCATTTTCTGTAGGATATTTACAACAGTTTATACTGAGGAACAGCAGCTTTGTCAACAAAACATCTATAACTATGACTGTTCCCGCTGTACCTTGCATAGACCCACGCAAACACTAAGATAAGAGGTTGGGGTTCCTTCCCTTCACTTTTAAATAGTCGCAATTCCCTCCTAATATGTATGAATGTCTTTTTTTCCCTATCAGAATGATAGCAAGAGAGGGGCTGACGGATGAGGTTTATGAATTGACTTGACTTTTGTAGGAAAAGAAGATAATCTCTGATGAACACTATTTCATAAAAAGCCCCCCACCAGTTTAAAAAAAAAAAAAACCACAACAACTTTGCTTCCAAGTTTACACTCTCAAATATGAACCTGAAAACTGAGATTTTAGAGTTTAACCATGTCATCCCCATCTATGTTCATAGTACATGTCTCAAGATCTATATCAATATTTTTAATAGTAAAATGCAGACAGTTGAACTGATTCTGGTAGTTATGTGAGGTCATGCCATTTAGATAATTATATGTAAATAAACCAAATTGGTTTAAGTATTAAATTTGAAAATTACAGATTTGTTTTTAATCATAGAGAGAGAATAAAAAGTGAGGAGCGGTTAGGGCATGGTAGGAGAGAGAGTGAGAGTGAGTATTTGAAAGCGTAAGAGGTTATATCAGTATAAAGGATCAGGGAACTTTATATGAAGCAGATGATATTGGAAACATTCAATGATAGGATTTTTAGAGTGATTGGGCATTTAAGTAGAATATTACTAAGTAAAGGGAATTATGTAAAAGATTAGGAAAGTTCAGAAATATTAAGGGAAAAAGGAGAAAGAGTCTGACAATGGCTGAGTTTTGAAGGAGGGCAGTAGGATATAATGGAAAAATGATATGAGCCATTTGGTGGAAGGTCAAGCACACCAGGCTGAGCAGTGAGCTCTTGATTTAGAAAACACAGGGAAGGTACTGCTTGAGTTTTAAGGGAAATCTGAATCTACACAGTATGAAAATCATCCCTCTAGGCACAAAATCCCAATCATTTCCTACAGAGTGTTCCAGACGAGAAATACCCATGAGTTAGAACTGAAGCAACAACTTGGCTATGGTCTTTTAAAATTTTGACCCTATTGCTTATATATGTCATTTTGTGTGAAATAAGAAATCAGTGACAGTGGTCACAGGTGGCATTTGTTCCTCTTCAAAGCACATACTGAACTTACAGCAGAAAATTGGAAGCAGCTGTAAACTGCAAGCATCCTTTGTCTATGTGCTCTCAACTTCCAACAACACAAATTCCCTGTGCATCCTCTTCTTTTAGTGGTCCATTGGGGAAAAAAAGACAAACAATGAAATTCAAGAGTTCTAAGAAAAAGTACCTAAGGGTTGTTGTTTCAGTGAATTATAGCAACCACATGGTGATTTGGTCCTATCCGATTTGTGCTGCTTACATTATTTATCACAGTTTTTGCTCAGGGTAGAAAACAATTCTTAAGTATTCAAAAATATATCACGCATTTTCTAACATCCCACAAATCCCTCAGGAGGAAAAAAAAAAAATCAGCCTCATAATTTGTAAAGTTTGTTTTAAATACTAACTTGCCACAGAACTAGAAAACACATCATTTTCCAACCCTACATCTTCACCTGGATCTCCAGAGAAATCAATTACCCACCAGTGATGGCTTCCCTCTGTTTGCCATAAAGTAGGGGAAAGCAAAGCCAACTTGTAGATTAGGGAAGATACAGTAATGACTTGAGGTAGAGAGTCAAGAAGGTATTATCTCTGAAAAGCAGAAGAATCAACAGTAAAAGAGAAAATGGCAAAACATCAACATGAAATAATTCACAGAGTAAATTTCTTAATAGGGAAAATATTCAAGAAGGTGTGTATTGTAAACATATTTGGCACACCTCTGAGTGGAGATGGAGAAGTATCTAGCCACTTACCCATATATATTTAAATAAGCAATAAATAATTTATAAGATATTATTAAATATATTTTTATAATAGGCTAACAATGAAATATGTGGCTTTTTCTAATTTCAATTCTATCACAGAAGTAAGGAAGTGATGTTGGCTTTTAATATTTGCCTTCTTGATATTCCTTATAAATCCTGTTAGGATCAAACTGAATATTTACTATGGGTGGTACCTTCATGGATTTGCCTACCCTGCCTGCAACGCTTCTGCTAAAACCTTCCACTGTAGAATTACAAATGCCTTATTTATCACAGTGATATTCCACTGACCTTTGCCTCTAATAAGACATTTTACAGAAGGGTGGCAATGGGCTCACGCTCTTGGAAATCACTGTTATTAAGTTATCCATAATCCCGAAGCAGCTGGCCTGATAGAACAATGGAACAGTCTTTTGAAGATTCCTTTCTTATACCAACTGTGTGTCAACTTCTGAAGGCAGCATAATGTCCTCAAGGATACAGTCTCTGTTCTGCATCTGTGACATCTGTGATTTATATATGTTGTTGTTTCTCCCACAGCCAGGATTCACAGGTCTGGGAATTAAGAGAATTCTTAATGAAATAGAAATGGATTCTCTCATTATTGCTCCTAGTAATCCACTAGTGAAATGTTTGTTTCCTAATCCCTTGACTTGTGTTTCTACTGATCTAGCAGTGTTAGTTTCCGGGGAGGGATGGTTCTATCAAAGGACACCACAGTGATTCCATTCACTGGAAGTTGAGACCACAGTATGTCCCCGTTGGGGTCCTTGTACCAGTGAATCAACAGGTAATTAATGGTGCTAGTGTGTTGGCCAGAGTGATCAATTCTCATTTGGAAGGGAAACTGGGTTGCTACTATTGATACATAACAGTGGTAAAGAGAAGAATGTCTGGAATGCAAAAGATGTGTTAATATAAACCTGGTATCTCTGTACTGAAGTAGCAATAAAGCAAAAGGCAATTGTGATTCAACTAGGAAAGAAATGCACAATACCCAAACAGGTATTAGGGCACTCTGCACCCACTTTTGGGGAAGATCAGCTCTACCAGGGATAGTTGCATCCCGTTAGGTGCAAGCACAATTTTGTTACTGTCTCTGCTTGGAAGTTAATCAGGATTAAGGGAGGTGTATATGGCTGCTAAGTGGACAGTGCTGGCCATATTATGGGCCAACTTAAATTGGAAACACCTTTTCATAAATTCCATCTCCTCTATGATTCTAAATTGGAGTTCGCCATGAGAAAAATATACATGAGATTTGGATGGAAGACATGAAGGAGAAGTCGTTTCCTATAGTTTCAAGTCTGGAGGTAGGTACCAGGTACAGTGACAGCTCACACATGTAGTCAAGCCTTGGCCTCCCCACCTTGTTGGCATGAGGTGCACATAAGCCCATGGGTCCCCTTTTAGCTTCTCTGAGCCCTGACCCAAGCGTGGGTCGAAGGGTACCTATTCTGCCGCATGACAGATGAGACTATAGGAAACATTCTTCATTTCCATTTTGTTCTCATGTGTCCCTATTGACTCTTGCAGGGTCTAGCTTGCCCTTATTCTCCTCCACTTCACATTCAGCTCTCCTCCCTACTATCAGCCTCTTTGACCAGATGGAAAAGTCTTGCATATACTTTACCAGCTACCTAAACTGAGTACAGTCTAATTGCCGTAACAAATTCCTTATTCTATAATACTCATATCAACATATCATTCTAATGAAACTCTGGTACACAATTTTCAATAAATATTTTTATGAAAAGATTTCTATAACACAGCCTTTGGAAGATATGAATCAAAAAAAAAAAATAGGAATCACAACAAGAAAGAAACAGCAATAGTCAGTACTTGAGACCAGAGAATTAAATAAAATTTGAAATCAGTTGTAACATCTGTACACCACATTTATTTTCTCAGCCCACTTTTCTACTCAAGCTATTACTGCTGCAACCAATTGACCAGCATCTGCTTCAGTGCAACATGGATGCCAATCGGAACATCTCTGCAGGCACTCTCTCAGCTCTCATGAACTTGCACAAACGTGGAAGTGGGAGTGAGTTAACCTTTTCAGGCAATGCTTGCCAAAAGGGTTATCTAGTTATCTGATGAATAACTGCACTTTTAATCTGTCATTATGGTGGAGAACCCTGAGGTGCATCGTACAAAGCTCTTTAGAAAGTTGCCAGCAGGATAAAATCCATCTATCCACAGTGGTGGTCAGCTCAACATTTCAACTCTGCACTAACTGTCCCTCCTTCCCTGTTACGCTCCTCACCACTGCTTTCCTTTGCTTAGGCACACTTCCAAAATTAAAGTCCTTGCATTCAAGGTATTTTCTTAGGCTCCACTTTTGAGGGAACCAAGGTTAAGAGAATTGGTTATAGATGTGGCCCTACCAAGAATGTCTTAAAGAGGAAATTCTGTAACTAGGTCCCCTGATTTGTACCAGAGTCAATAAGGACCCTATGACTAGGGGTGGTGTGGAGGTAATAACTCCGATGTGTAGTTGTTTTACAATTACCATTTGTTTCACTGGTGGTGAACTTGATAAAGTACAGGTGGGAAGTGAAACATTAGTTGGTTAGTGGTGGTACTTGAATGGAATGGGGAAACTGTAATCATCAATAGTGCAGAGTAGTTACCTGTTGATTATAGCTTATAAACTACAAAGGAAACTCAATGTTCAGCCTTGGCAGGTATCCTTTGCCAAAGTCAGGACTTTGGTAGAGAAAGAATAGGATACTGAGTCCTGGGACAGTGATATTTGGGTCAATAAACCTGAAAGCTCAGATTATCCTGCATGAGATGAGCACTTTCCAAGATGGTATCTGTGCTCCTAAAAATATTCCCTCATCTATCTAGTTAGTTATATATAATCTCCAGGTGAAAAACTTGGGCAGCATTTAAGCAGAGCCTAAGCTGATGAATTCTTTCTCTGCTATGAGAAGATACTATTCATTTACCAAAGGGTTTTGGGATCTGAAAACAGGTGAACACATGTAGTAAGTCTTGAAGACCTGTCAGGGTGGATACGGGAGAGTTTACTGACATGGATATATATTCCTGTGATCTGAGATTAAACATCCTGTCAATGAGACCTGAGCTATTCCTAATATGCTACTGGAATAGTTTTGTTATGGACACAGTGGGGGGCTACCATAAGTGATAGAAAATTTAAAAGATAAAAAAGCCTCACAGATGTGGATATGGGGATGTTACAATGGATCTAATGTGTAAGACCAGGAGATGCATCACCTATGTTCTTCAAGAGTGATACGAGACCACTTCCGTTGCTAAAGCCATACATAAAGTGGGTTATTATTTAAGTTAGACAGTAACACCTTTGAGAATAACTGGCTTCTCTATGCTGTTGTTGATAGAAGGCTATGCTTCTATGAAACTAGGCTCTCAATATCAGTATATACAATAGGATTTTAGATCAGAGGCTAGGTGTGGTGATTGATCAAGGCAAAGTGCAGGTAACCACCATAAAGGCAAGACTGGAGACATAAACAGGATGCTTTGACCTGCAGGGATCTTTGACAATGGTTAAGTGACCTGAGGGGTGAGATAGATGGCAAACCATCTTGGATATTACTTGGCTTAGAGAAGCAGAAAGTAAAGACAGAACTGATAAGCAAATGAAGAGGTCAGCCATAGCAACTGTAAACGATGACCCATCAATCACTTTCCAGATCTAAGTCAATTATCAGACCTAAGATGTTTTAATTGAAGGAGAATCCAGATCTCTTAAACATATACTTATGGATATACATAATGAAGAAATCAGAATACACAGGCCACCTAAAAGCTGTTGGTTCTCAGGTTTGAACTGATTCTGATACCAGCAGGACCAAAACACTGATGTTTAGAGTGAAAGCATATGGAGGCCTGGTGATCAACGGGGTTGAGGCACACACATCTCTAAGTCACTCCAAAATGTGTACTCATTATGTGACTTTTCCAATTGTATACTTGGGGTGCATAAGGTGTAACTGGAGAAGAACGCTGTAAACATTTTCTTACTTGTGAATTAAGAGCCATTAAGATGGGGAAGGTCAAGTGGAAGTGCCCGAAACCCTCCTCTCCCCCTACCACACAAGCAAAGTCAAAGAGAATGAATTAAAAAGATTAATGCCCCCATCAAAGAAATAAAAGATGCGGCAGCAGTGTGCCCTAAACATCCACATTTAGTTCCCAGTCTGGGCACTGAAAAAAAATCAAATTGTGCCAGATAATTGTGGAATATCCTAAACTTAAACAGACGGCACTTCAATTGCAGCTGGTACATCAACATATGGTATTGATACACAGATACAGTAACTTAATGCAGCCTCTGGCACTGGGTGTGTGGCTATTGATCAAAGTTAAGAACTACCTGGAGAAGACATCAGTGAGAGAGTTAAAAAGTCAAGCCCCAGAGAGGTGATAGTCGCAATAATTATGGGCAAAAAATTATTCATATTCAAATACAAAAGACTATGTATCAAAAATTCAAGCTATTCAATTGGAAGATGGACAAAACTAATTGGGCAGCTTCTTCACAAAAACAGGATATCCAATTGGCAATAAATACAAAAATACACTTAAATTCATTCGTTACCTAGGAAATAAGATCACAATAGGATACTTCTAAACACCCATCAACATTGCCAAAAATGGGAAAAAAAAAAAAAAAAAAAGAATAGTGTTGGAGGGCTGTGCATCAAATTAAATTCTCAGATATATGTCTTAGTGAGGTATAAAATGGGGTACCTGCATTTGAGGACTGCTTAGCAGCATATGCTAAAGCTGTACGTCTGCAAACCTTATCACCTAATGATTTCTCTCCTAGGTTCATACAAAAGAAAAATCCCTATAAATATTTAACAAAAGACGTGCACAAGAGTCTTTTAGAAGCACTACGTGTAACAGCCTCAAATTGAAGGCCCAAATGTGCCTAAGCAGTTGGCTGAATAAACTGTAATATACTCATAAATGAAATTCTGTGGAGCAGTAAGAATAAATAATTTACAACTACATACAGCGACACGGATGGATCTCACAAAGATAATGTTGAGCAAAAGACAGATACAAAGAGGTACTGACAAAAGGCAAAACCAATCTACGGTGTTAGATGCCAAGATTGTGGTTATCCCCCTTGAAAACAGCTGATTTCTTTCCCACCCTGGTGCTGATTATCAGCACATGTCCACTCTGAAAATTTACCAATGTACAAACTTCTGATTTGTTTACTTTTCTCTATTTTATACTTTAAGCTTCCTTATGTGCAAATGACAGCAGTACCCATGTACGGTCTTGCCCCAGGGCTGTGTTTATTCCTCCATTTCTGGTACAATATAGTTGACAGAGGTTTTTGCCACCCTATTGTCCTGCAGAACATCACACTGGTCACGATATTGACGCAATCATGTTCACTGCAATCGCACTAACCAGGAAGTGGTACTCTGGGTAACTTAGTAAGACATACACTGCAGAGGGCGAGAAGTAAGGCCCACAGTGGCCAAGGAATCTGCCACAACGATAACAATTTTCAGGTTCTGATAGTATGAGTCCTGTCTACCTATCTCCTCTAGGGTACAGGGCAGTTTCTTGCACTTTGGTGCGACCTCTCCTTTAAGCCTGCTGGGCCACTTTGGACTCTGGAGGTGGCATATACCACACCTGGAATGTTACGCCGGTGCATTTATCAGTTGATTCAGACGTCCCTTAGCAAGAAAGGGTTCTTGCAGGGCCAGCTGCCTTTCCACTCATGCCGTGTGATCCCACAAATCTGGCACTGCTAGAGGTACCCCAGGAGAGAAAGTATTGTGTTACATCTCTATTAAGCCAAAAAGAGTCGCAGAGCAGACTTCTCAGGCACTAAGGCCAGGTCTTGCCTCCTCTGGTGGGGAACTACTCACTGCTTTAAAAAACAGCGGTCAGTTTTGGCACTGGCCCCTATTAGAGACAAACATCTGACCCTGGGATAAGAGGCTATGCAGTCAGAGCAACCCATCCTGACCTGGTTCCTCTGAGATCCATCAGGCAGCCTAGGGCTGCAGCAGAAGCAATCCACTGAGCACTGACAATAATGCACTGTGGACGTGACCTTGAGAAGGTCCAAAGGCAAAAGTGTGCTGAATAGGTGACTTTGATTCCTTTGTCACCTCTCTCTGCTACATCAGTGCTCAGTTTACAGATGTAACTTTTGAGGGACCTTCTCCATAATAACCACATAAAGGAGAAGAGCACTGTTTACAAACTCATTGCATTACCATCACGCGCTGCAGTGATTGTGTGTTATATTTATTCTGCTACACAACAGGCCTATCAAGGATGGTCTTGCAGGCAATGGTCAAGGGAAATACTTCCACTGAACAGAGCAGTTAGCTGTGCACCTGGTAATTCACCTTATATGCAGGGATGCCAGAGGTACAGATAGACATGGATTCCTGAACAAATTGTTTAGAGGTTTAGTTAGGAACCAGGAAGAATAAAGGTTAGAAGATTGCAGCCAAAGAAGTTTGGGAAAGGGGCAAAGTGTGTGGATCTCTGGGAGTGGGCACAAAGAGTAGCTGTCTTTGTATCTCTTTTCCATGACAACCAGACAGAACGCCCTGTCGAGGAGAAAGTGTTTAAGCAGATGGACAGGATTCTTCTAATGGAAGTCTGCTACCCTCTTTCCCCAACCAGAACGATTTTTGTGCAACGATCTGCACACATTGAGAGAGTGCGCCTGACCACAGAGTCCTAAAAACAGGAGGCTTGACTAAGAGCAATGGCTCAGCGTCACCAGGAGAAGGCATGACGCTGCTTCTCCACAGTGACTTACAGAGCTATACACGCAGAATTAGGCAGAGACATCATCTGTGGAATTCATCACTTAATTTCTGAACCTTAGCGTGGGTTCAGCCTTGCACAGTCCTTACAGCATGAGAGACACTGTTACAGTTGCAGTGAGCAAACTGTACAAGCAGCAGAAAGGAGAAACAAGACTGTACAAAAAAAAAGGACTGTACAACGTATTTTCTTTTTTTTTTTTAACATCTTTATTGGAGTATGATTGCTTTACAATGGTGTGTTAGTTTCTGCTTTATGACAAAGTGAATCAGCTATATATATACATATATCCCCGTATCTCCTCCCTCTTGCATCTCCCTCCCACCCTCCCTATCCCACCCCTCTCCCCTCTAGGTGGTCACAAAGCACCGAGCTGATCTCCCTGTGCTATGCGGCTGCTTCCCACTAGCTATCTGTTTTACATTTGGTAGTGTATATATGTCCATGCCACTCTCTCACTTCGTCCCAGCTTACCCTTCCCCCTCCCTGTGTCCTCAAGTCCATTCTCTACGTCT
This sequence comes from Balaenoptera musculus, assembly GCF_009873245.2. Taxonomy (NCBI): domain Eukaryota; kingdom Metazoa; phylum Chordata; class Mammalia; order Artiodactyla; family Balaenopteridae; genus Balaenoptera; species Balaenoptera musculus. The sequence continues at coordinate 79,764,218 of NC_045798.1, forward strand.
GTGTCTTTATTCCTGTCCTGCCCCAAGGTTTTTCAGAAACTTTTTTTTTTTTTTTTTTTAGATTCTATATATATGTGTTAGCATACGGTATTTGTTTTTCTCTTTCTGACTTACTTCACTCTGTATGACAGACTCTAGGTCCATTCAACTCACCACAAATAACTCAATTTCATTTCTTTTGATGGCTGAGTAATATTCCATTGTATATATGTGCCACATCTTCTTTATCCATTCATCTGTCGATGGACACTTTGGTTGCTTCCATGTCCTGGCTATTGTAAATAGAGCTGCAATGAACATTTTGGTACATGACTCTTTTTGAATTATGGTTTTCTCAGGGTATATGCCCAGTAGTGGGATTGCTGGGTCGTATGGTAGTTGTATTTTTAGCTTTTTAAGGAACCTCAATTTGCATGGGCATCTCTTGTGAACTAACCCAAGGAGAATTGGAACCTATGAATATATCTGTATGTTTTGCTTAAAATATCTATCTACCGGATTTCCCTGGTGGCACAGTGGTTAAGAATACATCGGCCAATGCAGGGGACACAGGTTCGAGCCCTGGTCTGGGAAGATCCCACATGTCGCGGAGCAACTAAGCCTGTGCACCACAATTACTGAGCCTGCACTCTAGAGCCCGCGAGCCACAACTACTGAGGCCCATGTGCCACAACTGAAGCTTGCGCATCTAGAGCCCATGCTCTGCAACAAGAAGCCACCACAATGAGAAGCCCATGCACCCCAACGAAGAGTAGCCCCCGCTCACCGCATCTAGAGAAAGCCTGCGCGCAGCAACAAAGACCCAACACAGCCAAAAAATAAATAAATTTTTAAAAATCTATCTACCAAGAGGTATTTAGTGACTTTATTTCATTCTAGTTTAAATTTATTGATGCTCATAAATGTTTATTTAGGAAGAAAAATAATCCTACTGCATGGAGCAGTAATGAAAGGCTGAAATGGAGAAGTAGATGGTGTGACAGCTGAATGGGAAAGAGGAGCTAATTACTACCCACTGCTGTGCCTCACAGCCTGTGATGAGCCCTGAGTGCCCACTGAATAGAAGGAATCTCTTTTTGTTCCAGGGAAGAATGATTCATGGTTAGGATAGTGCTTCTCTTTTCTTCTTATACAAAGCAGACAATGCAACTGAGAAGGCAGGGAGAAGGGTGCCATCACCATAGAAGCACAAATTATTGTACAGCCTTGAGGATAATGACATTTTTCATCTATTCTTTCCTCTTCTCTGTTATTGACTAGAATAGTATCTTCAGCTTCTTGTGTGTGTTCTTGTATTATGTTGTGCATATAGCGATAACAGTCACTTAAATTACTCTATTTCCAATCATGATAGAAAAATATTTCATACAGGGACTTCTTGTTTCCACCAGGCAACATGTATCAGAAAATAGAAAGAGGAAATCACTGATTTATAGACTATATTCCAGATGTCTGGCCAGTAATTGTCTAGAATGTAACACGTGTCAGAGAAACTGTGGATAAGAGTGGTGAGGTACAACCTGGATCAACAACTCCCCCTCAAAAAGAAAGCTATTTAACTCATAATGTTCCTGAACCATTTTAATAGCATTTCTCATTCATAAAGGAAAGGGAGGAAAATGATTAGATGGAGAGAATGAAAACTAATACTAGTTGTGAACCTTCTATATGCCGGACACTTTCGATAGAGTATCCCAATTACAGGCAATTGTTGTCATTTCCCCATTTTATAACTGTGAATGTTAAAACAGAGTTATTGATAACTTGTCCAAGGTCACTTAAAGCTTGTGAATAGCTAAACTAGTTATTTAAGCCCAGTTCTGTCCGATTCAGATTTTCTACTGGATCTCCCCAGGATGGTCAAGAATTGGATGCCACCTGAGATTTCTTACAAGCTCCTAACACCAGTTCATGGAAAAGGTCCTGAGAGTACACATGCATCTTCACCTAAGCTCAGTAACACACCTCTTAAATTCACAAAAACCTTTTCAAAACCAGACCATTATTGTGAGGATTCAGACTTGTTCCTGGGGATTTGAAGGGTGTAACCAGGGTGGCAGGTGAGAAGCAGAGAGCAACTCTGGATTTCCTGAAGTGTCCACAGCAGGCACCTATTAGTTTTCATGTACAGAATAAAAGTCTGAGAGCTGTGTTTTTGTGTCATTAACAAAAATGTCTTAGGTCAGTTTACTTACAATCCACTTAGATGAATTTCACTACTTTAAGCAGACTGAAGAAAATCTCTTCCTCCGGATCACTGTTTTATTAAAGGATAACAACTATCTAAAAAACCACGTGGGGGAAATTATCTGGGTTTTCTTTCTTTCATATTTGCCTCCCAAATTGAGAACTGCACTCCCATGAAAAGAACAACAATCCCTAAGGTATATTTTAAACACGAAGAAAGCAGAGTTGATGTCTTGCCTCAGCCTCCTCCTCATTATCATTTTTCCAGCTGTGTAACTGTGATTGATCATCTATGGGGTGATCAAGGATTTAGCTATCGCATTCTGTTTTTCCATGAATGTTAATCAAAAGGAAGAGGCAGTTACTTAGTCACCATACAGAAAACAGGCCTTTCCAAGCACAATCTTACAGTCTTAGCGTGTGTGACTGACATCAGTGATACCCGAGATGCTATTCTTATATTTTGGCTGGTGAGAGAGTGATGGGAAAACATAAACTCACTTTCACGAACTGGCAGGTACTTAAAAAAAAAAAAAGAATTCTAGGTGTCAGTGCCTCCCCTGAAGAAAAAGATAGACATCTCAATACTTCTGTAATTTGCTAACTAATGTTTGCTGTATTTGCCATGGTCACAGGTTCTGTGCAAAGAAGGAAACTACCCATTCTTAAGAGCATAATGGCATTACATATTTTCACAATTATTTTAGACAAAATATAATACCAAAAAATACTCTAAGAAAACTCATTTTCTCTTTTCTCAGAGTGAACCATAGGCACATTACCAACTTGTACATATTGAAATTATTTTTAAAGAATGAAAGTTTTCATTTACCCTCCTTAAAGCAAAATTCTTCTTTTTATTAATGGAGACACCAAACATCCTGCTGATAAAAATGGCAACATAATTTATATGCTACAATTTAAGGTTGTCTTAATAAATCATAGGGAAATTAATAAGGTGTTTATTGCATATGGGAAAAATCAAGGCATCACATTAACATGATATATATTCACACACCCATCACTTTACTACTAGTTCTTATTTTGGACAAATATATATGTTTTGTCCGTTTATTTGTATATATTCATAATTTGAGTGAATTTTCAAATGAAAATTCACTCTGGTTATTTACAGAGGAAGATCTTTCATAAAAAGAAAATTATGAATTAATCCAAAATTAAGAATGTGAAGAAAGAGATGATTAATGTCTGTGTGAGAATAACATTTTTAATAAAACATCTCAAATTTTTAGGATAAATTGTCTTTGTCTTCACAATATATTCAGGCAGGTATGAAAAAAAGAACACATTATTTAAATAACTTCAATTATTTAATTTCCCATTTGCATTTTCATATAAATTTTGACTGCACCACCTGAGATTTTTTATAAGGCCAAAATTTAAATACTAAAGTAATTAAGTACTGAGAAAACTGGGAAAGTTTTCTCCAATCTATTAATAATCGTGTTTGCCACCAACCCAAGTATATCATGCTAGGAAGAAGGAAAGTACTTCCGGCAATAAAAAGTATCCTAAATTTTGTAGTGTGGTCTCAAATTTGAATACGGGATAATGAACATTTTGTATGCTAGTTCTCATCCTAAGCAAAAGAAAAACATTTATGACTGATTGAATGCTATATTCTTTCCTTTCTTATAGTGGACAGAGATTCAGAAGTTAAGGAGATCGTTAGGTAAATTAATTTTTAGAATGGTCCTTAATACATTTAACGTGTAACCTTCAATTTATCAGGCATTAGGTTGATTAGCAAAATTTATATTTATTTATCCTACGTACAGTTTGGGGGGGGCGGTTTGTACACACTGGGACTAGGTTACAACTTTGCATTTCTATAATAAAATATGTCTGGCTGATGTTTTCTATTTTTGTCAACTCAATTTTTTGCAGTCTCACATCTCTTGTAGTAAATTAATTGTTTCCATTATAAATTTTGTCACTTACTGAACTTCCTGAATACTGGAGATACAGTACATTTAAATTCAGGAAAGGCTAAAAAACGTATTAGACTACGTATAGTTAGCCCTTTCATATACTTGTGAAATATATTTGCTTTCTTTTTGAAGATAAAGCAATTGTACAGATGACATTTTGGGGACCCCTTTTTCCATTGTGAAAGCCACATGATGAAATTCACAGCTGTTTATAATACCCCAACTGCCAGAGCAGCTACCCCATAAGGAGATGTACATGTTTTAGTGCACCTGAGCTCCACATTTGCAAAAACAGGCAGCAAATGTAATTGATCTCTTTAACTGTACTTATCTGAAAGCCAAGAGGGATTATAAATATGCATATATTTCCAGTGGCACAATCTAAATAGTGCTGAGAGGGAGTATTAGCTTATAAATGGATCCACTGAATATAAGACAAATTGCGATTAGAGTTCAGGTTCCAAATTTGTCCAAACCAATGACTTTGAAACCAAAAACTGGGGGAAAAATATCATTGTTAGGGTTGTAATCTTAGTATGTATTTCTCCACTAATGTAATTTTCTCATTTATGATAGTTTTAATATCAATTGCACTAAACTCTTATACGAAGCCAATGATCCAGGAAGTATATTAGGTACTAAGCACTTAAAGATGAGGAAGACACAACTCATTCCTAAAGAGGTCTAGGGAGTAATAGAGACAAGTACAGATACATAAATAATGTCATTTTAGGGCACTTTCTCAAGCTCCATACCTCAGCATTTGGAGCCAGATAATATTTTGTTGTGAGGTCTGTTCTGTGCACTGCAGAACGTTTAGCAGTGTCCCTAGTATCTATTCGTTAGATCCCAGTACCTATACTCCCCTAATTAAGACAACCCAAAATTGCTCACGACATGGCAAATGTCCCCGAGGGCCAAAAATCACACCTAATTTGAGAATAATTGCTCAAGTTATTAAATGCAAAAATAGAAGTGTATAGAAATTTAACCATACTGCTAAGTGATTAACGCTGGTGTGTACTGAGGGGCAGGGGCTGGCTGTAAATAAAAAGATCCGTGAGAGTTGTGTTCATGTTCAGCATGTTTTCTAAACAGCTTCCTGAACTAGGATAGTGTCCAGGTCAGCCAGGATGAGGTGAGGCCACGAGAGGGAGGAGATGGAGTGTAAAATAGAAGACCTGAATCAGTATGGGGCTTACTGATTCCTTGTTGTACACTGAGTACGGAGGTTTGGGAGAGAACGCAGCATGTTATGTCGGTGCTCGATCATATTAAACACTGAAGCCTTTCTAGGAAACTGGGCGAATAGAAACCCCTTTGGTGATGGGGGAAATAAACAGGGAACATTTTTGTGAGCAAGTCATTTGTTCAGATTTCTGGTTGAGAAATGAACAACTGGCTGTGTTGTGGAGAAAGGACTGGAGGGAGACAGCCTGTACGTAAGATTAGAGCTTCAGCGTGTGTAGTCAAGCAGACAGGAGGATCTGGATTCCAACAATGTGAAAAGGTAAAGAGAAGAGCATCTGCATCGGAGTATAACTGGGAAAATATATGAAAATGACTTTTCGGTTACTGAACATAAGTGGTGAAGAAAAATGGAATAACTGGAACATTTTTGGACCGAGTTATGTAGCAGATGCTTTCAGGGCTCACGCATAACCCCTTGGATCCCTTGGCATTTGGGGTATGCTGACTCCCAAGACTGAGCAACTGGGTCTATTCCAGAGGCCTCCCATCTGCCTACGGGAGCCTGCTTGCTGGCACTCACGCATAGCCAGATTGCCAGGGAGTTTACATTTTTCCTGAGGTGGCCTTCAACCAATACCTGCCAGGTACAAGAGGGTATATTCTACAGCTGCGTTGCATCTGAGCAGGGCAACCCTGACATATGGCCTGCACTGTCTCCAGAGCTTCCCTGAAGGACTAAGCCGAAGTTACTACATATCGTACTTGATATTTCACCCTTGCTTAGCCTCCAAATTTTTCTGGTACTTTTTTTCCCCCCGCCCCCGCATAAACACAGTGGTTAGTCTTTCCTGAACACAGCTTTTAATAAATTATGTTAACACATATCCTTGTGTCAAGATCTCCTTCTGACAAACCAAACCTTTTTGTATATTTCAGGCATCTATGGGATATTGGAGGTCACCAGTCATCATTTGGATATCTGGAAATGGAGCCCAGAAAAGGTCTGGTTGAAGTTCTTGGTTACATAGGTATTGAGGAAACAATATTTTTAATGCCATTATGGTCTCCTACTGTATATAAGACTATGTATTAATTCACATTCACTCAAGTCTTTCCATATGCAGAATCAGTCCTTATCAAATAAAAGGTGAAGACATGTTCTGCTATTATCACCTCTTTTAACAAGAGGTGGGTTGTGAAATTAATATCCGATCATATTTCTAGTACATGTTCTTTCCATTAACACCTCTATCCCACTTGTCATTTGAGCTGGAACTTTCTGATTAACACTGCCATTTATGCATTTATTTGCTTGTTCCATTATTTGTTCATATGCTCATCTTTAATAAGTAGTTGTGACCATCAGTAAAGTAACAGGCTCTGTGTTAGTCATTGGGAAACAATCATGCACTAAAGAGTGGCTTTCCTACATGAAAAGTGACTATGATGTGCTGTATCTGAGAAGCATATGCTCCTACCAATTAGGAAAAGATACATAACTTGCCATATTCTGCCATGGAATATTAAGAGATTACAAATCATACTCATTATTAAAAGCAAAGCGTGACTACAGATATATTAGGCGATCTTGTTTTATACATGCAAAAAATATGAAAAACCTAAACACTAAGAAGATGGAATCAACTAGTTAAAGTCTCAGTAGTTTTGCATAAATAGGCTCAGGAGAGACACTTGAGTCTCTCATATGCTTTAGTCAGAACTTCATGGGAATGTTCAGTTAGGGGTTACCAAAGTTTTCCAGATAAAACTTGAGGAGTTTGCATAAGAAGAACTATGACCCCAACCACACTGTGTGTTCCCTCTGTTGAATCTTCAACACTCCCCAGAACTGTACTTTTCATAAGAAGCCTCCCATTAAGTGTTCATTTAATTGAATAATTTCATTTGATTAATCCAAATACTGTTCCAAGGCAATGAAATATTTTATCCCCAAATTAGACATGAAATAAATAGTTTCAAATAGTCCTAGGAAACTAGCATACAATATGTTCTTAGTGACATGTACCGTCTTACAGCATTGTTTTCCTAAAAGTTGTCTTGTATTGAGTAAAGTACTAAGAAAATAAAAGAGTGAATGTGCCCTTTCACCTATTTTAAATTTTGCACATGGAGGGAAGTCCAGGCCTTATATGTTTCATTCTCTGTTTAAGACAGCCTAGGGACTAGGAGTCAAAAATATTGGTTTTGAGTAGATCAGACTCTCCCTGCCGTACCTTTGTGTATTGTTAAAAATTTATTTAATTTCTGATAGGTTTTATTTCAGCATTTGAAACAGAAAAAAACAACACTGAAGCTTAGTACAGAACTTCAAAATTTAAGGTTTTTCAATTCTATTCTTGCAAATGCATGTTTGATACAGTGCTCTATCTACCTTAGAGGGGTAGAGTGAAAAAAATAGGTACTTTGAGCAGTACAAAGTCCGCAAATGTGTCTATTTTAAGAAATCATAACACTAAAAAATATGTATTTCTCATCAGATTCTCATGTAATTCCTCCAAGGATATAAAATTGATTTTCAACACATGGAAAAAGGGAAGAAAGTAGGAATTACTAATAGAAAATACAAAGGGCAGTGGGAAATGGAACATGTTTTTAAACAGTTTTGTTCAAATGTCTTGGTGTCAACAGATGCTCTGTTTTTAACAAGTTGTAGCTAGTCTAGCTGTGGATAACCACCAAACAATTTCCAGAACTTCTACGTCAGCTGACTAAAAGAACACTGAATTGCTAAAGGCAAAAAAATGCATTTTTGTTCCTTATATTGTATCAGCCCACACATCTTGCTGTCCTAATCTACTCTAACCAAAAAGAACAAAGAATCTGGCAAGAAAAATCTAAAGCTATCAAGAGAAATGCGTGAATCTTACATGACAGGACATATAAGACTCAGCCTTTGGCCATGCTTCTTACATCACCTGAGATGAACACACTCTGAACTGATACACTGGGTAGTTGTTTCATAAGTCTGCTTGCTTTTTTAATTCTATGAAATTATTTGCCCTTTTATTTTGAAATTTTAATATATGTTTTTAGTGCTACAGCTAAATAGTAGGACATTATAGACAAAGGATGGCATACATAAAAGTTACTTTTATCCTTGTACATTAATATTTTTAAGTAAAAGTAATCCATAACTCAAAGACTAGCTCAGAAACACAATGCAACTTGACAGAATTAGAGCATGCATTCATTCAAATAATACCAGTTTATATGAAGAGGGTGTACCTCCTGGATAGGAAGAAAACATCTCTTTCAACAACTAAAACCATAAATCTTAGTTTGACACCTGGCTTACAGGTCTCCCATGATGTAAGGGGAAATTGTAAGGGGAAGTGAAATAATTTCTCTTTTGGAATACCGCATACACAAAGATTCTTACAAAGATATAAAAACAACAAATATCACTGCATTATAGATTGTTATCCTTAGTGTTACTATTTTCCTTCCAACTTTGTATTTAAATAAACATTCTAAAAAAATAAAGATTCCACCATTCTGTAATAAATTTCAACAATTCTCTACATTGATTACCCTTTACATTCTTAATTGATAAGATAATCTATCTACTGGTTACACAGGGAAGAGAACATATATCATACAGGCAAATAATAGTAATAGAGTGATTCAGGAAATCCACAGTAATTTTATCATAAACTCCAGAGCTAGCTTACAAAATGGACATTTGGGAGAGCGTAAACTATATCACTGGTCAACTCAAAAAGTACTCAATATCCACCACTTCTTTAAGTATTAATGTACTGTTAATATTGCATTAGGATGAATATAAATTTGCTTCACAAAACACTGACGTCTTGATAAGTTCAAGAGAAGAAATTCTGTGCTTTAGAAATTTGCCAAGGCAGTTAAGTAACAGTCTACTTATCAAAATAAGAAATGTTGACAACATATCTTTCTAGTACTGCACAGAGTTGCACACAGTGCCTCTTAAGAACTTATCTAAATATATGTGTCAAAGTTTTAAGCACTTCCTTTGCTGCCTTCTCATAGAGCAGATTTCTCTACTTGCTTGGCTTGAATTTTCTGGCATCACAATTACTCCTCTGGTTGAAGTTTGAAGACAAAACCATGGTCTCCAATGTCAGGTAGAATGGGTTTACCATGTCAGGTAGAATGGGTTTAAAAAAAAAAAAAAAAAAAGACTACTCTGTAGTTATCCCCATATTTTTCTCTTACACCAAAATTCCTTAATATTTTCTGGTTATTTTAAATTATTTCCTCTCATTTCTCAAACTATCTCCAATCAGTTTTGCCCACACTATCCAGCTACAATTAGCCTTCTCAAGCTTATAAATGATGTCTTACCTGATTAAAAGCACTTTACACAACTAGTTTCTCTTTAAAACACTTTGATGGATTTTATGACACCACTGTTGTCTGCTTTTCCTCCTACCATTCTGTCTACTGCCCACCCTCTTTTTCTAATTCCTCTTCACCATCCCTAATTCTAAATATGACAGGGCACCTTAGATGTCTTTGGACCACTTCTCTTTCCTATTTGCATTTAGATTTTTGGCATTAAATACTTTCTATATCTGGAGACTCTCAAATTTATATATCAGATTCAGAGCACTCCTTTGAATTCCAGATCTACATATCCACTGCTTTAGAAATCTACAGTTGTGTGCACAACAAGCATCCAAGTCCTAAAATAGACACACAGAGCATTCAAACCAATAAGAGCAGAAGATACATGGAACATTCTCCAGGATAAGGCCACATGTGAGGCCACAAACCAAGTCCTAACCAATTAAAGAAGATTAAAATAATACAAAGTATTCTTTTCCAATCAAAGAGCCATGAAACTAGAAATAAATACTACAAGGAAAATTGGGATACCCGAGAATGTATGAAAATTAAGCACACTTTTAAACAACCAATGGGTGGAAGAAATCATCAAGTCAGTAAATACCTTGAGACAAATTGAAATGAAAATATATCAATATATCAAGTCTTATGAGATGCAGTGAGCACAGTGCTAAGATGAAAGTATATGGCTATAAATGCATACATTTAAAATGAAGAAATCTCATAACCACTTAACTTTTACCTCAAGAAACTGGAATAAGTAGAACAAACCAAACTCAAAGCTAGCAGATGAAAGAAATAAAGACTGGAGCAGAGATAAAATAGAGAAGAGAAAAACAATATAAAACTTGACACTAAGAGCTGGGTTTTTTTGAAAAAATAAAATTGACCAATGCTTAGCTAGATTAAGAGAAAAGACTTAAGTAACGGAAATCAGAAATGAAGGAGGGAACATTACAAATGAAGCATCAGAAATAAAAAGACTGAAGAAAGAATATTATGAACAATTTAACCCCAACAAATTGGATAACCTAGAATAAATGCATACATTTCTAGAAATATACAACCTACTAGGACCTACTAACATTCATGAAGAAATAGAGACTGAACAGACCAAAAATGAGTGAAGATATATTGAATCAATCAAAATACCCTAACAAATAAATGGCCGGATCAGATGGTCTCACTGGGGAATTCTATCAGACACTTAAAGAATAATTAACACAAATTCTCCTGAAACACTTCCAAAAAATTAAAAAGAAATACTGCCCAGTTCATTCTGAGGTCAGCATTACCCTGATACCAAAACCAAAGGCATTCCAAGAAAAGAATAGACCAATATTCCTGATAAATATTGATGCAAAAATAAATTAAACTACATGTTAAAAGGATTATACAACATGACCAAGTAGGATTTATTCCTGGAATGCAAGCATGGTTCAACATATTAAAATTCAATTAATGTAATACACATTAACAGAATGAAGGATGAAAACATGATCACCTGAATCAATGCATGAAAAGAAAGTATTTGACAAGATTCAATACCGTTTTATGATAAAAAGACTCAACACACTAGATATTGAAAGTTAACTTGACATAAAAAAGGCCATTTGTGCAAAGTTCATAACTGACATCATACTCAATGGTAAAACACCAAATCTTTTCTTCTAATATCAAAACTGCAAGGATGTCCACTCTCACCACTTACATTCAACACAGTATTGGAAACCCGAGCTTGAGCAATAAGGCAAGAAAAAGTACTAAAAGGCATCTAAATTGGAAAGGAAGAAGTAAAATTCTCTCTAGATGACCAGATTTTATAGGTAGAAAATAATAAAGTTTTCACACACAACAAAAAAATTTGTTTTCAATTGGCTTATGTGCTTGTTACCTTATTACTCAATTATGGCCTCTCTTTATGTTAACTAAATATTTTCTAGTATATTATTTTAATTACTTAGTATTTTTACTATATTCTTCTGAGCTATTTTCTTAGTGAAATAGAAAATTATTATAAAAAGAAATTTGTTAAGTTACCTTAACCTAAAACAATCTTGTTCAAATTAATACTAATTTCAATAGTATACAGAAACCTTGCTAGTTTCATTCCTACCCCTCTCCTTTGTGCACCTGTTGCCATTCAATTATATACTTATATAAACCAAAAAAACAGTTTTGTAATTATTGCTTTATGCATTTTTTCCAAATCAAATAAGATAAGTGTTACCAAAGATACATTTAAAGTGTCTTTTATATTTACCTATGCTATTGTCTTTACTGGTGCTCAGTTTTCTTTGTGTAGTACTGAGTTACTCTCTCATCTCTTTTTATTAATATAGAAGACTCTAATATTTCTTGCAGGGCAGGTCTGCTACTGACAAACTCAGTTTTTGTTTATCTGGAATTGTCTAAATTTCTCCTTTACTTTTGAAGCAAAGTGATACTGGATATAAAATTATGGGTGGATGGTATTTTTCTTTTAGCATTTTAAATATGTCATCCCTCTACCAACATGGTTTCTGATGAGAACTCAACTGTTAACCTTTTTAAGGCTTTTTTTCTTTTTTTTTTTGGTATGTGATGAGTCATTTCTCTCACTTCTTCCAAGATACTTCCTTTGTGACTTCTTAAAATTTGACTATAATATACCTATGTATGGAGTTATTTGAGCTTACTCCATGTGGATTAAAACTATTTATCACACTCAGGAAATTTTTACCTATCTTTTCTCTTTTTGGGGGATTCTATTATGCATATGTTTAATTCTTGGTGACCCACAGGTCTGAGGCTCTGTCCATTTTTGTTTTTGTTTATCAGACTAAATAATCTCAGTTGATCTAGTATCAGGTTTGATGATTTTTTTCAGCTAACTCAAATCTTCTGTTGAGATCTCTAGTGATTTTAAATTTATTTTACTTTTTAACTCTAGAATTTTTTCACTTTTAAAAAATAATTTTTATCCCTTTATTGATGATATTTATCTAGTAAGACAGGGTCCTCATACTTCAGACAATTTTCTTTAGTTCTCTAATGATATTTATAAATAGCTGATATTTATAAACATCTGAACTCCCTCAGAGACATTTTCTGTTGACTGCTTTTTTTCCCTCTTGAGTATAGTCATACTTTCTTATTTGTGTATGTTTAATAATTTTAAACAAAAACTGGACCTTATTATATAATGTGGCAACTCTCAAAATCATTTCTTCCCCTTCTCTCAGGGCTTTATTTTGTTGCTGTTTCTTTGTTATTGCTACTATACAATCATTTGGGGACCTATATGGACTAAATCTATGAAAATTATTTCCTATAGTGTTAGATTACTAACATCTTTTTAGTTAATTAGTACTCAATTATTGATCAGTGATTAATTAAATGCTTTGAACCAATGTTCCCCCCCATCCCACTCCCCTTTGCTAAGGAGGCTCTGAGTGCGTGTTGAATTATGTTCTCAAGAGTCAGCAGTTTATAACACTGCCTTTGCCCTCATTTCCTAGTTGAATAGGACCCAAATGTCAACCATGGATGACATAAGGGATCCACTTATGATTTTCCTGGACATGTAAACAGCCCTCACTCATGCTCTGCCTTCAAGATCTCCAGGAATATGTGAATAGGTGTCTTTCAAAACCACTATGTACATCCCATTTCCAGGAAGTACATCCCTTTTAAAATTTTGGCCAAGCTCTTGTTTTTCCAACTGGCTGCTTCAGACAACCATGAAGTTACAAAATTGCTGCCACTTGCTTTCAAGAGATGCCCTGAAATTAGGGCTTTCCCAGAGAGCTCAGGTCAAATAATAACTGCAATCAAGCTTTTCCAGGGAACTAAAGAGAGACAAAATAGTGACAATGCCCTGGGTGTATACTTTGAGGAGCTCAAAACTCAATCTTCCCCTTCCATGGCTGCTAGCATGCTATATTTGCAGTTTTCCTGGCTGCAAGGCTGATACTTTTTAAGGCTCTTGTGGAGCTGGGAAAGATTAGGTAAAGTAGGGAGATGAACTTGTTAAAAGATCACACAAACCTGCTGTTTTTAATGGAGGTTCCATGGTTGTTCTTGAACAAATACTCCTCAAAGAGGTACAATCCTTTGGTTAATTTTCAAATCTCTGAAAATGGTAATTTTGACCATTTTATCAGTTTTTTTTTTTTTTAATGGAAAAGAGATTTACGGACGTTCTTACTCTATAGTCCCAAATGTACCACCCTAGCTATCCATTTTAAACCGTTTGCAAAAGGCCATTATAATTCTTCCCTGAGATGCTTATTTCTATTAAGTAATTTAAAATTACTTCCTACCATCATCTTTCCTAATTGTGGTTTGGCCTTTGAACCACAAGATATTTAATATGTACACTGGTTCTCCAAACTAAAACCTCATTTGCAGGCACATTATTTCATATGTAGCACATTTTCATATTAAGAGGAAAGGCCATATTTTCTACACAAAGTCATTTAACTTCCTCTGCAGATAATTTTGAAATACAAACAAGTGGTGAGGGTAATCTAATTATCCTTTTACCTCCCTGAAATTAAAGATGAATATTTTAATAAAGCAAAGAAAATGTGTAGGAAGGATATGTGTATATGACTAGCAGTAAATATTATATGTTTATATTCAATCATTTAATATAAAAGCCCAAGGGCTACAGTTGACAGAATCAAAGAACTTTATTATTCCCTGTAAAAAAGTGATTTGCCAATTCTTGAATTGAGTGTCTTATGGAGAATATGTTACTGAAATATTAAATGGGTCATTTAAAGTAATCATGAAGCATAATTATTCAAAAAACAAACTGCATATTTGAAGTTACTTTGAAAAATACTGCTTTCTGCATGATTAACAAATTTGTTTTTGAAAACTGACAATGCAGAGACCAGTAAAGAGTAGTAAACATTTTAAGACCAATTGAATCTTAAAGACCAAAGAAAACATTACATCATGCTTAATTTGATTTTCCCACTTGAAAGTTGGAGTTTTTTTTCTTTTGCTTCACCTATCTATTTAAGCTTAGTAACCTGTGTGCAAAACTTGCATGGATATCAAATCTTGTCAATGCAGGAATTGTATAAACACTGAGTAGGAGTAAGGACAATTTTGTTACCTAAAATCTTTGTCCCCCAGGTCTTTTTCTAAAGAATAGAAATAAAAACAAGAAATTTTGCTCTTCTTAGATAGACAATGACAAGTTATGGTATGGAAAATATGTGACAACACTGTAGGCAAACTAAATACCATTGTATGATAAACATTTATTTAGACATAAAACACAACTCATTTCATATATTTATATTGATGTGCCCTTAGAGAATTTGCAGTCAGTCATTAGAGTTGTTTCTCTGAATTCATGTCCTGTCTCTTTCTGGTCTTCTTCTAGTCATGTTCATGCTAAAAATCTGGATTTGCTTAGTATTCAGTTACCATAGTGGAAGCATGTGTTACTGCTGTAAGAAGTGCCTGGTAACTGTTTAAGTTGTATTGCATTGTATTAGGCTGTGTTGGTCTTAGTTTGCCTTGTTTGTTTATTTTGTCTGTGTGTGTGTGTGTGTTGATTTTATATCTGATCTCAAGAACATGCTTTATCTTTAGTTGTCTAGCCACCTAAGCCTAGATTACAGTTATGACAGTCTTCAAATGCAGTGATTCTCAAATTGTGCTCCGAAGAGACCACTGAAATACCTTGTAGACTATCACACCAGATGTGGAGGATAACTGTGGGTTATGCTCACAGCCCCACCTCTGCATCCTTCAGTGTATCTATCTTTATGTCTTTGCATATTTGGTTCCTGTCTCAAATGTCACTTAAAAAATAAAGAGGAAGGAAATAAAAACAAAGGAAAGAAAGAGAAAAAAAGAAGAAAAACATAGATGGGGGGCACAGAAACAAACTTTGAATAAAATACATGTATATGTATGTAGATATATGTATAACTGAATTAATTTGCTGTATACCTGAAACTAACACAACCTTGTTAATCAACTATACTCCAACATAAAATATAAAGTTAAAAAATACAGAACATAAACAACAACACACTAATTTGTTTGCCTCAGTGATACTTTGGTTTCATTTCTGAGGGCTCTGAAATAATTTTTTTTCTACTTCTCTTAGGTCTGGCAATAAAATATATGGTGCCCAGGGATAAAGGCATCAGGAAAGCTATCCTACAGGAAACAACAAACCCCTTTGCTTACGGTCTCTTTCTGTTTTCAGATTTCAGATTTTTCTCTAAGTCCAAAAACAAAAGCATGGAAAAATGTTCATGCTTTCAAATGCTTCCAGCTTAGATTCACACCAAAAGTCCGTAATCAGTTCTTGGCATTACATAAGTTTTTGGAATCAATTCATGATGGCCTAGTATAATTTAATATGTGCAACAAATTTGTCCAGCAAGTATAACAAGGAAATATTTTAATGCTGTTTATTGCAGTGTCAACTCACTTCTGCACACCCTCTCCCTAGTTCTTTCATCAGAGCTGGCTTGGCAACACATCATACAAAATAATGCAAATAAGTCTTACCATAGTCAGTAGACTGTCTTATATATCCATCCAAAATTGCCCTTCCATTTGCCTATCTGAACTGTCATTCTGTTTCTCTTTACTTGGGAGTTTTCCAAAGTTGACTTGGTGCTCTGGCTTTTTATATTGGTTTATGCCCCTCCTGCTTGTTTAAGTGACTTATTCAGGTTCTGTTACCTACATTACAAAGCTCTGGCACCCCAATGAATTCATTACCTTCCCAGATAATTTGATCTTCATATCATATTCTGGTCCAAAAGGCACTGATAATCTATGCCCTGTGAGATCCTTCTGAAGCAGAATCTCTTTGTTCGTGTATCTCAAAGGAAACGGGTGACGGAAGGGCCATGTTCCATGAACAACTGCAAATCCAAAGGATGGTGATCCCTGTTTAGCTTCTACTGCCTGGACTCATCTACTGTGGATTAATTAATGACTTAAGTTCAAGTTCTCACTGGCTACAGTTACTATGTCTAGTGGAAGTAAACCTCACTAGACTCCCATTAATCTGTAATTTTTTCCTACTGCAAGATGCATACATACCCTCAATTCGAATCTTAAGTGCTATTACAGGGGAAATATAGCAACATGTTTCTCTATTCCAACAACCAAAACAAAAAAATATGGGATTTTTTTTTCTGGGTTCCTTGACTTCCTACAGAATAGAGTTGAGGAATATGTCAATTTGGGATGAAATTTGGAAATCACTGGCTGTCAGGAAGGCATGGCAGTGGCAAAATATATATTTTCTTTTTTGTTTCCAGTACAAAAACTAGAATGAGGTTAGAAATAAGCCTGATTTAGGGCAAAACAAAAGAAGAAATGTTGAGTGATAAACTCTCTGCCATATCCAGGACCCTTCAAGTTACCATGATTTTATCAACTCATGAATTTTTCTGTTAGGTTAAAAGTTTACCTGCTTATATTTCCTGCTTCTGGAACACAACAACCCTAACCCATCCACACCCCTACCTTCCAAAAGAGGGTTATGTGGAAAAGCGCATGGAAAATAACTTACATCCAGCTGCTGATTTTAATGCCATGCTGACTCTTTGATCATGGAATTAAATCCCAGTAGCTGTATGTTGAAACCACCTTGAAATGGGAGTTAAACAGCTATCTACCCTACAGGAGCCCATTTTAGAAGAAGGGTGAGGAACTGTCTGTGCAGGAATCATGAGTGGGGGTTCAGCATTCCATTTAGAAGCCATTTAATTTGCTCCCCAAAATAATAGTACAAAGGTTTTCATGGGGTTGGAATTTGTTTCCAATAAGGATATAGAGCAAGAAAGACATTTGATTTTTGGTAACAGTTTCAAATAACCAGATACAATACAAATAATAATTTCCTATGAAAATACTGAACAACAAAAAGTTAAAGTAAGGCTTCATGAATTGAAATCCAGAAAAAAATAAACTCTTACAGTTGACTAAAAAGCCATGGAACCATCAATATTTGAGAACAAGTACAAGTGGAAAGAGGGTTTGCTGGGTCAAGAAGAGAGTAACCAGGACTTTAATGAATACTGTAGGTTGATTAAAAGAATCAGGCTCTAGATAGACTAAAATGTAAAAATAGATTGCTCAACGTAAAAAATTCCTCAATCAACACTATCTTCCAAAGCCAGAATTTTCATGAAGAAACCAGAGTGGAACAGGGTTGGTAAAGACCAATCTCCAGTCTTCCACATTTCACAGTGTTGCATTTCCAAATAGATACACAAAATCTGGCAGGTTCATACAATGCAATGTTACTCAGTCATAAAAATAATGAAGTACATGATACAACATGGATGAACGCTGAACACAGTAAGCTATATGAAAGCAATCAGTCATAAAGACCACATACCAAGTGATGTCATTTCTATGAAATGTCTTTTAAAACAGAGGGTCTACAGAGACAAAGTACATGTGTTTGCTAAAAACTCAGGGTGGGTATGTGTGACATAGGGTACCTAAAGGGTATGCACTTCCTTTTTGAGGTGATGGAAATCTCTAAAACTGACTGGAGATGATGCACATATTTGTGAATATAATGACCATTTTATTAAACACAGGAAATGGGTGAATTTTATGGTATTGAATATCACAATGTTTGTTTAAAAAAAAAAAAAAAGATATCTCCTCTGTTCTTTTAAAAAGAGTGTCCAAAACAAAGGACCAACTTTCACCATGTGAAGAGTAGAAACTCTTGACCCAAAATCAAGAAGAAAAAAAATAGGTCAAAAGAAGAATATCCACTGACTACAGATATTAAAATTTGTGAAAAAAGTATTAATACCTTTAAAATAACTATTATAAATATATAATTTAGAGGATATGATTACTATAATGGCTGAAAAATAAGACATTCCTGGAGAGAATGGAAAACTTAAAAAAGTGAAATTATACAGCTGAAAAATTCAAATGCCAAATTTAAAATTTCATCAAATTGGCTTAAGAAAAATTGGATGCTAGAGAAAAAAAGATCAGTGACACCATGAGGACAAGTTAATTTAAAAAACAAATTACAGAAAAAGTTTTGTTTTTTTTTTTTTTTAATGCAGCATTAACACAACCATGGGACAATATTCAATCATCTCATATCTGGGTGATTGGAATTCCAAAAAATCAGATGAAAAAAGATGGGGAAACTATACAGATTTGAAAAAGAATGGCTAAATGTTTCCAACTTGTATATTTAAATGAAATCACAGATCTAAGAAACTTCAATAAAATCAAAGACATGGGGGAGGTGGAAATGTCTAAAATAGAGAAGGAAAATAAATAACATAATGGTAAATCTAGAATTCTATGCCTAGTAATACAGCATTTAAAAGTGAGGCAAAAAAAGATGTTTTCAGAAAAATGAAAGCTGAAAGGATTCACTGCCAGTAGATCTGCAAATGACAATTGTTTATACATAGCAAAAATAATGTATAGTAGGAATAATAATTTTGAAAATAAATACTTGACAATACAAAATTCCCTGATGGAGTGAGTAAATGGAATTTTGCTACTGTAGGTGTCTCACACTGAAAGTTAAGTGTAATGTAATTGTTTTCCCTAACATACAATGTAATTAATTGATAATTTATGAAGTATAAATTAAGGAGACATATCTAAAAAGCCAATAAAATACAAGTATGTAATACTAAAAATAAGTGATTCATCAACATAAATTTCTAAAGAAACAAAAATACAACCTATATCATACTCTATTAAATATAAATTAAACCCTTGATTTTTAAAGCAGAAATTGTCAAATTAGATGAAAAGATACAATAACACAGTGTTTATACATATTAAACACCATATAAAGACATAAAAAAAAGCAAGAGAAAAATAACATGCAAACACTAATCATGATTAAGCAGATGTGGCTTAATAGCATGACAAGTGGATTTCAAGAAAAGGAGTATTAATGGGTAAAAAGGGACATTTCATAATAGAGAAGCTAATTCATCAAGAAGACATAACAATTCTATATGTAAATGCCAACAGTTTGTAATTAATGAACAAAATTAGGTAGTTTTAAGAGATAAATCATCTGGCTTTGTATATTTAACAGTTTAAGTAAATGAATAAATGGTAAAATTAATAAACACAGGATACTGAAAATACTATCAACTACCTAAACCTAAATAGCATGCTTAGAAGACTATACCCAGCAACTGCTAATTACACATATTTTCTTAAGTGTACATGAACCATTCCCCACAAAGTCACGAAAATATCTGAATAGACTTCAAAGTGTGGGGAAAATATATTTCAGAAATAAATTAAAAATCATTCTCTATTTTATAGTAACTCAAATGATGTATTATCTATAAAAACATCAAATCACTATGTTGTATACCTAAAACTAATACCACACTATAAATCAATTATACTTCAATTAAAAAAAACTTTTTTGAAAAAATTGTTGACAAGAATATATTTAGATTAAGAACCAAGATGGCGGAGTAGAAGGATGTGTTCTCACTCCCTCTTGTGGGAACACCAGAATTACAACTAGCTGCTGAACAATCATCGACAGAAAGACACTGGAACTCACCAAAAAAGATACCCCACATCCAAAGACAAAGGAGAAGCCACAATGAGATGGTAGGAGGGGCGCAATCACAGTAAAATCAAATCCCATAACTGCTGGGTGGGTGACTCACAGACTGGAGAACACTTATACCACAGAAGTCCACCCACTGGAGTGAAGGTTCTGAGCCCCAAGTCAGGTTCCCAACCTGGGGGTCCGGCAACAGGAGGAGGAATTCCTAGAGAATCAGACTTTGAAGGCTAGGGGGATTTGACTGCAGGACTTTGACAGGACTTGGGGAAACAGAGACTCCACTCTTGGAGGGCACACACAAAGTAGTGTGTGCATTGGGACCTAGGGGAAGGAGCAGTGACCCCAGGAGAGACTGAACCAGACCTATCTGCTAGTGTTGGAGGGTCACCTGCAGAGACAGGGGGTGGCTGTGGCTCACCGTGGGGACAAGGACACTGGAAGCAGAAGTTCTGGGAAGTACTCCTTGGCATGAGCCCTCCCAGAGTCCACCATTATCCCCACCAAAAAGCCCACGTAGGCTCCAGTGTTGGGTTACCTCAGGCCAAACAACCAACAGGGAGGGAACCCAACCACAGCCCATCAGCAGTCAAGCAGATTAAAGTTTTACTGAGCTCTGCCCAGCAGAGCAAGAGTCAGCTCTACCCACCACCAGTCCCTCCCATCAGGGAACTTGCACAAGCCTCGTAGATAGCCTCATCCACCAGAGGGCAGACAGCAGAAGCAAGAAGAACTACAATCCTGCAACCTGTGGAACAAAAACCACATTCACAGAAAGATAGACAAGATGAAAAGGCAGAGGGCTATGTACCAGATGAAGGAACAAGATAAAACCCCGGAAAAACAACTAAATGAAGTGGAGATAAGCAACCTTCCAGGAAAAGAATTCAGAATAATGATAATGAACATGATCCAGGACTTCAGAAAAAGAATGGAGGCAAAGATCGAGAAGATGCAAGAAATGTTTAACAAAGACCTAGAAGAATTAAAGAACAAACAAACAGAGATGAACAACAAAATAACTGAAATGAAAACTACACTAGAAGGAATCAATAGCAGAATAACTGAGGCAGAAGAACGGATAAGTGACCTGGAAGACAGAATGGTGGAATTCACTGCTGCAGAACAGAATAAAGAAAAAAGAATGAAAATAAATGAAGACAGCCTAAGAGAATTCTGGGACATTAAATGCAACAACATTCACATTACAGGGGTCCCAGAAGGAGAAGAGAGAGAGAAAGGACCAGAGAAAATATTTGAAGAGATTATAGTCGAAACTTCCCTGACATGGGAAAGGAAATAGCCACCCAAGCCCAGGAAGTGCAGAGAGTCCCTTACAGGATAAACCCAAGGAGAAGAAACACGCCAAGACACATAGTAATCAAACTGGCAAAATTTAAAGACAAAGAAAAAGTATTGAAAGCAGCAAGGGAAAAACGACAAATAACATACAAGGGACTCCCAAAAGGTTAACAGCTGATTTCTCAGCAAAAACTCTACAAGCCAGAAGGGAGTGGCATGCTATACTTAACGTGATGAAAGGGAAGAACCTACAACCAAGATAACTATACCCAGAAAGGATCTCATTCAGATTCAACGGAGAAATCAAAAGCTTTACAGACAAGCAAAAGCTAAGAGAATTCAGCACCACCAAACCAGCTCTACAACAAATGCTAAAGGAAATTCTCTAAGTGGGAAACACAAGAGAAGAAACGGACCTACAAAAACCAATCCAAAATAATTAAGAAAATGGTCATAGGAACATAGGTATCAATAATTACCTTAAACGTGAATGGATTAAATGTTCCAACCAAAAGACACAGGCTTGCTGAATGGATACAAAAACAAGACCCATCTATATGCTGCCTACGAGAGACCCACTTCAAACCTAGGGACACAAAGTGAGGGGATGGAAAAAGATATTCCATTCAAATTGAAATCAAAAGAAAGCTGGAGTAGCAATTCTCATATCAGACAAAATAGACTTTAAAATAAAGACTATTACAAGAGACAAAGAAGAACACTACATAATGATCAAGGGATCAATCCAAGAAGAAGATATAACAATTATGAATATATATGTACCCAACATAGGAGCACCTCAATACATAAGGCAACTGCTAACAGATACAAAACAGGAAATCGACAGTAACACAATAATAGTGGGGGACTTTAACACCTCACTCACACCAATGGACAGATCATCTAGACAGAAAATTAATAAGAAAACACAAGCTTTAAATGACACAATAGACCAGATAGATTTAATTGATATTTATAAGACATTCCATCCAAAAACAGCAGATTTCACTTTCTTCTCAAGTGCACACAGAACATCCTCCAAGATAGATCACATCTTGGGTCACAAATCAAGCCTCATTAAATTTAAGAAAATTGAAATCATATCAAGCATCTTTTCTGACCACAACACTATGAGATTAGAATTGAATTACAGGGAAAAAAACGCAAAAAACACAAACACATGGAGGTTAAACAATATGTTACTAAATAACCAAGAGATCACTGAAGAAATCAAAGAGAAAATCAAAAAATACCTAGAGACAAATGACAATGAAAACATGATGATCCAAAACATATGAGAGGCAGCAATAGCAGTTCTAAGAGGGCAGTTTATAGCTATACAAGTCTACCTCAAGAAACAAGAAAAATCTCAAATAAAAAATCTAACCTTACACCTAAAGGAACTAGAGAAAGAAGAACAAACAAAACCCAAAGTTAGCAGAAGGAAAGAAATCATAAAGATGAGAGCAGAAATAAATGAAATAGAAACAAAGAAAACAAGAACAAAGATCAATAAAACTAAAAGCTGGTTCTTTGAGAAGATAAACGAAATTGATAAACTATTAGCCAGACTCATCAAGAAAAAGAGGGAGAGGACTCAAATCAATAAAATTAGTAATGAAAAAGAAGTTACAACAGACACCGCAGAAATAGAAAGCATCCTAAGAGACTACTACCAGCAACTCTATGACAATAAAATGGACAACCTGGAAGAAATGGACAAATTCTTAGAAAGGTATAAACTTCCAAGACTGAATCAGGAAGAAATAGAAAATATGAACAGACCAATCACAAGTAATGAAATTGAAACTGTGATTAAAAATCTTCCAACAAACAAAAGTCCAGGAGCAGATGGCTTCACAGGTGAATTCTATCAAACATTTAGAGAAGAGCTAACACCCATCCTTCTCAAACTGTTCCAAAAAATAGCAGAGGAAGGAACACTCCCAAACTCATTCTATGAGGTGACCATCACCCTGATACCAAAACCAGACAAAGATACTACAAAAAAAGAAAATTACAGACCAATATCACTGATGAATATAGATGCAAAAATCCTCAACAAAATACTAGCAAAAAGAATCCAACAACACATTAAAAGGATCATACACCATGATCAAGTGGAATTTATCCCAGGGATGCAAGGATTCTTCAATATACGTAAATCAATGTGATACACCATATTAACAAATTGAAGAATAAAAACCATATGATCATCTCAATAGATGCAGAAAAAGCTTTTGACAAAATTCAACACCCATTTATGATAAAAACTCTCCAGAAAGTGGGCATAGAGGGAACCTACCTCAACATAATAAAGGCCATATATGACAAACCCACAGCAAACATCATGCTCAATGGTGAAAAACTGAAAGCATTTCCTCTAAGATCAGGAACAAGACAAGGATGTCCACTCTCACCACTATTATTCAACATAGTTTTGGAAGTCCTAGCCATGGCAATCAGAGAAGAAAAAGAAATAAAATGAATACAAATGGGAAAAGAAGAAGTAAAACTGTCACTGTTTGCAGATGACATGATAGTATACATAGAGAATCCTAAAGATGCCACCAGAAAAATACTAGAGCTAATCAATGAATTTGGTAAAGTTGCAGGATACAAAATTAATGCACAGGAATCTCTTGCATTCCTATACAATAATGATGAAAAATCTGAAAGAGAAATTATGGAAACACTCCCATTTACCATTGCAACAAAAAGAATAAAATACCTAGGAAGACCTGTATGCAAAAAACTATAAGACACTGATGAAAGAAATTAAAGATGATACCAACAGATGGAGAGACATACCATGTTCTTGGATTGGAAGAATCAATATTGTGAAAATGACTCTACTACCCAAAGCAATCTACAGATTCAATGCAATCCCTATCAAATTACCAATGGCATTTTTTATGGAACTAGAACAAAAAATCTTATAATTTGTATGGAGACACAAAAGATCCCGAATAGCCAAAGCAGTCTTGAGGGAAAAAAGCAGAGCTGGAGGAATCAGACTCCCTGACTTCAGACTATACTACAAAGCTACAGTAATCAAGACAATATGGTACTTGCACAAAAACAGAAACATAGATCAATGGAACAAGATAGAAAGCCCAGAGATAAACCCACGCACCTATGGTGAACTAATCTATGACAAAGGAGGCAAGGAAATACAATGGAGAAAAGACAGTCTGTTCAACAAGTGGTGCTGGGAAAACTGGACAGCTACATGTAAAAGAATGAAATTAGGACACTCCCTAACACCATACACAAAAATAAACTCAAAATGGATTAGAGATCTAAATGTAAGACCAGGCACTATAAAACTCTTAGAGGAAAACATAGGAAGAACACTCTTTGACATAAATCACAGCAAGGTCATTTTTGATCCACCTCCTAGAGTAATGGAAATAAAACAAAATAAACAAATGGGACCTAATGAAACTTCAAAGCTTTTGCACAGCAAAGGAAACCATAAACAAGACGAAAAGACAACCCTCAGAATGGGAGAAAATATTTGTAAATGAATCAACAGACAAAGGATTAATCTCCAAAATATATAAACAGCTCATGCAGTTCAATATTAAAAAAACAAACAACCCAATCCAAAAATGGGCAGAAGACCTAAATAGACATTTCTCCAAAGAAGACATACAGATGGCCAAGAAGCACATGAAAAGCTGCTCAACATCACTAATTAGCAGAGAAATGCAAATCAAAACTACAATGAGGTATCACCTCACACCACTTAGAATGGGCATCATCAGAAAATCTACAAAAAACAAATGCTGGAGAGGGTGTGGAGAAAAGGGAACCCTCTTGCACTGTTGGTGGCAATGTAAATTGATACAGCCACTATGGAGAACAGTATGGAGGTTCCTTAAAAAACTAAAAATAGAATTATCATGTGATCCAGCAATCCCACTACTGGGCATATACCCAGAGAAAACCATAATTCAAAAAGACACGTGCACCCTAATGTTCATTGCAGCACTATTTCCAATAGCCAGGTCATGGAAGCAACCTAAATGCCCATTGACAGACGAATGGATAAAGGAGATGTGGTGCATATATACAATGGAATATTACTCAGCCATAAAAAGGAACAAATTGGGTCATTTGTAGAGACGTGGATGGACCTAGAGTCTGTCATACAGAGTGAAGCAAGTCAGAGAGAGAAAAACAAATATCGTATATTAACGCATATATGTGGAACCTAGAAAAATGGTACAGATGAACCAGCTTGCAGGGCAGACACTGAGACACAGATGTAGAGAACAAACGTATGGACACCAAGGGGGGAAAGCGGCAGGGTGGTGGTGGTGGCGGTGGTGGGACAAATTGGGACATTGGGATTGACATGTATACACTGATGTGTATAAAACTGATGACTAATAAGAACCTGCTGTATAAAAAAATAAATTAAAAAATATATATTTAGAAAATCCCCCTGTATTTAAAAATTAAGCAAAATAACTTCAAAATAACTGAGTAATTCAAATAGAAGGCAAGACTGAATAATAAAACATAGCATAAATGTCTGAAATGCATTAAAACAGTGTGTACAGCCATATTTATAGCTTTAAAAACATGTTTAAAGAAATATCTAAAATTAATATAAAGTTCCACCTTAAGTATTTAAAGGAAAATGTAGAGTACATTAAACCCAGTGTACATAAAACAAATAAAAATAGCAGAAACAATAACATTTAAAAAAAGACAACAGTGACAACACCAGCAAATCTGAAATTTGATCCTTTAAAAAGATTAATGAAATTGAGAAATCCGTAAGTAAACTAGTCCAGGAAAATAAGCAGAACATAAATTACAAATACCAGGAATGACACTGGAAATCACAAGAGATTGTTCTAAAAAAAGAACTATCAGGAACAACTTTATACTAATGACAAGACAACCTAGGTGACAAGGTACTTTTTTGTAAAAACGTAACTTGGAAAATAAGTCAAGAAGAAAATGAAAGGCAGGTTGGTTCTGTATGTTTAAAAATATAATTTGTTACCACAAATCTTAAAAATCCAAGGCCCAGATGCCAACAATGATTAATTGCACTTCACATTTATGGGGAAAAAAGGTATACTCTTTCAGAAAACAAAGGCAGTTAAGTACATTGGTTAACTCATTTTTTGATATCTACATAAAATACCAAACTTAGAGGCCAAACCCGTCTCTGTATACATCAAGACTAAATGAGTCTTATCACAGCAATGCAAGGTACCTGTCTGCATAATTCACCACTAACAGAATAAAGATCACATACTCACCTGATTACACTCAAAAGCTTTAAGCAACACACATTTATGGTAAAAACTCCGAACTCAAGAACCAATCATCTTCAACATGATAAATATCATCTACGGAAATACCTACAGCCAGTATAACAAATGGTGCTCAAAGCAGAAGAAATAAAAGGCACAAAGGTAGAATTAAAATTGCCACTATTCATACAAAACTTAATTTTGTACACAGATAAACCAAGGAAACTTACAAAAACTTATTATAAATAGGTGATTGACCAAGGCATGGAACACAAGATCAATATAATAATTACTGTATTTACTAGCAACAAAAACTTTAAAAATTAAGCACAAAACAACGCCTTTTGGACTAATGTCAAAATTGCAATTTTAGAAATATGTTTGCCAATTATGTGGAAGACCTTTTTTCTAAGAAGTACAAATATTGTAAAGTGTAATTTAAAACGATCTAAATCAGTGGTTGACAAAGTATAACTTTCAGATCAGCCTGGCCCATTGCCTGTTTGTATATGGTACAAAAGCTAACATTTAAAAAAATATTTTTAAGATATATGTACAGTCTCTGTCATATACATGTGACACACACACATTTCTGTGAGAGACAATATGTGTCCCACAAAGCCTAAATACTTAATATCTTGCCTTTAATAGAAAACATTTGCCAGCTCATTTAAATATAGATATATACCATGCTCATGGATTTGACTGTATTAAACTGTCATCTGTCTTTAACTTGATCTATAATTTCAGTGCAGTCTGTATATATTCCCAAATGTTTTGTTTGCTTTTGTAGAGACTGACAATTTTATTCTAAAACACATGGTAATGTAAAATAATCTATACAACTCCCTCCCCCCCAAAAAAAACAATCTGGAAAAAGAACAAATTTGGAGGAGATATTTGGAGTGGTAAAATATTCTCTGTCTCTATATTTTTTGTAGTTGGTTTCAATTAGTATATACATTTGTGAAAGCTCAAATTGTATACTTAAGATCTATGCTTTGTACTCTAAAATGTACCTTAGGTTAATGAGAAAATGAAAGAAAAGACAGAACAGAAAATTGAGGGAAAAAAAATGTCCCTGAAACTTCAAGATGACTTAAACCTCACTTGCATCAACAAGGCAGGTAAATGAAATGTAACAGTGAAAACTTCTTGGCTTCTTACAATAACCAAGAAATTTTGTTTGGACTGTGCAATATCCATGCCTGAGTAGTATCAATACTTGAAATTGGGTCGTGTCAGTCTCTTACTTTGCTCTTCTTATTCAAATTTGCTGTGGCTATTCTAGGTCCTTTGCATTTCCATATGAGTTTTCAACTAGCTGTCAACTGCATTAATAAAGCCTGCTGAGATTCTGACTTTGAGTGCCTTAAATTTATAGATGAAATTGGAGAAAATCAACATCTTAACAATATTGTGTTCTAATTTATGAACAAAGTATGTATCTTTACTTATTTAGATACTCTTTAGTTTCTTAGTAATGTTTTGTAGTTTTCAGTATATAGGTATTGTACATTTCTCTTGGCATATTTAGTTCTAGGTATTTTATACTTTTAATGCTAATGAAAATAGTACTTTTCTTCATCTTTTTTTATTCTTCATTGCTAGTATATAGACTTGCATTTATTTTTATATATTGATCTTGTGTCCAGCAATCTCACTAAACTCACCTAGTCATAATAGTATCTTGTACATTCTGTAAAATTTTATCTTGGGCAAAGTGCTTCGACAGCTATGACAAATTTACAAGGCGTTTATATTAGGAAATATGAGCGATTGTACATCAAAAACTCTCACAATTCTAGATCTAGAATGTCATTTTTCCGGAAAGTCAATGTGAGGTCCAAAGCTTCCTAGAATAAAATTAGGGAATAATAAATTTTTTTTTCAATGTTCTAACATGAACTCTGAATATACTTCAAATGGTGGCTAATTTGAGAAGCTGTCAGCTTCAACTTGAATGTACTCTGCATTATGACTGTGTGCTTGGAAGCTTGGAATAGTTTCCTTCTTTTTAGCATGGATTTATTTTCATTTATATATAATAAAATTATGCAGTTTGTTGTTGCCAAGGGGGAGGGGGGTGGGGGACAGATAGACTGGGAGTATGGGATTAACAGATGTAAACTACTATATATAGGTTGGATAAACAGCAAGGTCCTACTGGATAGCAGAGGGAACAATACTCAATATCCGGTGAGAAACCACAAGGAAAAGAATCTGAAAAAGAATGTTTGTGTAACAATCACTTGGCTGCACAGTAGAAATTCGCACAACATTGTAAATCAACTATACTTCAATAAAATACACTCAAAAAGATGCAAAACATAGAGTCGGTAATGGGGGAGGCTATGTACGTGGGGAGGTAGGGGGCATACGGGAAATCTCTGTACCTTCCTTTCAATTTTGCTGCGAACTTAAAACTGCTCTAAAAAAAATAGTCATATGTGTACACCTGAAACTAAGAAAAAAAAATGTGGTCTGACCAAGCTATTAGGAATTGGGTACTCATCCATTCATTCAACAAGTCTTTATTGAGTGCCCACTGTGTGTAATTGGTCAAGTACCTGACTTTTATCAGATTATTTTCCTACTCAATGAGAAAATCAGTTTTTTAAAAACATGCATGCACTTTCATGTGTTCACCTGAGTGCTCAGCCAGAGTCTCAGCCCAGTAGCTCAAATGTGAAAGGGCAAGACTGGCTGTAATTATCTGCTGCTACCCTTATATCTGGTTTACCCTTTAAATGTAAACCATCTTGTTAGATTTTTGACCACAAGATAGATGAGTAAATGAGCATACAGTGCTATTTTTTCCCCATCCATTCATGTAGCACAGCCCTGCTTCCTCTGTGTTTGGAGCAGATCCCACCATTCCTTGCTCTACTTGCTTTGTTATGGAAGTTGATAAAACTAAGTAGTTAAAGTGAAGTATTTTCTGCATTTTCTTTAGTCTCTCTAGTAGCTCTCTCCCTGAACACTCTCTCTCTTTATATCCAAACATACATATACCCTGAGTCAATAAATATATGACATTACTCTGAACAACAACAAAACCAGATTGGAAGAGCCAGAAGTTTACTTCAAAATACAGAAAGCAAAGGAATAATCAAGAGTGATGTAGGGAAATCGAATTACAATGTTATTTATCTGAAAAAAATAAGGAAACAATCTTGCGAACAATTATAAAAAATATGAAAATCTTACTTCAGTTTTCAGAAGTATATTAATTTGAAAATAACTTTCCCAGATATAACTGATTTCTCTTTTGATGCGGAGTTTTAGAATAAATCAGCAGATGCAAACAGAAAAACAAAAACAAAACATGATTCAGTTCTGATTTTCTCATTTTACAAAAAGGGTAACAGACCCAGAGGTTAAACAACATGCCCCAAATTGCAAATTGAGTAGTTTTACAGAAATTTAGGTTGTCTATTTAAAATTGTGTAAAAATATTCAAGAATCAAGAAGAGTACATGTAAAGTATTTCAAAGTCCAAATCTTGAAGAGGTAAAACACCTTTCAAATGTAAAATATACAAGGTGATATTGAAAACTGATGAAAGATATCACTAATAAGCCTTGTGGTGTGGCAAAAGGGAAGTGAAGAAGGGTATGAGCAGTGAGCATCATTATTGGTGTATGGAATATTCATGCATATTACAAGGTATCATGTCCTGAACTTCATTTTTCTTAGGAGAGGATTGTACTGGTTTTTTTAAATCACAGCAATCTTGGAGGATAAAAACACACTTATCTTGTCACAATTGCTATATTTATTGGATTTATCACAATTTTTCTCTGGGTGTCTTCTGCTGTCCCAACAATTGAAATGAATCGTAAAAAGTAAAACAAATTGACATCAAAATTATCAACCACAATGTGAGAGTCCATGTAAAATAAATTACAAGGAGTTTTTCATACATATCAAAGTATGTCTAGAGCACTGAGGCAATTATATATTAGAAGAAAATTGTTGGGGGTTACTTATGTTTCATTCTACTGTTAAATAAAATGTATTTATTCCATAATTGCCAAACTGATCCCACCTTGCACATACCAGAAACTAATACATGTGTCGTGGAAGATTTTTCAGAAGTATAAAATTGCTTTTGAAGTGCGACTATTTTTTTTTCTTATTTAACTCCTTTCCTTCTTCTGGAAAATAAGTTTTTGGAGCACAAGGTGATATAGTGAAAAATAAATTGGCTCTTCAAATGTGTTGAGAATATTCAGTGCTTCTGAGGAATAGACATGTTTCCCTATTCCTGCTACTAAGTAGAACTAAAAACTCTGTACATTATAACTAAAACAAACAAAAGACTTTTAAAGGTGAGAGAAGGCAGCATACCAGCTAGGGACAAAAATATTGTGATGTGTTCCCTGGGTTTTCTTTTTGTCTTACATTCCAGATTTAGAGCTGAAGCAACTGTCAACCCAGAAGTGCCAATGTGCACAGACAAAAAACACAAACAATAAAAGCCTGCGTGGAGGTATTTGTAATGAGGTGGATGGAGTTAGAGTCTGTCATACAGAGTGAAGTAAGTCAGAAAGAGAAAAACAAATACAGTATGCTAACACATATGTATGGAGTCTAAGGAAAAAAAAAAAAAAAAGGTCATGAAGAACCTAGTGGCAAGACAGGAATAAAGACACAGACCTACTAGAGAATGGACTTGAGGATATGGGGAGGGGGAGGGGTGAGATGTGACAGGGTGAGAGAGTGTCATGGACATATATACACTACCAAACGTAAAATAGATAGCTAGTGGGAAGCAGCCGCATAGCACAGGGAGATCAGCTCGGTGCTTTGTGACCACCTAGAGGGGTGGGATAAGGAGGGTGGGAGGGAGGGAGAGGCAAGAGGGAAGAGACATGGGAACATATGTATATGTATAACTGATTCACTTTGTTATAAAGCAGAAACTAACACACCATTGTAAAGCAATTATACTCCAATAAAGATGTTTAAAAAATAAAAAATAAAAAATAAATAAATAAATAAAAGCCTGCGCTCTCAAGCCAAATGAGGAAGAAAGAGGTAGCCTTTTGGACAATACGCTTTTAAAGGCAGAAAAAATTTTAGACAGTAACTGCTCTAATTCAGACAAGTAGTGCAGAAGAGAACTGTGGCTCTAGTTCACCCATGCCAGCTTAGGCTAAATGGGGAACCAACTTCCAACCTCATGAAGATGTAAAAACGCACCTGCCTGATTCATGTCAGTGAAGGTCAGATAAGGAGCCAGGACTTCTATCATCACTGACCCATAATAGCCACCCTGCAAATTGCTAATGGGTACCATATGGAAATCAGAATGCCCACACTCACGCAGCAGTAACAAGGGTCTTCTCCTTTAGGTGTCAAGGGATTCCAGGTGGGAAAACTGGGATTCTACTTCCACCTGACATTAGTGATGCAGCATCTCCTCTTACCCTCTCGCCCTATATCTGGCAGAACAAGCCAGCTGAAGCAGAACATTGGAATAAGATCCGGAGTCCCATAATATGAAAATACCAAGTTTCATTTGAAAATCTGTTTCATACCAAGAACAAGGAAAATCTCAAACTAAAATTTTAAAAAAATAGATGCCAACACCACGATGACAGAGATGTTGAATTATCTGATGAAGGTATAAACTGTAGGAGATAAATGACTTTCTTTGTTAACTGGTTTTTCCCTCTAGTGTATAGAATGTGCCCAGCACATAATAGATACTCAACACATACTTCTTGAGTGAATAAATGTCACCAAGAAGCCAAATTGTTTACTGCAGATTTTCAGCTATGTTTATAAAACTTAAGTGGCAACACAGCTTCTGATTAAAAAAAAAAAAAAAAAAGAGGATGACATTGAGGACCCAAATGCAGAATCTGGCCCAATTGCAAATAGAATCTCTTGAAGTTAAAGAAAAATGATAACCTATTGTATTAATAAGATTACATCAAACTTATCTTTAGATTTTAAAAGGACAACAAGAACATCTTTAATTTGCCATATTTGTTGTTAAATTTTAAATTTTCATTTGCTTGTAATGTTCCACGTATTTGAAAATGTTTGGTAATTTTGGGTTTCTGCATAAAAACTTAATATTGACAGGATCTTAAAAACTTTGACTTGTTGTTGATAGTATTTACTTTTCTAAGATCTTAGCGTTTAAGAAAGATGAAGAAATGAATAGTGCTGAGTTGGGAGGACATTCTACAGAAATGTTGAATTTTTATATGTTTTACATCTTGGCATTATTTGGAATTTATATATTCATACATTATAAATATATTAGTTCTCATAAAGTAGCATATATATAATTCCAGGTCTAGTTTATGCAACTATTCAAAGATTTATAAGGGAAAAAAACACAAGCACCTTTAATTCTTACTGTTTTGAAACACTGGGTCAAAAAATGATACTCCTGCTAATAAGTGTTTATTCCCTGATTTGTAGCAGTAAAATGAACAAAACACTATTTTACATTTATCTGACCTCAGATTAAATATGCCTCAGAAAACGTCTTGTAAATTGATGGCCTAGGCTAGACTTTTTTTTTTTTTAAATAAGCTCAGAACGTATGGACACCAAAGGGGGCCGTGGGGGGTTGGTGGGGGTGGTGTGATGAATTGGGCAATTGGGATTGACATGTATACAATGATGTGTATAAAATTGACAATTAAAAAAAAAAAGCTCAGAAAATGCACATTTCTTCCAGATAAATTTTTCTTTTAGCATTATGACTCCAATATCTTGCATCGAATTTTGCATAGTGTATGTTTACTAAATATTTATTGAATTAATTATTCAATAGTTTAAGTTTCTCTTCTTACTGCATCTTAGCTTTTTTTTTTTTTTTTTGCTATTTTACACTTTCTTCCATAGATTAGAGAATACATCAGTTTTTCTTAAGACTACTAGAAATTTTGGATTCTATGTATTTACACTCCAGCTAGAGCAAAACAAAATTATATAACCTACTTGGAGTATAGGTTGATATTCTATCAATTTTAATACAATTTTATTGATTATTTTACTGAAATAGTTGTTTTATAATTGTTATTGTTCATGAAATTGCAATTGTACAATCCACAATTATAGCCTGAAACTTTAAATTATTCCCTAAGATTATTGTCAATAGCAAAAATTTTTAAAGTAATATGAATCATCCATTACATTTTTGTATATTCACATTTCAAAAGAAAATTAAGAGTTGAAAAATAACGCCATAGGTATCTGACACAAGGAACTTAGTACAATATTATGAAAACAACAAAACCAGAATTCACTGTAAGGTTGGATGAATTAACTTCTTTGTAGTTTGGTTTCCTATCAAATCCTACATAAATCCAAAGGTGTCCTAAAGTTAAAAAGCACAAAAGGGCTATATAAATGCATGAACAAGACTACATTACTCTGGTCTTAAATCCACCCAAATTGTTAATTTAAAATACCATTTTTATGATAATTTGAATAATAGATTCGGCTGTTGGTCTGTTCTGAATGTGTCCCCTCAAAATTCATATGTTGAAATCTTAATACCCAAATGATGGTATTAGGAAGTGGGGCCTTTGGGGGGTGCTTAGGTCATGAGGGTGAAGCCCTCATGAATGGAATTAGTGTTCTTATAGACGAGACCCCACAGGGCTCCATAGTCCCTTCCCCTATGAGAGGATACAAGTCTGTATTTTGGAAGAGGGTCCTCACTGAACCATGCTGGCACTTTGATCTAGGGCTTCCAGCTTCCAGAACTGTGAGAAATACATTTCTGTTGTTTATAAGCTAATCAGCCTGTGGTATTTTGTTATAGCAGCACAGACAGATCAGGACAGCTATTTTTAAATATGTAGGTGATAGTCTAAGCGTATAAAGCTTCAGTTTTGACAGATAATTAAGTGCTGGAAGTCTAATGTGCAGTACAGGGCCTATAATTAACAATGCTTTATTGTTTGCTTAAAATTTCCTAAAAGGGTAGACCTTTTATTAAGTGTTCTTATCACAAAATAATTTAATAAATAGTAAAAGGGGTAGGAGGAAACTTTACCATGGTGAAGGTTTCATGGGGGTATACTTATCCGCAAACTCATCAAGTTGTATACAGTAAATATACAGTTTTTTACATGTCAATCATACCTCAGTAAAGAGGTTTCAAAGTGTGGATGGTATTTATACGATGAGATAAAATGAAAACAAAAATGGTTAAGGCTCATCTGTTGTTAACTCTTACATCAGAAAGCTTTAGCCTTGAGAAACTTCAACAATGGCAGGAAGCACACCAAATTTGCATTTACTTG
Source organism: Balaenoptera musculus (assembly GCF_009873245.2). Classification (NCBI taxonomy): domain Eukaryota; kingdom Metazoa; phylum Chordata; class Mammalia; order Artiodactyla; family Balaenopteridae; genus Balaenoptera; species Balaenoptera musculus. Next base: position 79,799,328 of record NC_045798.1, read on the forward strand.
TAAGGATTCAACTGTTGGTGCTTGGGCTAAAGAGTAAGTAGTAGCAGCAGCTGCAGCAGTAACAAAGGGGGAGGAAAAGAAGAAATGTACAGAGTGAGGTTGGTCCCCCTCCTCATTCCATTCGTGGACTGGAGACAATTCATCCAAGTCTCTTGAGAGAGACGTGGGGATAGGAATCTGCTCTTTCATACGTGGCGCCGGTCTGCAAATGCCGAAAGAGAGCCAAGTGATTAATCTGGTCTCACTGGGGAAGTGGGGACCAGGAAGTAAACCTCATGTGTTAGACACAATAAGAGACAGTCTTTTGGGAAGTTGCCGGGAACTCAATAAATCTCCTGACCTGTTCCCTGCCTGGGTGTGGAATAACTGAGAGACAAGTGAGTCACCTAGTTGAAATAGCACTGAAAATATGATAGAGCAGTGGCTTAGCTCTACAAAAACAGTCAGCGTGGAGAAGAGAAGCTTATTCATTTTCTTTAGGTAACTGTCACCCAAGAGAGGGAAAAGTTGAGCAACCCAAGTCCACTTCCTTTCAGCAAACTCATCAATTCCTCAAGTTACAGCTCCAGATCTGGGGAGAAGTGAGTTAGGTTATAAAGAGGAGCATCATTCATAAGAGTCTTCTACAAAAGCTACATCAGACATGGAATGAATTCCTCCCTAACGTATATGTCTGTCTCCAGTCTAGCCACTTTCTAAAATAATTTTATTTCAATGTGATTTTTTTTTGTCATATATTCTGATATTAGATGCTAATTATATTTTTGCCATTATTGAAACTTAGTATACGACAGTTGCTCATAAATTTCTTGCACTATTTTTTTTAACATCTTTATCGTAGTATAATTGCTCTACAATGTTGTTAGTTTCTGCTTTATAACAAAGTGAATCAGCTATACATATACACACATCCCCATATCTCCTCCCTTGTGTCTCCCTCCCATCCTCCTATCCCAACCCTCTAAATGGTCACAAAGCACCGAGCTGATCTCCCTCTGCTATGCAGCTGCTTCCCACTAGCTATTTTACATTTGGTAATGTATGTAGGTCCATGCCACTCTCTCACTTCATCCCAGCTTAACCTTCCCCCTCCCCATATCCTCAAGTCCATTCTCCATGTCTGCATCTTTATTCCTGTCCTGCCCCTAGGTTCTTCAGACCCTTTTTTTTTTTTTTTAGATTCCATATATGTGTGTTAGCATACGGTATTTGTTTTCCTCTTTCTGACTTACTTCACTCTGTATGACAGACTCTAGGTCCGTCACCTCACTACAAATAACTTCATTTCTTTTTATGGCTGAGTAATATTCCATTGTATATATGTGCCACATCTTTTTTATCCATTCATATGTCGATGGACAGTTAGGTTGCTTCCATGTCCTGGCTATTGTAAATAGAGCTGCAATGAACATTGTGGTAGATGACTCTTTTTGAATTATGGTTTTCTCAGGGTATATGCCCAGTAGTGGGATTGCTGGGTTGTATGGTAGCTCTATTTTCAGTTTTTTAAGGAACCTCCATACTGTTCTCCAAAGTGGTTGTATCAATTTACATTCCCACCAACAGTGCAAGAGGGTTCCCTTTTCTCCACACCCTCTCCAGCATTTATTGTTTGTAGATTTTTTGATGATGGCCATTCTGACTGGTGTGAGGTGAAACCTCATTGTAGTTTTGATTTGCATTTCTCTAATGATTAGTAATGTTGAGCATCCGTTAATGCGTTTGTTGGCAATCTGTATATCTTCTTTGGAGAAATGTCTATTTAGGCCTTCTGTCCATTTTTGGATTGGGTTGTTTTGTTTTGTTGATATTGAGCTGTATGAGCTGCTTGTAAATTTTGAAGATTAATCCTTTTTCAGTTGCTTCATTTTCTTGCACTATTCTTGCAGCTTCAAACTCTCTGGACTGTTAGCTTCTTTAGGAGTTAGGAATTGTGTTTATAGTTTTTTGTTTTGCGGCTTAACAAAGACTAAATATTCCATACATTTTTATTAAATAACTGACTGAATACAAAATGAATGATTAAATAGAATGTATTATTTTATGATAACTAAATACTAAGTATTAAGTGACAAATACATTTGGCCAAATAAGTCCCCTACAAGGATTTATAACCCCCAAAGAATATGTACACATAAATTTAATTTCAACTTAGAACATACAATTTTACACTAATTTTAAACCCACTGTATCCCAGTACAAACCAACACGTCAGCATGATATTTAAAGCATTCTGGATCTTTGGAATTCATGCAGTGGGGTGTATCATGATCTTTCCCTCCCCTGCCCTTGTTATAAATAAAATTTAATGAGGAGTCCTTGGTCCTTCAGTGTTTTCCTAAATGACTCTTGCCACTAATTGGCTAAATTGCACAGCTGCCACATACTCCATTTAGCACAGCATGAATTTAGCAGATTTGACTTAATAAAAACCTATAATATTTGCAGCAAACTAACCTCTAATCAGCAGAACATGAAAGATACATTCTGCATATTCAAGTAAACAGTCCAGAGTTCAGCAAACTGATTTCAATGGTGAGGGAGTATTTCCACCATTTCAAATGCGATAGGAAAGGCAAGGTTAATAATAATATCTGAAACTACGGGAAAGTTTTTTTGCTTTGGTTGGTTTTCCTTTTGGTAGTGGAGAAAATGGTGTTTCACAGGAAGTCTCTAGTTTCACACAAAATTAAGGCTGTTTAGCATGGTTTCTCTGAATATACACCAAGCACCTATTAAGATATGTTTTTCTCTCTTGGTCCTCTCAGACTGCATTAGGCAAGGGTTTCATGTCTCTAAACTGATAATTAGAGTTTACTATGAGAGTTGCATTCTCTGTCTCTAATAATTTCCTCTTGTAGTAGCCTTATCATAAAGTATTTAAAAACATCCCAGTGGAAAGTCCCTAAAAATAGATGCTTTCCCAAAATACAAGTGCAGTGGGTCATGTGTTAAGAACATAATCTCACTAAGTCGAAAGAAGCCCTGTAGGGTAAAAACAGCTTAGGATCAGATACTGAGAAAGAAGGAAACGTTTTCAGAGTATTAGATGCTTTGTAACACAAGTTTTGCCACTATTTTAGAAAAAGAACTAATTGAAATGCAGAGCAGATAAAATATAATCATCTTGGAGACTTGGAAAACAACATTCAAACTCAACCTCTGAGGTGGTTAACTACATGTAAGATCTTAGGTCACTTCCCACTGTTACTGCTTCCCCCCCACCCCCCAATTTATGAGCTACTGATTTTTCTTCAGCTACTTATAAATATGTATTTAAATTACTTTAATAATAACCTCTAGCCCTTGAAGCCAAATTAACCAACTTTGTGTGCATAGTTAAGTGAAAAAAATTTTAAGTCTTGGCTATGCTTAGAGTGTTTCTCTAGAAAAGAATTTTTAAGTTAAGTGTGCACAGGAAGCATCAGTAGGGATTGTTTTTAAATAGTTTAAACTTATTTGTAGAGTTTTTTTTTTTAATTTTTAATTTTTGGCTGCATTGGGTCTTCCTTGCTTCGTGGGCTTTCTCTAGTTGCAGTGAGCAGGGGCTACTCTTCATTGCGGTGTGCGGGCTTCTCATTGCAGTGGCTTCTCTTGTTGCGGAGCACGGGCTCTAGGCACACGGGCCTCAGTAGTTGCAGCATGTGGGCTCAGTAGTGGTGGCTTGTGGGCTCTAGAGCTCAGGCTCAGTAGTTGTGGCACACAGGCTTAGTTGCTCTGCAGCACATGGAATCTTCCCGGATCAGGGATCAAACCCATGTCCGCTGCACTGGCAGGCAGACTTTTAACCACTGCGCCACCAGGGAAGCCCATCAGGGGGAATTTTGAAAAATCTGACTACCTGAGCTACCTCCAAATATTTCCATTCAACAGATCTGGCTCGCGTAGCACAGTAATATTCTGAAACAAATGTTCGTGAAACAAGGCTGCATCGAGTGGGTAAGGAATACGCTGGCTCAGAGTCTTACTGGTCTCCAACAAGGTTAAGGGCTGAAGTTGACAGTAAACTTTTCGAAACATTTATGGCCATTTGACAAAAGAGCTTAATGGGTGTTCAATCTAACAACAAAATTTGGCTTCTACTCCGATTTTGTGTTGTCCTGGTGATTGAGGAAATTTTTCAAAACAATTTTAAAAAAGAAATGACTCCAGAAGACTGGAGGAAATGGAGAAATCTATACTTTGAGTACATTTCAGTAAAAATGAATTAGAAAATCTAGGAAGAGGGAGCTTTGTAAACTATTATAAATTAAATTCACTTGTTGCTTAATTTTTAAAACATTCTGATTTTTTCTAATTATTTTTTTATTGATTCTTAGTTATATCTGTTATGGTCAGATAATATGGGTATGATTTCAATCCATTTAGATTTATCAAGATTTTCTTCATGACATGTTCTACTTCGGTGAAAGTTCCATGTGCAGTTGAAAAACATGAGTATTCTGTAGTGGTTGGGTATATTATTCTATTAATGCCAATTGGTTAATGGTGTTCAAATAATCTATATCTGTATGTATATTTTCTACTTCTGCTATCAATTATTGTAAAAAATATGGCAAAACCTTCAAATTAGGAATTCCAATTCTGACACAGGAGTGTACACAAACTAAAGCTAATCCTATCCAATGATAACAACTATAAATTCTGGTCAAAATAAAAGAACAACACAGAACAATAAAAGAGCAATGCAGAGGCAGACAGGTGGACACTGCATACATAGTAAGTTTGCTTCAGAGCTGAGCTTACAGAATGCGACTCTCATAGTAGGCTACAAGCAAAGCAATCCTTTAATGCAGAGGGTGACATTATTATCATTATACTGGATATTTGCTTCTGTTTTAGAGGGAGACACTATCTTCCAATTCCAAGCCTGTTTACTATACAGACATTCTTGAAAAGATAGTTTTAAATAAAATCTGTCAGTGCATGTGCTTGTAGGGTTTCAAGATAAAATGAAGGACACCTAGACAAATTTGAATTTCCAATAAACAATCATTTCTTCTAGTATAAATATGTCCCTGAAATACATGGGATATACTTACAGTAAAAGTATTGCTTATTTGAATTTAAGTGAGCATCTTCTACTTTTATTTACCAAAATGACAATCGTAACTGCTTGAAAGACATGATGAAATATCAAAGACCCATGGAGAACTGTCTACCAGGAATGAGTTTCCCAATTTTGTTTTACTTTGTGTGCTTTTTTCCCCCAGGGCAAGCCTCAGTTGCCAACTTAAACAGAAGACACAATGTTGGAAAGCCCACCATCTTTCCGCCCAGAGGTACCAAGGAAAAGAGCCCAGGCAGGCTACAGAGAAGAGAATCCCAGAGAGGAGAGAGCCAGAAAAAGGTATTCTGAATCTCTACAATAAATTACTAAAATACTCCATCAGTCCCTAAACTATACGTGCATTGGAGTGACCCAAAAGACCATATTAAAATACGTCACTAAAATAAGATTTGCACCACTGCCCATAGAAGGTGAGACAGCTTTAAATATGAGTTTAACAAGACTGATTCCTTGCTAAAATAGAAACACCAACATGCTCCTGATGACTGTGATGGAAATCTGAGTCTAAAGAACATTAGACAATATGCAGGATATAATCTAGAAGGGTTCAGTAAGTAAAAAAAAATAATTTAAAAGGACATTGACCTATTCAAAGAAACAAAAAATCAAAATATGCTAATACTTGGTTACTTAGAAGTTATAATTATCAGAAAAATATTTCAAAGCAGCTCCTATAAACTTGTTCCTGGAAGCAAAAGAAAATACGTTTGAAATGAATGAAAAGATAGGAAATCTCACTGAAGAAAATAAAAACAAATAAAAGTTATGGAACGAAAATGACAATTTCTGATTTTAAAATATTGTCAATGGGCTTAATAGCAGAATGGAAATAACAAAAAATCAGGAACTTCAAAAGAGATGAACATAAACTATGCATCCTGAGGGGCACAAAGAAAATAAGTGGAAAAAAGTAAAAGGCTTAGGAAGTGTTGGGACAATGTGTCTAACCAATGTGCAACTGAAGCCCAAGAAGGATTAGTGAGAGTCTGAAAAATATTTGAAGAAAAATGGCTGAAAAATTTCCAAAACTGTGGAAAGAAATAAATTCACAGTGAGGACTGGTAAGGGTAAATTCAAAGTAAACGAAGCTTACATATGTCATGATCAAACTGTTGAAATCCAAAGATAATGAAAATATCTTGAAAGAAGCCAGAGGATGAGGGGTAACAATATCGGACAGAAGGCTGGAATTTGGGGAAACATTAAGTGGATGCAAAATGGCAAGTATTTTGGTAAGTACAAAAGATTATCTCTTTTCCTCTTAAGTTGGCTTTAAGTTGTCATGTACATTTTAAACAAGATTTTCAGTTTGGGGATTTATGGTTTCAGCTATGATATGTAAAGAGCTTGGAAGGTGTCACTCTTATCCTTGAAAGAGAAGCTGAACAAACTAAAAATAATGACTTTCTTGGACCCATCAGAGAACTGAGGTTGGCAAACTGCCACGCTGAAGTGTAGAGAGACAGATACAATGGAAATCGGCTTATCTAGAGTAGAAGCCACTTAAGCCCTAAATCGCTGGGATACTTAGGTGGTAACTGTGATGAACTGTTGGATGCTGGATGTGGATTATCAGATGAGTGAGAAATTCCTGGGGGCCACATCCTAGATGAGCCCCAACACTTTTTTGGAATCTACTGTGTTCTTATAGTGAAGATGCAAAAGAGACCCTCTCATATTTCTGGCAGATGAAACACACCCAGAGCTCTCTTCATATCAAAGATATACCCTCCAGGAAAAATGACTTTACCAGAGCCCAATTTCAGCTGGTAAAAAAGAATACCTCCCTCTCCTGTCCCCTCCAGCCTTCCTATATCACCTAAGGAGGAAAAAAATACAGTCATCAGGAGTTATATATTTTAAAAAAATAGATTGGCAAAGCTGTAGTCAGAGAAAGGAGAAGGGACTAGGGGTAAAAAACTACACAAGTGGAGAAATGTTTGTATCTCAGCTCTGAGAACCAAATCAGAAGCATATCAAATATTTGAACTCACTGCCAAACTTTACCACCACCTCCTAGAGTATAATAACAACGGATTAGAAGTATAAGAGCTGTGAGACCCAACTAAAGAGGAGTACTTATAAAAAAGTGCAAAATCAAGAGGGAAGACAAAGCAAGGACACTAGAAGAATTTGAAGCCTCTGGCACAAATGACTATAGAAAACAAAGACCAACCACAAGCTAAAACGCAAAGAGAAAAAATAAAGAGTTAAAAAGAACATGACATCTAAGAACTGTAGGAAAATATTTAAAAAATCTATTATTGGAATAACAGCAAAAACAAAAACGAATGGAGCAGAAAAATGATAATAGCAGGATAAATACCAAATAAGTCACACTAGGCACATCATAGTCAAGGTGAAGAAAAAGAAAAATTATAAAATAATTTAGATTAAAATAGATTTCTCATAGAGAAACAGAAATAATCACAGTAGACTTTTTGTCACAAACTATGCAAGGAAGTTGAACACTGAGTGAAATATTTAAAATTCTGAACAAAAGAAGACAAACTAACCTATAATTCTACTTCAAGGAGAATGCCATTCAAACATGAAGAGACAAAGACTCTCTCAGGCAAACAAAAAACAAGAGAATTCATTGCCAGAAATAGAAACATTTCTAAAAGAAATGTTAAACAAATTGTTCAGGGCAAAGGTAAATTAGACAATTCAGAACTTGGATCCACACAAAGAAAGGGAGAGAGACAAAGGAGGAGGAAATGAAAGTAAAGTATATTAGTTTTCATATTCTTTACTGACCTAAAAGCAAAAGGAAAAATAGTGCAATGGAAAAGGTGATTGTAAACATGGGTGACTGAAATCATTACTGTATAGTCACATGGGGCAGGAGACAGACTTGGGAGTTTTATTTTGTAAATTATCTGTACCACATGTGAAGCAGTATAGTGTTATTTGAAGGTAAACAGATTTGTTAAAAATCTATTTTGTGAACTCCAGGGAAACCACACGATGTTTTCTAAATGTATAATCAATGAACTGAGAAGATACACTGGAATTCTGAGTCAATGAAAATCAGAAAGCATAAAAAGAGGTGGAAAAAAGAAAAAAAGAGCAAATACAACAAATAGGAAACCGTTCCAAACTTGGAAGCTATCAATCCAACTAAATAATCACAAGAAATCTCAAAGGTCTTAAATACACTAATTAAAAGATAGAAATTGTCAACAGTGGCATGCTATTGAGAGATAAATGAACTACAAAGCAATGAAAATACGGTTAAACCTTAAACATATTGCTAAGTGAAAGAAGCTAGTCTGAAAAGGATACATACTGTATAATTCAATTTATACGCTATAAAGGCAAAACTATGGAGAAAGTGAACAGATGAATAGTCTCCAGCATTGATTGTGGAGGGGAAGGTTGAATACATGAAACAGAAGATTTTAGGATAAGGTAACTATTTTGTGCAATACTGTAATGGTGAATACACGACACTATGCAGTTGTCAAAACCCATTGCAGAAAGAGTGAATCTTATGATGTACAAATAGATAAAAAAAAATTGGGGTGACATCAAGGAAATCCCAGGATGGTAGTTGACTCTAACAAAGAATTTAACTGTATGTGTAAACAACCTCACTGAAAAGGGGGTACAAAAATGTTGATAACCCAATTAACTATTGAAATGAATGAAGTCTCGAAGACTAAAGGCAAAGGAACCTACACAAACCCTCTACTTTTTAAAGTTGTTTCCCACAGGAGTACAGGTTAACTGATGCTGCTGTGTACACATACTGAAATGGACAATTAAGGGAAATGAACAAGTTACACCAGAGCCAAATGAAAAACTCCCAGTAGCTAAAGTTGGAAGAATTCAAGTATGAAAATAAAGAATTATCAGATTCTAACTTAAAGTATAAATAACTATCCATGAATCCATACCGATATAAATAAATGAACAATTAATAGTGGAGGGAGACAAATATTCCATGCAGAATTCCAAATGATACATGTAGATACTCCACCCACGAGGATTTGGAATATAAATCCCTACATACATGTGGGCTGTGCATAGTGGCTTCCTTCCAAAGAATATAGCATGGGAAATGGGGAAGAGTATATTTTTAGTGGAGAAATTTAAGTTTACTGACATTTGTTTTATTGTCCAGCATATAGTCTCTAAGGATCAGTGATCTTTAAAAATTACCTGGGCTCTTGAAAAGAACATCACTCCTCTGAACTTTCTATGTGTGTTTGGCTTACTATTAAAACTAGATTTACCAATCTGAATAGGCCTATAGTTTTTAAAGAAATTGAATAATAGTCTTCAAAAGCAGAAAGCACCAGGTTCAGACGGGTTCACTGGTGAATTCTACCCAACATTTTAGGACGGAATTATAACCATTCTCTACATCATCTTTCAGATTATGGAAACAGATAAAACACTTCCTAACTTATTCTATGAGGCCAGAATTACCCTAATACCAAAACCAGAAGACATAAGAAAACAACATAGATGAACATAACTGCAAAAATCCTCAACAAAATATTAACAAATCTAATCCAAAAATGTACACCAGCAAAAAAATTATGACTCACTGAAGGCTCAGATGATAATTAGCATTTTATAGAAATAAAATATTTTAAAATTAAGGTATTTGTGTTGGCTTTATATATATATATATATATATATATATATATATATTCACATTTATTTATTTATTTTTGGCTGCATTGGGTCTTCATTGCTGCGCATGGGCTTTCTCTAGTTGTGGCGAGTGGGGGCTACTCTTCCTTGCGGTGCATGGGCTTCTCATTGCGGTGGCTTCTCTTGTTGCGGAGGACGGGCTCCAGGCTCATGGGCTTCAGTAGTTGCAGCATGCGGGCTCAGTAGTTGTGGCTCATGGGCTTAGTTGCTCCGTGGCATGTAGGATCTTCCCAGACCAGGGCTTGAACCCATGTCCCCTGCATTGGCAGGTGGATTCTTAACCACTGCACCACCAGGGAAGCCCTGGGTTTTTTTGATATAATGCTTTTGCACACATGATATACTATAGCAACTTGTAAACATAACTTTTATATGCACTGAGAAACAAAGAAATTCATGTGACCTGAATATTATATTTGTTTTACTGCTGTGGTCTGGCACTGAATGCACAGTATCTCCAATGTATGCCTGTATAAAAAGAATAACACATGACAAAGCTGGATTTATCCTATGTGAGCAAGTCTGGTTCAGTCTTTGAAACCAGATAATTTATCACATCAACCTGCTAAGAAATATCACATGCTCACACAGTAGATGCAGAAAGAGCACCTGACAAAATTCAACACATACTCACCGTAAAAACTCTGTGTACTAAGAATAGAGGGAAACTTACTTAACTTGATAAAGACTATCATCAAAAAAAAAAAAAAAACCCTATAGCTAACATTACACTTAATGGTGTGAAACTCAGAGCTTTTCAGTTGAGATCAGATATAAAGCAAGGATGATCCATTTCAATACTCCTTTTCAGTATCATGCTGGAAGTTCTAGTCAACACAACGAGGAAAAAATAGTATGCAGATTGGGAAGGAAAAAAGTAAAATTATCTTTGTTTTCAGACAACATGATTATCTATGTAGAAAATTGGAAAGAACAGATAAAAGTCCTCCTGGAAATATGCAATTATAGCAAGGTTGCAGGATGCCAGGTTCTTTATAAAAGTCAATTGCTTTTACATATACCAGCAATGAACAAGTAGAATTTGAAATTAAAAACATTTTTATTGCCCACCCCATCCCCACAAAAGTAAAATACTTAGGTATAAATCTAACAATATATGTACAAGATCCATATGAGGAAAACTACAAACTCTGATCAACAAAATCAAAGAACTAAATAAATGGAGATATTCCATGGGTGTGGATAGGAATACTCAAAATCCATGGGTATGGATAGGAATACTCAAAACTGTCAAGATGTTAGTTCTTTCTATCTTGATTTATAGATTTGATGCAATCCTAGTCAAACTCCAGCAAGTAATTTTGTGGATTTTGACAAACTGATTCTAAAGTTAGGAGTGGTAAAGACCCAGAATGGCCAAGACAACATTAAAAGAAGAACAGAATTGGAGGACTGAAACTACCCGAGTTAAACTTATTATAATTCTGCACTAATTAAGACACTGTGGTACTGGTGAAAGGACATATAGATCAGTGGAGCACAATAGAAAGCCAGGAAGTAGATCCACATAAACTCAACTGGTCTTTGATGACCAAGCAAAAGCAATACAATGAAGTAAATATAACCCTTCAGCAAACGGTACTGGAACAACTGGACATACATGCAAAAAAATAAACCTAGACACAGACTTTACACCCTTTTCAAAATTTAACTCAAGATGGATCACAGATCTAGGCAATAACACAGGAGAAAACCTACTTGACCTTGAGTATGTGGCTTTTTATATACAAAAGGCATAGTCCATGAAATAACTGATCAACTGGACTTCACTGAAACTAAAAACTTCCGCCCTACCAAAGAATGTCAAAAGAATGAGAAGACAAGCCACAGACTAGGAGAAATATCTGCAGAAGACACATCTGATAATAGACTGTTATACAAAATATACAGAGATCCTTTAAAATTCATCAATAAGAAAACAAGCAAGCTAATTGAAAAATTGGCCAAAGACCTCAGCAGGCACATCTACAGATGGCAGATAAGCATATAAAATGATTCTCCACATCACGTCACCAAGGAAATGCAAATTAAAACAACAATGAAATATTACTATATACCTAGAAGAATGGCTAAAATCCAGAACACTGACAACATTAAATGCTGGTGAGGATGTGGATCACAGAAACTCTTTCATTGCTATTGGGAACGCAAAATGGTAAAGTCACCTTGGAAGACAGCTTGGCGCTTTCTTACAAAACTAAACATACTTTTATCATATGATCCAGCAGTTGTGCTCCTTGGTATTTACCCAAAGGAATTGCAAACTTATGTCCACACAAAAATCTGCACATGGATGTTTATAGCTGATTTATTCATAATTGCCAAAACTTGGAAGCAACCAAGATGTCTTTCAGTAGGTGAATGTATAAACAAGTCATGGCACATAGACAATGGAATATTATTTAGTGCTAAAAAGACATGAGGTATCTCATATCAAGTTTAAAAAGACACAAAGAAACCTTGAATGCATATTAGTAAGTATAAGAAATCACTCTGAAAAGGCTATATATTGCATGGCATTCTGTATGTTTAATACGTCTATATGACATACTATATGACATTCTGGAAAAAGGCACAACTATGGAGATAGACCCATAGAATTACACCACCAGGAGTGAACTATGTAATGTAATATAAACTATGGACTTTGGGTGATTATGATGTGTTAATGCAGGTTCATCAGTGGCAACAAATGTACCACTCTGGTTGTGGATATTAACAACAGGGGAAGCTATGCATGTGTAGGGATAGGAGGGTATTTGAGAAATCAAACTTTCTCGTAAGTTTTCTGGGAACCTAAAACTGATCTAAGGAAGTAAAGATTTATTTCATATTTATTTTGAAGGATACTTTTTAAGCATTTTTAAATTAAAGTATAGTTAATATACAATGTTGTGTTAGTTTCAGGTGTACAGCAAAGTGATTCAGTTATACATAGCTAGTTTTTTTCAGATTCTTTTCTGTTATAGGTTATTACAAGATATTGAATATAGTTCCCTGTGCTATACAGTAGGTCCTTGTTGGTTATCGATTTTATATATAGTAGTGTGTGTATGTTAATTCCAATCTCTTAATTTATCTCTCCCCTGCAAGGCCCCCCTCCCACCCGCCTTGCTATCCCCTTTGGTAACCATGTTTGTCTTCTATATCTGTGAGATGTTTCTGCTTTGTAAATAAGCTCATTTATATAATTATTTTTAGATTTCACATTAAGGGGTATCATATGGTATTTGTCTTTCTCTGACTTACTTCACTTAGTATGATAATCTCTAGGTCCATCCATGTTGCTGAAAATGGCATTATTTCATCCTTTATTATGACTGAGTAATAGTCCAATGTATATACATATATATACCACAGCTTCTTTATCCATTCATTTGTCAATGGACACTTAGGTTGCTTCCATGTCCTGGCTATTGTAAATAGAGCTACAATGAACATTGTGGTAGATGACTCTTTTTGAATTATGGTTTTCTCAGGGTATATACCCAGTAGTGGGATTGCTGGGTCATATGGTAGTTCTATTTTTAGTTTTTTAAGGAACCTCCATACTGTTCTCCATAGTGGTTGTATCAATTTACATTCCCACCAACAGTGCAAGAGGGTTCCCTTTTCTCCACACCCTCTCCAGCATTTATTATTTGTAGATTTTTTGATGATGGCCATTCTGACCAGTGTGAGGTGATACCTCATTGTAGTTTTGATTTGCATTTCTCTACTAATTATCAATGTTGAGCATCTTTTCATGTGCCTGTTGGCCATCTGTATATCTTGGAGAAATGTCAATTTAGGTCTTCTGTCCATTTTTGGGTTTTTTTTCTCTTTTTTCTTGATATTAAGCTGCTGTTTGTATATTTTGGAAATTAATCCCTTGTCAGTCGCTTCATTTGTGAATATTTTGTCCCATTCTGTGGGTTGTCTTTTCATTTTGTTTATGGTTTCCTTTGCTGTGCAAAAGCTTTTAAATTTAATTAGGTCCCATTTGTTTATTTTTGTTTTTATTTCCATTACTCTAGGAGACGGATCCAAAAAAATATTGCTGCAATTTATGTCAAAGGGTGTTCTGCCTATGTTTTCCTCAAGGAGTTTTATAGTACCCAGTCTTACATTTAGCTCTTTAATCCATTTTGAATTTTTTCTATATGGTGTTAGAGAATGTCCTTATGTTACATGTAGAATTCTATACACATTATTTTCACTATTTTAAAGGTGTTAAACTTGTAGAGTCTATTGGAAAAAGTAAGTAAGTAAAAATACAATTGCAATGTTTTTAGGGAGTGAAATATCATATACACAATTCCCCTATATGAGAAGAATACCATATCCTCTTCTAAATAACATTAGGACTATCTGAAAAATCTTTCCTGATGGGCTAGTACCTAAATGAACTTGAAGAAAGGAGCTTGGCAGGAAATGGAGGTTACAGTCAGACACTTTAAGTAGCAAGGATATCCAAGGGATTTAAGAGGAAAAAAAATGACGGTCAGAAAAATGCTCAGTTTGACTGAAGTATAAAGTTTAAAGGAACAACAGGAGACCTTTTATATACTAAAGATTTTAAAGGCTCACCTGAATAGTGCAAGAATTCATTAAAGAATTTTAAGCATGGGCTTTGAATACATTATGTTTGGATTTTAAAAGATTTCGTGGGTGACTGACCTGACAAAGGATGAGTTTAAGGCAGTCACACTTAAAGTGATTTCAGTACGGAAACTGATGGGAGTAATCTGAACAGAAATAAGCAAAGACTGAAACACAGCACAGACCGTGGGGATTATACAAAAATTTGGAAATGTAAAATATAATGTCAAAGATTGGATTTATCAATGAAAGAAGGAGATAAGTCTAGAATGATGCCCACATTTGTGACCTTTGGAACTTGACATGTCGGGTGCTGATCATTAAGATGGAGGTCGACAAAGAACAGGAGAATACTGAATTCACATAGGATCAATTAAAACCTGAGGTTCCTGTTCACTAGGCAATTGTATATGTGGGTCTGAAGTTCAGGAAAGATGTGGATGGCGGAAGTATGTTTTGGAGCATGTATCAAGGTCACCAACATTTTTGGCATGATGAGACCCCATAGGGATACTGTGAGAGGAGAAGTTAGCCAAGGAATAAAATGTTAAGAAAACCCAGTCTTTTAGCTACAGTCACAAAAATAGAAGCAAAGGATACTGAGAAAGAGCTGCCGCAGAGGCAGAGGTAAATTAAGGGAGAGCGCTGTCAAAGCCAAAGGAAGAGAGTGTTTCAATGAGATTAAAAAGAATCAGCATTGACAGAAGAAAGTAAAATCAAGATCTTTGAATCTGGAGAGATTACTTTAAAAGGGGATAAACAAGTAGATCTTTAAGACATCTTGCTATACAGAAATGAATCTAGTTCAAAGAACAAACACGTTCTTTTTTTTTGTATGATAAAGATTTTTTTGTTAGCCAGATGAATACTGAACTCTAGAACAGCAAAGGCTTGCTTTTATAAAAATATTTAGTAAGATTTAAGATCTAAAAAATTAATTTCAGATTTAAATAATAGTTTTAATTTTTTTAAATATTTTTTTTTGAATTTTATTTTATTTATTTGTTTATACTGCAGGTTCTTATTAGTCATCAATTTTATACGCATCAGTGTATACATGTCAATCCCAATTGCCCCATTCAACACCAGTTCTTTTCCATCTGAGAAAATTCTTTAAGTGGCCTGTGCCTCAGTTGTCTCATTTGTAAAATTAGCATAAAACTAGTTCACCTGCTAAATGGATTTTCTTTCTATCAGGAATATATATCAAGTATTGCAGCAGTACGTAGTCAACAATGCATGTAGGAAAAGTATTTGCTGTTATCTGAATTTCCTTGTTTTTCTTTTGAATCTATTGTTGAGGTTTTTTTTGTTGTTGTTAGAAGTATGCAAATATGCTTCTGTATAACTGATAATTTTGATGATTTTTGAAATTTGTTTGAATATATACAATATAACCTGCATCATATCCATGAATGTTAATACTACTGACTCCTGGATGCTTTGGGAGGAAGTACAATTACCAAATGTGACTGGGGTTTATTACTGCCAGAGAATGTGCCAGATTGCCTCTTCTCTCTCCAAACCATGGGTCCAAAGGTATAGCCAGACTAGGTGGTTAATCCCGGCATCAGAGATAATTATGGGATAGACATTGTTATGGTAATGGAGAGGGTAGTACTGGACCACCAAACTTTTGAGAAAGCTGTTTTCTCTGAACTATGCTTGGGAGAATATGTTTGGTATCCTTCTAAATATTCCCAGTTTGACTAACTGCACCTTCACTGCATTATGTCAATGACCTGAAATGAACCATGCTTATGCAGTGCGTATGTTAAAACTCAGGATGACTTTACCTGTTAAGAGATTATTGATGATGTCCTAAGATTAATTTTAATGGAGCAGTTGGCTAGATACCAATATTGCAATGGGTTTTGGAAAGCTAGGAAGTAAACACAGTGCATGTAGACTTTTGGTGAACTGACTGGGAATACCAAGGGGAAACCAGGAGGGTGAGGTGATGGGGGGAAGGTTTTCTTTAGTATGGGAAGGATCTTCATAATGAAGGAATTTAAATTCTGATGGGAAAATATTAAGGAAGAAGGGAAGATAACTGAGCAAAGGGTGAATAATTTATAGCAGCCTCTGGGAAGGGAAATAGAGAATGAGATCCAGACCACAGCATAAGGGATGCTCATTAGACTGAAAGAATGACCTCAGACAAAGTGACGGGACAGGACCCAATAGAAGATAACAGAGAATATAGTTTAAGCTCTTACTGTGGCCAGAAATTGCTCTAAGTCCCCAGCTGGAATTTATTCACTTCCTGTTATTATTAGCCTTATCCTATTAATTTTCATTTTACAAATGAGGGAACTGAGGTGTGGAAAAGTTATGTAACAGGCAAGCAAGGTGAAATAGCAAGTGTCAAATGGAGCTATGGTTTGAGATGACAGATTGGCTGTAAAACCCCTGCCTTTTACTTTTAAATCCTAGATGGTAACTGATGGATACAGGTAGACGAAAACTGGAAAGAGAATACAATTATTCTTAGTTTAAAAAAAGAAAGGAAAAGGAAACAATATCACAAGGCTTGAAGGTATTGGCCAAGGAATCTTTAAAATACTGGATCAGAAATTGTAGCCTGTTGCTGTGCACCTGAAGCTATCACAACATTATTAATCAGCTATACTCCAATATAAAATAAAAAGTCAATAAATAAAATTTGAGGACACACACACACACACACACACAAAATGTAGCCTGAACAGGAAATTAAAAGGAAACAATGGATAGCCTAAGAAGATAAATGGATAGAGTAGTCATTAAGGTTAAGAAGCATCTGGGCTCAAGGGAACTAGTGATAGTGTGGATGCAGTAGGGATTGTGTTAGATGTGAGCCATACCTGAGAATGCAGTCATGGAATAGACATGTGGAGAGGAGATAGGAGTCTGGATAAAAGGAAGTCATATCTACCACGGTTGCTGTAAATATAATTTCAGAGTCGGCCACATGTCTTTATTTTATTTATAGTGCTATTGGCAACATATATTTGCAAGTTTTAGTATATTCAAGTTTATCTGTTTTTCCTTACGTCTTCAAATCTTCACTACTCTAATAAAAGCATTCTTCATTTTCCTCTAATGTGTAAGTTTTCTTTTATATATTTAGTCTTTACACCATATAATTTATTTAAGGCAGAATCTATCTTTTCTGTTCTATAATTTTCTAAACGTTTATTCAATTAACACTCTTACCCTCAAACACAGATTTATAAATTTCCTTTTATCATACTTCAAAGTCCCACATCACTGTCTGACACAGTTCTCCCTTTCTGGTGCTCACTGGGATTAAAGTTCTTCACTCCCTCTTCCATCCATGGCCTCATCCTATGCTAAATGTCTTCGCTCTCCCTTGACTTCAGGCCCTGCCGTGATTTGTTCTGGCCAAGGTCAAATGTACAGAAATGACAGTGGCACGCCAAGGCCAAGCCTACACTGTCAGAAGCCACATGCATGCTTTCCATCTTATTTCTTTGTCATAACTAGGATAGACATATCGCAGATCTCCCACTGTCTCAGGAGGAGGATGGAGGAGAGGTGCCCCAACTGTTGCATCACGAAGCCCAGCCACCCAGGTTACCCAAAGAGCCGCAATGGGAACAGCCATTTAACCTACAGAGGCTGAGGTCAGCTCCACCGCTGCCAACCTACAGGGTGACAGATTAAAGTTGTTTGAAACCACTGAGTGTTGAGGTGGGAGGTTGCTATTTGGTGTGCAGCACTATTGAAAAAGCTACCTGAGAAAGCATTTGCTAAATAAAAAGTGCTGCTGCAAATCAAGAAGAAAAGGTAGGAAACCTGAAATATGTGGTATTTACTGTGGGACAGAATTTCAGGTTAGGAAACTAATTTAGAAGGTTAAAAAAGTGGTCTTTTGCTTGTCCAATAAATTGTCCACTCAAATATTTGTGCAGTTCTAGATTATTTTGATATTTATAGATTCTGATGCTTACTAACCTCTATTTTTTCATAGATGTTGCCTACGTTTTCTTCTATTTTCCTTAAGATATTCACTGTGTTTTGAAGTTCTTCTCTACTAATTCCAAAATCTTGACCATTTGTGGAACTGCATCTACTGCTTTTATCCTGATTATTATATTCTTGGCTTCTTTACATGCCTAGCACGCATATGTCTCCTGCCAGCAGTGGTCATCTTTTCTCTGTTGGACCTTTAGGGTGAGAGGCGGATTGCCTCTGTCCAAGCAGAGGTGGGTCTGGACTGGAGTTTGGCTGTGGTTTTAGTGTGATTCACTCAGCATCTAGGTTATCACCATTCCCACAGCTCTGCTCTGTTCTTCAGAGTCAGGGTGAACTCCTGCTCCCCATTTATGATAGAATCAGAAGTACTCATTCTGATTAGGAAACTCAATTCACCTAATCCTTGTCTTAAGTTGATTACAAAAATAATATTTCGGATAACGTGTCTTTTCCTGTTTCCATGAAACTCTAAGCTTACTCAACCTACTGTATCCCTACTCAGAAGCAGAAATTTGGAATCACCTCCTGAGAGCTTATCCAAAGAGACCTTCAGAAGGTGTTACAAACTTCAGGGAATTTATATGACGTAGGGATGCGAGCCTAATGTCTAGAATGTGTGATTCTAGGATCCAAGGTCCAGCTTGGACTTTTTTGCTTCTTGTATGATGCCTGGGTAGATTAGATGTTCTGGTTCTGGGGCTGGTGGCAGGGGTGGACAATTCATCAAAATTCAACAGAGTATGTATTTAATTAAACCCAAAGTACAGCTGCCACCAGGTTTTATTTTGTTTCTCCTGTGCATAAGGCCATCAGGCATTGCCTGATGGAATTGGAATTGCCATTCTGGCAGGGATGATTGTTTATTATGATGCGGGACCTTGATGAGCTTGTCTCAGATTCAATGGATTCACCGAGGTGCAGTGTCCTGAGACATTTGAGCAACTACCATCTGATCAGTGTGCAATGACTGCAGGTTCCGATCTTCCATGGAGTAGGTGTCTGTTCTACTCTGCCAGGAAAGCAACCTAGAGTAATAGTGGAAAGACTTGGCTGGGTATGAAAGGAATCTAGAAGCTAGAGGGAGGTAGAAGAGGGAAGCGACAATATAAATCATGGCCTTGGAACCAGCTGCAGGTAGTCCTACTGAAATTGCAACTGGCCAACACCTTGAAACAGGAGAGTAAGAACAGACCAGATTTCGCCATAGTGTGAGGGAATCTAAGCACTGTAAGGGGCGGACTTGAGTGGATACAGCTGGTGCCGCCCATGTCCTCTCAGCATCAAACTAGATGTGCCAAGGGCTGCCTACGGCAACCATTTATGCCTCTGCCTGGGCTTTATTCTGGCTAAGAGAGCACGCTCAGCCTGTTGGTGGGGACAGCTGGACCTGCTGGAGAGTGAGTGTCCCTAGAATCAATCCTCGCCCAGGGAACTGCTGAATAAAACTCCTCTCCCTTAGCTTTCAGTTAGAGTAAATCTCTGGCATGTTCTGTACTGTCTTCTTAGTCCCCCAGAGAACTGAGCTCCAGTTGTCCCTAGAAGCAATTCATTGGCTTCCTTCCCTCCTCTGTCTTACATTTTCCCTAGTTTGCTAGTATTTCCTTGGCTCATGTACCAAATAAACTACATGAATTAAAATGCTTTTATCAAGATCTGCTCCTGGGGATTCTGCTCCAAAATAAGGCAGGCGGCTGTTCCACAGGGAAGTATTAAACACAGGGGCTTACTTATATTTAAAAAAATTCAAGATCTGGGAATCGAGTTTTTTTAAAAATGAGAATAAAATGTTAAAGTATATCAAAAGCAACAAAATTAAATTATCAAATAGAAACCTTTTATAGTATTGGCAATTTTTTAAAATAAATTCTGCTATCTATCCATATATATCCCTTGTTTGGGAATATGGGATGGATAGAGCATTATGTTGAAAAGTGCAAAATTTTATTAAAATAAAAAAAGATGCATCATCTTCATGCAAAAGAAGATAAAGTATTCTTCCAAATCAAACTATACCTTTAATACTGTAATAAATATGATATAGAAGTTACTTATAAAGCATGGTATAGTTTTACCTGAAACAAACTCCGTAAGAGCAAACATCTAAGGGCAACTAAGTCATACTTGTAAAGGACACAATAGTGGAACTTCTTTACAGAGTATCTTGGCTTATGAAGTTATTATTTTGTTAGTATGGTATTACCCTGGGATATAAACATTAAACAAATAGAACACAATAGAGAGCCCATCAGTAGACTTACACATATACAAAATTTGGATAAAGATGGAGATTGCTTGCAGAGCAGTTGGAAATGACATTTTACTAAATCGTAGTGGAAAAAAGTGTTCCTTGCATGGCGCTAATCTGCATACTTGGGCCACATGATATGTAAAGTCAGTTTAATTTGGATTAATAGTTTAAATGGGGAAAGAAATTCTTTTGACACAGAAGGAAATATAGGATATCATCTTATGACACAAGGGGAAGAAAAACTTTCCTAAGCAATAATGGAAATATTGATAATTAAACTTTGCTAGAATTTTAAAAATTATTATATACACAATGACTATATATAATGATTTTCTCTATATAGTTATTTGAGAAGTATGCGGAAGACAACTTCAAAGAAATGAACAAGACATGAAAAAAGCAATTCACAAGATAGAAAATTCAAATCACTAGGAAACATGAAAAGGTTACTACTCTCATTAAGGATCAGAGAAATACATATTCAACCAGAAATCCTTACACACATACCAGAAAAGCAAAAAAGATTTGTTAATTCTCCTTATGTTCAAGGGTGTGTATTGTGTAAACTGGTAAGACCATTGGGATAGCTATTGACAACCCCTATTAAATCTGAGAATGTGCATAATCAGTCATCCAGCAACTGCATTTCTAGGTATAATCCTGGAGCAGTTCTTTCATATGTGCCAAGATAAGAAAATAATTGGAAGATTGCTCATAGCAACATTATTTTTATAGTGAAAAAGTCTAAGTATCCTAAATTTCCTTCAAAAGAAATTGGAGAATTTATTGTATGGTTATACAATTAAAAGCTATAACATTAAAAACAAATGAGCTATTGCTAGAAGTGCTAACATGGTAAGTATTCAGGAATATAAAATTAAAGCTAAAAGGAAAGTTGCAGATACACACAAAACAACATTAGTTAAATTTGACTACTGATGAATAATAATTTATGTTGCTTAGGGAGACATTTAGTAAGGATATGAATCATGTGTAGGAAGAATAGACCTCCAAATCAGCATTGTCCTTATCTCTGAGTAAGATGGAAGGTTACACCACACTCAACTCTTTTAAATATTCTATTTGTTTAGATGGTTGATGGATAGTTAGCTCTCCATTATATTATTTTAAAACTATTTGGGATATCTGAAGTGTATTTCAACTATTTAAAAAGAAAATCTGATTTACTTTTAACAAAAGTTGCTTTAGAATAAGAAATCAAGAAATGCAGAACTTTGTCTATGAAGATTTCTCTCTCGTTTTTTAAATTTAAAAAGGCAATATTAAATACGAGAACCTCAACTTTGATGCTTAGTTATTCAAGACCAGATTTGATTTATGACAGTATGGACTAATTGTGAAACTATAGGCTAAATCTAGCCATTCATTTAAAAAATAGAGCTATCACAATTTTTCATATTGAATATAAACACTTCACATATAGTAGTTGCTTAATGATGTTCTGCTAATTAAGAATTTGCTTTTATATGCTTGATCACATTCCTCAATCACAGAAGATCAGAATTAAGACACTTGGAATCTCATTTTGTAGCTACCATCTTTATAAATTCTGAAAAAATCCTGACCTTCTTAGTTCTCTCATTTGAATAATATGGAATATAGTTTTTGGTTTTTTTTTTTAATTTTGACTATTGATTTATGGAATCAGGTAGTTTGTTTCCTCCATGAAGAGAGAAGTAATTCAGGATATATCTTTGTATTTTTTTAATTATTAAATGTTTTTTCATTGTGGTAAAAAACACATGACATGAGATCACCTCTGTTTTTGACTTTTCCAGTTCTTTCACGTACCTCTTTAATTTTCTAAGGTACTAAGCATTTTCACTAATTTGCTTAAATAGGCACCAGTCTAACCTTCAGCACTTAAAACAAAGGGAAAAAAATGACATAAATATAGCTTTAAAGCTTTATTTTTCAACTCTTCTACCTTTGCTTGCTGCTGGGATCCTAACTGACAACTTACATTTAATATGGAATTATCTAAGTAATTATAAAATGTCATAATGAACAGCTACGAACTTCAGTGAAAATCATAAACACTCCAAGATGTAATTTATTCTAGACACTAAGTTTTTTGTAATCTCAATTTCCCTCAAGCCTTTTAGAGGACAAAAAGAGTTTAATTACATTCATAGTAACGAATTATAAGTTAATTTTTACCCACAAATAACTAAATAACATGACGATCTGTTTAAGATTCTGTTTATTGACTCCCTAGCTGTGAATAGATGTCTTCTGGATGCTAGCCATTTTACTACATGTATTACAATAATTAAAAGACACATATAACAATTCTCATTTCCACAGTGTCTGTTTTGCAATGATCTGTCTCTTGAGCTTTACCAAAATGTTTACTATTGCCCTAAGATATATTAAAATGTCTTCCTTTTAAAAATGATTTTCCTTATAATTTGTACTTCTGAGTAACTTGAGAATCCCTTTGTCAGAGAAAATCAGACTTGATTCTAACTGAAATACTTTTGAAAGCATATCAGTTAAAGGGATACCTTAAAATCAGTTAAAGGGATACCTTAAAATCTTGCAAAAAAAAAAAATGAATATAAAGATTACAATAATTTTGGGGTTACAGATTATTTACATATTATATATATTTTTATAATTTCTAATTTTCTAAACATTAATGTTATTTTAATTGGAAAATGATATTTCAAATCGAAGAATAGGTGAGAAATAGAGAATTTTGGAAAGAGGGAGCATAAATGAGAAATTTGTTATATGAATAATGAATATATATTTATGAATAAAATATTAGAGTGGGGCAAAATATTAATAAAAGGAATGGATCCAAGTAGATAGACTTGAAGGGAATATAGAATTAAATAATTGGAGAATGGAGGTTTTTGTTACTCAGTAAATTCAAATATTTGGTAAAATATTTAGATATAAAATTAAATTTTATTTTACCTAAATACTATATCTAAATAAATATTACTCAGATTAAAGTTATAATCATATAAAATGAAGTCATAAAATTCTAGAAAGTATTTTAATACCTAATTACAATAAAACCATTACTAAGAAATTATATTTGGCTAAATGAAAATCTTAAATATTTTTGTATCAAAACAACAAGCATAATTTAAGATACAATGTATGACCTAGGAAAAATTCATATGAAATTTGAGATTTAAAAATTTGCCAACATAAAATTATTTTTACAAACCAAGAGTAAACTTACAAAAAAGTTTCATTTAAAAATAAATTTAAAATAAATTAAGTTCATGAAAAATTTACTTCAAAAAACAAGTGGCTAATGGATGCTTTTGTATTCTTACTAATATACCAAGAAATGAATATTAAACAATATAGCATAAGCAGTGTTTTACAAAAGCTAAAGCTCTGATTTGGAAACATGCTTTGAAAAACATATGGAAATAAATTTTCTGAAAAGAATTTGGTTATAGATAAAGGACTTTTGACAAGATCATAAGGCAATCCCCCTTCTAAATATCCTCTATGAACATAATCACACATTTTTTCTAAAATCTTCTGTGCAATGATGCTCACTAATTACAATGTATAAAAATATTAGGTAAAAGTAACCTCAATAAAAGAGTAGAAATTCAATTATTTTATATCTATGTGATGACATATACCATATGATTAAAAAAACAAGTTTTCAGATATTAGTGGCATCAGAAAGTAATTACATTTTCATGGTAAGTGGAACATGCTGAATAGAAGTATTAAGGTATTAATTACATAAAGTGTGTGTTTCTAGAACTGGAAAAAATTTATAAAACTACTCAGCAGGACTAGTTGTGATTTTAATTTATTTACATCCAATACATATGGTCTATAGTAAATAAATTCTATATTTGTAACTGCAGTGTCCTTATAAAGGAAGCTCAAGGATTTAAAAGCAGAAACAAGCCTAAAACCAAATCAGTAATGGGCAGGGAGTATGCAAATTTCACTGCCAAAACAGAGTCCTGAGGCTAAATCAGTTACAGAGTCAGTAAAAAAAAAAAAAAAAGGAAAATCAAGAAAATGGAAGTTGAGGCATAGCCATCAATCAAAAACCAAGGAAGCAGTGAGTAGGGCAGATGAAACACACCAAATGCAAATGAATTTCCTCATGACACAGCCCCTATTTTAAACAGAAAGCTTATTTTTATTTTTGCCAAATAAGCTCCAAGAGCAAACAGGTGGGTCAAATTCAGGAATCAATTAGGCCAGGCCTTTTGAAGTATGGTTTATTTATGAAAAATTATAAGTTGTCAATTTATAGCTTTGAAAATATTACAGGTTGCTGACAGGTTTTTTTGTTTTTTGTTTTTTGTTTTTTTAAAGAAATTCACGTTCTTTTATTTATTTATGACTGTGTTGAGTCTTCGTTTCTGTGTGAGGGCTTTCTCTAGTTGCGGCAAGTGGGGACCACTCTTCATCGCGGTGCGCGGGCCTCTCACCATCGCGGCCTCTCTTGTTGCGGAGCACAGGCTCCAGACGCGCAGGCTCAGTAATTGTGGCTCACGGGCCCAGTTGCTCCATGGCATGTGGGATCTTCCCAGACCAGGGCTCGAACCCGTGTCCCCTGCATTGGCAGGCAGATTCTCAACCACTGCGCCACCAGGGAAGCCCCTGACAGGTTTTTTGATTAAAATAGTATGCTTATTCACTTCTATATTGAAATGCATATACACTAAAATGGAATTCAAAGAATAAAATTATAACACCCTTCTCTGAAATATCTTAGTGTTTTTGATGTATTTCTTTATAGCTTTTCAATTTGATATATTTTTTTTTAATTTATTTATTTTTATTTATATTTTATTTTTGGCTGTGTTGGGTCTTCGTTTCTGTGCGAGGGCTTTCTCCAGTTGTGGCGAGCGGGGGCCACTCTTCATCGCGGTACGTGGGCCTCTCACCGTCGCGGAGCACAGGCTCCAGACGCGCAGGCTCAGTAGTTGTGGCTCACGGGCTTAGTCGCTCCGCGGCATGTGGGATCTTCCCAGACCAGGGCTGGAACCCGTGTCCCCTGCGTTGGCAGGCAGATTCTCAACCACTGCGCCACCAGGGAAGCCCTCAATTTGATATTTTTGCCCGTGTTAAATTTTAATTGTCCAGCAACTAGAACTTCATATTCTGTTTCTTTTCAAACTTACTCTTACGGTATTTATTCACCATGTATATGATATTTTATAGCCTCAGTAACCATCAAATAGAATGACTGGAGAATATCCTTTCAAGTGGATTATTCTCTTATATTTGTTATTGTATTTACTATATAGTTTTTGTATAATAAGTGGAACAAATATGTTCCTCTGCAAAGATATGTAATATACATATTTCTTTCATCCTTCCATATAAAGAACTATATATATATATATATATACTTTCTATATACTAGATTTCTCTCAAGTTATCAGATTAAAAATACCATTTTTAGGAGGTTGGACACACATGGAAATATGTTTTCTGAAAGGCTGGTAGTATTTTACAAAACTGGCATTAGTATTTGAATAGCAATTTCACTGCAGCTTTAAATATATATATATATATATATATATTTTACTCTTAATAGGATTGCCAAAAATGGTGTTCAAATATATATTTCTTTCATTTAAAGTCAAGGTGTCTAATGTATAATTCACTTACTTAACCATCAAATAATTTGTGCTAATCAGGCACAGGGCACACAGTCTTGAACATGGTGCCTATTCTCATGGAACTTTTTATCTAATAATATTAATAACCATAATAGTACCATCCAACAGCTGTTGAACTATTAAATGGGCCAGGCAACAATTTAATCTTTACTTGCATTAACACATTTCCCTTCACAGGAATTCTCAGAAATATAAATATTATTTAATTCCCACTTTTCTGATGAAGGCTATGTCACAGCCAGATTAAATAATTTGCTCAAGGTTATATCATATGTTAATAGTAAAATGGTATTTGAACACTAATGAGGAAGGAAGGAATTTAACAAGATATGGATATATACTAAGAGCTTATGAGATCAGCTATGTAGGAATGATCAGAATGCTATGGTAGAGAGTATCACAGGAAAATTATTCTGTGGTCAGTGAGAATTTCCATATAGGTGACATGGAATCTGAGACCTGATATATGAAAGAAAGCCATTCTCATGTTCCCATGAGTAGCTGGAAGATAACACAAGTGAAAGAGTTGAGGTATGAAAAAAACTTGGCACATTTTGTGTTTGTATACTATTTTTTTCAAAGTTCAAGTGGAATGAATTCTCTCGGCATATGTGTGTGATAAAGTATTTTGCCTACATTTCTAGAAGATCTATTCAGACATAGAAATCTGGGTTTACAATACTTATTTTTATTATTTGAAGGTGTTCCTCCATTGATCCCCAGTAGTGTGGTTCCCACCAAAACTTTTCTATCCCTGTCAATATTCCTCAGCATACAATGTTTCTTCTTTCTCCAGCTCTCCTCAACATTTTATTTCACATTTTGATTTTCAAAAGTTTGACTATGTTGCTTGATTTATTTATTTAGTTTGAGGGATTTTTCAGCTTCTTGGAACTGTGGTTTAAGTCTAAGTTTCTGGAAAAATCCTTGAGATTTTAGGCACAGTTGAAGATTTTTTTAGGTAGAATACATAAAGCATGGACAGGAAAAAGGAAAAAAAAAATTAAAAAGACAAATTCCTTAGAAGTCACAAGTTCTGGCCCTTGAAAAGGCACTACTAAGATAGGTCAAAAGAAGCCATAAAATGGGGGAAGATATTCACAACACATCTGTCAAAGTCATACTCTGATTACATAATGGGATAAACTTCCCGAAAGAAGATAATGTAAAACCATAGCACATGACAAATTGCTCAGCATCACTGATTAGGGAAGCACAAATTAAGACTATATTATGGTACCACCACAAACCTACTAGAACAATTAAAATTTAAAAAGGCAAGAAAGGATGTGGACAAGCTGGAACTCTTATATTTGTTGATATAAAATTTCAAACACATTTTGCCAACATCATTGCTGTTTCTTAAAAGTTCAACATACACAGGCCATGATTCAGCAATTCCACTCCTTGGTATTTACCAAGGAGAAATGAAAATATACTCCACACAAACTCAGAATTTTCTATCGTCTTTATTCCTAGTATCCCCAAACTACTAACCCATCAAAACATCATTCGACCAGCAATAGTTAAACAGAATGTGGTATTTCCATACAGTGAAATACAATTCAGCAATAAATAGCAATAGACTATTGATACATGCAACAACATAGATGAATTTCAAAACATTGTGCTGAGTAGAAGTAGTCAGACACAGAAGAGTATATATAGTATCACTCATTTTATATTTATCACTAGAAAAGACATCTCATCTCTGGTGGCAGAAATAGATCAGTTCTTGCTAAGGCTGAGGGTGGTATGAAAATGACTCGAAACAGATAAAAGGAACTTTGTGTTGATAGAACTGTTCAATATCTTGATTATGGTTGCGGACACATGGATGTAAATATTTGTCAAAACTCACTGAACTGTACAATTAAAGTGGATTTTTAAATGTAACTGGCTCCTAAGCAAAATCAATTTTAAAAGATATGTCTGTGTGTCCAGGTTTTTGTACTATATATGCTGTTGACTAATTGAGTCAAGGAACCAATTAATTGATTCTATTGGTTATTTTATCACTATAGAAAACAAAATGGGTCAGGTTTCCAACACTGAGTTTTTTAAACCACCTTGTTCCTTCTCATTTGTGACATTCTCCTTCAGCCTGACAAATTCACTGACTCAAACAGATGAATGCATTCCCTGAGCCTCATTCTTAAATAACAATCTCTACACTTCCTGTTTACTCATTTTCTTATCCCCTAAGGAAAGAGTAGATATGGAAGATGTCAAAGGAAGTTTTAAACAAGGGATTTAAAAGATTAAGGGGAGGAGATAATTAAATTTTTCACCAAGGAAAAAAGTAAACTAAGAGAAGGTCTTGCTTCTCTGAGCAAGGTGGAAAGGATTTATATTAGATAAAAAAGAGCAACTTAATGTTGGGGGAAGAATTCCCCAGTAAGTAGCTGATAAGTTAAAAAAATATACTTGAAAGAAATCAATATAATTTCTCCTTTCAGAAAATCCTGAGGCTTACTATGTTAACTACACAAAAAGAGCACTAAGACCCTGGGTATTCACTCATGTAAGCTTTTTGCTGAAGTTCTCCTGAATGTTTTAAATGTTTTAATCTGATCTACCACCAGCCACTTGTGTCACCTTGGTCAAGTGGCTTACTTTCTCTGGGATTCAGTTATCTCAACTATTGTGAATGGGAGAGATTTTTTTTTAATCAGTTTTAAATTTTAGGGTAAATGTTATGTCAAGGGGGTAAATCCATGAATTTTACAAAACTGAATCATATTTCTACAAATCTTATTTTTTCCTATAGCCAATTTAGTTACAATAGGACACAGCTAAATAGAACAGCTTTGCTTAGCCAGATTTTCTTTTAAGTTTTGATTATTAACAGATGCATTTTATTTTGCTTCACTAAATATATAAGATTAAGGCTTACAAATAAATTTTATACAGTACATTTTAATAGACCTTCATTCTTTACTACATTGTCTTAACTTGTTTATATCCAATATTTTTAAAATGTTGGTGGTCACTTTTTCTGTGGACATTTTTAGGTACTCTGTTTGCTCAGTAATGTATTTATACAGCTGCTCAAATTTTTTTTTTTAGCTGCCAGCGAATAAAGTGGCTACAAATTTAGAACCTGGAAGTAGTCTTGCAGTCCTTTATAAATCTTGGATATTGAGTCTAGCCAACCACTAGGATGATGTCTTTAACTTTAGCTTATCCAGACTACATTGTAATGGATTTTCTGGAGAAAGCCTAGGTACCACAAGTCAGTATTCAATCTTCAAATTTAGTACCAGTTATGGTGATATACAAGTTTCTGTTAATAGTGTGGCTCAATCTCAACGTAGGCTTAGGTACTGGACAGTGTACTTAGCACAGCTTTATGGAGATTATGAACCACCTTACTGACCTCATTGATGTCCTTCTTAACTTTGTAATTTTGCTATAGTTTTTTTAATCATTCGATTGTTAAAGTCATTTTTCTTGGCAGTTTGTTCCTAGCTCTAGGCTTGAATACAAAGATTCTCTTCTACAACAATAAGGGTGAATATATTAAAAGCACCACTTTAAGGGTCAAACATAGTTCTTTTGTCTTCAACATTCTCACCCAAACTAAACCATTGCTAAATAATAACACCAGTTGGCTCATTTATGATCCTTAGTACATTGTGTTCAATGATTCCAACATATTTTTGGCTTTATGATGGTAGACACTAAAATAAGTTGATACTGTGTCAATAGTATTGACAATTGTCTTCCTAAGTTAGGTGGCTACAATTAGTTTCATAATCTTAGAAGATACTCAACAGAAGCCTGTTGGAGAAAACGGTAGATACTAGGCTAACATTGAATTCAATAAATTTTAGAAGCCAAAATTTACCATCAAAATGTTTATTTTATAATTGTATTGCTTAGAGGTTTATTCCAACATCCTTAAAGATACATAAAATGAGGTTCTAAATGATAAAATTCATCTTGTGAAAGCCAAACCAATCTATTATTGGTAGAGCACCACTGGACTAAAGTCTTAGTTCAAATCCAAGGTTACTTATAAACAAAGAACTTCTTTGGAACTCCATTAAAAAGGATTACTTTACTTCAAACATACAATTTAAAATTCAAATTTTTGAAAACCAATGTTGAAAAGTACAAAAGGATGGCACACATTGTAAAAATATTTCTGGAGAGCTCATCAGAATTTGAAATACTTGTGATCTTCTACAGCTAAGATTTATGAAACAGGGAGAATTTGAATACTTCCTTGTAACTCACACTTTAACAAATTTTGTAGGAAAATTTTACAAATTTAAATTGCTTTTCAATGGAGAGAAAATCCTATTTCCTACCACCATTTATTCTAATGTTCAAAAGTACCACAGCAAGCTCTGTATCTATTTTTGCCATGAAATCAACATTTGACAACACTTACCATAATGTATCTGTTTATCCTATTTACCTTATGTAAAAAGAATGTTCAAAAGCTTCTTGTACCTCATCCAATATTAATATGATTTATAGTTGATAACAAACTCTAAGCTCCACAGTGAAAGTACACGTTTTGCTGTTTCATCTGTATGTCTAGAGTTCAGTAACTATTAAGCAATAACATGCTTAATAAATGGATGAATCCATTTACCCAATAAACACTAAGTGGATAAGTATTCCCTAATATATTACAATTCTAGCCAAAGTGCCACCAATCCTAGCCACACTCATTCTTTACTTCCATTTTTTTTTTCCAGTAGCTTCAACAGTAAAAAGACAATAGGGCTGTAAAGGAGCAGATACAGCTAAGCAAGATGGCCTCTCAAATTTGGGTGGCATATGGTCTGGGAAGTTGAACTTGATTGTGAGTAATAGGTTGTAAGTTAGATGAGGAAAAACATGATTTCTATCTTGATTTTGTCTCTCATTTTTAGCACTGGACTTCCTTAGGTGGTAAAATGCTATTTATTCAATGAATAGTAAATCTGATGCATTGTATCATGCACTAGATAAGGAAAAATTGTTGCAAGTGGATGTAGAAAGTAAAAGGTATATTGGTTTCCTATTGCTGCTCTGATCACCACAAACTTCATAGCTGGAAGCAACCGTCACCACAAATGTCTATTTTCAGGGATATTTAAAGGGGATGGTATTTAGGTGGGCGGGATAGACTAGAAAATCCATACAGAATCTCATATGCAATGTTACCTGTGATCTATTACCAACTTAATTTATAAAAATTAGGTCATTTGGTGAAAAATGTCCCTTTGTGGAACTGACCTAAATGATTACTATAATGTGCTTATTTTAAATGATTTTGGTAGTTGTTAAAATATGCCCTTTGCAGCAAGTATGATGGCATTGCTTTTTAAGCCACATCCTAACGACTGAAAGTACCCATCCCAACGACTTTCTTTTTCTCAGCTTACAGAGAAAGTATGATTTCCCTATTTAAAAAATGTGTTTACCTTTATATGCATGTGATTTAATGGAATATTTGTATAGTATATTATGTACAAGTCTGTGTATACATTGTGAGGAAATCTAGAAATGAGAATTCAGTGATTCTGATGCCAACGGATTAATTTTACAAATTACCTGCATATCCGCTAGTAACAGTCAATCCCTTCCTTCTTCCGAAAAAAAAAAAAAAAAAAAGAAAATCAGGAAAAATAAAAACCTGCAGTAACTATCAGGGTTGCTTTTAGCTAGTGCATAGCTTGCTGTAGGGTTAATGTTATTTGTCTCACTTTTAGAAGAATGATTCATGTTAACCAAATTCAGATTAAGAAGAGTTACCTACTCTATTAAAATATCTAATCATACTAATTTAATCAGATTCCTGAAAGGTGTTTTCTGGAATAGGAAAATAGCTATTATAAACTTAGAGTTATGCTGTATTTTATATGGAAGGTTTATTCTAACAGATTAGTACCTGCTATGAAGTATTTTATCTTCAGGATTCTAATATCAGTAACTCACTGTGAAGTATTTCTTTCCCCAGTAAATTGAGTTTCACAATTTTTAAGTATATAAAATGTGTTCCTTTAGCATTTAAAATTTTTTTATTTCCTGGGTTTAAATCAAGTTTAACTTCAATTATTAAAATACTTTATTTTTATTTTTATTTCTGTGTAGAAATATATAACCTTGCTTCAAAAGAAAGTAGCAATATTTAAAATAAAGTTCCCATATAAAACATCAAAACAGATAATCGGTTCTTGTGCATGCTGCTGTTGTCTCTCTGGAGGCTTCAGGCTTAAATGACACTGATTATACCTGTTACCCTAATACATTATTCATGACATTGGTGGTAGAGCATCTTCTAACAGCCCGTCATTTTCCATTACCTTCCATCAAAGAATCATATGCTGCTCTCATAGTTTATCGATACTGAGGCATACGTAACATACTCAGAAGGCATTTGGAGGCATTATAGGCTTTCAGATGAGCTTTTGAAAATACTTATATAACACTTTGAATGGCTTATGATTATGCAGTACTTTGGCTAACAAGCTTTAAAAAAAAGGAGGCAACAGGTAGCCACTAGCTGTTAGCCTTAAGGTGTAACACTAAAGCTTTCTTGACCTTTCTCCTTACCTGTCAAATGGGGTTAACAAAGTAGTTGTGAATACAGAGATGTAAAAAGAGTATATGAATCCTATCAGTGTATGTCAGAACTATGATGTTCAATAAGTACTAATTGTACTAGCTAGATTTCTAGTCTGCAGACAGCTAAGAAGAGAGGCATAAATTCAAGGAGGTGAAAGTTACTTCACAATTATAAAAGCTGTGCATGTTTGTTTTATTTTGGAGCCGTCATCATTTTACAAATTATATTTCTTTTCCACAATTTAGAATGTTGGCTGATAGACTTCTCTGTTAATATAAGGAATCTTCGAGGCTCTAAGAAGGTTGATACTTTTTTTTTTTAAACCTAACACCATTTAGCCACACTGGAGACTTTCTTCTGGCTTGTGAAAGCCATGTGCCATTGGAAGATAACATTTAGTTCTGTGTTCATATTACTGTGAAATATGATTCTACATTTTTATCATTGGGAAACAGTCAGACTAGGTTTTGATTATTAAAACAGAAGACTTCTTTCTCCTCACCCCTCTTTTGATGATCAGTCAACAATGGTTGCAAAGAATTTATATGCTGCTGACCCTCTACCTAAGCACATTAAAGATTCATTGGTTTTAAGATTAAAGAAATAGTCGATGCCTTTAGACATTCAATATCCTTTAAAACAGTTCTCAATGCTGCATTTTGGGATTTTTCTTATTACTTTTGTAGGCAGAAATGAATATAATCTCACCATATGGAAAACAAAATCTAAAAATAGACAAATTTCTTTAGAGTGACAATGTGGGAAGACGATTTGTCTAATCATCTGGAACTCAAACAGTGAGTTAATAGGTTAATATCAGAGGATATGTACTTGATGTTGGTGACAATACTTGGATTTTGAGCTTAAGACTAGCCTGGCTTCTAATGTGAAAGTATTTCAGAGATAAAGAAATTTGAAACTTAGAAAGACAACAATCAAATTGCATATATTTGTAGCACCAGTTCATCAAAATCTATTAGTATGAACCACTGATATTTACCGGAATAGAGATTTATGCTGACATTGCTATAGGGAGCAATGGATTCTGTGTTCTCTTGATAATGCAGTTGGTCCCAAAGAATCTTTATATATTGAACTGTTTTCTTTTTCATGATGATTTGAAAGTTATTAAAGGCACATAAAGTGACAACATATTGTATAACTGATCCATTGTAAGAATGTCATAACTGGAGGCCAGAATGTATATGTATAATGAATTATAAATACCTATATACTACATGTATTATGTATACACATATAATACATGTAATTGTTGAATATATACAAAGCATATACTTTTTTGAAAATAGAGAAAGCAGTAATAGACTTCAACTTACTTTAAGAGGCAAGTATAAAACCTTTGTCTCATGCATATATATGCATATAGAGATATAAATATGTAACGCACTTGCCTTCTAAGTTTTACAGTAGAGATTTGCAATTATTGTATACTCTGATCAGTTTTGTCACTTCAACTATCAGAATTGTTCTCAGCAAGTCCAGCTTACTATGAGACTGTTAACTGACTTGTGCTATATTAGAGATGCTTTAATTTTATAGTTAAGTCTATGTATCAACTGGATATTTTAGAAAAATAGATTTAGTAATCAATGTTAATTTTTCTTCAATTTGTGGACTTAGAATTGATTCACTGAATTTGTGAATACCATAACAAGTAACATTTAACATGATCATTTTATAGTTTACTTGATTAGTACTTGATATTATGATTAATATGTTTTCAAACTCACACAAGAAAAATCTTCAAAATATAATTAAGTCAAAAAATTTCATAAGTACTTTGACAAAACTTGCATTTCACAAAAGATCGTAATTAAAACACTTTTCAGTCATCTTTCATTTAAGTTTCAGTTTTTACTGCTGGTCTCTGCATTGGGCCACTGCCTTCCATAGTGTTTCTCTCAAAGCCTGATTGGTGCTCACTAAGCACTTGCTTCCTGTAATACCTCTTCCACCCAGCCCCAGACAACTACTCACTTGGTTGTTGTAGACTTTGACTGTTTTCTAGAGTCTGACAAAGATGATTCTGACAATTTTGCTTAAGTTTTTGATGTTTACGTGGAGGAACTGGCTGCTGAAACTGCCCACAACTGCCATTTTCCCTTAATTATTTCTTGACTTTAATTTCAATAATTATCTCAAATTTCAGGAGTCATTGGAATTTAGAGTTACCTGACGTTTGAATTTATCCTTATAGTAAATATGTGAGTAATAAATAGTTATCTTCCATAAGTTAATGAAACTAAGTGTCTGTGAGATTGAGACTTGTTTGCAGAAACAGAAGGAAAGAACAGTTAACTAGTGCCTCCTGTGTACCATGTGGTATAGTAGGAGACATACATTGTTTCTTATATTTAATGTGGATTTAAAGTCAGAATTTCTATTAAAGTCATAATTTCTATTACAGTTTTAGTTCAGCTTCCTCCTTAGTAAATTACATTTGCATAGTACTTGAGTTTTCAAATTGTTTTTGTGAATAAGGATACTCTACATTTTGTAGTTGAGAAAATAATGTACACATGTGGAAGATTAGGTCTAGATTAAAAGGGTAAGATGAGAACTTGAAGGTTTTGCCTCACTTCTAATCAAATGCAGTTTTTATTCCACCACGACTTAGCACACGCATGCATCCATATACACATGCCCACCATTTACACCTTACACTATTAATATGCTATCCAAAAGGTTTCCCCTTTATAATAACTTGTCCAAGCGTTGTACATAATTTAGCAAAAGCTGGCTAATTTTCACTCATTTTCTTTTCAGAGAATTAGCCTAGATCATCTGAATACTGAATTATTTCTAATATAACAGTGTGCAGCCTCAAATATACTTGCTTGACTGTCTTTGCAGGGTATTCGATTCTAAACGACAAAGCCTGATTTTGAGTTTGATTTTGAAGAATACCTCAGCTAGTAAAAGTGTCAGCTTCAGGGTGGATAATGTAGTGATGTACATGAAATGGAATAGTAGAAAGATGTTTCTTGGGCTTTTCATTATAAATATTGTATAAGTGTTGACCTCTACCCAGCCCCTTGGAGATTTAGGTGTCTGAATATCCCAGACAGATTTTGTCATATCACTATATTCTCATATGTGCCTTTTGAAATTGTGCTCTTAAAAATGACATCATTTATGGAACCCATAAAGAATATGATTTCCCTGGAGTTTTAGGTGATTCTCATAAAATATTGAAAAGCATGCCCTATTAAATATAGTAGTATTAGAACTTTCCTCTAGGCAGTTATATAAGAGGCTTAAGTATTTAAACATCACATCAGCTGGCCCTTTAAGTACTTCCTAAAATATAAAAAGCTACAGAAATTTTAACAATTAACTTGCATTCAAATAATTGTTTTCTACTTCAAGTTAAAATATTACAGAATTAGGAAAAATATATTATTTGATGAAATTAAGCATTGGGTTATATATTTGAAACAAGTCTCCACCCTCCCCTTCCCCCATGTAAAAGGTGCTATTTTTCCCTTTTGCTCTTATATTAAGGTCATAAATGCCATAAGTAGTAGAAAAGGGAGAGATACAGAAATATTTGAAAACAAAAAGCTAATGGGAATTCATTCCAGTTCAACTAAGTGATACTGTATCAAATGGTATCAGCCTTTTGGGGACGTCAAGTGGTCAGCAGCAGAGGCAACAGCAGAATAACCCATTCTTTGTGTAGTATTTTGGGTATATTTCTTGGCACTTAGCACTCCATTTTCCTGCCGATTTCCTTAGCCTAATTCCCTAGTGTTCCAGTAAATCCTGTGAGGTACCCAGTCTCCACCTAATACATTCATTCTCTAGATTAGAGTTTCCTTAGGACTACCTGACTCATCAGAAGACTCTTAAAAGTGAGGTACAAGTAAACGGGTAAAATTTGGAAGTGGATCCTTGATCTAATTGGGGCTAGACAAGTACAAACCAGTTAATTAACTACTGAAATATTGTACACATGCATGGCATACAACGGCATGATGGCTAACTACATTATTTCTTGGGGTCACCTGGAATAAAATCTCCACTGAAGGCAAAGCTTTCAGAACCATCAATAATCACATGGGTGCAGGACGAGGTGGTTGAAAAGCCAAAGAAACAATGACATACTTAAATCCCTAAATCCTTAGCATAATGAACTGTCTAAACCATAGGGGATTCCTGCAACTGTTCTAAAAGAATCTTCATAACAAGAGCTATAATACTTTATGCAAACACCTGTACCATTTTGTTCCCTGAGGAAGCTGAAATGTAATTTGCAGCTTCATCAGATCTCCTATGTGAAATAAGGAACATGAAACTAACAAGCTACCACCAGCCTAAAGAATTCAGGAGGGGTCAAAAGGAGGGAGGAGACACCAGCCCATAATGAGTCCTGCCAATCTCTCAGAAACCCTTGTGTTGGAATCCATATTAGCTGAGAGATGTGCGCACCACCAGGAAGGACCCCGAGTCAGACCAGCTATGGGCACAGGCAAGATGATTGGCCTGAGACAACCTGGAAACTAACCTCATTACCATAAAACCTGAGACTGTGAGCCATGAAGCAGAGCAGCTCTCCTGGGTTCCCTTACCCCTTACCCACTACTCTCTGCCTGGGTGCCGCTTTCCAATAAAGTCTTTTGCGTTGTCAGCATTTGTGTCTCCTTGGACATTTCTGAGTGTTAGACAAGATCCCATTATCAAGTTCTGGAAGGGTCCCCCTTCCTGCAACAGCTCCACTCAGATCCTTGGTTT
The DNA here is from genome assembly GCF_009873245.2 of Balaenoptera musculus. Classification (NCBI taxonomy): domain Eukaryota; kingdom Metazoa; phylum Chordata; class Mammalia; order Artiodactyla; family Balaenopteridae; genus Balaenoptera; species Balaenoptera musculus. The sequence goes on from NC_045798.1 coordinate 79,836,872, forward strand.
GCAGCTAGACACAGTAAGTGATAAAACTTTGGGTTGTCTGTAGGGGAAATTTTCAATTAGTTCAAGGACAAGTTGAATTAGGTGAAGCATTTTTTATATTTGGAACCATATATATGGAGACTGGTATACGTTGATGTTTGTAACTATGGTTGTGGATTAATTGGACATTTTTGAATGCTTAGTATCTAAAACCTCTTACTATGTTTAAAGACCCTGTACTGTGGTAAGTCTGCGCAAATATTCCCATCTAGTGAGTTTAAAAGACATTTGGTCCTTGATGTTTGTGAATTAGCCACTGAAGATGTCTATCCTAAGAACTACTGTATTCCAGACACTTCACGCATACGCAGCATATTTATAGGAAATTATTAGAAGTCAAGGTGAAATAGCTAACAAAATGCACAAAATCCAGACATGAAATATAAACATAAAATACCAACTTTAAAGCAGGTCAAGTATCTACCTTGTATTAACAACATCTAGAAGCTGAAGCTGTGGGATGCTAAGCATATTTGGAGGGTTCTGTTAATGGACCAAAAGAACTTTCAAAGAAAAAGAACTAACTTCCTATCACCACATAAAATGTCAGACTAAGAATTTTTGAGGAAACAAGAACATTTCTTTCTACAGCAGAGTACTTGACTATTTTAAGTAGAGAGATTAGAGATGAAAGACAAATTATATGGCTATGATATCTGGCAGGGAAATAGGTAATGAGAACCAAAGCAGCTTATGTGAATAGGTATGAAAATTTTTCTGCAGGCAGGAAAGTCTTTGGTCCCTAGATAGCTAGATACAGATGATTCAGTATCAGCTGGTCATGCCAGAAAGACCAACAGTGTGACTAGATGTCTGGGACTTTGAGTTGCATGATGTCAGCCCACCCTCTGAAGGAGGCAGAGACTGAATTATTGATCAGAAAGTTTCTCAATTATGAATATGTAATGAAACCCCAATATAAGCTCTTGACACTAAAGTTTGGGTGAGCTTTTCTGGTTGACAATACTTTGTGCATACTGTTATACATCAATGGGATCAATATGCTGAGAGGGTGACATGTCCTGACCCCCTGGGGAGAGGACAATGGAAGCATCATATTTGGGACCCTCCCAGTCCCTAAACAATGCATCTCCCCTTTTGGCTGGTTCCGATTTATCCTTTTTGCTATAATAGAATTAGCAAGTATAACTTTCCCAAGTTCTATGAATTTTTCTAGTGGATTATCAAACCTGAAGATCCAGCTCCTGAATTTATAGTCTGTTGGTGAGAATTGAGGGTGGCCCTGGGAACCACCAAATCTGTGGCTAATGTGTTAAGTAAGAACCATCCTGTGGAGGACTCAGGCCAACCTTCGAAGGTTGAAGACAAACTCCAAGTAATCAGGATCAGAAGTCGTATCACAAAAAACACAGAAACCAAACCAACCCCTCTCCACAACCCCCCCCCCCCGCCACACACACACAAAACTTCCTTATTTTGTAAAGAGTGCCAAAGAGAATGAGTGTAAACTGGGCTGGATTCTGCAGTATTCATATTACAGCAAAATAGAGAGTTCTAAGAGCAATTTTTATTCTGAGTAATTTTTAGTCTGCATTTGGATAATGATTACAGCATTCTAAGAAAATTTACTACCAATAAAACAGATTCTATGGCTTGTTTAAAAAGGCAGGCAGGCAGGCTCTGTGCTGTCAAATCCATTTCATGTTTAAACAATTTAGTCATGTTACCTGACGGGTAACTCGAAGAGCTCATCATTCTGCCATTTGTTAGACACTCCAATGTTAATTGCATTAATGGATAAATAATTTGCTTACCTCCATCCAGCAGGGACGTGTAGAGCAGTGATTAGCTTACCTTTTGTGGTGCACTCCTCCATGACTGTTCTCCCGTGAAGCAACGATAGTTTTGTTCTTTATTCCTAGTCCAAGCGACCTAAAAAACCAGATCAAAATAGTTCATTCATTTTTATTCACACTTACAACATTTTATAGTGAAACTAAACCCTGAAAAATGAGAATTATAGACCCAGTTTGGATTCGTGTCTTATTCATCCTCGTATCCAACTCCCCTAGCAAGTGCCTGCTTCATAATACAAACTCAATAAATGCATGATACTTTGAATTAAGGATGACTTTCCACAATCTGTAATATATGTAAATAGGTAGTTAGAATCTGGGATACTCAGTACAGATATAAGATGCTTCTTTAAGTATTGCTACCTTTTAAGTTTAAATATTTAAGATATAAAATGCTGTCATTTAAAAGTTCTATCAATTTTTCTATTGCCCATCTTCTAAGGGGTAACAAAAAATGATATTCAAATGACACAAAACAGCCAAGTTTAGCAAAGTGCTAAAGGTGTTTTGTATTTTATGTCTTAGGGAAAAAATGTCAAATCTGTATTCTAATATTTATCAAAATTTCCCAGTTAAGGATTTGGTCAGAATGCAGGTACTTTGCCACTTTATTAAAAGAACACAAGTCTACTCCATACAAAATATACAGGGGTTTACAAATTCAAGTCTGTGTGAAGATGTGCAAATTTCATATTCCTGCAGAAATGTGGCATGACAATTCTCCAAAAGATCTTATGCACTTCAGATCGTGTCTTGACATGTGCTTCTTGGAGAGCCCAGATTGACTCACCTTGTGGAGTTATCTTCAATAGTGCTTCATGAAATAGCCATTAGATAAAACTTTTCCTAATTCTTCTACAGAAATCCAGTATTACATATGCTTTCCTTCTCTTACATTAGTTTGGTAAATTACATTTTTCTAGCAAATTATCTATTTCATTCCAAATTTCAAATTTATTTATGTGTAGTTGAGCAAAATAGCCTCTTATGATTCTTTTAATTTCCTTGTTTCTTACTTTATTTATTTGTGCTTTCCCCTCTTTTCTTGATTTTGTTAACTCAAGGTTATCTATTTAATTATTCTTAATAAAGAGTTTTTAAAAATCAAAAAAGAAGAAATGTGGCATGATTAGGTGATAAGATATTTATGTCAATGTTATTTTTCCAGGAAAAATGATACTCTTTATCAAAATTTTTAAATATAACTTCTTTATAGTTAATATCTTCATAGCTTTGCAATATTTTAATAATCAAATAATCTGCTAAAAATGAAAAATGACAAATATTCAGTTAAATATGTATCACCAATACTAAGACCAATGTTTACCTCAATGTCTTTTTAAGTCTAAAGAAAAATATTATAAATTGTACCTGCAAGTCTACATACTTATGCTTTTCAAAACAGCCTGGCTATTTATATTTTAATGCCTAATTTTAAAAAATGCTCTAAATTATGTTAGGAGGAAAACAATGCCAGGCACAAACCATATTTTACTATTTAGCAAGTTATGCCATTATATACTCATAGATACTATTTGAGAGTTTTAATTCCATATTTTGATCAAAAAAGTTAGTCGAAAAAGCTGTCCTCTCACAGGTTGTTAGCACAATCAATTGTTAGAGAAGACAGAGGTACTATTCTAGTACCTTTTTTCTTCTCACTCTCGACTCTACAAAAGTTAACATTCAGCTTTTTCTACATTTGAGCAGTTAACGTTTACTTGTTTGTTTTCTCTAATATTTTGTATATAAAAAACAAAACCTGAGGATAACAGAACAGGCAAGGAACTGACATGTTTATTTAATACTGAGGCCATAAGTCATCCAACCCTGAAGCCCTCTCACTCTCACACTAGACAGTTTGTGCCAGGATATAATTTGGTGTTTCCATTGCTTCCCAATGAAAGAATCTCATCTGAAAAAATCCAGAAACTGATTTGTTCACTTCATTTGCAGAATATTTAATCCTCATGATCTGCCTTCTAGAACAGTACAATTGTCATCCCCATTGCATGAAGGGGGAAATTTCAGAACAGAGAGGCTGGGACGCTTACTCAAGAACACAAGCATCAGATATTGAAAAACAGACCAACTCCAAAGCCTGTTGTCTTCATCACTGAACTAGCATGCCTTCCCTACCTTTCCCTCTATTCATTACCCCTTCACGGTATAAAGTATGGACTCAACTCCTCAGCAAATTTGAAATATGGCATATAGTGCTTAAAGATTGCAGGTAACTCTATATCTGGGACAAAGAACACTTGATATGGAGACTGGTGTTTGACCTATTAGGCCATTCCTTCTCAAAGAAGGCATCTCAGTTAGTAAATAAGTGATTCTAAAAGGGAGAAATTACTCTAATATTCAGGGGTTTTTTTGCGTGTGTGTGGTTTTTAGGATTATTTGCCTACTGTTTCCATCTAAATGCATTTTTTCTACATTTTGGCAAAGTTGGAAATAAACTCTTAATTTTAATTTTCTTTTTAAATAGAAAAAGGATCCAATTTGGATAATACAAAGAATGATTCTATAAAAAGCTATGTGGGGACCTACTTTTAGCACTCTAGTAATAAAGGTATTTAGAAACAAGATTAGAAGCAATACATATACTTAGATTCATTGCTAGGTTCATAAAAGATAACAGCAAAGGTGTCCTACTATCTTGATTAACATGCAGAGTCTAGGCTAGTGTTTACAAAAGCTGCCCTCATAGGTAAGTGCACTGCATCTGAATCTGTGATACACAGAATATCATCTAATTGATTACACAGCCCTATTCGATTATCTTATACAAGAAGGTTAATGGATCACTGAGGCCCTGAGAAGAATTAGCTGCTGAACGAAATACATGATTCAACTTCTCACTAGAAATATGGGCTGGGTATTGCAATTGGCCATTAAGAGAAATAGGATGCTAGAAACAGGTTCTCTATAGCAACCTGTACAGAACTTTCATCTGTGTTGTTGTGGAATCATCACAGACACCTTACAGAGAAACTGCAAGTTGGACAAGCTAGATTCAAATTTACTGTCAGAAAGGCATATGTCATATAATAGTCACTTAGAGGCTTATAAGCCCTATATTATATAACTATAGTTTGAAATATGTACAGACAGATCAAACTGATGCAATTCTGAAAGGTGTTGACAAACACCTGAATTAACATGTTTCTGAGGTAGTCAAGGGTACTGAAGATGTAAAGCATCATTCGGCAGTAGTGAACATGGAGACCTTCCCAAGGCTGCCAGAAAAAGGCTTTTTTTTTTTTTTTATAGTTTGAGATTGAAGTAAGGAATATCAGGAAAAGTTAGATATAAACTTATTAAGTATGTCAAGCAAATGAGCAACTGTTTATTCAAGACCCTATAAAAGTATGTAGGAGAGCAAAGAGTTTCTTAGTTGGTGGAAATTTTATAGCATAAAGCTCTTCAATTATTAATCTATTTAGTTTTGAGTTACAGAATAAGTTAAAATACAATGTCAGATAGTTTAAAATGATTGCATTGCCTACATATTAGAAATGAGCATGTATACATATATCATGAACTTTGGCACATAGCTTTCATAAAGATAACAACAAATATGAACCTACATCTAATCTCTCCTTTGTGAGATAGACTATATTTAAAAGTTAGTTTATAATTGCCTAGAATCCTAGGTACTTGGTGAAGTCCCATAGGTATGTCTAGAGACTGAGGCATGATCAAATGCAGCATTACTAAGCATTTTATAAGGTGATCTACATATGATATGATCATCAGGGAAATGCAAATCAAAACCACAATAAGCCATCACCCCACAGCTTTTAGAATATCTGCTATCAAAAAGACTAGAAACAAGTGCTGGTGAGAATATGGAGAAGATGGAACACTTGTGCACTGTTAGTGGGGCTGTAAATTGGTGCAGTCATTATGGAAAACAGTACGGAGGTTCCTCTAAGAATAGGAGGAACCATCTGATCTAGCAATCCACTTCTGGATATTTATCCAAAGAACACAAATACACTAACTGGAAAAAATATATGCACCCCCATTTTCATTGCAGCATTATTTTCAATAGCTAAGACATGGAAGCAACCTACCGTCCACTGGCAAAAGAATGGATAAAGAAAATGTAGCATATATGTATAAAAGGGATATTATTCAGCCATAAAAAAAGGAAATCTTGTCTTTTGCAACAGTATAGATGAACCTTAAGGGTATTAGGCTAAGTGGTAAGATAAAGAGAAATGCTGTATGATCTTGCTTTTATGTGGAAGCTTAAATATGCAACAAACTCATACAGAGAAGAGATGGTGGTTGCCAGAGGTAAGGGTTGGGAGATGGGCCAAATGGGTGAAGATGATCTAAAGGTACAAACCTCCAGTTATATGATAATTAAGTCCAGGGAATGTAGGGTACAGCATAGTGATTATAGTTAACCCTGCATTTTATATTTAAAAGTTGCTGAGAGTATATTTTAGTCTATTTTATTGAAGTATAGTTGATTGACAATGTTGTATTAATCTCTATTGTATGGCAAAGTGATTCAGTTATATACACGTTTTTCATTTTCTTTTCCATTATAGAATATCACATGATACTGAGTATAGTTCCCTGTGCTATACTGTAAGACCTTGTTGTTTCTCCACTCTATATATAATAATTTGCATCTGTTAATCCCAAACTCCCAAACCATCCCTCCCCCATCTCCCTCCCCCTTGGCAACCACAAGACTTCTATGTCTGTCTTTGTTTTGAGAACAAGTTCATTTGTTTCATTTTAGATTCCACATGTAAGTAATATCATATGGTATTTGTCCTTAACCTGCTTCACTTACTATAATAATCACTAGGTCCATCCATGTTGCTGCAAATAGCATTATTTCATTTTTATGGCTGAGTAGTATTCCATGGTATATATGTACCACATCTTGATCCATTCATCCGTCAATGGACATTTAGGTTGTTTCCATGTCTTGGTCATTGTGAATAGTGCTGCTATGAACATAGGGGTGCATGTATCCTTTTGAATTATAGTTTTTTGTCCATATATATGCCCAGGAGTGGGATTTCTGGATCATATGGTAATTCTACTTTTAGTTTGAGGAACTCCCATACTGTTTTCCATAGTGTCTGTGCCAATTTACATTCCCACCAATGTAGAAAATTTCCGTTTTCTCCACACCCGCTTAGAGTAGATCTTACAAGTCCTCGTCACGCACACACACTTCTAACTATGTATGGTGATGGGTGCTAAATAGACTTCATGCTGTGATAATCTCAAAATATACAAATCAAATCATCCTGTCCACCTGAAACTAGTTTGAGATATAATTGACATATAACACTATCTCAAGTCTTCAAGGACTAGTGGGAATTTGAATTGCTGGCATTTCCTAATTACTAGTGTTTTAAAGTCAGAAATGCTACTATTTCTTGTGTAACTAAGGCTGTTGCTGCTACTATTACTATTGATACTATCCCAGTAACAGCAGGGGTATTGGGAGTGATAAAGACAGTGATAGTTAAGTGTTATTTTTTGTGCATAAATCACATTTGGGAAAAGACCGCTCTCAATTGAGAAAATAGTTTAATGTGGATTTTCATTATACAAAGCTAAATCCCAGAACAAACTGTGGAATCAGAAGGCTGTAACAAAAACGTGGTTGCCGGACTTAATCTAAGATGCTAAGTTTAAACTTCAAAAACAGTTTTAGTATAGTATGTCCCAAATATTGTATGGGACACACTTACACTAAAGTGTTATTTGTTATTTATCTGAAATTCAGTTTAACTTGACGTCCTGTACTTTAGCAAACAAGCCTGGACAAAACAAAAAGTAATCCCAATAAAAATATAGAATGAACTCTTCATTGTAGATATGGTAGCATCACTGCAAACCTATTTTAGGTGACTGTTTTTTCTTTCCTCTGGGTGGTTATGAGATAGGCTGGGACCTGGGACCCTTAACTGAAGTGCCTGTACCTGGACAAACGTCCATTTAAGGGACCAGTTCATACAGCCCCGCCACCCCCAGGAGTAAGCAAGGGCACCTGTTACTTGTTTTCACTCCCTCGTGCACAAGTACCGATAAAGCCGTGCCTGAATTTCTTATCTTAAATTTCTATTGATTAAAGTGTCCAAGAACCCTAGTCAGGAAAAGTTACACAGAAATATGTGGAGTCTTCAACTTAAGAGACAGATATAAGAACAAAACTTATCTGAAAGGGTTTCAGGACTGTAGCATGAAACTAAGTCCCCCTAAAACCGAGTTCATGATTAATCTCTATCCAAAATATTATTCCCTTTCTTGTCCAACACCTGTTCGCCTCAAAGATTAAGAGTATCAAAGACAAGGGGGCATTGAAACCGAGCAGGACCTTGTGGGGTCCTCCCAGGTATAAAAGCCTTCCCATCTCCCCCATTTGTTTGTAGGAATAAAAGGCTTCAGCCTCCTAGAACTTCCCTGAGTTCCAAAGGGCAGATTCAAACAATTACTAATCAGGGAAATGGGAGAATGTGGAAACAAAGGAAAAGCAGTGAAACAGTAGTGCAGCAATAGAGTCCTAGTTCCTCCTCAAGGGATACATAACTATTTATCTTTGAGTTCTTCTACACAGACTAAGGCCTCCATCCAGGTGGGAGGTGGAAACTTCACACTGAACACAAGATTCCTAGAGCATACCCCGTTACCTCACCACCAGCCAATTAGAAGAAAAGTCACACACCCCGCAGCCCGCCCTCACCCCAAATTTTGCCTTTAAAAACTTTTCCCTGAAACTCATTGGGGAATTCAGGCCTTTTGAGCTGCCTTTTCTCCTTGCTTGGCCCTTGCAATAAACCTTTCTCTGCTCCAAACTCTGAAGTTTGTTGGCTTGGCCTCACTGTGTATCAGGCACATGAACTTGGGTTCAACATTAACAGGTGTAGATTATGAAAGAGGCAAGGAGGCAACGCCCAGAGAAAGGGCACAGCCATGACTCCATTCCCAAGCCTTCAATAACCCAAGCTACATACCATAATCTCTTGTTACTGCAGCAAAGGCCTAGCTCTGCCTGTTCTTAGGGCCTAGTGGTTTGGAGCTGCCTGGAGAAACTGTTGCAAGACATCAGGAGGAGACCACAGAGCAGCTAGGGCAGACTTCTGGAATAAGAGAGGCATGTAACATGCTATCTGGGAATATTAGTGTTCAGAGAGGGAATGTAAGAAAATTTAGGAAGAAATTTTAGAAGGCAAGTAATAATAAACTTCTCCATTTTAAAGATAGGTTGGAGTGGGGAGAATTAATTAAATGTTCTATTGTCTCTGTATCAGTTTCCCCTTGCCACTGTAACACATTTTCATAAAAGTAGAGGCTTAGAACAACACAAGTTTATTGTCTTACAGTTATAGAAGTCCGAAGTCCAAACGAGTCTTGTGGTAAAACCATGGTGTCGGCAGGAACGGCTTCCCCCCTGGAGGCTCTAGGGAAGAATCTGTTTACTTGCTTTTCCCAGTTTCCAGAGACTGCCTGCATCCTTTACCAAATGGCGTCTTCTTCCAGAGTCAAAAACCAGAGACCACCTCACGCCAAACCTTACTTCCATCATGGCGCCTCCTTCTCTGACTCTCCTACAGCCCTCCGCCCTTTAAAAAGACCTCGTGATTGAATTGGGCCCACCTGAAACTCCGGGAGGCTCTCTCCTTAGAAGGACGCTTGTGATTACATTGGGCTCACCTGGGTAATCCAGGCTGCTTTCTCCTCTATAAGGAACCCTGTGATCCCATTGGGCCTACTTGGAAAATACAAGATAATCCTCCCATTTCAAGATTCTTAACTTAATCACATCTGCAAAGTGTTTACCACAAAAGAGAACATAGTCACAGGTGCCGGGGATTAGGACCTGAACGTCTCTGAGGGGCTGTTGTTCTGCCTATCACGCTCTTACAAGCAAGGATTTGAACCAAATAGCCCACACAAGACTCAGGCTCTTCATCAAGGGTTGATTGGAAAATGTATAGTATATACTAGGAACTCTTCTACTTTCTAGATATTTAACTAATTTAAACATCACATTTATTAACTACATTTTACAGATAAAGAAACTGAGGTTTCCAGAGGTTAATAAACTTACTCAAAGTTACTCAGCTAGTAAGCGGCCTCACTACCCACATGACCACCTGCTCAATTGCTAACCTGTGTTGCCTCCAAGTATCATAAACATTGGAGGTGAACTACACGAGATATACAGAGAATATATTCTCTAAATTAATATTAGAATGATAAAAATACCATGATAAGTGTGTTATTACATAAGTAGCCATTACGCTATAACAAATAATGCAAAAAAGACGTGTCTGAGATTGCCTAGTGTTCAGTTGAAAATAACTCCAAGAAACCTGTTTACCAGAGAACACATTTGCTAATCATTAATATAAATGGCTTTGTGTACTGACTGATTTCCCTGAGCAATTCCCATGATGCTAGGTCACTGCATCGCTTTTATTTATTTATTTCCTTACTTATTTACTGAAGTATAGTTGACGTATAATATTATATAAGTTATAGGTGGACAGTATAGTGATTCACAACACTGCATGAATTTTTAAAGGGTAGTTAACATCAAATTTTCCTTTCTTACTCTGACCATACTGCCCGTTAAATACCTGGCAAAGATGACACTGCAGAATGGGGTACCCAATTATTTCACTGATAAAGTTCTCATTAGAATTTTCTTATTTGAACTGAATCTGTGAATATCCCCTTTTAGGCAACCAACAATGTCTAAAGATACTGAAATAAATTTTTAATTTCCTTATTTATTCAACCACCTGAAGCTTCTAGAGATTGTATTATGGAAATAGAAAGAGATAATTCAATAATTGTGGGGCAATAGCTGGCTATGGTGGCAGGTAAACCTAGACTTGAAACCAGAGCTTAGCATTTGTTAACTGTAAGAACTTAAGACTATAACTTAACATCCTTAATACTAAATATTCTTATTTGTAAAATGATACTTAAAGGATGTATCTTTTAGCAATAAACCTATCTTCTAATAATAATTATAATGACTAATATTTATGGATTGTTTACTATTTTGCAATCACACATTTAAGCACTTTATCCATACCAGTCCATTTAAACATCATAGAAATGCTTTCAGCTAAATACTATTATCACCCTCATTTTACACATGAAGAAGCTGAAGTATTTTAGAAATATATCTTTCTAATATCACTAGGCAATAAGTGATAAAGTCAAAATTCTAGCCCAGGAAATATGACTGCAAAACAGTAAAAAAATCAATTTTGTGTTAGTGGTATCATCAGAATCACTGAATAACTCTATGCAAAAGTTTTGCAGTGTTCTGTTTTAATGTGTCCTGAAGTGCATGTTTGAAAACAACCATGTGCTATTTAAAAGTCAGAGTAGGTTGCAAAATACAAGAGAAACTTAGAATAGTAATAACGAGGAGTAGTTTTATTGCCAATCATCATGTAAATTTGATATAAATACAAATTTATAAATCCAAAAATCAGTTAAGTATCAAACTTGAAGTATAAATATGTTCCTATATGTAAATAATCTGATAGTTTAGTGATGCATAGAATTCTAGAATATTTTACTGTATTATCTCTTTTGATTTGCTGAGAGAGTGAAATGAAAGCAGACGAGTGAAAATAGAATGAAACATAGACATTCAGAAGTAGGAATTTGAGTCGTATATGCTCTGTTTTTGATTTGTACTCAAAATATAAGAAAGTTTGCAAGTTGAGATTTTACTAAACAGGAGAGATGTATGAAGTAATAGAAGATAATTAAGCTTAGTAAGTAAACAACTTAATAGCTTAGGTCTTTTTATTTCCTCTTATATTCTTTTGATTCATATTATTTTAAAATATGACAAATATGCCAATTATATTTAATGCCTGAAAAAGCAAAATTGAGTAGAAAGGATGTTATTTTTTTAACGTAAGCAAAACTTAACTGTTACAATGAAAATAATATTCATTATATGAACTTTTATTAAATACTTCTAAGTGCCAGGCATTGGGCTGATTGTTTTATTGTATTAACTCATTTCATCCTCATGCAGTTCTATCAAGTAAATGGTTGTGAAAACCTGTTAGTTTCCTTATGGGGAAACTGAGATGTATACTGGTTGTTTCTTGCCCAAGAGGACAAAATAACAAAGTGGTAAAACCAGGATTTGTACTGATATCATAGCAGTCTGGTTACTAAATCATCACTCCTAATCATTCTGGTAGTATTCATAATTTATGCCATCCATTATGCTGTAATTCCTTCTCATTTCAACTTAAAAAAAATAATTTGAGAACTATTTCTCACCTCTTACTTTCCCAATTAACTGGGCACTGGTGACCCTAACCAGATATGTGTCTATGCCAGGATTCCACCATCATTGGCTCACTTGGGTTGGTGTGTAAATTCTTTTGTAGGCAACCTAGCAGAACTGTTGGCAGTTATAATGTATACTTCTCACTAGGTCTAAGTTATAGTGTTTACAAATTTTAGCACTTTTGCAGATTTTGGGTTTTTTTTAAAATTACCTACAAGGTGACAGTCATATCGATCACTTATTTTGAACTTTAGGGTCTAAAAACTAAGGCCCAAGTATTTTGGCACAGGTGAGCAAGGAGCAGACAAAATTGTTCACACACTAAACTGGCTCTGTAAGCTTCAAATCCTTTGGTGTGAGAAATAGTGACCTTTCTTGGGAATGACCTCAGTCTCCTGACCTCCTCCAGGGCTGCACATTTCTTTGTTCTGAGGTCAACATTTAAGAGCGTAGTCAAATGCTTTTGGCTTGCTCAAAAAATGACAATACATTGCTCCTCTTGTCTTTCACTGGGAGATTTATACCTTCATTCCTTCTCTTCCTGACATTCAAGATGGAAGAGAGTATCTTTCGCCAACAGTATGGGATTTCTTCAGAATATCCAGTACTCTTATTAGCATGTGTCTGACTTTCTAACATTAGAAGTTTTTATTTTCCTTCATTTTTTAAATCAAATTTGTTTTTATGGTCTCATTTTTACTCAAGTGTGGACGCTTGTCATTTATTTGTCTTCATTACATATACATTTCCACACCATAGAAACACTTCAACTGCATCAGATGTTTTGCTTAGCTAGGCAGTTATAGACATGTATTACTTTCTAGCTCCTCACACTTTTACTATCTTTTTGTTATTTTATATTTTTATTGAAACTTGAAATAATCAACAGTGAAAGCATGTATCTGTTCTCCTGCTTTACCACCATATTTCAGAATTACCTTTTCTTTTATTCTTTATTTAAAATTTTTATTGTGGTATAGTTGATTTACAATGTTGTGTTAAGTTCAGGTGTTATTGTCTTAATTTTTATAATTCTCACCCTGCAAGCACAGAAGGAAGCCAACTAAAAGACCTGTAGTCCCCAAGGGGAGCATAGCCCCGGTGTCCACCTCAGTCATGGCAGTGGGAGATAACAGACAAGGATGAATCGCCAAGAAAGCAAAGCAGAGTCTGCCAGTGTAAAGAGCTTACACTACAGCCAGAGAAGATACTCTCAATTGCTGTCTGTGTGACTTGGTAACACCCGTGTTCCAATGGCTCCTATTTGTTTTCCAGACTCCTTTTGTTCTGATAAAAGTTTTTGCTTCAGACATACTGTATTTTTCTTCTGTTGTTTTTGGTGTTGTTGTTGCTGTTGTTTGGTTTTTTGGTACGGCTTACGGGATCTTAGCTCCCCCACCAGGGATGGAAGCCGGGCTACCTGCAGTGGAAGCTTGGAGTCCTAACCACTAGACAGTCAGGGAATTCCCATACTGTTTTTCTTTACTGTTGCATCCTGGGCATTTTACAGTAAGATAATTTACCTTTTACTGTATGAAGAGCTCTATCTTCACCAAATGACGTACAGTTCACCAAACTAAGAAGACTCATTTCTACTTAGAGGTTCAGCTTCATAAAGAAGCTAAATGGAACTTTGGGGTTGCTGCTCTTAGAAAATAGTGAATGTATTTTAAGAGTACAAAGAAGAGTGTGCATGGATATCTAATTGGCCAAAGTGGTGTACCCTAGCAGAGATGATAATCTATCCCTCCATATTTGCTCTCCATTTATTCCTTACTAATAAAATATCTGGGTACAGGGCCCATGGTATGAAAGCTACATTTCTTAAACCTCTCTTAAAGCTAGTGGATTTAGAGGCTTGTGTGTCATATTATATACATAGTTGATAACTATAAAACTGAAAATGCTTTTATTTCTCTGCTTATTCCAGCTTCTGATTGAATTATTAGCACAAAGTTGACATTTAATACATGCTGAATTCGACTGATCTAAAATTTTCATTGTCCATAGGCCATACTAAAATTTGTACAACTACTTGTATACATATTTGTGGTTTTTTCATATACTATTTCCTGTTTGTAATTTTTTTTATTTCTTGAATTAAGAAAAACATTCTCCACACTCTGTATGATAAATTAATATTAGAAAGATAAATATACACAGGCAACCCAGAAAATCAGTGGTGGACACATATTCTATAAAAGTAGTAGATACATATTCTATAATCCACATGGTAAAATGTATTGTTTTTTAACAGCTTTACTGAAGTATAATTGACATACAATTACACTAAATGTATTTAAATTGCAAAATTTGATAAGTTTGGACATTTTGACATACATATGCACCCTTGAAATCATTACTGTAATGAAGATAGTGAAAATATCCATCGCCGCCACAGAACAAAATCTCCTGTTTGTCCTTTGTAATCTATTCCTGCTGCTGCCTCCCACCCATCTCTTAACCCGCATCCATCTCCCGTCAGCCACTGAGAGTTTTTTCCTTTTTATTGCTGAGAAATATTTGGTTTTATTACTTTACCACACTTGTTTGTCTAGTCTCCTTGGGATGGACATTGGATTTTCCTCAGGTTTTGACTAATACAAATAAAGCTGCTAAGAACATTTGTGAGAATGTCTTTGTGGGGAGATATGCTTTCATTTCTCTGGAGTAAATACCTATGAGTGGAATAGCTGGGTTATATGGTAAGTGTATGTCTCACTTTTCAAGAAGCTACCAAACTGGATCCAAAGTAGTTGTATACAGTAGCACTTTGTGAGAGTTCAATTAGTTCTATATCCTTATAAACATTTGGTATGGTCAATCTTTTTAATTTTAGCCATACTAGTGGGTATGTGGTTGTTTTAAGAGTTTTTAATACACTCTAAATTAACTTCTTTGTTGGGTATAAGTTTTCCAAATACGTTCTCCCAGTTTCTGTCTTGTCTTTTTGTTCTCCTAACAGTGTCTTTTGAAGAACTACTGCTTTTAATTTGGATGGTGTTTAATTTTTTGATATTTTATTAATAATTTGTGAATTCTGTGTCCTACTTAAGAAATCTTGACCAGACCCCAAATCACTAAAATTGTCTTATTTAGTTCTAGAAGGATTATAATTTTAGCTACATATTTAGGTATATGATCAGTCTTGAGTACATGATAGTTTCTGCACATGATGTAAGGTAGGGTTTGAGGTTCATTTGTTTGTTTGTTTGTTTGCACATAGCTATCCTATAGTCTCTGCATTTAGTAAAAATATTATTGTTTCCCTTGAATTGCTTTTGCACATCTGTCAAAAATCAATTGGCCATATATGTGTGGTCCTGTTTCTAGATTCTCCATTCAATTTCATTTATCTATCTATCTATCTTTGTTTCAGTACCACACTGACTTGGACTATAGATTTATAATAAGTTCTGAAAGAATAGAGCATAATTCTTCCAACTTTATTTCTCTTTATCAAAGTCATTTTATCTATTCTAGTTCCTTTGCATTTCCATATAAATTTTAGAATGGCTTTGTTTCTGCACGCCATTTAGCGCCTGGCTGTCTTACCAGCAGAGGCAGTAGATAGGTTGGCCTTGAACAGGAGCCCATGCTGTTGCTCCATTCACAGCATTTACCCCTGTTACCATGAGAGCTCCATTCATAAGCTTGTTGTGTCAGCAGAGACTGACTGACATCAACTAGTTGAGTCATTCTGCCTGCTTGGTTGTTTGGTGTTTCTGCTGGCTTGGTGTCTCTTCCATCTACTTGGTTGTTTGGATGCTCTCTGGTGAGTGCTAATTTGTGATGAAAAGAGTTTCACTTTTTATGTCCACTCCCATTAAGTCTGCCCATATGACTCTTTCCAAGACCTCCCTGTCCTCAGTCGTCCAGTTTTCCAGGCATTGTGCTTCCTTCTTAGTGCTGGGAGGTTGAGATGAGAATTTTTTTTTCTTTGCTTTGTAGATAATTTCCAGGAAAGTCCATGACCATTCTAACTCTCCTAATGAAACAGGTCCTTGAACCATCATACAGTTTATTGCCCACTCTCTGGGCTGTTTGTGTCTTACCAGTCCTCAGGCAGACTTGTCATATCTTGCTCCAGTCTGATTAAAATGATGGTATAAAGATATCATTAATGTGATATTCAGTAGAATGCCCAGATGTCGCATGTCACTTTGGATTGCAATTGTGATACATAATAGGAAAAGCAACATAACCCTGGGGTAAGACCATAAATGTATGCTATTATCTATACTAGGTAAGGCAAATTGCTTCTGGAAAATGAAACTACTTGCCAGGGTGTTACAGTCTGTTTCATGGGGCAGTATTTCTATATCAATAAACTCTCCTTTACTCAACTTTTTGTTTGAACACCCCTTCTCCCAATCCAAAACCCTGAGGTCTAGTCCTATACATATTCTCCTGGCTCCTGTTAATACATATTGTCTACCTCCTGTGGCTTCTTCCAGGTATATTTCCTTTCTTCCTGCTGCAAATCTAGCTCATTTCTGACAGTATACATTGTAGTTTGATCATAGTTGCTGGACTTGTGATTAGGATGAGATGGGAGGCTATTTCCTAAAACAGAGAAATGCTTTCTTGCAAGGCTGAGATATTTGCATCATCTTCAAGCAAAGGGGAAGCAATAAACTTTATCAGAAAAGAGTGGGCGACTTTCACAGATCACAAAGTTTCAAGATATTTGGGGATTCAAGATTTCCAACTGTATTGAAATGCATGCCCCATTCCTGGTCTCAGAGTCCCAATCCTTCGCAATGACAGCCTTGACCTTGAAATGGCAGGCTTGCCAAAGCTGAGAATTCAACATTCTCTGACACCTGTTAATAGTCCTGGGCCTGATCCTCATCTTTTTCTTCCCTCCACGGGCAGGAGATGAACATCTCTTTGTATGATGCTAAGGAAGCTGCCTAGCTTTGCTTTGAATTGGTTATTAATATATCTTGGTCTTTCAATGTCTTTCCTAAAGAAGCAATAGTCTCCACTATCAACCATTTGATTCGAATTTCTATTCCCTCTAACCTCTCAAAACTTGATGTATTAAACCACAAATAAGCATCCAAAGGTATTCTATGCTGCTTCACCACCAGTGAATTTTTACAAAGTCTCTGCTGCGCTCTTCCAATGGCTCTCAGTACTCCACTGAGCACCGCCAGAGATGGGTCTTCATTGTCACCAGCCAGCGGGTGATGCTTCAAAAATCCCATTTTAGAGTCTCATCCAAGGACCGCTCCTAATAGAGTGTTATTGGGCAAATTCTACAGAAAACTCTCTCTGAATCAGAGATTTGCATGGGTGGTTTTTGGGAATTGTTCTCAGGAACAAAAGCAATAAGGGTGAGGCAAGAATGGGACAGAAGAAAAAAAGATTAAACTGTGCTACAATAACAACAGCAGCCTCGGCTAATTGGATGTGAAGTTTTTAGCCTGGAAGGCCCTTCATATATATCCTGATCAGAGGCAAGGGAACCAGTCAGTCTCACATACACATCAAATAGTGGATGAGTATGGGAAGCCCTTGCTTGGAGAGAGGGTAAAACCTTGAGCAAAACACCTCCCTTAAAAGGAAGGCCGACAGTTACAGAAAGATAGAGAAGATGAAAAGGCAGAGGGCTATGCACCAGATGAAGGAACAAGAAAAAACCCCAGAAAAACAACTAAATGAAGTGGAGATAGGCAACCTTCCAGAAAAAGAATTCAGAATAATGATAGTGAAGATGATCCAGGACCTCGGAATAAGAATGGAGGCAAAGATTGAGAAGATGCAAGAAATGATTAACAAAGACCTAGAAGAATTAAAGAACAAACAAACAGAGATCACCAATACAATAACTGAAATGAAAACTACACTAGAAGGAATCAATAGCAGAATAACTGAGGCAGAAGAACGGATAAGTGACCTGGAAGACAGAATGGTGGAATTCACTGCTGCAGAACAGACTAAAGAAAAAAGAATGAAAAGAAATGAAGACAGCCTAAGAGACCTCTGGGACAACATTAAACGCAACAACATTCGCATTATAGGGGTCCCAGAAGGAGAAGAGAGAGAGAAAGGACCAGAGAAAATATTTGAAGAGATTATAGTCAAAAACTTCCCTAACATGGGAAAGGAAATAGCCACCCAAGTCCAGGAAGCGCAGAGAGTCCCATACAGAATAAACCCAAGGAGAAACACGCCGAGACACATAGTAATCAAAGTGGCAAAAATTAAAGACAAAGAAAAATTATTGAAAGCAGCAAGGGAAAAACGACAAATAACATACAAAGGAACTCCCATAAGGTTAACAGCTGATTTCTCAGCAGAAACTCTGCAAGCCAGAAGGGAGTGGCATGATATACTTAAAGTGATGAAAGGGAAGAACCTACAACCAAGATTACTCTACCCGGCAAGGATCTCATTTAGATTTGATGGAGAAATCAAAAGCTTTGCAGACAAGCAAAAGCTAAGAGAATTCAGCACCACCAAACCAGCTCTACAACAAATGCTAAAGGAACTTCTCTAAGTGGGAAACACAAGAGAAGAAAAGGACCTACAAAGACAAACCCAAAACAATTAAGAAAATGGTCATAGGAACATACATATCGATAATTACCTTAAACATGAATGGATTAAATGCCCCAACCAAAAGACATAGACTGGCTGAATGGATACAAAAACAAGACCCATATATATGCTGTCTACAAGAGACCCACTTTAGACCTAGGGACACATACAGACTGAAAGTGAGGGGATGGAAAAAGATATTCCATGCAAATGGAAATCAAAAGAAAGCTGGAGTAGCTATACTCATATCAGATAAAATAGACTTTAAAATAAAGAATGTTACAAGAGACAAGGAAGGACACTACATAATGATCCAGGGATCAATCCAAGAAGAAGATATAACAATTATAAATATATATGCACCCAACATAGGAGCACCTCAATACATAAGGCAACTGCTAACAGCTATAAAAGAGGAAATCGACAGTAACACAATAATAGTGGGGGACTTTAACACCTCACTTACACCAATGGACAGATCATCCAAAATGAAAATAAATAAGGAAACAGAAGCTTTAAATGACACAATAGACCAGATAGATTTAATTGATATATATAGGACATTCCATCCAAAAACAGCAGATTACACGTTCTTCTCAAGTGCGCACGGAACATTCTCCAGGATAGATCACATCTTGGGTCACAAATCAAGCCTCAGTAAATTTAAGAAAATTGAAATCATATCAAGCATCTTTTCTGACCACAACGCTATGAGATTAGAAATGAATTACAGGGAAAAAAACGTAAAAAGGACAAACACATGGAGGCTAAACAATACGTTACTAAATAACCAAGAGATCACTGAAGAAATCAAAGAGGAAATCAAAAAATACCTAGAGACAAATGACAATGAAAACACGACGACCCAAAACCTATGGGATGCAGCAAAAGCGGTTCTAAGAGGGAAGTTTATAGCTATACAAGCCTACCTAAAGAAACAAGAAAAATCTCAAGTAAACAATCTAACCTTACACCTAAAGAAACTAGAGAAAGAAGAACAAACAAAACCCAAAGTTAGCAGAAGGAAAGAAATCATAAAGATCAGAGCAGAAATAAATGAAATAGAAACAAAGAAAACAATAGCAAAGATCAATAAAACTAAAAGTTGGTTCTTTGAGAAGATAAACAAAATTGATAAGCCATTAGCCAGACTCATCAAGAAAAAGAGGGAGAGGACTCAAATCAATAAAATCAGAAATGAAAAAGGAGAAGTTACAACAGACACCACAGAAATACAAAGCATCCTAAGAGACTACTACAAGCAACTTTATGCCAATAAAATGGACAACCTGGAAGAAATGGACAAATTCTTAGAAAGGTATAACCTTCCCAGACTGAATCAGGAAGAAACAGAAAATATGAACAGACCAATCACAAGTAATGAAATTGAAACTGTGATTAAAAATCTTCCAACAAACAAAAGTCCAGGACCAGATGGCTTCACAGGTGAATTCTATCAAACATTTAGAGAAGAGCTAACACCCATCCTTCTCAAACTCTTCCAAAAAATTGCAGAGGAAGGAACACTCCCAAACTCATTCTATGAGGCCACCATCACCCTGATACCAAAACCAGACAAAGACACTACAAAAAAAGAAAATTACAGACCAATATCACTGATGAATATAGATGCAAAAATCCTCAACAAAATACTAGCAAACAGAATCCAGCAACACATTAAAAGGATCATACACCACGATCAAGTGGGATTTATCCCAGGGATGCAAGGATTCTTCAATATACGCAAATCAATCAATGTGATACACCATATTAACAAATTGAAGAATAAAAACCATATGATCATCTCAATAGATGCAGAAAAAGCTTTTGACAAAATTCAACACCCATTTCTGATAAAAACTCTCCAGAAAGTGGGCATAGAGGGAACCTACCTCAACATAATAAAGGCCATATATGACAAACCCACAGCAAACATCATTCTCAATGGTGAAAAACTGAAAGCATTTCCTCTAAGATCAGGAACGAGACAAGGATGTCCACTCTCACCACTATTATTCAACATAGTTCTGGAAGTCCTAGCCACGGCAATCAGAGAAGAAAAAGAAATAAAAGGAATACAAATTGGAAAAGAAGAAGTAAAACTGTCACTGTTTGCGGATGACATGATACTATACATAGAGAATCCTAAAACTGCCACCAGAAAACTGCTAGAGCTGATTAATGAATATGGTAAAGTTGCAGGATACAAAATTAATGCACAGAAATCTCTTGCATTCCTATACACTAATGATGAAAAATCTGAAAGAGAAATTATGGAAACACTCCCATTTACCATTGCAACAAAAAGAATAAAATACCTAGGAATAAACCTACCTAGGGAGACGAAAGACCTGTATGCAGAAAACTATAAGACACTGATGAAAGAAATTAAAGATGATACCAACAGATGGAGAGATATACCATGTTCTTGGATTGGAAGAATCAACATTGTGAAAATGAGTATACTACCCAAAGCAATCTACAGATTCAATGCAATCCCTATCAAATTACCAATGGCATTTTTTACGGAGCTAGAACAAATCATCTTAAAATTTGTATGGAGACACAAAAGACCCCGAATAGCCAAAGCAGTCTTGAGGGAAAAAAATGGAGCTGGAGGAATCAGACTCCCAGACTTCAGACTATACTACAAAGCTACAGTAATCAAGACAGTATGGTACTGGCACAAAAACAGAAACATAGATCAATGGAACAAGATAGAAAGCCCAGAGATTAACCCACGCACCTATGGTCAACTAATCTATGACAAAGGAGGCAAAGATATACAATGGAGAAAAGACAGTCTCTTCAATAAGTGGTGCTGGGAAAACTGGACAGCTACATGTAAAAGAATGAAATTAGAATACTCCCTAACACCATACACAAAAATAAACTCAAAATGGATTAGAGACCTAAATATAAGACTGGACACTATAAAACTCTTAGAGGAAAACATAGGAAGAACACTCTTTGACATAAATCACAGCAAGATCTTTTTTGATCCACCTCCTAGAGTAATGGAAATAAAAACAAAAATAAACAAATGGGACCTAATGAAACTTCAAAGCTTTTGCACAGCAAAGGAAACCATAAACAAGACGAAAAGACAACCCTCAGAATGGGAGAAAATATTTGCAAATGAATCAACGGACAAAGGATTAATCTCCAAAATATATAAACAGCTCATTCAGCTCAATATCAAAGAAACAAACACCCCAATCCAAAAATGGGCAGAAGACCTAAATAGACATTTCTCCAAAGAAGACATACAGATGGCCACGAAGCACATGAAAAGATGCTCAACATCACTAATTATTAGAGAAATGCAAATCAAAACTACAAGGAGGTATCACCTCACTCCTGTTAGAATGGGCATCATCAGAAAATCTACAAACAACAAATGCTGGAGAGGGTGTGGAGAAAAGGGAACCCTCTTGCACTGTTGGTGGGAATGTAAATTGATACAGCCACTATGGAGAGCAGTATGGAGGTTCCTTAAAAAACTAAAAATAGAATTACCATATGACCCAGCAATCCCACTACTGGGCATATACCCAGAGAAAACCGTAATTCAAAAAGACACATGCACCCGAATGTTCATTGCAGCACTATTTACAATAGCCAGGTCATGGAAGCAACCTAAATGCCCATCAACAGACGAATGGATAAAGAAGTTGTGGTACATATATACAATGGAATATTACTCAGCCATAAAAAGGAACGAAATTGAGTCATTTGTTGAGACATGGATGGATCTAGAGACTGTCATACAGAGTGAAGTAAGTCAGAAAGAGAAAAACAAATATCGTATATTAATGCATGTATGCGGAACCTAGAAAAATGGTACAGATGAGCCAGTTTGCAGGGCAGAAGTTGAGACACAAATGTAGAGAATGGTCATATGGACACCAAGGGGGGAAAACTGCGGTGAGGTGGGGATGGTGGTGTGCTGGATTGGGCAATTGGGATTGACATGTATACACTGATGTGTATGAAACTGATGTCTAATAAGAACCTGCAGTATAAAAAAACAAACAAAACAACTAATACTAAACTTTCATTGGGTTATTTGTATGGAAATATGTTAATATAAATGTTTCAGACATTACATGAAATTTCTAAAAATCTTATATTTGTATTTGTATGGAAATATGTATGGAAATATGTTAATATAAATGTTTCAGACATTACATGAAATTTCTAAAAATCTTATATTTGTATTTGTATGGAAATATGTATGGAAATATGTTAATATAAATGTTTCAGACATTACATGAAATTTCTAAAAATCTTATATTTGTATTTGTATGGAAATATGTATGGAAATATGTTAATATAAATGTTTCAGACATTACATGAAATTTCTAAAAATCTTATATTTGTATTTGTATGGAAATATGTATGGAAATATGTTAATATAAATGTTTCAGACATTACATGAAATTTCTAAAAAAAAAAAAAAAAAAGGAAGGCCATCCCTGGGGATGTACTCAGCTCCAAGCCATTATCAGGCAACACTGCTGACAGCTTGGAGAAAAGTTCTGGGATCTAGAAAGACATATCTGACCAAGAGCGCTATAGCCTCCAATCCATCATGTTTTGAACAAATGATAAAAAGATCAATAGCATTAACAAAATCACCTCATCATGTATATGTGTTTTTGCTTGAGTTATGTATCTTACTGGGAGTTATTTCAGGGCAAGAGAATATCTGGTACTGTTCATGCTTTTCATTATATCCTGTATGTTGTCATTTTCTTATAAAAAAAGTATTCTTTATGTAATCAGAATGACATATATGTCTATTTTTATTATTAAAATATATTTTTAATTAAAAAAAGAACAAAGGCCTTAGACCCTGTCATCACTAAATCCTGGTTTGCTTTTAGTTTTTTAGAGTTTTTTTAAACCACTTTATTGAGGTATGATTGACATATAACAAGCTGTACATATTTAATGTATACAACTCTATGAGATTGGTGATAAATATACACCCATGAAACCATTACCACCATCAAGGCCATAAATATATCCATCACCTCCCAGAGTTTCTTCTGGGCCCCTTTTTTATTGTTAGGTGTTTGTTTGTTTGTTTTGTAGTAAGAACGTTTAGTATAAGATCTAACCTCTTAGAAAATTTTAGGTATATAATACAGTATTGTTAGCCATAGGCAATAGAAAGGTAATCGTTAAAGGGTACAAAATTTCAGTTATGTAAGATAAGTTCCGGAGATCTACTTTACAGCCTAGTGCCTATGGGTTTTTAGTTTCTAAATCAGAGAAAAAAACTAATGAACTTATGTATACTCGGCAAATCTTTTTAATTAAAATATTTCAACTTGGACTTATTTTCTATTTTCTTATTTCTGTTTCAGTTCAAGTTAAGTATTTGTAATCATTCTCTTGTTTCTTTGTTAGATATATATTCAACCTCTCTTATTTTATAGATTTTATAAACACAATTCAATAGACTGAGTTGTTTTTTCACTGTTTATATTCCTTGTTTCTATTTTATACCTCCTGTAACTAGAGTACACTTTGGTGTTATTTTGATTTCTAGGTGAAATTTGTATTATCCTTTGGTGATATTTTTCAAGAAATTGTTTGTAGGTCAATCTCCTCATCTTCTCTGTGGATCCTGTCATTTTCCTCAATAAGGTCTTTAACAGGCTCTTTCTCCCCAAACTGCAGCTTGCAGTGAGATGAACAGGCTTTTTGAAGTTGCTTGTTAGATTTTCTTTGATGTGCTTCTGAAGATTGTAGAGAATACAATCAATCCCTGGTGTGTTCATATATGTTTTGATGTCTTTTCAAACCCAATTTTTGTTTCTAAAGTAGAGAAGTGCACAACCATATTTCTAATGGTTTTTGTCCTTGTGAACTAACATTTTTCAGCCTTTTACCTCAATCACTGTGATGGTATTAAATTGTTCACTCTTATTGTATTTTTTAACATTGAAAACAGATGATTGTACTTAAATATGCTTGTGAGAGAATTAGTTATATATTGGAACATATAGTGGTGTTTTGAAATTTCATGATTTGCTTGGAACTTATATTCATTTTATTAGGAAATATTCTGGACAAAATCAAAGTGAGGAGGAGAGCTGGAGTAATAAGCAGATACACAGATTATGGTTTGTCTTTCTTGCATCATTTTTACTAAGGGTGAGAGAATATTTCTGATTATTACTCCAAAAGAAACCTTTCGAGTAATTAGGTTACTGATTGTTAGCTTTTACTTTGGGGATATAACTGACCATTGTTACTAACGAAATTCCCCAAAATCATAGCCCCAACCCTAACACCCAGGAGTTCTAGTATTCAAGACAGAGAACTTTCTTCCCTCCTTCTCTTTCCTATACTGTTCTATCATCAGTTAAACATCAGTGAAAATTCATTGACTATGACTTAACTAGTGAGAGAGAAGCAGTATGAACAATAGTATGTACAACGGGCATATGTTGTAGAGAAAGGAAAGCTGAATAAGAATTGCAAAATTAGGTACAATTACCTCAGTAACAGTTATCTAGTGAATGTTAAATGAATAAATGGTAATTTAAAAATTGATTCTTATTTGCCATAATGCAATTCCTGTTGGATCTCAGTACAATCAGACTAATTATATCTGTTGAAAACTCATTTATTCTTAATAGAAATGACAAGAATCCAAGACTAATGTTTGATGTTTCAGGACTCAATTTCTCTCCACATGGCTTTGACAACTCAAGCCAATCCCCACCTGCTTTCCCACCAATGCTTCTTCAGCCTGAGAGCTAAAATCAAGAAAAATCATCAAGTCTAAAGTCAAGAGGAACCTTATTTTTCAGAAGTCTTTTTCAGACATTCCAACCTCAAAAAAGCTTGGCCTAAATGATACTCTTCTCCATTCCCACTCACATACACAAAGCTTTATTGCATTTATATCTTATCTTTTCCTGTTTGTTTTCCTCTGTAAGTAGATTGATATGAAGGTATGTCTAGAAATGGTATGTCTTCATCATTTATCCTTGGTATCTGACATATAATAGATGACCAAGAAGTGTTAATTACCTAAAACGAATGTCATTTTTAAACTTTCTGTCAAGATGGCAAATTAGGAAGGCTTCCTGTTTCTTCCCTCAAAAATTAACGGTGAAGAAACTGTAAGGGACTATAAAGCAGAAATCCAAGAAATTAAAAACAACAATAATAAACCATGAGAAACTCCTGAGATGGAGGGGCAGAACAAAAAAGAAGAGATGAAAAAAATCAGGGTATTCAGAAGAATATTATACATGATTTTGGCAAAAAAGCCATAATCATAAAGGAAATATTAATGAATTCTACTACATTAAACTCAGAAACTTCTGTTCATCACAAGACTTCAATAGGAAAGTAAAAGTGCAAAGCAGAGAAAAGAATCTACTTTTGCAATAGATAGACAAGGGACTTATATCCAGAATACATAGAGAATATTTGTAAATCAACAGGAAAAATGCAAGTAACCTCACTCTCAGAATAGGCATACACTTGAATACCACTTCACTGAAGGAAATATGAAATCTTCATTAAACATATAAAAAAAGTGCTCAATTTAATTAAAATTCAACGGAAGTATAAAAGTAAACTGTGATGCCACCAGAATGGCTACAAAGAAAAAGTCTGATGATACCAAGTGTGGTAAAGAAAGTAGAGCACCTGGAACTCTTGTACTAACTTGTTGGAATGTAAATTGTTTCCATCAATTTGGAAACAATTGGAATTACCTACTAACACAGATCACATGCCTATCATACATACAGGAATTCCTGGGTGTGTTCCCAGCAGAATTGTGCACACCTGTATGCCAATATCGTGTTGATAACAGCACTATTTAAAACAAGGAAAACAAAATAATTGAAATCAACCTAAATGGTCATTAATAGCATAGTGCACAAATAAACTGGGATATATTCACACATTAGAATACTGCACAGTAAGGAAAACAAACAAACTTCTGCTACACTCCATGTCATAGATATGCCTCCCAAACACAATGGTAAGAGAAAGAAGCCAGATATAACAAATACATACTACAAGAATTCAGAGATCCAGATGGAAAATAGTCTCAGCAGTGTACCAACTGTTCCCTGGCTATAAGACCTCTTTTACCAAATAAAAGGAACAAACTCAAAGGTGGTGGGCATTCCGAGAAAAGTTAAGGTAGGAACTTACAAGGAATTAAAGTACTTTATAACCAGAAAAATATGGGCAAATTTACTTCATATAGCTTTTAAAAATGCATTTCTTTTTATATACTTTATAAATGAATAAATGATATTTAGGAAGACAAGTGTCGTCTGTCGTGTCATTGCCTATTATTTATTTTGAAAAATTGCATGAATCAAATGCAAGATTTTCCTCTCCCCCCCCCAAAAATTGTATTGCTATGTGTTCCAGAATGTTTAGTTATCACTTAGCACCTTGTGCAATGTCACGATCCCTTTTTGCACTATATACTTGTCAAGTTTGAATGGTGGTTGAAATTTAAATGTTATATTTAAGAATATTCACATCTATTCAAGTTTATTATGCCTTTTATGACTAAGCTAAAGTATACTCTCTTCTAAGAAGCATTTTCAGTAAATTACAGGTCAAAGTAATTTATTTTTCTACTAGACTAATAACCATTACTGTCTCTGATACTTAATCAACAATTAATCTCTTAATTACTAAACAAAGCCATCACATTACCTGTAGTTCTTTCTTTCACTTTGTTGTTAAATGGTTCGTGTGCTTTCACCATTTTATATACAAATGCAACATGCTTTTTAAAAATATTATATTTATATTTATAAATAAGTCTTAGAGTGCACATTGAATTGCACCAATACAGCATCAAAACATTTATTTACATAATAATGTATCCCTGTGCAGATATACCATAAACTTGAGTCAAACTAAATGTAAAATTTTGCAATTCTTATAGAAAGAATATTTTCTGTGAACACGAGGTGGTATTTATTACTATTCAGTGTTTAATGTTTGATAAATATTTCTAAATGTTGTTGCCAATGAGTTAATGATTTCCTATTCTAAAAAAAAGCTTGCATATTATGGTAAAAGTGGAGTTTATTCTGTAAAGTCATAGACAATTTAATATTTTAATAATGATGAATGGATATGAATATATTTATATAGCAACATTACATAATTAATTAATATTTATAATGTTCCTTAAAATGTAAAGCAAGTGTTGTCATAATTTCATAACATAAGTAGTAGGATTATCATGGAAATGTCTTTCCCACATCGACCAAATCTCTAGTCACCTATTCTAGATTTAGTCAATTTAGCTATTGTACATGAGCATATCTTAATTACTAAAAAATACATCTTTACTCTTGCACAGGTATTATGTTTGAAAAATATGATTTTTAACATTTAAAAACTCTTAGACTTTTACTAAAATGAATTTCGAGGGAAAACCATAAGAAATATACAAATAGGTTTAAAGGCTTGTGATGGCTCATTTTCCCAGAAGTTTTTGAAGCAAAGGCTATAATTTCCACCATTACAGTAGGCCATTTATTCTAAAAACAGGAAGGGAATATCTATCATTTGGATATTTTAAAACAGCCTCCCATAATACGTTCCTGATATATGAACTGTTGCATTGCCAGGCTATAATGGAGTAACTGAAAATTCAGAAGCTGTGTTTTATACCCCGTCTGTTTAGGGAGTGCCTTTCCCATATCATAAAATATTTTTTGTTTGGTTTCGGATTCTCGTGCCCTTTAATTACAATATCAGAGGTTGTTTAGGAATTCTTTTATCCCTGAAGTTATTGGCAAATTTTATCAGAAGAATAGCTCTTGCCCTCATATTTTATTGAGTGTTTACCTTCCATAGTGAATTAGCTCCAAGCATTCTAGATGACGCTTTTGTTCTAATATAAGAGTTCTTATTGTAATATCAAGAAAGTGATATGTAGCTCTGAAAAATCCATCCTCGGACAGCATGTTACTCAGTAACTTAACTTCGTCTCTTGACTGATGTGATACTTTAGTAAATGAAATAAAACATCTAATTTTAGAAAAGGAGAACTACAGGGCTAATGTACCCTTTTCAACAAGATGGATGTCGCATTTTAGGAGATTACAAGTGACCCCATGAAATGCTGCTTTACTTCTATCTTTTCTATGGGAATTACCAGGTGGTTTCTAATGTGCTTGGGCATGACTTTTGCAATCAAAAAGATCAGGAAAGACAATAGTTTCTGCGCATGTGAAACATTCTCAAAAGGAAAAAAATAATTATGTGCTTATGACAGGTTCTGAAATTGGCTTACAATAGAAAAGGGAAGGATATTTAAGCATTCAAACAGCATGTCTAATTGGCACAGGTGATACATCATTTACAGTTCTTTTGCTTACATCATACTGATGACCAGCAATATGTTTTTGTGTTACTTACGTTTAAACAGAATGACGCACCCTAAAAAAAAAATCCTTTTAAATACTCCTCTATCTTTTATCTGAAATTGTGTTTTCAGAAACTCAGGGATTCAGAGAATTACTCTGTTTAATTAAAATTTCTTTCTCTTCAAGATACATAGTATATTGCATTTAGCAATTTACATAAAAATTTAAAGATGGCTTTACTTGTGTATGGGAAGGGGATAGAGGTGTCATTATTTTGAGAGTGGCTCAAAATATTTTTAGATAAATATACTTTTTGCCAAAGATAAGCAAGACCAGACAAATATTTTTCATACATTAAAGAAGTCTAGCCCAACATTATTCTTTTTTTTTTTTTTTCTTGAATCATGGAAACTCCTTTTGGGAGTCCAGGAATAAATGAGAGAATTCATCATTAAATCTAATAAATATAACACCTAGACAAGTGGATGAAATCTGAAACCTATAAATAAAGCACAGATTCAAGCTCCAGAAATAGTTTTAAAATAGGCACTCTTGTTTTCTATTGGTCTGATAATGTAAAATATAAATTAAAATGAGATCACTAAATACGCACTGGTCTCGCGATGACACATCAGAGGGAAATTGCCTTTTAAGTATATGTCGGTAGGGAACTCAGCAATAAAGGCCTGTTCTTAGTTTAATCCATGTTCTTCTTTCAGTGACCGATTAATCTCAGTAAAATGAGGCACCTGGAAGGGGATCAGGTGAATGGACAGATGGAGCCGGAAGAAAAAGAGATGGAGACTATAGAATATTAAATATAAGTTTTTCCTTCTTCAGTATTTTACTTAGAATTGCTTGTAACCAATCCCCAGTTTTTCTTTCATTGAAGGAGGTTAATATCGAAGTATAGGAGAAGACAATCAAACTGGTAGAGAACCTGATGGGCGTCCACATTTTTCTTTGCTAAATACATTTATGTTAGCAACACCTACTGATTCTAGAAGTAGCTC
The DNA here is from genome assembly GCF_009873245.2 of Balaenoptera musculus. NCBI lineage: Eukaryota > Metazoa > Chordata > Mammalia > Artiodactyla > Balaenopteridae > Balaenoptera > Balaenoptera musculus. The sequence continues at coordinate 79,866,996 of NC_045798.1, forward strand.
CTTATTTAACTACAGCAATTTGCTTAGTCACTAATTTCATTATAGCTCAAGACTATCTGATTTTTATTTCAATGGAATACTACTGTTTTAAATATAATTAACTAGTCATGTTTCAGTGTTAAAGAAATAGGGTTTCTTACTCTAAACTTTTTCTGGGCTCAGTTTTAGATCGAATTTAGTAGATACCTGAGTGATGTCGATTCAGCTAATATGAAATCATAGGGACAAGACAGGAAGAAAAGTCTTAGCTAATGATGTACTAAAACTTAACACTCATTTTCAGTTAAAAAAGATAAATAAAATTCAAGTCTTTCTCTAAAGACTAAATATTAAATATCTGTGTTTTATATAATACACTGTTTTTCAAGGTTATCATTATAAGCATGGTAATTGCCTAAATATGGTAATGATAATCTGTACTGATATTTTATTATTGATAAAAATTAGGGTTAATAAAGTTCAAGAAATTTGGATTATTATTACTACTAATTTTAAAGATACAAATAATTATGTAGGTCTACAAAGAAGTAAGCCTTGTCAAGGTGCCTTAGAAAGAAATAGTTAACTTTTTGAGAATGCACACATTTAACATTCAGAGTAGAAAGGCTAAAAAAAGCAGAACTTAGCAGCTAGTTTCACAAATATTTCATTTGTTTTCAGGGTCACAAAGTTGGTGGGAAAGCATATTTGTACTCTGTGCTCCTAACCCACATCCATCCTCAGGCAAATTGTCATCATTATCATTTTCAAGATGAGTGAAAGACAGATAGAGGTTTAAGTCAGGATGCAAAAATCAGTGAATGTTTGATAAATAAATAAAAGTAGTATAATATTTTGCTGACTACTGTTAAAAGGCAATTAAAAAATGACTATCATAAAGTTATAAAAGTGAACATGTGCTGATGATTGTAACTGAAGGGTACCACCATGATGCTATCAAAGGAGAATCCAAAGAAAAGGCATATTTATAGATAGGCAATATTGAAAAGAATGCATCAATGGAGGCGAAATTACCTTCTTCAGCCCTGGGGGGCGGGTGTGGGGGGAAGAGACTCACTTGAACCTCTACTAGGCAGGACAGAATTTGCCTGTCTATAGACTATTTGCATTGCATTTCTAAAAGTTTCTATAATTTCCAGAGTTGCAGAATAACTCCAAGGTAATCTGAATCAGACAAACTTCAGGAGTGTCCTCTAGCCAATGCATAGTTTTCCACTGAAGCACAATTTTTTTTCCTACACTCTTAGATTTTGGATATTTTAATATATATTTTAAGGAAAATTGTGAAGTTTCAGAAATAGAAACAGCTCTGCTCTATTTAATGTCTGTATGATTTAAAAAATTTTTTTTACTGAAGTATAGTTGATGTACCATATTATATAAGTTACAGGTGTACAATACAGTAATTCTCAATTTTAAAAGGTTCTATTCCATTTATAGTTATTATAAAATATTGGCTATATTCCCCATGTTGTACAATATATCCTTGTAGCTTATTCTATACATAACAGTTCGTACCTCTTAATCACCTACCCCTATATTGCCCCTTCCCACTTTCCTCTCCCCACTGGTAACTGCTAGTTTGTTCTCTATAACTATGAGTCTGCTTCTTTTTTGTTATATTCACTAATTTGTTGTATTTTTCTAGATTCCACATATAAGTGATATCATACAGTATTTGTCTTTCTCTGTCTGACTTATTTCACTTACCATTATACCCTCCAAGACCATCCATCTTCCTGCAAATGGCAAAATTTCATTCTTTTTTACAGCTGAGTAGTATTCCATCATATATGTACCACATCTTTATCCATTTATTTGTTGATGGGCACTTAGGTTGCTTCCATATCTTGGCAATTTTATATAATGCTGTCATGAACACTGGGGTGTATGTATCTTTTCGAATTAGTGTTTTGGGCTTTTTTGAATGTCTGTATGATCTTAGTCACCTAATTTCAAAGCTTAGTTTCCTCCTTTATAAAATAAATGAAATAACGTTATATAATGCAGGGTTTTGCAGGGGAGGGACAGGGGATTAAATGAGACAACATATGGAAGAGACTCTCAATAAATATTACAAAAATATGTCATATAATTCTTACAGTAGATATTTGAGATAGACATCATCATGAAACTCAAAGTCTTCACTCAAAGTTGTATGCCCATATCCCTCCTAGAACTAACTTGTTAGCAGTCTCTTAGAGCTGCACTCAGTATCTCACATTCTGTATGCCACTGAACCCATTTTGTCCTCTGAAACTGGATGCATTGTAAAATCTTTGGTGTCCTGCAATTGCTCTTGCCCAGGTGGCTGTCTGGACATAGTTATCATTGACGGCACTTGCCCAAATCTGATCATTGGTATTCATGTTATCAGCAAATCAATGGCATTATATGCTTTACTTAAAATTATGTGTTGTTTAAATTGTGTTAAAACAGCATTTTGTGGTTTACATTGAAGTGAAAGCTTACAGGGTATTCAGAAAATCTTGGAAATAAAAATATATTTCTAATATATTATTGGAGGATTTACTACACTTAAATATTCTAAAAAATTTTGTCATATATAAAATAAAAATTTGAAGTTTTTCCCTTACAGTTTAATTGGACATATATATTTTTCTTAGTCATACATAAATAGTGGTCCCTCTTTAAAACTGACAGCTTCCTAGATGTAATGAATCACAGCATACCAATTTATTTAATTTTCATAACAGCACAGATAAAGGTAGCTTTTATTGCATTATACAAATGAAAAACCTGGTATTTAGAAATTACTAGAAGCTCAAAATCCTTACATCCAATCCTGTGTCCTTTCCATTATCCTAGCAATAAGATTCAGAACACTTTTATTCTATAAAGATTTCACTAGCAGTATTAAGTGAATTCACAATCTTGGAAGCAGTAATTTCTTGATCCATTTTTAAAATTACTTCAGTATATGGCAGCTCAGCCACACTCAAAAATTGTATCTATATCTGTGAGTCTGTTTCTGCTTTATAGATAGGTTCATTTGTGTCATATTTTAGTGATATCATATTGTATGTGTCTTTCTCTTTCAGACTTACTTCGCTTGGTATGATAATCTCTAGTTGCATCCATGTTACTGCAACTGGCATTACTTCATTCTTTTTTATGACTGAGTAGTGTTTCATTGTATATGTGTACCACATCTTCTTTATCCATTCATCTGTCGACCTAGAGAACAGACTTGTGGTTGCCAAGGGGGAGGTGGGGTGGGGGAGGGATGGATTGGGAGTTTGGGGTTAGTAGATGCAAACTATTACATACAGAATGGATGGACAACAAGGTCCTACTGTATAGCACGGGAACTATATTCAATGTCCTGGAATAAACCATAATGGAAAAGAATATAAAAAAGAATGTGTATATATGTGTGTAACTGAGTCACTTTGCTGTACAGCAGAAATTAACACAACATCATAACTTAACTATATTTCAATAAAAAAATTGTATCTATATGAAGCAAAACTAGAGTTGGAGACAGATCTTTTTTTAAAAAAATTATGAGAAAATTGATTTTTATTTATTAAAAACATGACTGTCCATGTATATACACAGGAAAATATTATACATTCAAATATTTGGACCCTTTCAATAAATATATTTTGTGTGACATAAGCAGAGGATTGGAGGTAGCAGTTTAATAAGACACGGAGTTAAAATTGTTTGTTTGTTTAGGTTGGGGGAATTATCAGTGTATTTGTAAGCTGATGTGTCATACTTTGTGTGGTTAAATGGAGAATTTTTCCAGCAAATGTCCGTGATTATGTAAAAAGGGAAGAAACAGATGAAAGATTTATGAAATGTATGCTGCATTACTGGTTATATCTGGTCCCATGACTTGGGTATTGAGAATGCCATAACCTGAAAACTCTGCAGGTAGATATTAAAATTATTTCAGTGCCTTCACACATTAATTTTGACTTCCTGCCTTCAAATTTTATTTCCAATGCTTCCTTTTTACTTTTTAAAATAAAAATTTTAACACCTACCTTCTTATTTTCAAAGTTTGTTGTTCCCTCCTGAAATAAGACAGTATGATGAAAAGAGCCTGGGATGATCTAAGTAAGGAATATTAATGAGTACATATCACAGTATATGGGCTAAAGGATTACTTTAAAGAGAATTTTCTTACTATGTTTCACAATACATAGACTTTTTTTTAAAGAATTGGGGTATAGTTGCTCTACAGTGTTGTGTTAGTTTCTGCTCTTCAACGAAGTGAATCAGCTATATGTATACATATATCCCCTCCCTCTTGGGTCTCCCTCCCACCCCCCATCCCACCCATCTAGGTCACCACAGAGCACCGAGTTGACTCCCTGCACTATACAGAAGGTTCCCACTAGCTGTTTTACACACGGTAGTGTATATATGTCAATCACAATCTCCCAGTTCATCCGGCCTCGCCTTCCTACCGAACTGTGTCCACACATCCGTTCTCTACGTCTGCGTCTCTATTCCTGCCCTGCAAATAGGCTCATCTGTACCATTTTTCTAGATTCCACATATATGTGCTAATATATGATATTTGTTTTTCTCTTTCTGACTTACTTCACTCTGTATGACAGACTCTAGGTCCATCCATGTCTCTACAAATGACCCAATTCCGCTCCTTTTTATGGCTGAGTAATACTCCATTGTATATATGTACCACATCTTCTTTATCCATTCATCTGTTGATGGACATTTAGGTTGCTTCCATGCCTGGCTATTGTAAGTAGTGCTGCAATGAACATTGGGGTGCATGTGTCTTTTTGAATTATGGTTTTCTCAGGGTATATGCCTATTCACCTTATTCTAGTCATTATGTCTTCATAGAGTAGCATAACAACACAGAACATCCTGTCTTTTGCTGAGAAATAGATGATACAGTTACCACTAAATTATAAAATTTCTATGCAAAATAGCCAAATTCACAAATAAAATATCTGCTTTTCAAATGAAAACAAAGATACAAACTCACGTAAAAAAAGATAAATATTTGAAATCCCACAAAACAAAAATTCATCTAGTTAGAATTATATTAGAAACTTTCAGTAGGGATTGTCATTAAATTTCTGGTTTTAAATGCTTTCTCTTCAATGTATACAAACTGTGCATACACAAACAGACACACCTACACATTTTCAAGGTCACTGCCATGAATTTTACCATGAATTTTATGGGCCATTCTACTTATGGTTCATTTTTGGCAATTCAAACTAATTTTCAACATTTACTATGATTTAAGGAGAAAGGACATACAGAGATGAATTTTCCCAGAAATCTTTCAATTAAACAAACTTCCTTTAGAGGGAGCACCCTTATTTAATTATCACAGGACAGAGATCTTCAAAAATAATGACTTGGCAAAATAACTAGGTTTTCAGGAGTTCCTGCCAGACTGCTTCTGTGGCATTTTGCTCCCTAGTATTTCCTTTTTGGGACCATAACACTATGATCCATAAGAAAACCTAAGCCCACTCATAAAAATATTTATCATAATTTTATAATCTCTGATCTTAAATAAGGAAATGGAAGCAAGCAACGTAGTAACACCTGGAATTTAAAACATATATAATACTTTTGAAAAATCCCAATCCATCTCAAAACAATCTACCATTTTGTAATAGCCTGTGGGTCTTGGAAAAGATTTACTCAGCTGATGAGAAAGGTAGAGCTTCAAAATATACTAAAATATATTAACCCCGGTTAAATAGTAAAGCCTGCAGCCACCACTTTTTCACTGTTAAAGCTCCTTCTTGAAATGCACACACACAGATATTTTCCCCAAGATTAGGAGGGGTACTAGGTCAGAAGTGATTCCTACCTGTAACCACTGCCACCACCCCTGCCTTCTCAATATGACTTTTGATAAAGAGTTGTATTTTTATTTTATTCTATGTATAGTCACTTCCAAATATACATGTTCCAATTTAAGAGCATTCCAAAATATTATCTGTATGTAATAATGCATTTATCACCTCTAATTATTTTCCTCCGTTTTCACAGTAATTACATAAGTCGTCAATGAGTCAAGCCCAGTACATCTCATCAGAAGTTCAACAGAACTTCTCTGCTGTCAAATGAGAAACAAATCTGCACATTGGTAGGAGGGGCTTTATTTGAACACACTATTGAAATATGGAAAGGGGTGCTATAGCCATAGGGGGCACACTCTGACCAGAAGATCTATAAGAACAGTCAGGTAGGGCTTATTGGATGAGCAGGTAGTGTGATCAGACAGTTGAGCAGGAAGTGTTTTTCTCTGTGGTCAGCTGACCTTGGCAGGACCAGGAGGCTTGCCTGATTGCAAGGGCTTGTGGGGAGGAGAGAAGCCTAATTAAAATTTGGTCAAATCATATTAGCAGGCATTAGTCCAGATTGGAGGAAGACAAAGAGGTGAACTAGTCATTTATGAAACAAAGAATGGGGATTTGGAGGGTCTGTGTCCTGCCTTGTCAGGAAACAAGGAAGCCATAGGCAAGTCTTAACCTTGTCCTATGGGGAAAGGTGGTTCTTTGCAGGGTTTCCAGGAAATTAGGAGGATGTGTGGTTGTCTCACCCCTTTCTGTTTTTTCAGGATCACAGGGTGCAGATAAAGTTCAACATTGTGATTACTAAGCAAATTATATTACAGTTGGCCCTCCATGTCTGTGGGTTCCCCATCTATGGATTCAACCAACTGTGGATGGAAAATATTCAGAAAAATATTTCCAGAAAGTGCCAAAAAGCAAAACTTGAATTTGCTGCATACCAGCAACTATTCACACAGCATTTACATAGTATTAGGTATTACAAGTAATCTAGGGATGACTTAAAGTATAGCAGAAGATTGCATAGGTTATATGCAAATATTATTCCATTTTATGTATGGAACTGGAGCATCAGGACCCCCTGGTATCTGCAGGGGTCCTGAACCAATCCCCCATGGATACTGAGGGGTGACTGTACAGCTATTTACCTGTGTTTATTTAAAGATTATTTGATAATATTTTTCTTATAAAATAGTAATGAAATAATATATTTTCTCACCAAATAAATACTGCAAGGCTTTTAAGGTTCTCCTTCCCTCCCCCCCCCTCCCTCCCCACAGCTCTCACTCTCATTTTTTTGTTTAAAACATTTCCTCTATGTATAATGTCCTTGTTGCTAAGCTGTACTTATTTTATTCCTAGTTTTCCAGTGAGATCCAGATAAAGTCTTAATTGTTGCAAAGTCTTCCTCTCCTACCTCAAAACTTTATGTTCACCGCTTTCTCTAATGCTAGTTGTAATAATTTTTCCATCTAACCCGTGAGAAGTCTAGTAATATCTACTTTGTACTGGGAATTGTATTTTCCTGTATGAGATCTGAAAGCCAACTAAATAGGAAGTCATTCTGAACCAGAGAATATTGAAATGATATTTTTTGTATTTCAGTGTTTGGTAAATGTTCCTGCACCTGTTAGATGTGTAATGGACATTATTATTTATGGGAGTAAGAGTATTGATAGAAACACAGTGATGATAATGTGATAAACAGAGGACATAATATAGTTTAACTGAGTCAGGTTTTGGTTGCCAAGGGATGGATGTGGAAAAAAAGCAGAGTTATACTTAATGTAATTTTATGGCTACTGGATTTATTTCCTGTCAAGAAAATGTCCTCCTTTCATGCTAAATTCTTCAAATGATAGTTGCAGTTGGAGGTCAACTCTAACCAACTAATACCTGAGGGAAATATAACACCTTGAGTTAATTATAAGCAAATATAAAATTATACACATACACACGAACACACACAGTCAACTTGAGTTGTAATATAAATTTGACTACAACAAAATTAAATAGTAAAAAATGGTTTGATTTTTGGAATCAGAATTTGTTCCATCATTTATTAGTTCTATAAATCCGGATAATTTACATAACATCTGATATACATTTTCCTTATTTCAAAATGAATATATTACACTTTTCACAAGATTATTTGAGTTATAAAAGGGTGTCAGTAGGTGTTAATATGTACCTTTCTTTCTATATTTCTGTCATTCTCAACTTGACAGGCTGGCATTTCATCACTAATAATCATCAGAATAGATGGGAAGTATGTTGTATAGAGGGTTCCAGGCTTCCAATAATTAAGTCTGGATTTAAATGTTTTTTATTGAGAGAAATAGAAACTATAATAATTTTTCTGAGTAGTAGTCCAATCTTACACCACTCTTTTAGTATGGCTTGCAATTCCCTAATAGAGATTTTGGAGAAAAAATTAGCATCAATAATTTTAGATTACAAGATAAGAGAATCAATAATAGAAAATCTTGCATGAACTAATTATCCTCTGAAATTAGAAGATTTTGTTTTCACTTTTCTGTAGGCAAGATTCACTGAGAAATAATAGGTTGAGGATTAGAAGTATGATCATTTGAATTGTTTGAGTCATCAGGATATCACTTGTCTGCTCCCAAACAATTTTCTCTATAATCTTATTTCTGAATTTCCTTCACCCCATGCTTTCTATTTTTCCTTCTTTACACGTGCATTGTATAACTGTTGATAAGCACATTTATTCTACTTGTAAATTAGTTCATTCCTAGTGAATATGTTGTTATCAGCTCATTCAACCTATCAATATATTGAGAATGCTTCATCACTGGAGTAATAAAGAAATGATCACCTAATGGGTTAAATAAGAACTGAATTAACTAATAAGATTAAATAAGGTTGAATCAACTAATAAATAAAGATTGAACCCTGCCAGAACCTTGATCTTGGAGTTTCTAGCCTCCGGAACAGTGAGAAAATAAATTTCTATTGTCAAAATCACCCAGTCTAGGGTATTTGGATTTTTAAAAAATGGCAGCCCAAACTGATTAAGAGAGTTGCTAACAAGTTAGCTGAGAAGTTAGTGGTATAGAGAAACCTTCAAGATGGCGGAGGAGTAAGACATGGAGATCAACTTCCTCCCTACAAATACAACAGAAATACAACTACATGTGGAACAACTCCTACAGAACACCTACTGAATGCTGGCAGAAGACCTCAGACTTCCCAAAGAGGCTCTCAGGCGACCTACAAGCAGAGGCGGGGCCAAATCCAAAGCTGAACCCCAGGAACTGTGCAAACAAAGAGAGAAAGGGAAAGCTCTCCATGCAGCTTCAGGAGCAGCAGATTAAATCTCCATAATCAACTTGATGTGTGCTGCATCTGTGGAATACCTAAACAGACGATGAATCACCCCAAAATTGAGGCAGTGGACTTTGGGACCAACTGTAGAATTGGGGTTTGCTTTCTGCATCTAATTTGTTTCCGGTTTTATGTTTATCTTAGTTTACTATTTAGAGTTTATTATCACTGGTAGATTTGTTTATTGATTTGGTTGTTCTTTTCCTTTCTTTTTAATATATAGATATACATATATTTTTCCTTTATATCTTTTTGTGAGTGTGCATCTGTATGCTTCTTTGTGTGATTTTGTCTGTATACCTTTGTTTTTACCATTTGTAATACGGTTCTGTCTGTCTGTTCTTCTGTTGTTGTTTTCTTTTTCAGCATAGTTTTTAGCACTTGTTATCATTGACGGATTTATTTTTTGGTTTGGTTGCTCTCTTCTTTCTTTCTTGTTTTCTTTTTTTATTACTTTTTAATTTTTTAATTTTTAATACTTTTTTTATTTTAATAACTTAATTTATTTTGTTTTGTTTTTTCTTTCTTTCATTTTTTTCTCCCTTTTCTTCTGAGCCATGTGGCTGACAGGGTCTTGGTGCTCTGGCCAGGTATCAGACCTGTGCCTCTGAGGTGGGAGAGCCGAGTTTAGGACATTGGTCCACCAGACGCGTCCCGGCTCCGCGTAATATCAAACAGTGAAGCTCTTCCAGAGATCTCCATCTCAATGCTAAAACCCAGCTCCACTCAACGACCAGCAAGCTACAGTGCTGGACACCCTATGCCAAAAAACCAGCAAGACAGGAACACAAACCTACCCATTAGCAGAGAGGCTGCCTAAAATCATAATAAGGTCACAGACACCCAAAAATGCACCACCGGAAGTGGACCTACCCACCAGAAAGACAAGATCCAGCCTCATACACCAGAACACAGGCACCAGTCCCCTCCACCAGGAAGCCTACACAACCCATTGAACGAACCTTAGCCAATGGGGGCAGACACCAAAAATAACGGGAACTTCGAATGTACAGCCTGCGAAAAGGAGACCCCAAACACAGTAAGTTAAGCAAAATGAGAAGACGGAGAAACACAAAACAGATGAAGGAGCAAGGTAAAAACCCACCAGACCTAACAAATGAAGAGGAAATAGGCAGTCTACCTGAAAAAGAATTCAGAATAATGATAGTAAAGATGATCCAAAATCTTGGAAATAGAATGGAGAAAATACAAAAAAAACGTTTAACAAGGACCTGGAAGAACTAAAGAGCAAACAAACAGTGATGAACAACACAATAAATGAAATTAAAAATTCTCTAGAAGGAATCAATAGCAGAATAACTGAGGCAGAAGAACAGATAAGTGACCCGGAAGATAAAATAGTGGAAGTAACTACCACAGAGCAGAATAAAGAAAAAAGAATGAAAATAATTAAAGACAGTCTCAGAGACCACTGGGACAACATTAAACACACCAACATTCAAATTATAGGGGTCCCAGAAGAAGAAGAGAAAAAGAAAGGGTCTGAGAAAATATTTGAAGAGATTATAGTTGAAAACTTCCCTAATATGGGAAAGGATATAGTCAATCAAGTCCAGGAAGCTCAGAGAGTCCCATACAGGATAAATCCAAGGAGAAACATGCCAAGGCACATATTAATCAAACTATCAAAAATTAAATACAAAGAAAAAATATTAAAAGCAGCAAGGGAAAAACAACAAATAACATACAAGGAAATCCCCATAAGGTTAACAGCTGATATTTCAGCAGAAACTCTGCAAGCCAGAAGGGAGTGGCAGGACATATTTAAAGTGATGGAAGGGAAAAACCTACAACCAAGATAACTATACACAGCAAGGAATTCATTCAGATTCGATGGAGAAATTAAAAGCTTTACAGACAAGCAAAAGCTAAGAGAATTCAGCACCACCAAACCAGCTTTACAACAAATGCTAAAGGAACTTCTCTAGGCAGGAAACACAAGAGAAGGAAAAGACCTACAATAACAAACCCAAAACAATTAAGAAAATGGTCATAGGAACATACATATCAATTACTACCTTAAATATAAATGGATTAAATGCTCCAAGCAAAAGATATAGACTGGCTGAATGGATATAAAAACAAGACCCATATATATGCTGTCTAAAAGAGACGCACTTCACACCTAGGGACACATACAGACTGAAAGTGAAGGGATGGAAAAAGATATTCCAGGCAAATGGAAATCAAAAGAAAGCTGGAGTAGCAATTCTCATATCAGACCAAATAGACTTTAAAATAAAGACTATTACAAGAGACAAAGAAGGACACTACATAATGATCAAGGAATCAATCCAAAAACAAGATATAACAATTGTAAATATTTATGCACCCAACATAGGAGCACCTCAGTACATAAGGCAAATGCTAACAGCCATAAAAGGGGAAATCGACAGTAACACAATCATAGTAGGGGACTTTAACACCCCACTTTCACCAATGGACAGATCATCCAAAATGAAAATAAATGAGGGAATACAAGTTTTAAATGATACATTAAACTAGATGACTTAATTGACATGTATAGGGCATTCCATCCAAAAACGACAGAATACACATTCTTCTCAATTGCTCATGGAACATTCTCCAGGATAGATCATATCTTGGGTCACAAATCAAGCATTGGTAAATTTAAGAAAATTGAAATCATATCAAGTATCTTTTTCGACCACAACGCTATGACACTAGATATCAATTACAGGAAAAAATCTGTAAAAAATACAAACACATGGAGGCTAAACAATACACTACCAAATAACCAAGAGATCACTGAAGAAATCAAAGAGGAAATCAAAAAATACCTAGAAACAAATGAAAATGAAAACACAAAGACCCAAAACCTATGGGATGCAGCAAAAGCAGTTCTAAGAGGGAGGTTTATAGCGATACAATGCTACCTCAAGAAACAAGAAACATCTCAAATAAACAACTTAACCTTACATCTAAAGCAGTTAGAGAAAGAAGAACAAAAATACCCCAAAGTTAGCAGAAGGAAAGAAATCAAAAAGATCAGATCAGAAATAAATGAAAAAGAAATGAAAGAAACGATAGCAACGATCAATAAAACTAAAAGCTGGTTCTTTGAGAAGATAAAAAAACTGACAAACCATTAGCCAGACTAATCAAGAAAAAAAGGGAGAAGACTCAAATCAATAGAATTAGAAATGAAAAAGGAGAAGTAACAACTGACACTGCAGAAATACAAAGGATCATGAGAGATTACTACAAGCAACTCTATGCCAATAAAATGGACAACCTGGAAGAAATGGACAGATTCTTAGAAAAGCACAACCTTCCAAGACTGAACCAGGAAGAAATAGAAAATATAAACAGACCAATCATAAGCACTGAAATTGAAACTGTGATTAAAAATCTTCCAACAAACAAAAGCCCAGGACCAGATGGCTTCACAGGCGAATTCTAGCAAACATTTAGAGAAGAGCTAATACCTGTCCTTCTCAAACTCTTCCAAAACATAGCAGAGGGAGGAACACTCACAAACTCATTCTACAAGGCCACCATTAACCTGATACCAAAACCAGACAAAGATGCCACGAAAAAAGAAAACTACAGACCAATATCACTGATAAACATAGATGTAAAAATCCTCAACAAAATACTAGCAAACAGAGCCCAACAGCACATTAAAAGGATCATACACCATGATCAAGTGGTGTTTATCCCAGGAATGCAAGGATTCTTCAATAAGTGGTGCTGGGAAAACTGGACAGCTACATGTAAAAGAATGAAATTAGAACACTCCCTAACACCACACACAAAAATAAACTCAAAATGGATTAAAGACCTAAATGTAAGGCTAGACACTATAAAACTCTTAGAGGAAAACAGAGGCAGAACACTCCATGACATAAATCATAGCAAGATCCTTTTTGACCCACCTCCTAAAGAAATGGAAATAAAAACAAAAATAAACAAATGGGACCTAATGAAACTTAAAAGCTTTTGCACAGCAAAGGAGACCATAAACAAGACGAAAAGACAACCCTCAGAATGGGAGAAAATATTTGCAAATGAAGCAACTGACAAAGGATTAATCTCCAAAACATACAAGCAGCTCATGCAGCTCATGCAGCTCAATATCAAAAACACAAGCAACCCAATCCAAAAATGGGCAGAAGACTAAATAGACATTTCTCGAAAGAAGATATACAGATTGCCAACAAACACATGAAAGGATGCTCAACATCACTAATCATTAGACAAATGCAAATCAAAACTACAATGACAAATCACCTCACACCAGTCAGAATGGCCATCCTCAAAGAATTTACAAACAATAAATGCTGGAGAGGGTGTGGAAAAAAGGGAACCCTCTTCCACTGTTGGTGGGAATGTAAATTAATACTGCCACTATGGAGAGCAGTATGGAGGTTCCTTAAAAATCTAAAAATAGAACTACCATATGACCCAGCAATCCCCTACTGTGCATATACCCTGAGAAAACCATAATTCAAATGGTCATGTACCAAAATGTTCATTGCAGCTGTATTTACAATAGCCAGGACATGGAAGCAACCTAAGTGTCCATCGACAGATGAATGGATAAAGAAGATGTGGCACATATATACAATGGAATATTGCTCAGCCACAAAAAGAAATGAAATTGAGTTATTTGTAGTGAGGTGTATGGACCTAGAGTCTGTTATACAGAGTGAAGTATGTCAGAAAGAGTAAGACAAATACTTTATGCTAAAACATATATATGTAATCTAAAAAAAAAAAAAAATGGTTCTGAAGAACCTGGGGGCAGGACAGGAATAAAGACACAGATGTAGAGAATGGAAATCAAGGACACAGGGGTGGGGGGGAATGTAACCTGGGACAAAGTGAGAAAGTGGCATGGATATATATACACTACCAAATGTAAAATAGATAGCTAGTGGGAAGCAGCCGCATAGCACAGGGAGATCAGCTCGGTGCTTTGTGACCACCTAGAGGGGTGGGATAGGGAGGGTGGGAGGGAGGGAGATGCAAGAGGGAAGAGATATGGGAACATATGTATATGTATAACTGACTCACTTTGTTATAAAGCAGAAACTGACACACCATTGTAAAGCAATTATACTCTAATAAAGATGTTAAAAAAAAAAAAGAAAACTTAGTGGTATAAAATAACATCACATTATTCTCTTATGATTTGGGGGTCAGTAATTTGGGCAGGAGTAGCAGTTACAAGTCCACTGTACTGTTGTCATCTGAAGGTATGACCATCAGGCTCACTGCCTACACTGACAATGGATGCTGGTTACAGGCTGGGACGTCAGCTGTGTTTCCTACTAGGTTAGGGTGACTACGTGTGGTCTCTTAAGCTTGGCACTGGACTTTGTATTGTGGCTACGTTTTCCCAGAGTGAGCCTCTCAAGAGAACTGGGTGGAAGCTTCATGGACTTTTCTGACCTAGCCTCAGAAGTCACCCAGCATTCCTCGGCTCCATCCTACTGTTCAGAACAGTCAAAAGCCCATCGGCATTCAAGGGGAGGGAAAGTAGACCCCACCGCCTCTGAGAGAGAGAAGCAGTAAGAATTTATAATTTACAGGCTTTAAAACACCCACACAAACACACATACACACATTCAATACTCTTGTATGCAAGGGAGGGCTTTATAACATCTGTGCCAGAACTGTAACTGAATATGTCTTAGAAAATGTCATACATTAAAGTACAGCAAAGCGCGAACATATATCCTGAGAAGCACCAAACAAACAAACAACAGTGCTCCCAAATATAATGACTGCAATTTACTTTTCTTTTGGTGCTTATTCCCATTGGATGGTCACACCATATTTATTCTTTGCTGTTGTTGGATAATCCGTTTGTGTTTGTTCTAGTTCCAGCAATGTCATCTCAATGTTGAAGAAAAATGAAAAAGTACCTCTACCAAAAAATGATTTGTATGATGTTTAGGACAGCATAGTAGCACAGGTGAAAGTCTTTTAACTCAATTTTGTAGAACTTGAGCTTTTAAACTGATATAAAATATATACTATGCTGGTATTATTTTCCAAGAAACATCCAAAGTCCATGAGTGAATTGTCCTGTATTTCATGGGGAAAAAAAATTGAATGTTAGGCCATTGGCCCTCAAATTATTCTTCACTCATTTGGTCCAAATTTTACCTTGTCAAAATGGATAAAATTTGTTCTTACCAATGAATTAAGTCACCATTGTGACAAATATTATATAACACTTAGTTTACTATAAAATGTGATTTTTATAAAACCAAAAATATCTGGTATGAATAGTTTTGGTAAGAAACCTTTCTTTAAGAGTCTTATGTAAACAAAATGAATTCTGGAGGGTGCAATTGGAGAAAACAGCAGCTATCTAAATAAGTAACTGAATAAAAATTGGACATAATTTAGATAAAAATTATTGCTTAAAATGCTAACATTTATCCAATAAACTTTATACTCCATCCATTTCATGTCATTGCCTGCCACCTTATATGAATTAAACCACAACTTATATTAACATAACCATTGAAGGAGTTTAGAGCATGTCACCCCAAGATATGACATATAGATTATTTTGAGTTAAAGTCACTTGAGAAACAGAAGATGCAGGAAGGGCTCTCTGACCCTCCTTTTTATTCCTGAAAACAGGAAAAAAAATCCCTATATGTAAGATGTCCTCTGTATACCAGAAGGAAAGAAAGTAACATCCTTATCATCAAGGACAAGCAGGTTGAGATGGAGAGAATTCTATACAAACAGACCTTGTTAAAGTAGTCCTTATTTTTCTTTAGCCTTTCCACATAGTATAGTTACTTTTCCTTAATAGTCTATCTTTGTTCAACCTCCTATAAAAGCATGTAGGTTCTGCCATTTCTTTGAGTCTTTATTCCTTATGAGGGCTCCCATGTCACAGAAGACTTAGTATAAATTTGTATGCTTTTCTCCTACTTAGCTCTCTTATCTTAAATTAATTATCAGCTTAATTTTCACACTCAGCCAAAAAGCCCTAAAAGGGTAGAGGTAAAAATTTGCCTGCCCTACACCATCAAATTAAATTTCTCTAATTAATATACATTAGTTCTATGTTTCTGATATATAAATAAGAAAAGAAAAAAGTAGACACATGCAAGAATTTTAAACATTCAGAAAAATCGAAGATATTTGGAAAATATTTTGAAAGCAGCCAAATTAATTTTGTACACTCTCATAATAATGCTCTCTAATTTTTCTGTTATAAAACTTCCAAATATTTATTATTTTTAACATGTAATTATATTAAAAAATGAAACACAAACTGAGCTTATCTCTTAAATGTCTCTTAAAACCTGGTATTATCCCACCCTAGAAGAACTCTTTGAACAAAATCTGATAATATGAAATCAAGGTCAGATTTTAATTACTGCATACAATAATAGTTTCATGTCCACAGAATGTTATTTTATACCCAAGGGATCTTTGTAATGATCATAAAGGTATCCAGGTGACAATACAAGAATCAATAACTGCATTTCCTTCACTTCCATTAAAACAACAATTTAAAGGATGTGCTAATGAAGAAAAATTAACTGAGCTCTTTAATTAATTGTCCTCAAATAGAATTCTCATTTTAAACTTATACTGCCTGTCACTTGGCAGTCATTAAGGTGTACCAATTGACACAATAGTTTAAAAAAAAATGGAATGAGGTATTCTCATTTTCTTTAATTCATGATGTTGTTTGGCTTCTCAACCACCAAACTGATGGGTTTTAGTATATTAGAGAAAGAACAATAATGGTTATAATAATAAATTTATTGCTCAGTTTTTAACTGTCAGTTTTGACTCTTTCTTATTTCATGCTGTGGTTAAGTTCTGATCAGTGAAGTTTTCCCAGAGAGGAAAAGGCTCTGTCTAATTCTAAGGGCTTGTTTTTACATATCAAGATGTAATCCCAGTAAACTCAGAAGAGACATTTTTACTGCACCAACCCACCATACCAGACCCTGACTCTTTGTTTCTTACCAACAATATTCCAGTGTTATTTAGGATAGTCTCTAACTCTGTCCTGGGCAGTAAATCACCATTGGGTCTTAGCCAGTTATGACAACTGCTCATTTCCCCAGTTTTTCGAGGGAGGTAGGGGTAAAATGAGCCAGTACAGTCCAGGGATGTGTAAGAAGCAATTTGTCAGGAACTTCCAGGAGAAACTGGTTGTGTCCAGGTAAAAGGAAAGTCATCCTATCTCGTAATATCTCAACTTCCTTCTTAGGAATGTGGTTGTGTGTGGAAACTTCCATAAGGAGGCAATGTGCTTAAGGCAAAAAGCACCTATATTAAGGGCAGACCAGAAAAATGGGGGCAAATGCCAGCAAGGACCAACCCACAGAGTTATTAGGTGAGAAAAAGGAACCTTTATTTGTTTATGTCACTGCTACATGGGTTTCCACTAGCAGTAGCTTAAGACCTTCCTAATGGAGCCCTTAAGGGAAAGATCCAAAAATATAAAATATGATGTTGTGAAGAAAAGCAAAAGCCACCTTCTATATTCCAAACTCTGGTTTATTCATTGGGAGGCAGTAGAAAACCTATTCTCTAATAAAAGAAAATATTGGTAGGATTAGATTCCCAATTTTTTTCCCATGCTACTTATAAATTATTCTCTTCCAGGGGCTTCCCTGGTGGTGCAGTTGTTAAGAATCCGCCTGTCAATGCAGAGGACACAGGTTCGAGCCCTGGTCTGGGAAGATCCCACATGCTGCAGAGAAACTAAGCCTGTGCGCCACAACTACTGAGCCTGTGCTCTAGAGCCTGTGAGCCACAACTACTGAGCCTGTGTGCTGCAACTACTGAAGCTCATGCGCCTAGAGCCAGTGCTCTGCAACAAGAGAAACCAGTGCAATGAGAAGCCTGCGCACCGCAACGAAGAGTAGCCCCCGCACGCAGCAACTAGAGAAAGCCCAGGCACAGCAACAAAGACCTAACTCAGCCAAAAATAAATAAATAAAATAAATAAATTTTTTAAAAAATGATTCTCTTCCAGGCAAAGGGGGTAAGAATGGTGGCAAAGACTATAGTAAGGGTGGTTTCTCCCTACCTGAGGCAATTGTTTGAATTGCTCAGGGCAGAGGCTATTAAGCTAAGGGCCAGAAGAGTGGCAGATCTCAGAACCCAGTGAGGAGAAGACAAAAAAACAAAAAAATCAGTCTTGTAGACTGTATCTAGACATTTGGCTTTAAGCCTTTAAATTGACCAGATGCGAATATTTGGGAATCTCAATAAATGGTTAAAACAATGTTGATCAAAAAACTTCACGCCTGAACAGCAAACAGATGTGAATTTCCACCTCCCCAAAACAACCCTAAGTTTCCAAATCTGCACCATTAGGCAATGGAAACTGAAAATGACACATATGTGGCATCCTATCAAATTCCAGTTCACATATGACCATGGAGGTCGATGGACAAAGAACCTCCCCTCCCCAGAAAGTGGTTCCCTTGCTTAGAAAACCAATGTCAGACTCTCAGGAATGAAGGTCTAGATCATTTCACAAGGCAAGCAACCCAGACCAGTTGAAGTAAAGGGTGGAGAAAAACCACAAAGAACATTAATTACTTTGAGCACTAGTTGTAACAGTAGCTATAGCTTAGTTTGCTATAACCCTTTTTACAGAGTTTTCAGAACTGAGGTTGGTAAACTTTTTCTGTAAAGAGCTACTTATTTTAAATATTTTAGGCTTTATGAGTCTCTATCACAGATTTTTTCTTCCTCCTCCCTCCCCCAAATCTTTAGATATGTAAAAGCCATTACTCAGAGACACACAGAAACAGTCCTGTAGGCTGGATTTGGCCTGGAGCCTGGTTTGCTAATACTTGATTTAGAGGATTACAATTAGCCACAACGTTGAGGAATTGGATCTTCCCTCCTTTCTCCAGGGAAAAAGTCAAGGAATCTTATTTCATGGTGAAATTCCAATATCCTAAGAGTATATAAGTGGATCTGATTTATGCAAATGGATAAATTGCATAAATCAGCTGAACTGGATTGAGTTTATGCATTGGTCCAGATTCATGCATCCTTTCTTTCTGGCCAGAATGGGCTTTTGAAAGGTAACACCTATCTCTGGTTGTGGAGCTGGATGTTACTTTTCCCATATGCCTTGCTACTGAAGAGGATAGTGCAGCTATCGTTGCTTTTAAGCTCCTTTGTCACTCGTCATCAACCATGCCCACGCGTGATACACTACACTCTTCTCACTTCCCATGGAGAACCTTCCTGCAGTGCCTTGGTAAAGTCTGGCAAGAATGGGTTGTTAGCTCATACTGATGCTGTGGTCAGTTGTGGAAGAAATTCTCTAATAAGTCTCCTTCTTTCCATGCTTCACTTCCCTGTTCCGCTTCACTAGGATTGAATCCTCTCCAGGAAATTATTATCACATAAACACTTGCCTTAGATTTTGTTTTCTACAGTATCCAGACAAAAACCACAGTCAAGAGCACCCTGAACTGAGACAAAGTCATATTGCAGAGAGGGACTAGGATAGACTTAGTGGATAAATCCATCCCACTGAACAGTGGAAGTCTGAAGTGGGAAGGAAGGAGAAGAGATCAAATGCCAATATCCTCAATTCTTCCTATTTCCCTTCTAGATGATTCTTTTTTTAAAATTAATTTTTATTGGAGTATAGTTGCTTTAAAATGTTAATTTCTACTGTACAGCAAAATGAATCAGTTATACATATGCATATATCCTCTCTATTTTGGATTTCCTTCCCATTTAAGTCACCACAGTGCATTAAGTAGAGTTCCCTGTGCTATACAGTATGTTCTCTTTAGCTATTTATTTTATACATAGTATCAGTGGTGTATATGTGTCAATCCCAATCTCCCAATTCCTCCCACTCCCCCCTTCTAGATGATTCTTAAAGTGGGAGGGAGGAGAAAAGCATACATTGTTGGAGAGGAAAGCCAGCAACATAGGGCCGTGAGAGTGCCACTTACAATTTCGAATTCTGGAAGAAAACTGCTTAGCATATTTCTCTGTGTCAGCATGTAAAAATCAAAGCATGGGAAACAGAAAAGTCCTACAGTTGACCACTTTTCCTCACTTTCTCCATTGCTGATTGCTTATAAACACAGCCAGCTCTTTCTGTACGTTCATTATGTGAGGCTGAGAGTACAGCATCGGTGGTCAACCTACAGGGCAGAGAGAGGAGGGCCATGGGGGCCTCGGGAGAGGTAGTCAGTCGGCCGCCACAGAGTCAATAGCAGAAAGGAGTATATGTTTATAAGAAGTGACCACTGCTCCTCAACACATCAATTATTTTTTAACCCATACTTCAATTCTGACTATGTGATATGTATGTGTTCAGACAATGAACATACTTTTGAAGGATCTAGGACTTCAAATGTTCCCCAATATCAGAAAAATGTCAATATTTCATATTCAGTAATAAATATTATCGATAAAAATTTGCCACAATAACTTAAATGTGTTTCTATTTCTTTCAATTAAGAAATTATTTCAATAAAAGTTCAGAATACACTGTTTATTTCTATTTCTTTTACTGTGTTTTTGTATGTAAAGAATTTTCTTCATGTTTGGTAGACTCTCAACATCATTATGTTGGATTTAGACAAAATGTATTGAGTTATCAGAGAAGTATGTGACAGAACAAAAGTCTCCCCAAGTCAGTGAGAGACAAGTATACATTTCTGAGTTACTCTGAACACAAGATGGTTTTAAAACACATTAAGAATGAATAAAGTATGGTCTAGGAGGTAGAATAATTTCTGTAAAGTGCAGCCAAGAATGTCTCTTTCTATAATAGCTATTGAATTTACAAACACAATTAAGGAGAGCTACTAGCTCATGCATCAATTGGACTTGAAGTCTTTACTGAAAATTCCCATTAGTGTCAAAAGCAAGAAATAAGAACAAGTTTTACTAACATTGTTAGATTTTTCTAATGTAAGGAGGATAGCAGCAAAATTCTGTTGAATGTATTGATGTGGTAGTTTTTAACAATTATTATAGATACAGCATATTTGTAGTATTCATTCACTCTGATGTTCACTTTTGCCTAAGAATATACCACACTTAAGGAGAAAAAATAGATATGCTACACAAGGTAGGAGAAAGTCCAAATACAATTAACATGTATTTCATTTGCTTACTTATTTCCATTCTGTTTTCAGACTCAAAAACTAACTTAAAGAAATTTCATTCTTTTGTTAAGTCATTGCTACAACCTAAAGAGGAATTTACATTCCAATATTTGAATATATTTGGGGACAATGGAGAGGACCGGAAAATGGATAAGAATGTCATAAAATATTAATATTCAAAGGTAACTGGGGGAAATGAAAAATCTGAAATATAGGAAAGAATAAATGACATAATACATGATGAGAGGAATAGCTTTGATTTTCCGTAAGTGCATATAGTAATTCAAAGTGGGAATTAAAAGATGTCAATAACTTCCCTGCAAATCTCACTTAAATTTATTTAAATCAACTTAAATTAACCGTTTTATTGTTTCATTAAAAAGGTTCTTGTTTTCTTGTAAAAAAGACAAAAACATAGTGCCTTGAGGAAGCTTCAACGCTTTCTTTAAAATATTCTTGTTATTGATTCAGTTAGCATTACCGAAAATTTGGATGGTTAAAAAAATTACTTTTCTGCTCTGCTTTTCTAATTTTGTAAAATTTCTTTAGAAAAGTTTGTTCTTTTGAAAGATTTAGGTTTATATTATTAATTCTTCATTTTTATAATGTTTACCTGAGACAAACTTTCCTTCTGATGCATAAATTTTATACCACTTTATAACTGGATTAAAAACAATAATGAATTTAAAGACTCAAATATAATAAAATAAGCCTCAATGTCTTATGGTAAGGAGATAAAAAGGCATAGTATTTTAAGATACATCTAGCCCCTTCAAATAAAGAATTTGAAGAAAATATTTCTTCTGATCTCTACATCAGAGATAAGCTTGTGATATGTCTCCAGCAAATTGACTCATTTATGTGGCTGACAAGTTTATAAGTTAAGGTACTGATGAATACACAGTACTTATATGCATTTATATGCATTTACATAACTCTGTCTCTTCCTTTTAACTTTCCAAAATATGTACGTGCCCATGTACAAAATAAAATAAGTACGTGCTCAGGACCTGTGTCTGGAGTTGCTGGATAAAGAAGCCTCCACCAGATCTCTCTCTCCCACCACATCCAGCCTAATTTTCAGGACCCAAAAGTATTTCCTTCTAAACTTCTCTGATAGTCAAGCTGGCCTCCCTGTTTCTCTCTCTCTCTCTCTCTCTCTCTCTCTCATTCTCATATTTAAGAGCCTGCATTAAATAAGGAGTATGTAAAGAATTGTGCCACCGCAATGCTATGTGCCACCTTACCTGTGAATCTTTCCCCAAATGTTCCCCACCATCTCATTGTGGAATCAATTTCCTTCACGTGCATGCGTTATCTCTGTTCTTGAACGTGACCGGGTATAGTAGAATGAACCATATGGGACTGTCAATACTCTATCATTTTATAATATTAAATTGAGCCATATAAAATTGCTATAAAAATGGCGATTTTATGTGGCTCAATTTAATATTAATAGTATCTGGTCATGATGGAAACTTCTACTAACCTTGAGTAATTTAAAATTTTGAGAGTGGAAATTAGGAAGTATTTTCTTTTGAAATCATGTAGTAATCACTGATGTACATTAAAATATGAAGGTAAATAGGTGACATTTCTTTTTTTATGATTTCAGTACTTAAGTTGTTCAGTCTATATGTTATGTGCTTTAAAAATCAGTGCTCTTATCTCTAGCATTTTTAATAGCATCAGAATCCTTTCTTTACACAAAACGTGATAAAGAAAGCCAGTGTACACAAAAATGAAAGTGGAGTTTTTCTCATGGAAGAAGGTTAAGTAGAAAACTTATTGTCTCAGCTTTCCCATTACAGTCCAGCTCAGGGCCACTCAGGTAACTCTATTTTTACCCTAGAATGCAAGATGCAAGTGCAAGACCTATTAAGGATGAATTTTAGCGTCTGTGGGGCACTGGTTAGAAAACCAGAAATGAGAATTATCTTTCAAGATATTCACTTGAGTGATATACTGAGACACCAAGTCAGTGCACTCTGAGTCTGCCAAGATTGTATGAAGACATTTCATGGGGTAGAAGTCTGATATCCTAAAATATTATTGGATATTTCCCTCTCTGAATGCACTGGTATACATGATCTGTATACATGCTCTTCTCTCAGTCAGTTCTGGCAGCTATAGCAAAAATACCATAGACTGGGCAGCTTAACAACAAACATTTATTTCTCACAGTTCTGGAGGCTGGGAGGTCTAAATCAAGACACCAGCTGATCCAGTGTCTGTTTAGAGCTCACTTTGTAGTTTGCAGATGGCCACCTTCTTGCTGTGTTTTCAAATGGGGGAAAGCAGAGAGAGGGGGCATGCCCTCTTGTGTCTTTTCTCATAAGGGCACTAATCCCATTCATGTGGGCTCCACCTTCATGACCTAATTACCTCCCATCTCCAAATACCATCACAGGTTTCAGGATTTCAACATAGGAATTTTGAGGACACACACACATTCAGTGCACAACAGCTCCTTATGAGTCTTTATAATCAAGTTAATCTATGTTTTTCATACTCCCCCCAAAATATTAAAATATTGAAAGGCAATCAACATATGTAGAACCACATAAAGTCTCTAACATCACAAAATAACAATAGTATAAGCATTATTTTTAAGTTGTGTACATTAGGTGCCAATATTAATACTGGGGGTATTGGGGTCACTAGTCTAATGGAAACAAAGGAGAGAGATAACATCTATTGAGCTTTTATTCCAAGGAACTACACTATATTCTGTACAATTAGCACAATTAATTCTCCAACAATCCTATAAAATCTACATTATTATCTACACTATATAGAAAAATAATTTTATTATCAAAATCATGAGTAAATTTGACAAACTTGAAATGATAAATAGAATACAGATGTAATCAGAGTTTTTATTCTAAAATCCGTTTCTGTACAACTCCAGGACATAGAAGGTTTACTATGGAATTACAACTTTTCTATCTATTAACCTTGAGATGTTGCACAGGTCACAGCCAAATTTGTACTCTCAGTGGTGTTCAAAGATTTATTCCTTCCATTAGGAATACACTCAGCAGTGAACTTAGGCTAATGTACTTTCAATAAAGAAGTGACAAATATAAAGCATTTTGTATTAGTTTAAGAAAATATTCTTCAATCATAAAAAAAAGTAAAAGTCTCCTCTTAACTCATATCTCTTTTTCCCCTTTAGCTATATAATCATTTACTTATTTAAGTAATGATGACCTGGGGTTGCTTATTTCCTGGCAGAAAAATAAATAAATAACCACATTATTACCTGCTGGGAAAACCCTACCCAGAGGTCACTAAAACTATTATAAACCATAAATACACAAAGAGAAATAAAATGAAGAAAATATAACTATTATACTTTTATAGATTCTAAGATTTTTAGAGTCAGCATAGGGGAGGTAGTAAGGTTTTTTTCCCCAAGTTGAATAAAATACAGTATTTTATTAACACCATTTTAGTAATATTGTTTTATCTTGATGTCTTTCTGATAATTTATCACTGCTGGGAAAATGTTAAAAAAATTTTTCATTCTGTTTCAAATGGTATTTCAGTTGAAGAGAAATTATTTATAATATTTTTTCTCTTGCAATAAAGGAAGCTCATTTTTAAATTGATTATTAAAACAAAATCGACAATATTTTTCCTGAAAGATTAGCTTTCGATTTTTGGAAACGTCATTTTTCATGAGAACTAACTAATTTACGGAAATATACATATTTGTGTGTAGATGTGAGTGGGTGTTACGTGTGATACATGCGAACTTAGTCTATAACCCTTAAGTTGACTTCAGTAAAATGATTTTAATTCCTAATTTTATACTTTTCCTCTTCAAACCATCTGCCTCTGTACACACAGAGAACCAAATTGTAAAAATATTAAGCAATTATATAAGTCAATCATTAGGTACTAAAGACATCAAGAAACAATACCACCTCATAAAATTTTAAAATAATGATAATACCAGAAATTTAAAATACACATAAAAATGAAAGAAGCTAATAAAAATTGTTCTATTTGTTTCTACTATTCAATGTATTTTACATGTGTATCTAATATTATTTTGGAGTATTTTTAACTCAAAATATTCAGTTTTTAAAAAGGAGGTATATTTGGGTATTTTTATTGAAAATTTCCCTCTGGATTATTTTGGGAGGGGAGTGCCACCTTTAAACCTCAAATTTATATGGAATTTTAAATAATTTCTGTCTATGTAACTGAGTTGTACATATTCCAAGTGGAAATAGCCACTCATATATTTAAGCACATATTAATATGCTTGGCACAAAGTAAGTATATAGTAAAAGTTTAAAAAAGAGTGACAAAATATGGAAAGACATTCTGAATATTATAAATTAATTTAAAATATAAGTTAGAAACAATAGTGCTCATGATATGTGAGTATATGTACGTAATTAGCTACCCCCTCCTTTTTTATAATGATTACCGTCTCTGTGACTCAAACTAAATCAAACACTAGCCTGGGTGTGTCTTTAGGAAAAGGAAACATTGTCTTTGAGAATGAATGTGAAAGGTAATATTATTCTTTGTTGAAAACACTAATAATAGCAACATATATTATAAAAATAGACAATAGTATCATTTAACTAATACCAACCTTATAAAAATAATTTTAACTTAAATGTATTTATGAATTGCTATAAAACAAATGATCCAACCCAATAACCCAACTGTTTTCCTAACTCAATATCCATTCATATTTCTACCCTATACGCAAGGAGTTTGTTATATAATGGAGATACAATTTTTGAAATGTTGAATGCATTTTTTTATTCTGGACAATTTTGGAAGTTACTCCCCTTTGTTCAATCAAAAACAACTAGAGTCACAGAAAATAATTATATCATTGTAGCCACAGTCTAAAAGAAATGTTTTTTCAGCTCTTATTTTCCAAAATAGATTTTTATTTTTCAAAAGAGACAACAGCTTGGATATTCAGATTTTTTTGCCAGGTAAGATTTTTGTTTGTTTGTTCTTCTCCTACTGTGTTACATATCAAGAAGCAGGCTGGAAATTCCTGTTATGATGGTGGCTGGGTAGCACTTATTGGTCAAAAATCTCTTAAGGATAGCAATTGTAAACTCTGGATGAAAGAAAAAGCAAACGTTTGAAAGAAGAGAAGATGAACCAAAAATAAGACAAAAACAGGATGGAATGCGATTCTCGAAAGAGGTAAGCATACTAAATGAAATGACATTTTCTGGGCCTTTTCTCTTTGGTCACCCCTGAGGGTGCATCTTCCAAGACTCAGAGATACCCTTAGTAGAATACAAGGGAAACCACACCTAAGTAGGACATATTCAATTTTCACAAACTAAATATGAAGAGAAAATTGAAAAGTTACCAGAGGGGAATGAGATACAGTCACATTGTATTACAATTATGGTCTGTAGAAAGATGAGATAACTATGTTTTCTTTTAAGCTGCTAAATTTGTGGTAATTTGTTACACAGCAACATAAATTGAATACAACATTACCATATGTCAAATGTCTAGGAATAAGATTAATAGCACATGTTTAAGATCACTACACTGAACTTCCCTCTCCCCTCAAAAAAAAACCATGGCTAAGAGAAATTTTTTAAATATTCAGTGACATAGAGGGATACACAATGTTTGTAGACATGAAGACTCAATATTATTAATATATCCAGTTTTCCCCTAAAGAATCTACAGATTCAAAGGCACTTCCAGCAAAATCCCAGAAACTTTTTGTTGTCATTGTTATAAATTGATTCTAAAATTATACGGAAAGTCAAAGAACATAGAATAGTTAAGAAAAATCCCAAAGAATAAGCTTGCAAAACTTAAGATATGAATTTCAAGACTAACTATTGATCTATAATAATTAGGACAGTGTGATATTTTTGAAAGGATTGGCAAATAGATCAAATGAACAAAATACAGTGGCAATAAATAAATACAAATAAAAATAAATAAATAAATATATATATATATGAATCCAAACCAAAGCTCAATTCTATTTTACACTATTTTAGTTTATGGCTTTTGGGTGAGAGCGAAATCCTCTTTGAGTTTCTTTTGGTTAACAAAAACAGGTAGTAATGTATATCTTTTGTAAGAGCAAAGTGGCATAAAACAAACTTTTGAAAAGCAGAATATATACATCTTCTCAGTTGATTAATGTACAATTAATGCACTATTGCAATTCATTAGGGCAATAAAAGACTTTTCAATAAACTATCTTGGGACAATGAGATATATGAATGGAAGTAAATAAACATTGACACTAAATCCTGTCATAATTAAATCAGATGAATCAGACCTAAATGTGAAAGATAAAACCTAAAACTTCTGGAGAAAATAAAAGATAAAAATCTTGTAATAATGAGAGAGAGAGATTCTTTTTTTTTTTTTTTTTTTTTTTTTTGAGAGAGAGATTCTTAAGAAGGACATAAACAAAAGTAATAGCAATTGTAAATAAAAATATTGGTAAGTTAGATTTCATCCAAATTAAAATCTTTTGCTCTTCAAAAGTGTTATTAAAAAATGAATTTGCAAGAGATAACCTGTAGAGCATATTTGTAATACATATATGTGATAAAGGTCTCACATCTAAAATTCACACAGAACTCCTATCCAATTAAAACTGGCGAAATACCTGAGCACTTTACAAAAGAATATCTTTGAATGACCAGTAAGCCCTCCCACCTCCCAAAAGTTTACTCAAGATCATTAATTACTGGAAAACAGCAGAGATACCAGTATATATCTATCAGAATAGTTAAAATTAAATGGCTGAAAATACCAGGTTTTGGAAAGAATGGAGCAACAGAAATTCTCTTACATTGCTGTGTACAGTGTAAAACTTATCATTGATTTGCTACTATTAATATATAACTTTTGTTATAACTATATGGGTGTACAAAGAAAGCTCTTTTTATCATACATGGGTGCCTTCATTCGTTCTCCTAATTTCTTAGAATCTTTTAAATTCACCAAACTGAAAAGTCTAGGGAATGATATAGGTCAATATATTTGCAGAAATGAGATATTTCCTGCCACATTCATATGGAAAGATGTAGAAAATAAGCTGGAAATATTGTTTGAGGACAGATTGATAATGAAAGGAATATTAAGAGAAGGGAAGAAATGGAGCCAACATTTACTGTGTGCTTACTATATGCTAGAAATTACGAAGCACTTTCCTTTTTATAACCTCTGCTATATTCCACAGATAATTTAAAGCTGTTTAAAAGAGAACAAGCAATAAAATAAATGTGTGAACAAAATAATAAAATGGAAGAGTAACAACATACGGAATTAAAATAGAAAGGCGATAAGAGAGTGTTATCTCAAGATGCTGGAAACTATTCCTACCAAGTGACGCTTCAAATTAAAACAAAATGTCTCCATGGTGAGTTACAATATTGTCGTTATCCCAAAGGAGAAAAATAACCATTTGTCTGGGGAATCATAGATTTTCTTTGATCTCAGACATAAAGTATTTCCCTCTATGCCAGGTTAAATAATATCCTAAACATTAAATAGAGTAAATAATTATAAGGTCATATATTGAATAATCACTGAGTGGTAGCTGAGAGCAAATCTTGGATATACAGAGTGAAATCAAATTGATTGGTTCACACAGATAATGGTGTTCCAGGAGATTCGATGCAGCAGAAGAGACACAGATTTCGGGCTGCCGGTGACAAAAATATGAGGCATTAGCATTTATACACATATTCAGTCATTCACTTCTTTAATATCTATTACTTGTCAAGCACTGTAAAATGCACTAAAGAGACAAGAATAAACACAACATGTAGAATCAGTTCCTCCCTTCACTGAGCTTCTAAACTGGTGGTGGGTAATAGATAATAACCAGGGAGTGGATTTGAGTTAATGAAATAGGATCCACTGTTCTAGAAAAGCACAGAAAATTAGGAATGAGTAGGCATTGTGTCAAGGTCCCAGTCCAGAGAGCTAGGATTTAGCTAAGATGATAGTCCCTCAAAAGAGTTGAAATGATACAAGCAGAAACAGAGGGAGAAGGCAGTAAATACACTGGAGACAGAGAATCCAGCACAAATTCAAGGCAGAGAACTCTTCAATATATAATACCTGCTTTTTGTTATGTTTAGGGAGTCATGACCCTGGTTAACCCAGAAAGCTGTGGCCTAATTATTAATAAGAGTTGCTGTCACTCTCAAAATTGTTGGGAAAGAAACTATATGATTATATGGTCCAGCAAGTTACACTAAAGTTTTTTTTTTTTCTTTATCCCTATTCCTGACAAGCATATCCTTCAGTAATATTTCTGAAAATCTGGATTCCAGCAAATCTAAGGTAATGCACAAAAGAGGAGTCTTTGTGCAACTACTGCACAAAGACCCAAGACCGCTGGCTCAGGCTTGGACTTGGGACTTTAAACTCTTAAGGCAACATGGGAACATTCCTGTTATTATGAAGATCTATGTCATGTTCGATTTCTCTAATATTCATGGTAATTATCTCAGGGGTTTTCTCTGAAGTGTTATTGTCAGAGGAACATAGACACATCTGTATAACTTAAGTTCTTTCCACCTCCAATGTGGGAACTTGTATCATCAGAGAATGGCCAGCATCTGTATCAGGAGTTTTCGTGAATGGTTACTTTCAGACATTGAACAACCACATTTTTTTCCCTAAACATCTACTCCAATATTATATTATATTTGGTATAAGACCAAATATAATATATGTCTGTGTCTATATAAATCCAGCTATAGTGATGCCAGCATCTCAGTGGCACGGCTTGGGTAGAGTTCATCACGTCAGTATAGAAGCCAGCTGTTTCTGCCTTGGACTTCAGCACAGTCTTTGCTGGTCAGTCACACCAAGTGACTAAGCCAACCTCAAGTGGGACAGCACCTGCAGAGTCCGGATCTAGATATCACCATGTGTCTGGAGCAAAGTTTACCCTGTGGCTTGAATTATTTTTTTTTAATAGCTTCTTAGGAATACTTGGAAAACTTTATATGAATACCTGCAGGAAGGAATATTTTACTTGAAGTCTGTAAGCCTCATGCCAATTATGGTTGGGTTTGGGGGAGTTCATATGGTAGGGGCAGGTAGTATAATTCTAAGACGTACAAGTTGGATCAGTGCCAAATCACGCATCTCCTATTGCTTCTACATATACATTCTGGGAATATTGTTATTTACAGCAGTAGCTCTGTTAAAAAAAAAAAAAAAGGGAAGAAAAGAAATTAGCCTGAAGTTTAGTAAAAGGAGGGGCTGATTAGTAGTATTATACTGATGAATAAGTTAAAAAATATATTTAAATATTCCCATCTATATAGTATTGACCACTTTGTTCCTGAATGCGTCTCGTTATCCCAGGGGTTAGGAACGGCCACTCAGCCAGTGGCCTTTAGCTACCCCTTAGAATATAATTCTAGAAAAGTACAGAAACAAAGGAAATAAATAGGTGGATAGTTAATTGGGTAGATGATAGGTAGATAGATGATATAAATAGATGATAGATAGAGATACCTATAGGTAGGTAGATAAAGAGAGAAGAATTTATTGAAAAATAATTTCTATCTTATAAACCAGATTTTTTTTAGGGGTGTATATTTAATTAAGAGTATTTATTTTTTGAATGAAACTTTAAAAATATTTTAAGAAAAAGCTAATTGAGTATGTAAATCTATATTATGACTGTCCTAATAAATTGACTATCTTTTTTTTTTTTTCATTTTTTTAGCTCTAGTTAATAGAAGTGCTGCTAACTGAGAAGTACAATTTTGAAAAAGAGGAAATTGATGAGCTCAGAACTCAAAGGCAGTTTCTATTTTTCTTTCTTTGACATTTATAACGTAACAAGACTCAGAAATGCATAAGCACTTTAAATGTGATATATCAAATAATAGAGAATTAATAGAGAATTAATAGAGAATAAAGAATTAATCTCTCTTATTTCATCTTGGCATCCTCTGTTCTCCTTTGCCTTCTCTAGGCTTTATTTAGAGGGAAAATAAGGTTCGTTCATTCTCACTGATGATAAAGTAACCAAGTTTGGAAAAGTTATTTTTCTTACATTCATTGGAAATGAGATCTTATTTGAGGTTGACTGCATTTACACTTATTGTGCTAGTAGAGGATCTGATTTAAAAGATTAGGAAGTGCTTTATGAATCATGCATTATGAATATGCACTAGCAACAACACTGCCAGGAGATAATTTAATTCACCTTGGTGGTGACATATGACGATGAGGCTCATACAATTTGACCACATATTAGGTGAATCAAAGATAAATAACAAGATAACAAAAGTTAAAATGTTTCCCTTATCAAGAAAAACTATGCCACGTTTTCATCATTTTCATAAATATAAATTGTTCTAAGGCAGACAGCATGCTCCTTTTTTGACTAATATCATAATTGTTCAATAAATATTAATCAAATGTCAAGTAAATAAGTATCACTAAAAATTATGTTTGTTCCTTTTGAGGGGGGCGAAAATAGATACTCATTTGGGCTTTGGTAAGATGTCCTCTTGTTTAATTTAGCAGACTATTTTCTGGAGGGTTCAGTGAATATCACACAAGAGCAATAAAACCACGTATATAGAAAACATTATGCATAGATGCAATTCAGCAACTATAGTACATGCGATATCCCTGAAGGATTGATTTTAAAATCTTGTTATATTTAAACACCTGTATAAAATGATCTTGGTTGCAGTTACTGCGGGCTCATTTACATTTCAGTGTGGACAGTACCATTTTGGATGCTATTGGGTCCTATTTAGAGAAGTTCAAGGACATTCCTCCAGAGTCTTTTGACATATTTTAAGATAGGTTTGTAGTGAGTGTAGCTGCACATAAAATGAAGGCATTGTGGTTTACATCTTAAAGTGTAAATGTAAAGAAATCCATAGATCTTACAACTTTATGATAATATTTAAATATCTGTGTATGAGGCAACAGAGCATGAGCATGAATACAGATTGATGTGAAGTGCTGTTAACTCAATAGATAAGAAGACAAATTCTGCTTATTTACTTTCAGTGTTGTTTTGTTTTATCTAGTCAGGAACATTTTATGATTTTTTTAAAAAGTAACAAAATAAGCAAGGAAACAAAAAACTACAAATATAGATATGCCATAGAACAGTCTCTCTCTTGAA